>NC_062552.1:99183440-101683440 GCF_016906955.1 Phacochoerus africanus
GGAGCTCAGGGTACAGACCAGAAGTGTCTGTGCTCTGGGAAAACTGAAAGAGCTATCTTCAGATAGCTAGATATTGTTAGGAGAAGACTTTATGGGCCCAATTGTTAAATCTCCTAATTTCACCCCAAATAAAACTTAACTCTCAACTTTCAGGTTGTGTATTTTTTTAGTCGACAGACCTATGGTCTCTCAAATACCTGCCAAGGAAATAGGAAAGATTTTCTTTAGAACTTTATCCTGCACTTAGATTTTCAGAGATTTTTATCCACCAAGAAATATATAACATCAGGAAATAATTTGGTTTAGATTATTAATCAGATTTGCCTACATCTGCCATAAGGTAGTATAAATGTTTAGTGAGGTGACTGAGTTTTAACTTGCTTGAACCAGACAGATGTGAATGCATGATTGCTTCAGATTTTCTGAGATGTTGAAAATGACCTCTGTGCCCTGAAATCTCCTTGGGAAGTCTCGTTTCTGAGACTCCTAACCCAGCGTCCTCTGCCCCCTTTCCCTCTCCATTCGAGGGTCCTCTCTGGAATAACCCAGCCAGAAACTCCTCCAGTTTGAAAACATCGTCAGGCTTGAGTACTGTGATGTCCCATTGGGAGGAAAAGGGCTTGTCTGGGTGACCTGAGGACACCAGGAGGGGGGTCTGCTTTCACTCCCTGTCTTGCTCGTTTTAGGGCAGGGCTGGGAGAAAGAAGCTAGACTCTACTTTTGTTAATGTGGCTGCTCTGCCTTGGGTTACTTCACTGGGTGCTGGGAAGTGGATTCCAAGGCTGTTTGTTGTCTTTTTCTCTTTTTTGGTCTTTTGTCTTTTTTTTTTTAGGGCCGCACCTGCAACATATGAAGGTTCCCAGGCTAGGGGTCGAATCAGAGCTACAGCTGCTGGCCTTCACCAGAGCCACAGCAATGCCAGATCTGAGCCGCGTCTGCAACCTACACCACAGCTCACGGTAACGCCGGATCATTAACCCACTGAGCAAGGCAAGGGATCGAATCCGCCATCTCATGGTTCCTAGTCATATTTCCGTTTCCCCTGTGCCACGACGGGAACTCCTTTTTGTTTGTTTGTTTTTGTTTTGTTTTTAGGGCCACACCTGTGGCATATGGAGGTTCCCAGGCTCAGGGTTGAGTCAGAACTGTAGCTGCTGGCCTACACCACAGCCACAGCAACGCAGGATCTGATCAGAGTCTGTAACCTAGAGCACAGCTCACGGCCAAGGGATTGAACCTGCGTCCTCATGGATGATAGATTCATTTCCACTGAGCCATGCCAGGAACTCTCCAAGGCTGTTTGTTAAAGGCCATTGTTGCCGGAATTTGGCCTCTGTCTGCCAGTGCCGAATAAAACACAGAGACAGAGTTTTAGGTAAAGGAGACAAAAAATAGCTTTATTGCTTTACCAGGCAAAGGAGGGTCACAGCAGGCTAATGCCTTAAAGACTGTGCCCCCCTCCCCCCACTACTTGGAAAGAATTGCAAGGAGTTTTATAGTAAAAAGGAGAAAAACAGGTTTTCAGATAGGAATCATGATTGGGAAACATGCATTTTTTCTTTGGGGGAATTCCTTTTTTTTTTTTTTTCCTGCCTTTTCTAGGGCCGCTCCTGCAGCATATGGAGGTTCCCAGGCTAGGGGTCTAATCGGAGCTATAGCCACCGGCCTACACCAGAGCCACAGCAACTCAGGATCCAAGCCTCATCTGTGACCTGTGCCATAGCTCATGGCAACACTGGATCCTTAACCACATGATGTTTTTCAGGAACTTCCCTAGCTTGCTGTAATTAATCGAGCCAGGGATCGAGCCTGCAACCTCATGGTTCCTAGTCGGATTCATTAACCTCTGAGCCACGACGGGAACTCCTCTTTGGGAGAACCTTAGTCATCAGAGCTGGAGTCAGGTGATCTTGGCCTGATCATGGTGGTGGCCTTCTGGGTTATTGCCTAGAATAACAGTACTTGCAAAAAGGGCATATTGAGAGTTCCCATCGTGGCGCAGTGGTTAACGAATCCGACTAGGAACCATGAGGTTGTGGGCTCGATCCCTGGCCTTGCTCAATGAGTCGAGGATCCGATGTTGCCATGAGCTGTGGTGTAGTTCGCAGACGTGGCTTGGATCCTGCGTTGCTGTGGCTCTGGTGTAGGCCAGTGGCTATAGCTCCGATTAGACCCCTAGCCTGGGAACCTCCATATGCCACGGGATCGGCTCAAGAAAAAGGCAAAAAAAAAAAAAGGCGTATTGATCAGAGATTAATTACAGCAAGCTAGGGAAGTTCCTGAAAAACATCATGTGCTAATAATCTTTAACCCACAGGCAATTATGCTCAGGGCGCCTAATCTTTAGTTTACAGGTGATTGTGTTTCTGGTGTAACTAAGTCAGGGAGAAGGACAAGGAAGGACTCTAAGCTGTTCGATTTCAAAGTATTCATTTCAAAAAGAAGCATAAGGAATGTAACTTTTCTCTCAGGGGTATGAGGCGCCTGCATCACCATCATCCTTTGGGGGAAGCTCAAGGTGCAGCCAGCCTGCCTGGGGGTTAAAGTGCTATGGATGGCATCGCGCACTGGACTTTCTGGTGATACAGGATCCTGCCCTCTAAGCCAGGGCACCCCTTTTGTCAGCAGAGCCCGTGGTGATGACCTAGAGCAGCCCATCCTCAGGAGTGACAGGGACCCGGGTCTCCTCCCCGTCTCCGTCCACATGTGGCAGAGCATCCTTTGGGGAACTCTTTCTAACCAACACGGACTAGAAGTCCCCCTTTCTTCACTTGTGCAATGGATGAATTCATGACTTAAATAAGTAAATAATGAAGTCATGGATTTGTTACCAGTGATTGTACAACTTCTGTCATCAAGAAAATGATTCACCAAGGCACTCCAAGCATTTGCTAATTACTGCATAAATTGATTTCTGTTTAAGTCAGATGCACCAGTGAACATTTTTGTGAGGGGAGGCAGATGATCTGACCCAGAGAGGCCCCGTCCCACTTGGAGGCCACCATCAGCGGAGACAGGCCTGGGAGCCACTCTGCCAGGCTGGGCTGCTATGGAGTGGCCAGCAGCCACCCAGGGCTCCCTCCCTATTGGCCCCTGGGTGCTTGGAAAGCTCTGCCCATCTTCCAGGCAGTGCTCCAGCCTCTTGGCAGGGCCCAACCCTGGCCCCTAGGGCTGGAGACAAGCCTGGCCGCACCCCCCACCAGGAACTCATCCAACCCAGCTGTTTGCCCGCAGCCCCTCCCTGGCTCACCCCGCCTCAGCCCCACCCCCAGCCAGTTTATCACAAGGTAGGCCCCTCAGGATCCTGTCTCTGGCTAGTAGGGGCCGAGGACCCGCTTCCCTCCATTTCCCTGAGGTTTGATGTTCCTGTGGCTCCCCCACCCTGCCCAACACACTCTTTTGTTATTCTCAGCAAAAACAGCCGTCATCTGAGACTGGATTTCTGGACAGGGAAGCTGGCAGAGGACACTGTCCCCTTCACCCTGATGCCTCTGAGCCAGATCGGTGTGGGCCCTTCACCCAGACTGCAGAGCTGTGCTTCGCAGGTGAGGGTGTTAGGCACGAGCTGGGTGCTGCATTCACCCACCCATCCCAGGGCTCCTGGGAATTGCTGACTAAATGTTCGGTGAATAAATGAAGGGATGAGTGGATTAGGGGTCCGTAGGGGGGGATTTCCATGCAGGATGATATAAACAGGGCACATGTGTGGGAATTGATTTAAGTAAGAACAAACATCAACCAGCGCTACCCTTGTTTACAAAGCTGTGCTGGAGATTGTGGAGCCCCGGGGTCAACTGGCCTTATGTGCTAAGGAGACCCAGTGCTTATAAATAGGTGATCAGAAATCCAAGCAGGATTCCACCCCCCAGGGCCTGTGTGTGACATCTTGAGAAATGTATGGGTTTGTGCTGGGTCTGTGTGGTCAATGCCCCCGTGTTGAATGCAGGAGGAAAGCAAGGTCGTGCGGTTCTTAATACTTGCACTTGGCCCTGCTTTAACCAAGGAAAGCTGCAGAGGCACACACGTGCCCCATAAAACCACCATCCATCGAGCATTTGCTGTTAACATGCCCAGACCCCCTATACTGAGCACATCACAGCCTTGTCTTAGGTCACCCTCACCCCACCTGTAAGGAGGGCTGTCCTCACTTTACAGGTGAGAAAATGGAAGTAAAACCGAAACAACTCTGACTTGAACCCAGCTTAAACCCAGATTGGGGCATGAACCCAGGAGTTTTTATTTTATTTTTATGTATTTATTTGGTCTTTTTGCCATTTCTAGGACCGCTCCCGCGGCATATGGAGGTTCCCAGACTAGGGGTCGAATCGGAGCTGTAGCCACTGGCCTATGCCAGAGCCACAGCAACGTGGGATCCAAGCCGAGTCTGTGACCACAGCTCACGGCAACGCAAGGGATCGAGCCCACAACCTCATGGTTCCTAGTCGAATTCGTTAACCACTGAGCCACGACAGGAACTCCCAGGATTTTTTAAATTAGAATACACATCTGGTGTCTGGACTTACTGAGGCTCAGGGTAAGAGTATGAAGTCCTACTAGGACTGTCCTGGTGCTTATTGAAAGCAGTTGAAAGGTGCTCACATGTGCCAAAATACATTGAATCATCTCAGGTTTCCGTATAAGGGGCGTCTCCTACTTTGGAAGGTCGTCTTTCCCTTAAATTCCTGTCCTTGGTCCTAAGGATCTCACCTTGCTGAACTTGCATACAGGGCTCATTTTGTCTTTCGCTTAATGACTTGAGGCACGTCTTGCGCTTTTATGTATGGCTTCATAGGTAAGCCTGCTTCGGTTCATGAACGTTCTGAAGGCGTCCTTGAGCTATTATTAACGGACAGTGGTCTTCCAAAGTGCCCCAGGCTTCCCTCTCTACCTTTGGTCCCTACTGGGACTCCTACAGCTGCCTGCGTAACTATCCATCCCTATCAGAAGTCCTGACCACCCACATAGCAAGAAAGTGACAGCGGCTGCCCCAGCCCCCGCAGGTCTGAGGCCAGAGCCTGTGCTTATGTCCAGGACGGGCAGGGTGAGTCGGAACACTTCTCTGCACCTCTGATTTCTCAAGTGTTCTCTGGTTTCTAAAGCTGCTCAAGCAACAGAGGAGCATGAGAGACCCTGAGGGTCTAGGGCACAGTCCAGAGTGGCAGCCACAGGCAGAGATATCTCTGGAGTTTTAAGAAGTTTTTTTTTTTTTTTTTTTGGTCTTTTTGTCTTTTAGGGCCGCACCTGTGGCACATGGAGGTTCCCAGGCTCAGGGTCGAATCAGAGCTGCAGCTGCCGGCTTATACCACAGCCACAGCAACTCCAGATTTGAGCATCGTCTGTGACCTACATCACAGCTCACAGCAATGCTGGATCCTTAGCCCACTGAGTGAGGCTAGGGACCGAACCTGGGTCCTCATGGGTGCTAGTCGGGTTCGCCAACCACTGAGACACAACGGGATCTCCAAGAAAAGTTTTAATTTTATTTCATGGTGCATTTTGTTATTTTATTCTGGTAAAATACACACGACATAAACTTGACCATCGTAAACATTTCCTTTTCTTTTTTGGCCACCCACAGCATATGGTGTTCACGGGCCAGGGACCAGATCTGAGCCACAGTTGAGACCTATGCCACAGCTTTGGCAACCCCAGATCCTTTAACGCACCGTACTGGGCCAGGTTTTGAACCTGTGTCCTAGTGCTGCAGAGATGCTGCTGATCCCATTGTGCCACGGCGGGAACTCCTCCATCTTTTTTAAATATACAGTTCTGAAACTGACTGCAGCTAATGACTTGAACTTAGCCAGAACCCAGATTGGGAATTGAATCCAGCCTAAACCCAGATTGGGACTTGAACCCATGTCCTGGGACTCGAAGCCAGCCAAAACCCAGACTGGGCTTGAACCCACATTTTTTCACTCACCCTGTGTCTGGCCTCACTGAGGTTCAGGTTCTTTGTACCTCCACACAGGAGGAATTCAGCAAGAGACAATGTGATAGGCAAGAGACAGATTTATTAAGATAGGGCACTTGTGAGAGCTGCAAGTGGGCAGGCAAGGAAGCTCTGCCCCCGGGGATTAGGTGGGTCTCAGTTTTCTCATCCAAGGGGAGTGGGGGTGGGAAAAGACTGCCTCTTCCTCTTTCTTCAGGTAGTAGCTCCTCCTCGGTATCCATAAGAGAGTATTTGACCCTGTTAGGTCAAACTAGGCCTGTCCTGGTGCTTATTCCAATCAGCCGAAGGGCGGTCCTCAAACTCCTGTCCTTGGTCGGAACCCGAACCGAATGCAGGCCTCGCCCCATCCCCCACCCAATGACCCGAGGCCTATCTCAGGCGTCCACTCGTCAAGCAAGCCTGCCCTGTTCTGACGGCCCTCTTGAGCAATTATTACCTTACAGGGATCTCCCAAAGTTCCCTTAGGCGTCTATCTGTGGTCCTTTCCTGGGACTCCTACAACTACCTGTGTAACCATCCTACCCCATCCCTTTCAGTATTTTAATAATCACAATGTTGTGTGACTGTCATCACCATCCATCTCCGGGACTCTTTTTTTTTTTGTCTTTTGTCTTTGTTATTGTTGTTGTTGTTGCTATTTCTTGGGCCGCTCCCGCGGCATATGGAGGTTCCCAGGCTAGGGGTTGAATCGGAGCTGTAGCCTCCGGCCTACGCCAGAGCCACAGCAACGCGGGATCCGAGCCGCGTCTGCAACCTACACCACAGCTCACGGCAACGCCGGATCGTTAACCCACTGAGCAAGGGCAGGGACCGAACCCGCAACCTCATGGTTCCTAGTCGGATTCGTTAACCACTGCGCCACGACGGGAACTCCCTTCTTTTTTTTTTTTTTTTAGGGCCGCACCTGCAGCTATGTAAGTTCCTGGGCAAGGGGTCAAATTGAGCTGCAGCTGCCAGCCTACACCACAACCACAGCAACACCGGATCTGAGCTGCATCAACAACCTACACCAGATCCTTTAACCCACTGAGTGAAGCCAGGGATCAAACCCATATCCTCATGGGTACTAGTCAGATTCTTAAGCTACTGAGCCACAATGGGAACTCCTTATTTTATTTTATTTTTTTTAAGTGAGTCAAAGTGTTTATTAAGAGAAGATATTCAAGACTCTTGCAAAACAGAAACTCTATATCCATTAAACACTAACTTCCCATTTCCAACCCCCCCCCCCGCCCCCGCTCCGTGCCCCTAGCCTCTGGTGACCACCCTTCTACTTTCTCTATGAATTGTCTGCTCTAGGTAACATATAAGTGGAATCATATATTTGCTTTTTCGTGTGTGGTTTATTTATCTTACCACTGTTATCAAGGTTCATCCATGCTGTATGTCTGTATGTCCGGGGTTTTTTTGTTTTTTGTTTTCCTTTTTAGGGCCACTCTCGAGGCATATGGAGATTTCCAGGCTAGGGGTCGTATTGGAGCTGTCGCTGCTGGCCACAGCCACAGCAACATCAGATCCAAGCCTCATCTGTGACCTATACCATAGGTCACGGCAACACTGGATCCTTAACCCACTGATCGAGACCAGGGATCGAACCCTCATCCTCATGGATCCTAGTCGGGTTCGTTAGCCACTGAGCCGCAAAGGGAACTCCCTGTTCTTTGTCTCTAGATGGCCCTTGTGTCAGTGGGAAGGGTCAGGGAGCCTATTTCTGTCCCAGCTCTGATGATAAAACTCTCCACCAAAGCCCGGGTGCTGTGACAGCCTCTTGTCCGCCCTGCTGAGCATCGTCTCAGTCGCCTTTGAGGGCCTGACTTGGACAAGACAGCGAGAAGGAGGGAAGGGGATCGGTGGGCTGAGGGCAGACCGGCACCCAGTGTTTGAACATGCTCCTTCCCCCCAACCTAGAATGACGACATCAAGGGAAGTGGCTGTCTGTTTCGGAGGTGGGGAAAAGGTAGAGAGAGAAATGGAGAAATCCTTACATGTGAAGTATTCTTTCTTCCTTCTGGATTCCTAGTGGGCTGTAGCATAGGTTGTGACTTTTAGAGTGGAAATGTTTGAATATTCAGGCTGTAAGATTTGCTTAAATGAACACCCAAGGGTAGAATGCAGTGCCTCCTAGAAGAGAAACTCCCCAAGGGCAGGACGATCTGCGTGTTGGAGCCCACGGCTTGAGAGAGCTGTGTACCTCTGTGGTTAGTGACATTGCCTCGGTAGCTTGAAAACAGCCGTGGGGTAGTGACACCATGGACACAGGTCAACGCTACAAAGCAGTGCTCTTTCTCCTCCAGAGGGCTGGTGGTTAAACTTTGACCACTACTGGGTGTTTACTCTCCCCAGCCTCAGGCAGAGGAGGCACTCAGCTGTTCAAGGGATGAATAAATGAATAAGCCACCCCCCGCCCCCCAAAGAACAGGAAGGGGAGAAGAGGTGTCCTCAGCACAAGCCGGGGCTGCAGGGAACTTTCTGGGGTAGCCCAGCGCCTGAACTTCCCATCTGGGGAAGCTGCCCAGTCTTGTTTCTTGGGTGCAGCATGCTCCTGTTGGGGCTGGAGTCTACAGAGACTGCTGGGGGCTTTTTCTAGGGGTCACATGGGTCCGTGTTGCCTGCAGGTGGTGATGGCAGTAGTCCAGTGTCCAGAAGGATGTCCTAACCAGCACTGTTCTTGGGCCATGACCTCTGACTGTTTCTGAGATTCCAGTGTGATTCTCCAGGCTTCCTGTCAATTCCATGGGCTCCCGATGGCCTTCCTCTGAATAACTTAGTCATGTCCTCTTCTGTGGATTGTAACCAAGAACCCTGTGTGTCACGTCGGGTTAGATGCACAAGAAGTCTACTGGGGGAAATGTGACACAGATAAACTGGAGGGAGCAGGAGCAGGGAGAGCCTTCGGAATGTGGTGTAGAGCTGAGGTGTGGCAGCTGGAGGCTGTCAGTCAACCATGCTTCCCACACGATTCTTTTGAGGGGCACCTTCAGGGCCACCACAGACCTCTGGAACAGGGTACAGTGATGAAAAGCACACACTCTTATTCTTGCAACGTTCACCACTTGGAGAGAGAGAGAGACAAATGCATCACTGCAGTAGTTCAAAGAGCTAGGGTGAACCCTGCACTGTGGGGCACAGGTGGGAGCCGGGAAGGCTTCCTGGAGGAGGTGCATCATGGGAGCACTGAGGCTCATAGGGTTTTGCCCTCTCTCTCTTCTCTCCAGCTCTCCATCCCAACCAGCCTCACAAAGAGATCTGACTGCTTCTTTCTTTCTTTCTTTTTTTTTTTTTGGCTTTTTGCCATTTCTTGGGTCTCTCCTGCGGCATATGGAGGTTCCCAGGCTAGGGGTCCAATCAGAGTTGTAGCCGCCAGCCTACACCAGAGCCACAGCAACGCCAGATCTTAGCCACGTCTGCGACCTACACCACAGCTCAGGGCAACGGCAGATCCTTAACCCACTGAGTGAGGCCAGGGATCGAACCTGCTTCCTGATGAATACTAGTCAGGTTTGTTACTGCTAAGCCACAACAAGAACTCCTAGCAGCAGCTTTATAGAAGCCAGTTACTTCCCTACCCCACCACCCTGTGTGAGGCTCAAGTGAGCTAGCTGAGATTTAAGGAGGTGACATGACCTGAGTTCACACACAATGAGAGGCAGAGCAGGTTCCCAACCCAGTGTCTGCCTCTAAAGGCAGTGCTCCTTCTGCCACCCCGGCAGCCCTGACCCCATGTGGAAGGGAGTCTGGCGCAGCCAGTGAGTGGCATAGGGGAGCGCAAAGGGAACTTACCGTGGGAGAGAAGGTCCTGCGCTTTTTCCTGGAATCCTCTTTCTAAAGCACCACGTTTTCGTGCACACCACTTTTTTCTGAACTGGGCACTGTGCTCACCATGTCCCTCTGAGGCCGTGGCACGTGAGGCTTAAAGGCAAGTGCTTGTCCTAGCCAGAGCCCAGCAGGTGGGTCCAAGGATGCGCTGTATGCGTGTTCTGCCTGCCTCCCCAGGCTTTGGGTCTCCTCTGCAGCTGGGGTGAGGAGTAAGAAATCATGAGCCAGGAATTCCCGTCGTGGTGCAGGGGAAACAAATCCGATTAGGAACCATGAGGTTGTGGGTTTGATCCCTGGCCTCACTCGGTGGATTAAGAATCCGGCATTAGGAGTTCCCATTGTGGCACAGTGGTTAACGAATCCAACTAGGAACTATGAGATTGCAGGTTCGATCCCTGGCCTTGCTCAGTGGGTTAAGGATCCGGCGTTGCTGTGAGCTGTGGTGTAGGTTGCAGACGCAGCTTGGATCCTGTGTTGCTGTGGCTCTGGTGTAGGCTGGCGGCTACAGCTCTGATTAGACTCCTAGCCTGGGAACTCCATATGACGGGGGAGTGGCCCTAGAAAAGGCAAAAAAAAAAAAAAAAAGAATCCGGCATTACCATGAGCTGTGGTGTAGATCGCAGATGTGGCTCCGATCCCACATTGCTGTGTTCTGTGGCTGGGGCGTAGGCCGGCGGCTATAGCTCTGATTTGGCCCCTAACCTGGGAACTTCCATAGGGTGTTTTTAGGGTGCAGCCCTAAAAAGCAAAAAAAAAAAAAAAAAAAAAGAAAAAGAAAAAGAAATCCTGAGCCTTGCTGTCTGAGAAGAAGGGATTACAGAGGAAAAACAGGACCAAATCAGGAAAGCGCCTCAGCTGCCCACCCCCTTCGGCAGCAGAGAAACAGCCGCCTCCCACTTCATGGGAACCTTTGACCAAGCTCAGAAATTTCCTGGCTGAGGGGGGCAGGGAGTAGGGCTTTTTAAATGGAAGAAACTATTTTCCTTTTCTAGAGAGGATTTTGGTAATCCCGCTCCCTTTTCTCTGCCAAGCTTTATCTTTGCCTAAGAATTCACACAAATCCCCAGGGGCCCCGCTGCACAGCTGCTGCATCTCCTCTCCGCTGATTGGTAAGAAATGGGCCAGATTTAACAAGCTTATCGTTTTCTTTGCCTTTTACTTTTAGGGCCACATGTGTGGCATATGGACGTTCCCAGGCTAGGGGTCGAATCGGAGCTACAGCTGCCAGCCTACGCCACAGCCATGGCATCGCCAGATCCAGATCCAAGCTGTGTCTGTGACCTACACCATAGCTCAACAGCAATGCTGGAGCCTTAACCCACTGGGCAAGGCCAGGGATCAAACTGCATCCACAAGGCTACCAGTTGGGTTCATTACCGCTGAACCACCATGAGAACTCCCAAGTTTATGGTTTAATAAGCATTTTGTCTGAGCATCAGTGATAGCCCAGGGAGATGAATTGCAGGAGCTGGATGTCTGAAGAGGGGGTGAGCTCCCCACTGGTGACTTATCTTTGTCCCTAAGGAGGCCTGGGGAGAAAAGCCCAATGGCTGGGCTGGGAAAGGGCCTGAAGGTAGAAGAGGATGAGGGAAAGGGACCAACCTTATGACCTCCCCACCTCCCACGAGCAAAGGGTCCCTGCTATGTTTCTGAGTATAGGTGATTTCCTGATCCAAAACAGATGATAGACGAGCGCCTTGGTTGAGAAAGAGGACAACTAGAAAGGGAAAGTTACCACATTTATTAGGTTCCTGCCTTGATCCTAACTAGTGCTTTGGACACTGGCCACAGGGAGGCAAGCTTTACCCTCAGGGACCTCCCAGCTAAGTTAGGGGGGACTTAGATTCCCACAGTGCGATGTGCCATCGAAATACAGCAGACAGAGATGGAGACTGAGTGAGCAGGGAGCCATCGACTTTGCCTGGGGTGGGGATGGAAGGCTTCTAAAGAAGACATTTGGCAGCGGGAATTGAGGGATGAGTAGGAGTAGAGGGGTTTTCCAGAGCGCATTCTAAGCAGGGGGAAAGGGTGGCTGGTAGGTGGGAAACAGCAGATTGTGTGTGTAAAACACTCCGTCGTGGCTGAAGCATAGAAGTCAGGCATAGAAGAAAAGCAAGCGGCTGGACACTGGGCTGTGTTGTTCCTAAAGTGGACGTGGAGGAAGGATGGCACAGAACCAGAAGGCGTGGGTACAGAGGAGATGCCAGCACCCAAAGTGAAGGGCAAGCTAGACTCAAAAGATGAAGGCATTGGCGGTCACGGAGGTGGATGTCAGCAGGGCTGAATCGGGGTAGATGGGGCGGGAGGAATCCAGCCAGCGCCGTGGGGAGAAAAAGTTCAACCTCCGCAGGTTCCGGGCAGCCAGGCGGACCTCCCAGACTTGGGCTGGGGCGGGCACCGACGGAGCGGCCCTGCCCACACCGCGGCTCCCGGAGACAGGTAGGAGGGACCGGAACCGGGTCGGGGCGGGGGGGCGGTCCACCCCCGGGCTGCAGCAGGAATTTGCCCGTCCGGTTCTGCTCCGGGGAA
The DNA here is from genome assembly GCF_016906955.1 of Phacochoerus africanus. Taxonomy (NCBI): domain Eukaryota; kingdom Metazoa; phylum Chordata; class Mammalia; order Artiodactyla; family Suidae; genus Phacochoerus; species Phacochoerus africanus. Next base: position 99,195,739 of record NC_062552.1, read on the forward strand.
GAGCGGGGTCTAAGGAAGTTGGGGCGGGGGAGGTGACCCCTCCCCTGGCTCTCAGCCGAGGTGAGCCCGGCGCCGGGTCTCCGCTCGGCCTCGCGCGCTCTCGGGCGCGGGTACAAAGGAAACGCCGAGGCCTAAATGGGCTGGGTCCCGGCGGTCCGCGCCAACCTTTCCGCCTTCTCTGCCTTTCCCTCAGTCGGACCCCGTTCCGACGCGGGGACCTGGGGACAGAGCGCGCACCCTCCACGGTGCTGCTGCGGCTGTGGGCCTGGATGGCCCGAGTCCCCCCGTCTGCCCGGCTCCTCACGTCGGAAGCCGCACCTCTCCGCCTCAGGGACTGTACTGGGCGCGATCCCCCGCTGGGGGATCAATCGGAAGGGCGCGCAGGGACCCTAGACTTGCTGTTCCCCCTGCTGTCTCTCCCTAAGCTGTGCTCATCCTCGCCCCGAAGGCAGTCTCTGTTTTAGAGAAGCAGCATCTTGGTCTTGAGCCCTAGAAAGAGGCGTCTCAGATACCGAGGCTTCCCCTCCTCCAAGCGGCTCTTACAGGAGGGGTCGCAGAGCAGAGGCTGGGCCGAGGCGGTGCGAGCGGGAAGCGGACCACCACCGCCCTCCTCCCTCCAGCCCCCGGGAACCCCCGGTTTGCAGTGAAAATGATGATTACGTGAATCACGGTTGCTGCTAAATTAACGGAGCATGTGCATCGTTAGATGTGCCAGGTTATATTTAGCTGAACTTGGCTTAGATATGCTGTTTTATTCTTGCAAACTGAAGTTTTATGCTTAAAAAAATTAAAGAGAACATTGGTAGAATTACAGATTTTAAAACTTAAGCATACGAGCCAGTACTTGTTTAATGTTTTGTACTGAACGGGGCACGTTGTGTGTGTCATTCTCCAGCACGGTGACACGTACACACGCACCAGACTGCACTCAGAAACTCCGCACACACTGCACTCACACACATATGCACATGCACTCTGTACAGACACTCACATACACTACATTGCAACATGCACACACTCCGCCTACTCACACACAACAATGCCCGCCCTCGGCGCATACATAAACTGCTTACGGAGCCCGCTTGCGGAGCTTCTCCAGTGCAGAGAAATGCTCGCTTGGGTTTAAAGTAAGATACAATCAACATTTTAAAAGTGGTTGAGTTTTTAAGTCTCCGAGGGACACTTTTAAAACATCTTTATTAACGAGTTTTTAAACAAACGGTGTAAATTTTTTTTAAATCTCTTGCTGAATTAAAACACTGCTTGTTTTGATTCTGAACGCCTGGACTTTCAGCAAGGAAGTATTTTTAATTGCTCTGTTTTCTCCCCTCTGAAACCTGCAAGAAGTTACTCTTGAACTTTTAGAAGCGGGTTGCAGACCGGGCTTCCCTCCCTCACTGTGTGAGCGGCACGGCCCCTCGGCTGCGCCCCACGGCGCTCCCTCTCACCCCTTGGAGGGTCACCTGAGGGAGGGACGGGCCGCCACCGCCGCGCCGGCCCAGGAGGCGGCGGGGAGCGTGGGCTGGGTAGGGCGGCGCCCTGTCCCCGCCCGCTCCAACCCCGGCCTCTCCCGCAGGCCAGCTCGAGATGCGGCGGCTGCTGCTGCTCGTGCCCCTGCTGCTGGCCCCGGCGCCCGGGTCCTCGGTGAGTGCGACCCTGCTCCCCACCCCGACCGGACCCTGTGGCGGAGGCGGGGGTGAGGGGAGGGCTTCGCTGCGGGCTGGGGCCGCCGGCCGTGGCGCCATCCCCAGGAGAGGGCCAAGGTGCCGGTAGGTGGGGTGGAGGAAGCGAGTCCCGAGCTCCTTCAAAGAGGGGAGGTGGGGGACCTTGAGCACACCTGGCTTTGGGACACAGTTTGCAGAAAGGGCCATTTCCCAGCGCACTCCCCTTTCCGAAGGTGCAGTCACTATGGAAGGTCTACCACGATGGAAGGAAGAGGGGGTCAGTGCTGGCACCAGCCAAGGTGCCGGCCTAGGTGACCCACCCTACCAGCTGTCTGCCACCTGCCTGAGACCAAACTCAGCTGCCCCTGGGTGGGGTGATTTGGGGTGCCAGCCATTCCCCACCATCCTTGGGATTAGCATCTAGAGAAGGGATGTCCACTAGAAGCTTCTGGGATGATGGAAATGTTGGCTATCTGTGCTGTCCAACAAGAGAGCCTCTCAGAGTTCTCTTTGTGGCGAAGCAGGTTAAGGATCTGGTGTTGTCACTGCAGGGACTTGGGTTGCTGCTGCAACCAAGTGGTGACAGTTTCATCCTTGGCCAGGGAGCAGCCAAGAAAAAAAAAAAGATAGCCACTTAGTTCATGTGGTTACTGAGCACATGAAATGTGGCTAGTGCAGCTGAAGAACTGAAACTTTTTTTTTTTGTCTTTTTGCCATTTCTTGGGCCACTCCCACGGCACATGGAGGTTCCCAGGCTAGGGGTCGAACTAGAGATGCAGCCGCTGGTCTACGCCAGAGCCACAGCAACGCTGGATACAAGCCGTGTCTGCAACCCACACCACAGCCCATGGCAATGCCAGATCCTCAACCGACTGAGCAAGGCCATGGATCGAACCCGCAACCTCCTGGTTCCCAGTGGGACTCATCAACCACTGAGCCATGACGGAAACTCCTGAACTGAATATTTTTATATAATTTTAATTAATATAAATTTAAATAGCCATATGTGGTCAGTGGCTACCGCATGAGAGCAAACTTAGCAACCGGACAGAGGGAGCCAACTGGTGATCATGGTAGCTGTTTCATTAACAGGGGCCTGAAGGATGGGGCTCCCCAAAGAACATACTTGGGTTCTGAGGAGGTACAGGGAAACGTCTAGATTGCAGGACCCACCTTGGGGGAGGGGGCCATATGTAGAACTGGGCTTGGTCCTGGAGGCTGCTCCTGCTAAGCTTCTCCTGGTGTTGACAGGATGGAAGGGACAGGGGAGACCCACAGCCCTGCCCAGCTCTCTGTCATCGGCAGGAGGGCCCCTGAGAAAGGACCCAAATTGTTTGCTGCTTGGTGGTGGGGGGCGAGGGCGGGAGGAAATGTTGGCTCTGTGCAAATGTGAGAAGATGAGAAGGGCTCCTCCAATCAGGGCTGAGAGGGGCAGACAGGGCTGAACCATGACAGTGGGCATCAGGCACTGCTCTAAAGCCCCACAAATCCACTATGGGCCACAGAGCAAAGAGTGGGCTAGAGCCCCCTTCCTCATGTCCACTCCACCACTTGTTGGCTCCCTGGGGTCACCTGTGCCACCCCATGGTCCTTGGCTTCCTTCTAGTTCTTGGTTGCATGAAGGTCACAGCTCAGGTGGAGGAGCCATGGTGACAGTGTCAAGAGCCTATAGAGCTACTTTCTAACAGCTGTGTGACCCTAAGCAAATCACCAGGACTTAGATGCCTCTAAATTAGGGGGTACTAACACCCACCCACAGGTTGCATGCAGGTGAAGTGAGTCAAAGTAGCCAAAGTGCAACCTGGGGTCTGTTAGGTGCTTTCTCTTTTAGAAACACCTGGGTAGCCTCACCCCACCCCCCCACCCTTCTGAGCTCAGTGCAGGGCAGGGGTGGGGGAAGGGCTGAGAACTCTTCAAACCCCCTCCACTGTCTGGGGGAGGGTTGTGATTCGAGCCGGTTCTAGTTGTGGAGGGGGGATGGAACCCCCAGTAGATCCCTGTGCTTTACAGGGATCATTCTAAGTGCTTGAGCAGAATGAGTAGCTAATTAAGGAGTAATAAAGCCGAGATGCAGCCCTGCCACCTTGCCCCTGGCCACCCCCAACCCCAGGCTGGTCAGAGAAGGTTTCAGGAGGGGGGTTCAGTCTCCTCACCTCTGCCTCTGTTCCCACCCTCACACCCATCGGGCAGCTGATCCCCTGGGAACGGTGCAACAGGAAAGGGGGCTCCTGAGTTGCCCCAGGTGAGGTACTGAGAGCGGGAGGAGGCAGGCGAGGACAGGCCCAGGGTGAGGGTGGACTGGACCAGCTCATTCTGGCTTCACACCACCACGCAGCTCATGGCTTGGATAATTATAGAGAAATAAGATGTGTCTGTGCGGCTCCCAGGTGAATTGCTTTCTTTTGTCAGGAAGACTAGAATACAGGGCAGGGCCGGGCTCGAGGATGCCTGCCTCACAGGTGCTGGGCGCAGGGGCCAGAGGGCTGTTTGTAAGGCTTGGTACTCAGAGGGTCCTGTATTCAGGCGAGTCCTCCCCCGCCCCATCCTGATGGCATGGGGTGGCTGGGTGGCAGAGGTGTCCCTTGTTGCCTTGCCTACTCCAGTAAGGCCAGCCCAGCCCCAGGGAAGGGTGGATGGAGGAGGCTCAGGCTGTTAGGAAACTGACATCTAAACAGGCCTTGGTCAGAGGTAATTAGTAGCCAGATGGAGCACGGCAAGATGAGAAAGCAGCAGCTCCTGTGAGCTACTTCAGGAATTCTTACAGGGTGGTGACAAGTCTGTGTAGGGTGGATGTGGGTCCTTCCTGGAAAGTTACCCTCCACTCCCACCTACCGCTCAATATCTTCCCCTTTAAAATAGGAACCGATCCAAGTGAATTTCGGTTTAAATTTCATCGAGAGAACACTTTTCTGGTTCACTGGCTTTTGGAAGCTTGGCAATTTTTGGCCCTGTTAGAACAGAAGGGTAAATGATTTGAAGAGTGAAAGCTCAAACCTTTGGTCTGGTCCAGCCCTTCCTTCTTAGTTTTGTATGTGGTTAAGCAAATGTGCATGATTTGTTCTGATTCAGGGTCCTGGTTTTACTGTAAAACAAGGATAACTAGGAGTTCCTGATGTGGCTCAGCAGTAACGAAACCAACTAGGACCCATGAGGACGTGGGATTCGATCTGTGGCCTTGCTGACTGGGTTAAGGATCCCACATTGCTGTGGCTGTGGTGTAGGCCGACAGCTGCAGCTCCAATTCGACCCCTAGCCTGGGAACCTCCATATGCTGCAGGCGTGACCCTAAAAAGCACAGCAAAACCCCAAACCAAACAAGGATAGCTAGATGTTTGGCACCAGGTGCGGGCTGGACACGTGCTGCGAGTAATCTGCGCCTGCGCAATTCTCTGTCCTCGCCTGAGATTGTGTAATGTGGCTGGAGGCTCACAACGGGGGGAAGAGTTTGCTTTTCCACATTAGGACTTGAGTTCCTTCTCTGGAAAATGGGAGTGTGTTTTTTTCCCCTAGAGATTCTCATATGGCAATGCCCTAAAATAAAGTCCCCTTCCAGCAAACAGGACATATTTCCAGCCCACTCTGTGCCTCCTGGCAAGAAATCAGATCTAACACCTGTCTAGCTCCTTAGGACTCATCTAGCATCCCCTTTGGTTCTCCAGGTGAGGTTGGTGGTTATCTAGTATAAGAGCAGAGGCCTGGAGTGAAGCCAACCCGCTCTTGTTCCTACGTGGCTCCCTCTCTTAGCTCCAATTTTCTTTTCCACGCCCTGGGGTCCGACAGGTTGTTCTGATGAGTAAACGAGAGACTATATGTGTAGCATGTGGGCTTCTGATGCCAGCTGCAGGGTGTTAGATCTTTCTAGTGGGAAACTGTATCCATTAGGATTATTTTCCTGTTACAGAGTCCCAAATAACAGTTCTTCAGCAAGAAAGACCTGATCTCTCGCTCACATAAACACCCAGAATCAAAATCCAGGGATGTTTTGTCTCACGAAGTCCACCAAGCTCCAAGATTCTTCTCTCTTTGCTTCATTGTTTGAAGCTTCTATTCCCAAATTACCTCATAGTTTAGAAGGTTGCTCCAACTCTAGCCGTCACATTTGATTTCCAGCAGGAAGGAGAACAGGAAGAAAAATGATAAATGCATATGCAAGCCATCTCTTTTTTTTTTGTCTTTTGTCTTTTTGTTGTTGCTATTTCTTGGGCCGCTCCCTCGGCATATGGAGGTTCCCAGGCTAGGGGTTGAATCGGAGCTGTAGCCACCGGCCTACGCCAGAGCCACATCAACGCGGGATCCGAGCCACGTCTGCAACCTACACCACAGCTCACGGCAACGCCGGATCGTTAACCCACCGAGCAAGGGCAGGGACCGAACCCGCAACCTCATGGTTCCTAGTCGGATTCGTTAACCACTGCGCCACGACGGGAACTCCGCAAGCCATCTCTTAAGGAGATACAGGCACATCTTGTTTTATTGTGCTTTGCAGATATTACATGTTTTACAGATTGAAGGTTTGTGGCAACCGTGTGTTGAACAAGTCTATCGGTGCTATTTTTCCAACAGCATTTGCCCACTTCATGTCTCTATGTCACATTTTGGTAATCCTCACAATATCTCAGATTTTCATTATTATTATATTTGTTATGGTGATCAGTGATCTTTGATGTTACAAAGATTGCAAAAAGATTACGACCTCCTGACAGTTCAGATGATGGGGAGCATTTTTAGCAATAAAGTGCTCTTTAAGGTGCATACTTTAAGACAAATGCTATTGCACACTCATGAGATTACAGTGTAGTGCAAACAGTTTTCATAGGCACCAGGAAATTCCCAAATCCGAGTGACTTGCTGTATCACAATATTTCCTTTATTCTGGTGTTCTGGAACCAAACCTGCAATATCTTGAGGTCGACCTGTACTGGAGGCTGCTGCCTGACACTCTTATTTATGTCTCACTGACAAGAATTTAGTGATAGAGGAGTTTCCATTGTGGCTCAGTGGGCTAAGAACCTGACATAGTGGCTGTGAGGATGTGGATTCAATCCCTGGCCTCGCTCAGTGGGTTAAGGATCCAGCGTTGCTGCAAGCTGTGGTGTAAGTTACAGATGTGGCTCAGATCTGGTGTGGCTGCGACTGTGGCTGTGCAGTAGGCCAGCAGCTGCAGCTCCAATTCAATTCAAAAAAAGAATTTAGTGATATAGCTATAGTTAGCTGTAGGAAATCTGAGAAGTGAATTTTTGCAGGGGCAGCTAGATGTCCAGCTAAGACCCAAAGGTTCTCTTAAGGGGAGAGGAGGAGGAGGGATATTGGGGGCCTCCTGGGAGTCTCTGCCACAGATTGGCAGGAAGAAACCACACACAACACCCACCACCCACAATTAGATTAAGTTCTTATTTTAATAGGCTAGTGCTACAGAAGCATGGTACTGCTCGTGGGCCATGTTCCCAGCACAGGTGGAGCCCTATTTACCTGAGAACATGCTGTTCGTCCTGCCCTCTCTGCTGGTCCCCGGGCCCCCATTTAAGGGAGTTTGCAGACATCTTGGTTCTCAAATCGGACTCTGCGCAGTCAGGGGACGTCATGGTCAGGGGAGAGGTCCTCCGCCCCAGCTTGGCGGTTTCCCCACTGCACTTGGCAAATAGCTGGGGCTGCTGGTGACAGCGGCTCTGCCAGATGAGAGGGCCGGGCTGGCTCCCAGCTCCTTATGGTGAAAGCTGGCTAATTCCACAGTTGAGTACGTTCTGGTGCCTGGTGGTGTTTCGAGACTTGAAGGGCCAAGGAACACAGTCTCGGGCTCCTGGCAGGGGAGAGGGTGTTTTTAGGCAGAGGGTCGTGGGGGAGCCCTTGAGTGCTGAGGTGGGGTTTGGAGGGCTGACTCCCACTTCTGAGTGTCTCCTCCTCCAGGTTCCCAAGGTGAAGCGGCAGAGCGACAGCTGGGGCTCCTGGGGTAACTGGAGCCCCTGCAGCCGGACCTGTGGAGGGGGCATCAGCTTCCGGGAGCGCCCCTGCCACTCCCAGAGGTAGGAAGTCAGGTATTTTTTTTGTTTTTTTAATAGAGTATATTTTATTAAAAAATTTTTTTATTATAGTTGATCTACAATGTTCTGTCAATTTCTGCAGGGCCAGCTTGTTAAAAGAGGGCAGGCATGAGGGAGCAGCCGGGTCTGGTCTAGGCATCCTGGGCCAGGGCCAGGCCACACAGGCAGAACCTACCAGGCAATAGATTTTTCCTGGGAGCAGTATCAGTGGAGTATTTGTTTTTTTGCCTTTTTGCCTTCTAGAGTCGCACCCGTGGCATATGGAGGGTCCCAGGCTAGGGATCGAATCGGAGCTACAGCTGCCGGCCACCGCCACAGCAAGTGGGGATCCAAGCTGTATCTGTGACCTACACCACGCTCACGGCAACGCCAGATCCTTAACCCGCTGAGCGAGGCCAGAGATTGAACCCGCAACCTCATGGTTCCTAGTTGGATTCGTTAACCACTGAGCCACCATGGGAACTCCTCAGTGGAGTATTTGAAACCAAGTCACTTCATATACTCACATTCTGATTACAACAACCCCCTTGTTTCAGGGGAGCTGGAGCCATGCTGGCCTCACCCACCCCATGTCTCTAGCTCCTAAAGCCGTGATGGGCGTGTGGCAGGTGCAGTGAATCCTCGTTGAATTAAAATGAGTAATTTTCAACAATCCTAACCTGTGCGGTTTCTCTCCCGTCAGCCTCTGTTCAGTATAGATGATTCTCACTCTGAGTGACTTATTAAGCACCTGCTGTGTGCCCCGCCCTCTGAGAGGTATTCTAGGGAGCAAAGGAGGGGTGAGGACCCTCAGTGGGTTTAACTCACTCTTCCTGGAAACTGTGTGAAGAGGAAGAGCGAGAAGATAGAATTCCGAGTGCCCTGTACTCATTTACTCCTTAAATGGCAGAATAAGCTTACCTAGCGGGGATTTACCACATCTGACCATAGCTCCAAGGGCAGAGGTTAAATCTTCCTTGGGAATTTGAAGCGGCAGAGTGGCCCCAGGTCAGACAGACTCTAGGTTAGACTTCTGGGTCTGGCTTCTCCCAAGTACAAAGAGAGCTCATTACACCCACCTCTGGCGGTTTATGTGTGCTGGACACACCCTCTTCTCCTCACCGACTCTCTGACCCAGCCTTGCCCACCGGGTCGCACCACGGAAGCTAAGGGACCTGATGGAGAGCCCGGGGGGGGGGGGTGTTGGGTCGTGGGCGTTCAGGTCTCCCCCGTGCTCTTGCCCTGCAGGAGAGATGGGGTCTCTGGCTGCGTGGGGCCCACGCGGAGCCACCGCACCTGCCGCACTGAGGTAAGGTAAAGTCCCCGGGGTGGGGGACAGCTTCCCGGATCCCTACTGGGCTGCCCTCCTGGGTCTGGGGCGCCTTCCTGTTGATGCGCAGCTGGGGCTGCTCCGGAAGCCCCTTCCTCACACCACCTGAAACGAGAGCTTTGGCCCCGCAGCTCGAAGCCCCTGGAGGGGGCGCACGGGATCCCTGGGGGCGGACGCCGCCTCGCCGGCCCAACGGGGCGGCCGGAGCCCAGGGATGGACCCAGGTGCCCCCTCCTGCCCCCGCAGAGCTGCCCGGACGGCGCCCGAGACTTCCGAGCGGAGCAGTGCTCAGAGTTCGATGGCCAGGAGTTCCAGGGGCGGCGGTACAAGTGGCTGCCCTACTATGCGGGTGAGTGACCGAGCCCCTGGCGCCGCCCCTCCCTGCGTTGTCCTGCAGGGCCCCGTATTTGGGGCATCTCTTTTGTACATTCACTTTGTAACTCACAATTCTCATTACCATATTGGAGAGTGTTATCAAATATCTTTAAAGAAAAACCTCCCATACCCCTAGCACAGCACAACGGTGGGCGTTTTGAGGGTTTTTTTTTTCCCCCTTCCCCCACTCTATATATTTCTCCTTTTCCTTTTTTCTTTCCTTTTTCTTTTCATGGCCGCATCTGGCTTTTGGAAGTTTCCCAGCTGGGGGCGGGCCGGGGTGGGGTGCGGTGCCAATCAGAGTTACAGCTGTCGGCCTGCTTCATAGCAATTCGGATCCGAGCTGCAGCCTACACCGCAGCCTGCGGCAACACCAGATCCCTAACCCACCAGAGCAAGGTCAGGGCTCCATCCTCACAGAAGTTCAGAACTCCTGTATACATTTTCAAACAAAGCCATGGCTATGTCTGTGTTTTGAGCCTTGTTTTGTTTGTCCTGCTCCTGAAGCATCCCCCACATGGCAGGAGTTGGGTTGGGGGTGTAGGATCTGTGACTGTTTGGGCAAACTGCAGGCTGGGCTTCAATGGGCTTGGTGTGTCAAGAGTGTATTTACTCAGCATCTCTAGTGTGGGAGACTGTGCTTTGAGTAACGTTGAGGGGGGTGTAGGTCATTAATTTTTAGAGCAATATAGTTCAAGAGAAAAACACTGATATGCATGCAATGAAAACATTTTGGATGAGTCAGAAGATACCTTAGGATAATCCTTTGGAGTATTAGTTTTCACTGCTCACTGTAAATGACTCCTGGAAGCTATGGCACTCTGGGTTCCAAATCAGTGAACATTAGATCCTGTGTGTGCTGTGGGGTGGAGGAGAGAGAGAGGGTCTTGGCTAGGTGGAGTGGCCCCAATGCGGTGATTTGCCCTCACTGCTCCCCCTGGATCCGGAGGTGAGCGTATGTTGAAAATAAGTTAAATATATCTACATTATAGAAAAACTACAACAGAAGAAAAGGTTAAAAAGGGTCTTAGAGGGAGTTCCCTTCGTGGCTCAGCGGTTAACGAAGCCAACTAGGATCCCTGAGGATGCAGGTTCGATCCCTGGCCTCTCTCAGTGGGTTAAGGATCTGGCGATGCCGTGAGCTGTGGTGGAGGTAGCAGACACTGCTCGGATCCCGTGTTGCTGTGGTAGAGGTTGGCAGCTGTAGCTCACATTCGACCCCTAGCCTGGGAACTTCCATGTGCCACACCTATGGCCCTAAAAAGCAAAAAAAACCAAAAAACAAAAAAACCCCCAAAAAACCAAAAGGGGGGTGTCTTAAAGGGGAGCTCCAGCTGTGGCACAGTGGGTTAATAATCCAGCATCGCCTAAGTCCCTGGCCTGGTGCAGTGGGTTAAGGATCTGGCATTTCTGCAGTTATGGCATAGTTTGCAGCTGCAGCTCAGATTTGATCCCTGGCACAGGAACTTCTGTATGCCTCAGGTGTGGCTGAAGTTGGGGGCAGGGGGAGGGAGGCAAAAAAAACCCTCCACCCAAGCAAACAAAAGGTCAAAGAGGGATGCCTTCTTTGTGGTGGAAGTGATTATAATCCTTATACACATTGTTTAAACAATGTGTGTGTGATATCTAGATTAATATAAAAGTTGAAACAAAGACTTAAAAAATGACTTCTTTCGTAGGATCACTGCTAGCGTTCTAGCCTTTTCCACATTACTTTCTGTTTACATATTTGTCATTACTTTGCATTCTGTGATAAACACCTTTCCATGTTACTGTCTAGTCTTCATAATCATAGTTTTTAAAAATGTTTTTTCATAATCATAGTTTTTAATGGTGCAGTAGTACAGTCAACATATGTAATATTCTAGTGATAGTAATTAAAGAGTAGCTGATTATTGACCTTTGGATTGTTAAAATGCTGAGATAGACTGCTTCAAGTGTCTAGTTCTTTCTTTTTCTTCTTCTTTTTTTTTTTTTTTTTTTAAGGGCCACACCTGTGGCATACGGAGGTGCCCAGGCTAGGGGTCCAGTCAGAGCTGTAGCTGGTAACCTACGCCACAGCCACAGACACGCCAGATCCAAGCTGCATCTGCAACCTCCACCACAGCTCATGGCAACACTGAATCCTTACCCCACTGAGTGAGGCCAGGGATCCAACCCACAACCTCATGTTCCTAATTGGATTTACTTCTGCTGAGCCACGACAGGAACTCCTAGTTTTTTCTTATTCTGGAATTTTTTTTTTCCGACTTGAGTCCCGAGATGCAGCAGTTGCATGGAGCATCCCTTCTCCCTGGGATGGGGGCGGGTTGCTCTAGGCCTTTCTCTCCCAGCCATGTGTGTGCTTCTGACCGCTGCCTTCGCCTCACTGTTGCTGGGATGGGCTTTGAACCTTTCACGGCCTCCCTCTCAACTTTCCCCTCTTGCCTGCTGCAGCCCCAAACAAATGTGAACTGAACTGCATTCCCAAGGGGGAGAGCTTCTACTATAAGCACAGGGAGGCTGTCGTAGACGGGACACTCTGTGAGCCTGGCAAACGGGACATCTGTGTGGATGGCAGCTGCCGGGTGAGTTGTAACGGTTCCCCCGCCTCCACCCCAGCTGGCTTGGGGCTTATGGCAGGATGTCCCCCTGTCCCACTCCAGCAGGCCCAGCGGCCCTTGTGACCTTGGTGGCTTCTCTGGTGCCTTGCATCGCAGATAACCTCACGACCCTCTTACCTTTGCCCTTTGAAAACTCTAGCCCCACAATGAAGGAACCCTCTGGGTGGCCAGTTATAGAAGCCCAACTACAACTACTAATTTAATGAAAATAAAAGAAAGCCGCTAAGGGATAGGCTGGTTGGCTGCAGCTGCCTGGAAGATGCTGTTGGAAATGTCTCTCTCCTCACCTCCTGGTTTTCCTCTCTGGGTCAGCTTAGGGTCAGGCTGGTTCTTCTGATGAGGTGTGAAGATGGCCCAGCAGCTCCTGGCTTTGGTTGTCCCAGCCTGGCAACCCCCTGGGACAGGGCACCCTATTCCCAGGAGTTCCAGTGACCTGCGGTTGCCTCTGGTTTGTCCTGGCCTGGGGCTCCCCTGTACCCTTTGAGCAAAGCATATGACCCACTGATTGGCCCAAAGCCATTGCTGGGGAGCTGTGTTCGAACCCTGCAGGAGACAGGTAGCTTCCAAAGGAAAACGAGGGGCTGCTGCTGGAGGAGGGGACACAGGTGCCAAGACACAGGTTGCATCCAGGGTTGACTCGGCCCCCATGGCCAGTGACTGGTTACTGCGCCTCCGGGACCTGGCGGAGCTGTGACTCCCTCTGGTCTCTCCCTTCATCTCTGCCTGGCAGGTTGTCGGCTGTGACCACAACCTGGACTCGTCAAAGCAGGAGGACAAGTGCCTGCAGTGTGGGGGTGATGGCACCACCTGCTACCCCGTCACAGGTGTCTTTGATGCCAATGACCTCAGCAGAGGTAGGGGTCCCCCCAGGGTCCACAGACAGCTGAGACAGGATCTCTTGCGGGCCCCTTCCTTGCCTGTCTCCCATGCTGGCTGGGTGGCTCTCAGGGTGCCAAGAGGGTCTGACCTGGCACTCAGGTCCTGCCTCAGGGTGGAGGCCAAACCCTTGCCCAGGAGCCAGTGGGCCCACGCTAGCGAGGATATCTGCCCACTTTCCCAGGGACCACCTGGATGCCTCCTTATCCCTTCTCCCACCATCCCCATTGTCCCCATCACCCCCTTCTGTCCCCTCCCCCCTCCCAGTTTGGGTGCCAGAGCCTGCCCGCTCCTCTGGCCTTTGTCAAGCTGTTTCCCCTTCAGGAACTCCCTTTCCCAATCCCCCAGCTCTGCCAGGGTCCCACCTGTCCTTCCCTGACCGCCTCTGTGCTGCCGGGCACTGAGCCTGTCCTCAGGGCCAGCGCCTGCCTGTGGCCATGGTCCCAGAGGGTCTCTGCCCCCCCTCAGGCTACAACCAGATCCTCATAGTTCCCATGGGGGCCACCAGCATCCGCATCGAGGAGGTGGCTGCCAGCAGGAATTTCCTGGGTGAGGACACACTGGGGGGGCAAGGCTTGGCTGTGGCAGGGAGGCGGGTCCAGCCCTGGCAGCTGACCAGGGCGCAGCTGACCAGGGTGCTGGCCCCTGCGTAGCGGTGAAGAGCGTGCATGGTGACTACTACCTAAACGGGCACTGGACCATCGAGGGCGCCCGGGCCCTGCCTGTGGCCAGCACCATCCTGCACTATGAGCGGGGAGCTGAGGGGGACCTGGTGCCTGAGCGGCTCCATGCCCGCGGCCCCACCTCGGAGCCCCTGGTCATTGAGGTGAGCGGGGCAGGTGGGAGAGGGCCTCTGGGATGAGTGGGGGCCCCCCCCCCCGGCCTGGAGAGGAGCAGGGAGAGTGGGGGAGCAGGGAGAGCCCCCCCTGGCCTTAGGCCTCACTGGGGACCCTCCTGCACAGCTCATCAGCCAGGAGCCCAACCCCGGAGTCCGCTTTGAGTACCACCTGCCCCTGAGTGCTCCCCGGCCCGGCTTCAGCTGGAGCCACAGCTCCTGGGGTGACTGCAGCGCCGAGTGTGGTGGAGGTGAGGGCAGTCGCCCAGGGGAGGGGGTGGGGGGTGAGGGTGGGACGTGGACAAGTAGATGAGACATGTGCATGTCATGGAGGTCACCTTGGGGAAAACCCAGGGGTTGGGGGGCTCTAGGAAGGGCCCCCGATCTAAGCTAAGAGAACCAGAGGGCCTCTCTCGGGAGTAGCATCTCACAGGAGTTGGTATTCCTTTAGCAGGAGGGCTGGGCCTGGAGCCAAGGATCAGGTATCAGAGCGGGGCTCCATCACCCACAGATAAAACTCTCCAGAGCCTCTGTTTCCTCATCTGTCAATTGAGATGATGGCACTCACCCCAGGGGATCCTTTGAGGCTTAATCAAGGATACGTGCAGAGCTCCCAGTGGCCTAGTGGTTTAAGGATCTGGTGTTGTCACTGCTGTGGTGCCAGGTTTGATACCTGGCCCAGGAACTTCCACATGCCAAGGGCGTGGCCAAAAAAAAAAAAAAAAAAAAGGATGACCCTTGGGATGGCCCAGCAAAGGCACTTGGCAAATGCTGCCTGACTGGCTGCCCGCTGTGATCGGGCCTCTGCAGGTCACCAGACCCGCCTGGTGTTCTGCACCATTGACAACGAGGCCTATCCTGACCACATGTGCCAGCACCAGCCACGGCCAGCTGACCGCCGCCCCTGCAGCCCTCAGCCCTGCCCACACACCAAGCGGTGAGGCCCATGCCAGCCCCTGTGCCCATGCGGGACCCAAGCTCTTGAGTGGGAAGGGAGTAGGGGTGCCTAGGCCACTTTAGGTGTTGAGCAGAGGTTGGGGAGGGGCTCCACACAGCTGTGGCTGGAGTTGCAGGGGGCAGCTGTCAGCAGGGGAGGCAATGGGGTGGTGTAAGCATGAGACCCTGGGCTGTTGTGTCCATCGTTGTGAGTCCACGCAGTGCCCAGAATGTCCAGGCTGGTGGCCAAAGGGTTGGGGAGGTACCGGAGGCCCCATTTGTCTGAGCCAGCAGGGGGCTTGGCAGATGCCAAGGAGTGGACCAGGGCTTGGGCCAAGGGGCCCGAGGGTATCGGCAATGCCTTTGTTCATGCACAAAGGACCTCTTACCTGCACCGGCCCAGAGTGTGGCACCTTGCTGGGGCCCATCGTGTGTGCGGGAACAGGTAATCCACGGGCCATAGGCTCCCTGCAGGGTCATGCAGTCCTTCCACCCCTTGGCCCTGGTGGCAGCTGGTCTCTCGGGATGGTGGTGGGCTTGGCTTTGCATGTGCGGTAAGGATGCCCTTTCTTCCGGGTCCTTGGGTCCCAGGGCCAGGCAAGGCTACTCTATCCATCGGTGAGCACAGCCCCTCGGGGAGATGCCTCCCAACTAAGGTCAGATTCAGAGCAGTTGGCGTCTGGCTGGGGGGTGACAGGGGACCTGAAGAGGAGGAGAAAGGCGGGTTGCAGGTGAGGACAGGAAGGCTGAGAGGGAGGCAGCCGGGCCCTGTTGTGTAGGGACCAGCTCACGGTGGTGGGAATGGGCGAGCAGGGCTGGACTTGGCCTTTGTGCAGGGCTTTTTGCCCCTCATCTGCGCGGCCTGAAGCTCAGAGAATGGGCCAGGTGGAGGTCCCCCACTCCGCTCCTGTGTGCGAGAGCTGGGGCCCCCTCGAGCCTGGTCCCTGGTGCCTGCTGCCGGGCCAGCCTCATGGCACTTCCACTCCCTGCCAGCTGGAAGACAGGGCCCTGGACGCCCTGCTCAGCCTCCTGTGGGGGCGGCTCCCAGTCCCGCTCTGTCTTCTGCATCTCATCTGACGGGGCCGGCGTTCAGGAGGCCACGGAGGATGCTGAGTGTGCAGGCCTGCCTGGGAAGCCCCCTACCACGCAGGCCTGCAACCTGCAGCGCTGCGCAGTCTGGAGAACGGAGCCCTGGGGAGAGGTGAGGCCCCCGCTGGGCCGGGACCAGGCAGGGGCGGGTGGGAAGTCAGGAGCTGGTCCTGGACCCAGGTAGCAGCCGCAGGGCAGGGCTGGGAGGCTTGTCCTCCAGGGATCCTGGGAGGAAAGTGACCCACTGTGTCATCTTGGGAGCCAAGGCTGGGGCTGGGAGCAGGGTCTTGAATCCTGCTCTAGGGCTCCTCCTGCTCTAGGGTCCCAGGCAGGGTGGGGAAAAAAGCCCAGTACTTTGGGGACGAGGGAAGAGAGGCTTCTGGTCCCTGCTTCCAGCGCCTACATATGTTGCAGTTGCAAGTGAGGGAATTTGGAAAACGCCCCTCAGCCTCGTGTCCACAGCTATGGTTCAGGCCATGTGACCTCAGCCTCCTTGGGCCTGGGAACCGGACATGTCATGCCAGGCTCGAGGGCCTCCAGCTGTCCTGCCCAGCCTGGCTCCCATGGGCTAGGCCTGTGCTGACAGCCTGATCCTTACAGTGCTCTGTCAGCTGCGGTGCCGGGGTCCGGAGGCGGAGTGTCACCTGCCAGGGTGACGAGGGGTCTCTGCTCCATGCCACAGAATGCTCCTTGGGGGACCGTCCCCCCCTCACTGAGCCCTGTGTGCGTGACGACTGTCCCCCTCTCAGTGACCAGGCCTGGCATGTAGGCGCCTGGGGTCTAGTGAGTACTTCCCTGCCCCGACCCACACCCCCACCCCCACCCCATTCCTGCTGCCCAATCCTGGTCCCTTGGGGCTCTGACAGGAGACTGCACGTGGGCCTGTCCCTGGTCTGACGTGCAGTACGAGGCATCTTTCCCCTTCCTCCCTGCCTTGTGGGTGCCCCCCCCCAACCCCAGCCTCAGAGTCTCTGTCCCTATGCGGGCGTGTTCTCTCGTCTCTCTCCCCCCCGGGGGCCCCAGTGCTCCCAGAGCTGCAGCTCAGGCACTCGGAGGCGCCAGGTCGTCTGCGCCACAGGGCCGCCCAGCCACTGCAGGAGCCTGCAGTCGTCGAAGCCTGCGGATGTGGAGCCCTGTAACACGCAGCCCTGCCATCTTCCTCCAGGTAAGGATGGGAGTGGCGGGGCGGAGCCTGGCCCCACCTCCTTCCCTGCTGCAAACCTGGCCAGCACTTCCTGCCTCTGGGCCTTTGCCTGTGCTGTGTCAGCCGCCTGGAAACGCCTCTGGCACCTCGGTGTGTGAAGCCTTTGCCACCCACACGGTCCAGCGCGAGGCACCCTCCCCAGCCAGCCCTGTCTTCCTGGCAGAGGAAGGTCCCTATGCCACCCTCCTGTAGTTCGCTGTAACTGCTGTCACTCAGGTTGATTTCTTTCTGCTTCACTGGTTGTATATGGCTTGATAGGCTTACTTGCTATAAGCTTCTTGAGAGCCAGGTCCCCCACCTCCTCCTTGCCATTTCTGTCCTCCAGCCCTAGAACTTAGCTAGCCGGTGGTGTAGGTACTCAGTGTTTGTTGAATGACTGGGTGATTGAGTGCAGAGCTGGAGGTGGAAAGACTCCTCACATATTGCCTCTGGCTCTGTCTCCCCGCCCCTGACCCTCACTCCTGTCCCCGCTGAGAGAGGTGTGGAGAGCACAGAGGCCAGCGACTTACTTGGTGAGAGGATGTGTTACTGAGGGAAGGTGTGGGTCAGGGCTGAGTTCGAGGGGTGGGTAGTCGAGGGTGGCCTTCTGATGCTGCAGAGGCGTGTTTGGCCCTGATGTGCCAACGATGGGGGTTGGGGGAAGGATTCCAGTGTGGGCATGTGGCAAGGCAGCCAGGAACCAGTGGTCTGGAGTCAACAGCTAACCTGGCTTTAAATCTCCACTCTACTGCTGATGGGTGGTGTGGCCCTGGGCACGCGTCTCTCCTCTCTGACCCTCGGTCTGCCCATCTGTACCATGGGGTTAATGAGACCGACTTTCCAGGCTTGTGGTGACCTCTTTCTTGGCCCAGTCCCTGAACACAGAGTACTCGATAAGCAGAGGGTGGGTAGCAGGGGTGGGGAAGCCCTGTGGGGCCCTGGGCTGGCTTCCTGGGCTTCCGAGCCAGGCCCTGGCCCTTGGGGTGTGCGAGCAGCAGGATGCTTGGGCTCTTACAAGTCCAGCTTCTTGGAGCCACTCAGTATCCTAGGGCCCTGGGCACCTTCCTGGAGGAGGCGGCGGCCCTGAGCCTGGCCCAGAGAGGCCTTTGCATAGGTAGAAAGGAAGGAAACAACTTCAGGCCAGGCTGAGTTGTAAAAGAAATAACCTTCAAAATAATGTATGTTCATTGTGGGAAATTTGGAGAAATTAGAAAAAGTGTGTGTGTGTGTATAGAGACTTAAATTGCCCTTGATCCCATCTGTTATTGGGATAAATCTTTAATATACTTCCTGTATGCAAGATTTTGTATTTGCTTTTGAACTTTTTCGTCTCAATTTCTCAGGCCTCCACAGAAGTCCATGGTAGGTGAGAATTTAGAATTTAGGTGGCTTTTGCTGTTTTGGGTACAGTAACTAGTGCCACAGTGCTTCCCGGCAAATGGGAGAAGGACTCGAGGGTTCAGAGAGGCGGCCCCTGAGGGGTGGACAGCTCTGCTTCCTCCTCCTTCTAGACTCTAGAGCAGAGCTCACCAATAGACAGGGCAAGCCCTATATGTCCCTTAAAATTTTCTAAGAATCACATTTGAAGAAGTGAAAAGGAGTTCCCGTTGTGGCATAGCGAAAATGAATCCAGCTGGTATCGTGAAGACGCAGGTTCAATCCCTGGCCTTGCTCAGTGGATTGAAGGATCCGGCGTTGCTGTGAGCTGTGATGTAGGTGGCAGACTCAGCTCAAATCTGGAGTTGCTGTGGCGCAGGCCAGCAGCTACAGCTCTGATTCAAGCCCTAGCCTGGGAACCTCTAAACGCCATGGGCGTGGCCATAAAAAGCAAAATAAATAAATGAAAAGAAATAAGTGAATTTATATATTTAATAATGTTTTATTTAACTCAATAAAATATTTTCAACCTGAAATTGATATAAAAATTATTGGATATTTTACAGTCTTTTTTCACAGTAACTAGTACAGATTTTTATTTATTTATTTATAGGGCCACACCCAAGGCATGTGGAGGTTCCCAGGCTAGGGGTCGAATCGGAGCGATAGCCACCTACACCACAGCCATGGCAACTAGGGATCCAAGCCTCATCTACAACCTACAGCACAGCTCACAGCAACGCCTGATCCTTAACCCACTGAGCGAGGCCACAGTTCGAACCTGCCGCCTCATGGACACTAGTCAGGCTCGATACTGCTCAGCCACGATGGAAACTTCCTTCACAAGATTTTTTTTAAGTGAAATCTTCACCATCCAATGTATCGTTTATACTTAACGGTTACCTAGGTGTGCAGACGGCACTGCATGGCGTTGGAGGGGGTACTGAGTCGGGGCCCGGCTCTGCTCACTGACGAGCAGGACTCTGCAGTGTCGTCCCGCCTCCCAGGCCCTTTACCTCGTGCCCTAGGAGCGTCACCTTGGAGAAAGGGTGTCCGCATTGTCAGGGGAAAAGACTGAAGATTAGATTGTAAGAAAAGAAAATAGACGTCACATTTTGAAGACGTGTATTTCAGGTGCTTCATCCGTTTGTAAGACCTGCATCCGAAGAAGCTGGCAGGTTGCTTCTTGAAAGATCTCTGAATCGTGTGCAATTACTTGGTCGAGTAGGTCAGGACCCTGTCATGTGGCAGGTGGAAGCGAAAAAACCCCCGTCACAATAGTCTCTCCAGCAGCAAATGAACTGCGGCGAGCAGGGGAAAATGAAGCATACCAAGTGGGGGATGTCAGTCAAAAGCCAGCAGGGCCCTGAATTTCAGTTCTCCGGCCAGGCCACCGAGACGTGGCATATCAGTGTGTGCAAAAAGGTCCTTGAGTTTACAGGGAACAGACAGGAGGGCTGTGGTGACTACATGCATAAAAATAATGCGAGATGACAAGCAACAGCAATTATAGCTGAGAGCATTCTGTTTCTGAGCGACCAGGTGAAAGGGAAGGCACAGAATGGACGGTTCTTCTTTGGCCATGGTTTGCTACAGTCCCATTTCCAAATCATGATTTCTAAGGACAAGAATTAAAACACTCTTCTGTAAGATGGGTGATGTTTTTCCTGAGGTCGCTCCCCCTCTCCTTGTTGAGTCGTGAACCTTGGTAATAACTCCGATCTGTTACAGTCAGTGTTCTCTACTTGTTCTTTAAGGGATGGTTTCTGTGTACAAGCGTACAAAACGGTGAACTTTCAGCTTCATCTGTGTTATGGCAAAAGGATGAATTTCCTTTGGGAAGATGCTTGTTTTTTGTGAACACTTCTGTTATAGGATCGATTTAGATATTCAGTGTTTATTATTATTATTTTTTGTCTTTTCTCTGCCCTCACCCGCGGCATATGGAGGTTCCCAGGCTAGGGGTCTAATCAGAGCTGTAGACGCTGGCCTACGCCAGAGCCACAGCAACGCAGGATCCGAGCCCCGTCTGCCACCTACACCACAGCTCACGGCAACGCCGGATCCTTAACCCACTGAGTGAGGCCAGGGATCGAACCCACAACCTCATGGTTGCTAGTCGGATTCGTTTCCGCTGCGCCACGACGGGAACTCCTCAGTGTTTATTATTGAGCATTGCTGTATGTCAGGTTGTAAGTACTGATTTCCTTATCTGTTTGGTTTATAGGTTAGACTAGACTAGATCATTTACTCTATGGACTAGATTGCCTCGTCTTTATTGCCTGAAGACGAGGTAGTCTTCTTTGTGCACTGTATCTTGATCAGTGTTTGGCACAGAGTAGGTAATACATGTTGACACAAGCATGATCCCAGTGGGATATTAAGCCTTACCCCTAACTGAAGGGGCTTGCTGAACAGTGGTTAGTATCTAACCTAAGTAGCTTCAAGACTAACCTACCTTCTTCACATACTTTGTTTCTGGACAGTTTTCCCAGTACCATTTATGAATAGTTTACCAGCAGTAAAGACCAAAAGTATACCTAGGGATGAAGTAGTTCATCTCCAAGTGATGACACAAGGGCTCTGGTTTTATTTATTTTTTTCATTTTTATTTTTTTTGTCTTTTCTTGAGCTGCTCCCACGGCATATGGAGGTTCCCAGGCTAGCAGTCTAATCAGAGCTGTAGCCACCGGCCTGCACCAGAGCCATAGCAACGCGGGATCCAAGCCGCGTCTGCAACCTACACCACAGCTCACGGCAACGCTGGATCCTTACCCCACTGAGCAAGGCCAGGGATCGAACCCGCGATCTCATGGTTCCTAGTCGGATTCGTTAACCACTGCGCCACGACAGGAACTCCAGGGCTCTGGTTTTAGTAGTTCCCTTTTATTTTTCTGTGATCTCTTGATGTACATGTTGTGTACTCTTGTATACACACAATTACCTTGTAAAAACAAGATTTTGGAAATTGCAGAGTATTTATACTTTATTAATAACGATTACATAAAATACAAAAAAATAAACTTAAATGTATAATTTACGTCAGTTCAGATGCTAAAATGTCATTGGGGTACTTGATCCTGATTTGGATGTCATCAAGTACACAGCTGAAAAAGTAGGTGCTTCTACCCAAGTTGTTCCAGACATACTGAGGTGTTTTCCAGTATATGAATCAAGTGTCAGTGTTTAAAATGAATTCTAACTCAGTACAATTTAAAATTCAGTTTCTCGGTCGCTCTGGCCACATTTCAAATGCTCAGTAACTGTGAGACCAGGAGGGTTCCAGGACTGGCCCTTGGCCCTGCTTAGGGTTGGTGATGGGTCTCTCTGGGAGGGGGTGCTTTTAGGGCTGGGGCAACGCCAAGGGCCTTGGGCCTGCGGTTACTGATTAAATTTGACTAATAGGCCCAGGGGAGCCTTTAGAAAGTTTTGGAGCTAGAAGTGACACCATGAAAGATGTTGACAATTTGACACCTGCCTAGGGTTCAGGCTGAAGTGGAGACAGTTGGGAAGCAGCAGCCTTGTGGGGAACAGGTGGGGAGCAGGCTGCAGAAATCAAGCTCCAGGGGGAGTGATGGGATGGAGGCCCAGGGTCTGGCCCAGCAGAGCCTGAAAAGATGGCAGAGAAGAGGCAGGTGGGCCTGGCAGGATGGTGCCTTTCAGGGCAACAGAGGGACAGCAGGAATTCTCAGGCTGGCTGGGGACTGTGCATGCAGGGCCGAGTGGGGCGAGATTTTGAATCAGCCTTGTGTGAGGTTTTGTCCCAGGTGGGACAGGCAACAAAGTGCAAACAAAGGTTTACTGCATATCTGCTAGAGTTTTCCAACCCCAAATTCTTATTTTTTTTTATGGTCATATATCCAAGGTATTTTTATTTTTTTTAATAATTTTTTTTATTTTCCCACTGTACAGCAAGGGGGTCAGGTTATCCTTACATGTATACATTACAATTACATTTTTTCCCCCACCCTTTGTTCTGTTGCAACATGAGTATCTAGACAAAGTTCTCAATGCTATTCAGCAGGATCTCCTCAAATTCTTATTTTTAAAATACCCCCTTGGAGACTGGCAAGATGTAGTCCATATGGGAATGGAATTTTCACTTTTTTTTTTTCTTTTTAGGGCCGAACTGGAGGCATATGGAGATTCCCAGGCTAGGGGTCAAATTGGAGCTACAGCTGCTGGCCTACGCCACAGCCACAGCCACATTAGATCCAAGCAGCATCTGCGATCTATACCACAGCTCACAGCAATGCTGGATCCTTAACCCACTGAGCAAGGCCAGGGATTGAACCCGCAACCTGGATTTGTTTCTGCTGTGCCATGATGGGAACTCCAAACTTCTTATTTTTTATAACTTGATTCTACCATAGTATATGATTATTGTGGAAAATTTGAAAAACACTAACAAATAGAAGGAAGGGACCCCCCCCCCTTCCCCTTCTCTAGCAAAACACCCACGAAGCACTCAAACTTTTGCTGTGAGCATCTTGGGGGTATCCTGCTAATATTCTTTCAGGCATCATCTAAAACAAAATCCTGTTGTCCTAATTTTTTCTACTCAGCCTCTTGCATTTTTTTCTAACATAATGAAAAATCTAAGAACTCTGCTTTTTGTTTTCTTTAGGGCTGTATCTGTGGCCTGTGGAGGTTCCCAGGCTAGGGGTCAAATCAGAGCTGCAGCTGCTGGCCTGTATCGCAGCCACAGCAACACCAGATCTGAATGGCAACTTGCAGCAAGGCCAGGTCCTTCACCCACTGTGTGAGGCTAGGGATCGAACCCACATCCTCACACTGTGTCCGGTTCTTATAACCCACTGAGCCACCACCGAAAGTCCTTTCTAAGAACTTCATTGAGGTGGTTAAATACCATACACCATAAAATCCACCCATTCCAATGGTGCAGTTTGTGATTTTTTTTTTAAGTAAACTTACCAAGTTGGACAATAAGATGATGAGAAATTTTAATCATACAGGAAAGTTGAAGAACTGTGTAGTGAGCAGGCTTGTGTGGCCAACTTAAATATTTTGTTTTATTTGCTTTTTCATCATCTATTCTCTTTTGTTTTTATGGTGGGATTTTTTTTTTTCTTGAGCTGAAACAATACTGTTAATGAACCATTTTAAAGTGTATACCGTGCCGTTATTTGATGTGTTCATGGTGTTGTACAACCATCTCTGCTCTAGTTTCAGAAATTTTCATCACCCCATAAAAGCACCCTGTAGCTGCTCGTAATCACTCCCCGTTAATCCCCGTCCCTGGTAACCTGACCTGCTCCGTGATCTCTGTGGCTTTGTCAGCACTGGGTGTATCATATGCAAGCAACAGCAGCCCTTTCACACCTGGCTTCTTTCACTTAGCAGAATGTTTTTGAGGTTCATCCGAGTTGTGGCATCCATCAGGACTGCATTCCTTCTGTGGCTAAATCACGTGCAGTTATATGGATGAACCGCAGTTTGTTTATGCATTCATCTGTTTGATGGGTATTTGGGTTTTTTCCACCTTTGGGCTCTAATGAATAACGCTGCTGGGGACATGTACGTATAAGTTTCCATGTGGATGTGTGTATTCCATTCTCTTGTGTTATGTAATGAGAAGTGGAATTGTTGAATTCCCGTGTGGCGCAGGGGAAACGAATCTTACTAGGAACCATGAGGTTGAGGGTTCGATCCCTGGCCTCGCTCAGTGGGTTAAGGATCCGCGTTGCTGTGAGCTCTGGTATAGGTCCCAGATGTGGCTTGGATCTTGTGTTGCTGTGGCTGTGGTGTAGGCCGGTGGCTGAAGCTCCTATTCGACCCCTAGCCTGGGAACCTCCATATGCCACAAGCGGGGCCCTAAAAGGAAAAGGGGAAAAAAAAAAAGTGGAATTGCCGGGCTGTGTGGTAACTCTGTTTAACTCTTGGAGGAAGTGCCCGGCTGTTTTCACAGTGGCTGCCCCGCTTTACATCCTCCCCAGCAGTGCAGGAGGTTCCGGTCTGTCCACATCCCACCAGTGCTTTGCTATTTCAGTCTTTCTGATTAGAGCCACCCTGGTGCAAGCGGAGGGGTGTCTCCTCGTGGCTCTGATTTGCGTCTCCTTAATGACCAATGATGGAGAACATCTGTTCACGTGCTTGCTGGCCACCTGTAGGTTGTCTTTAGAGAAGCATATGTTGAAGTTCTTTGCCCGTTTTATTTTTATATTTTTATTTTATCTTTTTGTCTTTTCTAGGGCCACACCCGCGGCATATGGAGGTTCCCAGGCTAGGGGTCTAATAGGAGATTCAGCCGCCGGCCTACACCACCGCCACAGCAACAGCAACACCAGATCCAAGCCGCATCTGCCACCTACACCACAGCTCATGGCAACACTGGATCCTTAACCCACTGAGCGAGGCCAGGGATCGAACCCACAACCTCATGGTTCCTAGTCGGATTTGTTAACCACCGAGCCACGATGGGAACTCCTCTTTGGCCATTTTAAAACTAGAGTATCTTTTCATCAATCTAATGAACACATTTGGTGTATCATTTTTTGTTTATGTAGTTGGGATCACACATAAATGCTGGTTTTATGTGTGGCTTTTCTTTTTGCTGAACGTGTAACGTGAACATTTTTGAAGACTTTTTTGCAACCCAGGAGGGGTGTTTATGAAAACACAAGTCTGGGAGTTCCCGTCGTGGCGCAGTGGTTAACGAATCTGACTAGGAACCATGAGGTTGAGGGTTCGGTCCCTGCCCTTGCTCAGTGGGTTAACGATCCGGCGTTGCCGTGAGCTGTGGTGTAGGTTGCAGACGCGGCTCGGATCCCGTGTTGCTGTGGCTCTGGCATAGGCTGGTGGCTACAGCTCTGATTCAACCCCTAGCCTGGGAACCTCCATATGCCGCGGGAGCAGCCCAAGAAATAGCAACAACAAAAACAACGACAAAAAAAAAAAGGACAAAAAAAAAACCCCACAAGTCTGTTCCTTTTCACGTCTGTGCTCCTGGCTCCCTCGGGGCCTGCCTGAGCAGTGGGGTGGGAGCCAGTGTTGGTGGGGGGTGGTCTTTGCACTGCATCCTGACCGCCCCGGCTCCCTGCAGAGGTCCCCAGCATCCAGGATGCACACAGCAGCCCCAGGGACCCCTGGATGTCTCTGGGCCCTCGAGAAGCCCCCGCCTCAGGTGAGCAGCTGGCTGAGAGCCCCTGACCCTGGGCCCTGGAGAGGAGGTTGAGGGTGGGGTAAGTAGTTTGGGAGGGATGGAGAGGGGCAGGTCTGATGTGGACACAGAAGGAAGGGGAGGAGCCAGGTGGACCCATCCTGTGTCTTTTGCTTCCTCTTCTTTCTAGATTTCAGAGGCCAGAGGTGGGCACCCCGGGAGCAGCCGTCAGCTCGGGGTAACCCCAGAGGAGACCAGAGCCCACACCTGCTGGCCCGGGGCCCAGCCCCATCTCTGCAGCACCCCTCGTACCGGCAGCCCCTGTGGTCGGGCTCAGGGCCCCAGGACTGCAGACACAGCCCCCACGGATGCTGCCCTGATGGCCGTACCGCGTCTCTTGGGCCGCAGTGGCAAGGCTGCCCTGGGGCCTCATGTCAGCAGAGCAGGTGGGTGCCTCTGCCTCCTCACAGGTCGGAGAGAGAAGGTGTGTGTTGATGGCGGATGCCTGCTGGGTGGGGCAGCGTCCCTGCCCAGAGAGGGCTGGGGGTGGGTTAGCAGAGCTCAGGAATGGGCCTCCAGGGGGTGTTGTCTCTGAGCTGCCCTCCTGGTGCAAAACTCAAGCCCTTGGCTTTCTCTCGCTGAGCTCCCTAACATGCCAAGTGAGGGCAAAACCCTTGCTTTCTCTGCAGAAGTCAGCCTGTTGAGATGTAGCCTGAGGCTCTGGAAGGCACATGGGATATGTTTCTAGCTCTCAGATCCAAGCCAGGCTCCCACTCCCTCAGGGACTTGGGTGCTAAGGGCCAGGATTCTGGGGCCAGCAGTCTGGGGGTGAACCCAGCTCAGCCACCTACCTGCTGTGTGCTGGGTGACTCGGGGCAAGTTGCTTAACCTCTCTGATCTTGGCTTCCTCTGCTGAGAATTGGGAATGATGACAGCCCGTGGCCGGGTTACTGTGAGGATGAAACAAATCACATGGTGCCAGTACCTAGAAAGTGCTCAGACACGGTCCTTCCCCCTCCTTCCCAGCTCCTGGTTGGTGGAGGTGAAAGAAGATGTGGTGGGCTCCTTTGACACCCTCTTCTGCCCCCTCTCCCAACTGTTGCCATTTTATCAAAACTCCCTGGGGACCTGGCTTTTGGGCAGGCTCAGTTGAACGCTCCCCTCCTTGGTTTTGTGGTAAAAGTGTGAGTTGAGGACTTGTCAGTCTTAGGGGTTCAGCTCTGCTCACTGTGTTCCCGTCGTCCTCCCTGGGGGTCCCTAAGTGGCCTGGGGACATAGCGGAGACGGAAATCCATGCAATGGCTCGCCATCCCTGCAGAGACACAGGTCTCCCACTCGGACCCTCACTCGGGGAGCCTCAGAGCCTGCATCCTGGGATGCTGGAAGCTCAGGGCCCCAGGTAGGGTGGAGGTCAGGGCAGGTGGTGAGGGGAGGGCTCTGTGATGTCTGTCTAGGTTTGGGTGCTGCCCTGACGGGGTGTCTGTGGCTGAGGGGCCCCATCAAGCTGGCTGCTCGAGGTCTTATGGACGTGACAACACCGGGAGCAGGCCAGGGTCAAGAGCGGTGGCTTCCACAGTGAGTGTCTGGTCCCAGGAGGGGCAGGAGTCCAGGCCCCAGTCTGGTCAGTGCCCCCGTGACCCAGGCTCTTTGCAGCTTTGGCCTTGGAGGAAGGAGGTTCCCTGAAGCCTGCTGGCCTGGGCCATCTCTGGAGGGTACAGGGCTGCAGTGACAGGCCTGGGCTGGGGCTGTGGGGTTTGTCTGACATTCTCCTGGCCCCTGAAGGGCCCCTGCCGGGGTTATGTCCCATGGGTTCACAGTCCTGTCCCTCTCTCTTCCTGCCACCCTCCCCACCTCCCATGCCCATCCCCGGCAGCCTGGGGCCCCCATCGAGCCAGACCTATTTCCAGCTTCCCAACCCTGAGCCTCTTCCCCAGGCCCCCAAAGCCCGTCAGCCCCAGGCCCAGCAGAATGAGCCCAGTGAGTGTCGGGCTTCCCAGTTCGGCTGTTGCTATGACAACGTGGCCTCTGCTGCCGGCCCTCTTGGGGAAGGCTGTGTGGGCCAGCCCAGCTACGGTGAGTGGACGCCCCCACTGTCCTACCTGGTGGGTGGGCTCTTGTCGCACTGTGCCCTGCGCCCCACCCAGAGCCAAAGCCCTTCCTATTGCATCAGTTATTGGTCATTTGTTCCGCAAATATTTATTGATCACCTATTAGGTACCAGGCCAGAGAACAGTGCCAGCTTATTCTCGGGTCCAACAGTCTGTGGCCACCTGGCTGCTTGTGGGAGCTGGGGGAGGGTTGTCAGTGGTGATCTGTGGAGAAGGAAAAGGAAGGTCTGTCATGCCCCTGGGGCTCAGCCCCCTCCAGAGGCAGGGCGGTCAGTGCTGGAGGGAGGGCTTTGAGGTGGGAGCACGGGGTGCAACAGGGACCATCATGGGGTCAGTCAAGCGTGGTGGGCTGGTGGGCTGAGTCTGCGGGAGGCTGAGCACCTGGATGGGCTTTAAACAGTGGCCAGTCGTGCTTACATCTGGATATGGAGAAAGCTGTTCCAGGGAGGAGAGACTTTTTAATGACAGCACCTATGGCATATGGAAGTTCCTGGGCCAGGGATTGAATCTGAGCCACAGCTGTGGCATTGCCGGCTCTTTTAACCCACTTTGCCTGGCCGGGGATCAAACCCACACCTCAGCAGTGATCTGAGTTGCTGCAGTGGGATTCTTAATCCACGGTGCCACAGTGGGAACTCTAGGAGGGCTATTATTACAGGCAGGCTGCGAACTAGAGAAGGTTCAGAAGCTGGTAAAGGGCCCTGGGAACAAGGGCAGGCCTCTCACTGGGCATCTTGGCAGGACTCTGGGGGCTCAGGGTGGGTCCTGATCATGAGCTAAGTACAGTAAGGTTTAGCCCTGGGCTTGCTCTTTGTCTGTGTGTAAGGGGCCTGGGTCAGGTGGGAAAGGGGCATGAGGGGGCCAGTCCAGGGAGCTCACTGCCCTGACTCTCTGGAGGTGGACGGGGCTGGTTCTGGAGGCTGCTGAGGTCCTAACCCAGGGCAGGTCTGGGCAGTGAGCAGACTTCATCCCCCAGGCTGGTCAGGAGTCAGGGCAGGGATGTAGGCATGTAAACTGGGAAGGGGCTTTGCGCCTAAGTCCTGGGCAGCATTTACAGCTTCATTGCTGGGCCCCAAGTGACCCACATCCTCCCTGCCCCCTCAGCATACCCTGTGCGGTGCCTGCTGCCCAGCGCCCACGGCTCCTGCACAGACTGGGCCGCCCGCTGGTACTTCATTGCCTCTGTGGGCCAGTGTAACCGGTTCTGGTACGGCGGCTGCCATGGCAACGCCAATAACTTTGCCTCGGAGGAGGCGTGCATGAATAGCTGCCGAGGACCTCAGCATGGACCCCGCCGATCTGGGCCTGGGGCCTCTGGCCAGAGCACCCACAGAGATGGTGGTGGCAGTGGTCCTGGGGGCCAGCAGGTGGCCGGCCGGCATGGGACGGGGCCCAAGGTCCAAAGGAAGCCCTTGCCTTCTGGTGGCCCCTGGTGGCGAGACCGAGAATCGGGGCTGGGGGCCGTGGACCACAGACAGGCCTTTGGAGAACGGCGCCAGGGCCAGGAGCTTGGGCCCAGTGCCCCCGGACTGGGCGGCGACACAAGACGACACGTGCCACCTTCCCACGGCTCCTCCTACAGGTGAGTCCCACCTTCCCCAGGTGGGATTGGGGACCAGGATCCAGGCCAGGGACTGAGCCTGTTGGAGCTAAAACCCTGAGGTCAGCTGGGCCTCTCTCCCCACCCCTAACCTGGACTCTTTTAAACATCCCAGCCGGGAGGGCCTTGTTCTGGTCACTCTGCAGATGGGGAAGCTCAGCTTCAGAGACATGAGGCTGGCCCAGGGCTGGGCAGTCCGTGGAGGGTGGTGCCTGGATCCCGCATCCGATCTTGCTGGCACAGCCCAGAGCCTGCCTAGTTGGAAAAGCTTATGGGCTTCATGACCTTTGACAAGTCATGCAACTTCTTGAAGCCTCAGTTTCTTGACCTTTAAAATGGGTGATATGATCTCTCAGGTTTAGTGTGGGTCCCTTTTGTTGTTACTGTTGTGACTATGTCATATTAATGAGAGACTTGGGAAGATTAAAAACAAAATAAGTGAAACAAAAATTTGAATTCCAAAGGGATCAGGCATGTGTTTAGTCCCTGACATGAAGCTGGCGTGGCTGTCTCTCCCCCATCTCCGTGCCCCGGGCTCTGTGCCTACACCACGCTGTCGCAGGAACAGGCTGGGGTAGCACTGCCCCGAGGTGTGGCGCAGGGAGGCCGGATTCCTGAGTCCATGGACTTTGGGAGCTTGGCTTCCTGTGGGACCCTTGGCCCTGCACGTGCCCATGATGAGATGGGCACCAAGCTTTCTGTGTGGGACACAAGGCTGGAGGGCTGGTCCCTGGTCCTGGCACTCGTGCAGACCCTCCCTCCTGCCTTGCCAGGATTGCCCTGGTGGGCTCGGAGTCCTCCCTGGTGCAGGCAGCCCTGGGGCAGGTGGTGCGGCTCTTCTGCCCTGATGACACCTCCTTGGACACCAGGTGGCAGAAGGATGGGCGGCCTGTCTCCTCTGACAGGTGGGTGCAGCCTGCTCTCCCAGCACAGGCCCTCTGATCTCCTGGGATGGAGGGTGAGTGCGGGCGATGGGTTGACTGTAGCTCCCAGGAGCCCGGAGCTCAAGCCCCCCTCCCTTCGTTCAGGCACAAGTTGCAGCCTGATGGCTCCCTGGTCATCAGCCCCCTGCGGGCGGAGGATGCTGGCATCTACAGCTGTGGCAGCACCAGGCCAGACCGTGACTCTGGGAAGATCCGGCTTCGCATCACAGGTCTCTGTCCCCACCGAAGCCCAGTGGGATCATGTGGGCCCCAGGGTGTGGGTCCTGGCCAGGAGGGTCTGAGCCAGGGCGGCCCCACACTGAAGGGTTAGGGTGCTCCCTTGGGCCAAGGCATCCTGGTGGCAGGGACCACGTGCTCCGGTTGGGCTGGGGCGGGGCTCTTGCCCCTTGTGGCCCTCATTTCTCCACAGGGCCCCCCGCTGGCCTCATGGCCCACCCCTCCTTCCACCCCCCTTTTCCCACAGCTCACCCCTTGCTTCTCCTGGCCTCATGACAGGGGATGACATGGCCGTGCTGTCTGAGGCTGAGACAAGGCACTTCCCTCAGACGAGGGACCCCAGCCTGGAGGGGGATGCTGGGAGCCTGGGGGCCGTCTCCTCCTCGCACCCACAGCCCACGACCAGGTAACAGTGCGCAGGGCTCTCCTGCTCTCAGCCACCGCCCCCACCCCTGAGGCCCAGGGGTCAGGGAGGCCGTCTTGTGGAGGGGGGGTGTCTCCAGGCCAGCGCGTGCTGTGCACGCTTGCTGGCCCCTGTTTGGGGCTCTGCAAGGCGAGGACTAGAGAAATATGGCTCCCTGAGCTTGATCTCTTGAGGAGAAAGGGGACCCTTGCCCCAACCCCAGGCAGTGAGGTCGGAGCAGGTGCGTGGGCCAGGCCTCAGGAGCTAAGGGAGCTGAAGAAGGGCCGTTTACAGAGGGGATGCAGCAGGCTGGAGGTGCCCAAGTCAAGGATCTAGTGGTAGATGTGCAGGGCAGGGAGGGGATGGTTGGAGATTCCAGGGGTGAGGGAAGACGAGAAAGCCGGAGGTGGCTTTTAGACTTGGCCCCAGATAGTTACCGATGATGGCATCCCAGCCGGAACAAAGGGGTGATGTCAGGAAGCTGAATCTGGCTGGAGAGGAAGAAGGGGCCTATGAGGCTGCGCAGAGGTCTCATCTCCAGGCATGATGGGTGTGGGGGAGGCAGTGGCAAGGACCCCCTCATGGTTGTGGGGTGTCTGTCCTACAGGCTGCGTCTGGATCGGAACCAGCCTAGGGTAGTGGATGCCCATCCAGGCCAGCGGACTCGGCTGACCTGTCGCGCTGAGGGCTTCCCACCTGCAGCCATTGAGTGGCAGAGAGACGGGCAGCCACTTTCTTCTCCCAGGTTTGTTCAGCTCCTCTCCTCCCCACTGTCCTGCCTCCAGCCTCACCCCACCCCTCACATGGTTGGTGACATTAGCCAGCGCTTGCTCTACTCTGATGGGAAAACAGTGAACAAGAGACCGAACTATATCTCCCTCTATTTCCAATAGACTCACGTTCAGCTTTCGCTCACACACACAAAAAGGGGGGTGGTGGATTTTATTAACCCTTAAAAAAAAGTTTATATATTATGGCAAAAAAAGGAACCTGAACTTAATGCCACCCGTTGGGAGAGGGAGCTGCAGGCATCTCCTCTGGTCAGTTCTGAGCAAGGCTCCAGGGTGTCTTGAGTGATGGGGTCGCTGGGTGTAGGGCTCTGTGGACACACAATGTTTGGGTCTCTGGGCCTTTCCAGAGTGTGGATGGTGCACACAAGTAAGAGGCCAGCAACAAAGGTGATGGCTGAGGGAGGAAAGGAGACAGACACATTTCTAGCTGTAATCATAAGAGCTGACATTTATTGAGCCCGTACTGAGGATGAGACTTGTTCTGCAGAAGAGCCACACTGAGGCAGCTACTACTTCATCCCCATTTGACACACACAGAAGCTTAACACTATGCAGCTCCCAAGTGGCAGAACCAGGACTGAGCCTAGTAAACAAGTGTAGCAAAAACTAGAAACTCAAGGAGTTCCCTGGTGGCTCAGTGGGTTAAGGATCTGGTGTTGTCGCTCCTGAGGTGTGGGTTCCATCCCTGGCCTGGGAACTTCCATGTGCTGTGGGTGCAGCCAAAGTAAAGAAGGCATCTTCCCAAGCATGCCCACAGGTGGAGGGCCTGAAGGCCCAAGGCTGACCCCAATGACCAGCAGGGACAGCTCAGCCTCTCATCAGGGCAGGGGAGACCCTGACCATCCCCTGCCCCTTGCTGGGCGCCTTGGGATGGAGCCACCTGACTGTGCTTGGTTCCCAGACACCAAGTGCAGCCCGATGGCTCTCTGGTCATCAGCCATGTGGCTGTGGAAGACGGCGGCTTCTACACCTGTGTCGCATTCAATGGGCAGGACCGAGACCAGCGTTGGGTCCAGCTCAGAGTTCTGGGTAAGGTGGCAGTCCCGAGTGGGAGGGCAAGTGTGGCCAGTGGCCCTGAGGTCCGATGGGGCAGGATTAGCAGAGTGGTTGATGGTGCCTCCTCCTTGGGCCCAGGGGAGCTGACCATCACAGGCCTGCCCTCTACGATGACGGTGCCAGAAGGTGACACGGCCAGGCTGCTGTGTGTGGTGGCAGGAGAAAGTGTGAACATCAGATGGTCCAGGTAAGGGTCTGTTCCCGGCAGTTTGCCTCCAGGCCACCGAGGTTGTACAGCCCGAACAGAGATGGTCCACCTTTCTGCAGGAGCTCGCGGTCAACACCACCTTCATCCTACTCCCGCCGGGGAGGGGCTGCAGAACCCTCATCCGCAGCCATCCCTACCCCATGGGATGGCTCTCTTCTGCGCTGGTTGGGCTCCACCAGGGTTTCTCAACCTCAGCCCTGGTGACATTGCGGGTCTGACAACTTTGGGTTGTTGGGTGCACTGCAGGATGTTTAGCGACATCCAGGCCATCTGTCCACTAGAGATGCCAGGAGCATGTCCTCCCACGTCATGGCAACAAAACATGTCTCCAGATGTGCCAAATGTCCCCTGGGTGACAAGGCTCTCTGCTGGGCTTGAGAACTGCTGGGACTCCTCGCAGCTTTGGGGACCTCAGTGGTCTTTTACCTCAAATCTGTTGGGTTTTTTGCCCCCTTCCTCCTTGCAATGTGTCAGGACTAGGCTGGGCTCTGGGGAATCCTGGGAGGCAGTGATCTGAGCCCCCCAGAAACTCCCAGGCAGGGGACGGCCCATGTCCCCCAAGCTCCGGAGGAGGTTTGCCCTAAGCGTGTCTGTGCACAGAGGGCTGAGGCTGCTTCCTATCTGGGAGAGTCAAGGAAGGGGTGGCCTTGCATCTGAGGGAAGGAAGGACATTCTCCATCCAGCCTCAAGGGTGAGGACTGGAGAGATGCTACCAGGGTGGGATGGAGGGAGGTGGTCGCCTCTGTGTGGCTTTGAAAGCAGGGGAAGCAGCGGGAGCCTCTGCTGCTTCTCAGCTGGTGCTGAGCCCCGCCCTGACCAGGCCTGGGTCTGCCCGAGGCAGACATGTTCAGGACACCCCTCTTCAAAACAAACATAGAACCACCCTCCTCTGACCTGGGGTCCCCCCTGCAGAGCCCGGCCTCACAGCGTGTGGCCCCTCCTCAGCCCTCGTCGTGGGGCCTCACATCCAGCCCCCTCCCGCGTCTCCTTCCTGCCTCCCTGGCCACTGCGTCTGTTTCCCTGGCCCACTCCCCTCCTCACCCTTGTCCCCGCCAGGCCGGTCTACTCGAGGACTGTCCCTGGGCCTCAGTTTGTCTTGCTCTGACTTCCCCTTGGACAGCCACATAGACATGGAGTTTCTGGAACCTTCAGTGCTGAGACACTGCCTGGGTCCAGACCTCGAACCCGATGCCTCCTGGCATCTCACAGGCACCCCACCCCTCACTCCGGCCCTGGCTCCCCCCGGGGGCGCCACCATTGCCCAGGAAGCCAAGCTAGAAACCTGTTACCTTGGTTTCTTCTTCTCCCTGACCTGTGACCCTCACTCCAGCGCCTCGTGGTGCCACCTGTGTCGTCCTCCCGCCTGCGCTCAGGCAGCAGCCACGCAGCCGGCCTCTGCCTCCAGGCTTCCGCCGCCCCGCCCAGGCCAGTGAGCCTTTCCAAGTGCTTAGCTCACGTTCCTCCATCCCCCCCAGGACCCAGTCTGGACTCCCGCCCAGAGCTGAGCACGCTTCCTCCCTCACCCACTCTCCTGGCTCTGGCCGTGGCCTTCCTTCAAGCCCCCAAGTCCCCCCACCTCCCCGTCAGCCAGGCCTTGGCCAGCCGTCTTCCTCAGGAAACGTCCTTAAAAGATCTTTGCTGATGAGTGGGGCTCCTATGGGGAAAAGGGGCAAACCTGTAACCACTTAGATCAGTTGATGTGAGTTCACCTCACCTTTGCGCTATTTTGCTTTGACATTATTTTACCGCTTTGGTACCCAGGCCTGTTTCTTCCTTAAGGTGAGGGGCCATGAAGAGGGAGTCATTGGCTCTGGAATGGTCCTGGGTTCCCTCCTCTCCCTGGCCTTGGGAGGGCCAGCACAGCTTCCCAGCGTCCTCTCCCCTCTAGGAACGGGCTGCCGGTGTGGGCCGATGGCCACCGTGTCCACCAGTCCCCAGATGGCACGCTGCTCATCCACAACCTGCAGGCCAGGGACGCGGGCTCCTACACATGCAGCGCCTACCGTGGAAACCAGGCTGTCAGCCGCAGCACCGAGGTGAAGGTGGTCCCGACGGGTAAGAAAGGCCTCTGCTTGCCCTTGAGAGCTGGCTGTGTGCTGCAGAGCACAGAGGTACAGGCTCTGCATCTGAGGAACTCTCGTCCGTACCATGCCTCACTCCATCACTTGCTGGTTGTGTGACTTGGGCAAGCCAGTTGTCATGGGGCCTGAAATAGCCCTGGGAGAGAATTGCCAGGGCCTTCTTCTTGTGCTGGTCAGCCTGCAGCCAGGGCTGTAGCACACCAGAGCCTGTTACACGCAGGGTGTCAGTTCAGGCCTGGCTGCTTCCCGTCTGCTGGGCTGAGGGTGGAACTGGCCAGGCTTGAAGTCTGGTAGAAACGTCGCTTAGTGAGTGGGACTGACAGTGGGCTTTTGGTCTGTGAGCTCCTTGAGACTGCGACTGTGGCTCACGTTCCGGGGCCCAGCCCAGTGCTTGGCCTCACCAGAGGCTCAGGTTCTCAGTGACTCAGTGCAGGCGTGCGTGAAGGCATCCCCTTGGCAAGAGCGCCATCCTGCAGGGCGTCTAGCAAACAGACCGCTTGTCTACGTATTTCCCAAACTCATGAGACTTGAGACAGGCCAGGATGCAGACTTAGGTGAGAGAGCTGTGAGGAGGACCCAGATAGGCCTGTGGGTGATTAGCTATAGACATGTCTACCCAGGAGGCCTGCTGTAATCAGAAACTTGGTTGCTGCTGAAGTCTGGTAGGGCTCCTGATGGAGTGGTGTGATGTGACCTGCCTCCTGGACACGCGACACTCACGGGCTCGGTCCGACCACCTTTCTCCCACCCCGCTGGATGAGTGTTGTTAATCTTTTTTTGGGGGGGGGCACCCTTCTTGACTAGAGGCTGTCTCCCTCTTTAACCGTGTTCGATCTGTTGATTAGGCTGTAGCTATCTGCTCTCACCCGTTTAAGCTTTTCGCAGTGTGTCACTGCTTGAGGCTGCCTCCCTGTGCCCTGTTCATGGTTTGGTGGTGTGTTGGAATCAGTGTTAGCGTCACTCTGGTGTAAGGGACATACTGCTACTGTGAGGATCTCTCAAGCTTTCTGCCTAAAAGCTTTTGGTGAGAAAGTATTGTAGGTAAAACATAAAGGGTCACTCACTTTTCTAGATGAGCGGGAATGAGGGAAGCTCTGGGGCCGGTTAAGTGCCCTTATTTTAGCCATGGTTACTACATCCCAGCTCCTTTTATCATCTCCATTTCAATGAGGAAACCAAGGCACGGAGAGCTAAGTGACAATTTGTCCAAAGTCCCCCAGCTGCTAGTGCGAGAGCCAGGATGCCACTCAGCACGCCCAGTGTCGGTGTGAGAGGCCCAGGGGCTGCAGCGGCTGAGATCAAGTTGATACCAAAGCTATGATTTTTAATTAAAAATAAGCATAAATGGCTTTCTTACTCTTTAGGTAAATGTAGGTCGTTTGTACTCTTGTCATACTGATGTATCAAGCCTTTGTAAAACCGTTCGCTGGTTTGGTATGGTCTTTTAGTTGTATTTGGGGAGGGAGCGTGGAGTAGGCTTTGCCCAGTCCCATGAGGTCTGATTTTCAGGGAGGTGCTGCTCAGGCCTGAGTCAAGCTGTCATAAGAGCCCCTTCTAGAAAGAAGAGGGAGAGTTAACTAGCCACGGCAGTCCTAAGATGAAGCAGCAGAATGAAACTCACAGGGATTTATAAGATACAGAAGAACCTCCTAGTAAGTAAATTCAGAGCGGAAGGCAGCTGGTGTTTTGTGCTCTACGCAGCGTCAGGCTGTCCTCCTATGGCCTCACTGCTTTCCCCGGGGAAGTGCTGGGGCTGTCAAAGGCACAGAACTCGAGGCTGGAGGAAACCAGCAGTGAGAGAGAAGACAGCTCAGAAATGTGTGTAGGAATGATCCTACTCTCTCCTCTTCCCAACCCGGAGGCCAAGGCAGTTGTTGTCCAGCTCTTTAGGTCTCAATGGTCAGGGCAGGGAGTTAACGTCCGGAGATGTTTAATCACCCAGTCAGTCACTGTTTTGGAATCTGAGAGCACCGGGTGGAAGCTGCCTGCTGAAGCGAGGCCAGCTGCGGGTGAAGGGATCCCCCCTGGGGGTGTACTTACAGGTGTTAAAGGGTTAGAGGAACTGCACCCTTCTCGGAAGCCGGCAGTTACAGTGCTGTTTTCCTTGTAGGAAATGAGATGGTTGGTGAGAGTTTTCGGCACACACGGCTTTCTTACCACCCTCTCCCCTCACTGTCTTGCAGCACTGGCCACCCAGCCGAAGGACCCCAGTAGGGACTGCGTCGACCAGCCAGAGCTGGCCAACTGCGACTTGATCCTTCAGGCCCAGCTCTGCGGCAATGAATACTACTCCAGCTTCTGCTGTGCCAGCTGCTCTCGTTTCCAGCCTCCCGCTCAGCCCATCTGGCAGCGAGGACGAAGGCTCGCTGCAGCCCCAGTTCCGAGACAACGTCTAGGGCTAGGAGCACGGGAGACCGGCTCTCGCTCTCCCCCGTCTGGCCGGCAGAGGCAGTTATCATCCTGATAACTGGCCTGTCCAAAGCTGCTCCAGCTGTTGGGCAGTCCTCAGCAGGGTCTGCTTCCCTGACTTAATAACCATAGCTGCCTGCTGAGTTGTCAAGAATCTATTTGGATAATTTCCCTCCAGAATTTCAGTTATATAGAATCAGTTCACTGTGTCTGAATGCAAACCAGGGTTCTCACTTCATTTATAAAGCTAGGTGGTGGTGGGGTTTAATGATCTCAAAGTTAATTCCTATCTCACACAGGAACACTAGCTCCTGTTGTGTCAAAGAAGCCTTCTTTGCTAGACTAGATCTCATGTGGGGTCCAAAGAGCAATTCATTGCTCAATCTCTCCTGGCCTTCTAGGTAGTACAGCAACCAGCTTCCAATCTCACCTGTGCGGCACCATTACCAGCTTGGTGGGTGTGAAAGCTCTTGGCAAAGGGGATACAATGAAAGGCTCAGGATGGGGATCCAGGATGAAAGAGCAACCGGTGCATCACCAGCTGAATATGAAGAACTAGAAAAGCTCTTTCCTTTCACCAGGAGGCTGAAGCCCTCCTCCCGAGGCTGACAAGCCAGGCCCTGAGAGCTGGGCCTGCTCCGCGCAGGGACCGAGGAGCCTCTCCTCCTCAAGCAGGAATCTGTGATGCAAGGTACCTGCTGCCAGATAAAAACCAGTCTATTTTTTAAAACAGCACCAGGGAGTTCCTGTCATTGGCTCAGTGGAAATGAATCCCACTAGTATCCATGAGGATGTGGGTTTAATCCCTGGCCTCGCTCAGTGGGTTAAGGATCCAGTGTTAGCATGAGCTGTGGTGTAGGTCACAGAGGCAGCTTGGATCCCACATTGCTGCGGCTGTGGTGTAGGCTGGCAGCTGTAGCTCAGATTCAACCCTTAGCTTGGGAACTTCCATATGCTGTAGGTGCAGCCCTAAAAGGCAAAAAAAAAAAAAAACCCCCAAAAAACTAAAACAGCACCAGCAGGATGGGGGGTACCAATGGAGGGGAGGATGATGTAGTAACAGGGAAGTAGTTTCTGAAATGGTCCGAGTTGGAAGAAGTCATTCTTCCTCTCTCAGAGCCTCTTAATGCTTTGCTGCTAAAACAAGAGGCCCAGTTTCAATGAGCCCCTGAGTTCCTTTCCACTTTAACCTTGTTCAAGTCTTCCAGAGGACTGGCCAGGCCTAGTAACAGAGGTCATTCTGGGACTCAGGAAAGATGGGCATTACAGGGGAAGGTGACTTTTATTACCAGCACACTGACTAGAAAAGAGATCCTGAGTCATGGGCAAGTGATATTTCTTGGTCTACCTCTCATTTAACAAAAGAAACGGGCCAGGGCACAGACCTTTTTTCCATTTAAAAAAGTAGAGGGAGTTCCCGTTGTGGTGCAGCAGAAATGAATCTAACTAGGAACCATGAGGTTGTTGGTTTGATTCCCGGCCTCCTTCCAGAGGTTAAGGATCTGGTGTTGCTGTGGCTGTGGTGTAGGCTGGCAGTAGCTCCAATTAGACCCCTAGGCTGGGAACCTCTATATGCTGCGAGTGCAGCCCTATAAAGGAAAAAAAATGGAGGCCTGTTTTCACTTACCATGGCTGGTTTTGGTATACAACTTGGAAAATAACGGCTGCTTTCTTGCAGTCCCCTCTTCTCTAGTTAAAACTAGTATTTGGCCAATTGGTAACATCTCAGAAGGAAGTGTGAAGTTACTTAGCTCTTTGTAGAACGAGTCACAGGGTCATAGGCTGAAGTTAGAGCAGAACTCAATCTAGACCAGAGGTTTTCAACCCACTTCCAATACTGGGAGCTTTTTAAAAAGTGAACCTGGGGTTCTACTCCCCCGATTTTTATTTAGTTGGTCTGGAGTATGGGCTGGGCATGAGGACTTTGAAAGCTCCCAGATGATTATAACATGCATCCAAGGTTGCAAATCACTGCTTCGACTCCAGACTTCTCAGAATGTGAATCTTGTTCCAATGCAGATTCTGATTGCTAAGTTTGGGTGGGGCTGAGGTTCTGGATCGCTAACCAGCTGCTCCATACTTTCAGCAGCAAGAATCTGCCATTAGAGATGCACTTAGGAACAACCAAAGCCTAAAGTATGAATTTAAGAATATGGTAGTCCAACAAAAGATTTTCCAGCCATTAAACTAGAGATCTGTGGCAGCCGTGATGGAGAGAGAACAAGACCAAAAAGAACCAAAACTCACTTGCTAATAAAGAAAAGGGGAAAGAATAGCTCTTCATGGCCAAAAGCTTCTACCACGAACATTTATTTTTGTTAAAGCAGATTATAAATTCTCATCAGTACAAATATATATAACTTACATTTGATTGTAAGGCCAACGTTCAAAAGTAAAAATGAGATGGGATCTCATGTTACCAGAGGTCAAGTGGCTGCAACTGGCAATGGGATGTTCTGCTCGCCACAGGGGAGAGGGGTGGGGAGGGACACACACACACACACACACACACACACAGTGCGAATAAAACCAGAATCTCCATCCCTACAACACTCATGGGAACAAAACTTAAAGGACAAAACAAAATCCACCAACACCTACATGACAAACCAACACAGTAACCCGTGTTCCCCTCTGTGGATATGATTATGTCATTGTCACTAGTGTTAAAGGATTAACAGAAGGAAACTGCAGCAATATGTAAAAGAAAATACATATTCTCTAGAGAGTAGATTGATTCCATTAAAATAATGACATTAGAATTTCATTATAGGTTTAAAACCAGGACAATACTGCTCGCTCTTTATTTAAAACTACAACCTAGTGACTGTATTGGTCAAAAGCGTGATTGTTGTTGCAATGTGCTACTTACAGTGAATGATACCAAGCCAGCCAGGGATCCCGTCTGCAACTTCCAACCCTTCCTCTTTTTACTTCAATAGGCATCAGTGATAAATCAATCTTATGTACAATTTCTTACAGCTAACCCTTTTACCTTTGGCAAGATTACTTACAACTCATACAACTTTTAATATTGAGAACTATTTAAAATATTCTAAATGCATAAAAATAAAGATTTTGGCTTTTCGATATATATTTATAATATTTATTTTTACTCAAAATGGAAGCTCAACTTTACCCCAAAAATATAGCTCTGCTGGGCAGCTACTGATGTGCCCTCCTGGGAATTCTGGCAGCACAGGCTGCCTCTCATTCCCAGCCCAAGCACAGGCCACTCTGTTCTTGATCTGTAAGAGAGTCTAGTACTGAGAGAGGAAGCAGGTGAATGGCCTGAAATTTGAACAAAGGGAGGTAATTTTGCTTCCCGTTGTGTTTTATATTCCAGTAAATGTGCTTTGAATACAGATTCCTGTTCAGATACTTCTGCCTCTCTGCTGCCAGAGATTTATAAGGGGCTGAAGGATGAGGGGGACAAAGGGTAACATTTCCTTGACTTCTTTAGTCTAATTGCAAGAAGCTCTTCTCTAGGAATGGTTTTCTCCACTTTCACCAATCGCCTCCCTCAGCATTCTATGTCTGGACATGCTCCTTGGGACCTTTGGGATCAGTGGAAAGTGTACTGGTTGGGAACGCAAAGTTCCCTTGGCTCCTCTGACCTCCTCTGCCCCTCCCTTACCTAAGTAAGGACAAAATACATAAGCCATAAGGACTGCTTAAAGTTCAATTTCGAAAGTCTTCTGTAAGTCACTGGAGAAAGGGTTGGTGGGGGAGGGATTAGTACGCTGCTTGGACTTGCTTTCTAATGCAGCCCACTGGGCTTCGAAAGGATCCACGGGGCAGGTGCCTGCAGGCACCTCTGTGCGCTTGTCTCCTGAAGCCAACCTGCCATCGTCTACACCATTGAAAGCTGCAGAACCGTTGAGGTGCTGAGCAGGTGGCTTAAAGAAGGGACTGGCAGTAGCACTGCTTGTCTCGTACTGTGGGAATGTCTGCTGCTTGACCAGGCTGGGAGACTGATGGGGCTGGGCAGCCTGGGGGTGGCCTGCAGTGCCAAACACGTTGGCAACCATCTGGGAGGGAGTGATGCCTACCACAGGCACATTAGGGGCTGGATAGGGCATCCCATTAGCCACAGGATAGGACTGGGCAGGGACAAAGGCTGGCTGCAGGGGTGGGACCACACCCACTGGCATGGGCTGAGAGGTGAGGAATGCATTTCCTTGGAAAGGTGGCGCTGGCTGGGAGATGGCAGTAGGTGGAGGAGGCTGGAGAACTGGCTGCAGAGGGGCAGCTGAGGCCTGGGGCTGCTGAGCCCGGACGCTCTTGGATACCTCTTCCAACCAGCGGTCAGCCTCAGAGG
The DNA here is from genome assembly GCF_016906955.1 of Phacochoerus africanus. Classification (NCBI taxonomy): domain Eukaryota; kingdom Metazoa; phylum Chordata; class Mammalia; order Artiodactyla; family Suidae; genus Phacochoerus; species Phacochoerus africanus. Next base: position 99,237,281 of record NC_062552.1, read on the forward strand.
GAGTGCGTCTGTGACCAGCCTGGAAGAGACCTGAAGAGACAGCACCAGAAGATTGACCCCACTCAGTCCCTGGAACAAACAAGAGGAAGACAGAGGAAGGAATCAGAGTCTTTAGGGGCTTCTTTCTTCACCTGATAACCTTGGTTATTTGAATGATCCTAAGGTGTGGAAGGAACAAGCCTCCCAATGGGATATTTTGAGGATTTGGTAGGTGGGAGGAAAGCCTCTTATTACCAGCTGAGGAGAGGACGAGCTATGGCTCAACTGCATCGAACCAAGGTAGCTGGCTGGCATCAGAACTCCACCCCCCAAGCCCCTCTGCTGTGGCTCATTCATAGTCTAGAAGCCAGCTTGCACATACTCTAAAGGGCCCGAGTAATTCACCTTCTGCTCTGATAGGAGGAAAAGAAAATAACCAGTGACTTGGTGTTGTACTTTGTGGCCCCTGCCTGGCTTCCAGACACATGCTGTCTTTCTGGTGAACTGCCTTTTTTTTTTTTTTTGGTAATAAATGTTGATTATAGAAAAACTAGAAAGTACCAAAAAGCAAATATAAAGCTTTTTTTGTAGGCCTGCCATTGCAGGAGGCAGGGTCCTGTCTTCCTATAGGTATGTCCGCAGATCCAAATCCAGGGACAGACACTCTTGAGGCAGGGCCTAGGAATCTGTATTTTATGAAAACTCTATGGGAGGTTCTGTAGTCCTAAAAACTGTCAATCTAGTCTCCTTAGTTCCTTCACCATCCCTTCTTTCTTTCCCCCCCCCTTTTTTTCTTTTTACGGCCGTACCTGTGGCACATGGAAGCTCCTGGTCTAGGGGTTGAATCTCGGCTGCCAGGCCACAACTTGTAGCAACACCAGATCCTTAGCCCACTGAGCGAGGCCAGGGATTGAACCCACATCCTCATGGATACTATGTCAAGTTCTTAACCCACTGGGCCACAATGGGAACTCACATCTTTTTTGTCTTTTTAGGGCTCTTTTTAGGGCCACAGATGAGGCATATGGAAGTTCCCAGGCTAGGGGTCGAATTGGAGCTGTAGCCGCTGGCCTACACCATAGCCACAGCAATGCAGGATCCAGGTTGCGTCTGTGACCTACACCACAGCTCACAGCAAAGCCAGATCCTTAACCCACTGAGCGAGGCCGGAGATCGAACCCGCATCCTCACGGATACTAGTTGGATTCGTTTCCACTGCGCCACGACGGGAACTCCCTCTCCTCTTTTCTTAATAGTTTATTTCCAAGAGGGCACACTCTTTTCCTAAAAGGACTCCTCCCTGATTCCCACTTAAGTAAATGGCTGATTTTTCGAACCAGGGTCACTTATCTGATCCCAGAATCCTCACCACCATCTGTGGCCACCTTACCCGAACATGTGGCTGCAATTCCCTTGTTAGCAGCATCAGGGGCATAGGCCCAAGGGTTGGTTTCACGCACAGGCATTGCTACGGGTGCTAGAGCAGTATGGGCTGGCTTAGCAGCAAGCACATGGAAGGCTGAGTCAGTGCCATTAGCTACAATGGGAGCAGACAACATCAATGGAGTTAATTCATGCAGGGTGTACAGGTGACCCTCGGGAGCTGGGTCAGTCAGGCCACTGTGCAAAACTGATGGAACAGATAAGACAGAAAAGTTTGTGTTGGCAGAACCATGCAATTTGGAATGGATACAGAAACCTTTTAGCAAAGAGGTAATAAGAGTTTATAATTAAAATGGCTGTGCTGATAAAATTTAATGACTTTTTAAGGAAAATATGTGTTCGGGGAGAGAGGAAATGAAGACTAGAGAAACAATTTCAAATTAAGTTGAACAGAGTTCCTTTGTCTTACAAGTAGAAAAATCTATTCTACATATACCTTAGTCTTTGACACAATGACACAGATCGAAGTATTTCTTCTTCTACCACTTTTCCAAAAGATCAAATTACGCTAACAATAATAACAATGGTGACAATCATTCCTCATTATGTGCCAGACACTATGCTAACAGTGCTTTAGTGTGCATCATCTAATTTAATTCTTTCAAAAACCCTATAAGGCTGGTATTATTCCCATATTACAGACGAGAAATTAAACTTGGTATGTTTTCGTTTGCTTCACAGTTTTATAATTTGTTACAGGATTATCTCTTTTTAAAAAGACCTTTTCACCCTTGGTAATGTTTGCAGTATCTCAAGGCAGCTACTATTCTTTCCTCTCTTCCTTTACTAAATCTCCTAACCCTTGCTCCTTTACTCCAGACTTCGATTCCATCTGCTTCTACTCCTTACCCCAGCTCTTGAGATTTAGTATGCGGCAGACAAGTAGAGACCTTTCCCTGCCCTACATCATACTCATTCCCTCTTTAGGATTCGGTAACTATGCTTCTGGCATTGGTACTGTTACCTAGGGCTCGTCTAAAAGACTCGCTCACCCACAGACTGAGAATCCCTTAAAGGCAGGGAGAGGACAATACTCAGTTTTGTACACCCATTTCCCTGCCCTGTAAACAAGGAGAGAGTCGGTAGAATATAACAGGAACTATATCCAGAAAGACCTGCGTTTAAGTCCTCTGTGATCTGGGCTACTTCACCTCTCTGAGCTCCTTTTCCTTATCTGTGATGCTTACCTCAAAAGGCTGTTTGAGAATTACATGAGATGAGAAAATGTATGGGTCCTTACCATGATGCCCGTGGTGCTAAGTGCCCAATAAATTGTGCCTATCATTATTAGTACAAACCTTTGTTAGATGAAATGAAAAGCCACTTGTACACATGGCTATTAGGGTTGTTTATTTTTATTTTATTTATTTATTTATTTATTTATTTATTTATTTATTTATTTATTTATTTATTTATTTTTGGGTCTTTTTGCCATTTCTTGGGCCGCTCCAGCGGCATATGGAGGTTCCCAGGCTACGGGTCGAATCGGAGCTGTAGCCACCGGCCTACGCCACAGCTCACAGCAACGCTGGATCCTTAACTCGCTGAGCGAGGCCAGGGATTGAACCTTCAACCTCATGGATCTCAGTCGGATTAGTTAACCACTGAGCCACGAAGGGAACTCCTGTTTATTTGTTTTAAAGAGATTTCCTCTTGGAGAAAAAGCATGTTCCAATTTCCTCCAATAGGAGCAGGGTACTGTCTCCAAAGCAAAACTTTTTCTGAGTTCTCTCCCCAAAGAAATGAAGAAACAGCAATTATAGAAGCTGAAATTCTAAAAGTCTGTAATTTAAGATATGTAGACTCTTTGCTGACCTTTGAGTCAATACCAACTATTAATTCATTATCTCTAAAAACAACTTTTAGTATATCTTCAATGCCATAAAGGCTAATTTTAGGATACTTGTTATAGAGGATGAAATGAACTAAGCCAAAAGAAGTACCTTTTTCTTTTTTTTTTGTCTTTTTGCTATTTCTTGGGCCGCTCCCACGGCACATGGAGATTCCCAGGCTAGGGGTCTAATTGGAGCCATAGCCACCGGCCTACACCAGAGCCACAGCAACACGGGATTCGAGCCGCGTCTGCAACCTACACCACAGCTCACGGCAACGCCAGATCCTTAACCCACTGAGCAAGGGCAGGGACCGAACCCGCAACCTCATGGTCCCTAGTCGGATTCGTTAACCACTGCGCCACGACGGGAACTCCAAGAAGTACCTTTTTCTTTACGGGCCTCTCAATCTTGGCAACACTGATACTTGTGGCAGACAGTCCTTTGCTGTGAGGCTGGCTACTGTGTACACTGATGAGCGCTGACTGGCATCCCTCGCCTCTAGCCCGGTGTCAGCAATAACCACCCCACAAACTACAAAACTTAAAAATGTCTCTAGACAATGAATGCTGAATTTTCCCTGGAGGCAAAAATCACCCTAGGTTGAGAACCATTATGCTAAAAAAAAAAAAAAAGCATAAGGCTAGAACCAATTCTAATGACTGCTGTTTTTGGAAAACAGGCTGGATACTCTGATTTTAACAGTTAAGTAGCAAATAAAGCCGTGGATTGGGACTGTGGAAGCTCCTGATAGAATGGGATGAAAGACAGCTAGGTACGTGCAAAATGACAACTGCAGACATCTCAGGAAATGGTAAGGGGAATAAAGCACGAAGACATTGTCAAGTAGGGAAATCAAGGATTCTAAGACAAATTCAGAGAAAGTGAGTCTGACCAGCTCTTGGGAAGCTCAGGATGCCAACTTACAGTTAGTGAGCAGTGTCATAAAAGTACTAGTTTCAAAGAGAACAGCTGAGCAGGCTAGGTGGGCACCAACCTTGAAAGGCAGGAGACTGTGGTGCCACCACTGTCACTGGTTTGGTCATTGGAGCGGATGAAAAAGGGTCCTCGGAGGGTGTGCTGAAGGCATTGGTGATCTGCGAGCACAAGGAGCTGATACTCTCCGCTTCCCCTTCTACCTCTGGCACTGCAAGACAAACAGAAGGTGGCTCCAGACAAGATAGCAATTGAACAATCCTAAAACAGAACAGGAGATGCAAGGTGGCATTTGACACCGCATCTTTTATTTGTGGAAGGAAAAGTCTCAACTGTCAAGAGGGGCTAAAAAAGCAGCTTCAAAAAATTTACTGACCACTAGTCACTGGCTTTTCACATGAGAAGGTATAAAATGATAACAATTCCTTACTAAGGTCTATCTTCCTCTCTTGCAAATCCCTGGATTTCTTTATTTCCTCTCCTGTGTGACTCTGTTGAGAACTTGCTGTACTCTTTTTGTGTCAAGATGTTCAGTTAGTGAGATTTTTCTGAAAGGTATCTGTAACCTGTTTGTCTTCTGACCAGCTCTCAAGGCTGTGGTCTGAGTTAAGCTCTGGAGCCCTTCAGAAACTCTTGTCAGAAAATGGGTTAAAGTCAGGGGCACCAGTGTGTGCTCAGTACTTTTCTCTGTAATAAACTATGACAATGTCATCACTCTCATTTTTTCTCCAAAGTACCAGGTATATGAGCTGTGACAACATGAAAAATGTCTATAACATGAGTTCCAACTGTGAAAAAAGAATAGTGGTTTTTGTTTCCCTTCTGCTCCAGAGTGAAACTAAAAATGAGGTACTTGAAGCAACTGGAGTTTCGTTTTTTACAGGGGTTGAGAGGTGGAAAGACTCAGTGGTCATCTAGTCCAACTATTCTTTAATTCTAGTTTTATCCATCAAAGAACTTAACTCTCTGTACCTCTGTACCACCACCAGTGGGAGTGCTCTATTGAGGCAGAGCTTCCTCATATTCTGTTATAGCCCCGGCTCAACATGTCTCAGAGTGAAGTAAAATAGGTTCCAATAAAAGCACTGACCAGACCTGACACTTTAGCTCTGAATCTTATGATGAGGATAGAGCTACAGGGGCTGGCTCAGCTGTATAGAGGCCACACAAAGGCCCGTGTGGCAGTTGTGAAAGGTAATGACTCTCTGTGAGCAAGCCCACTGTCTCTGATGAACAACAGGTCTTAGATTTACACAGGAGATCGTTTAGAGTTTCTTCCCTGTGGAGCCAACCAGCCACAAGGACAATGAGAACGTATCCATTTCTTTTGGTACATCCTACAGTAATGCTATTTAACTGGATATGTTTCCTAAGTCTTTCAAATTAACTCCCTGCTGGGTCCCAAATGACAGAACAAGAATGGAAACTTAAGACCCTTGATGTCTGGAAACAGGTAGACTTTCATCAGGACAAGCCAGCAGCTCAGGCTAGGAATTCCCATCATGACCCTGATACCTATTTATTGATGAGAAATGTACTATTCACACCTCTCCCCATGAACCTCAGTTTTCTCCCAACGGGAAATGATACAAAATAGGTTCAACCATCAACCAGCCTCAGAAGGAGGGGTGGCTAGTTTGAGGGGATCAGGGTTCGCTGGAAGTGATGATAACGAATTCAGTGCCAGAGCACCCAGTGAGTTAGGCGGATGCTGCATTACCTGCATTTTTAATTGGGAAGTCAGTCTTCCTCTGCATAGTGGAAGGCAACTCGTTGATGCGCAGGGATAGCTGGCGTTTAAAGGGTGACATCTTCTGGCTAAGAGCAGGAAATCCTCGGAAAGAGCCTTGGCGGGCAAGTTGTTCAATTGGTGCGTGCCGGCGTGGGATGGCATGAGGGTTGTTCATCTCCAGAGAGGCAGTGGCATCCAAAGTGGGAGAGGTGGGGGAGGATGGGGATGGGGTAGTGTTGCCAGGGGCCACTGATGAACCAACAACTGTCTTATCTGTTTCAGCTCAAGAAAGTCAAGAGAAAGAGGACCTTAGCAATGTCTTCAAATAATTTGAGCTTACACTGCTGAGGAACTCAAAACCCCTCCCAGGTCCTTTTACACATCTCCTTCCCTATGTCTTTTAAAGGACAGGTTAGAAGCAGGGCTCAAATCTATTTTTCAGATAAAAAAAGTTTAATAATCTACAACATGTGACATGGTACATCCACTAAGACATAAATATTAGATCTTCGATTCCCATGCAGTTATTTAACTTAAGACTGTGAACAAGATTTAAAAAACAACAAAAAAACAGCAAAAAAAAAAAAAACAAAAAAAAAAAAACCCCAAAACAACTCTGTACCTATGAATTCCTAATGTGAGGTCCTTTAAAGAATAACTGTTCAGGAGTTCCTGTCGTGGCTCAGTGGAGATGAACCTGACTAGTATCCATGAGGACACAGGTTCGATCCCTGGCCTCGCTCAGTGGGTTAAGGATTTGGCATTGCTGTGGCTATGGTGTAGGCTGGCAGCTACAGCTCTAATTCGACCCCTAGCCTGGGAACCTCCATATGCCATGGGTGTGGCCACCCTAAAAAGACAAAAAAAAAAAAAAAAGAATAATTGTTCACAGTTTTCAGTCTTTTTGTGTTTGGGGGGCAGGTCGTTAGGAGTGGCAGAGTCAGAAAGGCCTAAACAAGCATAAGTTTGATATCAAAGAATGTCATAAAGCAGTCTTTAAATCATGGGCAAGATGCATTTGTGGCTCATTTGAATAAATGTATACAGAAGTAAAATTTTATTTTTATTTTATTTTACTTATTTATTGTCTTTTTAGGACCACACCTAAGGCATATGGAAGTTCCCAGGATATGGGTTGAATCAGAGCTGCAGGTGCTGGCCTATGCCAGAGGCACAGCAACGCAGGATCCGAGCCACGTCTGTGACCTACACCACAGCTCGAGGCAATGCCAGATCCTTAACCCACTGAGCAAGGGCAGGGATTGAACCTGCAACCTCTTGGTTCCTCACTGCGCCACAGTGGGAACTACCCTAAGTAAAATTTTAAAATGGAGCAAACTTAGATACAAGATTATTTCCACATGAGTACCAGCTGCGTCCCACTCTGACTGCGGTAAATCTCTGCTCTCCTCCCCTCATGATCCTCTCTGTAGATGCTAGGATGCAACCATTTTGGCAGTTGCTGTGTGTAGCAAAAAATACTATTTCGTGGTATTAAAGAACATGCTTCCAGTCTGAAAATCACTGAAACACATTAAATTAGAGCTATACATATTAAATTTTCTAATTAAAATAGCATGGTATTTTTTCTTTGGTATCCTGGCCCAATATTTATAAGAGATGAAAAAAATCACAATCAATAATTTAATTTTGAATAAAAATTTGTATCCTCTTTTTTGGCTTAAAAATAAGAGCTATTTGGGTCAGTATTAGATTAACGTGTTATTTACTTATTTTCTTTCTTTCTTTCTTTTTACAGCTGTAGCTGCGGCACATGGAAGTTCTTGGGTGGAATTGGAGCAGCAGCTGCAGGCCTACACCATAGCCACAGCAACACAGGATCTGAGCTGCATTTTCAACCTATGCTGCAACTTGCAGCAAACACTGGATCCTTAACCCACTGAGCAAGGCCAGGGATTGAACCCATATCCTCATGGAAACTATGTTGGGTTCTTACACTGCTGAGCCACAATAGGAACTCCCAGATTAATGATATTCTCTAAAATGGCTGGTTTAGAATGAAAAGAATATAGTAAAAAAACAGCAAAATTAATGTATATTAAACTAACTGTTTGATTCCAAAACCTTCCTTATTGGCTTCAACCCTAGTTATACACAATAATGCAAAGCATTTTCCCTTAGGCCTATGACTTAGTCCTAAAATATGCCCACTCAACTTTAGAGAACAGAACCTCCGGGTAACCTGAATGCTTACACAGGCAGTTCTGCTATGCTGCCTTGTGTACCTGAAAAAACTCAACATTCTACAAAACCACAGATTAAAATTAATGGGGCTGTGGAAAAAAGAGTTAGGGGCCAGCTTCTCAAAATCTGTGGACATTTCTCCCTAAAGCACTAAATTAACAGTAATAATCTAATAAGAAGAGTAGCACTGAGAAATCTCTGCCTGCATTTACACCTGGTAGCACTGTCAGTGGGTTCTCCGCAGCTTAAAACTGGGACTTGTACTTTTTCCTTCAAGACGTAGGTTTTTTTTTTTTGTCTTTTTGTCTTTTCTAGGGCTGCACTCGTGGCACATGGAGGTTCCCAGGCTAGGGGTCTAATCGGAGCTGCGTCTGCGACCTACACCACAGGTCACGGCAACACCAGATCCTTGACCCACTGAGCAAGGCCAGGGATCGAACCCGAAACATCATGGTTCCTAGTCAGATTCGTTAACCACTGAGCCATGACGGGAACTCCAAGATGTAGGTTCTTGATAGCATCTGCTCCTCACAGAGATCAGATGCATCAGAATTAAAAATCTGTTACAGGATGCATGTTTTCCCAATTTTACTTTTAAATGTCTTTGCAGCTTCTTCAACTGTACTCTCAGCTTCCCTGGGTAGTTTAACATAACGGAAGCCACTAGAGAAGCCACTCTAAAGGAAAAGACTTTGTTTAGATTTTCAGCTTTGTCCTGAAGGTCTTCATTTGCAAAGAGTTCTCTTTGTGAAAAAGCTTGCCCCGATAGCTTCCAAATATTAACTTGTTTGGGAAAACTGTTTAAATAAAACACACACTGTAGCAGAACAGACTGTACCTTTTTTGGCATCTTGGATTTGTTTCATAATCTCCTCTCTTTCTGCTTGTTCGGTGGCTGTTGTGACACGGAAGGATCCTTCTCTTGTGAAAGTGGTCCGACTGGCATCAAAAGTAGCTGTCACTCCACATTCTTTCTCCCGCTTTTGCTTACGTTCTAAACAGGCTGCAAAAGCACAGCCTACTGCATGGCTCAGTCTTTCACCCTGTACATAACAGGTTTAAAAAAGTTTAGAATTGTGGTGTCAATAATTACAAATTATCTTGGGTCACAGATAAGTCTGTTTTCACACTGGCAAAATGTTAGGAATTCCAGCTTAAAATTAGATTTTAGTATGTTAATATGCCGAATTAAGCTTAAATGAATGATTATATTGGGAAATGCTTATGATCCTTTACGGTAGGAGGCACTGGGTAAAGCGACCCTCAAGAACCTGTGCTTTGTGAGCAGCCACCAACACTTCCTATCAGTCAGGTCCCTTTGTCACTCACGTTAGCTCTGGCCACCTCCTTAGAAGAGATTGTTAAGGTTTCAAGCCCTAAGTCTGGACACACAAACCTCTATTTGCTTTTTAGAGGAATAGTAAGAATATTTACCAAGCATTTCTAAAAAACCACTGCAAATCCAGGACAAATATCAGGGTTTAGATATACTGTAAACACGTCTAGGGACAAAAGGCATAAACTTAAAACTTCAGATTAATAAATACAAATCTAGTGATGGAAGGAATGAGATAAAGGAAAGTTTAGTTTTCTCAAGCCTCCCTTTCTGTGTGCTTCCCCTCTGGCCCATTTGGGCCCTCGGTGATTGCAGGCTCTCTCCCATACCTTCTACTTTTCTTTGGCTGCACCCACGGCAAGTGGAAGTTCCCAGGCCTGGGATCAAACCTTCGCCACAGCAGCGACAATGCCAGATCTTTAACCCACTAAGCCACAAGGGAACTCCCTTTCCTATCTTCTTCTAGAATTCTCTAACCCCAATTCTAACTCCCAACCACACAGAGGCAAGAGTTAAAAGCATGTTTTTATCCACACTTTCTATTTATAAAGGAATTATGCAGATACATCTCATTTGTTTCTGAGTAGAAAAAGTGGAGGGCTTATATAAACTAAATATTGTTTTAAAAATATATTGGATTGCCTAGAGTAAATTTAATAAACTAGAGTAAATTTAATAAACTTACCAGGGTTACCTGTATTTTATTTTTTTAATTTATTTATTTTTTTGCTTTTTAGGGCCACACCGCGGCATATGGAGGTTCCCAGGCTACAGGTCCAATTGGAGCTATAGCTGCTGGCCTACACCACAGCCATAGCAATGCAGGGTCTGAGCTGCATTTGCGACCAACACCACAGCTCATGGCAACGCCAGATCCTTAACCCACTGAGTGAAGCCAGGGATCAAACCCGCAACCTGATGGTTCCTAGTCAGATTCGTTTCCACTGTGCCGCGATGGGAATTCCTATATTTTAAACTCTATCCCTAATTGTGAAATTTTAAAATTTAGAGATGATCTAGTAACTGTTGGCATCTTTAACAGTGAGAAGAGATTTGAGAACAGGGAGCCCTTTGTGAAGTTTTCAAAATCACATCAGGAAAGCAGCTGCCCCTACATATGTTTCTGAGTAATTTTACTGGACTTTAAACGCCCATATCGAGACACCATAAGAGGAGGTAAATGTCTTCAATGTTTTTTCCCAAGACTTCATTTGACTGTAAACTGTAAGATCTTATATGACTGCTTATTTAAAGACTGACAGACTTAATCTTTATGAATTCATATGACTTTCTGTCTAACTTCTTCCTAGGATGATAAAAAGGTAGGCACTGAAATGTGAAACAGGAGAGAGTACTGGTAGTGAAAGAATTTTAGAACTTGTCTGCATTTGAACACAGCCCTATTACAAAGATACAACTATAGGCCAAATTAGCTTATTATTTCTCCTAGGCCTTAGGGAAGAATCTTGGAAACAGATCCCTTGAGCTCCATCTCAAACCTACTGAATGAAAAACTCCGCAGGTGGGAAAAAAAAAACAAAAAACTACAGGTGGGACCAAGCCATCTATTTTAACAAGTTAAGGTGATTCTGAAACGGGAACCACTGGCCTAGGACAGTCAAAGAGCCTGAAGAACCATGATTTGCCAACAGAACTATATTATTTGCCAAAAAATATAGGGAAACTCTTGAACTCTTTGGATTCTGTGAGTGCACTGTTAGCAAAATACCCTGCTTTGTGGCTTAAGGTCTGATAGGAAGAAAGTGTTGTTTAGTTCTTTCAACTCATTCTCAAAGCACTTGTGTCAAAACCAAGGAGGAGCAGCTCTAACAATATCAGCCACTATTCTGGAGCAGTTCCCACAGGGAGGCACTATGTTAAGAGTGTTTATACTCACGACCAAATTCAGTCTTCACACCTATTATCTCCATCTTAGAGAAGTGGATACTAAGACCTAGAAAACGCTAAATAACTGCCCCAAATCTCACAGTTAGTAAGAACCAGAAGCAGGACTGGAACCTATATCTGATTCAGAGCCTGAGTTCCTAATGTTTGTTTATATACTGCTTTAAAAAACCCTTTTAGGAGTTCCCGTCCTGGTGCGGTGGAAATGAAAATCCGACTAGGAACCATGAGGTTGCAGGTTCGATCCCTGGCTTCGCTCAGTGGCTTAGGGAATCTAGCATTGCTGTGAGCTGTGGTGTAGGTCCCAGACTCTTCTCGGATTCTGCATTGCTGTGGCTCTGGTGTAGGCCAGCAGCTGTAGCTCCAATTAGACCCTTAGCCTGGAACCCCCATATGCCGTGGGTGAGGCCCTAGAAAATACAAAAATACAAAAAAAAAAAAAACCTAAAAAAACCTTTTGGTCAGCATTGAGTATGGCCACCACTTCCCTTCTAGGTTAAACCTTGGCAAGAGTTACTTAGTTGTAGCCTCCATAAATGCAGAATGGCTACACTGCCTTATTCTGTCTGGACTTTATTTAGTTATTTTTATTTTTTCCTAGGGCCTCTCCTGCGGCATATGGAGGTTCCCAGGCTAGGGGTGTAATCGGAGCTGTAGCTGCTGGCCTACACCAGAGCCACAGCAACGTGGGATCTGAGCCACGTCTGCAACCTACACCACAGCTCACGGCAACACTGGATCCTTAACCCACTGAGTGAAGCCAGGGATCAAACCCAAAACCTCCTGGTTCCTAGTCGGATTCGTTAACCACTGAGCCACGATGGGAACTGTCTGGACTTTAAAAATTCAGAAATTAGGAGTTCCCATTGTGGCGCCGTGGAAACAAATCCGACTAGGAACCATGAGGTTGCGGGTTCAATCCTTGGCCTGGCTCAGTGGGTTAGGATCTGGCGTTGTGTAAGCTGTGGTGCAGGTCGCAGATGCGGCTCGGACCCTGCATTGCTGTGGCTGTGGTATAGGCCGGCAGCTGTAGCTCTTATTGGACCCTTAGCCTGGGAATCTCCATGTGCTGCGGGTGAAGCCCTAAAAAACAAATAAACAAAAGGCAAAAAAAAATTCAGAAATTACATACTTAATGCTACAGCATAGTTAATTAAGATCATCATCTAAGAGACTTGTCTTTCATGTCAGAATTTTGGGTAATTCATATGAAGGATGATAGAATTGATTATTCTCTATTTTTAAATAAAACCAAAGATTTCTACTCCATAACAATTTCCAGCATAGTCCACTGTACTGTACTTTAGTATTTCTATTTTTTAATTAATTGAAAATATACTCCGAATATTGCAGTAGAGTGTCTTTGCAAATGAATTTATAAGCAGCTTTCGAATGCCAGTATTTTCTATCCAGATGAATCAGCAAACAAATACACATAAGATAGTTCTAATAATTAAAAGTTTCAAATTAAAAATTTTCTTTTTGTCTTTTTAGGACCACACCAGAGGCATATGGAAATTCCCAGGCTAGGGGTTGAATTGGAGCTATAGCTGCCGGCCTATGCTCCAGCCACAGCAACACAGGATCCGAGCTGAGTCTGAGACCTACACCACAGCTCACGGCAATGCCGGATCCTTAACCCACTGAGCGAGGCCAGGGATCAAACCTGCGTCCTCATGGATCCTAGTCAGGTTTGTTATCACTTAGCCACACGGGAACTCCTCAAATAAAATTTAGTAGCCACCATCACCAGAGCACTTTTACTTTCCTTTAATGACCTTGGATCTTAGTCAATCACCTTGCTCTGAGAGCAGTAGGGTCTCACCGCGAATGTGAACTACTTGAATAAAAGGAGTGAAAGCAGACTAGTTTAGGCTCTTCTAAGTGCTGTAACATCACTTAACTTGATAAAAACGTAGTGGAAACTTGCTTGGCTGAGCCAATCTGGATGGAGTATGGTGAACTGAGGCTAGTCATGATGAAATCCATGCTGTTAGACTCACCGTGTCCTTGACAGCCATGAAGCAATGACAGATCCAGCGCCGAGTTGTGCCATCACGACATATGTAAGAGAAGGCTCTATCAAAGTTCCTATCTGGGGCACAGAAAGAAACTTTTTCTATTGTCTGGTCAACTATGAGGTCCTAGAAAAAGGGAAGCACAAAGGAACAGAGGCCTTATGAGATTATTCAAACTTCTCAGAAGAAACACTGGATGCACATTTCATAGCTCAATCTGAGCCAGAGGTCTGAATACTAAGAATCTGACCTAGGAGAGATCCCAAGAGGCACTTTGCCCAGATGCTTCCCTCACCTCATCTTCATGTTCCAAAATATAGGCTTGCTGACTCCAGATTTATCATGGTAAATTCCATGTTCAATTTTCAACATATGTAAGTCAATAAATTTAATCCAATTCCCATATAACATTGATGTTACATTCAATAACATCATTTCTGGAACAGTTCTGTGCATTTATTAACTTACTGATCATTTAATTTTGAGTATGACTATGCTTTTATACTTGCTGAATGGCAAAGCATATACAAAGTATAAACATCACACAAAATTTCTTTAAAATCTTGAGGCTCTGAGGCTCTTCTGTGTGATAAGATATTCTAATGGCTTAAAATCCCTAGATGCTGAGGTAGGGGCTGTAAATGCTAAAACATACAAACAAAACGGCTTTTATGAAGCATAACTATGAGAATTCCTGTTGCTCCACAACATTTCTGGTCAATTTTTTAGAGTTTTGCAATTCTGGCGGCTCATTATATTTTGCATAATCTTGACTGCTATGAATTTCCTCTTCAGTAAAGTGATCCTTCAAGTATTTTGAATTGTCTGTTATTTTTCTTTTGATATATGAGTCATTTATATATTCTAAATATGAGCCCTTTATAAGCTATACAGATAGCAAAATTTCTTTTCTGCTCACAATGGGTCCCAGGGTGATTACTGAAAATGGGAAATAGAAATACTAAACCAATTAATGCCAGTGTTATAAGTAGCCACCAGGGGGCAGTATCACTTTCTAACTATTGTGTAAAACAATTAAAAATAAAGCCTCTACACACCACAAATTTCATCCAAAGCATTAATGAAAACTACACAAATTCTGGAGTTCTCTTGTGGCACAATGGATTAAAGACCTGGCATTGTCACTGCAGAGGTGTGGGTCACAGCTGTGGCATGGGTTCAATCCCTAACCCAGGAATTTTCACATGCCACAGGTGGCAAAAAGAAAAAAAGAAAGATATGTTCTCCTCCTTCCAATGACATCTGAGGTTTTTGGGTCTTTTCTGAAAATTGCCTTCTTGTTAAAATTCTTACAGATTTTTGGTCTCTTAGAAAATTTTAATTAATGATTAAATGGACTTATATAAATAACACCTTATGCTCTCTAAGTGCAGGGTCTATGTCTTGTCTTATCTAGGCATGTAGGATCATGCCCTTTCAAATGCAAAATGCTACTGGTTATTTGAGATAATGTGTGGATTCTGAGTAATGTTAACCAAAGAGCCATTTACTAGTTCTTAAGATTTCACTTGAGTTTTCAGTTAATAGCAGGTTAATCAGTTCAAATATCACTTTCTGAAAATACAGTATTTTATGAAGGAACAAGAAGAAATTTCATATGTGGCCCATCATTTTTTTAAAAAATTTTTAACGGTGGTAAAAGTTCTATCATCTTTCACATCGAACTTATGGTGGTAAACATTTTTTTTTTAAATGTCTAAGAACAAAAACAGAACTAAGATCTTTTTTTTAAGTTTATATGACTTTTTAATTTTTTCCATTATAGTTGATTTATAGAACTCAGACCTTACATAAAGTATAATACGCAGTAGGCTAAACATGCTGCGCCATGCAGAGCAAAATGCTGAGAGAATTCTCTTCTATTTTTCATAAGGTAAATGAGTAACTAAATTGGTTTTCTGAATATTAAACTAGTCTCTCAGAAGGTCGTACTTTGGACAAAGTGGAAGGATACAGAGTAACTGCAACAGCTTAATGGCATTATATTTGATCATTAGGGATAGAAAAAACATGAGCAATAATATTTAAGCTTATATGGAAGTTTTACCTTAGTTTTTTCATCCACAACTCTGAGTCCATCTGCTGATACCCACAGGACTGCTTTAACCGCTTTCTTTCCAGTCTTTTAAGAGAAACCAAAAAGGAAGGGGGGAGACACACACATATACAGTATTAAAAAAAAAAAGTCATCTTCCACAGACAACATTGACTTCTGCCTTCCAAAAGTCACAAATACAGATGGAGACCAAGTTCAGGAAAGGTGCCCAAAGCCAGATATGCAAACCAAACTGCAGAAACATTCAGGAAAAAACAAGCCAAAGCCATTATTTTAGAAACACAATGCGAAACAATAAGATAAAATTAAGGGGACAGATGGAATAAAACCCAAGATATCACATTCCATAAAGGGCAAAGAATAAGTAGATTCTTTACCTATTTTGAAACTCAATCACAAAAACCAAGAGTTAGATAAATACTAAAACATAAGGAGTTACACCACAAGTAGCTTCTATGAGTGTATCTAGAGTAGAAAGTAATAAAGTCTAAATTGAGATGCTGACCATTCTACTATCCTTTGAGGCCAATGTATTTAGCAAGACCCTGAAATTTTCATCTTAAAAACCCACGATGTCTTCATCACTCCTTAATCTTTAAAAACCATTATTTCTTCTCTCAGGATTACAAGAAACTGAACTGGTTAGAGCAGAGCTAGTTTAGTTTTTAATTTGACATTAAATGCATAGAGACAGTTTGGGGACATAGGAGGATTAAAAAACCGTTGGAAAATTATTATCCTTATAAGATAAATTCTTTTTATTGGCTAAGAAGACTTTGGGCACACAAAATCACATGAGAACAAGCTGATGTATGATTTCTCCTGTGATGGAAAGAAAATGGGACAGTGGGCATTTCTAATAGTAATTTATCAGCTTCATTTCTTTTTAACTACTCCAAGGATACAAGCAAAATAAAATAAAAGCAAAGTGAAGGCTGAGAATAGGTATCAGAATATCAAAAAAAGTATAGATCAAAAGGAATCTGGTACTAAAAGTTGGAGCAGCAGCCTCTAGAGGGGACAAATAAGGATAAAGAAATGTCTACCATTCTCCACTGTACATGCCCAAACCCAGCACAGAAGGCATGGCTTTATTTAAGTGAAAGTGGTTGTGTAATCCACTCCAGGCTTCATCTCCACCACTGCAACTTTTCTGATGAGAGCCTATTACATGCCAGGCAGCAGAAATACTTGAAGAGTTCACTGTCCACTGAAAGGTGATGCTCAGATAAACAAAAGTTAATACAGTAATGAGTGCTGGAGTAGAACCAAAAACAGTGTATAACAATGTCAAGAAGGAGGCATGGTCAAATCTATATGTGGAACTTGGGGAAGGTTATTCAAAAGAAAAGATTGAACTGGGTACTAAAATAATGCTTCTAGATGCCCCAGGGAGGAAGGCAAGGAAGCAGTGGAGGTAGAGGACATTCCAGTGTGGCCTGAAAATAGGGTGGGTCGGTGGGTCGGTGAGGCATAGTGGGAGATAAAGAGCAGGAAAGGCCTAGCCGTAGAGGGCTGGGGATACCTGCTAAAGAATTCTATCTTAATTCTGTGGGCAATTAGGAGCTACTTGCAAAGAATTTTAAATACAATTAAACAGATTTGTATTTTTAAAAAATATCACTTCAGCAGTAGGGCGGCAGAGCAGAGGAGTTGGAAAGAGACTGACAGGAGGTAGAAAGTCCACGACAAGATTCCAAGTGAGAGAAAATGAGGGTTTAGCTCTCTTGGCTGAGACAGAGAGAGATGAGAAAGTCTTAAATGGTAAATGTAAGAGAGAAGGTGAAGACTCCTCTCTGGTTCCCAGCTTTGCTAACTGGGTGGAGAGGGTACCACAAACTAAGAGAAGAGATGCAAAAGCAAGTTTGAGAGGTGAAGAATAGGATTTCAGTTTTAGACAAGCGAAGTTTGTGATGTCTGTGCAATATTGAAACAATTGGATATATAGATCTAAAGCTCGGTAGAGAATTCTAAGATGAAATTTTAGTTTTGGGAGACATCAATTATGGGAGTAATAAGAAGGCCAAGCCAGGAGAGAATATCAATAATTAAGGAACTGGGAGATGGGCAGTGAAATAGCAAAAAAACCCACTGTGACGCAATGGGCTAATGATACAGCTTTTCTCTATGGTGTTTTCTGGTTCTATCCCTGGCCTGGTGCAGTGGTTTAAGGATCTGGCATTGCCTCAGCTGAGGCATAGGTCGAAGATGTGGCTCAGATTCAGGCCCTGGCCAGGGAACTTACATATGCCTCAGGTGTGGCCAAAAAGGGGATTAAAAAAAAGGAACAGCCAGTGGGACAGAAGAATGAAGAGAGAGTAGGGTCATTGAAACTAAAGGAGAATGGTTTTGAGAAGAAATTGGTTCAAAATGTCAAATGTTGCAAAATGACCACGGAAGGAAAGATGTAAAATGTGCGCATTGGACTTAGCAACGAGTAAGACAAGACAGAGTGACAGAGGTTGTGGTGGTTACTTTTATCTGTCAGACTGGCTAAGCTATGGTTGTCTAGTTGTTTGATCAAACACTAGTCTACAGGTTGCTATAAAGGTATTACATCAATTGACTTTAGGTAAAAGAAATTACCCTTGATAATATGGGTGGGCCTCATACAATCAGTTAAAGGCCTTAAGGATTAAAAACTGAGGTTCCCCCCAAGAAGAATTCCACCTTAAGTCTGTAACGTAGAAATTCTCCCTGAATTTCCAGTCTGCTGGTCTGCCCTACAGATTTCAGGCTTGCTAGACCCTATAATCACATGCATGAATTCTAAAATAAATCCTTCCCTTCATATACATATATGTATACACACACACACATATGTATAGATAGAAAGAGATATCTAAAAACAGAGAGAGAAACAGATGGTGATTCTGTTTCTCTGCAGGATTTGACTAATAAAAAAGTGAAGTCAGACTATAATGGGTTGAGAAGTAAATGAAAGGCAAGAAGAGTCTACACATATTAAATGTTCTCTTTAAAAAAGCTTTTTTTTTTTTGGGAGTTCGCAACGTGGCACAGCAGAAACAAATCCGATTAGGAATCATGAGGTTGCGGGTTTGATCCCTCACTCAGTGAATTAAAGATCTGGCATTTCTGTGAGCTGTGGTGTAGGTCGCAGACGCAGCTTGGATCTGGCATTGTTGTGGCTCTGGTGTAGGCCGGCAGCTACAGCTCCGATTAGACCCCTAGCCTGCGAACCTCCATATGCCTCGAGTGCGGCCCTAAAAAGACAAAAAGAGCTATAAGGCAAGGGGGGACAGGTAGAGGATCAAGGGAGGTCCTTTTAGAATTGTGGTAAATTAGCATGATATACTAGAAACAGAATGGATTTTGGAGTAAGACAAATATAAGCCTGAATTCAATGCCACTATTTATAAGCTAAGCAAGTTATGTAATCCTCTGAGCTTCTATTTCTTTATCTGTAAAGTACTGAGACTGCAGGCCCAAGAAAGGGAAGAGTAATATATAGAACACAGTCCTCCAGGAGGCAAAATAGGATGAGGCTAGAATACAAGTTTTAGATGGGAAGAGGGTTGTCCCTTCCTTGAAATGGAGGGATGGAGTAAAGATAGATTTGTAAAGGAGTGAGTGACAAACTGAGGAAGTTCACTCCAGAGAGCCACAAATTCATCTGTAAAGGAGATGAGATCACCTACTTTACTTTGCTAGGGAGAAAAAGGTTAAGAGGCAGAGTAAGAAAGTAAAGATTTATGGAGTTCCCGTTGTGGTACAGTGGAAATGAATCCGACTAGGAACCATGAGGTTGCAGGTTCGATCCCTGGCTTTGCTCAGTGGATCTGGTGTTGCCGTGAGCTGTGGTGTAGGTCACAGATGAGGCTTGGACCCCAGTGGCTGTGGCTTTGGCGTTGGCCGGTGGGTACGTTTCTGATTAGACCCCTAGCCTGGGAACCTCCATATGCTGCAAATGTGGCCCTAAAAAGCAAAAAAAAAAAAGTAAAGATTTACAATAGCAGTATTGGGACAGTATATCGTATAGTGACTCAGCAAAACTGTGGAACCAGGCTGGTGTTTGGGTTGAATTCTGGTTCTGCCACTTACTAGTATGACCAACAAAAAATTACTTAACTTCTCCATGCCTCAGCTTCTACATCTGCACTATGACACCTCCAACATAATGTCATATACCTTGTGGGATTATTATGGGGATTCAATAATATATACTGTCCAAAAAGGGACTCCTTTGAAAGTAAAAGGAGGCATTATTAAAGCCCAGAAACAGCTGTTATACTGGGGCTGTTCAGGCAAACTGGGATAATAGTCACTCTATCAGCAACAGTAACTGCTCATATTTAATAAGCACTTAAGTAACCTTTAGTATTTTGCACGAAGGTGAGCTCCACGAGGGCAGGGTTTTTTCCATACATAATGCTATATTCTCAGAGCTTAGCACAATGCCTGGTACAGAGAAGGAGTTTAAGAAGTATTTGTTGAAGTAACAAACTTGCTAAATATTTGCTGTAGGGAATAGGAGACAGTTAATCAACGGCACAGAAGACTGCCAGATGGCACTGAAAATCCATGTAAGAAATTTAAATTTGCAGTTTTCTCAACATGCTCATTGGACAACTACAGCCTATAGAGTTCAGCACTGGAGGCAACAAGTAAAACTACTTCAAGGTTGGGAGACTTAAAGGTGGGAAAAATAAAAATCATTTAACCACATCTCCCCCTCAGCGGTGCCCTGACCACGGCAATGACATCAGATCCTTAACTTGCTAGGCCACCAAGGAACTCCAAAAGGTCATTTTAGAATGAGACTGTCCCTCGTCTAGTCTCCTTATCATATACAGGGAAATATTTTCTTAGCCCAATTAGACTATTACACAAACATCTATGCTTTTTGAGGTATATCTTTAAAATAATTTTAATGGTGTTGTACTAATATATCAACCAGGCATTGTAACCGTCATACTTCATAGCATCTGACCTCAAAATAGGGTAATAAAACAGATTAATATGAGTCCTTCCCCTGGTTCAAAAATTTGAGTGCTAGTTCTTGGATGTCACTATAACTTTCCATGTTACAATGACTTCAATCAGGTACTGAGATATTAACACTCAGACACCTGCAACTAAAATTACATTCAGACGTCCTCTCACAAATTCTATAGTGGTTAAAGCTTTTGTACTATAAACTTCAGAGTTTTCATTCTGATAATATAAACTAAGATTCCTAAGCACTTCTGAGAAAATGATAAAAGTCATAGATAGAAGATCAAAGTTTTCCTAAAACTGTTTACTTAGCCAATAACTTAGGATGATAAGGTCAAAGTTAACAAACCACAGGACCAAAAAAAGAGATAATTTAGAGTAAGTATGAAATGTAAAATTTACAGCTATCTTAGTAACACAAACACCCCTTTAAAAAAAAAAGATTACATAATACCTCAGACTAATCCAAACGTGGTAAGACGTAAGGTACATGTAAGATATTAAGCTTTTTTTAAATGTTTTGTTTTGGTCTTTTTGCCTTTTCTAGAACTGCTGCCCACGGCATATGGAGGTTCCCAGGCTAGGGGTCGAATCGGAGCTATAGCAACCAGCCTACACCACAGCCACAGCAACATGGGATCCAAGCCGCATCTGCGACCTACACCACAACTCACGGCAACGCTGGATCCTTGACCCACTGAGCAAGGCCAGGGATTGAACCCGCAACCTCATGGTTCCTAGTTGGATTCATTAACCACTGTGCCACAACAGGAACTCCAAGAATTCTTTTATCACTATTGTTCCAACACTTTCTATTTTAATAATAATTTCAAGGCTATAGGTAGAATTCACACTGACTAGTGTCAATGTATGAAAATGCTTTACAACAAAGAAAAAACTGCTTATTCTTCAGGAAAGAAAATGGGTCTAACATTAACAGAACTGTGGTAAACTCTGAGAAGGATCAAGCTACCCTATGAATAAAAAATGTCAAATAAAGTATAATTTTCAGGTGACCACTCAGCTCTCTAAATATTCAAATTAGAATTTTAAAACTAACATTTCCCTCAAACACCTTTCATTATGGGTAGATATAAACCAATATGGAAATTAAGCAGACTCGGACCCTGGAGAAGATGATGGCAGGTAGTGGGTCTATTAGAAAATTACTAATCAATAAACTTGAACTGCAAGTAGGAAAAATGCATAGGTAATCTGAACATGAAAATGCCAGTGAAAAAACACCAAACCGCTACAAAAGTGACATGGAAATAGTAACTAAACAAGCTCAGTACACTGTAAGATCATTTCCCCCCTAAATGTAAAAGGCAATGAAATAACTAATCACGTAAAGAACTGCCATCTACCTACCTATTTATCTCCAGAAGGTTTTTTTTTTTGCTTTTTCGGAGTAGTTCCCACTTAAAAATTTTTTTAAAGGATGGAGATCACAAGGTGGTAATAGTCTCAGTATGCTGACAGAGCCTTACAGTCACTCTTTTATTTTACACATTGGTGTTATCTGAGGAAGTACTTCAGATTTCCAGTCGAAAAAGTAAGTTTCTAAACTGTTTAAATGAGGGATTGGCAAGCTTTTTTTTTTTTTTTTTTTTTGTGAAAGACCAAATATCAAAGGTTTTGCAGGCCCTATGGTCTATGTCACAACTACTCAACTTGGCCCTGCAGTACAGAAGCAGCCACAGACAATATGTAAACAAATGGACATGAATTCGTTCCAATAAAACTTTATTTACAAAAACAGGTAGTGGGCCATACCATAATTTGATGACCTCTGATACAAATCATCAGAAGCCCTGGAAAGTGATCATTACTTAAACCTATTTTGAAAAGACAAATCATTATATTGAAATGTTAGACCTGTTTGGAATTGTCTCTGAATTTTTTTCCTTTTTTTAAAATGTGCTTACACTCACTATTTCAAACTGAGACCCAAATTTCAGGTGCAGTCCAACTCTAAAGTTCTATGATTCCTAAGACCGGCAATAAGAACATGCAATTAATAAAGACAGAAGTGCTATTTGGAGGCAAGACAATTGTACTGGGCATATGATAGATAACAGCAAAAAAGTGTTCTAATGGAAGCTAAAGCAAGAAATGCTCTAAAGACACACAGAAGCACAATTTGGCATAGCTATGAAGTGTTAAGAAGCAACAGCAGCAAACAAACCAATTTGGGCAGGAAAGGTAGAACAAGTCATTCTTTCTGAGCAAGTGATTTGCCATGATATTGTGCAGAGTTCTTTCTGCTACACACCAAAGAGGCCTTCAAAGGTACCCAATGTATAAAGAATCTCTGGTCAGTCTTTCTGTCACACCTACACACACAGAGATAACCTAGTCATTATGGAATAATAACAACATATTAGCAGGCAACCATGACACAGTGTGCCTGTAACAAATAAACAGAGACTTCTTTCATAGGAAACTTGGCTTCATTTTTTTAAAAAAATCTGATTTTAAGGGCCTTAAAATCTATTATTTGATGATATTTGAATTTCTGAACAGAACTGAACAAATTTTGATGTTCAAATTTAATGAACAAATTTTCTCTTATAATTCCAGGATAATAGTCTGTACTTCCGAAGGACAAGACAATGAAGGAGAAAACATAACTTTCTATAGGATTTGAAACTGATACTACCTCCAATGGCTGCTTTGTAAAAAAAAAAAAAAAAAAAAGTACAGTAACTTTTAACCTGTACTTTCTTAAGTGAGAAGGGCCTTTAAATGCTTTTCGGAAAAGATAAAGGATGGTAGCAGGTCATGAACCAAACAGCAAAGGTGAGATTTTTGGAGGCAATTTAGCTCTTCTAGTTTGCAAATCACTTTTAATTGAGGGAAGGAGGGAACCTAGAAACTATTCTAATATTAAGCTCTTATTTCAAATGTATATATTAACAAAAATAAAAATTTGACAGGGATCTCAAATTCAACCTAATCAAAACCAAGTCATTATACACCTCTTCTCACAGTGAAGGATTCTGCCATGCCTTGGTCGTCTGTAGCATAAACTTGGGTCTTATCTTTTGTCTCCTTCTGTATGTCCCCAGGTTGAATGAGTGAATGAGTTAGAGCAGGTTCTCTCTCACCCTAGTGGTCCTGTTAATGCTGTTCCTTCTCTCTGAAATGCTTTTCTCCTCTAATTGAGTTTAACTGGAACTTAACAGTCTAAAATCTCAGCCTTAGGTATCATCTCCTCTCAGAAGCCTTAATCACAATCTCTCACATTTATTCTCCCTCTCTGCTCCAGCAGTACCTGTTATTATTCCACAATTTGGTGACCTTTTTTTTTTTAACCTGTTTTTTCCCACTACACGGTGAACTTGAAAGCAGTGCATATGTCACTCACCAACTCAGACATTTTGGAGCAGCTACTATGGAGCACATACTACTATTCCAGGCATTGAAGATTTCAGCACTGAACAAAATAGGTGAAGATCTCTGTCCACAGAAAGCTTATGTTTTAGTGAGGAAGAGATAAATAAGTAAAATGAATGCTATGACAAATGGTGATGACTCCTATCAGAGGAAAATAAAGCTAGGAAGGGAATAGTGAGTGTGTCTATATGGAAGAGGGTGGCATTTGACATTTTTTTTCTTTTTAGGGCTGCACCCTAAAAAGGGAGCTTCCCAGGCTAGGGGTAGAATTGGAGCTATAGCTGCCAGCCTACGCCACAGCCACAGCAATGCTGGATCCAAGCCACATCTGCTTGCCTACACCACAGCTCACAGCAATGCCAGATCCTAACCCACTGAGCAAGGCCAGGGATTGAACCTGCAACCTCATGGCTCCTAGTCGGATTTGTTTCCGCTGCGCCACGACGGGAACTCCGCATTTGAAATTTAAAATAAGGTTCTCTCAGTGACTGCCTCACTGAAAGTGGGGCTTTTGAGAAAAGAATGGAAAGAGATGAAGAAGTGAGTCATGCATATATCTGGATGATGCATGTTCCAGATTAGA
Source organism: Phacochoerus africanus (assembly GCF_016906955.1). Lineage (NCBI taxonomy): Eukaryota > Metazoa > Chordata > Mammalia > Artiodactyla > Suidae > Phacochoerus > Phacochoerus africanus. The sequence goes on from NC_062552.1 coordinate 99,261,682, forward strand.
GGTTATAGCAAGTGCAAAGGTCTTGAGATGGAAGCAAACCTGGTCTAGGCACAGCAAGGAGGCTAGTGTGGCTGGAACAGAGGAAGCAAGAGGAGAAGATAGGAAAAAGGTCAGAAAAAAAGACTTCAGTTTTTACTCTGAGTAGGTCAGGAAGCTACTGGAGGATCTGGGGGAGTGGGGCAACACATCAGACCTGTTCTAAAAAAAAAAAATCACTCAGGGTAATACCTTGAGAACAGATGGCAGGGGGATAATCATTAAAGCAGGTGGAAGGGAACACTAATGCAATGATTCAGGGGAGAGGAGAAGCTGGACCAAGGCAGTTGTGGTGGAGGTGGTAAGACAGGAACTGCTGATAGGATGGACAGGAAAGGATGAAACTGAGTGTTTCAGAATTTGGTTTGTGACGTGTTAGTGTGAGATACCTAATATGAAGTATTTAATGATGATGATGATGATGATGATGATACCTGGTATTTATCCAAATGGCAGCCTGTTCTGTATACTTGGCTTACATTTATCATTTAATCTTCACAACAATCACATGAGGTTGGAATCAGTATTATCCTTTTCTAATAGATGTGGAAGCTGAGGTACAGAATGGTTAAGAACCTCTCCCAAGGACATAAAGCTAAGAAGTGGCTGAGCCAGGGTTAAATACAATCAATCTAGATCCCAAGAGTCTGTGTCCATGACCCTTATGTTATACTGCTTCTAAGATGGAAATACCACTACAGAGTTCAGGAGAGATGTCTGGAGATAGAAATGTCTAATTTCTCAGCACAGAGATGGTATTTAATCCCATACCACTGGAAGAGATCATCAAAGGTGAGGTGTAGGTAGAGCAGAGTCCACAGTCTGAGAAGTAGGCAGCATCGTAAAGGAAAATCAAGAGAGTGTGACCCCTGAACTCTCAATCAACAGTGTTTCAAGAAGCGGGAGGGATGGGCTATGTCAAATGCTGCGGATGGTTGAGAAAATTGATAGGACCACGGGAACAATCATACGATGACTTGACAACTGCTGAGGGGAGAAGTCTGATTAAACTGAGTTTAACAGAGCAAAGGAGAACAGAAACTGAAGGCACCAAGAAGAAACCTTTTTAAAAAAAGATGGTTTGTTTCCATGCTATGAATGATCCACTAGAGAAAGAAAAACTGATTATGGAGGAGAGAGATGGTAGCATTATCAGAGTAAATAAGAGCTGGAATAAGAATCTAGGAATTGGCCTCAGCTAGAAGCACAGACAGCTCATCTCTTGAATAGGAGGGAACAGGGTATATGTGCATGAATGCACATAGGAGAGTAGATGTGGTGTCATATTTGAGTTTTCTTCTGATTAATTCTACTTTTTCAGTGAAGTAGGAAGCAAGGTCATCAGCTGCAAGAGAACAGAGTAAGAAATTCTAGAGTTTTAAGGAAAAGGAAAGAGGAGTCAAACAGTCATCTAAAAATGAGAGAGTAAATGAACTAAAAAAATATTTTCTTGCTTAGCTTTGATCTGAATAGCCTAGTACAGTTCCTAGTATGTTTTAGACATTAACTGTGACTTGAGGCTTAAGAACTACTGAACTTTATTTTTTAAATTTATCCTTTTAAATGTGTAGTTATGCATTTTTTCCCTCTTTTTGGCCACACTCGCATATGGACGTTCACAGGCCAGGGATCGAACTCACACCACAGTAGTGACAATGCCAGATCCATAACCTGCTGAGCCACCAGGAAACTCTTCATGAATACAAAATAAAAAGATAACTCCAAAGGTTAACACCTTTTTTTTTTTTTAATCTAGAAAAGGCCAGTGACCAGGGCATTTGACATATTAATTGATCATGTCATAGCAAATACTGATGCTAAGGATCAATGGAAATCTTCTGATTACTTTTGGGATTGTCCCTTTTCTTCTTCGGCAATCTGCTATAATGCACTTCAAAAGGAAAAATAAACCAAAAGATGAATCTAATAAAGATGAATCTAATAAACTATAAGAATCTAATAAAGATGAATCTAATAAACTATAAGAGAAGGTAAAATTTATAGAAAGGCATGGAAATTTAAAAAGCAAAAAGGAAGCAGAGAAAAGGGGCAAGAGATATTCCCTCACTTCTAAGGGAAAGGATCTGGAATGAAGATAAGCACTAAATACAATTTGTCAAAGAAAAAATTGGGGAAATTTAAATAGAAAGTAGATGTAAGTACACTGATTTAACAGTGGTCATAAATACCGTGAAATGTTTTACTCTTGAGAATTAGGTGAAAACAATACATGCATTACTTTTCAACTATGTATTCTCTAAAACATAACTATTTCTAATGATGCCACTGCAATTGTGACAGCATAAAAACTTGAAAAATGCACTTGGCAGGAGTTCCCGTTGTGATGCAGCAGAAAGGAATCCGACTAGGAACCATGAGATTTTGGGTTCGGTCCCTGGTCTCATTCAGTGGGTTAAGGATCTGGCGTTGCGGTGAGCTGTGGTGTAGGTTGCAGACGCGGCTCGGATCTGACATTGCTGTGGCTGTGGCGTAGGCTGGCAGCTGTAGCTCCGGTTCCACCCCTAGCCTAGGAACGTCCGTATGCTGGGAGTGCAGACCTAAAGAGCAAAAAAAAAAAAAAAAAATACACTTGGCAATACATTTAACAGTATCTGTTAGAACAGATATTATAATATTTTAGGTGATTTTTTACAATTAGAAGTGGTTCCCCCTCAGTCAAATAATAGCCCAGGGATGAGTTCGCAAACTCAAATGCCGACAGGGTTAAAAGCAGATAACAAAATGAGTGAAGCAGGCTAAGTAAGGACACTAGAGAGTTGCAGGGATTGCGGCAAACAGGCGACCAAAGGGTACAACTGATACTCAGCAACCCATTGTTGCTGCATAGAAAGTATGCCATTTTGCCAGATCTTCCAATTCTTAAGAGAGATATCCCAGCTTTTATATGAAGTCTTTCAATGTTTGAAATACTGGCAAATGATTCAAATTTACAAACTGTGCACAGACCATACAATGCACGTTTGTGGGAAGCATTCAGGCCCTTGGGCTGTCTAGGGTCCGCTGCATCCAACCCTTCTCCTTTCACTATAATCAAGGCCCACCTTTAATGAGAAAACATCAATGTGGGCTGGGTGAAAGAACTCTGCAGGAAGTTTCAGAAAAACCTTGCTTTCAGGGTAGGCACTGCCATTTACTACTAGCTGGGTGACCTCTTTGAGCTTGTTTATTCATTTGTAAAAATGTAGTTTCATGAACTATCATGTCTAATTTACTGAGCTGCTATGAGTAGCAAGTCAGGAAGTAGGTCAAAGCCCAACACAAACCATAAAGCTCTATATAAATACAAGTAAATGGCTGAGAGATGGTAGAAAATATATATTGGTCTCTGCCTGGTCCTGGAATAGAGCTCCTGAAATTCTTGTAATTTCCTAAGTGATAAGAGCCCCAAGAGCACCTTTTATCCTGATATTTGGTCTTTGACCCCACTCCCGATGTCTTAAAAAACCTTTGTAAATTCCTAAGTGATAAGAGGGTCTTTTGTTCAGAAACAACCCTAGGGTGGGGCTGGGGGCTGCGGGGCTGCGGGGGAGGCTCCTGGATGAGGGTGGGTCACCAGGGATTTTCAGCCTCATCCCCCACCCTCTAAAGAGGGAAGAGGGGCTGGAATTGGAATTAATAATCAATCATGCCTTTGTGAGGAAGCCTCCACAAAACTCCAGTAGCACAAGGTTCAGAGAGCTTCCAGGTTAGCAAACACATACATACGGAGAGGGTGACATACTCCAATTTCAAAGGGACAAAGGTTCCTGCACTTGGGACACTCCCAGACCTTGTCCTACTACATATCTCTTCATCTGGCTCATCTCTATCTTTCATCATATCCTTTAATAAAGTGGTAAACATAAGTGTTTCCTTGAATTCCGTGAGCTGTTCTAGCAAATTAATCAAAACTGAGGAGAAGGAGGAGCTCCAATTTGTCACCAAATTAAAAAGAAGTTACAGGGAACCTGGGGACCTACTACCTGCACGTGGCATCTGAAGTGGGTGGGAGCAGTCTTGTGAGACTGAGTCCTTATATCTATGGGATCTGACACTCTCCAGGTATACAGTGTTAGAATTGAGTTAAATTGTAGGAAACCCAGATGGTGTCACAGAGAACTGTTTGGTGTAAGGGAGAAATCTCTACACATTTGGTGACCAGAGTTGAAGTGTTTTGTGTCAGCAGTAAGAGAGACAGATAGGAGAAAGATTCACAGAAGGTAGACCAAACTGAGTTTTTCTAATACGATGGCTTTAAAAAGAGACCTAATAGAATATAAAATATTCTTAGGCCACCCTATGTTCAGTCAGTTCCTCATAAAATGGTAATATAGATTACTCAGTTCATGAATTTCCTTAAATACATTAAAATTAGAAAATCCTTTTCAAATGTTAAGTGCCACATAATTGCTTGGTATTTGCCCAGTATGCTAAATACACTAGCAGCTGCATATAATACTTCCTAAAAAGTTGAGCATATTCTTGGCTTTCCTAAAACAATGAGCAATTTTATGTAGCTAAGTTTAAAAAAAGGTATTTCTTTTTTTTTTTTTTGTCTTTTTTCTAGGACCGCTCCCTCGGCATATGGAGGTTCCCAGGCTAGGGGTCTAATCAGAGCTGTAGCCGCTGGCCTATGCCAGAGCCACAGCAATGCCAGACCTGAGCCACATCTGCGACCTACACCACAGCTCATGGCAATGCCAGATCCTTAACCCACTGAGAGAGGCTAGGGATTGAACCTGTAACCTCATGGTTCCTAGTCAGATTTGTTAACCACTGAGCCATGACAGGAACTCCCTATCTCCTAATTTTTATTTATTTATTTTTAATTAATTTATTTATTTATTTTTGTCTTTTTTTTGCTATTTCTTGGGCCGCTCCTGTGGCATATGGAGGTTCCCAGGCTAGGGGTCTAATCGGAGCCATAGCCACCGGCCTAAGCCAGAGCCATAGCAACTCGGGATCCGAGTCGCGTCTGCAACCTACACCACAGCTCACAGCAACGCCGGATCGTTAACCCACTGAGCAAGGGCAGGGACCGAACCTGCAACCTCATGGTTCCTAGTCAGATTTGTTAACCACTGCGCCTCGACGGGAACTCCAAAAAAAGGTATTTCAAACTCTGCTATAGAGTGCAGGGAACTACATCTACTCACTTGTGATAGAACATGATGGAAGATAATATGAGAAAAAGAGTGTGTGTGTGTGTGTGTGTGTGTGTGTGTGTGTGTGTGTCTGGGCCACTTTGCTGTACAGCAGAAATTGACAGAACATTGTAAATCAACTATGAAAACAAGGTGTTTCAGGGTCTCAGGGCTTTTTTCCTCCTTTCTCTTTTAGGATTTGTATACTCTTACAAAGGATTAATAATACAGCCCGGTAACATATCCAGGTTTATCTGTTCCTCACTGCTAAATCTTCTGGAGGCACTGCTCATTAGCTGGAGGAACAGGGAGGTCAGGCCCCCAGCAGGATTCTGACAGGGTGATAAGGTCCAAGACACAACTTAGGGAAAAGCAGCAGCAGTTCTGGCCATGATTCAGAATCAAGGCAAATAATTCTTCCATCTACCCACTTTTATGCAAATATGTTTGATGAAATACTTCTTGGTAACTGTTAGTTGTTTCTTTATCTTGGACTATTAAACTACACATGATATGAAGGCTAAGAAAGTATCAAAATTATGAGGAAGTGCACTAGATAAAAATCCCCTACCATATACTGTTCCATGAGATTCTTCATTTTTAGCTTTCATCAAAACACAACTGCACAACTGACCAGCAAACTCAACAAGCCAAATCTCCAAATCTCTTCCACTAGACTACCTTTTTTTTTTTTTTTTTGTCTTTTTGCCTTTTCAGGGCCGCTCCCACGCAGCATATGGAGGTTCCCAGGCTAGGGGTCTAATCGGAGCTGTAGCCGCCGGCCTACACCACAGCCACAGCAATGCGGGATCCGAGCCACCTCTGCGACCTACACCACAGCTCATAACACTGGATCCTTAATCCACTGATCGAGGCCAGGGATCGAACCTGCAACCTCATGGTTCCTAGTCAGATTCGTTAACCACTGCGCCACAACAGGAACTCCTAGACTACTTCTTATAGATTAGTGTGAGTGTGAGTTTAATGATGGCAACTTAGAAGATTTAAAAGGCTCCAAATTAAAGTTTTTCATTTAAAAGCACATTTCTAGAAAGATTATGAGTGATGCTTTTTCCTCCCTTGGTTTTCAAAGTCTTTGAATGACATTGTAAATTAAAAAAACTGAATATAAATAAAATGCTTTGTCTTTTTATAAAGAATTCTGCATTACATCTCTATCAGATGATGAATGTTCATTAAACTTATTGTAGTAATCATTTCATGACGTATGAAATCGAATCATTATGTTGCGCCACAACTGATTTAGTGCTGTATGTCAATTATATCTCAATAAAACTAGAAGGAAAAAGAATTCTGAAAGTCATACTTGTTCACATTACAGAATTGCTTAGTATCTTTTAAGGAAATCCTATAGGAGTCTAACTCACTAGTATGATTTAAATATCTCCAAATAAATAAAATGTTAGTTTGAACCACTGGAAAAGATTCTTTAAAGCTTTAACTAATAAAAAAACAAACTGACCAGAGATAAAATCCAAAATTAAATTACTACCTTTAATGAAGAAAGATAGAGGATAAACAAGGTCCTACTGTATAGCACAGTGGACTATATCCAATATCCTATGATAAACCATAATGGAAAATATTTTTTAAAGTACATACACACACATACATAACTGAATTATTTTGCTGTACAGTAAAAATTAACACAACATTGTAAATCTTCTATACTTAAATAAAAACAAAAAAGATAGGAAAAGAAATAAGTTAGAAAGTGGAGTTCCCATCGTGGCTCAGTGGTTTAATGAACTGGACCTGGCATCCATGAGGACACGGGTTCAATCCCTCACCTCACTTAGTGGGTTGAGGATCCGGCGTTGCCATGAGCTGTGGTATAGGTTGCAGATGCGGCTCAAATCTGGTGTTGCTATGGCTGTGGTGTAGGCAGGTAGCTGAAGCTCTGATTCAACCCCTAGCCTGGGAACCTCCATATGCTGTAGGTGTGGCCCTAAAAAGCAAAAAAAAAAAAAAAAAAAAAAAACAGAGGAGAGAGAGAAAGAGAGAATGCAAACCCTGGAGTCAGATTATTTGGGTTCAAATCCTAGCTACTACCCCTTATTATATCTGTGATTTCAGGCAAATCACTTAACCTCTGTAAACTTTAGTTTTGTCACTGTAAAACAGGGAAGAATAATCATTTCAGGGTTATTTTAAGAATTGAGATAATTCATAGTTTTCTCTCTCGCCATATAAATTTACCATGTAACAAGATGCAGTGAAAACAGCTAAGAAGCCAGTGTGACCCAGTTCAGTGATACTGTAGATGCACCATGACCTAATTATATACAGCAATGAATACTGCCACCTTGGAACTGATTCTCAAGTGCAAACTATCTTCGTTTTCTAAAATCATGTTAAAATCTTTTAAAAATTATACTTTAACGTGTTTTTTCTATAAACCAAATCAATATTTTCTACAACCTAGGCTTCAGAGACAAGAAAGACTGTTTTATTACAGTAGACAAATTAAAAACCGATCACTTAGAAGACAACTAAAATTGCATTTGTATTTTAATTGTGGTGATGTGAAATTGCTTTGAGAAATTCTATTTGGAAAAGAATGAGTGCTCCACAAAAAATCTGCTTAACAATTATAGTGGCTATTTATAACGATTCAAGTGTCTACAGGATTATTTCTTTCTAGATGTAGATCTCACATTCCATGGTCCTGTTAATTTAACTCAAGCTCAAAATAGCTACTAAGATTTTTTTGTAAAAATAAAAAATACGTCTAAAAAATTTTTCTTTGTGACAGATGTGGGTAAATTACACAACTTTTAATTTCAGATTGATAGAAGTTACTGAATTAAACTACTCAATCTAAAATCCTTCAAACTTATTTACATTAGTATAAAGGTGACCTAAACAAGAACATGTAAAAAAAAAATGGGTTATGACTAAAATATTTACTTGAGAAGGAAATGGGAACTAATCATTCTTTAAAACAAATTTCCAAAGTAACAAAACCACCCAGTGGAAAACCAACTGCGATAGGATTTTTATAAACAAACTTTTAGTAATGAATACTCAGTTATTCAATGAGAGTAGTTTTTTTTGTTTTGTTTTGTTTTTTTCTTTTTAGGGCCGCACATACAGCATATGGAAGTTCCCAGGCTAGGGGTGAATCAGAGCTACAGCTGCCAGCCTATACCACATCCACAGCAATGTGGGATTGGAACTGCGTCTGCAACCTATACCAAAGCTCATGGCAATGCCAGATCCTTAATCCATTGAGTGAGATCAGGGATCAAACTCTCATCCTCATGGATACCAGTCAGATTTCTTACTGTTGAGCCACAATGGGAGGTCCCAAGAGTAGTTTTTTTAAAAATACTGTCTCAGTCTAAATTATTTTGCAGCACTTCCTCAAAACTAAACAATGATAAATTTAGACACAAAAATGTTAGAAATGTATTTATCTATTTTTGTATTGTCATCCTATATATTCTTAATTCTAAGGAAATCTGAACACTGAACAATCATTCTTTGAAAAATATCTACATAAAGAACATTCCATATATGACAGATATTTGGTAGACTATTCATTAAGACAGTTTTTCTCAGATTAGCATTCCAAGTTAAAAGTCATAGGATCCCCAGAGATAAGTTTATGTACTTTTACTTACTTGCCCTGAAATTTAATTTTAGTTGAGAAAAAGTAAGAGCAATGAATGTAAAATTTGGGATACATTTAATTTTCACTTTAATTTCTTCCCATTTCTCTGTCAATACTGAGCACTTAGTAAAACTAACTTGTTAAAAAACTCAATATGCTAATATGAACAATTTTGCAAGATCAAATTAAATTTCTTTTAATGCCTCGTCTTGAAGAGGCAATTCTTTTTTAACCTACTTGATTTATTTACTGGACTTTCCTATGTATCATCATATTTAGGTAACATTATAGATAGCAGCTTTCCAATTCACTAATTTCCACAGTCAGTCAGATCAATTCCTGTATTATAAAGAAACCGAAGATGTAGTCCTTAAAAAAAAAAAAATGTCAGTGCTATACTAGGGGTGTAACTCCTTATAAAGCAAGCACGAATGTGGCATCAAACTTACTTTTCCAAAGAAGCCTTTGAAGAACTTCCTTTCCTGGAGGAACAGGGGGACAAGTCGAGCGCTATTATTGTATGGGCTAAATGTCCCAGAATTTCAGAGCAATAAGCACATAGAGAGTTTGGATAAAGGGCAAAGTAGAAGGGGAGGGAGTGAGAGTTTTAAAGAGTTATCCATATAAGGAGTGACAGAGGGAAAGGAAGGGTGTGTGAAAATGCAATGAAACATACTGTATGGCCTAAGAAGTCAAGGAGAATGAGAAGAAACCAGAACCTGTATCCATGCAGAGAAAGTAATTAGTTCAGTATTCTCTATTTACTTTAAAACAGAGATTATTCAAATTTGGCAGCAGAAAAAAAGATTAGGACATACTGGTTTGATGGGATTTGCATTTAAAATTTCCTAATAGTGAATGATGGTAAATAGATTGGTTCCACATATATTTTCAATTTGAAATCAGTGGTCAAATATGTGGAAGTCACTAATTAAAAAAACAGTCCACATTCAAATGACCACATAGTAACATTAAAAAATGCCACATATAAAATTAAATTAGTAGTGAGCAGGAAGGGTCCTTGTCAGACTTTTTTCTTGTTGAGGCTAAAATGTCACTTAGAGAATCCTTATTTATGTGTAAGGATTGATTTGTATGTATGTGTGTGTTGACCAATTTCACAATAATCATGAGGAAATAATAGATATGTTCTATTCGAAACACAGAATAAATCTCATTGTGTGGATCAATGGGTTTGGCAGCATCTCTGGAGTGCTGGAACGCAGGTTCCATCCCTGGCCCGGGAGAGTAGGTTAAGATGCAGTGCAGGTTTGCAACTGTGGCTTGGATCTGATCCCTGGCCTGGGAACTCCACATACCACTGGGCAGCCAAAAAAGAGGAAAACGAAAAAGAAAAAAAAAAAAGGAACACAAGGCCAATGCTTTCACTGGAGCTGAGAAAACAAATACATCTAAGAACCAAATCACACCTGTGAACCACAACTGAGATTTGAGCAACTGAATGGTTTTCTTTTTAAATGCTGTTTTAGAATAAAGAAATTTGCATTGCCAGTTAATAAGCATACAATTCTGAAACTATGTAGGTAAGAGAGACAACTATTTATGGTCCCAGCACCAATTTGTAAGCATATACGAACTTTGAAAACTGACCACCATTTAATATCTGAAGAACTTATGCAAAGTAGATGAGTTCTAACTCACCCACGCTAGCTTAACTTTAACACTTCCTATTGGTTGAACAATACTTTAAGACTTTACCTTTTATAATCCTTTTTTTTTTTTTTTCTTTTTGGGGCTGCACTGGCAGCATATGGAGGTTCTCAGGCTAGGGATCAAATTAGAGCTGCAGCCGCTGGCCTACCCCACAGCCACAGCAACCTGGGATCCAAGCCACATATGCAGCCTACACCACAGCTCATGGCAACGTCAGATCCTTGATCTCTGAGCAAGGCCAGGGATTGAACCTGCATCCTCATGGATCCTAGTCGGTTGGTTAACTGCTGAGCCACGAAGGAAACTCCTATAATCCATTTTTAATATTGAATAAATGTCTAGAAAGAGATAACTATAGAAATTTGACTCCCTCAGATATTTTATAAACTCATTCAATACTCTGAAACACTGAATAATTTGTTTTCTTTCTAGGTTTTGAAAATCACAAACAGCATCGAATGTTTCCAAAAAAAATGTTTCGAACTTAAGGTAGAAATATAATAAAGTAATTGGGGTAGACTAAGCTTATTTCTGCTGCCAAGTTTGGTGAGCCTAGTTTTGTTAGACTTCTACCTAACCACCAATTTTTAAAGATGCAGCCAAAGTTAAAAGATTCACCATTGTTTAGAGACATGGAGGTAAGGGAAGGAGATCTGTTAATAATTAACTTAGCTCCCAGGAAAGCTCTAGTTAAACATGGAGTTTTGCTTTCTTTTACAAAAGATCTCAGCTGTTAATGAAAAAAAAGTTGATGTGCAAGATGCATAAAAAAGACAGTTATTAGGTTAGAGAATAACATTAATTTTTTTAAAAGAAAAAATTTTGTTATGATTCTTTTACCTGCTAAAACAAGAACATATATTAAACAAATATCGAATAGTGAATAAAAAAACCAACATATTAGAAACTGATTGTATAATGAACTAGTCTAAAACCAAGACAGAGATGGCAAGACAATTACAGAAACAATGGGAAGAAAAGACCTTTTAAAAAGAAAGACATCTTGGACCAGTGTCAAGCAAGATAACCAAAGGCCCGATACACTTTTTATAAAAGAGAATGATAAATGTCAGTACTCCTCACCATGCAACCATAAAGGCACTGAAAATGGGCAACAATCTAAGTCCTTAAGTGGCTAATTCATAAAATTATGCCACAAAGTAAATGAATTGAAAATAGCTATAACAAATTTTATGCATATAAAGTAAAAAAAAAAAATTCTCTGAGACGTATGTGTTGTTTAGTAATAATACCTTTTCATTTGAGAATATTAAGTATGCTGATACATTCTAACTGAACTTAAAGTAATCCTAAATTGTAAGGGACTACTTTGAGGAAAAAAAATAAGACTTGCGAATTATTCTGCTTTCTCAATCCCGTATAAATTAAAAAAAAATACTAGAATTTTACATTTTTAGTTCAAAGATCATTTAAGTGACAGGTTTAAGATGTTTGTTTCTGTACTTAACTAGCACATATAAACTATATAGTTCTTTAAATTTTAAACCTTTTTTGGCATTCAAACTTGCTTCAGATATGCTATTTTTTAATCTGAAGGCATGCATACTTTTGCTTTCATTGATTTGAAATTCTAAGAGAAAGATCTATATATAAGAATAAACAAACATAGCTTCTTCATACAGCATTAGAAAGGGTTTTCATAGAAGTTTCATTGAGTATAATAAATAGGAGACTGGCACTAGCCTCCCAAAAATTCAATCTCATTTTTAAAAGTATGTGTTTACCTATGCAAAATTATTATGGAACACTTGCTCCAAATCTCTTGGCTAGGGTTAGTCTGAAAAATTTCAAAAGAACTTCCTGAATCAAAAGTTCAGAGATGGGGAGTCCCCATCGTGGTGCAGTGGAAACGAATTCGACTAGGAACCATGAGGTTGCAGGTTTGATCCCCGGCCTCGCTCAGTGGGTTAAGGATCCAGCATTGCCGTGAGCAGTGGTGTAGGTCGAAGACTTGGCTGGGATCTGACATGGCTGTAGCTGTGGTGTAGGCCAGTGGCTACAGTTCTGACTCAACCCCTAGCCTGGGAACCTCCATATGCTGAGGGTGTGGCCCTAAAAAGACAAAAGACAAAAAAAAAAAAAGTTCAGAGGTGGTCAATTTCCCCTCAAAGTGCAAAAATTTAAGTATGTCCAGAAAAGCAATCAATATATATAAAATTTCATTTCAGTCAAAAAGACCACAAGAAGGAGTTCCCATCGTGTCTCAGTGGAAACAAACCTGACTGGTATTCATGAGGATGCAGGTTTGATCCCTGGCCCTGCTCAGTGGGTTAAGGATCCAGCATTGCCAAGAGCTGTGGTGTAGGTTGCAGACATGGCTTGGATCTGGCATCGCTGTGGCTGTGGTGTGGGCCAGCAGGTGTAGCTCCGATTCCACCCCTAGCCTGGGAACTTCCATATGCCTCAGTGCGGCCCTAAAAAAAGCAAAAATTAAAAAAAAAATTCACTCAATTAAAGAATCAATATAAACACTACAGACAGTGATGGAGTTTCTGCTGTGATGCAGTAGGTTAAGAATCCAATTGTAGCAGCTCAGGTCACTGTGGAGGTGCAGGTTCCATCCCTGGCCCCGGCGCAGTGGGTTAAAGGATCCAGGGTTGCCACAACTGTGGTATAGGTCACAGCTATAGCTCAGATTCAATCCCTGGACCAGGAACTTCCATGTTGAGAGTAAAGCCATAACCCCCCCCCCCCCAATTAAACAGTGAATAGGGGCTATCTCTGGGGTTGCAAGAGATTTTCATGTACTATTTTTATTTGTATTTTGTATAACGAACTATAAAGATGGTAAACAGATGTTTCTCATAAAAAGTAGGATAAAGGAAAACCAGACAGTTAAGAAGACTGCTCATTAAGCAACTAAATACCACTTCTTAATTATCTTCTGGGCCAACTGAAACCATCCCTAGCTTTTCCTTATTTAAAGAATAAACATGAAGCCATACCCTGAATTAAAAGACTTCTAAAGGCTCATTCCACAGCGACCTTCTGAATGTTCACTTATGTATGCTTTAAGATTTTAACAACTAAAGTTTGTTTCAGGTCGATCTATTCTATTCATTGATTCATCTAATGTTTTCAGTCATTAGTATTATGTTTTTTGTCTTTTTTTGCTATTTCTTGGGCCGCTCCCGCGGCATATGGAGGTTCCCAGGCTAGGGGTTGAATCGGAGCCGTAGCCACCAGCCTACGCCAGAGCCACAGCAACGCAGGATCCGAGCCGCGTCTGCAACCTACACCACAGCTCACGGCAACGCCAGATTGTTAACCCACTGAGCAAGGGCAGGGACCGAACCTGCAACCTTATGGTTCCTAGTCAGATTGGTTAACCACTGCGCCACGACGGGAACTCCCATTAGTATTATGTTTAAAATATTCTTTAATGACTAGTTGGGCAAATCATTGTATTACTTTAAAAAATGTTCTTATATAATCTTATATTCCTAGTGAACTTAGAATTATTTTGTTAAAGAAGAGACTGAATTTAAATTTCTAGGAAAATTATATTATCTGAGGCTGTATGTAACTGGGGAATACTTCAGGTAGACATGGCTAGTCTATAAATTAAAAAGTTCCTTTAATATTAATGATGATTAAAAGGAGAGTACAAATAGACTAAGAAGGGCTTCAATCATTTAAGAATTTAAATGACCCAAATCTGAGGTAAAGGGTATATGTATGTACATGTGTCTATACATTATTTTTTTTTTTTTAGTTTTTTGTATACTATACTCAGTTATTTTTTTACCTCCTTTCCCTTCTATAACAGATTCAGACATTCATTCAAAAATATAATCCACTTCTCTGAGTTGGTTATTTCCTTTATTTTGTATCTTTTATATTGAGGACTTATATAAGAGGTCATATAGAATGTACCAAGAAGCAGAAAAGTTTTGATTATGAAGCAAATTGAGGGGAAAAAAAAAAAAAAAAAGCAGTCATTAGTAGCCAAACCTGTGGCAGCCCACTATACCAGCAAACCCAAAGCAACATGTATTTAATGCTGTTTGGGGCAAGGGCATGCAGCAGTAATGCTTAAAGCTTTTAAAGCTTTCACAGAAAGGGGGAAAAGGCCACACACTGGAGAGAAGGAAGACTGTGAAGAGGGCTGTCAGAGTTTATGAAATATTCTTCAAACCTATCCAAAACATGAATTTAACACTTTAATCTGAACCCATCATCCTCTCCTTGGCATGTGCCTGGAGGTGTACTATGACATAATTGGCAAAGTAAACATTCATTCTGCAAAAGAATTCTCCATTTCAAGTATGCTGAAGTTTGTGCAAAAGACAGAGGAACATATTTTTTATGTTACAGGGGTGTGGAAAGGAAATTGGGGAATAGCAGTCATGATAAGTCTTCACAAAATACAAATCTTACCAGCCATCAACACAGATATGTCTATTTTCTACTTTTTCCTGGAAAGCTATTTCTTAGAGTGGACTTAAAATCAGTAATTTATAACCAAATTATCACAGTTAGGTTAAGACACTAACTATAACAGTTTTATCCTGGTTTTAGAATACTATTCATCTATAAGAACTCATACCATTTGTTTACTATGGGTTCTAAATTCAAAGTATCTTTTAGATCATAGCAGGCCTAAATTTTTGTCTTTTAAACCTATATCTTTGGATGGACAACATGAGATGCTCTTTATTAGTGAGCCTACATCTTCTGCCGTAAGAGAAACATTGTTCTTACTGGATAGGGGGTCACCAAAATTTACTGAGCACTATCTTTTGAGAAAATATTTATAGCATATAGATCAACACTGGCAACTATCAAATACATACAGCTTTTAATCTTTTTACAGCATCTTCACAGATGTGCATTCCTCTTGATTCATCAACTTCTACATGGCCAAGGTACTGTAGAAAGAAGAGAAAAGTTAGGGCTATTGCTATGATTACTAAGCAGCTAATACATATGGTTGGTATTACATGGTAGAAAATTGAGTATTAAAATTCTTGCACTAAAGAAACTCATAGCCATTTTTGAAGAGTTAAGGTAATGTGACTTTACTTATGCTCATCATCCTCATATGAATGAGATTTGGAATAAATGTCTCAAAGAATTGTTACAGAGGAGTAGGTGAAAAAGTACATGCTAAACACCAAATGTTACCTGAATCTACTGGACCTGAGGCATAATAGCCTGTACTAAACACAGTTACTATATCTCTAGACATGAAAAAAATCCTAAAACAAAGTGTGTGTGTGTATACTGAAAAAGGCACAAATAAAAATAACAGTTACTTAAGAGCTGAAGAGATCACGTATTCCTGTTATGGAAAAAACAGGGGAGGACAGAAAACTAAAATGAATTTTAAAGTAGTACATCTGAGCTTTAAAAGATGTGTAGAATTTGTTTTTTTGTTTTGTTTTGTCTTTTTGCCTTTTCTAGGGCCGCTCCCTCGACATATGGAGGTTCCCAGGCTAGGGGTTGAATCGGAGCTGCAGGTCGCCGGCCTACGCCACAGCCACAGCCACAGCCACGTGGGATCCGAGCCACGTCTGGGTCTGCGACCTACACCACAGCTCACGGCAACACCTGAGCAAAGCTAGGGATCGAACTCAAAACCTCATGGTTCCTAGTTGGATTCATTAACCACTGAGCCACAATGGGAACTCCAAAAGGATGTGTAGAATTTGAAGTAGAAATGGAAAGGTCGGGAAATTTTAGGTAGGTATAATTTAACAAAAGCTACAGGTGTGGAACAGAATAACTATATATCAGCAAGTATTCCTCCTGGGTAGAATAAGAAGCATATGCAGCTGGGAATCTGAACACTGGAATGAGGCAATGGAGAACTAATCAAGCCTTTTTTTTTTTTTTTTTTTTGGCAAGTAGTAATATGATTCAAGTTTTACCTTTGTATGGGAAGTGTTGAATGGACTTTCAATTAATTCTTTGGTTGATTCAGCTTTAGAAAGTATTCTTTCATGTTCTGTTGAAATTTGGCTTTTTTCAAAGCCCAATATTACACATTGTCTTTTTTGGTCACACCCGTGGCATTAATAATACATTCTTAATTTACTGGTTCAATGAGTACAAAAAAAAGTACTGGGAAATAGTAAAATTTCAGTTCTGATATTTTAAGAAATTCTGACATCTCATTCTGGGCACCTTGCCATATATACTGTCGATTTTTAAAAATTTGTTACTTTTTAAATTTATTCTCTATCCTTGAACACTGACTCAATGCTAAATTTTTATTTTTTAAAAATTACGTTACCCTGGACTTTCTTTTTGTTCTACTGATATTTCTATTTTGATAAATGCTATTTTGATCACTGCAGTTTAAGAATATATTTTAGCATCTGTTTGGGGCATGACCACTTGCACTAATTTTTATTCCACAAAATTTTCCTGGTTATTTCCCACATTTATTCTTTGGAATCAACTTTGAAATAATTTTGTTCAGTTTCTGCCCAATAAAACCATTGGAATTTTAATTAAGATTACCTTAAATTCACTGGTTAATTTGAGAAAACCTGACATAATACTGACCCATTCCATCTAACACTATTTTTTTTTGTCTTCTAGGGTGGCACATGGAGTTCCCAGGCTGGGGGTCGAATTGGAGCTGTAGCTGGCGGCCTACACCCCAGCCACAGCAATGCCAGATCCGAGCCGTGTCTGCAGCCTATACCATAGCTCACAGCAATGCTGGATCCTTAATTCACTGAGTGAGGCCAGGGATCCAACTGGCATCCTCATGGATGCTAGTCGGGTTCGTTAATCTAATACTATTTATTCAAGTTTTTTATGTCTCTGAAGTTTTGTGGTAGCCTTAAAATACACTCTTGTACATTTCTTTCTAGAGTAATATAAAGTATTTAATAATTGTTGTTATACCATGAACTGGTTTTGCCCATTATTTATGTATATATATGTGTATATATATATTTTTTTGATAGACTTTACTTTTTAGAGCAGTTTTAGGTTCATATAAAGACTGAGCAGAAAGTACACAGAGTTCCCATACACCCTCTGCCTTCCCTAGGTTCCCCCACCATCTAGATTCCACACCAGAGTGGTACATTTGTTTATCCATAGTTTACTAAATAAGGGTTTACTTTTGGTGTTATAAATTCTATGGGTTTTGACAGATTTATAATGACATGTATCCATCACTGTAGTACCATACAGAAGAATTTCACTGTCTTAAAGATCCTGTGCTTCACCCATCATCTCTTCCTCTCCCCTAACTTCTGGCAAACACTGATCATTTTACTGCCTCCACAGTTTGCCTTCTCCACAACTGTCACAGAGTTGGAATCATACAACATGTAACCCTTCCAGATTTGCTTTTCTCATTTAATAATACACATTTAAGGACCCCCCCCCTTTTTTTTTTAAAAATCTTTATTTTTTCTATTATAGTTGATTTACAATATTGTCAATTTCTGCTGTACAGCAAAGTGACCCAGTCATACATACATACATATATATTTTTTTCCTCACATTACCCTCCACTATGTTCTCTCACAAGTGACTAGATCCCTGTATTTTTTCATAGCTTGATTGCTCATTCAGTTTTAGCACTAAAAAATATCCCATTGTCTTGACATATCAGTTTATTTTTCCATTTATCTACTGACACTTTCCCTGCTTCCAGATTTTGGCAATTATTAATAGAATTGCTATAAACATCAGTGTGAAGGTTTTTGTGTGGACATACGTTTTCAACTCATTTGGTTTGAGTGTGATTGCTGGGTCGTTTGGTTACAGCGTGCTTAGTTTTTAAAGAAATATTCTAGTCTTCTGAACTGGCTGTCTATTTTGCATTCATACCAGCAATGAATGAGAGTTTTGCTTTCTTCACAATCTTACCAGCATTTGGTATTGTCAGGATTCTGGATTTCAGTGATTCTAATAGGTGTGTAATTCACTATATTTTTATTTGTGTATAATTTTTCTTTTCCTCTCTGGTTGCTTTCATGATTTTCTTAGTTTTTGATATTTGCAGTTTCATTCATGTGTTTGAGAAAGACTACTTTTCTTTAGATTTATTGAGATATAATTTATGTACCTTATAATTCACTCTAAGTGTACCCTTGAATCATTTTTGGTATAAACATTAATTTTTAAAAACTGTGATAAAATACATATAAAACTTACCACTTAAACCATTAAATATATAATTCAGTGGTATTAATTATATTCGTAATATTGTATAATTATTACCTCTACCTATTTCCTGAACTTTTTCTTCATTGCAAACAAACTCTGAAACTATTAAGCAATGAATCCCAAGGTCTCCTTTCTCTCAGCTCCTGGTAATCTCTATGAAATTGCCTATTCTAGATATATCATATAAGTGGAATCATACAATATTTGTCCTTTCCTATATAGATTATTTCACTTAGTATGTTTTCAAGGATCACCCACATTGGAGCATGTATCAAAACTTCATTCTATTTCATGATGGACCAATATTCCATTGTATCTATATACCACATTTTGTTCATCCATTCATCTGCTGAAGACACTTGGGTTATTATAAACAATGGTTCAATGAATGCTGATATATAAATATCTACTTGAGCCCCTGCTTTCAATTCCTTTAGGTATATGCCTAAGAGTAGAACTGCTGGGTCATATGGGAGTAATTACGTTTAGCTTTGTGAAGAACTGACAATTGTTTTCCACAGTGTTGTACCAATTTACATTCCTATCGAAACAATTCCAGTTCCTCCATATGCTCATCAGCACTTCATTTTTCCTTTTTCTTTTTATGGCCACACTCACAGCATATGGAAGTTCCCAGGAGAGGAGTCAAATTGGAGCTATAGCTGCCAGCCTACGCCACAACCACAGCAACGCCAGATCTGACCCGCATCTGTGACTTACACTGGAGCTTGTGGCAGCACCAGATACTTAACCTGAGTGAGGCCAGGGATCAAACCTGCATCCTCAGGGATACTAGTTGGATTCTTAACCCACTGAGCCACAATGAGAACTCTTATTTTTCTTTTTCCTTTTTTTTAATTATACCACTCTAATAGGTGTGAAGTGGTATCTCTTGATTTTGTTTTGCATATCCCTAATGAGTCATGATGCTGGGCATCTATCTTTTCACATACTAGTTGGCTATTTGTTTATCTTCTTTGGAAAATATCCAGTCAAATACTTTGCTCATTTTTAAAATTGGGTTTTAGTCTTTAAATTACTGAATTATAAGGGTTGTTATATATTCTGAATAAAAAAACTTTAGATATATGACCTTCAAATATTTTCTGCTATTCTTTGGGTTGTCTTTTCACTTTATTTTGATGGATAATTTTTTTTTAAGTGGCTGCACCTGCAGCATATGAAAGTTCCCAGAATAGGGGTCGAACAAGAGGTGCAGCTGCCAGCCTACACCACAGCCATGGCAATGCCAGATCCGAGCCACACCTGTGAACTATGCTGGAGCTTGTGGCAATGCTGGATCCTCAACCCACTGGGTGAGGCCAGGGATCAAACCCACATCTTCATGGACACTATCTTGGGTTTTAATCTGCTGAGCCACAGCAGGAATTCCCTGGACTTTCAAATTTGTTCATCCATGTTTCCTCACCTCTTTTACATATTTTTCTTTATCACCTGTGCTTCGTCCTGGGTAACATCATCAAATTTATCTTCCAGTTTGCCTTTCCAGGTAGGTCAAATCCACTATTCAATCTATCTACTATGTTCAATTTCAATAGCAGTATTTTTCATTTTTAGAAGCTCAGATTTGATTTTTTTTGGTCAAATCTGCCCATTTTTTCCCAGTTTAATTTTTTTCTTATGGTTTGAATTCATTTTTTATGTCTCTGATTTTTTTTTTTTTTTGGTCTTTCTGCCATTTCTTGGGCCGCTCCCACGGCATATGGAGGTACCCAGGCTAAGGGTTGAATTGGAATCGTAGCCGCCGGCCTACACCAGAGCCACAGCAATGAGGGATCCGAGCCCCATCTGCAACCTACACCACAGCTCACAGCAACTCCGGATCGTTAACCCACTGAGCAAGGGCAGGGACCGAACCTGCAACCTCATGGTTTCTAGTTGGATTCGTTAACCACTGAGCCATGATGGGAACTCCCTGTCTCTAATAATTTTATACATACACATATTATAGTCTACTCTATAGTCTATTATTTCAAGTTGACCTACTATATATTAATTTAAGATTCTTACAAATGCAGGTTATAGTGTATGAAGTCTAATCCATGGTTTCAGTTTTTCCTGGGAGACTTCCTTCCTCACCCAAGGTGAGTAAAGGCAAGCTCCGTTTTTTTGCCTTTTTTTAATTTTATTTTTTTTTTATTTTAGCTTTTCCTTCTTGTTCTCTATTTCACTGATTGTAGAGCCCAGTGAAGGTTCTGGTTCCATGCTGGGTTCACAGTCCTAATCCTCTGCTTTTTATAAGTCTAGGACCTTCAAAATGAATGTTAAAACCAAAGGCTCTAACCTTTTCGGCTGCTCCATCAGCTAGCATGATTTTTGCCTTGTTCTCAAATTCTCTCAATTTCTGGTAACTGGAGAGATGTGTCTTTATTGAAAGCTCAGCTATGATTTAAGAGAAAAAGTTTATTTGAAAATGTAATTAGCATTTCTAGATATCTGTATTGGGAGTATTTCTATGTTAGCCTAATCCACATTCTGCCAGGATCAGAAGACCTATAATATTTCCCAACTAAACTAATTACTGATTTTAGTCCATCTTATAAAAGCCAAAATGCTAAAAATTTCTATCATTTGAAGCAGTTTTTTGGTTGATTCTCTTGGGCTTTTCAGATAGACATCATCTGCAGAAATGAAAAAGAAAATGTTGTCTGGGGAGTTCCTGTTGTGGCTCAGCATCTTAATAACCCAACTAAGTGTCCATGAGGATGCGGATTTAATCCCTGGCCTTACTCAGTGGGTTAAGGATCCGGCACTGCAGCAAGCTGTGGTGTAGGTCGTAAATGCAGCTCAGATCCGGTGTTACCATGGCTGTGGTGCAGGCTGGCAGCTGCAGTTCTGTTTTGACCCCTATTCTGGGAACTTCCATATGCCACAGGTGTGGCTATAAAAAGAAAAAAGAAAATGTCTGGATTTCCCACATTTACAGTTTTTATTTAGTTCCTTATTGAAAGCTATTTATTACATTTCTAAATCAGTGTTGACCTGCATTCTCATGGTTACCAGTCGGGTTCATTACCACTGAGCCACAACAGGAACTCCCAGAATTGAATAATATTTTAATGCTTCTTTTTTATTTAGATATAATCAACATCATATAAAATGAATGATTTTAAAGTGAATAACACAGTGGCAGTATATTCACAATGTTGTACAATCACCACTTTTATCTAGTTCCAAAATATTTTATTTACCCCAAAAGAGGGTACCTATTAAGTATTTGCTTCCCATTACCCCTCCCCGCAGCCCCTAACAATCAATAACCTGCACTCTGCCTAAATGGATTTACCTATTTCGGATATTTCATATAAATGGAATCATATGATGTGACTTTCTGTGTCTGACTTATTAGCATACTGTTTTTGAGATCACCACATTGCAGTATGTATGAGTACTTTATTGCTTTTTACAGCTGAGTAATATGTATTTCCATAGTTTGTTCCAGCCTTCATTGAAGGGCATCTAGGCTGTTTCCACCTTTTGGTTATTGTGAATAGTGGTGCTACAGACATGAGTGTACATGTATTTATCTGAGTACCTGTTTTTGATTCTTTTGAGTGTATACCTAGCAGTGGAAGTGCTGAGTCATATGGTAATTCTATGTTTTGCTTTTTGAGAAGCCACTGAATTATCTTTCACAGAAGCTGAACCATTTTCCATTCCCACCGGCAATATAAGAAGGTTCTAGTTTCTTCCTCAACACTTGTTTTCCTTTTTGTTTTTTGTTTTTCAGTATAGGCATCAAAGTGGGTATTCCACTGTGTTTTTGATGTGTATTTCCTTAATGACTAATGATGCTGTGTATCTTTTCATGTACTTGTTGGTCATTTGTATATCTTCTTTGGAGAAATTTCTAATCAAGTCCTTTGGCCATTTTAAAATTAAGTTCTTTCATGTATTCTGGATACTAGATTCTTAAGATTTCCAAATATTTTTTCCCCAGACTATAGCTATCTTTTCAGTTCCTTGATAACATCCTTTGATGCACAAAAAGTTTTTAATTTCAATGAAATCTATTTCATCTATTTTTTTCTTTTTTGCTCATGCTTTTAGTGTCCTAAGAAGGGCATGAAGATTTACCCCTGTTTTCTTCTAAGAGTTTTATGGTTTTTACTCTTATATTTAGGTTGCTGATCCATTTTGAATTAATTTTTGTATATGGTCCAGTTTCATTTTTTTTTTTTTCCATGTGGAAATCCAGCTGTCCCATCACCATTTGCTGAAGATACTATTCTTTCTCCATTGAATGGTCTTGGTATTCTTATCAGAAATCAACTGGACATAGACGTTTAGGTTTATTTCTCTACTCTCAATTCTATTGCTCTATATGTCTGTCCTTATGCCAATACTACAATGTTTTGATTAATAGAGCTTTGTATTAAGTTTTGAAATCAAGAACTATTTCAACTCCTTCAACTTTGCTTTCACTGCAATTGATAAAGTCCTTTTCTTCCTAGGCCTATCAATGTGATGAATGATATCAAATTTCCTAATAGAGGAGTTGCCATTGTGGCGCAGTGGTTAATGAATCCGACTATGAACCATGAGGTTGTGGGTTCGATCCCTGCCCTCGCTCAGTGGGTTAACGATCTGGCGTTGCCGTGAGCTGTGGTGTAGGCTGCAGATGCGGCTCGGATCCTGCATTGCTGTGGCTCTGGTGTAGGCTGGCAGCTTCAGCTCCGATTCAACCCCTAGCCTGGGAAGCTCCATATGCCATGGGAGCGGCCCCCAAAATGGCAAAAAGACAAAAAAAAAAAAAAGGCCTAATACTGAATCACTTGTGGATTCCTGAGTTAAACCCTATTTGATCTTTAGTATATGTATCTTTAGATCCTATTTGTTCTATTCTTCTGCCTACTTTTTCATCTATATTCTTCAGTGGAGTTGGTCTATGATTTTTTGTTTTTATGCTATCCTTGTTAGGCAACCTTATCAGGCCTTTATTAATGCCATTAAGAAAATCTGGGGAGTTCCCATTGTGGCTCAGTGGTAATTAACCCGACTAGCATCCATGAGGATGCAGGTTAGATCCCCGGCCTCACTTAGTGGGTTAAGGATCCAGCATTGCTGTGAGCTGCGGTGTAGGTTGCAGACATGGCTTGAATCTGGTGTTGCTGCGGCTGCTGTGCAGGCTGGCAGCTGCAGCACTGATTTGACCCTTAGCCTGGGAACTTCCACATGCCTCAGGTGTAGCCCTAAAAAAGGGAAAAAAAAAAAATTGGAACCTGTCCCCCACCCCCATATGCTCTGGTATAGTTAAATAACATAAGAGTTATTCTTCAAGGTTGTGAAAGAAAACTGACCTGTGAAGTCATCTATACACATTCTTTTTGGGGAGATAATTTTGAAATTTTAATAACTTTTTTCTTTATTGTTGGGGGGGTCTATTCAACTTTTACACTTCTACTTTAGCTAATTTTAAAAATGCCTATTTCCTAGAATATTTTTTTTCTTGTTAGGGGCAAATGTGCCTTATGGAAATTCCCAGGCCGGGGTTCGAATTGGAGCTGTAGCCGCCAGCCTACGCCACAGTAATTCAGGATCCGAGCAGCCTCTGTAACCTATGACACAGCTCATGGCAACACTGGATATTTAACCCACTAAGCAAGGCCAGGGATTGAACCCATTATCATCATGGATACTAGTCTGGTTCGTTACTGTGGAGCCACAATGAGAATTCCTCTTAGAATATTCTTAGTCTAAATTTTCAAATTTATCAGCATAAACTATATAGTATTCACATACTTAGTCTATGATTAGGCCTACTCCCTTTCTTATTTCTAGTATTTATCTGTGTTTTTTTTCTTGTTCTTTACTGATGTTCATTCCTAATACTACCTCCAAGTTGTTTTAATCCCTCCATTTCCATTTTGTGTTAATAATAAAATGAGAAAGTAGGGTTTTATGATCTCTGATTTACCTTCAGGTGCAGAGAAATGAATAGAGGTTTCAAAGTGTTTCCAAGGGATTTTATTCTATCATCTTAATCAGTTCAACCAGTTACATATGGGTATTTATGCCAGGAAAAAAAAAGAAGGGAAGACTTGGTGGAAAGAAGAGAACAAAAATATCACATGTATGGACTGACACTTAGACCTAAATCTATTTTATTTTATTTATGTATTTATTTTTAAATTCTACTTTTTTATTTTTTATTTGGTCATTTTTATTTTTATTTCTTTTGTCTTTTTGCCTTTTCTAGGGCTGCTCCCATGGCATATGGAGGTTCGCAGGCTAGGGGGTCCAATTGGAGCTGTAGCCGCAGGCCTACACCATAGCCACAGCAACACCAGATTTGAGCCGCGTCTGCAACCTACACCACAACTCATGGCAACGCCAGATACTTAACCTACTGAGCGAGGCCAGGGATTGAACCTGCAACCTCACGGTTCCTAGTTGGATTGGTTTCCACTTCGCCACAACAGGAGCTCCCCATAATCTATTTTAGAAATGTGGAGATGGAAATCAGCCTTGTGCCTTATTAAGACTATGAAAAAACATGCCAATTGAAAAAATAAAAAAAACCATTACTAAAGAGGTCTCTTTTCTTCTGAGACACTATCTCACTGAAGAACTGCAAGCTGATTTATGCTTTAATGGCTAAAATATTCGACACTGGGACTTTTGTGTGCCTTTTCCAAATTCCCTCTGAGTAAGGGACTTTTATTCACAAAAATGTAGTTCAGAAAAACCAGTATGAGGAATTTCATTCTTGGATGAATTAAGCCATTTTTCCTTTTCTTGAAAAAAGTTATTTAAAAAGTAGATTTCCCTCTGCTTTGGTACTGTTATCCACGAGAAGAACTGCAGAGCTCTGATGTGAGAGACTGTACAGTCAGCAGTTCCCAACATTAATAAAAAGTGGCATAATCATTAATTTATAAGAAGCTGTAAGGCACACTGTCACAAACACAGTGCCCATATTATACAGCAAATACAGGACGCAGATGTGCAAAATACGACATCAAAACTTGTTTGGAGTCCTAAATCAAAAAGGAGTAGTTAAATTAAAATGGACGATTCTATGAGTCTGGAGTACAATTACATTTTTTTTTTTTTTTGGTCTTTTTGCTATTTCTTGGGCCGCTCCCGCGGCATATGTAAGTTCCCAGGCTAGGGGTCTCTAATTGGAGCTGTAGCCACCAGCCTACGCCAGAGCCAAAGCAACGCAGGATCTGAGCCGCGTCTGCAACCTACACCACAGCTCATGGCAACGCCAGATCGTTAACACACTGAGCAAGGGCATGGACTGAACCTGCAACCTCATGGTTCCTAGTCAGATTCGTTAACCACTGCGCCACGACGGGAACTCCTTTTTCTTTTTTTTTTTTTTTCTTTTTTTTCTTTTATTTATTTATTTTTTGGGGGGAGTACAATTACATTTAAACAAGTGATCTAAACTAAGCATATATAGTAAATCTAATCACATATGTATAAAGCTTAAAGCTTAAAAGAACTTGGAGTTCCCTGGTGGCTCAGTGGGTTAAGGATCCAGCATTGTCACTACTGTGGCTCTGAGAGTTCAGCTGTGGCATGGGGAACATACATATGCCACATTTACTTTCCAAATGCAACATGAGGTGTCAAAAAGTTAAGAAATTTAGATAAGGTCACATAAGTATTAATTAACAGAGCCAGGAACAAAACTCTGATCTCTGGACTTCCAAGATCTACCATCATTCAACTACCTCAACAACTCTCCTTAAATTATGGTTTTTATTTTTCCATTGTTACATACATTAACTTAATGTTATTCTTTAAAAAACAAAAAACGGTCAATCAAATAGGTGAAGTGGAGTTCCCTGGAGGCCTAGTAGTTAAGGATTTGGCATCTTCACTGCTGTGGCTTAGGTCTGATCCCTGGCCTAGGAATTTCCACACACCGTGAGTGTGGCAACAACAACAACAACAACAATAATAATAATAATAATAGGGGAAGTCATCCATTTTGGTAATGTTACTTATGGCTGAAGTTTGGCTTAATCTTCCTAACAGCTCAATATTTTTTTCATAAATGATATTACCCTACCTTTCCTAATTAATAGCACTGATAAAATTTTTCTTCATAGAAATGTTACAGTTGATAAACGAAGAATGGATGACAGAATCAGCATTTTGCAACCCTTAATGAATTAATAATCCCAGGCAATGATCATCAATGGCTACAGTCATCACAAAAAGACAGATAATCAATGAAGTATTCCTTGGAGGGGAAAAACCCATCAAAACAAAATCTAATCAACTCTCTAAAACTGTAAACTCACAGGAAGTACAAGAAACAGTACAGAGGCACATGTTAAACAGCATGAGTTTTTGGCATTTCCAATTTGCTGAGGAGTGAAGAATTAAGAGCTCAAGAACCACCAGAAGAAGAGGTTCCAGGGCATACCACAGTCTTCCAATTGGAACACCTATAAAAGTACATTCTAGGAGTAGAAGTAAATCAGGGGTAGATGGAGGCCTTGCCCAAACTGCAATCCAGCCTCAGTTATGTTAACAGAAACCCTGATAAGGGCATTATAAGAAAGGAAACTTATAGGCCAATCTGTCTCAAAAATTCAGATGTGAAGTTTTTGAACAAAACATTAACAAACATAATCCAACAATATATTCAATAAACTCCACTCAATCATGACGGCTATTGATCAAACTGAATTTATTCCAGAATGTAAGGCTGGTTGACTATTCAAAAAACATCTAGTAAGTGTAATTTATCACCTAACTGACTTAAAAGATAAAAACCAAATAATCATTTCAATAGATGCAGAAAAATCTTTTTATAAAATTTAATTTCCGTTCATAATTTTAAAATTATTTCATTACCAAGAAGAGAGAGGGACTTGTTTAATCTGATAAACTCTGATAAGATCAGGAATGAGGCAAGGATTTTTGTTATCATCAATTCTACCCAGTACTGTATACCAGGTTCTGATCAGTGCAATGAGGGAACATAAAGAAATTAAAAGTACAAGGAGTGGAATGTAAGAAATTCAACTGTAATTATTCATAGAATACGTAATTGCTTTAGTAGAAAATCCAAAAGAGGAGTTCCTGCTGTGGCATGGTGGGTTAAGAATCTGACTGCAGCAGTTTTTGTCACTGCCAAGGTGCAGATTTGATCCCTGGCCTGGGAACTTCCATATGTCGTGGGTGTGGCCATTAAAAAAAAGAAGAAAAGAAAAAAGAAAATCCAACAGAATGTACAAACAAACTACTAGAATTCCTAAGTAAGTTTATTGGCAAGGTTGCTACATTTAATTTCAACAAAGAAACATCAATTGTTTCATCTTGCAATATATACAAATATCAAGTATTTGTATATAAATATATATCAAATATCAAGTACAATATATGTACTCCCTTAACACCTAATTCTCTTTTTATATACCAGGGACTCTGTATCTGCTTATTCATTGTTAACACCCACTAGAATGTATGCACTGTCCAGAGATTTTTGTCTGTTTTATTCCCTGTGCTCCTAACGCCTAGAATATTGCCTAGCACAGAGTAGGCACTCACTCAGGGAATACCTTTGGAATAAGTTAATGAATTTCTGGACTCATAGGGAAGGAAATGTAACACGTTACTTAGTGCTACATTAAACAGTAACAAGAATGAACAAAAATAAACTCAAGACAAAGAAAGGGAGACGATTTATGGTTACAGGACAGAATGCAAATGGTATTGACATATATAATGTTAAAAAGAAAAGCAAAGCAAAGCTGATATGTCTGAAGGTAAGAGAATAAAAGGTTTTATTTAGTATTTTTATCTTACATGGTGGAAAATCGAGATACATAATCTAAAATTAAAAGAACAACTTTTTTTTTTCTTTTGTTCTTTTGCCATTTCTTGGGCTGCTCCCACGGCACATGGAGGTTCCCAGGCTAGGGGTCAAATCAGAGCTGTAGCCGCCGGCCTATGCCAGGGCCACAGCAACATTGGATCTGTGCTGCGTCTGCAACCTACACCACAGCTCACAGCAATGCCGGATTCTTAACCCACTGAGCAAGGCCAGGGATCGAACCGCAACCTCATGGTTCCTAGTCGGATTCGTTAACCACTAAGCCACAACGGGAACTCCAAAAGAACAAAATTTTACAAGTACAGGAAACCAAAAGAAAAAACTAAAAATTATCTAATCCCAAAAGTCTGGGGAGAGAAGGGACAAAAAGAAAATGGAAGGGTGGGATGTGTGGGATAAACTATCCTTTCCCTTCTTTATACTGGAGAATCAATGATAAATATGGGTAAATGAAGAAGAGATAGTAAAATCATATTATCTAAAGAAGTTAAAATATTACCAATGAGAAGTAGAAATAAAATGGTTAAGGAGTTTCCGTTGTGGCGCAGCAGAAACGAATCTGACTAGGAACCATGAGGTTTCAGGTTCTAACCCTGGCCTCTTTCAGTAGGTTAAGGATTCGGCATTGCGTGGTGTAGGTCGCAGATGCAGCTCGGATCTGGCGTTGCTGTGGCTGTGGCACAGGCGGGCAGCAAAAGCTCCGATTAGACCCCCAGCCTGGGAACCTCCATATGCCGAGAGTGCAGCCCTAAAAGGACAGAAGACAGAAAGGTTAAAAATGTCACTAGAGAGTGGGATTAGGGATAGAGAAGGCATTGGTTTTTATCCACAAGCATATATCATATGAATGAAAAGCATAAACCATACATAATGAAAAATTGTTTTTTCATAATTTATATTCAACACTTTTAATAAAGTAACTTTTAATTCACATATTCATACATCTAATAAAGTAACTTTTAATTCACATACTTTGTTATAAAATTACAACTTAGTGTCTAAGAATATAACTGCCTAAATCTAGAATGCCAGAGTGCAAGTTCTGGCTTTAAATAATCAGATATCACCAGCTATTCCCTAACAATATCATGTAACAAAAATCTTACTGCATTTTATGACACAAAGAAAATAAATTTCCTTTTTTTCTTTTTAAAAGCAGCACCCACGGCACATGGAAGTTCCCAGGCTAGGTGTTGAATCGGAGGTCCAGCTGCTGGCCTATGCCACAGCAATGCAGGTTCTGAGCTGCATCTGCGGCCTACACTACAGCTCACGGCAATGCCGGATCCTTAACCCACTGAGTGAGGTCAGGGACTGAACCCAAGTCCTCATGGATAGTACTTGGATTTGTTACCACTGAGCCACAATGGGAACTCTGAGGTTAAGTAATTTTTAAGAGAAATCACACAGTTAATAATCACTGGCATAGGAGTTCCCATCATGGCTCAGCAGAAATGAATCTGACTAGGAACCATGAGGTTGCAGGTTTGATTCCTGGCCTCGCTCGGTGGGTTAAGGATCTGGTATTGCCGTGAGCTGTGTTGTAGGTCATACATGTGGCTCAGATCTGGCTTTGCTGTGGCTGTGGCATAGGCCTGCAGCTGTAGCTTTGATTGGACCCCTGGCCTGGGAACCTCCATATGCCACAGGTGTGGCCCTAAAATAATAATAATAATCACTGGCATAGCATAAATTCAAACTCCACTAGTTTGACTTAAAAGCATGCTTTTGGAGAAGTCTAGATGCCTCTCTAAAATTTTGTTACAGAGCCACTAAAGGACAGGAGCAGGTAAGTGATATACCATATTTGCAATT
This sequence comes from Phacochoerus africanus, assembly GCF_016906955.1. NCBI lineage: Eukaryota > Metazoa > Chordata > Mammalia > Artiodactyla > Suidae > Phacochoerus > Phacochoerus africanus. Next base: position 99,291,971 of record NC_062552.1, read on the forward strand.
TAGAAAGGTCACTATTACAGTACTAAGATATAGTCTGGAAGGGAAACAAGATCAAAGCAAGAAAAACAGGTTAAGAGTTCTTGTAATGGTCTAAGGGAGAAAATAAAGATGAGGATGTGATTAAAGCAGTGGCAGTAGGAAAATGAACAAAAAGAGAGGACAGATACTTAGGATTAGCTATGATACAGTGACTGTGGCTAACACTGTTAGTTGCCTATATGACAGCCATATTTTCAACTGGTTTCTCTGCCAGAAGAGACTGCCTCTATGGTACATGCTGAAAATACCAAATAATTGTTTTCTTATCTTTCCTTGGAACTAAGGATTTGATTTGATTCAATGTTAGCCAGCTGAAAGTGGTGGGAAGCCTCAGCTGTACCATTCTGATATAAAAGATATCTGGTCCTTCAGTCTTTATCTTTTGATAACAATGAGGGTATAATTTTTTCTTTAATTTGGTTGCTGGATTCTGTTTATTAATAGTTTATCAAGAGTTTTATGTTATAACCATAAATTAGTTTCCTCCTTTGATGCTGTTAAGTTTTAGAATGCTATATATATAAAAAGAATTTATGAGCTTATAAAGTGAATTGGAAGGCTGTGATGAACAGACAAACATGCCTTTTACCTTTTCATTAAAGGTTTAACAGATTTCTCTTGGTATGTTAGGGGTGGGAGGTGGGAAAAAGGAGGTAGGTTAACTCTTACATCTTACAGGATTTCTTCTAAATAACCTCTTGATAATTTCTTCTGGAGTAAGTTTTGGTGATTTATATAACCAAGAATATTACCAGTTTTATCCATTTTTGAAGTTTTTATAAGTAATATTTCACTTTTAACATTAAAATTCCTCCTCCATCAAAACATATTGTTATACTAGCAAACAGAATTGCAAGACGAGCTTTGAAACCTATTTTACTCTAATTAATCATGACTCTAATACTAAATTATCATATTTATGCAAGCACGAGTATGTTTAAACATATATAGCAGAAATCAAAGCAGTTGTAGTTTCATTTGACTAATGTCTAGCGACTGCATTTCTATTTGTAGTAACTGCATATTCTATATCGCCTATTCTCTAGAGTAGCTATGCCACTGTCTTCAAAATCTAATTCCACAACTTCTCTCCTCACTCTTCTATAGATATTCCACTTCTTATTTCCTTGAGAAAATACATCTTTGGAATAGAACTCCATCAATTTCAAGCCACCAACACCATAAATTTAATAAGTACATTTACCATTTTCACCTTTGCTCCTATTAGAATAGACGCAGAATTCTTTTTCCAGTCTAAAGCTAATCCACTCTCTATATGATTCTTTATAAAGACCTTTAATAATGCTCAAGTCCTTCCCACTTTCGAAAATAAAATTCAACACAAAATCAAACTGCCAGTGATTTACACACTTTAAATGAGTAAACTTCATTGTATGTTAATTATATTTAATAAAACTGGTTTAACAAATACCACACATACATACGAGGTTCTCAACCTCACAATCCCTTTGTTATTTTGCCTTTATGCTCTCCTTCGAAAACAAACTTTTTTTTTTGCTTTTTAGGGTCGCACCCACAGCATACAGAGGTCTCCAGGCTAGGGGTCTAATCAGAGCTACAGCTGCTGGCCTATGCCACAGTCACAGCAATGCCAGATCCAAGCCACATCTATGGCCTACACCACAGCTCACGGCAATGCCAGATCCTTAACCCACTGAGCGAGGCCAGGCGTCAAACCTGCAACCTCATGGTTCCTAGTCGGATTGTTTCCGCTGCACCACAACGGGAATTCTGACAAACTTTTTCATTAACAACAAAATTCAGCTGCCTTACTGACATACAACTGACATACAATAAAGTATACATATTTTTGTTTTGTTTTTGTTTCTTGTTTTTAGGGCTACACCCATGGCATATGGAAGTTTCCAGGCTAGGAGTTGAATTGAGTTACAGCTGCAAGTCTATACCACAGCCACAGCAATGCAGGATCCAAGTCGCATAGGTAGTCTGTGACCTACACCACAGCTTGCAACAACGCCAGATCCTTAACCCACTGAGTGAGCGATCAAACCCGCATTCTCATGAACGCTAGCTGGTTCTTAACCCACTGAGCCACAACAGGAATTCCTAAACTATACATATTTAGAGTACACAATTTGCTGAATTTTTGAAATATGTATATACCTGAGAAAACATCACCACAATCATTGTAACAGATAGCTATTACTAACAAATTTCCTCATATCTCTTGCAATACTTCCCCCTTCCATTCATCCCTAACCTCACATAACCTTATGTATCTCCTTATTTTGCATCCACGTACTCAATCTGGAGTCCATCCTCACGATGCCACCATAAGTCCTCAAGACTTTCAAATATATAATCTAATGAAGTTTCATTTCTTTCTTTTTTTTTTTTGCTTTTTAGGGCTGCCCCTGCAACATATGGAGGTTCCCAAGCTGGGGGGTCTCCTTAGAGCTGCAATTGCCAGCCTATGCCACAGCCACAGCAATGCCAGATCCTTAAGCCACTGAGGAAGGCCTGGGATTGAACCCGCAACCTCATGGTTCCTAGTTGTATTCCTTTCCACTGCGCCACGATGACAATGATGGGAACTCTGCTTTCTTGATCTTTTTTATAGCATTTGACCACTTTCTCCTTCCTTGAAATCTTGGCTTTTGAGACCACATTCTCCTGGTTTCCCTTTCATCTCTCATTCTTGTTACTCTCCTTTGAAGATACCTATACTGCTTATTCTTTCTACGTTTGTCCCAGGCTTTTTTCTCTTTTCACCCCCCCCCCCTTAGGCAATCTCACTTAACTCATGATCCTAATGATAATTTATAAATAGCCAACCCTTGTTATTTGAAGACTCAATTTTTGCAAACTCACCTACTCACTAAAATTTATTTGTAACCTCAAAAATCAAGGCTCATGGTGCTTTCGTGGTCAGTGGGGACCTGAATGTGCATGTCTCATACACACCTCAAAGGAACTCATCTTCTCTACTCCCAAACATGTTCTCCCTCAGTGAGCATGCCCGCCACCCTCCTAGCTGTCTACAGAGGAAACTTTATTTATTTTTGTCGTTTTTAGGGCCGAACCTGAGGCATATGGAAGCTCCCAGGCATATGTAGCTCAAATCTAAGCTACAGCTGCTGGCCTTAAGCCACAACCAAGGCAATGCAGGATTCGAGCCATGTTTGCAACCTACACCACAGCTCAAGGCAATACTGGATCTTAACCCCACTGAGCAAGGCCAGGGATCAAACCCGCATCCTCATGGATACTAGCTGGGTTTGTAACTGGCTGAGCCACAATGGGAACTCCCATAGGAAACTTTTTATACCAATTACCACAACTCGGAGGTCTCTAAAGCAAAGCCAGATAAAATATCATTTGCCCAGCTGTATCTGACTGAGGAAATGCAACTATTTCTAGGCCATGGGAAAAAAAGGTCAGGTTCTGATTCTACTATTTCACAGTAGGTTCATGGTATGTAAGTGTGCGGGGTGGGGTGGGATATGGTAAATTGGGAAAGGGAGGCAGGTAAAGGGGGGCATAACACATCAGAAAGGATGAATATCTTGTAGAAAGGATCTGAAAAGGCCATTTGGAAAAGACAAAAAACAAAAAAACAAACAAAAAAAAACCTACCCTAAATTAGCTGCTTTACACGCATTAGATATAAATGTTGTATCTTTTTTTTTTTTTTTTTTTTTTAAGGCTGCACCTGAAGCACATGGAAGTTCCTGTGCTAGGGGACGAATTGGAACTGCGGCTGCTGCTGGCCTATGCCACAGCCACAGCAACACCGGATCCAAGCTGCATCCATGACCTATGCTGCAGCTTGTGGCAATGCTGGATCCTTAATGCACTGAGCAAGGCCAGGGATGGAACTTGCATCCTCAGGGATTCTATGTCAGGTTCTTAACCTACTGAACCACAACAGGAACTCCTAAATCTTACATCTTATGTGCTTACCTCAAAAGCACATCTTGGCTAGCATTTTTTTTTTTTTGTCTTTTTGCCATTTCATGGGCTGCTCCCAAGGCATGTGGAGGTTCCCAGGCTAGGGGTCGAATCGGAGCTGTAGCTGACAGCCTATACCAGAGCCACGGCAACTCAGGATCCAAGCCACATCTGCAACTTACACCACAGCTCACGGCAATCCCGGATTCTTAACCCACTGAGCAAGGGCAGGGATTGAACCCGCAACCTCATGGTTCCTAGTCGGATTTGTTAACCACTGAGCCACGATGGGAACTCCATCCTGTTGGCTTTATTTCTTAATTATCTTTCAATTTACTTTATTTCTTTTCATCTCCATAGTCACCACACTAATCCAGTCTCCCATTTTCTCTTCTCTGGATTAGTAATCTTTCACCAGACTCCTTATAACCACTATGGGCTACCTCCAAATAACTGCAGCCAGAGACCTTGTTTGGGAAGATGAAAAAAATTCTGGACAGTGCTAATGATTACAGAATAGTATGAATATTATTAATAAATTTTATTATATATATATTTTACAAGAATTAAACAAAGAAGGGGGAGGGGGGAAGAGAAGGAGAAAGAAAGAAAAGAAGAGAAGAGGAAAGAGAAGAAAAGGAAGGACAAACACTCCATTTAATGGATTCCCATTATTCGAAAAGTCCAAAATTCTTAGCTTGGCTCTATTTCTTTCCAGGTTCATCTCATATAGCTTAGACTACAGCCTTTCTTTAGCTCCTTGATGTCATTCTTTTCTTCCACCCCCAGGGTCTGTGTACACATAATTCACTTTTCATATATATATTTTTTTGTCTTTTGAGGGCTGCACCCGCAACATACGAAGGTTCCCAGGCTAGGGGTCTAATCAGAGCTGTTGCCGCCAGCCTACACCACAGCCACAGCAATGCCAGATCCTTGACCCACTGGATGTGGCCAGAGATCGAACCCAAAACCTCATGGTTCCTAGTCGGATTTGCTTCTGCTTCGCCATGACAGGAACTCCACTTTTCATAATTTTGAAATGCTCTGCCTATCTTTGCACCTAATTCACTCCTACTCAATCCTTAAATATCAGGTCAAACTTTACTCTCTCAGTGAGGAGGCCTTCCCTGATCCTCTAGTCTAGGTCAAGTCTTCTTTGTTACATGCTCTTACAAAACCAGATTCCCTTTTTAAAAAGTAATTATCCTGATTTGTAATCATATATTATTAATACAAATATCTAATTAAAGTCTGTCTTTCCCACAAGGAGACTATAAACCCCACAAGAGTAAGAACTATGTCTTATTTGGTTACCCCTTAGCATCTGTCTGGCACACAGTATGTATTCGAAACAATTTACCAAATACGTGAATATAGATCTACCTTCTTTTTTTAATAGTGGCAGATAATTCCACTAAATGGATACCATAATTTCTTTACCCAATCCAGAAGGACAGCATTTAGCCTGTTTTCAGGTTTTTGCTATTACAAGCAATGCTAGAATGATTACTTGTGCCAGTATATATCTGTGAATATACTTGAATGTACTTCTTAAATGTAAAATTGCAAGTCAAATGAAATGTGCACTTAAAATTTTAACTGGTATTTCTACACTGCCCTCCTATGAGGTTGCAATGTATACTCCAAGCAATCAGCAATGTATAAGAGTACCCACTTTCACATACTTAATGTTTCATTAATACTTAATAATCACAATTAACCTACTATTTGGCTGGTAGTTGGGGTAGTAGAGAAGAGTGTTAGGTTTTATGTAAGAGAGGTCTTTTTTGCTTTTCATATTTTAATATCATACTAAAGAGTTAAAATTAAGTATTTAAATTTGTGTATTTTAAAAATCATGTTATCAATTTAACCTATAGAGTCTAAAAATCTCTTAATTACCACAAAAAGACACACACACACACAAAGAATATTCACACATAAAGATGTACAAAAAACATTGAGAACTATGTCTAGATACTTATATTGTAACAGAATGAAGGGGTGGGGAAAAAAATGTATACATGTAAGTGTATCTTGGCCCCCATGCTGTACAGCGGAAAAATAAATTAATTAAAAAAAAGGGATCCAAGAGAATACCTTATACTTGTGAATTCAGAAGACCTGAGAAACATGGACCTATGTATCTATTCCCTCTAACACTGAGGCGATGCTGTTTTAACAAGTACTTATTTAAAGGCCCTTTGGATAGGAAGGAAAAGCAACAATAACACCAAACTAAAATCCAAGTTTTGACCTCATCCTTCTTGGCCTATGATAGCTTTCCTGCTGTTCTACACTGGAGAATATTTGTGCATGACTGTAAAGCTTGTGGCTCCCAATTAAATTTCAAGGTCTGAAAGCAACAGAAATAAAAGCAAAAATAAACCAATGGGACCTAATCAAACTGACAAGCTTTTGCACAGCAAAGGAAACTAAAAAGAAAACAAAAAGAAAACTTACAGAATGGGAGAAAATAGTTTGAAATGATGCAACTGACAAGGGCTGAATCGCTAGAATATACAAGCAACTTACACAACTCCACAGCAAAAAAGCCAACAACTCAATTGAAAGATGGGCAAAAGACCTGAATAGACATTTCTCCAAGGAAGATGTACAGATGGCTAACAAGCACATGAAGAAATGCTCAACATCACTGATTAATTATTAAAGAAATGAAATCAAAACTACCATGAGATACCACCTCACACCAGTCAGAATGGTCATCACTAATAAGTCCACAAATAACAAATGTTGGAGAGGGTCTGCACTGTTGGTGGGAATGTAAGCTGGTACAACCACTATGGAGATCAGTATGGAGGTGCCTTAAAAAACTGTACATAGAACTATCATATGACCCAGCAATCCCACTCTTGGGCATAGAGCAGGACAAAACTTTCCTTAAAAAAGACACATGCACCCGTATGTTCATTGCAGCACTATTCACAATAGCCAAGACATGGAAACAACCCAAACGTCCATCGAAAGATGACTGGATTAGGAAGATGTGGTGTATATATACACTTTGGAATACTACTCAGCCATAAAAAAGAACAAAATAACGCCATTTGCAGCAACATGGATGGAATTAGAGATTCTTATACTAAGTGAAGTAACTCAGAAAGACAAATACCATATATCACTTATATCTGGAATCTAATATACAGCACAAATGAACCTTTCCACAGAAAAGAATATCATGGACTTAGAAAATAGACTTGCGGCTGCTGAGGTGGAGGGGGAGGGAGTGGGGTGGATTGGGAGCTTGGGGTTAATAGATGCAAACTATTGCCTTTGCAATGGATTAGCAATGAGGTCCTGCTGTGTAGCACTGGGAACTATGTCTGGTCACTTGTGATGGAGCATGATAATGTGAGAAAACAGAATGTATACATGTATGTATAACTGGGTCACCATGCTGTACAGTAGAAAAAAAAAATTTGTATTGGGGAAATAACAATTAAAAAAATAAAACCAAAAATTAAAAAAAGAGATGTACAAAAAAGAAAGAAAAATACTAACACTTTATTTTATTTTATTTATTTATTTTGTCTTTTGTCCTTTTAGGGCCACACCCACGGCATATGGAGGTTCCCAGGCTAGGGATCTAATTGGAGATATAGCTGCTGGCCTATGCCACAGCCACAACAACATCAGATCCGAGCCACATCTGCAACCACCACAGCTCACGGCAATGCCAGATCCTCAACCCACTGAGCAAGGCCAGGGATTGAACCTGTAACCTCATGGTTCCTAGTTGTATTCGTCTCTGCTGGGCCACAATGGGAACTCCAACACTTTAAATTTTTTTTTCTTCAAGATATTATTAACATTTTGGTCTGGTTCCTTCTATTTTTTGTCCTCATACTTACCTTACAGCATGCTTATATAACGATAAATTACTTCTTTTCACTAAACAGCTTGGTATGTACATTTCTTCCATGACCTTAAACATGGCCCCTTCTTCAGGCTCATGTAGCAATAACAAAAAGCACCTACATGGCACTCCCTTCTCTAGATCTTCACTATGTTCTTAACCTCTATAAACTTCCAGTTTCTGATCTGACAAATGAAGGCATTAAACAACCTCTACCTATAAAGGTCACAAGATCGAAGAGAAAAATCCCTCTTGACTTAACTCTTTTGATTTAAGATTTTCTAAACACACCTGTATTTAAGAAAGCAGAGTCCTGCTGCCTCTGCCCCACCACTTAGCATATCTCACTAAAAATAATTTGCTTCTTGTGATTTTTCTTTCTTTTTTTTTTTAAATTTTACGGTTCTACCTATGGCACATGAAAATTCTCAGGCCAGGGACTGAATCCGAGCCAGAGATGCCATCTAGCAAAACTGGATACTTAACCCAATGCACCAGACCAAGGATAGAAATCACACCTCTGCAGCAACCTGAGCTGTTACAGTTCTTTTTTTTTGTCTTTTTCTCTTTTTAGGGTTGCACCCACGGCATATGGAGATTCCCAGGCTAGGGGTCGAACCAGAGCTACAGCTGCCAGCCTATGTCACAGCCACAGCAACTCGGGATCCAAGCCACATCTGCAACCTATACCACAGCTCACGGCAATGCCAGATCCTTGACCAGATGAGCAAGGCCAGGGATTGAACCCGAAACCTCATAGATCCTATTTGGATCCGTTTTCACCACACCACCATGGGAACTCCTACAGTTGGATTCTTTTTTTTTTTTTGTCTTTTTGTCTTTTTGCTATTTCTTGGGCCGCTCCCGAGGCATATGGAGATTTCCAGGCTAGGGGTCTAATCTGAGCCGTAGCCACCAGCCTATGCCAGAGCCACAGCAACTCGGGATCTGAGCCACGTCTGCAACCTACACCACAGTTCACGGCAACGCCAGATTGTTAACCCACTGAGCAAGGGCAGGGACCAAACCTGCAACCTCATGGTTCCTAGTCGGATTCGTTAACCACTGAGCCACGACGGGAACTCCTACAGTTGGATTCTTAATCTCCTGTGCCACAATGGGAGCTCCTGATTCTTGCGGTTCCCTTTATTTATTTATTTTTTTGTCTTTTTAGGGCCGCACCTGTTGCATATGGAGGTTCCCAGGCTAGGGGTTGAATCAAAGCTGTAGCTGCTGGCCTCCACCACAGCTAGATCTGAGCCACGTCTTCGACCTATACCATAGATCATGGCAATGCTGGATCCTTAACCCACTGAGCGAGGCCACAGATTGAACTTGCGTCCTCATGGGTAACAGTCAGATTCGTTTCCACTGAGCCACAACAAGAACTCCTCTTGTGATTCTTGATAATTCAGGATTTTTAGGTATTTTAGGATTGGTATTCTCATTAGAAGTGATCTTATTTGTAGTGATTTCAGATTACTATACCAGAAATTTTTATTTAAATAGAAAGAGAAAAATCATCAATTGTAATCTATTTTCCTTCTTATTAATTCTACCATTGAAGCAAAATATAAAGGAATTAGCTCTTAGAGTGTTCTCTTTTAGCTGGAATTAATGGAATTTCACACACAATAAGCTATCAGTTCTTTTCCAAATCTAGATCTACAGAAACACAAGCTCTTACCTTAACTGGGAAGCTACATTTTCCAGTACGAACTCCTTCTTCATCTGTCTGCCACTGATGTGGACGACTGGCCTCTGGAACATAAACATCTTTCTTTCTCCTAAAGCTTTGCCGTAGTTTATTCATTTTAATTTTTACAATCTGTAGACAGAGTAAAAGAAATATGAAAAAGAAGTTGTTATCTTGTCACATATTTAAAGTTTGGATTGCCATCCTAATAAAAACTACCATCCCAAATTAAAGATTTTGTTTTAGAGGGAAATGAGCAGTTAACACATTTCCTCTTAGAATAGCTCTAAGTTCAAGCAAACAAATCATTTCACTTTTTTTTTTTTAGGGCCGCACCCAGGCTAGGGGTTGGATCAGAGGTATAGCTACCAGCCTATGCCACAGCCACAGCAATGCCAGATCCAAGCTGCGTGTGTGACCTACATGGCAGCTTATAGCAACACCTGATCCTTAATCGAGTGAGCAGGGCCAGGGATCAAACCCGCATCCTCATGGATACTACTCAGGTTTGTTACCTCTAAGCCACAATGGGAACTCATTTCATTTTTTGGAAAGACAATTATAGGAGTTCCTGCTTTTACTCTTTCTCTTGGCAATAAGTCTGATTTTTATCTCCTTAGTGTATCTTGAATTAACTTACCTCACATACCGCATTAGTTCTACTACCTTTATTTTTGCTTAAATCACTGGAAAAGCCTAATAACTTAATGGTCTCTGCTTCCCAGAGGTCCATTTCAATCTGTTCTGACTACTGCCAGAGAGCTTTCTAAAAACAAATCTGACCATGCAATTATTCTGCTTAAAATCCTTTAATTGCTTCACACTACTTTCAAGATAAGGTCCAAATTCCTAAGCATGGCAAGCACAGTCCTTTTTCATCAGGCTTTACTCATGAACCCCATTCACATGCTAAACTCTAGTCAGACTAAACTGCTTACAGTTCTCCAAATAAGGCACGCCTCTCTTTCAGAGCCTCTGAACATGTTCCTTCCTCTGCTGAGAAAAACTTTTTCTATTTGCTCTGGATTAAAGTCTACTCATCTTTAAAGAGTCAGCTCAGAGTCTTCATAGAAGCTAGCATGTTTTCTGGCAAGCCCCTATCTGGTCTGGTTCTGTCCATTTCAATTCATTCCCACCCTCTGCTTACTTCTATTACTGTACTCAAACTTTGCAGCAATTTTCTATTTTCTTTATGGTAGGCTGTACCTCATTTGTTTAAGATCCTGCATCCTAAAACAGTGCCTGACATATAAAGGGCATACTACAGATCTGAAGACATGAAAGATAAAATAGATTCTATCATATTAGATGATATTTACTAAATAGGATAAATGTAGTCATATAAGGCCAGAGAATCATCAATGTTCGAAGAGACTCCATTTAATAGTAGGCCAATCTCTCACTGACAAAGGAACCACTGACAACTTTCCTTAAAGAAAGATATCCAATCTCTGTTCAAATAGCTCTAGTACAAGTTTATTTGCTATTTATTGTTGTACCATTTTACTGACCAATAAGAGAAGTGACTGGAAGAGTGAACCAATTTGGGGGGGGGGGTCCTAAATACCATGTCACTTTCAGTACAAAAATGGTTTGCTATTAGCATTTCTACCAAAAGTATTACATATCAGTGATTCTCTCTTTTTTTTGTCTTTTTGCCATTTCTAGCAAAAGTATTACATATCAGTGATTCTCTCTCTCTCTCTCTCTCTCTTTTTTTTTTTTGTCTTTTTGCCATTTCGAGGCATATGGAAGTTCCCAGGCTAGGGGTCTGATCGGAGCTGTAGCCGCCAGCCTACACCACAGCCACAGCAACACGGGATCCGAGCCTCGTCTGCGACCTACACCACAGCTCACGGCAACACCGGATCCTTAACCCACTGAGCAAGGCCAAGGATCAACCCCAACCTCATGGTTCCTAGTTGGATTCGTTAACCACTGAGCCACTACGGGAACTGCCCCATATCAGTGATTCTTGAACTATGCTTTAGGTAGCTCTTAGGATTTCTATAGAGGAGACCCAGGGATCACCAGTTGTTTGGAAGGAAAGAGGAGGTTAGAAGACTTGGCACAACTCTCGGGAGGGGCTTCGGGTCCCTGACACAGTTTTAAACAGACAAGGTCCACTTTCTCTGACTTAAATGTTAGGGTTCCGTGTAAAAGTTTAAAGAAAGGGTTTCGATGTTGGAAAATTTTTGAAAATTACTGATATAATACTAACAGTTCTAGGAGTTCTTGTTGTGGCACAGCAGAAATGAATCCAACTAGCATCCATGAGGATGCGGGTTTGATCCCTGGCCTTGCTCAGTGGGTTGGGGATCCGGTACGTTGCCGTAAGCTGCAGTATAGGTCGCAGACTGGCTCAGATCCCGAGTTGCTACAGCTGTGACATAGGCTTGCAGCTGTAGCTCCGATTTGACCCCTAGCCTAGGAACGTCCATATGTTGTGGGTGTGGCCCCAAACAGCAAAATACTAATAATAATAATGACAGCTCTAAAATGAACTTGGCAAAATGAGAATGCATGGTAATACCTTGCTTGTTACTTCTTAATAAGTAATTACCACTGGCCTGTAAATCTAATAATTAAGATAATAAGTAATACATCCAGGGAGAAACTAAACATTGTTTTCAAGTAATCTATATATAATGATTTTGCTTACAAAGAAAAAACAGATAACGAGAAAAAAACAAAACATTAATTCAAAGTAACATTTAGTATTGCTTCTCAACAAGGTTGAACTTTACTCCCAAATAAAGAAAACAATACCCCTTCTGAAAGTCCTCGTTGAACAACGGTAAAGAATGTATTTTTGTAAGTAAAAAAACTAAGAACATTTTGTCCTACAAACTAAATTTCTAAAAAAAAAAAAAAGAAATCCTCATTCTATTAGAATTTTCAAAGGTCACTTGAATTAACTGCCAAATTCAGAAAATCTTTTCAATTCCCATTCCTTAAATGCTCTGCAAAATTTGACACCAAAATACGAGCTCTCCTTTGTATACTTCTTTCTTCCCTGCCTTATCCTGCCCCAATACTCTGAGTTCTCATCTTTGCCTCTGTTTCTACTGATGCCTTTGAGGGCTTCCTCTACGTTCTCCCTTCCACTGAGGGTTATTAGTCCTCAATCGGTGTTCTCTTATTTACATTATCACCCTTGGAGAAATAATCAACACAAACTAAAACATGATCATTTCCCAACTGTATTTTAAGTCTTGCTCTTTTATTTCAATTTTTTTTTTTTTGGTCTTTTTGCCTTTTCTAGGGCCGCTCCTGAGGCCTATGGAGGTTCCCAGGCTAGGGGTCAAATCGGAGCTGTAGCCACTGGCCTACACCAGAGCCACAGCAATCCCGGATCCTTAACCCACTGAGCAAGGGCAGGGATCGAACCCGCAATCTCACGGTTTCTAGTTGGATTCGTTAACCACTGTGCCACGACGGGAACTCCTATTTCAAACTTCTATGTTTGGGTACAATGATGGTGCTGCAATCACATTAATTTAAAGTTAAATCATCACCTCTTAGCTCCTATCCCTTAAGTCCTCTCTCTCTGATCCAATTTGTTTGGGTCAGTAAAAACTGTTTAAAAACTTACTATGTGGGAGTTCCTGTCGTGGCACAGTGGTTAACGAATCCGACTAGGAACCATGAGGTTGCAGGTTTGGTCCCTGCCCTTGCTCAGTGGGTTAACGATCCGGCGTTGCCGTGAGCTGTGGTGTAGGTTGCAGACACGGCTCGGATCCCGCGTTGCTGTGGCTCTGGCATAGGCCGGTGGCTGCAGCTCCAATTCGACCCCTAGCCTGGGAACCTCCATGTGCCGCGGGAGCGGCCCAAGAAATAGCAAAAAGACAAACAAACAAACAAACAAACAAACAAAAACTTACTATGTGCTGGGTGAGCCCTGTTAGTAATACTAGTGCATATAAGAATTAATATGACAACCTGTCTTATGTGGCTCTCTCCCCTAGTAAAAGGTTAATTTCTGCACTACATGGAATTTGTAATAACAGCTTTATATAGAGTATGGCCTAGAAGCAGTGTAGGTTCAAGAAACATTTCCTACAGGAGATATTGCCCAAGTTTTAAAAGAACAAAAAAAAACCACATACTGAGGGGAGTAAGAGGGAAAAAGATATTTCAGGAAGGAGTTCCCGTCGTGGCACAGTGGTTAATGAATCTGACTAGGAACTATGAGGTTGCGGGTTTGGTTCCTGCCCTTGCTCAGTGGGTTAATGATCCGCCGTTGCTGTGAGCTGCGGTGTAGGTTGCAGACGCGGCTCAGATCCCGCGTTGCTGTGGCTCTGGCATAGGCTGGTGGCTACAGCTCCGATTTGACCCCTAGCCTGGGAACCTCCATATGCTGCGGAAGCGGCCCAAGAAATAGCGGAAAAAAAAAAAAAAGATATTTCGAGTAGAGGCAACAGCATCAATAAAACACAGACTGAGGGAATCTCTGAATTGAGTCAACATGATGCGGTATGCCTCAGGAAATTATTTTGCCCAGGATGAGAGGACTGTAAGCCAAAAATACCTAAAACTAATTAATCTGGGCAAACAATTTGTCCATCAGGGCAAGTAGTTCTCCTGACAGGATAACAGATTGCTTCAAGAACCTTTCTTGGGAGTTCTCTTGTGGCGCAGTGGATTAAGGATCAAGCACTGTCACTGAAGCTGCTTGGGTCACTGCTGTGTTGTGGGTTGGATCCCTAGCTCAGGAAATCCCACAGACCTTGGGTGAAGCCAAAAAAAACCAAAACCAAAAACAAAAACAAAAACCCCCTTTCTTAGGCAAATCAAAACATCAAAACATTAAAGAGGTATCACCTCATACTGATCAAAATGTCCATCATTAAAAGTCTACAATTAACAAATGCTGGAGGAGCTCCCCACTGTGGCTTGGATTAAGGACCTGACTCTGTCTCTGTTCAAGATGCAAGTTTGGTCCCTGGCCTCACCCAATGGGTTAAGGATCCTGCAGTGCTGCAAGCTAAGGTGTAGGTTGCAGGTGTGGCTCAGATCCTGTGTTGCTGTGGCTATGGTGTGGACCACAGCTGCAGCTCTGATTCAACCCCTGGCCAGGGAACTTCTATGGTCAGAAAAAAGATGCATATGCATAGCCATAAAAAGAAAAAAAAAATTGCTGGAGAGTGTGTGGAGCAAAGGGAACTCTCCTACACTGTGGTGAGAATGTAAGTTGGTACAGCCACTATGGAAAACAGTACGGAAGTACCTCAGAAAACTAAAAATAGAATTACTATATGATCCAGCAATCCACTCATGGGCATATATCCAGACAAAACTCTAATTCAAAAAGATACACACACCCTTATGTTCATAGCAGCACTATTCACAATAGCCAAGACACGGAAACAACCTAAATGTCCATCAATAGATGGATGGATGAAGATGTGGTACATATACAAAATGGAATACTACTCAGTCATAAAAAAAGAATGAAATAATGCCATTTGCAGCAGCTACAGATTATCATACTAAGTGAAGTCAGCAAGACAAAGACAAATATGATATGATATACATATACGGAATCTACAAATATGGCACAAACGAACCTATTTATAATATAGAAACAGATTCAAAGACATAGGGAACAGATCTGTGGTTGCCAAAGGGGAAGAGGGGAGGCAGACGGATAGACTAGGAGTTTGGGTTAGTAGATACAAGCAATTATATTTAGAATGGATAAACAACAAGGTCCTACTGTATGGCATGAGAATTATATCCAATCTCCTGGGATAGACCATGATGGAAAAGAATATGAAAAAGAATGTGTGTATATATGTATGTATGTGTGTGTGTGTATATATGTGTGTATATATATATATATACATATATATATATATTTTTTTTTTGTCTTTTGCCTTTTCCAGGGCTGCTTCCCGTGGCATATGGAGGTTCCCAGGCTACGGGTCGAATCGGAGCTATAGTCTCCAGCCTACACCAGAGCCACAGCAATGTGGGATCCGAGCCGAATCTGCAACCTACACCACAGCTCACGGCAATGCTGGATCCTTCACCCACTGAGCAAGGCCAGGGATCGAACCCGCAACCTCATGGTTCCTAAGTCGGATTCATTAACCACTGCGCCACGACGGGAACTCCAAAAAAGAATGTATATTTTTTTTGGAAATAAAAATTTTTGGCAACAATGGATGGTGCTTTTTTTAATCCTAGGGTTGATTCATTTTTTGCTCTCGAATTATCCATTATTAACTATATAAAGAATTAATTAGGGAGTTCCCATTGTGGTGCAGCGGAAATGAATCCGACTAGGAACCATGAGGTTGCAGGTTCCATCCCTGGCCTTGCTCAGTGGGTTAAGGATCTGGCGTTGCTGTGAACTGTGACATGCTCAGATCTGGAATTGCTCGGCTGTGGTGTAGGCCTCCATATGCCACAGGTGCAGCCCTGAAAAGACAAAAAGACCAAAAAAAGAATTAAATTAATTAAATTTTTAAAAGAATGGATATATGTGTATAACTGAATTACTTTGCTATACAGTGGAAATTAGCATAATGCTGTATATCAACTATAATTTAATTGATTAAAAAAGAAAAAAAGGTTTCTATTTCTTGGAAGGCAAAATATATTTTTCACTCAGCACCTAGTGTATTTGTTTACATCATTTTAAAATACGTATAAAAGACTTCAAATAGTTTAAAATGTATTCAACAAGTATTTATTGACTGCCTGCTATGCTATGCTGCAGTAAACAATATAGGCCGAAAACTCTGCCTCTATGAAGGGATTAGAAAATAAATAGCTAGATTATTCACAGTAGTGTGATGATTGACAAGATTCAACTTTGTAAACTCAATGTAAAACATAGCCACTATTACAAATTAAATTACTTAACACATAATTAAATGAGTTACTTTAAAACAAAGGTAATAAATATTAAAAACTCATCACTTTTGTTTTATACATTTTACTATTATCTACGTTCTTGGGGTTATTTAGGATTTTGTATCCATCCAGTAGAAATACTATGTAATGCTGGGCTATTGCACATTTCTTCCCAACGTCATGTTCAATGACTTCATGTTGATGGCTTGAAATCAGCCATGGTGAAAGTCTTTACACTACGGAATTTGGCAAAAACTACCAATCATTGCTTGATTTACTGTTTTATGACTATGCTGATCTAAGAAACAGATGGAAAAAAATGTTACAATGCAGAATGAACTTAAAAGTGTGTGGTGTCTACTTTGGAAAACAGTTTGGTAGTTTCCTAATTAACAACAGAGTTACTACATAACCCAGCAATTCTAATCCTAGATATATAACTAAAAGAACTGGAAACTTATGTCCACACAAAAACTAGTAAATGAATGTTCACAACAACATTATTCAAAAAACAAAAAGTGGAAACATCCTAAAAATCCACTAACTGATGAAGGGCTAAATAAAATATTGTGTATCCATACTATATAATATTTTTGGCAATAATAAGGAATGAAGTATTGATACAGGTTACATCACAGATGAACCTTGAAAACATTATAATAAGAGGAGAAGCCAAACACCAAAAGCCATATATTATCTGATTCCATTTATATGAAATGTCCAGGATAGGCAAGTCCATAGAGACATAAAGTAGATTAGTGGTTGGGAGGGTCTGGGGGTAGGACGAAATGGAGTAACTGCTAACAGGCATGGGATTGCTTTTGGCAGTGATGAAAATGTCCTGGAATGAGATAGTGGCAATGGTTGCAAAACTCTGTGAATACACTAAAAACGTCTAAATTGTATACTTTAAAGGGCTAAATTTTATGGTATGTGGTTTATATCTCAATAAGGCCATTATTTTAAAAGATACGGAAAACATATAATAGTTGCTCCAAGAAAAAGTGTGTGGTGTCTATAACCATTACATTAGGAATAGAACAAAAAAAATCTGAGGAATTACACTTCTAGTATTTGAAAAATACTAATTCTGCAAATCTCTCACGTCATTGACAAATGAGTGAAATTTTGACACACATTTTCGTTGTTTCATTTGCATCTTACTCACTAAAAAAGCAAAAATACCAACCATCATTCATGTTGGAATTACACTCGGAGAACTAGCTGTCAAACATTTACCCACAGGAGTTCCCTTCGTGGCTCAGTGGTTAACGAATCTGACTAGAAACCATGAGGTTGCAGGTTCGATCCCTGGCCTTGCAGGTTCGATCCCTGGCCTTGCTCAGTGGGTTAAGGATCCAGTGTAGCCATGAGCTGTGGTATAGGTTACAGACACGGCTCAGATCCTGCATTGCTGTGGCTCTGGCGTAGGCCGGTGGCTACATCTCCGATTAGACCCCTAGCCTGGGAACCTCCATATGCCTCGGAAGCGGCCCAAGAAATGGCAAAAAACAAACAAACAAACAAACATTTACCCACGTACCACCAACTATGCAGTATGTTAAAGGGTGGTAAATGCTCTGCAGAAAAAAGATGCATACACTTAAGAGGGGGATTGGAAACGCTGGAGGCAGGGATGAAATTTTAAATTAAGAAATTAACACTTGAGCAAAGAATTGAAGAAGATAAAAAAGTAAGCCATGCACTTTTAGGATGAGAGCTCCAGAAAAAAATGTAATCAATTCAAAGCCCCTAGAGGATAGCTTGCCTAGTGTTTGACAACCAGAAAGGTCAGCATGTCCAGTGCAAAATGAAGACAAAAGAATAGGAGACATGAGACCAGATGGGTTACATAGGGCAAAGTGATGTAGAACCATGTACGCCAAACACTTTGATTTTTCCTGAGAGAAATGGGGAGTCACTGGAGGGTTCTAAAAGGAAGTACACATTTTACATTTGGCTGCTGGGTTAAGAATGAGTTGAAGAATGAAAGCAGGGAAAAAATTAGGAAGCAGCTATAATAATCCAACAAACGATGGTGAACTGGATCCAGATGGTTAATGGTGGAAGTGCTCCTGAATCTTGTTTCAGCTCTAGGAAGATGCATTATTCAGTGATCTGTTGAAATCAGATTGAATCTGCTGAAATCAGACTTAGACTATTTAAATTCTACTACTAGAATTAAAGACAGTTTTCTAAAACAAAGTATTTACTTAACTGTTTCAAATAGGAAGTCTTATCTATAATATCAATCAAAAAATCAGCTAAAGAGAGCTCCCATCATGGCTTAGCGGTTAATGAACCCGACTAGTATCCATGAGGACTCAGTTCAATCCCTGACCTTGCTCAGTGGCTTATCTGTGGTGTAGGTCGCAGACGTAGCTTGGATCTGGTATGGCTGTGGTTGTGGCATAGGCTGGCATCTACAGCTTCGATTCAACCCCTAGCCTGGGAATGGGAACCTCCATATGCCGTGAGTGCAGCCCTAAAAAGACAAAATAATAATAATAAGATCAGTTAAATTATCATACTTTTCACGATAATTAACCTCATGCCTGACAAGATAAATAGATTTCCTGAACAATATCTAAATATATGAGTGTATGAAGGATTACAGGCACATCCAATAATTTGCTCTACACAGAAAAAAACAAAAAAGGAGAAATAATAAATATTAGACCTCTATCGTGAATGGTACAATAACAGGTGTTTCATGTGCAAGTTTACAGATCATTAAGAAATTATGGGAGTTCCTGTTGTGGCTCAGGGGAACCTATGAGGACACAGGTTCACTACCTGGCCTCGCTCAGTGGGTTAAGGATCCAGCGTTGCTGTGAGGTGTAGTGTAGGTCACAGATGAGTGAGTTTGGATCTGGCATGGCTGTGGCTGTGGCATAGGCCAGCGGCTCCAGCTCCAATTTGACCCCTAGCCTGGGAACTGGTGCAGCCCTTAAAAAAAAAAAAAAAAAAAAAAAAAAAAAAAAAAAAAAAAAACAAAGAAATTACGGTCTCTAACCACAGGAAACCTACATTTAACGGAAGAAATAAAACTAACTGTAGGATCAGTTCCTAAATGCTCCCTGCAAAACATCATATACAAAGAATGGCAAAGTAAAACTCTAAATAAAACAAAGCTTTCTAAATGAATTATCTATAAAAAGTTTCATCTAACTTGTACTCGCCAACTAGGGAGGTAACCTAAAAGAATCTTCTTTTATGGCTATTCAATCATGTACAGTGTACTACTACCACATCTTTAAACAAGCAAAAATTCTCTAATAGAGAATAAAAAAACAATAATTATGTTTTGCATTGTAAGCTACAAACTGGAAATAGCCTCATCTGTTGGAAAAATGTAATAAAACTAAAAAAGAGGAAGAATTATTGTGACAAAGAGTATAATTTGTAAAAATGGCTTATCTATGTAGCATATGCAGTCAGCTTTACAGTTATAAAGTTGGATTATTTTATTTATTTTTTAATTTTTATTTATTTATTTTGCTTTATAGGGCCACACCCTCCACACCATGGAGGGTTCCCAGGGTACAGCTGCCAGAGCTACAGCCACCGGCTCACGCCCCAGCCCCAGCCCCAGCCGTGCCAGATCAGAGCTGCATCTTTGACCTACACCATAGCTCACAGCAATGCTGGATCCTTAACCTGCTGAGCAAGGCCAGGGATCAAACCCACAACCTCATAGTTCCTAGTCGGATTGTTTTTGCTGCGCCATCATCAGGAACTCCAGATTATTTTAATATTAAAAAAATTTTAATAAGATCTATTGGTCAATAACTCTATAACAATACCTTTTCTTTCTTTTTTTTTTTTTTTGGTATTTTTAGGGCCATACCCACAGCATATCAAGGTTCCCAGGCTAGGGGTCAAATGGAGCTGTAGCTGCCGACCTACACCACAGCTCACAGCAACGCTGGATCCTTAACCCACTGAGTGAGGCCAGGGATCAAACTTGCATCCTCATGGATGGTAGTCAGATTTGTTTCCGCTGAGCCAAAATAGGAACTCCGAAATTTTCTTTATAGTGGTTATTTATACTGGAACGGATTACTGAGGAAGAGTGTAAAAAATCTCATTATTTTTTTTTTTTGGCCACGCCTATGGCATGTGAAAGTTCCTGGACCAAGGATCAAACCCAAACCACAGCAATGACAACATCACAGCCTTAAATGCTGGGTCACCAGGAACTCCCCCAAATCCAACTTTTAAAAGTATGGTTTAAGTATTCTAGGAACTATATTTTAACCATCCCAAACAAAACACTGGTCTAACAAAAGAATTCTCTCTAATCTGTAAATGTTTGTGAAAAATATCATCCACCTGAAAATGAAAGACAAGCCACAAACGAGGAGAACATATGCCACACACATAAATAAAATATTAGGAGTTCCCGCTGTGGTACAGCAGAAATGCATCTGACTAGTATTCATGAGTATATGGCTTTGATCCCTGGCCTTGCTCAGTGGGTTGGGGAGGTGGCATCACTGTGAGCTGTGGTGTAGGTCGCAGATGTGGCTTGGATCCCATGGTGATGTGGCTTTGGCACAGGCTGGCAACTGCAGCTCTGATTCATCCCCTAGCCTGGGAACTTCCATATGCCGAGGGTGCGGCCCTAAAAAGCCAAACAAACAAACAAATAAATATTAGCATCTGAATAGTTAAAGAATTTCTAAAATTCAATAAGCAAATTAAATAGTAGTTTAAAATGGAATATCAATACAAAATGGGCAAATATACAACATTTTACAAAAGAACAGAAACAACCAATAAACACATGAAGAAAATGCTCAACACAATCAATATTCAGCAAAGTGCAAATCAAAAGGATCTGGCATTGTCAGAGTTCCCACTGTGGCAGTGAGTGAAAAATCCGACTGCAGTACCTGGGTCACTACAGAGACGCTGGTTTGATCCCCAGCCCAGTGCAGTGGGTTAAAGGATCCAGTGTTGCCACAGTCGTAGCCTGGATGATATTCCTGGCCTGAGAACTTTTATACACCAAGGGAGTAGCCATTAAAAAAAAGAAAGAAAGAAAGATCTGGCATTGTCACTGCAATGGCTTGGGTCACTGCTGTGGTGCAGTTAGACCCCTGGTCTGGGAACTTCCATACACCGCAGGTGTGGCCAAAACCAAACCAAACCAAACCAAACCCCCAAAAACCCACTAAATACACCATTTCACATCTATCAGTTTAAAAATATTAAAAGAATAAGACAATAAAATATGGGGCAACAGACACTTTCATATTCTTATAGGAGCCTAAATTGGAGCACAGCCATTTCGGAAAGTAATCCGGCAGCATCTAGGAAAACTGAAGATGCACATACCCTTACAACTCTCAGCAGTAACATTTCTAGGTATGTATCCCAGAAACACTCTTACGTATGTTACAAGAAGGTGTGCAAGATAATGTCTGCATGGCTTGTTTATTGTCTGTAACAGTAAAATAACAAACACTAGAATCTAATTATCCATCAACAGAACAGAGAAATACAGAATATTCACACATTAGAATACCATACAGAAATTAAAATACCTTAATAAAAAGTAAATTTAAAAACTCAGAAAGTGAATTAATCAAGAGAAAAAGGGAATTCCCTGAAGGCCTAGCAGGCAAGGACTCATCGTCAGGCTCAGTCCTTCACCCAGGAGCTTCCACATGCCATGGGCATTGCCAAAAAAAGAAGTCCACAAAAAAACAAAAAAACTATATCAATAAAAAAAGTAAAAATGAATGATCTACAGCTATAACAATTAACATGGATAGGTCTCACAATGATAAAGAAAAAAAAATTTTTTGTTGTTGTTGTCTTTTTGCTATTTCTTGGGCCGCTCCTGCGGCATATGGAGATTCCCAGGCTAGGGGTTGAATCAGTGCTGTAGCCACCGGCCTACACCAGAGCCACAGCAACGCGGGATCCGAGCCGCGTCTGCAACCTACACCACAGTTCACGGCAACGCTGGATCGTTAACCCACTGAGCAAGGGCAGGGACCGAACCCGCAACCTCATGGTTCCTAGTTGGATTCGTTAACCACTGCGCCACGACGGAAACTCCAATAAAGAAAAATTTTTTATCTTATGATTCCTTTATACAAATACTAACAACAACCAACACTTAGGAATACTGTCTGTGCACCAGGCACCATACACTGTGCACTTTACACATAAGGACTCATTTCATTCTTAAAACAGCCTTATTAGGTAGATTCTATTTTCACCCTCTGTTTCATGGATGAGGACAGAAGCAATGAGAAGTTAAGTAATTTGTCCAAATTACATGGTTAGTAAGTAGCAGATCTGCATGGAGCCAGAGTCTGTGCTCTTAGTCCCCCAATGTTATATCTCAAAAATATCCAAAACTAAACAGGATAACATTTAGGGATATGCATATAATTAGCAAAACTAGAAAGAAAAAAACAATAAACATAATTAAAGGCAGAAAAGAAAAGAAAAAAAGAGAAAGTGGGACATAACTGGGAAAGGTTCACGTGGGAAGGTCAATGAATTTTTTTTCTTTTTTGGTTACCCCACAGCATATGGAGTTCTTGGGCCAGGGATCAGATGTGAACTGCAGCTGCAACCTACAACAAAACTACAGCAACGATGGATCCTTTAACCCACTGTGCTACAGAGGATCAAACCCGTGTTCTGGTGCTCCTGAGATGCCACCAATCCCATTGCACCACAGCAGGAACTGCAGTAATGATCTAATTTTATTTATAATTTATTTTATTGAAGTATAGTTGATTTATAATGTTAATTTCTACTATACAGCAAAGTGATTCAGTTGTATATACACACATATTCTTTTCCATCAGGGTTTATCATAGGATATTGAATATAGTTCCCTGTGCTATACAGTAGGACCTTGTTGACTAACCCCAAACTTCCAATCCATCCCTTGCCCCCTCCTTGGCAACCACATGTCTGTTCTCTGTTTCACAGATAAGTTCATTTGAGTCATATTTTAGGTTTCACATATAAGTGGTATCATATGGTATCTGTCTTTCTCCTTCTGAGTTATTACTTCACTTAGTATGAGTAATGCTTTAATTAAAAAAATTTTTTTTCCTGGCTGCATGTACAGCATGTGGAAGTTCCCCAGTCAGGGATCAAACCCACACCACAGCAGCAACCCAAGCCACTGCAGTGACAATGCTGGATCCTTAATCTGCTGAACCACAAGGAAATTCCCAATGCCCTAATTCTTAAGCTGAGAAGATACACAAGTTTTCATTTCATTATATTCTATAACCTACATATGATACATGTACTCTTTTGTACACATGAACTCTTCACTTAAAATCTTTTCAGGATAGAGATGGAGAGATACACACATACAATTATGAGACATTTAACAAAGGGTAAGAAAAATCACATTTAGTTAAAACTTAAGTCTCACCTTAACTTTAGGCCCCTCTTGTATGTATTACAAAGAAGATTAAGCAAGACAGGGGTAGGCTTTAGAAAATTCACTATGGAGGAAAAAACCCCAAACACTACAGTACATATTTAATATACATAGGAAGTAAGACAAGACACAGTCAGGAAACTTGACACTATGATTGTTTCCCTTTAAAAAAGAAAAAAAAATAAAGTCAACTTAGTGAAAAATTATAAATTTAACCTGATTGTTAGAACTGTACTACTTGGCTCCAAATTTAACAATATATAAGCTAAGATATAAAACCAGGGATACCATTCTGAATATCTGAAAAAAATAATAAATTCACAAATATCCTCAGATTAGCTAAACTTCTATTTTCAGGAGACTCTAATCTTACAGGGTTGAATTCTAAAGACAGTACTAAAGGCAAAAATCATATAATTCAAAATAACATTGGAAATACCTTTTTTTTTGGCATGCTTGTGGCATGAGGAAGTTCCCAGGCCAGGGATCAAACCTACGCCACAGCAGTGACCCAAGGCACAGCAGTGATAATGCTGTAATGCTGGATCCTGTAACTGCTAGGACACCAGGGAACGCTAGGAATACCTTTTTTTTTTCTTCTTTTTTTGGTTTTTTTGTCTTTTTGCATTTTCTAGGGCCGCTCCCATGGCATATGGGAAGTTCCCAGGCTAAGGGTCCAATCAGGCTGTAGCTGCTGGCTGGCATACTCCTGAGCCACAGCAATGCGGGATCCAAGTCACGTCTGCAACCTACACCACAGCTCACGGCAATACTGGATCCTTAACCCACTGAGCAAGGCCAGGGACCGAACCCGCAACCTCGTGGTTCCTAGTTGGATTCGTTAACCACTGAGCCACGACAGGAACTCCACACTGGAAATACTTTAAATCATCCAAAAAGTACAATACAACACTATCTTGCAATAAATCCAACACAGCCAAGGATTTTTTTCTATATGGAACAGTTTGCTGTTTTCAACTGAACACAACAGAAGTAGCTCATTTATGTTTAGGAGCTATGCTGTGAGAAAAATACCTATGTAGCACTAGAACCACATAGCACACTCACACTCTGGGAGGCACAAAAATGCTTTATAGTTGGAGCTCCCACTGTGGCAAAACAGGATCGGCGGTGTCTTGGGAGCAATGGGACTTGAGTTTGATCCCTGGCCTGACAAAATGGGTTAGGCATCTGGCATTGCCGCAGCTTCGGCTTGGATATGATCCCTGGCCCGGGAACTCCATATGCCGCAGGGTGGCCAAAAAAACACTGCACAGTACCATCACATTGAGAAGAAGGAATAGCAGAATTAAATTGTTTTTAACTCCCACTTTTATTTTTCTACTCTCTGAACAAATGGTTGAATGTGAGTATATCTGACTCAGAATTCTACAGGGACAGTTACAAGAAAAAAAAAACCTATTGATCGTCCATCTGCCAATAATAAATAATAATGTATTTGTTCTATGATTAAAAATCTAACCTGGAGTTTCCCGTCGTGGCGCAGTGGTTAACAAATCCATGAGGTTGCTGGTTCAATCCCTGGCCTTGCTCAGTGGGTTAACAATCCAGCGATGTGTGAGCTGCGGTGTAGGTTGCAGACATGGCTCAGATCCCGAGTTGCTGTGGCTCTGGCGTAGGCCGGCGGCTACAGCTCCAATTAGATCCTTAGCCTGGGAACCTCCACATGCCACAGGAGTGGCCCAAGAAATGGCAAAAAGGCCAAAAAAAAAACTAACCTAAAAATACCATATACTAAATTATCATTAAAGTAGACTATTACACCCAAAGTATTTGGTTTTTGAATTTTCTTTTCTTTTCTTTCTTTTTTTTTTTTTTTTTTTGCTTTTTAGGGCCACACCCTCCACACATGGAGGTTCCCAGGTTAGGGGTCAAATCGGAGCTGTAGCCACTGGCCTACGCCAAAGCCACAGCAATGCCAGATCCAAGCTGCATCTGCAATCTAAACCACAGCTCATGGCAACACCAGATCCTTAACCCACTGCCTGAGGCCGGGGATGGAACCCGAAACCTCATGGTTCCTAGTCAGATTCATTTCTGCTGAGTCACAACGGGAATGCCTGAATTTTCCTTCTTTGATTTTCACTTTTTTATGATATGGAACTTGCTTTAAAATTTAGAGTGAAGGGAAAAAAAATCCTTTTATTTCATCAAGCTAAAAGTAAATGAAAAAAAAGTAAGGGATTCTAGACTCTTAGCATGGCCAAAGGACTTAAAGGTAGGTCATCTAGTCAATCCCTTACTAGATCAATGAATCCTAAGAATTCTGGACTTAAATATTGGTCTAAGTGGCATAATTTGCCCAACAGGAAATAATTTATAACTTTTTAAGTTTTATCACTAGTTCAGTGTCCTACTTAGGCACGGAGTCAAGTGAGCAGTAACAAAGTATAGCTTCATCACCAACAGTGAAATAAATGTGCCTGGTACTTAGATTACAAGACTAATAAAATGCGTCTTAAAAAAAATTCGTTAAGAAAGTTATCTTACAAACAGAGTCATGGAGAAGTAGAGAAAATAAAGGGTTTATTAGTTTTTTTAAACTGACTTATTAAATGAAACATTCATTCAGCTCCTAGGTATAATCCTAGGTGTCAGTAAATTTGAAATTTGTTTACATTTCACTTCCATTTTTTAAAAATGCTTAGCTAGGGGTCTAATGGGAGCTGCAGCCGCTGGCCTACGCCACAGCCACAGCAATGCTAGATCCAAGCCCCTCCTTCGACCTTCACCACAGTTCACAGCAACACCGGATCCTTGACCTACTGAGCAAGACCAGTGATCAAACCCACAACCTCATGGTTCCTAGTTGGATTTGTTTCCACTGCACCACGATGGGAATTCCCAATTTTTTTTTTATTGGTGTGCTTCATATGTTAGGATATCGTGAATACTGTATTGCCTATTTCAGAAAAACCTGCTGTCTATGGCATTTCCAAGGAAAAAAATTTTAAGAATAGAATAATTTTCAATAGCTAAAAAATAGATAAAAATTATTTCGTCAGCTGTCAGACCAAAGGTTCAAAAAAACAGTAACAAATTGAGTCTGGCCTGCCCTAAAGATTGGTATTTGAGGAGTTCCTGTCGTGGCGCAGTGGTTGACGAATCCGACTAGGAACCATGAGGTTGCAGGTTCGGTCCCTGCCCTTGCTCAGTGGGTTAAGAATCCGGGATTGCCGTGAGCTGTGGTGTAGGTTGCAGATGTGGCTTGGATCCTGAGTTGCCGTGGCTCTGGTATAGGCTGGCAGCTACAGCTCCGATTCGACCCCTAGCCTGGGAACCTCCATATGCCGCAGGAGTGGCCCAAGAAATAGCAAAAAGACAAAAAGATTGGTATTTGAGAGGAGAACACTATCACAGTTTGAATGTCCAAGCTCTTCAGCCATATACTAATCCTCAGCCCTGATTACCACTGAGGCCAAGTATTCTTGATCAGGGCACTATGTACCCCACAGGCTCTTCAGATTTAGCAATGACCTAAGATTATGTACAAATCTGAATGCACATGTGTTTGTGTATGTTCTGATGCCAGATTCTTCAAGTTCAGTTGGGATCTCAAAAGATTTTTTACCGTAAATTTAAGGACCACTGATTTAAACAGCATTTCGTGATTGTTATCTGTCTTAATTTTAGGTTTCCACCTCACTAATTTTCATCTTCCCACCCATCTCAACCACAAAACTCTTTTTTGTTTTGATACTGGCTTCTTTATTCACTCCTTAAAGATAATAATGGGGAGTTCTCGTTGTGGCGCAGTGGTTAACGAATCCAACTAGAAACCATGAGATTGCGGGTTTGGTCCCTGCCCTTGCTCAGTGGGTTGACGATCCGGCATTGCCGTGAGCTGTGGTGTAGGTTGCAGACGCGGCTCGGATCCCGCGTTGCTGTGGCTCTGGTGTAGGCCGGTGGCTACAGCTCCAATTGGACCCCTAGCCTGGGAACCTCCATATGCCGAGGGAGCGGCCCAGGAAATAGCAAAAAGACAAAAAAAAAAAGATAATAATGGAAAACTAAAGATTCATAAAACGAGGAAAGACTCTATCTACTTAAAATTGCAGTCAATGGTAGCTTCAAAAGCAGAACCTATATGTATTTATAAGACATTTTTTAAGAAGTTATGGCTTCTATACTTATCTTTATCTTTTAAGGTATGTTAAGAATTAACAGAAAAAATACATATGACCATCACCCCTAACTCCACAACAGACATACATAGAGACTGATTTTATTGAGATGATGTTCCTTCAAGAATTAAACCTTTACTTCTAGAACAAAATGGTTTTGCTCTGATATAACAAGGACTGATTTAGCAAGGAACATCTTGATGAAAAAGGGCAGAAATGCTGAGAATGCTAGCCTACTTTTTAACTGACTTTCCTCCTCTAAGCATCTGTCAAGTGTGGGATGAGAAAAAGGTGCTGGAATCTGGAGAGGCAGACTAGAATAAAAATAATTTGGTTTCAAGAATTTCAGAGACAGAGAGACAGAAAATGCCACTGGGAAAATTATAGAAATAAGGTTAAAAAACTGCTCTGCTCCCCTTTACTGACAAATAACTTCACAAAAGATCTAATACATCTCATTTCTTCAATTCTTTAACCCTTTCTGATCTGACTTTTTCCTTTCCTTTACAACCCTCTCCCCTTATCTAAGCCATCACAAGACTTCTAAACATATCTTAAATCTGTCCACTGCTCTTCATGTCCACCATGATCCAAGATGACTTCTTCTCCTGACAAGTATTTATTTCTACTTCCTCTACTGTCCCCCTCTGATCAACTGTGTACAAAGTGGCCAGTGTCATCTTTAAAAATGGATCATGGCACTGACTAATAGTTCATGGCTTCCCAATGCATCTTCAAATTAAATCCAAACTTAACATTCAGAGAGTCAGTATAACAATAATTCACACTGTTCAAGTGCTTGGAACAGTGAGCGGCCAGCACTTCACAAATGCACTGTATATGTTAGCATATTGAGATACAGCCCCTGCCTGCCTCTCTCACCTTGAGGTGGCACTCTCCTCGATTACTGTTCTTTCGGTTAACTGCAAGCTCTTTCCCACTCTGGGCCTGCTGTTTCCCTCTGCCCGAAAGGCTTTTCTCTCAGACCTTTCAAGAACTTCTATCTTCCACTCATACTTCAAGTCTCAACCTAAATGTCACATCATTAATGAGTTCTTCTTCTCTCTTTCTAAGCACCACCCTCAATAATTATTGTTGTTAATACTTGTCTCATTCCCTGCACAATGCTTTATAGTTTTAATTACTTTTTTTTTCTCTCATTGGTTAAACTCTTTCTTAAACATCATCAGATGACTAAACGTCCATCCAAAAAATTCTCTAACTTAATGTAGGAAGCACTGGGTTCTAGTCTTTATATCAATATAATCTTAACTAATATAGGTATTAATCTCCTCTCACCAAGAAGCTAAAAAACTGGTCACGGGTATAAATGTGTTATGGCCTATGCTGTGATTCTTATACCTACACATTTCCCTTAATTGTTAATTAAATACAACCCAGTGTTCAACAAAGTATTGTGCTAGGTGCCAGAAGAAGAGGAGCCAGGAAGAGAAAATAAGGATTATTTCCTCCCTTAAGGTCTTGAACGATATAAGTTATATAGGATGGGAGAGACCAAAAAGAGGGGCATCTGAAGTAGAGAGAGGGGTAGAATGAAGAATCATGCTATGTATGTAAAAATGTCAATTGATGGTGCAATTGACACCATCAATTGAAAGATATAACATTATTTTATATTCCAAAAGACAAAAAATGCTGCCAAAATTAACTGTTAATAATCATTCATCGATTATGAAATATCATCAATACTAAGATGCATCCCAGTATGAGAGATACAACCCAGTTTAGACATGTTAAAAGTGTGAAGAAAAAGGAAGAGGAGAAGGGAGAAGAAAAGGAAAAGAAGGAGGAGGGGGGGGAAGAAAGAAAAAGAAAATTACCATTCTACAATTAAGGCAAAATCATTCTATTTGAGACTTCCTCAAAACATCTCGATGATACAGAATATTGGTTATTTATTAAATTTGCTATCAGGAAGGGGGGGAAAATGCCACTGAAAAGACAGGTCCCAGAGCAACCCTTCCTTTTTTATTGTTTCCATTAGCCTTGTACATGTCTGCCCATCTCTTTATTTTTAGCTTTTCTAAATAACCTTGTATCTCTCTTATATACAGCATAGTTGACTCATACTTTATAAAACAAACTGAAAATCCTTTGCGATTTTTTATTTTTGTTTTTTGGTCTTTTTAGGGCTGCATCCGAGGCATATGTAAGTTCCCAGGTTAGGGGCTGAATCGTAGCCACAGGTGCCAGCCTACACCACAGCCACAGCAGTGCCAGATCAGAGCTGCATCTGTGACCTATACCACAGCTCACAGCAACACCAGATCCTTAACCCACTGAGTGAGGTCAGGGATTGAACCCACATCCTCATAGATACTAGTCAGGTTTGCTACCGCTGAACCACAATAGGAACTCCCCCCCCCCCCACTTTTTTTTTAAGGTGAGTTAAATATTACAAAAAGATAAAGCTTTTAAAATCCATGTATTTTAAAACTCCTAATTGACTTGCGGATCCTAGGTAATGGCTTAAAGAGACAAGCTTATGAAAAGCATAACAGCAAATTAAAAATCTTAAGTAGCTAAAGTAATTACATTTAGAATGGATAGACAATATGGTCCTTTGTATAGCACAGGGAACTATATCCAATCTACTGGGACAGACCATGATGGAAAATAATATACATTAAAAAAAAGAATGTTAAATATCTGTAGTTAATAATTAAAATATTCCATTTCAAACCTCATGAGCCACTTACAAATATATAGTTTTAAACACTTATATTAGAAAACATGACTATGTACAAAACAGGGAAATGTGTGTGATTGGGTCACTTTGTTGTACAAGAGAACTCGATGGAACACTGTAAATCAACTTTAATTTAAAAAAAGAAAACAAAGGAGTTCTTGTCGTGGCGCAGAGGTTAATGAATCTGACTAGGAACCATGAGGTTGTGGGTTTGATCCCTGGCTTTGCTCAGTCTGTCAAGGATCTGGTGTTGCCGTGAGCTGTGGTGTAGGTCACAGACACAGATCGGATCCTGAGTTGCTTCGGCTGTGGTGTAGGCTGACGGCTACAGCTCCGATTAGACCCCTAGCCTGGGAATCTCCATATGCCGAGGGAGTGGCCCTAGAAAACGGCAAAAAGACAAAAAAAGAAAAGAAAAGAAAACAGGCTAATAATCAGTGAATTAAACATCTATCTGAAGGAATCAGAAATACAAAAAAGCCAAAAAAAAATTAGAATAAAATACCACTTCCAGTAACATATTAGGCTAGAAAATTCATCCAATTCTCTCACTGAAAACAAGTAAAAGTGATGGATAAAATTTTATTTCAAAAAATATTAAAACACCAAAGAGCTTACAAGATAGTAAAGAAATAACCAGTACAAAATCTATGAGAAAGCACAAACTCAAGAGAGATAAGTGGCATGAAAAAACTGTTTTTGTCCTGTAAACATCTGCCTAATTTTATTGTTTCGATTTTGACTATATCCTGGCAAAGAACAGAAGTCAAAGTCCAAGACCTACCCAACATGGAAAAAATCTATTAGAAGACCCTTTCTTCATAAAGCTGGGACCCCCACCAAAAGTTTCATCTTCAGGAAAAGAGTAAACCAGAAGTAAACCCAGTCTACGCATTCCCACATGGGATCTCCAAAGGACTACAAAGAAATCTGCCTTCCTGTTGCAGAAGAGAACAAGGATTCCTAAGAGACTGTAAAGACAAGTAAGCCCACACACATAACTGCAACTGAAACTCACTTCATTTGGGTAGTCCAAAACCTCAAAGTATGAATTTAGTCACCAAACTGTAGTATCTGGGGGAAAAAAGCAAAGGTAGAGTTCCCACTGTGGCCCACTGGGTTAATGATACAGCTTGTCTCTGTGGTGCTGCCAGTTCGATTCCCAGCAGTGGGTTAAGGATCTGGCATTGCCCCAGCTATAGTGTAGATCATAGATGCAGCTCGGACTCAATCCATGGCCTGAGAACTTACATATGTGGCCAAAAAAAATGAGAAAAAAAAATCAATGGTAAATCTTCTTGAAGCAAAGCATTTCCTTCTTAGGCCTCAAAGAATACACAAAAATATTTTTTCCAGGGACAATAGCAGTTCACATTTAAAATCTCACACAGGATAAATAAAAACAAATTTATACCTAGGTACAACATA
Organism: Phacochoerus africanus; assembly: GCF_016906955.1. Taxonomy (NCBI): domain Eukaryota; kingdom Metazoa; phylum Chordata; class Mammalia; order Artiodactyla; family Suidae; genus Phacochoerus; species Phacochoerus africanus. Next base: position 99,324,095 of record NC_062552.1, read on the forward strand.
TGAAAAGTCAAAAAACTAAAAAACAGAGCTCAAAAGCAGCCAGCTGTAAAAAAGGGGAGGGGGGAGACAGATTCACTTAAACAATTATTTGGCAGCTGATTTATCAATAGCAACAACAGAAACCAGAAGAAAGTGGAATTATTTCTTCCAATGGCTACAAAAATAACTGCTACCCCACAATTGCATACCTAATGAAATATCTATCAAGGATGAGGATGATGGAGTTTCCTGGTGGCTCAGTGTGTTAAGGATCTGGCATTGTCACTGCCATGGCACCAGTTCGATCCCTGGCTTGGGAACTTTGGCATGCAGTGAGTAAGGCCAAAGGGGGAAAAAAAAGAATGAGGACGATAAAGACTCTTTCAGACAAAAATTTTACAACATAAAATCCTATTTTAAAAAAATGCTAAAGAAAAATCGTTTCAAAAAGAAAGAAGGGGCATAGTTCCTGACGTGGTGCAGCAGAAATGAATTTGACTAGGAACCATCAAGTTGTGGGTTTGATTCCCTGCCTCGCTCAGTGGGTTAAGGATCCAGCGTTGCCATGGGCTGTGGTGTAGGTCGCAGATGTGGCTCAGATCTGGCGTTTCTGTGGCTGTGGCGAAGGCCAGTAGCTATAGCTCCAATTAGACCCCTAGCCTGGGAACCCCCAGATGCTGCAGGTGCGGCCCTAAAAAGACAAAGAAAAAAAAAGAAAAAGAAAAGAAAAGAAAGAAGGTAACCCAGATGGAAAAATCCGAAATCCCTAAAGGAATCAAGAACATACCAAATTGGAATTGACATCAAATATCAGGCTCATTTTCACCATATAAACTGAAGAGTTAGAAAAGCCATTTGATGGAGTTACTGTTGAGGCTCAGCAGGTTAAGAATCCTACATACTGTCTATGAGGGATGAGGGTTTGATCCCTGGCCTCGATCAATGGTTTGGGGATCTGGCGTCACTGAAAGCTGCAGTTCCAACTTGACCCTAGGCTGGGAATTTAAATACACCACAGGTGCAGCCATTAGGAAAAAAAAAGAAAAAAGCCAATTGACAGCAAAAGAGAAAGAAATAGATTAATAAAGGAAAGAGAAAGAAGTAAGGTGCTAGTAGTATTATATCCTCTGGTTCCAGCTGTTCTTAAGGCCTAATGAAATCCTGTCCTTGGAAACTGGGAGAGACCCCAGTGTCCTTATATTAGATTCTACTTTTCCCTTAAAAATGAAGAAAGGAGAAAGGTCATAAATTAATGAAATTTAAAACATATAATATAGAAAATCAAAGTCAAGCACTGGTTTTTTGATAAGACTAAGAAAATAGATAAAACCTCTAGCAAGACTGATAAAGGAAAAAAGGGAAGGTACAAAAATAGCAGCAATAAAAGAGATTAAATACTTAGAAAACAGAAATTTAAAAGACAAAAAAATATTTTAAACAATTTTATGCCAAATACTTAAAAAATTCAGACAAAATGGATGGATTCCTAAAAAATGGAAAAAAAAAAAACCTTCTGTAAACTGAATTAACTAGAAACAGAAATCCTCAATAAAACTATTTAGAAAATTGAATACATGTTTCCCTACAAAATACTAGGCTCACACCTCTCCCCCCTGCCAAAATAAGGCAAAGACAGTCAAACCGAAGTTCAACTAAACTTTCAAAAAGTACATTAGTCCAGTCTTATGTAAATCCTTTCAGGGAGAGGGGGGATTGTTCTCCACTCATACTCCTGGGGTTGGCATAATCAGGATACTAAAATTAAGGACATACTATAAGAAATAAAATTTAAGGACCAATTTCATCTGTGAACACATGCAAAACTTCTAAATAAAATAGTAATAAATTAAACCCAACTATGTAATTTTTAAAAGACCATCAGGATTAAGTTGGGTTCATTCCAGCAATGCAATGGTGATTCAACTTTAGAAAATCAATAAATGTCATTCACCACACTAACAGAATAAGGGAGGACAACCATACAATCATCTTCATAAATGTAAGAAAAGCATCTGATAAAAATCCAATACTTATTTTTCACACACATACAAAATCTTAGCCAAAGAACAAGAGAAAAGTATTTAAACCTCAGAATATCTATCAAATATCTATAGCAAACATTACTATTAATGGTGAAACATCAGGAGCATGTCATTGTAAAACTAAGTGCAATATAAGAATATCCACTATTGGAGTTCCTGCTATGGCACAACAGGATTGGCAGTGGTTCTTCAGCACCAGGACAAAAGTTCAATCCCTGGCCTGGTACAGTGGGCTAAAGGATCCAGCGTTGCAGCAGCTGTGGCATGGGATCAGATCTGATCCCTGGCCCAGGAGCTCCATATGCCACGGGGCAGCCACAAAAGAAAAAAGAAAAAAAGAATGTCCACTATTAACACTGTATTGAACACTACATTTGAAGTCCTAATTAGCATAGTAAAGCAAGAAAAAGAAAGTGTAAGCACTGGAAAGGAAGACACAGTTGCAATCATCATACTTTAGTAAGGTAGGCTAAACAGATCTACATACCAAGAAACTTGTATCAGCCAATAAAAATGAGAAAATATACTACTTACAATAGTAACATGAAATAATGTATCTAATAATTAAGAGATTTGAAAGAACTTTACGGAAAAAAAGAAACTTTACTGAAAGATTATTTTTTTGTCTTTTTGCCTTTTCTAGGGCCGCACTCCCGGCATATGGAGGTTCCCAGGCTAGGGGTCCAATCGGAGCTGTTGTTACGGGATCCGAGCCGCATCTACAACCTATACCACAGCTCATGGCAACGCCGGATCCTTAACCCACTGAGCAAGGCCAGGGATCGAACCCGCAACCTCATGGCTCCTAGTCGGATTCGTTAACCACTGCGCCAAGACAGGAACTCCTGAAATATATTTTTAAATATCTAAATATCTAGATAACTAGAACTAGACACATCATGTTCAAGGACAGAAAGGCTCAATAGCATAAAATAAAGAAAATAAATTAAATGCACATGTAGATTAAAAGCTACCGAGATCTTGGACTCGTATAAATCCTGCTTTTTAATAACAGCTTTTGAGTTTTTTTATGTAACTTAACCCAAATTACTCCCTTTTATGGATATTTTTTCAATTTGTATGAACTTGTTAGGCACTAATTATAGGTAATGTACTTTAACTAAATTGTAGCAATAGGAGTTTCTGTCGTGGCTCAGCAGAAACAAATCTGACTAGCATCCATAAGGATGCAGGTTCGATCCCTGGCCTCACTCAGTGGGTTAAGGATCCGGCATTACTGTGAGCTGTGGTGTTGGTTGCAGACACAGCTTGGATCCTGCGTTGCTGTGGCTATGTAGGCCAGCAGCTACAGCTCTGATTCGATCTCTACTCTGGTATCTTCCATATGCCACATGTGTGGCCCTAAGAAGACCAAAAAAAAAAAAAAAAATTGTAGCAAGAGTTGTTATGGTACTTCAGAATGTTGACAGCTACAATGAACAAGTATGAATGAAGAGAACATGATCAGTACATGGCTGATTTCTCGTTAAATGTGCTATGGTCCCATGAGTTCAAAGGTCAGTCAGATTCCACATTCACCATAATGTTAAATTCTAATAACCACTCCTACAAGTGATGAAATGTTGCCAACATTTTATGTATGTTTTCGTTCTTGATAATCAGCTATGAATACTGCCAAAAGCAAATATTCCTTAAAAGTCACCTAAAAATGTAAAAACTTATTCTGAATACAAATTCTACTTACAAGAGGAAAACAGATGAAACACATTTCTAATACAATAATCATATTGGGCTCAAAGGGTACCTCCAGTGGACCTATGTGTCATCCTTATACATGTAATACCCTTGTATATGTAAGACCTATAAGCAGTTGTCCAGTCTGCTTTACAATAGACCTAAACTTGATCAAATGTATGATTTTCTTTAGGTCTAACTTCCTCAAATTTAATTTTGATTTACTTAAGTTTCGTGATATATTACTGCTTAAACTTTGCTTTATCCAAATTTCCTAATAGTGAATTAGAAGTAATGATCATCTGCTTTACTGGTGGCTAGAAAATGATCACACTAAGAGGTAACATTGATTGAATGTTTACTGTGGGAGTTCCCGTCGTGGAGCAGCAAAAACGAATCTGACTAGGAACTATGAGGTTGTGCGTTCGATTCCTGGCCCCGATCAGTGGGTTAAGGATTCAACATTGCTGTGAGCTGTGGTGTAGGTTGCAGATGCGGCTTGGATTTGGCGTTGTTGTGGCTGTAGCGTAGGCCAGGGGCTACAGCTCCGATTAGACCCCTAGCCTGGGAACCTCCGTGGGTGCAGCCCTCAAAAAGACAAAAAAATAAAATAAAAATTAAAAAAAAAAGTTTGTGTATCTGGCACTGTTATAGACGCTTTGTAGACATTAAATCATTTATCTTCACAACAACCCTCTCAGGTGGACAATAATATTATCACCATTTTACAGATAGGAAAATTGAGGTACAGAAAAGCTGAGTTACTTTCCAATGTCACACAACTAAGTAGAGAACCTTAGGGATTCATGCCCAAGTAGCTGTCTCCAGAGCCCAGACCCTCAATTACTATATTATACTTCTTTTCATAATATTTAAAAGATACATGCAATTATTATGGATGAAAAAACTCACCATTAAGTAATTTATCAGTAAGAGAAATAACAGTTAAGCAATATCAATATCAATACAATTTAACATAGGTTGATACTTCACAGCTATTTCAAAGTCTCATGGCCATGATTAAGAGTTTTGAAGTTGGACAGACCTGGCTCTGAATCTTGGCTGTGCCCTTTACAAGCTGTGTGACTTTGGACAAGTTTCGTAACTTCACCAAGCCTCAGTTTCCTCATCTGTAAAATGAGAATAATAAACATCTCACAAAATTGTTGTTAGTAACATAAGTATTGCTACATTACATTGATATATGGTAAATCCAAACAAAACCAGGTACACAAAAGAGAAGGTTCACAATTTCCCCCAGGAAACATTACAAGGATGACCACTCCAAGTCATCAGAGCTACTATAAGAGCCACACACTAACAGAGAACCACAATCTCCTCTAATTCATAATAAATAACTTCCCTGGATAGAAGTCAAATGCCTAGAGGTAAATTACTGGATCTCTGAAAAATGAAGAACTATATGTACAGAAAGCGAGCCAAACAGGTAAGATAAAGTTGTTTGTTGACAACAACCCCCACAAATCCCATTCTACACATATCCTTTCTAAGATTAGTAGTATTCAAGGGGCCCAAAACAGGAAGAGCTATTTCAAGGAAAAGTGATTCCTGGCACTGGTAGGAAGGAATTTTTTTTTTTTCCCCCATTTTTGGCCACCCCGCAGCATATGGAGTTCCCAGGCCAGGGATCAGATCTGAGCCACAGTCCTGACCTTAAGCTAAAGCAATGCTGGATCCTTATTCAACTATGCCGGGCCAGGATTGAAACCACATCCTAGTGCTCCCAAGATACAGCCAATCCTGCTGTGCCACAGTGGGAGCTCCAGAAGGAATTTTTGTAAGAGAAAAACATAAAGAAACATACATGTCACCAAAGTAGGGTAGAACTACTGTTACCAATAAAGAGTGATTGTGTCCATTTATACCTGGCATTTTACTAGTTAAAACAAGTTAAAGTGTCATTACTGCTGTCTTTAGAATCTCAATAAAATAATTTTATTTTTTTGGTCTTTTTGCCTTTTCTAGGGCCGCTCCTGCAGTATATGGAGGTTCCCAGGCTAGGGGTCAAATCGGAGCTGTAGCCACTGGCCTACGCCAGAGCCACAGCAACGCGGGATCCGAGCCGCGTCCGCGACCTACACCACAGCTCACGGCAATGCTGGATCCTTAACCCACTGAGCAAGGCCAGGGACCGAACCCTCAACCTCATGGTTCCTAGTCAGATTCGTTAACCACTGTGCCACAACGGGAACTCCTCAATAAAATAATTTTACAGTAAATAACCAGATTTCTATCAACACCTGCATTTACCATAATATATTTATTTGTGATAAGGTTAGATTTCTCTGAAGGGGTGATTTTAGCAATACAATAAAAAAATCTTTTTAAAAAAGGAAAAAACAGGAATTATACAAAAATCTTACAGGACAATTTTGTTATAGAGCTCATTAATACTATCACCAAGGTGAGTTTTTATGAATGTCATCAGTCTAATAGTATGGATTATATTAATAATTACTATTATTTTTTGTCTTTTTAGGGTGCACCTCCCAGGGTAAGGGTCAAATCCGAGCTGTAGCTGCTGCCCTACACCACAGCCACAGCAATGTAGTATCTGGGCCATGTCTGCAACCTATAACACAGCTCATGGCAACACCGGATCCTTAACCCACTGAGCAAGGCCAGGGATCAAACCCGCATCCTCATGGATTCTAGCTGAGTTCATTACCACTGAGCCACGACAGGAACTCCTATATTATTATTAAAAGGACATGTTACATAAAAATAATTATTAAAATGTGTGTTCACTGTAGCTCAAAAGATTTAATATAAAAACTCCCACCCTTCAAAATATTCCCTTTAAAAAAATAATTGCAAAAATAGCTTCAAATTTTCTTCATAAATTTGTAACATTATCTGTCTGGAACAAAGGCAATCTAATTTTTACAAAGCACTTTTCCCCCAGGTCACCCCTTGGCATATGGAGCTCCCAGCCAGGAGCATCTGCGGCATTGCTGGATCCTTAACCCACTGTGCCGGGCTTGAACTGACTGAACTGACTGACTGAAGAGACTGGGAAGCTGCTGATTCCACTGCTCCACATCGGGAACTCCCAAAGAACCTTTTAAAAGAAAACCTATTCGGGAGTTCCCATCGTGGCACAGTGGTTAACAAATCTGACTAGGAACCATGAGGTTTCGGGTTCGGTCCCTGCCCTTGCTCAGTGGGTTAAGGATTCGGCGTTGCCGTGAGCTGTGGTGTAGGTTGCAGACGCGGCTCGGATCCCGAGTTGCTGTGGCTCTGGCGTAGGCCGGTGGCTACAGCTCTGATTCAACCCCTAGCCTGGGAACCTCCATATGCCACGGGAGCGGCCCAAAGAAACAGCAACAACAACAATAACAACAACAAAAAAGACAAAAAAAAAAAAGAAAACCTATTTGTTTTTTAGGGAATGTTCAGGAAATCCTTAAAGTACCTATTTTATAAATGTTTAAGGAAAAGAACAAAGACATGAGGTGCTAACCTTGACAGAAATCCAAACAAGAAAAAGCAGGTACCTCTGTATCTTAACAATTTGGAGTTTTTCTACTTGACTGGCATTTCCATCACTGCTCTACTTTCTTTAAATGATGAGAATAATTTTTTGTCCTTTTTAATGAGTTTTTTTTTTTTCTCTTTTTTGTTGTTGTTGTTGCTATTTCTTGGGCCGCTCCCGCAGCATATGGAGGTTCCCAGGCTAGGGGTTGAATCGGAGCTGTAGCCACCGGCCTACGCCAGAGCCACAGCAACGAGGGATCCGAGCCACGTCTGCAACCTACACCACAGCTCACGGCTTAGCCCACTGAGCAAGGCCAGGGATCGAACCCGCAACCTCATGGTTCCTAGTCGGATTTGTTAACCACTGCGCCACGACGGGAACTCCCTTTTTTTTTTTTCCTCTTTTTTGTTGTTGTTGTTGTTGTTGCTATTTCTCTTTTTAATGAGTTTTATAAATTCAATAATGTCAAGTTGGTTCAATCACAACTCAAATATATGAAAAAACTTTAATTGAGGAATTATCAGGTAAAATTTTATGTTAAAAAATTACAAATACCACTAATTATTTACATTTTACCCCTTTTGTTTTGTCATTCTCTCTCTTCCTAATACATTTTTTTCTGAACCATGTGAGAGTGAGTGGCGGACACTATACCACTTAGCCCTCGATATTTCCATGTATTTTCCTAGGAATATAGAAATTCACTTAGATTAAGTACAGTAGAGCTAATCAAATTGGTGTTGTATCAATGTTAAAATTTCTATTATATAATTACAGTCCACATTCAAATATCATTAACTGCTTTTAAAATGTGCTTTAAAGCTACTGATTTCCCCACTCCAGAATCCAATTCAGAAGAATGCACTGCATTTAGCGGTAATGTCTTTTTAGAATCGAACATCTGGAACAGTTTCTCACTCTATGTCTTTTAAGACTGATATTTTAAAAGAATACAGACCAGTTATTTTGTAAAATGTTCTTCAATTTAGGTTTGTCTGATAGTCTCTCACGTTTAAATTCAGGAGATGCATTTTTGTATGAATGTCACAAAGTAATCTCAATACATCATATCAAAAGCTGCAAGAGGCTGAGTGGGTTCTATTACCAGTGATGTCAACTTTCATCACTTGGTTGAGGAGTATCTGCCAAGTTTCTCCATTGTAAAGTTACTGTCTTCCTCTTTGTAATAAGTGAACATCTTGTTAGGAACTACCGTGAGAATATATAAATAGCATATTCCTCATCAAACTTTTATCCAATAGTTTTGGCACCTGCAGATGATTTTTGTGTCAAAGTACTACTTAAAAAATTTTATTTTTTCTTTTTTAGCCACATCTGTGGCATGAAGAAGTTCCTGGGCCACGGATCAAACCCACACCATTGAAGCGACCTGAGTGGCTGCAATGACAATGCCAAATCCTTAACCCACTGAGCAACAAGAGAACTCCTAAAAGCACTATTTTTATTGTTCCAAAAAGATTACCTTCTTTTTTCTTTTAGGGCCACACCCATGGCATATGTAGGTTCCGTGGTGGGTAGGGGTCAAATCAGCTGTAGCCGCTGGCCTATACCACAGCCACAGCAATGCAGGATGAGAGCCAAATCTTCAACCTACACCACAGCTCACAGCAACACAGGATCCTTATCCCACTAAGCAAGGTCAGGATATCAGTCATGGATATTAGTCAGATTCATTTCCACTGAGCCACAACGGGAACTCCAAAGAGATCATTTTCTAATTTCAACACTTCTACACTAATTCGTAATTTTAAGGAAGAACCTTCCCTTCTCCCCAACTTGGTAATTTATTCCTTCACATACTTATATTTGTACGGTTTCTATTTTTTCAATAGGTTATAATCTATAACTATCATTATGCATTTGGCCAGTGGCTGCTTCTCTAAACTGGTTCTTGTTTGTTTTGACATATCCCATCATTCTTTGACAAACTTCTTACTTTCTAAAACAATAATACATTCTAGCTCTTCTTTTTTTTTTTTTTTTGTCTTTTGTTGTTGTTGTTGCTATTTCTTGGGCCGCTCCCTCGGCATATGGAGGTTCCCAGGCTGGGGTTGAATCGGAGCTGTAGCCACCAGCCTACGCCAGAGCCACAGCAACGCGGGATCCGAGCCGCGTCTGCAACCTACACCACAGCTCACGGCAACGCCGGATCCTTAACCCACTGAGCAAGGGCAGGGACCGAACCCGCAACCTCATGGTTCCTAGTCGGATTCGTTAACCACTGCGCCACGACGGGAACTCCCATTCTAGCTCTTCTTATACTTTTCCCTGTCTAGTTTTTCCTGGGATCAGACATTTCTCCAAGGAACTCTGGTTTCCTCCAAGTGGAGAATGGTTTAAGAACCAACATATTGAAGTTAGGTGTGTTCATTATAACAGCTTCTGTTAGCAAACAAAGCTGTAAATACATACACACATACATGCATATACACACACACACACATGTCTCTAAGAGAAATGTATGTATGCATATACATGCATACATGTATGCTTCTCTATCTTTAAGTAAATGTTTAAAAACCATGAGTTTGGGAGTTTCTGTTGTGGCTCAGTGGGGTATGGACCTGACATCTCTGTAAGGATGTGGGTTCAGTCCCTGGCCTGGCTCAGAGGGTTAAAGATCTGGCATTGCCATAAGCTGTGGCACAGGCTGCAGATGTGGCTTGGATCCTGTCTTGCCATGGCTGTGGCGCAGGCTCCAGCTGCAGCTCAGATTCAACCCGTGGCCCAGGAATTTCCATATGTGCAGGTGCAGCCATAAAATGAAAAAACAACAACAACAACAACATGAAAAACAAAAACCCTATAAACAACCATGAGTTCCTAACCTCCAAACATCATAGGGTTTATTCAACTCATCTCTTCTGTATATATTTATATAAAACTCCCTTCTCCAACAATGAAGAACCTTGCTCCCATTATCCTCAATACAGTTATTTGTTCAATCCTAAAATAGAAAATAGTTTCAAAATTGCCAATTCATAACATTACAAAAACAGTCTACTAACTAGTGTTTGTTATATGTATTTGTTTACAGTACTTTTTATATTGAGTTTGAAAGTGTACTCCGCTCAAATGTTACCTGGGTTACTTATCTTTCCCCCTTCAACATGTTTACATTATTCATTTGAATCACAGTTAAGTTCATTTGTTTCTATTTATATTTTAGGGTTTTATCTCATCTTTATTAATCTTTATTTGCTGATTTTGTCTTGTTTAGTATCTAAAACATTAGCATGACAATGTTTTCTCATATCCTGAATTGATGGCATATGCAGTGGTACTCAGCATTCTCTCTGAACCAACGGTTGGTTGTAAGATAGCATTATAGTTTAAAAGCGTATTTCCCATAAGAAAGGAGCCTTTCAGAAGCCAAGTATATGTATCTACCACCACTCCCACCGAGGCCCAGCTGTTTTCTGGGAATTACTATTTCTAGAAATAGAAAAAAGAATAAAATGAAATGGGCAAACTCTAGTCCAGCAACCTCATAGATCATTACTTGTAAAACAGTTTCAAACTATGCCACTTAGAGAGATGCCACAGGGTGGAGAGGGCAGAACTCCCAGTCCCTGACCTGACTTGAATTAAAGCTGCTATGCTTTTATTAGTATAATTTATTGGGTTTCAGCCTGAGATTTTGTTCATTCAACTCATTCAGCAAACATTTACTGAGTTTCTACGTTGTACCAGGTACTGTCTAGGCGCTTCAGTAAAAAAAGCTTTCATTCATGAGACTTAAAATTCTAGATGTGGGAGAGACAAACTATACACCTAAATAAAATATATAGTTAGTTAAAAGATAAAAGTTACAGAAAAAATTCATCAAGATAAAAGGGTTCAGAAGTAAAAGGGTCATGGAGAAGGAACACAGTTTGCAGTATTAGATAAAGTGTTTAGTTTAGGTCTCACCGAAAAGCTTCCTTTTACATAAATAATTAAGTTTTGAAAGTCACTAGGAGAGAGAAAGAGCAGCCTAAATTTCCAGCTGGTGCCAACGCTATGTCTACAGGTCTAGGGACAGACTATCAGAAAAAAGTCATGAAACATTTATCTTTCTTCTTTCATTGAATTGTAGCCAAAATCTAGAAACTTAGGTTGGTTTTTCTCTATCTAGACCCTCTACTTTGTAAGTAATTACACATTTCTCTTAGATTCTGGCAAAGGGCTTTCCTATCAGTCTCAAAAACAGAAATATTAAAATTTTATTTTCCTTCAAATGATTTTAATGGGAAATTGGCAGAGGCAGTATCAGGGCCATTAACCATTCTTTTAGACCTTTAAACTACATTGATTTTTATTTATCCTATCCAAGTACCACTATCACTCCCCTATTTTATAATCAGTAAAAGACTAAGACACCTAATCCTTCTCTGTTGTGCAAATTACAGCACTCAAATCCTAAACAAAGGAGTTTGTTTGAACCAAAGTACATAACTTTATAATAATCACAGGTAACAGTTAATCAGCTCGTAATATGTGCCAGCTACTGTTTTAAATGACTTATGTAGGAGTTCCCGTTGAGGCTCAGTGGTTAACAAACCCCACTAGTATCCATGAGGACGTGGGTTCCAGCCCTGGCCTTGCTCAGTGGTAAGGATCTGGCATTGCCACGAGCTGTGGTGTAGGTCCCCAATGGGGCTTGGATCCCATGTTGCTATGGCTGTGGCAAAGGCTGGCAACTACAGCTCTGATTCAACCCCTAGCCACCTGGGAACCTCCATATACTGTGGGTGTGGCCCTAAAAAGACAAAAAAAAAATGACTTACATGTATTACTTCTTTTATACATTATAACCACCTTATGTAATAAGTACCATCAGTACCTTCCTTTTATCAATGAAGAAACTGATACATGGAGAGGTCAAATGACCTGTTCAGGATTACAAAGCTTCTAAGTGACAGAGCTGGGATTAAAAAAACATGCAGTTTTGCCATTAACTGTGCACGTTAAAATGACTCTCAAAAAATCTTTACATAGGAGTTCTATGGCTCAGTGGGTTAAGGATCCGGCGTTGTCACTGCTACAGCTTGCACTGCTGCTGTGGCGCAGGTTCTATTGAAGGGAATGTCTAAAAAAAAAAGAAAAAGAAAAAAATCTTGGAGTTCCTGTCCTAGCTCGAGCAGGTTAAGAGCCCAACTGGTATCCATGAGGATGCAGGTTTGATCCCTGGCCTCACTCAGTGGGTTAAAGGATTTGGCATTGCTACAAGCTGCACTGTAGGTCACAGATGAGGGTTGAATCTGCCATTGCTGTGTATGTAGCGTAGGATAGGCCTGCAGCTGCAGCTGCAGCTCCAATTCAATCCCTAACCTGGGAACCTCCATATGCCACAAGTATAGCCCTAAAAAGACAAAAAAAAATTTAAATTCTATCTTGCTAGATTTAACTAATTCGACCTATAGAGGGGGGAAAAATTTTTTTGACTTAAATGCTGTCATCCAATATATAGACTATTTTTCAAAGCTTTAACTGAATACTTCATCAGCATGCCATGAAGAGAGATCCAATGAAGCTATCGATAAGAAAAATGTGTCTAGAAATACTAGCAAATCAAATCCAACAGTGTATAAAAAGAATTATATACCATAACCAAGTGAGCTTTATCTCAGGTATGCAAGGCTGATTCAACATTTGGAAATCATTTAATGTAATCTATCACATTAACAGATTAAAAGAAAAATCACATGTTCATATCAAGAGATATACAAAAGGCATATGGCAAAATCCAAGACTCATTCATAATAAAAACTCAGCAAAGTAGGAATAGAGAGGAATTTCCTCAACTTAATAGGGAATAGCTACAAAAATCTACAGCTAACATCTTACTTAACTATGAAAAACTAGAAAGCTTCCTGATAAAATCAAGAACATGGTAAGGTGTCTCCCCTCACCACTCCTTTTTAACACCATATCACCACTCCTAGTAAACACCATTAACTAGGAAAACTTCATTAATGGAAAAAGACAAGAAAAGGAAACAAAGGTATACAGTTTAAGAAGGACAAAATAAAACTGTCTTTGTTCACAGATGACAGAATCATCTATGAAGAAAATCCGAAAGAATCACCAAAAACTAATAAGCAACTAACTGTAGCTCTGATTAGACCCCTAGCCTGGGAACCTCCATATGCTGCAAGCGCAGTCCTAAAAAGAAAAAAAAAAAAAAAGCAATTCCAATCAAAATCCCAGCAAGTTATTTTGTGCATATTGAGAAACTCATTCTAAGATTTAAAGCCCCCAAATAGACCCACATAAATATAGTCAACTGATCTTTGACAAAAGAACAAAGGCACTATAATGGAGAAAAGATAGTCTTTTTAACAAATGATTCTGGAACAACTGGACAGCCACAAAAAAATTGATACAGAATTTACACTCTTCACAAAAATTAATTCAAAATGGATCAGAGATCTAAATGAAAAATGCTAAACTATAAAACACAGGAAAAAATCTAGTTGACCTAGGGTATGATACTTTTTTTTTTTTTGTCTTTTTAGGGCCACATCCAAGGCATATGGAAGTTCCCAGGCTAGGGATTGAATTTGAGCTACAGCTGCCGGCCTATACCACAGTCACAGCAATGAAGGATTTGAGCCTCGCGCCTGAGTACTTCACCACAGCTCACGGCAAACTGGATCCTTAACCCACTGAGTGAGGCCAGAGATCGAACCTGCAACCTCATGGATACCAGTTGGGTTTGTTAACCACTGAGCCACCAAGGGAGCTCCTGATATTGATTTCTAAAACAGACCAAAAGAAAGCAACCAACAAGGGATTAATCTCCAAAATATACAAACATCTCATACAGCTTTACATATACAAAAAAAAAAAAATTTAAAAAAACACTATGTAGTATACCTGAAGCTAATATAACACTGTATGACAACTATATTTCAACAAGGAACAGCCCAGATTTCTAAATCTTATCTAAAAACATGTCTCAAAAGACTAACATTTTCTCTTCCTATATTAGACAAAAACATCAAAGTGCTGCTGCTTATTCTAGAATGGTTTTTTTAAATGTAGTTTGTAAAAAACACTGTGATTTGAAAGAGAAAACATATCTTCATTCACTCAATAAATTATGTACTGAGAACCAACCATACAGGCTTTCTTTGATGGCTTAAATCTCTCATGCTTCTTTTTAACTCAAGTTTTCTAATTCATAGTTCTAACAACCTCTTACTTTTCCCTAAGTTAATTCTATTCACCCTTCAGAGCTCCTGCCCAAATATCACTTCCTCAGAGTAGCCATCCTTGATCATCCCCTTCATCTAAATCTTTATAATAAACTCATAACACTCTCTCCTCTACTGTTTATCACAAGTTAAGTGTGTTCTTAGTATCTTTCCTCCCTATGGGAATATAAGCTGCATTAAAGCAGGATCTTCACATGTCAAGAGCATTGCAATGATTACTATATGCTTAAAATTGTTTATAATATTGCTTTATTATTAAAATATTTAATAAATGATTTAATAATAAGTAGAGATAACCACAACAAATTATTATAGAGTAAATTATATCAGACCAATGCTCTTGGCAAGAAAAACTATAAAAACTGGATTTAAAAAAAAAGAAGAAGAAGAAGGCAGCCAGGATGTGAGAAGCCAAAATATCAGTGGAAAAAGGAAATACAGAGTTAAGTCTAATATTCTCCACTACTATTCCCTCCTGAAGCAACTAGCACTGGACTAGAGCTTTCAGCATTCTTACAGGGCTACAGAGGCAGAAATCAGAGTTCAGGGCTTAAGAAGAGAGGCAGGATTTGAGGGGCTATGATTCCAGAGAAAAGGCAACCCAGAAAAAAAGTGAGTCTGAACATTCTATACTGCTTTTGCTCTCACGGTATTTACTGAATCCTAACACGTGTGGGGGCAAGTGGCCAAAAACCAAGCAAAGTGTCTATTTTAAAGCAAAAAACATAAGTAGAACTTCTGGTAGTCTCACAATGCTAGGCAAAGAAAAATTACATTTTAGGGCCTGCCAAGATGTAGAAGCCTTGGCAAACATCCCGGGATTCTATTTGATACCTCTGAAGGACAGCACTCTTGGACTAAGGGGAAACTGGATTTAAAACAGCCCTTAAGAAGCCTAAAACAAAGCCTCAAGTCATCTCAAGCCTGTATCGAATCAAGGTTGTCTGTTCCTACTTTACCAAGAGAAGAAATTAAATCCTCTCTAGAGAACACTATCATCATCAAGAGCCCCTGTAATTTCTCATACACAGTGTTTGACGTTCATTTTCAAAATTACCAGGAATGCTAGGAGATAAGACCAAATGACTGAAAGCCAAGAGAAAAAGCAGACAATAGAAAAAGACCAAAAGGGGATCAAGACATTATAATTATTACAAAGAGGCTTTAGGGGTTCTCATCGTGGCTCAGTGGTTAACGAACCCAACCAGCATCCATGAGGACTGGGTTCAATCCCTGGCCTTGCTCAGCAGATTAAGGATCTGGTCTTGCTGTGAGCTGTGGTGTAGGTTGCATATGCAGCTCAGATCCTGCATTGCTATGGATGTGGCTTAGGCCAGCTGCTACAGCTCTGATTCGACCCCTAGCCTGGGAACCTCCATATGCTGTGGGTGCAGCCCCTCCCCCCCCCAAAAAAGACCAAAAAAAAAAAAAAAGAGGCTTTAAAATAACTGTAATTAGCATGTTCAGGAAAATAGTAAGATGAGAATTTTACCAGAGAACTGGAATCTATAAAAACAAATGAAAAATAATAAAATGGAAATTCTAGAACTAAAAAATACATAACAAAATTAATAAAACAGATGTGTGTGGGAGTTCCCTTCATGGCTCGGAGGTTAACAAACCTGACTAGGATCCATGAGGATATGGGATCAAACCCTGGGCTCCCTCAGTGGGTTAAGGATCTGGCATTGCCATGAGCTGTGGTGTAGGTCACAGATGTGGCTCAGATCCCATGTTGCTGTAGCTGTGGCATAGGCTTGGCAGCTGTAGCTGTGGCATAGGCTTGGCAGCTGTAGCTCTGATTCAGCCCCTAGCCTGGGCACTTCCATATGCTACAGGTACGGTCCAAAGAAACAAAGAAAAAAAAACAAATGCATGTAATAGCAGATTGGACACTAAATGAAACAGAAAACAGGTCAACAGAAAATATCCAGATGAAGGACAGGGAGGAAAAAAAAAAAAAAAAGATGGAAAATACTGAAAAGCATGAGGGTAGATATACAGGATACAGAGACATTTCTAATATACAGGTATCTAGAATCCCAGAAGAAAGTGAGTGAAGAGGGCAGAAGCAATATTAAAAGAAATATTCCAAACCTGACAAAAGACACCAAGCTACAGATTCAAGAGTGTCTATGGAGAAGTTCCCATTGTGGCACAGCAGAAACAAATCTGACTAGGATCGATGACGATGGATGAAAGTTTGATCCCTGGCCTTGCTCAGTGGGTCAGGAATCTGGTGTTGCCATGAGCTGTGGTGTAGGTCGCAGACATGGCTCAGATCTGGCACTGCTGTGGCTGTGGTGTAGGCCAGTGGCTACAGCTCCAATTCAAACCCTAGCCTGTGAACCTCCATACGCTGCAGATCCAGCCCTTAAAAAAAAAAAAAAAAAAAAAAAATGCAAAAAAAGAGTGTCTATGGAATACAAGCATTTTAAATATAAAGAAAATCACCTAAAAGCCTTACTGCAAACTAATGAAAACCAAAGAGGTTACCTCTCTAACAAAAGCAGTGGAGTCTGAAGGCAATGGGATCATGTATTTAAAATGCTGAAAGAAAATAACTGCCAACTTGGAATTCTATGCCCAATGAAAATACCCATTAAAGGTGAAGACAAAATAGGAGATGGGATTAAGATGGAGGAACAGAAGGACTGGAACTCAACTTCTCTCCTAAAAACAACAAAATTCACAACTAAAGGCTGAGCACTCTTCACCCACATGGACTGAAAACCTTAAAAAAGATATCCTACTCCAGAAGAAAAAGAGGAGGACACATCAAGAGGTAGAAGGGGTGATTTCTCGATATAAACAACCACATACCTCCTGGGTGGGAAGCTCCATAGACTGAAAACTAACTGGGCACTTCCACAGTTAGTGGAAGACTCACCTACAGGAGTGAGAGTTCTGAGCCCCACATCAAACCCTCATGTGCAGGGATCTGGCACTGGGAGAAAGAGCCCCAGAGCACCTGGCATTGAAGGCCAGTGGGGCTTGTGCGTAGGAGCTCCACGGGACTGGGGGAAACGGAGACCCCATTCTTAAAAGGCGCACACACACTTTCACGTGCACTGGGTCCCAGGGCAAAGCAAAGTCTCCATGGAAATCTGGGTCAAACCTGACTGCAGTTCTTGGAGGACAGCGTGGGAAAACTGGGGTGAACATGGCTTGTTGTGAGGGAAGGACATTGAAAGCAAAGCTCTCGGGAATATTCTCTGGAGTTGGCCATTTAGGGAAGATCAGGCCCCACCCCTCAGTCAGATGGTGAGAAGCCCCAGGGCAAACAACAACCCAGGTGGGATCACAGCCCCGCCCCTCAGCAAACAGGCTACTGAAGACCCCTCAGGCACACAGCTGCCTCTAATCCCATCCAGAGACTAAGCCCCACCCACCAGAGGGATTAGAATCGGCTCCACCTACCAGTGGGCAGGCATCAGCCCCTCCCATCAGGAAGCCTACAGCAAGCCCCCATACCGACTTCAGCCACAGGGGGGCAGACATCAGAAGTAAGAGAGGCTACAACTCTATTATCTGTAAAAAACGTCACCACACCAAAAACCTATAAAAACAAAAAGACAGAGAACGATAACTCAGATGAGGGAGAAAGGAAAAACCCCAGAAAATCAGCTAAGAGATGAGGAGATTCTCAGCCTCCAGCAAAAAGACTTTAGACTGTTGATGCTGAAGATGATGCAAGACATTGGAAATAAACTGGAGGCAAAGATGGATAACTTACAGGAAACACTGACCAAAGAGATACAAGATATAAAACTTCAACAAGAAGAGATGCAAAATACAGTAACTGAAATAAAAAATTCTCTAGAAGCAGCTAACAGCAGAATACAGGAGGCAGAAGAATGAATAAGCAAGGTGGAGGACAGATTAGTGGAAATTATGGATGTAGAATAGAAAAGAGAAAGAAGATTGAAAACAAACGAAGAGAGTCTCAGAGAACTCTAGGACAACGTTAAACGCACCAACATCCGTACTACAGGGGTGCCAGAAGAAGAGAGAGAGAGAGAGAAGGGGACAGAAAAAATATTCCAAGTGATAATAGCCGAAAACTTCCCTAACAGGGAAAGGAACCACTCAGTCAAATCCAGGAAGCACAACGAGTACCATATAAAATAAACCCAAGGAGGAATACACTGAGACACACATTAATCAAACTGACAAAATTAAAGACAAAGAGAAAATCTTGAAAGCAGCTAGGAAAAAGAAACAAGTAACATAGAAGGGAACCCCAATAAGGTTATTGGCAGACTTTTCAGCTGAAACTCTGCAGGCCAGAAGGGAGTGGCATGATATACTTAATGTGATGAAAGGAAAAAACCTCCAACCAAGATTACTTCACCCAGCAAGTCTCTCATTCAGATTTGAAGGAGAAATCAAAACCTTCACAGATAAGCAAAAGCTGAGAGAATTCAGCAACACTAAACCAGCCTTACAACAAATACTAAAGTTACTTCTCTAGGCAGAAAAGAACAAGAGAAGAAGGAAAGAAAAAAGAGCAGCAAAAACAAATCCAAAGTATTTAATAAAATGGCAATAAGAACATACATATCGATAATTACCCTAAATGTTAATGGACTAAATGCCCCAACCAGAAGACACAGACTGGCTGAATGGATACAAAAACAAGATCCATATATATGCTGTCTTCAAGAGACCCACTTCACTTCTAGGGACACATACAAATTGAAAGTGAGAGGAGGGAAGAAAATATTTCATGCAAATGGGGATCAAAAGAAAGCTGGAGTAGCAATACTCATATTAGACAAAATAGACTTTAAAATGAAGAATATGGGAGTTCCCGTCATGGGGCAGTGGTTAACAAATCCGACTAGGAACCATGAGGTTGCGGGTTTGGTCCCTGCCCTTGCTCAGTGGGTTAAGGATCCGGCGTTGCCATGAGCTGTGGTGTAGGTTGCAGACTCGGCTCGGATCCAGCGTTGCTGTGGCTCTGGTGTAGGCCGGTGGCTACAGCTCCAATTCGACCCCTAGCCTGGGAACCTCCATATGCCACGGGAGCAGCCCAAAGAAATAGCAAAAAGACAAAAATAAAATAAAATAAAATGAAGAATATTTTAAGGGACAAAGAAGGACGTTACATAATGATCGAAGGATCAATCGGAGAACATAACAATTTTAAATATCTACGCACCCAACACAGCTTTCACCACAATATATAAAGCAACTGCTAACAACCTTAAAAGGAGAAATCGACAATAACACAAAAATAGTGGGGGATTTTAACACCCCACTTACAGCAGTAGACAGATCAACCAGACAGAAAATCAATAAGGAAACACAGGCCCTGAATGATACATTAAACCAGATGGACTTAATAGATATTTATAGGACATTTCATCCAAAAGCAACAGAATACACATTCTTCTCAAGTGCACATGAAACATTCTCTAAGATTGATCACATCCTGGGCTACAAATCCAACCTCGGTAACTTTAAGAAAATTGAAATCATATCAAACATCTTTTCCAACCACAACGCTATACGACTGGAAATCAACAACAAGAAAAGAAAACTGCAAAAAACACATGGAGACTAAAGGTGAAGACAAAATAAAAAGTGCTTTTGGACAAAAACAAAATATTCACTACCAGTAGACTCACACTAAAAGAAAATAATCAGGAGTTCCTGTCGTGGCACAGTGGAAATGAATCCGACTAGGAACCAGGAGGTTGCACATTCAATCCCTGGCCTTGATCAATGGGTTAGGATCTGGTGTTGCCGTGAGCTATGGTGTAGGTTGCAGATGCAGCTTGGATCTGGCGTTGCTGTGGCTGTGGTGTAGACCAGTGGCTACAGCTCCAATTGGACCCCTAGCCTGGGAACCTCCATATGCTGAGGGTACAGCCCTAAAAAGACCAAAAAAAAAGAAAAAAGAAAAGAATCAAGTGAAGTAAAAGTCATAAAGACAAATGTTACATGTTATTACTTCTGTGTGAAATCTAAAGATTATAAAAATGAATCTACATACAAAATAGAAATAGACTCACAGACACAGAAAACAAGCTATGGTTACTAAAGGTGAAAGAGGTGGATAAATTAGGAATAGGGAATTAAAAGATAAAACCTGGGGAATTCCCACTGCAGTTCACTGAGTTAAGGACCTGACTAGTATCCATGAGGATCCAGGTTTGACACCCAGCCTTGCTCAGTGGGTTAAGGATCCAGTGTTTTTTGTGTGTTTTTTTGTCTTTTTTTTTTGCTATTTCTTTGGGCCGCTCCCACAGCATATGGAGGTTCCCAGGCTAGGGGTCGAATCGGAGCTGTAGCCACTGGCCTACACCAGAGCCACAGCAACGCTGGATCCGAGCCGAGTCTGCAACCTACACCACAGCTCATGGCAACGCCGGATCCTTAACCCACTGAGCAAGGGCAGGGACCAAACCCGCAACCTCATGGTTCCTAGCCGGATTCGTTAACCACTGCGCCACGACGGGAACTCCAAGGATCCAGTGTTGCTGCAAGCTGTGGAGTGTGTCACAGATGCAGCCTGGATATGGAGTTGCTGTGGCTGTGGTGTATGCCAACAGCTATAGCTTGGATTTGATCCCTAGCCTGGGAACTTCCATGCACCATAGGTGTGGCCCTAAAAAGACAAAAAAAATAAAATAAAATAAATAAAAAAACAAAAGCTGGAGTTCCTATCATGGCACACTGGAAATGAATCCAACTAGGAACCACGAGGTTGAGGATTCGATACCTGGCCTTGCTCAGTGGGTTAAGGATCTGGTGTTGCCGGGAGCTGTGATGTAGCCGCAGACGCTGCTCAGATTCCACATTGCTGTGGCTGTGGCTTAAGCCAGCAGCTGTAGCTCCAATTCGATCCCTAGCCTGGGAACCTCCATATGCTGCAGGTGCGGCACTACAAAGCAAAAAACATAAAAATAAAGGCTAAAAACTACTCCATATAAAATATATAAGCAACAAGGATTTACTGTATATAGCACAGGGAACTATATTCAACATCTTATAATAATCTATAATGGAAAATAATCTGAAAAATATATATATACATATGGAGATGAATCATTTTGCTATACACCTGAAACTAGCACAATACTGTAAGTCAGATATACTTCAATTAAAAAAAGTTTTAGGAGTTCCCGTCGTGGCGCAGTGGTTAACGAATCCGACTAGGAACCATGAGGTTGTGGGTTCAGTCCCTGCCCTTGCTCAGTGGGTTAACGATCCGGCATTGCCGTGAGCTGTGATGTAGGTTGCAGACGTGGCTCGGATCCAGCGTTGCTGTGGCTCTGGCGTAGGCCGGTGGCTACAGCTCCGATTCGACCCCTAGCCTGGGAATCTCCATATGCCGCGGGAGCAGCCCAAGAAATAGCAACAACAACAACAACAGACAAAAAGACAAAAAAGACAAAAGACAAAAAAAAAAGTTTTAAAGAAATTATCTATGAAGAAAGAAAATAATCTCAGATGAAAGAACGGTAACACAAGAAAAAATCAAGAATACGAAAAGGAGAAAATGTGAGTAAAATTACATAATTATGAATTATTTAAAACAATAATAAAGTGAAAACAAAGCAAAATCTTCCCAAAGCCAACCAACCAACAAAAAACAAAAAAGGGAATAATAAATGGAACAAACGAGCTGTAAGGTTATCCTCCAGAAAACAGTACTACAATAGTACAGTAGACTGTGTACAAAAATTGCAAAAATAATTCCTCCCATTCTTTATGCACATTCCTTTACAATGTGACTCTGCTACTCTTCCTATCAACAGGTGGAATCCTTTTTCTCTACCTCTTGAATTTGGGCTTGGGCACATAGCTTACTTTCATCAATGGGACGTCAGAAAATATCTTACAGCAGACTTGAAAGTGCTTGTACATTGGGATTTGTCCTCTCTTGCTACTCTTAGAACTTTGAGCCACCAGGTAAATGAATCTGCCTGTTGGAAAGGCCAGATGGAGAACAAACTCCCCATCCTTACCCTGGCCAAAGGCTTACCAACCAACACATATATAAGTGAAGCTATTCCATACCATTCGGCCCCAGCCAAACCACCACCAGGTCACAGAGACCAATACAGCCTAAGCCAAACTGCCAATCCACAGAATCATGAGTTGTTAAATGATTCACTTTAGGCTATTAAGCCTTTTATGAATTAAAAACTGATACAGAACTAATATATGTGAATAGATCAGTGGTTCTCAAAAAAGGTTGATTTCGCTCCTAGGAGACATGTGGCAACGTCTGGAGACATTTCTGATTGTCGCAACTGGGTAAGAGCTATTGAAATTTAGTTAGTAGAGACCAGGGATGCTGCTGAACATCATACAAGATCTCCACGACCAAAAAATTATCTTCCTGAATATGTCAACAGCACCAAGGTTGGGAAACAAAAAAAGCAAAGAATGAAGAACGAGACAAACTTAGAACAATCCTATTCAACTGAAATTTCTACAGTGATAAAAATGTTCTTCTGTGATACCCAATATGGAAGCCACTAGCCATGTGTGGCAAGTAAGCATTTAAAACATGACTAGTTTCACGGAAGAACTAGTTTTTATTTTATTTAATTTATTTATTTATTTTTTTGTCTTTTGTTGTTGTTGTTGTTGCTATTTCTTGGGCCGCTCCCGCGGCATATGGAGGTTCCCAGGCTTGGGGTCCAATTGGAGCTGTAGCCACCGGCCTACACCAGAGCCACAGCAACGCGGGATCCGAGCCACGTCTGCAACCTACATCACAGCTCACGGCAATGCCGGATCGTTAACCCACTGAGCAAGGGCAGGGACCGAACCCGCAACCTCATGGTTCCTAGCCGGATTCGTTAACCACTGCGCCACGACGGGAACTCCAGAACTAGTTTTTAATTGTATTCAGTTGTTTTGTTTGTTTGCTTCATTTTAGGGCCACACCCGAGGCATATGTTCCCAGGCTAGGGGTCGAATTGGAGCTGTAGCTGCTGGCTTATAACCACAGCCACAGCAATGCAGGAACCGAGCCATATCTGCAACCTACACCACAGCTCACGGCAATACCAGATCCTTAACCCACTGAGCAAGGCCAGGGATTGAACTTGCGTCCTCATGGATGCTAGTCATATTCCTTAACCACTGAGCTACAACGGGAACACCCTGTATTCAGTTTCAATTAATTATTCAATTATTCATGAAATGCTGACTGACAACCTTAACTAGAGGGCTTTTCTAGATTATTAGCATGCAAGTCCTATGAATTTCCAAAACTATTTTTTTAAGTTTAAAGTGATCCAAGAAGAACTGCTGCATTTTATAGAGGCTTTCAGTTTGTACCAAATGAATAGCTTTTAATCAAATCATTTCAGGTAATTAAATATTCATTTACTCCCCTTTCTTATCCTCTTCTCTACTCCAGCCTATCCTCCACAAGAGAAGGAAGAAGCTGATCCAGTGCTGGTACAATTCCACAGATTTTTCTTTAACTTGTCAGCATTAAGTAGGGCAGTTTTCTGCTCTATTGGGTGTTTTGGCAATAGGTTTTCTTACTAGAATACAGTGGCTACTCTGCCTGGTAAGCACATACCACAATGAAAAAAAGACTTTGAATAAGTCTTCTAAGCGGAGAACAGCCTGCCTAATCTCTAGAAGAAAATCCCTGAGTCTTAACCGAATGCTACTATGAAATTCTGACAGCAAAATAAAAAAAAACAGAAATAAAGAAAATTCTAATTCACAATTTGTTCTGTATGGTGAAGTCTAAAAGATTTTAAAGGTCTTCAGCCTTTAAAAAGTGTCCAGCAACCCACAAAAATTCTGATATGTGCTCAGCCCAATTCCAAAGACTATGAATCAAAGGTAATAAAGACACTTGATCTATCAGTTGTTTTATTAAGAATTCTAATAGAAGAAACCCCATCATTAAAACTAAAATTATGAAAAATTCTTCCTTGTAACATATAACTTCCTTGTGAGGAATTTTTAAGTGAGAAATGACTTAAAACATTTAATGACTATTACGGCAGAAAGCAAATTTGGTGGTTTATTAGAGTAAATTATTTATATATAACTAAGTTACGGTATTTATTTTAAAAATTAGTATTGATGGAGTTCCCGTTGTGGCGCAGTGGTTAACGAATCCGACTAGGAACCATGAGGTTGCAGGTTCGATCCCTGGCCTTGCTCGGTGGGTTAAAGGATCCGGCGTTGCCCTGAGCTGTGGTGTAGGCTGCAGACATGGCTTGGATCCCACGTTGCTGTGGCTCTGGTGTAGGCCGGTGGCTACAGCTCCGATTCGACCTCTAGCCTGGGAACCTCCACATGCTGTGGGAGCGGCCCTAGATAAAGCAAAACAAAACAAAACAAAACAACAAACAAACAAAAATTAGTATTGTCTATTGTGGGTTTGAGAACTCATTTTTAATCATTTGGAAATTAAATATTATTATTATTTTTGTTTTTGTTTTTGTTTTTTTTGCCTTTTCTAGGGCTCCCTCGGCATACGAAGTTCCCAGGCTAAGGGTCTAATTGGAACTGTAGCTGCCAGCCTATGCCAGAGCCACAACAACACAGGATCCGAGCCGCGTCTGTGACCTACACCACAGCTCACAGCAACACCGGATCCTTAACCCACTGAGCAAGGCTAGGGATCGAACCCGCAATCTCATGGTTCCTAGTCGGATTCATTAACCACTGAACCACGACGGGAACGCCATAAATTAGAGAAGAAAATTGACATGTATACATTCAATCAGTTAATTTATTTCATATCAACCAAAAGTTCCAGCAGAGGCAAGAATAATATCCCCTACCAAGAACAGTGGTTCAGAGAGTTCTCTTGTGATACAGTGGGTTAAGGATTCAGCATTGCCACTGCAGGGGCTTTGGGTCACTGCTGTGGTGTGGGTTCAATCGCTGTCCTGGGCACTTCCATATGTCATTGATGCAAAAAAAAAAAAAAAAAACAGTGGTTCAAAAGAAAGGTCGTAACAACTATATTCAGGGGATTTATTCTTCAGAAAATTCCAAAGATTTTGATAAATTCCAGAAAAATAAAATGGAAATCCTGCAAGCCAGATCATTTATTTTTGGGGGAGGGGTGCTTTTTGTCTTTTCAGGGCCTCATCCGTGGCATGTGGAGGTTCCCAGGATAGGGGTCTAATCGGAGCTGTAGCCACCAGCCTACGCCACAGCCACAGCAATGCCAGATCCGAGCCGCGTCTGCTACCTACACCACAGCTCATGGTGTAGATCATTAACCTTAACCCACTGAGTGAGTCCAGGGATTGAACCCACGACCTCATGGTTCCTAGTCAATTTTGTTTCTGCTGCGCCACAACGGGAACTCCAAACCAGATTTCTTATTGATGTGACTACAGAACACACTTAAGCACACTAAGAATAAATCACATGAAAAAATGTATTGTGGTCGATACTCATATTGCTATATAAAGTATGCTGGCATTCACTTTACCATATTGCACTTACTGCTGGAAGGAAAATATTTAGAAATACAGGAGCATTCCAGGTATACTATAAATTCCAGGGGAAAAAAAGGCTAGAAATTCACTCACATTCATCTTTACTTAAGAACTGAAATAAAACACTGCTAGACTTTTTATTTTCTTAAAGAAGTTTCAGCTGAAAAGCTAACCATTCTCTTCTCCACTATCGATGTCAAAAATAGATAAAATCAGAGCTACCACCTTGGCTCAGTGGGTTAAGAATCTAACTGAAACAGCTCAGGTTGCTGCAGAGGTGTGGGTTTGATCCCCAGCCCAGCGCAGTAGGGTAGGTTCTGGTGTTGCCACAGCTACTGCAGAGGTTGCAGCTGTGGCTCATATTAATCCCTCACCTGGGAACTTCCATATGCCATGGGCGAAGCTAGAAAATTTTAAAAAAATAAAAAAATTTTAAAAAGTAGATAAAATTAAATTTAAATGAGTACAATTTTAAAATCTGAATGTCCAAATATACAATGATTATATAGAAAAAATTCCCATCATGGTAACCAATTAACAAGTTCTCATCTTATATACTTACTCCTAGACAAAATGTCATAAAGTTAGCTCATTAAAGTAAGGAACTGAGATAGAAAGAAATCATTTTCAAGACCAACAAAACCACCGAGAGATATATGAGGTTTTGTTTTGTCTTTTCATTTATACATAAAGTAGTTGAAGAGAACAAGGTAGTTAATTTACTACATGTCCAATTAAATTCTATTCAATTCTAACTCAGTTCCCAAAACTTTTGTTTTAGTCTTAAATTCCTCAGGATGACTAGGCTAATTGTGAATCCTGGAAAGATTATGGAGCTAGTAAGCTAATAACAGCCATTAAGAAGACTCAAATCTGCTGGAAGTGGGTGTATGTACAAAATCTGCTTTATTCTTAAGATCAATAATCACCTTAAGAGAACTCTAAAGATGAAAAAAAGCTCGCTTAGAGATAAAAAGCCACTGAATTAACGATAATTCTGTTCTCTTAATATTTCCATTTCTGCTGTTTTCTCATGTCCCAGTATCACTGAAGAAGAGTTCTTCTAGCTCTACAGTATAGTTTTTATAATTTTTCCTTTATTATCAGTATTATCCATCTCAGAATCTTTTTTTCTGTTCATTTAAAATCCCACCATGGGGAGTTCCCCTTGTGACTCAGCGATAACAAACCCAACCAGTATTCACGAGGATGCCGGTTCAATCCCTGGCCCCAATAAGGATTCGACATTGCTGTGAGCTGTGGTGTAGGTCACAGACGCAGCTTGGATCCTGCATTGCTGTGGCTGTGGCAAAGGCCAAAAGATATAGCTCTGATTCAACCCCTAGCCTGGGAACGTCCGTGTGCAGCAGGTACAGCCTTAAATAAAAAAAATAAATAAATAATCCCACCATAATCCTCCCCACCACCATTAACTTGTTCAGGAGAGAGAGAAAAATTCAAAGGCATGTTTAAAAAAAAAAAAGCATAGTTGGTATCATGGTAAAAACTAAGAGTTTGATATGGCACACTTTTTGTTCTATAGATATTTTTCTCTGTATACCACATCTCCAAGAGAACTGTAATATAGTGACAGAATATTGGACTTGAAGTCAGATGACCTGTGCTAAAAACATGACTACCTCTTTCAAACCACATGATTTTAAATATGTCACATGATGTCTCTGGCCTCCATTTTATACATATCTTCCCTTTTTATTTCACATGGTGGGAAAAAATTAAAGCTAATGCTATTTTTATGTCATGGATAGGGAAATATACACATGATGAAAAAAAAGTCACTGTTCATCAGGGGACCATAATGTATTATCTCCTGATTTCCACTGACATTCATCCTCTCCAATATACTACCTTCAACTATATTATCAGCAGCTCTGTAGCTCTGATTCCACCCCTAGCCTGGGAACCTCCATATGCCGCCGGTAGGGCCCTAAAAGACAAAAAAAAATTATCTATCCAAACCATGGCATACAATGTAGCTTTTAATTTTGGGGAGGGGGAGTCTTTTTTTTTTTTCCCCTGTCTTTTTAGGGCCACACCCGCGGCATGTGGAGGTTCCCAATCTAGGGGTCTAATCGGAGCTATAGTGGCTGGCCTAGCCGCAGCCACAGCAAAGCAGGATCCGAGCTGCGTCCGCAATCTACAGCACAGCCCACGGCAACACCCGATCCTTAACCCACTGATCGAGGCCAGAGATCTAACCCGCAATTTCATGGTTCCTAGTCGGATTCGTTTCCACTGCACCATAACGGAACTCCCTTTTTTTGTTTTGGCACAGGTCATCTGACCTGTCTTCTTTAATAAGACAGAGTTCCTTGAGGACGAAAACTGAATCTTTAGCATTTTTATGCTCTTGATACTTACAAGAGGTCCCTGGCACATAGCAGGCCCTCTATACAATGCTTGTTGGATGTCCACATTTAAACTCTACTTTTCTGCTTATCAGATACCTCAGACAACTTTTTAAATCTCTCAGACTCAGCTTCTTTTTCAGCAACAATGAGGACACAAAACCAAGACCTATCTTATAGCATTGTGTGGGGGATTAAAGCTCCACGTATTTGACGTGACCAGCACATAGAGAGTATGCAAACAATGCTACTTTGCTTTCCTTTCTTCTGATGACAGCGCAAAATTAAAAAATTAGAGAAACTTGGGAGTTCCCTTGTGGTGCAGCAGGTTAGATCCCTGGCCCAGGAACTTCCACATGCCACATATGTGGTCAAAAAAAGAAAATTAGCAAGAACCATCTCCTTAAAGAGAACCGAAATGCTGAAAATGAACTGTACAGACAATAACCTTATAGAAATTTAAATTTTAAAAAATAATTTCCAGATGTGCTTGTTAGGGAACTTAATAAAAACCACTAACTATTCTAGGAGTTCCCATCGTGTGGCTGTGGTGCAGGCCAGCAGCTGTAGTTCTGATTTGACCCCTAGCCTGGGAACCTCCATATGCCACAGGTGCAGCCCTAAAAAGACAAAAAATGAAAAAAGAAAAAACCCACTAACTATTCTAGTGGTGAAGAGTCCTTCTCATTTCTATTTCAGACAGCTGTGAGCACTGATGATGGAGATCAGTGGTGCTCAAGCTTTAGCATACATCAAAATTGTCAAGGCATAATTGCTGGGCCTTACCCCCAAGGTTTCTGACACAGTAGGCCTGGCGAGAGGCCTCAGAATTACATTGTTCACAAGTTCCAAGATAATGCTGATGATACTGCATATCCAGGGACCATATTTTGAAAATCACTGATACAGTTAATTCAGCAATCAAATCCAAAATCTTCACCAGGGACTTTTTTTCTAACACTATGGGAAATATTACCTCCCTCTCTCCCTCCCTCCCTCCCCCTCCCCCCCTCGGCAATTATAAAACCAATATAAACTGGGGTTGCTTTCAGCCTTTTCCCCTGACTACACAAAGAAAGCAATCTGTCTTAGAAGACAAAGAGGCAGAGAAGAACAGAGCTGAGAAATAAAGAATACAAGTGAGAGCCCCCCCAGTCATCCGAATCCCTAAATCTCGGCTAAATCAGATTTGACTCTGAATTATTCAATTACTTAGGCCAAAAACTCTTTTTCTTCCTTTAACTGGGTTTCTGACCACAGCTATTAGAGACCTCACTAAAATTATGGGAAGTAGAAAGGGTAGAAGAGATGAAGACACAAGGCTCTAATAAGACACAGTTGTCCATGACAATACTTGAAAGTGAAAGAGTGAATCTGGTGGGGGTCCATGCCCATGGCATGTGGAAGTTCCCCAGCCAGGAATCAAACCCTCACCACAGCAGCAACTGAGCTGCTGCAGTGACAACACTGGATCAGAATTTGAAAGTCAATTTTTAGATGACATTACGTTTTACCTAAAATCCGTAATCCGAAAGAAGCTACCACATTTAGTGTTTTCTTGGAAACTGACTTCCTGGCTAGGATCAAAACCCTCTTCACAAGTTTACAAGTAGGCTTCAATGGATACCACAAGAAATTAGACGTTGTGCACTAGTCAATATCTACCCTCGCTTATATTAGCTGTAGTTTAGAGTGAACAAGCCACACAGTGTCATAAAATTTATGTGGCCTATAATATCAACAAATAAAGTGTGTGATTTATTCCTCCATTTACTTATTAAGTGTCTATTACATAAAGATACCATGATGAACATATCCAACACACAGAGGTTCACAAAAGAGAGAACCAGATTTAGGAGCCATCTATACTGAGATAACAATGGAAGCCAGGAAATTGGATAGTCTGCCAAGGAGAAGATGTTCTGCAAAGATCCTTAATCTGATTCATAGATAAGCTTTGGGGAAATCTATAAAGCCTCAAAACTGCAGGTAAAGTTAAAGAGACACATGCATTTTTCTGGTAAGAGAGGCCATTGCTTATGTCAGAATCTGAGAGGAGGACAAGACCCAAAAAAGGGTTAAGAACTACTGGTGTAAGATGAGGAAATTATCAAAGGAGAGACCTATGAAGAACACTTACATTAAGAGAAACTGAATCTCAGTTGCTAAGTGCCTATGAGAATTGTGCAATGCACTTTATATATCGTATTGCACTTAATCCTGATATGCAATAATCTTGAGAGATGGGTATCAGTAGCTAGCTCAGTTTTGCAGATAAGAAAAATGAGGCACAGAGAATTAGATGACTTGACTAAGGCTAAGGACCTTAGCCAATTTACCACACTGTAGTGGAAGGTAAGATGGAACATCAAAGAATAGAGGGCTATCATTCCAACTCCATGTTCATCATTTCATTTCTTTTCGTCTTTTTAGGGTTTCACTGAGGCATATGGAAGTTCCCAGGCTAGGGGTTGAATCAGAGCTATAGCTGCAGGCCTACACCACAGCCATAGCAACGTGGGATTCAAGCCGTGTCTGCAACCTACACCATAGCTCACAGCAAAGCCAGATCCTTAACCCACTGAGTGAAGCCAGGGATCAAACCCAGGTCCTCGTGGATACTAGTTAGGGTGGTTGTTACTGAGCCATGATGGGGACTCCATGTTCATCGTTTCTTTCAGAGCAGTACCTCTGAGAACTAATTGTTCAGGTCAAGAACATACACTTTGGAAATATCAAATAAGAACAAAATTAACAAAAGTTTAATAAAGAATTAAATTATTAAAGGATTAAATTATCAAGTTACATAATCTGGAAGCTTAGCAATTTGGCAGACACTGTTAATGCCATCATAAAAATTAACAGTTTGACTCCAAAGCACTCATTCTAGAAAAAAAATTCACTAAAGGATGAAGGTTGGAGTAAGGGCCAGTTTCAGTATTTGCAACTGCTCTTCAATAAAAGTTCAAAATGAAAAAAGACTAATGACAATAACTGGGGCCACTAAAACATGGCAAACCTGACTAAACTATACTTCTTTTCACCAATACTTGTAAATTCTGGCTCTTAATAAAAGTCTTTAAATAAAGTACTTCCAGGTTATTGTCTATGTGAACCAAGAGGAATCACAAGTCTTGTGGGGATCTTTTCGCCCCTTTTAACAGTCTGGCACCTAAGTTAGTAGCAACTTTCACAACAAGCAGGTCTTCTTACTTTTTTTTTTTTTGGCTATTCTCGAGGCACGTGAAAGCTCCCAGGCCAGGGATCAAAACTGCATGGCAAATGGCATTATGTCATTCTTTGTTTTTTATGGCTGAGTAGTATTCCATTGTGCAGCAACATGGATGGAACTAGAGAATCTCACACTGAGTGAAATGAGCCAGAAAGACAAATACCATATGATATCACTTACAACTGGAATCTAATATCCAGCACAAATGAACATCTCCTTAGAAAAGAAAATCATGGACTTGGAGAAGAGACTTGTGGCTGCCTGATGGGAGGGGGAGGGAGGGGGAGGGATCGGGAGCTTGGGCTTATCAGACACAACTTAGAATAGATTTACAAGGAGATCCTGCTGAATAGCATTGAGAACTTTGTCTAGATACTCATGTTGCAACAGAAGAAAGGGTGGGGGAAAAATGTAATTGTAATGTATACATGTAAGAATAACCTGACCCCCTTGTTGTACAGTGGGAAAATAAAAAAATTATAAAAAACAAAACAAAACTGCATGGCAGTTGTGACCTGTGCCACAGCTGCAGCAATACCAGATCCTTAACCCACTGACTGCACCACACAGGAACTTCCTAGGGTAATTTTTTTAAGGTCTTCATACATTTTAAAGTGGTATTTCAGAATGATCTAACATGCCAGAGGTAAGGAAAGAAGCATGATCTAACAAGTCATAATAGGGATTAAAGGTAGGTACTCACAGGTATAGCCACATATATGCTAGATGTGTTCAGCAGTAAAGGCATGATTGCTTTTTTTTTTTTGTTTTTCCTGTTTCTCAGCTGTTCTCTTCTTAAAAGTGTAAATAATATTAAAATATTTTGCTGAAGACAATGCAGGTGAATTGAGTTCTAGGATGGATAAATGAATAGAAACATGACTAAAAAATATTTTTAATATAGCTGTTTTTCTTTATATAGAAAAAGAACCTAAAATGAAGTTGATGTAGACTTCAGGTAGGAATGGAAACTAGTACAGCTTTTTTAGAATACAACTTGGCAACATGGACCCAAAGACTTTTTTCTTTTTGGTGGTGCCTGCAGCATGTGGTAGTCCCCAGGCCAGGGGTTGAACCCACACCACAGCAGCAACCCAAGCAGCTATAGTGACAATGACGGACCCTTAACCTGTGGTGCCAGAAGAGAACTCCCAAAGACTTTTTTTTTTTTTAATTTTATGGCCGCACCTGCAGCATATGGAAGTTACCATGCCAGGGATCAAACAGCTCCAATTGACCCCTAGCCTGGGAAACTCCATATGCTGCAGATGCAGCCCTAAAAGGACAAAAGACAAAAACAAAAACACAACGGTGATGTAGAAAAATTTCCAAAAACATGGGAAAAGGGTCATAATTTTTATTGTGAAATGAAAAGTTTAAGTTATAAAACTGTGTATATGATATTATTAATAAACAAGAAAACATATCTGTGTATGGGTATATGAATTTATATATGTATGAATAAACAACAGAAAGATTTAGCCAATATTTTTGGCCATGCTCACAGCATGTGGAAGTTCCCTGGCCGGGGATCAAACCCCTGCCACAGCAGTAACTCAAACTGCTGCAGTGGCAATGCTGGATCCTCAACTCACTGTGCCACAAGGGAACCCTGATATAGCCAATATTTATTGCAATAACCTCTGAATTGGAGTATTAGAGATGATCTTTTCATATCTGTCCATTTGTATTTTCAAAAATACCTACAACTAGTAGGTATTATTTGGATAACTTTCTTAGCATACAGGGGAAATATAAGTGATATCAAAGTAAACAAAAAGATGTCCAATCTCATTCTCATCCACAGAACTGTAAATTCAAACAAAATACTACTTTATTTCCATCAGACTGACAAGAGTAAACAGATGGATAATATCAAATGTCAGTGAGGATTTAATGAAACAGGAACACTAGTACACAGCTAATGGGAGCACAAATTGGGCAACCATTTGGAAAACAATCTGACAGTATTTAGTGAAGTTAAGTATGTGTTAGCAATTTCTTTCTTTTTTTTTTTTTTTTGTCTTTTGTTGTTGTTGTTGTTGCTATTTCTTGGGCCGCTCCCACGGCATATGGAGGTTCCCAGACTAGGGGTCGAATCGGAGCTGTAGCCACCGGCCTACGCCAGAGCCACAGCAACGCGGGATCCGAGCCGCGTCTGCAACCTACACCACAGCTCACGGCAACGCCGGATCGTTAACCCACTGAGCAAGGGCAGGGACCAAACCCGCAACCTCATGGTTCCTAGTCGGATTCGTTAACCACTGCGCCACGACGGGAACTCCCAGCAATTTCTTTCTTCATTATATATTAGCAAGAAATCTTTGTACAACTTTTGCATCAACAGAGGATATGTACAAGGAAGTTCATAGTAATACTATCAGTGTTAGTAATCTTTAGGCCATACCTGGAAATCCATTATTAGAGAAATGCAGAAGTAAAATGTAGAAATGCATATAAAACACAATGTTATACAACAGTCAGATTTATACATGTTTAAATCCTTTTTTTTTTTTTGTCTTTTTGCCTCTTCTACAGCCGCATCCTGCAGCATATGGAGGTTCCCAGGCTAGGGGTTGAATCGGAGCTGTAGCCACCAACCTACGCCAGAGCCACAGCAACACAGGATCTGAACCACATCTTCGACCTACACCACAGATCACGGCAACGCTGGGTCCTTAACCCACTGAGCAAGGCCAGGGATCAAACCCGCAACCTCATGGTTCCTAGTCGGATTCGTTAACCACTGCGCCACGACAGGAACTTCCCCCCCCCCCCCCCGCTTTTTTTTACATGTTTAAATCTTAAAACCGTGTTGAGCAAAAAAGAATGAAATTCCCAGCATAATACCACTGAACCAAGGTCCCCAAATTCACCATGCATAACCAAAAACTCACCTTCACAACTAAATTTAAGTCTACAACTATAAATATAATAAAATTCATTTGGGAGTTCCCTTCATGGCTCAGTGGTTAACGAGCCCAACCATGATCCATGAGGATGCAGGTTCAACCCCTAGCCTCGCTCAATGGGTTAAGGATCCCATATTGCCATGAGCTGTGGTATAGGTCACAGATGTGGCTCAGATTCCACATTGCTGTGGCTGTGGCGCAGGCCTCCAGTTGTAGCTCCGATTCAACTCCTAAGCCTAGGAACTTCCATATGATGGGTGTGGCCCTAAAAAGCAAGGCAAAACAAAACAAAACAAAATAAAAAATAAAATTCATTAAATCAAAAAAAAAGCCTTGGAGTTCCCATTGTGGAGCATCGAATAGACCCCAGCCTGGGAACTTCCATACGCTGCAAGTGTGACCCTAAAAAGGTTAAAAAAAAAAAAAAGACTAATTCCCACCTATTATATGGAACCAGGTCTTCTGTGTGGGTGCGAGAGCAACAACAGCCAGAGCATCTAGGAATGGAAAGCCTCTAGGAGCAAAATTCTGAGGGAAACATTTCTCTCCAGTCAATGGAGCCCTGCCTTCAAGTGGGCAAGCCAAACTCCATTGTTTTCTCTTTTTTTTTCCCTCTCTCTTTGTTCTCAGCAGTTACTCCATAAAGTTGTTTATGAACGCTTGAGCTCACTCTCAACCTGTGTAGGTATAGATCTGATGCTAATTAACACAATAAAAACTTTGAAAACTGAGAAAACCCAGATCCCAGAGTGACCAGTGAGTAGAACACACATGGGATAAATCTGAAAAGCACTGACAAAGCTCTGAAAACTGAACTGACACTGGAACTACAACCCACAGAATGGTAAAACAAAAATATCAACATTTTTCAGAGATGTAAAGAAAACCTAGAATATCATTACATAATACTCAGAATCTCCAGAATACAAACCAAAATTACTCAGTGTAAGAACCACAGAGGAGTTTCCGTCATGGCACAGTGGTTAACAAATCCGAATAGGAACCATGGGGTTGTGGGTTCGATCCCTGGCCTTGCTCAGTGGGTTAAGGATCCGGCGTTGCCTGAGCTGTGGTGTAGGTCGCAGATGCGGCTGGGATCCCATGTTGCTGTGGCTGTGGTGTAGGCTGGCATCTACAGCTCCGATTTGACCCCTAGCCTGGGAACCTCCATATGCCATGGGAGCGGCCCCAGAAAAGGCAAAAAGCAAAAAAAAAAAAAAAAAAAACAACACAGAAATCTTGGAGTTCCCATCATGGCTCAGCAGAAACGAATCTGACTAGCTACCATGAGGCTGCGGGTTCGATCCCTGCCTCGCTCAGCAGGTTAAGGATCTGGCATTGCCGTGAGCTGTGGTGTAGGTTGGCAGCTGCAGCTGATTCGACCCCTAGCCTGGGAACCTCCATATGCTGCAGGTGTGGCCCTAAAAAGCAAAAAAAAAAAAAAAAAGAACCACAGAAATCTTATCTCATGTGGGAAAAGACAATACCAATAAAGAAATGGACTCTAATGCTGTAGTTATCTCACAAGCACCTTAAAGCAGCTATTGTAAAAATGCTCAGAACATCAACACTCTTGAAACAAATATTAAACCAGAAATCATCACCAAAATAGAAAATTTAGAACTGAAAAATAAAATATCAAAAGCTTTGAATAAGATTTCAATGTCCTTTGAATTAAAATATAATTTTCTCTCCCTCCCATTTTAATATTTTCAAAAAATCAAACTACTGAAATATGTCCAGTCTAAAAAAGAAAAAAAGATTTCTGGTTGCTAAGGAGGGGGAGGGAGTGTGATGGATTGGGAATTTGGGGTAAACAGATGCAAACTATTGCCTTTGGAATGGATAAGCAATGAGATCCTGCTCTATAGCACTGGGAACTATGTCTAGTCACTTATGACGGAACATAATAATGTGAGAAAAAAAGAACGTACACATGTATGTATAATTGGGTCACTTTGCTGTACAGTAGAAATTGAACAGAACACTATAAACCAGCTATAATGGAAAAAATAAAAATCATTATAAAAAATAAAAATTAAAAAAGAAAAAAAGAAAAAAGAGAATAAAAAACACTCAGAAATCATTCATCTCACTTAATCTACAAGGAGGCACCTATCATTCTTCTTCCTCATCTTTAGCCAACCCCTCTATGTAGACTGACCTCTTTTCAGACTCCAACTTGCCTAAAATCCTATCTAATCTTCAGGACAAAGCTCAAATGCCATATCCACAAAGCAAGTGAGAAAGAACACTTCTCACCTATGAGCTCAAGAAGTACTATAAATTGCACGCTGAAATTTGGCATCTATGTTAAGAAACATAATTTCTTTTTTATGGTTATTTATAAGTTCCATCTTTCTAACAGATTTAAAATTCTTTTAAATCTTTTAAGAGATGGTTCCCATCTCTTACCTACTCTAATATCCTCACTGAATTGATTAATACAAATTAATCAATTGGGGGGGAGAGTGAGGGGAGGGGGAGAGAGAGAGAGAAAGAATTAATTCTGCATCTAACAGTAACAAAAAATTATCCAAATCTTGATAACCTCTGGATATAGGAAAATCATATCAAGGGGGTTAGGGGAAATCCCAATGATAAACTTTTTTTTTTTTTTTTTTTAGGGCCGCACTCATGACATATGGAGGTTCCCAGGCCAGGGGTCAAACTGGAACTACAGCTGCTGGCCTACACCACAGCCACAGCAACACAGGATCTGAGCTGAGTCTGTGACCTACACTTCAGCTCACAGCAACGCCAGATCCTTAACCCACTGAACGAGGCCAGGAATCAAATCCAAAACCTCGTGGTTGCTAGTTGGATTCCTTTCTACCACGCCATGACGGGAACTCCCCCAATTATACACTTCTAAAGAGAAAAAAATTTAACCTAACCTACTTAACCTATAGTGAAAGGCTAATCTCCTACTTTAATGTTTTAGTGAACTCAGGTTTCAAATATTGATTTTTCTCAAGATAAGACATATATAAATTTCTAAATTTCACTTAACAAACAGTTGGTGGGTATATCTGCTTAATAAATCAAATCACTATTGGTTATCACTATTATTGTTTACAATAAGTAACACTTACACATGCCAAGTGCTGTTCTAAGATTTTTAGATGGATTTTCATGTAATCCTTAGACCCATGAAAGTAACTGGCGTTTTGTTGTTTCAGGGTTTTCTTGGACCACACCTGCAGCATGTGGAAGCTCCCTGGCCAGGGATCAACCCCAGCCGCTCCAGAGACAATGCCAGATCCTTAACCCACTGTGCCACAAAGGAACTCGAAAATAATTATTTTAATAATATATAGGTTAGGGTTATATTTCCCTAACCTATATATTACAGAATTTTATGTAGTATTTTTTAACACAGACACCAAATTTCAGACAGATAACTATTTTGAGACCCTCTGGTTCAGAATGAACTAAAACTACACCAACAGCCACTGAGGAACTTCTAAAGTCTCTTCCTATCAATGAAAACCATTTTTATTCATTTAAGAAATATTTACTCAACATTTTTTCTGTCAAATCCACATAAAATGTTACATAAAATAGTAGGAACATGCCCTCAACAAAGTTATAGTATAATAAGGAACATACAAATAATAAAATATCCTACAGGAATTATTAAGATAAATTTAAGTTTGGGCAGGGATAAAAACATCTAGGGAGGGAGCAGTGTCTAAACAAAGTAGAAGCATGGAACCTAGGATGAAAGGACTTGGGTTACAACACCAAACTAAACAATTCATTCATTCAACTTACATTTACTGAACAGTAACTCAGTGCCAAGCACTGGATAAAGAGCTAAGTCTTGTCTCTTAAAACAGTTTAGTTTATACAGAGAAACAAACACAAAACAGGATCTGGCGTTGCTAGGCTGTGCCACAGGCCACAACTGTGGCACAGGTTTGCTCCCTGGCCCAGGAACTTCCCAGTAAAGCTAATTTTTAAGCTGAGTCTAGAACAACAATCACTCCTGGTGCTAAATTATAAAATGATCCAAAAAAAAAAAAAATTCTTTTAAGGACCGCACCCACAGCATATGGAAGTTCCAAGGCTAGGAGTCGAACCAGAGCTACAGCTGACGGCCTACACCACAGCAACAGCAACATGGAGCCACTAAAATAGTTACTCTAAGAGGATATCTGAAAACTATTTTAAAAATCACACTATATGAAAAAATTAAACCTCTTCCTATGCTCTACTAACAGTGGTTAAGAGAGATCTCTAGAGCCAGATTTTGCTTGGGTTCAAGTCACTGTCCCTTTACTTATGGGAATATTTGAGCTTCAGGTTCCTTAGCTGCCAACTGAAGCTAACAACAGTTGTTATGACACTTAAATGAGTTAATACAGGTAAAGGATTTAGAGCAGTACTTGGTACACATGTGATATAGAGGTATCACAGAAGATGAAGTGGTTAAATTGACTTGGGTAAGCCAGGAGCAATTCAGAGGAGTGATTTAGCTGGAGCATAAATAAAATATTATAGTACACCCAGGAGGCCAAGGTGGGCAGGAAACAGCATTCTAGGCAAAGAGAATAGCTGGCAAAAGCTCAAAGACAGACTATACTAAAGGAACTACAAGGAATTTGGTGAGAATAATCTAAAAGGAAGGAGTGAGCTGTAAACTGAAGGGGTAGCTAGGAAGCAGATAAAGCTTAGGCCCATAAGGTAGGGCTCCTTAAACACAACATTTAGAAATTTATTTTATAAGTAGTAGATATAATTATGAGTGGTATAATCAGACCTGTGACTTAGGATAATTATGATTATTTTCTCTTTTCTGACTGTTCTAGACTAGAACAGTTACCTCCAAGCTTTTTTATCCTGTATCCCATCACTAAAAAATTTTGAGCATATCCTTCAATCTATGTGTATTTATACTATATCTTGACACTACTACAGTCACATATTAAAAACACAAGTAGAAAATCTTTAAGGATGAGATGATTAAATATAATAATAGCCAAAAGTAGAAACAACCAAATCTCCATCAACTGATAAATTTTTTAAACATGGTTTATTTTAAATTAAATGGAATACTATTCAGCAATAAAAAGGAACAATGCCAATTGATACATGTTAAAATATGAATGAACCTCAAAAACATTTGCTAAGTGAAAGAGGCCACACATAAGACCACATATTGTATGATTCTATTTATATAAAATCTCCAGAAAAAGC
The DNA here is from genome assembly GCF_016906955.1 of Phacochoerus africanus. Lineage (NCBI taxonomy): Eukaryota > Metazoa > Chordata > Mammalia > Artiodactyla > Suidae > Phacochoerus > Phacochoerus africanus. Next base: position 99,363,698 of record NC_062552.1, read on the forward strand.
AAATTTTAGAGACAGAGACATTAGGCTGAGGCTGGAGGCAGGAACAAGAATTGACCGAAAATAAGCACAAGGAATTTTTGGAGGAGGGTAATGAAAATATTCTAAAGCTGAGTTGTGACGGTCACATAACTTTGTAAATTTACTAAAATCACTCATTTATACACTTACGACAAGTGAATTTTGTGGTATATAAATTACAGGCATGGAGTTCCCATCATGGCACAGTGGTTAACGAATCTAGGCAAAGAGAATAGCTGGCAAAAGCTCAAAGACAGACTATACTAAAGGAACTACAAGGAATTTGGTGAGAATAATCTAAAAGGAAGGAGTGAGCTGTAAAATGAAGGGGTAGCTAGGAAGCAGATAAAGCTTAGGCCCATAAGGTAGGCCAGTGATCGAACCATGAGGTTGAGGGTTCGATCACTGGCCTTGCTCAGCGGGTTAAGGATCCAATGTTGCCGTGAGCTGTGGTATAGGCTGCAGATTCAGCTCGGATCCCGCGTTGCTGTAGGTTGGTGTAGGTTGGCGGCTACAGCTCCGATTCGACCCCTAGCCTGGGAACCTCCATGGGCCGCAGGAGTGGCCCCAGAAAAGGCAAAAGACAAAATAAATAAATAAATAAATAAATTACAGGCATACCCTGGAGATACTGCAGGTTCAGTTCTAGACCACTGCAATAAAGCAAGTATCACAATAAAGTCATACAAGTTTTTGTTTGTTTGTTTTGTTTTGTTTTGTTGCCTTTCCTAGGGCCGCTTCTGTGGCATATGGAGGTTCCCAGGTTAGGGGTCCAGTTGGAGCTGTAGCCGCCAGTCTACATTACAGTCACAGCAACATGGGATCCGAGCTACATCTGCGACATGCACCACAGCTCACGGCAACAACGGATCCTTAACCCACTGAGCGAGGCCAGGGATCGAACCCACAACCTCATGGTTCCTAGTCGGATTCGTTAACCACTGCGCCATGACAGGAACCTCAAAGTCATACAAGTTTTTTAACTTACTGGTGCATATAAAAGTTACGTTTATTATATGTGGAACAAATGAACAAGCCTAACAAAACAGAAGCAGAGAGAGAACAAACAGATGGCTGCCAAATGGGATAGGGTGGGTGAAGAAAGAAATAAGTGAGGGAGATTAAGAGGTGCAAACTTGCAGCTGCAAAATAAATGAATCATGGGTATGAAACATGTAGTACAGGGAATAGAGTCAGTAACTTTGTATGGTGACATATTATAAGTAGACTTATCATGGTGATCAATTTGAAATGCACAGAAATATCATGTTGTATAACAGAACTAACATAGTGTTGTAGGTCAATTATATTTCAAAAACAAACTCATAGAAAAAAAGGTTAAATTTGTGGTTACTAGAGGTAGGATGGGAGAGGGAACTGGATGAAGACTGTCAAAAAGTACAAACTTCTAGTTACAAGTACTAGGAATGTAATGTACAGCATGACAAATATGATAACACTTCTATATATCATAAATGAAAGTTAAGAAAGAATCCTAGGAATTCTCATTACAAGGAAAAAAACTTTTTAATTTCTTTCTTTTTTTTTTCTTTTTTAGAGCTACACCTGTGGCACATGGAAGTTTCCAGGCTAGGGTTCTAATTGAAGCTGTAGCTGCTGGCCTACACCACAGCCACTGCAACTCGGGATCTCAGCCACATCTGCAACCCACACCACAGCTCACAGCAACAGTGGATCCTTAACCCACTGAGCAAGGCCAGGGATTGAACCCGAGTCCTCATGGATACTAGTTGGATTTATTACCACTGAACCACAAAGGGAACTCCTAATTTCTTCAAGTTTGTATCTATAGGAGATGATGGACGTTCACTAAACTTACTGTGATAATCATTTTATGATGTATATGTGTCAAATCATTATGCTGTATACCTCAAACACTGAATGTAAATTATATCTCAATAAAACTGGAAAAGAGCTATGTTTACACTATACAGTAGTCTAAATGTTTATAATGCACAACAGCATTATGCCTAAGAAAACAATATACATACCTTAATTTTAAAAAAGTACATTGTGGCTCAGAGGAAATGAATCCGAATAGTATCCATGAGGATGCAGGTTCCATCCCTGGCCCTGCTCAGTAGGTTGGGGATCCAGCATTGCCGTGAGCTGTGATATAGGTCGTAGACACGTTTCGGATCTAGCTCTGCGGTGGCTGTGGCTATGGCGTAGGCTAGCAGCTGTAGCTCCAATTCAACCCCTAGCCTGGGAACTTCCATATGCTGCATATGCGGCCCTAAAAAGCAAAAAGCAAAAAAAAAATACTACAGTGCTTGGACCAGGTGTGGTGGGGGGAAACTCCACTGGGCCTGGATATCAGATTTCACTTGGTGTTGCACTGTCTGCAAAGCCCAGTAAACATTTGTTCACCAAACATTTGCTTTGCATCTCACTGTAAAATGTCTTCCTCCTCCTTGAAATCACTCCCAAATTTCTCTTTTGTCTTTAGCTAAAGATGGTTATTTAAGGTGCAAGATTCAGCAATTTTGGTGAGTTACTCAGTTTTCTTGGATCTTCTCTATGTATATATGCTATTAAATTTAATTTTCTCTTATTAAACAAAATTTAAAAATAAAAACGCTATATTGCTAAATGTGCTAACCATTATCCGAGCCTTCAGAGACTCATAATCTTTTGCAATAACACCAAAGATCCCTGATCACAGAACACTATAACAAATGTAATAAAAATGAAAATGTTTGAAATATTGTGAGCATTACCAAAACGTGACACAGAGACATGAGGTGAGCAAATGCTGTTGGAAAATGGCAGCAACAGACTTGCTCCATGCAGGGTTGCCAAGAATCTTCAGTTTGTAAAAAAAAAAATGCAGTATCTGTGAAGTGCAATAAAGCAAAGTGTAATAAAATGAACTATGCCTATATTGTCAATAAATCTGCCTAAAAACAAAAAATAAATATAATGTAAAAACCTTAATACAGATAGCTATGCAAAATAAGTTCCTAATAGACTAGAAAACAGGCTGGAAGTAAAAAGTCTGCTTAGGGGCCTATTTGACAGCTGAAAGACACCATGGAGATCTGAATTTAAGACTATGACAGTGAGAATGCTATGAAAATGACTTGCTTAAAGTTAAAATGCAGAGTAAGACTACTAAATTATCCACATCAAAAACCATTCTAACGGAGTTCCCGTCATGGCTCAGTGGTTAATGAGTCCGACTAGGAACCATGTAGTTGCAGGTTCGATCCCTGGCCTTGCTCAGTGGGTTAAGGATCTGGCATTGCCTGAGCTGTGGTGTAGGCTGCAGAGGTGGCTCGGATCCCGCATTGCTGTGGCTCTGCCGTAGGCCAGCGGCTACAGCTCCAATTCGACCCCTATCCTGGGAACCTCCATACACCACCAGATATTTCCCAAGAAATGGCAAAAAGACCACAAAAAAAAAAAAAATCATTCTGAGATTCTGAGGTTCCATTTAGCAGGTACATATTACACTAAAAATGAAAATATCCTTTTTGATCTTAAAATTCCGAAGACCAGACCCAATCAATACCAATCTAAGTTTTGCTCTGCCAAGAGTTAATTTCAATACAGTAACCTAAGCTCTGGGAAATTCCTTCTTATGACACTGTCATCACTTCACAGACTTAACTTTGCCAGGTGCTCAAGCCTCTATTCTCCTTTATTTTTTCTTAATCAATAAGTCATGAGTCAGGTAAACTGTAACTTGCTGGAAAATGGTGCAGTTTTATGATATGAATAACTAGGTTCTCTTTTTTGTCCTTTTTTTTCTTTTTGGCCATGCCTGTGACATGTGGAAGTTTCCAGGCCAGGGATCAAACATGTGCCACAGCTGAAACTCAAGCCACAGCAATGACAACCCCAGACCCTTAACCCGCTTACATGGTTAATGGACTCAGAAAAAAAACATTTCTCATTCAATCATATTTTTTAAAATAAATATTAATTAGTATTAACATATTTAAAAAGATGAGATACAATTTAAAGAAACATCAGTATCAAAATACCCCATTAGGGGTTCCTGTTGTGCCTCAGCAGGTTAAGGACCCAACGTTGTCTCTATGAAGACATGGGTTTGATCCCTGGCCTCGCTCAGTGAGTTAAGGATCTGGCATTGCTGCAGGCTGCAGCCTAGGTCACAGATATGGCTCAGATTTAGTGTTGCCATGGCTGTGTCACAGTATCAAAAGGCAAGACCTCCTTCAAAGAAATAGAAAGATATTCCAAGCTCTTGGATTGGAAGAATTAATATTGTTAACGTGGCCACATTACCAAAAGCAATCTATAGATTTAAAGTTACCCCTATCAAATTACCCATGATGTTTTTCACAGAACTAGGAAAAATAATCCAAAAATTTATATAAATAAAATTGTAACAGACCAAGAACCGCCAGAGCAAACCTGAGGGGGAAAAAAAAGTGGAGGCATAACTCTCCTACATTTCAGACCATACTACAAAGCTACAGTAATAAAAACAGTGTAGTATTGGTAAAAGCAGACGTATGGATCAATGGAACAGAACAGAGAACTCAGAGATAAACTCATGCACCTATGGTCAATTTATCTTTGACAAAGGAGGCAAGAATATAAGAAGAGAAAAAGTCCCTCAGCAAGTGGTGCTGGGGCAGTTGGACATTTGCATGTAAATCAATGAAACTAGAACACACGCTCACACCATGCACAAAAACAAACTCAAAATGGCTTAAAGACCTAAACATAAGACATGACACCATAAAACTCCTAGAAGAGAACATATAGGCAAAACATTCTCTGACATAAATCACACAAACGTTTTATTAGGTCAGTCTCCCAAGGCAACAGAAATAAAAACAAAACTAACAAATGAAACCTAATCAAACTTAAAAGCTTTGGCACAGCAAAGGAAACCACAACCAAAACAAAAAAAAACAACCTACGGAATGGGAGAAAATATTCACAAATGATGCAACTGACAAGGGTTAATCTCTGAAATATACAAATAACTCATAAATTTAACAACAAAGAACCAAACAACCCAATCAAAAAATGGGCAGAGACCTAAATAGACATTTATCCAAAGAAGACATACAGATGGCCAGTAGGCACATGAAAAGATGTTCAATACCACTAATTATTAGAGAAATCCAAATCAAAACTACAATGAAGTACCACCAAACACAGGTCAGGATGGCCACCATTAAAAAGTCTAAAACTGGAGTTCCCGTCGTGGCGCAGTGGTTAACGAATCCGACTAGGAACCATGGGGTTGCGGGTTCGGTCCCTGCCCTTGCTCAGTGGGTTAACGATCCGGCGTTGCCGTGAGCTGTGGTGTAGGTTGCAGACGCGGCTCGGATCCCGCGTTGCTGTGGCTCTGGCGTAGGCCGGTGGCTACAGCTCCGATTCAACCCCTAGCCTGGGAACCTCCATATGCCGCGGGAGCAGCCCAAGAAATAGCGACAACAACAACAATAACAACAACAACAAAAGACAAAAAAAAAAAAGTCTAAAACTAACAAATGTCGGAGAGGATGTGGAGAAAAGGGAACCTTCCTTCACTGTTGGTGGGAATGTAAATTGGTGCAACCACAATGGAAAACAGTATGGAGGCTCCTCAGAAAACTAAAAATAGAATTATCATCCCACTCCTGGGCATCTATCCAGACAAAACTCTAACTCAAAAAGATAAATGCACCTCTATATTCACTGCAGTACTATTCACAATAACCAAGACATGGAAACAACCTAAATGTCCATTGATAGACAAATGGATTAGAAAGATGTGGTACATATATACAACGGAATACTACACAGCCATAAAAACAAGTGAAATAATACCATTCACAGCAACATGGATGCAGCTAGAGATGATCATACGAAGTAAGCTAGCAAAAAAAAAAGACAAACATAAGATAACATTTATATATAAAATATCTAAAATATGGCACAAATGAACCTATCTATAAAACAGAGACAGATTCACAGGCATAGAGAATAGACTTGTGGTTGCCAATGGGGAGAGGGGAGGAAGAGGGATGGACTGGCAGATTGGGGTTAGTAGATGCAACCTATCACATTTAGAATGGATAAATAACAAGGTCCTACGTATAGCACAGAGAAATAGATCTAATCTCCTGGAATAGACCATGATGGGAAAGAATATATACAAGAATGTATATATGTGTATAACTGAGTCACTTTGCTGTACAGCAGAAACTGGCACAGCACTATAAATCAGCTATACTTTAATAAAATATAAATTTTAAATTTTAAAAAGGAAGACCTCATTGGCAAAATGCAGATAACAGCATGGCTCTATTAAACACGGTAAATAATTAAATATTAAAAAACAATGTCCTATTCGATGCCGCACTAGATGTTCTAGCTAGACAATTAAAAAAAGAGAAGGAATCCAAGTGGGAAGGGAAGTAAAACTCTCCCTATTCTCAGATATCATGATTCCATGTATAGAAAACTTGAAAGAATATACATACACAGAGTTCCTGTTGTGGCTCAGAAGGTTAAGAACCTGACATAGTGTCCATGAGGATGTGGGTTCAATCCCTGGCCTCCCTCAGTGGGTTAAGGACCCAGCATTGCCACAAGCTGCAGTGTAGTCACAGATGTGGCTCAGGTCCAGCATTGCTGTGGCTATGGTGCAGCTCCAATTCAACCCCTAGCCTCAGAACTTCCATATGCCACGGGTGCGGCCATAAAAAAAAAGAAAAAAAAGAATACACGCATACACACACAAATGTGTGTACCCAAATACTAAAGCTAATACGTGAAAGCAGCAAAATTTCCAGGGTGCAAGACAAACATAAAAATCAATTGTGTTTCTGTGTAAGGTTGACCCTTGAACAAGGAGGTTAGGGGCACTGATCTTCCATGAAGTCAAAAAGCCACATAAAACTTTAGTCTACCCTATATAACCACAGTTCCCCCCGTCTGAGGTTCCACATCTGTGGATTCAACCAACCCTGGATCTCACAGTACTGAAATATGTATTCGTTGGAAAAAAAAAAATCCGTACATAAATAGACCCTTGCAGTTCAAAGTAATGTTTTCTTTTTTATTGAAGTATAGTTGATTCACAATATTTCAGATGTACAGGAAAGTGATTCAGTCAAACCCATGTTGTTCAAGGGTCAACTATACTAGCAATAAAATATCCAAAAAGGCAAATAAGAAAACAACGCCATTTATGATAGCATCCAAAAGAATAAAATACCTAGGAATAAGACCTAAATAAATGGAAAGACAAAGCACTGTTGAAAGAAATTAAAGACCTAAATAAATGGAAAGACATTCCATATGCTCATGAATTAAAGAACTTAATATTGTTCAAATGGCAATATTACTCAAAGCAATTTACTGATTCAATACCATCCCTACCAAAATTCCAAGTTTTTTTCTTTCTAAAACCAGAAAAAGCCACTCTTTTCAAATTCATATGGCATCTCAAGAGGCCCCAAACAGCCAAAACTATCTTGAAAAAGAACAAAGTTAGAAGACTCACACGCAAAGCTACAGTAATCAAATAGTATGGTACTGACATAAGGATACATATACAGACCAATGGAATAGAAGGGAGAGTCTGGAAATAAACCCACATATCTACAGCCACCTGATTTCCATCAGAGATGCCAAGGCTATTCAATGAGGGAAAGAACAGTCTCTTCAATGAACGGTGCTGGGTCAGCTAGATAACCACATGCAAAAGAATGATGCTGAGCCCTTATCTCACATCATATAAAAAAGTTAACTAAGCCTTACACCATATACAAACATTAACTTGAAACGTAAGACATAAAACTATAAAACTCTTAAAGGAGAACGCTACATGAATTTCTGTTGTGGCGCAGCAGAAACGAACCCGACGACTATTTATGAGGATGCAGGTTCAATCCCTGGCCTCACTCAGTGGGTCAGGATCTGGCATTGCTGTGAGCTGTGTGGTGTAGGTTGCAGAGGCGGCTTGGATCCAAAGTTGCTGTGGCTGTGGTGTAAACAGGCAGCTGTAGCTCCAATTTGACCCCTAGCCTGGGAACTTCCATATGTGTTGGGCACATCCCTAAAAAAAAGTGAAAAAAGGAAAAAAGAAAACACTGGGGAAACTTCATGAAACTGGATTTTGGGAATGATTCCTTGTATATGATACCAGAATAAAAACAGATTAATCAGGCTACATCAAATTAAAAACTTCTGCTCATCAAAGGACTTAATCAAAAGAGTCAAAAAGCAACCTACAGGAGAAAATATTTGCAAACCTTGTATATGATAAGAGGTTAATATCCAGAGCCGCAACAATGCAACAACAAAAAACCAAAAAAAAAAAAAAAAGGAGTTCCCATCGTGGTGCAGTGGTTAACGAATCCGACTAGGAACCATGAGGTTGCGGGTTCGATCCCTGCCCCTGCTCAGTGGGTTAAGGATCCGGCGTTGCCGTGTGTGGTGTAGGTTGCAGACGCGGCTCGGATCCCGCGTTGCTGTGGCTCTGGCGTAGGCTGGTGGCTACAGCTCCGATTAGACCCCTAGCCTGGGAACCTCCATATGCCACGGGAGTGGCCCCAAAAAATAGCAAAAGACAAAAAAAAAAAACCAAAAAAACAAAAAACCAAACAACTTGATCAGAAAACAGGCAAAGGTCTTGAAGAGATATTCTCCAAAGAAACTACATTTATATTTGCATAATGGCCAAAAAACACATGAAAAGATACTCGGATGGCTCAACATCACTAATCATAGAGAAATACAAATCAAAACCACAACGGGAATTCCCGTCGTAGCTCAGCGGAAACGAATCTGACTAGTGTTCATGAGGATGCGGTTTTGATCCCTGGCCTCATTTAGTGGGTTAAGGATCCGGCACTGCCGTGACCTGTGGTGTAGGTCACAGACGTGGCTTGAATCCCGAGTTGCTGTGGCTGTGATGTAGGTCAGCAGCTGTAGCTCTGATTCGACCCCTAGCCTGGGAACCTCGATACGCTGTGGGTATGGCCCTAAAAAGACAGGGGGAAAAAAAAAAAAAAGCCACAATGAAATATCACTTCACACCCATTAGAAAGACTATTACTGAAAAAAACAGACAGAAAATAACGTTTGTTGGTGAGGATGTGAAGAAAGTGAAACTCTTGTGTGTTATTGGTGAGGATGTAAGATGGCAGCCACTGTGGAAACAGTATGGCAGATTCTAAAAATTTAAACAAAATTACCACAATTCCACTTTTGAGTATATACCCAAAAGAACTGAAGGCAGGGGTTCAAATATCTGTACACCAATGTTCATAGCATTATTATTGCTTTTGCCTGTGCCCACAAGTAGAAGTTTCTGGGCCAGAGATCGAACCACTGCCACAGCAGTGACAATGCCAGATCCTTAATCCCCTAGGCCAGCAGGGAACTCCCCCATAGCAGCATTATTCACAACAGTCAAAAGGTGGAAGCAATGCAAGTGTCCATCAAAAGATGAACAAGGAGTTCCTGTCGTGGCGCAGTGGAAACAATCCAACTAGGAACCATGAGGTTTCGGGTTCAAACCCTGGCATTGCTCAGTGGGTTAAGGATCCAGCGTGGATGTGAACTGTGGTGTAGTTCACAGATGAGGCTGAGATCCCAAGTTGCTGTGGCTGTGGTGTAGGCCAGCAGCTACAGCTCCAATCAGACCCCTAGCCTGGGAACCTCCATAAGCCACAGGTGCGGCCCTAAAAAGACAAAAAAAAAAAAAACAAAAAAAGATGAACAAACACTAAAAATGTGGTATATGCAGACAACAGATTATTATTCAGCCTAAAAAAAATAAAATTCTGACACATGCTACAACTTGTATGATCCCTGAGACATCATGCCAAGTAAAATAAGCCAGTCGTGAAAAGATATGATTCCACTTACATGAGATATCTAGAGTGGTCAAACTCATACATAGAAAGTAGAATGCTAGTTGTCAGGGGGTAGAGGGAGCGGGGAATAGGGAGTTGTTGTTTAATGGTTAAAAGAGTTTCAGTTTTGCGAGATTTAGAATTCTGGAGATTGGCTACACAACAATGTGAATGTACTTAACATTACTGAACTCTACACTTAAAATGGTTAATTTGGTCAATTTTATGCTATGCCAATCACTTTCTTGCCACAAATTTTAAACATCTTTATTAAACATTTCATATACAAAAGGTACCTTTTAATAGTGGGAGGAGCACACAAGAGGAATATCACAACTTGTGTTTTGCCAAAAACCTGAATAAGCATGAACTGAATGCTTTTTTTTTTTTTTTTTTTGTCTTTTTAGGGCTGCACCCACAGCATATATAAGTTCCCAGGCTAGGGGTCGAATCAGAGCTAAAGCCACCAGCCTACTCCACAGCAACATGGGATCTGAGCAGAGTCTGCAATCCACCCCAGATCTCATGGCAACGCTGGATCTTTTATCCCACTGAGTGAGGTCAGGGATCGAATCCGTGTCCTCATGGATACCAGATGGGTTCAATATTGCTGAGCCACAACGGAAACACCCTGAAAGCTATATTTATTATTTTTATTTTTTTGTCTTTTGCCATTTTAGGGCCACACCCAAGGCACACGGAAGTTCCCAGGCTAGGGGTTGATGGGAGGTGTAGCCGCTGGCCACAGCCACAACTGCACCAGGTTCGAGCCTCTTCGGTGACCTACACCATAGTTCACGGCAACACCAGATCCCTAACCCACTGAGCGAGGCCAGGGATCAAACTCGCATCCTCATGGATCCTAGTTGGATTCATTTCTGCTCACCACAACTGGAACTCCTCTTTTTGCACTTTAAAACAATATTTACATAGCCATTAATATTTACAAAAGAAACTTTTCAATTACCTCCTTCCATGAACTGAATAAACTACCACAGACTAAATACCACCATATTTGCAATTTCTATAGGGTGTTTTAAGAGGTTCCACTGTTTGTTTTCATGTCAGAAAACAGTATCTCCAAAAGACAAAAATAAAATAAAATTAAATAAAAAAGAAGTTCCTGTTGTGGCTCAATGATAAATGAACCCAACTAGTATCCATGAGGACACGGGTTCAATCCCTGGCCTTGCTCAGTGGGTTAAGGATCTGGCATTGCTGTGAGCTATGGTGTAGGCTGGCAGCTACAGCTCCATTTCCCCCCCCCCAGCCTGGGTGTGGCCCTAAAAAGACATATGCTGTGCGGGTGCGGCCCTAAAAAAAGACAAAAGACAATAATTAAGTTAAATTAAAAAAAAAAAGAAAGGAGTTCCCGTCGTGGCGCAGTGGTTAACGAATCCGACTAGGAACCATGAGGTTGCGGGTTCGCTCCCTGCCCTTGCTCAGTGGGTTGACGATCCGGCGTTGCCGTGAGCTGTGGTGTAGGTTGCAGACGCGGCTCGGATCCCGCGTTGCTGTGGCTCTGGTGTAGGCCGGTGGCTACAGCTCCGATTCAACCCCTGGCCTGGGAACCTCCATAAGCCACGGGAGCGGCCCAAGAAATAGCAACAACAACAACAACAAAAAAAAAAAAAAAAAAAAAAAGAAAGAAAGAAAGCAGTATCTCATCCACTTAAGGGATTTTTAACCCCTCTAGCTTTGGTCTTTTGGAATGGAAGCAGGATAAAGTATTCTGTAAACCTAGAAAAGATGTTATCAGTAATTCACCTATTCAAACTACTTAAAAGCAAAAGTGGGCTAAAAAATGCTCAAAACAAAAGAGGTGGCAAGTTAACTGCTTAAAGATTTTACATATATTTGTATATTTATGCATATATTTTGTTGTTATTTAAGAGACAATATTTTATACTACTATAAATTATTCCCAATCTATTTCTACTAGAAACCATTAGTCTTGTTTTGTTTTGGGGTTTTTTGGCCTTTCTCATGGCAAGTGGAATTTCTTGGGCCAGGGATCAAACCCACACCACAGCAGTGACCCAAACCACAGGAGTGACAACACCAGGTCCTTAACCTGCTGAGCCATCAGGGAACTCACCTTGTTTTCAACTGCCAAAACAAAATAAAAACAAAAACAGCTTTCCCAATTATTGTTTTTGTTTTTCGGGGGTTTTTTTTGGTCTTTTTGTCTTTTAGGGCCACATTCACGGCAGACGGAGGTTCCCGGGCTAGGGGTCTAATAGGAGCTGTAGCTGCCGGCCTACGCCACAGCCACAGCAATGCCAGATCCAAGCCATGTCTGCAACCTGCACCACAGCTCACAGCAATGCCAGATCCAAGCCATGTCTGCAACCTGCACCACAGCTCACAGCAATGCTGGATCCTTAACCCACTGAGCAATGCCAGGGATTGAATCCACAACCTCATGGTTCCTCGTTGGCTTTGTTTCCCTGCGCCATGACAGGAATGCCTGAATTATTGTATTTTTTAAAATATACATGTATTATTTCACTAATTCAGTCAATTATTATTCACAGTTGAGAGCAAACTTCTGGGATTACCTCTACTGTCATAACAGCTGGCTCACTCATTTTCTATTGTAGAATATCTACCTGTGAGTAGTGGGAAAACGGCAGTGAATGAACTCTGCTGAATTAGGCTCATTATGACATAAATCACCTAGGAATAAGAAAGCTTGAGAGCATGAAAATTTTCTAGGTCTAAGCGATGAGATGCTTACTCGCTAGAACTTACTTCCCAGATATAGTGAATGGAGCAACAGCCTCATGTAATGTTTGAAGGATTATCCAAAAACATTATCCCATTACATCCAGAAATCGAGTACTAGCTATATTCAAACCTTCCACAGACCTACATACTTTTATATAATTACATAAATGCAATTTATGTAATTGATGAGTAAGTATGATCAATAAGACAATAAAATATTCTCTAACTTTCAAGTTTTCTTGTCCCAGTGACAAAAATTTTTTTAATATTTACCAGAAATTTAGCAGGTAAAAAAATCCTGAAAAAGATTACAACTTTTTCAGTTTTCCTTAAAAAAAGCAGATAGACAAAACAAATGCACATGATGCACATGATGATAACACTGGCACTAGTTTCTAAAATCTATCATGTTGGAAACCAGTTTCTGAAATAATTCTCAAATTATTAAACAAGAAAAAAAAAAAACTCAAGTAGACTGAACAAAAATAACTAGCATTTTTTCAAAAGCAAAAAACCTGCACTACGAATCTTATCTTGCAACTTTATAAAATTTTTTCTCTACTTTTGATTATAGCACTATGCTATTTTGTTCATACAAAATTCAAAATCTATTTCTTATTTAGACATATCTTCAAAATCATATTCTAGCAGATAAGAGCAAAAAAAACTTACTGGACCCATACACCATAATTTCCTGCAAATTTCCTTCTTTTTCATTTATTACACCCATGTTTATATTCTTTTTCTTAAAAGTAATACAAGGAGTTCCCTTCTAGTACAGTGGGTAAAGGATCTGGCACTGTCACTGTGGCTGCTTGGGTTGCTGCTGTAGCACACGTTCAATCCCTGGCCAGGAACTTCTTCATGCTGTAAGCACAGTCAAAAAAAAAAAAGGAATGCAAATTGTGGTAGATCATTTGGTCCAAAAATGGCTACAATGGCATTCATTCCACGTGCCCTTTTAATCTGATGTTGGTACTCTTCCCTTCAAGTTGAGGGTTGTCCAGCCTCTCCTCTGAACCTAGGTAGACCTTTAGGACTACCTCAACCAACAGAAGAGAGCAGGTAACACCACATGACTTCCAAAACTAAGTAAAAAATGCCACGTAACTTCACCTTGCTCTCTGAGATGCCAAGCAGCCAAACAGAGAGGTCATGTGTAGGTATTCTGGCCTACAGCTCAGGCCCCTGCCAAGAGCCAGCATCAACCACCAGATACATGAGTGAGCAAGCCTTTAAATGATTCTAACTTCCAGCCATTGGACCACCTCCACCCCTCCAGCAACCCCCGCCTCACACCACTTGTTAACAGAGATAAGATGTCCCCACCAAGTGAACCTTGCCCAAATTGCAGATACATGAGCAAAATGAATGACTAATATGTTTCAAATCACTGAGTTTGGGTAGTTTGTTATGCAACAAGAGGTAAGTTCATAAATACAATTTGGAAAATGCACAAAAAGAGAAAGAAAAATTTTTAATTAGCCTAAGTTTTACCACTGTTAACATTTTGACACATGTTTTATAATCAAAAAATTGTTTTTGCCCCACTCATCTAGCATTCCAAATGCTTCGCTTTTACCAGGATAAAGGGTTAAATTTTTAAAGACAATCAACTGTTTGCATCTAACAAAAAAACAAGACAGAAGAATATTACCATTTATCCTTATCCTTACCATCTTTTTCGCTTACCTGTCCTAAGTGAGGTGTCTGAGGATGGCTGGCCCACCAATATTCCAATCTATGGATGTGGGTCACGACGGTGGGTTGCAACAGCAGCTGCACTGGCCCTCTTCCCTGGAAGAAGCTGCCTTAGCCCTGAATCTGAAATTTTCAAGGAAAGAAAAAGCTAAATAAAGACATCTCTCTCTCTCTTTTTTATTTTTGTTTTTCTTTTTTTTTCATTTATTACACCCATGTTTGTATTCTTTTTCTTAAAAGTAATACAAGGAGTTCCCTTCTAGCATGGTGGGTAAAGGATCGGGCACTGTCACTGTAGCTGCTTGGAAGTTAGCTTATGGAAGTTCCCAGACTAGGAGTTGAACTGGAGCTACAGCTGCCGGCCTATACCACAGCCACAGCAACGTGGGATCTGAAGGGCGTCTGCAACCTATACCACAGCTCACAGCAACGCGAGATCCTTAACCCACTGAGTGGGACCAGGATCAAATCCAAGTCCTCATGGATACTAGCTGGGTTCGTTACCACTGAGCCACAACGGGAACTTGAAAACATTTCTTTTTAATCACTTATGAATTCTATCTCTCGACTGAATGGGGGCTGATAGAGTGGGATGAGATTACACAGAAGTGAATGCACAGGTATCACTAAAATGGAATTGGGTAATACGGATTCAGTCCAGCTCAGCTGCTGCTGGTTTTTGTTTTGGTTTTTCTTTTTTTCTTTTTTTTTTTTTTGCTTTTAAGGGCCATACCAACAAAGGTTCCCAGGCTAAGGGGTCCAATCGAAGCTAGAGTTGCCAGCCCATGCCACAGCAATGCCAGATCCAAGCCGAGTCTGCAGTCTGTACCACAGCTTACAGTAACTCCAGATCCTTATCCCACTGAGGGAAGCCAGGGATCGAACCCCCAACCTCATGGTTCCTAGTCGGATTGTTTTCACTGCGCCACAAAGGGAACTCCCAGATCAGCTGCTTAACAGTCATATTATTTTAGTGAAGGTTCTCTGTGCCTTATCTCATCACATGATGAAGACTGAGGGAGCAGGATAAAAACTGGAGGCTGAGAGACAGAAGGCCTAGGTTCTAAAGTCCGTGATAATTCTGCCTTGCTGTAAGAACTTTGATACTTCTCTAGGTTCAGATATATCATCTCTAAAAGAAGATATATTAGATAACAGTTCCTGAAATCTAATTCTTGAATAGGTGCCAGCAACAACCAAAAAATGGGTTTAAACTGTGCTTACTCTGACACTGTCCTTCCTGTTTTGGTATTAAAATGGTTTCTTTTATGAGATGATGTGATAGATAGTAGTTGTTGTGTTTTAAATACCCTATATAGAGTCAAAATCAAAAGCTGTAGCCCTACATAAGCAATCTAAAATTCTTTTTATAATTCTAGTGTGTGAATGATTTATCTGAGCTTCAAAATTCCTTTTATTTCTAATATTCTACTCAACTAACAGTTCACAACTTCACTCACTATTCAACTAACTACTTAACTAACTGTTATTAGGTACCTAATTTGTGACAAGTACTCTACTAGTTGCTGGAGGACCACAGAAATATTTAAGACTAGTCCTTGCTCTAAAAAATCTCTCAATCTAACAGGGAAACTGAAATTTGAAACTATAATTTCAAATACAATATAATGGATTAAGACTTCAGAGAGGTTTTGCACCTATGAAAGACATACAGGAGGTAGAATAGTAGAATGAATGAATTTTTAAATTAAGTAGGATTTTAGACTGAGTTTTGTGGTTTCATGAGGAATTATCTCTTTGAACCTCAATTTCTGTATTTGCAAAGCGGGAATGACGGCAGATACCAATGAGTTGTGGTAAATAGACAAGACACTTGAAATAAAGGGCCAATCCACCTGAAAGTTTGGCTTATATACCTTCCAGAAGACAAAATAAAAATGAACATGTATTAATGATCGGGCACAAAAGGAGTTATTTACAACACTGATTTACTCAGTAGTACCTTTCTCTACTAGCCTAAGTAAATGGACACAACCAAGTTTGCTGCATTTTATATTCCTAGCACCTAGTACAATGTCTTATAAATAGCAAGTATCAATAAGCACTTTATTAGTAATGGAACTAGAGATTATCATACGAAGTCAGCAAGAGAAAGATAAACACCATATGATATCACCTTTACGTGGAATCTAAAATATGGCGCAAATGAACCTATCTACAAAACAACACAGACATAGAGAACAGACTTGGGGTTGCCAAGAGGGAGGAGAGAAGGGAGAGGGATGGACTAGCAGTTTGGAGTTAGTAGATGCAAACTCTAACTTTTTTTTTGTCTTTTGTCCTTTTAGGGCCGCACAAGCAGCATATGGAGGTTCCCTGGCTAGGGGTCTAGGCCAGAGCCACAGCAATGCCAGATCCAAGCCGTGTCTGTGACCTACACCACAGGTCACGGCAACGCCGGATCCTTAATGCACTGAGCGAGGGATCGAACCCACAACCTCATGGTCCCTAGTCGGATTTGTTACCACTGCGCCACAATGGGAACTTCCAAACTATTTACATTTAGAATGGATAAGTAACAAGGTCCTACTGTATAGCACAGGGAACTATATCCAATCTCCTGTGACAGATCATAATGAAAAGAATATAAAAAATTAATGTATACCTAGGTATAACTGAGTCATTTCGCTGTACAACAGAAATTGGCACATTATAAATCAACTATGCTTTAATAAAAAATAAAAATAGTTTATTAGGAAAAAATTATTTGTCGAATGGCTTCTCTTTTTTATAGGAATTGAAGTTACGGCAGCTTAAAGTAAAAATTCTTAAGATTTTTATTCAAAACGAATTTTTTTCTTTTTTGGCTGCCCCATGGCATATGGAGATCCAAGGCTAGGGATCAGATCCAAGCCATAGCTGTGACCTGTATCACAGCTGCACCAAAACTAGACCTTTAACCCAACTGCTCCGGGCCAAGGATTGAATCTGCATTCCAGTGTTGCAGCAATGCTGCCAATCACATTGTACCACAGTCGGAACTCCCAAACTAATTTTAAGTGTGTATTTTAAAAGCTCAAACCTGTCATATTCAAACCTGGATATGCATGCCTGGGTGTGTTTTTTGGTTTGTTTATTTTTTGGACATGCCCACAGCACATAGAAGTTCCTGAGCCAGGGATCAAACCCTCAATTACTTTACATTTATATTACTTTTTCATTTATCTTATATTTCAATTACATTTCCAGGCATTACTATCTTGACTTTTCAGAATATATAGGCAAGGCTTATATGGTTCTAAAGGAAAACTGAGTTAAAAACTGGAAGACATTAGAAATGTATTTTCTATGGACATCTACTTTCAGATAATTACATACTTCAAAACCCACAGAATAAGAACAGCTGAATTTCATTTCCAATAGATGCTCTAACAAAGCAATTTCAGATGTAACTTCCAAAATATATTTTTAGTCTCCAATGTGTTTCACTTCATTTCTTCTTTGGTTCTGATTCTAGAACAGACTATAATGTTTTTGATATTTTACTTTCAGTTTTAACAGCTATATTAAAAGAGATCTAAATACTGAAATACCAATAGGTATAGTAAATGCTTTTCAAATATGCCAGAAATCACACTGGGTACGTTACCACTGCAAACACTTGACATGTATTTGATCATAATGAACCAATATAATTAAAGGAACATTTAGATTTTGTCCATGATTACATTTCATATCTTTCTGCCTCTATAACAACACAATAACTAGTCTCCTTACTATACTGTAACTATTTTCAAGGAAACCAATTACACTAACCAAGGAGCCATAATAAATTATGAGTGTTAGTAGTAATTCTCCAATATCTTCAGAATGGAACAAACTAGATGCTATATTAAAAAGGATATATGAATATATATTACTTCTAAAATAAGGGAGAAAAAAGGAAAAAAAATCTAAACTTCCAAACATACAATCAGAAACACTGGCATTATGAATTCACAAACTAAATAAAAGGTTGCTGATTCAAAAATTTGGCTTGACAAATTTTTCACTATGGATAAATGTTTGATAGCCACTGGGCATTTTATACCACCTCCAAGATTAAGAGTCTTCTGTTAATTCTATGAAGATAAATGAATTCCGAGGTTAGACTCCTCTAGGTATCATGAGAGGAACAGATCAGAGAAAGGCAACTTGAGTACATTTAAGCTTTATTCAGACTTGTAAAATAAATTTGAAATTTCAACACAGAATATGCCTATAGAAAAAAAAATTACACCTTTTTTTTTTGTCTTTTTGCTGTTTCTTGGGCCGCTCCAGCGGCATATGGAGGTTCCCAGGCTAGGGGTCGAATCGGAGCCATAGCCACTGGCCTACACCAGAGCCACAGCAACGCGGGATCTGAGTCGCGTCTGCAACCTACACCACAGCTCAAGGCAACGCCGGATCGTCAACCCACTGAGCAAGGGCAGGGACCGAACCCGCAACCTCATGGTTCCTAGTTGGATTCGTTAACCACTGCGCCATGACGGGAACTCCCTATACCTTTAAAAAAAAAAAAAAAACACACTAGAGGATTCGATCCCTGGCCTCACTCAGTGGTTAAGGATCCGGCGTTGCCATGAGCTGTGGTGTAGGTTGCAGACCCGGCTCAGATCCCGAGTTGGCTGTGGTGTAGGCAGGCGGCTACAGCTCTGATTAGACCCCTAGCCTGGGAACCTCCATATGTCGCGGGTACGGCCCTACAAAAAAAAAAAAAAACACACACACACGATAGAGTTCCCATTGTGGTTCAGTGGTAACAAACCAGACTAGTATCCATGAGGATATGATGTGGGTTTGATCCCTGGCCTCATTCAGTGGGTTAAGGACCAGGTATTGCCATGAGCTACGTTGTAGTTCACAGACATGGCTTGGATCTGGTGTTGCTGTGGCTGTGGTGTAGGCCAGCAGCTGCAACTCCAATTTGACCCCTAGCCTGGGAACTTCCATATGCTGCAGGTGCGGCCCTCAACAGACAAAAAAAAAAAAGCAAAAATCAAATTTAAAAAAGAACAAAAACATTTATAAAGCACTTATTTTTAATTTTTTTTCTTTTTACTAGAATCACTATGCCAGTTAGGGTAAGTATAAAGACGGAAGAAAATCTTCCCAATTACAAATTCAATTCTCCTAGTCAATATTTAACTCTTGTAAGTTTTATTTATCTGACTAGATATTCACTTTTTTTTTTTTTGGTCTTTTTTTTAGGGTCACACCTGCAGTATATGGAAGTTCCCAGACTAAGGGTCAAATGGGAGCTGCAGCTGCCAGCCTACACCACAGCCACAGCCACACAAAGATCTGAGCTGTGTCTACATTTTACACCACAGCTCATAGCAACACTGGATCCTCAACCTCAAGGCCAGGGATCAAACCTTCGTCCTCATGGATACTAGCTGGGTTAGTTACTGCTAAGCCACAACAGGAACTCCTGTCATATCATATCATATCATATCATACCTGTCATACCTGAAGATACTCATCTCTTTCACCTCCGAGTATCTTTTCAAAGATTTCAGACCTATCTACCATCCAACCTCAATTCAAAAAACAAGTGTTGATTACTGTCTTAATACCCCCTCTTTACACATGAACATTAATAGCTCATAATTTCATTTTGCCAAGGCCAAGTTCTGAGTGATATGTTGCTCAGAACTGCAAGCCTGTGCAGCATGACCCCAAATAACTCCTCTCAAAATGGTAGCAGGCTATTCTTTTCTCTTAATTGTATACTATTTCCTTGCTACTCAAAAGTGTGGTTCTCAGACTGATGTAGTAGCACAAGCATCACCTAGAAGCTTGTTAGAAATGCAGTACTGGAGTTCCCGTCGTGGCATAGTGGTTAATGAATCCGACTAGGAACCATGAGGTTGCAGGTTCGGTCCCTGCACTTGCTCAGTGGGTTAACGATCCGGCGTTGCCGTGAGCTGTGGTGTAGGTTGCAGATGCGGCTCGGATCCTGCGTTGCTGTGGCTCTGGTGTAGGCTGGCGGCCACAGCTCCGATTCGACCCCTAGCCTGGGAACCTCCATATGCCGCTGGAGCGGCCCAAGAAATAGCAAAAAAAAAAAGAAAAAAGAAAAAAAGAAAAAGAAATGCAGTATTATCTCAGGCCCTACCTTAGGTCTGCTAACTTAGAATCTGCAATTTACAATTACTTGAGATTAAAGTCAAATAAATTCCCATGTAAACTAACACTCTTCCTCCTCAGGAAAAAAAAAAAAAAAAGATCTAGACTGTAAAAAGAATGAAGAATTCAAGAGAAAACATCTGAATATGCACATTAGCAAGTCACCAGAAAACTGGAGAATAAACTATTGAGACCTGAGCTTTAAAGAATATGTTTAGAGTTCCCGTCGTGGTGCAGTGGTTAACGAATCCGACTAAGAACCATGAGGTTGCCGGTTCCATCCCTGACCTTGCTCAGTGGGTTAAGGATCCGGCCTTGCCGTGAGCTGTGGTGTAGGTCGCAGATGCAGCTTGGATCCTGCATTGCTGTGGCTCTGGCGCAGGCCAGTAGCTACAGCTCCAATTAGACCCCTAGCCTGGGAACCTCCATATGCCACGGGAGTGGCTGTACAAAAGGCAAAAAAAGACCAAAAAAAAAAAAAGAATATGAAGTTTATGGTTAAGTAAAAAGGGGAGCCCAGGTCTGACATCACAATAGATTATCAAGAATAGAAAGCCCCAAGCAACCCCATCCTGCCCCTTGCATCCTCAGAGAACGATCTAACTCTAGCACAACTCAAAATATTTAATTAAGGCATACCTAGGGAATTCATCCCATCATGGAGTGGCAGATACTTAAGGGCTGAATCCAAATTTAGTGCTAGCTGAAATTTTATTGAGCTCAAGAGCCAAATGTTTCCAGGTATAGGAACAGTTGCACTCTCAACTCATGTAATGCTGACCTCTGACACACTTTTTTTTTTTTGTCTTTTTAGGGTTGCACCTGCAGCATACGGAGGTTCCCAGGCTAGGGCTGGAATCAGAGCTGCAGCCGCCAGCCATGCCACAGCCATAGCCATGTCAGATCCGAACCAGGTCTGTGACCTACCCCAGTGTTCACATCAATGCTGGATCCTTAACCCACCAAGCAAGGCCAGGGATGGAACCTGTGTCTTCATGGATGCTGGTCAGAATCATTTCCACTGAGGCACAACCTGAACTCTGAGCACACTCTTTAAGCAAAGGAAAGCCAGATCAACATACCTGTTCTCCAAAGAAAACCAAGTCAACTACCTTCAACTGTGAAAAGTCATGTATGAAATCATTTAGGGCAGTCATACGAAGAAAAAGAGAACAGCATCACATGTAGCAAGGGTGAATACTGATTCTGTTTTTCTTGGTCAACTCTCAGAGTTTGTGTGGGGGAGGGTGGTCACCACTAAAAATGTTTCAAATTCATTATTGTAAAGAAACACTTGTGCACTTGGACCTGAGGACATAAACAAGAATATATATATATGCATTTTTTTTTCTTTTTTTTTAATTGGCCACACCTTCAGCATATGCAAGTTCCGGAGCCAGGGGTCGAGCCACAGCCACTGTAGAAGCAACGCCGAGTAGTTATGTTGTGAGCCACACGAGAAGTCCAAGAATATATTTGTAATAACAACAAAATGGAAAAAGTAAATGTCTATCTTGAAAAGATAAATTGTGGTATAATCATACAAGTAATATATGTATCTGAAAAAATGAACCACTGTTACACACATCTGTATGGATAAATCTTAAAAAACAGGAAGTTCCCATCGTGGCTCAGTGGTTGGCGAATCCGACTAGGAACCATGAGGTTGCGGGTTCAATCCTTGGCCTTGCTCCATGGGTTGAGGATCCGGCACTGCCATGAGCTGTGGTGTAGGTTGCAGATGCAGCTTGGATCCCGCATTGCTGTGACTGTGGTATAGGCCAGCAGCTACAACCCAACTGGACCCCTAGCCTGGGAACCACCATATGCTGCAGAAGCAGCCCTAGAAAAGGCAAAAAGACAAAAGAATAATAATAATAAATAAGTAAAAACACTTCATAAAAAAAATCTTAAAAAACATTACGTTGATTAGCCAAAGTAAATAAGTATATACAGCATTGTTCCATTTTTATAGTTTTACAAATAAGCAAAACTAAACACTATATTTCTGAAATACATACGAATGTGGTACACTTAAGGAAGGGAATGACAAATACCACCAAAATAAAACCCTGAATAGTTTTATCCCTCGTAGAGAAATAGGTGGATGGAAAGAAATCAAGGAGAAACATACCACAACATCACTAATGTTCTAGCTCTTAAACTGGGTGGTGGGTTAACAGCTATTTTTTTTGTTTTTTATTTTTTTGCCTTTTTGGTGCCGCACCCACAGCATATCGAGCTTCCCAGGCTTGGGGTCGAATCAGAGCTGCAGCTGCTGGCCTACACCACAGCCACAGCAACGCAGGATTTGAGCCGAGTCTGCAACCTACACCACAGCTCACCGCAATGCCGGATCCTTAACCCACTGAGCAAGGCCAGGGATGGAACCTACATTCTCATGGATACTAATCAGATTGTTTCCACTGAGCCACCATGGGAACTCCAGGTATGGTTTTATTATATGCTTCATTACTTGCGTATACAGTAACATCTTCTTGTCTATACATCAAATAGATCTTAAGTGGAAAGGAAAAACAAAAATGGAAGAAAGAGGGAAGGAAAGGAAAGGGAAGAAGGAAGGATGGACATCAACAATGAAGGTCAACATGAACCCTCCTATCTCCTCCTGGAAAGGCCACATAGATTTCCATTAAATATGGGCTCATTTGACAACTCCATTAAAATAAAATTTTTTGCTTTGAGTGCATAAATCTGAAATGAAATGCAAGCAGGTAATTAGTCTTTCCTCGGTTTTTAAAAATTAAGATAATGTCTAATGTAATATAGGAGAAAAAAATAGTAATTTAAATATTTTAGTGTATAACAATCCTAGAAGTCATACTAACAAGGAAATAAACACTTGCTCCTACACCTAGAAATGCCATGAACATGACAGGTACAAATGAAGACTGACACAAATGAGCTGTGTTGGGAAATCAAATATC
Organism: Phacochoerus africanus; assembly: GCF_016906955.1. NCBI lineage: Eukaryota > Metazoa > Chordata > Mammalia > Artiodactyla > Suidae > Phacochoerus > Phacochoerus africanus. The sequence goes on from NC_062552.1 coordinate 99,387,084, forward strand.
ATAAGTAACAATTCCACTGATAATATGACTTTCTGAAACAGCAACTCTTATAATAGCTCTGCTGAAACAAAGTACAATTTGCCCCTGGTTACTTAGTAGTTACATTACCAGAAAATGGTGTCTATTAAAACCACACAAAAAGTGAAGTTCTTGCTGTGGTGCAGCAGAAACAAATGTGACTAGTATCCATGAGGACATAAGTTTGATCCCTGGCATGGCTTGGTGGTTAGGGGATCTGGTGTTGCCCTGTGCTGTGGTGTGGGTCACAGACTCGGCTTGGATCCCACATTGCTGTGGTTGTGGCGTAAGCCAGCAGCTGTAGCTCTGATTCAACTCCTAGCCTAGGAACTTCCATAATGCTTCCGGCACAGCCCTAAAAAGCAAAAATAAACAAACAAAACCATGCAAAAAAATACTTTGTGTTTAAATGTAAAACAAAATTAGGATCAGATAAGTACAAACAGGTTTTTCACCTACAAGAAGGTCTGGGGAAATGTTCAAAATTCCTGCAGAACTCTCTCACACTTTGTGGGATGTATGGCATTCCTAGAACCTGCTAAATGAATGCCAATGCTACACCCACCCCACTTTAATCACTGTGGCAACCAGAAGTGCACCCACAAAGATCCAAGCACATCACTGAGGAGGTACTGACCCCATTGAGAATGAGTGACTTCAAGAAAGGCTGGGTCCTGAGTCCCCAGCATGGTGCAGCAGAAACAAATCCAACTAGGAACCATGAGGTTTTGGGTTTGATCCCCGGCCTCACTCAATGGGTTAAGGATCCGGCGTTGCTGTGACCAGTGGTGTAGGTCACAGACTCGGCTTGGATCTGGCATTGCTATGGCTGGGCATAGGCCAGCAGTTACAGCTCCAATTCGACCTCTACCCTGGGAACCTCCATATGCTGCAGGTGCAGCCTTAAAAAGCAAAAATAAATAAATAAATAAATAAGAAAGGTTAGGTCCCATCTCCCAAAGCAATAGAAATAAAAACAAAGGAGTTCCCGTTGTGGCGCAGTGGTTAACGAATCTGACTAGGAACCATGAGGTTGCAGGTTCGATCCCTGGCCTTGCTCAGTGGGTTAAGGATCCGGCGTTGCAGTGAGCTGTGGTGTAGGTCACAGACGAGGCTTGGATCCTGAGTTGCTGTGGCTCTGGCGCAGGTCAGTAGCAGCAGCTCCAATTAGACCCCTAGCCTGGGAACCTCCATATGCCGTGGGAGCAGCCCTAGAAAAGACCAAAAAAAAAAAAAAGAAAGAAAAAAACAAAAATAAACCAATGGGACTTAATCAAATTTACAAGTTTTGCACAGCAAAGGAAACCATAAAAAAACAAACAAACAAAAAAACACAAAAAGACAACCTACACAATGGGAGAAAATAGTTTCAAACAAGGGCTTCATCTCCAAATATACAAACAACTCATACAACCCAACAGCAAAAAAACAACCCAACCGGAAAATGGGCAGAAGACCTGAATAGACATTTCTCCAAAGAAGACATACAGATGACCAAGAGACATGTGAAAAAATGCTCATCACTAATTATCAGAGAAAGGCAAATCAAAGCTACGAGGTACCACTTCACACCAGTCAGAATGTGGCCATCATGAGTAAGTCTACAAATAAATAACAAATGCTGGAGAGGGTGTGGAGAAACCCTCCTACACTGTTGGTAGGAATGTAAATTGGTACAACCACTGTGGAAAACAATATGGAGGTACCTCAGAAAACTAAATATAGAACTACCATATGATCCAGCAATCCCACTCCTGGGCATATATCTGAACAAAACTTTCATTGAAAAGATACATGCACCCCTACATTCACTGCAGCACTATTCACAATAGCCAAGACATGGAAACAACCTAAATGTCCATCGACAGATGAATGGATTAAGATGTGGTTTGTATACACAATGAAATAATACTCAGCCATAAAAAAAGAACAAAATAATGCCACTTGCAGCAGTACAGATGGAACTAGAGACTCTCACACTAAGTGAAATAAGTCAGCAAATGATAAATACCATCTGACATCACTTATATCTGGAATCTAATATATGGCACAAATGAACTCATCTACAGAAAAGAAACCACACTCATGGACATAGAGAACAGACTAGTGACTGCCAAGTGGGGGGGGAGTTTGGGGTTAGCAGCTGCAAACGACTGCATTTGGAGTAGATAAGCAATGTGATCCCACTATATAGCACGGGGAACTGTATCTAATCACTTGTGAAGAACATGATGAACGATAACGTGATAAAAAGAATGTATATAAATGTATAACTGGGTCAGTTTATTGTACAGCAGAAATTGACAGAAGATTGTAAATCAACTACAATAAAAATTTTTTTAAATAATTTTAAAAATAAATTAAGATTAAAAAAAAAAAAAAAAGGCTAGGTCCCTGTGTGGACTCCAGACGCCTTATTTTTCTTGACATCACAAAGCTGAATGTAATGATAAAGTCTAACCAATTTCTAACTCTGGCAAAGGAGGACTCCTCTTACAGTTAAGAAATTTTTATTAGGGAAAATACAAAGGCAGACAAAAACCTAAGGATAATCACACTAAAAAAAACTGAAACATCAAATCAAAGGTTGGCAGTCTTGGAGTTCCCATAGTGGCACAGCAGAAACGAATCCGACTAGGAACCAAGAGGTTGCGGGTTCGATCCCTGGTCTCGCTCAGTGGGTTAAGGATCCGGCATTGCTGTGAGCTGTGGTTTAGGTCTCAGATGTGGCTTGGATCTGGCGTTACCGTGACTGTGGAGTAGGCCAGCAGCTGTAGCTCTGATTAGACCCCTAGCCTGGGGATCTCCATATGCCAAAAGTGCAGTCCAAAAAAAAAAAAAAAGTTGGCAGTCTTTTCACCCATGTGATGGCAATCTTTGAGAACAAGATTGCCATTCTGCTAAAATACAACAAATGTCACAATCAAAAAACACTGTAACACTCAAAGAGTATGTTATAGTTTAAAAAGCATCTTTATTTAATTTTAATATTTATAGCAATTCTTTTCAAGTTATTTTTAGGGAAAACAATCTCAAAAAGGTCAAAGTCACAGAGCTAGTAAACTGACAGAGACAGGACTTTGAGTCCTCTGATTTCAAATTCTATGTTCATTCTTCCAAACTATATCCTGCTTCACCACAGTCCAAAATGACAATACATTTCAAAAAAAATTTGTCCATTAGTACAACAGAAGTATCAATGTCAAAAGATCAACATAAAGGTCCCAATCTATTTTGACACATGACAGTTGACTTATATTACATATATCAGTTATTTCTCAATATGAGAAATTTTTTTTGGCCACAACCACAGCCAAAACCAAGGCCAAGGATCAAATCTGAGCCACAGCTGTGACTTACACCACAGCTGTGGCAATGCTGGATCCTTAACCCATTGCTCCAGGCTGAGGAATTTTTTTTTTTTTTTTTGGCTTTTTGGTATTTCTAGGGCCACTCCCATGGCATATGGAGGTTCCCAGGCTAGGGGTCTAATCGGAGCTGTAGCCACCAGCCTACACCAGAGCCACAGCAATGAGGGATCGGAGCCGCATCTACAACCTACACCACAGCTCACAGCTACGCCGGATCCTTGACCCACTAAGAAAGGCCAAGGATCAAACCCGCAACCTCATGGTTCCTAGTCGGATTCATTAACCACTGCACCACAACAGGAACTCCAGGGACTGAGGAATATTTAAATGTCTCATCTATACTGAAAAAGAGAAGTCCAAGAAAAATACTGAAAAAGAAAAATGAGAAATTTTAGCAGTTACCATGACATACAATGTCTAATTATTTCCTAATAATGGAAAGATTCTCAATCAGAATCCTAGTGAATCTTCTATTTTATCACACATTTCAGAATCCCACCATAGATTCTGACAATTAAATAGTTAACGAAGTCTTTTAAAAAAAATCTTTTAGTTTGGAGAGAAATGCATAACCATTAAGAACTTTGTAAAATCTCAAGGTGTTATTAAAGTACTACTAATATAAGCAATACAAGCCCACCTCAGGAAACAAGAAAAAGCTCAAATAAACAACCTAACTCTGCAACTAAAGCAGCTAGAGAGAGAAGAACAGACGAGACCTATAGTAGAAGGAAAGAAATCATAAAGATCAGAGCAGAAATCAATGACATAGAAACGAAGAAAACCAAAGAAAAGATCAATGAAACAAAAAGCTGGTTCTCTGAAAAGATCAACAAAATTGATAAACCCCTAGCCAGACTTATCAAGCAAAAAAGAGAGAGGACTCAAATCAATAAAATTAGAAATGAAAAAAAAGTAACAATGGACATCACAGAAATACAAAGGGTCATAAGAGACTACTATATGCAACTATATGCCAATAAAATGGAAAACCTAGAAGAAATGGACAAATTCTTAGAAAGGTACAATCTTCCAAGACTAAACCAAGATGAAATAGAAAAGGTGAATGGACCTATTACAAGAACTGAAATTGAAACTGTGATTAAAAAACTTCCAACCAACAAAAGTCCAGGACCAGATGGCTTCACAGGTGAATTCTATCAAACATTTAGAGAAGGGATAACACCTATCCTTCTGAAACTATTCCAAAAAATTGCAGAGGAAGGGATACTCCCGAACTCATTTGATGAGACCACCATCACCCTGATACCAAAACCAAAGATACCACAAAATAAGAAAACTAAAGGCCAGTTTCACTGATGAACATAAATGCATAAATCCTCAACTAAAGACTAGCAAACCGCATCCAACAATACATTAAAAGGATTGTACATCATGCTCAAGTGGGATTTATCCCAGGGATGCAAGGGTTCTACAATATCCGCAAATCCATCAGTGTGATACACCACATTAACAAACTGAAGAATAAAAACCATATGATCCTCTCAATAGACATGGAGAAAGCTTTTGACAAAATCCAACACCCATTTCTGATAAAAACCCTTCAGAAAGTGGGCACAGAGGGAACCCACCTCAACATGATAAAGGCCATATATGACAATCCCACAGTGAACATCATTCTCAATGGTGAAAAGCTGAAAGAATTCCCGCTGAGATCAGGAACAAAACAAGGATGTCCGCTCTCACCACTACACTTGAACATAGTTTTGGAAGTCCTAGCCACAGCAGTCAGAGAAGTAAAAGAGATAAAAGGAATCCAAATTGGAAAGGAAGAAGTTAAAACGATCACTATTTACAGATGACATGATACTATACCTAGAGAATCCTAAAGACGCTACCAGGAAACTGTTAGAGCTCATCCACGAATTTGGCAAAGTCACAGGATACAAAATTAATACACAGAAATCGACAGCATTTCTATACACTAACAATGAAAGAGCAGAAAGAGAAATTACGGAAGCAATCCCGTTTACCATCACATCCAAAAGAATAAAATACCTAGGAGTAAACCTACCTAAAGAGACAAAAGACCTGTACTCTGAAAACTATAAGACACTGATGAAAGAAATCAAAGATGACACAAACAGATGGAAAGATATACCATGCTCATGGATTGGAAGAGTTAATATGATCAAAATGACTATACTACCTACGGCAATCTACAGATTCAATGCAACCCCCATCAAATTACGAAGGACATTTTACACAGAACTTGTAGAAACTATTTTAAACTTTGTTTGGAAGCACAAAAGACCCAGAATAGCCAAAGACATCCTGAAAGAGAAAAGTGGAGTGTTGCAAGACATGTTTCCTTGAAAACTCCATCTTGTCCTTCTTTACTTTATCCCATCTTCTTGACTTACTTTATCCCATCTTCCTGCTTTGAAAAACAGTCACAGTGCTGGTAAATGACTTAAGCTTAAGAACAAAGACCTAAAGGCATAAGTGACTTAAGCTTAAGAACTGTTATGTGCCTAGAGGTCAGAGTAAGAGCTTAACCCTTTACCACCTAAGTGGCTTTCTAAATAGTAAAAGAACTTATATAATAGCAAACAAACCCTGTATCATCCACCCATAGCCACTCCTCACTTGATCTCATCTAAAGAGCACAATAAAAGCAGTGTGGATTCTTGAGGGCGCTCTTGGTCCCTGAGACCTTGAGTTCCCTGGCTCCCATCTTTACTTAAGATAAATGTCTCAGTGTCTTGTTTTGTGTTAACTATTTTTCCTTAAGCTCCACAGCACCCGTTCTTCAGCCCCATCCTGCTGAGCTGGCCCCGGCAGTGGAGCTGGAGGAATCAGGCTCCCTGACTTCAGACTCTACTACAAAGCAACAATCATCAAAACCATATGGTACTGGCACAAAGACAGACATATAGATCAGTGGAACAGGATAGAAAGCCCGGAATTAAACCCACACACCTACAGCCAACTAATCTATGACGAAGGAGGCAAGAATACACAATGGAGACAAGACAGTCCTTCAATAAGTGGTGCTGCAAAAACTGGACGGCCACATGGAAAAGAATGAAATTAGAACACTCCCTAACACCATACACAAAAATAAACTCAAATGGATTAAAGACCTTGATATAAGGCCAGACACTATAAAACTCTTAGAGGAAAACATAGGCCAAACACTCTCTGACATAAACAAAAGGAACATCTTCTCAGATCCACCTCTTAGAGTATTGACAATAAAAACAAAAATAAACAAATGGGACCTAATCAAACTGAAAAGTTCCTGCACAGCAAAGGAAACCCTAAACAAAACAAAAAGACAACCCACAGAATGGGAGAAAATCTTTGCAAGTGAATCCACTGACAAGGGATTAATCTCCAAAATTTATAAACACCTCCTACAGCTCAATACCAAAAAAACAACCCCATCAAAAAATGATCAGAAGATCTAAACAGTTCTCCAAAGAAGACATACAGATGGCCAAAAAACACATGAAAAGATATTCAACCTCACTCATCATTAGGGAAATGCAAATCAAAACCACGATGAGGGACCACCTTACACCAGCCAGAATGGCCATCATCAAAGTCTACAAACAGTAAGTGCTGGAGAGGGTGTGGAGAAAAAGGAACCCTGTTGCCTTGTTGGTGGGATTGTCAGTTGGTGCAACCACTGTGGAAAGCAGTATGGAGATTCCTCAGAAAACTAAACATAGAACTACCATTTGATCCAGCAATCCCACTCCTGGGCATCTATCCAGAGAAAACCAGGACTTGCAAAGACACATGTACTCCAATGTTCATTGCAGCACTATCTGCAGTAGCCAAGACATGGAAACAACCTAAATGTCCATCGACAGAGGAGTGGCTCAAGAAGATGTGGTACATATACACAATGAAATATTACTCAGCCATTAAAAAGAACAAAATACTGGCATTTTTAGCAACATGGATGGACCTAGAAATTATCATGCTAAGTGAGGTCAGCCATAAAATGAGACACCAACATCAAATGCTTTCACTGACATGTGGTATCTGAAAAAAAGGACAGACTGAACTTCTTTGCAGAACAGATGCTGACTCAAAGACATTGAAAAACTTATAGTCTCTGGAGGAGACAGTTTGCGGGTTGGGGTATATGCTTGGGCTGTGGGATGGAAATCCTGTGAAATCAGATTGTTATGATCATTATACAACAACAGATGTGATAAATTCATTTGAGTAATAAAAAAAATAATAATAAAAAAATAAAGTACCGCTAATATAGTCACTACACAGACACAGTCTCTGAAACACTTATCTGAAGTTCACCTGAGAATAACGTGATGGGATAACATACTGAATTAGTTCTCGCTCATGCCTGGTAGATCAACTTTTAAAAGTGGCATTGTGGGAGTTCCTGTCGTATCTCAGTGGTGAATGAATCTGACTAGGAACCATGAGGTTGTGGGTTTGATCTCTGGCCTTGCTCAGTGGGTTAAGGATCCCGCGTTGCTCTGGCTCTGGCATAGCCCAGCAGCTACATCTCCAATTCGACCCCTAGCCTGGGAACCTCCATATGCCGAGGGAGTGGCCCAAGAAAAGGCAAAAAAAAAAGAAGACAAAAAAAAAAAATAGTAGTATATGGAGTTTCTGTTGTGGCACAGTGGAAACGAGTCTGACTAGGAACCATGGGGTTGTGGGTTCGATCCCTGGCCTCGCTGAGCGGGTTGAGGATCCGGCGTTGCCATGGGCTGTGGTGTGGGTCTTGGACATGGCTCAGAGCCTGCATTGCTGTGGCTGTGGCTGTGGTATAGGCCAGCGGCTACAGCTCCGATTCGACCCCTAGCCTGGGAATCTCCATGTGCCACGGGAGCAGCCCCAAAAAGACAAAAAAAAAAGTAGTATATGATAATCTATAACTTATGCTTCCACTGATTTAAACCCAAAAATCCCAAGAAGAAAGAATACTGACATTTTGTTGGGGTTTTTTTGGCTGCACCTGCGAAATGTGGAAGTTCCCAGACCAGGGACTGACTAGGTCCCAGTTTTGACCCAAACCATGGCTGTAGCAACACCAGATCCTTAACCTGTTGCACACATGGGAATTTCCTGACATTTCAATTTTTTTTTTTTCTTTTTTGGCCACCCCACAGTATATGGAGTTTCTGGGTACAGCAACACCAGATCTTCTAACCCACTATGCTGGGTGAGGGATTGAACCTGCGTCCTGGCACTGCAGAGCCGCTGCCAATCTTGCACCACAGCAAGAACTCCTGACAATTCTATTTTAAAAGAAAAAAACCTGGAGTTCCCTGGTGGTCTAGTAGTTAAGATTCAGCGCTTTCACCACTGTGGCCAAGGTTCAATCCCTGGTCTAGGAACTGAGATCCTACATCAAGCTGCTGCAAGCAGCAACCCCAAAAGTAAAAAGAATTTTATTATGCTTCTGAATTTATGGATAAAGTTTAACAGACTAGAGCAGAAGTTTTTAGGGGCTACAATATGCAAGTATAGGAGTTCCCATTGTGGTTTAGCAGTAACAAACCCAACTAAGATCCACGAGGATACAGGTTCAATTCCTGGCTTCACTCAGTGGGTTAAGGATCTGGAGTTGCCATGAGCTGCGGTGTAGGCTAGCAGCTGCAGCTCCAATTTGACCCCTAGCCTGGCAACTTCCATATGCTATGGGTTCGACCCTAAAAAGACCAAATATATAGATAGATAGAAGACAAACCAGACAGACAGATGCAAGTGTATTAGTTAAACCTAAACACATAAATTAAAAGTCTCTCATATTTTTTCCCTTTTTTGTTCCTCCTTCCCAAGGAGGAGCTTTACCTCAGTTCTAACTACAGCTGTTCAAGCCAAAACCTCTACCTCAAAATCACCTTTTTCCTCCCTCATGCACACTTTAAACATTGTTTTACTGATCTAAAATTCACTCCATTATAACTTCAATAATCTCTATGATAGTCACACATACTGCACTGACTTTTTTTATTTTTAACTAATGGAAAGTACATGAAATAGAGCATAAAAAAATATCAACTACCAAAACATGGCAAATACAAAGAATAAAGCACTGTAGCACTTCATTATATTGAAAAAATTTTTTAAATTGCTCCTGGAAAATCTCCAATTCAAAGCTGTCAGGGCACAGATTAAAATTCGATTTAAATATCTCATCCAAAAGCCTCAAAATATGCCATAATCCTCAGACATATTTGCAGAAATTTCAAATAACAATTGTCAGACAGACGGCTAATTATCTAAACACCGAAATAAACAAGGAATTCTAGGACTGACTTGAAAATACAATAGCTGCCATATATAGAGAACTGACTTTATGCTACGTATTGTCCTAAGAATTTATATACCAGTGTGTATATAATCTCATCAACACAAATACTAAGAAGTAGGGGCTGTAATTCCAGTTTTAAAGGTAAGAAACCATGGTTTTGAAAGATTTTAAAAGGCTTCTAGTCAAGATGGTACCATAAATTTGCCCAAATAACAATTAACATATAAGTGTTTTAAATATACAAATAATGCATAGCTGGCTCAAGCAATCATACAAATGTCTCTCAGGCAGTGGTAAGAGACATAAATGTAAAATGATAAGAGGTGCTGAAGCCAGAGGCCCACTGGGGTCCTGGTCCAGAATCAGGCAGTGGCAGTTGGAAGTCTGGCTTCCCGGAAGAAAAAGGACAAAAAATGCTCCACAAGAGACAGAGGACTTATCAGAACTAGGCCAGAGCTATGGCTGGGTAGAGCTCCCACATAAAGAAAACAACTTAGTGGTGCAGCGGAAACGAATCCGACTAGGAACGATAAGGTTGCAGGTTGAATCCCTGGCCTCGATCAGTGGATTAAGGATCTAGCGTTACCGTGAGCTGTGGTGTAGAATACAGATGCAGCTTGGATCTGGCACTGCTGTGGCTGTGGCATAGGCCAGCAGCTGTAGCTCCCATCAGACCCTTAGGCTGGGAACCTCCACATGCCACCACTACAGCTCTAAAAAAGACAAAAGACAAAAAAAAAAGAAAAAAAAATCCAGTGTTGCCATAGCTGTGGCTCGGATTCATTCCCTGGCCTGTGAACTTCCATATGCTGTGGGTACAGCCACAAAAAGAAAAAAAAGAAAGAAAAGAAAACAACTTGGAGTTCCCTCGTGGCACAGCTAGTTAAGGATCTGGTGTTGTCACTGCAGCAGCTGTGGCAAGAGTTCAATCCCTGGCCCAGGAACTTCCACATGCCACAGGCCAGGCCAAAAATAAAAACAAACAAAGAAAAAGGAAAGAAAACAACTTGTCAGCTCTGCCTAGGGCTTTGGCTTATAGAATATAACCCCCAGGAAGGTTGCAAGATAAAGACAAAGCTTCAAATCAAGAAAGAAACCAGGCCACCTGCTAGGTCTGTGACTGGGTCTGCAGTACCCACAAATGTCATTAATATTTCTGAGAGGCAGGAACTCTAAGCCTAGTTCTAAAAGTGGGGTCCAGAAGCAAGTGGGAAACTGCTATACAAGGAGAGAGGTGAACATAAGAGAGACAATGAAAGTTAGCTGAGTCTTAAAAATAGAAGACAGGAATTCCTGTCGTGGCTCAGCAGAGACGAAGCTGACTAGGATCCATGAGGACAGATGCACGTTCGATCCCTGGCCTCGCTCAGTGGGCCAGGGATCTGGTGTTGCCATAAGCTATGGTGTAGGTCACAGAAACAGCTCAGATCTGGCTGTGGTTTAGGCTGGTGGCTCCAGTTCCGATTCAACCCCTAAGCTGGGAATCTCCATATGCTGCAAGTGCAGGCCTGAAAAAGCAAAAAAAAAGAATAGAAGACAACTAAAGTGGCTGTTATATTCTGGGTAAGACTCCATTATTCATTTGCTGAATGTATAACTTTGTTTTTGTTTTTGTTTTGTCTTTTTAGGGCAACACCCTTGGCCTATGGAGGTTCCCAGGATAGGGGTCAAACTGGAGCTATAGCCACTGGCCTACAATAGAGCCACAGCAACACCAGATCTGAGCCAGGTCTGAGACCTACACCACAGCTCAAGGCGACACTGGATCCTTAACCCACTGAGCGATGCCAGGGATCAAACCTGTGTCCTTATAGATACTAGTTGGATTAGTTGACCATTGAGCCACAACTAGAAATCCATGAATGTAGAACTGTTAAGACTGTTTCCAATGCTTAAATATCCCTCGGTGTTTGTCAGATAAATTTTCATTACTTAAGGTAACCAGAAAGAACCTAATACTCTTTTTGTTGTTGTTGTTGTTGTTGTTGTTGTTGTTATTGTTGTTGTTGTTGTTGTTGCTATTTCTTGGGCCGCTCCCGCGGCTTATGGAGGTTCCCAGGCCAGGGGTTGAATCGGAGCTGTAGCCACCGGCCTACGCCAGAGCCACAGCAATGCGGGATCCGAGCCGTGCCTGCAACCTACACCACAGCTCACGGCAACACTGGATCGTTAACCCACTGAGCAAGGGCAGGGACCGAACCCGCAACCTGATGGTTCCTAGTCAGATTCGTTAACCACTCCGCCACGACGGGAACTCCCTTTTTGTTGTTGTTGTTGTTGTTGTTGTTGTTGTCCTAATACTCTTTTTAAAAAAATTTTTTTTATATTTTTTTATCTTTTTAGGGCTGTACCTGCAGCATATGGAGGTTCCCAGGCCAGAGGTCAAATCAGAGCTGCAGCTGCTGGCCTACAGCACAGCCACAGCAATGCCAGATCCAAGCCACATCTTCAAACTACACCACAGCTCACAGCAATGCCAGATCCTTAACCTACTGACTGAGGCCAGGGATCAAACCTGCATCTTCATGGATATTGAGATTCATTTCCACTGAGCCACAACAGAAACTCCAGAACCTAACACTTTTAAACCTTTTCTACCTTCCCAACAAATAATCATGATAATCTGAAAAGATTATCTTTTTAACACAGTGAAATTGCAAAACCCTATTTCTAACTGGTAGCCTTTGACAACTTCAAAATGACAGCATCCAGTTTCTCACTATTAAAGCAAAGTGTCTTTATATTTGTGCACTACGTCTACACAAACTTTAAGTAACATATTATCTCTCAAACTCAGCCTTCCTATTATCAACCAGACACAGCACTTTCCTACCACTAGGAAGGGAGTGGTTTCCAGCTTTAGGATGACACAATCAAAAGGGTCTGAAAAAGAATTAAAAATAGTCTCTAGGAAGAACAACTTGGAATTGAAGTTCCCGTCATGGCGCAGTGGAAATGAATCCAACTAGGAACCATAAGGTTGCGGGTTCGATCCCTGGCCTCGCTCAGTGAGTTAAGGATCTGGTATTGCCGTGAGCTGCCCAGCAACTGTAGCTCTGAGTTGACCCCTAGCCTGAGAACTTCCACATGCCGAAGGTGCTGCCCTAAAAGTGGAAAGAGAGAGAGAAAGAGAAAGAAACAGAAAGAAAAAGAGAGACAGAGAGAGAGAGAAAGACAGACAGACAGACAGACTTAGAATAAAAAGTGTGCTTTGATAAAACAAGCATCAAATTAGTAACCCACTACTTAAATTCAAGACCTATCTCTGCCACTAACTAGCTGTGTGACTTGAGCTAACCTAACCTAGGCTTCAGGTTCTTTATCTGTAAAACAAGGACATTTTATAAGTCTCTTGGGCTTTACTAATTCTAACACTGTAACATTCTTTTAAACATATAAGAATGTTTGCTAAATGAAGACAAATTTCAGCATTTTCATGTTTTCTAGCGCTTCAAAGAATTTTACAAATGCCAATGATGCTTGTCCACCACTCTTTCCTTCCTAACATAAGCAAAATTTAAAAACAAAATAACATTTTCTAGAGATAGCTTTCCAAAATACTTTCCAATATGGTAACATATTATATGCTAGAACTTTAACTGAATATAATTTATATACACTAAGATTCACTTTTAAGTGATCACTTCTGAGTTTGAAAAACACACAGTCATGTAATCATCACAATAAAGATACAGAATACAGACGATTTAGAACACTACAGAAAAAGTCCCTCCCGCTCTTTTGTAGTCAAATTATCCCCCAACACCCTTACAACCACTAGTCAGTTTCCTGTCTTTAGTTATGCTTATTCCAAAATATCGTTAAAATGGAATCATACAATACGTGGCCTTTTGAGTCTGGCTACTTTCCTTTAGCATAATGCATTTGATATCCACCCATGTAGTTGCATGCACTGCCAAATAGCATTCCATTTTTATGACTACACTAAAGTTTACCAATTCACCAGCTGAGGTATATTTGGGTTTGTTTCTAGTTTTTGGCATTAGCGCATAGGTTTCTGGTAAGTTTTCATTTCACTTGAATAAAAACCCAGGAGTGAAATTATTGGATCACTAATGATAAGCGCATGTTTAACTATATATAAGAACCTGACAAACTGCTTTTCAAAAAGACATACTAATAATAATAAGTTTTTTAATGGTTTTAAGGAAAAGTAAGTTTAGACTCTGTCACAAATTTCATAGAAAGATCCTCAATAAATGCAGGTATTCATCAGAGGAAACTATTTTCCTGTGTCCTATTTATAGAAAGTAGAAGTTAACAAAGGATGTTGTTTTGATATTTTGATAAATATCCATAATTATCAAATAGACAAAAAGATTTTTAATAAACTTTAAAATATATTATGTTTGAAATGACACTCTATAGGTCACTAACTCTGGGTGGGTGTGTGTCTATATGGCTAGAAAGTAGCCATAAACTACCTATTTATAATGGAAGATTCCAAGTGGTTAAGTTCTGCATAAATAAGAAAGGCAGTATAAAAGATTTGACCTTTCCAACTCACTTGTTCAAATGATCCTCAGAAATAATTCTTAGTTGTTAGTAAGACTACCTGTTCATGAAACCTTCCACTTTCTCCATATCAATCCCTTGGTTTCTCTCTTTTTTATCCAGCTTAGATTTCACAGTACATTAATTTAATCAATCATTTCTTGAACTCAATTCAGTGTCTCCCATGTCTCTCTTTCACTCTTAGCCAAACTCCAGGACTGCAACAGAGCAAGAGAATATTAAAGAAAATTATATAACCAGGCAGAAATGGTTACTGTCATAAACTGACAATCAATAACTTCAACCAAGTTCATAGTGGGGCCAGACAAACCAAAAGGTCAGAGTTTCAAGCAGAGAAGGGCCAGGCAAGGAGAATGGCGTGGGGCTCACACTCAAAAGGCCTGAACTCCCCAATAGTTTTAGGGGGAAGAATTTTTATTGACAAAATTTGCAGGGAGGGCTGCAGGGTGTGTGACCTTCCTCTGATTGCTTGCTGATGAGTTAACAGAAAGTGTTCCAGAAATCTCAATCATCAGCTTTCTGGTTCCAACCAGTCTGGGGTCCAGTGCTCAGCCTGAAATTATCACCTTCCACCAGGGTGGGAGCCTTAGTTCCTAGAGAACTCACAGATAGGTATGCACATCTCTCCAGGAAGAAGGACTCTGTCCCATTGCTGTGCTACAGCTCCGATTTGACCCCTAGCATGGGAACCTCCATATGCCATGGAAGCGGCCCTATAAAAGGCAAAAGACAAGACCAAAAAAAAAAAGCCTGGAAAGATATAACAAAGAAAAAAACATTCAAAGCAGACCAAAAAACCTTAATGAAAAGACAAAAAGGGAGAAGTAAAGGGTATATAAGACGAGGTTAAAAACGCTGCAGAGTTCTACTGCAACATTTCATGATGGCAGTTAGGAAACCAGAAACAAAATTTTCACTGAGTGTGATACAGTATTCAACTTTATCCACTATAAAATGAAAACTGATGTCCTTTCCAGGTCTAAATTCCAAATGATGCAGCTTATATAGTTTTAAAGTAAAGTGTGCTTGGAGGTCCCATGTGGCGCAGTGGGTTAAGGATTCAGCGTTGCCACAGCTATGGCCCAAGGTGTAACTGTGGCATGGGTTCAATCCCTGACTCAGGAACTTCCACATGCCACAGGTGCCCCCGCCCCGCCGCCAAAAAAAGTAAAAAAAAAAAAAAAAAAAGGTGATCATTAAAAGGATGTTTCATCAATTTCATGTGGAACTTATCATGACTTTTAAGGTGGTTTAAACTATCTGTCCAAACAACAATTTTTCAAAAATCCTATTCTTTCCAAAACTGTAATCAAAAGGGAGTATGGAATGGGGCAAGGGAGTTCCCTTCATGGCTCAGCAGTTAACGAACCTGACTAGGGATCCATGAGAATACGGGTTGGATCCCTGGCCTCGCTCAGTGGGTCAAGGATCTGGCACTGCTGTGAGGTGTGGTATAGGTCGAAGATGTAGCTCGAATCCCGCATTGTGGCTATGGTGTAGGCCGGCAGCCGTAGCTCCGACTGGACCCCTAGCCTGGGAACCTCCATATGACACGGGTGCAGTCCTAAAAAGCAAAAAAAAAAAAAAGAAAGAAAGAAAGAAAGAAATTTAAATATTTCAATACCAAAAAAAAACCCCAAAACCTTTAAAATCATCTAGTCCAATGCCTTCACTTCATTAAAGAAGAAACAAAGACCCAGAGACGTTAGAACATTCAGCCAAATCATAGCGTGGCAGTACAGGAATTAAATGCACATTTCAAAAAAATTTTTAAATTAAATAAATAAATGCACATCTCATGATTTATTCATTTAAGAATTTACATTTTCTCCTTTATTACACACAAAATGCTTCCCCTTTCCATCCTCCGCAATTTCTTTAAGTTACCCATGATATCAACAATGACACCAAATCAGAAGTGGAGGAAGCTACAAAAGTTGTGGTGAAGGAGAAAGCCAATACTTCTTTCATTTTCTTCCATCTCGAAACCTTCTTTCAAAGAAATTGGCCAAAAAACATAGTCTTCCCCTCAAACATTAATCTTATCTAAAGACAAACTAATGACAAAGAAAGACTTCCATGGTGTCAGTATGCAGGGGATTCAGAAAGAAAGAAAACAATTTTAAGAACTGATTCCTGTGTCAACACATTATAAATATCTATGAACATCAAGTATTTAGATAGTGCTGTTATTAGGCCTGACATTTTTCAGACACAAGTTCCATCAACCACATATCTCACTCAGTTTGTTTCCAGAGGATGTTAAACATTTACATTTAGAGATTTTCACAAAGACCAGTTGAACAAACACTGCTGAAGTCTGTTAGTAAATAGCCTCTCCAATTCCAAGACTCAATTAAGGTAAGAGAGAAATGACATCTTCTCTAGGAAAGTACTCAATCTCAGGTTACTAGGGTTGTCTACCATCTGTTAATTCAGATAAAACTTTCCTTCTATAATCATCCCACTGGGATACATGACAGGAGTATTGACAGTGAAGAGAGAAAGACTGCAAAGTTAGAAGTCCCAATTTAATCTCTGGCCACCACTACCACACATAATATGCTTTATAAAGAATGCAAAAATTGACTGCATTTGACTTAATTACTTTAGCACTGAGAGGTAAGAAATATGAGTCCACTACTTGCTCTCTATGATTTGGGACAAATTGTTAAACCTCTGTATTTCAGATTCCTCAACAAGAAAATAAGTATAACAGCAGCATCTACTATCATAGGGGTTATTGGGAGGATTAAATTAGTGCATATAAAGCTCTTACAGCAATGCCTAGAAGATACTGTTAGCTGCTGCTGGTATTATTATTACTATTACCTGATACCCTTACTATTAGTTCTCATGTGTGGCTCAAATACAGAACAGTTTTTGACCCAGATCATGCAATTTTAATGTTCCTGAATCAATGATTCAATATACCAAATTCAAAAGGCAGTTCTACAAAACACTTCTGAAGTCTTCCTTTTGAATCATCTAGTTATCAAAGTTCTTACAAATATTAATCAACATCAAATGTCAACTTAACTCTAAAAAAACATATGAATTATCACTATGAAATGGAACTTCTGAAAAATCTTATACTTGAAATAAATGTTTTTCATTTTACCTTTAATTACAAATTAATCTCTGAGCTTACAAATCAGGTAAGTCCAGATCCTTATATAGTAATAAAACACACTGAACCTTTTATTAAGGTATTTACTCTCAATCTGCAAATTTGCCTATGTTAAAGATTTTAACAACAACAAAAAAAATTTAAGTGCTCACCATCTTTAGTCATCTGGAAATCACAAATTAAAATCATTCTAAGATATCACTTTATACAAACTAGAAGGGCTAAAAGTCAAAAAGACTAACAGCCTAAGTGGTGACAAAGACATGGAGCAACTAGATTTCATACACTGCTAGCAGAGAACCATAAACTTACAGATACATCTACTCTGTGATTCAGTAATTCCACTTCTAAGTATTCAAGCAAGAGAAATGAAACCTATGTTAACAAAAAGACTTGTACAAGAATGTTTATAGCAGTCTTATTCATAACAGGCAAAATCCAGAAATAAGGCAAATGGCTATCAACGGCTATTTCCAAGGCAAATGGAAAAACAAAGTGTAATATATTCATAAGACGGAGGACTACGCCATCTAGGAAGTTATCTGTTGTTTACAAAAATAATTTGAATTTACTACTCAATGAGGATATCTTATTTTTATTTTCTTCAAATTCTGTTTCATTTTGAAATGCATCTTAGGAGTTCCCTGATGTCCTAGCAGGTTAAGGATCCAATGCTGTGGCTCAGGTCTCTACTGTGGTGTGGGCTGAATCCCCGGCCAAGGAACTTCCACATGCCATGGGCTTGGGCACACACACACAAAATTATATGTGTGTGTAAATGTGGACAAATATTTGGGTTTAGCAAGAGTCACCAAAGTTTTGTTGTTGTTGTTGTTTTTGTCTTTTTTTTTGCCATCTCTTGGGCCACTCCCACAGCATATGGAGGTTCCCAGGCTAGGAGTCCAGTTGGAGCTGCAGCCCCCGGCCTACGCCAGAGCCACAGCAACGCAGGATCCAAGCCGAGTCTGCAACCTACACCACAGCTCACGGCAACGCCAGATCCTTAACCCACTGAGCAAGGTCAGGGATCGAACCTGCAACCTCATGGTTCCTAGTCGGATTCGTTAACCACTGAGCCATGACGGGAACTCCAAGTTTTGTTTATAATAATTGGAAATTAATCTAAATGTGAACACTGGAAATGGGCTGCATAAATGATAATATATCCATCATTGGAATATTCTTTAGCTGTTTTAAACTGTTTTCAAATAATTATAATGATATTAAAATGTATGTTAATAAAAGCAGTTCCAAAATTATGGATATAGTAAAATATGCATGATGAAAAATTAAGAGACAATAACTGTTGATGTCATTAAAAAATTAATAATTAAGGGCCTAAACCATAGAAATTATTATTATATTTCACAAGTGTCTGGGCTTCATTGTAAGAACACCAGTGATAACCCCTCACTAACTAGGTCTACTGGAGGAGAAAATAAAGACCAAAAGAATAAGAACATTCAGTAAAGGAATACACCATTAGTGTTATCTCAAATACGAATAACAAACTATCAAATGAAGTCAAAGTCCTCCAGGGTATGCTAACAAATCTATAAGTAAAAGTTACAGAATTGAGTACAATGCAAATATATACTAATTATGTTTAATTTGAGCTAGGGAAAATAGATGATCTAGTGATTTTCCACAAGGACTGAGCTCAGCTCTTTTACAAAGCAACAAAAGAGGGGAAAGACGCAGCAAGAAGTCAAGCCAGCAACCTGATTTCCCAGGAAATTAGCTCTTACTTGGCAAAGTACTGGCCTCATATTCCAAAGAAGTACAACTCTAAAAATAGAGATAAGACACATAAAATTCAAATACTCTGTAAAAGATGTATACTTTTCCCTTTGCTTGTAAGACCCTCCAAGAGAATGATTAATGCCTATTAAAACACAGGGAAAAAGTTAAAAGCCCAATTTAGAGTTAAACGTTCTATAGATAAAGAATAAGTTTCTTGGAGTTCCCGTTGTGGCTCAGTGGTTAACGAATCCAACTAGGAACCATGAGGTTTCGGGTTCGCTCCGTGGACTTGCTCAGTGGGTTAAGGATCCGGCGTTGCCACTGTGCCACGATGGGAACTCCATTCTTGCAACTCTTAACTGCTTCCCTTAGCACCATGGCCCCAACTGCCATACTAGACTAAAAGGCCAACATATTGCTATTTTGAAGAATTAGTAACAAAGCAGAAAATTCTATTAAGCTTTTATAACAAACCAATAAACAAAAAGTAATGGTCTCAACGAATAATGCTGAGACAATTGGATAATCATATGAAAAAGAATTGTTGTGTCTCTTCTCCACACCATACACAAAAATTAACCCAAAATGGGTCACAGAACTAAATATAAGTGCTAAAATTTGCATAAACTCTTAGAAGAAAACATAGGCATAAATATTCATGACCTTGGATCAGGTGATTGTTTCTTAGATATTATACCATAAGCACAAACCTAAGTGTTTGATCAAAATGAAAATGTTCTGTGCTTCAAAGGAGTGCTTCACCATTAAGAGAGTGAAAATACGAAACACATTTTGGGAGAAAATATCTGCAAATTAAATATGTAACAAGGGATTTATATTCAGAATATGTACTTTTTTTATAATTCATAACTCAGTAATAAAAGATCTCATTTTTTAAACAGGCAAGAGATTCAAATAGATATTTCTCTGAAGAAGATATAAAATGGCCAATAAGCCCATGAAAAATTCTCAACATCAATAGCCATCAGGAATATGCAAAATAACATCGATAAATCTCAAGTTAATTAGGCATAGTGAAAGACAGCAGACCTCCTTCTCAAAAAAGTGTTTATATACACATAACACAATTCTCTTTATATAAAATTCTAGAAAATGAAAACTATAATGACAGCAAGTTGTTACCTCTGGAAGTCAAAAACAAGAGATGGACTACCAAGGGGCATAAAGCAATTTTTAGAGTGACAACTATGTTCCTTATCTTTTTCTTTTTTTTTTTTGGTCTTTTTGCCTTTTCTAGGGCCACCCTGCAGCATATGGAGGTTCCCAGGCTAGGGGTTGAATCGGAGCTGTAGCCGCCGGCCTATGCCACAGCCACAGCAATGCGGAATATGAGCTGCATCTGCGACCTACACCACAGCTCACAGCAATGCTGGATCCTTAACCCACTGAGCAAGGCCAGGGATCGAACCTGCAACCTCATGGTTCCTAGTTGGATTCATTAACCACTGTGCCACGACAGGAACTCCGTTCCTTACCTTGATTGTGGTATATAAATAAAAACTCATCAAACTGTAAACTTTATTTTTATTTTTTTAGGGCTTCAGGTGCCGAATATGGAAGTTCCCACGCTAGCAGTCAAATTGGATCCATAGCTGCCAGCTTACGACACAGCCACAGCAATGCTGGATCTAAGACTTGTCTGTGACCTAACACCACAGCTCATGGCAACACCAGATACTTAAGCCACTGAGCAAGGCCAGGGATCGAACCTGCATCCTCATGGATACTAGGCAGGTTTGTTTCTGCTGAGTCACGATGGGAACTCCTAAACTGTAATCTTTAAATACGTGCAATATCATTATATGTCAATTATACCTACTTTTTTTAAAAAAGCATATGCCAAGTTGGGGGAACAGAAGTATAGTAAGGTTTCTGAGATGGCACATTTGGGTAAGAAAAAGGTAGAAAAAGTAGGCTGAGAGCCTTTAAGTATGATGAATCTTTTTAAAAGTTAAATATTAGCTGATCCCCCACATGGTAATAGCTGAATTTTCAGCATCTGCTGAAGGAGCCGACAGTCAAAGCAATCAAAGCTCCTATGAATTCAGTAAAAATTTTAAAAATCATCTCAACATTTGAATATTCTTCAGCTATAAATATATATATACACAATAGTAATAAATTCTAAATATATATTAAGTATAGGTGCAATATTTAGAATTTATTTCTTTTGCCTATGGTAATATTTCATGAGCAAATGGGATTTGAAAACGATTTACTAACTGCAGAAAACATCCACCCCCAATCCAGAGAGTTGCAGGTAATAGACCAAGAACTGCTGATAAGGATACTCAATGCCAATATTAAGTTAATATTTAAATATTAGCTTAAATAAAAAGTAGTTAAATAAATATATCTAATTGGTTCCTAGCACACTTCATAATCCAAACAATTTAGGGATTAGTTACAACAATGTTAATCTGGGTGTAAATAATTAATATATTGTGGCTGAAAGGCAAAAAGTACACACAGCCGAATGACAATAAAGATTCAAGGAGTTCTCCTTGTGGCTCAGTGGTAATGAACCCAACTAGGATCTATGAGGACACAGGTTTGGTCCCTGGCCTCATTCAGTGGGTTAAGGATCCAGCATTTCTGTGAACTGTGGTATAGGTGGCAGACGTGGCTCTGATCCTACATTACTGTGGCTGTGGTGTAGGCCGACAGCTGCAGCTCAGATTGGACCCCTAGCCTGGGAACTTCCATATACTGGGGGTTTGGCCCTAAAAAGAGAAAAAAAAGAAAGAAAGAAAAGAAAAAATATTCAGGTTTTTCCATAGATTGACTGACTAAAAATAAGACGAGAGAGTCAAGAGGAACTCAAGATTGCTTTCAATGTCTAAATGAAGTTTGTTTCGTAGTTCAATTTAATATACGCTTCTTATATAGTCCATGCAAAAAAAGCACAGAAAAGTCTTTTGCCTCCTGTTTCATTCGCTTTCCTGCCTATCTTCAATCATAGATCCTTACAACAGTAGCTAACATCTACTGAGCATTCACTATTATTAGCTCAATAGTGTTAAATGCTTTACACAAACTTTCTCATATAATTCTCAGAAATTTATTTTGCAGATGAGAAAACTGAAGCTACATTAATTTGCCTAAGGAAGTAAGCTGGATTTGAATTTGGGCAATAGAAGTTCATTTCGTTGATGTCACAAACTCAACCCCTAATGAGGATCTCCCCATCACTCATTAGAGTACATTTATGTATTCCAGAGAATACCAAAAACGATAAAGTCCTGACTTAGATTAAACCTAGTATCACAAAATAAGTTTTTTAAAAAATTCTCAACAATATGATAAAATACCGAGCTGTATGGCTTCCAAAATTAAGCTAGAATATAAGAAAAAGAGATAATAAGAAATGAACACCTTTTCCTTTTTATGAAGTAAAACTGATTTACAATGTGTTAATTCTGGTTGTACAGCAAAGTGATTCATATATATATAGATATCTATATATATATATATATATATATATATCTCCTTTTTAAAAAATATTCTTTTCCATTATGGTTTACCATAGGACACTGAATATAGTTCTCTGTGCTATAGAGTAGGACCTTGTTGTTTATCCCCTCCAGGTGTAAGTTACATCCACTAAGCCCAACCTCCCACTCTACCTGTCCCCCAACCCCTTCCCCCTTGGCAACCACAAGTCTACTCTCCTGTCCATGAGTCTGTTTCTGTTTCATAGATAGGTTTATTTGTGTCATTGTTTTTCTTTTCTTTTTTTGGGGGGGGGGGGGGAATGCCTGAGGCATGCAAAAGTTCTCAGGCCAGGGGTCAAACCTGAGCCAGAGTAGTAACCAGCACCATAGCAGTGACAATACCAGGTCCTAAACCACTAGACCACCAGGGAACTGCCATTTGTGTCATATTTTAGATTCCATACATAAATGATATCATATGGTGTTTGTCTTTCTCTTTCCGGACTTCATTTAGCATGATAATCTCTAGATGCATCTATGTTACTGCAAATGGCATTATTTTGTTCTTTTTATGGCTATGAATGGTATTCCACTGTATATATGCACCACACCTTCTTTATCCTTTCATCTGTCAATGGGCTTTTAGGTTGTTTTCATGTCTTGGCTATTTTGAATAGTGCTGCTATAAACAGAGGCATGTATGTACTTTTTTTTTTTTTTTGCTTTTTAGGGCTGCACCTGTGGCACATGGACGTTCCCAGGCTAGGGATCAAATCAGAGCTACAGCAGTTGGCCCATGCTATAGCCACAGCAACTTCAGATCTGAGCCACATCTGCGTTCTACACCATAGCTCACAGTGATGCCAGATACCCAACCCACTGAGTGAAGCCAGGGATCAAATCTGCATCCTCATGGATACTAGTCGGATTCGTTTCTGCTGAGATACAAAGGGAACTCCCTAGAACTAATTTTAAATCGTTAAATCTACAATGGTCAATTGTTTATTCTAGTAGGTTAAGAGTTCCCATGTTGGAGTTCCCAGATCAGGCACTATACTACAAATACGACGTGTGACCACACGACAAAATATTAGCTTTATTTACCCCGTTTTAGTCTAATCTACCAAACCAAACCAACCACAAAAACAAACTAAAGTAGCAAATGCTTAAAATACATGGAAAATTTTTATTTTTACTTTTATTTATTTATTTTTCTTTTTAGGGCCGCACCCATGGCAAATGGAGGTTCCCAGGCTAGGGGTCTATCTTTTTTTTTTTTTTTTTTTTTTTTTTTGCTATTTCTTAGGCCACTCCCATGGCATATGGAGGTTCCCAGGCTAGGGGTCCAATTGGAGCTGCAGCCGCCGGCCTACGCCAGAGCCACAGCAACGCGGGATCCGAGCCGCTTCTGCAACCTACACCACAGCTCACGGCAACGCCGGATCCTTAACCCACTGAGCAAGGGCAGGGACGGAACCCACAACCTCATGGTTCCTTGTCGGATTCGTTAACCACTGCGCCACGACGGGAACTCCTTTTTTCTTTCTTTCTTTTTTTTTTTTTTTTCCAGGCTAGGGGTCTAATCGGAGCTACAGCTGCCGACCTACACCACAGCCACAGCAATACAAGATTCAAGCCACGTCTGTGACCTATATCACAGCTCACGGCAACGCCAGATCCTTAACCCAATGAGCATGGTCAGGGATCGAACCCACAACCTCATGGTTCCCAGTAGGATTTGTTTCCAATGCACCACAATGGGAACTCCAATACATGCAAAATTTTAAAGTCAACTCCAGTTTTTCTAACTGCCATA
This sequence comes from Phacochoerus africanus, assembly GCF_016906955.1. Classification (NCBI taxonomy): domain Eukaryota; kingdom Metazoa; phylum Chordata; class Mammalia; order Artiodactyla; family Suidae; genus Phacochoerus; species Phacochoerus africanus. The sequence continues at coordinate 99,411,418 of NC_062552.1, forward strand.
TGCTTACAATCACAGTATATGGGATAACAGCCCTTCCTAAAGACAGATCTATAGTAGGCTTAATGTTGTTATAATTACTAACAATTAATATCACCATGTATTGAGTGCCCTCTACAAACAAGGTACTATATAAAATGCTTTTCGTTTAATTCTCATACCACTTGGTTAAGGAGTATAGCATAAGTTCCATTTTACAGATAACAAAACTGAGGCTATCAAAGGTTTAATAAACTACCCAATTAGTCAATTAGTAAGTGACAGAGCTGGGATTCAAAAATATGGTCATACAATTATAAAACTTGGATTTTTTCCCATTCTATCCATTCTTTCTCAGAACACAAATGAGGAATGCTTTTTTTCAATTTCATAATATAGTAGTTACTAGAGTTCTCGTCGTGGCTCAGCGGAAATGAATCCAACTAGGAACCATGAGGTTGCGGGTTCATTCCCAGGCCTCGCTCAGTGGGTTAAAGATCCGGTGTTGCTGTGAGCTGTGGTGTGGTCGAAGATGTGGCTCAGATCTGGTGTTGCTGTGGCTCTGGTATAGGCTGGCAGCAACAGCTCCGATTAGACCCCTAGCCTGGGAATCTCCATATGCCGCGGGAGCGGCCCAAGAAATAGCAACAACAACAAAAAGACAAAAAAAAAAGAGAAAAGGAAAAGTGGGAAGGCTTGGCCTAGTTACAATTGCTGGGCTCCTATTCCCAAGAGCTGGAGAATCAAAGACGAGTGTCCAGCCTTCTAAATCCACATGGTCCTGCCCAAGCTCCCACCCTTTTGGACTAGCAATTCTCAGTCTATTCATTTGTATTCTGACATACTTTCCTGAGTGGAAGAAAACAAAGGAAGGGTATAGCACCAGAACAAAAAATACAGCCACGGCAAGACTGTTGCAAAGAGGATCATCCTCCTTTACATATGTCACTCCAGGAAAACTGCCAAGAATGGCTCTTTCCTCTAGACATACTTCCTGCAGATCCTCCAGACTCCTCCTTAAACACATGTCAGTATTCTCCTCATTCTCCCTTAGTCTCAAACCTCCTTTTGTCCCAAGATTTCCAACTGCATATTTCATATTCTCAAAAATATATGGCAATATCATAGTGGCATCTTATTTATCAGTACCTGTGTCTCACATCTGGACAAACATCCTAAAATCTTATATAGAATTTCCATCTTTAATAATGAGATTTACAATATATTATTGAATTTAAAATTTCTTTGCAAATAAATTTTTTTTCCTGGCTGCATCCACAGCATACAAAATTCCCAAGCCAGGAATCAAACCCAAGCCTCAGCAGTGACAACGTCAGGTCCTTAACCACTAGATCACCACCAAATTTTTCTCTTTATTTGCAAAAAAAAAAAAAAAAATTATATTTATTTGCAAAAAAAATTTTACCATAATATCAAGATAAAACATAAAAAGATAGCAAAAAAATTTTTTTTGAATTTAAGGAGTACAATTGTTTCCTTTCTCCCTAGCCCCACCAAGTAAACACATATCAGAGCTCAGAAATTGGCAGAATTCAAGTTCCATTCCATAGAATAAAAATGTATTAAAAAACACAACAGATGTATTTTGGCGAATACAAAATAAAATGTAGCTGTCCAAGTACTCTATTAAGAAAAAAGACTTTTTCTTAAGGTAGTAAGTTTACCAAGCAACCTTTTTCTGATAAAAGCAATTCTCTCAGCAAACTAAAAATGAGACTTAGGGGATTTGTACTTTTATAGAACTAGATCTTCAGGCAGTAACGTTAGGATTTATTACATGGGTAGTTGGAGAGCAAGAAACAGAGAAAGCAGATCAGAAGCTATTTATGAAAGACTTTACTGAAACTTTACTGAAATAAAAAATCATTAGTGTTAATTGAACTTCCAGTTTTTAAAATAATTTACCTGAATAATATTTGAAATGTGAAATTGAGCCTCACTAAATTGTACAGTCAGAAGCCGTTTCTTTGGGGTTTAAAAACCACCATTTTTTCAACTACGGATTAACAAATCTCACTGTAAAAGACGTTGAGCAATCAGAGCAATTCGTACATAAGTATGATTAAATTATGGGTGAATAATAAGTCAAGTGAATAAAGTCCATTTATTAAAAAGCAGGCAAGTAATCAAACTGGCTAATGTTCATGATTATGGAAAAAAAAAAAACGAACTTTTACATTTTTCCCACACTCGATTATCAAGATTTTACATTCCTCCATCAGATAGTAAAGAATTGAATAACCTATACAAATGTGACCACCAACTGTACAATGACTTAAAGAAAAGCCATTTTGGTGGTAGGGATACTTCATTTATCAATACAAGGAATTCAAAGCCTTCACCCTTGAAACTTTGTCCCCCAAAATTAGTGAATTTGTTTTAAGAAAGGACCACTATGTTTTCCAACTCAAACAAGCAATAATTACATGTTCTGTGTCTTCCAAATGAAAATTAAAATCATAACGAAACATAAAAACTTTTTGAGAGAAAAAAAAACTATCTAAATTTCCTGATGCAAAGCTACACTAAAAGTTTCTTCACAATCTTATAAAACATTCATGAAAGGGTTACATAAATCTCCTGGATTAAAGTTTTTAAAGAGAGCAATAAGAATCTCAACGGTTTTCAACACTGCTTTCTCTGTTCTTACATTGATTAAAACAGATATAAATCAACTCTTCCTAAATATAAACCATCTAGTCTTACAGAAGAAAAACTAAACCCACAACGAAACAAAACATGTATATATATTCTTAAAATAGCTTAAAATAAGTACCGTAGGTTACATTTAGATCCCTCAAACAAGTTACATTTATAACATATGCCACATCCAGTTCATTTTCAAGAGAGAAAACCATCAAAACAAAAGCTCCTGCTAAATAAACTATTTACTTTGTAGTTAAACCCTATCCCAGGTGCATTTTACTGTCAAGTATTATCATTATTTCTAACCTCTTCAAAAACCCAGACATCTAAAATACACAAGTCAAGTGTATCTGATTCTCTTAAAAATGCTTTTATATTATATATTTTATATTAAGACCATGAAAAGCTTTAAAATACCTTTACTCTAAAAAGGAAACAGCCTTTTGCTTTCCTCTTTTTAAACGTGTCTTTTTTGGTTTTTGCCTACTTTCTATACATGAACTGTTCTCAAACCAGTCTGTTTCAGTGTTAGTTGTTTACTGTCAACATGTCTGTATATACTTAGGTTTTTTACAAACAGTCCTTTATAGTACAGCGGTAAAAAAGAAAAGGTAACCAAAACGGCACAAGTGAAACAAAAGTGGACCACATCAAGAAAGACCATTCAATTTCATTTCTCTGCCTCAAATTCCCTTTAGTCCTCATGCCAAAGAGCCTCAATATCTAAAAGAAGCACAACACCATATGTGATAAGGCAAACACAGGAGAAACCAGATCAGAAACTGAAGAAACCTGATAGAATGTATCACCACCTGAGAAAGAATTACCACAAAACGAAAAATAAATAAACCCAGTCCCTGAATGCTCCTACTGAAGCGTTCCAATGCATGGCAAAAGAGTTTTTTATAACTCTTTTGACTATGAGAAATACATTTTACATTCTGACCTAGTACACATGTGTGAACTAAATTTCCCAAAACAATATTTTCCATTACCATGTGAAATGCTAGTCAATTCTTTTCTATTTAATTTCATTTTCAAAACTGGTGGTAAGACCACTAAATTGACTTTATAAATTACTAATGAATCATAATCTACAGTTTGAAAAACATAGACTTAGGACAGGGTTTCTCTTATATTAGGTTTTTGGGTTTTTTCTTTTGCAAGTTGCTTCTACTCATCCCTAGCAGGAAAGACAGGTATTTTAAGGTTGGTATTATTACTCTTTTCAAAAAAGCAAGAGGTTCTTAAAGTGTGGTCCCCTGACCAATACAAGCATCACCTGAGATAAATGCAAATTCTCAGACCCAAACCCAGCCCTAACTGAATCAGCAGAGCTAGCAGACTGCTGTTTAACAAGTCCTCCAGGTGATTCTGGTGCAAATCAAAGTTTGAGAACAACCGCATTAAGGAATTCAGGTCTTCCTTTATCTTCTACACATTTGATAATCCAGTACACAGTGCTTACTCTGTGTCAGTCATCAGCCTAAAAGTTCCACAACACATTAACTCACATGAGAAAACAACCCTTAGAAGTAGGAACTCTATTATACAGATGAAACTTCAGCACAGAGAGAGGTTAAGTTGTCGAAGCTAGGTGGTGGAACTAGAATTCAAACTTATTTTTAAATTGACATAAGTAAGTCTGTCCTCTTCATGCCCCTCCTCTCGCTGATCAAGTCCGCAGTCCTACTCCTTTATCTCGGCTACTCCTTTTCCCATTCAAATCTCCCATCCTGCCAACGTCCTTATTTTCTAGCATTATTGCTGTCGTCCTAAAACAAATTTCTAAAGCAATGGAATGCGAGTCACAACCTTGCTCTTAAAACACTTTTCTCTGATCCTAGATGGCATCTTAGTATTGTGAAGCTGAAACTTCTATTTCTTAAGTCCTTAGAACCTATTAAGGGCCCTATGTTAATTTCTCATATCTACGGTTCTGGCCAGTTTCCACAAGACCACGCTTCCTGGGCAACTTTCTGGCTCCTTCCTACTACGCCCTATCTTCTACTCCCTTCCTACAAGGAAACTACTTCTCCCCGCCTACCCGTATCATTTTCCTTGATTTAACTCCAGCTGAGAGAACTTCCACTCCTCAGCTAGACCCCTCACCCTAACGTCAAGCCCAAGCTACCCCCATGAGGATTTTTTTTCCCCTGATCTCTTGTGGATCCTCAGACCCAGGAGTTCCCAGTCTGATCTAGGATCTTCCATCCCAGACCAGCGGTGGGGGGCAGGGCGCTCCGGTTCCTAACTTGTTCAAGATCTCCATGGGTCAGACCCTCCGAAGATCCGTAACAGTCCAAGAGCGCTTCTCCCTCGGACAGCCCGCCCTTCTCAGGAGGGTGCTCAGCCCCTTCCCTGTCTTTCCTAGACGCCCTTTCTCCGACCCCGGCTGCTCCCAGTACCCTGGACCCCGACCTCCCTCGGTCTCTCTTCTCTCTCGAACCCAAGCCACTCCCAGTCTACGGCCCCCCGAGCCCCTCCCCGGCTTTCTCCGCTCGGGCCGCTCCCGGGATTCCCTGTTTCCACTTTTCCTCGCACCGAAGCTGTCCTGGGTATTCCCGAGTCACCCTGCCCTCGGACCAGGTCGTAACCCGCCATCCCCTCCCTAGGAGCCCAGTCGCTCCGGTCTCCCTACGGACCTACCCCTCACACACCCGCAGTCAGTCAGTGCCCCAGACCCGAGCGGCTGGCTGGGCGTCCCAAGGAAGCTCCCGGCCCAACTCGCTTGGGTCCGGCCCCAGCCTACCTTGCCAGCGCGAACTCCGCCGCCGGGAGCCGGGCGGTTCTCCCACTAGCCCAGTCAGCGCGAACTCGCGGCCACCGCCCCCGCCCTGGCCCCGGCCCGGGCCCGACCCGGCCTGCAGCCCAGGCCCCCTTCCGCAGGCCTCCGCCTCCGGATGACCGAGCTGGAGTTTTCGCTCGGAGATGGCCCTCAGCCTTCAGGCCCGCGTTACAGGCACTCACCTGCCGCTATCCTCGACCAACTCCAGCGCCACTGCCTCTACCTCGGCCGCCGGCAGCCACCAAGCGCCACCACCTCCCCCATGACAACAGGCCCACCCCGTTTCACACTTCCTACCTCTCCATTGGATAGTGGTGATACAGCTGTCTGCTCTTATTGGCTTAGTTTACCCGTCCGTCATAGCTTCCTTACCGCCCCTTTTCCTGGACCGGGTATTAGCCCCCTCCCCGACCTGGACCGTCCCAAGCCCAGCTTTAGTTGTAATTGGTTGACGGTTGGGCAGTTCGAAGTCCTGATAGGCTGCAGAAAGTGTCTATTAAATCAACCTGCAAGGGATGTGGCGGCGACGGTTGGTTCGAGTTGGGCAGTTTGGTTGCGCAGTAGAAAGCAAGGAAGGGGCAGGCGCTTATTGTCGGAGGGGAAAGGTTAACTCTTTGTTGTAAAATTGACTCTGTAAACATCCCTTTCTCCACCTTCCTCTCTGTAAGGAGAAACTTACCACTGCCTGCTCACCCAGAGGGCAGTACTTACCAACAGCAACATCAGAGTTGGCGTTTAAAGACTCATTAGCGGCTTCTTGAGAGAAAAGCACGTAGATGAAAATTTCCTCCTCTTCGCTTGAAGTCCTAAGGTGCTCAGTTACCTTAAAGTTCATCTCCATGCTAAAGGGCAAAGAACCACCACTGAAGTTAGTCCACTTTGGTTGCAGTTATAAACCTCGTTAATGAATTGAAGTGGTATGTTGAGAGTTCGGCAGCTTTCAGACGCAGCTCTGGATGTCTCCTGCAAGGGACCAGGCAACCATCAGCAAGTTTGGACTATATGGGCCACATTTTACCCTTGTGATGCTCTGAAAAGGAGAATTCAGCTCCCCGTAACTTGCTTTCTATGCTCAGCAGTTCTTAAATAGCCCTACTAGATGTGTGTCAAATACTTTAAAAGCTTGTCTTTTTTTCTGAACCTCTCTTCCCAGCAGTCTAAATTAAGACCATTGAATGAATTGCAGTTCTTTTCTCACATGGCACAATGTGCAAGAATAAATGATTGCATTTTTTATTCATTTGGGTACAAATCACAGTAGGCACTTTTGAGAAATCTGGTGTTGCTATAAAAACTCTTGTGCTCCTAGAAATATATCCACCATTAGCTTTTTGCTTTTCTTTTTCATTTCTGCCCACTCTGCCTGTTCATAAATAACAAAATGCTCACCTAATTACCCTTTCAGTTTCTAAATCAGATTTAAATGTACCCTCCTCACAATTCCAACTATAACATAAACCCCATGGGTCATGAAACATACTCAGGGATGGACTGGAACAGGTTGAGGATGTACTTCCCTCTTAAACAGCACTTTATGGTTGGGGACTTGCTGTGGAACCAAGAATCTGGACTTTGCTCCTTACTTCTTCCTGCTAACTCTTTGTTCCATATCTCTTCTATTTACCCTTCTTTCCTTTGCCAGCAAGCAATAAGCATGGTTTGTTATCTCCCTCAAATTGTCTATTTTCTAAACATATATTTTTAGTCACGTTTAAATAAACTACATACTTCCATCACCAAACTAAGAGGAAATTATTCCTCCAGCAACTCCACGTAACAATAAGGTGTCTTTTCCTAGTTATTTTCCGGAACTTTCCTCCCCCTTCTCTCATCTTCACCTTCCAATTTAGAAATAACCTCCCCTTCAATTCAATGACTCATAAAAAGCCTGTAAAAGGAAAGTGGAAAAGCCAAAATAACTTTAGTGATGTCTGAATCACCCAGTTGAGGGAAAGATCACACATTGACCAGGATAAGATGGAGTCCAAGGCTTAACAAAAGCCTGAACTAACATCCCATAATAAAAGAAGTAACATGTAAATGTGAAGATGCTCCAGTAAGAAGGAGATATCGGTATGTCCCTTACACAGCTTTTTAATGTATTACCAGCAGCTTTCTTCTCTCTAGTCTTGGCAGTGTGCCCTACCTACCTACCAATTTTAGGGCAAGTTAGAAGGCAATTAATGTTCTGGCAGATAGGAAACAATAACGTCATAGGAGGGCATGGCCATTATTATGGTACTTTGGGTAATAATGGCTCTTGCACAGCCGTGGTGACTATGTGCCATAGAGAACATAGAATTAGGCCAGCCTCGCTAAGAGGACTTGCCATCTAAGTTCAGGAACTCAACAAAATTACTATAACAAAACTAGGAAAGTTGCCACAAAGGTCAGCTATTCCTTCTATTTCATACACTAAAAAAGAAAAAAAACTATTCATAAATGTTTTTGCTCATACATGTTTATACACTTATACCACACCCATTCCTTGTGAAAAATCAGTTAAGAAAAATGTAAAATACACACATACAATCCAATAAGAAGAGAGAAAACCTTAAAGAAGGAAGGTTTTGTGTTTTTTTGTTGTTTTTTTGTTTGTCATTTTAGGGCTGCACCTGCGTATATGAAGGTTCCCAGGCTAGGGGTCAAATCAGAGCTGCAGCTACTGACCTACACCACAGCCACAGCAATGCCAGATCCTTAACCTACTGAGCAAGGCCAGGGATCAAACCTGCATCCTCGTGCACACTAGTCAGATTCATTTCCAGTGAGCCATGATGGGAACTCCAAGAAGGAGGGTTTTCAGGAATGTTCTTTGATCCAAGAGAAGGGCTACTATGTTATTGGCGCCCATGCAGTACCGCTTATACGCTACATTTTTATTTTGCTTGCATAAGGTAAACTTATAATTACTCCAACCAGCTTCTGCTTTCTTTCCCATGTTATGTGCTTCTCCATCATTCTCAAGTTCCACTCTTAAAAAGCAAGAACACTGGAGTCAGGGAGTCTGCAGCTTTGTGCTGCGTGGTTGGCTGTGGAAGTGGTGCAGATGGTATCTGTGGAGAGCCACTTGAGCAAGACCAGGATGGCAGGTATATTAAAGGCAAAAATAACCTTTATAAGTTCTGATTAAGTGGAAAATGATGGATTCAGAGTGATGTCCCAATATTTAAGGTACGGTTTGTTTTGGGCTCTAATGTTGTGCCACTTTTTGTTTTCTTTGCTACTCCTGCTTTTTTCCCCGTCGTATCACTTTTCAAGGGAGTAGAATCCATGTCTCTTTTTTTATATATAAGCCTTTTAAAAATTTTTTTATATTACTCAATGAATTTATTACATTTATAGTTGTGCAATGATACAGCATTTCCATCCCAAACCCCCAGCATTCTCCTACCCCTCAACCTCTCTCTTTTGGAAACCATAAGTTTTTCAAAGTCTGTGAGTCAGTATCTGTTCTGCAAAGAAGTTCATTGTGTCCTTTTTTCAGATTCCACATGTAAGTGATAACATTTGATGTTGGTGTCTCATTGTGTGACTGACTTCACTTAGCACGAAAATTTCTAGCTCCATCCATGTTGCTAAAAATGCTGGTATTTCTCATTCCTTTTAATGGCTGAGTAATATTCCATTGTGTATATGTACCACATCTTCTTGATCCACTCCTCTGTTGATGGACATTTAGGTTGTGTTCATGTCTTGGCTATTGCAAATAGTGCTGCAATGGAGTACATGTGTCACGTCTCTTTTCATTTCTATTTTTGTCCAGTGGGGCAATCTCACTATGCAAAAGCTCCATTTGGGTTTGTTTGTTTGTTTTTGGATTTTTTTTTCTCCCTGGTTTTTACACACAATTCCAAATAGACTAGAGAAACAAACAACTGGTGGAGAAGAAAATCACTCGGATAAGCTGACAAGGGCAGTTAGGGGTAAAGCCATGAAATTTTTTTTTTTTTTTTTGCTTTTTCGGGGCTCACCGGCAGCATATGGAAGTCCCAGGCTAGGGGTCGAATCGGAGCTAGAGTTACAGGCCTATGTCACAGCTCACAGCAACGCTGGATCCTTAACCCACTGAGAGAGGCCAGGGATCGAACCCACAACGTCATAGTTCCTAGTCAGATTCTTTTCCACTGGACCATGACAGGAACTCCAAAGCCACAATATTTGATAAAAGATGGTTCCTTGAGTTTGGGATCCCTGAAAGTGGAAGCTGACAGGGATGAAGAAATTGGAGAGAAGGGAAGAGAGAGGCAGCGGGAGAGAGGGAGGGAGGGAGAGAAAGTTCTATGGAGAAGAAGGTAGTGAAAGCAAGAAAAAGAGTCAAGAGGCCGTGATCACAGTGCCGAGCCAGCTTAGAGTTCTACCCCCACTTCCCTGCTATGGACTTTACACCAGGTTGCATAATCACACAAAGTGCAGCCTCTGCTCTGCCACTGGCTGAAAGGAGAATGGGGCCAGAACTATACCCTATGGGACCATTGATCTACTGCCACCTGAAATCCTCCCTGAGCTCAAAGACTGCTGTTCCGGTACCAGGGCAAAGCTGACAAGGAAGGATCAATTCCTGCAGCTAGCAAATAAGTGCAACTTCATTTGATTTCATAAAGGTGACCACTAGCATGAAGCTTTGGATAAACAAAGAGAAAATTTCTTGAAGATGTTTTTGCCATCCCAAACTGGGGAGCGTCCAACAAAGGGAAGTGCCAAGCTGCTTTCCATGCTGGAACACAGTTCTTGTTTCAAAGTTCAAGGCTGTTTCATGGATGGGAAAAAAGTCCATAGAAGAGGATGCTCTTTCAGGCAGAACCATTTGCTATCCAACTCTAGGGCTCTTGTGATTTTTATTTATTTTTTTATTGTAGTTGATTTACAATGTGCTGTCAATTTCTGCTGTACAGCAAAGTGATCCCGTTACACACATACATACATTCTTTTTCTCACATTATCCTCCATCATGTTCCATCACAAGTGACTGGATACAGTACCCTGTGCTATATGGCAGAATCTCATTGCTTATCCACTCCAAATGCAGTGGTTTGCATCTACCAACCCCAAACTCCTAGTCCATGCCACTCCCTCTCCTGCTCCCAGTCAGCAACCATAAGTCTTTTCTCCATGTCCATGAGTTTATTTTTTTTTCTGTAGATAGGTTCATTTGTGCCATATATTAGATTACAGATATGTAATATCATATGGTATTTGCTTTTCTCTTTCTGACTTACTTCACTTAGTATGAGAATCTCTAGTTCCATCCATGTTGCTGCAAATGGTGTTATTTTATTCTTTTTTATGGCTGAGTAGTATTCCATTGTGTATAGGTACCACATCGTCTTAATCCATTCATCTGTCATTGGACATTTAAGTGTTTTCACATCTCGGCTATTGTGAATAGTGCTGCAGTGAACTTATGGGTGCATGTATCTTTTTTTTTTAATGATTTTTATTTTTTTCCATGATAGCTGGTTTACAGTGTGCATGTATCTTTTTCAATGAAAGTATTATCCAGATATATGCCCAGGAGTGGGATTGGTGGATCATATGGTAGTTCTATATTTAGTTTTCTGAGGTAGCTCCATACTGTTTTCCATAGTGGTTGTACCACTATCTTTAAATAGCACACCATATCTTCTCTTTGCTCAATGCATGCATTTTGAATCCGAGTGTTTTTACCCCTCTACCCACCTTGCATAACACAGGCAAGATGACTTTAGTGCTTATAAAATGGATGGGCTGCAGCTCTCAGCTCTGCCATTGTGCTTCTGAATGGAGCCCTTGGTTACTATCACCAGATCTGTGGGTGGACCAGCCATTCTGCAGCAGGGAGTGGACCTCTCAAAGCAGTCAGCACCATTTAAAGTTTTGTCCATCCCTGTTTTACACACACACAAAGAGTTTCCTGGAAACATGGCTATGCTCCAAGGATTTCAGAGTAAAATGCCTTCTAGAACCACCAGTTTCCCAATCACTTGGAATCTCATAAGAAAGTAGATTTGAACTCAGACTCCTTTTTTTCTTTTAGGGCCACACCCATGGCATATGGAGGTTCCCAGGCTAGGGGTTGAATCCAAGTTACAGCTGCTGGTCACAGCCACAACCACAGCAACATGGGATCCAAGCCATGTCTTCAACCTATACTAGAGCTCATGGCAACGCTGGATCTGAGCCAAGCCAGGGATCGAACCCACAACCTCATGGTTACTAGTTAGATTCGTTTCCACTGCTCCTCAATGGGAACTCCCTGAACTCAAGACTCTTGAACTTAAATGTGTTCAGATCCTGGCTCTGCCATTTACAGCTATGTGACTCTGGGAAAGTTGATTCATTTACCTAAACTTCATTTGCTTCACCTACAAAACAGGGTATGTATTAGTTATCTCTTGCTGCATAACAAATTACCCCCAAAACTTAAAAAAACACTTATTATTTCTGTTTCTGTGGGTCAGAAATCTGGTGCAGCTTAACTGGATCCTTTGGCTCTGGGTGTTTCGCAAGGCTGCAATAATCTCAAGGATCAACTGGGATGAATCTGCATCCTAGCTCACTCATATCTTTGTTGACAGGAGTCCTTCACTCACAGGCTTTAGGCTAAGGCCTTGGATCCTAACGAGCTATTGGTTCAAGGCTTCCCTCAGTGCCTTGCCTTGTGGATCTCTCCACAGAGCATCTCAAAACCATGGCAGCTTACTTCACCAGAGTAAGAAATAAGAGGGCAAAAGAGAGGTCCAGTAAGAGTGAGACTGCTAAAAAGACAGAAGTCATTGTCTTTTGTAATCACAAAAGTGACATCACATCACTCTTGCCACATTCTGTTCTTTAAAAGCAAGTCATTAGGTTCAGCCCACACTCAAGGAAAGGATGTAAATACCAGGAGGGGGATCATTGGAGCCAGCCAGTTTAGAAGCAGCCTACCTTAGGATAATAATAATGTTATTAATATCTAGTGGCATTTTTGTTTAAAGAATAAATGAGAGAATATATTCAGTTCAAGACCTGGCATATATTATGTACCTAATGTATACAATAACTATTATTAAGTTATTATTATTGAGTTATATAATGACTGGTTTTCTCTCCCTCCTAGCTACCAGGAAGAAACTTTTATGAGCAATAAATGAGATAATCCGCATAATTCAGGAAGGACTTGATACATAACAAGTGCTCAGTAACCATTAATTATTATTATTAACATTATATGAATGTGTGATATCTGGTTGCCTCTCCAAGTGCTGGAAGGATATGCTATGATTACGGTAACTTTCCCAGAATGGTCTCATTTTCAAATATTTTCTCGTTTATCTATGTGTACCCTATATTTGCCAGACCATAATTCCAGATTTGGATTTGTTCAAAAAGTATGAACAACAAAGCCACAGTCCAGTCTAATTTCCTGCCTGCCCAATATTAAGAAAGGTATGCTCAAAATCAGCAGGAAGAAGCTGGTCACTGTGCAGTCTGTCAGTCCTTAACAGGATGAGAGAAAGGGGGAATCCTGCACAGGCTCTATGGAGGGAGGAAGGGCAGTCAGGAGGGGATTTTTTACACTTGAACTGGGAGCAGTTAGAATCAAGAGACTGAGGAGAGAGCAATTTTGCAATTAGAAAGTTGGAAGAAAATGGAGTTCCTGCTGTGGCGCAGTGGATTAATGATCCGGCTCGTCTCTGTGGCGCTGGTTTGAGCCCTGACCCGGTGCAGCAGGTTAAGGATCTGGTGTTGCCACAGCTGTGGCATAGGCTGCAGATGCAGCTTGGATTCGATCCCTGACCTGGGAACTTCCATATGTTATGGGTGCAGCCAGAAAGGGTTGGGGGTAGGGGGGAAGTTGGAAGAGAAGCGTCCAGTTTGCAACATGAGAGAAAGATTACTATGAGGTGAGAGTGACCCAGCAGGACTGGGTTGAATGGCTTCCTTAAAAGGGAGGAGGATATTAATGACTGGCCTGTTGCCAGAGAAAATGAGGAACTACAATCAAGGAAACCCCATTACTTTGGCTTTGAGTCATTTCTAAGGGCTCACTCGTGATTGTTATATAAGGAAAATGGAGTGGAGGGACGCCTAAAGTATAAATAATGTCTAAGCCAAAAATACTAAGAAAGACAAAGGTCCAAGTCCATAGCTCACCTCATCTTCTCAGGCCAAGGATATCTCCTCAAATATTCTCTCTCACTCTCTCTCTCCTTCTCCCCCGTCCCCTCTCCTCGTATTTGTACATGTTCTTCTCTTTCGTCTGAGTTCCGTGGAGAAGAAAAAACTATCTTTGCGAGGAAATGCCTTAGGGTCCTTTAGACGGAAATAGTTTACTCATCTGGAGTCACCGTCCCAAGGAGTTTCTGCTGTGGCTCTAGACCATTAGTGCTCAATAAACACTCACAGAGGATGACAGGTACAGCTCTGCTTCCAAATCTAGTCACCTGTGCAGCTGTGAGTCACACAGCCTCCCCCTACCCCGCCCGATTTTCTGAGATGAGCTGCACCAGCCCAGACCCCCTTCTCCTCTGGGCATGTTCCCAGGCATTACCAGATTTGTACACAGAAAGGCTCAAAGCAGAAGTTGCTGGGAAAGCTCTGTGAAGTTAAAGGAAAGGTGTAGCAATATCAAGTTCCTCTTCCTGTCGCTCTTTTCTTCTAACTCGGTGTTTCTTCTGTTTGAGAAAGAGGAGACTCAAAAGAAAATCTCAATACTTCTCAGTAGCCAGAGAGGACCTCTGTCTGCTTTTTTGCAGGATGGCCAATTTTAGAAGGGAAAGGAGGGCTGAGGAGATGAGCACTTGCCCCCAGGAAGTCTGCCTACACAATAGGGATGGTGTGTTTATTTATTCAGCCCTTTCCTCCAGGCAGCCGGCATGGTAGCCATTTCATTTTGCCCTCAGGAAGTGTATTTAGTGGTAGGCTTTCTTTCTTTTCCTGTTAGTTTCCTGCAAAAGGACAGCAGAGCCTTCTCAGAGCAGCAGCTGATAAGAAGGCTGCTGTTGCTCAAGTGAAGGCAGACCCAGATCATGCCAAGGACACAGAGGATAGAGCCTGGGTGTGAAACAGAAGAAGCTGACTTTCACACCTATTCCCCTCATGCCATCTTCCTCCCTGAAATACTCTCTCTAGTGGGATACAGTAATTACATCTTCCACTTGGGTAGAATTTCACACTTCCCCAAGGTATCATCACACTGTACAGAAGCAGAGTCAGAGGCACTATATTTGATGTAGGCTGGGAGTTACTTTAGAGGGTTAATATGAAGAGGCAGCTTTGGGTTTAACCTTATGTTCTAGGGAAATTATACAAATAGCATAAGTTTACCTGATGTTGGATTCCATTAACTAAGCTCCTACTCATCCTACAGATCTCACCTTCAAAGTTACTACTACAGGGGGCGCCTGCTGACGTCCCCTCTCCCAGCCACCCCTGGGTTAGGCGCCCCTCTTCTACACACTGCGCTTCCATCTTGGGTACACACATCCCACACGGTAAACTTGTACTGTGCCCATCCCTCCTGCAGCATTGCGATACCGGGAACCTCAGGCATTCTGCTCAAAGCTCCTAGCATTGGAGCCTGACCCTAACTAGTTCACTCAATGTTTAGTGAATGAATGAGTCAGGGGTTGTCCTAGGAGCAGCCTTCCCACCCCACCCCATCATTTATTCTGGGTGGTGCTATGGGAGTTATAAAAAAAAGACGTGCTAATTATCATATAATGATCACTAGTGGTTTCAGTAATTAGTAGGCAAAAACACAGTGGTGGCATGTGACTGAATAAAGCCCTCCGCCGGTGTGTACAGGGCCTTCCCTGTGTTATGAATTTGGAATCTCACTGCCTGTCTACGTTTGGACTCCCATGGAAAGACAGGGCCATTCCTTCGGTTGCCAACACCAGGGAGAGGGAGAACTCAATTTCCCCTGACTCAGTGAAAATTAAATTCAAAGGTACTGGCATTCCTGTTGTGACTCAGCAGGTTAAGAACCCGACATAGTGTCTGTGATGATGTGGGTTTGATTCCCGGCCTTGCTCAGTGGTTAAGGATCCAGCACTTCAGCAAGGCTGCTTTGAGTTCACAGATGTGAACTCTGATCCCACAGATCCCAAGGTGCTGCGGCTGTGGTGTAGGCCAGCAGCTGCAGCTCCGATTCGACCCCTAGCCCAGGAACTTCCATGTGGAGCAGGTGCGACCCTAAAAAGAAAAAAAATTAACCGCCGGCCCAGTGGTGGCCCTCACTACTTCCCGCTCAGGCTCCGAGATGGATTTCCCCATCAAGGATCTACACTGAGTCATCGCTACTCCAAACAAAAAAGAAAAAAGTTAACTCCCTCAGGAGGAGCGATGAAAGCAAAGACCCATCCTGCAAATCATCCCTTTGGGGCCAAGATTCATGGCCTCGGCTCCCCTCCTTGGGAACAAGAGGTCAAACTGAGAGAAAAGACAAGACTTTTCCTTCCCATTTCCTCCTACCTTAAAAGCTCTTGGCCTGTGGTTTACTCCTCTTCTGCAGAGGGGAAGTGAGGATGGAGATAGAGAAGGAGGAAGAATAAGCCACAGGACACAGCACTTTGATTGCCCTGAGATTGTGGGGGAGCTGTAAATTGGGATGAAGGATGACAAGACATGACGAACCCTGGAGATTCTTCAGCAATCTCACATCCCAAACAGACAAGGCACAGCTCAGTTGCCAGGACACAGGGAACCAATAATGTAGTCAGTGGAAGGTGATGACAGCAAAGCAGCAGGCAGATCTGATGCACAGGCCCCTGGGAAGAACTATGCCCCACGGGAGCAGCACAAACTGCTGCAGACTGGGTAGTGAAGAGAGGGGCTGGGCATTGAGTGCGAGACCTTGAATCATGAGGCCCACACTCTATTTCCAGCTCAGCCATCAGTTGACAGGAGGACCTCAAGCCGAAGATGATTGTCAGTGATGTGGCTTAATCAGCTACCCTTGGGATGGGCAGATATTTGTAAAATGCTTTGAAATCTCTAGATGAAAAAAAAAATGCTGGGGAAAGCTGGTATTATTTGGAGTGTTGATTCATTAAGGAACCAGAGCATCTTTGATTTCCTGTATTGGAATCAGAGGCCACAGTGTTTTCATCCTGGGTGCACCAGTCCCTAAAGATCTGTTTTCTAATAACCTCAGTTGAGAACAAGGTCATTGTTGAGGTCTGTAAGGAATACAACCAAAAATCTCATCCCTGGAGTATGAGAAATTTTCCAGCCAGGCGCTATTAAGTTTTCTGTGCAAGCAGATCCTGGCCAGACCCAACTTGCCTAGAGGGGATGTATGGGTGGTGATATGATTACACTTCTCCCTCTCTGTCCTTCAAAGCCGTCTCTCCCCTCTCTCTTTTTCACATGTGCATAAATCTACTTAAAACTTTAACTTACCAGAAGACATTTGGAGATTCCACCTCAGTTGGGGCTCTTCACTTAGCTCCCCCTTTTTTAAAATGATTTTTATTTTTATCCATTATAGTTGACTTACAGTGTGCTCCCCTTTTTAAACCGCTTTTCTTTTTTTCTTTTAATAAGGAAGTGGTTAAACCAGACCCTTTTCATTCTATTTGGCAGGTATGTTCCCCCGCTATTCTACTTTTTTATTCACTCCCTCGTACACTTTACTATAAATACGTCCGCTCCACTACCCCCTCTGGTCTCTGTTCCACAAACCATCCAGATTTTTCATTCCAAAGGGATATATTAGTCATTGAGTTCTTAGGTGAAAGTATATTCCCCTTCCTGGTCTCTCCAAAGCTAACAGGATGACTAGATTCATAACAGGACTTTAACCCAAGCCTGCAACAAGTGCTTACCTGTCTCAAATGACCTAAGCATCAGCAATCCCAGGTCAGATTCATCACAGGGACCGATAATATTTTTCTGCTATTGCACAAAGTAGACAAACGTTGTCTAAGTGATGCAGAATGGATCACTTAATAAAGCCAGAGCTGCTTATAAACCAAGAAAAATCTCAAGCTTTAGGGGGAGAGCTAAGCTAAGCCTATAGTAGCTCCCAATAGCATGAGTAAGATCAACATGAATTCTGCTTTCAAATCCCCATATCCTAGGATTTCAATGTTATTTACAAACTTCTAGTAGAGTTAAGATGAGCACTGATTAAACAAGAATACTTCAGGGCTCCCCTGTGGCTCAGCAGGTTAAGTACCCAGTGTTGTCACTGTGGGGCTCAGGTTGCTCGCTGCGGTGGAATGGGTTTTATCCCTGGCCCAGGAACTTCCACATGCTGAGGGCACAGCCAAAAAAAAGGAATACTTCAAGCTGTAACTAATAAACGAATGGAACACATTATCCAGGGAGGAAATGTGGTCAGGATACAAAAATGATTAGAGCAAATTTATGAATTGCAGAAGTATATATGAGTGAATCAGCCATTTTTCAACCCTGATCCTACATCACAGTCCCAGGTCCCTGTCCTGGTTCCAAGGATTCCACTTGATTAGGTTGGAGTAGGGTCCAGGGATCTGCATTTTATTTTTGCAAAGCTCCTCCAAGTAATTCTAATTCATAACCAGGCTTAAGAATCACTACTTAAATAACTTTTCCTCCACAGTAAGAAATATTAAATGGATTATAGGTCTGACCCAGTCTGGTAATCCTTATGGTCCTAATTGTCAATGGTCCTAATGCTTGGTTAGTCAATGTCAACCAGGAGACAAATAAAAATTGGTATCTTTGTGACATGGAACAAACTCTAAACTAGCCATTAGACTCTGGTTGCACCAATCAAATCTAGTAGTATAATAATTCCCTGGTCCGTGGCTCATTTAGAAACTTCTCCAAGATTTGTGAGATTTTCCTGCCTCAGAGATGAATCAACTGGAGCTTTTACAAAAAGTTACTGGAGTTCCCGTCGCCACTCAGTGGAAATGAATCAGACTGAGGATGAGAGTTTGATCCCTGGCCTCGCGCAGTGGGTTAAGGATCTGGCGTTGCCATGAGCTGTGCTATAGGCTGCAGATATGGCTCAGATCTGGCATTGTTGCGGCTGTGGTGTAGGCTGGCAGCTACAGCTCCGACTGGACCCCTAGCCTGGGAACCTCCAAATGCTGCAAGTGCAGCCCTAAAAAGACAAAAAAAAAAAAAAAAAAAAAAAGGAAAAACTTACTGCCTTTGGAAAGAAATATTCAAATCTGCTTATCAGAATACAGTACAGACTTCTTTTGTGTGTGTGTGTGTGTGTGTGTCTTTTTTTGCCTTTTCTAAGGCTACTCCTGTGGCATATGGAGGTTCCCAGGCTAGTGGTCTAATTGGAGCTGTAGCCACCGGCCTACACCAGATCCACAGCAAGGCGGGATCCGAGTCGTGTCTGCAACCTACACCACAGCTCATGGCAACGCCAGATCCTTAATCCACTGAGCGAGGCCAGGGATCGAACCCACAACCTCATGGTTCGTAGTTGGATTCGTTAACCACTGTGCCACAAGGGGAACTCCAAGTGCAGACTTCTTTAAACATTTCCCTTGTGGCTCACTATGCACAATGCTTAGAATATTAGGCATTTATTCATTCAGTAAATATCCACTGAATGAAAATTAGACATATACTCTGTGCTAATAGTTTGTTGCCAAGGATATAAATAAGTAAATAAGACAGTGGTAAGATAGATGTGGTCCCTAGCTTCATAGGTAACTAATAGGCTCTCAGACTTTTTTTTTTTTTGGTGTTTTTTTTAGGGCCACACCCGCGGCATATGGAGGGTCCCAGGTTAGGGGTCTAATTGGAGCTGTTGCCACCGGCCTATGCCACAGCCACAGCAACATCAGATCTGAGCCGCATCTGGGACCTACACCACAGCTCACGGCAACGCCGGATCCTTCACCCACTGAATAAGGCCAGCGATGGAACTCACATCCTCATCAATACTAGTTGGATTTGTTTCAACCAAGCCACGACGGGAACTCCCAGGTTCAGAGTTTTTGAATGAGTGAATGAATGAATGAAACTTGAATCTCAGTTCTGCAGCTTCCTGTGCATCCTGCACAAGTCAGGGAATCTATCTGACCTCTGCTTCCTCATGATTGGGGCAATAACCACCTTTCATTCTTCTCAGACAATTAGAAATCATATGTTCAAAGAGTCACTGGCACTGTGGCTGGCATAAGGTAGGTAGGTAAGTACTCAACAAATGGGGATGGGAATGGTACAGGGCTGTTACTCTGAGAACAGGTAAACAGAAGCTTCCAGGATCCAACTTGTATAGTCAGACTGCCACCTGGTGGTGAAATTAATGTCTTTCAAAAAATAGTCATAGGAAGGGGGAATTATTGTCATCATTTTACAGTGATATAAAAGAAATCTAAGAGAATTTAAGTGATTCACCTAAGGTCATATAGTTAATAAGCAGTAGACTATTGGACTCAGGCATGTTGACTTCCAAACCAGTGTTCTGTTCACTATACCATACTACCCAGCATTCTACACTGCTGGGTCTTTCAGTCATGAATGCCTTTCGATTTAGATATTTTAGAAACACCTTAACTGAGATACAATTAACACACCATGCAATTCACCCATTTAGGTATTGATGTACTTTTAGTTTTTTTTTAATTTTTAATTTTTTTTGTCTTTTTGCCTTTTCTAGGGCCACTTCCTGCGGCATATGGAGGTTCCCAGGCTAGGGGCCGAATGGGAGATGTAGCCGCCGGCCTACGCCAGAGCCACAGCAACGCAGAATCCAAGCCGAATATGCAACCTACACCACAGCTACCGGAAACACCAGATCCTCCACCCACTGAGCAAGGCCAGGGATCAAACCTGAAACCTCATGGTTCCTGGTCGGATTCGTTAACCACTGAGCCATGACGGGAACTCCTATGATGTACTTTTTAAAAAATATATTCACAGGATTGTACAATCATCGCCACAATCTAATTTTAGAATATATTTGTTCCCCCCAAAGAAACCCCATTAAGAAGTTCTCCTGTGGCACAGTGGGTTAAGGATCTGGCATTGTCACTGCAGCAGCTTGGGTCACTGCTGTGATGCAGGCTCAATCCCTGGCCCAGGACTTCCTCATGCGGCAGATGTGGCAAAAAGAAAAGAAAGAAGAAAAAGAAGAAACCCCATTAGCAGTCAATTCCTATTCCCTTCTCCAACACTCTCTCCCCACCTCTCCCAGCCCTAAACAACCACTAATCTACATTCTGCTTCTATAAATTTGTTTATTCTGTAATCTATGACATCGGAGGCAAAAATACACAATGGAGAAAAGACGGTCTCTTCAGCAAGTGGTGTTGGGAAAGCTGGACAGCTACATGTAAATCAGTGAAATTAAACATGCCCTCACACCACATACAAAAATAAACTCAAAATGATTTAAAGACCTAAATATAAGACATGACACCACTCCTGGAAGAGAACATAGGGAAAACATTCTGACATAAACCACAGCAATATTTTTTTGGACCTATCTCCTAAGGCAAAAGAAACAAAAGCAAAAATAAACAAATTGGACCTAATCAAACTTAAAAGCTTTTGCAAAGCAAAGGAAACCATAGATAAAATGAGAAGACAACCTGTAGCCCAGGAGAAAATATTTGCAAATGATGCAAATGGATAAGAGGTTAATTTCCAAAATACACAAACAGTTCACACAACTCAATATCCAAAAAACCAAACAACCTAATCAAAAAATGGGCAGAAGATCTACATAGACATTCTCTAAAGAAAACATAAAGATGGCCAACAGGCACATGAAAACATGCTCAGTGTTGCTAATTATTAGTGAAATGCAAATCAAAACCACAATTAGGCATCATCTCGAATGGGTCAGAAGGGCCATCATTAAAAAGTCTACAAATAGGAGTTCCTATCGTGGCGCAGTGGAAACGAATCTGACTAGGAACCATGAGGTTGCAGGTCTGATCCCTGGCCTTGCTCAGTGGGTGGAGGATCTGGTGTTGCCATGAGCTGTGGTGTAGGTTGCAGATGTGACTCAAATATGGCATTGCTGTGGCTCTGGCGTAGGCCGGCAGAAACAGCTCCTATTAGACCCCTAGCCTGGGAACCTCCATGTGCAGCGGGTGCGGCCATAAAAAGACAAAAGATAAAATAAAAAAAAAAGTCTACAAACAGGAGCTCCTGCTGCGGAGCAGTGGGTTAAGGATCTGGCATTGTCTCTGCAGTGGCAAGGGTTCAATCACTAGCTGGGTGCAGTGGTTAAAGATTTAGCATTGCTGCAGCTGTGGCGTAGGGTGCAGCTGTGGCTCAGATTCAATTGCTGCCCCAAGAACCTCCATCTACTGTGGGTATGGTCAGAAAAAAAAAGTCTACAAATAATAAATGATGGAGGGTGTGGAGAAAAGGGAACCCTCATACACTGTTGGTAGGAACGCAAATTGGTGCAGCCACAATGGAGAACAGTATGAAGGTTTTTCAAAAAACTAAAAAGAGAATTACCATAGGATCCAACAATCCCACTCCTGAGCATGTATTTGGAAAAGATGAAAACTCTAATTAGAAAAGATACACGCACCTCAATGTTCACTGCAGCACTATTTACAAAGTCCAAGACATGGAAGCAACCTAAGCATCCATCAACAGATGAATGAATAAAGAAAATGTGGTATATATACAGAATGGAATACTACTCAGCCATAAAAACGAATGAAAATTTGCCATTTGCAGCAACATGGATGGACCTAGAGGATATCACACTAAGTGAAGTAAATCAAAGACAAATATTACATGATATCACTTATAATGGGGAATCTAAAAAATAATAACAAATGAATCTATGGAAAACAGAAACAGACTTACAGACATAGAAAAAAACTTATGTTACCAAAAAGGAAAGGGGTGGGGGAAGAATAAATTAGGAGTATGGGATTAACAAATACAAACTACTAGACATAAAATAGACAAGCAACAAGGATTTTCTCTTTTTTTTTTGGTCAATCCTAAGGGATGCGGAAGTTCTTGCTCAAACATGCACCAGAGCGACAACCTGAGCCACTGCAGTGACAACACTGGATTCTTTTTTTTTTTTTTTTGCTATTTCTTTGGGCCGCTCCTGCGGCATATGGAGGTTCCCAGGCCAGGGGTCCAATCGGAGCTGTAGCTGCCAGCCTACGCTGGAGCCACAGCAATGCGGGATCCGAGCCGCGTCTGCAACCTACACCACAGCTCACGGCAACACCGGATCGTTAACCCGCTGAGCAAGGGCAGGGACCGAACCCGCAACCTCATGGTTCCTAGTGGGATTCGTTAACCACTGCGCCACGATGGGAACTCCCAACACTGGATTCTTAACCCACTGCCATGAGCATACTCCCAAAGATTTTTATTATTTATGTATGTATGTATGTATGTATTTAGCTCTTTAGGGCTGAATCCAAGGCACATGGAGGTTCCCACACTAGGGGTCTAATGGGAACTACACCTGCCGGCTTATGCCTACAGCCACAGCAATGCCGGATCCAAGCCAGATCCAAGCCCTGTCTGCAACCTACACCACAGCTCATGGCAACGCCGGATCCTTAACCCACTGAGTGAGGCCAGGGATCAAACCCACAACCTTATGGTTCCTAGTCGGATTAATTTCTGCTGTGCCATGAAGGGAACTCCCCAAAGATTTTCTTTATGGCACAGGTAATTATACTGAGCATCTTGTAATAACCTACAATGGAAAATAATTTGAAGAAAAAAACCTGAATCACTTTGCTATATACCTGAAACTAATACAATATTGTAAATCAACTATCATTCAATTAAAAAATTTATTGATTTGAAAAACAAACAACCCAATTGAAAAATGGGCAGGAGAAGTGAATATACATTTCTCCAAAGACATACAGATGGCCAAAAGGCACATGAAAAAATGCTCAACATCGCTAATTATCAGAAAAATGCAAATCAAAACTGCAATAAAGTACTACCTCACACCGGTCAGAATGCCCATCATTAGTAAGTTTACAAATAACAAATGCTAGAGAGGGTGTGGAGAAAAGAGAACCCTCCTACACCGCTGGTGGGAATGTAAATTGGTAAAACCACTATGGGAAACAATATGGAGGTACCTCAGAAAACTTAATATAGAACTACTGGAGTTCCTGTCATGGCGCAGTGGAAACAAATCCAACCAGGAACCATGAGGCGGGTTCGATCCCTGGCCTTGCTCAGTGGCTTAAGGATCCGGCATCATCATGAGCTGTGATGTAGGTCACAGACCTGGCTTGGATCTGGCATTGCCGTGGCTGTGTGTAGGCTGGCGCCTACAGCTCCAATTAGACCCCTAGCCTGGGAACCTCCATATGCCACAGGTGCAGCCCTAAAAAAACAAAACAACAACAACAAAACTACCATATGATCCAGCAATCCCACTCCTGGGCATATATCTGGACAAAACTTTCACTGAAAAAGATACATGCACCCCTATGTTCACTGCAGCACTATTCACCACAGCCAAGACATGGAAACAACCTAAATGTCCAACCTAAATGTCCAAAGTGGTATATACACAATGGAATATGACCCACCCATAAAAAGAACAAAATAATGCCACTTGCATCAACATGGATGGAACTAGAGACTCTCATACTAAGTGAAGTAAGTCACAAAGAGAAAGACAAATACCATATGATATCATTTATATCTGGAATCTAATATACAGCACAAATGAACCTATCTACAGAAAAGAAACAAATTCATGAAGAACAGACTGTGGTTGCCGAGGGGGAGGGGGAGGCAGGGGATGGACTGGGAGTTGGAGCTGTCATGGATGCCTGCCAAGTCCCTTCCTCCAGGTTTCTGCTGTCCTTCTCTTCACCGGGAAGTTCTTCCCTCTTCCAGTCACTCTAAGCTCTATACTGGTTCTGAGCTGTGCGACTACTACAGCACTCCCCCCCCCTCCCCGCCCCTCAAACTCCCACAGCACATCTGCTGTGTACTACGCAATTCCTACCAGACTAAGCACATTGTCTTTGAAAGGTTCTTGTAAGTGTGTCTTATAAAACCCCTTGTACACTCCTCAAAGACAAGAGCCATTTCTTCTGCCATGGCTACATCTCCCACAGTGCAGATGGCCTAATAGACCCTCTGTTTGGCCTTGCTGACTGACAGAAGAGTTCAGTTCAGCTCTCTTGTTCCTGTCAGCGATGCAGAGAGCACAATAAGGTCCTTTCAACACGAAATGACAAAGTCAAAGATAGAGGGGCTGAGAAAGTACCCATACAGAATTATTTATTGTCTCAAATGTCTCACAGCAGCCAGATCCCAGAATCTTCAGATTTGATATTTGTGGAAATAACTTTGATATATGTGATGGTGCTTTTTGGATTAGTGTTTCACTTGGATGAAATGGGTAACTTGAATAAAAGTCAGGAAGAGGGAAGATTTTCTGTTACATAGTCAACTGATATCTCCTAAAAGTCTTTTTTCCCTTGTGTCTCATAGCTGCTAGGTGTTCACAGTGGGTGTTATTGTTTTTATCATCCTGATGATAACAATGCCACCAGAAGAGAGGATCTAATTAGAGGAAGGAAAAATGGAGAGGGAGAGGGAGATTCATACTGCATTTTTTTTTTTTTTCCTGGCTATGCTCACAGGATGTGAAAATTCCTGGACCAGGGATTGAAACTGAGCCATAGCAGTGACTCCAGCTACTTCAGTCACAATGCATGATCCTTAACCCACTGAGCCACGGGAGAACTCCATGTTGCCTTTATTTTAATCACTGAATGTCCCAAAGCTATTTAGGGTGTAAACAGCAATCAATATTTAGGAAAGAAAGCTGGGGAATTCCCATTGTGGCTCAGTGGTAACTAACCTGACTGGTAACCATGAGGACTTAGGTTTGATCCCTGGCCTCACTCAGTGGGTTAAGGATCCAGCGTTGGCACAAATTGCGGCTCAGATCTGGCATTGCTGTGGCTGTGGCGTAGGCCAGCAGCTGCAGCTCCAATTCAACCCCTAGCCTGGGAACTTCCATGTCCTGCAAGTGTGGCCATACGAAGACAAAGAAAGAGAGAGAGAGAGAGACAGAGAGAGAGAGACAGAGAGAGAGAGAGAGACAGAGAGAGACAGAGAGAGAGAGACACAGAGAGAGAGAGAGACAGAGACAGAGAGAGAGAGAGAGAGAAAGAAAATCTGGATTTGCACAGCAACTGATACTTAGGAAAGAAAGGTAGATTCACACTAGTTTTAATTCTGGATTTTTCCTCTTCCATGACAAGTTTTTGGGTATTGTGTGCTCTTACAGAATCTGAGCTTAGGATATGGATACAGTTCGCAACTTTTCCATGATGCCTAAATCTTTTAAGCATTAAATACACCGAGGCTCATGAGAACTGCTAAATCAACCTTGTAAAACTGCAGCAATGCTTCCCAGGGATCTAAAAGTGTTCACACACCATCCACGCAATTCTTACTTGCTCAAAATATAGGAAAATATTGCTCAGTTTTCTTGTAACAGTCCTGTGACATGGCTTCTTCATAGCCTTGTGAGCTGCAGTTAAAGAACCTGTTCTAGAACAAGACTAGACTTGTGGATAAAAACTTCGCCTAAGATTTCCTTTCCTAGACAAACAGGATTTTAGGTTTCAAAGGTCTTTCCATAAAGCTTGTATAAGATTCTGGGGCTTAGAATATTTTTTTCTTTTTCTTTTGTCTTTTTGCCTTTTTCTAGGGCCGCTCCTGCAGCATATGGAGGTTCCCAGGCTAGGGGTCGAATTGGAGCTGCAGCTGACAGTCTACACCAAAGCCACAGCTAAGCCAGATCCGAGCCACGTCTGCGACCTACACCACAGCTCACGGCAACACTGGATCCTTAACCCATTGAGTGAAGCCAGGGATGGAACCCGCAACTTCACGGTTCATAGTCGGATTCGTTAACCACTGAGCCATGAGGGGAACTCCAGAATATTTCTATTCTAGCAAAATTTGGAGTTTTGACCTATATTTAGAATATGACTTCTCTGTTATGTAAAAACATGGACTATCTCCTAATGCGATATCAATATTTATTAACCCTCTGTGTAAGCGGTGCACATTAAAAAGCCAGGTATACTGTTAAATAGGTTTTTCTTTACAAACATAGTGACCAAGAGATTACACAACATCAATTAAAGAGACAGAATGTGACTAGGTCCACTGCTGCCTGTGTCTTGGACCAAGAGAAAGGCTCATCCTAAAAAATAATCACCTTTCCTTGGGGGGTGGACATAACCCTGGGGAAAACTTTTCAGTTTTTACTCAGCTGGAGATCTTTGCTGTCGGATCCAAAGGGTCCCATTGCAATCCTTTTCTCCCGGGCAGTGCGTAGATCTTTGACAAGTAGTGAGCGACTTCTGCTTCTTGTGTTTAGGCCCAGGACTGGACTCTGTGACCAGGGATTTGGTGTGCAGGGCTTCACAGGCTGCAGAGAAATATTAAAATGTGAGTGCATATGCCAAACTTGACGTCATATGACTAGTAGATCCAAAGAGAAAGACCTTCCCGTCATGGTTTATCAGAATAGGTCTATGAACTACTGCAATACATAAGAAAATAGAATCTATGAGTTTAAGACCTGCCTCTTTTGATTCCAGTCAAAAGCCTATTCTGGAGAACATGCCTGAACTGTCCACCTAAAGCTTGGACAGCTACATGGGATCTTGGGGGTTAGCCCATGTTTTCTATGTTTTTATTATTAGTAGCAATGACTATAGAGCTTTATTCCTCAGATGTGCTGAGGTGGATTCACACAGGGTGAACAGCCCCTAGGGACACAGCACTGCTCTATTTTCAACTTATAAATCAATGTAGTGATGGCCAGTGTTGAGTTGTACCTCGGGTAAAGCATTCCCATGAGTCTAGGTAGTTCTAATATTAATCTAATTTTCTTCATTACTCTCTGGAACTTGGAATTTTTACATTCTTTGAAGTTCCTTACCAGAATGTGATGGTGCAGGAAAACTGCATTACAAATAAATATACCATATATTTTTCTTTTCTGATAGGAATGAAGCAAAATAGAATGCATCAGAATTGTGTATTTTCAGGGAGCAAACCTGTAGTGGTATTAAAAATGGTGAACTTGGAGTTCCCGTCGTGGCGCAGTGGTTAACGAATCCGATTAGGAACCATGAGGTTGCGGGTTCGGTCCCTGCCCTTGCTCAGTGGGTTAACGATCCGGTGTTGCCGTGAGCTGTGGTGTAGGTTGCAGACGCGGCTCGGATCCCGCGTTGCTGTGGCTCTGGCGTAGGCCGGTGGCTACAGCTCCGATTCGACCCCTAGCCTGGGAACCTCCATATGCTGCGGGAGCGGCCCAAGAAATAGCAACAACAACAACAACAACAAAAAATGGTGAACTTGTTTTTGTGTATCTATATATCTTCCTCTTTTATTAAATAGGAAAAATTTTATTATGTCTAATGAATTCAATGGGATTAATTCTGATTTTTATATATTTGACTATTCTTTGATTAATCTCAAAGGCCTAACCCCAGAGTTTGATACATGCCCACTTACATGTCTGCAGAAAGAACAGCATACTTTGCATGTTTCTTACTTCTCAAATAACTTCTAATTTCAGTTACACATTATATTGTATTATTACAATTTAGGTAATAATAACCAACACATTATTCATTACTTTGTTTTTCATTTCTTAAAAAAATTAGATAAATTGATTATGATGGGATGTATCATTTTAATTTTGATTTTCAAGATGTATGTCAATTATTTTATTATATTATTTGAATATTATGCTTGAAATAGAAAATGAAGTCATGATAAAAAAGTCTCACCTGCACATGAATATTTGTAGCACTTTATTCATAATTACTAAAAACTAGAATCAACCTTCAATATTTGTAGAACTTTATTCATAATTACTAAAAACTAGAATCAACCTTCAATGTAACTGTCGTACATCTATACAATGAAATATTTATGCACAGATAAGAAACAAGCTATTAACACATCACGACACATACTAATCAAACTGAAAAAAATTATATACAGAGAAAAATTATTAAAAGCCACAAGGGAAAAGCAACAAACAACATATGAAGGGACGCCCATAAAGTTAACTTTCAGCAGAGACTCTGCAAGGTAGAAGGGAGTGGCAAGATATATTTAAGGTGATAAAGGTAGGAACCTAGAACCAAGAACACTATACCCAGCAAAGCTCTCATTCAGATTCAATGGAGAGATCAAAAGCTTTTCAGACAAACAAAAGCTAAAAGAATTCAACACCTTCAAACCAGTTCTACAACTACTAAAGGAACTTCTCTAAGCAGAAAAGAAAAAGCCACAATTAGAAACAAGAAAATTGCAAATGAGAAAACTCATTGGTAAAGACAAAGATAATATACAAGTAGAAAATCACCCATTGGCAAATATTATATCAAAACTAGCATGCAGGAAAAGAGAAAACAAGTGCAGAACACTGAAAATGCATTTGAAAATAAGAGAACTGCAACCCCAAACAATTCTGTACACACATAGATGGTCATATCCAAATCTAATGGGAAACACAAACCCAAAACTATAGTAAACACACACATAAAAAAGAAAAAGCAACCCATACAACACTGAAGATAATCAGCAAGTCACAAGAGAAAACAGCAAAGAAGGGGGAGGGGAGACCCAAAGTAACAATTCAAAACAACTAACAAAATGGCAATAAACACACACTTCCATAATTACAATGAATGTAAATGGATTAAATGCTCCAACCAAAAGACACAGACTGGCTGAGTGGATACAAAAAACAAGACCTGGGGCACATGGATGGGTTTTGAGTAGGGTGATGGTAGGTTTGGGGCCATAGCTTGAGAAAACTAATTTCTTTTCTTTTTTGTCGACACCCATGGCATGTGGAAGTTCCTCAACCAGGGATGGAACCTGAGCTGCAGCCACCACCTATGTCACAGCTGTGGCAATGCCAGATCTTTAATCTGCTGCTCCACACCAGGAACTTTGAAAAAACTAATTTTGTCCTTACTTGTGTTATAAATTAGCACAGGGGGCAATTAAAGTTAAAAAGAGACTTGTTGGGAGGCCACTTGTAATAGACCAGGGTTTCTCAGCCTCAGCATTATTAACATTTCAGGTTGGATAATTATTTGTTGGGGGTGGAGTGTTGTCCTTTGCATTGTGGCTGTTCAGCAGCATCTCTGGCTTTTACTCATGAGATGCTATAGCATCAACCCTCCTCCCCCAAAGTGTTTCTTGGGGAGGCAAAATCCACCCCAAGTAGCAGACCATTGTAATAGACCATAAGAGAAATAAAACGGGTAAATGTGACACCTAAGCAGGAGTAAAATCTAAAAGCTTTTAGACTCCAAGTGTTTGGATTGAAATGTGAGTGAGAAAGAGGATTGAAAGATCAAATGGAACCACAGAAAAGGCCCTAGAGACCATGTAGTCTAACATGCTTATAATTGCTTGTAAGTTTGTGAACTCTTTCTGAGAGAGTTTGGTAAAACCTATAATAATGACAAAAATCATCCTGTTCGTAGCAATTCCATTCCTGGGAATTTATAATAAATGATTCAAATGAACACAAGTCATCTTTATGTATAAAGCAACAATAGTTTCATGGAGACAGTGACGATGTTCTCAGCAATTGCACTCTCATGCCTGCCACAGTGCCCACATATAATAAGGCTCAGATATAATAATAAGTCGACATAAAGTTCAGAGGAGAAGAGATTCTGGGGAGAGAAGTTGTAGCTAATGAAACAAAATTCCAGAGGGAGTGGGAAAGGCAGATATCAAGAATAAGAGTAGAAAAGCCCATACCTTCTTTTTTGTGGGGGGAGCACAATGACTGAAAATTTATGATGCAGCTGGGGAACATGCAATTCAGAAACGAGGAAGACCCGGGGAACACTGCAAAGAGCAGACACTAGAACGAAGGAGGAGTGAAGCAGCCAACTTTTTTCTCCTGGAGTCCCTGGCAACTTGATTTTTAAACTGCCCACAAAACAGAGACACCAGGTTAATTACGCAAGGACTCAGCTGCTCTAGCGGGGGAAGCCAGGCATTTAATTAAGCCAACATTTTCTAACCCGGCGCGCGGGAGGCGCCGGGGGAAGAATGGTGGGCGTGGACAACCCAGTGCGGCTGGAGGCCCGCCCCCTTCCCAGAGTACACGGCGGCCGCGGCCTGCAAGAGCCGGTTTGTCGCTGTCTGCTCCGGAGAGTGTCGGACCATGGACGGGCTCCGGGCTAGCGCAGGGCTGCTGAGGCGCGGGCGGCTGAGGCGCCGGCGCCAGCCTCAGCCACACAGCGGGTCGGTCCTGGCCCTGCCCCTGAGGCCCAGGAAGATCCGAAGGCAGCTGCGGAGAAGTGTCGCGTCCCGCATGGCCGCGCTGAGGGCCCAGACGCTGCCAAGCGAGGACTCGGAGGACTCGAGAGTGGAGTCGACGGTCGACGGTCCCGTGGACCCGCTGGCTGGCGGGGCGGTGGGCCTTCCGGATGCCGCCCGGCGGGAGCCATATGGCCACCTCGGGCCCGCGGAGCTGCTGGAGGCCTCACCCGCGTCCCGCTCCCTGCAGACTCCCCGAGCCCTGGTGGAGTCGCAGACCCCGGCAGCGCGCTTGGTGGAAGCGCAGACGCCGCCGGCGCGGCTGATGGAGGGGCCCGCCCTGCCCGCGCGCCTACTGCCGGGTTCGGCGCCGCCCGCGCGCCTGGTGGAGGTGGCTGCTGCGCCGGCCCGCGGGGTGGAGAACTCTACCCTGTTGTGCTCTGCCCAGCACTTGGCGGGCGCCCCGCCGTCCATGGCTCCTGCGACGCTGTCGGGGCCTCAGGGGGAAAGCATGAACGGGGAGCTGCCCTGGGACTCCCCTCTGCAGCGCGTCTTGGCCGAGCTGAACCGCATCCCCAGCAGCCGGCGGCGGGCGGCGCGCCTCTTTGAATGGCTCATCTCGCCCATGCCGCCAGACCACTTCTACCGGCGCCTGTGGGAGCGCGAGGCGGTGCTGGTGCGGCGGCAGGACCACACCTACTACCAGGGTCTCTTCTCTACCGCAGACCTGGACTCCATGCTGCGCAACGAGGAGGTCCAGTTCGGGCAGCACCTGGACGCCGCGCGCTACATCAACGGGCGGCGCGAGACTCTGAACCCTCCCGGCCGCGCCCTGCCCGCCGCCGCGTGGTCCCTGTACCAGGCCGGCTGCTCCCTGCGCCTCCTCTGTCCGCAGGCTTTCTCCACCACCGTGTGGCAGTTTTTGGCTGTGCTTCAAGAGCAGTTTGGAAGCATGGCAGGCTCCAACGTTTACCTCACGCCCCCCAACTCGCAGGGCTTTGCCCCCCACTACGACGACATTGAGGCTTTCGTGCTGCAGCTGGAAGGTAGGAAACTCTGGCGGGTCTACCGACCGCGGGTCCCGACTGAGGAACTAGCCCTGACATCCAGTCCAAACTTCAGCCAGGACGACCTCGGTGAGCCGGTGCTGCAGACGGTGCTGGAACCTGGAGATTTGCTATATTTTCCCCGAGGCTTCATTCACCAAGCCGAATGCCAGGACGGAGTGCACTCTCTGCATCTGACCTTGTCCACATACCAGCGCAATACCTGGGGCGACTTTCTGGAGGCTGTACTGCCTCTGGCAGTGCAGGCTGCAATGGAAGAAAACGTGGAGTTCCGTAGGGGACTGCCCCGAGACTTCATGGATTACATGGGGGCCCAGCATTCGGATTCTAAGGATCCGCGGAGAACTGCTTTCATGGAGAAGGTGCGGGTGTTGGTTGCCCGCTTGGGACACTTTGCACCTGTCGATGCTGTGGCCGACCAGCGAGCCAAAGATTTCATTCACGATTCTCTGCCCCCTGTGTTGACTGACAGGGAGAGGGCACTAAGCGTTTATGGACTCCCAATTCGCTGGGAGGCTGGAGAACCTGTGAACGTGGGGGCCCAGCTGACAACAGAAACAGAAGTGCACATGCTTCAAGATGGTATAGCTCGGCTGGTAGGTGAAGGAGGCCATTTGTTTCTCTATTACACAGTGGAAAACTCCCGAGTTTATCATCTGGAAGAGCCCAAATGCTTGGAGATATACCCGCAGCAAGCTGATGCCATGGAACTCTTGCTTCGCTCCTACCCAGAGTTCGTGAGAGTAGGGGACTTGCCCTGTGACAGTGTGGAGGACCAGCTTTCTTTGGCAACCATGTTATATGATAAGGGGCTGCTACTCACCAAGATGCCTCTAACCTGAACTAGTTTCTCTGTTGATTGCTGGAAACAGGACAGTAGTGATTTTCTTATCACTACCACCTTTTTGGAAGGAAAAAAAACTCATGCTCTTACCTTGATCACCATCAGTGTGTTTACATTTACCTTTATGACTGCTTCAATGTCACAGAACTCAGATGGTCTTCTAGAAACCACCACCTCATCTAGGCACAAAAGTAAAAGAAGTTGGAGGTGGAAAAAGGAGCTATTTCTGCAGCAGTAAACTCGATTCCTGATCATTTCAGAGTACCGAATTCATCATCACCCTCAGGCTTAAGCGTACTACGTAGCATTTGCTGTGTTATTCTGCTTAAGACATTATTAGTTTTTATTTGGAATTTGCATTCTTCATTTGAGTTCTCTTAGTTTGGGGGGAGGGTTGGGGTCAGCATCCTGTTCATAACTGTAAGTTTGTGTGAATGTTAGAAAAGTTATTAAAGTGCCAAAGAATGTTTTCCTTTTCTAAAGGTAGATTATTACATGACTTGGTTTGAAGGAATATGGGAGGAGGGAGGTAGATAGAGAAAATGTACAGTGGCTGAGATGAAAAGTAACTTAGAGTGGTTGTAGGATTGGGACCAATTCTGCAACTTTGGGGGTAATTTATTCATTTTAATCATGCTTCTTGAACCTCAAACAGCACAATTTGAAAAGTTCTAAGTATATTGTGTTTTTGCTCAGTGCTTGGTTGCATCAGTGGCTGGCACTGTTCATGGAAGAGGCAGAATGTCAACCTAATTATGCTAGCTTAAGTCTTAGTCAGCTACCTTGTAGCAAGCTGGCCATGAGGAAAGGCTGGTGTTCAAGTTACTTTCCACTCTCATTTTTTTCTGGCAGTTGGAAGACACTTTCCCAAATCTGGCAAGTGAATATTCTCATGGTTGGTGGAAAAGAGCCTGGTGTACCAGAAAGAGCACTGGACTTGGAACCAGAAGACCTGGGTTTGGGGTGGTGGCTGGTGGGCAGCTGGCTGAATGACCTGAGGCTGCTGTTACTCCTGGGCACACTGATTTTGTAAGTATGTTTTGGTACAGCTTGATGTCTGCACCTCCTCATTTAGGTTGGAACTTTTAAGATCCTTTCACCATAACTGATAGGTTTCAGTTATGTAAGTTTGAGAACTTTATGAAGTCTTTTTTTAAAAGTTGGAAAAGCATAAATGTATATAAAGTGAAAATTATAGCTCTTCCTCTAATCTCACTTTCCAGAGGTAACACCACTATTCAAGGTTAAGCTATAAGGCCTTTTTTTTTTTTTTTTTGAGTGCTTAACCAGATATAGACATAGCAGTTTTGTTTTGTTTTTTTACTCATGTTTTTCTAAGGTGTCCTTTTTTTATCTGACTTTCAAATTGGTTCATTTAGAACCATGTCACTCATTTTTTTAAGGGACAGATAGCAAATAAAAGGCTGGAGGGCAAGGAAAAGATAATGAAGTACTGAGAGGATGGTTGCCAAGAAGAAAAGGAAGTATCCTTTTCTGGCTCTCATCCTACAGGGCTCACAGCTAAGTCCCAAAACATCCAATCCTGGAAGAGGCTTGTTAAAGGAGTCAGGGCATAGGACTCACACATAGAAGACCTACCTTGAAAAGTTTCTTGGAGAAAAGTATGTAGGTCCAGTGGTTTCTGCCCTTCTTTGGGTTGCAAATAAACACGTTTTGCTTCCTCTTTCATTTTTCCTATGACTTTCTCAATCTTGAATATTTTCTGTATCAACAATTCCTTTTGGGTTAATGTTTGAATCTAGATCAGAACAAAAGATGTTGGAAAAAAAAAACAACTGTACTAGGCTGCAGTTCATCAAAAAGCATTAATAAAGTAACATCATGCATCATGCTTATTAACACTAGGTGGCACATAAATGCCTAAGAACACTTCTCTTGTGATATTTGGACATTATTTTTTAGACCTGATAATGAAAAATTCACTTGAGATTTTTGGGCATGATAAAAATAACTTGCGAAGAAATGCTTGACGTGAAATTGGTTTTGTGAGTTATATGGAGAAAGAATCTTTCGCTTTTTTAAAGTCCCCTTCCCTCTATTCCTTCATCTCCTCTAACAGCACTGAACAATGAGAACCACCTGCTCAGCTAGAGTGCCTCTGATGAAAAAGCTCAGATTAGGAGTTCCTGTCGTGGCTCAGTGGAAACAAATCTGACTAGCATCCATGAGGATGTAGGTTCGATCTCTGGCCTTGCTCAGTGGGGTTAAGGATCCAGCATTACCATGAGCTGTGGCATAGGTTGCAGACACAGCTCAGATCTGGCATTTCGGTGGCTGTAGTGTAGGCCGGCAGCTACGGCTCCAATTAGACCTCTAGCTTGGGAACCTCCATATGCCGAGGGTGTGGCCCTACAAAAAAGACCAAAAAACTCCCAAAGAAAGAAAAAGAAAAAGCTCAGATTAGGAATTAAGGGAATTTTTGAAGGAAAAAGAAAATGTAGGAGTTGGGGGGCAACTCCAGTCTCTCATTCCTTCTTTATGCATATCTGCAAAAAAAAAGAAAAGAAAAAGGAACAAATTGGGTTTAGATGATGATTGGGGGAAAAAAAAAAAAACAGGAAGGGAAGGAAGCAGTACTTCAGAAACAAACTCTGATTTTGAGCACTTCTTGATAGGTCTGGGTTTTTTTTTTGTCTTTTTACTAATAGGATTTTTATAATCCTGTCTCGCACAGATGTGTTTTTATGTCTTTTTTTTTTTTGTCTTCAGGGTCACACCCACGGCATATGGAGGTTCCCAAGCTAGGGGTTGAATGGGAGCTGCAGCTGCTGGCCTATGCCACAGCCACAGCCACAGCCATGCCAGATCCAAGCCTCGTATGCGGCCTACACCACAGCTCATGGCAACACCGGATCCTTAACCCACTGAGTGAGGCCAGGGATTGAACCTGCATCTTCATGGACACTACATGGATACTAGTCAGATTCGTTTCCGCTGAGCCACAACAGGAACTCCTGTTTTTGCATCTTCAAGTGATATTTTATCTGTGGGGTTGTAGAAAGTATTTCTGTGATGGAGAGAAGCATACATACATGCTTAGGGAGAAAAGGTATGAGGAACTCTTGGGAGCCCTGCGT
Organism: Phacochoerus africanus; assembly: GCF_016906955.1. Lineage (NCBI taxonomy): Eukaryota > Metazoa > Chordata > Mammalia > Artiodactyla > Suidae > Phacochoerus > Phacochoerus africanus. The sequence goes on from NC_062552.1 coordinate 99,447,091, forward strand.
TTTTTCTTAAAAACATAGCTTGTACTTATCTACCCTGTTCTTGATCTCCTGAAGCATTTCTTGGTTTCCTTCATTTTCTAAGTTGAGTTTCTTCATTGCATGGTGAATTTCTCTGAAAGGAAAGAAGGACTTTTTAGATTGTTCTTCCTATCCTTAAAGCATGGAGGTGGAAAATATGGGGCTTGGACTCAGACAAGAATACTAAGTTTCCAAAACTAAATGCAGTTCTGGGGAGTTCCCGTCGTGGCACAGTGGAAATGAATCCGACTAGGAACCATGAGGTTGTGGGTTCGATCGCTGGCCTCGCTCAGTGGGTTAAGGATCCGGCATTGCCATGAGCTGTAGTGTAGGTCGCAGAGCGGCTTGGATCTTGCAGGGCTGTGGCTGTGGTCAGCAGCTGCAGCTCCAATTAGACACCTAGCCTGGGAACCTCCATATGCCATGGGTGTGGCCCTAGAAAAGATAAAAAATTTTAAAAAATGCAGTTTTGCTGGGCTTTTGTGTGTGTGTGTGTGTGTGTGTTTTTAGGGCCTTACCCACGGCATAGGGAGGTTCCCAGGCTAGGGGCTGAACCAGAGCTGTAGCCTCAGGCCTACACCACAGCCACAGCAAACTGGGATCCAAGCTGAGTCTACGATCTACTTCACAGCTCATGGCAACACTGGATCCTTAACCCACTGAGCGAGGCCAGGGATCGAACCTGCATCCTTGTGGATACTAGTTGGGTTCCTTAATCGCTAAGCCATGACAGGAACTCCTTGCTGAGTTTTATTTGCAAAAATGCTATGATCTTAGCCAACAGAGGTATTGTGTAATTTTTAAGATGATATATATGAAGGTACTAATAGATAGTATTTATTGAATACCTTTATAACAGGTACTAACATTGTCTTTAATCATTACCACAGACCAATAAGGCAGATTACCATCTGCATTTGACATGTGAGAAAAATAGGCTCAGAAAACATAAGTAACTTACACAGACTCACATAGCTAGCCCATTTGTGAGCTGGGATTCAAACCCTGGTGTTTTTGACTTGAAAACCTGTTGTCACTAAGTAGGCACTTGGTAAGTGTTAGTTGAATGAAAAAACTCATCTAGGCTGGTGAACAAGTATATAAACTACATGAGCTTGATTGTGAGTCTAATTTAGGCTGTTACCCACTTGGGTAAGTAGATGAATGACACAGGTGAAGCTGTGCCATTAAGCAGCCTGGAAAGGCAGGGACATACTCTGTTAACAGGGTTGGAGGAACTAGCATTATAAAAGGTCACGGTGGGAACCAGAGGGTTCGTGCTTACTTTAGAACAGCGTCATGGTTCTCCAGGAGCAGCACATCTAGGAAGGTGTCCCTGACACGGTCTCCTTGAAGTTTGAGGGCTAGGATGCTACGGCAAGCCTCTAGTCGTACACCTGGTGATTTTTCATAGTGGATAGCCCAGAGCAGGAGGTCTGTCACCTGAGGACTCACTTGGCCAATTTGTCCTAAAGCTGCAGAGGTAAGAGGGCAGCATGTTTTACTGTCACTTAAGACTGAGTTGGCTGTATCCTGGCATCTAGCAATGGCCTTATTAATAAATCATGTTAATAAAGTGTAGGCATCCACTTGCTAAAGTAAATATTGCAAATGCTAAACTAAGTATTTTGTCTGTACCATCTCTTTTAGATGACAATCACCATTAGACTTTTAAGAATGGGTTAGAGTAGAACATTATCTCTGAAGGACCCCTGGGATGGGGTGTTCATCCCATCCTTGTATGTTAGGATGTGAGAATACACCGCCTTTTTATCTAGGGATGAGATGTGGGATAGATAAACTCAGAAGATCAGGCTAGTCAAGCAGGATGATGGGGAAAGAAGGCAGAATTACTCTGCAGGTTTACCCAAGGCTGATTCTTTTTCTTTTTCTTTCTTTCTTTTTTTTTGCTTCTTTTTAGGGCTGCACATGTGGCATATGGAAGTTCCTAGGCTAAGGGGTTGAATCAGAGCTGCAGCTGCCAGCCTCCACCATGGCCACAGCAGCTCAGGACTCAAGCCACATCTGCGACCTACACCACAGCTCATGGCAACACTGGATACTTAACCCACTGAGTGAGGCCAGGGATTGAACCTTCATCCTCATGGTTACTAGTCAGGTTCGTTACCACTGAGCCACAGCCGGAACTCCCCAAGGCTAATTCTTATAGAGATCTGCCAGATTGTCAGAAGCAAAGCCAGAGATCTCAAAAAATAAACTCTAGGAAAATTTGAGGGCGAGATTTTAGGTTTTTAACGGTCTTAAATCTGGTCTTTGTAATTACAGAGTCCTGTGGTTGAAACCTCCAGAGAAAGCAAGTATTTCCAAGAGTGGATATCTATTTGCATTCATACCCACTTCTGTTGGCAGGGACTGTCTTTTTGACTGCATCTTCGGCATATGGAAGTTCCAGATCGGAATTGCAGCTATGACATATACCCAGCTGTGGCAACACCGGATCTTTAACCCACTGCACCTGGCCGGGGTCTGAACCCATGCCTCGGCAGTGACCCGAGCTGCTGCAGAGACAGTGCTGTATCCTTAACCTCCTGTGCCACAGCAGAAACTCCTCGCAGGGACTGTCTTGACGGTTCTTTGCCTTAACAAGTTTGACTTAGACCCAGACTCAGGATCCTTAACTAAAAATTAAAAAGTCAACTATATGCCAATAAAATTTATTTTAAAAAATTAAAAAGAAGAAAATAATCCTTAGTTTCTCAGGCAAGGAACTTCTGAGAAGCTGTGATCATCCCCTCCCTACACCCTACCCTTTCCTCAAGAGATTCTGGGGATCTATACTAACACGTGGGGAGGTATTAGAGGTTGAGGAGCTGGTGGGGGGATACCTCGGATGGCAAAGGCCTTGATTTTCCAGAAGGGATCTCTCTGTATCAGATTCAGAAGGCATTCAAGGACCTGGGGTGGATAAAAGGCAGTGTTGAGTGGGCAGAATTAGAGCAAGAATGAAACAGACAGGGACCCCTCTTGTCTTAAAATGTGCTTTAACTGAAAAAGTGGCCTTCTATCAAATCTAGTGACAAATGAACTGGAGCCTAAAGTACTAGCCTACACACATACTATTATTATCTTGTATCGGTAGATTGATTTTCTCACTTCACAGATCTACAACCATAGAGCCTTCTTTTGAACACCTCCATCAGGTTTTCCACTAATAACTAGAAATTACAACTCCATTCACTGGAGTTGATCCAAGAGCCTCTGGGCACCCATGTAATGAGACATTAGTTAACTGAGGTGAGAACAGGATTCAGAGGTGTGCTCCAGAGTGAAGTCTAGGCTGACTTGGAGCTAAATGTGGTCCTAATTGTTGGTGTAGCCTCTCTCTCTCACCCTCCTGGTTCTGATCTGTGTTTCTTCAGAATGGTAAGTGTACTGTGTACAAGGGCAGCACAGGGCAATGCCCTCTTGGATTAATCAGATGGGTACATGTTCTGTGACTCACCATCTCATCACGAATCTGCAAGGCACCAGCTGCCAAACAAGCTGCCCGCCGAACTGCCATGAAGTCATCAGAGAAGCAGTCCAGAAAACTTGGGAGAAGCTTGGCAGTCATGAGCTTGAGCTCACGAATCAGGATGAGGGCTTCCACACGCTCCTGGGAATTTCCTTGACCCAGTTTGACTCTGTAAGGCACAGGCACTTTTATTTTTCCCTCCTTAAAACTTTCAGTCCTGCATCCCCAACTCCTCACGGTACTCTCAGAATAAAATTCAACTTCTGTAGGTTCTCCATTCCCACCCTTTCCTAGTCAGCCTTATGCCCATTAATTTCAGTTTCACCGGGTAAAGACCTTGACTGTTTTCTTACTCGAATCCCTATTACCTGGAGTATGCTAAGTGCGAAACTATGTTGAAAGACTGAATAAGCCCGAAACATGGCACCTCTTGCTACAGTCAAGTTTTCTTCCCCACTGCCCTCCTATGTGCCATGTTCATTTCTGTATTTGGCTCTCAGGGTGGAATGTCTTTCCTTTCTGCCTTTGTAGTCTTAACCCATCTTTCATGAAACAACCTTACTGGGCATTTGTGTATCTTGCCTGTATAATTAGAATCATGGCATACGACTGAATTCTCTCAAACATGTAAAGCAGTGCCTAACAGCTAGCAGGCATTCAATTAATTCCTTAGCTACATTGTTAGTGTCTGTAGAGACTGTTAACTTTTTATATAAAAAAATAATAATCTTGCTCTGGGGTGGGATCCAGTACAATGCTGAGCATAGGAGCAGCTCAGCAAATGCTGGCTGCCCAGGCCCCCTGAACACTTCAAGCATAGGAGCGTGTCAATATTGACAAGGTCTTACCTGACAGTATCATGCACCTCCTTCCCAAGGTTCATCTGCCCCAGAGCTTGGGCAGCTGCTCGTCTCACTTTCTTATTCCAGTCACTCAACATCAGCTGGATCAACTTATGTCTCATATCCTATAAACAGGTGGTAGTGATTAGCCACCATTTCTTGAACATCAAATTTGTACTTGGCACCGTGCTGAGTATTTTTGCCCATCACCTAGTCCTCCCAAAGAATCCCATAAGACAGATATTACCATTGATACGTCACAAAATGGAGGCTTAAACTTCTTGCCCAAGGTCAACCTGTTGAATGCTGGATTCAGGACTTGGACCTTGGCCTGTTTTTTTTTTTGTTTTTGTTTTGCTTTTTAGGGCGGCACCCACAGTACATGGAAGAGTCCAGGCTAGGGGCTGAACCGGAGCAGCAGGTGCCAGTCTGCAGCACAGCCACAGCAATGCCAGATCCGAGCCACATCTGTGACCTACACCACAGCTCACCGCAGTGCCAGATCCTTAACACCGAGCTAGGCCAGGGATCAAACCTGTATCCTCGTGGATCTCAGTCGGGCTCGTTAACCTGCTGAGCCACAAAGGGAACTCCCTGGCCTGTTTTTGAAGCTCATGCTTTACTACATCGAAGCCAATGTAGTCTGTACTTGAGACTTACAATTTGGAGGTGATAATAGTGGGTCACGGGGGTGACCACCTCATCCCAATGTGCCTGGGACATTCCTGGATTTAGTTCTCAAAGTCCTATGTACTGGACGAAGTAGGACAGTTGACCCTCCTGTGTACTTCTCTCAAAGGGGAAGAGATGAAGACTTCTAGTTGAGGATAATGTAATGCGACCAAAGCCATCCTCCCTGCCCGAAACATGCACCTTTTCCACCCCATCTGATCCTGATGTTTTCCTTTTGTTTTAGGATTGTGCTCTAAAAGCATCTCAGTGAATTCTCTGCTTTCTGTAAGCAATTGTAAATCCCCATACTTTACAGCTAATTCTGTTATAGCTACTCCTGTGTAGCATTTACCAACAGAAGACCTGTCATTGCCGCATCCCCAATGCTGGCATGCTGCCTCGCATGTAGGATGTGGTCAGAGCTGCTTGCTGAACCCCAGCAGTCTGACATGAAGTTCTCATGTTTACCCTGCCCTCTGCTTGCTCTGCATGGCTTTTTACTCTCAATAGGCCATCCTGAGGGACATGTGCTGAGGAAGTGAAAGAGCAAATGAATCAGATGCTATTAAAATGATATTGTTAAATGCAGGTTCTGACTGAATTGACCTGAGGTGAGATTTTGCACTTCCATCAAGCTCCCAGGTGACACCTTGTGCTGCTGATCCAGGACTTCAGCAGCAGGGTACTACTATAGCAGTTGAGGCAGAATTAACCCAGACTAGAGTGTCTTCAGATGACTACACCAAATGGCTGGATTTTTTGCTTTCCACGTCAAAGTGTGAAGGTCAAAATGGAGGGCGCTCACTTCTCAGGATGACAGTGTTCTGGGCTGTTTTGGAGGAACTCAGTGTTATAGGGAAAAGGTAGTGGCACCTTGGAGGAAAGGAAAAATCCCATCTGAACAGCTGAAGTTCATTTTGAAACAATGGCAAGGCGAAAGTCATGTGAAAGCCTAAATGATGGTCAGAGTTTTCCATGCCTGCTGGGAAGTCTTTTTTTCAGTTCTGTCCAAGCCTTGCTCAGCTGTCTCAGGTGGCTTCAGAGAACTTTAACTGATAACTTCAGCCCACACTAATTTCTCTCTCTGAAAGTTTTAAGGGAGTACCTTCTATGTGTCCTTTTTTCTTGAATCACTTGTATATGTTAGTCTTGTAATTCAACTCTGATGTCAAGTTTTTGAAAGTAGGGACTGTCTTGACTGATACTTATAAAAGACCTTGATGTTGAGTCAATGTTAACTTACTATAAAGGTCTCTAAATGTTCCTCTCTCTGTTTCTTTTTGCTTATTTCATTGTGGTAGGTTACAGTTTGTGGACTGCCACCATGCTGGGAAGCAGTGGCTCAAGTAAGAACAGTATGTTGGCATTTAAAGATAATTCTGGGGTAGGAGTAAGAGGTAGCAGTGTTGGGACAGAGATCCATTTCGTAAGAATGGGATCCTAGATAGCAGCAAAAAAGTGGAAGAGCTCCCTAGCCCAGTTTTGGTTAGACTTTCTGTCCTGGAAACACAGGAAGAGAAGCTTACCAAACTGACATGTCCACCAATCTGGGAGAGAGCCCGGCAGGCCACAATCCGGTCTTTCCATTGATGGCTATTCAGCTCCACAGCAAGCATGCTGTGTACCAGGGTCTGAGGAAATGGAAGACTTGTATTGATATTTGATGCTGGAACCTTGAAGTTACATCCTAACCTGGCATCCAGCATAACTAATGTTACAAACATAGGAGATGCCGTCCCTAGCAAAGGAAAACGTGGGTTTGCAATGGGATGTGCTTCTATCCAAGCCAGCTGACTTCTACGATCGTAAATCAGGGAGCAAAATGTAGATTTAGTAATCTCAACAGAAAATTCCTGACCTCCTCTTCTTCTAGTTTTTTTTTAATGGCCACACTTGTGGCATATGGAAGTTCCCAGGCAAGGCGTCCAGGCCTACACCACAGCCACAGCAACACTGGATCCTTAATCCACTAAGCAAGGCTGGAGATCCAACTTGCATCTTCACAGAGGCAACGCTGGGTCCTTAACCTGCTAAGCCATAATGGGAACTCCCTGACCTCTTCTTGGTGTAACTGTCTCTCCCCCTAAAATGATTTGTATATGCTTCAATCTGTGAATGCTACATTTCTGCTGAAAGAAAACACAGTGGCAGCTCTGTGTGGTTTTCAGTGGTAAACAAAACCAAACAAAAGCAAATTCCATATATCACAACTCTTATACATACACAGTGAGAAACCATCTGCAGTCTACCTTTCTCAGCTAGCTGTTGTCACTTTTCCCTGTATACACTCCAGTTCATGCACTTGGTCCAGTTTTACCTGTGCTTAAGATCATCCTACCCAATCATGTGCATTTTTAATTCCTTATATGCACTGACCTCAAAGACCCAGTCATTCCCCCAAAACTTGGGTTTCTTTCTCTGACTCTATAATGGACACATACTGTCTTCCTACTGAGATGGCTCAGGAGCATACAAGACCGGTGCTCCGTGTCTTCATTCTTCTTGTCAAACAGCTGTTGGAGGATCCTCTTAATCACGGGGTAAGTGGCAGCACCTTCCAAAGCCAAGCACTGAGCTGCAGCCCAGCTGTCTGCGCTATTACCTGCCAAAGTGGGGTGAAAAAGGAGTCCAGAATGGCGATCTGTTCTCCCTACAGAGAGACCAGCCTTTGGGTTAGTGCCCTAGGCTGCTATCTGCCTGGTATCTCGCTTCTCTGTTTCCCCTCAGTCTCAAAATTCAGCGTCTTATTTAAACCACATTTGAATGGACCATATCAGGGTTCTAAATAATAGACTGAAAAATTTAACCTGAAAAGTAAAATCCTAAAATGTTTTTGTTAGATAACAGAGCAGTAAGACATCTCCGGCCTGGGTGAGAGAAATAGTTGTTTCCTCCTGTTAGAGACTAGGAAATCTGAAGTGGAGACTTTCTTAAGACAGATGAATTAAGTTGTTGCGTGTCTGCAGAAGGCCAAATCAGTCGGCCAGTTGTCCTGCACCCTTGCCACCAGGCAAGGAACAGGTATGTTTTTCAGACAGAGCAGTTAAGCACCTTTTGCTTGTATTACTCTGACAATGCATGTAGACAGTGCCGGTAAGTTAATGTGCAAAATGGAAGCATGATGTGTTCAAGTAGTGATTTTTAAATTTTTAGAAAGGTATTCTTTAATATTGTTACATTATCTTTTCAATTGAAAAGCTAGTTGTGTGGGAGGGGGGCATAGTTTCGAATAGAATGAACCTATAAAACATTTAGCCCAGGTACCACTAGGTGGCAGAGTACCTATTTTGTAAAAGTACCGAAGAAGAACAAATCCTTGAATAACGTAAACCCAGAGCATGATGGTAGAGAGGAAAGGATTAGGAAAAGCTGATGGTGAGATGTCTTCTCACTACCCCATATTTCCAGGTGAGACGTAACAAGGGGTTACTCACCCTTCAAAAGGGCAGCGTGCAAGATGTCTTGGGCAAGAGGATTATGTGACTGTATAGCATACTGGCATAATGCTGCTGCCATCTGTACACTGGCATTCTTGTCACAAAGGGCAGCCTTCAGGGCAGGCTGTAGAACCTCCGGCAAGTCCTGGATAGATGGGTCTTTCCCAGTTTCCTTGTCTGTGATTAAGAGAGAGTCAGTAAGAGGGTGCTAGCTAGCTCCTTTGCTTTTTTCTGAAACACAGCTCTTCCCGTAGCCACATGGTGACCAACCTCAGTCTCAGCTGCAAGTGCTTACTGCTACTTAATATAATTAGAGTTTAGCTGTGCCCTTGCAATGGGCAGGGTGCTATGGCTCACTTTTATGCTGGGTATGCCTGTTCCTAGGCCTTTAATGATCTGGCTTCTACAGAACTGTATTCAAGCCAGAGGGAAATATTGCCAGTTAGGCTATGGTATGACCTTCACCATTAGTTTTAGTGATGAAAATCAACCTATTTATTCTATATATTTTTGTATTTTTAATAATAGCAAATATATTTAGATAGTGCTTTGCCATTTATATAGTGTTTCATGTTTATTATCTCCTTCAGTCTTCTAACCCCCATTGAAATATGCAAGAATTACTACAGAGATCCCCTGAAATGTGTGTATTTCAGGAGTCCTTTTAGCTTTAACTAAACAGACTCATGAGACTATCATAGGCCACACAAGACACTAGACTTTGGAAGGAAATAGGATGGGAGCATAGCTTGCCAACGGGGCAGCATCAGGTGTTCCTTTTTATCAGAGTTTTCTTTTTCTTCTTTTTACAGCCGCACCTTCTGCATATGGAAGTTTCCAGGCTAAGGGTTGAATTGGAGCTGCCAGCCTACACCACAGCCACAGCCACACCAAATCCAAGCTGCACCAAATCCAAGCTGCACCAAATCCAAGCTGTGACCTACGCAGCAGCTTGGGGCAACACCAGCTCCGTAACCACTGAGTGAGGCCAGGGATTGAACCCACATCCTAACAGACACTATTTGAGTTCTTAACCTGCTGAGCCACAACACGAGTTCTTGGCTAGAGTTCTTGAGGTGGTTTGTCTAGCATTTCAAGGAGCCTTCTGGGGACAGCTCAGGAATATGGAATATACTCTGGGTACAAGTCTTATGTTCCACTAGAGTTATGTTATATGATAACTCTGTAGATGTAATTCCAGGGTGCTCAAAGGGCATGCCCTGGTAAGTCACATCATTCATGGGGGGGGGGCAAGGATGGTGCCTCCTTCAGGCATGTGTATTTATTTAATTTATAGTTCTTCCCAGTCCAAATATTGTATCAGTCAGGGTTCATTTTTATCATAAGCAATGTTGCCTACAAAGATAGTTCTTCCCCTAGGGAAGTGATCCCATTTACCATCACATCCAAAAGAATAAAATACCTAGGAGTAAGCCTACCTAAAGAGACAAAAGACCTGTACTCTGAAAACTATAAGACACTGATGAAAGAAATCAAAGATGACACAAACAGATGGAAAGACATACCAGGCTCTTGGATTGGAAGAGTTAATATGATCAAAATGACTATACTACCTATGGCAATCTACAGATTCAATGCAATCCCTACCAAATTACCAAGGACATTTTACACAGAACTTGAAGAAACTATTTTAAACTTTGTTTGGAAGCACAAAAGACCCAGAAGATATCCTGAAAAAGAAAAATGGAGCTGGAGGAATCAGGCTCCCTGACTTCAGACTCTACTACAAAGCAACAATCATCAAAACCATATGGTACTGGCACAAAGACAGACATATAGATCAGTGGAACACGATAGAAAGCCCGGAATTAAACCCACACACCTACAGCCAACTAATCTATGACGAAGGAGGCAAGAATACACAATGGAGACAAGACAGTCCTTCAATAAGTAGTGCTGCAAAAACTGGACAGCCACATGGAAAAGAATGAAATTAGAACACTGCTAACATCATACACAAAAATAAACTCCAAATGGATTAAAGACCTATATATAAGACCAGAGACTATAAAACTCTTAGAGGAAAACATAGGCCAAACACTCTCTGACATAAACGAAAGGAACATCTCAGATCCACCTCTTAGAGTAATGACAGTAAAAACAAAAATAAACAAATAGGACTTAATTAAAAGTTTCTGCACAGCAAAGGAAACCCTAAACAAAACAAAAAGACAACACACAGAATGGGAGAAAATCTTTGCAAGTGAATCCACTGACAATGGATTAATTTCCAAAATTTATAAACGCCTCCTACAGCTCAATACCAAAAAAACAACCCCATCAAAAAATGGTCAGAAGATCCAAACAGACAATTCTCAAAGAAGACAGACAGATGGCCAAAAAAACCCATGAAAACATGTTCAACATCATTCATCATTAGAGAAATACAAATCAAAACCACGATGAGGGACCACCTTTCACCAGCCAGAATGGCCATCATCAATCAAGAAGTCTACAAACAATAAGTGCTGGAGAGAATGTAGAGAAAAAGGAACCCTGTTGCCTTGTTGGTGGAATTGTCAGTTGGTGCAACCACTGTGGAAAACAGTGTGGAGATTCCTCAGAAAACTAAACATAGAACTACCATTTGATCCAGCAATCCCACTCCTAGGCATCTATCCAGAGAAAACCATGACTTGCAAAGACATGTACTCCAAGGTTCATTGCAGCACCACTTTCAATAGCCAAGACATGGAAACAACCCAAATGTCCATTGACAGAGGAGTGGCTCAAGAAGAGGTGGTACATATACACAATGGAATATTACTCAGCCATTAAAAGGAATGAAATACCGGCATTTTTAGCAACATGGATGGACCTAGAAATTGTCATGCTAAGTGAAGTCAGTCAGACAATGAGACACCAACATCAAATGCTTTCACTGACATGTGGAACCTGAAAAAAGGACGTAATGAACTTCTTTGCAGAACAAATGCTGACTCACAGACATTGAAAAACTTATGGTTTCCAAAGGAGACAGTTTGCGGGGTAGGGGGATGCACTGGGGTTGTGGGATGGAAATCGTATAAAATTGGATTGCGATGATCATTGTACAACTACAAATGTAATAAATTCATTGAGTAATAAAAAGATAATAAAGATGAAAGAAACACTTTAGTAGGTTATCAGGGCAACAGGTAGCTTATTTCTCAAGTAGAAGGAGAATGTTTTGTTAGCCTTTTATCCACAACTGTCTTCATTTTATAGATTAAGGCATCTGAAACTTGGAGAGGTTAACTGACTTTCCAAGACATGGCAGAGCTAGACCTGTAACTAAGATTTTGTATTTTCTAATCTGTCCTTTTTACTACTGCTGTGGGCCACTACGTCATCTGTTAAGAATGGGCTAGATGGAAATATGTGCATTTCAGAGGAATAGATAGAAATCAATTGAGTTTTTCAAGAAAATGAGTAAGGTAATTTTCTTTGGGAAGGTTTGGGGAGAAACAAGACAAATCAAAATCTAGACACCCAGGAAATGGATCACATGAAAAGTACAATTCTTCTCGGGAAAGACAAAAGCATTCTTTGGATGTGTGTAGAAGATTTGGTGACAAGATAATATCTGTGGCCACCTACTGAAGGTTTTCTCTATGTGCCAGGCACTAACAGACATCATTGCATTTAATACCCAAGAAAATAAGAAGTTAAAATAAAAAATGTGACTGGGTCACTTTGCTGTACAGCAGGTATTGGCACGACATTATAAATTAACTATACTTTAATTAAATACATAGAGAGATAAAAAATGTGTATGTGTGGAAGCATATAGCAAGGACATTGAACTACGTCTGGGTGGTGGGGCCAGGAAGACTCCTTAGAGGAGCTGATACCTTAGCTGAAAATTCAAGGGCATGTATAGAAGTTAATCCGATGAAGAGAGAGGTAGAGTTTTCCAGCAGTGGGAGCAGCATATTTGAAAACCTGGAGTTAAAATGCCCATATCGGGAGTTCCCGTCGTGGCGCAGTGGTTAAGGAATCCGACTAGGAACCATGAGGTTGCGGGTTCGATCCCTGGCCTTGCTCAGTGGGTTAAGGATCCAGCATTGCCGTGAGCTGTGGTGTAGGTCGCAGACCGCGGCTTGGATCCTGAGTTGCTGTGGCTCTGGAGTAGGCAGGTGGCTACAGCTCCGATTGGACCCCTAGCCTGGGAACCTCCATATGCCGCGGGAGCGGCCCAAGAAATGGCAAAAAGACAAAAAACAAATAAAATAAAATGCCCATATCTGGAACTCAGTAGACAGGATATAAGTGAAACAGAACTTTTAAAACTTGACAACTTTGGGAGCTCCCACTGTGGTGCAACGGGATCAGCAGCATCTTGGGAACCCTGGGACGAGGGTTCCATCCCCAGCCCAGAATAGTGGGTGAAGGATATGTTGTTGCCTCAGCTATGGCTTAATTCGAAGCTGTAGCTCGGAGCTGATCCCTGGCCTGGGATCTCCAAATGCCGTGGGGCGACCAAAATAATAATAATTATTATTATAAAAAAGAAATAAAAACCTGATGACTTCATAGAGATAAAATTAGCTCCCATTTCTAAGGTGTTCCTTGCCTGGTAGAGATGGCAGAAAAGTAGATAATATATCAGAATGATAAATATTAGGGCAAAATAATAATAGGACGCTACCAGCAGCCGAGAAGGAAAAAGTGTCAGCCCAGGCTTCACACAGAAAGTGGTACTGAAAGGGTACCTGAGGGAGAAGTAAGAGTCTGGTGATTTTGTGTCCTTTCAATAGCATTTTATAGTTAAACCAGTTTTCTCAGTAGATTACAGTTCTGGCTCTTGCAGATGGGAAATTTCCCCCTTTTTTTTTTTTTCTTTTACTGTTTATCTAGCAAAGAAAAAAAGCTATTGACATTTCTTTTTCAAAAGATTACGAACCATTGGGAAGAATGACCAAGTCTCTCTCTCTCGCTCTTTTTTTTTTCTTTTTAGGAGCACACCTGCATCATATGGAAGTTCCCAGGCTAGGGGTCAAAGCCAAGCTACAGCTGCTGGCCTATGCCGCAGCAATGCCAGATCCAGATCTTTAACCCACTGAACGAGGCCAAGGATCAAACCTACATCCTCACAGATACTAGTTGGACTTGTTTCCACTGTGCCAGAACAGGAACTCCTAAGAATGGCCAAATCTTTTAATTCATTTTACAAAGCTAATAAAAACTAAAGCTTAATAAAAATAGTATAAATATAAACTAGAGGTTTCTACTTATGAATGTAGTACATCACTCTAAAATATTAACAAATTAAACCCAGTGGAATAATGAAAGAGTCATCCATTGGGATTTATTCTAAGAATTTAACAACAGAATTCAGCATAACCACAAAAGAGAAAAAACTAGAAAACGGCTGGTAAAATTCAACACTCATTTTTATAATAAATAGAAAAGCACATATATGTTAGTATGTTTTGTAAAAACATAGGGAAAGACATGGAAAGCCAAACTAACATTTGTTACCCCGAGGAATGGCAAGGGGGTAAGATGGGGACTGGGAAGTGGGATGGGGGAAGGTAACTACTCTTTTTATACTCCTCTGTGTTGGCTGATAATGACACTTTATATTTCTTTTGTACTTGAAAAAAAAAAAGAGAGAAATGTTTAGAAAGCAGAATCCATAGAATTTATTGGTTGATTGGTTGTGGGGAGAGGCAGGATTTGTCCAGGATGAACCCTGGGGTCCTGGCTTTGAAATTGAATCCTGGCTTCAAATGCTGATTGAGATCAGAATGTGTGGAGGGTGGTGAGTTCAGCCTGGAACATGTTGAGTTTGAGGTGTGCTGCCAAAGAAGGGCTGAAATGGAGTCAGGAGAAAAGTGTGTGCACACACGCACACATATCCATGCACGTTTTGGTTATTATAAATGGAAGCTCTCAAGGTCGTACAATGTTAAAACTTCCTTGTGAGCTATGGAGCATCAAAGGGTGATGAAATGAGTACAAAAAGCACTAGACCATTAAGTCAGGAATTTTATACTCATCTGTACGGCTGATAAAGTGTGTATATCCAGGCCAGTCCCTGGGTCTGGGTTTCCATTCTGTAAAATGATCTCAGATAAGCTCCAAGGTCCCTGTCAGTTCCAAATTTCTATGGCTCTGCGAACTGCTTGTATTCTCAGGCAGTCCAGTTCTGGTTCTCACCTGAGTCCTCCTGGCTGATGGTAATCCGGGGCCGTTCTAAAGCAGCGGTGGCACAAGTGATGATGGCTTGGATCCGAACTTCGTCATGGATGTCTGCCAAGCTCTGCAGCAGCCCCTCTATAGTTTTATGGTGCCACTCGATGACTATACCACAATGAGGAAAATGAGAAGAGAACCACCTGGTTAGGGTTGGATGTTTGGCTGCAGGCAGGTGACCAGAAGTTCCCTTCCCCTAGGACAGCTCAAGTGAAACAGCCCAGAAGAATAAAGGGCCCCAGAGATAAAGTCCTTAGGGAAGTTATTTCTCTGATGATCCATGTACCCTCTAGGTAGTTCTCAAAACTCTTCCCAGTCTCATCTTATATTCTAGCATGGGTTTGTTTAAAACAACTCTGTGTGTGTGTGGCCCCCCCCCTCCGCAACCTTGACATAACGGAAGTTCCTGGGCCAGGAACTGAACCTGCACCACAGCAGTGACAGTACCAAATCCTTAACTGCTAAGCCACCATGGAACTCCTAAATAACTCGTTATTGTTATCATCTGGAAAACAAGGCCAATAAAACGTAGTGGTTAAGGGTACCTTGTTGGACATACATGGTTTGGAATTATAGTTATTAGCTGTGTGACCTTGGATAAGTGACTTAACCCCTCTGGGTTGAGAGTTCTCTTTTGTAAAATGGGAATAATGCTAGAACCTACCATATTGAGTTACTCTGAGTATTAAATGAGGTAACTAGACAAAATGTTTAGCAAAATGTCTGCAAGGTATAATAAGGACTCAGATGTCAGTGACTGTAGTTATTATTAGGTTTCCTTGACTTTGAGGGCTCTTCCATATGGCTTTCAAGGTTTTCTTCATTTTATTGCTAACTGCTCTCTTTGTAGGTATAAAGCTTTAATTTTTGTGCTCCCTTCACGTGTAGGTGCTCCTTACTGGTAGATTTTACTCAGAATCTTTTTCAACTCTTTTTTGTTTATCAGATCCAGTTGATATGATGGGTCACTACCCTTTTTCCTGCATTAATAGACTAGTTTTTCAGGTTCTGAAAGCCAGCACCTTCCTCAAATAGTGTAACTTTCAACAGCTCTTGCTGGGCCCTTCCTCTGCCCCAGGCACTCAGCCTTCTCCCAATTTTACAAACGAATTTTTGAAACAGTCAACTGCAATTTCTTTTGATCACTGCATTTCCCGTTGCTTGAGCAGCATAATTCACCCTTCCTTTCATGCACCATTTATTGAGTGTAACATTTCAGAGGTCAGTAAGACAGGGTCTCTGTCTGTGAAGAGTTCTCAGTGTAGTGAATTTCCTACAAAATACTGGTGTAAAACCACCCATGCAAAAAGCACACAGATAAATGCAGCTGTCTGTCACTGTGTGAAAGACTCTTATCTACTCTAAACTTGATGAGGCAACTGGATTTTTGTTTCACAAGAGAGGAATGGATTTTCTTTTCTTTTTCTTTCTTTCTTTTTTTCTTTTTCTTTTGGTCTTTTTAGGGCCAAACCTGAGGCATATAGAAGTTCCCAGGCTAGGGGTGGAATTAGAGATGGAGCTGAAGCCTACGCCACAGCCATAGCAATGCTGGGTCGGAGCTGTGTCTGCCACCTACATCACAGCTCACAACACTGGATCCTTAACCCCCTGAGCAAGGCCAGGGATGGAACCTACATCCTCATGGATCCTAGTCGGGTTCGTTAACCACTGAGTCACGATGGGAACTCCGGATGGGTTTTCAAAGATTGAGAACCACTAGACCAAGGTGAGAACCTCTTCCTTCACAAATACATGGCTTTATACCAGGAACCCCCCATGCCTTCCCCCTTCCCCTCTGCTTCACTCACTCAGAGCCCAGGCCAGCTTCCACTCCTGCAGCATTCTCCGAAGGACCTCCAGTTCCCAAGTCTCCTTCAGTGACTCTGCCTGCTTCTTCAGTCTCCTGGTCTTCGTGGGCATGTCCTTCTCACCCACCTGTAGCAGCAGATCCTTGGCTGGTGTTGGCAGAGCTGTCCAGCGCAGGGCTCCCTTCACAGGCCTGCAAGCTGTGCAGGGCAGTATGAGGTATACTCGCCCTCGGCCCTAGGCCTGTGTTCCCAGCCAGCATCACATCTTTTTCCTGATTAGCACCAGGGCAAAACAAAACTATCAAGAGCCCACTTTCCTGTGATTTATGTAAGATGAGTACAGGTCCCACAGGGAGTTATGACAGGTCCTGACTACAGACATGCTAAAGCCATGATGATGGGCAGAGAAATCTGCAGAAGAAAAGTTGAGATGCATTCAAACCTTTTTATAAATTTAATAAATCTGTAGGAACATCAATATGTTTATATGTAAGAAGGTTTGCTCATAAAATTCAGTATTTGCTGTACTGCCACTTAAAGTGGAATGTAGGAGTTCCCATCGTGGCTCAGCAGTTAACCAACCCAATTAGGATCCAGGAGGATGTGGGTTCAATCCCTGGCCTTGTTCAGTGGGTCAAGGATCCGGCATTGCCGTCAGCTGTGATGTAGATCACAGACAAGGCTTGGATCCAAAGTTGCTGTGGCTGTGGTGTAGGCTGGCAGCTATAGCTCTGATTTGACCCCTAGCCTGGGAACCTCCATATGCTGCAGGTGTAGCCCATTTAAAAAAAAAAAAAAAAGAGTAGAATGTAATTGGACATTAATTCCTTTTTTTTTTCCCTGTCTTTTTTGTCCTTTTTAGGGCCGCACCCTCTGCATATGGAGGTTCCCAGGCTAGGGGTTTAATTAGAGCTATATAGCCTCTGGCCTACACCACAGCCACAGCAACGCCAAATCTGAGCCAAGTCTTTGACCTACACCACAGCTCACGGCAACGCTGGATCCTGAACCCACTGAGCGAGGTCAGGGATCAAACCTGTAACCTCATGGTTCCCAGTCAGATTCGTTTCTGCTGCACCACAAAGGGAACTCCATTAATACCTAATTTATCATTTTCTTTTTAATGTTTTTTTTCTTTTTCTTTTTTTTCTTTTCTTTTCTTTTTTTCCCACTGTACAGCAAGGGGGGTCAGGTTATCCTTACATGTATACACTACAATTACATTTTTCCCCAGCCTTTCTTCTGTTGCAACATGAGTATCTAGACAAAGTTCTCAATGCTATTCAGCAGGATCTCCTTGTAAATCTAGTCCAAGTTGTGTCTGATAAGCCCAAGCTCCCGATCCCTCCCCCTCCCTCCCCCTCCCATCAGGCAGCCACAAGTCTCTTCTCCAAGTCCATGATTTTCTTTTCTAAGGAGATGTTCATTTGTGCTGGATATCAGATTCCAGCCACAAGTGATACCATATGGTATTTGTCTTTGTCTTTCTGGCTCATTTCACTCAGTATGAGATTCTCTAGCTCCATCCATGTTGCTGCAAATGGCATGATGTCATTCTTTTTTATGGCTGAGTAGTATTCCATTGTGTATATATACCACCTCTTCTGAATCCAATCCTCTGTCGATGGACATTTGGGTTGTTTCCAAGTCCTGGCTATTGTGAATAGTGCTGCAATGAACATGCGGGTGCACGTGTCTCTTTTAAGTAGAGTTTTGTCCGGATAGATGCCCAAGAGTGGGATTGCGGGGTCATATGGAAGTTCTATGTATAGATTTCTAAGGTATCTCCAAACTGTTCTCCATAGTGGCTGTACCAGTTGACATTCCCACCAACAGTGTAGGAGGGTTCCCTTTTCTCCACAGTCCCTCCAGCACTTGTTATTTGTGGATTTATTAGTGATGGCCATTCTGACTGGTGTGAGGTGATATCTCATGGTAGTTTTGATTTGCATTTCTCTTATAACCAGCGATGTTGAGCATTTTTTCATGTGTTTGTTGGCCATCTGTATATCTTCTTTGGAGAAATGTCTATTCAGGTCTTTGCCCACTTTTCCATTGATTGATTGGCTTTTTGCTGTTGGGTTGTATAAATTGTTTATATATTCTAGAGATTAAGCCCTTGTCGGTTGCATCATTTGAAACTGTTTTCTCCCATTCTGTAAGTTGACTTTTTGTTTTCTTTTGGGTTTCCTTTGCTGTGCAAAAGCTTTTCAGTTTGATGAGGTCCCATGGGTTTATTTTTGCTCTGATTTCTATTGCTTTGGGAGACTGACCTGAGAAAATATTCATGATGTTGACGTCAGAGAGTGTTTTGCCTATGTTTTCTTCTCCGAGTTTGATGGTTTCCTGTCGTATATTGAAGTCTTTCAGCCATTTTGAGTTTATTTTTGTGCATGGTGTGAGGGTGTGTTCTAGTTTCATTGCTTTGCATGCAGCTGTCCAGGTTTCCCAGCAATGCTTGCTGAGTAGACTTTCTTTTTCCCATTTGATGTTCTTGCCTCCCTTGTCAAAGATTAATCGACCATAGGTGTCAGGGTTTATTTCCGGGTTCTCTATTCTGTTCCATTGGTCTGTCTGTCTGTTTTGATACCAGTACCAGACTGTTTTGATGACTGTGGCTTTGTAGTATTTCTTGAAGTCTGGGAGAGTTATAGTTATGCCTCCTGCTTGGTTTTTGTTTCTCAGGATTGCTTTGGCGATTCTGGGTCTTTTGTTGTTCCATATAAATGTTTGGATTGTCTGTTCTAGTTCTGTGAAAAATGTCATGGGTAATTTGATAGGGATTGCATTGAATCTGTAGATTGCTTTGGGTAGTATGGCCATTTTTACAATATTGATTTTCCCAATCCAGGAACATGGAATATCTTTCCATTTCTTTCCATCTTCTTTGATTTCTTTGATTAAAGTTTTATACTTCTCGGCATATAGGTCCTTTACCTCCTTGGTCAGGTGTATTCCGAGGTATTTGATTTTGTGAGGTGCAATTTTAAAAGGTATCGTATTTTTGTATTTCTTTTCTAATATTTCATTGCTGGTATACAGAAATGCAACTGACTTCTGAATGTTCATCTTATATCCTGCTACTTTGCTGAATTTATGAATCAGTTCAAGTAGTTTTGGGGTTGAGTCCTTAGGGTTTTCTATGTATAGTATCATGTCATCTGCATACAGTGACAGTTTGATCTCTTCTCTTCCTATATGGATGCCTTTTATTTCTTTGTTTGTCTAATTGCTGTGGCTAGGACTTCCAAAACTATGTTGAAGAGCAGTGGTGAGAGTGGGCATCCCTGTCTTGTTCCAGATTTGAGTGAGAAGGCTTTCAGTTTTTCCCCATTGAGTATTATATTTGCTGTGGGTTTATCATAAATGGCTTTGATTATATTCAGGAATGTTCCCTCCATACCCACTTTTGCGAGGGTCTTGATCATGAATGGATGTTGGACTTTGTCAAATGCTTTTTCTGGGTCTATTGAGATGATCATATGATTTTTGACTTTTTTTTGTTAATGTGGTGTATGATGCTGATTGATTTGCGTATGTTGAACCATCCTTGTGAACCTGGGATGAACCCAACCTGGTCATTGTGTATAATTTTTTTGATATGTTGTTGGATTCAGTTGGCTAAGATTTTGTTGAGAATTTTTGCATCTATATTCATTAATGATATTGGGCGATAGTTTTGGTTTTTGGTGGTATCTCTGTCTGGTTTTGGAATGAGGGTGATGGTGGCATCATAGAATGTCTTTGGGAGTATTCCTTCTTCTTCAACCTTTTGAACGAGTTTAAGGAGGATGGGCACCAATTCCTCTTTATGTGTTTGATAAAATTCACCTGTGAAGACATCTGGTCCTGGACTTTTATTTGTAGGGAGTGATTTTATGACCTCTTCAATTTCCTTTCTAGTGATCAGTCTGTTCAGTTGGTCTGTTTCTACTTGATTCAGTTTTGGCAGGCTGTAAGATTCTAGAAAATTGTCTATTTCTTCCAGATTGTCAAACTTGTTGCCATATAGTTGTTCATAGTATTCTCTTATGGTTTTTTGTATTTCTGCTGTATCCGTTGTGATTTTTCCTTTTTCATTTATAATTTTGGTTATTTGGGTTCTTTCTCTCCTCTTCTTAGTGAGTCTGGCCAGGGGTTTGTCAATTTTGTTGACCTTTTCAAAGAACCAGCTCTTGGTTTTATTAATTTTCTCTATTGTTTTTTGAGTCTCTATGTTATTCATTTCTTCTTTGATCTTTATAATTTCCTTCCTTCTGCTGACTTTAGAACTTTTTTGTTCTTCTTTTTCTAATTCATTTAGGTGGAGGGTTAAGTTGTCAATTTGGGATCTTTCTTCTTTTTTGAGAAAGGCCTGTATTGCTATAAATTTCCCTCTGAGCACTGCTTTCGCAGCATCCCATAGATTTTGAGCGGTTGTGTCTTCATTATCATTTGTTTCAAGGTAGTTTTTAATTTCCTTCTTGATTTCCTCATTGACCCATTGGTTTTTTAGTAGCATGTTGTTTAGTTTCCATGCAGTAGGTTTTTTCTCCTTCCTTTTCCCATGGTTGATTTCTAATTTCATGGCATTGTGGTGAGAGAAGATACTTGAGATAATTTCTATGCTCCTAAATTTATTGAGATTAGCTTTGTGTCCCAATATGTGGTCGATTCTTGAGAATGTTCCATGAGCATTTGAGAAGAATGTGTATTCTGCTTTTTTTTGGATGTAGTGTCCTGAAGATATCAATTAAGTCTAACTTTTCTATTGTTTCCTTAGGATCTCTGTTGCTTTATTGGTTTTCTGTCTAGAGGATCTGTCCATTGATGTGAGGGGGGTATTAAGTTCTCCTACTATGATTGTATTCTCATCAATATCTCCCTTTATGTCTGTTAATATTTGTTGTATGTATCTGGGTGCTCCTGTATTTGGGGCATATATATTGACGATAGTAACATCCTCTCCTTGGATGGATCCCTTAATCATTAAGTAGTGTCCTTCTTTGTCTTTCTTTATGTCTTTTGTTTTAAAGTCTATTTTGTCTGATATGAGCGTTGCGACTCCTGCTTTTCTGTCATGTCTATTGGCGTGAAATATTTTTCCCCACCCTTTCACTTTCAATCTATATGTATCTTTTGTCCTAAGGTGAGTTTCTTGTAGGCAGCATATTGAAGGTTTTTGCCTTTTTATCCACTCAGCCACTCTGTGTCTTTCGATTGGGGCGTTCAGTCCATTGACATTTAAGGTGATAATTGATAGATGATTATTTATTGCCATTTGAACCTCGTGTTCCAGTTGATTCTATGGTTCTCCATTCTTCCTTTCTTTTTTTTTTCTTTTCTTTTCTTTTTTTTTTTGATTGGATGGTCTCCTGTTATTATCTGCTTGAGTGTATTTTTTTTCATTTTTGCAAATGCAATATTTGGTTTTGGCTTGTGGTTGCCCTGTTTTTTAAGTATGCTAACCCCTTCCCATAATTGTGTGTTTTAGCCTGATGGTCCTGTAAGTTCAAACACTTCATTACTATATTAAAATTAAGAAGAGAAACATACAAACAAACAAAAAGGGTTATTTACTTCCTAACATCCCTTGCCCACATTTTATGGTTTTGATGGCTCTTTTTATTTTTTTCTTTTTAATTTTATTTTGTTTGAGGACTGTTCATGATTAAATCTGTATGCTGGCTTATTTGAGTGACTGCTCTCTGATTGCGGTTTCCTCAGTCCTAGTTCTTCCTCTTCTTTTTTTTTTTTCCTTTTCTTTTTTCTTCCCTTTCCTTCCTTTCTTTTTGGTTTAGAGAAGCCCTTTCAATATTTCCTTTAACCTGGGTTTTGTGTTGCAGTATTCTTTAAGTTTTTGTTTGTTGGAAAAAATTTTTATTTCCCCTTCTATTTTAAATGATATTCTTGCTGGATAGAGTATTCTAGGTTGCATATTTTTTCCTTTTAGCAGTTTAAATATCTCTTGCCATTCCCTCCTGGCCTGTAGTGTTTCTGTAGAGAAGTCAGCTGATATTCTTATGGGGGTTCCCTTGTAGGTAACATTCTGTTTTTCTCTTGCTGCCTTTTGGATCCTCTCTTTATCACTAACTTTTGCCATTTTTATTATGATGTGTCTTGCTGTGGGTCTATTTGGGTTCAGTTTGTTTGGGGCCCTCTGTGCTTCTTGTATCTTGAACCCAGTATCCTTTAGATTTGGGAAGTTTCCATCGATAATTCTTCAAATATATTTTCCATCCCCTTATCTTTTTCTACTCCTTCTGGAATTCCTATTATGCATAGATTGGCCCGCTTTATATTATCCCATAGGTCTCTTATATTGCTTTCCAGTTTTTTGATTCGGTTTTCTGTCTGTTGACCGGATTGAGTGATTTCCATTATTCTATCTTCCATATCACTGATTCATTCTTCTGCATTATTCATTCTGGTTTTTACTGCCCTTAGTTCAGTTTGCATCTCTGCAAATGAATGTTCTAGTTTTTCTTGGCTCCTCCTTATATTTTCTAGTTCCTTTCTGAGGGTATCTGCATTACTGTTCATATCTTCTCTTAATTCCTTCAGTATTTTTCACTATTTCTCTTTTGAACTCCAGGTCTGTCAGACTGCAGAGATCTGTTTCATTGTTGACTGGTTTATGTGAGTTCTCCTGTTGGTTTGACTGGGGGTGGTTCCTCAGCTTCTTCATCTTGCTTGTTGTTTTCTTTCTCCTAAGGGAGTTGTACTCTCCATTATCGGGCAGTGTTTTCCTTGTCACTGCCATGGAATATTTCCTGAGGGCTGGCGTTGTTGGTCAATCTTTTTGAGGCAGTGTGGCTTTTCTGGAGTGTTGATGGGGCTAACAGTGTTTCTTTGAAGCAAAGGAGGACTTCCTGAGGGCAGACAGGACTGGGAGGTCCACACCACGATGGTAGCAGATTTCACTTGGTCATGCAGAGCTTGCTCTGGTGTTTTTAGGCTGTGGGGTTCTTGCAGGGGGTTGGCGGTGTTGGGCAGCTGTTCCTCAGGAGTGCAGCACCCCATGGGGGCTGGAGCAGCTATCTGGGTCACTGAGAACCTAAGAGGCTCTTCCCTAGGGCAGCCCAACTCAGAAGGCTGGCCTGAGAATGTAGGCAGATCTTTTCACAGTCTGGCCAAGCTTGTTGCAGCTTTTCTGGGCTGCAGGGGCTTGGGCGGGTAGCAGGGCCACTGGAAACCCAAGAGGCTCCTCCCTGGGGCAGCCTAACTCAGAAAAACCATCTGAGATCTTTTCCCGACTCAACCAGGCTTGTTGCAGCTTTTCTGGGCTGCAGGGGGTCCTGCCTGGAGCTGGCAGTCCTATGCAGCTGATCCACTAGGGCACCCCCTGGCGACTAGGGCAGGTAGCAGGGCCGTTGGAAACCCAAGAGGCTCCTCCCCAGGGCAGCCCTACTCAGAAAAACCGTCCGGGAATTAGGCAGATCTATTCACTGCCTGGCTAGGCTTGTTCTAGCTTTTCTGGGCTGCAGGTCTTTTCTCGGGGGCTGGTGGTGTTTGGTGCTACTCTGCGGAAGTGTAGCCCCTCCAAAGGGCAAGCAGGCCTGTTCAGGGATAGCCCCTGCGGTGGTAGGCTTCAGGCAATTGTTGAGGCCAGCCCTCCTGGATGGCAGGCAGCCCCAGGTTCGGCGAGAGCGTAGGGAGTGGTGGGGGTGGGGGGAGGGGATGCATTGGGAAGCACAGCTTTCAGCTAGCTAGCGGGCCTGTAAGCTTGCTGTGGCATGGGGGGTATTCTATGGGGACCCACCCCTTCTTCTCTCCCCTCTCCAGCACGGGCACAGACCAGGCTCTTTTCCCAGGTTCCCTCTGATGCGGCTTTCCACTTCCCGGCCCCTAGAGTATTGCTCCCTTCCTCTGCAACAGCTTTGTTTTCTAGTCTCCCAGGCAGTCTCTGCCCCATCAAATGGTTTCTAGACCTCCCAAGCAGTTTCCGCTCCGCCCCGCCCCCCCCCCCCCCCCCGCCCGGGGACTAACCTCTGGAGCCTAGGTCTCGGTGCCCAGCCCCCACCCAGGCGTCTCAATTTTTGGTGACTGTGCCCGTAGTTCAGATGGTCCGTTCGGTTCTTGATCGGCTTTTCCATACTCCAACTTACTGCTACACTCTTCTCTGCATCTGGAGATTCCTCCGATTCATTTGATCTTTCCCCCGTGTAGGTGACTTTCCAGGGTGCGGGATCCCTTTCTCCTCCGCAGTTCCCTTTCGGGAGCGCCCGTCCCGCTCGGATTCACCTTCTCTCACTCTCCTCTTTTCTCCCGTTCTGCCCCGTAATGTCATGAACTTCTTGCCATTATTGGAGTTTAGGTTCTTCTGCCAGCGATTGGTTGCTGTTCTGTGCGAGTCATTTATTCTGTAGATGTGCTTTTTTTTGTTGTGTTTGTGGGAGAGGGCGAGCGTGTCCCCCTACTCCTCCGCTATCTTGTCCTCGGAACTCTTTTTTTTTCTTTTTTTTTGTTCTTTTAGGTCTGCACCTGTCGCGTATGGAAATTCTCAGGCTAGGGGTGGAATTGGAGCTGCAGCTGCCAGCCTACACCACAGCCATGGCAACGCTAGATCCGAGCTGCATCTGAGAACTACATCACAGCTCATGGCAATGCCAGATTCTTAACCCACTAAGAGAGGCCAGAGATTAAACCCACATCTTCATGGATACTAGTCAGAATCATTACTGCTGAGCCACAATGGGAACTCCTTCTTTTTAATGTTTTTAATTTGGGAGGAGGAATGGTGCTATAGGATGCTAAATTTTTGCAAGTATCTTGCTGTAGGAATGATTAGGTATTGCAGTTTTAATAAGGCAGCTAAAGCCCTAGAAGGTGACTTGCTAAGACCCAACCCAAGGCTTTTCTGGCATGCTCTCTTCACTGCTGTACAATGGTAGTCTTCAACAAAGAAGGGGGGCGAGTTTGGTGGAAGCTGCCCATACCTGCCTTCATTAGCACCTCCTCTACTCCAGTGGCTGTTATCTGTAGGGCCTGGCAGCACTAGAGACAGAGGTTTGGGAAAAAGAATGGGTCACTACTACTGCTAGTTTCTGCACACCAAGGGGCCCATCTGCATGATGACATTGCAAAGAAAAGAGTCATGGGAAATGGAGACAGAGTCTTTTAGAAGATGGGCACTTTTTGTTTCATGAGTTCATTTCTTGGTTAACTCCTTTCCCTCTACCTTATGGTGTCTTACAGAACGAAGAATAATGCACATATGAAACAGAAATTTGAAACACAGGTTGACCCTAGGGCCTGAGGCAGGTATGGGCCTGAGAATGGAGGTGGGAGGGTAAAGCCAGCCCAAGGGAAAGGGGCAGAGTGCTAGATCAAGGGTTCGATGGGAGTTCCCACTGTGGTGCAGCAGAAACAATCCAAGTAGGAACCATGAGGTTGCCGGTTCGATCCCTGGCCTTGCTCAGCAGGTTAAGGATCCAGTGTTGCTGTGAGCTGTGGTGTTGGTCGCAGATGCGGCTCAGATCTGGCATTGCCGTGGCTGTGGTGTAGGCCGGTGGCTACAGCTCTGATTCAACCCCTAACCTGGGAACCTCCATATGCCGAGGGTGTGGCCCTAGAAAAGACAAAAGACAAAAAAATAATAATAATATTTATAGAGTCAAAAGAGAGGTGATATCAGATGCCTACGTCCAGGACTTGCAAGGGTTCGACGTCCTTCCTCTGTGAGCATTAAGATGAGATCTATCTTACTGGAAATTACTGATCCTAAAACACTTAGTGACACCTGAGTTCTATCTGATTTCAACTGTATGGGCCACAAAGGCTTTTCCTAGTTACAGTTAGTATTTTATGATTATTTTTTAAAGCAGCATATGGAAGTTCCTGGCCTAGGGACTGAATTCAAGCCAAAGCTGCAGCAACACCAGATACTTTAACCCACTGCACCATGGTGGGAACTCCTATAATTTTTTCCTTTTTTTGGTCATGCCCATGGCATGAGGAATTTCCTAGGCTGGGGAATCAAACACGTGCCAGAGCAGAACCCAGAGCCACTGAAGCAATAACATTGGGTCCTTAACTTGCTGGAACTCCCAATATTTTATAATTTTATGAAATGATTTGTTTTGTTTTTGCTTTTTAGGCCCGCACCTGTGGCACATGGAAGTTCCCAGGCTAGGGGTCAAATCCGAGCTACAGCTGCCGGCCTACACCACTGCTCACGGCAACACAGGATCCCCACCCTACTGAGCAAGGCCAGGGATCGAACCTGCATCCTCATGGATACTAGTCAGATTCATTTCCACTGAGCCACTGAGAGATGATTTTTAATTGGCAGGAAGGATTCCCCTAGATGCTGGTGGTGTCCCAGCCTATGAAATAGGGGCCTCGAAGAAACAGCCACACTTCCATCTTTAACCCCATTATCAGCTTCCTGCTTACGTGGTTCAGGAACTGGCTGGGAAGTCCACCTTTCGGGGGTTTCAGGGAAGACCTTAGACAGCTGCTTGTTGTATCGATTGAGGTTCTCCAAGAAAATTTGGTCTCTCTTTGCACCAATCTGGTGGATGATCTGGACTTTATCTGTAAACAGATAACAAAATGAGTCCCTATTACCTCCCTCCTTCCTCTCTTCCTGGGTTTTTGGTCACCAGGATCAGGCTGTTCCTTTTGCCCTACTGTAAGCCCCTCGGACTCATGGCTGCCATGCTCTGGGGGCATCCCTTGAAGGTGACTGCTGCTTGGAAGTATGAGCCAGTAGCATCATAAAGGCCTGGAAGCCAAGTCAGAACCTAACTTACAGGCATTGTCCCCTATGAAAAGCTAGGTACTAATGAAGGGGTACCTAATGCATCTCTTATCACTCATTAATACCATCATCTGAGTAATTTTGTTAAACATTTTAAGAAGACTTTCAGTTGGAAGCAACTGAGGAACAAGATAAGGGTAGGGAAGAATAAACAGCTTGGAACATGCAGTCCTTGATTGTGCATCCTGGAAGCCCAGGGATCTAAAGGATAGCAGGATGGAGGGGGAGGTGGTGGAAATTGGGGCAGGGGGCTTAGGCAGAAGCACTATATTTCTTCTTTACTTGAACTGCATTTTCGTTAATACTGTTTTACAGGTAAGGTACATAAGGCTCAGAGGGATAATTTGCTCAGGGTTAGTAGGAAGGGGCTAAGCCAGGTTTAAACTCAGATCTATCTGACTCCAAAGCCTGTGATTTTTTTCCAGCATAGCACCTCAGTGGGGGAATATTTCAGTGATAGAAGGGAGAAGGGCATATAGACAAGAGGCAGGTTGTTCTCAAAGCCAAATCTTGATTACTTTGCAATCCTACCCTCCACTGCCTCCTTAGTAAGCATAAAGGGATAGAGAAAGGGGGAAGAGGAAGAAGAGTTTCCCCTCTATCAGAAACCTGCTCCTGTCCCTACCCCCCCCACCCCAAAAAACCCTCCTGTGCTAGTAACCAGGATGTTACCATGATCACCTGGGTCATCCAGGGCCTCTCATCCATACCTGTGCATGTTTCCTCCCCCAGCTACCTTACACATCCCTGCTCCATGTCCCCCGCAGCCCCCCACTGCAGGGCCCAAGCTCCATTACCGAAGTAAATCTCCTGTTCAAAGGTGTTGTCTGTGGAGTAAGCAAACTTTCCAGCTCGAGGATTCACCTGTCCGCAACGGCTCTGGTTTGGGGGCTGGTAGATGCTCCCGTTTTCATCGATAGCCTCAGCGGTCTTGTTACCAGGCAGGGTTTCAGCTGTCTGCACTTGTGGCAAGTAATGGGGCAATCTTGGCAGGAATAAGATGGGGAGAAAAAGGGGGGCAGGTGGTTTTAAAGTTGGTGCCCTTAGACAGTGTGTGGACTTGAGGAAGGGACCCCATTTCCTATAATACCTCGCTTTATCTCTTAAGTGTGTGGTTATTTAGTGGACAGACTGTAAGCTCTTTAAAGGCTCGGTCCGTGTCTGTCTCATTTACATTGTATTCCCAGCACTTTGCAGAGTACCTGGACAGTCATGGGAATGCAATTTATATCTGTCCAATAAATGAAAACATAAATGTTTCCACTGATTTTTACTTCATGTTTAGGAATCAGGGATGTTACGGCTCCAGTCTTCCCTCTAGTCAGAAAAGAGAAGCAGTATGAGAAATGCAGTGATCCCCTCTCTCAGGTTGTTTAGTTCTCTGTCCTGCTGCCAGTCAGTTTTTGAGTCAGTGACACAATGGCTCCTTATTCAGAGTGAGGCAGGACAAACCTCTGAGCCATGAGGTCTCTGCCTTCCTCACTCTCACCGTAGATGCCTTTCTAGGAACACTTGGGTAGTACCTGGAGCAGCAGAATGGCTCAGTCTGTTGGGAACCTGTTCCTTTAAAGGCAACAGTGCTCAACTGGGAGCAACTTTGTCCCTCGGGGGCATATGTGTCAATGTCTGGAAATATCTTTTGTTGTCACAACTGGACTGTGCGATCAGCATCCAGTGGGATACTGCTAAACATCCTACAATGCACAGGGCCAGCTCCCTACCACAAAGAAATATCCAACCCAGGATGTCAAGAGTGTCAGGGTTGGGAAACCTTACTTTATGGAAAGCTTAGGGAGCTGATGGGGGAAAACACAAGGTATTAATGGGAGAGTGTACGCCAAAATAAGGGGTTTGAGCCAGGTCAGGAGTCCTTGAAGGGGAGCCAGGGATTCTCAAAGGAATGCCTGAGGCCCCAGCCAGTCTACCTATAATAGACAGGAAGCAGCAGCTCTGGCTTCTTCTCCACCTGAGTGGACAGGATGACCCTTCGATCCTCAAATTCTGCCACCTCTTCTTCCTCCAGCTGTTTTAAGAGCTCCAGGTCACTGGAAGAAGTGAGCTCATCCCGGATGTGGCTCCAGTCATACTGCTGGCGCAAGAAGCTCTGCCACTTACTGGGGAACACCCCAGGCCTCAGAGGACGCTTGCTCTGGATCCATCGGGCAGTGCGCTTGTTAAGCTTTTCCAGCACGATAGCCTCCCAGGCTCTGGCCTCTTTTTCAGGAGGTGGAAGCCAGGTTTCTCTCTCCTCCAGGTTCACATCTGGAGAAAGTGACAGATCCATGTCTGGGTTCCTGCGGGGATGAAGAATGAGAGGGCCAGGTGCTTCCTGGACTGCACTTGTTGGCTTTGATTTCTTCAGCTTCTTAAGATTGGCAGAGCTTTCCGTCTTCATAGCCTGGGAGGTGACCTTTGTTGAGGGACCTGAAAAATCCAAGAACTTGAGGCTGGCAGGTTTCTCAGGTCGGGCCTTCCTGACCTTGCAAGGCTGGATGATGTTGTCTGCGTTGTAAAGATGGTCAAAGCTGTACTGGCTGTAAGGAATGCTGGGCAGCGCTCGCAGCCACACCACCTCCTGAGAAAAGGTGAGGTTTGCAGCAGCCTT
Source organism: Phacochoerus africanus (assembly GCF_016906955.1). Lineage (NCBI taxonomy): Eukaryota > Metazoa > Chordata > Mammalia > Artiodactyla > Suidae > Phacochoerus > Phacochoerus africanus. Next base: position 99,476,893 of record NC_062552.1, read on the forward strand.
TTTCACATACTGGTTCTTGAGGTGTGCACAGTGCTGTGGGCTAAAGTGGAAGACTGGAGGCACACTGGAAACAGAGGTACATTCCAACTTGCTTCTTGGTTTTAAGTGGGAGAAAATCATGCCCCTTCCCAACTGTGGGGGGAGTGACTGATGGAAATGGTGGGAGAGAAAGGTCTTTCCCTTTTCAGTCCTAGTCATGGTTTCCCAGCAAATGCTTCTTTTCCACACTGCCTGGTCCAGAGGATGGCTGGAGGCAGGGCAAGGCACCTGTTAATGGGATGGGAAAAACTGGTGAGAGCTCTAGGTCAGTGGAAATTGGTATCCCATAGCAGTCGGTAAGAAAATAACCTAGAGAACAGATGGGGGAGGGGAGAGGCCACGTGAATTAGAAACACAAGAGAGGAGTTCCCGTCGTGGCGCAGTGGTTAAGGAATCCGACTAGGAACCATGAGGTTGCGGGTTCGGTCCCTGCCCTTGCTCAGTGGTGTAGGTTGCAGACGTGGCTCGGATCCCTCGTTGCTGTGGCTCTGGCATAGGCCGGTGGCTACAGCTCCGATTGGACCCCTAGCCTGGGAACCTCCATATGCCGCAGGAGCGGCCCAAAGAAATAGCAGAAAGACAAAAAAAAAAAAAAAGAAAAAGAAAAAAAAAGAAACACAAGAGAAAGACATGCTGCAACATTCAAAATATTCCTTGTGTCAGACCTTTGCTTCCAGTTCTCACATTTGTCCCAAAGCTCTGCCCTGCATCTCCTTATGAGGGATGACTTTTCAGCAGTATCCCAGGCTTCTAATTTTCCCCCAAATGTTGCTTTCTCCCCGTTGAAAGACTTGTAAAGTTCAGACAACCCAGCCTGGCATTCAGGATTCTCCCTGAGTATGACTGGTTTATGGCCTTGTCCTGACATGTAATCTCTCTCTTTTTTTTTTTTTTGGTCTTTTTGTCTTTTCTAGGGCCGCTCCTGTGGCATATGAAGGTTCCCAGCTAGGGGTCTAATCGGAGCTGTAGCTACCAGCCTACACCAGAGCCACAGCAACGCAGGATCCGAGCTGAGTCTGCAACCTACACCACAGCTCATGGCAACGCTGGATCCTTAACCCACTGAGCAAGGCCAGGGATCGAACCCGCAACCTCATGGTTCCTAGTCGGATGTGTTTCTGCTGCACCACAATGGGAACTCCCTAGATGTATTTTTATAAAGGAATTGGGACAGGACAACATGTTCTAAGGTTTGGTCAAAAGAGGCTTGTCCTGGAGAGACTTAGAAGACAAGTGTCAGGCCAGGCTCTGCACTTCTCAGCCATGTTACCCTGGGCAAAAGATTTAATATCCCTGGTTTGCCTTAGTTTGCCACTCTGAAAATAGAGTCTGATACCTGTTCTAATTTAGCATTGATATGAAGCGCAAAATTAGAGAACATGTATGAAAGTTCTTTGCCAGCTACAGGAATTGTGAGGAACTGTTATTGACTTAAGCATGGACTATCATTCTTAGAAGGCAAGTCTCTGGGGCCCCACAGTTAGAAGCATTGGGCACTTAGGGAACAGTTTAGGAGTACTGGGGTCCTAGGCAATTAAAGGAAAAGATGCAGAGTTCCCTGGTGGTGCGGTGGGTTAAGGATCTGGTGATGTCATTGCTGTGGCACGGGTTCAATCCCTGGCCCCAGAAACTTCTGCATACCGTGGGCATGCCCTCCCCCAAAAGAAGGTGCATAGAGAGGGAAGAAAAGACCTAGGGGACCACTATTGAGGCAGGGTCCCTCCCAACACTATCCCTTAAGAACCAAAAGCAGAGTGGCAGGTCCCAGGTCCTCTTGTGTACTGTCAGCTTTAGGAAGTTGAATATAAGGCATCCTAAAGTTATTCAAACCTGGTATAACTACAGACCCAGCCTTGTAATCTGGTAAGCAGCAGCCAGGAGCATTATCTCTTGCATTTCCAGGAACTTGGCTGGACAGGAAGGAGCGGGGACGAAAGGTTTATGCCACATGCCTCCAGTTAAAACCTGATATTAGAATCCGGAATCAAAACGGGTGGTATCTCAGAGGTTCCAAATCTGGTTCCGCGCTTCTATTCACCTTCCTGATCCACCTTCCTCAACCTGGTCTTTTGCCTTTATTCTGCAGAAATAGTTGAAGTGGGCTAAATAATGCATGCGAAAAAGAGTAATACCTTGCTTTTTTCCCTTCTGTTACTAAAGCAGTGGAAACTGCCACAGAAGAAAAGGCCATAAACCTTATTTTTGAGTACTTTACTAAGTACTAAAGTTCCTAGGTAGGCCCCAAAAGGGGACAGTCAGCTTCTGGGACATGTTTGTAAGATATGGTTAAAGGACCTTCTGCATGAAGATCACCTGAGGAGTTTGTTAAAAACTCGCAGATCCCTGTGTTCTGCACCCCAGAATATCGCTTCGGTAGCCTGCAAGTGAGGCCTAGGAATCTTCATTTTAGCAAGCTCGCAGAGATTTTTATATACATTAGATTTAGAGAAAACTACGATCCAAGAGCTATCTGTGGGATTTATGAAGGACGCTTGGTTAGTGGGGAGAGTGAGATCAGGGAACACAGCCTCTTAACCTGGCTTGTTTCAAATTCCCACTCAGCTGCCTCTTTCTTAGCAGGAAGTTCCCTTAATTTTTTCCCCTCGACTTTCAAATTCCCATTCTTTGCCATGCACTCATGCAGATATACTGCTGTCTCCTAAGATTACTCTGAAAACTCTGCCATAAAATATGATCTAGGAGTTCACCTGTGGCAGCAGATTAAGGATCTGGCTTGGGTCGCCGCTGCAGTGTGGGTTGGATCCCTGGCCTGGGGAACTTCCACACGCTGCGGACACAACCGAAAAGTTTAAAAAAAAAAAAAGGATCTGTTCCAACGCTTCTATTTTATTTTATTTTTTTGCTTTTTAGGGCCACACCTGTGACACATGGAGGTTCCCAGGCTAGGAGTCAAATCGGAACTACAGCTGCCAGCCTACGCTACAGCCACAGCAACTGGGGATCTGAGACACATCTGCGACCTACACCACAGTTCACGGCAACGCCAGATCCTTAACCCACTGTGCGAGAACCTCATGGTTCTTAGTCGGATTCATTTCTGCTGCACCACAACGGGAACTCCCCAACTCCTTTATAATACAGATTTCAAACTGAGGTCCTGAGGGAAGGGATGTGACTAAGATCACAGTACTGGTTAGTACTTGAAGCAGCACTGACTTTTTGACACCTAATCCAAAATCTTCAACTACATCTATCTGCCTCTTGTCATTCAGCTGATGCCAAGAAGCTTCTTTCGCATACCGATGGAGCAGCAGTGTTCTGAAATTACCTTCAAAATGGCTTCCCACACACAATCTTCAAAGGGAAGCAAAGTTCTGTCATAAAACTTTCCTAGTTTGAAGGTCCAAAGCTGATTATACTGGTCACCAGGCAACCAACTAGTTAGAATTCCATGAGTCTACTCACAGAACCTGTGGGTTCAATCAGGGGTTCAGTATCTTCGGCTATTTATTAACTTTCCTTCTTTGTAAACTGAACTTTGGGAAATTGCATTGTTATTTATTGACCAGTAGCAAAATGGATGTCTTGGCCATTCTTTGAAAAATAAACCTCTAGGTTTATGAAGCTCAATATTTCCCTCCCCCACATTGGTTCATAAGTGCTCCTGAGAAAGCGACAAAGCTGACAAACACATGAACACCAAGCTCTGGCATGTTTCAGACCACCAGGCTGACAGAACACGTGGTAAAGCAGAATGAGTGTCTCTGGGCCTCTCCCATTCCCCTTTTATCTCTGCCCCTGCTTATTCTCCTCCCTTCACCCAGTTGAATTCCATCTCCCCTGCTCTCCCAATTCTGGCTAGATTATCAGCCAATAACACTATTTTTACAAGCGGACCCTTCAAGTCCTGTATTTCTTTTTTTTTTTTTTTTTGGCTGCACCCACTGCATACAAAAGATCCTTGGCCAGGGATCAAACCCTCACCAAGCCACAGCAGTGACAATGTTGGATCCTTAACTGCTAGGCCACCAGGGAACTCCAAAGCCCTGTATTTTTTAAAAATTATTTTCCCAATACAATTTTTTTTCTACTGTACAGCATGGGGACCCAGTTACACACGCATGTACACATTAATTAAAAATACAGGCCTATAGAATACTGGTCTTCAGAATTCCCCTTGTGAAAAGAATTAATTGTCCTGACAGTAAAGATTTCTGGGCATAAAGTTCTGTCTGTCTAATTGACCTGGGGTGGTGGTTTTTAGGTAATAACCCTCTCTTGCTGACTAACCTGAGCCCTGACTTCTAGGGTCTGGGCTAGATTTGTGCTCAGGCTCTGAGACATTTGAAAAAGGACATGTTTTCTGGGATGAAATGACTTAAAGACTTAAAAAGTTAAATAGTAAAACACTGGTTAAGGTTCCTCAAAAACAAATTACCATGTGATCCAGCAATTCTCCTTCTGGGTATATACCCAAAGAATTGAAAACAGAGGCTTATACAGATGTTTGCTACACCCATGTTCATGGCATATGCACAATAGCCAAAAGGTGGAAGCAACCCAAATGTTCATCAGTGGATGAATGGATAAACTGTCAGAGTCCCTGGTGGCTGAGGGATTAATGATCCAGTGTTGTCACTGCTGTGGTGTGGGTTTGATCCCTGGACTGGGAACTTCCATATGCCTTGGGCACTACCAAAAAAAAAAAAGTGGTATATGTATACAAATGCCGACATGCTACATATGTGGATGAACCTGGAAGACCTTGTGCAAAGTGAAATGAGCCAGACACACAAAGACGTAGTGTATGATTCTGCTTATGTCATGTACTTAGAATAGTCAAATCACAGAGACAGAAAGTGGAATAGTGATTTCCAAGAGCTATGGTGGAGAGTTAGGAATGAGTTGTTTAATAGGTACAGAATTTCAGTTTGGGTGATGAAAAAGGAGATACTGTTGAAGGCTGCATAACAATATGAATGTACTTAGTTAACTATGCACTTTAAAGGGTAAATTTTATCTTTGTATATTACCAAAGTTTACCAAAAAAACCCTGTTTAATTATAAAAAACATTTTTTTTTTTGGTGATAGAAATTCTGGCCAAAAAAGCAAAGTAAAACTCTCCACTGGAGTTCTCATTGTGGTTCAGAGGTAACATACCCAACTAGTATCCATGAGGATGCAGGTTTGATTCTGGGCCTTGCTCAGTGGGTTAAGGATCTGGGGCTGCGGTGAGCTGTGGTGTAGGTCACAGATATGGCTCAGATCCCACATTGCTGTGGCTGTGGTGTAGGCCAGCAGTTGCATCTCTGACTTGACCCCTAGCCTGGGAACTTCCATATGCCTCACATGCAGCCCTAAAAAGAAAAAAAACAAAACAAAAAACTATCCACAATACCCCAAAGCCTAAGAGACAACAGTTTAAGTAGTTTTCTACTAGTCTTTTTAATTAAAAAAAATTTTTTTGGTCTTTTTCCGGGGGGGCTGCATTAGCGGTAAATGGAGGTTCCCAGGCTAGGGGTCAAATTGGAGCTGTAGCTGCCAGCCTAGCCCACAGCCTCAGCAACACAGGATCCGAGCCGTGTCTGTGACCTACACCACAGCTCATGGCAACGCTGGATCCCTAACCCACTGAGCGAGGCCAGGGATCGAACTTTCATCCTGATGGATCTAATGGGATTCCTTACCACTGAGCCACAACAGGAACTCCTCTACCTGCTTTTAATGTCATGAAAATTTCCTCATATTCTCCTACTATATCTTTTAAATTTTTATTTTTATTTTTTGCTTTTCAGGGCCACACCTGAAAACCCACTGAACAGGGCCCAGGATCAAACCCACATCCTCATGGATACTAGTCGGGTTCGTTACAACTAAGCCACATGGAAACTCCTGCAATATCATTTTAATGGCTACATCTCTTCTGTCGTATGACTCCATCACAATTAAACTGACTAAACCAAATTCATATTGCTAGTTTATGTTTCTTTTTCCTCTATTAAGATGACCATATGGTAAGCTTTGTTACAGACAAATATTTACACACATTTATGAATATTTACTTAAGTGAAATTTCTAAAAGTGGAACTGTGAGTCAAAGAGAACACATTTTAAAAATATTTTTAACCAGATTGCCCTGAAATGGTCATACCAGTGTATGTATCCACCAAAAGTATATTAGTGTTTGTTTCCCAAATCTTCAATTTTTCTGTTTTATTTATAAAACAGAGATAAACTCACAAACTTGGAAATCAAACTTAGAGCTACCAAAGGGGAAATTGTGGGGGGAAGAGATAAATTGGGAGGATGGGATTAAGACATACACACTACTATATATAAAATAGGTAATAAGGACCCACCGTATAGCACAGGGAAGTCTACTCAATGTTCTGTAATAACCTATATGGAAAAAAAAGAATGGATATATGTATATGTATAACTGATTTACTTAGCTGTAAACCTAATACAGCATTGTCAATCAACTGCATCCCAATAACATTTTTGAGAGCTATTATTATTTACTTTCTTTAGTTTCTGAGACTCTTGTGCACAAAATACACTGTGAAGTGCCCATATAACCAGTACAAAAGTAATTACAGCTAAAGGAACTTTCATGACTAATGACCAGTAGGACAGGAGAACATTGGAAACTAGGTAAAAAGCCTTGTCTGAGAAGACTATGGCCTGTTGGAGTTCCTATCGTGGCTCAGTGGTTAACGAACCCGACTAGGAACCATGATGTTGTGGGTTCCACCCCTGGCCTTGCTCAGTGGGTTAAGGATCTGGTGTTGTCATGAACTGTGGTGTAGGTCGCAGACAAGGCTGGGATCCCGCATTGCTGTGGCTGTGGTGTAGGCCAGCAGCTGTAGCTCTGATTAGACCCCTAGTCTGGGAACCTCCACATGCCACAGGAGTGGCCCTAGAAAGACAAAAATAGGAAAATAAAAAAAAAAGATTATTGCCTGTTGGGAGCAGAGGCAAACACAGGTTTTTTTAAAAGCTTAAATCTTATGCAATTTGCAGTTTTCTCTAATAGAAAATATATGAATTCATGAATGTAAACTTAAGCACAAGGCCTTGGAGGAAGCCTGTTAACTTTAATGAGAAATTCACCACCAGGTGAAACCCATAGCTTATGAAAAAGTGGGAAAAATTCTCCAGGATGAAAGGGAGATAATGTTTGCCTAAATGGAGCAACATGAGAGTCCAGTATAACAAAATGACAACTACTACCTCATTTAGCTATTTGTACATCCATAAGGAAAGAAGCTGAGATCACAAAGCTAGTAAGATGTGCCTCTTAGTTGTGGAACGGTGTGGAAAAATTAACATACACACAAAACACAAGAAAAACACCATTAAAATTTTTTTATTAGAGTGTAGTTGATTTACAACCTTGTGGTAGTTTTAGGTGTACAGCAAGGTGAATCAGTTATACATACACATAAGCATTTCTTTTTTTTTCCTTTGGCTGCCCCAAGGCACTGCAGTTCCCGGAGCAGGGATCAGATCACAGGATCCTACATAGGATCCTTTTATTTTTGTCTTTTTAGGGCCCAAGCTATGGAGGTTCCCAAGCTAGGGGTCGAATTAAGCTGTAGCTGCTGGCCTATGCCACAGCCACAGCAATACAGGATCTGAGCCATGACTGAGACTTACACCACAGCTCACAGTAACCCTGGATCCTTAACCCACTAAGCAAGACTGGGGATCTAACCCATGTCCTTGTGGATACTAGTTGGGTTCCTTAACTACTGAGCCATGACAGGAACTCCCACATAGGATCTTTTAACACACTTAACCCACTGTGTTGGGGGGGAGGGGGGGCTGTGGATGGACCTGTCTTGGCACTGCAGAGAAGCTGCTGATCTCCTTATGCTACAGCAAGAATGCATCTGTTCTTTTCCAGATTATTTTCCTACACAGGTATTACAGAATACTGAATAAAACCAAAAACCAACCCCCACCTTTTTACAAAAAAGAAACAGACTCACAGATTTCTAAATCAAACCTACGGTTACCAAAGGGGAAATGTAACAGTGGATAGGAGGGGGAGACGTATAAATTAGGAGTTTGAGATTAATATATATACACTGCTATATATAAAATAAGCAACCAACAAGGACCTACCGGACATTTTAAAAGGTCTATGACTATTAACCGGTGTGAATTACTCAACAAAGTGATGAAACTTAATTCCAGCCCACTCCTCCTGGCTATTAAGTTTGGCGACTTGACACATTTGCTAAGTGCCAGGTTACTTCAGGGGCAGCCCTGGTCCAGCCTACTCCAGCTCCTGAGAGGTAAAGCCAGGAAATCCGTTCCCGAAGTAAAAGTCCTGCGTCTCGGTTTTCCCTCTTACTTTGAAAGACAAGCTGCTTACTGATTGGCAGGACTTCCCTGCTACCCTAATTTCAGCCGACTGCTCGCCACCAATGGGTGCTGAGACTGCAGTTAAGTAGCCTGCCGCTAGGGGACCTCTGACTATAACTTTCGTAGGCTCTTCAATAGATCCCAGATCTGAAATAAGGCACAAAATGATGGTCTCGTATCTGGCTCTCCTGCGAGCGACGAGACTTTACCAAGTGGGCCATACGAGCTGCGGACAGTTGGTAGGGCTTCCAAAACTAAGGACCGCTAACCCAATCTCTTGGACCCCATTCCGGATGGCGGCGACCGTGACGCTGGAGCCCGCGGGCCGTTGCTGCTGGGACGAGCCGGTGCGCATCGCTGTGCGCGGCCTGGCCCCAGAGCAGCCGGTCACGCTGCGCGCGTCCCTGCGCGACGAGAAGGGCGCGCTCTTCAGGGCCCACGCGCGCTACTGCGCCGACGCCGACGGCCAGCTGGACCTGGCGCGCGCGCCCGCGCTGGGCGGCAGCTTCGTGGGGCTCGAGCCCATGGGGCTCTTCTGGGCTCTGGAGCCCGAGAAGCCTTTGCTACGGCTGGTGAAGCGGGACGTGCAGACGCCCTTCGCCGTGGAGCTGGAGGTGTTCGAGGGCCACGAGCCCGAGGGCGGGCGGCTCCTGGGCCGGGCTGTGCACGAGCGCGACTTCCTGCCGCCCGGGGTTCGGCGGGAGCCGGTGCGCGCGGGCCGGGTGCGCGCCACGCTTTTCCTGCCTCCAGGTGAGCCGCGGACTAACCTAACTGTAAGGCAAGGGGCAGCTTCCAACATTCTGGAGGTCCACGGGGCCTGAAACTTTCTGGGAGACAGGAATGGGACAGTAAGGCTGGCTGGGGAGGTGCTCTGCCACTCCAAAAGAGAGGTCAGGCCAAAGACATCATACGGAAAGAGAAGAGATAGTTGTAATGAAAAGGAATAGAGGTAGGGCGTTTCCACTGTGGCTCAGCGGGTTAAGAGCCCGACTAAAATCCAAGAGGAGGTAGGTCTGATTCCTGGCCTCCATCAGTGGGTTAAAGGTTCTGGTGTTGCAACAGGCTGTTGCAAATGCCTCTGGGAACTGGCGTTGTTGCAGCTGTGGCTGCGTAGGCTGCACGCCTTCTGGCCTGGGAACCTCCATGTGCCAAGGGTGCAGCCCTAAAAAGACCGAAAGAAATAAGTATAGGTAGTTTCTAAATCTCACTGGCTGTTTCTCATTGGCTGGGTTGCTGGGGTGGTCAGTTTCTTGAAGGAGATGCAATGTACATCTTTTCTTGTGGCCAGTGGCTGATGATTCTTTCCTGTTGATGACTCTTCTACTGTGATCTGTAACGGACAGTTCTTTGCATAATTAATGTGGAGTGGTACTGCTGAGGATTCCCCTTCTGTCTTCTGAAATCCAATGTGAGGTTCCCCTTTATTAATTTTCACAGCACCAGCAATGTACGGGGGACCCAGCTGTCCACATCCCGGCTAGAATCTGGCATTCCCAATTTGGGGGGAGGGAGCAGAGAGGACATTGATTTTTACTGTTTTCATTGTCTGTACATTATTTTTAATCACAAAAGTAGTGCATGCTTTTTGTAAAAATCTGTGGGGATTTGAGGCTCTGGGTATAGAAGGGAACGTGGATTTAGCCTAAGCCACTGTCTGGATCTTTGAAGACCAGAGCCATTCAGCATTTCTGATTGTCAACAGAAAACTCTGACATCACCAAATAGGCAACACGTGGCTTCTGACACCACTGCAAAGAGCTTCAGGAATCATTTAGTTTTGTCTTTTGTTTCTTCCCAAGATCCTGGCCCCTTTCCTGGGATCGTGGACCTTTTTGGAGCTGGAGGGGGCCTTCCGGAATACCGAGCCAGTCTGCTGGCTGGGAAGGGTTTTGCTGTGATGGCGCTGGCTTATCATAACTATGAAGACCTCCCCAAAGGCATAGAGAATGTCCACCTGGAGTACTTTGAAGAAGCTCTGAACTACTTACTTAGTCACCCTCAGGTTGGAACTTCTCTATGTTTTGTGTTCTTGTACCAGCTTTCCTCCTCTTAAGTGTTCTGGGTTATCACAGACCCTGACAAGTTCCTGACAGCCCCTCCCTGCCCTCAGCACACATTACCTTCCATAGTCACTTCTCCCAGACCCGTTCTAAGCAATTAGATGTTGCTCTCACAGATTTCCTGGCTAGTAAAGATGGTCGCATGGAATTTTAAATGCCAGTGGTTTGCAATATTTCTTTACAAGCCCAAACACATTGAGATGCCTGGGTTTGACACAGGAAGTAGAGGGAAAGGGGAAAGGGATCAGTCTCCAGGAGGCAGCCTCCAGCTTAAAGCCTTGTGTTTAACAGCCCTCTCCTCCGTGTGTCCCTCTGAGAGCAGATATCCAGTCTTAAGGAAGCACCTTTTAGCAAAGAACCTAGGGGGTAGGAAATGTCTTCAGGGTTCAGGTTATCAGAGGATTAGAAGATAAGCCTTGCTTTATTTTATAATTCAATCACAGCTCAAGGTAGCTGGATTCTTTGGAGCTCTTAGCTAAGGCAATGGGGTGTAGTGCAACCAGCTTAAGATGTGTGATAGAGAAAAGTTAAATGTGAGGTTGTGGGTTTTTTTTAATTTTGATTCTTATTATGATTATTATTATTTTTTTTGTCTTTTTGTCTTTTTTTTGTTGTTGTTGTTGCTATTTCTTGGGCCGCTCCCGCGGCGTATGGAGGTTCCCAGGCTAGGGGTTGAATCGGAGCTGTAGCCACCGGCCTACGCCAGAGCCACAGCAATGCGGGATCCGAGCCGCGTCTGCAACCTACACCACAGCTCACGGCAACGCCGGATCGTTAACCCACTGAGCAAGGGCAGGGACCGAACCCGCAACCTCATGGTTCCTAGTCGGATTCGTTAACCACTGTGCCACGACAGGAACTCCTATTATGATTATTTTTATACTTTTTTTGTCTTTTTAGTGCCACACCTGAGGCATACAGAGGTTCCCAGGGCGGGGGTCTAATCAGAACTACAGCTGCCAGCCTATGCCACAGCCACAGCAACACCAGATCCGAGCTGCATCTGTGACCTACACCACATCTCACGGCCAACACAGGATCCTTAACCCACTGAGACCAGGGATCGAACCCAAAACCTTGTTTTCTCTGCACCACGACGGGAAGTCCTAAATCTGAGTTTCGATCTTGGCAATTTCTAGCTCCATGACCTTGGGGCCCTTGTTTCCTCCTCTCAAAAATCAGGATGACGATAATATCCTACTCCTAGCACCTTTATGCAGAATAAACGGTTGAAATCAGTCAAGGGTGCTGCTGTAGAAGTCAGGAGAAAGAAAGGAGACTGCTGTGGAGAGGTCAGTCAGAAGGCCGTTTGTTAACATAAGAGTCTGGTAATTGACAAGAACAGTCCTTGTGGAATAGGGCAAACCCAAACCACCCTGGAGGGGACCCAGCAGGGAATGAAGACGGGAAAGAACTACAGACCAAGTTTGCTCCCCTTTTGTTGTGAAAGGGAGTAGAAAACTAGGGCAGAGTGGATTTGAGGTCAAGGGACTGTTATTAAAATGCAAGAGGTATGCAAGTTCCCTGGTGGCCTAGGAGTTAAGGATGCAGAGTTGTCACTGCTGTAGCTTGGGTTTGATCACTGGCCTGGGAACTTTTGTATGCTGCAGGTGGCGGCCAAAAAAAAAAAAAAGAAAAAAAAATTGGTGTAAGAGGTACAAGAGCATGAGGTACATGGATGGAGAGGAGCCAGCAGAGAGGAAAGTTATGGAGGAGAGAGAGAGCGAGGGAAGAAGTGACTGCAGGAGCAAAGTCCTTAAGAATGAGAGTGTGTGGGATCCCAAGCACAAGCGGAGGAGTGGCCTTTGATAAGAACAGAGCTACTTGGGAAACAGGAAGGAAGATGGAGCTTGAGTACACGTGGAACTAAGTAGACCTGGCAGGGGAAAGGGAGGACCAGTTCCTACCTACTAGCTCCTATGTTCTCCGTGAAGTAGGAAGGGATGAGAGCGAAGGAGGACAGAGGTTAAAGGGGGCTTACAGAGGTAGAAGATAAGGTGAAACGTCTTCTGGAGAAGTGGAAAGCAAACACCAGCGCAGCGTGGCAGGATTGAGGGGCGATGTGGATGCTCACTTGAAATCCATCATCATGACAGGACTTAAGATCTGTCGGCACAAAGGTCATTTTTTTTTTCTCCAGTACTGTTCATTTGCTCAAATGCTGGCCTGGAGGAAGTGAATAACAGGTGGATTCAACTGAGGTTAGCTCCTTTCCAGGTCAGTATGATCAAAGAAAGAGAGGTATTAAAGGAGTTGAGAGCATTTGCAAAGGAGTGATTAGAATAAAGAAGCTTGAAATCTAAACTGTACGAGGTGGCAAGTGAGAACTTGAGAGAGGTACGGATAGAGAAGAAAGTGGTAGTCAAGGGCTCAGATGGCTGGGCGTGGGCGGTAGAGAATGGCTAAAGTGGTGGTGAAGAAAAAGGTGATTAGAGAGGAGAATGCTTGAAGGTGAGATTGATGTGCTTACTGATGACTCTGCTTAGGTTATGACAGTGGGAGTGTGTGGCTGAGAGAAGATCACTGGTGGTTTGGAGGTCAGGGAACTGAGAGGCCAAAGTATTCAGTAGTCATTCATGTGGTTGCTGGAGGCACCAAGAATGCTGATGGAGAAACCGGGAAAGCAATATAGAGGGAGGATGAGTCAGTGGCCCAAGGCTGCAGACCTTGGTAAATGGAAGAGCCCAGAGTCAGCATCAGTTCCACCTGACTCTCAAGTCCAGGCACTGCTCCCCACATGGCACTGTGAGCTCAGAAGGACTCACTCTCCTTTTGCCTTTGTCCTTTTCTCAGGTGAAGGGTCCAGGAGTCGGGCTGCTTGGGATTTCCAAAGGCGGTGAACTCTGCCTCTCCATGGCCTCCTTCCTGAAGAGCATCACCGCCACCGTGGTAATCAATGCCTCTGTGGCCAACATCGGGGGAACCTTGCACTACAAGGGTGAGACCCTGCCCCCTCTGGGCACCAACCTAAGTCGAATCAACGTGACCAAAGATGGCTTTGCAGACATTTTGCATGTCCTCAACAGCCCTTTGGAGGGACCTGACCAGAAGAGTTTCATTCCTGTGGAAAGGGCTGAGAGTGCCTTCCTGTTCCTTGTGGGTCAGGATGACCACAACTGGAAGAGTGAGTTCTATGCTAATGAGGCCTCTAAGCGCTTGCAGGCCCATGGGAAGGAGAAGCCCCAGATCATCTGCTACCCAAGGGCGGGACACTATATTGAGCCTCCTTACTTCCCCCTGTGCCGGGCTTCTCTGCACGTCTTGGTGGGCCGCTCTGTCATCTGGGGAGGGGAGCCCAGGGCTCATGCCATGGCCCAGGTGGATGCCTGGCAGCAGCTCCAGACTTTCTTCCACAAACACTTGGGCGGGGAGAAGGGGACGATCCCAGCAAAACTGTGATTGGGTCGCATCTGATTGGGTGGCATCCCTGATGCTAATCTCTCCTGGGAACAGCTGCCAGAAGTTGTGTATCCGTATGTGTAGTTTTTTTTTCTCTTCAATAATTACTTAAGAGTTCTTCCCCCTTCACTGTTAGAGTGAACATACCAAGAAGTTTTCAAGATTTTTATAATTACATACTTTTTCAGTTGTTTGAGGGGAGAGTGATGCTCTAGAAAACATAAGAGATGGAGAAAGCATACCTTTTAGTATCTAACAACATCCACCTGACAAAGCTATAGCCCTGAAAGGAAAAGAGCAATACCTGACTAACAGTGCCTGGTACACGACTGCTGCTCAGTAGCAATTTGTTGTGTTACTTATTATTATATTTGAGTATGTATAATAACTAATAAACGTTATCTACTGTGGAAAAAAAGCATATACACGGAGTTCCCCTTGTGGCTTAGTTGAAACGAATCTGACTAGGAACCATGAGATTGCAGGTTCAATCCCTGGCCTCGTTCAGTGGGTTAAGGACTGGCGTTGCTGTGAGCTGTGGTGTAGGTCTGAGACGTGGCTTGGATCCTGCGTTGCTGTAGCTGTGATTCAACCCCTAGCCTGGGAACCTCCATATGCTACGAGTTGGCCCTAACAAAACAAAACAAAACAAAAAAAAAGGAAAAAGGATATACAATGTCAAAAATTTTATCCTTTTTAAAAAAAATCTTTTTAGGGCCACATCCATGGAATATGGAAGTTGCCAGGCTAGGGGTAGAATCAGAGTTGGAGCTTCCGCCCTACACCACAGTCACAGCAACCACAGATCCTTGCCCCTTCTGCGACCTACACTGCAGGTCTTGCAAGAATATACAATGGAGAAAAGACAGTCCTTTCAATAGCTGGTACTGGGAAAAACTGGACGACTACTGGCAAAAGAATGAAATTAGAACACTTCCTAAGACCAAACACAAAAATAAAGTAAAAATGGATTAAAGACCTAAATGTAAGAGCAGATACTATAAAACTCTTCAAGGAAGACACAGGCAGAACACTCTTTGACATGAACCACAGCAATATCTTTTGGATCCACTTCCTAGAGTAACACAAATAAAAAACCAATGGGGAGTTCCCGTTGTAGCTCAGCGGGTTACGAACCTGACTAGTATCCATGAGGATGCAGGTTAGATCCTTGGCCTCACTCAGTGGGTTGAGGATCCAGCCTTGCCGTGAGTTATGGTATAGGTCTCAGACGCAGCTCAGATCCTGCATGCTGTGGTTGTGGTGCAGGCCAGTGGCTGCAGCTCTGATTTGACCCCTAGCCTGGGAACCTCCATATGCCACAGGTGCTCCCCTAAAAAAAAAAGCAATAAATAAGCAAATGGCATGTAATCAAACTTAAAAGCTTTTGCACAGAAAAGAAATAAGCAAAATGAAAAGCCAACCCACAGAGCAGAGTAAAGTACTTGTAAATGAAGCGACTGACAAGGGATTAATCTCCAAAATATAGAAACAATTCACACAGCTCAATATCAAAGAAACAAACATCCCATCAAAAAATGGGCAGAAGATCTAAATAGACATTTCTCAAAAGAAGACATACACATGGCCAAAAGACACATAAAATGATGCTCAACATTGCTAATTATTAGAGAAATGCAAATCAAAACTACAGTGTGGTATCACCTCATACCAGTCAAAAGAGTCATCATCAGAAAGTCGACAAACAATAAATGCTGGAATCAAGGTGGAGTAAAGGGGACCCTTCTACACCACTGACAGGAATGGAGATTGGTACAACCATTATGGAAAACAGTATGACGTTTTCTTAGAAAACTAAAACCAGAACTCCCATATGATCCAGCAATCCCACTCCTGGACATGTATCTATAGAAAGCCATGACTGCAAAAGATACATGCACCCCACTATGCAGTGAAATAGTTCACTGCAGCACTCTTTACAATAGCTAAGATGTGGAAACAACCTAAATGTCCATGGACAGAGAAATGGATAAAGAACAAGTGGTACATATACACTGTGGAATATTACTCAGCAACCAAAAATAATGTAATAATGTCATTTGCAACAACATGGATGGACATAAAGATTTTCATACTGAGTGAAGTAAGTCAGAGAAAGACAAATATCATATGATATCACTTATTGTGTAGAATATAAAAAAGAGGAAAATGAACTTATTTCCAAAACAGAAGCAGACTCATACTTCAAAAACAAACTTGGGGAGTTCCCGTCGTGGCGCAGTGGTTAACGAATCCGACTAGGAACCATGAGGTTTCGGGTTCGGTCCCTGCCCTTGCTCAGTGGGTTAACTATCCGGCGTTGCTGTGGGCTGTGGTGTATGTAGGTTGCAGACGCGGCTCGGACCCCACGTTGCTGTGGCTCTGGCGTAGGCCGGTGTCTACAGCTCTGATTCAACCTCTAGCCTGGGAACCTCCATGTGCCTCGGGAGCGGCCCAAGAAATAGCAACAATAACAACAACAACAACAACAACAAAAAAGGGATTAACAAAGGAGACAGGTCTGAGGGGGAGGGATGGATTGGGCATTTGGGACTGGCATGTGCACACTACTGCATATGAAATGGATCGTCAGTGGTGACCTACTGTATATTGTAGGGAACTCTATGCAAGACTCTGTGATAACCTATATGAGGAAGAATGTGAAAAAGGTTGGATATGCATATGTGTTAAACTGAATTACTTCGTTGTACAGCAGAGATTATCATAGCATTGTAAACCAAAAATATTTTAACAAAACTTTAAAAAATGAAAAAAATAAAAAGAGCTCACATAAGTCTGCCGAAACATACAGGTAGGAGATGTATGAGAAAAAAATTAAGGCATAGAAGACAATAACACATACTCTGTTCTACCAACAGCAATGGCTGTGGTTTTATTTGTTTGTTTTTTTGCTTTTTAGGGCCACACGTGTGGCACATGGAAGTTCCCAGGCTAGGGGTTGAATCGGAGCTGCAGCTGCTGGCCTATGCCACAGCCACAGCAACATGGGATCTGAGCCACGTCTGTGACCTACACCACAGCTCATGGCAACACCGGATTCTTAACCCACTAAGCAGGGCCTGGGATGGAAACTGCATCCTTATGGATATTACTCAGGTTTGTTACCACCGAGCCACAGAGGGAATTCCAACAGTTGAGGTTTTGGATTAACACAAAACAGAATAGCCCACTCAGGACCAAGCTTACTTATTTTTAAGAATTCAAGGAGTTCCCATTGTGGCTCAGTGGTAATGAACCCGACTAGTATCCATGAGGATGAGGGTTCAATCCCTCGCCTTGCTCAGTGGGTTAAAGATCTGGCATTGCCATGAGCTGTGATGGAGGTCACTGACATGGCTTGGATCTCTGAGTTGCTGTGGCTGTAGTGTAGGCTGACAGCTGCAGCTCTGATTTGACCCCTAGCCTGAGAACTTCCATATGCTGCACCTGCAGCCCTAAAAAGCAAAATAAATAAATAAATAAATAACTCAAGAGAAAACACAACCACAGTATAAAGTTATTCTGTACTCAGGAAGCATGTGGTCCCAGAAGATGAGGCTAAGTATGTGTAGACAACTTATGGCTCCAGATTAAAAGGCTCCCTCTGTACAGATGTGAAAAGAACATCTTAAAAAATTTTCTAATCTTGTAATGAAGAATTAACACTACCAAAAGAGAGGCCTGATCTTTATCCTGGCTACTAGGAGGTAATCTCTAGGCTTTTGGAATGTAATGACTGATAGCAGTATCTTTGCTCAGGGGGCCTTGGCTTCCACTGGATGATTTAGGGTCGGGGCTGTCCACACCAGAAAACCAATAGTGTGATTCAGAGTGGAGGTTTTGGGTACTGGTCACTCTGGAGACTGAAGACTGAGATCAATCATGTGTACAATCAATCAATCATGCCTATGTAATGAAGCCAAATAAAACTCTAAACACTGGGGTTCTAGTAAGCTTCCTGCTTGTGCAAATTACTGCATATTAAAGCCAGGAGAATAACACATCTTGCTGCATTAATATCAGTCCAAATGAATTCAAGGCAAAAATGTACTATTAATAGGTAAAGGAGAGGATTAGCTAAAAGTTCAATTCACCAAGAAGATATAACAATTCTAAACTTGTTGGAATTAATAAGATTAGTTTAAAATACAAAGGAAAAAAGTATTTGAAGAAAATACAGGAGGTTTATTTTTTTAATCTGAAAGTATTTATGTTTGGGTTTTCTCAAAAGCAGACCCTAAAACTATAAAACACTATTGAATCAAAGTAAGAAAGAACTAAAAAATGGATAGAACCCATTTCATGGATCAGAAGACTTAATATTAAGTCTTAGTTAACTTAGTTTACATTAAGATGGCAGTACTCTCCATTACTGGCTGAATTGTGGCTCCCCAAAATTTATGTTGAAGTTCTAATCTCTAATACCACAAAATGCGACTGTATTTGAAAATAGGGCTCCTAAAGAAGTAAATAAGATAAATGAGGTCATATGTGTAAGGCCCTAGTCCAATATGACTGGCGTCCTTATCTTAAAAGAAGAGGAAATTAGAACACAACCATGCATGAGAAAAGACCCCCAGTAAAAATAAAACATGGTGACACCTTGATCTTGAATTTCTATTCTCCAAATTGCCCCCAAATACGTTTCTGTTGTTTCAGTCACCTTATCTGTGATTGGCAGCCCTGGAAAACTAATACACTCTGCAAAATGATCTTCAGATTCAAAGCAAGCTCCATCAAAATTACAGCTGGCTTCTTTGCATAAACTGGTAAGTTGATCCAGTTTCCTTTCAAAACTCAAGAAACCCATAATTTTGATAAAAGAAGAATACTGCTGGAGGACTCACAATTCCCAAGTTTAAAATTTACCAGAAAGCAAAAGTAATTAAGACAACGTGGTACATGCATAAGGACTGACAAAAAGATCAATGAAACAGAAGTGAGATTCGAGAAATAAATCCTCACATTTATACTCAATTGATTTTTTTTTGTCTTTTTGCTATTTCTTGGGCCGCTCCCGCGGCATATGGAGGTTCCCAGGCTAGGGGTCGAGTCGGAGCTGTAGCCACCAGCCTACGCCAGACCCACAGCAACGAGGGATCCGAGCCGCGTCTGCAACCTACACCACAGCTCACGGCAACGCCGGACCCTTAACCCACTGAGCAAGGTCAGGGACCGAACCCTAGGACTAGTCCCAACTAGGACTAGGACCATGCAACTCATGGTTCCTAGTCCTGAGTTGCAACGTTTATTTCAGGTTCCCTCTCTCTTTTTTTCTTTTTTCCTTTTTGCCACACCAGCAGCATGTGGAAGTTCCCAGGCCAGGGACTGAAGCTGCGCCACAGCAGTGACCAGAGCCACAGTGGTGAAAACACAGGAACCAGAACCAGCTAGGCCATCAGAGAACTCCCAAAGAATGCATTTCAATCTTACTTCATAGCAAACACAAAAATTAAAAAAGAGTTAAAGACATTAATGGAAGAACTGTAAGTGTAAAATTCTTAGGAGAAAATGCATAAGTAACTCTTAGTAGGCTTGGATTTGATAATGGTTTGACATCACAGTACAAACACCAATAGAAAAAAACAGATGAACTGAACATTAAAATGGAAAACTTTTATGCATCAGAAAATACCATGAAGAAACTGAAAAGATAACACACAGAATGGTAAGAATATTTCCACGTAACATATATGTTAGGGACTTTTATCTGGAATATACAAAACACTTTTTCAATTCAATAGTAAAAAGCAGCAAAGGAAAAGCAACTAGTAACATATATGAGACTCCCGGAGGAATGTCAGCTAACTTTTCAGCAGAAATTAGGTGGACCAGAAGGAAGCAGCATGATATATTTAAAATGATGAGAGGAAAAAAACAAAACCAAGAACACTCTATCCAGCAAGGCTATCACTCAGATTTGAAGGAGAGTGAAAGAGTTTTATTTTTTAAATTTTTATTTACTTATTTATTTTTATTACTCAAATGACTTTATCACATCTGTAGTTGTATAATGATCATTCACAGGATTTCCATCCTATAACCCAAGGACATCCCCCCACCCCCCAAACTCTCCTCTGGAGACCATAAGTTTTTCAATGTCTCTGAGTCAGCATCTGTTCTGCAAAGAAGTTCAGTCTGTCCTTTTTTCAGATTCCACATGTCAGTGAAAGCATTTGATGTTGGTGTTTCACTGTATGGCTGACTTCACTTAGCATGATAATTTCTAGGTCCATCCATGTTGCTAAAAATGCTGTTATTTCATTCCTGTTAATGGCTGAGTAATATTCCATTGTGTGTAGGTACCACATCCTTTTTTTTTTTGTCTTTTTGTGGTACCACATCTTCTTGATCCACTCCTCTGTCGATGGACATTTAGGTTGTTTCCATGTCTTGGCTATTACAGATAGTGCTGCAATGAACATCGGAGTATATGTGTCTTTGCAAGTCCTGGTTTTCTCTGGATAGATGCCCAGGAGTGGGATTGCTGGATCAAATGGTAGTTCTATGTTTAGTTTTCTGAGGAATCTCCATACTGCTTTCCACAGTGGTTGCACCAATTGACAATCCCACCAACAAGGTAAGAGGGTTCCTTTTTCTCCACACCCTCTCCAGCACTCACTGTTTGTAGACTTTTGATGATGGCCATTCAGGCTGGTGTAAGGTGGTCCCTCATTGTGGTTTTGATTTGCATTTCTCTAATGATGAGTGATGTTGAACATGTTTTCATGTGTTTTTTGGCCATCTGTCTGTCTTCTTTGGAGAACTGCCTGTTTGGATCTTCTGCCCATTTTTTGATGGGGTTGTTTTTTGGTATTGAGCTGTAGGAGGCGTTTATAAATTTTGGAGATTAATCCCTTGTCAGTGGGTTCATTTGCAAAGATTTTCTCCCATTCTGTGTGTTGTCTTTTTGTTTTGTTTAGGGTTTCCTTTGCTGTGCAGAAACCTTTCAGTTTGATTAGGTCCCATTTGTTTATTTTTGTTTTTACCGTCGTTACTCTAAGTGGTGGGTCTGAGAAGATGTGAGAGTGAAAGAGTTTTAAAGACAAGCAACAACTAAAAGAGTTCAGTGCTACCAAACTACTTTAGAAGAAATGTTTAAAAAAACCTCCCGAGGTAGAAAAGAATAGGCCACAACTAGAAATATTAAAAGTATGAAATCAGAAATCTCATTGGTAAAGGCACAGTAAAGGTAACTGACCAACCACTTATAAAGCAAGGTTAAAAGACAAAGCAATCAGGGGGTTAGGGGAGGGATGGACTGGGAGCCTCAAGTTAGCAGCTGCAACTATTAGCTATAGAATAGATAAACAAGGTCCTACTGTACAGCACAAGGAACTACATTCAGTAATTTGTGTTAATCCACAATGGGAAAGAATATAAAATGAATATATACATATTTATGTATAACTGAATCACTTTGCTGTACTGCACAAATTAACACAATATTGTTTCTGGTTTTTGTTTTGGCCGCACAGAGGCATATGGAGTTCTCAGGTCTGGGTTAGATCCAAGATGCTGCAGTTGAGACCTGTGCCACTGATATAGCAATGCCACATCCTTTAATCCACTGTGCCGGGCTAGGGATTGAACATGTGTCCTGGCACTGCAGAGACACTGCCCATCCTGTTGTGTCACAGCAGGAACTCCAATACAACACTGTTAACCCACTATAATTCCATTAAAAGAAAAAAAAAAAGACAAAGTAGTCAAATCACCTATATCCAAAATAAGTAAAAATATACAAAAAACGATGTAAAACATGATGTCACAAACTGTAAAAAGAAAGTGGGGTTGGGAGGGTAAAAATGCAGAGTGGTTAAAATACGTCTGAAATTTAGATATCAGAAACTCAAAATAATCATACATATATATATATTTCTATGACTAAACCCCCTGGGAGTCAGCAACAAAATTCTAAAATAGATATGTCCACACACACAAAAGAAAGAAATCTAAACATAACACTAAATATTGAGATCAAATAACAGGGAAGAGAGAAACAAAGACAAAAGAAACAAAAAAGAACTACAAAGCAACCAGAATACAATTAACAAAATGGCCTAAGTACACACCTATCAATAACTAAATGTAAATGGACTATATGTTCCAATCAGAAGACAGAGTGGCTGGCTGCATGGGTAAAACACCAAGACCCATCTATATGCTTCCTACAAAAAGGCTCACTTCAGGTCTAAAGAGACAAAAAGAATGAAAGTGAGGAGATGGCATAGTATGCCATACAAATAGAAAATAAAGGAGAGCCATGGCAGTGATAAATATATCAGACAAAATAGACTTTAAGACAAAAATTGTAACAAGAGACAATGAAGGATATTACATAATGATAAAGGGATCAAACCACTTGAACATATAATGCACCCAACATAGGGAAACCTAAATGGTATGCAGTATATAAAATTATAAAAATAAGTATGAGCAAGCAAAAAGGGAGAAACTCACATTAACACAACAACAGTAGGGAACTTTAACACTCAACTCACATCAATGAACTACTCATCCTGTCAGAAAATCAGTTAGAAACACAGGTCTTGGAGTTCCCTTCGTGGCTCAGTGGTTAACAAACCCAATAGGATCCATGAGGATGCAGGTTCAATCCCTGGCTTTGCTCAGTGGGTTAAGGATCCAGTGTTGTCATGAGCTGTGCTGTAGGTCACAGATGTGGCTTGGATCCCAAGCTGCTGTGGCTGTGGTGTAAGCCAGCAGCTGTAGCTCCAATTCAATCCCTAGCCTTGGAACTTCCATATGCTGCAAATGCAGCCCTAAAAAGCAAAAAGAAAAAGAAAAAACACAGGCCTTAAGTGACACATAGATTAGATGTACATAATAGATGTATCTAGAACATTCTAGCCAAAAGCATCAGAATATATAAATATATTCTTTTCAAGTGCCTATGGAACACACTGTAGGATAGATCACATGTTAGGTCACAAAACAAGTCTGGTAAATTTATTTTTATTTATTGATTTATTTTTTGTCTTTTGTCCTTTTTAGGGCCATACTCACGGAGTATGGAGATTCCCAGGCTAGGTGTTCAATTGGAGCTCTTCCTGACAGCCTACGCCAGAGCCACAGCAATGCAGGATACAAGCCGCGTCTGCAACCTATACCACAGCTCATGGCAATGCCGGATCCTTAACCCACTGAGCAAGGCCAGGGATCGAACCTGCAACCTCATGGTTCCTAGTTGGATTTGTTTCTGCTGTGCCATGCTGGGAATGCAAAGTCTGGTAAATTAAAAAAAACTGAAATCAAACCAAGCATCCTTTTCACCTATAACTCTGTAAGAAAAGAAATCAACTACAAGGTAAAACTGAAAAAACACAAACGTGGAGTTCAAACAATATGCTACTAAACAACTGATGGGTCACTGAACAAAATCAAAGAAAGTGTTATTAAAAAAATACTTAGAGACAAATGAAAATAAAAATGTAGTGAGCCAAAAGCTATAGGATGAAGGAAAATTGGTTCTAAGAGGGAAGTTTATAGGGATACAAGCTTAATGAGGGAATAAGAAAATATCGCAAATAAACAACCTAACCTTAACACTTCAAGGAACCAGAAGAAGAACAAAAAACCCATAGTGAGAAAAAAAGAGAAAGAAATAATAAAGAGCAGAGGAGAAATAAATAGACAAACAAAACATTAGAGAATATCAATAAAATTAAGAGCTGATTCTTATACACAGAAGTAAACTCAAAATGGATTAAAGACTAAAACATAAAACACGACACCATAAAATTCCTAGACGTGATAGTAAGTAAAACATTCTTTTACATAAATCATGCCAATGTGTTCTTAAGGCTAGTCTCCCAAGGCAACAGAAATAAAAACAAAACCAAAACAAATGGGACCTAATCAAACTTACAAGCTTTTTTGCACAGCAAAAGAAACCATTAAAAAAAAAAATGAAAAGAGAACCTACAGAATGGGAGCAAATATCTGCAAGCTAAGCAACCAATAAGGGCTTAATCTGCAAAATATACAAACAATTCATATAACTCAACAACAACAACAAAACAATTTAATTAAAATATGGGCAAGAGGCCTAAATAGACCTTTCTCCAAAGAACACATAAAGATGGCCAGTGGGCACATGAAAAGATTCTCAACATTGCTAAATACTAGAGAAATGCAAATCAAAACTACAATGAGTTACTACCCCACACCAATCAAAATGGCCATTATTTAGTAAGTCTACAAATAACAAATGCTGGAGACAGTGCGGTGAAAAGGGAACCCTTCTACAGTGTTGGTGGGAATGTACATTGGTACAACCACTATGGAAAACAGTATGGAAGTGCCTCGGAAAACTAAATATAGAACTACCATATGACCCAGCAATCCCACTCTTGGGCATATATCCAGACAAAACTTTCCTTGAAATAGACACATGCACCCGTGTGTTCATTGCAGCACTATTCACAATAGCCAAGACATGGAAACAACCTAAACGTCCATCCACAGTTGAATGGATTAAGAAGATGTGGTATATATACACAATGGAATTCTAATCAGCCATAAAAAGAATGAAATAATGCCATTTGCAGCAACAGGAGTGCAACTAAGATTATCATACTAAGTGAAGTAAGTCAGCAAGAGAAAGACAAATACCATATGATAGCACTTATATATGGAATTTAAAAGATGGCACAAATGAATCTATCTACAAAACAGATACAGACTCACAGACATAGAGAACAGACTTGTGCTTGTCAAGGCATGGGGAAGGGAGTGCAATGGGCTTGAGTGTATGGGGTTGGTAGATGTAAACTACTTCATATAGAATGGGTAAACAACAAGGTCCTTCTGTATAGTACAAGGAACGATATCCAATCTCTTGGGATATACCATAAGGGAAAAGAATATAAAAAAGGAATGAGTACATATGTATAACTGAGTCACTTTGCTGTACAGCAGAAATTGGCACCATATTGTAAATCAAGCATACTTTAAAAAGTCTGTTGCTTTTCTATACACTAACAACAAACTGTGAGAAAGAGCAATGAAAAACAATACCAGTTACAACTGTATCAAAAAGAATAACAGGAGTTCCTGTCATGGCACAGCAGAGATGAATCCAACTAGTGTCCATGAGGATGCAGGTTCGATCCATGGCGTCACTCAGTGGGTTAAGGATCTGGTGTTGCCGAGAGCTGTGGTGTAGGTCGCAGATGCAGCTCAGTTCTGGCATCTCTGTGGCTGTGGTGTAGGCCAGCAGCTGTAGCTCTGATTCAACCCCTAGCCTGGGAACTTCCATATGTCACATGGGCAGCCCTTAAAAAAAAGCAGCAAAATAGGAGCTCCCATCGTGGCTCAGTGTGTTAAGAACCTGACTAGTATCCATGAGGATGTGGGGTCAATCCCTGGCCTCGCTCAGTGGATTAAGGATCCAGCCTTGCCACAAGCTGCAGCACAGAATAGAGATGTGGCTCAGATCTGGCATTGCTGTGCTGTGGCTGCCAGCAGCAACTCCAATTTGACCTGTAGCCTGGGAACTTCCATATGTAGCAGGTGTGGCCCTGAAAAGACAAATAAATAAATAAAACTCATCAGTGTGAAAAAGCAAAAAACCAACCAAAAAAAAAAAAAGCATCAAAATACACATTTTTCTCAAGTGCATATGAAGCACTCTCCAGGATAGATCATGTGTTAGGCTCACAAACAAGCCTTAATAAATTGAAGAAAACTGAAATCACATAAAGCACCTTTTGCGACCACAATGCTATGACATTAGAAATCAACTACAAGAATAAACTTTAAAAAACACAAAACACAAAGAAGCTAAACAACATGTTACTAAACAACCAATCACTGAAGAAATTAAGAGGAAATAAAAAAATACAGAGACAAATGACACCACAACATGATGATATAAAACCTCGGATCCTGTGTTGCTGTGGCTGTGGTGTAGGCTGGCAGCTCCAATTTGCCCCCTAGCCTGGGAACTCCATATACCACAGGTGCAGCACTACAAAGACAAAAAAAAAAAAGGAAAAAAAATGGGCAGGAGCTCTAAATAGACATTTTTCCAAAGAACACATACAGATGGCCAAAAGGCACGTGAAAAGGTGCTCAACATCACTAATTTTTGGAAAAATGTAAATCAAAACTACAATAAGCTATGACCTCCAACAGGTCAGAATGGCCATCATCCAAAACGGTACAAATAGGAGTTCCCGCTCTGGTGCAACAGGATCAGTGGCATCTTTGGAGTGCTGGGATGCAGGTTCGACCCCCAGCATGACACAGTGGATTAAGGATCTGGCATTGACACAGCTGCAGCTGAGGTTGCAACTATGGCTCAGATCTGATCCCTAGCCCAGGAAGTCCATATGCTGGGGGGGGGGGTGGCCAAAAAGTTAAAAAGAATAAAAGAAAAAATTTAAAAAGTGTACAAACAATAAATGCAGAAAATGGTGTGGAGAAAAGGGGACCCTCGTACCCAGTTGGTAGGAACATAAATTTGTGTAAGCTCTGTGGACAATAGTATGGAGGTTCCTCAAAAAACTAAAAACAGAACATGCATATGATCCAGCAGTCCCACTCCTGGGCATGTACCCAGGGAAAACCATAACTGGAAAAGATACATGTACCCCAATATTCACTGCAACACTATATATAATAGCCAAGACATGAAAGCAACCTGGACATCCATCAACAGAGGAATAGATAAAGATGTGGTACATGTATGCAATGGAAGGTTACCCAGAGATAAAAAGAATGAAATAATGCCAATTGCAGAACACAGACAGATTATCATACTAAGTGAAGTATGTCAGACAGAGAAAGACAAATATCATACGACATCACTTATACATGGAATCTAAACAAATGATGCAAATGAACTTATTTACAAGACAGAAACAGACCCACAGACTTCAAAAACAAACTTACATTACCAAAGGGGAAATGTGGGTGGGAGACAGCTAAATTAAGAGTGTGGGATTTACATATATACACTATGACACTACTATATGCAAAATAATCAACAAGGACCTACTATATAGCACAGGCAATTCTACTCAATATCCTGTAATAACCTATATGGGACAAGAATCTAGAGAAGAATGGATATGTGTATCTGAGTCCCTTTGCTGTGTAGCTGAAACTAATACAACATTGTAAATAACCATCCTCCAATATGAAATAAAAATTCAATAAAAAAACAAAACAAAAAAGAGCAGATGCTTAATAGCATATATCATTACAGAATGGAAAAGTAAAATAACAATGAGATACCATACACACCTATTGGAATGACTGAACTCTAAAACAGCAACAAAACCAAATGCTGGAGAGGATATGGAGCAGGAGGAATTCTCACTCACTGCTGGTGAAAATGCAGAACATTGCAGCCACTTGGAAAAGTTACCCTCTTCTAACAAAGCTAAACACAGCCCTATCATATGACCCAGCAATCACTCTCCTAGGGCTTTATCTAAATAAATTAAAAATATATGTCCACATAAAAAACTCCACACAGATGTTTATAACAGCTTTACTCATAACTGCCAAAACTTGGAAGCAACACTGATGTGCTTTGAATGTGAATGTGAAGGTGAATGGATAAACAAACAACCGAATATTTATCAGAAATAAAAAGAAGTGAGCTATTGGGAGTTCCCTTGTAGTGCTGGGGGTTCAGGATCTGGTGTTGTCAGTGCAGCAGCTCAGGTCACTCCTGTGATGTGGATTTGATCCCTGGCCCAGGAAATTCCATAGCTACAAATGCAGCCAAAGGTGAGTGGGGGAACGAGCTATCAGGTTTCAGACAAACATGGAAGAAGCACAGATGCATATTGCTAAGTGAATGAAGTCAATATGAAAATGTCATACACTGTACAGGTCTAACTATATGATATTACTGGAAAAGGTAAAACTACACCTAAAAATATCAGTGGTTGCCTGGTGATAGGAAGAGGGGACAAACAGGTGAGGTACATGATGTTTTTAGGTCGATGACAATATTCTGTAGGATACTATAATGGTGAATACATGACATTGAGCATTTGCCAATTTCTATAGGACAATACAAGCCTCAGAGATAATGGCAGGTTTGGTTCAGACTATCACAATAAAGTGGGCCGCAGGAATTTTTTTGGTTTCCCAGTGCATATAAAAGTTATGTTTGGAGTTCCCACTGTGGTACAATGGGATCAGTGGCATCTTGGCAGCGCTGAGATGCAGGTTCGATCTTCGGCCTGGCACAGTGTGTTAAAGATCTGGCATTGCCCCAGCTGCAGCTTAGTGCACAACTATGGCTCGGATCTGATCTCTGGCCCAGGAACTACACATGCCATGGTGTGGCCAAAAAAGGAACAAAAAGTTATGTTTACACTATATTGTAGTTTATTAAATACACAATAGCATTATGTCTTTAAAAAACTACACACTACCTAATTTGAAAATGATGCTGCTGGAAAATGATGCCAATGGATTTGCCTGTTGCAGGGTTGCCACAAACCTTCAATTTGTAAAAAACTTAATATCTGTCAAGAGCAATAGAAGGAATTATGCCTATATCATGAAATTAAACTTAGACTTTAGTTAATAATAATCTATCGATATTGGTCCATATACTGTTGCAGAAACTGCAAAAACCGTGGCAGTGGAAGGAGACAAACAGCACTCGGAGATATGGAAAAGCAAGGTTTATTCAGCACCAGTGCAGGCTCAGAGGAGTCACCTCCAGAGTCTGAGCACCAGGTCTTTGTTCTCAGTAACTTTTATACACTGCAGGGTCTTGATTTTCCCATGTAAGCATCCCGGACCTCCCCCATCCCCAAGCAGACAGTGTTCCTCCCTAAGAAACTGAGCAAGCAAGGTTACAGAAGTGGAACTGATAAGCAATGCTGGGTACCTAATTAGCAGGGCTGCTGGCTTGGACAGAGAGCACACAGTTGTTACATTATTACAAGAAGGGTGGCATAGTGATTAGCACAGCTGGAAAGGCTTGCAGCTGCCTTCTTAGCCAAGGTGGTGGGGGGGGTTGTTCTTTAGTTAAAACTCCATTTCAATACTATAACAAATATGGCACACTAATGCAAAAATAATTAATAACAAGGGACATCGTGTGGGAAGGGTAAGTGGGGATGTGGGAATTCTCAATCCTTTTGTTCAGCTTTACCAAAAAGGTAAACATTTTTCAAAAATAATGCCTATCAATATTTTATAAATTAAAATTTAGGAGTTTCCACTGTAGCTCAGTGGGTTACACACCCAACTAGTATCCAGGTTTGATCCCTGACCTCACTCAGTGGGTTAAGGATCCCATGTTGCCATGGGCTGTGGTACAGGTCACAGACATGGCTTGAATCTGCACTGCAGTGGCTATGGTGTAGGCCAGCAGCTGCAGCTCCAATCCGACTCCTAGCCTGGGAACTTCCCTATGCTGAAGGTGCAGCCAAAAAAAGCAAAAAATAAATAAATGAATAAAAAAATTTACATTAAAAAAGTGGATGAAGTGGGGAAAATAATTTTAAAATGTAGCATGTTTTTAATTTAAAAAAGCAAGCACTCAAATCTGGAACAAGACAGGGATGCCCACTCTCACCACTGCTCTTCAACATAGTTTTGGAAGTCCTAGCCACAGCAATTAGACAAACAAAAGAAATAAAAGGCATCCAATAGGAAGAGAAGAGATCAAACTGTCACTGTATGCAGATGACATGATACTATACATAGAAAACCCTAAGGACTCAACCCCAAAACTACTTGAACTGATTCATAAATTCAGCAAAGTAGCAGGATATAAGATGAACATTCAGAAGTCAGTTGCATTTCTGTATACCAGCAATGAAATATTAGAAAAGAAATACAAAAATACGATACCTTTTAAAATTGCACCTCACAAAATCAAATACCTCAGAATACACCTGACCAAGGAGGTAAAGGACCTATATGCCGAGAACTATAAAACTTTAATCAAAGAAATCAAAGAAGATGGAAAGAAATGGAAAGATATTCCATGTTCCTGGATTGGGAAAATCAATATTGTAAAAATGGCCATACTACCCAAAGCAATCTACAGATTCAATGCAATCCCTATCAAATTACCCATGACATTTTTCACAGAACTAGAACAGACAATCCAAACATTTATATGGAACAACAAAAGACCCAGAATCGCCAAAGCAATCCTGAGAAACAAAAACCAAGCAGGAGGCATAACTCTCCCAGACTTCAAGAAATACTACAAAGCCACAGTCATCAAAACAGTGTGGTACTGGTATCAAAACAGACAGACAGACCAATGGAACAGAATAGAGAACCCGGAAATAAACCCTGACACCTATGGTCGATTAATCTTTGACAAGGGAGGCAAGAACATCAAATGGGAAAAAGAAAGTCTACTCAGCAAGCATTGCTGGGAAACCTGGACAGCTGCATGCAAAGCAATGAAACTAGAACACACCCTCACACCATGCACAAAAATAAACTCAAAATGGCTGAAAGACTTCAATATACGACAGGACACCATCAAACTCCTAGAAGAAAACATAGGCAAAACACTCTGACGTCAACATCATGAATATTTTCTCAGGTCAGTCTCCCAAAGCAATAGAAATCAGAGCAAAAATAAACCCATGGGACCTCATCAAACTGAAAAGCTTTTGCACAGCAAAGGAAACCCAAAAGAAAACAAAAAGTCAACTTACAGAATGGGAGAAAACAGTTTCAAATGATGCAACCGACAAGGGCTTAATCTCTAGAATATATAAACAATTTATACAACCCAACAGCAAAAAGCCAATCAATCAATGGAAAAGTGGGCAAAAGACCTGAATAGACATTTCTCCAAAGAAGATATACAGATGGCCAACAAACACATGAAAAAATGCTCAACATCGCTGGTTATAAGAGAAATGCAAATCAAAACTACCATGAGATATCACCTCACACCAGTCAGAATGGCCATCACTAATAAATCCACAAATAACAAGTGCTGGAGGGACTGTGGAGAAAAGGGAACCCTCCTGCACTGTTGGTGGGAATGTAAACTGGTACAGCCACTATGGAGAACAGTTTGGAGATACCTTAGAAATCTATACATAGAACTTCCATATGACCCCGCAATCCCACTCTTGGGCATCTATCCGGACAAAACTCTACTTAAAAGAGACACGTGCACCCGCATGTTCATTGCAGCACTATTCACAATAGCCAGGACATGGAAACAACCCAAATGTCCATCGACAGATGATTGGATTCAGAAGAGGTGGTATATATACACAATGGAATACTACTCAGCCATCAAAAAGAATGACATCATGCCATTTGCAGCAACATGGATGGAGCTAGAGAATCTCATACTGAGTGAAATGAGCCAGAAAGACAAAGACAAATACCATGTGATATCACTTATAACTGGAATCTAATATCCAGCACAAATGAACATCTCCTCAGAAAAGAAAATCATGGACTTGGAGAAGAGACTTGTGGCTGCCTGATGGGAGGGGGAGGGAGGGGGAGGGATCGGGAGCTTGGGCTTATCAGACACAACTTAGAATAGA
This sequence comes from Phacochoerus africanus, assembly GCF_016906955.1. Lineage (NCBI taxonomy): Eukaryota > Metazoa > Chordata > Mammalia > Artiodactyla > Suidae > Phacochoerus > Phacochoerus africanus. Next base: position 99,508,263 of record NC_062552.1, read on the forward strand.
TTTACAAGGAGATCCTGCTGAATAGCATTGAGAACTTTGTCTAGATATTCATGTTGCAACAGAAGAAAGGCTGGGGAAAAAATGTAATTGTAATGTATACATGTAAGGATAACCTGACCCCCTTGCTGTACAGTGGGAAAATAAAAAAATTATAAAAAAAAGCAAGCAAACAATGATAAAAAGTATATTACCGTAGCGTGTTCACACACCCAAATATTTACCTACGTTAAACATTCAGAATCAAAATCTAGTTGGATGCACTCATCTTTGGGGCAAAGTAAGAAATGGAGAGAGAAGAGACTATCATTCCACACTGTAAACTTCTCAGTATTGCTTACATCTGCTTTGGAAAATGTTTTTTCCTTTAAAAGGAATTTAAAAAGCAGTATGCAAACCTTCAGCAAATATCTCGAGACCATGAAAAAGAAACAAACTAACAAAACAGACACATGGGCTCACTCTCTGGACACTATGAAATCAATCATAATTTTTTGCTTTCCAGTATCCGCCCAAGCCTTTCACATACACTATCACCTTGAGCCCCACACAGGAGACTTTCTTTCATCATGTTAACATACAAGAACTCTGAAACCCCCAAAGATATAAACTTGCTTAAGACTCAAAGGGAGTCGATGCAAACGCCAGAGCTAGACGCTAATTGCATTTCACCACAATGCTGCTGCTCACTGTTGAGCTCCACATTAGCAGTTACTCAAGGCTGTGACACTTATTAGAGGCTAGTCCTCAGCAGCTTAACATTCTCCAAGCCTCAGTTTCCTCCTCTCCCATATTTGAAAAATACTCCTGGTGTTAAATTTTGTATGTACCTATTCTTTTATTTATTTATTTATTTATTTAATTTATTTGCTTTTTAGAGCCGCATCCCGCACCGTGCGGAGGTTCCCAGGCTAGGGGTCTAATCAGAGCTACAGTTGCTGGCCTATGCCACAGCCACAGCAACGCCAGATCCCAGCAGCATCTGCAACCTACACCACATCTCAGGGCAATGCTGGAGCCTGGACCCACTGAGTGAGGCCGGGGGTTGAACCCTCAACTTCATGGTTCCTAGTCAGATTCGTTTCTGCTGCTGTGCCACGACGGGAACTCCGGTACCTGTTCTTACACTATATATAAAATCCTGGGACCCACTATACCTATATTGCTTCCAGGGTCACATTCAAAAGGTTGACATTTAGTGTCTTCTAAGGTTCAATAGTCTCATTCCCTATGATACAGCAATTCCACTCCTAGGTGTTCACCCCATAGAAATGCACACACATGGCCATCAAAAGATAACGTTCTTGATTGTTCAGGTTCAGAGAGCACTGTTACTAAGAGTCTCAAACTGGGAACTTCCAAATGCCCGCAGGCAGTAAAATCGTCAAATATGTTTATGATCACACAATGGAACACTATCGAGCAGTGATAATGAACAATCTACACAACAGTTAAGGATGAATCTCAAAAACGAAATTGGTGAGCGAAAGCAGAGAGGCACTCAAAAAGGCACATCGAAGGATTCCTCACCATAAAATACAGAATGGGGAAAAACGAGTATTTGTTGGACTCAGGATAGAGTAGCTCGGGGAAGAGGAAAGTGAGTGGAGCATGGATGAGCGTGATTTCTGGAGACCTGGTAAAGATGCTTCTGGATCCTTGTGCTTAGTTACCTGGATACGTTCTGAAACGCACTGCACACTTAGGATTTACGCACGTTTTTGTATAAACATTATAATTCATTAAGAGTTGTTTTTTTAAGTTGCCCTTAGAAGGACTAACATTTTTTTTGAATTCTGTCTAAAGCCACTCAGCTCTGGGTCCACCAGGAATACATACCCAACGAGTTTCACTTCAAGGAGCGGGGGAGGGTTGAGGCGTTAGGGAGCCGGTACGCAGCCACAGCCAGACTCCTATCAGGCCTGTCCCTGGGCTTTTACCTTTGCCCAGTCCCTGCACGGGGTCCACTCCAGAGGCGGTTCATCCCCTGAACGCTCCGAGATCAGGCGGAGGCGGCGACTGATCGCGAACCGCCTCCCGGGCGCTCAGAGCGGCCTTGGATTGGACACCGGAAGCGCCTGCCCTTTTATGGTCAGGGTCCAGACCCCGACTCTGCGTGCCGGGGATGGCTGCGACGGTGACCCTGGAACCCGCGGGCCGTTGCTGCTGGGACGAGCCAGTGCGCATCGCTGTGCGCGGCCTGGCTCCGGGGCAGCGGGTCACGCTGCGCGCGTCCCTGCGCGACGAGAAGGGCGCGCTCTTCAGGGCCCACGCGCGCTACTGCGCCGACGCCGACGGCCAGCTGGACCTGGCGCGCGCGCCCGCGCTGGGCGGCAGCTTCGTGGGGCTCGAGCCCATGGGGCTCCTCTGGGCTCTGGAGCCCGAAAAGCCTTTTTGGCGGTTTGTGAAGCGGGACGTGCAGACGCCTTTCGCCGTGGAGCTGGAGGTGTTCGACGGCCACGAGCCCGAGGCAGAGCGACTCCTGGGCCGGGCTGTGCACGAGCGCGACTTCCTGCCGCCCGGGGTTCGGCGCGAGCCGGTGCGCGCGGGCCGGGTGCGCGCCACGCTTTTCCTGCCTCCAGGTGAGCCTGGGGTGCTTGGGGCGCTAACATGTTCGCTGGGCCGCTTTGATTTCGTGTACCGCTTCCCAGGGAATTTGGCTGGGGACAAGGGTCACAGAAAAGGATTTTGATTAAATCAGATGCTTCAGAGCAATGGAGGATTTTGATATGTTCTACACTGTGCTATGCGTTTTTCTTTTTTTTAATTTATTACTCAAATGAATTTATCACATCTGTAGTTGTATAATGATCATAACAATCTGATTTCACAGGATTTCCATCCCCACAGCCCAAGCACATACCCCCACCCCGCAAACTGTCTCCTCTGGAGACCATAAGTTTTTCAATGTCTGTGAGTCAGCATCTATTCTGCAAAGAAGTTCAGTCTGTCCTTTTTTTCAGATTCGAGATGTCAGTGAAAGCATTTGATGTTGGTGTCTCATTGTATGGCTGACTTGCTATGCGGCTATGCGTTTTCTTGAATTATCTCATTTAATCTCTTTCTTCCAATGAAGTGGATACTGCTATTATGCAGATTAAAAAAAAAAAGATTGGCTCAGTGTCGATAGATTCACTTTGCTATTTATTAATAACCACCCTTCAGATCTCCAAAAGTTTCAGCCGGATAGGTCTTACACAGTATGATGACAGTCAAGGAGGCTATTGCCAAGTCACCCTTTCTAGTGTCCTGATTACACTGGGCCCTTTGCCCACTTTTTCATGTTCCTGTCTACCACAGGTCACATTTCGGACTTCATTGCCCTCCAATCTCTCTCTCTCTCTCTCACACCCACACACATAAACAACATTCTTAATTTGTTACTCTCCCTTGCAATTAAATATCCCTTTTCATTAAGGACTCAGAGAGTTGTTGTCTTTCCTTTGATTCACAGGATCCTACTAAATAATTTAGAAAACTCGCTAAAGGAAAGCAAATTCTTTAAGTTATATAATACCTTTCCTTTTTGCTATTACCTTCTCTAGGACCCGGACCTTTCCCAGGGATCATTGACATCTTTGGTTTGGGAGGAGGCCTGTTGGAATATCGGGCCAGCCTTCTAGCTGGCCATGGCTTTGCTACCTTGGCACTAGCTTATTATGACTTTGAAGATCTCCCCAAGAAATTTGACGCCATACATCTGGACTACTTTGAAGAAGCCCTGTGCTACATGCTTCAACACACCCAGGTTCTCCTAAAGTCCTTTATCATATCTCTAGAAATACCTCTAGAGAGGGCATCACTTTGTGGGCTTTGATGCTGATCTCTTCTTTCTGAGATTTCTTTTGGAGACTTCTTTGGCTTTATCTCCTACTCTATTTTCACTGTGGAAAAAGGTGGATTAGTAATGCAGAATTCACTGTAAAATTCATGGATAGTTTATTTCAAGGAATGATGTAGTAATGTTAAAATTCCTGGCGTTCCTGTCATGGCTCAGTGGAAATGAATCTTGATTAGTATCCATGAGAACTCAGGTTCAATCCTGGCCTTGCTCAGTGGATTAAGGATCCCCTGTTGCCATGAGCTGTGGTGTAGGTCCCAGCTGTGGCTTGGGTCTGGCGTTGCTGGGAGTGTGGGACAGGCCAGCAGCTACAGCTCCGATTCAACCCCTGGCCTGGGAACCTCCATGTGCTGTGGGTGCGGCCCTAAAAAAAAGACAAAACAAAATTCCTTTTATAATCAAATGCAGTTTCCAATTTTTACCTTTGCATGCTTGTTTTTAACCTTTTTTTTTTCTTTTTATGGCTGCACCTGCAGCACATAGAAGGGGTTGAATCGGAGCTGTAGCCACGGCCTAGGCCACAGTCATGGTAATACAGGATCCATTCCACATCTGCGACTACACTGCAGCTTGCAGCAACACTTGATCCTTACCACACTGAGCGAGGTCAGGGATCAAACCTGAATCCTCCCAGAGACAACATCGGGTTCTTAACCCACCGAGCCACAACAGGAACTCCTTAATCTTTATTTTTCTGATAGCAGGGTATGTTCTCAGATTTTGATCAAAACTTGTTCACCCATTTCAGAAGCTAAGAAGTACTCAGTTGGACTGTGAAGTTTTAACTTGGTTTTCTAACAAGTAAATTATTGTGATGTATATATATATATATACACATAGAGAGAGAGAGAGAGATAAAGAGAGAGTCCGATGAATGATTCACTTCTTAGAACAGAATTTGGTTCCACATAGATACCCAGGATCACTGACGCTTTAATTCCACATAAATGAGACTCTGAACTTCACAGGCTCTATGACTCAGCATTTTCTAGTGGATGACTCTCTGGACATTTGCAGCCAATTTCCAAATTGTCCAGTGAGTTTAAGATTTGTGTGCCATGTGTCCAGCAAGATGGTCTTTACTTGGGAAGAAACTCCTCTGTTGGCTGAGGTTGAGTCTCTGTGGCCAATTCACAAATTAAAACTAGCAGCATCTCTAGTTGCATTTAGAAAAACATTTTTCTATTGAGTCGGTTCATGACTCTTGATTCTTCTCCCTTCTTGTCTTACAGGTAAAGGGCCCAGGCATTGGGCTTCTGGGAATTTCTTTAGGGGCTGATATTTGTCTCTCCATGGCCTCATTTTTGAAGAACGTCTCAGCCACAGTTTCCATCAATGGATCTGGATTTAATGGAAACAAACCCATATACTACAAGGAGACTAGCATCCCACCATTGGGCCATGACCTGAGGAGAGTGAAGGTAGCTTTCTCAGGCCTCCTGGACATTGTGGATATAAGGAATGATATTGTGGGGGGATGTGAGAACCCCTGCATGATTCCAATAGAGAAGGCCCAGGGGCCCATCCTCTTCATTGTTGGTCAGGATGACCATAACTGGAAGAGTGAGTTATATGCCCAGATAGCCTCAGAACGGTTACAGGCCCATGGAAAGGGAAAAGCCCAGATCATCTCTTACCCTGGGACTGGGCATTACATTGAGCCTCCTTACTTCCCCATGTGTCCAGCTTCCCTGCACAGATTACTGGACAAACCGGTGATCTGGGGTGGGGAACCCAGAGCTCACTCTAAGGCCCAGATAGATGCTTGGAAGCAAATTCTAACCTTCTTCTCCAAACACCTTGGAGCTTCCCCCAAATTGTAATGCATTGGTCTGTTATTTGACAAGAGAGATTCAAGATCAGATTTTAGTGTTTAATATTTTTTCTGTGAATCAACTATCCTCTGGGTAACATTAAACTCTTGTCATTGGTCCATCGTTAAAAAGTCTACAAATAAAAAATGCTAGAGAGTGTATGAAGAAAAGAGAACTCTCTTACATCATTGGTGGGAATGTAAACTGGCACAGCCTCTACGAAAAACAGTATGGCAGTTCCTCAAAAACTAAAAAAAGAGTTTCCATATGCTCTAGGACTCCAATTTCTAGATATACGCCCAGACGAAACTATCATTCAAAAAGATACATGCACCCCTATGTTCACAGCAGCACTATTTACAACAGCCAAGACATGGAAACAACCTAAATGTCCCTTGACATATAAATGGATATAGAAGTTGGAGTGTGTGTGTGTGTGTAATATACACACAATGGACTGTTATAAAAGAGAATGAAATAAAGTCATTTGCAGGAACATGGATGGACCTAGAGATTATCATATTAAGTGAAGTAAGTCAGAAAAAGAAAGACAAATACCATATGATATCCCTCATATATGGAATCTAAAACATGACACAAATGAACATATATATCAAACAAACCTGACTCACAGATATAGAGAACAGACTTAGAGTTGCCAAGGGGGAAGGGGGGGAAGAGGGGAGGGGAGGGGAGAGAAGTATGGGGAGTTTGGGATTAGCAGAGGCAAAATATTATATATAGGATGGATAAAAAACAACACCCTACCAAATAGCACAGAGAACTATGTTCAATATCCTGCAATAAACAATACTGAGAAAGAATATATATGTATAACTGAGTCACTTTAGGGTAGAAATAAACACAACATTGTAAATCAACTCTACTTCAATAAAGTTTAAAAAAATTCGGAGTTCCCGTCGTGGCGCAGTGGTTAACGAATCTGACTAGGAACCATGAGGTTGTGGGTTCGCTCCCTGGCCTCGCTCAGTGGGTTAAGGATCCGGCGTTGCCGTGAGCTGTGGTGTAGGTTGCAGACGTGGCTCAGATCCCTCGTTGCTGTGGCTCTGGCATAGGCCGGCGGCTACAGCTCCGATTCGACCCCTGGCCTGGGAACCTCCATATGCCACGGGAGTGGCCCAAAGAAATAGCAAAAAGACCCCCCCCAAAAAAAAAAATTTCATGTCATTTGTATTAATGATGTATCTCAGGTAATTTTGTTGAGTGTTACTTTTTCACTAATTTTCTAATGTAACACATGCCTGCCTACTCAAGAAGATTCAATTAGCGGTATCAAAGTAGTAAAAGCATCCTATTAAAATTGGTGTTTTCATCTAGATGTTTTTACTTAACACTTTGAGGCACAGATGAAATTCAAAGCTGAACAAACACTGGGTTACTTCTTCTATCACTGGGAGAGAAGGGCCATCCAGTGTTTACTACTGGTTGAACTACTGGTAGCAGGGTAGAAATTCTGTTGACCAAAAGTTTACCAAAAGGTGTTGATAGAAGGAAAGACAAAATGACCTTTTTCTCATGGAGATGGGAGAAGAATACTTTGGGAGGAGGAGTTAGCATAATGGGAGCATCCAGGAGTTTCCTGGTGGCACAGCAGGTTAAGGATCTGGTGGTGTCACTGCTGTGGGATGGGATGGATCTCTGGCCCAGGAACTTCAGCATGATATGTGAAGCCCCCCCCCCCCAAAAAAAAAACAAGGGGAGCATCTGGCTCTAGAATAATTAAATCTAAATTCTCTTCCAAAGGTGAGTGACTGTGACCTATTTTCCTTCTTCCTTCTTGGCTCTAAGGGGAGACTTTGGAAAAGCATACTGTGACATTCTTAGAGGTATCAAGTCTACAAAGCACTGTGTAAGTGTATTTGAAGAGAGTATGGCCGAGAACTTTTGAAAACTGACAAAGACATCAAGCTACATATTCCAGAAGCACTGTCTATTAGCTCAGGCTTCTATAACAAAATACCGTAATTGGAGTGGCTTAAACAACAGACATTTCTTTCTCACATTTCGGGAACCTGTAAAGTCCAAGATAAACGTTCTGGCAGGTTCAGTTCCAGGTGGGGGCCTCTTCCTGGCTTACAGACAGCTGCCTTCTTCCTGTGTCCTTACCTGTTGGAGAGAGAGGGTGCTCTGGTTTCTCTTCCTCTTTTCATAAGGACACTAATCTTGTCATGGGGGACTCACTCTCATGACTTCACTTAGACCTAACAACCTCCCAAAGGCCCTTATTTCAAATACCATCGCACTGGGGTTTCAGATTTTACCATATGAATAGGATGGGGGACACTTAGTTCCTAACACCTATAAACTTCAATTTAACTACATAGAAAACGATATTTAACACATCACAGAAAACTCATTTGTGACAGTTTCATGACATAGCCATAAATTCTTTTCTTTGACATTCCTGCCACCAAGAAGTGAGAGATCTATGTCCCCTCCCCTCAAATCTGCATACATTTCTGACTGCTTCGATTCGTACAGTAGAGCAGAGTTGATGACTTCAGAAGCTAGGTCATAAAGGCCATGAAGGTCCCACCCTGTCTGCTGGAAACACTTGCTCTTGGAACCCTGAACCACCCTAAGAGGTCTGACTACTGTGAGGCTGTGATGCTGTGAGGAAACCCGAACTACATGGAGAGGCAAAGTGTAAGCACTTCCTGTGACTGTTCCAGTGGAGCCCAGCCTTTGGTCATCACAGCCCGAGTACTAGAAATGTGAGTGAGAAAGAACCTCCAGAAGATGCTAGCCCTCAGCTATTTGAATCTGCCCAGTGAAGACTTAAGATTTCCTGAGGCAGAGAATACTTGTCCCAGTCAATCGCTGTCCAAACTGTGGATTTAGGAACAAAATATTGTTTACATGATTATGTTCTGGAGTGCATTTCAGTTATCTATTCTATGTAAAAAAACACCCCAAGACAGAGTGGCTTAAAACGTTATCCATTCATTTTTCTCACTCACACGGCAGGGAAGTTGTACTGGCTGTCTGCCAGGACCTCAGGGAGGGCTTTGGGTTCACAGGGTCTCAGTCCTCTCCCTGTGGCCTTTTACAATGGCTAATTGGGCTGGGTTCCAAAAGCAAGCATCCCAACATAGCAAGGCGGAATCGCATGACCTATTTTTGACCTAGTCTTGGAAGTTACGTAGCATCACTTTTGCTGTACTCTACTGGTCAAGGCAATCACAAAAACCCACCAAGTTCAAGGAGAATATAGAGTCCACCTCTCAAAAGGAGAGCGGAAATGTTCTAGAAGAGTATGTGGAATGGAAAACATTGTAACAATCTTCAGAAAATGTGCCTTCTGGCTACAGTGGTTCACATTCCTCCTACATGTATTACATACTGACCCCTCCTTCACATTTCTCCCAAATGTCTCATTGCATTATAACATTCTGCTCAGGCTCAAAGCCCAAGATTGTATCATTTATGTCAGGATCAGGTGCAGATGAAGCTGCTCAGGTATAGTTGCTTGGGTATAGCTCCTTGAGTATCTTTCTTCTCAATCTGAAGATCTACAAACTAAAGAAACAACTGTACACACACACACACACACACACACATCTAGAATACAATCAATTGCAGGCAAGTAGAAGATAATTCTTACAGACAGTTTCTATTCAAAAATGGAGAAAATGTGGAGTTCCCATCATGATGCAGCAGAAATGAATCCGACTAGGAGCCATGAGGTTGTGGGTTTGATCCCTGACTTCGCTCAGTGGGTTAAGGATCTGGCGTTGCCATGAGCTGTGGTGTAGGTCACAGATGCGGCTCAGATCTGGCGTTACTGTGGCTGTGGTGTAGGCCAGCAGCTACAGCTCTGATTGGATTTCTAGCCTGGGAACCTCCATATGCTGCAGGTGAGGCCCTACCAAAGAGCAAAAAAAAAAAAAAAAAAGGAGCAAATGGAAGGCACATCACAGTCTAGCCTCTGGTAATTCTGAAACCCAGCTGAGAACGTTTCCTTCTATTGGTGCTCAGTTTACTCTGTTTTCTGTAGCTCTTGGTTCTGCCCCCTGAGTGGAAACCTGCATTTCCCATAAGAAATATAAATAGGCAACTAGAAATCCTGCTGGATCTGCTTCCTAGATGACAAAGATGACGCATCCAAGGGTCTCTTATTACTTTTTCTCTTTTAGTTCAAACTCATTGTGCTTCCTTCAGAATATTTCTCTTAAGAACTATGTGGGTTTTCTAAAAATATGACTGGAGGTTCACTTCATTAGGCAATACACCACCACACATCTGTTTGAGATAAGAACTTCTCTATCTGGGGCTCCTTGCGAGGATGCTGCAGGACAACATCCTTAAGACTCTCAGAAGCTCTGTTACTTAATAGACAGGATCTGTTAAGTACACTTTATTTTATTTTATTTATTTATTTTTTTTTTGGGGTCTTTTTGCTATTTCTTGGGCCGCTCCCGTGGCACATGGAGGTTCCCAGGCTAGGGGTCGAATCGGAGCTGTAGCCACTGGCCTACGCCAGAGCCACAGCAACGTGTGATCCGAGCCGCGCCTGCAACCTACACCACAGCTCACGGCAACGCCGGATCACTAACCCACTCAGCAAGGGCAGAGACGGAACCTGCAACCTCATGGTTCCTAGTCGGATTCGTTAACCACTGTGCCACGACGGGAACTCCCTGTTAAGTGCACTTTAAAATCTTCAGAGGGGCGTTCCTGTCCTGGCTCAGAAGAAACAAATCTGACTAGCATCCAGGAGGACACAGTTTCAATCCCTGGCCTTGCTCAGTGGGTTAAGGATCTGGCGTTGCCATGAGTTGTGGTTTAGGTAACAGAAGTTGCTTGGATCTGGTGTTGCTGTGGCTGTGGTGTAAGCCCGCAGCTATAGCTCCAATTGGACCCTTAGCCTGCCTGGGAACCTCCATATGCCTCAGGTTCGGCCCTAAAAAGGGAAAAAAAAAAAAAAAAATCCTTAGAGGGCCTTTTGTCACTTGGAAATGTGTTGTGGAACACTACCTTGACTCTTTCTGAGGTCTTTATAAAGGCTCGCCCACAGACCCACCCTGGATTTTACTTTGGTCTGAGGGCCTGTATTTTTTTTTTTTTTTTCTCACTCCTGAGCCATTCCTGGGCCAGAGATCAAACTGGCATCACGACAGTGGCCTGAGCCTCAGCAGTGGTCCAAGTCATAGTAGTGACAATACCAGGTTCTTAACCCACTGCACCACCAGGAAACTTCTGAGGCCATGTCTTAATTACAGAAAAATTTACCATCTGGAGAAGCTGGAAAGGACAAATTATTGTCAAACCTGGCAAGTTCTGGATGCTTCCTTTTTAGCAGTTCATTAACTCACCTCTTACTTTTTTTTTTTTTGTATTTTTCTAGGGCCGCATCCATGGCATATAGAGGTTCCCAGGCTAAGGGTATAATTGGAGCTGTAGCCGCTGGCCTACGCCAGAACCATAGCAACGCCAGATCCAAGCCACATCTGTGACCTATACCACAGCTCATGGCAACGCCAGATCCTTAACTAACTGAGCAAGGCCAGGGATCGAACCTGCAACCTCATGGTTCCTAGTCAGATTCCTTAACCACTCAGCCATGATGGGAACTCCACTCACCTCTTTCTTTTATATTCTGTCATAGGCAGCAATAAGAATCCAGGTAGCACTGTCAGTACCCTGCTGGGAAATCACTTCAGCTAGATCACTGAATTCAATAGGTACCTTTTTCTTTTTTCACATTATTGCAAGTGTCAGTGCTGCCTCTAGTTTTTAGTAAATATATCTTGCTTTCTTTTAGGCCATCAATAATAGCCTTCACGAGGCCCTTTAGGCTTTCACTAATAGTCTCTCTGGAACCCTTCCCTGGAGCCCTATCTGCCACCTAGTCCTAAAGCCACTGGTGATTCCTGTGCATATGAATTTCTTCACAGGCTGCTTAAGCTTCCTCACAGCATGATATCTGGGTTTCAAAAATGAATGTGCTGGGAGTTCCCGTTGTGGCTCAGTGGTAATGAATCTGACTAGTATCCATGAAGACTCAGGCCTGATCCCTGGCCTTGCTCAGTGGGTTAAGGATCTGGCGTTGCTGTGAGCTGTGATTTAGGTCACAGATGGGGCTCAGATCCTGAATTGCTGTGGCTGTGCTGTAGGTCAGCAGCTGCAGCTGATTCAACCCCCTAGCTGGGGAACTTCCATATGCCTCAGGCATGGCTCTAAAAAAACAAAAAGCAAAAAGCAAAAAAAAGAATGCACCAAGAAAAAACCATCAGAAATACCTGGCATTTTTATGACCTACCTTTTTAAGTCACATGGCATCACTTCAGCTGTACTCCTGGTTGAGGCAGACACAAAAACCATTGGTGCCAGGAAAATGGGTATGGGCTCTATAACCTGATGAGTAATGGCAAGCTTCTAGAAGAGCATGTGAGATGGGAGTTATTTGTTGCAGACATCTTTGGAGAATTACATCTGTCCACAGAGTTTTTTATTCTGTAGCAACAGGAAATGGAACATTGCTGCAAAGACAAAGATTAAGAACTCTTACTAGAAGCCACAGAAAAAAGGCAACCTTCAAGTGAGCAATAGTAAGTCTAACAATTGATTTCTCAACAGTAATAATGGAAACCAGAAACCACTGAAAAACCTTAAAAGTGTTGAGAGAAAACATCTGACAAACTTGGAGCCTATTCTAGCAAAATAGATCCTTAAATATGAAAGTATATATTCTTCATAAAGTTGAGTTAAAATTTTTAATAAAATCACAATAGTCATCTTCAGAAAAATAAAAGTTGTGAGAATTAATAGAGCATACCTGCAATAAAGGAAAACTGCAGTATTTTTCAATCAGAATGAAGATGACTCAGGGTGGAAGCTGGTAAATGGAATGCAATGAAAAAGGTTAAATATGTAAATAAATATAAATATTTGTAAGTAATATAGTGTGGGGCTTAAAATACATAGAAAAGATGTTTGGTATAGCTTCTATCCTCTTTGTCAAGTCTTGTTTTCTGGCCTAGCATGTGATCTATCCTGGAGAACATTTCATATTTATTTATTTATGTCTTTTTTGCCATTTCTTGGGCCACTCGCACGGCATATGGAGGTTCCCAGGCTAGGGGTCAAATTGGAGCTGTAGCCACAGGCCTACGCCAGAGCAACAGCAATGCGGGTTCCGAGCTGCATCTGCAACCTACACCATGGCTCATGGCAACACCAGATCCTTAACCCACTGAGCAAGGGCAGGGATCAAACCCGCAACCTCATGGTTCCTAGGCAAATTCGTTAACCCCTGAGCTATGATGGGAACTCCTTCATGTGCACTTTAAAAGGATTCCTATTCTACTGTTTGGGGATGTAATGTCCCATAGATATCTATTATTTCCAGCTGGTGTATTGTGTCATGTAAGACCACTGTTACCTTATTTCTGGATGATAGGTTCATTAATGTAATTAAGGTGTTAAAGTCCCCTATTATTGTATTATTGCCAATTTTTCTTTTTTTGTCTATTAATAGTTTTGCCTTATAAATTTAGGTGCCCTGTAATGGGTGCATATATGTTAATGAGTATAGTATCCTCTTCTTGTATTGAACTCTTTACCATTATATAATCTCTTTTGTTTGTCTTTTGTTCATAGCCTTTCTTTTAAAGTCTATCACATCTTATATGAATATCACTACCCCCACTTTCTGGTCATTTCTGTTTCCTTGAAATAGCTTTTTCCATTCCTTCACTTTCTGTCTGTGTGTGTCTTTAGCTCTGAAAGTAGTCTTTTGCAGGCAGCACATACATGAGACTTGTTTTTTTTTAATCCAATCCACCACTCTATTGTCTTTTGATAGGAACATTTAATCCATTGACATTTGAAGTAATTATTGACAGGTTTGTACTTATTGCTATTTTGTTTCTTTTTTTATGGTTGTTTTTGTAGTTCTTCTCTGTTCATTTCTCTTTTCCTTTGTAGTTTGATGGTTTTCTATAGAAATATGCTCGTGCTCCTTTCTTTTTTGTTTTTGTGGTACCTATTGTATGTTTTTGACTTGCGGTTACCACAGGGGTCATATATATTGACTTATACCTATATTTACTTGTTATGAACTGGTAGTCACTTAAGTTCAAACATATTCTAAAATATCTACATGCATTTTGTGTTTTTGATGTCATATTTTCATTTTTGTGTTATTCCTTAACTGTTTATTGTACTTTAGTTGCTTTTACAATTTCTGGTCTTTTAATGTTCATATTAGCTTATTTAATTGGTTGATCTTCAGCTCCTATTACATATTTTCTTTTCCTAGTGAGATTTTCTCTTTCCTATATATTCTTTTTCTTTTTTGTTCTTTTTACAGCCACACCTGAGGCATATGGAAGTTCCTAGCTAGGGGTCAAATTGGAGCTGCAGCTAAGGCCTATGCCACAGTCATAGCAATACCAGGTCTGAGCCGCATCTGTGACTTATGCCACACCTTGTGGCAATGCCAGATCCTTAACCCACTGGGAAAGGCCAGGGATCTAACCTGCATCCTCACAGAGACATCAGATCCTTAACCTGCTGAGCTGCAACGGGAACTCTTCTTTTTCCTATATAGTCTTCTTTTTCACTTAGAAAATACTCTCTAATATTTCTTTCTGTGTAAGCCTAGTATTGATGAACTCTTTTAGTTTTTGCTTATGTGAGAAGGTCTTTATTTCTCCTTTAATTGTGATTTATAATCACGCTGGTAGCCTATCCCAGGATGCAGGTTTTTTCCCTTTTAGCACTTTGAATATACACCTGATGTTATCACAAAGATCTCTTTACAAAGCAGTTCTAAGAGGGAAGTTTACAGTGATAAAGGCCTTCCTCAAGAAACAAGAAATATCTCATATAAAGAACCTAACATTAAAGAATTAGAGAAGAAGAACAAACAAAGCCCATAGTCAGCAGGAGGAAGGAAACACTACAGATTGGAGAGGAAATAAATAGAAATCAAAAAAATGATAGAAAAGATCAATGAATCCAAGAACTTTTTTTTTTAAAGATACACTAAAATTGGAAACCTTTAGCCAAGATCATCAAGATGAAAAGAGAGAGGGAGTTCCCATCGTGGCGGGGTGGTTAATGGAGCCAACTGGGAACTGTGAGGTTGTGGGTTCGATCCCTGGCCTTGTTGGGTTGAGGGTCTGGTGTTGCTGTAAGCTATGGTGTGGGTTGCAGACTCGGCTCAGATCCCACGTTGCTGTGGCTCTGGTGTAGGCCGGTGGCTGCAGCTCCGATTGGACCCCTAGCCTAGGAAACTCCATGTGCCACAGGAGCGGCCCTAGAAAAGGCAAAAAAAAAAAAAAAAAAAGATGAAAATAGAGAGGACTCAAAATAAATAATGGAAGAAGAGAAACAGCAACAAATACCACAAAGATACAAAAAATAATTTAAAAAATACTATAGTTATATTCCAACAAATTGAACAACCTAGAAGTAACAGACAAGTGTTTAGGAACATATACTATGCCACGACTGAACCAGGAAGAAAAAGACAACTTGAACAGACCAATCACCACTACTAAAACTTAATTTTTTTTTTGGTCTTTTGTCTTTTTAGGTCTGCACCTGCAGCATACGGAGGTTCCTAGGCTAGGGGTCCTATCGAAGGTGCTGCTGCTGGCCTACGCCAGAGCCACGGCAATGCCAGATCTGAGCCGTGTCTTCAACCTACACCACAGCTCACGGCAATGTCGGATCCTTAACGCACTGAGCAAGGTTAGGAATTGAACCTGCAACCTCATGGTTCCTAGTCAGATTAGTTTCTGCTGAGAATTTTACGACAGGAACTCATAAAATTGAATTTGTAATTAAAAAAAAAAAACCTCACAGCGAACAAAAGTCCAGGACTGGATGGCTTTGCAGAGGAATTCTACCAAACATACAAAGAACAACTAATACCTCTCCTCCAACTATCCCAAAGCACTGAAGAAGACAAAACACTCCAGTTTCATTCTACAAGGCCACCATTACCCTGATACCAAAACCAGATAAAGACAGTACGGAAGTTCCTGTTGTGGTTTAGTGGGTTATGAACTTGACTAGTATCTATGAGTATTTGGGTTCAGTCCTTGGCCTCGCTCAGTGGGTTAAGGATCTGGTGTTTCCATGAGCTGTGGTGTAGTTCATAGACTCTGCTTGGATCTAGCATTGCCATGGTTGTGGCATAGGCTGGCAGCTGCAGCTCTGATTCGACCCCTAGCCTGGGAACTTTCATATGCCGAAGGTGCAGCCATAAAAAACAAAACAAAAGATTGTACAAAAAAGAAAGTTAGGGAATTCCTGTTGTGGCACAGTGGAAATGAATCCAACTGGTATCCATGAGGATGCTGGTTTGATCCCTGGCCTTGCTCAGTGGGTTGGGGATCTGGCATTGCTGTGGCTGTGGTATAGGCTGGCAACTGTAGCTGGGTCCCTAGCCTGGAATCCATGGGCATGGCTGTGGGCATGGCCCTACAAAGAAAAAAGAAGAAAACAAAAGAAAGAAAATTACGGGCCAATAGTTTGAATAAATATACATAAAAAAATCCTCAACAAATATCAGGAAATCAAATCCCCCAATATATAAAAAGTATCATACACCAAATACACCACAAGTGGGATTTATTTATGAGATGCAACGATGGTTCAATATTCAGAAATCAATGTGATACACCATGATAGCAAAAGGAAGGATGAAAATCAAATGCTCATCACAAGAGTTCTCATTGTGGCTCAGTGGTAACAAACCCAATAACCACGAGGATGTGAGTTCAATCCCAGGCCTTGATCAGTGGGTTAAGGATCTGGCGTTGTCATGAACTGTGGTGTAGGTTGCAGACATAGCTTGGATCTCACATTGCTGTGGCTGTGGCCTAGGCCAGTAGCTGTAGCTCTGATTCGACCCCTAGTCTGGAAACTTCTATATGCTGTGGGTGCAGCCCTAAAAAATAAATAAATAAAAATAAAAATAAACAAGAGATGCAGAAAAAGCATTTGATATATTCACCTACATTAATTAAAAACCCTCATCAATGTTGCTATAGAAGGAATATTTCACAACATTAAAAAACTCCATTTGGAGTTCTCGCCGTGGCGCAGTGGTTAACGAATCCGACTAGGAACCATGAGGTTGCGGGTTTGGTCCCTGCCCTTGCTCAGTGGGTTAACGATCTGGCGTTGCTGCGAGCTGTGGTGTAGGTTGCAGACGCGGCTCGGATCCTGCGTTGCTATGGCTCTGGCGTAGGCTGGTGGCTACAGCTCCAATTCGACCCCTAGCCTGGGAACCTCCATATGCCATGGGAGTGGCCCAAGAAATAGCAAAAAGACAAAACAAACAAACAAACAAACAAAACCCCCCAAAACTCTATTTATGACAAACTTGCAGCTGCCATCATATGAAAGCAAAGAAAATCTGAAAGCCTTTCAGGAATATGATAAGAGTGTCCACCCTTACTACTTTTTTTTTCCATCTTTGGCTGCACCTGTGGCATATGAAGTTCCCAGGCCAGAAATGGAACCTGAGCTGCATCTGTGATTCACATCACAGCTGCAACAAAGCTTGAGTCTTAATCCACTGTGTCAGGCCAGGGATTGAACTGGCAACACCACAGAGACCAAGCCATATCATTAACCCAATGCACCACAGTGGGAAATCCCACTATTGCCACTTCTATTTAACATAGTATTAGAAGTCCTAGCCATAGCAATCAAATAAGAAAGAGAAAAGCCATCCAAATGGAAGGGAAGAATTAAAACTATCACTTTTTACAGATGACATGATACCATATACAGAACATCTTAAAATCTCCACCAAAAAACCTGTTAGAATTAAGGAGTTAAGTGAAGTTGCAGGATACAGGAATTAATATACAGAAATCTGTTGCTTTTCTCTACATTAATAATGAACTATCAGAAGGAGAAAGCAAAAAACCTCAATCTAATTTAAAATAACTTCAAAAATAATAAAATACCTATTAATAAACCTAACCAATGAGGTGAAAGACCTATACTCTGAAAACTATAAAATGATAGAAATTCAAGATGATTCAAAGAAACAGAAAAATGTCTCATGTTATTGAATTGAAAGAATTGATTTTGTTAAAATGGCCATACTACCCAAGGCAATCTACACTTTTAATACAATTCCTGTCACCTTACCCATGACATTTTTTACAGAACTAGAAGAAATTTATATGGAAATAAAAAAAGACCCGAATTGCCAAAATAATCTTGAGAAAGAAAAACAAAATTGACAAGACCCATATATATGCTGTCTTCAAGAGACCCACTTCACTTATAGGGACACATACAAATTGAAAGTGAGAGGATGGAACAAAAGGTCACTACATAATGATCAAAGGATCAATCCAAGAAGAAGATATAACAATTTTAAATGTCTACGTACCCAACATAGGTTCACCACAACATATAAGGCAACTGCTAACAACCTTAAAAGGACAAATTGACAATAACACAATAATAGTGGGGGACTTTAACACCCCACATATAGCAAGGGACAGATCATCCAAACAGAAAATCAACAAGAAAACACAGCCCCTGAATGAAGCATTAGATCAGATGGATTTAATAGGTATTTATAGGACATTCCATCCAAAAGAAACAGAATACATATTCCATGCACATGGAACATTCTCTAAGATTGATCACAACCTGGACAACAAATCAAGGCTTGGTAACTTTAAGAAAATTGAAATCATATCAAGCATCTTTTCTGACCACAATGCTATACGATTGGAAATCAACAACAAGAAAAAAACTGCAAAAAACACAAACACGTGGAGACTAAACAGCATGCCACTAAACAACCAATGGATCACTGAAGAAATCAAAGAGGAAATTAAAAAATACCTAGAAGCAAATCACAACAAAGATACAACACTCCAAAACCTACGGGATGCAGCAAAACCCATTCTTTTTTTTCTTTTTTTCTTTTTTTTTTTAAAAGCCATTCTAAGAGGAAAGTTTATAGCAATACAAGCCCACCTCAGAAACAAGAAAAAGCTCAAATAAACAACCTAACTTTACATCTAAAGCAGCTCGAGAGAGAAGAACAGACAAGACCTAAAGTTAGCAGAAGGAAAGGAATCATAAAGATCAGAGCAGAAATCAATGAAATAGAAACAAAGAAAACCATAGAAAAGATCAATGAAATGAAAAGTTGGTTCTTTGAAAAGATCAACAAAATTGATAAACCCCTAGCAAGGCTTATCAAGAAGAAAAGAGAGAGGACTCAAATCAATAAAATTAGAAAAGGAAAAGGAGAAGTAACAACAGACATCACAGAAATACAAAGCGTCATAAGAGACTACTATATGCAACTATGTGCCAACAAAATGGAAAACCTAGAAGAAATGGACAAATTCTTATAAGAAAGATACAATCTTCCAAGACTAAACCAACATGAAATAGAAAAGATGAACAGGCCAGTCACAAGAACTGAAATTGAAATTGTGATTAAAAAACTTCCAACCAACAAAAGTCCAGGACCAGATGGCTTCACAGGCAAATTCCATCAAACATTTAGAGAAGGGCTAACACCTATCCTTCTGAAACTACTCCAAAAAAATCACAGAGGAAGGGATACTCCCAAACTCATCCTATGAGGCCACCATTACCCTGATACCAAAACCAGACAAAGATACCACAAAAAAGAAAACTACAGGCCAGTTTCACTGATGAACATAGATGCAAAAATCCTCAACAAAATACCAGCAAACTGCATCCAACAATACATTAAAAGGATTGTACATCATGATCAAGTGGGATTTATCCCAGGGATGCAAGGATTCTTCAATATCCACAAATCAATCACATTAACAACCTGAAGAATAAAAATCATATGAAACTTTTGATAGATGCAGAAAAAGCCTTTGACAAAATCCAACACCCATTTCTGATAAAAACCCTTCAGAAAGTGGGCACAGAGGGAACCCACCTCAACATGATAAAGGCCATATATGACAAACCCACAGTGAACATCATTCTCAATGGTGAAAAGCTGAAAGAATTCCCGCTGAGATCAGGAACAAGACAAGGATGTCTGCGCTCACCACTACACTTCAACATAGTTTTGGAAGTCCTAGCCACAGCAATCAGAGAAGTAAAAGAGATAAAAGGAATCCAAGTTGGAAAGGAAGAAGTAAAACAATCACTATTTGTAAATGACATGATACTACACCTAGAGAATCCTAAAGACGCTACCAGGAAACTGTTAGAGCTCATCCACGAATTTGGCAAAGTCACAGGATACAAAATTAATGCACAGAAATCAATGGCATTTCTATATACTAACAATGAAAGAGCAGAAAGAGAAATTAGGGAAGCAATCCCATTTATCATAGCATCCAAAAGAATAAAATACCTAGGAGTAAGCCTACCTAAAGAGACAAAAGACCTGTACTCTGAAAACTATAAGACACTGATGAAAGAAATCAAAGATGACACAAACAGATGGAAAGACATTCCAGGCTCTTGGATTGGAAGAGTTAATATGATCAAAATGACTATACTACCTACGGCAATCTACAGATTCAATGCAATCCCTACCAAATTACCAAGGACATTTTACACAGAACTTGAAGAAACTATTTTAAACTTTGTTTGGAAGCACAAAAGACCCAGAAGATATCCTGAAAAAGAAAAATGGAGCTGGAGGAATCAGGCTCCCTGACTTCAGACTCTACTACAAAGCAACAATCATCAAAACTGTATGGTACTGGCACAAAGACAGACATATAGATCAGTGGAACAGGATAGAAAGCCCAGAATTAAGCCCACGCACCTACAGCCAACTAATCTATGACAAAGGAGGCAAGAATACACAATGGAGACAAGACAGTCCTTCAATAAGTAGTGCTGCAAAAACTGGACAGCCACATGGAAAAGAATGAAATTAGAACACTGCTAACACCATACACAAAAATAAACTCAAAATGGATCAAATACCTATATATAAGACCAGAGACTATAAAGCTCTTAGCAGAAAACAGGCCAAACACTCTCTGACATAAACGAAAGCAACATCTTCGCAGATCCACCACTTAGAGTAATGACAGTAAAAACAAAAATAAACAAATGGGACCTAATCAAACTGAAAAGTTCCTGCACAGCAAAGGAAACCCTAAACAAAACAAAAAGACAACACACAGAATGGGAGAAAATCTTTGCAAATGAACCCACTGACAAGGGATTAATCTCCAAAATTTATAAACACCTCCTACAGCTCAATACCAAAAAAACAAACAACCCCATCAAAAAATGGGCAGAAGATCCAAACAGGCAGTTCTCCAAAGAAGACAGACAGATGGCCAAAAAAACCCATGAAAACATGTTCAACATCACTCATCATTAGAGAAATGCAAATCAAAACCACAATGAGGGACCACCTTACACCAGCCAGAATGGCCATCATCAAAAAGTCTACAAACAGTAAGTGCTGGAGAGGGTGTGGAGAAAAAGGAACCCTCTTACCTTGTTGGTGGAACTGTCAATTGGTGCAACCACTGTGGAAAGCAGTATGGAGATTCCTCAGAAAACTAAACATAGAACTACCATTTGATCCAGCAATCCCACTCCTGGGCATCTATCCAGAGAAAACCAGGACTTGCAAAGACACATGTACTCCGATGTTCATTGCAGCACTATCTGTAATAGCCAAGACATGGAAACAACCCAAATGTCCATTGACAGAGGAGTGGCTCAAGAAGAGGTGGTACATATACACAATGGAATATTACTCAGCCATTAAAAGGAATGAAATAACAGCATTTTTAGCAACATGGATGGACCTAGAAATTAGCATGCCAAGTGAAGTCAGTCAGACAATGAGACACCAACATCAAATGCTTTCACTGACATGTGGAATCTTAAAAAAGGACACGATGAACTTCTTGGCAGAACAGATACTGACTCACAGACTTTTAAAAACTTATGGTTTCCAAAGGAGACAGGTTGGGGGTGGTGGGATGCACTGGGGTTGTGGGATGGAAATGCTATAAAATTGGGTTGTGATGATCACTGTACAACTATAAATGTAATAAATTCATTGAGTAATAAAAAATAAAATAGAAAAATAAATTAATTAATTAATGGGAAAATATATATATATACCTCTTGGGGGCATCCCTTCTCTGTAATTCAGAGAGTTCAGACAGCCTGCTGTTTGAGCTTACTGACAAGAATATTGTATCTTCCATACTTGTTGAGAGATTCATCTGGAAGAGTTTCTAGGAATTTGACACAGATTTCTTGCCTCCCTCTTCATTTTGGAAACTTCTATTTGTCCTCTATTTTAGTACCTGTTACTTTCTCAATATCAACAAAATTTCTACTAGGAATGTGTGTGGTTTTACCTTATCTCACCTGTGTAGGGCAGACAAAACTTTATCTCTACCCTTTTAGAGTTTCTGGGTGGGCTTTATAGTAAAACTGCCATAAGAGAGATTAACAAGAGAGAAGCATACCAAGTTTATTTTTACATGTACATTGAAGTCTCAATAAGAAAAAAGACCCAAAGTGGAAAAACCTAAGCACTAGACTGAACAGAGTAGAATACTAGATTGAACAGCGTAGAAACTGTGGAAATGTAAAATATGTAGAGAGACTAAAGGAAGCAAAATTACTGTGACCAGGTCATGTACAGGATTCTCTCAGCCTTGAGTCCTACTTCTGGTGATAAGACTGAACTTTCCTGCAGATATAGGAAGGGCACTTCTTACATGGGATTTTGGTCTTCTGCTTTCAAGGAGAAAAAGAGATGAATGCCCTTCTGGCACCTGCCTTTTTCCGAGTGCCTTTAGCTCAAAATAACCAACATGCCAAAGTGATATATCTTGGTGTGTCATCCCCTGAACCCTTCACCACAGTGACTTGACTTTGAGAAATGAAGATAAACTGAGGGAGAACTTTCATCTTGTGAAATACTGTTATGTGCTTAATTTCTTCTTGTTTCCTAACATGTTTTTTCTAATATGAAGTTTTGAGTTAAAATCTAAAGCACAAGAGTCTTCTAAAAACAACTTCCATATTCCCCATTGTGGCTCAGCAGTTGACGAACCCAAGTAGTATCTATGAGGACACATGTTCGATCCCTGGCCTCACTCAGTGGGTTAAGGATCTGGCGTTGCCGTGAGCTGCCGTGAGCTGTGGTATAGGTTGCAGACATGGCTTGTATTCTGTGTTTCTGTGGCGTGGCATAGGCCAGTGGCTACAGCTCTGATTGAACTTCCACTCGAAGACAAAAGACCAAAAACAAACAAACAAAAACCAACTTCCACATTCCTAATTGGTCCTATTAATAGTTATAATGCCTGTTAATCCCATATTTTCTTTCTCTAAATTCTAAAAATTTCCTTTCTGGTTCTAACTTCAATACCATAATGTATCTCCTCCAGTGCCCTCAGGGATATTGTAAAGTGCTTACCCAGCAACATTACCCTTTTCCTTGGTATAAGAATTCCTGGGAGTTCCCGTGGTGGCGCAGTGGTTAACAAATCCGACTAGGAACCATGAGGTTGCGGGTTGGATCCCTGGCCTTGCTCAGTGGGTTAAGGACCTGGTGTTGCCGTGAGCTGTGGTGTGGGTCGCAGATGCGGCTCAGATCCCGAGTTGCTGTGGCTCTGGTGAAGGCCGGCGGCTACAGCTCCGATTCTACGCCTAGCCTGCGAACCTCCATATGCCGCGGGAGCGGCTCAAGAAAAGGCAAAAAGATAAAAAAAAAAAAAAAGAATTCCTGATTTTCATTCCTGAATTGGCCATCTCCTGCAGCTATAGGCATCAGGGAATGCTACCCCCACTGAGACCGCAAGGTCAATGATAGTGATCCCTTCTCAGTTTAGGTCCATCGCAACATTCTATCCAGGGGAAACTATGTGATTTAGGTGGCATATATGGAATTCTGGATGTTCTCTCTCCCAGAAAACATGGACAAAGATACAAGAAGCCCCAATGATTCTAGCAGCCACCATATGACATTATGAATGGCAGAGTGGAAAGAAAGAAACCATTCTTGGTGTCATCATTGAGCTACTGGATCACTCAAATATGAAGCCAGGACTTTTCCTGACTTTCTATCCAATAAATGTCCTTATTTTTTAAAAAGGACTTTATTTATTTATTTACTTATTACTTACTGCTTTTTAGGGCTACACCTGCAGCACATGGGAATACCCAAGCTAGGAATCAAATCAGATCTGCAGCTGCTGGCCTAAACCACAGCTCATAGCAACGCTGGATCCTTAACCCACTGAGTGAGGCCAGAGATCAAACACACATCCTCATGGATACTAGTTGGGTTTGTAACCTTCTGAATCACAATAGGAACTCCTGTAAGGATTTTATTTTTAGAGTAGTTTTAGGTTCACAGTTAATTGAGAAGATACAGCAATTTCCTATACATGCCCTTCCGTCCACCACATTCACAACCTCCCTCACTATCAACGTCCCACATCACAGTGCTACATTTAGTCTAATTGATGAGACTGCACAGATCCATTATTGTTACCCAAAGTCCCTGGTTTGCATTAGGATTATCTCTTGGTGGTATACATTCTATGACTTTAGTCAAAAGTATCATAACATGGCTTTTTTGCAGAATGTCATGAAGTTGAAACTGTACAGAATGTAGCCTTTTTAGATTGGTGGCTTTCAACTAGGAATATGCATTGAAGATTCTACCACATCTTTTCATAGCTTAATAGCTCATTTTATATTTATTGCTGAATAATAGTCCACTGTCTGCAATGAAACCTACTGGATAGACAAGCTGAAGGATATCTTGGTTGCACCTAAGTTTTATCACTCTTCTCACATTTTGAAGCAAGTTGGGCACCAATCTTCAGTAGCTCTTGTATAAGCCTTGATTTATGAATTCAGGCTGTTTTTAATGACGTAGTTTTGCCAACCAGAACACCTACACTGGCTTCCAAGATTGGCATGGAAAGAGTATAGGGAATCATGTTTTATGTCCAGCCTAGAGGGCATCATTTTGCCCTCACTCCACTGACAGAACTTAGTTATATAAATTTCAAAACTACAGAGGAGGCCAGGAAATATTGTTGTCGTTCTATTTTCCAGGAAGGAGAAATAAATGGTAGCATTAACTAATGTAAAAGTGCATTCAGGGTGTTCCCTGGTGGCCTAGTAGTTAAGGATTCATCATTGTCATTGCTATGGCTCTGGTTAGATCCCTGCCCAGGAACTTCTAAAGGCCAGCAGGCACGGCCCCCCAGAAAGTGCATTCAGGATGCTTATGGCATTGGGAACCAATCAGGCTGTCTGAAAACACATCCTAACTGAGCTACGGGTCCCTGGGGCATTTTGGCCCAGGGAATACTTGAGATGACACTCGATAAAATGTGAATAATCTGCTTGGGGAAGCACACTGGTAAATATATGGACTTAATATTTCCACAATGGACAGAGGCGACAGAGACGGGGGTGTGGCAGGGAGGAGAAAAGGCAGGAGTAGGTGTGTGTAGGGAGGACTACACGAAATACCTCCAGTTCAAGAAGAAAGGAAAAAAGCCCCCCCACCCCATTTTTAAAATGGAGACAGGAAGGTTGTCCCCAGTGAGTCTGCTTGTTCAGGGACCTGATGTTAAGCATGTAGTGACATTCACACACCCCACGCATTTACATAGAACTTACAACCACTTCTCATTCAGGAGGAGGCCTGTTGGGGGGGTAAAAAAGACTTCTACAAGTTCAGAAGAAACATGCAAGCTATACCTAACCTCACTAGTCTAACCCTTCATTTATAAATATAAATGGACTATAAGGAAAACCAATAGCATGAACCATAAGAACCACATTGAACAAACAGAATCAGTGATCTAAAAGTAAACACAGATTATCCAGGGAATCACATCTCTTAGAAAAAACTGTCACTGACATCCTAGGATTTGATATTGAGAATATTTTATCAGAAAAGAAGAAAAAGTTGCAAATTTTTTAAATCTGAGAAAAGAATTTATTAGAAATGACTAATATGATTACTGAGATACACAATTCAGTAGATAAGCTGAAAAAGAAAACAGACATGACTAACAGCTAAATTAGGGATAGGAAGGAAGAGATGAGAAAAGCTTTTACAAGTTTGCTGAAACAGGAGATGGGATGTGTACGATAAAAAATTAAGGCATAGAAGACAATAACATTACTCTGTTCTACTAGTAGCAATGGTTGTGGTTTGGGATTAACCCATTTACAACACAGAACAGACTTCATCCAGCACCAAGTTTACTTAGATTTAAGAATTTAAGATAAAGAATTTAAGAGAAAACACAGCCACCACATAAAATCACTCTGTACTTGGGATGCATGTGGTCACCGGAGATGAGGCTGAGTATTTGTAGACAACTTTTGGCTTCAAAGTAAAAGCCTCTCTCTATACAGAAAAGAAAGTCTTAACAATTTTCCAATTGTGTGTTGAAGAATTAACACTACCAAAAGAGAGGCCTGGTTTTTACCCTAGCTACAAGGAGGTAATCTCTGGGCTTTTGGAATGTTATAGCTGAATAAGTATCTTTCCTTAGAGGGACTTGGGTCCCACTAGATGATTTAGGGTGTGGGCTGTCCACACCAGAAAACCAATAGTGTGATTCAGAGTGGGGGCTTTGGATACCAAACCATCCTGCAGACTGAGGGGTGAGATCAACCATGTGTACAATCAATCAATCATGTCTATGTAATGAAGCCAAATAAAACTCTAAACACTGGGGTTAAAGTGAGCTTCTTCCTTGTGCAAATTACTGCACATCAAGGCCAGGAGAGTAACATGTCTTTGTTTGTTTGTCTGTTTGTTTGTTTGTTTGTTTGATAGTCAAGGAATAGATTTATTAAGATAGGACACTTGTGAGGGATACAGGCAGGCAGGCAAGGAGGGTCTGCCCCAAGGATTAGGTAGGCTACATATTTACAATCCAAGGAAAGTGGGCAAGAGTAATGTCTTGATCCTACCAGAGAGGATAACAAAAGCTTCACCTCAGAAATATGCCTGACTCTGCCCTATACACATTTTCCCTTGGCTGATTTTAATATGTGTCTTTTCTAGTAATAAGTCATACCAGGAATATGATAGCTTTCACTGTGTTCTGTGAGTCCTTCCAGGAAAATCATTGAAATGGTAGGTGGTTCTGGGAACCCCAGCCTCACCCAAACTTACTATTGGTGTCAAAAGTGAGAGTGATCTTTTCTAAGAACTGTTCCTTCTGACTTTGAAATTTCCCCACTCTGCACCAATTCTAATGAAGTAGATAACGGATCATTTCTTCGGCTGCCTATCATATGAACCTCCTTTCTGAGTTACCACAGTTTCTTTAGTCTTATGAGATGTGCTGTGATAAAGGGCCCAACTATCACAACAGAATTTAGAAAGAGCATTAGAGGTAGAGATGATTGGTAGTGAAAGAAAATCCCTCAAACGGTGGCTTAAACAAGATAATTTCTCTCTCACAAAAACTGCAGGTAAGTGGCAGGGTGCAAGGATTATTTTCTGCAGTGTCACGTGCCCTAGCTCTGCTGTCATCACTAAGTAGCTTCACCATCATGGTACAAAGAAAGCTAGCTGCTCCAGTTCCAGCTACTGGGTAGGATTCTAGCCAGCAGGAAGAAGAAAGGGGCAGGGGAGGGGCACACTATCTCCCTTGAGAATACTTTCCTAAGTTTTCACCTTCTACTTCTGACTCCATGCTATTAGTTAGAACTTTGTTATGTGTCCATGTCAAGCTGCAAGGGAGGTGGGGAAATACAGTGTTTATTTCTGGTAGCTATGTAATCTTAAAATATGCAATCTAGCAAGACAACAGAATGGTCATAGACATTTCTATATCCAAAAATACAGTTTCAAATATATAAAGAAAATATCTTAGAAAAACAAAAAGAAAACTAAAGATCTACAATAATCATATCAGTATTTAAACTAATTGGAGACTGACAGATATAAGATAAACAATAAGTATATAGAAGATATGAATATATCAGTAATAAATTTGAGTAGACAGAGACAGAGCCAGAGAGAAAAAGAGAGTTGGAAACTTTGTTCCTAACAGATAATACATGTTCTTTACAAATAATCTTGGAATCTTTATAAAAGTTGACAATGTATATAGAACATTAAAAAATTCAACAAAGGCCCAAGAGTATTATGATACAAACTATGTGCTCTAAATACCATTTAAGGAAATAAGAAATAAAGATTTACAACCCTCTTGGAGTATTAACACCCTTCTGGGAGAGATGAAAAGTGGAACTTTAAACACTTTGGAAAACATAGGAGCTCCTAATAGCTCTATCTTCTAAAGTCACAGATTTAATTAAAAGTTGGTAAAACAAGAAGATTTAAATGTTACTTAAAATTACAACCAAAAGAGGAATTCCCGTCATGGTGCAGTGGAAATGAATCCAACTAGGAACCATGAGGTTGCCAGTTCAATCCCTGGCCTTGCTCAGTGGGTTAAGAATCTGGCATTGCTGTGAGCTGTGGTGTAGGTTGCAGACGCGGCTTGGATCTGGCATTGCTGTAGCTCTGGCATAGGCTGGCAGCTATAGCTCTGATTAGACCCCTAGCCTGGGAACCTCCATATGCCGCAGGTATGGCCCTAAAATGACAAAAGACAAAAGACCAAAAAAAAAAAAAAAACAACCAAAAGAAGAGCCAAAAATAATAATAAATTTATCAAACACTGCGAAGAGGAAGAAAGAAGAAGCGAATTGAGACTGTGAACAATTCTAATATGCAAAAATTAAGAATTAGAAAAAGACAGAGTTCCTGTTGTGGCTCAGTGGGTTAAGAACCCAACATGTTGTCTGAGAGGATGTGGGTTTGATCACTGGTCTCCCTTGGGTTAAGGATCCAGCATTGCTGCAAGCTGAGGCAGATAGATGTGGCTGATATCCTGCATCACTCTGGCTGTGGCACAGGCCAGCAGCTGCAGCTCAAATCGACCCCTAGCCCAGGAACTTTCTATATGCTGCAGGTGCAGCTCTTAAAAAAAAAAAGAATTAGAAAAAGAGGCACACTACATAATATAATGGAGGTAACCATAAAAACTAGCGAAAACAGAAAACAGAGACACTTGAAAGAAGTTACTCAAAGAACATGAGATTTTGGGACAGAGAAGGGGTGGAAAAGAAGACTGCTGTGTTGCATTTTATGTTCTTTCCTATCCTAATACTTACTACAATGTGGAAATTACTTGAGAAAAAATTTAAAATTTCAATTTATATAATAGCTGCTTCTAAATAACTTGGATTAAAAAGTAGCTATAGGAAACTGAAAGCTATTTGAAAATTATGAGGAAACAATAATGAAAAAATACTGTTAACTGTTGAATAACACAAGTTTGAACTGAATAGAACAAGTTATACATGGAATTTTTTCTTTTTTTCTTTTTCTTTTTTTGGTCTTTTTAGGGCCACACCTGTAGCATATGGAAGTTCCTGGGTTAAGGGTCTAATCAGAGCTGTAGCCACCAGCCTACACCACAGCCACAGCAATGCCAGATCCAAGCCTTGTCTGCATCCTATACCACAGTTCACGGCAACACCAGATCCTTAACGCACTGAGCAAGGCCAGGGATCGAACCTGTGTCCTCATGGATGCTAGTCAGATTCATTTCTGCTGAGCCAAGATGGGAAATCCTATACATGGATTTTTTTCAATAAATATGTACTACACCACCCATGGCTGGTTGAATATGTGGATGCAGAACCACAGATAAAGAAGACAAACTGTAAAGTTATACTCAGGTGTTTGCACTGGGGGTTGCTGCCCCTAACCCCTCAGATGTTTAAGGGTCAACAGTACTTCATATAAAATCAAATGTAACCATACTGGTATTGAGAAGTGAAGTATAGCCCTAAATCAACTTATTAGTATATAAAAAAAAAACCCTCATCATTCAACTCAATAAAGTTTTAACAATTTAACCATATCAATGAAAGAAAGAAGGCACTGACAAAAAAGTAAAGCAGATACTACAGACACAGAAAAGAGGAAGAAACAATAATATGAAAAATGAAAAGGTTGATCAGAATTAAAGTACAACCAGCCCCCCAAATATATGAGTTCTACATCTGTGGATTCAACTAAAATCCACAGAAAATATTCAGGGAAAAGAAAGGCTGGGGGAAAAATGTAATTGTAATGTATACATGTAAGGATAACCTGACCCCCTTGCTGTACAGTGGGAAAATAAAAATAAAAAAAAATTCAGGGAGGAGTTCCCATTGTGGCTCAGAGGGAGCAAACCTGACTAGTTACTATCCATAAGGATGCAAGTTCGATCCCTGGCCTTGTTCAGTGGGTTAAGGATCCGTGGTTGCCATGAACTATGTGTAGGTCAAAGACACCTCAGATCCTGTGTTGCTGTGGCTATGGCATAGGGCAGCCGATGCAGCTCCAATTTGATCCCCAGCCTGGGAACTTCCAAATGCCACACGTGTGGCCCTAAAAAAAAGAAAAAAAAATTAGGGAAAAAATGCCAAAAAGTTCCCAAAAGGTAAACTTGAATTTGCTTATTCAGGCAAATAATAACAGCTTTCACACTGTATTTACATTTTATATTAAGTATTGTAAATAATTTAGAGATGACTTAAACTACATAGGAGGATGTTAATAGATTATATGCAAATACTATGCCATTTTATATAAGGAACTTGATCATTTGTAGATTTTGGTATCTTTAGGGGATACTGATGGACAAATTTATTCTAAGATCTGTCATATTTGAGAAAAAGGTAAAGATTCTAACTGTCCACTCTGTTAACATTTCAATAGTAACCATTAGAAGTAGTTACATTTTCAAAAATTTTCACTTTGCTGTACAGTAGAAATTGACAGAACACTGTAAACCAACCATAATGGAAAAAAAAGAAAGAGTGAAAGAGAAGTGCAATTTAGGACCTTGTATATATTAAAATGTTTTTATCCTCATTCTTGAAAAAAAAAGAAAAAAAGAATGGATAAGTAATGAGGTCTTACAGTACAGCACAGGGAACTATATCCAGTCTTTTGGGATAGAACATAATAGAGGATAATAGGAGAAAAAGAATGTGTGTGTATATATATATGTGTGTGTGTGTGTATATATATATATGCATAACTGGGTCACTTTGCTGTACAGCAGAAATTGATATAACATTGTAAATCAACTACAATAAAAAATTAAAGAAACAAAAATTTAAAAATAACTACTAAAATAAAATAATGTTTCATTTACATATGAAGAGAAGAGAAATGCAAGAAAAAAAGAACCTTATCAAATCCAAAAAGGGGAAGAAAGAAGTACAAAAGAAGCATAGAGGGAGTTCCCGTCGTGGCACAGTGGTTAACGAATCCGACCAGGAACCATGAGGTTGAGGGTTCGATACCTGGCCTTGCTCAGTGGGTTAAGGATCCAGCATTGCCATGAGCTATGGTGTAGGTCACAGATGCGGCTTGGATCCCGAGTTGCTGTGGCTCTGGCATAGGCCGGCGGCTACAGCTCCGATTCTACCTCTAGCCTGGGAACCTCCATATGCCGCGGGAGCGGCCCTAGAAAAGGCAAAAAGACAAAAGACAAAAAAAAAAAAAAGAAGCATAGAGAAAGCATACAATAAAATGGTAGAAAGATCTGAATATATCAGTAGTCATTATAATTATTCATGGATCAAACTTGCCTGTTAACATAAATGAATTGTCAGACTAGTCTAGCATTGTCTTGTCAATGACTTGGGTCACTGTGATGGCATGGGTTCAATTCCTGGCCTGGGAAACCACATGCCATGGGCATGGCCATGAAAATGTGTGTGTGTGTGTATGTGTATAACTTTAAAAAGGAAAACCGAGAAAATGATACATCAAGTACATACTAAGAAAAAGAAAACTGGGGTTACTGTATTAATATCAGTCCAAATGAGTCCAAGGCAAAAAAGTATAATTATAGGTAAAGGAGATGATGATTTTTTTTTAAAGTTCAATTCGCCAAGAAAATATAACAATTCTAAACTTGTTGCAATTAATAAGATCAAAATATAAAGGATAAAGGTATTTCAAGAAAATATAGGAACTTTATTTTTTTAATCTGAAGAGTATTTATGTTTGGGTTTGCTCAAAAGCAGACCCTAAAATTAAAAACATTGTTGAATAAAAATAATGAAGACTTACGGAGTTCCCGTTGTGGTGCACCAGAAACGAACCCTGACTAGGAACCATGAGGTTGTGGGTTCAATCCCTGGCCTCACTCAGTGGGTCAAGGATCCGGCATTGCCATGAGCTGTGGTGTAGGTCGCAGATGTGGCTCGGATCTGGCGTTGCTATGGCTCTGGTGTAGGCCGGCAGCAACAGCTCTGATTGGACCCCTAGCCTGGGAGCCTCCATATACCTCAGGTGCAGCCCTAAAAAAAGGAAAAAAGACAAAAAGACAACAACAACAACAACAACAACAACAAAAGACCTAAGTAATGGAAAGACATCTCATTTCATGGATCAAAAGACTTAATATTAAGTTCTGGAGTTCCCGTTGTGGCACATCAGAAACAAATCTGACTAGGAACCATGAGGTTGCAGGTTCAATCCCTGGCCTCGTGCTCAGTGGGTTAAGGATCCAGTGCTACCATGAGCTGTGGTGTAGGCCAGCAGCTGTAGCTCGGATTCAACCCTTAGCCTGGGAACATCCATATGCCTCAGGTGCGGCCCTAAAAACAAACAAAAAAGAAGACTTCATATTAAGTCTTAGTTAATTTAGCTGATCTACATTAAGATAGCAGTACTTCCTATTATGGGCTGAATTGTGGCTCCCTGAAATTTATATGTTTAAGTTCTAATCCCCAGTATGACAGAATGTGACTGTACTGAAAATAGGGCCTTTAAGGAGGTAAAGTATATGAGGTCATATGTGTAGGCCCTAGTCCAATATCACTGGTGTCCTTATAAGAAGAGGAGATTAGGAAACAAACATGCATGAGAAAAGAGCATGTGAAGATACAAGGAGAAGATGGTCATCCATGAGCCAAGGAGAGAGGCCTGAAAAAGATGCTTCCCTCGTGGCACAGGAAAAATGAAACATGCTGACACCTTGATCTTGAATTTCTACTCTCCAAAACTGCCCCCAAATAAATTTCTGTTGTTTCAGCCACTCTATCTGTAGCTGCAAGACCTGGCAACCTAATAGACTCTGAAAATTGATCTACAGACTCAAGGTAAACGCCATCAAAATTCCAGCTGGCTTCTTTGCATAAATTGGCAAGTTGATCCTAGAATTCCTATGGAAACTCAAGAAACCCATAATCTTGACAAAGAAAAATAATGCTGGATGACTCACAATTCCCAATTTTAAAATTTACTAGAAAGCAACAGTAATTAAGACAACATGGTATATGCTTAAGAATAGACGAAAAGATCAATGGAACAGAAATGAGATTCGAGAAATAAATTCTCACATTTACAATGATTTTTGACAAGAAAATTCAAGGGGGAAAGAATGATCTTTTCAACAAATTGTATTGACACAATAGGACAGCTACATGCAAAGAATGCATTTCAATCTCACCTCACAACAAACAAAAAATCAACTAAAAACTGGGCCAAAGGCATCAATGTAAGAGCTACTCATACAGAATTCTTAGAAGAAAATAAAGAAGTAAATCTTTATAACCTTGGATTAGGTAATGGTTTGACATCAAAGTATAAGCAACAAAAGAAAAAAATAAATGGTTGGGTTTTTTTGTTTGTTTGTTTTTGTTTTTTTTTAAGGGCTGCACTTGTGGCATATGGACGCTCCCTGGTTAGGGGTTGAATTGGAGCTATAGGTGCCAGCCTACACCACAGCCACAGAAACTAGGGATCCAAGCTGTGTCTGTGACCTACACCACTGCTCACAGCAACACTGGATCCTTAACCCACTGAATGAGGCCAGGGATTGAATCCACATCCTCATGAAAACTACTTGGGCTCATTATCACTGAACCACGATGGGAACTCCCAGGAAAAAAATAAATGAATTGGATATCAAAATTGAAAATGTTTATGCATCAAAGGATACTACTAAAAATTAAAAGACAACTCACAAAATGATAAAAAATATTTCCAAATCGCATATATATTAGGGACTTGTATCTAGAATGTATAAAGAACTTTCATCTGAATAGTAAAAAGCAGCAAGGGAGAAAGCAACTGATAACATACAAGAGAACCCCCATAAGAATGTCAGTAGACTTTTCAGCAGAAACTATGCAGTCCAGAAAGGAGCAGCAAAATATATTTAAAATGATGAAAGAAAAAACCTACAACCAAGAACAGTCTACCCAGCAAGGCTATCACTCAGATTTGAAGGAGAGATAGAGTTTTAAAGGCAAACAAAAACCAAAAGAGTTTGGCATTACTAAACTACTTTAAAAGAAACAATAAAAAAAAAAAACTTTCCTTAGCAGAAAAGAATAGGCCACGACTAGAAATATTAAAAGTATGAAAGAAGAAATCTTGTTGGTAAAGGTGCAGTAAAGGTGGGTAGATCAACCTCTTATAAAGCAAAGTTAAAAGACAAAGTAGTCAGGGGGGTAGGGGAAGGATGGATTGGAAATTGGGGGTTAGCAGATGCAAACAATCATATATCGAATGGATAAACAACAAGGTCCTACTGAGTAGCACAGTGAACTACATTCATTATACTTTGATAAACCATAATGTAAAAGAATATGAAAAGAATGTTCCTGCTGTGGTGCAATGGGATTGTCAGCTTCTCTTCAGTGCCAGGACATAGGTTCCATCCCTACCTGGCACAGTGGGTTAAAGGCACTGCCACAACTGTGGCTTAGGCCATAATCACAGCTCAGATCTGTTCCTGGCCTGGGAACTCCATATGCTGCAGGGCAGCAAAAAAAAAAAAAAAAAAAAAAGTTAAGACATACACAAAATCGGAGTTCCCTTCGTGTTACAGTGGAAACAAATCTGACTAACCCATGAGGATGCGGGTTTGATCCCTGGCCTCACTCAGTGGGTCAGAGATCCAGCACTGCAGTGTGCGGTGGTATATGTCGCAGATGTGGCTCAGATCCCGCATTGCTGTGGCTGTGGTGTAGGCCAGCAGCTGTAGCTCTGATTCAACCCCTACCCTGGGAACTTCCATATACTGCAGGTGAAGCCCTTAAAAAGCAAAAAAAAAAAAAAAAAGATATACACAAAATAAAAGGATGTAAAATATGACATCACAAACAAGAAACAGTGGGGGTGGGGTATAGAGAGTAAAAATGGACAGTGGTTAAAATGAATCTGAAATTAAGATATGAGAAACTCAAATAATCACATATACATGTGGATTTCTATGATTAAAAACCTCCTGGCCACCACAAACAATATTCTATAATGGATACATAAACAAACACACACAAAAGAGAGGAATGTAAATAAATATAACACTATAGTCATCAAATCACAAGGGAAGAAACAAAAAAGAGCTACAAAACCAACGAGAATACAATTAATAAAATGGCAATAAGTACATATTTATCAATAATTACTTTATGAGTTCCCTGGTAGCTCAGCAGCTTAAAGATCCAATATTGTCACTGCTGTGGCTTAGGTCCTTTTTCACAGAACTAGCACAAATAATCCTAAAATTTTATGGAAACACAAAAGACCCAGAATAGCCAAAAGCAATGTTGAGCAAGTAGAACAAAGGTGGGGTGATCATCCTCCATGATTTCAAACTACACTACAAAGCTATAGTCATCAAAACATTATAGCACTGGTGTAAAAACAGACACATATATCAATAGAACAGAACAGAAAGCCCAGGAATAAATCCATGCTTATGTGGACAATTTACCTAGGACAGAGGGCACAAGAATACATAATGGTGAAAAGATAGATTGTTCAATAAATAGTGCTGGGAAAACTGGTCAGCTAGTGCAAATAAATCAAACTGGACTATTATCTCACACCATACACAAAAATAAACCCAAAATGGATTAAAGACTTAAATGTAAAACCTGAAACTCCTAGAAGAAAACATAGACAGTATGTTCCTTGTCAATGGTCCTAGCAATATTTTTAAAAATTTTATTGGATTATAGTTGACTTAAAAAGTTAGGTAGTTTCAGATGTACAGCAAGGTAAACCAGTTATACATATACATATATCCATTCCTTTTAATATTTATTTGGATATGTCTCTTCATTAAAGGGAAACAGTAAAAATAAACAAGTGGAACCACATCAAATTAAAGAGCTTTTGCAGAGCAAAGGAAACCATCAACAAAATGAAAAGACAGCCTATTGAATGAGAGAAGATATTTGCATACAATATATCTGATAAAGGGTTAATTGTTAAAATATTCATAGAACTCATCATGACAAAAACAAACAACTTGTTAAAAAAATGGGCAGACGACTTGCATAAACATTTTTCCAAAGAAGACATGCAGATCATCAGGGGAATGAAAATCAAACCACAATGAGATATCACCTCACATTTGTCAAATGACTATTATCAGAAAGACCACAAACAAGTACCAGCCTCAAATGAACCTATCTACAATACAGAAATGAACTCACAGACATAAAGAATAGACTTGTGGTTCCCAAGAAGGTGGAGGGAAGGAGTGGGATGGATAGGGAGTTTGAGATTAGTAGATGCAAACTATTATGTTTAGAATGGATAAACAATGAAGTCCTACTATACAGCATAGGGAACTATATCCAATCTCTTGGGATAGAAGATAATATAAGAAAAGGAATGTATACATATGTATGTATGGATCACTTTGCTGAACAGTAGAAATTGGCACAACATTGTAAATCAACTATAATTTTAAAAATTTTAAAAATAAAGAGTAATCACCAAAACGTTAAAAAAAAAAAAAGTGCCAGCTTGAAAGTAGAGAAAAATGAATCCTCCTCTACTGTTGGTGGGAATGTAAATTGGTGCAGTCACTCTGGAAAACAGTATGGAGGTTCCTCAAAAATTAAAAATAGCATACTGATAAGATCCAGCAAGTCCATTGCTGAGTTTTTTTCCCTAAAGAAAACAAAAAACAAAAATACTAATTCAAACATGTACGCCATGTTCACTGCAGCATTATTTACGATAGCCAAGATACAGACGCCACCTAAATATCCATCAACAGATTAAAGAAGATGACACATACACACACACACACTCTCTCTCTCTCTCTCTCTCTGAAATATTACTGAGCCATAAAAAAGGATGAAATCCAGCAACTTACTGCAACATGGATGAACCTTGAGGATATTATGCTAAGTAAATATATCAGACAGAGAAAGAGAAATACTGTATAATTTCACTTATATAAGGAATCTAAGAAACAAAGAAACAAAACAAGACAGAAATAGACTCAGAGATACAGGGAAGATATGAGTGGTTGTCAGAGGGGAAGGATAAGTGGTTCAGTGAAACAGGTAAAGGACATTAAGAAGCACACACTTCAATCACAAAGTAATTCAGTCACAGGAATGAAATGTATAACATGGGGAATATGGTCAATAATATTGTAATAACATTGTATGGTGACAGATGGTAACTAGATTTATGGAAGTGATTATTTTTTAATGTATAGAAATATTGAATGACTATGTTATGCACTTGGAACTAACATAAGGTGTAGATCAATTATACAATTTGTAAAAAACCAGCAAAAGATATGGATACCTCAGCAAAGAAGATAGATGACAAGCATATGAAGAAATGTTCAACATCATATATCATTACAGAACTGCAAATTAAAATAACAATGACGTATACTATACACCTATTAAAATGACTGAACTCTAAAATACTGACAAAAGCAAATGCTAGAGAAGATATGGAGCAAGAGGACTTCTCATTTATTGCTGGTAAAAATGCAAAATGGTACAGCCACTTTGGAAGACAGTTACCTATTTCTATAAAGCTAATCGTTGGAGTTCCCACTGTGGTGAAGTGGTTAACGACTAGGAACCATGAGGTTGCGGGTTTGGTCCCTGCCCTTGCTCAGTGGGTTAAGGGTCCGGTGTTGCCGTGAGCTGTGGTGTAGGTTGCAGACGCGGCTCGGATCCCGCATTGCTGTGGCCCTGGTGTAGGCCAGTGGCTGCATCTCTGGTTAGACCCCTAGCTTGGGAACCTCCACCTGCCTCGGGAGCGGCCCTAGAAAAGGCAAAAAGACAAATAAATAAATAAACAAGCTAATTGTAGCCTTATTATATGATCTAGCAATCAATCTCCTAGGTATTCATCTAAATAAACTGAAAACCTATGTCCACATAAAAAAATGCACATGGATGTTTACAACAGCTTTACTCAGATTTGCCAAAACTTGGAAGCAACAAAGATGTGTTTCAACATGTGAATGGATAAACAAATCATATACACTGATGTACTGTACATCCATACAAGAGACTATTACTCAGCAATAAAAAGCAGTAAGCTATAAATTTTCAGAATAACATGGAAAAAGCTTAGATGCATATTGCTAAATGAAAGACGACAATATGAAATGCTACATACTGTACAACTCCAACTATATGACATGCTGGAAATGGAAAAACTATACAGTAAAAAGATCAGTGGTTGCCTGAGATGGAAAGAGGGTACAAGTGGGTGAAGCACACAGGATTTTCAGGTCAATGAAACTATTCCGTAGGAAGCTGTTAATGGTGGAAACATGACATTGTGCATTTGCCAATTTCTACGGAAGGGTACAAGCATACCTTGGAGATACCGCAGGTTTGGCTTCAGACTATCACAAAACCAGTCACATCAACTTTTTGGTTTCCCAGTGCATATAAAAATTATGTTTATACTATATCGTAATCTATTGGATGTGCAATAGCATTATGTCTTTAAAAATAGTGTACATGCCTTAATTTAAAAATAATGGTGTTGGGAAATGATGCCGATAGACTTGTTTGATGCAGGGTTGCCAAAAACCTTCAATTTGTAAAAAACTCCATATCCGCAAAGAGCAATAAAAGGAGGTATACCTGAATTTAAACTTAAGTTAATAAAGCATCAAATTGGCCCATCCAATGTAACAAACATTCCACAGTAATGCAAAATATTAATAATAGAGAAAATTGTGTGGGAAGGGAAAGTGGGGATCTGGGAATTCTCTATACTTTCTGTTTAACTGTAAAGTTAAAATTTCTTAACAAATAATGTCCGTAGTATTTTAAAAATTAAAATTTATATTAAAGTGGATGAAGTGAGAAAATAATTTTAAAATGTAATATGCTTTTTTTTTTGTGTCTTTTTGCCTTTTCTAGGGCCGCTCCCATGGCCTATGGAGGTTCCTGGGCTAGGGGTCGAATCGGAGCTGTAGCCACCAGCCTACGCCAGAGCCACAGCAACATAGAATCTGAGCCGCATCTGCAACCTACACCACAGCTCACAGCAACGCCAGATCCTTAACCCACTGACCAAGGCCAGGGATCCAATCCACAACCTCATGGTTCCTAGTCAGATTCGTTAACCACTGTGTCATGACGGGAACTCCAAAATGTAACTTGTTTTTAATTTTAAAAAGCAAGCAAACAATGACAAAAAGTATAATACTATAGTGTATTCACACACCGATATATTTACCTACTTTAAACATTCAGAATCAAAATCTAGTTGGATGCACTCATTTTTGAGGGAAAGTAACATGGATAGAGAAAAGACATCATTCTACATTGTAAACTTTTCAGTGTTGCTTACATCTGCTTTGGAAAACATGTGTTTTCTTTTCTTTCTTTTCTTTTCTTTTTTTTTTTTTTAGGGCTGCAGAGTGGCATATGGAAGTTCCCAGGCCAGGGGTGGAATCGGAGCTGCCAGCCTACATCACAGCCACAGCAACAGAGGATCCAAGCAGCTTCTGTGACGTACACCACAGCTCACGGCAACACTGGATCCTTAACCCACTGAGCAAGACCAGGGAGTGAACCTCAATCCTCATGGATACTAGTAGGGTTTGTTTCTGCTGAGCCACAATGGGAACTCCCTGTTTTTTCCTTTAAAAGGAATTTAAAAGCAGTATGTAAACCTTTGGCAAATATATCGAGACCATGAGAAAGAAAACACAGGTGGGCTCACTCTCTGACTACTATGAAATCAAACATTACATTTTCCTTCTCAGTATTCTTCCAAGACTTTCACATACATTATCACTTTGAGCCCCATATAGGAAACTTTCATCATGTTAACACACAAGAACTCTGAAACCCCCAAAGACAAACGTGCTTAAGACTACAGAACTAGTCAATGCTGAAGCCAGAGCTGGACTCTATGTTTCACCACAATGCTGCTGCCCATTGCTGAATTTCACATTTGCAGTTAGTCAAGATCTGACAGTTGTTAGAGGCTAGTCCCCAGCAGCTTAACATTCTCAAAACCTCAGGTTCCTCTTCCCCAATATTTGAAAAATATTCCCAGTGTTTTATGAACTTGTTACATTTTGTATGTAAACAGGTGGGACATTGCTAAAATGTACCTATTTCTATACTGTATAAAAATGCTGGGCATCCCTGAAATATTATACCTATATTGCTTCCAGCGTCACATTCAAAAGGTTGACCTTTAGCGTCTTCTAAGGCCCAACATTCTTATTCCCTATGACATAACGATTCCACTCCTAGGGGTTTTTTGGATTTTTTTTTGCTTTTTTTAGAGCCACACCCGCTGCATATGGAGGTTCCCAGGCTAGGGCTCCATCGGAGCTACAGCTGCAGGGCTATGCCACAGCCACAGCAATGCTGGATCCAAGGCACATCTTCCAACTACACCACAGCTCACTGCAACGCCAGATGCTTAACACTGAGCAAGGCCAGGGATCAAACCCGCAACCCCATGGTTACTAGTTGGATTCATTGCCACTGCACCATAAAGGGAATTCCCCGCTCCTAGGTATTAACCCCATGGAAATGCACATGTGACTATCAAAAGATAACTTCCTGATGGGAGTTCCCATTGTGGTGAAGTGGTTAACGAATCCGACTAGGAACCATGAGGTTGCGGGTTCAGTCCCTGCCCTTGCTCAGTGGGTTAATGATCCGGTGTTGCCGTGAGCTGTGGTGTAGGTTGCAGACATAGCTCGAATCCTGCGTTGCTGTGGCTCTGGCGTAGGCTGGTGGGTACAGCTCTGATTAGACCCCTAGCCTGGGAACCTCCATGTGCCACGAGAGCAGCCCAAGAAATGACAAAAAGACAAAAAAACAAAACAAAACAAAAAACAACCTTCTTGAATACTCAGAGCACTACTCTTAAGAGTCCCAAACTAGGTCCTACCAAATGTTCACAGGCA
Source organism: Phacochoerus africanus (assembly GCF_016906955.1). Lineage (NCBI taxonomy): Eukaryota > Metazoa > Chordata > Mammalia > Artiodactyla > Suidae > Phacochoerus > Phacochoerus africanus. The sequence goes on from NC_062552.1 coordinate 99,549,173, forward strand.
GTAAAATTTGACACTCTTTTTTGTTTTTCTTTTTTGCCCCCCCCCACAGCATATGGAGTTCCCAGGCCAGGGATCAGATCTGAGCCGCAGTTGCAACCAAGGCGCAGCTGCAACCTAAGCTGCAGCTGTGGTAACGCAGAATTCTTAACCACTGTACCTGGCTGGAGATCAAACCTGTGTCCCAGCACTCCCAAGATGCTGCTGATCCTGTTTTGCCACAGTGGAAACGCCAATTAATACTTTTTTTATGATCACAAAATGGAACACTATTTAGCAGTGTTCATGAGCAATCTACAACTGCACACGACAATAACAATATATAATAGCAAGCAAAGTAGACATTAAAAAAAGGGACACTGTAGGACTCATCATAAAATGCAGAGTTGGGAAAAATTAGCTTGTTTTGTCGTAATGAAGAGTCCCTTGGGGAAAGGGAAAGTACCTGGCACAGGAATTAGGGTGACTTCTAGAGTGCTGATGATTAAAAGAAATTTTCAGGGAGTTCCTGTCGTGGCTCAGTGGTTAATGAACCCAACTAGTAACCATGAGGTTGGGGTTCAATCCCTGGCCTCGCTCAGAGGGTTAAGGATCTGGTGTTGCTGTGGTTGTGGTGTGGGACAGCAGCTGTAGCTCTGATTTGACCCCTAGCCTGGGAACCTCCATATGTCGTGGATGTGGCCCTAAAAAGACAAAAGACAGAAGACCAAAAAAAAAAAAAAAGGAAAGAAATTTTCACATATTGAGATACAAGAAGTCATTCTGGTTTATATATGAGTTAACTTGAATTTTATGCTAACTAAAATAGCCTGTCTGTGGTCTTTTAAACGCACATTGTACACCTACTTTAATTATTAGAGAAAAGGACATATTGACCAGAAGTAAAACAATGGCCATGTTAAAAATAAAGATTAACTTTTCCTGGGATGCCAATGCTGGTACTCCTTTGATGACAAGATGACAAGACTCCATCCTTGGGTGCCAAGACCAATACTGACTCACATGTACTGGTGTGTATTTTCTTTCTTTTTGAATTAAGAAATGTAAACAATTTGTTAAAACTTCTTTGTTCCCACAAGATATAAAACAATGCTAAAAATCCTGCTTCTCTGGAGCAGTTTCTCAGAGTAATTTGGGAAGTTGGCTTCCGGACTAAGTCCTCAGTTTGGCTCGAAGAAAACTTTTCTATTCTTATTTTAGACTGCTTACGGATTCTTTTCCTTGACGCTGGTAGTGATGCGTCTGGAACGCTATGCTTCGTTACCCGAGTATGTTCGAGCTGTGAAATTCATTTAACTGTACACTTAAGATTTATGCATTTTTATATGTATAACTCATTAACGGTTTTTTCGTTTTTTGTTTTTTTGTTTTTTTGTTTTAGGTTGTCCTTTTCCTAAGGGAGGCTGGAATTCTTGGAATTTTGCCTAAAGCCATTCAGCTCTGGTTCCACCATGAATCAATACCCAACAAGTTTCACTTCAACAAATGAGAGAGGACTGAGGTAGAGAAGAGGCGTTGGCGGGTGGGTTCTGAGCCAAACCCGGGCTGCAGGTCGCCCCAGTGCGCCGCGCCCTGCCCCGCCCCTGGAGAACGACCTGGTGCTTTTACCTCAGATCAGTCGCGAGCGCTGGGTCCCGAACCTGAAGGCCGAGGACGTTGCTGAGGCGGCTCATCCTCCGACAGCTCCCGGACCAGGCGACGCCTGACCCCGAACGGCCTCCCAGGACGCTCCACGCAGTCTGGTACAAAATTCAGCCGCCTGCACGTCCCCTCTCAAGGTCCAGACCGCTGTTGTAGGTGGTTGGGATGGCAGCGACTGTGGTGCTGGAGCCTGCGGGTCGCTGTCGCTGGGACGAGCCGGTGCGCATCGCTGTGCGCGGCCTGGCTCCGGGGCAGCGGGTCACGCTGCGCGCGTCCCTGCGCGACGAGAAGGGCGCGCTCTTCAGGGCCCACGCGCGCTACTGCGCCGACGCCGACGGCCAGCTGGACCTGGCGCGCGCGCCCGCGCTGGGCGGCAGCTTCGTGGGGCTCGAGCCCATGGGGCTCCTCTGGGCTCTGGAGCCCGAAAAGCCTTTTTGGCGGTTTGTGAAGCGGGACGTGCAGACGCCCTTCGCCGTGAAGCTGGAGGTGTTCGACGGCCACGAGCCCGAGCCTCAGGCGGAGCAGCTCCTGGGCGTGGCAGTGCACGAGCGCGACTTCCTGCCGCCCGGGGTTCGGCGGGAGCCGGTGCGCGCGGGCCGGGTGCGGGCCACGCTCTTCCTACCTCCAGGTGAGCCTGGGGTGCTTGGGGCGCGCTAATGTGTTCCCTAGGCCCCGCGTGGTTTTGGATACTGCTTCCCGGGGAGTTAGGCTCTGGAGCATGATCACGGAAGCAGGTCTTAACTAAATCAGTTGCCTCACAGCAGCAATAGAGGCTTTTGATACGTTAGCCTCTGTTCTATGCGTTTTGTTTGCATTACCTCATTTACTTTTTATAATATCCCAAAGAAGTGGGCACTGTTATGAAGATAAGAAAAGACTGGATTTGGGGCGGTAGATTCACTTTGTTACTAATAACTACCCTACAGATCTCAGCAGGTATCAGCCAGTCGCTGCTGCACTAAATGATGATGGCTAAGGAATCTATTGCTATTATCTCCCTATGTAGTGTCCTGATTAGATTGGGCCCCTTATTCACTTATGTTCCTGTCTACCACAGATCACTTTTCAGACTTCACTGCCTTCCTCACTTAAAGCCTTGTCTGGTATTTCCTTTTCTTTAAGTAGTCACCTGAACCAAAAATAACACCAAGAGTTGGTGGAACATAACATAAAACTTTGTTTCAGGATTGTAATTTCTGTGTCCAACACTGAGAATCAACACTGTCTAAAACGTGAAATTCCTCCTTTTATGAGGTAGTCAGTCATTAGACTTGGTTGCTCTCACTTACAGATTCATAGGGAGTTCCCCCTGTGGAGCAGCAGGTTAAAGATCTGATGGTGTCTCTGCAGTGCTTGGGTTGCAGCTGAGGCTTGAGCTCGATAGCTAGCCTGGGAACCTACAAATGCTGCAGGTGCAGGCCCCCCCTCCCCCCCAAAAAAGATTCTTAGGACCTTGGAGATAATTTCTCATAAATTCATGTAGAGGATAAACTCACTGAAGAGAAGGTATCTTGTAGACATCTGCCGCTCACCATCACCCCCACACACATAAGGAATTTGTACCCCTTTTCGGGAATGACTTGGAGTTGTCTTTCCTTTGATTCACAGGATCCTACCAAATAATTTAGAAAGCTCTCTAAAAGGAAAGTGAAATTTTTTTTTTTTGTCTTTTGTCCTTTTAGGGCTGCACCCATGGCATATGGAGGTTCCCAGGCTAGGGGTCTCATCAGAGCTGTTGCTGCTGGCCTATACCAGAGCCACAGCAACGCCAGATCCGCGTCGCACCTGTGACCTACACCACAGCTTATGGCAACACTGGATCCTTAATTCACTGAGTGAGGCCAGGGATTGAACCGGCAACCTCATGGTTCCTAGTTGGATCGTTTCAGCTGCGCCACGATGGGAACTCCAGAAAGCGAATTCTTTAAATTATGTAATATCTTTCCTTTATACTATTACTTTCTCTAGGACTTGGACCTTTCCCAGGGATCATTGACATTTTTGGTATGGGAGGAGGCCTGTTGGAATATCGGGCCAGTCTTCTAGCTGGCCATGGCTTTGCTACCTTGGCGCTAGCTTACTGCGACTTTGAAGATCTCCCCAAGAAATTCGACACCATACATCTGGACTACTTTGAAGAAGCCCTGTGCTACATGCTTCAACACACCCAGGTTCTCCTAAAGTCCTTTATCATATCTCTAGAAATACCTCTAGAGAGGGCATCACTTTGTGGGCTTTGATGCTGATCTCTTCTTTCTGAGATTTCTTTTGGAGACTTCTTTGGCTTTATCTCCTACTCTATTTTCACTGTGGAAAAAGGTGGATTAGTAATGCAGAATTCACTGTAAAATTCATGGATAGTTTATTTCAAGGAATGATGTAGTAATGTTAAAATTCCTCTTGTGAGCAAGTGGAGTTTCTAGCTTGGCCTGCTTGTTTTTTAATCTTTTATTTTTCTGATAGCAGGGTATGTTCTCAGATTTTGATTAAAACTTGTCCACCCATTTCAGAAGCTAAGAAGTACTCAATTGGACTATGAAGTCTTACTTGGTTTCTATCAAGTCAATCATTGGGCAATGTATATGTAGATGGACTCTGATGAATGATTCACTTCTTAGAACAGAATTTGGTTCCACATAGATACCCAGGATCACTGACGCTTTAATTCCACCTAAATGAGACTCTGAACTTCACAGGCTCTATGACTCAGCATTTTCTAGTGGATGACTCTCTGGACATTTGCAGCCAATTTCCAAATTGTCCAGTGAGTTTAAGATTTGTGTGCCATGTGTCCAGCAAGATGGTCTTTACTTGGGAAGAAACTCCTCTGTTGGCTGAGGTTGAGTCTCTGTGGCCAATTCACAAATTAAAACTAGCAGCATCTCTAATTGCATTTAGAAAAACATTTTTCTATTGAGTCGGTTCATGACTCTTGATTCTTCTCCCTTCTTGTCTTACAGGTAAAGGGCCCAGGCATTGGGCTTCTGGGAATTTCTTTAGGGGCTGATATTTGTCTCTCCATGGCCTCATTTTTGAAGAACGTCTCAGCCACAGTTTCCATCAATGGATCTGGATTTAATGGAAACAAACCCATATACTACAAGGAGACTAGCATCCCACCATTGGGCCATGACCTGAGGAGAGTGAAGGTAGCTTTCTCAGGCCTCCTGGACATTGTGGATATAAGGAATGATATTGTGGGGGGATGTGAGAACCCCTGCATGATTCCAATAGAGAAGGCCCAGGGGCCCATCCTCTTCATTGTTGGTCAGGATGACCATAACTGGAGGAGTGAGTTATATGCCCAGATAGCCTCAGAACGGTTACAGGCCCATGGAAAGGGAAAAGCCCAGATCATCTCTTACCCTGGGACTGGGCATTACATTGAGCCCTCCTTACTTCCCCATGTGTCCAGCTTCCCTGCACAGATTACTGGACAAACCGGTGATCTGGGGTGGGGAACCCAGAGCTCACTCTAAGGCCCAGATAGATGCTTGGAAGCAAATTCTAACCTTCTTCTCCAAACACCTTGGAGCTTCCCCCAAATTGTAATGCACTGGTCTGTTATTTGACAAGAGAGATTCAAGATCAGATTTTAGTGTTTAATATTTTTTCTGTGAATCAACTATCCTCTGGGTAACATTAAACTCTTGTCATTGGTCCATCGTTAAAAAGTCTACAAATAAAAAATGCTAGAGAGTGTATGAAGAAAAGAGAACTCTCTTACATCATTGGTGGGAATGTAAACTGGCACAGCCTCTACGAAAAACAGTATGGCAGTTCCTCAAAAAACTAAAAAAAGAGTTTCCATATGCTCTAGGACTCCAATTCCTAGATATACGCCCAGACGAAACTATCATTCGAAAAGATACATGCACCCCTATGTTCACAGCAGCACTATTTACAACAGCCAAGACATGGAAACAACCTAAATGTCCCTTGACATATAAATGGATATAGAAGTTGGAGTGTGTGTGTGTCTGTGTGTGTGTGTGTAATATACACACAATGGACTGTTATAAAAGAGAATGAAATAAAGTCATTTGCAGGAACATGGATGGACCTAGAGATTATCATATTAAGTGAAGTAAGTCAGAAAAAGAAAGACAAATGCCATATTGATATCCCTCATATATGGAATCTAAAATATGACACAAATGAACATATCTATCAAACAAACCTGACTCACAGATATAGAGAACAGACTTAGAGTTGCCAAGGGGGAAGAGGGGGGAAGAGGGGAGGGGAGGGGAGAGAAGTATGGGGAGTTTGGGATTAGCAGAGGCAAAATATTATATATAGGATGGATAAAAAACAACACCCTACCAAATAGCACAGAGAACTATATTCAATATCCTGCAATAAACAATACTGAGAAAGAATATATATGTATAACTGAGTCACTTTAGGGTAGAAATAAACACAACATTGTAAATCAACTCTACTTCAATAAAGTTTAAAAAATTCAGAGTTCCCGTCGTGGCGCAGTGGTTAACGAATCCGACTAGGAACCATGAGGTTGCGGGTTTGCTCCCTGGCCTCGCTCAGTGGGGTTAAGGATCCGGCGTTGCCGTGAGCTGTGGTGTAGGTTGCAGACGTGACTCAGATCCCTCGTTGCTGTGGCTCTGGCGTAGGCCGGCGGCTACAGCTCCGATTCGACCCCTGGCCTGGGAACCTCCATATGCCATGGGAGTGGCCCAAAGAAATAGCAAAAAGACCCCCCCCAAAAAAAATTTCATGTCATTTGTATTAATGATGTATCTCAGGTAATTTTGTTGAGTGTTACTTTTTCACTAATTTTTCTAATGTAACACATGCCTACTCAAGAAGATTCAATTAGCGGTATCAAAGTAGTAAAAGCATCCTATTAAAATTGGTGTTTTCATCTAGATGTTTTTACTTAACACTTTGAGGCACAGATGAAATTCAAAGCTGAACAAATACTGGGTTACTTCTTCTATCACTGGGAGAGAAGGGCCATCCAGTGTTTACTACTGGTTGAACTACTGGTAGCAGGGTAGAAATTCTGTTGACCAAAAGTTTACCAAAAGGTGTTGATAGAAGGAAAGACAAATGACCTTTTTCTCATGGAGATGGGAGAAGAATACTTTGGGAGGAGGAGTTAGCATAATGGGAGCATCCAGGAGTTTCCTGGTGGCACAGCAGGTTAAGGATCTGGTGGTGTCACTGCTGTGGGATGGGATGGATCTCTGGCCCAGGAACTTCAGCATGATATGTGAAGCCTCCCCCCCCGCCAAAAAAAAGAAGGGGAGCATCTGGCTCTGGAATAATTAAATCTAAATTCTCTTCCAAAGGTGAGTGACTGTGACCTATTTTCCTTCTTCCTTCTTGGCTCTAAGGGGAGACTTTGGAAAAGCATACTGTGACATTCTTAGCGGTATCAAGTCTACAAAGCACTGTGTAAGTGTATTTGAAGAGAGTATGGCCGAGAACTTTTGAAAACTGACAAAGACATCAAGCTACATATTCCAGAAGCACTGTCTATTAGCTCAGGCTTCTATAACAAAATACCGTAATTGGAGTGGCTTAAACAACAGACATTTCTTTCTCACATTTCGGGAACCTGTAAAGTCCAAGATAAACGTTCTGGCAGGTTCAGTTCCAGGTGGGGGCCTCTTCTTGGCTTACAGACAGCTGCCTTCTTCCTGTGTCCTTACCTGTTGGAGAGAGAGGGTGCTCTGGTTTCTCTTCCTCTTTTCATAAGGACACTAATCTTGTCATGGGGGACTCACTCTCATGACTTCACTTAGACCTAACAACCTCCCAAAGGCCCTTATTTCAAGTACCATCGCACTGGGGTTTCAGATTTACCATATGAATAGGACGGGGGACACTTAGTTCCTAACACCTATAAACTTCAATTTAACTACATAGAAAACGATATTTAACACATCACAGAAAACTCATTTGTGACAGTTTCATGACATAGCCATAAATTCTTTTCTTTGACATTCCTGCCACCAAGAAGTGAGAGATCTATGTCCCCTCCCCTCAAATCTGCATACATTTCTGACTGCTTCGATTCGTACAGTAGAGCAGAGTTGATGACTTCAGAAGCCAGGTCATAAAGGCCATGAAGGTCCCACCCTGTCTGCTGGAAACACTTGCTCTTGGAACCCTGAACCACCCTAAGAGGTCTGACTACTGTGAGGCTGTGATGCTGTGAGGAAACCCGAACTACATGGAGAGGCAAAGTGTAAGCACTTCCTGTGACTGTTCCAGTGGAGCCCAGCCTTTGGTCATCACAGCCCGAGTACTAGAAATGTGAGTGAGAAAGAACCTCCAGAAGATGCTAGCCCTCAGCTATTTGAATCTGCCCAGTGAAGACTTAAGATTTCCTGAGGCAGAGAATACTTGTCCCAGTCAATCGCTGTCCAAACTGTGGATTTAGGAACAAAATATTGTTTACATGATTATGTTCTGGAGTGCATTTCAGTTATCTATTCTATGTAAAAAAACACCCCAAGACAGAGTGGCTTAAAACGTTATCCATTCATTTTTCTCACTCACACGGCAGGGAAGTTGTACTGGCTGTCTGCCAGGACCTCAGGGAGGGCTTTGGGTTCACAGGGTCTCAGTCCTCTCCCTGTGGCCTTTTACAATGGCTAACTGGGCTGGGTTCCAAAAGCAAGCATCCCAACATAGCAAGGCGGAATCGCATGACCTATTTTTGACCTAGTCTTGGAAGTTACGTAGCATCACTTTTGCTGTACTCTACTGGTCAAGGCAATCACAAAAACCCACCAAGTTCAAGGAGAATATAGAGTCCACCTCTCAAAAGGAGAGCAGAAATGTTCTAGAAGAGTATGTGGAATGGAAAACATTGTAACAATCTTCAGAAAATGTGCCTTCTGGCTACAGTGGTTCACATTCCTCCTACATGTATTACATACTGACCCCTCCTTCACATTTCTCCCAAATGTCTCATTGCATTATAACATTCTGCTCAGGCTCAAAGCCCAAGATTGTATCATTTATGTCAGGATCAGGTGCAGATGAAGCTGCTCAGGTATAGTTGCTTGGGTATAGCTCTCTGAGTATCTTTCTTTCTTCCCTTTTTTTTTGTCTTTTGTCTTTTTAGGGCCGCACCCACGGCATATGGAGGTTCACAGGCTAGCGGTCTAATTGGAGCTGTAGCTGGGGGCCTATGCCAGAGCCACAGTAACACCAGATCCGAGCTGCATCGGGGACCTACACCACAGCTCATGGCAACACTGGATCCTTAACCCACTGAGTGAAGCCAGGGATCAAACTCACACCCTCATGGTTCCTAGTCGGATTCGTTTCTGCTGTACTATGATTGGAACTCCTCTTTCTTTCTTTCTTTGTTTTTTTAGGGCCACACATGCAGCATACGGAAGTTCCCAGGCTAGGGGTCAAATCAGAGCTGTAGCTGCCAACCTATTCCACAGCCACAGCAACATGGGATCCGAGCTGTGTCTGCGACGTACACCACAGCTCTTGGCAACACCACATCCTTAACCCACTGAGTGAGGGTGGGATTGAATCCGTGTCCTCATGGATGCTAGTCAGATTCATTTCCGCTGAGCCATGACAGGAACTCCATCCTAGAGTATCTTTCTTCTCAATTTGAAGACCTCTGAACTAAAGAAACAACTAACTTAACTGTCTTCTCACACACATATCCAGAATACAATCATGGGCAAGTATGAGAGAATTCTTACAGACAGTTCCTGTTCAAAAATGGAGAAAATGGAAGGCACATCACAGTCTAGCCCCTGGCAATTCTGAAACCCAGCTGAGAACATGTTTCCTTCCATTGGTGCTCAGTTTACTCTGTTTTCTGTAGCTCTTGGTTCTGCCCCCTGAGTGGAAACCTGCATTTCCCATAAGAAATATAAATAGGCAACTAGAAATCCTGCTGGATCTGCTTCCAAAGATGATGCATTCAAAAGTCTCTTACTACTTTTTCTCTTTTAGTTCAAACTCATTGTGCTTCCTTCAGAATATTTCTCTTAAGAACTATGTTGGTTTTCTAAAAATATGAGTGGAGGTTCACTTCATTAGGCAATACACCACCACACATCTGTTTGAGATAAGAACTTCTCTATCTGGGGCTCCTTGCGAGGATGCTGCAGGACAACATCCTTAAGACTCTCAGAAGCTCTGTTACCTAATAGACAGGATCTGTTATGTACACTTTAAAATCTTTGAGGGCCTTTTGTCATCCTGAAATGCGCTGTGAAGCACTACCTTGAATCTTTCTGAGGTCTTCAAAAGGCTCTGGCACAGAACCACCCTGGATTACACTTTGCTCTGAGGCCCTGTCTTTTTTTTTTTTTTTTTTGATTTTTGATTTTCAGGGCTGTACTTGTGGCATATAGACGTTCCCAGGTCAGGGGTTGAATTGGAGCTGCAGCTGCTGGCCTATGCCACAGCTAGAGCAACTTGGGATCTGAGCCTCAACTTCGACCTACACCACAGTTGACAGCAACGCCAGATCCTTAACCCACTGAATGAGGCCAGGGATCAAACCTGAATCCTCATGGATACTAGTCGGGTTCATAACCTGCTGAGCCAAAACTGGAACTCCCAAAGCCCTGTCTTAATTACAGAATAATTTACCAAAGGGAGAAACTGGAAAGGAGAAACAGTATTGTCAAACTTATCAAGTCCTGGTTGCCTCTGATTTAGCAATCTGTTCTTTTTTTTTTTGGTCACGCCCATGGCACGCGGAAGTGTCCAGACCAGGGATTGAACTCTCGCCACAACAGTGACAACAATGGATTCTTAACCGGCTGTGTCACCAGGAAACTCCCTGCTGCAGTTCATTCTTTAAGTCACCTCTTGCTCTTGTATTTTGTCACATGCAACAAGAGAATCCAGGTAAACTGTCAGTACTCTGCTGGGAAATCACTTCAACTAGATCACTTAATTCATTAGGTATATCTTCCCTTTTTTATATCACCTCCAGTTTTCAAATAATTTATCTTGCTTTCCTTTAGGCCATCAGTAATGGCCTTCATGAGACCCTTCAGGTTTTCACTAATAGTTTCCTTGGAGCCCTTCCAAGTTCCACCTGCCACTTAGTCCTAGAGCCACCTGTGATTCCTGTGCATGTGAATTTTTCCATAGACTGCTTGAGCTTTCTCACAGCATGATATCTGAGTTTCAAAAATAAATGTTCCAGAGTTCCCATTGTGGCTCAGTGGGTTAAGAGCCTGACATAGTGTCCTTTAGGATACAGGTTCGATCCCTGGCCTCGCTCAGTGGGTTAAGGATCTGGTATTGTTGCAAGCTGTGATATAGGTCACATATGTGGCTCAGATCCCAGTGTTGCTGTGGCTCTTGTCTAGGCCAACAGCTGCAGCTCTGATTCCATCCCTAGCCCGGGAACTTCCATATGCTGCAGGTGTGGCCATTAAAAAAAAAAAAAGTTCCAAGATAAAAAGACAAAAATACATGGCATTTTTATTACCTAGCTTTGGAAGTCACATAGCATTGCTTCAGCTGTACTACTGGTTGAGGTAGAGACAAAGACCTCAGGTGCAAGGGAAATAGGTACAGATTCTATCAAGTGATAGGAGAATGGCACATTTCTAGAAGGGCAAGTGAGATGGGAGTTATTTGTTGCAGTCATCTTTGGAAAATGCATTCTGCCCACAGAATTGTTTATTATGTAACAACAAGCAATGCAACACTGCTGAAAAAAAAGGCAAAGATTAAAAACTCTTACCAGCAACCACAGGAAAAAAGGCAACATGCAAAGGAGTAACAATAAGTCTAATACTTGACTACTCAAAAGCAATAATGGAAACCATAAACCATTGGAAAACTCTCAAAGTGTTGAGAGAAAACATCTGACAACCGGGAAGCATATTCTAGCAAAATAGGTCCTTAAATATGGAAGTATTTATTCTTCATAAAATTGACTGAAAAAATGTAATAAAATAAAAAGTTATTTTCAGAAAAATAATAATTGAGAGAATTGTTATAGTGTACCCACAATGAAGAAAAACTAAAAAGTGTTCTTCAATTAGAAAGAAGACAATTTAGGAGTTCCCGTTGTGGCCCAGTGGTTAACAAATCCGACTAGGAACCATGAGGTTGTGGGTTCGCTCCCCGGTCTCGCTCAGTGGGTTAAGGATCCGGTGTTGCCGTGAGCTGTGGTGTACGTCACAGACGTGGCTCAGATCCTGCGTTGCTGTGGCTCTGGCGTAGGCCGGCGGCTACAGCTCCGATTAGACCCCTAGCCTGGGAACCTCCATATGCCACAGGAGCAGCCCAAGAAATAGCAAAAAGACAAAAAAATAAAATTAAAATTAAAATTAAAAAAAAAAAGAAAGAAGACAACTCAGGTAGAAGCATAGAAATAAAAGAGGAAATGGAATATAGTGAAAAAAGGTTAATAGTAGATAACAAGTATAACATTCTCTTCTTATACTGATCTCTTTATCATTATATAATGCCGTTCTTTGTCTTTGGTTAGAGCCTTTGTATTAAAGTTTATTTTGTCTGATATGATTATCACTACCCCTCACTTTCTGGTTGTTTTCATTTGCATGAAATATCTTTTTCCATTCCCTCAACCTCATTCTGTGTGTGTGTCTTTAGCTGGAACTGAGTTTCTGGTAGATAGCACACAGATAGGTCTTGGGTTTGTTTGTTTTGTTATCCATTCAGCTATGTCTCATGATAGGAGCATTTAGTCCATTGATATTTAAAGTAATTATTTATTAGTATGTATTTATTGTCATTTTATTTGTTTTCCAGTTGTTTTTGTAGTTCTCTATTTCTTTTTCTTTCTTTCCTTGTGCTTTGATGATTTTCTTCAGTAGTGTGCTTGTGTTCCTTTTCTATTCAGTTTTTGCATATCTAGTGTAGGTTTTTGTGGTTACCATGGGTGTCATATATGATGACCTATATCTATATCTACTTGTTTTATTAAACTGGTAGTCATTTAAGTTCAAACACATTTGAAAAGATCTATATTTTTACTCCTCTCACACACAATTTGTGGTTTTGATGTCACATTTTACATGTTTATGGTTATCCTTTAACTGTTTACTGTAGTTATAGTTGCTTTTACAGTATTTTTGCCTTTGAATCTTCATTGTATTTCCTTAAAGTGGTTAACCTTCAGCCCTCACTACATATTTTCCTTTTCTAGTGGGATTTTCCAGTATGTTTTCTTCTAAGTTATAAAATTTGTTGGCATAGAATTGTTCATAGTATTCTCTTATGGTTGTGTTTTTTTTCTCTTCTTTTGGATTAAAAAATGTCCCATTTTCCTCCTCTATTACCTCATTGTAGTGGGTCTCTGTTGGTTTATCAACTATCTAATATAAATCAATATCTTTACCACTTTTTGAAAAATGCAGTGTACCAAAATTTGCATTATAGGGGTTCTAGAAGGAGAAGAGAGAGAAGGGGCTCTTAAATGTATTTGATGAATCACTGCTGAAAAACTCCCAAACCTGAAGAAGGAAACAGATATCCAGGTACAGGAAGCATAGAAGTTTCCAAAAAGGATAAACTTAAACAGACCCACATCAAGACATATCATAAATAAGGTGGCAAAACTTAAACAGAGAATTCTAAATGCAGCAAGAGAAAAGCAGAGTCACATATAAGGGAATCTCAATAAGCTATCTGCTGAGTTTCCTGCAGAAACTTTGCAGGCCAGAAGAAAGTGGAATGATATATTCACAATACTAAAAGGGAAAAAACTTCATCCTAGGATACTCTACCTAGAAAGATTATCATGTAGATTTGGAGAAATGAAGAACTTCTCAGAAAAGAAAACAAAAAACAAAAAAAAATTATCAATAGTAAACCTACCCTAAAAGAAATGTTAAAGGGTGGAACATAGTATCGAAGTTCCTCAGAAAACTCAACATAGAACTACCACATGATCCAGCAATCTCACTCCTAGGCGGATATCCAGACAAAAGTTTCATTCAAAAAGATACATGGGAGTTCCCGTCGTGGCGCAGTGGTTAATGAATCCGACTAGGAACCATGAGGTTGCAGGTTTGATCCCTGCCCTTGCTCAGTGGGTTACGGATCTGGCGTAGCCGTGAGCTGTGATGTAGGTTGCAGACGCGGCTCGGATCCAGCGTTGCTGTGGCTCTGGTGTAGGCTGGCAGCTACAGCTCCCGATTCGACCCCTAGCCTGGGAACCTCCATATGCCACGGGAGTGGCCCAAGAAATAGCAAAAAAAAAAAAAAAAAAAAAAGATACATGTAGCATTCCTGTTGTGGCTCAGTGGTAATGAACACAACTAGTATCCATGAGGACACAAGTTCGATCCCTGACCTCACTCAGTCCTCACTCAGTGGGTCAAAGGATCCCAGCATTGCCATGAGCTGTGGTATAGGTTGCAGATGCGGTGCAGATCTGGTGTTGCTGAGGCTGTGGTGCAGGCCAGCAGCTGTAGCTCCAATTCAACCCCTAGCCTGGGAACCTCTATATGCCACAGGAGTGGCCTTAAAAGACAAAAAAAAAAAAAAAAAAAAATCACAGTAGTGATTACATACTGCCGATCTCATTTACTTAAAAAGCCAAAGGAGTACCCACTGTGGGGCAGTAGCTTAAGGATTCAGTATTGCCACAGCTGTGGCATAGGTTACAGCTGCAGCTCAGATTTTGTCCTTGTCCTGGGAACTTCTATATGCCAGAGGTGCAGCCAAAAAATAAATTAATTAAAAGTCTAAGTATCAGGAAATTATCAGACTCACAGTGATAGGCAGTTTTTCCTAAATGCTAATTTTCTCTTTAAAGGTCAAATTTCATCATTGATAACAAAGTTGTTTTCTTTGAAGCAGTAAGCTAAATTCAGTTTAGAAAAATGTCCTGGTATTAGTTTGAGTTTAAGTGTACACTAGTTTGGGGGAGAGGGGATTAAGATGGTGGAATAGAAGGACTGGAACTCAACTTCTCTCCTAAAAACAACAAAATTCACAACTAAAGGCTGAGCACTCTACCCAAGTGGACTGGAAACCTTAAAAAGATACCCTATTCCAGGAGAAAAAGAGGAGGACACATCAAGAGGTAGGAGGGGCGATTTTGTGATATAAACAACCACATACCTCCTGGGTAGGAAGCTCCATAGACTGAAAACTAACTGGTTCACAGAGACTCACCTACAGGAGTGAGAGTTCTGAGCCCCACATCAAACCCTCACGTGCAGGGATCTGGCACTGGGAGAAAGAGCTCTGGAGCATCTGGGATTGAAGGCGAGTGGGGCTTGTGCGCAGGAGCTCCACAGGACTGGGGGAAACGGAGACCCCATTCTTAAAAGGCGCACACACACTTTCACGTGCACTGGGTCCCAGGGCAAAGCAAAGTCTCCATGGGAACCTGGGTCAAACCTGACTGCAGTTCTTGGAGGACATCCTGGGAAAACAGGGTTGAATGTGGCTTGTTGTAGGGGATGGACACTGAAAGCAAAGCTCTCGGAAATATTCTCTGGAGGTGGCCATTTAGGGAAGATCAGGCCCCACCCCTCAGTCAGATGGTGAGAAGCCCCAGGGCAAACAACAACCCAGGTGGGATCACAGCCCCGCCCCTCAACAAACAGGCTACTGAAGACCCCTCAGGCACACAGCTGCCTCTAATCCCATCCAGAGACTAAGCCCCACCCACCAGAGGGATTAGAATCAGCTCCACCTACCAGTGGGCAGGCATCAGCCCCTCCCATCAGGAAGCCTACAGAAAGCCCCCCATACCGACTTCAGCCACAGGGGGGCAGACATCAGAAGTAAGAGAGGCTACAACTCTATTATCTGTAAAAACGTCACCACACCAAAAACCTATAAAAACAAAAAGACAGAGAACGATAACTCAGATGAGGGAGAAAGGAAAAACCCCAGAAAATCAGCTAAGAGATGAGGAGATTCTCAGCCTCCAGCAAAAAGACTTTAGACTGTTGATGCTGAAGATGATGCAAGACATTGGAAATAAACTGGAGGCAAAGATGGATTAACTTACAGGAAACACTGACCAAAGAGATACAAGATATAAAACTTCAACAAGAAGAGATGCAAAATACAGTAACTGAAATAAAAAATACCCTAGAAGCAGCTAACAGCAGAATACAGGAGGCAGAAGTGAAATGGAGTTTTAACTAAAGAACAACCCCCCCTTGGCTAAGAAGGCAGCTGCAAGCCTTTCCAGCTGTGCTCATCACTATGCCACCCTTCTTGTAATAATGTAACAACTGTGTGCTCTCTGTCCAAGCCAGCAGCCCTGCTAATTAGGTACCCAGCATTGCTTATCAGTTCCACTTCTGTAACCTTGCTTGCTCAGTTTCTTAGGGAGGAACACTGTCTGCTTGGGGATGGGGGAGGTCCGGGATGCTTACATGGGAAAATCAAGACCCTGCAGTGTATAAAAGTTACTGAGAACAAAGACCTGGTGCTCAGACTCTGGAGGTGACTCCTCTGAGCCTGCACTGGTGCTGAATAAACCTTGCTTTTCCATATCTCCGAGTGCTGTTTGTCTCCTTCCATTGCCACAGTTTTTGCGGTTTCTGCAACAGAAGAACGAATAAGCAAGGTGGAGGACAGATTAGTGGAAATTATGGATGCAGAACAGAAAAGAGAAAGAAGATTGAAAACAAACGAAGAGAGTCTCAGAGAACTCTAGGACAACATTAAATGCACCAACATCCGTATTATAGGGGTGCCAGAAGGAGAAGAGAGAGAGAGAAGGGGACAGAAAAAATATTCCAAGAGATAATAGCCAAAAACTTCCCTAACATGGGAAAGGAACCACTCAGTCAAATCCAGGAAGCACAACGAGTACCATATAAAATAAACCCAAGGAGGAATACACTGAGACACATATTAATCAAACTGACCAAAATTAAAGACAAAGAGAAAATCTTAAAAGCAGCTAGGGAAAAGAAACAAGTAACATACAAGGGAACCCCGATAAGGTTATCGGCAGATTTTTCAGCTGAAACTCTGCAGGCCAGAAGGGAGTGGCATGATATACTTAATGTGATGAAAGGAAAAAACCTCCAACCAAGATTACTTTACCCAGCAAGTCTCTCATTCAGATTTGAAGGAGAAATCAAAACCTTCACAGATAAGCAAAAGCTGAGAGAATTCAGCAACATTAAACCCAGCCTTACAACAAATATTAAAGGAACACCCAGCCTTACAACAAATATTAAAGGAACTTCTCTAGGCAGAAAAGAAAAGACAACAACAGGAAAACAAAAATTCCACAAATGACAAGGCTCACCAGTAAAGGTATATATACAGTAAAGATACAAAATAATCCATGCACAATTATACCACCAAAATCTGAAATCATGAGAAGAGGTGGGTACAAATGCAGGACACTGAAGATGAACTTGCAATTAAGAGAACAACAGCTTAAAACAATCTCATATACATACAGACTCTTACATCAAAACTTCAGAATAACTGCAAACCAAAAATCTACAATTGATACACAAACAAGGAATCTCTGGAGAAGAAATATATCTCATAGTAAGTAAGTGCATAATCCACCATGAAGGGAGTCATTTGATATCATTCTTGGAATGCTGAAGTCTTCTTAGATCTGATTCTTATTTCCTTTCCATCAAAGAATTTTTGATAATTATAATTAAATAATGCAACTGTACAATTAAATAATACAGTTCTACAATTGTATTATTAATAACCATTCCTCTCCATGGTACAATGTAATGTCTATAATGTCTTGTTTATCACATCACCTAGAATGGTGTAATGCCTATACTGAAGAATCAATAAGATGTAACAAATTGTGAGGACATATTTATATAGTTACACTGTTTTTTAACAAATTTATGCATTTCATATTTTACTTATTTTCAGAGGGTGTATTATTTTTGTTATTCTTACCAGTTGTTATTTTTTTTATTATGCTATATAAAATATTTAATGGTATATAAGGCTTTCTTCTTTATAAATTTTAGTTACATAATATACACAATTTTAATATAATGCTAATTTTTAAAGAAAAATTGAAATGTAATAGATAATACTAAACAGTAAAGATGAAAGCCATACAAAATGGGATAAGGTATAGAATAAATTTCCTATTCGTCTCAGCATATTTTCCATTCTACTTCTCCAGAGGGAGTCACTTAATTTCTTCCTTAAGATCCATGATATAATAATCTGTGTGAATGTAACTGTGTTTAAATATATGTATTTTATTCTGTAAAAAAAATAAAAATAAAATTTCAAAAAAAAAAGAAAAGAAAAATGTCCTCAAACTATATCTAGTCACTTATGATGGAGCATGATGGGGGATAATGTGAGAAAAAGGATGTATATATGTATGTGTGATTGAGTCACTTTGCTGTACAGTAGAAAATTGACAGAACACTGTAAAACAGCTATAATGGAAAAAATAAAAGTCATTTTAAAAAATAAGTAGAATGATAATCTCAAAAAGAGAAAAAAAAAGAAAAAGAAAAATGTCTCCAAATACCCAAGCTTTAATGACCATACTTTGTCAATCATTCTTTCAAGTAAATTGGTGTTTTATGAAAAAGGTGGCTAGTTTAGCCCACAACTCAATCACAGAAATGTTTTTACTTAAGATAACCATCATACTTCTGTTGCAGCAGAAGTACTTGTGGTGTACTTCTCAATTTGTCAAGCAATATTTTAAAAATGTGTTGAATGTGAGAGTTCCCATTGTGGCTCAGTGGAGACAAACCTGACCAGTATCCATGAGGATGTGGGTTCAATCCCTGGCCTTGCTCAGTGGATTAAGGATCTGGTGTTGCCGTGAGCTGTGGTGTAGGTCGAAGATTCAGCTTGGATCCTTCATTGCTGTGGCCATGGCATAGGCCGGCAGCTGCAGCTTGGATTTGACCCCTAGCCTGGGAACTTCTGTATGTCACAGGTGCAGCCCTTAAAAAAAAAAAAAAAAAAGAAAGAAAAAGTTGAAGATGAAAATTTACTAAAAATAATAAATTTTACAGTTTCATTAAGGAATTCCTAATAGTAACTGGCATTTTTCTTTTCTTTTTCTTGCTAGTGTGAGGAATGCAATAATTGCTGACACTGTTAAAGTGCCTTTATTACTGATAAAGCAGCAGCAATTTTACTCATCCTTGCTTTTGCAACATCTGTACAAATGTCACCACAGTAAAAAAGGCATATATTATCTTACTATTATTGTTAAATTGGTTTGACCCTTACCCTGTGGTCTGTAGACCAACTTTGAGAACACTTATCCTAGAGAAACTCTTTATATATGCACCCGGAACAAAACTAAGAATATTCATAGCAGCACTATACTAGCAAAATCCTGGAAGCTATCAAAATGACTATTAACAGTAGAATGGATAAATTGTGGACTACTCAAAAGACATAGTACCATAAAGCAGTGAAAATTAATAAGTGGCAGCAGCCTAACATAAAATAGACGAATGTCAGGGGAAATATTAAGTAACAAAAGCAAATTGCAAAAAAAAAAAAAAAAAGTTTTTTTAACTACGACACCAAAAAACACAAGCAAGGCACTAAATAAGTTGGACATCTTTAAAATAAAAAAAATTTCCACTTTAAAGGATAGAATCTAGAAAGTGAATGATTGGATTTCCCTGGTTGGCTTAGAGTTTAAAGGATCTGGTGTTGTCACTGCAGTCACTGCTGGGATGTGGGTTTGATCCCTGACCTGGGAACTTCTACATGCCATGGGCACAGCCAAAAAAAAAAAAAAAAAGACATATAACATAATTTAAATAGGCAATGGTTCTAAATAGATATTTCCCCAAAGAAGATATACGAATGGCAAATAAGCACATGAAAAGATTCTCAATAGCTTTAGGCTTCAGAAAAAGGCAAATTTAGCCACAGTGAGCTACCACTTTATACTCACTAGGATGGCTATAATAAAAAAGATATAAAGAAGTGTTGGTGAGGGTGTGAAGAGATTGGAACCCTCATACTTGGCTGGTAGAACTGTAAAGTGGTGCAGCCACTTAGGAAATTTGGCTTTGCCTCCAAAGTTAAACAATGAATTGCAATATGACCCAGCAATTCCAGTCCTAGATATATATCCAAAACAAATGAGAACCATATATGCAAAAAAACTTATACCTGACTATTCACAGCAACAATGTTCCTAACAGCCAAAGTGGATACAACTCAAATGTCCATCAGTCAATGAATGAATAAAATTTGGTATATCCACATAAGAAACTATTTAGCAATAAAGAGGGAAGTACTGATACATGCTATGATATGGATGAAACCTGAAAGCATTATAAATAGAAGAAGCTAGTCACAAAAGACCGCATACTGTATGATTCCATGTATAAGAACTACCCAGAATAAACAAATCTATAGAGACAGAAAGCAGATTAGTGATTGCCTAGGACTGGGAATGGAAACAGTTGTAGGGAAATGGAAAGTGACTACTAGTGAGTACTGGGCTTCTTTTGGGGAGGGTGATGAAAATGTTCTGGAATTAGGTAGTGGTGATGGTTGTATAAGCTGTGAATACTAAAAACACAAAATTATACACTTTAAATAAATGAGTTGTATGCTATATACATTAGACCACATAAAGATATTATTTTTTAGAGTGGAATGCACTCCTAAGATTTGCATACAGCTAATAAATATTAACTTTGATCAAGTGAAAATAATAAATATTTTCATTTATGTAAGATTCAAAATTTGGCAAAAGAAAAAAATACGGTGAAACAGAGCAGTCGAAGAAGGTGTATGGAGACCCTGAAATCACCTCCTCCCATGGACATAACAAATTTATGGCTACATTCTAAATAATTTTCCTCTGAAAAGGACCTGAGAACATGCACCTCTAAACAAGAGACAAAGATACATCAGAGTTCCCATTGTGGCTCAGCATAATGAACCCAAATATGCATGAGGATGCAGGTTCAACCCCTGGCACCGCTCAGTGGGTTAAGGATCCAGCATTGCTGTAAGTGGCGGTGTAGGTCACAGATGCAGCTCAGATCTGGTGTTGCTACACCTGTGGCGTAAGCCAGCAGCTGCAGCTCCAATTCAAATCCTATCACAGGAACTTCCATATGCCGTGGGTGTGGCCCTAAAAACAAAACAAAACGAAAAAAAACCCTCCCAACAAACAAAAGTCAAGTTCAAATGAGTGCACAAGTGAATTTTACCAAACATTTTAACGAAGAGTTAATACTATTACTTTTCAAATTATTCCAAAAAAGTACAGAGAAAGGGACACTTCCAAACTTATTTTACTAGGCCAGCATTAGCCTGTTACTAAAACAAAGACACTACAAAAAAAAAGAAAATCCCTTGGAGTTCCTGTTGTGGCTCAGGGGTTAATGAATCCGATGAGAAACCATGAGGTTTCAGGTTTGATCCTTGGCCTCACTCAGTGGGTTAAGGATTCAGCATTGCCATGAGCTGTGGTGTAGGTTGCAGACTCAGCTCAGATCCCAAGTTGCTGTGGCTATGGCGTAGGCCGTTGGCTACAGCTCCAATTAGACCCCTAGCCTGGGAACCTCCATATGCCATGGGTGCAGCCCTAGAAAAATACAAAAAGACCAAAAAAAAAAAAAAAAAAGGAAAGAAAATCCCTGATGCCAATATCCCTGATGAACATAGATGTAAAAATTCTCAACAAAATATTAGGAAAATGAATCCAATAATATATTAAAGGGATTATACACCATGATCAAGTGGATCTCATTCCAGGGGAGCAATGATGGTTTAACATCTACCAATCAATGTGATATGCCACATTAATAAAAAAAAGCGTAAGAAGTCATATGATTACCTCACTAGATTCAGCAAAAGCATCTCACAAAATTCAACATCAATACATGATAAAAACTCAACAAAGGGGGTAAGAAGGAACATATCTCAATAATAAAAGCCATATATGACAAATACAGAACTAGTATCGTACTCAATGGTGAAAAACTGAAAGTTTTTCCTCTAAGATCAGAAACAAGGAGTTCCCTGGTGGTTCAGTGTGTTAAGGATCTGGTATTGTCACTGCTTTGGCACAGGTTTAATCCATAGCTGTGGAACTTCCACATGCCATGAGAAGGGCAAAAAAAAAAAAAAAAAAACCACAAAAAACAAAAAACAGGAGTTCCCAATGTGGCTCAGCAGAAATGAACCTGACTAGTATTCATGAGGATGTGGGTTCATCCCTGGCCTCACCTAGTAGGTTAAGCATCCAGCGTTGTCATGAGCTGTGGTGTAGGTCACACTCAGGGCTCAGATCTGGCGTTGCTGTGCCTGTGGTGGAGGCCTGCAGCTGTGGCTCCCATTCAACCCCTAGCCTGGGAACTTTCATATGCTATGAACACGCCCCCTCCCCCCCCAAAAAAAAATCAGGAACAAGACAAGGATGCCTACTCTTTTCATTTTCATTCAACATAGCATTAGAAGTTCTAGCCACAGCATTTAGGCAAGAAAAAGAAATAAAAGCCATTCAAATTGGAAAGGAAATAAAACTGTCACTATTTGCAGATGACATGATACTATATATAGATAACCCTAACAATTCTCCACCCTTTTCACTGGTAACCACTAGTTTTTTCTCTATATCTGTGAGTCTGTTTCTTTTTTGTTATATTCACTAGTTTGTTGTATTTTTTAGATTGTTGTATTTTTTTTAGTTTGTGTATTTTATTGCACTTAACATAATGCCCTCTAAGTCCACCCATGTTGCTGCAAATGGAAAATTTTTGTTCTTTTTTATAGCTGAGTAGTATTCCATTGTGTGTGTGTGCGTACGTGTACACTACATCTTTATCCATTCATCTATATATGAACACACAGAGAAAATATTATTCAGCCATAAAAAAGAATTAAATCTTACCATTCATGACAGCATGGTTGGACCTAGAGAGTACCACGCTAAATGAAAGAAGTCAGACAGAGAAAGGCAAACACTATATTATTTCACTTGTATGTGGAATCTGAAAAACAAAGCAAAAATGAAAGAAAGAAACAGACTCACAGATACAGAGAATAAACTGGTGGTTGCTATAAGGGAGGGGGAGGAAGGGAGTAGGTGAAATAGGTGAAAGGGAATTAATAGGTACAAACTTCCAGTTATAAAGTAAATAAGTCATGGAGATGTAAGGTCCAGTATAGGGAATATAGTCAATAACAGTCCTGTAGTAACTTTTCATACTGACAAATGATAATTAGACTTATTATAGTGATGATTTAGTAATGTGTAAAAATTTCTAATTACTATTTTGTACATCTGAAACTGATATGATATTGTAGTCAATTATAATTCAATAATAAATGAAGATGCAAATATGATAAAAGTATGAAGAAAACTAAGGAATAATAAACATGAAATTGAAGAAAGTAATTACCTTTGAGTGGGATCAGAGTGGAACATATGGGTGCTTCAGAAGTAAAGGTAGGAGGGAGCTCCCATTGTGGCTCAGTGGTTAACCAACCCCACTAGTAACCATGAGGTTGAGGGTTTAATCCCTGGCCTTGTTCAGTGGATTAAGGATCCAGCATTGCTGTGGCTGTGGTGTAGGCTGGCAGCTACAGCTAGGATTCGATCCCTAGCCTGGGGACCCCACATGCCTCATTCGTGGCTCTAAAAAGACAAAAGACAAAAATAAAAAATAAAAAAAAAATAAGAAGTAAAGCTAAGTTCTGTTACTAATCCTAGGTATTAGTCATATTATTTTTCTTTAAAGTCTCACATATTTTATTATGTGACAGATTATTCTTCTCCTCAATATTTAATTTTTAAAAAAAGGAATACAGGAATGCCTACTGTGGCACAACGGGATTGGGAGCATCTCTGCAGCACCAGGTTGCAGGTTCGATCCTTGGACAGCAAAGGAGGTTAAAGGATCTGGGACTGCTGCACCTGAGGTGTAGGTTGCAACTGTGGATCAAATCAGATCCTTGGCCAAGGGAACTCCAAGGAGTTGCAGGATGGCCAAAAAAAAAAAAAAAAAAAAAGGAAAAAAGAAAAATAAAAGGAATACAGATTTTTAAAATTCCAAGGAAGTTGCCTGTCTCAGGTTACAACCTTCTGCTTCTTGCACATCTTAGTTACCCCACCAGCATTTGGAACTGCATTATGTATCCCCAAGTGACTCACAAAAAAGGAGCAGTGGGGGAAGTTGTAATTCAAAGGATGGTTGGCAGATGTATTTCTATCATCTTTATCTGATATCTGCATTCTATTTCTACTACATCTTTGCATTTCATCCTTTTAATGACAGAAATACTGACTTCAAGAAGAGCAATCCATCTCCACTTTGTTTTTCTGAGTTCTTTACCCTGCTTCTCAAGTCTATCTTTGAGATATCCTGGCTAGTCTGATTTCCTCTGACCTTCCCTACCCAACCTATGACAGCCTGAGATGACCCCCTGGAAGTGTTTCATGTCTTAAATTTATCCAAGATATTTATATACCATAGCAGCAACAACATACAAATACCAAAGGATTTTTATTACAAAAAGAGCAACAAATAATGGTCTTCAATGAGGAATATCTCCTTTATGATCCTGGTTCTTTCAGATAAACTTACATATCATGTGAGAATGAACTAGTAATTTTAATTCTCTACACATATCAGTTTAAACTTGTAAACTGAGTTTAAATAAATTGGTGATAACTACTGACTGGTAGGCTTTGGGCCTTCTGCTGGACTCCTTGAACTTCCTACTATGTGTAGAAATGTCCACCAGTACTGCAACTCCTCTATATCTTTCTCATAAATACATGAATGACTGGTATTCTTACAGTGATGATCTTCTTGTCTTACTATGGTGTTCTCTACTACCCTGCACTTCTGAGATACAATATCTTGCCCACCATAATTGAAATTTCAAACATCTTTAAATTTTATTGTTTTTTGTTGTTATTGTTGTTTTTTGTCCTTTTTTTTTTTTTTTGCCTTTTCTAGGGCCACTCCTGCGGCATATGGAGGTTCCCAGGCTAGGGGTCTAATCGGAGCTGTAGCCGCCGGCCTATGCCAGAGCCACAGCAACGCGGGATCCAAGCCTCGCCTGGAACCTACACCATAGCTCACTTCAATGCCGGATCCTCAACCCACTGAACAAAGGCCAGGGATCGCATGGTTCCTTGTCGGATTCGTTAACCACTGAGCCATGACCGGAACTCCATTAAATTTTAATCTTACAGGATGAGAAGGGATGATAGAGTACATCACAAGGAGTGTCCTCTATATTACATAATCCCTTCTGAGATCTTCACGCATCACACAAATGCCAGCCAGCTGCCACATATCTATTTGACTTCATACTCATAAAGACATGAAAAGGCTTTGGTCCACTCTGGGTGAACTATATACAGTTTGTATAAAGGTACTAATTTTCTGCATTTTCCTTAAAATCTTTGGATTCCAATGGTAGTTTTTGTTTTCTTTTGGGTGTGGCCAAAGCTTGGCACCATATAAGCTTTGGCACTGGTTAAAGTAAATATTGCTTAGTCCCAGTGTAGCTGATCATACACCAACAATGATATTCCTACTACCTTCTAGTAATTCTTTCTGGGAAGTCCAAGTTTCTACTTACATGTTGTTCTCGACAATTGGAGCATTCGTCTTCTAAGACATAGCAAATGCCATTCAGTTTATCCAAGGATATCATCACCTCATTAAGATGTTCAAGGTCCTATCGTACAGAAATCCTAATTAAGGACCACACTCAAGGTGCAAAGGACCACCAGTGGGAACAATGCTTTGTGGTCTAAATCTCTTTTTCATTTTTAGTCTACTGGGTAGGCAAAAATTAGGTTGCAAAACTGAAAGAAACATTGGAAGGACATTAGCAAAGACCATTTCAGTTAGCAGCATCTGGGTCTGACTGATAGTGACAATACTGCAGAGATGCAGGCAATAAATGTTGGCCTCCTAAGTTAAACCTGAACTACACTTGTGGATCAGAGAGAGGATATGCCAGGATCAGATTTTCATGCCTTCTCGAAGGCTGTACTCACCTCACAGTCCAACAGGTATGATATCATTCTGCTTTTCTTTCTTTCTCTCTCTCTTTCTTTCTCTCTTTTCTTCCCTGTGGCACATGGAGCTCCAGGCCAGGGATCAGATCCAAACCCTGGACATGAACCAAGCCACAGCTGCAGCAACACCAGACCCCTAACCCCCTGTGCTGGGCCAGACATTGAACACGCATCCCAGCATTCCCAAGACACTACCAATCCTATTATGCCACAACAGGAGCTCCCATTCTGCTTTTATTCTCCAGATGGACCAGAGGGAAAGAGATGCCATGCAGGAATGGCCTATAATTGAGCAAGTGCCCAAGTTCCATGCTACTGATGCATAACCACTATCTCTTTAGGAGGGCAGATACCACCAAGTGCTTCCATTTGTATTTGAGATTTCACAAGTATTGATGCCAACTGGATGGGAAACCCAATGTCTAGATTCTCAAATACTTTTTTTTTTTTTTTTTTGCTTTTTAGGCCTTTACCCGTGGCATATGGAGTCTCCCAGCCAAGGGGTCTAATTGGAGCTATAGCTGCCAGCCTACACCACAGCAACATCAGATCCGAGCTGCGTCTGCAAACCACACCACAACCTATGGCAACGCCAGATCCTTAACCCACTGAGCGAGGCCAGGGATCGAACCCACAAACTCATGGTTTCTAGTCGGATCCGTTTCTGCTGAGCCACGATGGGAACTCCCAGATTCCTAAATACTTTTGACTGGGGAAAGAGGACTTGAGGCTGGATGTTTTAGCCGTTTCAGGGGTTGGACAGTCCCTTCTAGAAAAGGTGTTATTGATGATCATCCAAGTTATGAAACACATGGCATATATACAACTTATAGGCAGTAGCCCTTGGAATATATGAAAATCCAACTATGCAGTTGTCTGACAACCAATCTTATCCCACTCAATGTTCTTTATTCTAGGTGATAACAATAGAGTTCTTTGACTTACTGCCCCCTGAAAAAATCTTATCCAAGATACGCACAGTTGCAAATAAAGAAGACAAGTGAGTCTCCTGTCTGGGTTGGTCTCCTCTAGGAGTCTTATAAAGATATAATACAATGTATTCCACCATAACACGGTATTCCAACTATGCCTTGGAGTTGACCACAAAAGATAGGAAGCTGATAAACTAGTATAAAACAGAAAATTTTTCTCTTACTATTTGTTTGCAGATAAAAGAGGGATCTTTGTCCTTAAAATATAAATGCTTGGTTCTTTGGATAATGATTTTTAAGAAAAAAAGTGACGCAAATTATAATATTTCACCAGAATTATTAACAATAATACAAGCAACAAAATGGAACAATTTGCTGAGAGTGGTGAGTTGAGAGATGATCTCAAAGCCAGGTACCATCTAAGTATCTCAGATATGTAAGTAGGAGAGAGGAGTTCCTGTCGTGGAACTATGGTTAACAAATCCGACTAGGAACCATGAGGTTGCGGGTTCGATCCCTGGCCTTGCTCAGTGGGTTAAGGACCTGGCGTTGCCGTGAGCTGTGGTGTAGGTTTCAGACGCGGCTCGGATCCCACGTTGCTGTGGCTCCGGCATAGGTCGGCGTCTACAGCTCCTCTTAGACCCCTAGCCTGGGAACCTCCATATGCCGCAGGAGCGGCTCTAGAAAAGGCAAAAAGACAAAAATAATAATAAGTAGGAGAGAAATTTAGTGCTCTAGTACTATAGATACAGTACCCTATTATTAGACAATAATAACCATTTTTCACTCCAATGTTTTTCAAACTTCATTCAGTACAACCTATAGGAAAAAATATATACTTTAAATAATGATTGAGGACATACACCTTTGTGTGTGTGTTTATAATTAAAATTGTTAAATCCCGTAAACATACCTTAATTCAAGACTGTTCAAAACTTGGAATGAGCTATATAAACTGGAATTAGGAAACAAAATTCATTTCCACATACTTATAACCTGTATTGTCTAAAGGCGATCATTTAAAATTATAATAGGAATGAAATGAATAAACTCTTAATATTGGAGACAACATATTCCACACAGATATCAAAATGCATTCAGGAAAACCAAAACAGACAACAGTTGTTTGTTGATTACTAACTTGTTCCCGTTGCCTCCCTCCCATACCCATCAACAGACCCAAGTATATCCCTCCTTTCTCATATTATCCCCCTCATATCTACCCTATAGCCATGCTTCATATCAGGTGCTCTTTTCATCTCTTATTTGCTTTTGCAGTTTAATCTCTTTTCCACATTATCTTCATCCTCATGTTAAAGTAATTTTTCTAAAATTCAGCTCATTAAAATGTGGTCCTTGGGAGTTCGCATTGTGGCTCAGCAGGTTAAGGGCCCAATGTAGTCTCTGTGAGGACACAGGTTTGATCTCTGGCCTTGATCAGTGGTTAAGAATCTGGTATTGCTGCAAGCTGTGGCATAGGTCACAGATGTGGCTTGTTTGGATCCAGTGTTGCCATGGCTGTGGCATAGGCCTGCAACTGCCGCTCTGATTCGACCCCCTAGCCAGGTAACTTCTATATGCCACAGGTGTGGCTGTAAAAAGAGAAAAAAAAAAAGAAAATGTGGTCCTTGGCCAGGAGGATCAGCATCACCTGGGACCTTGTTATAGATGCAGAATCTCAGATAACACCTCAGACTTACTGATTTGGAATCTGCATTTCAGCAAGATCCCCTAATGATGGAGTTCCCATCGTGGCTCAGCGGAAATGAATCTGACTAGCATCCATGGGGACGCAGGTTTGATCCCTGGCCTCACTCAGTGGGTGAAGGATCTAGCGTTGCTGTGAGCTGTGGTGTAGGTTGCAGATGCCGATTGGATCTGGCATTGCTGTGGCTGTGGTGCAGGCTGGCAGCTACAGCTCTGATTTGACCCCCTAGCCTGGGAACCTCCATATGCTGCAGGTATGGTCCCAAACACACATAGGAAGGAAGGAAGGAAGAAAAAGAGAGAAATATAGATCAGTGGAACAGGATAGAAAGCCCAGAATTAAACCTACCTACCTGCAGTTAGCTAATCTATGACAAAGGAGGCAAGAATATACAATGGAGAAAAGACAGGTCCCTCAATAAGTGGTGCTGGGAAAACTGGACAGCTACATGTAAAATAATGAAATTAGAACATTCCCTAACACCATACACAAAAATAAACTCAAAATGGATTGAAGACCTAAATATAAGATTGGATGCTATAACACTCTTTGAGGAAAACATAGGCTGAACACTCTCTGACATAAACCACAGTAATATCTTTTCAGATTCACCTCCTAGAGTAATGATAATAAAAACAAAAATAAATAAATGGGACCTAGTTAAATGTAAAAGTTTTTGCATAGCAAAGGAAACCATAAACAAAACAAAAAGACAACCCACAGAACGGAAAAAAATATTTGCAAATGAAGAGACTGACAAGGGATTAAGATCCAAAATATATAAACACCTCCTGCAGCTCAATACCAAAAAACCAAACAACCCCAACAAAAAATGGGCAGAAGATCTAAACAGACAATTCTTAAAGGAATAATACAGATGGCCAAAAAAAAAATGAAAAGATGTTCAACATCACTAATTATCAGAGAAATCAAAACTACTATGAGGTACCACCTTACACCAGTCAGAATGGCCATCATCAAAAAGTCTACAAACAATAAATTCTGGAGAGGGTATGGAGAAAAGGGAACCCTCTTACACTGTTGGTGGGAATGTAAGTTGGTGCAACCAATATGGAAAACAGGATGGAGAGTCCTCAAATAACTAAAAATACAATTACTATATGATCCAGCAGTCCAACTCCTGGGCCTCTATCCAGAGAAAACCATGACACAAAAAGATATATATACCCCAGTGTTCACTGCAGCACTGTATACAATAGCCAAGACATGAAATCAATCTAAATGTCCATCAACAGAGGAGTAGGTAAGGAAGGTGTGGCACATATACACAATGGAATATTACTCAGCCATAAAAGGAATGAAATAATGGTATTTGCAGCAACATGGAGGGACCTAAAAATTACCATTCCATTTTTTTTTTTTGTCTTCCATGGCATATGGAAGTTCCCAGGCTAGGGGCTGAATTGGAGCTGCAGCTGCCGGCCTACACCACAGACACAACAATGTGGGATCCAAGCTGCATCTGCAACTTGTACCACAGCTCACGGAACACCCGGTCCGTAACCCACTGATGCAGGGATCAAACCTGCATCCTCATGGACACTAGTTGGGTTCATTACCACTGAGCCACAACAGCAACTCCTAGAAATTATCATTCTAAGTGAATTTAGTCAGACAGTGAGACACAAACATCATATGCTATCTACTTATTCCACTTATGTGTGGAATATAAAAAAAAGGATACAATGAACTTATTTGCAGAACAGAAACAGACTCACAGACTGTGAAAAACTTATGTATGTTTACTAAAGGAGACAGGTTGAGGGGGAGGGATAGACTGGGGGTTTGGGACAGAAATGTTCTAAAATGAGGTGGTGATGATGGCTATACAACTATAAATATAATAAAATTCATTGAAATTTTAAAAAATACAATGTACTGAGGGCCTGGTATTTTTAGAAAGAAGGTAACAATATTGGTTAACTTGAGCCTTTGGTAAATTAAGCATGTATGTTTATATTTTTAGGTTAACCAATGAAAGGATAGTAATGAAGTATATAAGTTCTACACCGATGGGGGATAGGACAGGGGCTGATAAGAAAATGACAATAGCAGTGATATAGGTTTCTTCATTCACCAGTCTTTAGGAGAGCATGGAACATCACGGCTTGTACCATGCTATTCCCATATGATAACATAAATGCAAATATTCCCAAGGCAAATTCAAAGATACAAATCTTTATAAATCAGCTTTATAAATCAGCTATTTCAAAGCTGATTTATAAAGATACAAATCTTTATAAATCAGCTTTCAAATAGGGGGAACCTGGAATAACATAAAATTGTGGTATTGTGAAAAGAAGGTCTATCTGGGCAGAAGATTTAGAGTTTAAAGCTTGGGATGGGAAGATATGGGTACTGTGTCTCCTGGCTGTTTTTCCTGGTCAAAGAAACCAGAGCAGGCAGGGAGCATTCAGCTGGATTGTCTCACTTCTCCTTTCAGGATGTTGAAGGTCAAATTTATTTATACATGTACTTAGTTCTTCTCTATTAAATCACCTCAAACTTACCCACTAATCAGTAGCAGTAAAAGAGGAAGGCTACCAAGGGCCGACTAATAGATGCAGTTCTGAGAAGAAGTCTGATGACTCATTAGGAAACCCAGTTCTCATTATAATGTACTACCAGACTTCTGGAAAGTCTATGTTATATGGTACTAGGCTCATAGGATAAAGGCAGAGGGATATTCACCTTGACCAGGTTAACCTGGGGAAGGCAGAGTCTCACAGTGAGGATTCTCCTCTGAATGTGACATTAAGAGTTGGATGCCCTGTTTCTGGGTTCCATGAGATTACCATGACCCTAATTATGGGATGTTAGAGAATGACTGTAGCAATATAATAGAAGAAATCATGTATTACTTTTTTAAAGAGGCCATTTAATCATCGTGAGGCAGGCTGACCCAGTTGCCCAAATGATCTGCTTTTCACCAAAATACAAAGAAATTGACATTTCTATTTTCCTAAAGATTTATATCCTACCATTGCATATAACTATTTCTACAAAGAGTTAGAGCCAGAGCTATTGCAAGGGATGGATGATGTTGATGATAAACAAAGAATTGGCAAAGAAGAATGTATTTTTGTGAGCCAGTGTTTCATTCTGTCCATACAACAGTTGCTTGGCCAAAATACCTAGACATTGCTCATGGGTGATTTAATAAAATTACAAGTCATTGATGTAGCATCTGAACTTCCTAGTAACAGCGGCAGCTAGGGCAAAACTCTGGCAAGCTCTCAATTTGGTAAGTTCCATAGTTCAAAGTTCTGGGAAATGAGCCAAGAGAGGGCTCACTAGGATAAGGATGAAACAGTTTTTGTACCCAGACAGCAAGTGGCTGTTCTGAAAACTGTGCTTTCTTTTTAACCTAATCTCTCTGAATGTAGAGAGCCGTCCCTTAAACTCTAAGGATAAGGCCCCTCAAAGAGAGAGACATGTGACCCTAATGTCCTTTCTCCCTAGATGCATTACAACATCAGATTTATTTGTACAAACCAAATGCCTTAGTCCAGACGTTCTGGACAAGAGAAATATTCAAGATTTTCAGATACAGGATCATACATAATTCAAATTCCTGAAAACCTCAATCAAATTGGAAAGACTAAGTGTTCAGGATATGGAGGAGTAAGGATCTGAGGTGGACAGGTCTTACTAATCCAACAGAGGACCAAAGGAATCCACTAGGGTGGTTTCATTACTCTCTGAGATTTTTAAACATTTTTTATTTTGCAATACTTTTAGGCTTACAAAAATGTTGCAAAAAATAGTCTAGCTATACTCTTCATCTATTTTCCCTCAATGTTGGTATCTTATATAACCATAGTAAAAATATCACAATCAGGAAATTAACATTGATACAACCATGAGTATATTATTGAAGTTAAGTTACTGCTATCTTGGAGAAAGAATATACTTAAATGGATAGTACACTGGTTGCTAAAAACATAAACAGGGAACTGTCTTGTCCTACCAAAATGGGAATAGGAAATAGCACCAGGCCCAGGATCACCAGTGAGTTGATACCTATGATACTACAGTAACTGGGAGTCTTTCCCCACCTTCAGGCTTTTCCCCTTTAATTCAGTTGGGTTATCAGAAAAGTAGATGGATCTGGGATGTTGCCTGAGGATTATAGCAAACAATGAATTTTATGTTAACTATGGCTGACATTGTTTCTCTATAGAAAGAGCTTAACCCACTGGGTCATAAAGGAACTCCTCAATCCCAATATATTTTAAACATCAACAGCAGTTTGCTCTCACTCAGCAGCCAGTGATTTATCTCTGTTGATATTTTAATTCTCAACATTTGTCATAACCTATGAAAGTGGGGTTTATTTTTTATTATTTTATTTTTTAACTTTGATTTATTTTTTCAATTATAGTTGATTTACAGTGTTCTGTCAATTTCTACTGTATAGCAAAGTGACCCAGTCATATATATATATATGTGTGTGTGTGTCTTTTTCTCACATTATCCTCCATCATGTTCCATCACAAGTGACTGGATATAGTTCCCTGTGCTATACAGCAGGATTTCATTGCTTATCCACTCCAAATGCAATAGTTTGCATCTATTAACCCCAGACTCCCAGTCCATCCCACCCTCCTCCCCCTCCTCCTCCCCCTTGGCAATCTCAAGTCTGTTCTCCAAGTCCATGAGTTTCTTTTCTGTGGGAAAGTTTCATTCATGCCATATATTAGATTCCAGATATAAGTGATATCATATGGTATTTGTCTTTATGACTTACTTCACTTAGTATGAGAGTCTCTAGTTCCATCCATGTTGCTGCAAATGGCATTATTTTGTTTCTAGGCTGAGTAGTATTCCATTGTGTGTATGTGTGTGTGTGTGTGTGTGTATCGCATATTCTTAATCCATTCATCTGTCATTGGACATTTAGGTTGTTTCCATGTCTTGGCTATTGTGAAGAGTGAAGCGATGACAAACAGCTTTTATTACATTATGTTCCTTCTATACCCACTTTGGTAAGAGTATTTATCATGAATGGATATTGGACTTTGTCAAATGCTTTTTCTTCATCTATTGAGATGATCATGCAGTTTTTTACTTTTTCTTTATTAATGTGGTTTATGATGTTGTTTGATTTGCATATGTTGAACAATCCTTGTGAATCCAGGATGAATCCCATTTGGTCGTGGTGTATGATCTTTTCTATATGCTGTTGGATTCAGTTAGCTAAAATTTTGTTGAGAATTTTTGTGTCTATATTCATCAAAGACATGGGCCTATAATTTTCTCTTTTGATAGTATCTTTGTCTGGTTTTGGTATTAGGGTGATGGTGGCTTCATGGAATGTCTTTGGGAGTATTCCTTCTTTATCAACCTTTTGGAAAAGTTTAAGAAGAATGGGTATAAGTTCTCTGTATGTTTGGTAGAATTCGCCTGTGAAGCCATCTGGTCCTGGACTTTTATTTGTAGCAAGTGTTTTTATGACATATTCAATTTCATTACTGCTGAGCTATGACGGAAACTCCTTTTAGCTGCTTTTCCTTCATATGCCAGAGAGCCATTTCAGTGCCTCTTCACAGCACCCTGGGCATCAGAGAAGGGGAAGGAAGAGGCCCTTTTTCTCCCAGCTTTTCTGGAATCTGAATGCAACCGTGCTGGTGGCTACTGAAGCCCACGTAAATTCTTTGTAAGTTTAGTGTTGCTAGATTGAGGAAAGATGATAACACTTTATTTATTTATTTTTTGCTTCTTAGGGCTGCACCCAGAGCATATGGAGGTTCCCAGGCTAGAGGTCTAATTGGAGCTGTAGCCACTGGCTTACGCCACAGCCACAGCAACTCGGGCTCCAAGCTGCATCTTTGACCTACACCACAACTCAAGTCAACACCGGATCCTTAACCCACTGAGCAAGGGCAGGGATCGAACCCGAAACCTCATGGTTCCTAGTTGGGTTCATTTCCACTGTGCCACGACAGGAACCCCCATAACACTTTAAACAACACATATTTAAAACATGCTGCAATAATTACTTCAGGAGGTGCAACAGGAAAAATTCATGGAATTCTGAGGTCTGAGGTCTATTCTGATCTTTTATTGTCCAGTTAATAAGTATTTACTGAGCTTCCATTTCCTGGACATTTTCTACATGCTCTATTCACCCTGCTTTGTATCCAGATAGGCTGAGCTGAGTGGTTGTGATCAGACAAAGAGAGGCATTCGCAAGTTACTAAATGGCCAGAGGAGAGTGAGATCAAGGTGTTTATACTTTTTACTCTTGCCACTTCACCACAAGTTGCCTGCCCTCCCTCCATGAAAGCCATAGCTCCTGCAGGCAACCCTCTCCCCTTCAAGCCTTTGGGGCCCAAGGTTCTGCAGCAAACCTTACTGGTTTTTGTTTTGTTTTGTTTTAACTTTGCCCATGCCTTTGCCAATAGTCCCTTTATGAAACTCTCCTCCAATTACCCAGTTTTAAAACCAGAACCCCCATATAACTCAAAACTGACACTGCCAGTGAGCAGATGAGTGAGCTGAAGAACAAAACTCTTCCTCAGTGCCTACTTCAGTATCAGTGCAATGGTAAGCCACATGTTTGCCCATTTACAATCACAATAAATTATTTACAGTTGAGGAAACTGGATTCAGGGCTTAATTATATAACTTTCTAAGGCACACCAAGTTATTAAAGAGCAGGGTCAGACTGGAACCCACAGAGGTCTCACTCCGTAAGTATCTACCTGATCTGAAATCTGCTGTAGATATCCTTAGCTCAAGGAAAAAGGCTTGATAAGGGATTGAGGGGTAAGGGTAGGATTGAGACTATATTTCCACTGCCCGCTCCCTTAATTATAATCACCTGGGATGCTTTTTTGGGGGAGGGGGCTTTTTAGAGCAGAACTGTGGCATATGAAAGTTCCCAGGTTCCCAGGCTAGGGGTCAAATAGGAGCTGTAACTGCCAGCCTATGCCACAGCCGCAGCAATGCTAGATTCGAGCCGCATCAGCGACCTACACCACCGCTCACTGCAAGGCCAGGGATAGAACCTGCATCCTCACGGGTACTAGTCAGGTTCCTATACCACTGAGCCAAGTCAGGAACTTCTGTGATGCTTTCTAAAACTCAAGATTCTGGAGTTCTCTGGAAGCTCAGTGAGTTAAGGATCCAGCATTGTCACCCCTATGGCCTGGGTCACTAATGTGGCACCGGTTTCATCCTTGGCCTGGGTACTAAAGAATTTAAAAACAAAAGGAGTTCCCGTCGTGGCACAGTGGAAACTAATCTGACTAGGAACCATGAGGTTGCCATTAGATCCCTAGCCTTGCTCAGTTGGTTAAGGATCCAGCGTTGCCATGAGCTGTGGTGCTAGGTCACAGACGCCGCTCCGATCTGGTATGGCTATTGCGTAGGCCCGCCGCTACAGCTCCGATTAGTCCTCTAGCCTGGGAACCTCCAGGTGCAGACCTAGAAAAGACAAAACAAACAAACAAAAACAAACAAAAAAGCAACTCAAGATTCTTGGAACTGCCACTGTCTTTCCCACTCCTTTGGTTCTAACAGTCTCTGCACCTCTATTTCGACACTCTCCACGTTGAACTGCAGGATTAATAATTACCATAACTTTTATTTTACCGATACTTTCTTCCATTCAGGCAATAGTGCACTGCACAAACTCTAGGAGTCCTCACAAAGCGGTTTAGCAAGTATCCCCCCAGCCACCCAATAGGAATAGCGCAAGGTTCCAACTGAGCCTGCCTCCCAGGGAGGTGGAGAGACACCGGGCCCAGCCCGTGACTGCCAAGCCGAGTTGGGCCTCACCTTTTCCGCCAGGATCTGGATGGCGGCGACCGTAACGCTGGAGCCCGCGGGCCGTTGCTGCTGGGACGAGCCGGTGCGCATCGCTGTGCGCGGCCTGGCCCCAGAGCAGCCGGTCACGCTGCGCGCGTCCCTGCGCGACGAGAAGGGCGCGCTCTTCAGGGCCCACGCGCGCTACTGCGCCGACGCCGACGGCCAGCTGGACCTGGCGCGCGCGCCCGCGCTGGGCGGCAGCTTCGTGGGGCTCGAGCCCATGGGGCTCTTCTGGGCTCTGGAGCCCGAGAAGCCTTTGCTACGGCTGGTGAAGCGGGACGTGCAGACGCCCTTCGCCGTGGAGCTGGAGGTGTTCGAGGGCCACGAGCCCGAGGGCGGGCGGCTCCTGGGCCGGGCTGTGCACGAGCGCGACTTCCTGCCGCCCGGGGTTCGGCGCGAGCCGGTGCGCGCGGGCCGGGTGCGCGCCACGCTTTTCCTGCCTCCAGGTGAGCCGCCAGTTTCCCAGGCTGGTATGGAAAGCCGTTGGAGTCCGCGATACGCTGGGCGGCCCCTTTCCTGGCGTGCGGACCCAGTAGTTGTGGAACTTTCCTAAACTCGTCCCTAAGCTCCAGAGTCTATCATCGATTCTGGGTGGAAATTTCTTCCCTAAATTTCAGGGCACTTCCTGGAGATACTGCCACTTCCTTAGCTGTATGCTGAAAAGTGCATTCGGCATACTCAAAGTGTATTTATTGAGAACTGCTGTGCCAGCCATGCAGCTCTAAGATGCCAATAATAGGCAATGCCTTCTGGTGTGCAAGAGTGATATTTGCCTTCTTTCACAACAAACTTCCAAGGACACTCAAACCTGGAGATAGAGGCAGTGTCCCATAATACTAAAAACCAAAAAACTCCCTGAAGATCCCCTCCCCCTCTCATAAACAGTCTGTCAGTGGTTCTCAACCTGGGATGATTTTACCCCTGTCAAGGGGATATATGGCAATATCTGGGGACATTTTTGATTGTTACGGTTGGGGGAGGGGTGCTATTGGCAGGTAGAGCCCGGGATGCTGCTGAATTTCCACAATGCACAGCCACGGAACAAATATCTTACTCAAAATGCCTGTAGTGCTGAGGTTAAAAATCCTTAGTTTAAGTAAAAACAAGGTACTTTCTATTCTATGTAAAAGTGGCCTGTAAGCAAGACACCTGAAACACCCCCAAGCAAATTCCTGACTGAGGAGTTCCCATTGTGGTGAAGAGAAAATGAATCCAACTGGGAACCGTGAGGTTTCTTTCGGGTTTGATCCCTGGCCTCACTCAGTGGGTTAAGGATCCAGTGTTACTGTGGCTGTGGTGTAGGCCAGCAGCTACACCTCCGATTTGACCCCTAGCCTGGGAACCTCCATATGCCACATGTGTGGCCCTAAAAAGCAAAAAAAAAAAAAAAAAACAAAACAAAAACAAAAACCCACACACACAAATTTCCTGACTGAAACGTCCGCTGTATAGAAATAATGGGAGTTGCCACTGCTCACAGAATCCCTAAATGAATTCTGTGATTATTCTCCAAAACAAGAGGCCCTGCTTTGTTCTTTCACTGCTTCAGCAGTTCATAACTTACTAGTCACTTCACACTCAGTTGTAAACTTCTGGACCTGGAATTTGGTCTTATGCATCTTTATATCTCCATATTCCTAGAGGCTTCACACAGGGATATAATGGGAGCTCAATAAATATCATACTGACTGACTCAATAAGAATCTTCTAAAGACTTTCATTAAAAAAAAAAATCTTTCACTGCCCAGTTATGGTACCTGATATTTATTTTGTTTTGTTTTTTGTCTTTTTGCTATTTCTTGGGCCGCTCCCGCGGCATATGGAGATTCCCAGGCTAGGGGTCCAGTCGGAGTTGTAGACATCGGCCTACACCAGAGCCACAGCAACGCTGGATCCGAGCCGCGTCTGCAACCTACACCACAGCTCACGGCAACGCTGGATCGTTAACCCACTGAGCAAGGGCAGGGACCGAACCCCCAACCTCATGGTTCCGAGTCGGATTCGTTAACCACTGCGCCACGACGGGAACTCCTGTACCTGATATTTAAATCAAGTCAATCTTGTGTTAACTTTTTTAGTATCTACTATGTGATCCATTTAAAATTTGTTGTTTTCTGACTGAACAGCTTTTTGTAAATAATGCAGAAAAGTTCTCTCATTTAACAAATACTTATAAAGCCCAGGACTATGCTACATACAAGGGGCGATAGTTGGCAAAATCAGACATGGGCCTCACTGCAACTACTGCCTAATACAGGATACAGGCAACTGTATTGGGATCTGTAAGTGTGGCAAATGCTATGAAAGGGGAAATACAGACCCAGGATGTTGGTGGGAACATATAAAAGGCTATCTAATTCAACTCAGCCTTAGGCAGGATCTGGGATGGCTTCCAGGAAAGGAGATCTAAACTTAGATTTGAAGCTTGATGATGCAACCAAGTCAAAAAAAGGTGGCGAGAGGAGGAGAATAGTGTATACCATTTTCAGGGGCCAAAGAGCACATGGCACATTCAGGGATGGCGTTCTTTAAGGCTGGAGCCGAGCATATAAGGAGGTGGGGGGCATAGTCTAATAATGCCTTGTATATGTAGAGCATCTTCTGGCTGTCAAAGCATTCACAGTTTTTTTTTTTTTTTTGAGGAAAATGTGATTGAAAATGTACACCTGGAGTTCCTGTCGTGGAGCAGTGGTTAACGAATCTGACTAGGAACCATGAGGTTGCGGGTTGGATCCCTGGCCTTGGTCAGAGGGTTAAGGATCTGGCGTTGCCATGAGCTGTGAGCTGTGGTGTAGGTTGCAGACGCGGCTCGGATCCCGCGTTGCTGTGGCTCTGGCGTAGGCCGGTGGCTACAGCTCCGATTAGACCCCTAGCCTGGGAAATCTCCATGTGCCGTGGGAGCAGCCCAAGAAATAGCAAAAAAAAAAGGCAAAAAAAAATGTACACCTAATCCCGTGTTATTTTGCTCCCCTCCCTTCTCCCCGAAGGTTATTAAAAAAAAAAAGACAAAAAGGGTCCTCTTCCACTAACCCCTCCTCCTCCAACCTTCCTTTCTTTAAAAACTTCTCTTTGCTGACTGCCAAAATCTGAAACTCAAGAATGCCTTTTGAGGAGTTCCCATTGTGGTGTGGCGGAAACAAATCTGCCTAGGAATCATGAGGTTGTGCGTTCAATCCCTGGCCTCGCTCAGTGGGTTAAGGATCTGGTGTTGCCGTGAGCTGTGGTGTAGGTCGAAGACACAGCTCAGATCCTGTGTTGCTGTGGCTGCGGTGTAGCCTGGCAGCTGTAGCTCCGATTCAACCTCTAGCCTGGGAATCTCCGTATGCCACCAGTATGGCCCTAAAAAGCAAAAAAAAAAAAAAGCCCTTTGAAGTGTTTCCTGGTGGCTTAGCAGGTTAAGGATCTGGTGTTGTCACTTCTGTGGTACAGATGTGATCCCTGGCCTGGAACTTCTGCTTGCCATGGGTGTGGCCAAAAAAAAAAAAAAAGAATGTCTTTTGAGAGTCTAAAATGCCTTATGATTTTTGTGGTGCTCTCTAGACACAGGACCCTTCCCTGGAATCATCGATCTGTTTGGAAGTGGTGGTGGCCTTTGTGAATACAGGGCCAGCCTCCTGGCCGGACGTGGTTTTGCTGTGCTTGCTCTGGCTTATTTTAGATTTGAAGACCTCCCTGAATATTTGAATGATGTGAGCCTGGACTACTTTGAAGAAGCTGTGGACTTTATGCTACAGCATTCGAAGGTATGTTCTTGTGCTTGCCTGAATGCGGAGGAAAGAGGGTAGAGCAGACACAGGGCTAGAGCCAAAAGATCTACCAGGACACTCAGGGCTGGAAATCTGCCATGAGACACAAAGGCTCATTCAAAAGTTGTTAGGATTATTATTTTCATTTCTACCTCTCTCCCTTTAACCCCTAAGGACTCAACTGTTTAGTTCCCTTTAATTCTTGACCAGAATTCAAAGAGCTGGACTCAAAAGTTACTAACCTTAAGTTCTCATTCTGCATCTACCACTAAGTGGCCTTATAATACTGAATAAGGCAGTTACCCTTTCTGGGATTCAGTTTTTCTCATGTATAAGTTTAATGTAAATGTATAAAGGAAAAAGTTGGAAGAGATTTTTGAGACAACTGGTGACATTTGAATAGGGGCTGTGTGTTTGATGATATTAAGGACTCATTAATTTTAAGTATGTTAATGATACTATGTTTTTGTCAAGAAATTCCTTTTCTGAGACTGCAAAAATTAATTAAGCTAGTTTGGCATGATTATAAATGGAATACATACTCTTTGCCACATCTAGACTTAAACCCAAACATTGTAATGTTAAAAGAATAAGATGTTCTGCAAGTTCTAACTCTTAGAATTCAGGGACTGGTCTCAGCAGAACTGCTAAAACCTGTATGATCTTAAACTGTGATGATTTGTTTATTTATGGGAGATCAGGTCCCAGGAACAAGAAGACACCATACTGTCAGTTCTGCCCTTATACCTAAGCACAAGGGGCTTCTGCTCTGGACCTTTTGTTTTAGATAACTATACTCTGGCCTTTCTTTGGCTGCATCCTTGCCCACAGGGTATAGAGTTTGAGGGACCTAGTGAATGTGTCTACCTGGAACCCAGGAGCCCTTCCTAACATGCCCTTTGGATCTGGAACCCTAGAATTGTCTGCCAGTCAGCTCTGATCCTGCTCCAGGCCCTATGCCTCTTCTCCAAGACCATTTATATGAATATACCTAAGCCTTAAACATAAAGGCTGGTGTGTTCACACATGTCTGTGAGAGGGCCCTCAAGATGCATAATGGAGCCAGGGATAGAAAGAGGAGAGTTGGCCAAGGACCAGGGACTGGGACCAGGGGCTGGCTCTCCCCCATGCCATGTTCTCTTGCAGAACTTCAAGGAGTTGCAAGATTTAAAATTTGAACCTGAACCTATAAGTTGTTATGGAGGTATATTTATTCAAGATACGAAAAAATAATATATTTTATTTAACTTTTAAATATTTATAACTTTTAAATAATTAAGTATAGGGTATGTGGGCCTCTGTGTGTAGTCTTGACCCCATTGCCATAAATATTAGTGGAGGGTCTTTGTACTAGGAGATTAATCAATTTCCTTTTTTTTTTTTTTTTTTGGTCTATTTAGGGCCATACCCACGGCTTTTGGAGGTTCCCAGGCTAGGGGTCGAATTGGAGCTGTAGCCGCCGGCCTACACCCCAGCCACCTCCATACCAGATTCGAGCTGCATCAGTGACCTATATCACAGCTCACAGCAACGCCAGATCCTTAACCCACTGAGCAAGGCCAGGGATCCAAGCTGCGTCCTCATGGATAGTAATCAGGTTCATTTCTGCTGAGCCATGATGGGAACTCCCCGATTTGCTTTTTAGAAGATACATTTGAACTTTGTGGATTGTTGTATAAGGAAGGAAAGCAAATGGAATTTTAGACAGCTGCCTAGAGAATGTCAAATCACAATTAAA
Source organism: Phacochoerus africanus (assembly GCF_016906955.1). Classification (NCBI taxonomy): domain Eukaryota; kingdom Metazoa; phylum Chordata; class Mammalia; order Artiodactyla; family Suidae; genus Phacochoerus; species Phacochoerus africanus. The sequence goes on from NC_062552.1 coordinate 99,590,742, forward strand.
GTTCTCTATTTATTGAACTCTAGTCATGTCCTCTCTCTCTCTCTCTTCATCAGGTGAAAGGCCCTAGTGTTGGACTTCTTGGCTTCTCCAAAGGAGGTGACCTGTGCCTCTCAATGGCCTCTTTCTTGAAGGGCATCACAGCCACTGTAGTTATCAATGCCTGTGTGGCCAACACAATAGCTCCTCTGCGTTATAAGGATATGATTATTCCTCATCTCAGCAGTGACCCGGGGAAATATACAATCACTGAGTCAGGCTTTTTAAATTTGATGGATATTTGGAACAATCCACTGGAGAAACCCAACCAACAAAGTCTTATTCCATTGGAGAAGGCCCAGGGCCCCTTCCTGTTTATTGTTGGCATGGATGATCATAACTGGAAGAGTGAATTCTATGCTCATGTAGCCTCTGAACGGTTACAAGCTCATGGGAAAGACAGACCCCAGATAATCTACTACCCAGGAACTGGTCATTGCATTGACCCACCTTATTTTCCTCTTTGTAGAGCCTCTGTGCATGCAGTTTTGGACCAACCGATCTTCTATGGAGGTGAGCCAAAGGCTCACTCAAGGGCACAGGTAGATGCATGGCAGCAAATCCAAACTTTCTTCCATAAACATCTCAATGGTAAAAAATCTGTCAAGCCCAGCAAATTGTAACATTGTAACCATAAACCATATACTATTAATAAAAATCGTACTCATAAAACATGAATTGGGTTTTCCAGAGCACCTAGGAACCTTTTTGTGATAAAGCAATCATCTTGGTTTCCTTGTTAGGACCTACTGTATTCTCAGCCTTAGCAGTCCTACCTTCTTCACTGCTGGGTCCATCCCCTTCCTCCCTGAACTTTTCCCAAGGTATAGGCTTAACTTTGATCTTACCTATAGGACCAGTCTTAACCTTAAGCAGGAAAAATGTAAGAAGTGCCTGCTCAACTCTCAATTGCTGGCCTAGCTTTGGCCTTGTGTCCTCATTCCAAGGGCTGAGTTTCTCTACTGCTAAGAGTCTCATATACTATATTTGGGCCCTAACTGACCATGTCTGAATCTTGGGAACCTGCCCACTCAAGTCCCTTAAAGAATAGACTCTGAACCCTGCTCTGAAGTTTGGGGGGCACTGACATACTTAGTATCCTAAGCTTTGCTTGTATTTTATGAATGAAGCCCTAGACCTCAATTACTCCTTACTGATAAATTCAAACTTTACAAATTTTGAATTTGTAAAGGATATGTTACAAAGTAAAATCGAATCCTTTATGACCAAATTTGTTGTAAGCAAAACAGTTTATTGCTACATACGGTTGACATACTTCCTCTGCATTTACCATCTGAATTCACAATCACAGTTCTTGGAGTTCCCGTCGTGGCTCAGTGGTTAAAGAATCCAACTAGGAACCATGAGGTTGTGGGTTCGATCCCTGGCCTCACTCAGTGCGTTAAGGATCTGGCATTGCTGTGAGCTGTGGTGTAGGTCACAGATGCAGCTTGGATCCCGCATTGCTGTAGCTGTGGTGTAGGCTGGTGGCTGTGGTGTAGACTCCTAGCCTTGGAACCTCCATATGCCACGAATGCAGCCCTAGAAAAGACAAAAAACAAAAAACAATCTCAGTTCTTGGCTGCCTTGCCTAGAGACATTCCTTGATGCCAGCAGATTTTCGACACAATCTTTTGATGTCAGGATTTACCTGACAAATTAGACTTCTTCCCAGCACCATCTGTTCCTGTTACCTTCCTCCTGCAAAGGACTGAGATCAGTCGTATCAATCCGCTGCCTTGTACTGGGCACTGTCTAGAGTCATGAGACCAGAATGGAGGGTCTTCTCCAAGTACAAGAACATTTTTCTGAGTCACATCACTTGGTTTGCTGGGCTGTCTTTCAGCATTTGTGTCTATACAAGTAAATACCGATTAGATCTTAACTATTGAAAAGAAGGATTCCTTAGAGGTAATTTTGACCATTTGGTATAAATATGTGTTGAGGGTAGTTATTCACTATGTATTATAATTTTCTGTGATTTGAATCCTTGGAGCCTCTGCTTAACTCACTCCCAGGTGGTCCTGCTGTTCTAGAGATTCCTTTGGAATAGGAGATCATAGGAAGAAATTATAAGGAAAGTGGCCAGGATGGTGAGAAAAGTAAGGGCTAAAAAGTTAATACCTCATCTATAAAGTGGGGATAATTATAATGATAATAACAGAAACTACTTCATTGGGCTGTTGTGATTAGATAATCTAAGTAAAGCACTTAACATATCTAAACTCTCAAATACTAGCTCTTATTATTTCAGATTATGAAATTGTGACCCTGGAGGGTTAAGAAATATATCTGGCTGATGTAAGCACTGAGTCAGTCTACCTCTGAAGTCCATGGCCTTCACGGTTCCTTTGGCTCTACTGCCTTTCAGGCTGAAATAAGATCCAATAGTGCAGAGCTGCCTGATGTACCGGTAAGTCAAAGCGAAGTTGAGGGTCACATAATGGAGGCTCCATAAACCAAATTGGAGAGTTCATATTTAAAATGATAAGAAATAGCAGTTCCTGGAGTTCCCATCATGGCACGGTGGAAACAAATCTGCCTAGGAATTATGAGGTTGTGGGTTTGATCCCTGGCCTCCCTAAGTGGGTTAAGGATCCAGCGTTGCCGTGAGCTGTGGTGTAGGTCGCAAATGCAGCTCAGATCCCTCATTGCTGTGGCTGTGGTGTAGGCTGGTGGCTACAGCTCTGATTGGACCCCTAGCCTGGGAACCTCCATATGCCACAGGTGCAGCCCTCAAAAGACAGACAGACAGACAGAGAGACAGAAAGAAAGAAAAGAAAGAAAGAAAGAAAGAAAGAAAGAAAGAAAGAAAGAAAGAAAGAAAGAAAGAAAGAGAAAGAAAGAAAAGAAGGAAAGGAAGAAAGCGAAAGAAAGAAATAGCAGTTCTTGTAGTGCAGTGGGTTAAGATCCTGACTGCAGTGACCTGGCTTGCTGTGGTGGTGGGGGTTCGATCCCTAGTGCAGGTTGCAGCTGTGGCTCGGATTCATTCCCTGGCCCAGGAACTTCCATATGCCACAGGTGCAACCATAAAATAATTTAAAAATAAGATGAGAAGGAGTTCCTCTTGTGGCTCAGTGGAAATGAATCCGACTAGTATCCATGAAGATGCGGGTTTGATCCCAGGCCTTGCTCAGTGGGTCGGGGATCCAACATTGCCATGAGCTGTGGTATAGGTCACACGCATGGCTCAGATCCCTCATTGCTGTGGTTGTGGTGTAGTCTGGCAGCTGTAGCTGTAGGTCTGATTCAACGCCTAGCCTGGAAACTTTCATATGTCAAGGGTTTGGCCCTAAAAAGCAAAAAAAAAAAAAAAAAAAAAAAAAGAAAGAAAAAAGAAATGTGACCATTTTTAACATATTGGTTTTTATTTTTAAATGGCTGTCAGTAATTTTTTCTTGAAGCATAGTGGTTCAAAGAAGTTGAAGCTTAAAGATACTTAATTGGAGATATTTTCAAAAAAATAAAACAAAAATCAGAAAATAAAACCAAATTCAGCCCATTGTTCTTTCCTTTGTACACCTAATGCCTGTGACTTCCATCAAGGTGAGATAGGCCAATGAAGCTTTTTTTTTTTTGTCTTTTTGTCTTTTTGCCATTTCTTGGGTCCCTCCTGCGGCACATGGAGGTTCCCAGGCTATGGGTTGAATTGGAGCTGTAGCTGCCAGCCTACGCCAGAGCCACAGCAACTCGGGATCCAAGCCGTGTCTGCAACCTACGCCACAGCTCACGGCAACACTGGAGCCTTAACCCACTGAGCATGGCCAGGGATCGAACCTGCAACCTCATGGTTCCTAGTCGGATTTGCTAGCCACTGAGCCACGATGGGAACTCTGCAATGAACCATTTTGAAAGCAAGTACATGTTTTTGTCAACCATTGGTCATTTAAAAAAATGTGTATCAGGAGTTCCCGTCGTGGCGCAGTGGTTAACGAATCCGACTAGGAACCATGAGGTTGCGGGTTCCGTCCCTGCCCTTGCTCAGTGGGTTAACGATCCGGCGTTGCCGTGAGCTGTGGTGTAGGTTGCAGACGCGGCTCAGATCCCGCGTTGCTGTGGCTCTGGCGTAGGCTGGTGGCTACAGCTCCGATTCGACCCCTAGCCTGGGAACCTCCATATGCCGCAGGAGCGGCCCAAGAAATAGCAACAACAACAACAACAACAAAAAAGACAAAAAAAAAAAATTTGTATCAACCTGTTACAAATTTCAGCCAACTGGAAACCACAAAGACTTCTTAATTCTTTCAAAGTATCACGACTAAGGTATTGTCTACATTTATTTTAAATGGTCTTTGAACACAGGGAAGATGAAAGATTGTGGAAGGCATTCTGTTTTTTCAGATGGCATGTGCAAAGATGCACAAAATCCAATATTCATGGCCACTGGATGGTGGATACGAGTAGCAGATTCAAAATTCCTTGAGCTGTTTTCTAAAACTAGGAGTCAGCCTTACATTCTCCAAATGATCTCCAGGAGACAGCAGTGAATGATGACTTGAAGCAAGATCTTAGTTCCTGCCCAGGAGATGAAACTGAGCAGCCTGGGTGAAAACCATGAATCCTAGCAGCTGAACCATCAGAGGCTAGTGGCTGGATGCAGAGTTTCTAGATCTTATCTGCATTGTAAGTAAGAATTTTATGAAGAAACAGACTCTATAAAATACATAGTTTATTATAAGCACTGCACATGTTTGAGAGCACACAGAGAAGCAGTTTAGAAGCAAAACAGTGCACTCACCCCACTGGTCTGCTAGCTAGCCGCCTGCACAGCTTCTCTGCCCCCTGGTATGTGAGGCCTTTTATGCAGAGGGCCTTCCTGTAAATTTAGGGAATGGATTTATGAAACTGGCTTTGCTAGCTAACTTATCAACTGAAAATAACACGAGTGTCTTAATTCCTTTATTTTGTTGCCTAGACATCAGATGGGACATTCATTCCCCTAAGTGATGGCCAGGATATTTAAATTTAATCTGCTTGGATACCTCTCTTCTGCCAGCTGCCCATCCTAACTCCTAGTCTATAGAAGCTATTGCTTGCAAGCATATACCTTGCAGGTTTGCTCTTAGTAAACTTAAAATTGCTATACAGTTTGTAGCTTTAAATGCTTGTTTGCCTTTCTCTGCTAGGCAGAGATTTTTTGTTGTTGTTGTTATTTTGTCTTTTTGCCTTTTCGAGGGCCGCTCCTGCGGCACATGGAGGTTCCCAGGCTATGGGTCCAACCAGAGCTCTAGCTGCCGGCCTATGCCAGAGCCACAGCAACGCGGGATCTGAGACTCGTCTGTGACCTATACCACAGCTCACGGCAATGCCGGATCATTAACTCACCGAGCAAGGCCAGGGATTGAACCCGCAACCTCAAGGTTCCTAGTCGGATTTGTTAACCACTGAGCCACGATGGGAACTCCAGAAGGCAGAGTTTTGTTTAAACTTTCTCATTATCATTTCTTGAAAAAAAAAATGGCAAGAATATTGGATACAAATTTTATCTGTCAGTGGTATCTGTTCAAGCCCTAAAATGACTGAAGTCACACCATATTGGTCACTTTTTTGCACTGCCTTCATGTTAAGATAGGATGACCTTTTGTTGTTGTCTGATATACTCTAATACCTTGGAGACTTTCACCATGATGAGAAAACTGTTGTGTTGCTTATTTCATAGATCAGAGAACAGTCTGTCTATAGTATAAATGAGGAAACCAAGGCCTAAAGTGTTTTAACCAAATGACACAGCTAGGTGATGCTAAAATCAGGGTGCAAAGTCTTTGAGCTCTCTAAACTCTGACCTTTGTAAATACAGGCTGAGTGAGCAAATCAATGAGAGAAATTGGTTTTTAAAAGCCCAGACTGGTTTGTCCCCTACTCTCACCTTCAGGATCCTTAGGAACAATTAAGAGCCTTTTAAATGAGAGATTTAACGTTTTTGTAGCTGGGGAGTAGAGAGTGGGATTTTTTGGAAATAGCCTATAAGACCCTAGAAAATTTCCATACTGGGGATTAAGTTAAAGAAACAAAATAAACAGAAATTCTCAGGGTTTTTTTGGCCACTCCCACACCATGTGAAAGTTCTCCTGGCCAGGGATTGAACCCATGGTACAGCAGCAACCCGAGGCACTGCAGTGACAAGGCTGGATCCTTAACCTACTGCAACACAAGGGAGCTCCAGGATCTTTTTTTTTTTAATGAGATATTATACTTTCACAAATCCTGCAGAACTATTTACTTAAATTTTCCAGGACTTAGACTTCAAACCAAAACACTTTCCATTTCTTGGAAGCTAATTTTCATAATTTTTTCCATTTCCTAGTGATTTCCTCATGGAGGGAAAAATATAAAAACTTTTATATGTTTGCAACTTCAGCATAGACTGTTTGTCTATTTCACCCACAACAATAAACCCATTTGACCAAAACAGGTATTTCTTCTCAAAGCAGATAGGCAAATGTTTAAAAAACAAAAAAGATAAACTATACAACTAGAATTTGGTTTAGAAAATGTTAGCTGAGTATCATAGTCCATTAAATGTTCTGTCATATAATCCAGGATTAAACTACTCTCCTGTAGAGATAGTCCTTTTCCTGGTTTAATTTTGACATGTTTCATGATGGAGGGTTAAGTGAATCTTGAGTGAGTCTCCTGTCTTGTCAAGGTTTTGCTACTCTGGCTTTGCCATATTTTGGCTATGAAGATCTACCTCCAATCATAAAAGACTTAAATTTAGATTACTTTGAGGATACAGCTACATTTGTGCAAAGTCACTCAAAGGTAAGTGGAATGGTAGAGAGAAATGTATTTAAAATGGACTCATTTGGCAAATGAAAACCACAGTGTGTTAGCACCTCATACCTGTTGGAAAGGCTGTCATCAAATAGATAAGAAGGAGTTTCCGCCGTGGCTCAGTGAGTTAAGAATTCAGCTGCAGAAGCTTGGGTCACTGTTGGTAGGAATGTAAATTGGTACAACCACTATGGAAAACAGTATGAAGGTTCCTCAAAAAACTAAAAAAAAACCCCAAAAAACAAACAAACAAACAAAAAACTACCATATTATCCACCAATCCCACTCCTGGGTGTCTAGGCCGAGAAAACCATAATTTGAAAAGATATATGCACCCCAGTTCATTGCAGCACTATTTACAGCAGTCAAGACATGGAAACAACCTAGGTATCTATTGACAGCAGAATGGATAAAGAAGATGCAGTGCATATATACAATGGAATATTACTCAGCTATATAAAAGAGCGAAATGATAACATTTGCAGCAACAAGGATGGACCTAGAGATTATTGTACTAAGTGAAGTAAGTCAGACCTAGGAAGACAAACATCATATGATATCACTTATATGTGGAATCTAAAAAAAGCATACAAATGAATTTATGCAGAACAGAAGCAGATGCATAGATTTTGAAAACAAACTTATGGTTACCAAAGGGGACAGGTAGGTAAAAGGGTGGATTGAGGGTTTGGGACTGCCATATGCACACTGTGGTATATAGAATGTCTAGCCAATGGGGAACTGCTGTATAGCACAGGGAACTCTACCCTATACTCTGTGATGGTTTATATGCAAAGGAATCTGAAAAAGAATGGATGTGTGTGCATGTATAACTGAATCACTTTGTTGTACAGCAGAAATTATCAAAACACTGTAAATCAACTATACTTAAAACTTAAAAAAAAAAAAACAAGTGAACAAACATAGCAAAACAGAAACAGAATCATAGATACAGAGAACAAGCAGGTGTTTTCCCAGGGGGAGAGGGAGGAGGAGAAATAGGTGAGGAAGATTAAGGAGTGAAAACTTCTAGTTGTAAGATAAATGAATCACAGGTGTGAAGTGTACATTGTGGGGAATATAGTCATAATTATATAGTATCTTTTAAAAAATTATATAATTATATAATATCTTTGTATGATGTATAAAAGAATCCTGGAGATATAGGATTTAGTCTTACCAATTTTCAAATCAGTTTTTTTTGTCTTTTGTCTTTTTAGGGCCACACCAGCAGCATATGGAGGTTCCCAGGCTAGGAGCTTAATGGAAGCTACAGCTGCCAGCCTACACCAGAACCACAGCAACGCCAAATCTGAGCCTTGTCTGCCACTTACACCACAGTTCACAGTAACACCGGATCCTTCACCCACTGAGTGAGGCCAGGGATTGAACCTGAAACCTCATGGCTCCTAGTGGGATTCATTTCCGCTGCACCACGAAGGGAACTATTTGTCTTCTTTTTGTTCAATCTCCAGGTCAAAGGTCCAAGCATGGGAGCGACTGGTTCTGGCAAAAGGTCAGAGTTGGTGTTTTTGTGGCAAGATTTCTCCCAAATACAGCTGCAGTTGTGAGCATCAGTGACTGCATCTCTAACACAACTACTGCCGGTACATGTGGTAGATTAATCCTGTCAGGACTGCCTTTTAACCTAGACAAAATTTCTGTCACTGATTCAGGAGTATATGATGTTAAAGAAACAGTGGAAGACCCCTTGGATCCAGCCTATCGGGAAAGGTGTATGCCCTTTGAAAAACCCAGTGCCCATTTCCTTTTTATCGTGAGCAAGGATGGCAGGCCTTGGAAGGGCTCTGTTTATGGTGATGTAGCATCTCACAGAGCACAGGAAGATAAATTAGGTTAAGGATCTGGTGTTGTCACCGCAGTGGCTTGGGTCACTGCTGTGGTGCAGATTCAGTCCCTGACCTGGGAACTTCCACATACTGCAGGCACAACCAAAAAAGAAAACAGACAAGCAAAATGATCATTGTATTAGTTGGCTCGTGTTGCAAGTCATAAAAATACCACAGACTGGGTGCTTAGCAGAAGTTTGTTCTCACAGTTCTAGAGGCTAGAAATGTAAGATCAAGGAACAGATAGGCTTGGTTTTTGGTGAGGCCTCTGTTCTTGACTTACAGATGACCACCTTCCCACTGTGTCCTCCCACGGCCTTTTCTTTTTGCATACCATTCCCAGTGTCTTTTCCTGTTCCTATAAGGACAGTAGTCCTTATTGGATTAGAGCCCCAGACTTATGGTCTCATTTAACCTTAATTACCTCCGTAAAGGCATATGAATTTTGAGGGGACACAATTCAGTCCATAACAGCCATTAAACACTCATGATATCCTTTCAGTTACGTATATATGGTGTGCTATGTGTAATTTTTAAGAGGATGATACCATTTTGTTTGGTAACTTGCATTTTAATACATCATGACTATCTTTGCATGTGAATAGATGCATTTCAGCAACATTTAATTTTTATTTATTTTGTATTTTTTTCTCCCTTTTTTTTGCCACACAGGCAGCATATGGGAATTCCTGGGCCAGGGATTGAACCTAGGCCTCACAGCGGCAACCAGAGCCACAGTGGAGAGAACACAGGAGCCTCAACCGGCTAGGCCATCGGAGAACTCCCTCGGCAACATTTTATTTTATTGTATTTTATTTTTTTTGTCTTTTGTTGTTGTTATTGTTGTTGTTGTTGCTATTTCTTGGGCCGCTCCCCCGGCATATGGAGGTTCCCAGGCTAGGGGTTGAATCGGAGCTGTAGCCACCGGCCTACGCCAGAGCCACAGCAACGCGGGATCCGAGCCGCGTCTGCAACCTACACCACAGCTCACGGCAACGCTGGATCGTTAACCCACTGAACAAGGGCAGGGACCGAACCCGCAACCCCATGGTTCCGAGTCGGATTCGTTAACCACTGCGCCACGACGGGAACTCCCCTCGGCAACATTTTAAATGGAAGTATTTATTTCACTTTTTGGATGCTTAATAATACCTCTTTTGTTGACATTGGGTTTTCTTTCTGCTATTAAAACTCTGAATGTATATCTCTGTGCATTTGTCTGATTATTTCTTCAGGATGAAGTCCCAGAAGTGGAACTGCTGGGTCATAGAAGTGCAAAAGTTTTTAAAGCTTTTAAAACATTATTGCCAACAGCCTCGGGAAAGGCTGTATCAATTACAAACAGCAGTGTATGTATGTGTCCCCCCTTCTCCATACCCCTAGCAACTCTGGGTATTTTTACGATTTTTGGCTAATTCGATAGTTGGGGGTAAAAAAAGGAAACCTTGGTTATGTAAAACCAACATTTCATGCTTTCAGCCGCCTGAAGGGGTTGGGGGAAGCTAACTGAAGAAATTCAGCCGCGTCCAGGTATTCTCAGTCAGACGGCCAAGTGAATGACAGCAAGGAGTCAAGAAACGGGAAGGGCAATCTGCAAGGGCAATGGATTTTTAAAGTTCCTTCATGGGAGGGGCAATTGTTACTGGGAGGTTTTAAAGTTTTAAAATGTAGACAGGTACGTCACTCTAGATTAGCTGAAATTACTTTCACAACAGAAAAAGCCATCTCTTGACCTCTCTACGAAGTTAAGCCGCCGAGCCCTCCTGACGTCACCAGTAGCTGCCCTGCAGTCTCTGGGAAGCAGGCAGCCGTGGAGCGGGAGGACCCGGGTGAAGGTCGCACAGTCCCACAATGCCCCGCTCGCGCCACCCCGAGGGCGGAGAGAAAAGATCGCTGCCGGGGTAGAGATCCGCGGCGAGCTCCGAGAAGTGCGCGTGCGCACTGACCCCGGCGGGCCCTAGCAACCAGAGCAGTGACAGTAGCAACCGCCGGAATGGTGAGTACCCTCCAGGCCTCGTAGCCAAAGCCGAGAGAAGATTGGAAATGGAAAAGGGAAACGGCGGAGAGTGGATGGTGGGGATGATCCTTGAACAGTGGAAGGGAGCCGGATGCTAGCTCGGTGGATTCAGAGAAGCCGTGGCACCGGGTGGTCTGCGGTGAAGGACGGCCTGGGTCGGGTTGGAGGTTGGTTTAATGTGGAGAGACTCTGGCAGAGAAAGTGGAGGGTACAGAGCAGAAAATTCTCGAAAAAGAGCGCTCTAGAGTGGGAAAGGCGATGGAGGGCAGAGTGTGAATAAGGATATCTTTTTACAGAGAAGTAAATTCCCCCTGGTGAGATGGGGTGTGTGTGTGTTGGTTACCAGAGGAATATGTGTAACACTGAGTGCCGTATTTGTAACCTGTGATGTGCTCAGGTTGCCTTCTGAACGCCTGTCAGTTCAGTTATTAGTGACATTGTAAAACCCTCTCTAGATAGAATATATTAGGGTAGTGTTTCTCAAATTTCAGTATGCATAGGTATGACTTTGGCCTAAATCGGAGTGCAGATTATGAATTTTTTATATAATGGGGTTCAGGAATATGCATTTCAAGTGAATCTAAAATCGAAGGGCGCCCCACAACACTTTGAGAAATACTGCTGTCTTGGTTATGAAATCTATCCAATCAAAGCTCTTAATGAATTAATGATTTTACCTAGTGATGCTCCTCAACTCTTACAGTGAGCACTGTCATGCTTACATACTTGGTAGTTCCAACTAGTAGTTTAAAAAGGAATGTTGTTGGTTGGTTACAGACCCCGCCAAAGCTGTTTAGCAAAGTATGTGATTTTCCTGCCTGTTGAGATGTTTGTAAAAATAAGTTTAACTAGTTTTCTTCTTTTCGTGATTCCATTACTATGTAAGTGGACAGACATTGAAATGATGAGGAAACCATGCCTGCCCTCAACCATGAGATTAAATGCTACTCTTTAAAAAAGTTTTCCCCTCTGCTTTCCTTACTTTATTCCACAGATGTTTAGCTGAAAACCAAGGAAAGTAAAAAATTCTGGAATCTAGATTTATATTCAGGTAAAGGAATAACCAGCCCTAAATAATTCTGGAAGGATGAACTCTGAGAATTATTGAAAATCTTCAAATAAAGAATCAAAACTAGTAATTAGAGGAAGCAAACTTCCAGTTCTGGGTCCCTCTAGAAATACATAAATACAGTCCCACAAATGTTTTTAATTTTAAAAAATTAGCTTCCAATGTCATGAAATGATATTTTACATCATAACATAGATTTCTGACTTCTTTGAAAAATCAGAAATTGGACACTTTTTTCATAGTTTTGTATTATGAAATATGATGGTGTGATATAATTGGCAGCATCTTTTTTTTTTTTTTGTCTTTTTGCTATTTCTTTGGGCAGCTCCCACAGCATATGGAGGTTCCTAGGCTAGGGGTCGAATCAGAACTGCAGCCCCCAGCCTAAGCCAGAGCCACAGCAACGAAAGATCCGAGCCACGTCTGCGACCTACACCACAGCTCACGGCAACGCCAGATCCTTAACCCACTGAGCAAGGCCAGGGACCGAACCCGCAACCTCATGGTTCCTAGTCGGATTCATTAACCACTGCGCCACGACGGGAACTCCAGCATCTTTTTTTAATGGTACATAAGTGTATTACTTTCCATGAATGAAGTTTTCTTATTTGAGAAAATGTAATATTAGGGTAAGGTTTTTTTTGTTTTTTGTTTTTTTTTTTCCTCTGTCTTTTTGTCTTTTAGAGCCGCACCAGAGGCTTATGGAGGTTCCCAGGCTAGGAGTGGAATCGGAGATGTAGCCACTGGCCTATACCAAAGTCACAGCAACTCGGCATCTGAGCCACGTCTGTGACCTACACCACAGCACATGATAACGCCCACTGAGTGAGGCTAAGGATCAAACCTGTGTCCTCATGGATTCATTTCCTCTGAGCCACAATGGGAACACCCAAGAATACTTTTAATGTTAACTTCCTAATTGGGCCAACTTGACTACCTTATTTAAAATAAATGTCCTGCACACATATATACACACATCCTAATACTCCTTACCAAGCTCAGCTTTTTCTTTTTCCTTAGTAATTGTTACCTCCTAAATATACTATACTGTATTATTTATTTATTTATCGTATTTATTATTTACCATCTGTCTCCCACCAATAGATGTAAATTCCATGAAGGCAGGGATCTTTGTTTTGTTCACTGATCTATCCAAAGCAAGTGAAAGAATGTTTCTTTCACTATTGATTACATAGGAGGTAATAATGAGTATTTGCTCAAATAAATTAATTCCTCCATTAAGTATGGTATTTGTTAAAGCTTTTTGATATGTAGCTTTTATCATGTAAGGAATTTCACTTTAATCCTTAGTTGAGAGTTTTTACTGACATATAGAACTTTATCAAGTGCTTTTTCTGTACTTTTCTGTAATAAATGTGATTTTCCCCCTTTAATCCACTAATAAATGATTTGCATATATAGATTTTTCTGTTGTTAAACAATCCTTATGTTCCTGGAATATGCTGTTTTTGACCATGATAATTATACACCATTGGCTTTCAGAGATCTAATATTGTATCTAGGATTTTCAAATCTGTGTGCAAAGTAAAAGCGGGCTCCTTATCTGGTTATGGCATCAAGGTTATTCTAGTTTCATAAAATATGGTGGCAGTGTCTCCTTTTTGTGGTTTTTGAAACAACTTGTGTAACAAGGAATATCTATCTGTTCCTTGAAAGCTTGGTAGAACTCACTTGTAATTTATCTAGGCTTAGAGCCTTAGGGGAGGAGAGAGAGGGTAAATCTCTTTGATTAGCTTTTTAATGTTTAAAATTGTTATTGGTCTTTTCAAAACTTCTGGTTCTTTTTATGACAGTTTTGGTACTTTTGTTTTTTATAGAAATGCATACTTTGTCTAGATTTTCAAACTTATTACTATATACTTGCTTATAATATTTTATTTTTAAAATCTCTGTGGTATCTGTTATTCCCCCTTATTCTTTTTTTCATTTTAAGAAGTTTTATTGAAGTATAGTTGATTTACAGTGTTTTGATAGTTTCTGATATACAGCAAAATGATTCAGTTACACATGTACGCACATCCACTCTTTTTCAGATTATTTTGCCATATGGATCATCGCAGAATATAGGATAGAATTCCCTGTGCTGTACAGCCGGTCCCTGTTGGCCATTCCATACCACAGTGTGCATATGCCAATCCCAAACCCTCAGTCCATCCATCCCTCCACTTATTTATTCTATATTTTGCTCTTTTTAAAAATTTTATGTTATTTTTTATTTTTGCATTTTAGGGCCGCACTCACAGCATATGGAGATTCCAAGGCTGGGGTCAAATCAGAACTGTAGCTACTGGCCTGCACCACAGCCACAGCAATGCAGGACCGTCTCTGCGACCTACACCACAGCTCACAGCAAGCCAGATCCTTCACCCAGTGAGCAAGGCCAGGGATTGAACCTCCATCCTCATGGATGCTAGTCAGATTCGTTAACTGCTGAGCCATGACGGGAACTCCTTTTGCTTTTTTTTTTTAATATCTCTCTTTTTTGCTCAGTCAGGCTTGCCAGAGACTTAAGAACCAACTTTTAATTTTGTTCATCTTTTTTCCTCCCATTCTGTTTGATTAATTTCTTCCTTTGTATTACATTCTGTACTTAATGATGTACTTTTTCTAGAATGCTTAGTCTCCTTGTTTTCTATCCCTTGTTCTCTTTTATTTTAAAAAAATTTTTAATTAAAAAAATTAAAAATTTTTTCTGTGTCTTTTTTGGCCACCCCATAGCATATGGAGTTACTGGGCCACAGATCAGATCCAAGCGATAGTTGCTATCTGTGCTGCAGCTGCAGCAATACCAGATCCTTTAATCCGCTGTGCCAGGCCAGGAACCAAAGCTGTGTCCTGGGGCTGCAGAGACACTGCTGATCTATTGTGCCATGGCAGGAACTCCATCTTTCATTTTTATTTTTTATTTTTTAAAAGTTTTATTGAAGTGTGGTTAATTTATAATGTGATAATTTCTGCTGTACAACAAAGTGATTCCATTACATATGTACATATACCCATTCTTTGTCAGAGTTTCTAGATATATGCCCTGGAGTGGGATTGCTGGATCATATGGTAGTTTTATTTTTAGTTTTTTGAGGAATTTCCATCCTGTTTTCCACAGTGGTAATGCCAAATAACATTCCCACCAACAGTGTAGGAAGGTTCCTTTTTCTCTGTATCCTCTCCAGTGTTTATTGTTTATTGACTTTTTGATGATGGCCATTCTGACTGGTGTGAGGTGATACCTTATTGTAGTTTACATCTGCATTTCTCCAATGATTAGTGATGTTGAGCATCATTTCATGTGTTTTGGGGCCAGCTGTAGTTTTTTTTGGAGAACTGTCTATTGAGGCCTTCTGATGTTTTTTTGTATATATATATTTTTTAGTTTAGCTTCATGTTTAGTTTGTATATTTTGGAAATTAATCCCTGTCAGTTGCTTCATTTGCAAATATTTTCTCCCATGCTGTGGGTTGTCTTTTCATTTTGTCTAGGGTTTCCTTTGCTGTGCAAAAACTTTTAAGTTTAATTGGGTCCCATTTGTTTATTTTTATTGTCATTATTCTAGAAGGTGGATTTGAGAAGAGAAATTTCTGTGTTTTATGTCAGAGAGTGTTTAGCTTGGTTTTCCTCTAAGAGTGTTATGGTACCTGGTCTTATATTTAGGTCTTTAATCCATTTTGAGTTTATTTTTGTGTATGGTGTTAGGGAATATTCTAATTTCATTTTACATGTAGCTATCCAGTTTTCCCAGCATCACTTATTGAAGGGACTGGCTTTTCTCCACTGTATATTTTTGCCTCCTTTGTCATAGATTAGTTGACCATAGGTGGGCAGGTTTATTTCTGGGCTTTCTATCCTGTTGCACTGATTTATATTTCTGTTTTTGTGCCAGTACCATACTGTTTTGATGACTGTAGCTTTGTAGTATAGTCTCAAGCCTTCCTCCAGCTCCATTTTTCTTTTTCATGGTTGCTTTGGCTATTCTTGGTCTTTTGTGTTTCCAAACAAACTTTAAAATATATTTTTCTAGTTATGTGAAAAATGCCATTGGTGATTTGATAGGGATTGCATTGAATCTGTAGCTTGTCTTTGGTAGTATAGTCATTTTGACAATTTTGATTCTTCCAGTCCAAGAGCATGGTATTTCTTTCCATCTGTTTGTGTCATCTCTGATTTCTTTCATCAGCGTCTTATAGTTTTCAGAGTACAGGTCTTTTGTCTCTTTGGGTAGGTTTATTCCTATATATTTTATTGTTTTTGATGCAATGGCAAATGGGATTGTTTCCCTAATTTCTCACTCTCATCTTTCATTGTTAGTTTATAGAAGTGACTTGATTTCTGTGTATTAATTTTTTCCTTTTCTTTCTTTCTTTCTTTCTTTCTTTATTTTTTTGGTCTTTTTGTCTTTTTATGGCTGCACCCATGGCATATGGAGATTCCCAGCCCATAGGGGTCCAATCAGAGCTGTTGCTGCCAGCCCACACCAGAGCCACGGCAACACCAGATCCGAGCAGCGTCTGTGACCTACACCACAGCTCACGGCAACGCTGCATCCTTAACCCACTGAGTGAGGCCAGGGATCGAACCCACAACCTCATGGTTCCCAGTTGGATTCGTTTCCACTGTGCCACAATGGGATCTCCTGTGTATTAATTTTCTATCCACCAACTTTTCCAAATTCATTGATGAGCTCTAACAGTTTTCTAGTGGCATCTTTAGGACTTTCTGTGTATAGCATATACAGTACCATGTAATCTATAAACATAGACAGTGTTACTTCTTTTCTAATTTGGATTCCTTTTATTTCTTTTTCTTCTCTGATTGCCATGGCCAGGATTCCCAAAATTATGTTGAATAAAAATGGTGAGAGTGGCATCCTTGTCTTGTTCCTGTTCTAAGCAGAATTTCTTTCAGCTTTTCATTGTTGAGAATGGTGTTTGCTATGGGTTTGTCATATATGGCTTTTATTATGTTGAGGTAGGTTCCCTCTATGCCCACTTTCTGGAACTTTTTTTTTTTTTTTTTTGGTCTTTTTGCCTTTTCTAGGGCTGCTTCCACGGCATATGGAGGTTCCCAGGCTAGGGGTCTAATCGGAGCTGTAGCCACCAGCCTACGCCAGAGCCACAGCAACGCAGGATCTGAGCCACATCTGCAACCTACACCACAGCTCATGGCAATGCCAGATCCTTACTTAACCCACTGAGCAAGGCCAGGGATCGAACCTGCAACCTCATGGTTCCTAGTCGGATTCGTTAACCACTGAGCCACGAAGGGAACTCCATGGAACTTTTTTTTTTTTTTTTAATCATAAATGGGCATTAGATTCCTTCAAAAGTTTTTCTGAAATTTCCTCTTGTGGCTCAGTCAGATAAGAACCTGATATAGTATCCATGAGGATGTGGGCTGAATCCCTGGCCTCACTCAGTGGGTTAAGGATCCAGTGTTGCTGCAAGTTGTGGCATATATTGCAGATGTGGCTTGGATCCTGCATTGCTGTGGCTGTAGTATAGGCCAGCAGCTGAACCTCTGATTCAACCTCTAGCCTGGGAACTTCCATATTTTGTAGGTGCAGCCACAAAAAAAGGAAAGAAAGAAAAGAAAAGAAAAAGGAAAGGAAAAAAATTTTTTGTGTCTATTGAGATGTTCGTATGGTGCTTATTCAATCTGTTAATGTGATCTATCATACCTCTTGATTTGCAGATATTGAAAAATCCTTGCATACCTTGGATAAATCCCACTTGATCATGGTGTATGATCCTTTTCATGAATTGTTGGATTTTGTTTGCTAATATTTTGTTGAGTATTTTTGCATCTATATTCATCAGTGATATTGGCCCATCGTTTTCTTTTTTGTGATTTGTTTTTTTCTGGTTTTGGTTTCAGGGCGATGGTGGCCTCGTAGAATGAGTTTGTGAGTGTTCCTTTCTCTGCAGTTTTTTGGAATAGTTTCACAAAGATAGGTATTATCCCTTCTCTAAATATTTGATAGAATTTGCCTGTGAAACCATCCAGTCCTAGACTTTTTTTTTTTTGAAATTTTTAATCAAAGCTTCAATTTCAGTGCTTGTAATTGTTCTGTTCTTATTTTCCATTTCTTTCTTGATCAATCTTGAAAGGTTGTACCTTTGTAAGAATTTGTGCATCTCTCCTAGGTTGTCCATTTATTGGCATATAATTGCTTTCAGTAAGTAGTCTACTTTGATCCTTTGTATTTCTGTGATGTCATTTGTAACTTCTCCTTTTTCATTTCTAATTTTATTAATTTTAGCCCTCTCCTTTTTTTTCTTGATGAGTTTGGCTAAAGATTTATTAATTTTTTTTATCTTTTCAAAGATCAAACAAAAGCTGTTCAAATAAAAGCTTGTTCTTTGACCCTTTCTATTGTTTTCTTCGTCTCTATTTCCTTTATTTCTGCCCTAACCTTTATTATTTCTTTCCTTCCACTAACTTTGGGTTTTCTTTGTTTTTCTTTCTCTAGTTGCTTTAGGTATAAGTTTAGGTTGTTTATTTGATATTTTTCTTGTTCCCTGAGGTAAGGTTGTATTGCCATAAACTTCCTTCTTAGAACTGCTTTTGCTGTGTGTGTCCCATAGGTTTCAAATCATTGTGTTTTTGTTTTCATTTGTCTTTAGGTATTTCAAAATTTTTCTTTGATTTCTTCAGTGATCCATTGGTTGTTCAGTAGCATATTGTATAGTCTCCACATGTTTATGTTTCTCACAGTTTTTTCTTGTAGGTGATTTCTAATCTTATAGAATTGTGATTGGAAAAGTTGCTTGATACAATTTCAGTTTCCTTAAATTAATTGAGGCTTGATTTGTGGCCCAAAATGTGATCTATCCTGGAGAATATTCCATGTGTGCTTGAGAAGAATGTGTATTCTGCTGCTTTGGGATGGAATGTTATATAAATATTAATTAAGTCTTTCTGATCTAAAGCATCACTTAAGGCCTGTGTTTCCTTATTGATTTTCTGTCTGTATGACCTGTCCATTGCTGAAAGTGGGGTGTTAAAGTCCCCCACTATAATTGTGTTATTCTCCTTTCCTGGCTGTTATCAGTTGCATTATACATTGAAGTGCTCCTATGTTGAGTGCATATATATTTACAATTGTTATATTTTCTTCTTGGATTGATCCTTTGGTCATTATGTAGAATCCTTCTTTGTTTCTTATAACCTTTTTTATTTTAAAGTCTGATCTGTCTGATTTGAGGATTGGTACTTCAGTTTTTTTATATTTCTATTTGTCTGGAATATCTTCTTCCATCCTATCACTTTCAGTCTGTATATGTCCCTAGGATCTGAAGTGGGTATACTGTAGACAGCATATATGTGGATCTTGTTTTTATATCTATTCAGCCATACTGTGACTTAGAGCATTTAATCCATTTACATTTTAAGTAATTATTGCTATGTATGTTCTTATTGCTGTTTTGTTACTTCTTTGGGTTTGTTTTTGTTGGTCTTTTTTGTTCCCTTCCTCTTTTGTTCTCTTCTCTTGTGGTTTGATGACTATCTTTATTTTGTGTTTGGGTTGCTTTTTCTTATTTGTGAATCTATTGTAGATTTTTGGTTTGTGATTAGTATGAGTGTTGATATAACAATCTATTTATATACAAGATTGTTTGAAGTTGCTGTCTCAATTTTATTTTATTTATTTATTTATTTATTTTTTGTCTTTTTGCCATTTCTTGGGCCGCTCCCATGGCATGTGGAGGTTCCCAGGCTAGGGGTCTAATCGGAGCTGTAGCTGCCAGCCTACGCCAGAGCCACAGCAACGCGGGATCCGAGCCGCGTCTGCAACCTACACTACAGCTCACGGCAACGCCGGATCGTTAACCCACTGAGCACAGGCAGGGAACGAACCCGCAACCTCATGGTTCCTAGTCGGATTCGTTAACCACTGTGCCACGACGGGAACTCCCTGTCTCAATTTTAAATGCCTTTCCAGTATCCTGTAGTCATACTCTTCTTGTCTCATGATTGCTTTTGTTGTTGTTTTGTTTCTTGTTTGGCTGCGTAATGGCATATGGAGTTGCTGGTCCAGGTATCAGATCCGAGCTACAGTTGCAACCCATGCTGCAGGTGCAGCAATGGCAGATCCTTTAACCCACTGTGTGCAGGATGCTAACCTGCATCCTAGAGCTGCAGAGACATCACTTATCCCATTGTGCCACATTGGGAACTCCTCCTGATTGTTGGTTTTGATATCATATTTGCGTGTGGATGATATCCTACCTTTACTTATGTTTTCTTTTACCAGTGAAGCTTCTTATTTGAATTTTGTTTCCAGATGTGGCCTTTTTTTCCTGCCTAAGGAAATTCCTTTAGCATTTGTTATAAAGCTGGTTTGGTGGTCCTGAACTCTCTTAGCTTTTGATTGTCTTAAAGAATGTGATTTCTCTGTCAAATACAAACAAAGGCCTTTCTGTGTAGAATATTCTTGGTTGTAGATTTTCCCTTTCATCACTTTAAATATATCCTGCCACTCCCTTCTGGCCTATATAGTTTCAGCTGAGAAATCTGCTGATAACCTTCTGAGGATCCTTTGTATGTTTTTTGTTGCTTTTCCCTGGTTGCTTTTAATGTTTTCTCTTTGTCTTTAAATTTGGTCATTTGATTAATATGTGTCTCAGGGTGCTCATCCTTGGGTTTATCCTATATGGGACTCACTAGTCTTCCCCAGCTTGAATTATTGTTTCCCTTTCCCATGTTAGGGAAGTTTTTGGCTATTATCTCTTCAAATATTTTTCTCAGGACCTTTCTCTCTCTCTTCTTCTTCTGGGACCCCAATAATGCAAATGTTGCTGCATTTAATGTTGTACCAGAGGTCTCGTAGGTTATACTAATTTCTTTTCATCCTTTTCTCTTTTCTTTTTCTTTTTCGGGCTGCATTTGCCCCATATGGAAGTTCCCAGGCTAGGGGTCGAATCAGAGCTACAGCTGCTGGCCTACACCACAGCAACACCAGATCCAAGCCACATCTGCTACCTACACCACAGTTCATGGCAATACTGGATCCTTAACCCACTGAGAGAGGCCAGGGATCAAAGTTGGGTTCCTTAACCACTGAGCCACAAAGGGAACTCCTCCCTTCATCCTTTTTTCTTTATTCTGTTCTGTGTTAGTGGTTTCTACTAGCCTGTTTTCCATCTCACTTATTCATTCCTCTGCCTCATGGATTCTGCTTTTGATTCCTTCTAGTGTATTTTTCATTTCAGTTGTTGTATTTTTCATCTCTCTCTGTTGTTAAATCTTCTATTTCTTTGTTAAATATTTCTTGTAATTAATTGATCTTTGCCTCCATTTTTTTCTTGAGATCTTAGGTCATCCTTACTATCATTACTCTATTGTCTTTTTTTTTTTTTTCCCCTCTTTTAGGGCTGTACCTCTGGCATGTGGAAGTTCCCAGCCTAGGGGCTGAATCAGAGCTACATCTGCAGCCTACACCACAGCTCACAGCAATGCCAGATCTCTGACCCACTGAACGTGGTCAAGGATGGAACCTGCATCCTCATGGATACTAGTCAGATTCATTTCCACTGCACCACAGCAGGAACTCTCATTACTCTAAAGTCTTTTTCATGTAGATTGCCTGTCACCAATTCATTTAGTTGTTCTGGGATTTTTGTCTTGTTCCTTCATCTGGAATGTAACTCTCTGCCATTTCATTTTTTCTAGCTTTTTGTGTTTGTGGTCTCCTTTCTGAAGGCTGCATAGTTACAACCTCCTCTTGCTTCTGGTATCTGCCCCCGGTGGGTGGCATTGATCCAGGGACTTGTGCCAGCTTCCTGATGGGAGGGATTGGTGCCTGCTCCCTGGTGTGTGAAGCTGGGTCTCCTCTCTCTGGTGGATAGGTCTGTGTCAAAGGGCAGGATTAGATGTGAGTGTGCCTAGGAAGTCTTTAAGAAGCCTGTCTATTGATGGGTGGGTCTGTGTTCCCACCCTGTCAGGTTTTCAGCCTGGGGTTTCTCAGCACTGGCACCTGCAGGGTATTGGGTGGGGTCAGTTTTTACAAAATGGCAGCCTCCAGGAGCCCTCATACCTATGATTAACACCTGGGACCTCTGCCTCAAGTATCCAGTATTCCCCAACAGAGAGCTGTAGGAAACCCCTGTCTCCCCAAGTGACATTCCAAGACCCACAGGCAGGTCTGGCTCATTCCAGTTTCTGGTGGAGTCCCTGCTTTGCCCTGAAACCAAGTGCACATGGCACTTTGTGTACACGCTCCAAGAGTGGAGTCTTTGCTTCTCCCAGTTCTTTGGAGCTCCTATGCTCAAGCCCCACTGTCCTTCAATGCCAAATGCTCTGGGGGTCTCTTCTTCCCAATGCCAGACCCCCATTCTTGGGAGCCTGACATGGGGTTTGGAACTCTTACTCCAGTAGGAGAGCCTCTGTGATATAGTTATTTTCATTTTTTTTTCTTTTTTTACAGCTACACCTACAGCATATGGAAGTTCCTAGGCTAGGGGCCATAGCCACAGCAATGCCAGATCCAAGCTGCATCTGCAAACTACACCACAGCTTGTGGCAATGCCAGATCTTTAACCCACTGAGCAAGGCTAGGGATTGAACCTGCATCCTCATGGATACTAGTCGGGTTCTTAACCTGCCAAGCCACAACGGGAAATTCTATAGTTATTTTCTAATTTGTAGGTTGCCCACCTGGTGAGTGTGGGTTTTGCTTATATTGGGAAAGTGCCCCTCCTACCATTTTATTGTGGTTTCTTCTTTGTCTTTGGGTGTAGGATATCTGTTTTGGTAGTTTCCAGTCTATTTTGTGGATGCTTGTTAACTAGATGGTTGCTATTTTGGTGTTTTTATGAGAGGAGTTGAGCTTGAGTCATTCGACTCCATCGTCTTATTTTCCCCCTCTTATTTTTAAATACATGTATTGATGCATGTTTGCTTTTAAGCGTTATGTTCCTTATATTTTAACATTCTTTGTCTTTTATTTCATGATTTTTCTCTAACATATGATTTTCTTTTTAACTCAAGTGTTATTTATTAGTATATCTCTACTTTGTAGACATAATTCCTTTTGTTATTGTTTAATGTTCTCTCTCTCTTTTTCATGAGCTCCAGGAATGATCCATAAGATGTCTTCATTTTCTTTTAAAGTTTTTAATGTCATGTTAAATTGAATCTAAGACACTATTGATTATAAGGTGCACATTATTTTATGTTCTTCTAAGAAAGAGAAAAAGTTGGAATTAAACTAGGACATAATTTTATATCACTTAGGATTTTTTATTTTAGACTTATTGACAGAGTTATTTTATATGTATTTAGGGAATTCATTTTTATTTTTATTTTTTATTTTTTTAATTTATTTTTTTTTTTTGTCTTTTTGCTATTTCTTGGGCCGCTCCCGCGGCATATGGAGGTTCCCAGGCTAGGGGTCGAATCGGAGCTGTAGCCACCAGCCTACGCCAGAGCCACAGCAACGCGGGATCCGAGCCGCGTCTGTGACCTACACCACAGCTCACGGCAACGCCGGACCCTTAACCCACTTGAGCAAGGGCAGGGACCGAACCCGAAACCTCATGGTTCCTAGTCGGATTTGTTAACTACTGCGCCACTACGGGAACTCCGGAATTCATTTTTATCACGTCACCCTTTGACAAACATAAAAATCAGCACAGCATGTATATTAAATAAAATGGTTAATATTTTTCTTGGTGTTCCCTGGTGGCTCAATGGGAAAGGATCTGACATTGTCACTGCTGTGGTTCAGGTCACTGCTGTGGCACAGGTTTGATCCCTGGCCCTGGAACTTCCACATGCCACCAGTGTAGCCAAAAAAAAAAAATTTTTTTTTTCTAAAACTTCATCAGTTCTACCTGGCTGCAGCACTTATAAATTTCCTAGTTATAAGATGTATCCTAAATTCATTTGAGTAATAAAAAAGAAGAAAAAAAAAGATGTATCCAAATTTCAAAGATATTAAAATGTAAAAAAGATGTAAAGCCTAGCATCACTGAAATAACCTATGTTTTAATATCAATGTTGAAAGCTGTATGTTTTTTATAAACCAAGTGGAAGTGAAGTATATGACATTACATCATGATTTCCTTAATTTCTCAGAGTTACTTAAAGAAGTCATTTTGATTTCAGAATATTAAAACACTCCCTTTGCAGGAGTTCCTGTTGTGGCTCAGTGGTAATGAACCTGACTAGTAACCATGAAGATGCAGGTTTGATGCCTGGCCTCGCTTAGTGGGTTAAGGGTCCAGTGTTGCCACGAGCTGTGGTGTGGGCCTCAGACGTGGCTCAGATCCCACATTGCTGTGGCTGTGGCAAAGGCCAGCAGCTGCAGCTCCCATTGAACCCCTAGCCCAGGAACTTACATATGCCACAGGTACAGCTCAAAAAAAGCAAAAACAAACAAAAAACATTCCCTTTGCATATAAAGTTTCAAAGAAAGGAGTTAGTTTTTTTGTTTTTTTAGGGCCACACATTTGGCATATGGAAGTTCCTGGGCTAGGGGTTGAATCAGAGCTGCGGCTGCCGACCTATGCCATAGCCATAGCAATGCCAGATCCAAGCTGCATCTGCAACCTACATCGCAGCTCACAGCAATGCTGGATCCTTTAACCCACTGAGTAAGGCCAGGGATCAAACCTGCATCCTCATGGATACAAGGAAGGTCCTTATTAACCCACTGAGCTACAATGGGAACTCCCAGAAGTTAAATTTTTAATGATAGATGCCAGTGATAATAATTATTACATGAAATTTGAATCAACAAATCACACCAATAAAGACAGCTTTGTTTCTTCTCCTCTTTTTAAGGCAAAAGCAACAACAATCAAAGAAGCCCTCACCAGATGGGTAAGTTTATGAGTTTTTACTTCTTTTAGAAACCATATAAGGAGAATTTTTGGATAGTCATTTAAATCTGACCATTTAATACCATTTATCTTTGTACTATTTGAACTGTTTAGCTATCTTGACCATGGTAGTGGATACATGAGTCCACATGTGATAAAATTGTATACAACTTAATACACACATGCAAATACATTCACACTCATATGTATAAATGAGTACAAGTAAAATTGGGAATATGATTAAAATCAGTGGATTGTATCAATATCAATATCTGGTTATGATATATACTATAGTTTTTAAAATATTACCATTGGGGGAAACTGAGCAAAGTGTATAGGGATATCTCTGTATTATTTTTTTTCTCTGTATTATTTTTTATAACTGCAGATGGACCTTCAAATATCTGAATAAATATTTCAATTAAAAAATCTGGCCATTGAAAATTTTAAATATGGAAGGACTATCCATCTGTTACTTTAAGGTGGCTGGAATCTCTGTTATAATACATTTTCTTTTTCAACTTTATCATCATTAAACTACACGTCATTTTCAGGTGATAGAATGATATGTGTTATGGATTATCTAGGTGTTAGACAAATGATTTTAACCTCTTGGAGGTTAGAACAGGAACAGTCAATGTGGACAAATGAAAATCATGCATAGACAACTGAAAAGACATCAAATAAAAATACTAAAGTGATATTCAACATTACTGATCAACAGGGAAATGCAAATCAAAACTGCAATGAGATATCACCTCATGCCTGTTTTGGCTGTCATCCAAAAAATGAGAGGAAAGTGTTGGTGAGGATGTGGAATAAAAGGAACCCTTTTGCACTTTGATGGGAATGTAAATTGGTACAGTGCTATGGTAGACAGTATGGCGTTTCCTCAAAAATTAAAAGTAGAACTACCGTATGATGCAGCAGTCCTACTTCTGGATATATCTGAAGGAAACGAAATCACTATCTCGAGGAGATACCCCATGTTCATTGGAGCATTATTCGCAATAGCCAAGACCTGGAAACAATCTAAATATCCATCACAGGATGAATGGATAAAGAAAATATGTATTTATACATAATGGAATATTACTAATTCATAAAAAGAAAGAAATCCTTCCGTTTGTGACAACACGGATGGACCTTGAGTGCATCAGCCAAGTGACATAAATTAGATAAAGACAAATACTATACGATCTCACTTATATGTGGAATCTAGAAAAGCTGAACTCATAGAAACATATTAGAATAGTGGTTGCCAGAACTGGGGAGTGGGGGAAATGGGGAAACATTGGACAGAGGGTACAGACATACAGTTATAAGACCAATAAGTTCTGGGGATCTAATATATACGTGGTGATTATAGTTAATAATACTGTATTATATATATACTTGAAAGTTGTTAAGAGAGTAGATCTTAAATGTTCTCATACACAAAAAAATTATTATGTAAAGTGATGGGTGTGTTAACTAACCTTATTCTGGTAATAATTTTGCAATATATATATTGCGAATATATGTATATTGCAAAATGATTATCATAATAAGGTTAGTATCAAAGCATCACATTATATACCTTAAACATACACAATGTTATGTGTCAGTCATATCCCAATAAATCTGTAAAAAGTGATGATCATTTTGCAATGTATAGAATTTTTTTTTTTTGCTTTGTAGGGGCCCACTCAAGGCATTGGAGGTTCCCAGGCTATGTCTGCAACCTACACCACAGCTAACAGCAATGTCGGATCCCCAGCTCATTGAGCAACGCCAGGGATTAAACCTGCATCCCCATGGATGCTACTCAGAACTAGTTGGAAACTCCTAGAAATACTGAATCTCTATGTTTTGCACCAGGAACTAACATCGTATTCTAGGTCAATTATATTTCAACAAAGAAACTCATAGAAGGAGACATAACCAGAGATGGAGGGAGGGAGAGAGGGAATTGAATGAAGGCGGTCATTAGGTACAAACTTCCAGTTACAAGATAAATAAGTACTAGCGATGTAATGTACAATATGATTAATATAATTAACACTGCTATACGTCATATATGAAAGTTGTTAAGAGAGTAAATCCTATGAGTTCTCATCACAAGGGAAAAATTTTTTATTTTATATATATATATGAGATGATGGATGTTCACTAAACTTGTGGTAATCATTTCATGATTATGCACTCAAATCATTATGCTGTATATCTTAAACTTATTTAGTGCTTTAATTATATCTGGAACATTTAATTATATCTGGAACATTTCAGTTCAAAGTTCCCTGTGGCTTAGGTTAGGTTAGATTAGGTAAAGGATCTGGCATTGTCACTGCAGCAGCTGGGGTTGCTGCTGTGGTGCAGGTTCAGTCCCTGCCTTGGGAACTTCTACCTGCTGTGGGCTCGGCCAAAAAAAAGTTTTTTTAAATATATCTAGAAAAAATGCATAATATACACACAAAATACATTATTAAAAAGCATGTCATGGAGCTCCCTGGTGGCTAAGTGGGTTGGGGATCTGGTATTATCATTGCTGTGGCTCTGGTTGCTGCTGTGGCATGGGTTTGATCCCTGGGAATAGCCAAAAAAAAAAAAAAGTAATATTAGAGAGAAAACCACATTGTAAAAAAAAAGTGCCTTAAATATAGACAAATATTTTGATTATAACATTCTATGAAGTTTGAACAGTGGTAATTCAGCATTATAGGTAGAATTTCCATAGAGTATAGAAATGGATCTTCAATTTCTATGCCCAGTGATAACTTCTTTAACTATGTTATCTATCAGTTGTTTTTTATATAACAATGTACCTTTTGCTTTTGTAGCTGGGCTTTGAATAAAAAGTCTTTCAAGAAATTTGGTGTCTAGGGAAAATAGACAAAGTAATAGGATAATGAAGTATTTAAATTATTGTTTTAGAGGCTATAAACTTTTGTGTACCCCGCATTTTAATTTTTTTTCCTTCCTTTTAGAACTGCATCTCTGGCATATGGAAGTTCCTGGGCTAAGGGCTGAATTAGAGCTACAGCTGAGGCCTACACCACAGCCATAGCAACACTAGATCTGAGCCACATCTGTGATCTACGTTGTAGCTTGCAGCTATGCTGGATCAAGGCCAGGGATCAAACCCACATCCTCACAGACAATATGTCGTGTTCTTAACATGCTGAGCCACAATGGGAACTGCCCTGGTTGCATTTTAAAAACTCATTTCTGCTTGGTTAATGAAAAATCTGTTTTGTTTAATAAAAAAGTATTGAGTATTCTGAGGATTAGATTCAATTTCCTTGAATCAGATTTTAGTACTTTATCTATTTATAATAACAAGTGGTTGGTTTTTTGGTTTGGTTTGTAGGTTCTATTTCTAGATTACATTATGGCCATAAATCTTTGACTTTAAGATTGTTTGAAGACATCATGTTCATTCTTTTTTTTTTTGTCTTTTTGCTATTTCTTTGGGCCACTCCCGCGGCATATGGAGGTTCCCAGGCTAGGGGTCGAATCGGAGCTGCAGCCACTGGCCTACGCCAGAGCCACAGCAACGCGGGATCCGAGCCGTGTCTGCAACCTACACCACAGCTCACGGCAACGCCGGATCATTAACCCCTGAGCAAGGCCAGGGATCGAACCCACAGCCTCATGGTTCCTAGTCGGATTCGTTAACCACTGCGCCACAACGGGAACTCCCATGTTCATTCTTGCACTGATAAACTAAACATTTATTGAGGATTTATAGATGTCTCTCTCCCCTCTTCTAACCTACAAATGTATAGCACAAAAATAAGTACTGAGTGGGTGTGTACTAGATCTCTTTCAACTGATTATATATTTTTCTATTATTGATGTGTTAGGATTTGATTTTTTTAAAATAAGCTTCTTTTGTGTCTGTGTCTTATGTTACACTAGCTTATAGAAAACATAGGAAAGCAAAGAAAATGGTCCCTAAACTGGAGGAACTTCTTTTATTGTTTTGTTGGAGAGAGAACTAGAAAATATGAGGCAGCGTATCCTGGAAGTTCAAGTTTAAATTGTGTACTTAGTACTGAAATTAAACTCTAAGATAGAATTTAGTAGTAAATTATTGTAGACCAAATAAATTTGACCTCAGGTATGTTGTAAAGAGGCTAATCTTCCAAAATTCTTGGTATTCGAGGATTCTAACTCAGACTAAATTGTATATAGAAGAGGAAGATGAGATGACAAAAACAATTGATCTTACACATCTGCATCTGATACTTAGAAAAAGGTTATTTAAGGACAAGGAATTCTTCCCAGGGAAATTTTTTTTTTGTCTTTTCTAGGGCTGCACCTGAGGCAAATGGAGGTTCCCAGGCTAGGGGTCAATCAGAGCTGTAGCCGCCAGTCTACGCCACAGCCACTGCAACGCGGGATCCGAGCCACGTCTGCGACCTACACCACAGCTCACGGCAACGCTAGATCCTTGACCCACTGAGCAAGACCAGGAATCGAACCCACAACCTCATGGTTCCTAGTTGGATTCATTAACACTGAGCCACAATGGGTACTCCCAGGGAAATGTTTTTTATGTTGTGGGTTTTTTTTTTTTTTTTCTTTTTAGGGTGGCATAAAGAATTTCCCAAGCTAGGGGTTGAATCAGAGCTGTAACTGCCAGCTTACACCACAGCCACAGCAACACCAAATCTGAGCCATGTTTGCGACCTACATCTCAGCTCACGGCAACACCAGATCCTTTACCCACTGATTGAGGCCAGGGATCGAACTGAATCCTCATAGCTACTAGTTTAGTTCGTTACTGCTGAGCCACCATGGGAATTCCTATTGTGTTTTATTTTTGTTTATTAATTGATAGACTCTTAAAGGATTTTTAAATTATAGGAATAAAAATTGCTTTATGCTGCATCCAGCACTGCAGGGCAATGGGAGATCCCGAAAGAGGGACGGCAAAGTATAACAAAACACACAAGACTCTTTTACACTTAGAAAATGGGGTACCAGGAGGCACTTTGTTCAGCAGAACAAAGGCCCTAGGCTTTAGCCCACATGACTTTTATTAAGGAAGGTGATGAGATTGGTGGGATTAAGGAAGGTGATGCAATTAGTGGGCAAGAACAGGCGTAGGCAATGACAAAGCTATTTCCTAGGGATATCAAAGGGAACTACTAGCATGGAAGTTACTGGTGCATACCCTTAGGACACAGTGCAGCTGTTTATAGAACAGGGGTGGTTAATGCATAAGTCCCTTATCTTGTCTTTGAAGGACACCCTGTACTTGAGAATTCTGCGTAGGCATACATGCTTTTCTGGCTTTGCCACACCAAGTTTGCTTTCTGCCGAGTTCAGCAGTTCACTGGTCTCCAACAGTTTTATTAACTCCTCTTTTCCATTTGGTTGAGATCTAGCAGTAAATTTTCTGAATCAGCCACACATAAGCCTAGTTATCAGGTTCAGTTAAATATCAATAAGTGAACTCTCAAGAATGTATAGAATTAATATATTTTAATAATTGTTTTGAATAAATGTTGAAAAGCCTTGGGAAATTCTGGCTTTTTTAGTTCCACTACAATCTGAGAACATTTCATTCTGAATTAATTTTTGTTATAGGAAGAAAAAACCAGTCAGAAGCCATCCGAAGCCAGAGAGATAAAGCTATATGCTCAGATTCCCCCTATAGAGAAGATGGATGCATCCTTGTCCACACTTTCTAATTGCGAGTAAGTTCTCATGTCTTTTTTTCTCCTTCTGTATTGCTGTTAAATTTCCCTTCCTTTTCCAAATACACAAACTAGAAAAACATATTTGTTTTCTGTGATCTTCATTTCTGTTTATCTTTTTTTTTCTTTTGCTTAATGTGATTCTCCCTTTGACAAGGCCAAACATAAAAGATTATTAATTTATACGATTATTAATAGAGTAATTCTGAACAATACAATATTTTTTACAGTAGAATTTTTTTTTATTAAAACCTACATCAGCATGCCAAATTCAGCTTATTAATCAATGCTGGTTTTGTTCATGCAGATGTTGCCTAAGTTAAGCTCTTGAGAGTTTCTTTGCTTTGTTTTTAGAAGAGAAACAGCACTTTTATATTTAATATGGAAATTCAGATGACATTCATATTAGAATTTTTTTTTTTTTTCAGTTTTTAGGGCTGCACCCGTGGCATATAGAAGTTCCCAGGCGAGGGGTTGAATCGGAGCTGCAGTGTTAATCTCTTATGCCTCTAAATAAGTATAGTATTGACAAATTATGAAAATACCCCATAAACCATCTAGAAAATATTAAAAGCACAAAGAAAAGGAAATAATAGCAACCAAAATTGCACCGCCCTTTGAGGATCAGTGTTAACATTTTGATGTAGAGCCTTCCAATTTTCTTTTTCCTAACTGGGATCAAGTTACACTTATTATTTTGTAATCCTATTTTCCCATGACTTTTAAGTATCAGATCTACATTAATTCCCCCTCCCTTTTTTTTGTCTTTTTTTAGGGCCACCCCGCGCCCCGCGGCATTTGGAAGTTCCCAGGCTAGGGGTTGAATAGGAGCTGTAACCACTGGCCTACACCACAGCCGCAGCAACTCCAGATCTGAGCTGCATCTGCGACCTACACCAAAGCTCAGGGCAACACCAGATCCTTAATCCAGTGAGTGAGGCCAGGGATCAAACCCTAGTCCTCATGGATGCTAGTGCGGTTTGCTAACCGCTGAGCCACCATGGGAACTCCCTTTTGAACTTATTTTCTAAATATGTGCTTTTTAACAGGATTCTGTGGCTAATTTGAGACAATTATACCATGTTCTCAGGCTGCACTGTCTTGTCAGGGCTGTAGAATGTTACAGAATCACGTGAGGTTCTTTCTGATTTCTTCATCCTGTGTTTTCCTAAGGATGGTTGCCTTACTACCTACATAAGAATCTTGTGCAGGAGATAAGCCCCACTCCAAATTTACAGAAATAGAATCTACTGATGAAACTAGTATCTGTATTTATAATAAGCAATCTGAGTGATTCTTAGACATGTATTTGTGAAACCATGCGTTAGACTAATGCCTGTCTTTGGAATTAAAGGGAAAAGCAAGCATCTTTAGTTACTGTATGCACCCTGTCCTTTGTGATGAGAACACAGTGTATTACATAAAAATCCACCTTAGATGTGTTTTTGGCTTCAAAATCATGATTTCAAAGAGTATTATTTCAAAGTGGCCAAATGTCTTTTTATCATAAAACCATTTCAAAGGCAAGCATTTGAGAAGGTTTTGTACCCCATAATAAAGTACCTTCTTAAAAACTGCTTAGAAAGAGTCACCATATTCATTTTTTCTGACAGTCTTTGGGAAGGTTGTCTAAACAACAATTAAATAATTATTCCCCAACCATATTCCCAGATTTCCCACTCCATTTTTCATTCCACTGGTAGTTCTAGGAGTGGGGAATAACTAGAAAATACACAGATTTGACCAGTAATTTACATTGTACAGTAATGGCTTTTACTGTTTCAAGCCCCCCAAAATGAATAATTCCTCTCAGGTCACATCAGAAAGGATAAGATCACAGGTCCTAAAGCCAGTTATTTTAGGTTTTAAATTTGACTTTGCTGCTTTCTGACTGTGTAATATTAGGCAAATTGCATCTTTGTGCCTCAGTTTCCTTGTTTATAAAATATGGATAATTATACTTATTCCATAGGATTGTTATGATGGTTAAAATAGTTAATACATATGAAGTACTTAGTTAATACATATTAACTAAGTTAATATGTAAGTTAATACATATTACAGACACATAAAATGTTCAATAAAGTTAGCTTTTATTATATTCTTTGCATGAAATTTACTAAGACATTAAACATTTTTATTAAGAAAGGAAGACTAATTGGAATTCTCTGGTGACTTGGTGAGTTAAGGATCTGGCATTGTTTCTGCTGTGGCATGGGTTCAATCCCTAGCCTGGAACTTCCATATGCTGCAGGCATGACAAAAAAAAGAAAGAAAGTTAGGAAGACTAAGAATGTGTAATTATGATCTCTTTAAAAACTTTTTTTAAACAGTTAAAGTATGTACTGAAAAAATCTGGAAAAACTTGTATGAACTATTAAAAAGTAATTATCTCTGGGGAAATGCATGGGTTGGTTAGAATTACATATGATTTTTTACAATACACACATGAATATTTTCCCAATTTGGCATCTATAGCCCAATCTTGCTGGTTTTAGTGGTAGTATAGTATTTGCTTATCTATATTCCTCAGCTGATAGATATTTATAGATTTTTTCCCACTTTTTTCTATTATAATAGTATAATAAATAATAATAAATAATCTAATTCATGTATCTTTAGTCATTTGCATTGGTATTTCAATAGGATATATTCCTAGAGATGAATTACTATATTGAAGAATACATGCATTTAAAAAGTTAATAGATAACATCAAATTTCCCTCAAAGAGTTTTTTTTAAATTTTACACAATGAGTGCATATTAACTTCTATAATCACAAAAAAGTGTGAAGATTTCAAAATGAAGGAATACATACCATGTCTGAGAGGAAAAAAAGGATTCAGTGTAAAAACAAGACATGACTTCAGTATCATCTTCTATGGGCACTTGAATAATTTCTGATACACCATTAACTTTCTTTCTTATTAATTCAAGTTTTCTTTTTGCTTTTTTTTTTTTCGTTTGTTTAGGAAACTTTCACTGTCTACAAACTGCATTGAAAAAATTGCAAACCTGAATGGCTTAAGTAAGTGATGCACAGTAACAGATGGTTCTTGGATTTTTTTAGTTATTTGGAATAGACATTCCAGAGACACTACATTATCCTAGACGCTGGCACCTGTTTTAACCACAGTAATTGTCAGATAACAGAATATATATTGTCTTTTTTTTTTTTTTGTCTTTTGTCTTTTTAGGGCCACACTCAAGGCATATGGAGGTTCCCAGGCTAGGGGTCTAATCAGAGCTGTAGCAGCCGGCCTACGTCACAGCCACAGCAATGCGGGATCAGAGCCATGTCTGTAACCTACACCACAGCTCATGGCAACACCAGATCCTTAACCCACTGAGCAAGGTCAGGGATCGAACCTGCAGCCTCATGGTTCCTAGTCGGATTCATTAACCACTGAGCCACGACAGGAAATCCTATATTGTCTTAAGTTTGATTATCCAAAGAATTAGAGATAACGTGACACCTGAACAGTTTAAAGACATTTAAAAACCTTTATAGAATTAGAATTGAAATATCTTAACTAGAAAAATCAGAGTTTTATTATATATTTTTATGTTCAGATTTATCTTGTGTTTCATACTTGTTATATTTAAAAGTTTATTCTTCACCATCTTTGTTTCTCCTGTGCACCTTGTCTTTGTTAATAACATTGACAACTTCTCAGTTGCCAAGGCAACTGTGCTAGTTTCTGCCTGTGGCTGCAGAAACTTGGTGGCTTAAAACTACAGAAATTTATGGAGTTCTCTTGTGGTGCAGTGGGTCAAGGATCCAGCATTGTCAGTACAGCAGTTGGGTCACTGCTGTGGCAAAAGTCTGATCCCTAGCCCGGGAACTTACACATGCTGCAGATGCGGCCAAAGGAAAAAAAAAATTGTATTTCCTTACAGTTTTAGAGGTCAAAAGTCTGAAATCAGTTTCACTGGGCTGAAATGAAGGTTTTGAGAGGGCCACACTTTCTCTGAAGGCTTTAGGGTCGAATCTCTTCTTTGCCTTTTCTAAATTCCAATGGCCGCCACATACCTTGGCTTGTGACTGTAGCACTCCAGTATCTGCCTCTGTGGACTTATTGCCTTCTCTCTTTTTTTTTTTTTTTGGTCTGTGTTATATCTTTCTCTATCACCCTCTTATGAGGATACATGTGATTGCATTTAGGAAACACCTGGATAATCAAGGATACTCTCCCCATCTTCAGATGCTAACTTAACCATGTCTGCAGAGTACTTTTTTCCCCATATATGGTAATATTCACAGATTCCAGGGATTAGGATGTAGGTATCTTTTGGTGAGCCATTATTTAGCCTATCATATTTTCCCTTTACTTTTCTCAAACTCTACAGTCCAAGTTCATCACTAAATTCTGTTAACTCTACTCTTTAAAGAATTCCCAAATATTTTGTTGCTTTTCCATTTCCAGACGCTACAGCTTTAATGTAGACTCTCATCATCTCCCCCATAGATCATGTTTTTCAAATATTTTTTAGCACTTCCTACAGTAAGAAATATATTTGAGGAGTTCCCTCGTGGCTCAGGAGGTTGAGGATCTTGTATTGTCATTGCTGTGGTTCTGGTTACAGATGTGGCACAGGTTTGATCCTGGCCCAGAATTTCCACATGCTGTGAGCACAGCCAAAAAAAATTTAATGCTTAGTACATGCATTCAATGAATACATATATCAAATATACATACTCATATAAACTGATTTAAAATCTGTAAGAGTATTTACCCTTATAGCATAGATTCCAATATAAAATTTTTTAGTGTGATTTCACATTTTTTAAATGCTTGTCACAACCCACCAAGTTGATTTCACATGGCCCACAGTTTGAAAAAGCACTTTGGACTTTTGTGATACCCTTCCAATTGATCTTGTCTATCTTTCCGTTCTTCAGTTGACCTTCAGCACTGACATGAGAGTTTTCTTTTAAAAATACAGTTCTCGTTATTGTTCCTCCAGATCAGAGACTTTTAATGACTCCCCCTTGCTTAGTAGAAGACCAAATGCCTTAAGGTTGCATTCAGTCATCCAAAAGCATCTAATACCCTCTTCACACCCCAAAACATCATTGTTTTTTATGATTTTGTGCACTTCTTCTTCTTTTTTTTTTGTCTTTTGTGTTTTTGTTGTTGTTGTTGTTGTTGTTGTTGCTATTTCTTGGGCCGCTCCTGCGGCATATGGAGGTTCCCAGGCTAGGGGTCGAATCGGAGCTGTAGCCACCGGCCTACGCCAGAGCCACAGCAACGCAGGATCTGAGCCGTGTCTGCAACCTACACCACAGCTCACAGCTCACGGCAACGCCGGATCCTTAACCCACTGACCAAGGCCAGGGATCCAACCCGCAACCTCATGGTTCCTAGTCAGATTCGTTAACCACTGCTCCACGACGGGAACTCCTTGTGCACTTCTTAATGCAGTGCTTTTTATTGAGAACAAGCCCTTCCTATAACAGGAAAACCTTATAAGAAACAAAATTTAAGATTAAGAATGCCAAGTTTAAACATCATTTAGATGGAGACTTCTAAAGAGTTCTCTCATCTCCATCGTCATTACTCCTTCTTGGGAAGATTTATAACAGTCTATCTTGGATTATAACAATTATCTACTTCATATAGTTATTGTGACAATTCAATGAGTTAGTGTGTTTAAAGTGCTTAGAATAGTGCCTAATGTATATAAATACTCAAAAAATTTAGCTGTTATTATAGTTATTAAGGAATATGTTCTGTATCTTTAGATAATTCCTCGAGGGCAAGGATCACATCTTGTTAATCTTTTTATCTTCTGTTCTAAAAAGCCATCTCCTCCGCTCTACTGTACTCAGAGTTTTATTCAGTATTTATATAGTGAGGAAGTGTTGTTTACTATTAGAGATGTGTATAAGATGATTCTATTCCAATTTTCACTGACTCATTAAATAATTTGATATTTCATTTTATTCTCTACTTCAGTTTGTCTGTAATTGAAATAGCTTGCTTAAGTGAGACTAAATTGATAACATTTATCAGCATCAATAACATGCTTTCCTTTCATAAAAATATGACTATGACAATATGAAAATGGATAATCTTCTATATAGTGCAGATAATGTGTTTTAATTCATATTTTCCTTGGTCAATTGGTAATAGGCTCTTAGCAAAATTGTATTACGAAGAGTTCCAAAAATACAGAGGAAAAGAGTACTTTGATCAATTATTGATGTCTGATGTAGTTGTGGAATGAGAGAGTATAGACATTTGTACCAGGTATTGCTATACTTGACTTATTTTAGTTCTGCTTGTAACAAACGGTATTTTTGCAATTTACAGAGAGGATGTTCTGTGATTGTGAAACAAAATGAAACCAACTGATCCATATAAAAGGTTGAATATATGAGTCTAGCTTGCCTCCCACCCCTTTCCTTTCATGAGCACTGTAGTCTTACCCCCATGCTCTGATGAGAGGATCTGAAATAAGCAGGTGTTCCTATTTAACAGGGGGGTTATAAGGCAGAATAATCCTAACGGCAATTTATATTTATTGTACCAAATCTGTGACTAGAAAACTGTATGACATGACTATGTTCAAAAGTGTGACCAAAAAGCTGTACCATGTGAATATTAATTAATATTAACAATTAGAAAGTAAATTTTGTTGGTAAAAAAGTATACTTTATTCTTTCAGTTTACTAAATAAATAAACGTAAAACTTTAAGACACTGTTTTGATTTTCATCAGGACCTAAGAAGCAAAAAAGTGTTTTCCTTCTAGGGGTCCTCTACTTATGCAGCATATAAAATATGGAAAATACATAGTGGTGTAATGTTAGAACATTTAATCTATTAACTTTGATATCATGATTTACTTCCCTATACAACAATAAATAAGATAGCTTAGACTTTCATTACTGTTTTCATGTGTATTTTTTTAAAGGAGCTGTATTATTATTCTTTTTTTTAATGGCTGTACCTGCAGCATGTGGAAGTTCCTGGGCAAGGGACTGAATCCGAGCCACAGCTGTGACCTGTGCCACAGCTGCAGCAACACCAGATCCTTAATGGACTGAACCATAGTGGGAACTCCAGGAGTTACATATATAAAGATTGATATTATCTTCTAAAGATTTGCATATATGTTATCTCCAATTTCTGAGGTCATATCTCACTTCTTATCTTAGTTGACCTGGGTGTATTTTGACTTGGTTGATTTCTTTCCTCTTTGAAGCAATTTCAGTATTGGGTTCCTAGGACACTGTACCCTTCAGATTTCCTCTAGCCATACTGGCTACTTCTTCCCAGTCTGGTGCCCTTGAATTTTAAATGTTGGAGAATCCCAGGACTCAGTTCTTGGATCTTTTCTCTTTTCTATCTTCACTTCCTCCCTAGATTATCTCATCCAGTTCATGGCTTTACCATCTATATGCTAATGGCTCCAAAATTTATATCTCTAGTCCAGGTATCACCTCTGAACTCCAGATTCACATATTCAGTTGCCTGACATTTCCATTGGCTGTCTGGTGAACCTCTCATACTTAAAATATCCAAAACTAAATCCTGATAGCCTTCCGCAGCCATAGCTAACCCAGCTTCTTGTATGTCTGTCTCAGATAGTGATAACTCCATTCTTCCAGCTGTTCAAGCCAAACTTTTTGGTAATTTCTTGACTTCTCTCTCACATTATCCCCTGTAAGGCTATTATCCTGCTAATTTCATCTCTTATTACTCTCCTCTCATTCTTTCAGCTACTTATGCTGTGGTTCCTGCTTTAAAACCTTTACAGTTGAAACTCCCTCTGCCTGTCCTTCCTCAAGAAATCCTCATGGCTAGCTGCTTCACTTCCTTTGAGTCTTTACTTAGAAGTCACCTTCTATCTAAAATGTTAGATGCTCCCACCCCTGTAACATTTCATTCTGTTTAACTGCTTTTCTTTCGGCTTTACACTTGCCACTAATATACTTATTTTTTTTAATATACTTATTCGTTTTATTATCTGCCAAATATTAGCTCCATGACAGCAGGAACCCAAACCACTGCAGTCGGATTCTTAACCCATTGCACCACAGTGGGAACTCGTCGAATATTTAATTTTTACACATTTATAGTTATATAGAATTAGTTTGCTAGGACTGCCATAACAAATCCCACTGACTGGGTGGCTTAAACAACAGAAAGTTATTTTCTCATAGTTGGGTAAGCTAAAAGTCTGAAACTGAGGTATAGGCAGGATTGATTTCTTCTGAGGCCTCTCTCCTTGCTTTGTGGATGGCCTACTTTTCCCTTTGTTTTCACATGGCTTGTTTCCATTTGTGTCCTAATCTCCTCTTCTTATAAGATTACCAGTCATACTGTATTTTACCTAAAATGATGTCACATATCTCCAAATACAGTCACATTCTTAGGTACTGAGGGTTAGCACTTCAACATATGAATTTGGGGTGGACAGTTCAGCTTATAACATGAGGTCTGTTTCAATATTTAAATTATTTTGCATGAATTAGATCACTTTTAAAATACCTTGTTCTGGGAGTTCCTTTTTTGTGGCACAACAGGATTGGTGGCATCTTGGGAGCACCGGGGACGCAGGTTTGATCCCTGGCCCAGCACAGTGGATTAAGAATCTGGCAGTGCCACAGCTGTGATTTAGGTCACAACTACGGCTCAGGTCTTATCCCTGGCCCGGGAAGGCCAGAAAAAAAAAAAAAAAAAGATAACTTAAAATCATTTATAGTTAAACTAAAACCAAATTTTAAATTAAACTAAACTAAAACCAAAGTTTATATAACTAAACTAAACTAAATTTAAATTGAACCAAATTTTAACCAAATTAACCAAATTTTAAATTAAACTAAATTAAGCTAAATCCAAAGTTTATATAACTAAACTAAAACTAAAACCAAAGTTTATATAACTGTATACACCACACACACACACACACACACACCCCATTTATTGTGTATTTACCATGGATTAGGCATTATGATGAATATTTGAGACAATTATCTCATTTAAATCCATGTGTTCTTATAAGAAAGATACTATATTTCCTTATTTTGCATATGATAAAACTGAGATTCAAAGAGGTTTGGTTGCTTCCCTAGAGAGTTAGGATTGGAACTCAGTTAACTGGAAATATGTTCTTAGCCAGTGAATTATGGACATTACAGAACAGGCCAAACGATAGAGTTATCTGCGCTGCCCCAATACAGTTGCAAATAGCCGTATATCAATATTAAGCTCTTGAAGAAATGTGATTTGTGTGACTGAATTTTTAATTGTACTTATTTTAATTAAATTTAATAGCCACACATGGTTAGTAATTGCCAGATTGGACAGCATAGTTATAGAAGTTTAAGTTGTGAAAACTGAATATATAACCTGTGCGTAAGTAATCACAGTAGTTTTTTAGGACAGAAATGAGGCTGCCTGTGTTTTACTAGAAGTCTTTTACTTTAATTTTTTAAAACAATATATGTACATGGTTTTATGCAAATAGTCCGAAAGAAGTTACAATTAAAAATATCTTCCGCTGACCATAGACTTATTCTCAGTTCCTCCCCAAAACCAACCACTGTTTCTACTTTCTTCTCTTCTAGAATTAGCATATAGATGTACAAATAGAAACATCCTTTAAAAAATACAAATAGACATTTTAAAACCAAATCACAATCTAATTATTTTAAAAAATGAAAGCAAAAGATTTTTAAAATACTAATTTATTTGATTTCACTTCTATTCCTTTGTGGAGTAAGGTGGATTATGCATGAATTTCTGTTTTCTAGTGGAAGTCCTCATAATATAAGATATTTAAAATATATATGCTCCCAAATTTAAAGTTCAAATTTTCTTTTTCTTTCCTTTTTCTGTCTTTTTTTTAGGGCCACACCCTCAGCATATGGAGATTCCCAGGCTAGGGGTTGAATCGGAGCTGTAGCTGCTGGTCTACACCACAGCAATGCAGGATCGAGCCACATCTGTGACCCACACCACAGCTCACGGCAACACTGGAACTCCTCAAATAGCTAGCCATTTTACAGTTTAATATTAGTGTGATGTGCAATTATAGTTGCAGTGTTTACTTTAGATGTTTTTTCCTATTCAATTACCACTTTTTTTAAAATACAGTCATTATATAAGGATATCTATTATATAACATTTGTTAAGGCTTTATTATATTAGATTTATAGCAATTGTGTAGTTTGATTCTAACAAACCAAAAATTGCTTTCTTTCTTATACAGAAAACTTGAGGATATTGTCTTTAGGAAGAAATAACATAAAGAACTTAAATGGACTGGTAGGTCGTTATTTATTACTTTAAAAAAATCATACATTCTTTTTCTTGAGTATACAAATAATACTTGTCTGGTGCAGAAAGTTTACAAGTAGAAAAACAACTATAAAATGTACCTATAAACCACCGACAATTTAAATACTGCTAACATTTTGACTGACATCTTTCTTGCCTTTTTTTTATTCTTTGATATCTTTGAGATTGAAATCATACTATAACATATTATTTTGCATCTCTTTTTTTAACTTAAACATAAAGGTAATTTTCTTCCATGTCACTCATTCATTCAACAAATTCATGAAATGTATTTTCTGATTGTCTGCTCTAAGTCAGGCACTGTTCTAGGTACTAGAGGAGATATAGCAGGATTATAAAATAAAGATATCGTTCTCATTGAACTTATAGTGGAGGGAGACAGACTAGAAAATAATTGTATAATATATCAGGTGGTGATGAATATAATAAAAGCAAGGTGTAAAAGAGAATGTAGATTGATGGGAAGTCCTCTCTGGAAGTGTGGATGTAAGCTATAGCTATAGTGAGACTGTAACCAAGGGACAAGAGCTCCAGACTGAGGAGAGATAGCAAGTGCAAACGTCCTGAAACTGAAGCTATTTGGTATGCTGGAGTAAGAGCAAGAGTTGAGTGAGGGAGAATTACTCTCAGTGGGGTTGGAGAGGGAGCCAAGAACCAGTCCTTACAGGACATGATAAGATTTTAGATTTTTTTTTCCAAAGTGTCTTGGAAAGCCAGTGGAGGTTTTGTTTTGTTTTGTTTTTTTGCTTTTTAGGGCCACACACACAGCATATGGAAATTTCCAGGCTAGGGGTTGAATTGGAGCTACAGCTGCCAGCCACAGCCACAGCCACAGCCACGGCAACACCAGATCCAAGCTGCATCTGCGACCGACACCACAGCTCATGGCAACGCCAGATCCTTAACCTAATGAGCAAGGCCAGGGATCGAACCTGCAACCTCATCATTCCTAGTCGGATTTGTTTCTGCTGTGCCACAATGGGAACTCTGCATCGGAGGTTTTTTATCAGAGGATATGACTTAAGGTTTTTTTTTTGTCTTTTTTGTCTTTTTTGCTATTTCTTGGGCCACTCCCGCGGCATATGGAGGTTCCCAGGCTAGGGGTCGAATCGGAGCTGTGGCCACCGGCCTACGCCAGAGCCACAGCAACGTGGGATCCGAACCGCGTCTGCAACCTACACCACAGCTCACGGCAACGCCGGATCGTTAACCCACTGAGCAAGGGCAGGGACGGAACCCGCAACCTCATGGTTCCTAGTCGGATTCGTTAACCACTGCGCCACGACGGGAACTCCTGACTTAAGTTTTTAAAATAATTTTCAACCATATTCTTTTTTTAATGACAGCATAATATTCTATTAATGTACCATAATTTATTTAAATCAGTTACTTATTTATTTCCAGTTTGGAGTTATTATAATCAATGCTGTTATGAATCTCCTTTTAGCTATATTATTACACACATCTATGAATAATTCCTTGGATTAATTCCTTGAAATGGAATTGCTGGGTCAAAAGGTATAAATTTCTTTTAAGGCTTTTGTGACGTATTATCAAGTTACTCTTTGGATAGCTCATATATTACCACCAGTAATGTATGAGGGTTCCCATTTTCCCTTACCAGTCTTGGGCATTTTTAAATTTTTAAGTTTTTGATAGTGTATTTGTAAATTTATTGGCCATTTAAATTTCCTTGCAAAGATGTTGAGATGAAACAATATTGTAAAACTAAGCAATTTCAGAAAAGATGAAGCTAATTTCTTTTTCTTGTGTACGTTCCCCCAAAGACAATAATTTTTAAAAGTTCTTATTGTTAAATATTTCATAAAAATTCTGAAATAGTTTGTACCTCTGGTCTCTGCCCCACTCCCATAAATTTGGCTTGTGCTAGAGTTCCCTTCGTGGCTCAGTGGTTAACAAACCCAACTAGGATCCATGAGAATGCAGGTTCGATCCCTGGGCTTGCTCAGTGTGTTAAGGATCTGGCGTTGCCCTGAGCTGTGGTATAGGTCGCAGATGTGGCTTGGATCTGGTATTGCTGTAGCTGTGGTGTAGGCCAGCAGCTGTAGCTCTGAATAGACCCCTGGCTTGGGAACCTCCATATACTGTGGGTATGGCCCTAAGAAGCAAAAAAAAAAAAAAAGGAATAAAATGAAATTTATAAAATATTTTACAGATTCTTAGAGAATACATTCTTTAGTTAAACAAAAGAAGTTTTCTTTTCCAAAACAATAACCAGTAGATGAATTGTTTGCTTTCTAGCTAGACATGATGAGTAAAATCTCGATGATACATAAAAAATATTTTTTATGTTCTAAATAATTGGTAAATTTTAAAACATTTGGCCTTCATTCTTTGAGCCTTAGATGGTAAAAATGTCAAATATAGGGACATACTCATAATGGGTAAAATATTAAATTGTAGTACCAAAATTCTGAATTTATTATACTTCAGACTAAACATGACTTTGAAGTATCTGTAAAGAAAGTTTGCAATGAAATGAACCCCCAGATTTTTAGGACCAATATGATAGATGCTTGATGTTCCCCCAGGTATTTACATAACACCACATTCTCAAGTATTGGTGTGGTATATAATTTCTCCCATGGAATGTAACATATACCTTGAAACCACAAAGAAATTTAGATGTAGAATTAAAGGCATGTATGGAGATGTAGGATTAAAGGCATGTATGGAGATATTATCTAGCTGAACCATCACTTGCTTAGATCTCTTTACTTTCTAGAGACTCCTATCAATAATGCCCAACAGTTGGTTTTCTTTCTGGGGGGGGGTGTGTACGCGTGCGCACACGCACACACACCAAAAATAACATTTAACCAGTCCAAAGCTTTACTACTTATGAGTAAATGAAAAGAAAATAAATCTGCATAGGGATAGAGAAGCTGGACTTCCAGTAATTTCCCATACTAACTGATTTATTCATCTAGACACATCAGCCTCATAGCATGATTTGACTAGCTGCCTCAGTAAGTTAAATATGACTACTCTAATGAGTGAAACATGGAATCTAGGAAAGGTGTCTATTTAAAACTACTTAGG
The DNA here is from genome assembly GCF_016906955.1 of Phacochoerus africanus. NCBI lineage: Eukaryota > Metazoa > Chordata > Mammalia > Artiodactyla > Suidae > Phacochoerus > Phacochoerus africanus. The sequence continues at coordinate 99,634,388 of NC_062552.1, forward strand.
TAAATTATTAAGGTATGTTACAAGCCCATTATTATATGGGATTTGGCCAGCCTCTGCTTTCCTTTTGGATCTCATTTCATATTACTCTTCTTCCTAGTTCAACCTCCAGCCATTGGCCTTCTTTCTCTGCCTTGAACATGCTGTGTTGTTGATTCCTAACTAAGGCCCTTTGTGCTTGCTGGTTCCTCTGCCTTAAAAAAAAGCTCTGTTACCCCGGATTTCTACATTACTGGCTTCTTCTTAACTTTCACACTTCAGCTCAGATGTCACTTCCTCAAAAGATACCTAACTACCCCATATCTAAAACAGTCCACTAGGGAGTTCCTGCTGTGGCACAAGGGGATTGGCGGTGTCTTGGGAGCACTGCACCCCAGTCCACAGTGGGTTAAGGATCTGTGTTGCTGCAGCTGTGGCTTAGGTCAAGACTGCAGCTCGGATCTGATCCCTGGCTGGGGAACTCCACATGCTGTGCGGCGGCCAAAAGTGAAATAAATAAATCAATCAATAAAAAATAATAAGCAAGTGATGGTTCAGCTAGATAATACCTCTGTCTTCTGTCTCTCTCTCTGTCACACATACGAATCCTGATAAATATGTCAGTTTTGTAGATCAGCATCTACACTGGTGCTTGATCATGTAGTAAGCACTCTATAAATATTTACTGAGTGACCATGTATTTTATTATTAACTACAAAAACAGATTAAAATTTTAGGTGTAAGAGTATTAGCTATAATTGTAAAAAACAAATCAATTCATAAATATAGAAGTACACTGTGAAAGTCGTTCCTCTCCCTACCTCACTCCCCAACTCCATGCAGTAACAGAAATAATATTTGTATACTTTAAATTTTTTTCCATGCACATCCAAATTAACAGATATCTGTGTGTGTGTGCATGTTCATTCATGTATGAGTGAGTGCGTGTGTGTCATATGTTTATATTGATAATATATTGGGCATATTTTTCCTGCTTTCTCATTCAATAATATATCAGGAATATCCTTCCATGAGAACATGCTGATCAATATAGGTGATACGTGAGTTGTTTCTAACTTTTAGCTGTTGTAAAAAATGCTACCATGAACATGAGTATTTAAATATCTATTTGCAACCCTGCTTTCAGTTCTTTTGGGTGTATGCCCAGTTGTGGGAATTGCTGGTTCAAATGTTTTTAATTTTTGGAGGAACCGCAGAACTGTTTCCCATAACAGTGTCCAGTTCTCCAAAGGGCTAGTTTGTTTGTTTGTTTGTTTTGCTTTTTAGGGCCTCACGTGCAGCATATGGAAGTTCCCAGGCTGGGGGTAGAAGCAGAGCTATAGTTGCTGGCCTGTGCCACAGCCACGGCAACAGAAGATCTGAGCCATGTCTTTGACTTACACCATAGCTCATGGCAATGCCGGATCCTTAACCCACTGAGCGAGGCTGGGGATTGAACCCACATCCTCTTAGATCCTCATGGATCCATGGATTCTAGTTGGGTTCGTTAACTGCTGAGCCATGAAGGGACCTCCATGGCTAGTTTATTGAATGACAGATTTCACTAAATTGATCCACACAGACTTAGCCAGATTTTGCTGATTAGCATTTACCAGATTTCTTCACCAAAATTTTGTCTTTATTTCCTGCTTACAAATATATAGAGAATTTTGTTGCTTGGAATGGTTTCAACACCTTTTGAACTTTTAAGGTTTTATTTAGTGTTAATTGTACTGCAGCTGTTTTATCCCAGTTGTTGGATTTGTCAGTCCGTCTTCGTAGAATGTCAGTTTCATATTTTATTTATTTTTTTGGCCTTACCTGTGGCATGTGGAAGTTCCCAGGCCAGGGATATTGAACCTGCACCATAGCAGTGACCCAAGCTGCTGCAGGACAACATCAGATCCTTAACCCACTGTGCCACAAGAGAACTCCTCAGTTTCATATTTTAGATAATGATCACTTCTCAGATGACTAAAACACATGAAAACAGTAATCTAATTTAGGGAAGTACAAAAGGCAGTGGAATAGATTGAAAATGTACTGAAAGACAGAACTATGCTCTGGACAAAATCTATACAACATTTGTTATCAGTATGCATAAGAAATTCTCATTCTGCAAAGTTACATTTCCAAGTCCCCAGAGGTACTGAAATTTGGCAAAACAGCTGCATACAAATGGTTGAAAACTAAACTGAAACTCACCTCTAGTGAGTGAACAAAGCACAAAGGCATCTTCAGGAGTTCCCTTGGTGGCTTAGTGGAAACGAATCTGACTAGTACCCATGAGGACGCAGGTTAGATCCCTGGCCTTGCTCAGTGGATTAAGGATCTGGCGTTGCCATGAGCTGTGGCATAGGTTGCAGATGAAGCTCAGATTCTGCATTGCTATGGCTGTGGTGCAGGGCAGCAGCTACAGCTCCAATTAGACCCCTAGCCTGGGAACCTCCATATGCCCTGGGTATGACCCCCCCCAAAAAAAAGCCAACAACAAAGCACAAAGACATCTTCAGAAGTTATCCTATTTAAAGTAATTTCTAGCCTATCCTACCCTATCTAAAACAAATTGCTATAATTTGTAGGTAGTTAAACAATTTCTCAGTAAATCAGTAAAAGATTAGATTCTGCAAATTGGCTATTTGAGGAATTAATCAAATTGGCTATGTGAAATTGATCAGGAGTCCTCATTTGCACATGTAAAATGGCACTAAATTAATGGCAGAACCCAGGCTTGAGCCCACATTTTCCAATTAGTGTTTAATCACTCTTTTTTCCTACTGTCTCACACTTTCTAAATTGGAGACATGAGATGGATGGGGCTACAGTGCAATGAAAATATATGCAGCAGAGTTTAAATTATATGAAAATTGATTCCCCTCTTCTGAAAGATATGTATTATATACTAATTAGATCCTTTGAGAGAAGATATCAGAATAGTAGTTGAGGGGAGTTGGTTAAATCACAAGATTCTGATATAAAAGTGCCAGGATGGTACTTTGAGAACTGTTGTTTCTTCTACTCAGAAAGTTGAAACTAAGATAAATTTTCGGGCTTGGGATGACACACACAACTAACTCAGGCCACTCCATTCTCAGCTTTACCCCTTGGTTCCATCAGTATGGGAAATGCATTAAGGATTTTTATCCAGGGTATATTTATTCTTTCTGTTGTCTTTGGGCCCTGCATTCTACAAGTTACCATGTGTATGTAGGTCAGTTCCTTTCCATTAAGATTGAGTCTGCCTAGTCTTTTTTGTTTGTTTTTTAAAGAAGAAATAATCTCTACATTTTGTCTTTTGTATATGAAAGAAGGAAAAGTTTTTGTGTCACCATTGATTATATAGAGTGTTTAAGAGTCAGTGTGGGAGTTCCCGTTGTGGCTCAGTGGTTAGCGAATCCGACTAGGAACCATGAGGTTGCAATTTCGATCCCTGCCCTTGCTCAGTGGGTTAAGGATCCAGCGTTGCCGTGAGCTGTGGTGTAGGTTGCAGACGCAGCTCGGATCCCACGTTGCTGTGGCTCTGGTGTAGGCCGGTGGCTACAGCTCCGATTCGACCCCTAGCCTGGGAACCTCCACATGCCGAGGGAGCGGCTCAAGAAATGGCAAAAAGACATTAAAAAAAAAAAAAGAGTCAGTGTGATATAATCTTTATACTATAACTGAAGGACTATGGGTTTTGTTTTATACATCAAAAAAATAAGGTGAATTGATGAACAGATAGCAAGATGGAAAGATGGACAGATACATGATAGGAAAAGGACAGTAAAATGTTAATGGTAGAAGCTGGGTAGTGGATATATGGGTGTTTACTGTAATATTCTTTCAACTTATGTTTGAAAGTTTCCATAATAAATAGTTGAAAAAAAACCACCCTGGTAATTTAGACCAATGCTATTTAATAGCATTGTGATCTTATAAAAAGACCTTAATCTGTCTATAACAGAAATCAAATAGCCTTTGCCTATCCTAAATGTTTTAAAATAATACAGGTATAGGGAAGTAATTCGAAAAGCATACTATTCAATAAAAGTGATAAAATCATGCTATTATTTCCCCTCTTGGTGATTTCAGTAACTATTCTTAGTTCATATCAGTTGGAAGAGAGGAAGAAAATGTTGTACTTGGCTTTCTTAGTGAGAAAAAACTCCCACGCAGCCTTCAGCTCTCCTGCCAGGGACAAGTAGGTCTCAGCTCTCTCTGAAGGCCATTGTCTTTATGTTTAAAGGAAAGGGACAGAAGGAAAACTTAAAAATAAACATGTAAATTAAATTGCTTTCTTTTTCAGGAAGCAGTAGGGGATACGTTAGAAGAACTGTGGATTTCCTATAATTTTATTGAGAAGTTGAAAGGGATCCATGTAATGAAGAAATTGAAGATTCTCTATATGTCTAATAATCTGGTAAAAGACTGGGGTAAGTAAGGCTGGTTCTTTGCTAATCTTCTACCTTGTGTTTATAGAAAATAGCCCAATAGGGAACAAGATACAAAATGGGGACATCTCTTTCTAAATACAGAAGGAAATACCTATAATTCCTATCTTTCAGCTAAACACTTGAAATTTATATTTAAATGTTTACTTAGAATGATTATAATTGAATAGGTCCTAGTCCTATTAATCATGAAAATATTAAATTATTGTCCAAAGGCTAAAAGGAATCAGTCTAATAATTCTTAGATGGAAGACTTACTTTACATATATACTACTTTTCTTCTTTACTGTACATTATCCATTAAGCATTTTAAAGCCCTGTTATATGCCATGAACTATGCCAGGCTCTTGAGATACATAGTTGAATAGGACACTATCCCTGCCCTTAAGGAGTTCACAGTTCAGTGAGGAAGGTTAGCCTATAAATTAATAATTATAAAACTATGTGATAAGTTATACAATAGAAGCTAAAATGAGTTGCTTTAAGAACTCAGAGATGAGGGAAGGGGCAGAGACAAAGGCAGCTTAGCTTAGCCCGTACTGATGCAGTACAGCATAGAGAAGACATGTCACTGGCAACTGATTTGTTTATTCTGAACCTCATTTCCTCTTCTTATCCCATCCTTAGACTAGCATAAAGGTAGAAGAGGTATGTCTCCCTTTTCCTCCCTTTTCATAATGTCTTCAGAGAATGACTTTATATGGTATAACTTCTCTTCCTTCAAAATCTTAAACAACAATTGTTCTGAATAGTTGCAAGCTGAGGGCTAGTAATATTGGAGTTCACCCCCAAAATCATAATAGTCAAAGTTGGAATGGAACTGCCATATATGGAATATATTCTTTGTACTTATAGCTGAGTTTGTGAAGCTGGCAGAACTGCCCTGCCTAGAAGACCTGGTGTTTGTAGGCAATCCCTTGGAAGAGAAACATTCTGCTGAGGGGAACTGGATTGAAGAGGCAACCAAGAGAGTGCCCAAACTGAAAAAGCTAGATGGTAAGTGATTCTGGGCCAGCTTGCAAATGTTATCTGGGTATAAGAATTTAATTTTTTAGAATAGAATCATGAAAAGGAACAAAACTAAAGAAAATGATAGGTTATCTCTCATCTACAAGGCCATTTATGTCTATAGGAATTTTTTTTTTCTCTTTAGGGCTGCACCTGTGGCATATGGAAGTTCCCAGGCTAGATATCGAGTCAGAGCTGCAGCTAAGGGCTACACCACAGCCACAGCAATGCCAGATCTGAGCGTCATTGCAGCCCACACTGCAGCTTGCAGCAACGCCAGATCCTTAACCCACTGAATGAGGCCAGGGATCGAACTGCATCCTCACAGATACTATGTCAGGTTCTTAACCCACTGAGCCACAATGGGAACTCCCATAGAATTTTATGGTCCAGGTTTGGGCCAAGGTGAAATGAAAAACTTCTAGAATATTTAGACTGGTATAAGATTACCCCTAAACCAAAAGCTTGTAAGAAACCTAGGCTTATTCTCAAGTCCCAAAGATATTATTTTGCAAAATAATTAGACATGAATGGTGAGCAGTTGCTTTTTCACAGTTGCATCAAAATTTTAGTGTTCTCTCTCTCCCCATAATTTTAGTTTCTCAATATCTAAGATATGTGTCAGTGTCAGGAGAGATCCCTGACTGACTGGCTTCAAGTCTCAGTTCTATAACTTAATAGCTTTTTTGTCATTGTGATAGTTAATTAACCTTACCAAACACTTTTATTTGTGATCTAAAAACTAGAAATGATAGGAGTTCCCATTGTGGTGCAGCAGCAGAATCTAATCAGACTAATATCCATAAGGATGTGGGTTCGATCCCTGGCCCCGCTCAGTGGGTTAAGGATCCGATGTTGCTGTGAGCTGTGATGTAGGTCACAGACGTGGCTCAGATCCTGTGTTGCTGTGGCTGTGGTGTAGGCTGGAAGCTACAGCCCAATTTGACCCCTAGCTGGGAACTTCCCCTATGTTGTGGGTATGGCCCTAAAAAGCAAAACAAAACAAAAATAAAAAAACAAACTGGAAAAGATAATAGTCACAAACCTCTCTGGGTCTTTCCTTCTCCCAGTGGCTATCTGGAAGCCCGGCTGGGATTCTGACTGTTGTAGAACCACAGACTTCCTTCTTTTCTGCCAGCCCGGGAAAATATCTTTCTAGTCTAAGGAGATCCCCCTCCTTAGACTGTCTCACTATCCCCTCCTTCTTTTCCTTGTCATTCTACATCTTCTCACAAACTCTGTCTTCCCAGTGATCTTCTTGGGCTTTTCAAAGACAAAGGCCAGTAAGTCTGATGGTCTGTTTCTGCTTTTCCACACTACCCTCGAAGCAATGATGCACAGAGCTGACTAGCCTACCTGACTGAAGGAGGAGAAAGGAAAATATTTAGAAGAAACAAATTATCCAGCTACATGATGATCATCTTTATCAACCATGTACCAAATGTACATTTTCCTTATATCTTCATCACCATACTCATACTGATATTCACATCCAAAACAAAACTCCTCTCCCCTCCTAACCACCCCTGATGCCCTGCCACTGTGCCCTTCCTATTCAGTATCTTTCCATATCTCCCTTACCATCTCTATCTAAAGCTCAGTACTCACCCCTTTTATCCACCCCAGCTTACTATGACAGCTGTTGAGACTGCATCTCTATGGAGGGGTATTTTAGAATCCCTGAGGAAAGAGTCGGGGAGGTCTAGACAGTTTGAAAAGGTTTTACAGGTGATTCTGGTATGGCTCCCTGTTAGAGATGTGCTCATCTGTCCTCCAGTTGGGAATTATTGACGTAGAAAGCTCTTAAATAGCTCTTTTCCTACTCCAAAAACTTTATTTTTCTTTTTGCTTTTTAGGGCCGCACCCGCGGCCAGGTTCCCAGGCTAGGGGTCGAATCGGAGCTACAGCTGCCGCCTGCATCACAGCCACAACAACACAGGATCAGAGCCACGTCTTCGACCTACACCACAGCTCATGGCAACACTGGATCCTTAGCCCACTGAGCAAGGCCAGGGATTGAACCTGCAACCTCATATTTCCTAGTTGGATTCATTTCCTCTGTGCCACAACGGGAACTCCCAAAAACATTTTAACAGCTTGATTGATGTATAATTGACATATAGTTAGCTGCACATATTTAAAGTATATATTTTGACATATGTATATACCTCTGAAACCATCACAATTAAGATAGTAATCATATGATAGTGACTGTAGTTAACAATATTGTGTTGTATACTTGAGAGTTGCTAAGAGAGTAGATCTTAAAAGTTCTCACTACACACATAAAAAGTAGGCAAAATAATGTATGATGTTAGACATTAAGATAGAATATACCTTTTGTGGAGTTCCTGTTGTGGCTCAGTGGTTAACAAATCCAACTAGGAACCATGAGGTTGTGGGTTCGATCCCTGGCCTTGCTCAGTAGGTTAAGGATGCGGTATTGTGAGCTGTGGTGTAGGTCGCAGATACGGCTAGGATCCCACGTTGCTGTGGCTCTGGCGTAGGCCGGTGGCTACAGCTCCAATTCAACCGCTAGCCTGGGAACCTCCGTATGCCGCAGGATCGGCCCTAGAAAAGACCAAAAAAAAAAAAAAAGATAGAATATACCTTTTGTGGGGGGGGCAGTGACTGGAAAGGGGCTGCAGAAGGTTTGGTGGTTCCAGTACCATTCTCTTCTTAATCTGTGAGCTGGTTACTGTTAGAATGGTGGGGAAGAAGGAGGCGGAGGCTGGAGCTGTGCGATTGCAAGCAGCTTTATTGACCAACAGAGTGGGTCAGGGGCTCTGAGCAAGCAGGATTCAGCCCCCGCCCCTGCAGGGGAGTGTTTGGTCTTTTATAGACAGGGGTCACTTTTTGGAGCCTTGTAGTCTATGGCCTTGGGGCTCTCTTTGTCTTTGGGAACTCATCCCTTACTTGGGCCTGTTCGTTAAGCAGGAGTCGCCAAGTCTGGATTTGGCTGGGTTATGCTGATTTTTTTTGTCCTTTTAGGCCTTGTTTCATTTTCCGCCTAAGATTCCTCCCTGTTTTTAGTAGGAAAAGGGGCGAAAGTCTCTTTTTCTATAGCTTCTTCCTGAATAGGGGCGTCGATTTGTGGTGGGTGGGGGGAGGAATCTGGTGGTATCTATAGGTCTGTAAGGCCAGAATGGAGTTTACCCTTTTGTCTGTGATTGATTCGATGGTTTTCTTACACCCGTTGTGAATTGGAGGCTGACGTGGGGTGCGGAGTGGCAGGAATCATCAGTGGGTGCTTGCAGTTTCAGAGCTCAGTCAGTCGAAAGTGAGGAAAAAATGTGTTATGGAAGCCTGGGTTAGGGCGAAAGGAGATATTTGCTTCGTCCGTCTCCCTTGCAAGAAATCCTTAGCTACTGGCAAGTTGGTATAGACCCCCGACTAGGTCTTTTGGCCCAGCTGGGCCAAAAGGACTGCCTATGCCTTATGAAGTCACCAAGAGATATGAATGGAACTGCGGATTGGGACTGCACACTTGCTTCGTTTCTGGGACATGTCTATTCACACATGGGCACTCTTAGGGTGGGGAGGGAGAAGAGGTTGGAGGGGATGAGTAGGGCAGGCTTCTACTCTTTTGGGCTGAAACTACTTGCCCCTAGGACTTAGAGGGACCTTTGGAACACCCCAGAGAGTAGCTCTGGCTGGTGTCCTCAGTTGTCCCTTCAAGCCTGGAGTGTTCGTGGTGACCCAAGGGATTGAAAAGGAGGGCCAGGTAACCCTCCCAGGTGTTGGCACCAAGAACGTTAGAACGGTGGGAAGAAGGAAGCAGAGGCTGGAGCACTGAGATTGCAAGCAGGGTTTATTGACCTACGGAGTGGTCAGGAGCTTTGAGAAAGCAAGGCTCAGGTTCCCCCTGCAGGGTAGTGCTTGGGTTTTTATAGACAGGGGTCGTTTTGTTGAGCCATGTAGTCTGTGGCCTTGGGGCTATCTTTATTCTAGGGAACTCAGTCCGTTACATGGGCCTGTTCAATAAGGAGTCTGCAAGTCTGGATTCAGCTGGGTTATGCTGACTTTTTGTCCTCTCAGGCCTTGTTTCATTTTCCACCTAAGAGTTACCAGATGTGTTCACTTTGTGTGCATTTATCAATCTGTACATGTATAATTTGTGTGCTTTTTATGTATATTTCAATGAACCATTCACTCTTCCCCCCACCACCACAAACATGCTGTGGCGAGTGCAGAGAGGTAAAACTCTGCTCATTGCCATAAAGAATCATCATATAGGAAGAGGCACTGGAGTTGGTTCTTAATTAAAGGTAGGGCCTAGATGGAAGGGGTGTTGGGGAGGGCATTCCAAAGTGGAGGAACTTTGTTAACCAAGAGTCCAGAAGTAGGAGTTTGCAGCACAAGTTTGGGAGACTATGAGTTGACTGGTTTATGTGGAGTGGAGGGTGTCTGCCTGAATAGTTGACTAGGGTCAGATTGTGGGCACATTTCAAATGTGAGAGTTTGGAAATGGGTGGTTCTTGGCCCAGTGAGAGCCTGCAGATGTATTTTGTTTTCTGTGCTTTTGTTATCCCCCCCCAACACCATTTCCTCCCAGTGCTTAATATTTGGAAGAGTAACATAAAGATTCAAATTCTGACAGTACTAGGATTGAATATTTTATTGTGAAAAATGAACATTTCTTTGTGCTTGTTTGGTTTTTTTGGTCATATCTGCTCAAGGCCCCAGGACTGAACCCGCACCACAGCAGTGACAACACCAGGCCCTTAACCCACTGAGCCACCAGGGAACTCCTCTATATTTTACATACAAAGTTTTTAGTGTTTATAGGGCTTTATCTTTCTACCTAGTACCTAAAGGTGTTTTAATTTGCAACTCTGAATTTGGGAGCTGAATATTTATAATTACTTTTACTAATTCATTTGAGAATTCTCCTGAGAGGCTTTTTGGATAATTGGAAATTAAAAAGATTATTTTATGTTATTATTTTTATTACAGCATACTTCACAGCATCTCAGAGCTCCTCAGGTTAATAGAAAAATATTTTCATTTAGAATTTAATAATCTGTTGAGAATGACCAGAAATAATTTTCTTTTTTATTTTAGGTACCCCAGTAATTAAAGAAGATGAGGAAGAAGATAACTAATACTACATTTTCCACTTTGTGTTAACTTATTTAAATGTCATAAGAACAATAGATAAGTTTTATATAGTTGTCTATTTTAAAGATTCTGTGTGGGGCAAATGATTCTTAAGATAAAACCAATCTCTCATTCCTACCTTTTTTTCTCTTAACCTATTCAGTGTCTCTCACCCAAAACAGTTACACCAACTTTATATATTCTAGTTCTTTTTTTTTTAATTGTCTTTTTAGGGCTGCACCTGCAGCATATGGAGGTTCCCAGGCTAGGGGTCAAATCAGAGCTGTAGCCGCTGGCCTATGCCAGGGCCACAGCAACTTGGGATCTGAGCCGTGTTTGCGACCTGCACCTCAGCTTATGGCAACACCAGATCCTTAACCCACTGAGTGAGGCCAGGGATCAAACCCACGTCCTCATGGATGCTACTTGGGTTCATTAACCACTGAGCCATGTGGGAACTCCTAGTTCTCTTTTTAGAAACTACAAATTTTCAATTTTTGTCTTCAGTCTCCATTCCATACTGCTGTGGCCCCATCTACTGAAACCTTTATAGACCAGTCATTTTTAACAACAAAGGAACAAACGTGGTTCTTTATTCTTTGCTTAGGTTTTTTTTAGGTCAGGCATTTAAAAATATATACTTAACTTTTAAGTCTGTAGACTGTCTTTCCTAAAGGTCCATCTCTTTATAACACTGAAGCACAAATGTGTCATACCTTTGGTTTGGGAAGAGTTCCTCTGAGAAATATAGCAGCAGCCCTAGAATCAAGACTCCAAAGTCCAATGGAAAAGCTATAGTGAAAAATGGAAAAATGAGTATCTTGGAGGCCTTATAGCCTATGTTATATTTAATTATGTGTTGTTCCAAAAGTATGTGCATTGTCAACTGGAATTTAGCTGGTGTTTACCTGCATGGCCACTCAAGTCCTATGCACAGTCATCCAGTCATTCTGTGACCCAGGTCAGTGGTTAAAATGACTGTCATGATCACTCCTTTAACTAATACTTTGGCCTTGTTACACATGTGGGCCTGATTTTAGGCACACTTTTTGGTTTATAGTTCTTATATGTTATATAAAGAAATATATATAAGCAGTAGTTATATTTGGATTCCTAGCTGAAATATTGGCCATTCATAGTTTTAAAAATTTGCCCTAATAACTTGGGTCTGTTGGGTCCCTCATGTGGGAGAAGTGGTTGTTATAGGGGTGTAGCACTTAAAGACTGGATTTGGTATCTTTCAATAAGTGAAATTTAATATTATATTTTTAGAGAAATTCTAAGTTGAAACAGCTCTTCAAATGCATTATATAAATGGTTTTAGAGGGAAAAGGAATGTTTCATTATGGAATCCTAGGCAAACGGCAGTATTTTGAGGATTGCCTCTTCTGTAAAGCATTGCAGGTGGTTTAACCTCAAAGTTGCAGAGCGATAGTTGGATGCCAAGCTTAGAATTTATAAGAAAAAAATGGTTTTTGGAAAATGTGAGGTATGGTAGTTGGGAACCGGATGTGTAGTCCATAGCAGGCCATGGCCAAATCAGTGATAGACTGCAAAAGTCAGAGGCCCTCTGCCAAAGTGTGCCTAATGTCGTCCCTCAACCAGAGACTGCTGATTCTTATTTTCCCATTTCCTTTTATAAATCAGTCTAGAGGGGAGAGTTGTTCTTTAAAGGTGTTTGAATAAGTAGTCCTGGCTTTCAGATGTTTTCAGCTATCATTTAAGTAGAAATTATGTGATTTTTCTCCGAGTTACTCTGATCAAAAGGGACCACTGCTTTGACAATCAGTGCTAAATAAAAGTCTAACAGTTTTTTAGCTTTTAGCTCTTCCTTATCATCTGATAGGAAGAAATCTTTACTGTCTTATACATTCAAAGCCTTTGGGTATTTCTTTTGTGAACCATAGGCAATGAGAAGTTCCCTTGGTGATGTTTAAGTCCCTTGTATTAACCAAGAGGGAAGATGATCTTCTTTTATTGTCCTTTGCACTTCATCTAGTAGGTAAGCTTGAAGCCATATTGCTATGTATGGATGTATTTTCTAGAAGTTACTCTGGAAGTGAATATAATAGAGAGTGAATGACTTCATACTGAATTTATTTATAAAATGTCTTACAGTATTGGTGTTTGGCTTTTCTGAATTCTGTATATAGAAACTAATTTTCTGTTTCTACTTGTTTCTTAATGTCTTTTAATCACTGGTAGTTCTCAGAGAAGTGTAAGGTGCTTTTCTGTGTCCATTTCCCACAAAATTTATAACTCCGTTCTATTCAACAAATATTTGAATGACTTCTGTATATCCTTTTCTTGGAACTAAAGTCAGAATCCACTGACTAGAAAATGGAAGATGAGGTAGATGAAAAAGTTCAGAATGTTCTCTTGAATCATTCTTTAAATTGTCCTTTATTGCTGCAAATTTAGCTGATATTAAATGCCTTTGGTTTATGCTTCTCGGATTAGCTATTTGACCTGCTTGGAATGGATTCTCTCTGTGCTCCCTTTGTAAAGCATTATGCCATTCTAGTGGATCATTCTGTTTCTTCTACTCTTGTAATAATGGAGTCTACATTATTTTTCATAGGAAATGTTATTTTAGTCTACCAAGGAATTCAACTTTCCCATGTTCCTTAACTCTAAGCTTATGGCTGTTATTACCTAGTCAGGGCTTGAAAGGGTTTTATGTTCGCTGTTAATAGGAGTTTGTTCCTTTAAACCAGAGTTTCTCAGCCTTGGCATTATTAATATTCTCAGCTGGATAATGTAGTGGGGGGCCGTCCTGTGTCATATAGGATGTGTAGCAGCACCTCTAGCTTTTACACATTAGATGCCAGTAGAACCTCCTCCCAAGTCGTGACAACCAGGAGTGTTTTCAGATATTGCCATCTCTCCTCTGGGGCAGAAGGGTAGGAATAAATTCGCTCCTGGTTAATACTAGTGCTTTATAGCGACATTCCTTTTGTCCAGGGTCCATTTATTTTCACTCTGCAGCCTTGTGCTACCTGAGTTGTTATTTAAGAGAAGATGGAGTATTTAATAATCATGGATGGAAAGAAATGGTCACAAGTGTTTCCTTTTGTAGTGCTTATTTTAATAATTTTCACATAACATTAGAAACTCAGGGCTGGAAGGTTCAATTTATGTTTTTCAGCAGTATCTCAGCTTTGATTATTTAGCATTCTTGCTTATCTGAGGACAATAATTATTAACCTACCTCTCTCTTACTATCAACAGAGTCCAACTTTATGATAGATGTTGCTTTGTCTCTAACATTTTGAGTGTACTTTAGAAAATGGATCATCATTCTTTTAAATGTCTATTTAACGTACTCATTCCTTATCCAATAATGCACAAAGTCTGCAGACTGTAGCATCACAAAATACAGAAAAATATTGTGTAAAATTTGGTAATCATAAATGAAAGTAGCTGCTGTAGACACTGACTTTGAATGTGATCAGAAGAATGTCTGGTCATGATAACTAGGCAGTAACTTTGGTATGGGTACTGGACCTGTTCTACAAATAGAGGTGGTGTAAGACAGAAATGTGGTACCTGTGTAGAAAGAGGAATTTTGACTTGAATAAATGCTTCTTCTGTTACCTCTTACCAGTGGTCTGAAGTAGAATAAGGAAGAGTAAGAAATAAATCAACTGTTGACTTACTCTCAGAGTTGGTGATGTGTAAGTAGAGTTGAAGGTGGTAATTTATGACCCAGGACTTCCACCTGGATTTTTCTTAGGACTAAAAGGAAAAAGTATAGGGCCTTGAAAGGCTGGAATTAACCATTACCTTAAAAAAACTGAGAAGTGTCAGAATATCAATCATGAGTCGTTAGTCTAACTGCAATCTGTCAGTTCACCAGGACCTTAACATTTATAAGTACTGGTAAAGGGAGAAAACTAACTGCTAAACTGAAAGTTATTCTTTACCAGAAATTAGTTCCTCTGACACACATTTTCTTTATTTGGGCTGCTTAATGTGTCTGTAAAGAATTAAATATGAAACAAGATTCAGTGTAGCAGAGTTGGAACTTCTCATACAGCTAACTTGACCATATTCCTTTATCTTCACTTGAGCATGAAATTTTTTAAACTATAAAATAAGTGCAATAAAAAAAATTAAGGGTATGCTTTTTAAAAAAATCACTGAACTTTTAGAAATCCCACATCTATATCTCTATGCTTGCCTTTTTATAAAGTTATTGCAAAGTTTACCAGTTACTGCAAAGAAAGAAAACTGAAAGGAAAAAACTAGACGGAATCTTACCTTTTTCAGACCTAAGAGAAATTTTCACTAGACACTTGGAGAAGTCATAACAGAATTCTAATTACTTTCCCATATTGGGCAAGTTACAGGGGAACTAGCCAACCAAATGATGACCTAGCAAATTTAACAAGGGGGTGGGGGAGAGTAAACTATTTTTCAGTAGATTTGCACTTTAAAATGAACTGGATGTTGGTGGAAAGTACTCCCAAAGGGCAGATGGTGAAATACCTAGCCTGCATGTGGATATTGGCCAATCAAACCTCATCTTTGCTCGTTCTAAGCCCACCTGAGCAGTAGTTGTCTCTTGACATAATCAGAGTCACGATTTCCATGTTTCCGTCCGTGGTGCCGTCTTCCATGTCTGCCACATCACGTCATCCCCTCTAGCAGATGTGTCAGGTAGAATTCTCCTACTCAGAATAGAAACTTTGTGAGTTATCTTTCCTACATCTAGATTTTAAAAAATTAATGTAGATGTTGGCTAGTTTGGCTAATGTTACAAGAGTGGGAAGTTCTTTGCCTCTGATCAGCAGGGTTCCTGCCTCTGAGGTGCTATTGCCTAGAGGGATCAATCCTGTCGAAAGACTGGTGAGTTGGTAGCTGTAGAGAATATACACATGGCCGGCTATGTCTCCTAGGCTGTCAGTCATGATCACGGGCATCATTCCAGAATGTCTGGCTTCTAGCACCAACTCCATTCTGAAGAACATTTTAACATCTATTAATACTTTGGTAATAATCTTTTATATGCAGGATTTTTGTAGCATGACTTTATGACTAAACTTATTGTGTTAACTTATTTAGAAATGTTGAGTTTCTGAGTGTTATTTTGTCAGATTTGTTTTAAAATAGTAATAAACTTATTTTATAAAAAAAATTAGTTTGTATCTTTTTTGGTTACATGTCCATTAATTTTAGCTAATATAAACCAACCACATAAACTTCCAATGATATTCACTTCCGAAGAAATACAGCCTTTGGATAACATTCCACACAGCTTCTGTGTGTAAAAAGGGTTGGGGGGGGTATTGACTCATTTCTCTTTTTTTTTGCTTTTTTAGGGCCGCACTCATGGCATATGGAAGTTCCCAGGCTAGGGATCAAATCAGAACTACAGCTGCCAGCCTACGCCACAACCACGGCAATGCAAGATCTGAGCTGTGTCTGTGACCTACACCACAGCTCATGGCAACGCCACTGAGCGAGGCCAGGAATCGAACCCACAACCTCATGGTTACTAGTCAGATTTGTTTACACTGAGCCACTACAAGAACTCCTTCATTTCTTTATGCTAAACTTGTTTTTCAGTGGTTTATTACAATGATAGTCTCCTCTCTCAAGTTTCTAAGTCTTCCCCAGAAGTTCTCTGGGCACCATCTCAAATGACTAGGATCCTGGAAAGGGCACTTCCAGGGATAGCAAGTTACTACTGCACGTGGCCATTCCTAGTCCTCTCCTCACTTCCAGGAGTGTACAAGGTAAAAGGCTGGCTGATAAGCCTTTGATTTGTGGTCTGGAGTAACCTGACATTGGCCAGTCCTTTTATGATACACAAGAAACGGGAAGAACTCAACAGTAGCAATAATATTACACATTTTCCCAGCACACATTCAGTCAAATGTAATTTTGGTCACAGAATGAGACTATAGTGCAGTTTCTACTTCTTTCGTCCACAATTCTTTGGCTATGAGGCTGTTTCTTCTGCTGTCCTCCTTTAAAAAGCATAAAGATTTAAATTTGAGCCTATAAAGAGAAAACCTTAATTCAGATCATAAACAGCACATTATTTTTCTTTGTTTTATAGAACAAAAGGTAAACATCAGGAATCCTGACATTGTTTTCTGTGTATATGGTATTGCATTAAATATGTGCATGTAGCTATATACAGTATTATATATAATAAAAGAATCCTAAGTGATGGTCGTCCCTCCTAATATGCAATCAGCTCAGCAGCCATAAAAAGAAGGTCCATCCCTATGTACACATAGAAGGACGCCCATGATTTACTGGGTGAAAAAAAAAGCCATCATTTGTTTTTGCTCTGAGTGTAATGTGTGTATATGTGTGTGTGGGAGGAGAGAGTATGTTTATGATGGGAGTGAATGTGTGAAGATAAGACTGTGAGAGGAGAGGAAAGTGTACCCAGAGCCATTCCTGTGGAAATGAGCGGGGAAGGGGGGGAGTGGGGGGGATATGCGAAGATCTGCATTATCTGTTGTGCAGGTCAAAGCTGTAGAGATGCGTGTGTTGAGAGGAGACAGGGAGGTACAGATATGGGAAGTGAGGACACACGTGTGCAAGAAAAATCTGTTGGCACATATACCAATATTAGCCCGTATAAATAAATGTTTTACTTTACGATTGTCGCAAAGGCTGACTATAAATTTAAAGCCTTGTCACTAGGGGAAAACCCCCACTGAACACTTATGTTCCTTTAATCACTTCTGGATTTACTAGAATTTCAAAAGATGAACATCTTCAGTCACTGAATCTCTCTACAACCAAATAAACATGTTATTGAGCCATATGTCCCTTTTTAAACTCGATATAAAATGGCTGCTGAAAAACTGAAACAATTTTATGCAGATATAATGAGTTATTATTCCTGTGAAACATTTTTAGCTGAAAAAGAATTTGAAAGGGGAGGAAAAGGCATTGCTAGATAACTTCCTGAACCCTATTTCAGGATGTTATAACATTTTATAATAAGTTAATACTCACTATTTTGCCTTCTAACATTTGTAGAAAATATGCAGAAATTGAATATATTAAAAAGTACTGCAATTTAAACTTACATAGTATGATACAAAGCTTAAAGTAAAATAATTAAGGTTTGGGGGATTTTTTTAGTGCTGGGGGAAATCTTCCTGAAAAAATGAAGATACAGAGCTTAATTACACTGAAAATTTTTATACGTTGCAGAAAAATAAGAGAATTTAAAAAATATTTTTATTAATATACATGTATTTGATAACTTTGAATTTAAAACATTTAGAATCAGCATGAACATGGTAAACTACTCTTCAATGACGAAGATCTGAAATGGGGGAATAGATGCTGTAACTGGTTCCTATTAACCTCCCCATGCATTTTATATCTGCATCTTACACAGTGAAAACTTGATTTACACAGCTCTGTAAGCGCAGTATCGTTCTAACACCCCATTTTGTAGTCTCAGAACACTTTTCAATTAAACTGATCTAGATCTTTAAAGATGTACAATAAGAAATCTGCACTGTAAAGCTGAATAATATCTTATTCACATTTCTTTCCATTAATATAAACCAGGAACAATTTACGGTAGACACAAAAACTATTCACCACAGTTAAGAGTAAACAGTTGACATTTTTTACTGAACAGTTCTTTTGGTATCCAGGCCCTGCACTCATTATACATCTGAACATGCAATTTCATATCTAATTACCTTGATGGGAAGAGTCACGAGACCACATTTTTCACAACCGATGATGGTGCCATGATGATAGCTTGCAATGAGCACTCACGTCCAAGCCTTTCCCTGGCATTGTAGCTAGCATGACCCACGAGCGCTGCAGCAGATCTGGTGCTCCCCTGCACGATTGTGCTAATGACACATGAATACCCAGGCCGGACTCTCCCGCCCAAAAACAAAAAACACCGCTTAGTCTTTACTAGCAGGAGACACACCTGTAAGACATCACAGAGACAATGAAAGCAGCCGTGATCTAGGTCTGAACTAACGCCCCTTTTCCTGGGACTCAGAAGTGCCCCTCCAGGCCTAACTGCAGGAGGGCGGCCTCAGCCTCCTCCTCCTCTTCCTTGGCCTCCTCCTCGCGGATCTGCACCAGCAACTGGAAGAGGTTGGGCGCCGGCCCTTCAGCAGCCCCGGTCAGCCACAACTGCCTTCGGATGGCTCCGCTGTGATTGGCCCCGGCAATGACCTGCTCCAGGCGGGCCTGGTTCACGTTATCTTTATCTATGGCCCCCTTCTCAACCACCTTCTGCAGCAGAGGCTCCAGACGAATCACATAAGCAGATAATTTTTCTCCCGGGTTCTGGTATGTGTTCAGAAATCTCACCTGCGCATCCCTAGAGCTCTCGACGCTCCCAAACACCTGCTCCAGCGCCTTCAGGCATTCAGCGGTGGTAATCGCAGGGTTGTTGGTCTTGAGGATGCGGATGACATCAGCGGCAGGGCCTCTAAGGCTCTCCATCAACCGCCGCCTCTTTTCTACATCAGGCACCTGCCACTCCTCTATGACCTCATTAGTGTGCTCCAGCCAGGGATCAAATGCCTCCTCCCCTGGCCCCGGAATGTCCCTTCCCGAGAACAACGTCAGCTTCTTGTACCATATGGACTCAACCAGAGGCTGAATAACATTATCCAAAATATAGTTTAGCATCTCTGCCGGCATTTCGGGGCCTGGGGCCGGAGTGGGGTTCTGAAACCCAAGGACACGGGCAACATCTTGCACGGTCCACCCCTCTCTTGCTAGGAAGAGGTGCAACCTTTCTAAAAATTCAGCATCGGAAGTGGGGGGCTTAAAGACTACTTTCCAGACCCCTCCTTTTCCTGGCATCTCCCTGGGGATCGCAGCATAATCGACAGCACCAGTGAGCTCTAACAAGGCTGCTTTGGCATTCTCTTCCCTCCAGAACATTCTCCCAAGCACTCGATAGGGCACCTGGGGCATAGCAGCCTGAAAGGTCTCTTCGATTTCGGTCTCATCACAGTTCACAGGGATCCCCCAGACCAGCAGGGCTCTCTGGGAGTTCACATCCATCCCCCTACACCAATCTTCCAGCAGTGTCATCGCCATTTTCCCAACTATCAAGGGCCCCAATTCTACAAATACAATTAGACTGTGGCTCCCTGTGCTCTAAAACTGAAGACAATAGCAGACGCTCCCACCGCCACCTCCCCCCATATGCCCGAGGGAGTCAATCACGTTTAACAAACGACACCAGTGTCCTGCTCTCCTCTTTTCGCTGCCCCTCAAAGCCAGGCCTCCGCGTTCTCGGAACGAAGCCTCGGGGATGCTCAGTCACATGGCCATCGCCATCTTGTGTCTCCGGTCGGGGTCCGCAGGCCGGGTCCTCCACTTACAGGCAAGGTGTCGCGTCGGAGCGCAGAGGCGAGGAAAAAAGGCGGGCGGCGAAAGCAGGAGCCGCTGGGCTTGATCGCGGGACGTGGCCGCCTCTTCGCAGCCTGGGCGCCAGGCACTCGCTGCTGCTCCCGGAGGGTGCAAGCTTTCGTTGCCAGAGCGGAGCACGCCTCAGACGAGCGAGGAGCCGCTTCTCCGCAGACAAGAACTAGTGCCGCCCCCGGAGGGAAAGACTGTCTTAAGGGAAAGACAGCGGCGGCAGCGAGGCCAGCCCGAGAGCGCTTCTTCGTGGGCAAACGTATCCCTCTGGGCGGCGAGGACGCCAAGGACCAAGAACACAGGCAGCAGAGGCGGAGGAAAGATGCGGAAGCCAGGCTAGAGGAGGCGCAGGCGCAGTCGCAGGCAGGCCGCGGCAGCCCCGCACGCTGGCGACCGCGGGCCGAGGTGGGCTGGAGCTGCACAGTTGCGCCTCGGTCCCACCCGCAGCCAGCCTAGTCTTGACTGCCGCAGTGGAGGGCGGGGCCGGCCTTCGACCCGCCTCGACCCGCCCCCCGCGGCCCTGCCAGCGCGAGCGTAGCCACGGCAACCACCGACGCGAGACGCCGGAGCTCTAGCGGCCTGCAGGGGCGAATGGTTGCCATGGTGGCAGCTTGGGGCCGCGGGCGTTAATTTCCTTTACCGCGCATTTCCTTTTTCGCATTTTCCAGATTTTTTTTTTTCTTAACAAAGCACTGTGTTTAAAAGATAATATAATTCTGGAGTGGATTTAAGATGATATCCGTCCGTCAAGAAAGACTTGTCTACTCACGTCGCTCGTTCAGAGGCAATGCTGTATAAGAAAATACCCTGTACCACCTGACTGCACTCTGCACCCTCTAAATTTTATCCCAGTGAGTTGAGACTTCTTCTTGTCTAAAATGTTGTAAAAAGATCTAGATCTCTACGAATAGTAACCCGGCAAACGCTAGTGTGTTATTTCCCCTGCCCTGGCATCATGGATAAAACAGGCCTTATGGTTCAAAAATGTCAAGTATCCTTTGGAAGCAAACCAAGGCACACTTACAATCCCAGATGGTGAGATAATAAATCTTTCCCCCAAAGGACACAGCATTCAACTCTGAATTTTTAAAACCTTATTTAATAAAAGGTTTAAAGATACAGAAGAACATTCAAAAGTAAATAAGTTACATAGGTACATTACAATCACATCAGCAAGATTTTCTTTAGTGTGTTAATTTTTTTTTTTTATAAAAAGCACACAAAAAATAAAATCTTCCGTCTGGTCTATCACAACTGTACAGCAAAAGAGGTAATATTTATATATATGTACACTATTTTAATATGTAACAGTCTTTTAAAAAAGGGTGCCACAGGCAGCAAACACACAAAAGGCAGTGTCTGATTTTTTCAAAATAAAAGGAATATACTTATTTATATGCTATTAAAATATTTGTACAATAATTACAGACTATCAAGGCTGTTCCTGTGCTCTGTCCCCTCCAACAAGGCCTTTGACTAAGAGACAAATGAGGAAAAGGTGAAACAGCTGCAAATTGTTAGTTAGAGGCAAATATTAATACAGCAAAATATGGGGAGGACATACAATTGTTTTATAAAAATATGCATACTTCCTGTAAACCTAAGGAGTTAGGCTTGCCACTGGTAATAAATACCATCTGAGAAAACTGAGCCCCGGTAAAAACATATTTAAACAGCTGAGGCTTGTGTATGTGTTGTATTCCTCCTTCATCTTAACATCTGGCACATGAGAAGAAAGAGGTTAGGTCATTGAGGCAGTTAAATATAGGGGATCCCTTTAGACATAAGCAGCACACGACCTCTGTGCCAGGGGTGGAAGTGGAGTAGCCAAAGGGATAGGTGTGTACCTTAGCTGTGACAGGGGTTGCTGAAGGCATGGAGGACAGTGCCGAAGCCCTGTCTCCTTGGGTGGCTAAGAGACCTCAGAAATGGTCTAGAACACAGGCACTAGGTTAATCTCATGCCCTTAGGTGAGTGTAGCTGGAGGCTGCGAGATGGGTATGTAAGGTGGTGTACAGAGGACATTATAAAGCTGAAGGTGTTTTCACTTAACTTCTTAAAGCAAACAGCTCTGAACAGAAAAGAAAAAAGAAAAAAACAACACGAGCCTGATATGTTCACAGAGAGAAAGCACCATAAAGGGTAAGCCTATGCCAGCTTCTATGGCTGCACCTACTTTATTGGCAGGTCACTTGCCACAATTGCATCTGCCCTCTAAACAGTTTACCTTTCGCATTACATTCTAAATATGAATCCATCCTGGATCGTAAACCCTTTCAAAACATGGTGTCAGTTGGGGTTAATACAGAGAGGTACCATCTTGATCTTTTCCACCTACATTCACCTGGTCTGGTCTCTCTGGGCTTAGAAGAGGAGAATCACTCTAGACAAAGGAGGTTTCTGTTGCCACATGTCCAAAAAAGAGGCCTGAAACGAAACATAATTCAAATAGAAAAAACCTTGGGAAACGTAAGTAGCACTTTGGGGAGAAGCTGCAAAGGCACTCATATTACACAAGTGATTTAGAAGAGAGCCTAAATTTGCTACCCTCTTATTTTTGGAAAGTATGTCAGATTTTTGCAATCTTGGGCCATTGAGTTTATAGAAGCCTAAGGAAGAAACTAACGGGAAGCTAGAGGTCCCTAGGTAGCCATCAGGAACTGGGGAAGGGAAAGAATTTTGTTACTTCCATAGCAGGGCTCCTGCTGTATAACCATATGAATACATAAGTGAATGCGAAAAAAGACCTGACAGTGCATAGTTTAGAAACAAAACTCCCTCCCCACTCCCAGCTACCAACATTGATGCCTTTAGGCTATCTCATTGGCAGATCAGAATGAATATTTCTTGGCTCCTTCCTAACCTGTCATATACTTGCATGCACCCAGAACTGCTTTTACGCAGCTAAAGGTGAATAACGAGATCAGGAAAGTAACTCAGTCTTCCTATAGGACTGGCAAGTGAAGGGGCCTCCAGAAACCTCCAGCCCCTTCACTTCAGTAGCGAGATGCCAAATATGGCTTCTTCAAGCCAGAAACGAAACCAGAATTCTGGCTTCCAGCCAGTCCCCTCAGGCAACTTGACAGTCTGCTGAAGAGGTAGCAACAAGAACTGCCTTTGCTCTCCCTTGATCCTCCCAGTCTGTGTGGCTTTGTGACACCTTCCACCTTTCCACCATCTTTCAGTGCTACTATCATTCCTATTGGCAAAATTTCCAGAGCAACAAGGCGAGGGACTTCAGGGTCTTGGGACTGGGGGTTGGGGGTGGGTGCCAAGAAGGTGCCTTATTTTGGGATAAATGCACTTGGGCCTCTGGAAAGAAGGAAGCCCCTGGTCCCTGAGAGGATGTTAAAAATTAAATATTAAGAATAAATAAATAGCTCCCAAATGACACAAGTCAAGGAATGAAGGCTCCTGTCCAATCTGGCTAGGAGACCTCCCCCCTCCCAGGGAAGGATCCAGAAATCTCCAGCATGCAGGACTGAGGGCTGGGCTGTGGATTTCGGCACTAGACAAGGTAGGGTGGGGTTAGGTGGCAGCTGCCAAGGTCAAGACTGAGGCAGGCAGGGATCTTGCACCAAGGAGGAGCGGGCTGGGTGTAGGCTAAGCTCCCTTAGCAGCCTCCGGGGCCCAAAGGCATGTGGCAAAAAGGTGGGGAGCAGGAAGAGCCAAAACCTCTCAACAGCTCCCTCAGGCCCAGCCCCGTAGCAACCCTGCAGCGTCCATCCTCCGCACAGTCCCTTCTCCTCAAGGAGGCTGAGCGCTTGCAAAGAAACACCGGCCCCTTCCCCAAAGATGTGAGAAAACTTTCCAGCCCCAGCAGGCTGCTAGCAAGCAGCAAAGGGATAGGTACCAGTCCTGGTCTCTCTCCCTGCACCCATTCTGGCAGACTCCTTCCCAGGGAGGAGGTGGCCTCTCTCAGGACAGTCACTGGCGCAGTATGGCCTGGACAATCATGCGAGAGACAGCACGCGTGCCAGGCTTGAGTTCTCTCTCAGAGCTGGTCACTAGTCTCCCTTCAAGGAGTCCCTCTTTCCGGGGCATGGGGCAGGGCCCGTGCAGGTCCCCTGGCGTGGGGAATTAATGCTGCAAAGGGGGTGCGCTTGTGCTTGGCTCTCCACGGTGACCAACGGGAGCCGGATAAGAAAGAGGGAGCGATGAGACTGCTCAGCAGAGATCCACGTGAGAGGCAGCGGTGGCAGCGCCGGAGCCCCTCCCGAAGGGCAGCCCCAGGGAGCAGGGACTCTCCCAGTCCCAGAAAAGCACGAGGACAACTTCCGACAGACCAAATGCAAGAAGAACTGGATCCCGCAGCCCTTTCCATTGCTCCCGGGGCCTTTATAAATAAAAGAGCCATTTATTTAACTGTCATGTTCGTTTCGCAGAGACAAGTCCAGGTGATCGCTCTCTCCCGGTGCTGGCAGGCGTCAGGCAAGGCTGGGACAGGGCTCGGAGCGCCGGGCATCAGCCCCTCTCGCCCGCGCCGCTCTCCTCCCGCAGGGCTGGCTGGTGGGGGGAGGCGGCGGCTACGGTGGCCGCGGCGGCCGCGGCCTCTTTCTCTTTCTGCCTCAGAGCAGCCGCCTTCTTCTCCTGCTCTGCGTGGCTCTTCATGTGCGCGCTGCGGCTCTTCACCTTGTAAAACACCCTGCAGGCGGGAGCGGCTCTGGTGAGAGAGGTGCCCCCGCCTCCTGGGACCGCCAGACCGGGGCGCGCATGCGTGCTGGGGGAGGGGGTGCAGGATGCGGGAGGGGCGGGGACCCCCCCCCCCCCCCGCCCTGCCCTGTCCGGATGTGCCCGGCACTAAGCGGAGGGACACGCTCCAGACTCACCTCCGTCAACCCTCTTTTTTTTCTTTGTGCTTTTTAGGGCTGCACGCGTTCCCAGGCTAGGGGGCAAGTCCGCCGGCCTGCGCCACAGCAAGGCTGGATCCGAGCCCTGTCTGCGACCAGCTCACGGGAACGCCAGATCCTTAACCCACTGAGCGAGGCCAGGGATCCAACCTGCATCCTTATGGACCCTAGTGGGGCTTCCTTAACCGCTGAGCCATGAAGGGGACTCCCCATCAAACCCTCCTCTAAAAGCTGCCAAGGAACGTCACTGCCCTGGAAACTCTCTGAACCAATTCAGAGACGAGGGGAAAGCTGGGATGACTCCCAGCCGCTTCCAACCAGCTAGGTCCCAGGGGAGGCTGGGCCCGCCTTCTTACCTGCCACATTTTTTACAAGGGAAAGTGTTCTCCTGATTCTGGGTCTTATTAAACGTTTCCGGTTTTTTCTTCTTCTCCGAGAAAGGTAGTGCCCTCCGTGACTTCCCCGGCCCCTCCCGTGGCTTCTCTGAGGCCTGGCAGCCCGCAGACCCAGGGGCGTTGGACTCGTGGCTTCGGAGGATGAGGATGTCATTGGCCTGAAGAGGGTCAAACAAGGAGAGTTGAGACACTTGGAGAAGGCAGGATTCCAAATTCTGGAATCTTCTCGAACCAAAGGCTCTTAAGGATCATACACTCCTGCCAAATGGTCCCCTAGAATCTTCCCCTAGAATCTCCACTCACTGCCTTTTTGGAAACCTATTCAGTCTTTGACTAGGTCTATTTGAACAAAGCTGCTGGTACAGGAATTTTGCGGGACAGCCCTGGCTGCTATAGGGCTCCTTGGTGCATCCGGCTGGGGTCTTGGTATCTTAGTCAATGACATGTGTTCATGTTTTCAGTCAATCTGTACATGACTTTGTTTCATAAATGACCTTCACACCTGAGTAAGGGGCCAGGTGCTGGGAATAGAGATGGTGGGAGCCCCTGCTGTCAGAGAGCTTCCAGTGTAAAGGGATAGATGTGCAGGCAGCTACTAGCTCCTGACAACATGAGCCACCATGGGAAATGCCAAGCAGGTGCCAGAGAGCACAGGATCCCTGGCGCAGACCTGGAGAGGTGCTGCTCAGGGTTTTGAACCATGGCCCCTGGGTAGGGGAGCCCCTAATGGTCATTGTAAGTCACAAGCATGTGCACTGTGTCAACCGCACAGGAAGGTGTTTATACAAGTTCAGCAGAACTCAATGGAGTGTGTACACAGAGCACAGCTCTTGGAGAAAGAGCACAGCCAAGGATCAGAAGGGAGCAAAGAGCTGTGTAGGTGCAGTTCATAGGGGTTTTCCTGCAAGCCTAAGGGTAGAGCACGAATTAAACAAAGACTCTCCTGGTAGTTCCCCAACAGACTGTTCCCATACCTACTCTTTCTTGGGGGAACCTCTCTCTGACAAGGAACTGCTCTGGCAGTTAGGTCTTGCTTCTTAGCCTGTGATGTGGTGGGCAGAGCACTGCACTAGGAGGACCTGGGGTGGGACCTCAGGCAAGCCGTTTAGCATCTCTGAACCCAGTTTCCTCCGTGTGCAAGGTGGGGGTTGACACTTTACAGCATTATGGTGAGGAATGAATGAGATGATGGACAGAAAAGGAAAGCACTTTGCAGACCGCATGTGTCAGGTGGCCATTACTGCTCTTTCCATTGTCCCGGCTCTGGTTCAGACATTCTTGTCTGGGACCCAGCTTTCTTAGGAGGGGCACTGTCTGAGCTCTAAGGAATCCTCCCCCAATGTCCCACACACCTTATGGGTTTTCACAAAGACTTTGTCCTCTGTATCTCAGACACAGAAGCAGTGTAGTGTAAAATTAGGAGCAGATTCTGGAGTCAGGCTGCCTACTAGCTGTCTTGTCTTAGGCCTTAATTTCCTCATCTGTAAAATGGGAATAATGACAATTCCTACCAGGTGGGGTTAGGAGGATAAGATGAGTTCGTAACATAAAGTATTTGGTACCTTTCCTACCACGATGATGATCACGGTCGGCACGTTCCCGCTCTGCCCTCCCACAGCCCCCGGGCCCAGCTCCAGCTGTCCCCCCGGCCTGGGGCTCCCGCAGTGGAGGTCACACTTACCGACTCATTGGCCTGTAGTGTCTGCGTGGCTTTGACGGCCGCTGCCCGCCGGCTTCGCTCTCGCCCCTCTTCCTGCTCCCCCTTCTCCTGAGTCTCTGGCAGCTCCTCCTCCCCCTCCTTCCTGGTCTCTTTTACTTCCTTCCTGGGCTCCAGCCTCTCTTCACTTGGGGACTCTCTTCTGGGAGGGGGCACCCTTGGGAACTTCTGGGAAGTCTATCGGGGACAAAAATAGGGTGGTGAGCCTCTAACTCGGTCACACAGCCATTTGCACCAATTCTGACCCATCCACGGGCTCAGTAGCCCCTGCTGGTCTTGCTTGCCTGGCCTGGCCCAGTGCAGCCTTCTGTGCTAGGACTCTGTACCCTCCATGGCTAGCCTGTCTGGAAGAGGAGAGGGAGTCTTGAGGCCAAAAAACTCTCAGGACAAGACTGAGCCCTTGAGACGGAGCTGGGCAGGGAGGGAGCATGCCAGTCCCTCCCCACAGGCCACCTGTCCTTCTGGGAGTGTCCAACAGGCACATCCTTAGACAGGGTGGTCTGGTGGAGCCAGGCAGCAGCCTTGAACTCCATTCTAAACTATCTCTGTAACGTTTTCTTTTTAGGGCCGCACCCGCTGGGCATATGGTGGCTCCCAGGCTAGGGGTCGAATCGGAGCTGTAGCCGCCGGCCTGCACCACAGCCACAGCAATTCGGGATCCGAGCTGCGTCTGTGACCTACACCACAGCTCATGGCAACACTGGATCCTTAACCCACTGAGCGAGGCCAGGGATCGACCTCCAACCTCACAGTTCCTAGTTGGATTCATTTCCACTGCGCCATGAGGGGAACATTTTCTTTATCTCTACTTCCTTCCCATCGGCAAAATGGGAACTGTATCACACCCTGTCTTAGAGCAGCATGTCAGCAAGTGTGGACTTGTGACCCCCAAGGTAATGTTAGGTGGATACATGGACACAGAATTCAGTAACATTCCTTTTCAATTTTCTGCCAATCCTGATCATGTCAAGGACAGGGTCTCAAGCTGGTGTTAATAGTCATTTTTTTTCTTTCTTTCTTTTTCTAGGGCCACACCTGTGGCATATGGAGGTTCCCAGGCTAGGGGTTGAACTGAAGCTGCAGCTGCCGGCCTGAACCACAGCCACAGCAATGTGAGATCTGAGCCACATCTGCAACCTACACAGAGGCCAGGGATCAAACCTGCACCTCATGGATACTAGTCAAGTGCTTAACCCGCTAAGCCACAATGGCAACTCCTAACGTGTCTTTTAATACTTCTCTAGACTTAACAAGGAGAAGTCAGGCTTCATTGCAGAGCCTTGGAGGCTAACAGTATCCAGCTAAAATTTAGTAACATTGTTTGGTTTCCATATATATTTATTTTTACCAGTACTTTCTGTGGCAAGCAGCACTGGTTTTCTATTTGTGACTGTGATGAAAAGCTTCCTTTTTGAGTAAAAAATGAGTTGATTTAAAGAAAAATATTAAGTAATACCACAGGTGGTGTGTGGACATGACAAATACAGTCATCACAACAGGTGGTAGGATGCGGATATAGCAGAATTCATAAGGGTGATGCAGGAAGGCCTCAAGCTTGGGCAAGAGTGTGAGAGCTCGGCTCTGACGGGACAATAAGCTGATGCTGGTGAAATATCCCCAATGTTCTGCATCAACACAGTGTACTACTCTGATGACACTGGCACAGAGAGGGCGAACCCAAAGGTTCAGGGCCAGTGCCCAGGATATCAGCTCCTTGGGGCTGTCAGGGACACTGCCTTCCTCTCTCAGCCCTCCAGAGCCGCCAGGAGAGCTTGGCCTCAGGCTCCCAGTTCAGCCTAAGCAGCTGAGGCTGGGAAGGGAGTCACCTTAATATCCACTTCAACCTCCTCCTGGGCCGACTTTTCATCACTTGTATCCACATCCCCGAAGGTTAGAGTCCCATTGCGGCCAATCTTCACCTGCTTCTTGTAGGTGTAGTAGAACTCCACGCACTGGGCCACGGTCTTGGTCTGGATCTGGTTTGAAGCCAAAACTGGGGTCAGACATCCTGGTTCAGCTCACCTGCCTGGGGGTATGCCAGCCCTTCTTATCTCTGCATGTCCCCCTTAACTTTAGCAGACACTAAACCCCATGAACCCAGGAAATACAAGCATGTCTCCCACACCTGCTCTGCACAGACCACTGACCAATTAACCAACGCTTCAGCACTAATTTTTTTAAGAAGCTTAAAAGGGCAACATGGAGCCATTGGGGAAATGTGAATACAAATTGCATATTAGAGAGTATTGTATCAACTTAAATTTCTTGGGTGTGATAATGGTGCTATGGTTTTATAGAAGAATATCCTTGTTTCAGGAAATATTCAGGTCAAGTGTCATGAGGTCTGTAACTTACTTTTAATGATTAATTAAAACAGAAGGAGAATATGCGTGTGGGTTTATATAGAGACACAGAAAGACAGCAAATGTGGCAAATGTTAACAGCTGGTAAATCTGAGAGGTATCTGAGTGTTCATTTTACTATTCTTTCCATTTTTCTATAAGCTTGAGATTTTTCAAAATAAAAAGAAAGGGAAAAAAGTCTGGGCACCATCTACATTTGAAGCCAGCCTAGACCTGGCAACACAGCCTCTCCACATCAGTCCAGGCAAACAATTTCATTCCTCTTCAGGGAGCGGCCACGGACAAATGAGGACAGAGAATTGTCAGGGTGTCCTATGCTGGGGAGGAACTCGGGAGACCAACACAAAAGCCCTGGAAAATCTAAAGTGGAAGCAGGGAGCTAAGTCTTTTTTAATTTTAATTTTTATGGTCGCACCTGCGGCATACGGAAGTTCCCAGGCCAGGGACTGAATCTGAGCCATAGCTGTGACCTACGCCACGGCACCACCGGATCCTTTAACCCACTGGGCTGGGCAGGGGATCAAACCCCTACCTCCATAGTGACCCGAGCTGCTGCAGTTAGGTTCTTAACATACTGCGCCACAGCGGGAACTCCAGAAGGCCAAGTCTTGTTTCTAACTCGGCCACTAAATGGCTATGTCTGGAGTCCTTGGTGTGGTGAGTGGAGTGAGATGAGATGATCCCCAAGCTCTGAAACCTGAGCCCTCTCATTTCACAAATCCATTTAGCCACTAGGCTTCATTTCTGGATGACTTTCCCCCACACAGAGCTGTTTTGTCAGACTCCCCGCTCCCCCCAGGCTCCCAGACTGCTCAGCCAACTGCTGGGCTGCCACTGGCAGCTGGGGGGTCCTGTCTACAGGGTCCAAGGGGTCGGGGGGCCCTCTGTGCGTGAGCAGGACACAGACATGATTCATCCCAGGAATGGCCAAGTCATGAATTTATTAATTAGATCCTGTTTATACTTTTACTATCAATTCCCTCTGATCATCTGGTTGCCTGACTAATGGTCTGCTCTTTTCATTAAGGCATTAGGGGCGCCTCAGTGAGCTTCACAGGCATGCACTTCCCGGCAATCTTGCCCAATCAGAGAGCTAGCAAACGACTATCATCACAACAGGGCCCTTATAGGAGAATTTATCAGCACTTGGTCCAGGGCCCGGGGTGTCCCTGGCACAAGCTACGATCCCAGGAGGAAGGAGCACATTCTGGGAAGCTCTTTTCCCTCAGCGGTCCACACGGCTCACTCTCCCCACAGCCCAGGCATCGTGAGACAGAGCTGGTGGGAAGATGCAAGTCCTTGGATGAGCAAGGCTCTACTCTCCCAGAAGGACATGCAGAGAGGACAAGAGAACTCTAGGAAAACTACGCTCCTCTCCTCGATCAGCTGAGTTACTGGAAGGAAACCCTGGGTCCGACAGGAAGTGGGCAGAGGTCCGCCAGGGCAGTTCCAGTCCCTTGCTAGCTCTCAGGGTGACCGCTCCTCCCAGATACTAATTGTGGCTTTCCAAGTA
The DNA here is from genome assembly GCF_016906955.1 of Phacochoerus africanus. Classification (NCBI taxonomy): domain Eukaryota; kingdom Metazoa; phylum Chordata; class Mammalia; order Artiodactyla; family Suidae; genus Phacochoerus; species Phacochoerus africanus. The sequence goes on from NC_062552.1 coordinate 99,665,127, forward strand.
CTCCAGCCCCGGGTATGGCTCACTGCCCCTCCTCTTCTCCTTCTCCCTGAGGCAAGTCACTATTTTAAGTTTGGCACCACTGGTTCTGGAGCCCACTCACCCCCCGCCCCTGGATTGAGGCTTCAGGGTAGGGCCACACTACCCTGAGGTGAGGGAAAGGGGCTAGAAGCAGGGGGCAAAGGCCTGATCATTTCCCTTCTGGTTTTGTTTAGAAAAATGTCTCTGAAGCCACTTAGCGGTGTTGATCTTTTTTTTTTTTTTTTTTTTTGTCTTTTTGGCCATTTCTAGGGCCGCTCCTGAGGCATATGGAGGTTCCCAGGCTAGGGGTCTAATTGGAGCTGTAGCTGTCGGCCTACGTCACAGCCACAGCAATGCAGGATCAGAGCCATGTCTGTGACCTACACCATAGCTCGTGGCAACGCCGGATCCTTAACCCACTGAGCGAGGCCGGGGATCGAACCTGCAACCTCATGGTTCCTAGTTGGATTCGCTAACCACTGAGCCACGAAGGGAACTCCATTGATGGGTTTTTTAAGAGGGCTTGACAAGCAATTGCAGGGCCCCTCGACTGGCAGAAGGAGCCCCCAGATCATGCAGCCAGTTCCTGCCCCTCACTTGCCCCTACAGCTGAGCCCCAGCTCACCAGCTTCTGCACCAAGAAGAAATCCTTCTTGTAGATGGCGATGCCCTTGTTGAACAGCTTCCTCTCCGCCGCCTTCCACTGGTCGGAGCCTGCAGGGCAGAGAGGGAGGCGGGGTGGGGAGGGGGGCGGGACTGTGAGCCCTGCGGGGGCAAGTCTGACCAGCAGCAAAGGACGAGGTCATCCATCCGCCAGCTGTGCAGCCACTGAGGGCGGGCTCCATGCTCTGCCTCGGCCACTTACTAGCCATGTCGTTTAGCCCCTGCGCCTCACTTTCCCCACTTGTGAAATGGGAACTAATGAGAGACGCCACCTCACCAGCCGTGGCGCAGCCTGAGACAATGCACGAGGATCCCTGGGTGCTCTGCCTGACACAGACGGGATGTACCACTCAGCAAGGGGTGATGCCAACGGCTCTGATTATGCCACCTGGTCAATGTCCCTTTTAAAAGCACAGCACCCAGAATGGGGTGTGGCACTCCAGGGGTCGTCTAAGTTCCAGGCACCCCGTGCCAGTCTATATGGCACTCACTGGGTTCCTGCCCCTTATGCCCCCACCTTGGGCTTTTTTGCCAAGATGGGCTCCCACCTGCTCCCAGCCGTCTCCCTTTCCCTGCAGGTCCAGGAAGCCCCTTGAAAGCTACCCCAGCTTTGGTGTCCGTTCCCTCACTCTGGCTCCTGGCTTATACACCCGCCACCTCCCCACCCCTACCCTACCCCGGGTTGTGACTTGGCACCGAGCCGGCCCCTTGAGGAGTCCCCCCACGGCCCCAGGTCCACCCTGCCAGCCCACCTGTGTAGTGATAAGTTGCCAGGGGGTGGTTGTGGGGCCGCAGGGGCTTCTTCAGTAGCAGCTTATTCAGCGCTTCCTGAAAGGGAAGTGAAGGAAAGATCAGGGCCCTGGCAGGGGTCTTATGGGCAAAATTCAGGCCTCTGCGAAGGGTGGGCACTTACTCTTGGCCCCCTGAACTGCAGAAGGGCAAGAAGTCTGGCAGGATGGCAAGGTCACAGGGGCTGGGCTGCTCAGGGCCTCTTAAGAGGGAACATACGGGGAGTTCCCGTCATGGCTCAGCAGTTAACAAACCCGACTAGCATCCATGAGGTTGCGGGTTTGATCCCTGGACTCTCTCAGTGGGTTAAGGATCCGGCATTGCCATGAGCTGTGGTGTAAGTCACAGATATGGCTGGGATCCTGCGTTACTGTGGCTGTAACGTAAGCTGGCAGCTATAGTTCTGATTCGACCCCAAGCCTGGGAACTTCCATACGCCATGAGTGCGGCCCTAAAAAAAGCAAAAAAATAAAAAATAAAAAAATAAAAGGGAACATATGGCCCCCAAGGCAGGCAGCCACAGACAGAAGGCCCTGTTTGAGGATAGGGACCCACTACCCAGAAGCAGAGCCTGTGGTGGACCTTACACAGCAAAGAATTGAGCTTGGAACCAGAACTCCCTTAGGCCAGCCCACTACCATCCACAGCTTGGTCAGACCCTCCCGCCTGCCTCAAATCAGCAGGCCTGGCTCTGTGGCAGTAGACAGGGATCTGTGCCAGCCTCCCCGAAGGGCCCTCCCCCAACCGCTGTCTCACCAGGATGTCTCCCCTGGATTCGTGCAGACAGTGCAGGGCCAGCTCCTGGTTGGTGCCAGCTCCGGGGAAAATGCTGGAGCAGGCAGCTGTCAGCAGGTCTTCCACTGCCGAGGGAGGAAAGAAGAGTGCTTTTAGGGCTGGGCTGGGCTGGGACGGGGCAGGGCTTCGCCACCCATGGCTGGCCTGTCCCCTCTCACCTTGCCTCTGCTTCTCTCGGCTGCTCTCTAGGTTCTCCCATGGCTGCCACACCAAGTCCGCCTTGTGCGGGTCTGCAGCTGCCAGGGCGCGGTCCCTCATCAAGGGGATTTCTGCTTGGAACCGGGAGCCCACGTTGATCCGCCTGCAGGGGTGGAAGGGGTAGGGACTGAGGCCTCACCGTGTGGGGATGGGGAACCTGACTTTCTCCCTGGGGATGGAGAAGAAGCAGGGGGTGGTTGGCAGAGGCTGGACACGGTAAGGCCACAGTGTCAGGGAAAGGCCCCTGTGGAGACGCCCTGACAAGCAGCACTGGTGCTGCCAGAAAGGCAAGGCCCAGAGGTTGAAAAGGGGAGAAGCAGCTCCAGGTTTACAGGCAGGGAGAGTCCTTTGGTCTACCCTTCTATGGCTCCTCAGGGGAAAATTCACTCTGAGCTGGTCCTTTCCTCCCCTGTGACCTCTGCACAGAAGCTGGGGGCAGGGATCCGTGGCGCAGCCCAGGGCTGACTGCGAAAGCCCAGCACGGCCTGCTCAGCCCTCAGCCCACAGAACCTTCCTCCTTTCAGGGCCCACCTGCACACACTACACCCCAGGGGGCCTCCTCACCCCCCAGGCGAGGCGGGGCTGCACTTACGGCTCGATGCTCACTGGGGTGGCCTCCCCCATCACAGAGAGGACAGGCGGGGTGACTTCAGCGCTGTCTATGGGACAAAAGGCAGGTTAGTAAATGGCACCCTCCTCCCTTCAGCAGAGCCACTCTCCCCAACCCTAGGTGGCTGCTGTGTAAGCACCAGAGCCACAGCAGTGACTCACAGAGGTTCATGCTGCAAAATCAGTCCCCCTGAGTCCTGGCTGCAGCCTGCAACGGTGACAACTAGCTGTGACTTTACCAAATGTGTGGGTGCCTCCATTTTCGCACCTGCTATAAGGGGCTATTACTACCTGTCTTCCTAGGCTGATGTGAGGATTGAATGAAATCATGCACCAAGCCCAGCCCTCAGTAAATGTTAGCTACTGCTGTTACCACTACTACCAGTTCCACTACCAGAGCCAGGTCCCGACCCGGAAGCTCCCATGCTGCAACATCAGGTCCAACTCTCAGCTACGGCTGCTCTGGTAGAAAGGCTGCAACTTCTGCCACGCGAGCAAGCGAGGTGGAGAAGGAGATCACTCTTTCATTATCTTCTCACTTCCCGGCCTGGGGTTCTCCTGAGCTAATCTCAATGCCCTACACGATCAAGACACTGCTTTGCTCCAAAAACAAACATCTCTGCTGACTCCCCTCTGCAACCTGAGAGAAAAGCTCAGCTCCTCAGCGCAGCATTCAAGGCAGTTTCCCTTCCAACTACGCCTCCCGCCACGGCCTTGCCCGGACCCCTATCCTAGCAGACGGCTCCCTCGAGGCCCCTCCTGCTCCCTGCACAGACCCACCTCTGGGCCTCCGCACTCTCCTTTCATCTGCCTAGTGTGCCCTCCCCACCCTCTGGCTGCTTCCTAGTTCAAGCTCAGCTGTAGCCCCACCCTCTCTTAAATTAAAGCTCTCCTCACCACCACAGACTAGCAGCCTCTGCAGTCTGAGCTTAGGGTCTCACTGACTGCTGATCCCACTCTGCCTGGAACTTCTGCTTTCCTGTCTCCCAAGCATCCATGGCAACACCCTAATGAACCCGCATTTTCTTTAGGACAGACCCTGGGGTCCCACACATTACTGGTGCCCTCACAGGACCCAGTTCAGGCTTTATTTTAGTGCAAGAAAAACACTCATGCACGGACAGTCCTCTTCTTTGCCACCAATCTGGTGTCCACAGTGTCTTTCTGCACAACCCAGGCAGGGAGAGAAGCCTGGAAGCTTCCAAGCAGAAGTGGAAGAGCCTGAGGCCAGCCAGCCCAGGGTGAGCCATTTCTCACCCACAGACACCAGGGGGCACCAGAGAGCCGTGCCACGGGGAGGTCAGGGTCAAAGGTTAATCCAGGGCCGGCACTGCCTCACCTTGGTGCTGCCTTTGGTCAATTATCTCCCTTAGTCCCCCATCACCCTGAGATAGGATTAGCCCATTTTTCAAGGGCAATGAATTCTTATGTGGAGTGAGCCGCATTTTTCAGCAATTCACCACCCAGGTCAGCCAAAAGATCTGCTTTGGCCCAAATGACTATTTAAGAGACTCAGGAGAAAGGATCTGCCACATAATATTAAGAACAAATGTGACACACCCGGCACATGTTAAGTGCTTTCTTTATGTATGTTAATGCATCCGAAACTCACCACAACCCCGTGAGGTAGCCACTAGGCTGACCCATAGGAAACTGCTATTTGTGGTTCTAGAAAATAGCTCACTACATATCAGTAATTTCACCATTAACCAAATACTCCTGATATCCTTATTCAAATACTGATGAAACTGAGGTCCAGGGAGTTTCTACGACTGCCACAGGGGATGTAACAGTATAGGGTGGAACTGGAATTTTTATTTTTTTATTTTTTTATTTTCCCACTGTACAGCAAAGGGGTCAGGTTATCCTTACATGTATACATTACAATTACATTTTTCCCCCAGCTTTTCTTCTGTTGCAACATGAGTATCTAGACAAAGTTCTCAATGCTATTCAGCAGGATCTCCTTGTAAATCTATTCTAAGTTGTGTCTGATAAACCCAAGCTCCCGATCCCTCCCACTCCCTCCCCCTCCCATCAGGCAGCTGCAAGTCTCTTCTCCAAGTCCATGATTTTCTTTTCTAAGGAGATGGAACTGGAATTTAAATCTAAGCCATTGGGCTGACACCTCCTTGCCCTGACCCCAACATGTCCTTGAACCCGGACAACCTCCTTCTCTCTCTCAGAAGAGAGGGAGCAAAGCTCCTTTCCCCACAGCATTGCAGCCCAGTCCCCAGCAGCCCCATGAGCTGCATCTTCCCTGCCCGCCGCCCTCCCTCCCACATTTCCTGCCCCCAGGGATGCCCAGGAGATTGGGGGGGGGTCACTCACTAGATCGGAGCAGGGTGCGATGGGCACTCTTTGGCGTGATGGGAGGAGGGGCTGGGATGCTGCTGGTCGACATGATGGCATTGAAATAGAGTCCGGAGCCTTCCCGCACGGGGCTGAGGATGGGGGGTGGTGTGTAGGGCGGCAGCTCAAAGCTCCGCTCAGAGGGGTGGTCGGCGAGGCGGACGGGGGAGCGCAGGTGGCTCTGGTATGGGGTGATGTTGGAGTAGACAGGAGGGGCGATGAAAGTGCCCGCCTTGGTGGGGATGATCAGGGGCTCAGGCCTCGGCCGCTGCTTTGGTTTCCGCACTGAAGGTTCTCCCTCCAACTTGACGTTCATGTCCTCAGCCTGGAGAAGGAAAGAGAACCGAGATGGCTCAGCCTCCTACGTCCTGGGAAAACTAGAGTCTTGACCACTGCCTGCCAGCTTCACCTTTGGAGTTTAGTCCGCCCACCACACACCAGGCCTAGACGCGGGAACCGGATGGCTTGGACAAGGATCTGCCTCCTTCACTGACCATTTAAAATGACTTAATTCTCTGTGCATCGTCATTTTTAATATGGGAATAACAAATGCCTACCTAATGGGGTGGCTCTGAGGACTAAATGAATTAATGCGTGGCAGTCACTCAGACGGTCCCTGGTACATAGTAATTAATCAATACTGGCTACTGTCAGGAGTTCCCGTCGTGGCTCAGTGGTTAACAAATCTGACTAGCATCCATGAGGATGCAGGTTCGATCCCTGGCCTCACTCAGTGGATTAAGGATCCAGTGTTACCGTGAGCTGTAGGGTAGGTTGCAGACTCGGTTTGGAGTCTGCGTGGCTGTGGTGTAGGCAGCTACAGCTCCAATTAGACCCTTAGCCTGGGATCCTCCATATGCCACGAGAGCAGCCCTAAAAAGCAAAAAAAAAAAAACAAAAAAACCAAAAAAAAACCCACATTGGCTACTGTCAGTACAAACTCAAAGCTCTGCATTAGATGGCGGCTGTACTGTGTGCCAAGACCTGAGCTGGGCATGGACTCACACATGAACAGGACGGTCCTGTCCTTAAAGAACTTTCATTCGCATAGTCTTAGTCCTGCTATCACAGGCCAACCTACTGGTGCTGTCCAAGCTTAGCGCCCCTGGCTTACACGCCTCCCTGCCTGGTATGCCTCATGGGCCTCCAGACAGAGCAGAAGGCAGGCCGAACAGGACAGAGGCCTTTCCTTGCTCCATCCCCATCCTCTCAAGAGCAGGGGGCCCTCCAGGGTGAGTGACATGGACCAGCGCCCTGGGCACGCAGGTGAGACTGGCCATGTTGACTGCGTGGGCCTGGGAACAACAGGCTTTCTCCCCACCCCACCCCCAGTTCCAGCTCCCACAAGGCCTTCAGGCGGAGGGCTGTGACTTCCTGTGAGGCCTTGGCTGTGTCTTTTAGCCATTTGTGCCCTCTCTGCTCCGCTACAGACCAGGAAGAGATGGCACTGCTCATGCTTCCCCCCTTAGGGGAATGATATGACGCACAGGAAAAAAATGCAGTGGCGCCAAAGGCCCCGAACTTGCTAGACAAGAAGTCCAACATGAACTCAGCTAGCTGTAGTAATTTGTGATTTTATAAGGAAATGGATTTCTACTATTCTGAATACCTGCCAATATTTTTCATATTGATTTTTTAGGTGTGATAGTAGTATTGTGGGAAGGAAGGAGGGAGGGGGAGAGGGAAAGAAAGAGAGCAGGAGGAGAAGGATGGAGGAAGGAGGGAGAGAAGGAAGGGGGAGGGGGAGAAGAATGGAGGGGGAGGGGAGAAGGAAGGAGGGGGGAGGGGAGAAGGAAGAAGGGGGAGGGGGAAGGAGAAGGAAGGAGGGGGAGGGGAGAAGGAGGGGGAGGGGAGAAGGAAGGAGGGGGAGGGGAGAAGGAAGGAGGGGGAGGGGAAAGGAAGGAAGGAGGGGGGAGGGGAAAAGGAAGTGGGAGGGGAGAAGGAAGTGGGAGGGGGAGAAGGAAGGAGGGGAGGGAAGGAAAAGAATCCTTATATATGATGTACTTCAAGTACAAAACCCAAGTATTTATGGATGGAATGATGTGATATCTGGAATCTGCTTCAAAAAAAACTGATTTTTTTTGCCACAGCGACAGGGAATGTGGGAGAGGGGTCAGTGCACAGGGAAGACCAGCCGGGAGAAGGTGCAGGTACAAATGAAAGAAGACTGGCTGTATTTTGAAAACTGTAAACGGAGGGGGATGGCTAAACATCCATGTTCGTTATACCATTCCCTCCGCTTTTGCGCATGACTGAAAATGTCTATAATACAAAGACAGACAGATAGATAAATAGGCAGACAGGCCTCCTTAAAGCCTGGTGTAGTGAAAATACTCAGGCAGGATTCAAGAGATAAAAATTCCAGGGCGAGCTCTGTTATTCCTTGGCTGTATGGCCTTAGGTAAGTGTCTAGCCTTTTCTGGACCTATTTCCTCATCTTTAAAATGGGCAGGTTGGACTGTGCAGCTGCTCAGGCTCCTTCCTACCATCCTCAGGACAAGTGCCCAGGTCTCTAGCCTCCAGCCTCCAACCAGAGAATAAGATCCAGAGAGCAGAGACTCTGCTGTTCACAGAGCTCTCCTTCCTCACGAGAGGCATGCAGGCCAACTCTCCAGCTGAGAATGACTAAAAAAAATCCAGATTCAGTAGGAAAAGCACATTTCTGGAGGTATCAAAGAGCAAATTACCTGGCAAAGAATTCAAGAGTCAAGAGCCAAGGAAAAAAGGAACGCCAAAGAGGTGAAACCAGCATTTGTGTCTTTCCTAGAGATAGATGCTGTCATGGAAGAGGCCACTGAGAAGCCGAGAAACTGAGTAGAGCTTTTCATAAATTCAAGAAGCCAGCAGAATAAAAACTGGAGTTTAGAGCTTGCCAAGGAAGGAGAGCCTGGTAAACCCCCAGGTTTTGGCTTGGGACTGCAAAGGGCTGTATCCTTAGAATAAAGGTAAATCAGAAATAGACTAGTTTTCGAAGTTCCCGTCACGGCTCAGCAGAAACAAATCTGACTAGCATCCATGAGGACGCAGGTTCGACCCCTGGCCTTGCCCAGTGGGTTAAGGATCTGGCATTGCTGTGAGCTGTGGTGTAGTCTGCAGACACAGCTCGGATCTGGCATTGCTGTGGCTGTAGTGTAGGCCAGAGGCTACAGCTCTGATTCAACCCCTACCCTGGGAACCTCCATATGCCATGGGGGCAGCCCTAAAAAGCAAAAAAAAAAAAAAAAAAGAATGGAATAATTGCCCAGCTTCAGATCATCTGATTAAATTGAAGTAATCCAGGATCATTTATGCTCTTTCCTACCTGTCAGGTGCGAAAACAAATCCTCTCCAGTAGAAGACAAATATCATCCAGTCTTTAACTACCTCAACAATTTTTCATATAATGTCTGACATTCAATAAGAGATAACCAGAGGGAGTTCCTGTCATGGCTCAGTGGTAATGAACCTGACTAGTATCCATGAGGACCCGGGTTCAATCCCTGGCCTCACTCACTGGGTTAAGGATCTGGCATTGCTGTGAGCTGTGGTGTAGGTCACAGATGTGGTTCAGATCCCTTGTTGCTCTGGCTGTGGTGTAGGCCAGCAGCTACAGCTCTAATCGACCCCTAGCCTGGAAACTTCCGTATGCCTCATGCGCAGCCATAAAGAAAGAAAGAAGGAGATAGTAGGAGTGCTTGCTGTGGCACAGTGAGTACAGAATCCGACTGTAGCACCTGTGGAGGCTGTGGGTTTGATCCCTGGCCTGGTGCAGCGGGTGATTGGATCCAGCATTGCCGCAACTGTGGCTCAGAATTAATCCCTGACCTGAGAACTTCCTGTACCATGGGTATGGCCATAAGAAAAAATAAATAAATGAATACAAGAAATATAAGAAATAGCAGATGATAGATACAGACAAACAGGGATCCCATTAATGGAGTGATACATAAACTTTAAGAAAACTAGGTTTAAGTTGTGCAATAATATAAAAGGCGAAGTTGAAAATCTCATCAAAGAACTAAAAACTCTAAAAACAAACCAAAAGTTCATTTAAAAAATAAAATAACTGAAGATCAGAGCTCAATGAATGGGCTTAACAACAGATTAACCACAGCTAAAGAGAATTAGAGAACTAAAAGATAGGTCAGACTAAAAAAAAAAAAAGTAGAAAACAGAGAAATGCATGACAGACAAAAATAAGGAATATGGTGAGAAGCGCTAACAAAATGTTTAATTGGAGTCCCAGAAGGAGAGAGAGAAAATGGGGCAGAAGAACTATTCAAGAAGCTAAGCAGGATAAATACAAAAAAGAACAATACTTAGGTATTATAGCAAAAACTGCTGAAAACCAATTGACACCAAAAATCTTAAAAGCAACAAGATAAAAAGATACCTGACATTCGAAGGAGGAATAATATGGCTTATAGTGATTTCTCAACACTGTAACTACAATAGAAGCCTGCAGACAATGGAAGGATGTCTTTAAAGTGCCAAGAAAAAAACCAAACTATCAACACAGAATTCTTTACCCAGCAAAGTTATCTTTCAAAAATGAAGATGAAGTAAAAACATTTTCAGACAATCAAAGACTAATAACATTTATCACCCTCAGACTCACACTAAAGGAAAAACTACAGAGTGTTCTTCAAGCAGCATATAAAGGAGCTGAGATGGAAGCTTAGAGATATGAGAAGACATAAAAAAGCAACAAAACACTAACATTTGAATAAATCTAAAATGAACAACAACTGAAGAAAATAATAATAGTGTTATACGGTCCTGTCAATGTTAACATATACAGAGAATAAAAATTCATGTCAATAATTCTACATGTTAGGGATTGGTGGAAAATGGAGTTAAAAATAAAATTTAAAAAATGCAGTTAAAGGGTTATAAGAAGTTTGCATTGTCCAGGAAGAGGTAAAGTAGGAGTTCCCTGGTGGCCTAGTGGTTAAAGATTCGGCATTGTCACTGCTGTGGCGTGAGTGCAATCCCTGACCCAGGAATTTGCACATGCCACAGGTGCAGCCAAAAAGAAAAAAGGGGAGGGGGGCAGAAAAACACTAACATATTAGATTTCAGTAAGTCAGTATTTTATTTTATTTTACTTTACTTCACTATTTTATTTTTAGTTTTAGGGCTGCAACCACAGTATATGGAGGTTCCCTGGCTAGCGGTCAAATCAGAGCTGCAGCTGCCAGCCTACACAACAGTCACAGCAATGCCAGATCCGAGCCACATCTGCAACTTAGGCCGCAGCTTGTGGCAATGCTCCTTTACCCACTGAGCAAGGCCAGGGATCGAACCTGCATCCTCATGGACACTCGATCACGTTCTTATTAACCCGCTGAGCCACAACAGAAACTCCAGCCAATGCATTTTCACTTCTAGGATTCCTTCTCAACAAGAGAATCAAGCTCTAATATCACAGGCATTCATTACCTGATGAGTTAACTTCTCTCCTACACATCTATGGTGGTGCTGGTTATGTACCTTACTCCAGATAATTGAGAAAACAGCTACTCAGACTTCCGTAGGGCTTCGTTCTCTCATAGAATTCCAGGTAAGAAAGGCTGCTATGGCAATCACTAAATAAGCAACACATAAGTATATAACTGATACATCAATAGAGAAGGGGAATGGAAAAACGAACCCAATCAATCCAAAGGAAAACAAAAAAGGGGGGAAAAGGAAGAAAAGGCAAGATAGAATAAATAGAAAGCAAAGAGTAGATGGCAGATTTAAACCAAAGTTTATCAGTAACTACATTAAATGCAAACTGTATCAATGCTCTAATGAAAAGATAATGCTTGTCAGAACAGATAGTAACAAACCCCAACTATATACCCCTTGAAAGACACACCTTAATTAGAGGATACAGAAAGGCTAAACCGTAAAAAGATGCAAGATACACATCTCATCCTCCTCCCACCCCACACTCACCAAAAGAAAGCAAAATATCTGACAAAGTAGACTCTAAAAAGAAAAAAAAATTACTAAAGATAGAAGTATTTCATGATAATAGTGTCTAATCCAGTTCTAAATGAATAGAACTAACACTGCATCCAAATGTATAACCCTAATACTGACAAAACTAAAAAGAAAGAGATAAAACCTCAATCTTAGCGGGAGATTTCAATATACACGTTTTGATTGACAGAACAAGCCACTGGTTCTACATTCGGGGGCCTAGCCCAGGGCCTGACCCCTATCAGAGGCCCCCTCAAAATGTGCTGACCTAAAATCAGAGACTCACATATCCTAGGTTTTCCTAAGTAGTCCCAATTTCAAGTATAAAATTGTCTCTTTGTCCCCCATGAGTGCATGTGTCCAAGTTTCATTTGGAAAATAGAAATGATATCCTCACAGCTTGCTTGACTCCCTCCCACCCTGCCATGTTCTCTTCTTTCCCATCAGGTACTAGGCCCCCCAAGAGCACTCAGGTCCTGGAGGTGTTTGCAGGGGGCGCCTCTCATACCTGAGCTGGGGCATCCGTCCCAGGGATACGGGTGGACCGCCTGCGGGTGACGATGACCGATGGCTTGTGTTCAGCGGGGTTATGTTCAGGACCCTTTCCATCCTCGTCTACACCTCCAGCTTGGGCCGCCTCAGTTGGGTCCACAGCCCGCACAGGCACAGACACGGGGATGATGAGGGGTACCATCCCGCTGTCCTCCCGGGCTCGCTTGGCAGCTAAGGAAGGCTCAGAAAACTCCACCCCGCACTTGGCAGTTGAAGCCAAGACACTTTTCCGCTTCTCCTCAGAGCCACTGGCATCCTAGAGACGGAGATGGAGAGAAGATGGAGAGGGTTCGAAGGTAAGTACTGATTTGCTGGTCTGAGACCCTTATTGCCACTGGATTCAGGGACTCGAGCACCCATCCGTGACCCGTTCCCGGTGGTCTTTGCAACCTGGCCTTTCCCTGATCACCCTTTACCCCCTCCCCACCCTATTCCTAAATACGCTCCAAGACTTCCCGTCTTGGCCCGGAGCTGGAGTCCCCAGATAGCCATCTCAGGCCTCAAGTGACTTACAGATGGATTTTATTTGTCCTACGCAGTGAGTGGCAGATAAATAGTATCTAAGTATTTAAAACTTATCACTACAAAAGAAAGTTAAGCACGGAACCTGTGACAAGGTAAGGGTGGGCCCTGTACCTATCACCCCACTGGCAACTGGCTGGAGTGAGGTCACATTCTGCAGCCGCCTATGTATAGGTCTGGCCCTAAAGGCTTTGGGGGTTGAGGTCTCTGGTGAAGGGAGGGGCAAACACCACCTCTGGATCAGACACTAGGCTTCTATCCTACCTTTGTGACCTTGGGAAATTCCCCAATTGGATCTCAGCTTCCTTTATTTTATTTTTTTGGCCACGCATGTACCATGTGAAAGTTCCCAGGCCAGGATCCAATTCGTGCCACAGCAGCAACCCAGGCCATTGAAGTGACAATGCCGGATGCTTAACTCATGCACCACAAGGGAACTCCTGGTCTCAGCTTCTTTAGCAATAAAATGAGGGTTTAATGAGAAATTATGTGTGGTCGGGTATAAGAAACTCCCAGTACAAGAGGTCCTCCTCTGGTGCAGTGGGTTGTCTCTGTGGTGGTGTGGGTTCGGTCTCCAGCCCTGCACAGTGGGTTAAGCTGTGGCAAAGGCCACAGCTGCAGCTTGGATTTGATCCCTGGCCCGGGAACTTCCACATGCCATGAGTGCAGCCAAAAAAGAAAGAAAGAAAAAAGAAAGTAGTACAACATAGGTGCTCAAATTCTCTTCATTCTTCCCTATTTAGCCTGTCTTTTCTTTTATTCTTCTTTTTTTTTTTGCTACATTTGCGGCATGCATGCAGAAGTTTCTGGGCCAGGAGTCAAACCCTCACCAGAGAGCAGTGACCCAAGCCACTGCAGTGACCATATCAGATCCTTAACCCGCTGTGCCACAAGAGAACTCCAAGACTGTCCTTGCTTTTAAATCAACTTGGTCATATGATTTAGACACAACAAAATGCACCTCTTTTCAATTACAGTTAAATGCATTTTGACAAGTCGAACCACATGTGTAAGCCCGGCTACAGTCCTGAGCTTTAGCATACTGGATCTGGAAATGGTATCCTCTCCCCCGACGCCCAACCCTCAAAGTCCCCAAGAAGCCAGCCCATGAGGGTCTATTGAATTTTCCTGCCCTGCGACCTTGCGTGTGTATAAGCTCCATCTTCCCTTCAGGTATGGATACACCTGTGAAAAGATTCTTCGCATGCAGAGAGTGGGAACTCCCTGCAATGGCTGGGTTCTTTATTTCCTTCAATGAAGTGAGAAAAGTGCCCTTGTGAACCTGGAGTCGCTTGCTCTCCCCTGGCCCCAGACACGGCTCGCCCTGCCCTCTGCCAGGTCTGCCCCCAGCCCACGCCCCTCTCACCTTTGTGTTTTGCAGTGAGGCCAGCTCCACTGCCTTCTGGGCTAGGGTCAGCAAATTGGCCTCCTGGGACGCCCGGCGCCTCCGTCGCGTGCTTTGGATCACCCCGCCCCGTAGCACCTGCCCACAGTCCCCTGTGCCCACAGCCCGCACGCCCTCCTCATTGCCCATGGCAGGAGCGTCCCGCTCCCGACCATTGGGTGCCAGTCTGTCCCCGTCAGACAGCAACTGCGACTCCCTCAGCTCCAGTGGGAATCTCAGAGCTTCAGGATGGGGCTGCCCCAGGGGGCCAGGCGGTGGCTGCTGCGGAGGCCAGTGATGTAGGAACAGGTTGCTGGTGGGCTCCTGCCCAGGTTGGGTGCCACCTCCATCCAGGGCGGTGGAAGGCAGGACGCCCTCCTTAGAGAGGCGGCGGGAGCGGCGGGGGAAGGCGATCTGGGCCTGAGGTAGCACAGGCTGCGGGGCTGACTCCTGCAGGAGGGCCTTGCGCAGTTCTGGGTTCAGGTCAGGGTTGGGGGGGAAGGGGTAGGGTGCCATGCTGTGGTGAGCCAGGTGGGACTGCCCCAGTGGCCCGCCCGGCTGCAGGCCAAAGTCCTGGGGCTGCTGAGAAGGCGGCTGCTGCATGGGGTAGAAGTTGTCAAAGAGCTGCATCTGGGGCAGGGCTGCCTGTTGCTGCTGCTGCTGCTGCTTCTGCGGCGGGAAGGCGGCAACAGGGTTGGGGGGAGGCGGGCCCTGCCGGAAGACTTGCCGGTTCACCTGGTGGCCGAATGCCAGCTGGAAGGGCTGCAGGGGCAGCGTCTGGTTTGGGGGCTTCTTGGCCACATGGAAAGAGTTCAGGGGCGCCTGAGGCTGCCCTACGTCCAGCTGCACCTTCTGTGGCATCATTGGCCGCACGGCGTTTCCATAGCGGTCCAGCTGCGGCCCCCCTCCCTTCTCCCGCTTCAGTGCCTCGGGGTGGTTATAGTAGGTGGAGACCCCCATGCCAGGATGAGGGCTCCCCTTGGGTCCACTGTAGAGGGGCAAGCTGTGGCGGTTCCACGTTGAGTGGGGTGGAGGCTGCCCGGGCTGCTGCTGCCAGCCGCTGTCACTGACACCCCCACCTCCTCCACGCTCTGGGCCCCTCCCTGGAGCCATCACAGAGTTGGGCCACTTGACTGAGCCCATCTGCTGGGACAACATGGTTCGCTCAGACCCATATACTACAGAGTTCAGCAGGGCCAGGCTGTTGGGAGGGGGCAGTTCCACAGGCTGGGAGGCAGGGACAGCCCCTGCTGGACCCTCTTGCCCAAAGTAAGGCTCCTCCTTGACTCTGGTGGATTGAGGAGGGGCCGGGGGCTGCTGGGGGGCTTGCAGGGCTTGGGGCTGCTCCTTGGGAGCTGGTTCCTGGTCCCCAAAGAGGCAACGCTTCCGCTTGTTCTGAGCCTTGGGCTGGGCCTGGAGGTTCATGGTGTGGCCAACGGGGCCCCGGAGTGAGACCTACTTCACCGGCTGCCCATCCCCTGGGGGATGGTCCTGCTCGAAGCCTGGCCCTAGTCCGGCAGCCAATGGGGGCAGAGAAAATGCTGGATGATGTAGTCAGGCACAGGGAGAAGGAACTGCTGGCTCTTCCTTCCTCGCTGTAGAGAGGCCCTTGGGCTTCTCTACTCTTCGCAGTTCATGATGCTCCACAGGGCTCTGGAGCCTGCAGACAGAAGAGCAATAGCATCAGCCACAGTCTCCCATGATGCTCCAGAGGTCAGCACAAGTGTGAGAGGAGGGCCTCAAGGGCCCTTCGGTTCCACGGCCTCCTGGGGACAAGCCCAAGGGTGCAGAGCAGTATTGGTGAGGCAGGAGCCAGGACCACGGGGGAGCCACCAGAAGGCAGCAACATCTCTCAGGGTACCCTGGGGCTCTCCTGTTGTCCCACCACCTCGCCCTCTTGGTTAGGCTCCAGGACTGCTGCATTTGGTTATGTAACTTGCATGCAGCACAAAGACACCTGCCAAGGCTGAGATCCAGCCTGATCGCCTTCGGTCAAGCTGGGATAAGGAGTGGCAACGGCCATGTTGGGTTCTCTTCTCCTCTGAAGCCAGGCCTCAACGCCCTGGACAGCCAGGCAGGTCCTCTTACATCTGACCAGGCAGTAGCCTCCCCACCAGACCCAGCAGGAGTTTTGCCTCCTCTGACACTCCTGCTCTGAGACCTCAGACGGAAAGGGGAGGAAACAGGAGCCATTCCCAACTGTGCAGCCCAAGGGTCGGAAGCCCCACCAGGCCCTTGCAGAGTCCCAGGCCCAAGCACCGGTGGTAGGTAAGGCCCCAGAAGGGTGTGTGCAGTTCTAGCCCCACCCCTGGGAGGAGCTGCTGGGTGGAACTATGGCTGCTGATTCTTCCCCTAACAGCACAGAACCTGTTTTGCAACCTCTGCTGGCTGGAGACAGGATCCAGCCCGGTGGCTGGTCAACAGTTCCCACCCCGCCTCCGCCACTGCCAAAGAGTGCCTGGCATCTGGAGTAAAGGAATAGTAGAGCTGCAATACTGCGGGTGTGCAGACTGCTTATAACTTCTCAGGTCCAGAAGGTTTCTCCAGGACATGGCGTGACTAAGGGCTCACAGTGTTCCTGTGTTTGTTTTCTAACTTGATTTTAAAAACAAAAACAAAACCAGGTTGCTCTATTTATCCTGCTACACAATGGAAAGAACTGAGACCAGTATTTTTCATTTACATGTGCTTTTATTACTTACATGCAGGTTATAACTGACACCTATCACTTGCATGTATTCAGACGTTTTCTTTCTTCAGAGAGGGTTTTTTTTGCTGTTGTTTACTGTGTGAGGGGTGCCCCCCCCCTGGAGGTTGGTGATGGGAGGGGGAGCACCTACAAGACCCACCTCTTTGCCAGAGGATTCTGATCCTGAGCCACTCAGTCTAGAAGGGGGTTGGGGGGGCGGGGGAGAGAGCTCAGGAAGCCCTGGGGACTGGATCTGCAGGTCCAGGCTGACCTCAGACGTCAGAACCGAGAAGCTCGAGGTCACGGTTAGCAGCTCCGGGAGTTCCTAGGAAAGCCGCCGAGAGCGGAGCAGGGCTGGGCACACGGGCAGGCTCTAGTACGAAGCCCTGGCTGCCCCCGGCGATGCCCCGACCCCCGGGAGGCGGCCGCGCTATCGCTCCTCCGCAGGCTTCCGCAGCTCCCCAGCCCTTCCCCTCCAGGAGCAGCGGGCGTGCCGCGCTCCCGCCCCCTGCTGCCTCTCACTTTCACCCAGCACCCCAAGGGGAGGAACTTCCTCCTCCATTTCCTTCCTCAGCTCCCAGGCCCTGCAGCCCGCGAGAGCGACGCTCCCTGCTCGCCCCCCCCCCCCGCCCCGCTTTGTCTCGCCTCTGGAAGCTGCAGGAGGGGGAGAGGAGGCGGACCCCCAGTCACCCAGGCCCCGGCACACGGGGAGGACGAGGACCAGCCGAGACGGCTGAGGCCACGGAAACCGCTTCCCCGAACACCCCCCCCTCCCGCCCTCTTGCTTTTAAACCCTCATTCCCTGACAGCCAGCCCAATTCAGAGCAGAGCCCCACAGCCAGCCGCCAGACCGAAAATAACCCCGGGCGCCATCCTGAAGCTGCAGGGTGGGACTGTCCCGGCTCCAGATCTCAGGCTCTGCCTCTCCAGTCAGCACAAACCAGCTATAAGTATGTGTGTGTCCGCAGACGCAAGACCCAGGAAGGAAGAACGTGCAGGAGGGAGGGAAGGGGGGAGGTGGAGGGCGCAGGTCCACGTGCCTCCCGTGAACTGGGAGCCTCCCCTCCCCTACTGTACACAGACAGCCCCCCCCCCAATCACATCACAGCCCTGTCGCCTTGTGAGCCACAGCACAGGCTTGGGGCTTGGAGGAAGGGAAGGTCCACGTGGCAGATGGGCTTGGGTGCACGTGTGTGTCTGAGGCAGGGTACCCAGGCACGAGGATGGCCGCTCAGCGATAGGGGAGATGCGGGTGGAGTCCGTGAAGAGGGATCCAAGGCAGGGCTGCTCCTGCTCCAGGCCGGCTCACCTGCAGCTGCTTGGTCAGGCCAGGAAGGGCCAGGCTCAGCTGGTCTACCTCCCATCCCCCACTGTGCACAACAAGGAGGGCCTTTCGTCTGGACACCACAGTAGGTTTCCAAAGCTGGGCCAAGAATTGTTTAGAAGAAATCAAAGGGCCAATTCAAGAGAGGCTGAAGCTTCTGCAGAGGCCTCCCTGTCACCCCCATTGGAAGGCTGCTAACAGTGCTAAGAGCACAGACACCCAGGCCTGGGACCCTCAGAGAAGAAAGGTGGTTAACTAGGGGGATGGAAAAAGAGTGGAAGATGCCTGGGAACCCTAGAGGTAGGAGGAGAGGCACCAGGGCATGTAGTAGTAGTAGTAGCAGCAGCAGCAGCAGCTAGTATATGCAATAATAATAACAACAGGAGTTCCTATTGTGGCCCAGTGGGTTAAGAACCTGACTAGTGTCCATGAGGATGCAGGTTCCATCCACCACTGGCCTCACTCAGTGCGTTAAGGATCCGGTGTTGCCATGAGCTGTGGTGTGGGTTGCAGATGCGGCTCAGATCTGGCATGGCTGTGGCTGTGGCGTAGGCCAGCAGCTGCAGCTCCCATTTGACCCCTAGCCTGGGAACCTCCCTATGCCACAGGTACAGGCAGATCCTAAGTGTGCTGCACATGTTTTCAAGACAGCATGAAGCTAAAGCAGGAAGCACTGGCATTTTAACCTCCATTTTATGGCTGAGTTAGATGAGGTGCAGAGGGGTTGAGTAACTTGCCAGTGGTCTCATGAAAATTATAGTTACAGAGCCAGGGCTTGAACTTAGGTCTGCCTGACTCCAAGACCAAGCTTTTATTCCTTATCCCTAAGACAGGGGGCTAGGACGTCAGGGCCCTCTCTGCACACCTCCTTTCCACAGCATGCTCCCAATCTTTGGTCTCAGAGCAAGGATTTTCTTGAACACAGATATCCCTCCTCACTGGCGCTGGGAAGCCCCTTACCCTCATCTGAACTGTTGGCAGGTAAACCTCTCCTATCCGGCCCTGTACAGCTGGGACCCTTAGTCCTATGGGAAGGGAGGGAGGGAAGAGACCTCCCCATAGAGATGCCAACAGGCAGGGGAGTCCACTGGCCGCTTTGGCCTCGTTCTCCAGGCCAGGACCCTCCAGCCCCTGCAAGCCCAGCCCTGCCTCAGTTCTGGTTGCTGCTGCTGGGGCTTCCAGCTTTCATACCCTACTCCTACCGCTCAGCCTGCAGCCTGGCCGGACTGAGCCACTTCCTCCTATTTCTTCTGCCCCAGCCCTCCTCCTCTGTCCCTCAGGTAGAAAAGTCAGCCTGGCCTTCCTCACAGGGAGGAAGAGGAAGGAAGCCATCCTTTCCGAAGGCTGCCGACTGATGGGCCTACTCCCTGGGGTTGCAGGGAGGAGGGTCTAATGAGGAACTCCTGTAAGGCAGCTCGCCCCTGGGACCAGCCACGGGGCCTCTGACAACGGATGCAGAAACACTGCAAAAGGAAACCCACAGACATCATGGGGCCCCAGACACTTACACCCACTCTATCAGTCTGTTTGACTGTCTGTTAAGGCTCAATTCACTCTTCCCTTCCTCCAAGAGCCTCACTGCTGCAACCAGTCTCTGACCACACCACAAACAGTCCTGGGCAGAAGATACAGCAAGAATCTGATCTCAACGCCAGGGACCTATGGGTTTTCAGGAGGACCTATGGTGAGAAGCACTTTCTCTATGCAGAGGAAAGCATGTGCACTAAGAAAACAGTGCTGAACCCACACATGTGTTTTTCAGACACGAAGGAAGGTGCTGCAAAGGCCGTTGGGTGTTCTGTGCTGGTGGCGACACCAGGCCCTCCAAGGATGGCAACTTGAACACATGCTGCCCCCCGCCCCCCCCAAAGGCCATCAGTAGCCCAGCCATGTGCCCAACTTTGGCTGGGACAGTCCAGTGAGCCCTTACCATAGGGCAATGGGGCCAGGCCTAGTGACCCCTGAGGGGACCAGAGCAACTCACAAGTTTGGGGCATTCAGTGCAGCCATCCGAGAGGCAAGACTGTTGTGAGTCAAGGTTACACAGACCAGGAAAAGGGTACCCGGATTGGTTCCCAGCAGCCACAGGACCTGAGCCCTGATCTGGGGATGAGAGCAGACTGAAGCCTCCCCCTCCCCCCGCCCCAACCCCTGGAGGCTAATGCTCCAAGCCTCAGGCTAATGTTCTTACCTGTGCCACCCCTAGCCCCACAAACTCTGTACTAGGAAGAGGAGGAGTCAGAGCTCATGCATCTCCAACCAGAGGCAAAACAGACCAAGAGATGGCATCCAACAAGGCCCCGAATCTCTAGGCCCCGAATCCAACAAGGCCCCGAATCTCCAGCCGGCTCCCTGAGCACCAATGAGGCTGTCTTAGGACAAAGTCTAAACTCGTTATCAGGCCCACAAGTCTCTGCAGACTTAAGTTCCTGCCACTTCTCTCAACACCCCATGCTGGAGCCATCCTTCCGTGCTATTCCCACTCGAGTACACTGCTCCTACTTTGTTTCCAGGTCTCTGATCAGGTAGTACCTCTGCCCGGCACACCTTCCCACCCTTTCCATCTGACCAAATCCTATTCATCCTTCAGGTCTCAGACACCACTTCCTCTAGGAAGTCTTCCCTCACCCCAAGGCTGAGCCAGGAACTACACTCTGAGCCCATAATACCTCCTAACCGCCCCCCACCGGCTGGGCTCAGCATACTGAATTCCAGGTGCCTATTTCTTAGTCTGCAGCAGACAGCAAGTTCCAGGGGACAGAGTCTGCAGATCGTCATCCTGGCACATGGCTTGTAGAGGAACCTCTCAGGCTGCTCATTCAAGACTGCACCCAAGGTGAGTCAGAGCCATGCCTGGGCAGAGGCACTACTCATGGCCAGTGTGTCCACCCACCCTGGGCTCCTACCCAACCCTGACTTCCGGTCTCTCTCCCTGATGCACACCGGCATGCCCCATGATGCTCAGATGAAGAGGCCCAGCCTCCTAGCCCCACCCCAGCCCACCCCATCAGTAGGCCCAGGCCTAGTTCAACGAAGCTGAACACAAATCCTTCTCCAATTGCAGGCCCATAAGCCACTTGCCCCTTGACTGTCACTCACTGCCCCAAACTACATGCAGGACAACTGAGAAAGGGCCAGCCCCACGGCTGCCCCCTTCTTCTTCCTCAAGGCTTCCCACCCTGTCTTGACCAAGGCCAGGGACACAAGCCTGTGGATCTGTTCACCTCCTGCCCTGGCACAGCTGGGCTAAGCCTCAGGACACCAAGGTGTCTGGCTAGGATGCCAGGGACAGTGATGAGAGGAGCCCAGCATGGCCCAGCTGGCCATCTAATCCAGGCTCAGATCCTGAAAAACTCTCTCCAGATACTCTGGGGCCTTTGGTTATAGCCAGTCTGGGCAAGTGGCCTGGAACTGCCATCTTGGGCCAACTAGAGTTGCCCAGGCTCTAGACAGACCTTCCGTGTGGGCACAGTGCAGTCATCTGCAATGCTGTGTGGCCCCTTCTAACTGGGAGTTCACACCCAGGCTGAAGGGCCCCATTTCTCCAAGCCACTGGACACACAAGTCTCATTCTCAAGGGGTAGGTAAAACCAGTAAGGAAGGAGACGCCAGCCACAGCGATGAGAACCTGCCTTCTGCAAGTGTCACTTCCCCCAGGGGTGTGAGAGAGCAGGCCCTGTGATGTACCCGTTCCCTGCCCAGAGGGAGTCCCCCGGATTATCACTTCTCCAGACTGAACTTCAGCTCTGAAATCCAAAGGCTGATAGGTCGGGGCGTCCTGAGTCCCGGGGGTCTCAGCCATCAAGCTAGAAGGCCTGGCCGGGGTTGGAGCTGGCTGCAGTTTGAGCTCTGACTATAGAGATGCCAATACTGAGATGCTTGTAAAGGGATACCTATGCGAGGGCAATCCTTTGCCTTAAGAGGCCCCCAGGGCTTCATTCGGGTGTCTACCTTTATCATCCCCTCCCCCACTGCCCCACGAATACCCCCAGGATGTCTGTGAAAGCCAGGATAACCAGGGCCTTTTTTATAGGCGGGAAGCTGAGGCAGAAAGACACGACACCATCAAGTCCCCAGGCAGAGCCAGGAAAGGATAGAGCCTCTGGGCCCAGCTCTCACCCACGCTCGAGGGCAGGAGGCTTGGGGTACTGGCTGCCTCCCCCCTAGGCCAGGGCCACAGAGGATCACAGGCAGCCCAAGAAATCCCTTCCACAGAACTCAGGACTCCCAGAGGGGAAAGTGGCAGGTGGCAGGTTTGGGCTCTCTCCAGAAAAGACAAAGCAAGTGTCCCTGCAGTCAGCCCTTCCGTGACTGAGCCTCTGGAGAGGGCTTCATGGGGACCTTACAACCTCTCTGTGCTCCACAGGGCTCACGCCACAAGAGGCTGTTCCAGCTCAGCCCTCCCCTCCTGGAAGGGCCTGGCTCAACAGCAGGTCTAGGGCAGGGCTCCCTAGAGTCTGTGCCTGAGCCCCAAAGCCAGATTCTGCCCCAAACCAACATGCAGAGAAAGCCACTCACAGGCACCTCCCTTAACATAACCTGCCCTGCCTACACCCCTTCCTCCCATGTACACACACCCTCCACAGCCCAGCAGGCCTGCCCACTGTCCCTTCATCCACTCAACAAGCATTTGCTGAGCAATGGCTCTAAGTCAGGCTCTGGGGAGACACAGAAGATGAGGTACAGTCCCCACCCACACAGAGCTCCAGTCCAACAGGAGAGAAAAACAGAAACACACACTGATTATAATGCAAGGTGGCCTGTCCTGGGGCTAGAGATACACAGAAGGAACAGGTGACCCTGGGAGAGTTCCCTGACTTTGAGCTTTTGCTGGAGGCTGTTCCCTCTGCCTGGAAGCCCTGCCTCCACGCTGACAACCTGCTGTCCCTTAAGGCACACCTCCTCCAGGCAGCCCTCCGGCACATACTGTTCTCGCCCTTTCTGACTGAATCTTCATGCTCTTACTTGGCATTTACCACCATCCCACAATGCTTCTTCAGTTCCCTTTTGCTTCTGCACCACGGCTGGGAGAAGCAGAGCCTGGAGGCGGTGTGGCCCAATGGAGAAGGCAGTGAACTGGTTGTCAGGTAATCAGGTGTCTGGTCCAGGAGCCGCCACTCACTGGTTTCTGTCTTTGAGGAATTTCGGAGCTGGGGATGGAGCAGGGGGGCTGTGTCCAGGAATCATCTTTGTAATGAGCAGCTGCCACAATAAATGGTAGCCACCAGCACTGCCCAAGTGCCCAATGTATGTGAGTATTACTTGTATAACCACTTATTCCCGTCTGAGAAAGTGAGGAAAGTTTGGCTCTAAAAAGTAACCTATTCCAGGTCACAGCCCGAGGTCCCAAGTGAGGAGCTAGGATTCGAATCCAAACCTGCCAACTCCAGACCAGGTCTGGATCGCACCCTGCTGGCTGTCATTGGTTCATGGGTCTGGTAAAGGGGACAGGA
This sequence comes from Phacochoerus africanus, assembly GCF_016906955.1. Lineage (NCBI taxonomy): Eukaryota > Metazoa > Chordata > Mammalia > Artiodactyla > Suidae > Phacochoerus > Phacochoerus africanus. Next base: position 99,688,424 of record NC_062552.1, read on the forward strand.
TCAAGGTGTGAAATCCACAGTGCTTCCCGAGCAGCCCAGGTGGTCCCAGGCACTGGAGCAGGGAGAAGGCTAGAGGGTCAGGGTCTGGCACAGTGCAGTTTCCAAGGATCCAGTGTTCTCACTCCGCCAGGAGCTACCTACCAATGTGCTGTGCCCTGCCCAGGAGGCATGAGGGGTCCTGTGAGCCCTGGGACTGATTGTGGCTCATACAGTGCTTACAACCCAACTGAGTGCCCATGTTTACTGAGCACTTACTATCTGCCAGGCACTGTGCTGAGTGCATTGCAAGCAACATCTTATTTAACCCTCACTTTTCTTTGTCTCATTTTATAAGACAAGTATATTCTAAAGTGTCTGTTTAACACAAAAGAAGACAACAAAGGAGTGACAGAGAAACAAAAAAGACATTGGATAGATAGAAATCAAATCGCAAAAATGGCAGCCATAAATCCAACCTTTTCAATGATTACTTTAAAAGTAATCACCTCAGTTAAAAGGCAGAAGTGGAAACATGGATTTAAAAAAACATTCACAAGAGACTTTAGACACTTTAGCTTCAAAGGCACAAATAAGTTGAAAATAAAGGATGGAAAAAGATATACCATGCAACCAAAAGAGAGCTGGAACAGCTATGCTAATATTAGACTAAATAGACTTAAGACAAAAACTCTTGTTAGAGACCCCCCAAAAAAGGACATTTTATAATGATAAACGTTATCTACCCATCAAGAGGAGACTACAATTATAAACATATATGCACCTAACAACAGAGCCCCTAAAATACATGAAGCAAAAAAATGTCAGATTTGAAGGGAGAAAGAGACAATTCAACAATAACAGTTGTTACTACTACACTTTCAATAATGGCTAGAACTAAACAGAAAATCAACAAGGAAACAGAAGACTTGAAAACTATTTATTACGCAAATAGACCTAAGAGACATCCACAGGACATTCCACCCAACAACAGCAGGATATACATTCTTCTCAAGGGCACACAGAATATGCTCCAGGATAGCTCATAAATTAGGCCAAAAAACAAGTCTCAATAAATTTAAAAATGCTGAAATCATATGAAGTATGTTCTCCAATCAAAATGAGATAAAATTAGAAACCCAAAATAGAAGGAAATTTGAGGAATTTATATAGGAAATGAAGGTTAGAAGTAACTTGCCAAGTTCTCACAGCGCAGAAAGACCACTCCCTTCTTACTCAGCCCAAGTTCTCCACACCTTGTGCACAGGGCTAGGAAGCTACAGACCTCAGACTTTTGCAAATGCCTGGGTAACCCCTCTCCCATCTCCCGCACCAGACACATACTGAACCTGACCCCAAGCTTGATCCCAGAATGGAGGGAGGACAGTCCTTTAGGGCTGTAACAGCTTGTTATGCAGCCCTGCTTCTCCCTGGGAAAATGGCCACAAGCAAATATTTTCACTCCCCCAGACAGTCTACAGAATGTCCAGAAGGCAGATCTCTCCCAAAAGAAGGAAGCTAACATTTAAAGAGCACCTCCCCCACGCCAGGCACTTGACAAACCCTAATCCACGTATACAAACTTCCCATCCAGGGATCTTATTGACCCCATTCCATAAAGGGAAACTGAGGCTCTGTTATTAAGGTGGCAGAAGCAAGATTCACAATCTCGTCGGCCTTCAATGTCTCTGGTCTTTGCATCATCAGAAAAATTCCAAACCTACACTTGTTGTGGACTTCAGAAGGAATGCTACATGAGAACCCCACAAAGCCAGCTGTGGACCCTCCCCTTTCTCAGGCTCCCTCCCAGAGCGCTGCTTTTCCTGGGGCCATTTCCAAGTAGAGTGTAGTATTTAACACTCCCCCCAAGACAGAGGCCCAGCCCCAGTCTGCAGAAACAGGCTCCCCTCAAGATCGTGGGCACCTGTAAGACTCCCTGGAAGCTAAGAGAGCCCATGGTGTTTTGAGGTGGGAGGAGTGCAGAGGTGATTTGGAAGCTGCAGAGTCAGCAGAACCTCCCTCTGGAGGACAGGCCTCCACACCACATGGAGAAAGGTGGCTTGTCCTCTCCCTAGAGCCAACCAGCAAAGAAGGGCCCAGCTGAGCAAGCCAAACAGATTCCAAATATCAAGGGTGTTGGAATTCACTCAGTGCAATTCCTCATTCCACAAAGCAGCCCAGAGAAGAAAAGAAACTTGCCTGCAGATCGACAGCCAGGAGCAAGGCACAGCCCAGAATCCAGGACTCCGATAACAAGGTTTCAGGCCTCCATTCAGAAGGCCCCGCCTTTTGGCAAGATACTGGGCAGGACTTGGGGCCAAAGTAATATCCCAACATCACAAAAATAAGGCTTCTACTTTGCCATCATCACCACCTCTGACGTTTCTGGAGGGTCCTATGTGCCAAGTCCGGTGCTGAGCCTTCTACACACATGATCCTGTTTAATCCTCATGACATGGATTCTCATGCTCCCCTTTCCCAAGGAGGCACCTGAAGATCTTGAGGTCACAGGAGGATAGAGAGAATGCCAGAACTGGGAACCCAGAGCCCCTTCTCAGGGCCTCAGGCTCAGCCTCCTGCTTGGGTTCACATCAGGCTCTTTGGGATGAATGGCAGCAGCCTCTGGGCTGTTCATCTCTTCTTCCTGGAGGGCAGCTTCTACTGGCCTAAAAACCACTGTCCTGTCCTGGAAGTGTGGCTGGCCAAGAAAGGGGAGTGAGAGAGGCCTGGGAGGCGAGTGGCTTTGCAGATGAAGATGCTACTGGTCATCACTGCCACTGGGCCACCCTGTGAAGGCTCAACATCTTCAGTTCAAGAGAAAACCACATCCCTCCCACACTCTCCAACCTCACACCCACAGTTGGCCTATAGCTCTTTAAAAATAAAGCCATGACTCGCCCCAAATCTCCATGGGGCCCAGGCTCCTGCCCCGTCCCCTGGCATCCCGGAGTTTGGGTCAAGTCAGTCCATGCTTGGGTTCCTACCAGCATAAATGACCCCCACCAGGGCTGTGAGCACCGGCCCCCACCCTCGGAAGGGTTTCTTCTTAAGAACTTCAATTCCTAAGTGATGGCTGCTCATTGCACGTCCTGAATAAGGGACACAGATAGTGCCCACCCACCCCAAAGATCATGGATCCAAATCTCCATTTCACGGCTGTTGAGACTGAAGCCCTGAGAGGTAATGTGACTTGCCCAGGAACACGCAACTGATTACTTGGGTAGAGCTGTGGTCAGGGCCACCCAAGGGATGTTCTCACACTCAACGCACCCTCAGACCTGCGCTGCCGCATCTCCTTCTCAGCAGGGAGGCGGAGCGGGCGGGGGTGGGGAAGGGTGTCTGGTGTGTGATGCCTTCATCAGCTCAGGCTCTCTGCCTGGCCAGCTCTAGAAGGGGCCGAGACCTACCTTATGGCCTGAAGAGAGGGGTTTTGCGGGGGGTGGGGGGTATCCTGCTATTTAGAGGAAAAGAATAGGGATAATATGGCTCCCCAAAACTTGTTAGTGACCAAGAAACACAAAAGCTTGCTGCCAGCAGAGGGGGTTGGTCTCCACAGGCTGGCTGGGGCCCCCTAGATGGGCTGCAGAATGGGCACAGAGAGCCAGCTGCCTGTCCCACCCGCCCAGCCACCCAGTCAGTGCCATGGCCTTTCTCAGGCCCCGGTCAAGATCCAGGGCCTCTGCCAAATGCTCACACATTCCTCGCGTTTCTCCAGTCTCTGAGCAGCTGTGGCAGGCCCTTTCCTCCTGTGTTGATTTATTCTTTATTGTTCCTGAAATACACCCAGAGGCCTTTGGCACTGGGCGCTGGCAGAGCATCCAGTCCAAGCCCCAAGTACACACCAACCAGGCTCTCTGGGACCCAGGCCAAGCCAGCTGGAATGATGGGCCCTGGGGTCAAATCCAGCAGCCAGGAAGTGAAGCCCAGGATCCCACCTACCCTGGCCTATGGTCCCAGTGCTGTTCTCAGGACGACAGAGGCTGGGATACTTGGGGAGGAGGAGGTGTTTGGAAGGTCTCTGCGAGGACTCAACTAAGCCTTTCCACCCATGCATTAGTGATGCTCTAGCCACCCCCAGGTGCCTGTCACCCTCCATAGCAGGGCCCTGTGGCTCAGGCAGGGCTTCTGGCTGCCCTGTGAAGTGTTTGGAGAGGGAGGCCTTGGAGGGGTCTTCCCCACCCCAGCCCAAAATATCTCCCCTATCAGCCATTCTCATGGTGCCTGAATTCCTACCATCGACACATCATTCCAAGAGTCAAGGCATCATTCCCTGTGTACACAAAAACAGCCTGGAGAAGTATAGGAGCTGCACAGTAAAAAGACAGGGTTTTCAGGGTCAAACAGAATGCATCCCGGCTTCTCCAATCACTTGCCTTTCTGTGCATCCCGGCTTCTCCAATCACTTGCCTTTCTGTGGGCCTCAGTTCTCCAGTGAATGGGCACAATATCTTCATCTCACAGTTGTGTGCTTAAATGAGATGCGTGTGTGCATATATATACACGCCTGCCACAAAGTAAGGGCTCAATAAATGTTTTAAAAAGATTTCTATTTTTTCTATTATCGTTGATCTACAGGGCTCAATAAATATGATTTCATTTCTTCCTTGCTGGGCAGGGGACAGATCATTATCAGTCTCCAACATCTGGCAGGGAATGAAATGGTCTGACTCTTCCAGTTCCACAGCCAGGCAGGAACAGGACACGGAGACGAGGAGTCCCAGCAACAGCGCCGGGCTCTGCAGGCACGCAGGGCATCTGGCCTGGGGCCCCAGGAGGAGCACACTCAGCACAGGCCTCCCCTGGACCCAGCTGTGCCAGCAGGGCCTGCAGGGACATGGTGGGACAAGAGTCTCCAGATAGAACCTGGCAGGGCTTCCAAGCCCATAATGGAGCCTCCACCCTCCTGGGCTCATTCTCAGAGCAATAAAAGAGAAAGTGCCATCACCTGAGGGGGGCTGGTGAGAGGGTGGCCACAGAAAGTCCGAGCAGGGACACCAGAGGCACCAGAGCCTGAAGGGGGCAAGTAAGTCTGCCCCGAGGCCACCACAGTGAATGTCCCACAAGTGGAAGTGCCCGCCTGGTTATTTTTGGCAGCTCTTCTGCCCAAAGCCAGCAGGGAAAGGCAGCTGCTAGCAACATGGGAAGACTGTTTACACTGTTAACGCTCACAGTGTTTGCGAGCACTGTGCAGGGACAAAAGAGCACCAGCAGCCACCAGGCAGAGGGGCCTCTGCCCCCTGTCTTCCTCTCCCGACTGTCCCTGTGCGGTCCGAGCTGCAGGCTGCACAGCCCACAGAGCATGGGTACTTCTGCTTTCAGACAGATCCAGTCTCCCAACCGCAAAAAACTCACTTGCACACACACACACAGACAAATAAATAACTATGGAGCCAGCTGAAGACTGGGCCACACCCAGGAGCTGAGACAGTATTGCTCTGGGTTCTTCCTGCACTGAAGTGGCCCTCCCTGTTTCCAAACTGGGAGGGGCAGGGACCAGGGGCAGGACACAGGAGCAGCTCTTCTCTCCTGGCTTCTGAGGCGAAAGTGGGGACAGTGAACCTCAAGGAACCCGATGCCTCTCAGCTTCCCCATTTGAAAGTGAAGGAGTTGGACTAGAGGTTCCAAAGCGTTCTCCAGCTCTGGGATGACTCCTGGGAGCCGGGGAGCCCAGGACCATGACCCAGGGCCAGCAGGGGAGGTCAGACAAAACAAAGTCAGGGAGGGAGCTGAGGCCAGCCAGTACCGGCTGCAGGAGCTGCCAGCAGACTGGGAGGAGGCAGCGGGGAGAGCAGCCTCCATGCACACTGGGGATCTCGAGTTATCACTCACACACGCTTCTCAGCTCCCTTCTGAGCTCCAGGGCCTTCCCCTCCAAGGAACTGGCAAATTCTGGCAACAGCAGGCCAGACCGGGGCCCCCATTTGCCCAGCTGCTGGAAAAACCTGGGACTCGAAATCCCTCAGTATTTTTCCTCCCCTCTGGACCCCATTTCCCCAGAGAAGATGGGGGGCCTCAGAAGGGAACCCCCTTCTGGCTGCCAGCCTGGTGGACTTGCCTCTCTCCAAGTTTGGGCCTCAGCAAACCTGCCCCGGCTGCTCTGCTCCCCCTCCCCCCTTCCCAGGACTCCTGGTGGAAGAAGTGTTGCCTGGAAAATAACACTCACCGGGAGCTCCCTGTGGCTGGAGAGAAAGGCGGAGGGAACAGGGAGCACCCTCCCCAGCTGGCCACAGCACTGGGCTGTGTTCCAGGAAGAGCAAGATCAAGCACCCCGGCCAGGACCGCCCCAGGCCTCCAGCCCCCCTCCTCCCCACCGGCCGCAGCAAAGCCAGCAAGTCCAGTCGGTCAGGGAGCCCCAGACCCTCACTCTAGCAAAAGCCCAGCTCTCTTCTTACATGTGGCAACTTTCTTCTTAGATACTATCTTGGTGCCCCCCACCCCGCCCCTGCTACTTCAATTGGGAAAAGAGCCAAAGTGCTCCTAGGAGCAGATCCCACCACAGGCTCCACCCAGACCTCCTTTGAGGTCATACTGGGAGGCTGCAGGTGAAGCGAAGACAAGGGGACTTTTTCCTTGGCTGAGAAAGCTGACTTCCTCCCACTCACGTGAGCAGTTCCACCTAAGGCCTGGGCAGATAGGTTCCTGAGAGCACAATCTGAGCTCTGGGAAGTTGAGCCCTTAACCCTTGGCTGCAGGGACAGATCTCTTGCAAAAATTCACAGGCACCAGGGTCTGGGCTGATCTAGGCTGGGGCATATCCCACAGATGTGCCCAGGGCTTAGGGGGTTTGAGATGAGCTTCATTTACACAAGCCCCAGTGCCCTCCGACCACAAAAGAGACGCCCCCTTTATTTCCTCTTCCCTGGAAGGGGCAAAAGGCAAACAGGAGCTGGGCATGGTAGGAACCTGTAAAATGCTAGCCGTCATCTGTTGAGCACCTACTATGTGCCAGTCGTTTTGCATGCAGAATCTTATTTAACCTTCGCAGCAATCCTATGAGGAATTATTATCATTCCCATTATATAGGCAGGGAAACTGAGGCTCAGGAAATTAACCAATGCCAAAGCCACACGGCAAGTGGGGAAGCTGGAGTACAAACCCAGGTCTGCCCAGGCCTGGTTCCTGTGCACCCACCAGGCTTCCTTCAGACTCACTGCCTAAGTTATTGTCCACACACCATCCAGGAATGATGTTCTGAGTGTGGGGGCGGAAGTAGGTGTGGACAAGTTTTGCTTGATGGCTCTGGAATCTGAATTGAGGCCCCATAACTATTATTGTTCCTGTGTGACTGTAAGAGCCCCTGTAAGTGAACGTGTGTTTGGGGTGGAGGGAGGGTGATCCAGATTCCAAATAGCAGTTTCCAACACCAAAGTTATGCTGTAATGCTTCTGATTCATAAAATGAGCTCACAGTCTCAGGGTATCCTGAATGCTGCTTCGAATGCAAATGCAGATCCCGTAAGTAAGAACTGGGGATTTCAGCACACTCCACCCAGCTCCCATCCAGCTCGTGGAGTTTTAGTTCAGCCACACACAGAGCGATCCTGTGCGGAAGCTACTCTTCCAACAGAACTCGACCCCTGGATGCATTTCCTGCAGCCTCTGGGATGTCAGGGAAGACGGGAGCCCCCGGGCTGCTTCTACACTAATGCACACACACAAGCAGGAAGGGTGCCAATTGGCCTGGTTAAAGGAAATGCCCAGGTTAGCAGATTCCCAGGCAGGAAGCTCCAAACTGTTTCACCCTGAGGTCCAGCTGGGGGCAGGATTACTGGGACACACTCTCCAGAATGCCAGTCATAGGGCAGTGCCAAGAGACTGGTTCACCAGCACATGGACCAACCCTTTTTTTTTGTCTTTTTCTAGGGCCGCTCCTGCGGCATATGGAGGTTCCCAGGCTAGGGGTCGAATCGGAGCTGTAGCCACCGGCCTACGCCAGAGCCACAGCAATGCAGGATCCGAGCCGCGTCTGAAACCTACACCACAGCTCACGGCAACGCCAGGTCCTTAACCCACTGAGCAAGGCCAGGGATCGAACCCACAACCTCATGGTTCCTAGTCGGATTCGTTAACCACTGTGCCACGATGGGAACTCCTTTTTTTTTTTTTTTTTTTTTTTTAGGGCCACACCCAAGGCATATGGAGGTTCCCAGGCTAGGGGTCGAATCGGAGCTGTAGCTGCCGGTCTACACCACAGCCACAACAACATAGGATCCAAGCCGCATCTGCAACCCACACCACTGCTCATGGCAACGCCAGATCCTCAACCCACCGAGCAAGGCCAAGGGATCAAACCTTCGTCCTCATGGATGCTAGTCATTCATTTCCTCTGAGCCATGACAGGCACTCCTTGCTCAACTAATACATATTAAACACCTACTAGGTACTGGACACCGTGGGAATAACACAGGGGATATACTAGAGGCTACAATCATACTGAAAATGTGCCTTCAGGATTTGATATATTCGTAGTAACTCACAAAATCCTCACCACAACTCTATGCAGAAGGTACAGACTCTAGCTCCCAGTTTATGTTTTAACCACCGCACTACAGTATGTACACAAATGACTGCATAAGGTGGAGATGAGTGTTCAGAAGAAGGCTAAGTCTTCTCCAAAGGAATGCCCTTTGAAACAGGATTAGAAGGATAAGCAGGAAGCTCCCAGCCACTGGTGGCCATGAGCAAGGTTGACTTCTGGGAGACCCAACTGCAGGAGAGGGGCTATCAAGGCCAAAGATTGCTGGACTGGGCCCAAGCCCCCTCCAGGACACTGTCCCGTGTGTCCCCTCCCCCAGTCCTTCTACTCAAGAGCTCAGAGGCCACTGGGCAGCCCTCCCCTGAGTTCTGCAGCCTTCAGCTGAAATCTGTGACTGCATATTGTCTCTTCTTCATTTGTTAAAAGCAGCAGCCTACAGGGCTAAACACTGGAGCTATTTTTAAATCCCACATTTAAAAGTTGAACTCTCATCCCCATGGGCACTCCAGGGTACTCTTTCTTAGGGTGGGGTGAGGGGCTGACAAAGCCAGGGGGAGTGTAGGGACCCTCCAGGTTCTTGGCTCCCTGTCCCCGTGGGAACTACTCAGACCAGAGTAACCTCCCAGAGACCAATCCACTTAGAGTGGAGACTGAGTCAGAGCCATGCAATGAGATGGTTTATCACAGTAGTTGAATGTTTACACCCCTACCATTCACTGTCCAGAGCAGGAGGAAAAAGAGGACCCATGAATTTCCAACCTGGGACGGAGTCTCCCTTCCCCTTCATCCTGAAGCCCTCCAATGGCCTGTGAAACGGGTGCATTTCTCTGATGCTAAAGGGACACGTGCCTCACCATCCCCAAGAGGTTCTGGAACAATCCTGGTGGTTTTCTTCCCTCAGTGGGGGCCCCACAGGGAGGAGAGGCTTCTCCTTAGAGCTATGGCTCTTCCATCCTCACCAGGCCTCCAGTCTCAACCCTGAAGCCGCAGGGCCTGGAAGAGGCCAGACCTCCAGGCTACCACCAGGCCAGACTCCCCCTACTGGGACGAGCCGGACCTCCCCTCCCCCCAGCCACAACTGCCAACAGGGATCCCCTGCACACACGTGCCAAGGCGGCCTCTACAGTCACCCAGGGTCGGCCAGCAGCCAGCTCTCCCTATCCCATCCTCCCCTGAGCAAGGATGGCACACAGGTCCCAGGTGGGGCGATGGAAGCAGGAAGTAGTCACCAAAGTTGTGACCAATAAAGTTTTAAGTGGGGGCAAGTAACTTCCCCTTTTCATCCTTCCAGCAGCTCACTCTGGAGGCTGGGATGGAATATCCAGTCCTCCAGGTCTGCCTTCCTGAGGCTTGACAGCCCCAGGCCCCTATCCTGAAGCTGGGGGCGGGGGGGTGGGGGGGCGCGGGGGGTCTAGGATGGCTAGAGGTGCAACCCGGTGCGCACGGTCCAGGACGTGTGAGTTGGAAGGAGTATGATCAAGCCAGCTTGTATGCAGGGTCCAGACAAAACCTGGCCTCCCGAGTTCCGCACAGGCGCTACCAAATGCAGCACAAGGAAAGGCGACCGGGAGAGCTCCGCAGGCCGCGGCGGTGCGGAGCGGACGAGGGGATGACAGGTCTGAGGTGCTCCAGGAGTCGGCAGCGCCCGGGGGCGCGGGATCAGGCCAGCCCGCCTGCCCGAAACGCTCCAGCTTAGGCCTCTGCTGCACTAGCTCCGCTTGTCTGCCACCCCTACATCTCTGTTCCCCAACTCCCGACGCAGAGTTTCCACGTCCACGTTCCCGTGCACATGGGAAGGCAAAGGGGATCCCGTGCCTAATTTCCGCAGCTCGTGAGCCCCTCCCGCGCCTCCCGGCCCTGGGCTCTGTCACGCAAGCGGGTCTCTGAGGACACCACATTTCGCTCAGGCGGAGGAGGAGCAGTCGTATTCCAGAGCCGCGACCGCGGCCGCGGGCCCGGCGGCTTGGGAGGGTTTTCCTGCCGGGGCCGCGCCCGGGTGGGCGGGAGCCGCGCGCGAGCTGCGTAGCTGCACAAACACGGCGAGTTGGCGCTGCACACGCAGCTGCGGCCCGGGGGTGCGGGCCTCCGAGGGGCGGGTGGCAGGGCGGCAAACACACGCACACACGCACGGCTCCCACGGCCGCCCCGGCCGCAGAAGTTGTCGCGCCGCGCTCCCCACAGCCGCGCGCCCCCGCTCCGGGCCGCGCCTGCAGAGCTGCAGCCCGCGCACCCAGCCGCCACTGCTTGCGCGCAGCCCGGGGTCCCTTGGTCGCCGCCGCCAGGGAAGGCTCAGCGCCGAGCCGCGTGCAGGCCTCGGTCGCCGGCTCGGCAGCCCCACTTACCCCGCTCGTGCCCGAGCTCCGCCATTGGTTTGTTCCCCTTCCGCCGTGAGCCGCCGCCTTCGATCGCCTCCCAGACTCCAGCCGACTGCACGCACTCCCGATTTTAAAAACAAACAGGCGCCGCCGCCTCCCCGCGGCGCTCGCACGGCTTCCGCCAGCCCGCGCCTCCCGAGGCTGGGAAGTTTGCTGGCAGGGCCCGGGCGGGACGCGCGGGCTGTCACCCCTCGCTCGCGGCGCAGGAGCCTCGGCGCACCCCGCGCCAGTGGTGTCCGCCTCGCGATTGCTCTCCCTCCCTCCGTGTCACCCCCAGTCCTGCGATGCAGTGTCAGGATTGCACTGCTCTGACTCATCGGTTGAGCTCACAGCTTGAAAAAAAAGAGAGAGAGAGAGAGAGCGAGAGAGAGCGAGAGGCAACAGCGAAGGAGGAGGACTCTGGCGTGCTACAAAGGATTGCACAACTCAGGGCTGGGAGCGCGGAGCGCCCAGCGGCCGGCCGGCGCGCGCGGCACCGCGGCGAGCAGGAACCAGCTCTACCACTTCATCAGCACAACTGTCTCGGGTCGGCCTCTCAGCCAGCAGGCCCGGCGCCGCCCACTTCCTGCGACCAAATAAGGCTCGGGAAGGCGTCTTTAAACCTCCGGCGGCTGTCGGGGCTGGGGATTTCCAGCAGACCTCACCTCCACTCCCGAGTCAGTCGCCACCCTCCCCCAGCCCCGGCCGGCGCCCCCGACGGCTTTGCTGGAACCGTCAGGCCACGCGGCTCGTCCCTTTCACACCAAGGTCAGGAGGAGACGGTGACGAAATGTTTGGAAACCCATCGGGCCTGCCAGGAAAGTATGTGTGTGATGTTGGGGAGGACACAAGTCGCTTTCTTCCACAAAGAAAACTCTGGTTTGGGATACGGCAAAGCATGCACCGTCCTCGCCAAGGCACTTTATTAACCGTCTCCCCAAGTTTCACTTTTTGGATTATCAGCGTCCTAGTGGTGTAAAGGTTATTGAGAAACTGGTCTTAGCCCCTATAAAAGACCCATATCTCAATTACTTTGGTGCTGAAAGCTCCTGGGTTTAATCCTGGAGACTGAGGCCAGAGCTGGGCAGCTTTTCACTGCATATCTCTCTTTCCCCTCCTTCCCTACCCTCCCTGATGCCTCCTCAACTGGCGGGAAGATGGGAAACATTTCTGCTATTCAGGAGGTTCTTGCTGCCCACCCTCCACCCCACCCCCGAAACAATGAGGCTCCAGGAGCCAAAAGAAAAGTCCTGAGCAGGGAGCCCTTTTTTTCTGGCTCCTTTTTGTTTCTCCCAAGGAGATGGGTCAGATGGAGATTTTTCTTTGAAGGAAAAGCTACTGAACACTATACTGTGTCCTGGCACCTGCTTTTCCCCTGTGGCCAGTCCTGAGAAGCAGGTGCACACCCTGCTTTCTCAAGGGGAAAGAGAGGGGCAGCAGAATGTAATTCTCTCAGTCCCTCTGAGCCCGCCAGGCAAGGACTTTCTCCACCAAGCCCCTCCCCCGGCCTCCAGGGGATAACAGAGCCAATGCTGATACTTTCTGACTAGAAACCTTCCAATAACCACACTTGCTCCCAAGGGGTATGACCTTCCTGTCCTCTTCCACCCCTTTGCTGGCAGGGGCACCTGTGTGTATCTGGAGCTCACACCTTACCCAGGGGGAAAAGGAATTATTTGCATCATGGTCTGCATGGCATGACAGACATGTCACAGTAATGACAACTTAGTCTTATTATAGGCAAAATAAAGATAATTATGCCAGGGAACTGGACCGGATGACCTCTTAAAATTCCTACCAGTTTAAAATCCATGATTCTGTCATAGTAAAAAATGAAGGGGGGGAGCCAGGGAAACCCACAAAGAAAAGCCCAGACTCTTGGATTTAGCATCTGCTCTGACAGTATTGTTCCTGACAATTCTGAAAGCATGTCCCCACACACAGCCTTCTTAGCAACCCTGTGTGTGAGGGCGTCTCGGCCTGCTCATTGTATGGATGAGAACACTGAGGTTCAGAGAGGTGGTGTGACTTGCACACGATCACAAGGCAAGCCTATAGTTTTTTCCTCCTCTCTGTTCCTCTTCCCAATTCCCCCAGAGGAAGGCAGTGAGCAGCTGAGGGACTGGGGTGCTTAGGCATGCAGGCCCCTAAGTAGAGGCTAGACTTTCTCGGGCCTCTTGGCAGAGGCTCAGTATAAAGCCTTTTTGTTTTCTCTATTTGTTTTGTTTTGTTTTGTTTCTCCCACTGACACCTCATCCAAGTGAGGGAAGCAAAAGCCAAGCCATTTGGTCTCCACTGCCACTGCTGCCAGTTTCCTCTGCAGACCTGCAGGTGTCCTGACCTCCCCCAGGCCCAGAGCCAGCCCCCAGAGAGCCAGTGCAGACCAGCCCAGGGAGGTTCCCCACCAAGCAGAACCTCGGCTGGGGAGCACATTCCTCGAAGAACCTGCCGCCATGGAGCCAGGGCCTGGGCTCCAGGGAACAAGAGGGAGCCACTCCAAAGGGCACTCCTCAGCCTTGTCCCGTCAGGACTTCCTCCCTGTCCCACGCTGGGCTGCTGGGCCAGGCCCAGGAAATAGCACAGGGAGCAGAGGTAGATGGCAGGATGCATGAGAACCTGAAGTTGGTGACCTGGAACAGCCCTGCTGGGGCAGCACATGTTTTCACCCCAATTCAGACTTCCAAATGCAGGTCACCTCACAAAGGAAGCAGAGAGGAGAAGGGGCATGTGCCTGTGTCGGGGAGGAGGGCCCAAGACGGTCCCAGATGGCCTGTGCCTGGCAGGAGAAGTCTCCCTCCCAAAGGCAGGCAGATGAGGATGTGTAAAGAAAGCTGCAGCTCTTCCGGGAAAGCCCTGGAGGTCAGTTTTGCTGCAGATATGACAGTGCAGAATCACTGACGTGTGAAGTGAAAGTTTTGGTTTTAGAAGCTCCAGCTCTTCCTACAGCAGCAGCTAAGAAGGGTGATCTTTGGGGAAGGGGAAGGGGAAAAAAAAAAGTGGTGGTCCAGGGACCTTAAGAACACAGCGAGCGTTTCTGTACCATCAAGCTTCTTTACAAACTGGAGGAAAGAAAGGAGTACAGAGCTCCCGTTCCCAGCAAGTGATGGCTGAGAAGCGCTCCAGGAAGCAAAGAACCCTAGACAGGATTCCAAACCCTGGGTCCCAGTGATGGCAGAAGAAGCCATTAGAGAGGCTTGCCAGAACCACATCAGCTCTCTGGACTCCGCTCAGACTGATCCCTCACTGCCCTGAGCGGTCATCACCAGTGTCCACTTCTGGGACAAACTGAGACCATTAAGAAGCTTCCAAGGCTGATGCTCTTGGGATAGACCATGACGGAAGATAATATAAGAAGAGGAATGTATATATACACGTGTGACGGGGTCCCCTTGCTGTACAGCAGAAATTGACACAACACTGTACCTCAACTTTAATTTTTAAAAAATAGAATTGCAGAGGAAAGAAGGGCTCAATTCAGGCTCCCAAAAGTTCTTTTCTAAGTCTTTTTTGAAAGCAACCAAAAGACAATCAAATGACATTTTAGGAGAAAAAAAAAGAGAGAGAGAGAGAAGCTTCCAAGGGTGAATTTTGTGGTATGTGAATTATATCCCAATAAAGCTGTTATTAAAAGGAGAAAAGAGTTTCCAAGGAAGCCAGATTCTCACCCCCAACCACCTGCCTCTATTAATGTTCTGCTTCCATCATTCATGATTTAAGAGGCATTTTCAGAGTACCCGTTGTGGCGCCATGGAAACAAATCTGACTAGTATCCATGAGGATGAGGGTTTGATTCCTGGCCTTGCTTAGTGGGTTAAGGATCCAGTGTTGCCGTGAGCTGTAGTGTAGGTCACAGACATGGCTTGGATCCCCTGTTGCTGTGGCTCTGATGTAGGCCAGCAGCTGCAGCTCCAATTTGACCCCTGGCCTGGGAACCTCCATATGCCACCTGTGTGATCCTTTAAAAAAAAAAAAAAAAAAGACATTTTCTTCACCCCAAACTCTATGCCTACTTTCTTGTCCTTTTTCCACTGTCCTTTCTCTGTCAGGCCTTTTCATCAAGGCGAGCACACATGGTTGCTCAAGTGAATAACCAACCTTTGCAGGAATGTGGGGAACTGGGGGTACAAAGACCTTTGAGGAAATCACAAGGCCACAATGCTGGGTTCTTTACGTCTCTTATGTTCCCTGTGTCCCTGTTGTCATTTCCCTTTTCAGAATACAAGTATTACCTCTCAGACCTCATTACGTACAGTTACGACGGAAGAAAGAGAAGGTTGTAGAAAGAACCAGGACTGAGTTTGGGTCCTACCTGCCTGAAGCCCGTCCACAGTGTGATCTTAGGAAAGTTGACACGTTCTCATGTTTTGGGTCCCTAAGGGATGCGTGTAATTATTTGCTGCACAAACAATAAAAGAATGCCTACCTTCTAGAGACTTTGGAGAATCACAAACACAAAAAACTACCTTATAACTGTATCATGCTTATGTGCCTGTAAGAGGTTACTTTTTTTTTTTTTTTTTTTAACTGTTTTAGCCTATATCCCTTTCTCCCAAACCTGGCTTCTCCCTTTCAAGAACTTAACCCAGTCAATATTCTTTTTCCTCTAAAACAAACAAACAAACAAACAAAAAAGCCAAAAAAAAACCCCAGATCCACCCCCACTAAACTCAGGGTGACCCTCTGCTGGGCTCCATCCAAAACTGACTCAGGGACCCATCCCGGTATCTCTCCAGGCTTCTGCACAGTTCCCGCCCTTTGTGTCCTTCCCACCAAGCTTCTCCTCAGTGCGCCCACCCATCCTGAACAGGGACACTCCTTTGACACCTGAGTCTTCTCTTCACCCCTTTTTACCACGTCCTTTCCGAGGGAGCAGGGAGCTTATAACCCCAGCCATGAGGTTAAGCCACCGTGTCCTGAGAGGTCCCACCCTGTCTTCTCTTTAAGTCCCACACTGTCTTCTCTTTCACCCTTGAAAGCCCAGGGGGCCTCCGCCCCAGTTCACATTTACCTCACCTGTTCCGGGGCAGGGCCACGCCTGCCACAGCAGCCCACAGCTGTCCCCATCCAGTGCCCACCCACCCCCCGCCACCTACCCCACCTCCACCTCCCTCTCTCACAGGCCTGGGCCAGGTTCTGAGTGCCTTTGTCAAGCCTGAGAGGGAGATTCTGCAGATGTCCCCAGTTGCTGCTGTCACTCTGGGAGAGACGTCTGGCTGGGTATAGAGAGAAGGACAAAACAGGTGTGGCCGCCAGGGAGGGCAGGCCAGCAGGGCCACGGGGACAGAAACTCCCTTTCTTCACAGAACCAGAGCTGTCAGCTTCCCAAAGACCTCTTTTCTGCAAGCCCCGCATCCCCTGCAGAACTAGCCCCCGACAGACTCCTTCTCTGGTTGTTCTCTGAAGCTCGGCTGTCCTACCTTGTGTCTGTGCACCGGGAGGAACTTAGACCTCCGAGAGCGAGTATGTGCACTGAGCATGCTTTAACGCAGTATTTTGTAAATGAAAACGAATACAAATGCTGCATCTTGAACTAGAATGCAAACTTCACATTCAGGGGAATGTACAGGCTGAGACTTGAGTCCAAATCTTGGCTCACACCGGCTGGATGACCTTGAGCAAGTTATTCAACCACTTGACTTTTTTTTTTTTTTGTCTTTTTAGGGCTGCACCTGCAGCATACGGACGTTCCCAGGCTAGGGTTGAATCAGAGCTGCAGTGTAGCCACAGGCCTAGACCACAGCTCACAGCAATGTCAGATCCTTAACCCACTGAGTGGGGCCAGGGATGGAACCCAAGTCCCCATGGATACGGGTCAGGTTTGCTACCACTGAGCCCCAACAGGAACTCCCCACTTGATTTTCTCATGTGCAAAATGGGGAATGATACGTAAGAACTTAAACAGTGTCTGGGGGTCCCCTTGTGGCACAACAGGTTAAGTATTTGATGTTGTCACTGCAGCAGCCCAGGTCGCTGCTGTGGCATACCTTGGATCCCTGGCCCGGGGAACTTCCATATGCCACAGGGGTGGCCAAAACAGACAAACAAACAAACAAATGACCCAAAACACAACAAAACAAAAAAAGGCATCTGGTGTATAATAAGTCTTTTATAAATGTTGGCTACCATTTTTTCTCATCTCCCAACTGATCTTCTAGTCTTGCACACTTAACCATCTACACTGACACCAGAGTGATCACAGCCCTTTTCAATAGCTCCCCTCAGCTACTGCAAAAGCTGACACTGTTAGCCAGACTGTACGGCGCTTACACTTCTGGAATGATCCAGCTCTGCTCTACTTTCCAGCCCAAGGCCCACACAGCCAAACAGCCCGAAGTTCCCAATATGCTTGCTTTCTCACATATGCTCCTCCCCCCTTCACTTTCGTCCAAAGTTAAATTAAACACACACCCTGGTCTTGATTTGAGCTTCATGGCGATTCTTCCAAGAAGCCTCCCTTGACTCCTCCAGGCAGAGAATGGCCACTGGAGTGTACACTGCAGGAGCCCTCTCAGGGCTCCTTTATCAGTTTGGTGCAGCATGTCCCAGCTACTGTGAATGTCGGCTGCTAAGGGCTCACAGCTGACCCCTCCTCAGAGATCACCTTTGTTGGGAGAGAGCACTGCAGCCAATGATTGAGTGGGAGGGTTGCAGAGGAGGGGGTCCAAAAGGTCAGCACCCCCTTGCCTCCAGGGAGGATAAATCTGCAGTGGTGCAATTCACATTGCAGGGCTCCCTGAGGGAGCTGGCTGAAGCTAGCTCCAGCTGCAACACATTCTTCCTGGCGTAGCTTCTTCCTCAATCCAAATCGGCTTCCCTCATTCCCTTCTTCCTGAGAAGAGGTCCTAAATCAATCTCAGGCACCCCAAACTGTCTCGGTCTCTGTCCCTAAAGATCAGAACAGCCACTCTCTTTTATTCCCATGGCCTCCTCTGTTTACCTTGACTCCATCTCCTACACACTGTCCTAGCACTGCTTCCTGCGCCGTGGAGTTAAAATAAAGGGCACAGCCTAGATCCTAGTCACCTTGTAAGCACCTGACCATGGTGAGTGCTGAGTTAATGCTTGTTGATAAACGCATGCATAAAATTATGTTTGTGAAAAGCTGAGGTAAGCCATAAAATGTAACGATTATCACTGCTTTCCTTACTATTTCATTTTTTTTCATTCTAAAATGCACATTCCCTCCCCCATTTTACTAGCTCTGAAATCAGGATACATCTGACAATTGAGAGCACATTATGGTTTAATCAGAAGCAACTTTCATAGCTGTGCATAAAATAATGGTGTTGGGTTCTTGGGGGTTTTTTTTGGCCGCCCCGCGGCATATGGAGCTCTGGGGCCAGGGATCCAAGCCGCAGCCTCAAACGAAGCAATGCTGGATGCTTAACCCATTGTGCTGGGCCGGGAATCAAACCCACATTCCGGCTCTCCCAAGACGCAGCCTATCCTGTTTTGCCACAGAGGGAGCTCCAAAAGAATGGTCATTTTATAATCACAGGCTTCTTTGGTTCAATGGTGTATATTATTTTCATCATGATTGCTATTACTATTACTACTGCTACTGTTACTCCTCCTGAGATCTCCTGGGTTCTGGAGACTTCAGGGCAAAGTCCACAGAGCTTAAGTCCCCATTACCTGAGCTCTGGAGCTGTCGGGCAAGTTCTCATAAAGTGAACTGCGGTTCCCCAGGGATCATAGGACCCCTGTGTCTGGACACCTAGGGAAAGTCCCATGAAAGCAAGGTGATGTAGGACAAGCTTTGGACTGGGAGCCGGGAGAACAAAGATCTAAGACTAATTCTTGCTCATTTTCTGGATGACCCCACACAAGACCTAGGAACACGTTTATTGAGCACCAACTAAGCCTGACACAATGTAAGCCCAGTGGATCTACCCAGCACCCTGAGAGGAAGCCATCACCCTCATTTGATAGACAAGGAAGCTGAAGTTCAAAGAGCTTAATCCGGAGTTCCTGTTGTGGCTCAGCGGAAATGAATCCGACTGGCATCCATGACGATGCCGGTTCGATCCCTGGCCTCGCTCAGGGGGTTGGGGATCCAGCGTTCCCATAAGCTGTGGTATAGGTCGCAGATTAGGCTTGGATCCTGAGTTGCTGTGGCTGTGGCATAGGGCAGCAGCTGTAACTGATTCAATCACTACCCTGTGGACTTCCATATGCCGTGGGTGCAGCTCTAAAAAGACAAAAAAAAAAAAAGTTAAACAGCTCTTCCAAAGTCAGACAGGTGGAATTTCACCACTGGGCTCTCTGGGTCCTTCTCTGCTGTACAAGGATGCCTCTCTGGGCCTGCGCTTGCCCAGTAAAAAAGTCAAATAATGAGGGGTCACAGACTGGAGACGCACAAGCCATTCTCACTCCCAGATATAGCATATTTGACTCAATGAATGTGTTTTATTTTAATAGAATTACATTTATTGTCAATGTTTATTTACATCAGGAGATTTAAGCTAAAAATCAGAGTTTCTAGTTTGCCACGAAAAAAACTGGAACACTGGCCACACTCCCTCCTTCTTGGGGTTGCAGCCAAGCAGCAGCACAAAGGGCATGGCCTTCTAAAGGAAACAGCACTGCCACAGGAGGCACCGCGATGGGGCACACGCAGGTTCCACCCCTTCTCGGGCCATGGGTCACGGTTGTTTATCATCCCTCTTGTGCTGCTTTCTTGCACCAGCCGGCCTCTGCTATTGCGATCCCCCCCATTCCCTACAGGCCTTTGAGTGGGTGACCCTTACACCGGATGAACTCCAGCGCCCTCTCCAGCCCTCACAACCTGTGGCTCCTCCCAAAATCTCCCAGCTCGGCCCTCTTCCAAGGAGGTCACTTATGACCCACTCAGACAAGCAAGTGCTGCTTTGCACCTACCTCCCCTCTGCCTCCATCGCAGCCCACCCCCCGCCTGTCCCTCCCAACCTCTCCCACTCCCATCCCCATGCCCACCGCGCCAGCCAGTCTGAGCCATGCGGGCAATGGAGGGAGCGGCTGCGGTGGTGAACCAGGCAGGTGTGGAGGTGAGTGAGCCTGGGTCAAGGGGCGGGGCCCCACCCAGGGAGGGAGGCTGGAGGAAGGCAGGACTTCGTATTTCCCAACAGAAAAGTGGCTCAAGGAGATAAATGTGAGTGGGGAGGTTCTGCAGCCCCAGAAGACGAGCAGGGTTTGACACGGACGGAAACATGAGCAGTAAGTCATCAGGAGGAAAAATGTACTGTCTCAGCAGTAGTTTAAGATATGCAAATTAGAACACCATTAAGGACCCATTAAGGCCAGAGTCAACCTGAAAATCAGTAAATAAACAAGAAAGCTGCTACTGGCAGGGTCATCAGGAAACAGCTGCACATACATTGCTGTGCCATTATAAGCCATTCAAATCTTTCTAGAATTAGTGTGGGGGGGTTTCTTTCCATTTTTAAAAATTTTATTAAAGTGTAGTTGCTTTACAATGTTGTCATCTTTCTAGAATTTGATTCGGCATTGTGTGGCAAGTGTTTCAGACTTGACCAGGCAATTATGGTCAGGGGACCAGAACCCATGAAAACAATTTAAAATGCCACCACAAAGGAGTTTTTACAAAAGATGCTCATAGCACCTGTATAAAGACTCCCCAAGAGGAAATCCATTCATATAAACAATACGGTATAGTAACAGAACGAACTATGAAAGGATTGACATAGAGAAAAAATCTGATGAAACCATTTGATGAAATCATGCTAGGCGACAGAGGCAGTAGAGAGAAAGCATAGAGGTAGAATCATAAAGTTAGAACTTCCACAGGATCACTGGCAGCTATCGGAGGAGAATTCAGAACAATGTAAATTGCTAAGTTGTACTGTTTACTCTGCTAAGTGGATCTAGTGGGTTCAATAATGATGTTGCGATGACGATGCTATGGACGATATAAAGGCCATTGAACAGGATTTCCTCAGCATAAAAATACCCCAGCCCGGGTCCCAGGGCACAGGTAGGCTCAGGCCCCAGGCTTGATGAGGAAGGAAGAAGGAATGTAAACTAGGAGAGGAGGGGTTATGACTGTGGGCAGGGGGAGGGCCCCAGAGCTTCCCTTATCAGGAGAGCCCTGAAAGACACCTCTCATGAAAGAATCAAAGTTACACAAATAAACCCACACCATTTAACCCCCAACGTCCTGAGTGCTAACTCTTACTGCTGCATTTGCGCTCTCAATTTTACTAATACCTTATTTCAGCAACTTCAGAGGTGACACTGGTCCTCTTTGCGGGCTAGCCTAGGAACCCAACCACCATTTATAGCATTGTTTCTATGGAAATGTGTTTCAAGCATCAAGAAATTGAGCTGCTGACAACCCTGGGGCACACACGTGGTCTCTAAATTAGGGAACTGAGACGAGCAGTTATAGCTGGGTCCTGGGCTCAGGAAGGCAGCTTGCTTGTTACTTAGATTCTGTGTCAGTTAATACACCACCAGCCATGATCCGGTTGGAGGTGGCCCCCGGTCCCTGGAGGGGGTGGGGATGGGACCACAACATCTAGGCATGAACACCATACTCTAGGGAAGCACATGGATACCCCTCACACCCACCCCTGCCTCCAAACCCACCCCCAAGCCTCCGTGTTCTGGAAGACGGGAACCTGGCCTGAGCACCCCTTGTGAGTATCCAGGCCAGCCCGGCGCCAACACACTCTCCAGTTTCGCTCTGACCCTGGCAAACCTCCAGCTACAAGGCCCTATTTCAGTCTGATCGTGGAACAACAAACTCCAAATCTTTGACAATTCTGGAATCAGGCTTTAGCGGATATATGCTTGTGATAATCCATCTCTCCACACGTTCTGTTGTGGAGGCTTCTGTGTTAGCAGGCTCCAACCTGCCCAGGGCTCTCCAGCTCCCACCCACCTCGGGAGTCCAAACAATACAAGGAGTCTCCACTTCCCGCCCTGGACTGCCCTAGTCACAGGGAAAGAATGATCATGGGCCCTCCAAACAGACACTCTGTGTGCAAGGACGTGCCCCCCACCAAGAACCAAAGGCTCCACATGGGGAGGCAAACCCAAGAGGAGTGGTGGGTCAGAAGGCCGTTCACTAGGCGTCCCAAGGTTCTGAGATGCCAGAGATACGAGCAGGTGGTCAGAAGGTGATCAGAAGACAGTCAGCTGCTCGGCCACAGGCCACACCTGCAGCTGCAAGTCCCAGCAGAGTTCATGGCAAGATGGGAGCGGTCAGAGGGCCCAGAGAGCCAAGCCAGAGGTAGACTGGATGCATGGGGGGAGGGGGGGGGGGCTTTATGAGGCTGGCACTAAAGGGCAACTCTGAGTTTCACCACTCTAATAAAGATGAGCCACACTGCAAACACCCAAGACATGAATTCACTGGGGCTCCATCTGGGTCAGGCAGGGCTGCAGGAGGTCAGTTTGCAAAGCATACCCTCCCGGCTCCCTGCCTGTGTGAACTGCAGAAGAAAGAATCTGCCTCCCTCTGCAGCTGGGCCTGCAGGACCAGGCAGCCTCAAGGCGAGTGGGCGGCTCAGAGCCAGAGCTTCAGGGCCACACGTGCTCGCTGGGCTGGTTCCCTGGAAACCCAGGTGTGAGCAATCACCTGGGCTCTGAGGCCACTTGGGGATCACCTGCACCAGGCAGCGTCCACCCTGGGAACCCTGAAGTTACACAGTTAGCCAGCCTATGAAGTCAGGCTTCTGGTTCCTAAAAGACTCAGTTAGCCAATCTGAGTTCGCCAGCCCCTGCAGTGCTGGTGGCTGATAAGACACAGCAGTTCCTTCTTTTAGGTGGTAACAGATGAGAGGCTTGGAGTCCCTCCCCCTGGCCTCCCTCCCACTCAGATCCAAAGACTTTGATACGTTAAGGTCTTTTTAAAAGAAAAGGATACAATATATAAAATACAAGTGTATATTATACAAGTATTATAAAGTATATTACTATACATTGTATAATATATAAAAGTATATAAAATATAATATATATAAAGTAATTTCAAACACTCCATTCATAACCACCTCACCTAAATCTTGCATTTACCTTATGCCAATTTTTTTAATGATTTTTTTTTTCCATTATAGCTGGTTTAGTGTTCTGTCCATTTTCCACTAAACAGCAAGGTGACCCAGTCACACACACATGCATGCATTCTTTTCTCACATTATCCTCCATCATGCTCCATCATAAGTGAACTTTATGCCAATTTATACCAGAGCCAATGTAATCCATTTTCATACACTCATCAAGTGTCTGCACGATTTCACCTGCTAAAACAGAAACCATCTTTTCACGAAAATTCTTCAACATTTTCCCATGAATCCCTATCGTCTTCATATCAATTGAACAACGGCACAATATTCCACTGAGTCTAGGTGTCACAGATTACACAGCCTTGTGGAACACTCAGGCTATTTACAGTTTTTTGCTATTTTAAACAATGTTGCTATAAATATCTCTGTGCGTATAGCTCTTTTCCTTTCTAGAATTATTTCCTTAGCATAAATTCCCAAAAGTAAAACTAATATGTGAAAGGAAATTAACATTTTTATAGCTTCAGGTTCTACATTTTAAAAATACATTGTTCTGTACGTGTTACCTGGACTATTTTCCAAAGTAGTTTACCTGATGGCATCTCCAATCAATCAAGGTCTACCCTTAAAATCCACTTTTCCCAACTCCCCAGTGGGTCAGGCATCCGGAGCACAAACCTCATGGGTTTGTTTGTCTTTTAAGGGCCACAGGTGTGGCACATGGAGGTTTCCAGGCTGGAGATCCAACTGGAGCCACTGCTGCCCGCCTGCACCACAGCCACAGCAACGATATACCTGAGCTGTGCCTGTGACCTACACTACAGCTCAAGGCAACACCAGATGCTTAACCCACTGAGCAGGACCAGGGATCAAACCCGCATACACATAGATACTGGATGGGTTCGTCTGCTGAGCCACAGCAGGAACTCCCAAACCCCATGACTGAATGGAAATTGGAGGTGTCTCTATTGATTTAATGGGGAGGGATGAGGAAGGAGAGCAGAGATGTGGACAGGAAAGTGGAGAATGGATACGGAAAGGAGGAGGGGGCAGACCCCACGGAGGCAGATCCCCAAAGAGATCCCTCCCCTAACAGGCCAATACCTCCCGAGGACATCAAACCCACCCCACCACCCAAGCTTCCTCTGAGCTGATTTTCCAGGCCAAGAACAAAGACACACGTCAAGGGGTTCCTAAAGGAGGTTTTAGAAATACCATGTGCTTTCATGTTCTGGAAACATATTTTGCAAACAACAGAAGCCACGCGTTCATCAGCAGTCAAGGAGGCCCAACCATGCGTGGGCTCAGCCTCCAGGGAGACACAACTTGGAGAAAGAAACTCTCTTAAGAAAGAAAGTCCACCTCATCAGCCATGGCAGAAAAATGCTCCCCCATGGCTCTCTCTAAGTGGGTGCAGACCCCAGATAACTATTGAGAAGGCCCTTGAGAGGAAGCCCAGGTCCCACCGTGAGGCACCATAAAAACACCACCTGCCAGACTCCGTGCCTAGGCTGAAGGAATTTCTGAGCAGTAGAGAACCACGTGTGGTCTAAGTGTCTCATGTTAACAGACCCCAAGTGCCTGCTTTGGGGTTCCGGCTGCACCCCGCAGTCACTGTCAGGGGAGCGCTCCTCCTCCTCCTCTAACAGGAAGAGACACAGCCTGTCCTGACCAGGGCCCTGCTGAACGGGGCTTGCAGTTTAGGGCCTCAATGTCCCCTCTCATGGTCTGCCGACATGTTCTCCCTAATACCCTCTCCATGCCAAGCCAGCAGACAACGCAGGCATGGATGCTAAGGGTCCGCCAAGGGCAACTGGTGTTTATCTTTCTTCAAGGGTTGGGCTGATGGGGAGGGAAGTCTCTGTCACCTTTAAACCAGCTTCCCGCCACAGGGTAAGGGGGGGCCCGGGTGCTGGGCTTTGAGGCCCTAAATCCCCTTCCCACCCTCACCAGGGTCTCACTCAGGCTCAGAGAAACAGCAAAGCCACCACGACAGTCGCTCCACCAGCAGGTTCAAAGGGAGGCTGTCAGCTCACCAATCTCACGCACCCCCTGACCTAGGCCAGGTTCTGGGCCCACCCACTGCACCCTCACATCCCTCAAGGCACCCTCCCAGTCCCAGCACAGGACACCTGTGTGCCAGACACATGCCAGGCCAGGGAGGAGCTGCACACAGCTGATGCCAATGTCCTCCCGTGGGGAAGCCTGCCTGCAGATATGCCAAGTGGCAGCTCAGGAAGGCAGCAAGGAAGCAGGTGACTTCTGGTTGGTGGTGTGGGCGTCCGCCAGAAGGAAAAGGGCAGGGAGAATGTTCTAGGCAGAAGGACAATAATGCACAAGGCACATGGAAAACATACAGGCCATCCTGGGGGAGGGGAAGCATCAGGAGAAGAGGTACAGAGGTGGGCTGGGCACCAACGAGGCCCTTGGGAGCCCTTCTGAGGAGTGTGAGGTTTCTCCAGCAGGACCTGGGCAGCTCTCAAAGGTTTTTAAGAGGGGTAACACGATCAAAGCTGTGGTTTTTTGCTTTTTGGGGTTTTTTATCTTTTTTGTCCTTTTAGGGCCACTCCCACAGCATATGGAGGTTCCTGGGCTAGGGGTCCAATCAGAGCTGCAGCTGCTGACCTATGTCACAACCACAGCAATGCCAGATCCGAGCCGCGTCTGCGACTCACACCACAGCTCACGGCAACGACGGATCCTTAACCCACTGAGTGAGGCCAGGGATCGAACCCACAACCTCATGATTCCTAGTCAGATTTGTCTCTGCTGTGCCACCATGGGAACTCCCCAAAGCTGTGTTTTAATAAAGTAACTCAGATCCTTCAAGACTTCTTTTCCACTTCAATGTTGTTTTTAACATAATTCCATTTCATCTGGACAAAAATGGGCAAGTCAGTATAAACTGTGCCTGAGTCAACACTGGCTGGGAACTCTTCTGCTCCGTCCCTCCACCCGGGGGCCGCCCTGACCCCACGTGGGTGATCAGGCCTCAGCCTCCAGAATCACCTCCAGTGTGGGCTGCAAGAACCCGGCCCTTGACACACCCAGCTCCGTGGAGGCAGCAGCTCCCCATTTCCAGGCACCAGGGAAATGGTTTTGAAACACCGGCGGACACCACAGCCACGAGTCTTGTAGGTTCAGAACTGCATTTTCTTTTTAAGGGAAATTAATTCCTTGGTCTAAGGTTATTGGAAATGAATGACCAAGATTTCAGGCAAAGTGTCCTTCCTCTGAAGAGCTATAACTAGAGGATCCGAGGGCAAGAAGGGAGCTGGCACTCACCTAACCAACACCACCTCCGTGTTCGGATGCAGAAACCAGGCAGGGATGGGACTGGCGATGCTGACAGCCCCAGGCAGATGAAGCCCTAGCGCCCTTAGCTCTCTCTCAGGCAGGATATTGGCTAGAACATCTCCACTAGGGTGACATCTTCAGAACACAAAAAGGGCCAGTCCTTTGGCTTTGGACCTTAATCATTTCACAAACCAATCCTGAAGCTCAAACTCCAACCTCCAGTCAATAGCCAGGTAGCACCTCTCGCACATCTCAGGGTCTATGGGTCTTGCCCAACCCCAGCGGAGAAGCAGAATTCATGCTATAGCTGCCTGTTGGCCAGAGAGAGCCAAGCCTTGGCATCTGTCCTTACAAGGCAGCGCTGAAGTTTTTCCCAGTGGCATCAAATGTGCAGGGAGGGTCCAGATGCTGGGTGAGCTCTCTTTTCCACTGGAATCTTTCAGATTCCAGAGGAGAAATCCAACTGCTAATGAAAGGCCAGATCTCCACAGCACGTAAGAATCCTAAGGTTTAGCTGGAGACTAACGGATTCAGAAAAATGTCCAAAAAGATTAAGATATGGCAGTTCCCGTCGTGGCTCATCAGAAACAAATCTGACTAGTATCCATAAGGACGCAGGTTTGATCCCTGGCCTCACTCAGTGGGTTAGAGATCAGGCATTGCCGTGAGCTACGGTGCTGTTCACAGACTCAGCTCGGATCCTGTGTTGCTGTGGCTGTGGTATAAGCCGGCGGCTACAGCTCCAAGCTCCAATTCAACCCCTAGCCTGGGAACTTCCATATGCCACACACACACACACACACACACACACACACACACAAAGATACGGATTTTCAGTGGCTTACGGGGGCTGCCCCATCACCTCCTCCCATGTCCAGTACTTCCCAATCATCCCAGTCTGAGACTAGAATGGCTCTGGCTTCTGTGGTGGACACCTCTCCCAGGTTCCAGGAACTTGGCGTTGTGAGCCCTTGGAGATGGGAGAGTTCCACCTGCCACTGGGGAAGCTGTAACCTCTCCTCCCCAACAATGACAGCATGCGCATGTGACCTAAGCTGGCCAATAGGACGCTCAGCCTGGGCTCTGCCTCTGGATTGAGTGACACAAAGAGTCAGGGAGTTTTGAACCCATTCCAGAGGTGGTGGCAGCATTCAGGTTAGCTGGCAGCAGTGATGCCAGGCCAGTGGCATCATCATCTTGTCTTTGGTTCCAGCTACTCAACTTCCTACAGGTCCTGATTGATTCTGGAGCCTGCTTCTCCAGATTTCAGGATATTCAGTGAGTCACCAGATATCCTTCCAAAACATTCCTTTTCTTATTAATTTAGCCAGAGTCAGTATCTGCTGTTTACAGATCAAAGACCCGACTATCTCAACATGTTCTTCTACCTCCACACTGACTCCTCTGACCCCCTACACAACACCTATGCTCAAGCTTCTATCTTTTCCTCTGGGGACAGCGTTTCCTATATTTATTTTCTCTCTCTCTCTCTCTGTCTTTTTTTGGGGGCGACTCCTGTGGCATACAGAAGTTCCCAGGCTAGGGTCCAATCGGAGCTGCAGCTGCTGCCCTATGCCTATGAGTCACAGCAACTCAGGATCCAAGCTGCATCTACAACCTACACCACAGCTCATGAGAGAGGCCAAGGATCAAACCTGCATCCTCATGGATATGAGTGGGGTTTGTTACCTCTGAGCCACACAGGAACTCCAAGAGTCTCATTTAAATAATCACACATCTGAGAAGATCACAGCCGCCTGATAGTGGCAAATATGAACAAATGTGGTAAATGCTGAATAGAACAACCACCCTAAGCCTGGTTCTGACCAGAGGCCCCAATTTGCGGCCTTAGTATCAAATAGTAAAAGGATTACCACTCCCTTGGACTCTTCCCTATTTCCCCATCAGCTCAGGGAAAGGTGAACTTGGAGTCAAGAAATCTGGTTTCTAGAACGTGCACCTGTCACTCCAAACCTGGGGCAGGTGATACCTATTCTCAGGGAGGTTAAATCAAATGAGAAGCCCCCATGCATGGCAAAGCCCCAGTAACCTTCTAATTGCTAAGTCAATCAT
The DNA here is from genome assembly GCF_016906955.1 of Phacochoerus africanus. Lineage (NCBI taxonomy): Eukaryota > Metazoa > Chordata > Mammalia > Artiodactyla > Suidae > Phacochoerus > Phacochoerus africanus. The sequence goes on from NC_062552.1 coordinate 99,716,607, forward strand.
TCTTTTCAGTCCTTTCTTTCTTGATGTCCTCAATGATCACTAGTTGGTCAATTTCAACTCAGTGTGATACAGACTCACAGAGAATTTTCCCTCTACCGCGTGTGATACTAGCTGCACAAAATTGTGGTCCCTGATGTCATAAAATGCAAAGCTCCTTCCTCCTTTGGCTTCTGACACCATGCTCCCCTGGCTTTCTTCCTCTCTACTGGTTCCTTTCTGGTCTCCACTGCTGACTCCCTCACACTGTATCCCTTAAATGCTGATCCCCAATGCTTTCCACAGGTGGAAAGCATCTCAGCTCCCCAGCTCCAATCGCCTTCTGTGTTCTGGTGATTCCCGAGCATCTGTTCCAGAATGCCTGATAGACAGAGGGGGCTAACAGGAGGTAATCGGGTTTGTCTGGATATTGTCTTGAAGCCGTAGCTGCCCAGAAAGTAATCATTTTTACTTAAATGATATGTTTATTTGGAGTAGCTCGGTTAGAGTTCAAGGAGGGGGCAATGCCTCCTGCCCAGACTCATACGTCCAACTACCCACTAGACAGCTCCCCTGGATGTCCCGCAGGCACCTCCAACTCAACAGGGCCGAAATTAGACCCACTGTCTCTCTCCTAAAATCCACCCCTCCTCCTCCTCCATTTCAAGTGGAAACCCAAGCAAACACTTTGACTTCTCTCTTGCCCTATACATTTGGTGGGTCCTCAAGGCCTGTCAACCCAACGCCCTTGACACCTTCCTAATCCAGCTCCTCTTTCTCCCACCACCCTGGCACAGATGCCCATCTCACCCTGGGGACCTCCCACTGGTCTCTTGCTGCCCATTTTCCCATCTCCAGTCGATCCACCACATCACGTGAGTGAGCTTTCAAAAAGGAAATCTGATCCTCTCTCTCTCATACACACACACACACACACACACACACGCCATCGGCCCTCAGTGGCTTCCCACTGCCCTCAGAGTAAGATCCAAACCTCTTCACTGACACAAATGACTGGCCCATGACCTGGCCCCTGCCTGCCCCTTCCTACACCCTCTCCCACCAGGGCCACATCACCTCCCGCTGCTTGAAGTTTCCAGAGAAGACAAAGTTGCATCACGCCTCCTCTCCAGGCCCTGCCCGAGCTGCTCTCTGTGCCTAGAATGCCAGGACTCCCTTGGCCACCTGGTGGACACCTACTCATTTCTCAGGACACAAACACTAGCTCCTCCAAAAAGCCTCTCATTCATTACCTCCACAGCCTTCACCAAGCACAGGTACCATGCATGGCACTGGGGCTCTCCTAGACTTTCCTGAATAGTCATCTCCCTTCTGGCCTGGCAGAAGTGACCAGTCCCTCCGCTGAGCCCTGTAGATCCCCTGAACACTTCCACACTGACATCCGTGACACTGACGGCTCTTGGCTTTTGTGCATGTCTGTCTCTTTCACAGACTGAACACCTTAAAGGGGGAAGGTGACTCTTCTTTATCTTTGTACCCTCAGTACCTAGCAGAGAGCTAAGTATACAATAGAGACTCAATAAATGCACATGGCAGGAGCAAATGGAAGAACAAAGAACGTGAGGGAAAGTACTCCACAAACCACTGATGGGTGGGGTTCTATTGCTACTGCTGAGGCCAGGTGCCTTTTTCTATGTAACTGGGATTTCGGATCCTAAATGCCTACCAGGTAGGTCAGCACAGTCTCGTTGCGGAAAATCCAGAGCCCTTCCCCACCTCAAGTGCAAGTGGAAGTGGGCAGCAGGGAGTGGCTTTGGCTTCTAAGTTGTCCCAAACACATGCTATTGGGAGGCCACAGAGGAAGTGGACACTCACGCGGTAGATTCCTTGCAGGCCTGTGACAGTGGCCTGCAGTAGGTAGGCTGGGGAGGGGAGACTGGAGAAGGGGGAGGACACGGGGGGCTAGGGCCTTAGAGCAGAGAGAAGCGTTTGCTCCACATGGCACTGCCCTCTCCCAGCCCCACAGCAAGGACAGGTCACCCCAAGCATAATTCTTCCTCTGCAATCCTGCAGGTAAAACCCACTCCATGGAGCTCTCCATTCCACCCTGCTCACCTGTCCTCAGAGCCTTTCTTGCTTAACCGCCTCTGATTATGTCCTAACTTAGAAACCCGCCATCTATTCACGGGTGGGTGTGGGCTAAGAGCCCCAAGCCTGCTGCCTGCAGGATACCACAGTATGAGCATCTGAGCAGGCTGAGCGAGACTGTAGTATTTGAACACACACACATCTCATACCAAACTCAAGCCAACTACTTCATCTGGTGCTCAACCTCAGAAACTGCAACTTCTTCCAGAACTAGAGGAACAGCCTAAGATGAATTTAAGTATCAAGAGCCAGCATGTCTGCCGCCCACCTGGTGCCCTTCGAGGGGACTTCCGAGGTTAATCTGGATCATATTCTTACTTTTCCTTGACCCACTGACTTTTGAACCTGACCCCCAGAAAATGCAACTCCGCCAAATTCCATCCTTTTAGGAGACAGATCCACCTTGAGTCTGTTTTTCCTTTTGGGTACAACCTATTTCAGAGCCGACTGCCAGGCTCCCATTGAGGGAAGGGGCTGGTGGGACCCCACTTTGCACCCCTTGCTGTGCCACGTGCAGTGCTGAGAGCCCTGCTGCTGTTCTGTAAATGGCCAGTGAGGATGCTGGCCATCCTCAGGGGTGTTGGGGCCATGTTCCCGGGCCTTCTAGCATCCCACTCTCTTCTTAAAGACCTTGCTTCCACCTGGCTTTTGGTGTGTTTCCCCCCCGCCCCCCACAAATTTTTTTTCTTTTTAAATCTTTGTGTACTGTCTTAGGGAAACTGAAGAGATGGGAAAATGTAAACAAAATCCTCGGTTTACAAATAGACAGGCTGGAACGGATGACTATGCTAAGATGATCAAGGCAGGAGGGTGAAAGGAAATAAACGTGGGCTTTGTGCTCTGACTCTTTCATTCAATACTTTTGGCTTTAGAGAAGTAACTCATCCTCTCTGAATCTTAGTTTACTGCCGTTACCCTTCCCAGCTTTAAATTCTCTGAGAACTGCAGTTCCTACAAAACAGGAGCTGGACTGGAGTTCCTTGGCGGCTCAGCAGGTTAAGGATCTAGCGTTGTCATTGCTGTGCCTCAGGTCGCCGTTACGGCATGGGTTCAATCCCTGGCCCAGGAACCTCCACATGCCATAGCCACAGCCAAACAACAACAACAACAAAAACCAGGAGCTGGATGGTAACAGTCCCTGAGATCCTAAAAGTTGTAAAAGGTCCCAGAGTTCTAAAAGCAGATTATTTGGGGAAACAGCAGATTCTAAACAATATTGGTTTATGAAGTGCAGTTTATGCATAACTTTTCAGAAAAGGTTTTCTAGGTAAATCCCAGTTTCACTCATCTATGTTCATCAAGACTTTTCAATTAAAAGTGAATTTAACAGGAGTTCCTGTCGTGGCGCAGTGGAAACGAATCCGACTAGGAACCCATTAGAATGCAGGTTTGATCCCTGGCCTTGTTCAATGGGTTAAGGATCTGGCATTGCCATGACCTGTGTTGCAAATTGCAGACATGGCTCGGATCTGGAGTTGCTGTAGCTCTGGCGTAGGCCGGTGGCTACAGCTCCAATTCAACCCCTAGCCTGGGAACCTCCATGTGCTGCAGGTTCGGCCCTAAAAGGGCAAAAGACCAAAAAAAAAAAAAAAAAAAAAAAAAAGGGAATTCAACATATTGACTGCAGCACTATATAAAATAGCCAAAGACTGGAAACGACCCAAACGGTCTTCAAAAGTAGACTGGTTAAGTAAAGGACAGTATTTTCATACAGTGGAATACAAGTTAAGCAATGGAAAAAATGAGGCAGCTCTCTGGGCACTGATAGAGAACAATCTCCTAGTTACGTTAAAAGTGAAAAACAGAATGCAGAACGCTGTGTATACTATGCCAGCATGTATTTATTTATTCATATTTTCTTTTTTGCTTTTTTGGAAGTTCCCAGGCTAGGGGTCAAACCGGAGCTGCAGCTGCCGGCCTACACCACAGCCACAGCAATGTGGATCCGAGCCACATCTGCGACCTACACCACAGCTCACGGCAACACCAGATCCCCGACCTACTACTGCGCAAGGGCAGGGATCGAACCTCTATCCTCATGTTGGATTTGTTTCCATGGTGCCACGACAGGAACTTCCTTCATATTTTCCATGTGCAGAAACTACATCTGGAAGCATAGCTGAAAGATGACAAACTGTCGTTGCCTAGGACAGGGACACTGAAGGATTGAAGAAATGGGGAATATTAGAGGATGGGAAATTCATTTTTTCAAAGTATTATGTTATCAAATTTATCAATATTTTTATGGGTTATGTTTTGTCTCTTTCTTTAAAAAGGTCTTCCTTCCTTCCCTCAAGGTTAAAGTAGGTGTTTATTATTTTTCTAATTCTAGTGCATTTATGTATGTATGTATATGTCTATACAGTAATCTACCATCAATGTTGAAACTATTTTTGAGACTTACTTTATACTAAATAACTTACCTGCTTTGAATTTTGAACTACATATATGCCTAAACCCATTTTTTAAAAATTGAAGTAGAGTTGATTTACAGTAGTATATTCATTTCATGTGTACAGCATAATGATTCAGGATTTTTTTTACAGATTATACTCCATTACAAGTCATTACAAGATAATGACTATAATTCCCTGTGCTATACAATATATCCCTGTTGCTTATCTATTTTACACACAGTGGTTTGTATCTCTTAATCCCATACCCCTAATTTGTCCCTCCTCGTTCCTCTCCCCTTCGGTAAACACTAGTTTTCTATATCTGTGAGTCTGTTTCTGTTTTACATATATGATCATTTGTATTATTTTTTTCAGACTCCACAGTGAGTGGTATCATACAGTATTTGTCTTTGTCTTAGTTATTTCACTGAGCATAGTGTTCTCCAGGTCCATCTATGTTGCTGCAAGTGGCAGAATTTCATTCTTTTTTATGGCTGAGTAATATTCCATTGTATATATACACCACCTCTTTATCCATTCATTTGTTTTGTTTTGCTTTTGGCTATTCTCACAGCATGTGGAAGTTCCCAGGCTAGAGATCAAACCTGTACCACAGCACTGACCCAGTGACAACACTGGATCCTTAACTCCCTAGACCCAAAGAGAAATCCAATCCATTCGTTTGTTGATGGGCACTTGGGTTGTATATTATCTTTTCAAGTAGAAAAGTGGGGGGGGGGGAGGGGGGTCTATCAGGTTTTATTTTTAAATAAAACAGAAATTTTAAGGAATCTAGTGTATAGGATGCATTTTATGGTGTGTGAATTATATCTCTATTTAAAAAGAAAGCTTATATGGCAAGGTTGAGATTAATAGCATGAGAACTGGGAGGAGACAACAGAATCCTCCTAGTTAAGGCTGAGGTGAGGGTTTAGCCAGGATCTCCCCAAGACTCAGTTTTATAGTTTGGCCTAGTTTTATAGGTTGGTACCTGTTTAGGCAACTCAAAGCTGCAATCAACCAGGAGGCATCTCTTTACCTTCCTCACAAGTCTTGCCTGGGAGCTGGCCCTACCTCCTTCTATCAGTCTGGTTCTCTTGGAAGACCAGGCCAATGCGGGTAACCAAGGCTCTCCCCTGAGAGCCAGTGCTCAGGCATAGGACACTGTGGGCCACGTCAACTGGGCCCAAATCAGGACAAGGAGGAGCCAGTGCTGAAGCTGGACAGACACTGTCTGGCACCTGGAGGGATGAGGTGCTGGAAAAGAAGTAGAACGATGAGGTGCAAAGCCAGGAGGCCCCAGAGAGGGTCTAAGAGGCAGAAGGAGGCAGGGCCAGGTAAATGTTCAGAACATAAAGACTGGGAACCATGGTCCTTGGTGCTTGGCTTGGGTGTGTATCCCTAGGTACAGTGATCACTATCTGAAGGCCATTGCATCTGCTATATCCTCCTCCTCCTCCTCACCACCAGCAAACATTCACTGGGAGTCGCTATGAGTTGAAGACCAGGGCTGGGGATACAAAGATATTTAAAACAGGGACTTGCCGTTTAAATAAAAAGTGGTAACACTGATCCACCCGAAAGCACATTTAAGATGCTAAATGAAGGGTATGATCAGAGCTATGGTCCAAAGGAGAAGCTGAAAATCCGTTAGACCGGGTTTCAAGGTTTTCTTTATCGGGGGCCCCGATGTTACTGGAGTCCCAGGGAGAGGCCCACAGGGTGGAAGAGAGGAAATTCTTAGGGACGGGAACACGAACAGGGCTACAAAGGAGAGCAAGAATGAGCCAAGCGGAAGAGAGGAAAGAGGAGGCTTTCCAGACGTCTGAGGAAGCCTGAGAGGTAGGAGTGCTTGCCACCAGCAGTCTGGACAAACACACAGAGTGGGTCACTGGGTCAGAGCAGAGGGTTAGGGCCGGAGAGCAGAGGAGGCCAGACCCCTGTGTGGGAGGCCCTGACTATCAGCCTAGAAGTCTGATCCTTGCCGTGTAGACAGTGGGGAGCCATTGAAGGTTGCTGAGCAGGAGGGTGACCCTTGCAAACAGGCGTTTTAAGTGAGATTACAGAGGAGCCCTTTATCCCAGGCTTATTCAAAGACCTGTGTGTATTTCAAGTGGCACTTGAGACAGAAAGTCGTAAAGCATTGCCCTGTGTCACGGAGATGAAAGAAAAAAAGGTTTAAGGTCTCACAAAGAGATGCTTCAGTGAGAATGAGAAATGAAAGGAGGCACGTACATTTTAAAGAAGGAAACATTTGCAGGCTAGAACTCCCAGGCGTCTGGAAAAAACGGCAGTACTTTCTTCAGAGTCTGGAATGCCCTCTTTTGGCTGGAAGGGTTCTGCCTCCTTTTTTGGAGGTTAGTTGTGATGTCAAAACACAGGACTGTGGTGTAGGGAGGCAGCTGGGAGGAGGCAGATGAACAGAAATATAAATATTGGGCCTGGAGAGCATAAAAGGCCTCCATACGAAGACCGCCCTCTTGCAGGGCACTTCTCCATCTGCCTCTCTCCGTGGCGCCTTGGCGTTTTTGCCAAAGTTGCTGGGAGTTTCCTAACTACCCAAATAGCTTCTCCTCTTAAAACAATACAATGATTTTTTAAAAAATTCTCAAGTTTGGATTCAGAGCATTTTTCTTTTTTTGCTGTTTTAGGATCACACCCGCAGCATATGGAGGTTCCCAGGCTGGGGGTTCGATTGAAGCTACAGCTGCCGGCCTAAACCACAGCCACAGCAACGCAGGATCCAAGCCACATCTGCGACCTATCCCACAGCTCACGGCAACGCCAGATCCTCTACCCACTGAGCAAGGCCAGGGATCGAACATGCAACCTCATCATTTCTAGTCGGATTCGTTTCCACTGTGCCACAACAGGAACTCCAGAACTTTCTGAACAGTGTTCCTAATTGTGGGTGGTGAGGCAGGGGGCAGGGCTGCTCTGGGACTGTGAACTGGGCAGCAACTTTAGGCCATAAATCAGCATTTACGTAAGGTGGGAGAGGAAGTCAGGATTAAGTTTCCGGTCTTAAACTAGGCTGTGTACAACTTCAGGGCAAGCTCTGTGAATGCAGAGGCAAAGCTGAGAGAGCCAGGGAAGGGCCCGAGCTATGCACAAAAATGAGCCTGGCTGAACTGAAGCCAGGCAGGTGGGTGACTGTTCCAGATGGCTCCACAATTCCAGAGGGTCCTCTTTCTCTGGCCTTTTTTTTTTTTTTTTAATTAAAGTTTTTTTTTTAAGTATAGTTGATTTACAATGTTGTGATAATTTCTGCTGTACAATAAAGTGATTCAGTTACACATGTACACACATCCATTCTTTTCCTTCTCTGGCCTTTGTTTTTTTGGTTTTTTTTTTTTTGTCTTTTTGCCTTTTCTAGGGCCGCTCCCACGGCATATGGAGGTTCCCAGGCTAGGGGTCTAATTGGAGCTGTAGCCACTGGCCTACACCACAGCCACAGTAATGCAGGATCCAAGCCGAATCTGCGGCCTACACCACAGCTCGTGGCAACGCCGGGTCCTTAACCCACTGATCGAGGGAGGCCAGGGGTCGAACCCGCAACCTCATGGTTCCTAGTCGGATTCATTAACCACTGCACCACAACAGGAACTCCCCTTCTCTGGCCTTTGCCAGGGGCTCCTCTCCTCCACTCTCCCGCCCACACTCCCTGAGGGCCTTTGAGCAGTTTCAGTCTCTGCACATTCTACACAAAGGACTGCAAAGGCAAAGCTGTCTTTCCCAGGAGTTCCCTTCATGGCTCAGCGGTTAATGAACCCAACTAGGATCCATGAGGATTCGGGTTCGATCCCTGGCCTCATTCAGTGGGTTAAGGATCCAGCGTTGCCGTGAGCTGTGGTGTGGGTCGCAGACACAGCTTAGATCCCGAGTTGCTGTGGTTGTGGTGTAGGCTAGCAGCTGTACCTCCAATTCGTACCCGTAGCCTGGGAATTTCCATGTGCCACGGGTGTGGCCCTAAAAAGCAGGAAAAAAAAAAAAAAAAAAAGCTGCCTTTCCTTCGTTCCCCTCTTCCGCCCCTCCAGACTAGTGCTGGACTCCAGTTAGGCTCTTACTAAAGCAGCCCCAGTCTGGGGCTACAGCTAACAGGACCTTGACAGTCAAATCCAGTAAAAGCCCAGATGTACCCAAAACAAAGGGTTGTGCAACTCATGGGAACTCCTACCTGAGTGATATTTTTACTCTAACCTTCATTCCCCTGTGGCAACTATGTCTGCAGGTCCCCGACTTTCCAGAAATGTCCTGATTTCACAGGTTTCTCCTTGAGTCTCTGGAAGCACACAACCTTGACACACACTTTGACTTGACACATGGTCACTGTGCCCATGACACACAGTTGGCACAACAAGACTGCAAAAGTGCATTTCCCCCCAGGTGAAACTCAGTCACCTGGTTGGGGAGAAGGCCAGGCATGGGGAAGCTCTGGGGTGCCAAAGCCATCAGTACCTGCCACACTGAGCAGAGAGGCTGCCCCAGCCCAGCAGCAAGGCGGTGCCACCAACTCATACAGTACTCTCAGCAGGGCCAAGCGCTGCCCTGGCAGAGTCTTCTGCCGAGGGCAAGGAGAGAATGGGCTGAGAATTGGCATGTTTGAAGAATGGCCCTGCGTGCATCCTGTACATGTTTTTGACTGTGTTTAAATCTCTCTGCTACAGTCAGCCACCTCTGAGGCCTTCAGGGAGAACCTGTTTGCCTTCTTTCCACACTTGAAAGCTTAGCTCCCTTCCTGCGGCCCAGCGGCTCAATGGGTGTGTGGACCCCCAACCTGCTCTGGGCAGCAGGCTTCACTCACGAAGGGGGCCCCGGGACTCCTTGGGAGAAAATGAACATGAGTCACTCCTCCGCCTCCCCCACCCCCAGCCCAGACACTGTCACAGACACACAGTCTCAAAAGCTGCAGCACTGTTCCCCTTTGCCCAGAACACAATAAAGGAATTAGGACCCACCTATATACTTCTGCAGCTGACATTTCAAGGCTCAAAGTCTAGCTCACCAGCCCAGTCACACATGTCTGACGTGTCCTCTTTGCAAGCAGGCCCCGATCCAGCCACCATGCAATTTTGCTAATTCAAACTGCTTTCCCGTTTGGGGAGGTCGATAGCCATCTCCCATCTCCTCTTCCTGCTGATGTCATCCCACATTTTCTACAGGCACAAATAAGGGTACAAATCCTGGGACAGCGTTCAGGCTGCCTGAGGTAGGAGTGAACGGATCCTGCCCTCCTGGGTACACTTCACGTCTCTGGCGTGTGGCAAATTGTCCGAGGTTAAGGGAGAGGCAAGGAAATAAATCATCTAGCTAAGGTGAAAGGCCAAAAAGAACTTGGCCACTGCAGCTCAGGCCCAGATCTGTTCTGGGGATTTGCAATGCAAATCTGCGTTTTGCTCGCTGCCACCGAGGTCTTGCACAATAGCCTGTGTATAAACATCCACGCCAACAATGCCTGACTGTGCAATCACGCTGTAATTACAGGCCGGCAGGAAGCTGATGCTAGGAACTGCACCATTCAACCTCTAGACATCCCATGTCGGAGTCTCCACGGTAGGGACCTACATTCCTGCACACACTGACGCGTCCTCACCACGGGCCGCTGCTACTGCACTTGCAGACTCCAAACCAGGGAGCCTGGGAGCCACCCGGCATAGGTCCGCCAGTCCCAAGTTAGTTTGCAGGGATGTCACAAACTTCTCAGCTGTTCTTTAAAAAAAAAAAAGCAACCCTGCGCCACGAGGCTACAGAGGGCGGCGGGAATCACCACCAAAGTTCCCAAGCACATTCACGAAGCCCTAGCAGCTTTTGCAAACAGTAAAGAGCGAGATGCCACAGAGTCCACTGGAAGTGGGTTTTGCAGTTTTATATAGAAAACACTCACATATGTACGTGGGTGTGCTGACAGTTTTTATGGCTAAATTGCAAAGTGTTAGGACTTAGTGATTACTGTCAGGTTCGGGACGTGGTGTAGGAGGAGAAAGGGTGGGGGGGTGTCAGCGGAATTTATTCAAAAGGGACTTAAGGGGCAATTCTGGATTTGCTTTTTGGAAATGCGTAGGGTTGTTTTCCCAAACTTCCTAGTTGCTCTGCTCTTCGTCACTGAGGGGCCAAGCAAAGAAAAATGGGGGGAAAGTTCCTTTAACTTCCTTCCTGCGACCTCAGCGAGGGCTGCGAAGAGGAAGAGCACGCTTCCCTGGGAAGCACCGGGCGGGGACTCGAGGGCGGCTGCGCCCAGCCTGTGGGGATGGGGGGCGCCGGGCGGACGACTAGCCCGGGACGCAGGCCGCGGGAAGCCCCTTCCCTGCACCCCTCCGCTCGCCAACGGCGCCTGGAGCGGCCCGGCTGCAGCCCTGGCTGATTTAAGTCCCGCGGCAAACCTGCGACCACTGGGGCTCAGCTCGAGGCCCGGCTCTCGGCCGAGCTCCCTCCCTGCAGCGCCCTCCGCACGCAAGCCCAGCGCAGCCGGCCCTGCCCGGCCCGCCAAATCCCCGCCCGCGCGGCCAAGCTCCGGCCCGGAACGTTTCCCAGCCCCACGTCGGCGCCCCGGCAGCGAAGGGGGCGCCGAGCCCCGCGGCTCACCTGCGCGCTGGATCCCGGGGCCACTCAGAGGGGTGCGAGGCGCGGGGCGCAGGCGAGCACGGCCCGCAGACACGGCCCGCAGACTCAAACTTTGTTGCTCTCGGGACGGCGCAGTCGTCACTTCCTCGCGGAGCGGGTGGCGCGGCCCGGGCTGTGACCCAGCAGCTCGCGCGCGGTGGCGCGCCGGGCCCTGCAGCCGCCCGCGCCCCCGGCTCTGCGCGCCCTCGGCTGCGGGAGGAAGAGGGCAGCGGTCCGCCGAGCCTGCACCCCTCGCGGTCAAGCTCGCTCCAGCCGGGTCGTTTTCGCGCGGAAGAAGTGAAGTCGCGCCTCCTCTCAGGCTGGGTGGTGGAGGAGATGGTGTTGGGGTTCAGGGACCCAAAGCTGAGGTTCCAGGAGAAACAAAGGGTGAGGAAGTAGGAAGAGAAAGTTTTTTCAGTGTGGCGTTGAGGCTAGGTCGTGCTAGAGAGCAGAGTGCTCTGTGTATTTGCTTTGGTTTGTTTTTTGTTTTTAACCAAATAATGACTAAACTGGACCTTAAAACGCAAGCCTCCTCTCCTCACATCCCCTCATAGGATCTGCACGTTCTTCGTCATTTCCACTGATCATATGGGCACAGGACGTTCCGTATTTATCAGCCTTCAGGGGGCTCTTTCAGCGCCCAAGTTGGGGCTGCAAAATAGTTTCAAAATCCTCCCCCGCGATTTCCACCTCCTCCTTTACACTGAATTCACAGATCTCTTTGGGGCCTGATGCATTCCGTGTTTCGTCATGGACCAAAAGTGACTTGGAGGGTAGGGTGGAGCCCTGACAAGAGGAGCTTCAGGCAGGAGTAATTCTGAAATTTATCATTCTCAAAATAAATTTGCTCGCCGTATTAAAAAGCATAACAGGAAAAACTATCTTTCTGGTTTCTGATAAATAGCAACAAAGTAGTTAAAGAGCAGCCTTTCGGGAAGAATTCCTGATCTGGTAACTCTGGAGAGAAAACGGGTTAGCCTTTGCTGTGGTTAAAAAAAAAAAAGCAGACATTTGAAACTGCAGTGGAGGGCTTTCATAACAGAAACATTAGCTTCATTGTAGCTTGTTGTGAAAACAGGGACCTTTTCAAAGGTGGTTCAAAAGCATCAGTTAGAACTCAACAATTTTCCCTTTTTCCCTAAATGCGGCTCCTACTAGCACATTGGCCAGATCACAGAACCTCTCGTTCTAATGCTTCATCTTTTCACTAAAGCACAGGAAACCAGAGAGTTGAGTGAAGGCTTTGTCCAGAAAGGTGGATGTAAAATTGATAGAAAGTGACATCTGAGAAATGATCCCCAGGTCTGTGTTAATACCTAGTGGGAAGCCACAAGTGCAGACTCAGCCAAAGGTTAGGAGTGTGAAGATGGACGCTTTCCTAGCAACATAAAATCCCCCACATTGCAGCCTTTTATGCTCTATTCTAATTTCTACTGAGACATTATTAATGGCACATTATAAATACAAAATGCACCATGTAAGAAAAATAGTATTGCTTTGAGAAATAAGTGCATTATTAGACTCTCAATGATTATAGTCCTCTGAAATTTTTATGACATCACACTGTTTGCAGGGTGGTGCTGGAGGGTTTATCCAATTCGGTTTTGAAATAGAAGTAATTCCTTAATGCCTTCCGCTTAAAGCAAGCCATGACATAATCAAGAGGCCCAGAGAGAATATGTCACCCAGGTTTCTAAAAGCAATCACGTGATACTCCATATTTGCCAGAACAAAAGCAGAATATTTCTTTGTTCAGTGTTGTGGGTCTGAATTCTCAGTCACAATTCCATGAATATTCAGTATTTCCGCATGCCGGGGAATAATTAGCAGACAGTGTAAAAGTGTGAAGGCCTGACACTTATGAATGCGCAGACACGTATTACTTTTTCTCTGCATAGGGCTGCATTTGCTGGAGTATCACAAAGCGTGGAAGGTATGGTGAGCACACTGGACACTGGAAGACAGCCCCCTGCTGATAGTGATCCCCCCCCCCCCAACCTCCTGGTATTCATGCCCTGTGTAATCTCCTCTTCCTGAGTGTGGGCTGGACTAATTGACTCAGTTGTAACGTTCAGCATATGGCAGAAGTCATGTGATGTCACTGCTGAGACAAGGTTATAAAAAACCCTGCCACTTCTGGAGTTCCCCTCGTGGTGCAGTGGTTAACGAATCCGACTAGGAACCATGAGGTTGCGGGTTCGGTCCCTGCCCTTGCTCAGCGGGTTAACGATCCGGCGTTGCCGTGAGCTGTGGTGTAGGTTGCAGACTCGGCTCGGATCCTGCATTGCTGTGGCTCTGGCGTAGGCCGGTGGCTACAGCTCCGACCCCTAGCCTGGGAACCTCAATATGCCGTGGGAGCGGCCCAAGAAATAGCAACAACAACAAAGACAAAAAAACAAACAAACAAACAAAAAAATCCTGCCACTTCCACCTTGAGTGCTCTGTTTCTTGTTCTTTCTTGGATCATTCACTGTGGGAGTAGCTAGCTGCCATGTCCTTAGGCAGCCCTGTAGACAGGAATTGAGGTCTGCCAACAACCACATGAGTTAGCTTGGGAAGGATTACCTCCCCCTACTCCCAAGCCAATCGAGCCTTCGGATGAGAACTTCAACCCCAGCCAAGAGCTGCCTCATGAGAGTCCTTGTAGCAGAGGCATCCACCTGAGCTGCCTGGATTTCTGACCCACAGACACTGGAAGAAAATAAATATTTGTGGTCTTAAGTTGCTATGTTTTGGAGTCATTTGTTACACAGCCATAGATCACTAATGCATAGGCCAAAAGAGAAGTGAGTTATCATGGGCCCAATGACAAACCCACACAGACTTTCTGGGCCCTCACCTGGAAAGCAGAACATGGAGAAAGAGACAGGGTCCTGGACCAGACCTAGGTGTAACACATAAATCTTTTTTTTTTTTTTTTCTTTTTAGAGCTGCACTTGTGGCATAGGAAGTTTCCAGGCTAGGAGTCGAAGTCAGAGCTGCAGTTGCCCACCTATGCCGCAGCCACAGCAATACCAGATCTGAGCCGTGCCTGCAACCTACACCTCTGTTCACGGCAATGCTGGATCCTTAACCTACTGAGTGGGGCCAGGGATCAAACTCACATCTTCATGGATACTAGTTGGATTCATTACCACTGAGCTACAATGGGAACTCCTAACACATAAATCCTAATAACCGAAGGCCCAGCCCTCACACCTTTTACAGAGCAAAGGTCATCCTTGAATTTAAACTGGGTCAGCAGGTTTTGGTTGCTGCTCAGTCCCAGGCAGCCCTGGTACTAGGTGTCATCAACCAGATAGTATGTGCAGGATGTCTTTGTGTCACAAGAATTGTCATCTGTCCAGGTGTCCTCTTCCTCCTCCTCGGGATACCTGCCCTGATCCCCAAGGCCTTGGCACAATTAGTGACTGTGGAGTCAGGCCTTGGTCCTGGAAAGGGAGCTTGAAAAATGGGCCTTCAACCCTGGCAGCCAGAAAGCTTTTCAGTGGGGGTCCAAATGCTAGGAAGAAAGGCTTGTGATCCTGCAGTCAAAGAGCAAGCCGTGGACTAGCTGATAAGAATCGCCTCCACACTGCTTCCAGGGCTACAAAGAACATTCTGTCCGTGTGATGCTTATCTTTCTCTCAGCATCATTTCCTCTCTGACTGGAGCTAATTATTTACTTTAAAAACACAAAACAAAGTTTTAGGAAGCAGGAAAGATGTACACTCCTTCATCCCTTACCAGGTAGGCACCTACTTGGGCTTCTCCCCCCATGTCCCCCTCCCCCTCAGCCAATCTCATAGAAGCTGGCAATTGTAGAGCCCTGTTCAGTTTCCCTCCAGAGACACGAGGCTCTGATTTTTCTCATATGCAGTGGCCGCAGCTGCTGTGTTGCCATGCCATCATCCGGTTGCTAGGACTTGTGAGGTTGTAGATGTGCCAGAACGTGAATCTATTAATTTAACAGGAACCAGGCTCAGCACATACGTTCCTTGTTAGGTCATTTGCTTTGCTACCTAAACCACATCCAATGCATGCAGCAATGGGAACGTTTCCTAGAGTCTGGCTTTGCAAAAATACTAAATGCCCTGAATTTTGAATCTGCATAGTCAGTTTTATATTATTAAATTACTGGGGAGGACATAAAGACATTCTAGCAAACAGATTCACTCAGGAAAAAAAAATCAAGGAAAGGGGAATAGTCAAAGTCTCCGGTCTTCATTCTCTACACATTGAGGTCTTTTTACGGGTTAGTTCTGTATGAACTAACTTGTGTAGAAATCCTGTCCTGAGCCCAGGTTGCTCACTGATAAGGTCTGAGTTCGCCAACACCAGAACTAGGTGATGTGTGTGCCTTTTTTTTTTTTTTTTTTTTGCCATGTCTTGGGCCGCTCCCTCAGCATATGGAGGTTCCCAGGCTAGGGGTTGAATCGGAGCTGTAGCCTCCGGCCTACACCAGAGCCACAGCAATGCAGGATCCGAGCCGAGTCTGCAACCTACACCACAGCTCACAGCAATGCTGGATCCTTAACCCACTGAGCAAGGCCAGGGATCGTACCTGCAGCCTCATGGTTCCTAGTTGGATTTGTTAACCACTGAGTGGGAACTCCCTGTGTGTCTTTGATAAGAGAAACCACTGTCCTTTTTCATAAGCAGGCAGTTTTCATTCACCCCTTCAAACAACTCCTACTGAATGTCTGCTGATGGCTGTGCTAGGGATGCAAAGATAAAAAGGATGAAGTCTCTCCCTAGTGGGAGAAAAAGACACATAAAATACAAGGCAACATGAGACGTATTATAATCAAGGTTTGCATAGGGCCCGGTGTGATTCCAGAGAAGGAAGCAAGTTCCAGAGAAGGAACACCACCAGTGGGTCACCACCAGTGTTTTTCTTTAAAAAAATTTTTTTTTAATTACTAGATGCATTGCATTAAATAATGTGTTGTTTTGTATAGCTTTAGTTGTGTACAATGGATATGTATATTCGTACAGAGTCATAGGGTAAATATATTTCCTACATGCAGGCAAAGAAGCCTGAAAGGTCTGGGTTTAGAGAGTAATAAATAAGTACCATATACTGAAGGCCTACAATGGGCCAGGCCTCAAGGAATTGTCCCACTGCATAGTTAAAGACACAAGTCAAGACTTGGAGTTTCCAAATCCTTCTAGATTCTCCGTCCTTAGTAAGTCCAGGCCAAGCCTGAAGGACCAGCTCCTTGAGTCCCCTCTAAACAGAGCAGAGGCCCCTGCCACCCAGGCCAGCTAGGTCAGCTCTCAGGCAGTGCAAGAGTAGCCACTATTTTTTCTGACCTGCTGGATGGTGGGAGGGGAAAGAGCAGAGAGAAGAGGATCAGAAATGCATCATGCTTCTTCCTCCTCTCCAGGTCTCGGATGGATGCAGGAAATATGCATTACCTAATGAGCCTTACTACAGGCACAGGGATGCTCTCACCCAGGTCCCCACTGGAACTGTGGGATGAACTTGCCTCCAAACAGAGGGCTGCCACGTCCAAGTGAGCCTGGTGGTCAAGCCAGGTGGGCAAATAGAGGCCCCGAGGCTTAGTACTTCTGAGTCCCCAAGGTTTCCACATGGCTTGGCTATGATGTTGAGAGCCAGCAGCCTGCTGTGGGACTGCCCTGGTGGGGTAGGGTGACCCTAGCAAGCTCAGGGAAGTCAGGGGTCTATACTAGAGAGAACACAGGGGAAAATGAGCACCTAGTTGCAAAGGGAAGAAGCCAGTGCTGGGAAGAAGGGCATGGCTTTGCTGAAGAATGCACAAGTTCATGTGCCATAACTAGTATCAGTGGGGGCATTCAGAGCCAACAGAAACCAAGAGGATGAGGCAACTTGGTATGGTGATTAGGAGCAAGGATTCTAGGCTGCCCACACGCTGCTTGGCTTCAAGTCCCATCTCTGCTACATACTGCCTGTGCAACCTTGGACAAGCTGCTTAGCCTTTTAGTGCCCCAGCTTCCTTGTCTGTAAAATGAGGATGATGATAGTAATTGTACATGCTTGATAAGGTTGTTATAAGAATTAAATTAGATTGTAAAGTTCTTATATATGTGTTCCTTAAGCATCATTTAAATAAGTCAGTCACCAAATAATAGAATTCTGTACAGACAGCATATTACCCCAAAACCCCCAAATTGGACTTTTGGGAAAATCCCCCTAACCATCAGCTCATGGGGGAAGTTGAATCATCTATAGACTGGATATTTAAGATACAGTTTAAGTTAAAATGTTTGGCCACTGTACTGAGTCCAGCTGGGAAGAGAGACGGAGAAGTTTTTAAGAGCCTCATGCTCTACTGACTGAGCTAGCCGGGTGGTCACAGAAGTTTTTAAAGTAAGATATTACTTACCTCCAATTAGCCACATGTAACCCAAGAGAGGAGCCATAGAGGAGTTCTCCTGTGCAGAAGCAGGTTAAAGACTCAGCATTGTCACTGCATCGGCTCTGATTGCTGCTGTGGCACAGTTTCAATCCCTGGCCCGAGAATTTCCATATGCTGCAGGCACTGCAAAAAAGAAATAAAAGTAGACAGCATTACAGTCCACTCCAAAATGTCCATGTCCAAAACTCTAGAACCTATGGATATACCAGGTTATATGACAAAGGGGAATTAAGGTTGCTAATTAGTTAATCTTTTTTTTTTTTTTTGGCTGCCCCCAAAGCATGCAGAAGAAGTTCCTGAGCCAGGGATCGAACCTGTGCCACAGCAGCAATGAGAGCCATAGCAGCAACAATGTAAGGTTCTTAACCCACCAGGCCACAATGGAACTCTGCTAGTTAGCTAATCTTAAATTAAGGAGATTATTCTGGATCCTCAGGGTGGACAAATGTAATCAAAGATCCTTAAAAGTAGAAAAGGGAAGCAGAAGAGGAATCATTCAGAGGGAGATGTGACTACGGAAGAATGATGAGAGATACAAAGTTGCTGGCTTTGAAGAGAAGCTGGGGTCAGGAGCCAAAAAATTCAGGCAACATCTGGAAACTGGAAAAGGCAGGGAAACAGATTCTTTCATAGAGGCTCAGAAAGGAATGCAGCCCACCTGACACCTTGATTTTAGATTGTTAGATAAAAATCTGTGTTGTTTTAAGCTACCAATTTTGTGGTAATGTGTTACAGTAGCCATAGAAAACTATTGCAGGAACATTTTCTAAATATGGTATTTTCTGGGAAGTGTTTGCTTCATGTATTAGATACATGTATTACAATGTCTATTAGAAGCCCCAGTTTTCAGATTACAATTTGAGCAGGAAGTCTGGCTGGGTGGGTCAGGCACAGTCCCAGAATGCCAGCTCACTGGGAGGTTCCCAGAGTAACAGGCTACTAGAAACTCTGAGACAGTACTTTGGGTTTGCTTTTTTTTTCTTTTTTTTGTCTTTTTGTCCTTTTAGGGCCACATGCGCCACATATGGAGGTTCCCAGGCTAGGGGTCTAATCAGAGCTGTAGTTGCCAGCCACAGCCACAGCCACAGCAATGCCAGATCTGAGCCACTTCTGCAACCTACACCACAGCTCACAGCAATGCTGGATCCTTAACCCACTGAGCGAGGCCGGGGATCGAACCCTCAACATCATGGTTCCCAGTCAGATTCGTTTCCGCTGCGCCATGGCGGGAACGCCTGAGACAGTACTTTGAAAGTACAATCCGCATGTACTCCCCTGGTTTAGGAATGAAACTCCAGTATGCAAACTGTTTCTTGGAGCTGCTTCTCAGACTTGATAACTGTGGGCGCCAGCAGGCCACAATGTAGAGGCCAAGTATAGAAATGGTTAACAAAAATAAACCAGAGTCAGCTTTTGAAAGCCGCTTTGGAAATTCTCTGTGCATTTTATGACCACAGTTCCCCAGCGAAGTTGTATAACCACCCAGAGTTTGTCAATGAATCTTCCTTTTCACAGAGATGAGAAAAACACAAACCCAAGAGCCAAGGCAACCTGCACAGCGTTCCTGGGATCTGGGTCAGCCAGCAAGGTTGGGGTTCGATCAGTCTGCACAGGTGTTTTTTTCTTGTCTGAGACAGGTGAACATTTATATTCACCTGTGCATAGCTCAAAGGTTAGACTTGATGCACAAGGGGGAGGAAGTCTGCTTACAATCCTCTGCCAGTAATAAATATTGGTCCTGAGACATCAGTCTTAGCATTAACGTGGGAGGTATCATTGGAGTTCTCAGGCCAAGAAGTTGCTAGACATTCATGAGATTACCTTAGGTCTCATGACTTATGGGAAAAGGAAGTCCTATTCAGGTGTGGTAATATTTGGGGATTACAACGAGAGACTGTACACCATGATAGTACATAGAGTTGACAAGGAGCCATAGCTCTTTGGGGAGATTTGCAAACTGCAATTCTTCACAGTAGCTCCAACGAACTGTGTATCAATGCTGTGGTTTGTGGGTTTCTTTGACAGGGCACAAGTCCCTGTGGACTCCCTAGTGTATCCCCTTCTACACTCTAATTCCAAATAGAGTTCCCCAGAAGGCAATGAGATGGAAGGACCACTTTGGATGGCCAGCTCTAGATTACATGTATATTATGTTATATATTTAGAGCTGCCCAGCACATCAACTGGACAATTGGGTGGCCCCTCCACCACTCTTTTAGAATCACTCTCTAAGCCTCTCCCATTTGAACAGCCTTTGCCCTGTAGTGTTGGCTTTGCCTGGTTTCCTGATGTAATTTTTCCCTTTGTCCCCAGTTGGAGGGTGTGGCCACTGACTCACCTGCCACGTTCTCCCTATCTGAGTCCTGTCGATTGGTTAACTCCCACCTGATGTGGTTGCAAAGAGCCGGAGGACCTGTGGAATGCCACAGAACCCCTTTGTGGACCATATCCCAGGTCTTGGTATGGTTCTGGCAAAACCTATGAGCTCTTGTCCTGAGCCACTTTGACTTTCCTTTAGCCTAAGAATTCATCCTCCCCCAGGCAGAGGAACAAAACTCACAGTCCTGAGACCTAACAGCCAGAGGCCTGGATTCCAGATCTTGGCTATAGATTCAAAACAGCTGCCTTAGAGATGGAGCCCATGTAACAGTGAAAGCCTGGCCTCTAGTATTGTTTTCAAATGAGACACTAGACAGAGTCAGGAGTCTTGGTGGCTATATCGTGGTGACTGGCAAACCTTATCACATTTATTATAGGTGTTGACAGATGTGATGCAAGAGATAAGTGTATATGGACACCTGACTGTAGCATGGTCACCACTGTTCTCCCAGCACACGATCGCCAGGAGGCAGATAACATTTGGAAGGCTCATTCTCCCTTCTGTGGCATTATGGAGCTTCTAGGAATTGCTAACAGCTCTGCAAAGGAATGAATTTGAATTGTCTAAATCCTGTCAAGGCAGTGAATTGAGAAAGCTATAGGCATCAAAAAGTGAGACATGTGCCAAAATCTACAAATAAGCCTCCGAATGTTCTTTCCATAATTGAAACCACTAAGAGTCAATAATGCAAGGGCAGGATTAACCCACCTGTACTCCCACATCCCCATCGTCCCCATCCTAGGCCTTATGGTGTAGCTGGAGGACTGTGAGCTCATGCTTGTCACCTTTCTGCAGGCCTTGTGTGTGTGCCTTGTGAGCGGAGCCACTGACTGCCCGCTCCCTGATAGTTTGTTCCAAACTATCTTTTTAAGATAGTGCCTTTCTCAGAGCAAAGTACAGCCCTGCGTACTGTCCCTCCTGTCCCTAAGCTTAGGATTCCCCTCATGTGATTGGGCTCACTGTGTGCAGGTGTCACCTGGCCCTCTTTGTGTTGTCTTTGGGATCGAAAGACTCGGGAACCCCCACAAGAAAATGTTGATACTCTTGCTACTATTGCTCTGAATAAAGAAGTCCTTTGTTTCTGATCCAGAAGCCTTGTGTGTTCTGCCAGCATCCATGAGACTGTGGCGAGCTAACTTGTTAGCTTGCAAATTGGTTAAAAGAATCTCAGAGCCTTCTCAGTTCTTGGCAACCTCTTGTTTCTTTCTCATATAAGAAAGAAATCTCCTTGACCCATCAGCTAGTGCTCCTCTTGCCTGTGATCCTTAAAACCACCTGGTAGTTCTGAGCCAAGGGGAAGCTATAGAAGTTTACAGAGATGGAGACAAACTAAAGGACCAGATTAAACAGCAAGTGTGAAGCTAGGGCAGGACTGAGATATCAGGAATCTTGGTTTAAACTCATGATCAGAGGAAGACCTTCATACTTCTGGTTTTTTTTTTTTTTCTCCTTTTTTTTCTTTTTAGGGCAGCACCCATGGCATATGGAAGTTCCCAGGCTAGGGGTCTAATCGGAGCTGCAGCTGCTGGCCTATACCAGAGCCACAGCAATGCCAGGTCCTTAACCCACTGAACAGGTTCAGAGATCAAATCCACATCCTCATGAATACTAGTCAGATTCCTTACCACAGAGCCACAGTGGGAACTCCAATTTCTCAGCTATTTGTAGCTATTTTGTTTCTATATGTTCAAGTCAACTGACTGTCAGGCAATTCTAAACCTGCTTAGGTAAACGAACACATTGGGGGGAGTTCCTGTCATGGCGCAGCAGAAACAAATCTGACTAATAACAATGAGGCTGCAGCTTCTACCCCTGGCCTCACTCAGTGGGTTAAGGATCTGTCATTGCTGTGAGCTGTAGCATAGGCTGCGGATGTGGCTTGGATCCCACATTGCTGTGGCTGTGATGTAGCCTGGCAGCTGTAGCTCTGATTGGACCCCTAGACTGGGAACCTCTGTATGCCACAGGTGTGGCCCTAAAACACACACACACACACACACACACACACACACACATTGGGTTTCTCATATGTTAAAGGACATGAGTTTGGATCAGGATCAAACTTCCTCTAATCATGAGTTTAAACCAAGATTCTTGATATCTCAGTTCTGCCCTTATTAGCACCTCCACTTCCCTTTGCTCTGCTTTGACATGAGTTGGATTAGATTATTTCATTTTGTTGGGGGTTTTTTGGGCAGCGCCCTCGGCATGCAGAAGTTCCCAGGCCAGGGATTGATCCTGCACCACAGCAGTGACAATGCTGGATCCTTAACCTGCTAGGCCACCAGGAAACTCCTGGATTAGATTATTTCTGAGGTTTTTTCCAGCTATAAAATCTGTGTTTTATGAATTTGTAACAGAGCTGCCTAGCACACACACTAGGCACTTGACCTAATTTAAAATAATGATTGCAAAGAGAACTATGGTGTAGTAGAAAGAACAAAGCATTGGAAGTTAAGAAGCCTGAATTTGAAAATGAAGAGAAAATATTCTAAAAGATACCGTTAACTAAATGTATATAAAATCTTTTAATATTCAAATATTAAAATTGCCTGATTCTTTTTTGAAATAGAAGAGGGATATATAAAATCTAGATAAAACATAGGTTACATTGTTTCAGGTTTGGGTTTCAATGAAAACTTTTTTCCCTGCTAATTATTTACTGCTGGAAAAAAAAAGAAGCCCGCGTACCAGCCCCAGGCTGCCACTACTAGCTATATGACATTGGACAAGTCACTTAACTTAGCTTGAGGAGGCAAGATGATTTTAGGTAGCTCAAGGATGTGACATTAAATTACGCAGTGAAAAAGTAAGTTTCTCAGACTCACAGATACAGAAAACAGACGTGGTTGCCAAGGGAAAGGGGAGGTGGGGGGGAGGGATTGGGAGTTGAGGATTAGTAGATGCAAACTCATGTGTAGAATGCACAAACAACAAGGTCTCACTGTATAGCACAGAGAACTATGTTCAATATTCTATAATAAACCATAATGGGAAAGAATGGGACAAAGAATAAATTGAATCACTTTGCTATATAGCAGAAAGTAACACATTATAAATCATTTGTATGTTAATAAAATTTCATATATATACACACACACACACACTAAAACAAAAAAACCCCGAATCTAAGTTTCTTTTCAATTCTTTTTATTTTTCTGATTATGCTAAAGAGAGGGTCTCAGTTTACCGCTAATGTGTCTTTAACAGCTTTTTAATATGTGCTAATCTCCCTTTTTGGCAGAGAGAGAGAAATCTCAAGCTCAGACACTTCACAGACAGCACTGTTTCCTGGCTCACAAGATGGGGAGAGTCTTATTTCCCAACGTTTGTGAAGAAGGGGCTAATGAGCACCGAAAACCTTCAGCCCAGGGCCCAGCTGGCAGATGACTTCGGATAAAGGAGAAAAGTTGAGGATCGACTCAGCACCCATCCTGGTGCAGCCCTGGCCTTTCACATGTCAACTCCCACATCCTCACAATAACCCGGGGCAGTAGGTGCTATGATTCCCACTCAATAGCCCCACGGAGTAGATATTGTTGTCCTCGTGTCACAGATGGAGTGAACTGAGGCTCAGAGAGGTTAAGTACGTTGCCTGGAGTCTTAGATCTAGTAAGTGGCTCCAGATGAGGTTCAAACCTCAATCTCTCTAACGTCGAGGCGCTGCTCTTTCCCAATTACCGCACGGCTCCCTCCCACTAACTTTGAAGACAGACCTGGTTAATTAGGAACCACCCGGTAGAGGTGGGGAGAGAGGGCCATGGAAGAAACTCTGAATCCCTGTCTCACCGATGAGCATCCTCAGTCTCACTGCTAACCTGGGACAGCCTCAGGGACCCAGGTTCCTGGTCCTGGTTTCCCACGGCCTCCCCCGTCCCCAGTGGCCCAGTGGAAAATCCTCTTTCTTCATCCAGTTCTCCAGGGGCTGGAGTCCTTTCATTGGCTTCTTCTTCCTGTCGCTGGGTCCCTACCCCCTCGGACCGGATTTTTCTTCTACCACCCTCTTGCCAGTTTAGACGCTGGCCATTGCCTGATGTTGGACCAGTGCCGACCCTTCACCCTCAACCCTCTGGGGCCATCTAGGTATCTCACTCCCCACCGTCTTTAGGCTCAGTGTTGACTTTCCCTACAGCAGAGAAATTGCTCTCACACAGTGTGTGTTCTCAGCGCCTCGGCCTCCCTTTGCTCTAGTTTGTGATGAGTGGGTACGTAGGCAGCATTCAAGCTGCTTCTCTCTCGGGCCACGGCCAGTCCATGCTTCAGGCCGCCAGCGCCTCTAATTGAACAACTATAACAGACTCCAGTGTGGCTTGACTCCTTTCCTTCTCCAAAGTACAGTTAAAATTGAGCTTTCTGAAGGGCCATCCAATTGTGAAATGCTCCTGCTTATGCTTCAGCATTTTCCCACTATCCTCGGGATAAAGTCGTGCCCCCTCAGCCTGGCTTCTAAAGGCCTTTGTGAACTGGTGCCTACTGATCATTTTACCTCTTCTCTCCCCAGTCTTCACTCCCTGCCGACATGTCGACACGAGTTACAGTCTCTGAATGCTTCTGGATGTCCTCGTCACATAGGTGGTGTACTTTTATGGGCCCCAATAGTGTCCTGTGTCATCCGCAATTGTAACTATTCTAGGGGAGGAGCAGAAGCACAGGCCCTGGAGTCAAACTAGCTGGATGGAAATTCTAGGTATGCCACTTGTCTGAGCTGTGCGATCTTGGGCAAGTTGCTCAACCTCTCTGTGCTTCCATTTCCTCATCTGTAAGATAGAGACAATAATAGTACTTCCTAACAGAGTACCTATGAAGATTATATGACACAATTCATGGTCAATGGCTTAATGCAGTCTGGCACATAGTGAGCATTCAATAAATACTAGCTATTGTTATTTCAGCACACACCATACTCCGTAAAGACAGGCTCCCTAGTTTGTCTTCCTCACTCTAAGCATTTTGAGAGTAGAGAGTGTGTCTCATTCACCATTATATCTCTGGGTGCCCAGCATAGAACCTGACACACATGGTACTCAATACATGTTAATGAATGAATGAATGAATGAATGAATGTCTTGTTCCCTGGTTTAGCTAAGTCAGTTTTGTCTGATCCTGAAGTTCTCTTTGAAGTGCTAAGACCAGTTTTCCCTGCTCTGGCCTGGGCAGGCCACAGCTCAAATCTTATCTATGGCATCTCTAAAGAACTGGCATCAGTCAAGATAGAAAGACACCCCCCCACCTCAGGTAGTTTAGAAGGACAGTCTCTCACACCGTTTGTCCTCTTAGCACCTCCACCTCCCTTTACTCTACTTTGTCATAACTAGGTGTGGGCCTCACAAGAGAGCAGGACATTCATGCCTTCAACGAGGGTTTGCTGGGCCACGCCCTGTTGGGTGCTAAGGATCCTGGGGTGTGGGGGGGGTATGAGCCCTGCTTCCGGGGAGCCTTCTGAGGGGTGGCAGGGTCAGGACCTGGCTGTCCAGACAAGGAGATGATGGGCGGTTCCATTACAGAGGGTACTCAGCCAACGTCAGGATATGACCTGGCTGCATGACTGGGAACCAGGTGAATGCAGGACCAGGGAATCTGGTTCTTAGGATTTGGAATAAGTCACAGGTTAGGGCAGATTGTTAGCTATGTTGAGAAGAGGCAGAGTTGAGGCCGAGAAAGTTCAGAGTCCAGCAGGTGAAGCCCAGCACCAGCATGGTAGCTGTTGTCTGCTTGTTTTTTTTTTTTTCCTTCTTTTTCTGTCCAGGAAGGAGGCTAAAGGCAAAGAAAAAGCTGCTCAGGATTTCTTGCCCCCAAAGTGAGGGTGAATAAAGGGGCAGCAGCAACCACAGGCCAGTGTGTGCAAGCAACCACAGGCCAATTGGGTCTCTTGTCAACACCTGCCTCAGAAGTTCCCTGGTGGTCCAGCAGATTAAGGATCACAGCATTGTCACTGCAGCAGCTCAGGTCACTGCTGTGGCATGGGTTCAGTCCCTGCCAGGAACTTCCACATGCCATAGGTGTGGCCAAAAAAAAAAAAAAGGAAACAAGAAAAAACCTGCCTCAGGAAGGCAGTGGCTATGGGGCTGGATGCTTGGGCCTGCTCCTGGGTTAGCCTCTGGCAGCATGGCAATGTGGGAACACCGATGACTGGGGCATGAGGCCAGGAGCCTTCTCTAAACCAGCTGTGCCTCCTTGTGTAAGTAACGTCATCTCTTTTTTTTTTTTTTTGTCTTTTTAGCTATTTCTTGGGCCGCTCCCGCGGCATATGGAGATTCCCAGGCTAGGGGTCCAGTCGGAGTTGTAGACATCGGCCTACACCAGAGCCACAGCAACGCTGGATCCGAGCCGCGTCTGCAACCTACACCACAGCTCACGGCAACGCCGGATCCTTAACCCACTGAGCAAGGCCATGGACCGAACCCACAACCTCATGGTTCCTAGTCAGATTCGTTAACCACTGCGCCACGACGGGAACTCCAGTCACGTCATCTCTTAAGCCACCATTTCTCCACTTAGAAAAGGAGGATTGTGACAATGCTAAGGGTTTCCAAACTTTGAATGCAAAGACTTCTTTTTCTTTCATTTTGTTTCCTTTTTAGGGCCCCATCTGCAGCATATGGAAATTCCCAGGCTAGGGGTTGGATCAGAACTTCAGTTGCCGCCCTACGCCACAGCCACAGCAATGCAGGATCATGTCTGCGACCTACACCACAGCTCACAGCAACACCAGATCCTTAACACACTGAGGCCTTGGATTGAACCTGCATCCTCTTGGATACTAGCTGGGTCCTTAACCCACTGAGCCAAAATGGGGACTCTGAAAACCTTCTTTTTCCAAGCAAAAAATTTCATCAAAGATTCCACGGGATGGCAGTGGTCATTTTGGTATCCATTGATCAAAAGAAAAAAAAAGTAAAGTGATAAAAACAATCACTTTGATTCTTTGTGTGTGTGTGTCCTTTTTTTTTTTTTTGCCTTTTCTAGGGCCACTCCCGCGGCATATGGAGGTTCCCAGGCTAGGAGCCACATCCGTGACCTACGCCACAGCCACAGCAACGCAGGATCAGAGCAGCGTCTGTGACCTACACCACAGCTCACGGCAACACCGGATCCTTAACGCACTAAGTGAGGCCAGGGGTAGAACCTGCAACCTCATGGTTCCTAGTCAGATTCGTTAGCCATTGCGCCACGATGGGAACTCCCCACCTTTGATTCTTTTAAGGAAATTTGCATTTTATCAATCACAGGAACATCTGCTGTCACTTACAAAAATTAGGGATACAACATCCTTAAAGGCCCAGAGTCTCATCCTTCATGAAAACGTCTACCCAAATCCAACCAGCAGAGCTTTCATCTTACTTAGAACCCACTGAGCCACAACAGGAACTCCTATTCTGAGAAAATTCTGGTCATACAGATGGATGATGCCTTTTTCACTTGGCTGCTCTAACAAAATGCCATAGAACTGGTGGCTTATAAAAAACAGAAATTAAGGAGTTCTTGTTGTGGTGCAAGGGAAACAAATCCAACTTGTATCCAAGTTGGATACAACTTGATGTGGGTTCGATCCCTGGCCTTGCTTAGTGGGTTAAGGATCTGGCGTTGCCGTGAGCTGTGGTGTAGGTCATGGATGTGGCTCAGATCCTGCGTTGCTGTGGCTCTGGTGTAGGTCAGCAGCTGCAGCTCTGATTCAACCCCTAGCCTGGGAACTTCCATATGCCTTGGGTATGGCCCTAAAAAGACAGAAAAAAAAAAAAAAAGGAATAATCTCCAATTAAACCACTTTACAAGCTAGAAAGAGAAGTGGAAATTTTCGTTTCAAAGTTAAATGACTAACTATCAAAATATCCAACAACCACTCTTCATCCTCATCATAAACATAAAATTCAGGCAATAAACAACTAAAACTTACAACATGTACTAAACAAATAAGACAGTTTTATCCTCTGTATTCACTGTTACAAGCCTGGTGGTTTATGGAGCTCAAGGACCCCAGTGCAGGAAGTGCTCAGCTCCTCATTGTTCTGACTTCGTAAGCAGACGTGACCAGGCTGGTGCAAGGCACACCCACTATCAGTGCCAGGCTGAGCTCAGAGATGCCAGGAGGGAGCTTGTGCCAAAGTTCACACAAAACTAAGTTCACCAAAAAAAAAAAAAAAAAATCACACAGATGGGGGTATGTTAACAGGGGTGCAGAAATCAACTGAGGCCCCATGGCTGAAGCTGGCCCAACTGGAGGAACAAAGTAAAGCAGTATCAGATTATAATCCGAAGTACAAAATAAATATGTCCATGAGTCTGTACTAACACAAAGTTCTTTATTTCTTTTTGTTTCGTTTTGTTTTGGCTGAGTCTGTGGCATGTGGAAGTCCCATGCCAGGCATCAAACCCATGCCACGGCAGAGACCCAAGCTGCTGTAGTGACAACGCTGGATCTTTAACCTGCTGTGCCATGAGACAACTCTCACAAAGTCCTTTAAAAAGAAAACTTTGCAGGACTTCCCACTATGGCTCTGCGGTAACGAACCTGACCAGTATCTATGAGGATGCGGGTTCAATCCCTGGCCCCGCTCAATGGGTTAAGGATTCAGCGTGGCCCTGAGCTGCAGTGTAGATCTCGGATGCAGCTTGGATCTGGTGCTGCTGTGGCCGTGGTGTAGGCCAGCAGTGCAGCTCTGATTTGACCCCTCACCTGGGAACTTCCATATGCCACAGGTGTGGCCCTAAAAAGACAAAAAAGAAAAAAGAGAGAACTTTACAGTGGGGAAATCTGACAAACACTGCTTCAGGCAGATGGTTAAGGTGAACACCAACACTCAGAGGTCATGCTGATGGCACCTTTAGTATGACGTGACGAAAGGGCACTTTACCTCTGAGAGCACCCTCCCCCAAACCCACAGCCCCAGTCTACTCATGAGAAAAATGTCACAAATTCCAACAGAAGGATTGCAAGTAGGATGAAATACTCAACCAGTACTCACGAGATCATCAAAAACAAGGACAGTCGGAGGAACAATTGCAGCCCAGAGGAGCCTAAGACATGTCACCTTCATGTGATGCGGCCTACAAGATGCGAGCCTGGAACGGAAAAAGGCCATTAGGTAAAACCTAAGGAAATCTGAATAAACTATGGACTTTAGATAATAATAATGTCTCCATATTGATTCACCAAATGGGACAATATACCATCCCAATGTAAAAATGTTATTACTAGGGCAAAGTTAGAACTGGGGTGGAGAGGGTAATATGAGAATTTTGTGCTATCTGCTCAATTTCTTTGTAAATCTAAAATTTGTACTTAAAAAAGTCTTTTGTTGGGAGTTTCCTGGTGGCTCACAGGGAACTGTGGGTTAAGGCATCTGGCGTTGTCACTGCTGTGCACTGGGTTCGATCTCTGGCCTGGGAACTTCTGCATGCCCTGGGCAGTGGGCATGGCCAAAAGTCGATTATTTGAAAGAATCATAAGGAGTTCCCATCAAGGCGCAGTGGAAACGAATCCCACTAGGAACCATGAGGTTGTGGGTTCAATCCCTGGTCTCGCTCAGTGGGTTAAGGACCTGGCATTGCCGGGAACTGTGGTGTAGGTCACAGACATGGTTTGGATCTGGTGTTGCTGTGGCTGTGGTGTGGGCCGGCAGCTGTGGCTCCAATTAGCCCCCTAGCCTGGAAGCTTCCATATGCCACAGATGCGGCCCTAAAAAGACACACACACAAAGACCAAAAAATAAAAATGAAAAAAAAAAAAAAAAAGAATCATGAAATTGACTGTCCTCCCCTCAAAAAAAGTTGGTTTACCTAAAGATGCAACTAAACCACTGACGTTCTGATGAGTCCAGTGTGTCTATTTAATGCGTTCACGTTGTTATAGACTAAACATATTATAACAGCAGCTTTTGAAATACTTCAATACTTTTAAAATGAAATTTGAATCTTTGCATTGCAGCCCTGAGTCTTCTCAGAGTAGCTGAGTACAGTTTGAGCCGCTCTGATGGAGGGGAAATCACAGGTAATATCCTTTGTCTCTGTCCCTAAAACTCTCTGGATCTCTGAGACGGAGGAAAAAACCCCACACGTCCAGGCAGAGCACTTCAAAACACCGCAATAACTTCCCTTCCCCCAACTCCACCCTAGACACTACGTGAGCAACTGTTTGAAGCTAAGGCTGCAGTTGTCTTTGTCCTGCATTTGCCTGTCAAGCCCAGCGCTCCTCGGCAGCGGCAACGGGAAGGGCAGAAGGCTGGTATGAAGCGGGGCGACAGATGGCTGGGACATGTCCTCTGGAAGCTCAGCTGCCCTGACCAGCCTGCCAAACTGTGTACATTTCAAACGTTTGAGGTTCAACCCAAAGCGACAAGTAATGATTTAAAATCACTTGCTGAAACACATGTCTAATCCCTGGGTAGCCAGAGAAGAGCTCTTTAAAAACTCACTTAAATCCAGTCGGGGGTAGGGAGGTGGGGACAAGGAAACTCTGTGTGCTTTCTTGGCTTTGAAGCCAGATCAGGCCATCCTGGGTGCAACTGGGCATTTGTCCAGGATCCCAATATGCATCCTGCTTTCTATGTGTTTGGAAAGAGGGTGATGTTTCAGTATGAGTGTTTATTTGGGGTGGAGGCGAGGAGAGGAAAGACTGTTATCAGATAGGTTTGGACCCTGAGAAATCATGCACCCCAGCATTTGCCTCTGGTCTGGAATGGGAGACCTCCAGGCCAACCTGCTTCATAGGTTCAATCAATTCTCTTTCCCCATCCTTGTTCAGATTGTTCTTATTTCTTGCCTGGCATATGCCAACAGTTTCCTACAGTTGCTTTGCAGTCCTGTCATTAGAATCTCCTGCTACATGAGTCATCTTCATTATTACACAGCATCTCCCATCTTGAATATACCCTTTCCTTGGCCCCACAGCTCCCTCCAGATACCGCTCCCATCCTTCCCTGTCACGACAAAGCTTCTTGAAGTAGTCAGCTACTCTCCCTGACAACTTTCTGTTCACTTCCTTGCTCCCACTCTCCTACTAAAACCTCTCTTGGTAAGGTCACCAACAACTTCTATGTTGCCAAATCCAGTGAGTCTCTGTCCATCCTCATCTGACTTGACCCCTCCAGAGCATGTGACACAGTTGACTGCCTCCTCCTCCTCCTTGAAGCATTTTTCTTTCTTGGCTGTAATGATGATACTCTCAGAGTTCCCTTTGTGGCTCAGCAGGAGGAGGCTCCTCCTCCTTCATCTGGTTGCTCCATGTTGGGGTATCTCAGGGATTGGTCCTAAAACAGCTTCTGGTCTCCATCTAAAGTTCTCAAAGTGATCTCCTCGGGTCCCAGAGCTGACCTGGGACCCCAGGTAAATACCACCCAAATACCGATGACTCTCAATTTTACACCCGCATCCCCGAGCTCAGACACAGCTGCCTGCTTTACGTCTCCACTTGGCTGACTATGGACACCTCGTTGTATGTTTCTGAGATGGAGGCCTTGATTTTCTTCATCCTTGAACTTAACCCCCCTTCTCATCCCTTAGACCCCTTTAGCATCTTTATCCATCCTTTTGCTCAGACCAAGATTCTAGAAGCCACCTTTCATTTCTCCTTTTCCCTCATCTCTCACATCCAATCCATCACCGTGTTCAGGCACTTCTACCTCCAACATATCTTGTCTCTACCCAACCTCCCTTCTCTCCATCTCCAGGGACACCTTTCTAGTTTAAGCCAAAATCAGCTTCACCTGAACAACTGAGACAGGCTCTTGCCAGCACCCCCTGCTTCACAAGGGCGCCTCCCAAATTCACTCTCTCACATTCTCATGTGAGGATTAATGTGTAATTCAGTGATGTTCAGTCATCCTTTCATTCAAGGAATACCTATGTGTCTACTATGTACAGGCAGTGAACAAATAGAGGAAAGTCTCTGCCCTCAAGGAGCTTACAATCCAGCGGTGAGAGATGAACAAGTAACATGATAAAGTAACTGATGTGATATGTTCGAAGATGATAGATGGTGTGGAATAAAATAAATAAGAGTGAGGGGATCCCAGGGAGCACATGTTTATGCATTTGTTACAGGAAGTTCTTATACTTTTAAATAAGAGAGTTAGAAATATTTGATTTTTAAAAATCATTTCCCACTAAAGGGTTTTCTGAAAGAAATGCCTAATTTCAAATCTGGGCTAAAATTGTATAAGATGAGTCTTGAATTTCTTGTTATACCAGAAAGCAAAGTTGCTAACAAAGACCACAGGAGTGATATCACAAGGACTTGGAAGTCAAGTTCATGAGGCACCCACTGGCCAAAGATGGGACACCTTGATAGTGATAATGAATAAGGATATGAGTTCCCTGGTGGCCTAGTGATTAAGGACTTGGTGTTGTCGTGCTATAGCTTGGGTTATTGCAATAATGCAGGTTCAATCCCTGGCCTGGAAACTTCCACATGCTGTGGGCATGGCCTAAATAAATAAATAAATGAATAAAAGACTGTTTCTTTTCTTTTTTTTTTTTCTCCTTCTGTTTTGGGCTGCCCCTCGGCATATGGAGTTCGGGCCAGGGATCATCAAAACCACAGCTGCAACCTAAGCCACAGCTGTGGCAATGCTGGACTCTTAACCCACTGTGCTAGGTTGGGGATTGAACCTGTTTCCCAGCTCCCAAGACACCGTTGATCCTGTTGTGCCCCAGCAGCACTTCCTGAAAGACTGTTTCTTAAAAAAATAATAATAAAATTAATAATAATAAAATAATAATAATAATAATGATAGCAAAGGATCAAAAGCCATATGTGTCAAAGCCCTGGAGTCCAGAATGATACTTTTTTTTTTTTTTTGCTATTTCTTTGGGCGGCTTCCGCGGCATATGGAGGTTCCCAGGCTAGGGATCTAATCAGAGCTGTAGCCGCTGGCCTACACCAGAGCCACAGCAACGTGGGATCATTAACCCACTGAGCAAGGGCAGGGACCAAACCCGCAACCTCATGGTTCCTAGTTGGATTCGTTAACCACTGCGCCACGACGGGAACTCCCAGAATGATACTTTTAAAGGAAAGAACACAACTCATTGGTCACCTTTGGAGTATGCTTGGGAACCAATTACTCTGAAAACTGGCAAATAAAAGGAAAGAAGGAAGCATGTACCTTGCCTTTCCTATATGAAAATGACTTGGTAAATTAAACAGTTGATGAGGGAAATTTTCTCTTTATAG
Organism: Phacochoerus africanus; assembly: GCF_016906955.1. Classification (NCBI taxonomy): domain Eukaryota; kingdom Metazoa; phylum Chordata; class Mammalia; order Artiodactyla; family Suidae; genus Phacochoerus; species Phacochoerus africanus. Next base: position 99,749,622 of record NC_062552.1, read on the forward strand.
ACATAATCCAGCTAAGGAAGGAAGAAAAAGAAAGTAGAACTAGAACCTCACAATTTTACAACTTCCAGGGAAATAATCAATCTAAGCCATGATTACCATTGTAAAAAGAGAGCAAACAAGATGTATGCCTCCTGTTGGATGGACACGATACCTCTTAAGAAGTAGTTATAGTTGGGAGTTTCCTTTGTGGCTCAGCGGTTAATGAGCCCAACTAGGATCCATGAGGACGCGGGTTCGATTCCTGGCCTCGCTCAGTGGGTTGAGGATCTGGCGTTGCCATGAGCTGTGGTGTAGGTCACAGACGTGGCTTGGATCCAGTGTTGCGGTGGCTGTGGTGTAGGCTGATAGCTGCAGCTCTGATTCAACCCCTAGCCAGGGAACATCCATATGCCATAGGTACGGCCCTAAAAAGAAAAAAAAAACCAAGTAGTTATAGCTGAATTTCAGAGAGATAACAAATAATGTTTAGCATAAATATGTCACAAGTGTTCCATGAGATACATGAAAAAATTATCCAATATTTATCTGAAATTCAATTTTAACTGGGCATCTTGTATTTTTATTTACCAAACTTGTCAGCCCTAGGTGTGGTGTAGCCTAAAAAGTCAGACCAAAATCTGATTAAGCCTCAAACTCTAACTCCCAGAAAATATGATGAGATGGTGAAATGTGTTAAACAAGACTACCACAGTGATGTCATCAGCAATATGCAGACTGTGAGGACAGACTGGCCAATTTTTTTCTTCAACAAATAGGGGAGAAAAGGGGAGTGAGGAAGGAGGCAGGAGAGAAGGTTGTTTAGATTCCAATTTGAAAACTCAAGGGTAGGAATTCCTGTGTGGCTCAGCGAGTTAAGGATCCTGTGTTGTCACTCCAGCGGCTTGGGTCACTGCTGTGGTCCAGGATTGATCCCTGGCCCGGAATTTCCCCATGCCTCAGTTGTTCCCCCCCACCACCCCAAACAAAATCAAGGGGAGGTGCAGGCACTGAGAAAAATAGTCTGACTTCTGAGGTCCGCATCACTGACTCCAGGCTTTGTCTCTGATCTCACGCCTCCTGCCTTACACTTCACAGTCCATCCAGCAGCACCAGACACATTGAATTAAAGCTTCCAAGAAACAATCTTGAGACACTAGAGATCAAGTCTTGCTTCACTAAGCCAGGTTGCAAGTGGAGGGGTGGTGTGGGGAGGAGAGAAAAAGCTCAGATCCTGATTTGGGGGTGCAGTGGGGTGAGAGAGAAGAGGCCGCGAGAAGAGGCCGCAAGGTGAGAGATGTTTCGAGAAAGGAGCAGAGATGCTTTAAAGACAGAGAGATCAGGAAGTTTTGGTGGTGATGGATGCCTGGTTTATGCCCCTCCTCTGCCTGCTCATGGAAGGCTTTTGGAGCAGGGCAATTTGCATGCTGGGTTAGGTCTTCAAGGTAGCAGGGTGGTTCAAAGTCCTGGTTCTCTTCAGGCCATATCACACTAGATTCTGTTTCTATCTCTCTCCCCACCATGAGCCCCTCAAGGGTAGAGACTGTCTTTCCAGTGTTAGCTTTCCTACTGCCTGTTAAAATGCCTGTCACTTCGTGCATACGTGGTGAACAAATGAATGAATGAATGAATGAATCTCCCCTCACCCTTTGCAGAAATGGTAGTCTTCTTCTGATATAACAAAATGTGGGTCTTAGATATACAATTGCTTCATGAAACACTGAATTTAATCTTTGCCATTTCTTGACACTGTAGAGGACTGTTTTAAACTTAGAGATAAGGGTCAACTTACTGAGGCAGAAGCTCAGGATTTCTTCCCAGGCATCTTGATATATTTTCCTCAGTGGTAGAAAGCCCAGCTTGCTTCCGGTTTTCGCTTGCACCTTCAACTCTGAGTGTCTGCCGTGTACCTGTCTTGTGACGTGTTATGGCAGCTCCCATCACAATTAGATGACAACCTTGGAAGAAGGTCCCTGGGCAAATCAAGAAAAATGAGGGCAACCAAGAGTCTCACTCTGGGAAACACTGGCAGTTTTGAAGGCTCTGAGTCTTGCACTAGTCACCATCTATTTACTCAAGAGTCATAGCAGGAGTTCCCCCTGTGGCTCAACAGGATTGGTATTGTCTCTGGAGCACTGGGAGGCAGGTTCAATCCCAAGCCCAGCACAGTGGGTTAAGGATTCAGTGTTGCCACAGCTGTGGCATGGGTTGAAACTTGGCTCAGATCTGACCCCTGGCCTGGGAACTCCATGTGCCATATGCTGGGGGTTGGCCAAAAAAGAAAACGAGGGAGAGTAAATATCAAAAGAAAGAAAGGAGAGATAGGAGATCCTGCTCTTTCACCTGCTCCTCGATCCAGAGGAAAGAAAAAGAAAATAGATGAGGGAAAGGCTATTGAATGAGGATCTTAAGCTTCAGTTCAAAGGGTCTCCTTATCTGACCATGATGTCATAAGACATTTAAAAAATATCTGGGAGTTCCTGCTGTGGCTCATCGGGTTAAGAACCCACTAATATCCATGAGGATAGGGGTTCAATCCCTGGCCTCTCTCAGTGGGCTAAGGATCTGGCATTGCTACAAGCTTTGGCGTAGGTCACAGAGGCAGCTCTGGATCCTGCGTTGCTATGGGCTGAGGTGTGGGCTGGCAGCTGCAGCTCCAATTCAACCCGCTGCCTGGAAATGTCCAGATGCCAAAGTGCGGCCCTAAAAAGGAAAAAAAAAAAAATATATATATATATATATATAAAATATTGTTCCTCCATATCATTATCTTTTGAGTTATAACAATACTACATTGGTATTGCTAGTAAACTATTTTGAGTTTTTTTTTTTTCCTGTGGTTTTTAGAATAGCAACAAAGACCTAGACTTTTTTTTTTTCTCATTTAAATCAGACACCTCATTCCCCAGACAAGGCTTTGAGGACTCTGCGTTGTCCAAAAACTCATCTCTTCCTTCAAAGATAGAGGTTTGTCCCCACTGGGGAGGTGCTGTGAGTTAGATAGGGGTTACTCAGTGAGAAAGCCTGGAAGGATTTAGAGACAGCGTCAAGAACAGTGTAGCAGTGTCAGGCTGCTCCTGGACTGGAGCAAAGTCCTGTCTGTCCATCCCTGACACACAGGAGATGTGCAGTAACATTTTGTTGTTGTTGTTGTTTGTTTGTTTTTTGTTTTGTTTGCTTTTTAGGGCCACGCCCACGGCATATAGAAATTCCCAGGCAGGGGGTTGAATTGGAACTACAGGCACTGACCTATGCCACAGCCACAGCAACACAGGATCTGAGCTGCATCTGTGACCTACACCACAGCTCAGGTCCCCAACCCACTGAGTGAGGCCTGGGATTGAACCTGCGTCCTCATGGATACTAGTCAGATTCATTTCTGCTGAGCCATGGCAGGAACTCCCATACCTTGATTTTAACCTTTTTGGACATCTTTCTGAATCTATTAGCCTCCAGGTAACCTTAGGATTCTTATAGGCTCTGGAGAGCCGAGCCTTTCTTTAGCGGTTAGATTTCTCCTCTGGAATCCGTGAGCCACAAAGGGAACTCCCACAGTAAGGGTTTGTTGAATGAATGAGTGACTGAGAAAGATTACCAATGCCTATGGAAGTGTCAGGTGTGCAATGTATGTGAACAACTAGAAAGAAGAAGCCCACATTTTTCATTCATTGGCATTTCCATGTGCTTCTCTAGGAAGCTGAGCCCATGTCACAGGGGTAAGAGGTATTAGAGCCAACACTAGACTCCATCTGAATACCTCAGCATTTTCAAAAAGAGCTCTGGGGAGTTTCCGCTGTGGTGCAAAGGGATTGGCGGTGTCTCTGCAGCACCAGGACGTACACAGGTTCAATCCCCAGCCTGGCACCATGGGTTAAAGGATCTGGTGTTGCCACATCTGTAGTGAAGGTCACAACTGCAGCTTGGATCTGATCCCAGGCCTGGGAACTCCAGATATGGAGGGGAGGCCAAAAAAGAAAAAACAAAAACACTGGAGTTCTAGGGAATTTGGAAAAAAAAAAATTCTTTGAGGGAAACAAATACCAAAATTCTGCCCTTCAAATAAAGACTACAAACTGATTTTTGCGCACAGTGATAACCATCAGCCTTGGGACATTGTATTAGCTCCCTACTGTTAATAAGTACCATAGATTTGGTGGCTTGAAACTAAAGAAATTGGAATTCCCATTGTACCTCAGTGGGTTAAGGACCCAGTGCAGTATTTGTGAGGATGTGGGTTCAACCCCTGGCCTCGGTCAGTGGATTAAGTATCCTGAGTTGCTGCAAGCTGGGCATAGTTCCCAGATGCGGCTCGAATCTGGTATTGCTATGACTGTGGAACATGCTGAAGCTGCAGCTCTGACCCCTGGCCTGAGAACTTTCATAAGCTGCAGGTGTGGCCGTAAAAAAACAAACAACAACCAAACAAACCAAAAAACCCGGAAATTTCTTGTCCTACAGACCCAGAGTCTAGAATTGCAAAATCAAGGTCTCAGCAGAGCCATGCTCCCTCTGAAACATGCAGGAGGGCCCCTCCTTGCCTCGTCCTAGCTTTTAGGGATGTGCTGGCAATCCCTGGCACTCCTCAGCATGTGGCTGCATATTTCCCATCTCTGCCTTCCTCTTCACCTCACCTTCTCCCAGTGAGTCTGAATTCACATGGCCATCCTCTTACGAGGACACCAACGTATTGGATTAAGGGTCCTGCCTACTCTGCTCTGACCTCATCTTAACCAATCACCTCTGCAATGACCTATTTCTAAATAAGGTCAGATTCTGAAGTGCTGGAATTAAGATTTCAACATATCTTTTTGAGGGGAACACAACCCCTCATACAAGAGGCATTTGGGGAACATGTTACAATTCAAACAGGATCCAGTGACCCAACTGACCCAGAAAATCAAATTGTTACCTGCTTGGCCACTACTTTCTGAAAGTCGATATGAATCATCAGGTTCCAGGTGACGAAATTTTCCAGTGTCTTAGCCAAGCCTGATTGGTCATACTTTTCTGGCCTGCTGGTTTATAGAACGCTAACCCAAGGGTCATGCTAACTGTGGGTAACTCATTTCTGGGAGACGATATTTCTCCACCCTTTCTTCATCAGCAGAAACGCTACAATCAAAGATGCATCACTAGAGCAATAAAGTTATTCACTCAACAATCTCTGGCCCTTTGTGCTAAGAAATAGTTTGAGTTCCAGGGCTGGCAGTGCTGTTGATGCTAGATCAATGCTTCCCATTTACATCAGGGCACACAGGGGGTGCAAAGGCAGCATTTATAAAGCCAGGGAAAAGGGACAGGACCCCTCTAGACACCACAAGCGCTGCCCAGCTTTCTGAAGCTAAAGAGATCACCACCTCAGGCCACCAGACACCTACCGCCTCGTGGACACTGGAAGGGAAGGCTGGGTCTAGATGGCTGTACCCAGAGGTCAACCCAGAGGCAGGACTCTGACTCCTCCCCTCAGTGACCCTAGATTTCCTCATATGCATGAATCACCTGAATATATCTGAATTATATCATCTCCATGAAGAATGACCATAGTTCCAGTTCCTTAAGGGAGGAAACCAGGTACAAGCAGGATAGATCTAAGGCGTCTAAGAGCACAACGTCGTCCAGCACCTAGGCCAGGATCAGAGCCAGAACGTGGAGTCTTTCCTCACGGGAAGATGAAGGTGTCAGCGCAGGAGAGATGGCTGGTGTGGGAGCAGGGAATGCGCTCTCATCCGGTCCTCTACCTGGGATTACCAGCTTCCCTAGGCTGCCGTTTCCTGAAGTAGCAGTAGCCCCTCAACCGCACCAATTCCGCACCAATTCTCAAGGGCCTCCTCCTCCAGGCAGCCCTCTTTGACCATCCAGCCTGAATCTTGTGACCCTTCTCTGTACTCTGGCACCTACTTTCATCATGTCACCTATGGGTATTGCCGGTCTTTCTAAACCAGGCTATAAGATCCTGGCTCTTGCTTTTATTGCCTAGGACTAATCTGTGCTAGGTACACAATCTTACAGAATAAAACCAACGTCACAAATCACTCTGGCGACGGTGGATGACTACTGCCACAGGCCCGCCTCCTTAACAACCATACCATTTCTGCTTGGTGCCCTTAACCTCTCTCTCTCTGCTCACAGCTGGTTCCAGGCAGCTAGAGAATAGGCGGTGTGCTTTCACTCGGGGCTGCCCAGGCTCCTCCTCCTCCCTTCCTGCCCATCCCTCTGGCTCAATTCAGGTTTTCTCAGGTTTCACGTGTTGCCACCTACCAGGATTTTCCCACTGAGAAGGGACATCTTGAGAGCCATTGGTGATACCTCTGCCCGTGGGTGTCTCCTGCTAGTTCCTCGCTCCTCCCTTGGCACCTTGGCTGTGGGCCAGGACTCGTCCCACCCCCAGGTCAGTACCCAGGGCTTCGGGCTCATAGGGGAGAGGAGATTGGGCTGTCGGTAACTTCCATTCACTTATTCATTCATTTATTACGGTCCATCCTAATTTATTTCTGTATTTACTATAACAGCTTTATTGCCACAAAATTCACATACTATATAACACACCCTTTTAAAGTATGCACTTCAGCGGTTTTCATACAGTCACATTAGTGTGCAACCATCACCACTACCTAATTGCAGAATATTTTCATCAACCCCCCAAAAGAATCCCCACACAGTCCCTCCCCTTTCCCCCTCCTCCGGGCCTTGGCAACCACTAATCTACTTTCTGTCTTTATGGGTTTGCCTACCCTAAGTATGTCACATAGATGGAATCGTACAGTATGTGGCCTTTTATGACTGGCCTCTCTCACTTACATGATGTTTTCAAGGTTCCTTTACTGTACTGTTTATCAGTAGTTCATTCCTCTTCAGAGATGAATAATAATCCATTGCATGGACATAACGCATTTATGTATTCATTCATTAGTTGGTGGACATTTGGGTTGTTTCCACTTTTTGGCTGAGTAATGCTGCTAGGAACATTCATGTTCAAGTTTTTATGAAAAGGTTGTTTTCAATTCTCTTGGGTATATATCTAGGAGTGGAATTGCTGGGTCACAAAGTAACTTTTTGTATATCTTTTTGAAGAACGCCAGACTGTTTTCTAATGAAGCTGTACTGTTTCATAGGCCCACCAGCAATACATGAGGGTCTAATTTCACCATATTTTTGCCAATTCTTGTGATTATCGGTCTTAATTATTTTAACCATCCTAGTGGTATCTCATTGTGGTTTTGATTTGCATTTCCCTGATGGTTAATGATGAGCACCCTTTTTTCTTTTTGTCTTTTTAGGGCTGTATCTGGGACATATGGAAGTTCCCAAGCTAGGGGAAGAATCTAAGCCGTAGCTGCTGGCCTATACCACCGCCACAGCAACGTCAGATCTGAGCCATGTCTGTGACCTACATCATGGCTCACAGCAATGCCAGATCCTTATCCCACTGAGCGAGGCAGGGATTGAACCTGCATCTTGTGGACACTAGTCAGGTTCATTTCTGCTGAGCCACAACTGGAGCTCCAATGATTTAGTATCCTTTCATGTGCATATTCATACGTCTAATTTCTTTGCCTACTTTAAAAATTGAGTTATTTGTGTTTCTCTTGTTGAGTTGTAAGAATTTGTTGTTTTTGGGAGGGTTTTTTTTTTTTGGCCACACCTGCAAGACATAGAAGTTCCCGGGCCAGGGATTGAATCCAAGCCACAGCTGCTACCTACACCACAGCTGCAGCAATGCTGGATCCTTAACCCATCGCACTGGGCTGGAGATCAAAACTGTGCTCAGCAGTGACCCGAGCAGCTACAGAGACAGTGCCAGATCCTTAACTGGCTATGCCACATCAGGAACTCTGATTTGTAAGGGTTTGTGTATATTCTGACTACAAGTCCTTTATCAGATATATGATTTGCATTATCTCCTTCCATTCTGTGGGTTGTTTTTTCACTTTCTGTTCTTCAAGGGCACAGAAGTCTTCATTTTAACAAAGTCCTTTTTTTTGTCTTTTGTCTTTTGAGGGCCGCACCCGCAGCATATGGAGGATCCTGGGCTAGAGGTCAAATTGGAGCTGTAGCTGCCGGCCTATGCCACAGCCATAGCAACACGGGATCCAAGCCATGTCTGAGACCTACACCACAGCTCATGGCAACACCTTGAGCTTAACCCACTGAGCGAGGCCAGGGGTCGAACCTGCAACCTCATGGTTCCACTGTGGATTCATTTCCACTGTGCCACGAGACGGGAACACCTCCAATTTATTTATTTTTAATTCTGTCACTTGTGCTTTTGATGTGCTATCTAAGAAACTATGGCCTAATCCTCTGTCATGAAGATGTTCTCCTCAGTTATCTGAGAGTTTTACAATTTTTAGCTCTGACATTTAGAGTCCTGATCCTCTCCCTTCATTGGTTTATCATCTCCCAGGGATAAATGCATTTTATGGCGCACTTGTTTGGTTCAATAGTCTCTGCATCATCTGTCACCTAAATACTGGGATGAGGCACTTCCTTAATAAAGTGATTCATATGCAATTTTTCTGTGAAAGAGACATTTACTTTCAACAACCTTTGGCTTTCATTATGTCAAAAGCAAACACATATGTAATAAAATATGTTTTCTGGACTCTAATCAGGCTGTGCCCTGCTGTAGAATAAGACGGAGGATATCCCAGGCATTGAAAACTTTGGAGGTGGTCTGATGCTTGGTAGTTTCAACCAGGACAGATCATCTCCTGTGACCTCAATCCAGAGACAAAAAAGGAATACAACTGCAGAACCCTTTAGGGGGGGCTTGATGCTTGGCAAGCTGTCACCTCACCACAAGCCCGACCACCCAGGCCCCTTTCTGCGTCTGTGGCTCATTGTTCCAGTGGTTTTGATTATTCGATTCACCCATTGTCTGAGCCATTGTCTGCCAAGAAGTTTGGGTTGGAAATCTTTCATTATTGCCTCTGAGCAAGTGATATCACATTTTTCTCTCAAATTCTGCATTCCTTGGTCTTTGAAATTGGTGACAGAATTCGTCTTAGTTCCCTCAGACATTGATTTTGTATAATTTCAAATGGTATGTTTTGTTCTCCTCTTTGTCAGTGAGTCCTTCAACTTTCTCTTTGTTTTTGAATCCCTTCTGAAACACGAAACAGACTCTTTTTTAAAAAAAATCAAACTCTACTTTTCATCTGGTTAAGTTTTTGGGATTTAGATTTAGCACAATTGGAAGAATAGTGGTAAAAAGAAAGACAGTTTAAATCCAAGATATCTTTCCTTTAGCCTTTTTTGAAGCAAACCTCCCCAAACAGTGTAATTAGTCAGGGCTACATTTATAAATATCTGCCATGAGATATTCCTTAGGAAGAAGCAGCCGAAATTTGGCCATCCAAAGTCTTCACTTTCTAGTAAGTCAGCCCACACAGTATGCAGAGAGACAGTTTGGTCATTCTTCCAAAAGAGATTTTGAAGCTGATCTGTGATTATCTTCTGTTATCCAATAAATGGAAATAACATCTGTCACCCAGGAAGTCACATGTGAGAAAACCTACAAAAGACCACAGAGCACGTAAGCTCTTGGCTGTCAAAACTCCACGCCGTTTTGAGATGTGGATCCAAAGTTGAACTTGGCTTCCTCTGCTGTTGATTTTGCTCCTAGAAAAGTCAGACCCTTCTGGTCAGGACAGAACCAGACCCAAATTTCAAACAATAGTATGGGATCTTGTCCCCTCTCACTCAGTGTCAGGATGCTTTTTAACAGAAGTAATGGGGCTAATAACATGTCAGTAAGTTTCATTTAATGTTGAGCCCTTAAAAGATGCCTATGAGATCTTCCTGATTTAATTAAAAGGGGCAGCTATAAAATGGCATTATATATGATGGCCCTTTTGGTAAAGTGTTTATATATGTCTTAAATAGTCTAGAAAAGAGATAAATTAAAGTGTTTTCTCCAGATAATAAAACTACACATTTTCTACTTTACCCTTTTTTAAAAAAAAATTCTTATAAATATATTTTACTTCCATAATAAAAAAAAAATTAATTGGGCTAAATCTATTTTTTTAAAGATAGATTTTATCCTGAACTCAAATGCATTTTCAGAACTTCTAAAACATGCAGCAAAGAGTGAGTATTCAATCTGCTACTCTGCAAGAAAACTTAAAAAGAATCAGCTTTTAATGCTGGAGAAGCAGGCCCAAAGTCTGCTGCTCAAGCAGGCGGGGCCCAATCCTAAACTCCAGGTCACAGGGCAGTCGGCCAGGGCAAGCGGCCCATGGTGCTTCTGCCCCCTGCTGGATAATATAGGAAAGTGCAGCCTCCGGTCCAAGGCGTTTCTCCAGGGATAATAGCATGGAAAAATGAATGTTTAAGAACCCGGTGACCCTTGGAAAAACTGCTTTATTGCTCAAAACTATTTTGGAAGGTCTTGCCACAGGGAAACTTAACTACTCATGTAGCAATCCTCTCTCCCTCTTTTTTTTTTTTTTGTCTTTTTGCTATTTCTTGGGCCGCTCCCGCGGCATATGGAGGTTCCCAGGCTAGGGGTCGAATCGGAGCTGCAGCCACCAGCCTACACCAGAGCCACAGCAATGCGGGATCCGAGCCACGCCTGCAAACTTCACCACAGCTCACGGCAACGCCGGATCGTTAACCCACTGAGCAAGGGCAGGGACCGAACCCGCAACCTCATGGTTCCTAGTCGGATTCATTAACCTCTGCGCCACGACGGGAACTCCTCTCCCTCTTTTTTTTTTAACACACATATTTATTTTTTAAATGCCCCAGGCCTCATTCTTGGCATTTGCATGTGCATGGAACATACAGATGAAAATGTAGATTTGTATTTATGCCACTCTCTATTTTATAGTCTAAGTTGTACTGTACTGTACTTTTATTCTTTGACTTGCTTTTTTGCACCTATCAGTCTGTCTTGGCAGGGTCAGGACTAGGGTGAGACAAGGTGAGACCGGCCTGACCCTGAGAGTGGCCTCCACATTTTGCGTCCTTTGTCAGGACATACAGGCCAGCTTCCCTCTTTTTGAGCCATGAAGAGTATTCTATGGTACGAATAGGCCGCATTAACCGTTTCCCTCTTGATGAAAATTTAGGTTGCTTCCAGTTTTTAGCTCTTACTGAAATACTGTGTCGAATTCCTTATAGATTGCCTCCTTGTGCATTGTCAAAGTTATAATTTTTTACTTTACAATCTGTGCCTTTTATACCTTGTTTAAGAGGGCTTCCCCACTCTAAGGTTATATGCTGTCTTCCTACTTTTTCTTTTTCTTCTCGTTTTTTCCATTTTGGACCTCAGGTGCAGAGTTGAGTTAACCATACTTCTTGGCTCCTCGATTCATACTTCACACAGTAATCATTGGTCTGTGTAAGCCATATATATTTTTTTAATTCCCTTTTGGAGCTTTCTAGTGGCCTAGATGTTCAGGATCTGGCATTGTCATTGCTGTGGCACAGGTTTGATCCCTGGCCTAGGAGCTTCCTCATGGCATGGGCAGGGCCATAAGAAAATTTCCTTCAGAATTTCCATTGTGTCTCAGCGGTAACAAATCCAGCTAGTCTCCATGAGAATGTGGGTTCAAACCCTGGCCTCCTCAGTGGGTTAAGGATCCAGCATTGCCACAGTCTGGGCATAGGTCATAGATGTGGCTCAGATCCAGCTTTGCCATGGCTGTGACATAAGCCAGCAGCTGCAGTTCTGATTCAGCTGCTAGCTGGGGAACTTCGGTATCCCACAGGTGTGGCTGCAAATTTTTTTTTTAATTTTCTTTTATCTGCATTTTCCCCTTGCCCATAGTGAAGAATCCCTCTGATGTGTTTAACAGTTATAACAGTATTTGTATATTTCCTTACAAAAGATGCAGTATAGGATTTCTGTTGTGGCTCAGCTGATTAGGAATCCATGAGGATGTGGATTTGATCCCTGGACTCCTTCAGTGGGTTAAGGATCTGGTGTTCCCAAGACTATGGCATAGGTCAGAGATGTGGCTCGGATCTGGCATTGCTGTGGTTGTCATGTAGGCCAGCAGCTGCAGCTCCCATTCCATCCCTAGCCAGGGAACTTCCACATGCCAAGGGTGTGGCCATAAAAAAAAAAGATAAAAATAAATAGATAAAATATGTAGTATATATATGAAATGTTTATATAAACGATGTTGTACCATAGATCTTATTCAATTTCTTACTATTTTCTTTCAATATGGTTTTACGGGCTGTCCACATGGCTGTGCTACATGCAGTTTCTTGCTCCTAACTGCTCTATTCCTCCCTTCCCCCAGTAGTGAGCCCCTGGGGCCTTAACTCCCATTAGCACAAACCACCCTGCAAGGGACAAGCTTATGTACGGTTGGTCCTATGTGAGACATTCTCTAGGGTGTATTTCCTGGTGGCTTACATTTTCTTCTAATATGTTTTCATTTGTTTTTTCTTCTATTCATATGTCCATCCACAGTTGATTAGTCTATCTGGGTACATTTAGCTTTTGCTATGATCTTGACTCAATTAATTCTTGACATTTTCTTCTGGCAAAAAAAAAAAAAACACTCCTAATTTGCATTTTGATCATGCTTCTTTGACATTGTTTGAACTAGGGATTGGATGGGTGGGTGTGGGCTTGTTTTATTTGCTTATTTGGAATCTCAGCTCCAAGATTTATATTAGATGATAATAATAGAACTTAGTTTGGGTCCCTCCTAAAGCAGAACTGAGACAAGGACTTTGTGACAATAGTTTACTTAGGAGGCTATCCCAGGACAACAATGAGAAAGAGGAGAGAATGATGGAAGAAGGGAAGACAATGAAAGATGCATTACTGGGCTGGTTATCACTGTGAACAGTTGGCTCAGTCTCCTTAGGGATCCTTTGAAGAACCATATAAAAACCACTTAGAATTGTCTCTCCAAAGAATGAGGGTTTAGGACATTTATCTATCAACTTCCATCCTTCATTGGTTGAGAGTTGCCCCTGGGGAGACACACACACATATGCACACACTTTCCTGCTGTGGCTGTGCCTGAAAGTAGTAAAGCAAGCTTCTAAGCTAGAAGAAAAGTTGAGTGACTTGCTGGTGCTTGAGAGGAGAGGCCATCAGCATGCACAGAAGCATCGACTTTTGGCTGCCCCGTGGGTGTGCACAGCCTTGCCAGCTAACTGCTTTCTGACCCATTTCATTCCCTGCACTTGCTATTCATGTATTGACCACATGTGACTTAGTAAGGCCCACTCAAACCTCTCCCTGGGCCAGATCTATTATACACCCCTCTCACTGGCCTTGAGCAGCCCCCTTCTGGAAATTTAGCACTTTCTTCTTGCGCAGCAGGCATGCCTTCTTCATTTATCTCTCTGGCTTCACTTTTACTTTCTTTCCCTCTTCTCTCCCATTTACCCTGCAAGCCTGCCGGGATCCCCAGTAGCATCAGTAAACCCTACTCAGATCATTTGTTTACCTGCTCTCATAGAAAGTACCCACTCTCAGAAGAAAATAATAAAAAAAGGAGTTGCTGTTGTAGCTTAGTGGGTTAAGAACCCAATTAATATCCATGAGGATGCGGATTCAATCCCTGGCCTCCCTCCTCAGTGGGTTAAGGATATGGCGTTGCTGCAAGTTGCAGCTGAGATCTCAGATTCAGCTCAGATCTGGCATTGCTGTGGCTGTGGCTGTGGCTGGTGGCTACAGCTCCGATTCGACCCCTAGCCTAGAAACTTCCTATGCTGTGGGTGTGGCCCTAAAAAGACAAAAGACAAAAATAAATAAATAAATAAAAATAAAATAAAAGAAGAAGAAGCAGAAGCAGAACAAGATCCAATACTATTTGAGCACTTACTAAGGGGCAAGTGCTGTGTAAAAGGCAGTTCAGTCATTTCCTTACTTTTTCCTCACAACAGCCTCATGAAGTTAGTACTGTCATCATGCTCTTTTCACAGATGAAGAGATCAGCTTGGAGAAGATGCCCCCTGCCAACCCCCACCCCAGCTGATGGAGCTGGGCCTCAAGCATGGGTGTCTGGCCTTAAGGATTTCTTTTTGACCACTCCACTTAGCTCATCTATTCATTGCCAACCGACCTTTGGAGAAGGGACTTCACTTCTTGCGCCTGGTTTTTGACTTTTCAAACAGAACAGTCTTTAGGATTCCTCTTTTTCTCCTCACAAGATTATTTGAAAGTATGAGATAGGATTTTAAGATATTAATACATGTAACAGATTGGCTATGGCTTTCTTGTTCTGTTTTGGTTTTTGTTTGTTTTATTTTCTTGGTTCATGGTCTTACCACCATGAGATACTTTCTCCCCAGGCCTAACCCCAATGGAGTATTCCCCCAGCCTCCAGAAACCTGGACTTCTACAATCAGAAATTAATTCATTTGGTGTCAGCTCCCAGTTCTACAGGAGAGGATACAGAGTAATACTTCTCAGCCATTTGTACCTTAGCATGAGTGATTTATGACCTTTTCTGAGAGCTCGTCTTTTTTTTCCTGAGAGCTAGTTTTGAAAGAGGAGGCAGGGAGAAGCATGAATGTACTAAGCCTGGATTAAAGAGAAGCCACACTAGGTCATCACCCTAGAAAAGCTCTTGCACCTGTGCAACAGGATTTATGGGCAAGAATGTTCTTGGCAGCATTGTTCCTAATAGCCTCAAACTGGAAACAACCCCATCTGTCAAGTGTAGAATGGAAAAACACACTGTAGGGTATTCATACAATGGAATATAATACAGCAATGAAAATGAGTGACCAAGAGTTACAAGACTAGACTTGTCTGAGTCTCACAAACATAATACTGAGGGAAAGAAAGTTGACGTGGAAGAATGTGTTCAGTAGGAATCTGCACATGTGAAGTTCAAAGACAAGTGGTAGAATTATAAAAAAGAAGAAGGAAATTAATAGGATGAATGCCAGGATAATAGTACCTAATTGTAATGGGGAGGGCGGGGGTTGTGATTACTCAGGGAACACACAGGGGCTACTTTTTTTTTTTTTAATGGCCAAACCCATGGCGTATGGAAACTCCTGGGCCAGGGATTGAATCTGAGCTGCAACTTCAATCTATGCCACAGCTGTGGCAACCCTGGATCCTTTAACCCACAGTGCCAGGTTGGGGCACCTCAAAGCCACACCTCTGCAACAACCCGAGCTGCTGCAGTGGGATGATTCTTTTTTTTTTTTTCTTTTTTTGGTCTGCCCAGTGGCATAAGGAGTTCCTGGTTCAGGGATCATATCTGAGCCACAGTTGCAACCTATGCCACAGCTGTGGCAACGCTGGATCCTTTAACCCACACTGTGCCAGGCCAGGGATCACACCTGTATCCTGATGCTGTAGAGACGCCACCGATCCTGTTTTGCCAATGTGGGAACTTCTGTAGTGAATTCTTAACCCTCTGTGCCACAGCAGAATCTTCACGCCGGGGCTTCGTGAAGGCTGATAGTTATTATTTCTTAATCTGAGTGTTGGTTACACAGAGAGTTACTTTGCACTTAACAGTCAGCTTTCCAGTATCCATGGATATGGAACTACGACACAGAGGGCTGAATGAACTACATCACGTTTATATGAATGCACCTGCAGATTTTGGTATCCTTGGGGAGGCCTGGAACAAATCCCCTGCAGCTACCAAGGGATGACTATTTATTAAATTGTCCAAACATGTTCTGCATATTTAGGGGTTTTTTTCTATTTTATATGTGTATGTTTCATCTTGCTCTTTTGGAAAAAAAAGGGAGGGAGGGAGGAAGGGCAGGAAACCAGCCTCCCAAAACCAGAGCTCATTTCTTTGTATAACTAACCCAGTCCTGGTTCTAGGAGACCCGGGAGAGAAGTAGTGACGTTTGGGAAAGGGGGTGAAAGGCTCTGCACTTAGCATCTGTGGAGAGCCAACTGTACTGGATTCTGCCAGTTTTCCAAAGTGATTGAATCGATTTATTCTTTCACCAGCCAAGAGTCCCCATTGTTTTGCATTTCCTTTATCATTTGATGTCAGATTTTTAAATCTTGGCTTCTTTTGTAAGATGTATAAAGGTATCTCATTATTGTCTGAAGTTGCTTCCTTCTAGTAGTTAATGAACTTGAGCATCTTTTTGATACATATTTTGTCTTTTGTGAAATGCCTATTCAAGTCTTTCACCCACTTTAAAAGTTGGGTTATTTGTCTTTTTTGAATTGATTGATTGGAGTATGTATATTTTCAATATTTGGGCTTTTACTTGTTGAAAATGACTTTCTGATTCCATGACTCGTTGCCTGTGTTTTTTAAGGTGGGGGGAACAGAGACAGCGAAGATTTGCTGCCTCTGATTTCCTTTGCCTACTGCTTGGGGGCCTTGGGGAGTGGGCCACTTAGAGTTCCTCGTCCCACAACCAGTGGCCCTTCTGTCCCCTTCAGAGACGAGGTGCCCAGGAAGGAAGGGGAACCCCATGAGAATAACAATGTGAGCCCTGTTTTGTGTTTTCTTCCCTCCTCTCTATTAGCAGAGAAAATGTAGTTTTGGCACTGTCTGAGCCACATAAACTTCTACTTCATACATCAGTGCCAAAAAGAAAAAAAGACTTAGAGGTTGGCCAGTTTCTGAAGCCCTTTGGACTAGCTTGGATTTTATGGTCTGGACAATAGTTAATGCAACCTGAGAACTGAGAGCATGGCGGTGCCAGGGTGGACAGGGACGCTCACCTCTTGCCAAGGGGGCAATGGGTCACATTACCTGCATCAGCATGTGACGCCCACGTAAAGAATGTGACTAATGGGCTAAGAGGACATTAGCAACCCTCCCTGGAATACCCACTTGAACTTGGACCTGGCTTCCAGAGGAAGTGAGGGGTACGTGAGTTGTAGGTGTACTATGGTTTTTTTTTTTTAATTACTCAAATGAATTTATCACATCTGTAGTTGTACAATGCTCATAACAATCTAATTTCACAGGATTTCCATCCCTCCACCCCGCAAAGGTGTACTATGTTATCTTATGCTACTTTTCCTGGAGCAGAGCCCTGACTTTCTGGTGAGGAGGCTGTGCTGGATCCTGAATTTACAGTCAATTTAAATCATGAAGTTTCACATGTGACAGGGACAAAAATTTTTGATGTCTAATTCATCAATCCCCACCCCTCCCTCTGAAACCTTACCCCTTCTCTCACCCAACCTCTTGAGGACACGTCCTGATTTCTGTGACCTGGAAACCCCCCTGGGCTGGGGAGCAGGGTAGACTGGGGAGTGCGGGATAGTGGGAGAGAGCCCACCGCAGGCTGGAGCCCTTGGAGATCTACTTCCGGGCTGGAGAACTTGCTGTCTGTCAGGGAATGCGGATGAGGTTACTTCTTCCTCAACTGACCTCTCTGAGGGCATTTAGCAAAGGCTTGGCTGACCTCAGAGATATTTCGTCAAGGCTTTGTTGTGTTCAAGGCTGGCTGGAGTCAGACTTGCATTTCTTTGGACCAGGACATGGAGCTAAGGTAGGGCTTCGGGGAGGAAACGGGGGCTCCAGTGTATGTGGGTCATACTTGGTGTTTTCATGTGCATCAGCAGATTCCATACAGAAACAGCATGCCTTCTACTGGTATGACTGGACAGGGTGTAACATTCCTGGAACCCTGGGACCCATGGGCATAGCCAGAAGCCTGGTCAAGCTTCTGAAACCTGCAGCTGCCCTAGTGGTGCCCTGGCCACGGTCACAGTGAGACACTGTCAGTACCTCCCCACACACATGCAGGTGGTTTTTGAAACCTTAGGACCGATCTTATATTGAACCTTATCTTAATCAGTCCATGATTCCATCCAGTGAGGTCTGTTTTGGGTTGGTTTTCCTCAGAAGCCACCCCTGAGATAAGCCTTTGAGTGTAAGTACTTTATTTGGGAAGCAGCAGTGGGAACTGGAGGGCGTGTGGGCCCAGCTGCTGGCCCTCACCAGCGACGTGAGCCAGGAGGGCAGCGACGGCAGCTGGGAGCCCAGTGGCACCCAGAGCCCTAAGCCTACCTCCAGAGGATCTTGGCTACCACTTTGCTTCTGCCGTCCAAATCTCTTGCGATTTTTCTCTTGTGGCCAAGCCTACCGTGTACAGTACTGGGGAGGGAATTCTGGAAAATGTAGCTGCAGCTGAGCTCTGTCGACAGAGTACAAAACCCTCCCCAATTCTCCCAGTGACTGTACAGAGAATACGGTTCTCGGTCAACAAAGTCCGACTCACAGAACAGCAGTTTCTTTGTCCCCCGTATCAATTGAGTTTCAGCCTCTGAGCCCCATTCTGACAGACAGGCAAAATACAGTCTGCCCTCAGTATCCGCAGGGGATCGGTTCCAGGACCCCTGCAGGTACCAGAATCCAGGGATGCTCAAGTACCTTACAGGAAATGGCTAGCAGAGCCAGCCCTCAGCATCCACGGGTTCTGCATACAGTAAGGATTCCAGGATCTCACCGGATTCCAATCAGTGACTGTTGACAGTTCACACCGAGATGGGCACCGTGCCTTTCCGGGACCCCTTCACATGTGGTGACACCTTTGTGCCCATGCCCTAACTGAGACATGGGACGTGATTACAAAGCGAAGGGCCCCAGCGCCTTTCCTCCCGGGCCTTTGCCACCTCCCTGGGGTCCTGCCAGGAAGCTGAGACTAAGGGAATCTGTTTGCTTCAAACTTGTTAAAGACATTCCACTGCAAAAGGCTTGAAAATTTTCTTCTTTCCTCCTACTTCTGCCAGAAACCATTCTCCTTGGTGAATAAGAAACAAAACGCTGTGCCTTCTGGCCTTTCATACACCTTCTCTGGGGCAATAAAGCATAGAGCTTCCTGCTCGATGGGAAAGAGGATATCCAGGGAGGAAAAAATTTAATCTTTTAAAATGCTCTCCAGCTACCTGGGTGTGCGGTGGCTCTTCCTCTGTGACTGGGTGAGGAACTAAGTACTAACAGTGGCTGGAGCTGGAAGCCAGCATCCCTCTCGTTCTTACCACCCTCTCTGCCTTGGCCCCACTCAGGACAGCTCTCCTGCTTGTGCTGAGGCAATGGGCCGGGAAGAGTGAGGCCTGCAGTGAGAAATCAACCCCTGGACACCCCCAGAGGCTGAGAGACACACATGTTGTTGGGGAAATGATGCATCTTGTTGCCAGCAGAACTACTGCTGGTTTCCGTGGGTCTGGCAAGCTTGCCTGTCCCAGTGACCACACCATGAGAACTGCTGATCACTTTGTTTTATATTCCCCCCCAGCAAAGAAAATGCAGCCACTCAATCAGCCACAAATTCAGGACAAGACTTGGATTTCTCTGGTGGCCCCACAGGTTAAGGATCCAAAGTTGTCACTGCTGTGATGTGGGTTCCATCTCTAGTCTGGGAACTTCCACATGCCAAGGGTGTGCCCCCCCCCCAAAAAAAGGAAGCAAAATCTGGTAAAAGAAATATACTTACTTATGATAATTGACAGAGATTTTTAAGAATGAATTAAAGGAAAAAACCCCATGTCATTGGATCTCATAAGTGTGGCTACTTAGATGCCTGATCCACATAGACCAAGCCCTGGGAACCATCGAAGCAGCTGGATATAAGTCAAGTCTAGGCAGACCTGTGGGTCTTGGCTAAAGCTATAGAATTAAAGTCAGTGCAGGGAGGCCTCCAGGAAAAAAAAAAAAAAAGAGCAGCAGGTGTCAAGTGTTCCAAAGATGCTGACATGCATTGAGCTTGGCTTTATGCTGTTCTTTCCAGTGAGAGGTGAAGCACTGTGTGTACATACATCTGTAGTATATGGAGACTGTGTGTGCACTGCCATCTAAGACGGGGACCTCAGCATTGCAGCCTCGCATGCACCACGAAGCACAGACAATGATGCTGGATGACTCCATCACCTAATGAAACGTCTGTCACTAAAGAGCTACTTAAGACGATTTGCTTCTGCCTAAGCCTTCAAGTATAAAATTCTTAGTATACTCAGAGCGATATAATTTCCAACACACAGAATTGCTTACATTTTTATTCACATGTTCATCTGTCCACTTTGACTATGTAGCTGTCATTGAACTGTTTCTCGGCAGCTGATGTTCAGCAGTCTGCTACTCAGCTATCCTTTTCCAACTTTCAGTTTCTCAAAATAGTGGCTTAATTGAATGTTCTCTCTGAGAATAATGTCATCCTGTTGCCAAGGACTTGGTTGCACATTGCGTTTTAGGCTAGTTGCACTTGACAGCCTTTTCAGTTTATTTTCATGCCTGATTTTATTATACAAGCCTCTTTCCCCTGCTCTCCCCTGGATACACCCTCCACCTCACATGTCCTGCGTAGGTAATCAGTGGCGTTGTGCTGTCAGAAGGTACTATTGCAATGTGGGTTTAATGATTTTATGTTCAGGTCGATGAAATTAACAAAAGGAGACCTGAGGGTTTGTTGTTTTTTGGCTTTTTTGTGGCCTTGCCCATGGCATGTAGAAGTCCCCAGGCCAAGGATCGAACTCGAGCCATAGCAGTGACTCAAGCCACTGCAGTGACAACACCGGATCCTCAACATCTGCTGGACAAGGGAATTTCAAGGAGGCATGTTATAACAATGTTTTTATTAGTGATATCAGTAAAACTTGAGATTGGCTATTTTGTGAAGATGGGTTAAATACCTGAGTTTGCTGCTCATGTGACACGTGCTATTCACAAGCACACTGGTGGCATCTCCTGGTTCCAGCTGCTTTTCTCCTTGTAAATAATTATGGCGCCATTTAGAGCATAAAGACCTCTAAATGGTACCTTAAATACAGTCTTTAGCTATTTATACTTCTATGTAATCATTAGGTCTTTACATCTTTTATGAAACTGTCTTGTCATGTGAAACACCGAAGCAGGTGTTGACTCCCTCACCACTGAGTCTGGTTCTGAGGAGCATACATGCCAAAGTGTGGGCTTGGCAGCTCTTAATCCACCAGCTCTTGCCCACTATTTTCTCAGTTGCAAAAAGGAGTAGCTGGGAAGTCTGCTCTAGAATATCAGAGGGTCCATGAGAGGAGCCTCGCAGGATTGGTGGAGCAACTGGGGGAAAAGCAAGAAATATTTAAAAGAAGAGTTTGATGGAGTTCTCACTGTGGTGCAGTAGGTTAAGAATCCAACTGCATTGGCTCGGATCACTGCACAGATGTGGGTTCAATCCCTGGCCTGGTGCAATGGGTTAAAGGATCCAGCAGAGCTGCTGCAGCTGTGGTATAGGTTGCAGCTACAGGTCAGATTCAATCCCTGGCCCAGGAACTTCATAGGCCGTGGGTATGGCCGCAAAAAAATAATAAATCCATTTAAAAAATAAAAGAAGTGTTTGACAAATGAACTACAAAACAGAAACAGACTCACAGACATAGAGAACAGACTTGTGGTGGCGGAGGGGGATGGGGAGGGAGGGCTTTGGACAAACACAGGGTCCTACTGTATGGCACAGGGAACTATATTCAATACCCTGCAATATGTAACGGAAAAGAAGATGAAAAATAAAGTATATATATGTATAATAACTGAATCACTTTGCTGTACAGTAGAAATTAACAACATCGTATACCAACTATACTTCAATAAAATACATTTTTTTTAAAAAAGAAATGTTTGAGGCTCAATGAAGCTGGGCCTCCTCTTCTCCTGGCTTCTTAAAAATTGAATGTGGAAAAGAAGAGGGAAAAGAAAAAAGCAAAACAACAGCATTTGAAGATGTCCCTTTGGACACCTTTTTTCCGAAGCACTCTCCTTCAAGCAATACTTCAGCCAAACTCTTGTATGATTCTTGTGAAATAACAAGATCACAGTGAGGATGTTATTACTATAATAACTCATGCTTCACTTTTCCACTGCTGAAGGAGAAATCTCTCTGGGGAGTGAAATTCAATACTCAATTTAACAATAGCCCTGAATACTAATTCACACTGAAATGGCAAATCAATCCAGTTAAGAAAATATCCAGATAAAATGAAATGGGCCATGTTAGTGGTATGGTCCTTCAGTTATGGGTCTTATGTTATGAGGATTACAAATTATGTCTTAAATGTTAATTAGAATTCTCAATACCTCTGGTGGTAAATATAAAGGCAGTCACTTCCCAGATAAGAAAACTAAGATTAAGAGTCTGTGACTGGGAGTTCCCGTCGTGGCGGAGTGGTTAACAAATCCGACTAGGAACCATGAGGTTGGGGGTTCGATCCCTGCCCTTGCTCAGTGGGTTAACGATCCGGCGTTGCTGTGGTGAAGGTTGCAGGCGCGGCTCGGATCCCGCCTTGCTGTGGCTCTGGCGTAGGCCGGTGGCTACAGCTCCGATTTGACCCCTAGCCT
This sequence comes from Phacochoerus africanus, assembly GCF_016906955.1. Lineage (NCBI taxonomy): Eukaryota > Metazoa > Chordata > Mammalia > Artiodactyla > Suidae > Phacochoerus > Phacochoerus africanus. The sequence continues at coordinate 99,771,836 of NC_062552.1, forward strand.
GGGAACCTCCATATGCCGCGGGAGTGGCCCAAAGAAATAGCAAAAAGACCAAAAAAAAAAAAAAAAAAGAGTCTGTGACTGGTTCAGAGATGAAAGTGAAGTTGTGGAAAGGGTTCGGATACTGAACTCCTGGTTTCAGCTCCTGTCTGCAACTGCTTATCTAACGCTTCAAAAAAAATTTTTTTTTCTGGCTGAACTTGTGGCATATGGTAGTTCCTAGGCTAGGGATCTAATCAGAGCTGTGGCTGCCAGCCTACACCACAGCCATAGCAACACCAGCTCTGAGCTGCGCCTGAGACCTACACCACAGCTCACTGGAATGCCAGATCCTTAACCCACTGGGCAAGGCCAGGGATCAAACCCACATATTCATGGATACTAGCTGGGTTTGTAACCTTACAGAGCCACAGTGAGAACTCTTAATGCTTCAAATTCTTTTTTTTTTTTTTTTTGTCTTTTTAGGGCTGCACCTGAGGCATATGGAGGTTCCCAGGCTAGGGGTCAAATCTGAGCTACAGGTGCTGGCCTACGTCACAGCTACAGCAACGTCAGATCCAAGCCACGTCTGCGACCTACCCCACAGCTCATGGCAACGCTGGATCCTTAACCCACCCTGCGGGGCCAGGGATCCAACCTGCCTCCTCATGGATACTAGTCAGATTCCTTTCTGCTAAGCCACAAAGGTAACTCCCTGATGCTTCAAATTCTGCGATGCTGCAGACAACTTGATTTGTTGTACTCTTTACATATGTCAGAGACTGTGCTAACCACTAGGCTTCTAAAATGAGTAAGATACACTCCCTAGATTCAGGAAGCTCAAGTCTAGAAGTGAGAAAAACATGCAAATGATTATTACTACACGCATCTTCTCCCCCCCCCCCCATCCTGGACCCGGACTATGCTCCACGAGGTCTTTTCAGACTCCTTCCACCCCACCCCTATAGGTTCTCCTATTACTCCCATAACATCCTGTACGTCCCCTATTGTAGTCCTTTCAACACAGTATTGTACCTGCCTGATTGCCTGTCCTAGTCCCTCCTGGATTAAGCTTCGGGAAGGGAACATGTGTGCCGGTCTTTTTCACCATGTATACCACAACATCTGCATGCAATAGACAATAAAGAAGTATCTGCTCAGGGTTCCAGTTGTCGCTCAACAGGTTAAGAACCCAACAAAGTGCCCCTGGCCTGGCTCACTGGGTTAAGAATACGGCGTAGGTCGCAGAAGAGACTCCCATCTGGTGTTGCTGTGGCTGTGGGGTGAACTTCCATATGCTGCAGGAGTTGCTGTAAAAAGAAAGAAAAAAAAAGTATTTGCTTGATGAGTGAATGAATCAAGCATTTATTACCAATCTCACTCCTTATGGTACTTATCACCTACTGTGTATACTGTTACTTCCCTGCCTTCCCAACTGGATCATAAACTTCCATGGGTCAGGAACTCTCATTTCTGTATGTTATACCACTTAACACCCACTCTGGTGTTAAGTGCACAACAGACATCCATTCACTTGCTTATCAATTCGATGAGGTTATATAGTGTCTTTACAATGAGGAAGGCAAATGTGGAGTTTGGAGGAGACTGGAGAGGAAGAAGCTGGTAATGAGTATGATTGAAACCCCCTGGGGGTTCCCATTGTGGCTCAGTGGTCAACGAATCCGACTAGGAACCATGAGGTTGTGGGTTCAGTCCCTGCCCTTGCTCAGTGGGTTAAGGATCTGGCCTTGCCATGAGCTGTAGTGTAGGTCGCAGATTCGGCTCGGATCCCGTGTTGCTGTGGCTATGGCGTAGGCCAGCATCTACAGCTCCAATTGGACCCCTAGCCTGGGAACCTCCATATGCCTTGGGAGTGGCCCTAGAAAAGGCAAGAAGACAAAAAAAAAAAAAAAGAAACCCCCTAACTATGGTAAAATTTTTATATCATGCAGTGGGTATAGATATGGCCTTACTCACAGAACAAAAACTTTATATATTATCTGCTTAGTAAAGGATATTTTTTGTAGTTCCAGTTGCTAAGGAAGCAAAGAATCAATGTTTAAAAATAGACTTTTAGAAAGCACCTAACATGGAGGAGCAAAAAGAAGAGAGCAGGAGGAGTTCCCGTCGTGGCGCAGTGGTTAACGAATCCGACTAGGAACCATGAGGTTGCGCGTTCGATCCCTGCCCTTGCTCAGTGGGTTAACGATCCAGCATTGCCGTGAGCTGTGGTGTAGGTTGCAGATGCGGCTCAGATTCCGCGTTGTTGTGGCTCTGGCGTAGGCTGGTGGCTACAGCTCCGATTCGACCCCTAGCCTGGGAACCTCCATATGCCGTGGGAGCGGCCCAAGAAATAGCAAAAAGACAAAAAAAAAAAAAAAAAGAGAGAGCAGGAGAGAAATAATAGGACCAAATAACCCCAAGGGGTCAGGGTCTTAGCCAGGGAGGAGCTGCCTCCTGTATTGTATGATATGTGTGGTTTGGCAGACGGGAAATGAAAGAGTCTTCTTCCCTCCTGTTAAAGAATAATTGTTTTTAAAAAGTAAAATCATGACTCACACAAGTATAAAATTAACACGTGTCCAAGATTTGATTTAACTCAATAATTAACAAGGGAAACAGGAAGACATTACAACTGATTCAAAAGATAATCCAAAGCAATGCTGAAATTAATATGCTTAATAGACACAGCAGTGGTTCTTAGGTGAAGGGGAGAGAAAGCAATTGAACTCCAGGAACAACAATTTGCAATTGTATTTCTATGGACAAGAATCATTTGCACTGCTGTCAGTTTTTCCGCAGCTCAGAGTTGTACATTAGCTCAAAGACAATGAAATCTGGAGATGTTCTACTAGACTGGGCACCTAGTACTCTTTCTTACCCAGTTCAAAGTCTTTCACAGTTTTTCCTGACATTAATAGACCCCTTCCAACTTGTCCTCCAACATAAGATTTCACTGTGTGAAGGCTTAGTGATTTTCTGAGAAGGTTTCAAAAAATAAATAAATAAATAAATAAAGCGTTCTTAAAGATTAACCACACAAAGCTAAAATCTCTGGGCTACTCAGATAAAACCATACAGTGGAATGAAAATCTCAGTTCTATACAGATGTTTGTACGCTCCGAAAACCCACCTGATTTTTTTCTTTGAAATGTAACTCTCGGAGTTCCTGCTGTGTTGCAGTGTGTTAAGAACTACAGGAGTTCCCGTCGTGGCTCAGTGGTTAACAAATCCGACTAGGAACCATGAGGTTGTGGGTTCGATCCCTGGCCTTGCTCAGTGGGTTAACGATCCGGCATTGCCATGAGCTGTGGTGTAGGTCGTGGATGTGGCTCAGATCCTGCATGGCTGTGGCTCTGGAGTAGGCTGGCAGCAACAGCTCCGATTCGACCCCTAGCCTGGGAACCTCCATATGCCATGGGAACGGCCCAAGAAATGGTAAAAAAAGAGCTCGACTGCAGTGTGCAAATCCCTGGCCTGGCACAGTGGATTAAAAGACCTGGCATTGCCACAGCAGTGTCTGAGATTCAGTCCCTGGCCTGGGAACTTCCATGTGTCACAGGTGCAGCCATTAGGAAGGAAGGAAGGGAAAAAGAAAAAGAACGTTAAAACTCTTGGGGTTCCCACTGACTCTGTGGTAACAACCCAACTTGTATCCATGAGGACGCAGGTTCAATCCCTTGCTTTGCTCAGTTGCTCAAAGATCCAGCATTGTCCAGCATTGCCCTGAGCTGTGATGTAGGTCACAGACGTGGCTCGGATCTGACGTTGCTGTGTCTGTGACGTAGGCCAGCAGCTGTAGCTCACATTTGACCCCTAGCCTGGGAACTTCCATATCTGCAGGTGAGTTTCTAAAAAGCAAGAAATAAAAAAAATTAAAATACAGTTGATTTACAATGTTCCGCCAGTTTCTGCTATACAGCAAAGTGACCCAGTCATACATATACATACATTCTTTTCTCATATTATTTTCTTTTTTTCTTAAGCTTCTTTTTTTCTTTTTTCTTTTCTTTTTTTTTGGTCTTTTTTTTTGCTATTTCTTGGGCCGCTCCCATGGCATATGGAGGTTCCCAGGCTAGGGGTCGAATCGGAGCTGTAGTCTCCAGCCTACGCCAGAGCCACAGCAAGGCGGGATCCGAGCCAAGCCTGCAACCTTCACCACAGCTCATGGCAACGCCGGATCGTTAACCCACTGAGCAAGGGCAGGGATCGAACCCCCAACCTCATGGTTCCTAGTCGGATTTGTTAACCACTCCGCCACAACGGGAACTCCTCTCATATTATTTTCTATCATGTTCTATCCCAAGAGATTGGAAATAGTTCCCTGCACCATACAGTAGGACCTCATTGCTTATCCATTCTAAATGTAATAGTTTGCATCTGCTAAGCCCAAACTCCCAGTCCATGCCACTCCCTTCTCCTTCTGCTTGGCAACCACAAGTCTGTCCTCTATGTGTGAGTCTGTTTCTGTTCTGTAGATAGGTTTATCCATGCCACATAAGTAATATCATAAGTAATTTTAGATTTCACATAAGTAATATCCTATGGTATGTCTTTCTCTTTCTGACTTACTTCACTTAGTTTGCTATAGTATACTTTAGCATATCTAGAGACATTCAGTAGTCATCTATCCTTTACTGATGATATTAACTTTGATCACCAAAATCAAGACATTGCCTGATTTTTCTACTGCATAATTACCACTTTTTCCCTCCCTTGCACTAATACCTCTGTGTGGAAACACTTTATGACCATGCAAATATCCTGTTTCTCAATACACTATCCCTGTTATATTATGATTTATAGTAATAAATACACATATATGGTCTTCACCCAATTCTGGCACTAAGCTCCTAAAGCCCTTAGAACTTCCCAAGTGAAGAGAGCATCCAAGTATCTTTTGCTTATGTTAATAAAGTAACTTTTGGAAAGCTGACAAACAACCTATGATGGGAGTTATTTATCACGGGAACCAACTAAAGGGTTAGAAGTTTGGAACTTTTGGTCACCTCACCCCCCTACCCCCTTGAGAGGGGAGAGGGGCTGGAGTTTGAGTACAATTGCAACGGCCAATGATTTAGTCAATTGTGCCTGTGTAATGAGGCCTCTATAAAAATCCAAAAGGATAGGGTTTGGAGAACTTCCAGGTTAGTGCACACTTGGAAATGAAGGGTGACTGTCCAGCCCGGAGAGAGCATGGAAGCTCTACACCCTTTCCTCATATTTACCCTATGCATTGTTTCCACCTGACTATTCCAGAGCTGTATCCTTTTTATAACAATTGTAATCTAGTAAGTAAAATGCTTCTCAGAGTTCTGTGAGCTGCTCTAGAAAATTGATTGAACCCAGGCAGGGGATCCTTGGAACCTCCAATTTATAGCCTGTTTGTCAGAAGCATAGGTGACAATATGGACTTTCCATTGGCATCTGAAAGTGTGTGTGTGTGTGTGTGTGTGTGTGTGTGAGAGAGAGAGAGAGTGCGCACGAGCAAGAGAGCGAGCGAGTGTGAGGGGCAGTTTTAGAGGACTGAGTCCTTGTGGGATCTGATGTTATCTTCAGGTAGGTAGTATCAGAATTGAGCTGAATTGTAAGACACCCAAGCTGGTGTCTGAGCACTGCTTGCTGGTGTGTGGGGAAACTCCCCTAATTGAAATTGGATGCAGAATCCAAATTCAGTGCAGAATATCAGCCTCCCTTAGACTTAACATCTACTGATAACTGTTTTTTTTTTTTTTTTTAAGGCCACACGGGCAGCATTTGGAAGATCCCGGGGTAGGGGTTGAATTGGAGCTGCTGCTGGCCTACACCACAGCCACAGCAACACCAGGAAAAAAACAAAACAAAACAAACAAACAAAAAAACTACAAAACTAATTTAATGTTACAGGGTTTCTTTTCTACTTTGAAAGATTCTTTCTTTTTTTGGGGGGGGGTCTTTTTTAGGGCTGCAGCCATGGCATATGGTCATTCCGAGGCTAGGGGTGGAATTGGAGCTGTAGCTGCAGGCTTATGCTACTGCCACAGCAACGCTGGATCCAAGCCGCGTCTGCGACCTACACCACAGGTCACGGCGACGCCTGATCCTTAACCCACTGAACAGGCCAGGGATTAAACCCACAACCTCATGGTTACTAGTCCGATTTGTTTCCACTGCGCCACAACAGGAACTCCCTGAAGAGACTATTTAAGGGCAGCACTGTCCCTAGTTAGCTGAAAGGTAGATGGTTCAGTCACAGCAATCCTCCAAGCCTCAGTTTCTCCTTTCATCAAACGAGGGGCAGGCCCTGTCTCACTGTAACACTCCAATCGGAGGCTCCTAGAGAAATCCATAAAACAAATAAAATTCTTTCAAAGCCTGCTAGAAGTGAATTCTCTGGTCAAGGTTGAACGATTTGCTCTTTGGATCCAGGCAGTAAGGGGCGGCCACAGGGCACCAACTCTGGCTAACTTATTAATGCACTGCCCAGACACCAACCAGTTTTTAAAGCTCAGCACCTTCCTGGCCTCTCCCGAAAACGTGGAAGCCCAGTAACAAGCCTAAACTTCAAGAGCCCGCCCCTGGGATGGGAGGGGGTGTAGAACTGAGGGCTAGTTCCGAGCGCCTGCGTATTGCAGTCAGAGGGCGGAGGTCGCGCGGCGAGCCCCTCGCCAGCTTCGCAAATCTCGCGAGACTTCCTCCCACGAACCTCGGCTGTGAGCGAAGCCTAAGGGACTCCCTCTCCGAGGTGTTGGGGCTGCGGAACCCGAAGGTGGGTTGGTCCTTGGGGTGAGGGAGGGTCAAGAAATCAGGGTGATCTCCAGGCTTCCTCTGGAGCTGCTGGCAGCATTGGAATTATTACCTAGGTCACTAGGATAGGGAAATGCTCGGGAAGAAGCTGAGGCAGAGTTTTGTTTTGTTTTTGTAAAGAATTGTTGGTAGTAAGGACCCTCAAATGTAGACGTAATTGTGTCTAAGGTGCCTCTATGACGTTCACTTAACACATATTTAATGGGCATCTACCATGTGCCAGGCATAGGAGGTGAACATAAATCACTGAGCCAAGCAGGTCCTCTTGGTGCTTACTGTCTGGGGAAAGTCAGTTTGAAATTCTGGGCTGTAGACGTAGATTTTTAGTACTTTACATGTAAGTGGTTGGTAGTGGGAACCATAAAGGAAGGTGAGACAGGGAAGAGCTATCTATGCAGGAATCACCACATGCTAAACATGGAAAAGGAGGAGGAAACCAGAAGTCCCAAAGGTGAGGAGAGCCACCGTTCAGAAAAAGTGGAGAAAATTCAGAGATTTTGACTGGTGAATGGAATCATTTGTGGCAGAATAATTGAGCAAGATCAGGATAAAGTTTGTTGGTTTGTTCGTTTTCCCTATTTTTTAAAGGTCAGCACCTTGAGAAGTTCATGTTACTGCAGTGGTGTTTGTTGTGTCTTCATTACCAGTTGTGTTACCTCGGGCAAATTATTCATCCTCTCTGTGCCCCTTTTTTTCTCCTCTGTAAAATAGGAATAATGACAGTACCATCCTTATAGGGTTGTTGGGTGGAGGGGTTAAAGGAACCATGACTATTAAGTCTTTAGCCCAGTTCCTGGCACGTAGGAACATTCTGGAAGCAAGCTGAGAGAAGGAACTTTCCCAAGATCTCGGGAGATTAGAAGCAGGACTTGTGCTCCGCTCTTCCGGAGCTCGGTGCCCTTTCCCCTCTATTAGGCTGCAAGGTAGACAGTCGAATAATACACTCTTTGAGGGCACTAGAATTTTTCAGTTCATTGTTGCTCTTGTCTTATTTTGGAGTATTGGTTTCTACCAGTTAGGAACCTGCTTTATATCGTATCAGGCAAATGGTTTACTTGACGTCAGTCAGTTAGGACTTGAGGATTTTTTTTTACCCTACTTGGAATACATTTAACACCATCCTGCCTTCCTTTGAGATTTAGAACTGGTTTATCATATTTTAGATTTTAATTTTGTGACTCAGTTCTTTATGTTTTAATTGTGCTGTCCCTTGTGCTGTTGAGGGGTATTGTGCTATTGAGGGATACTGTGCGATTGTCCTACTTTAGTTGATTGTAGTGTTTGATGCTTGAAAACTTTCTAATGTAATACAGAGGGAGAAAACTTTGATAGTGTAATTTTCATACTGATCAGCAGTATTTGGACAGATAATTTAATGCAATAAAGCATACATTGAAAGTAATTAGAGAAAAGGGCAAATATGAAACTGCATTTGGAAAGATTCCTTTGATTGAAAATTAGCCATCAAGATGTCCTTAATCACCACTTAAGGTCAGTTATCTTTGGATCCAGTATCAAGTTGGAAAACTGTGCTTTTAACTCTTAGGTAATTTACACACAAATCAATTCAGTAAAAAATTTTCTTTAAAAAGTATATTTAGGCTAAAAGACATTATGGACTTCTTGCTGTGATGAAATAGGATGCACACAGCACCACCTTTAAAGATTCAGCCTGAAAAGTCTGAATCTGCATCTAATCAAATCTCTAGATTCAACCTAAAAAGTCTGAATCTGTATCTAATCAAGCCTCTAGATCTAACTACCAGTCAGGGATGGGAGGGGAGGTAGAAGAATGAAGTGAATAACACTATTAGGATGCGATCAAAGGACATGCTACAGAAAAAGGGATGAAGAAACGACTGTTTTTCAGCAATCAATGACGTGAAATGAGAAGGCAGGAGAGACTGAAAATATAGTCTGATTTTAATTTTAATGAGCTGTTAGATATCTTTGAGACAGTCAAGGAATTTGAGTGTGCACTAGGTATTAGATAATGTTGAGGAATTACCTAGACTATTAATTCTGTTAGGTTAATGGCATAGTGTTTATGTTTAAAACCATCTGTTATTAGAGATGCATAATTGTGGGATTTGGGGATGAAATAGGATGATGTCTGGGATGTGTTTTAAAGGGAAGCTTGAAAACACAGTCTTTAGCTGGGCAGTGTTGTGTCCAGAAGGAGAGAGTGGTTCTGAGGGCAGCTAGCCATTAACGCCATTAATGTCACAACCAGTGAGATTATAAATATATACATTATAAAAAGTATATAAATATGTACCTTATACAGTACAAATGTATACATTATACAAAGATGGGATTAATATCTATGTTCCTCATTCTTTTTTATGGAATACTGTTAACATCAGATGTTTAGTTCTTCTTCTTCTTCTTTTTTTTTTTGTCTTTTCTAGGGCCGCTCCTGCAGCATATGGAGGTTCCCAGGCTAGGGGTCCAAACAGAGCTGTAGCTGCCGGCATACACCAGAGCCACAGCAACGAGGGATCTGAGGGATTTGAGCCACGTCTGTGACCTACACCACAGCTCAAGGCAACGCCGGCTCCTTAACCCACTGAGCAAGGCCAGGGATCTAACCCCCAACCTCATGGTTCCTAGTTGGATTCGTTAACCACTGAGCCACGACGGGAATTCCCAGATGTTTAGTTCTTAATTAGAGGCAGAATTCCCATCCTCTAGGAAAGGGTATTGTAGCAAAGCTGGACATTTTTAATGTGACTGTGTATGTAAAAAAAACCCTGTTTGGAGGAGATTATGGGGCAGTAGTGGAAAGAGGACAAATGAGATCTGGGATGAGAAGATTTATGTTTCAGTCCCAACTCATCTGCTTAACTGCTGTGTGATCTTGGGTACAAACTCTACCTCAATTTCCTTTGTAAAATAAGGATATTTACTTATAAACTTTAAGAAACATCAGATTGTTGTCATATGTCTAAGTGTGCTGCTGTAGAAACTTAGAAATGATGCTAAAAGCTAAATATGTTATACTTGATGATAAACAACAAGGATATATTATATAGGAGAGGGAATTATAGCCACTATCTTATAATAACTCATAATGGACGATAAGCTATAAAAGTACTGAATCAGGAGTTCCTGTTGTGGCTCAGCGGGTTAAGAACTTGATAAAGTGTCCATGAGGATGCAGGTTTGATCCCTGGCGTTGCTCAGTGGGTTGAGGATCCAGTGTTGCCACAAGTTGTGGCGAAGTTCACAGATGCAGCTTGAGTCCTGCATTCCTGTGGTTGTGGTGTAGGCTGGCAACTGCAGCTCCAATTCCACCCCTAGCCCGGGAACTCCATATGCTGCAAGTGTGGCCATAAAAAGAAAAAAAAAAAACCCAAATCACTTTTCTATATACCTGAAACTAATGTAATAATGTAAATCAACTATAATAAAAAAATTAAAAATAAATATGCTGCAGTTGTAAAAAAAATGTCACTGATATAATTGTTTTCTTGGACTTCTCAATGTCTTTAGGTACTAAAGATGATGAAACAAAATATCTAATGAGAGAAGACAAGTAATAAATAAACATTAATTTTAAAAAGACTACTGTTTGCTTAGCATCTTAAAAATCAGGAGTTCCTGTCATGGTGCAGCAGAAATGAATCCAACCAGGAACCATGAGCTTGTGGGTTTGATCCCTGGCCTTGCTCAGTGGGTTAAGGATCTGGCATTGCCATGGGCTGTGGTGTAGGTTGAAGACACGGCTTGGATCCAGCGTTGTTGTGCCTCTGGCGTAGGCCAGCGGCTACAGCTGCAATTCGACCCCTAGCCTGGGAACCTCCATATGCCATGGTCGTGGCCCTAAAAACACCAAAAAACAAACAAACAAACAACTTAGACATACAGGATGGAAGTTTTTATGTAGTAGTTAAGAGATTGACTTTGGGATGTCAGCTTGGGTTTGTTTGTTTGTTTGTTTTGGCTGCACCTGCAGCATGTGGAAGTTGATTTGCACCACAGCTGTGGCAGTGCTGGATCCTTTACTCACTGTGCCACAGAGGATCTTCCCAGCTTGGGTTTGAATGCACCTCCATCACCTCAGGATAGTGCTTAAAGCCTTTAAGGTTCAGTTTCCTCACCTATAAAATGGGAATAGGGAGTTCCTGTTGTGGCTCAGCGGGTTTAAAAACCCCACCAGTATTTCTGAGGATGTGGGTTTTGATCCCTGGCGTCACTCATTGGGTTATGGATCTGACATTGCTGCAAGTTGGGGCATACGTCGCAGATGAAGCTTGGATATGGATCTGGTGTGGCTGTGGCTGTGTCGTAGGATGGCAGCTGCAGCTCCAATTCAGTTCCTAGCCCACGAACTTCCATATGCCACAGGTGCCACCCTAAAATTTTTTTTAAATAGGTAAATGTGGATAATTTGTAATAGGATTGAGATTAAATGAAATATGTATTAAATATTATTAAATACTAAATATTATTATATGCTAAATATGTAATCACATATGTATTTCATAGCACTCACAGTAGTGTGTGGCACAGAGTGACACTCACCAACTGTCAATTCTCATTTTTTGTGATGGATAAAGTAAGCAGGCCCAAGTCAAATAGTGCCCTCACTGGAACTATATTTTGCTGCTTTGCTTAGCTCAAATTGTAAACCCAGAATAAACTGATCCTTTTTTAGTTACTTGGCTTTTTTGGGGGGGCTGGGGTCTTTTTAGGACCACACCTAGACATATGGAGATTCCAAGGCTAGAGCTGTAGCTGCTGGCCTACGCTATAGCCACAGCAATGTGGGATCCAAGCCAAGTCTGCAACCTACACCACAGCTCTTGGCAATGCCAGATCCTTAACCCACTGAGCAAGGCCAGGGATCAAACCCTAGTCCTCATGGATACTAGTCGGACTCGTTTCCACTCTGCCACAGTGGGAACTCCAGCTAGTGTTTTCTTTTGCTGCTGGATTAACTGGCTGTTTCGTTTAATCAAGCCATAGAAGGAGCCTCAATTATGACAGAATGAAGATAAATGTGCTAGAGTTATGAGACCAAAAACATTTTGTCTTACTCAATCTTTAGTGAATTTGTTCCTTTTAGCCAAAAATTCTAATTAGATATAGTCTTTCTTCATATATTTGCCTTAGGAGGCAAACTCTGACAAGAGACTATATGTTTTTTTGACCCTAAATATGATTTTTTCTCACCTTATTTAGAAACACAAATGTACTTGTTTTAAAATTTTAAATTGTTGAATATTTCATAATTTTCTTGTGATTTAAAACTTGTCTGTTTATAGGAGTTATATTATACAAAGTCCTGTGAGACCATTGTACAAACAAGGTGATGATTGTACAAAGAGTGGTGCTGAATTCCCGACCTGGTATGTATTTATCTGTGATGAATAAACAGCTGTATTATTTGATAATTATTAATACAAATAGAGGAACAAAAAGTAATAATATGATGTTTATGTGGTAAATTAAGGTAGGAAGATATTAACACTAGTGGAGATATTAGAAGAAACTCTTTAAACAATATAATATTCATTTTTTTAAATGACAGCTTATCAAGGCCATTTGTTGAAAAATATTTTAAAATTATTATAAATTTTAGAAGGTTGTATTATAAATATATGTAGCTTGGAGTTCCCGTTGTGGCGCAGTGGTTAACGAATCCGACTAGGAACCATGACGTTGCGGGTTCGGTCCCTGCCCTTGCTCAGTGGGTTAACGATCCGGCGTTGCCGTGAGCTGTGGTGTAGGTTGCAGACGTGGCTCGGATCCCCTGTTGCTGTGGCTCTGGTGTAGGCCAGTGGCTACAGCTCCGATTCGACCCCTAGCCTGGGAACCTCCATATGCCGAGGGAGCCGCCCAAGAAATAGCAAAAAAAAAAAAAAGCCAAAAAAAAAATATATATATGTAGCTTCTGTTTTTTCTTTATAATGATTGATTCTTAAATTTGCTTTTCTGTTTTATGTGAAAAGGACTGACTTATTTTGTAACAGGTCATCAATTAATTATAGGTCATTAATTATAGGTCATTAATCTGTCATCTAACCTGAATCACAGAAACTTTGGTTTGGAAGTAAGCTGAGAGGTTTGGACCCATGCTGCTTTGGTTGTGGTGCTTACTTAGCATGTGGCCTGGGGAAGTTACTTAACCTTTTTCCAGTTTAGTAAAGTGAGCAGTTAGAAACATGACTCGGTGGTTAACAAACCCGACTAGTATCCATGAGGATGCAGGTTCAGTCCCTGGCCTCTCTCAGTGGGTTAAGGATCCAGCATTGCCCTGAGATGTGGTGTAGGTCGCAGATGCAGCTCAGATCCCAAATTGCTGTGACTATGGTGCAGGCTGGCAGCTACAGCTCCAATTCATCCCCTAGCCTTGGAACCTCCGTCTGTATGCCAAGGGTACAGCCCTAAAAAGACAAAAAGACACACACACACACACAAAAAAAGTCTACATTCCATTTTCACTTTAGAAATTGGATGATTCAATGAGTTGGAAGTTTTAATTATAGTTTCTGTTTTCATTTTAAAATGAGGAAGAGTAGTTTACCTGTTTGTTTTGGCTAATGTGGTATTTCTGCTACTTTGTAAATTTTAATTTTCATAGTTAAAAAAAAAGCTGGAGTTCTCTGGAGGCCTAGCAGGTTAAGTTTCCAGCATTATGACTGCTGTGGCTTGGGTCACTGCTGTGGCATGGGTTTGGTCCCTGGCCTGGGAACTTCCCTGTGCCTCAGGTGTGGCCAAAAGAAAAAAAGCTCACTGTGATTTTTTTTCCTTTTTGATATCCTTTTATAATAGATGAGGTGATTTACCTATAGTCTTTTTTTTTTTTTTTTTGCCACACCCATTTTATGTAGAAGTTCCTGAGCTAGGGATCAAACCCATGGCACAGCTTCTTTGACCTGAACCACAGTGGTGATAATGCTGGATCCTTAATCTGCTAGACCACCAGGGAACTCCTGTAATCATCTTAAAAAAGAAATTTTGACATTGACAACAATGAGTACTTCTCGGAGAAAATCAAGAGCAATTGAACCTATTTGAAGAATTTATGCTGAGTTACAGAGAAATCACAAAACAGTATAGATTTATTTATGCTTGTATTAAAAAGAGAGTGCTTTGAATGGTAGAATAACCTTTTAAAGACCGAGAAGTAATTTTATGGGAAAGTGATTTTTTGATTTTGTATTTTTGTCTAATATATTAGGAAAAAATGGTAATCCAGTGGCAGAGAATTTCCGAGTAGAAGAAGTAAACTTACCAGAGAATATCAATGAAGGACAAGTGCAAGTCAGAACTCTTTATCTTTCTGTGGATCCTTACATGGTAAGAATCAGGATGTTGTGACTTAGTGAAAATAATTTTATTTTCATATTTTTTATTTTCATAGTTCTTTCTGACTTTTGTGCAATCCTCATGATTAATAAAATATTTGAGCAGTTATATCTTGAAACCCATGAAGTACAGATTGCCTTTGTTTTTATTCACTAGTGGTTATTAAGAAATGTTATAGATGGAATATTTTTACAGTAGTAGTTCATATGGTTTGTCAGGTTCTTCCAGAATTCCAGATCACTTCCCAGTAGTAAGTAAAGCTTGAGATAGTAAATTAAGATTGGAAATCCTCTCAGATGGACCCAGTTTACAAGGCAGACTCTGTACAAGACCTTTGTTCCAGTTGGTCTCTTCTGAAAGGGACAGACTCACTGATGCTATTTCTGGATAAAGAAGATTTATTGAAAAGAAGCCATCTGTAGCTGAGAAGCCATCAGGCCCATGGACTTGGGCTCTGTTAGCAGGGATAGTTTTACTTCTTCCTTTCCTACGTGGATGCCTTTATTTCATTTTCTTGCCTATTACCGTGACTAGAACCTCCAGTACAATGTTATCTAGAAGTGGAAGGAGCGCACATCTTTGCTTGATCCTCATCTTAAGGGGAAAGCATTCAGTCTTTCACCATTAAGTGTGATGTTACCTGTGTGATTTTTCTTTTTTTTTTCCTTCTTTTCTTTTTTGGCCACCCCCGTGGCAAATGGATTTCCCGTGTCAGGGATCAGATCTGAGTGGTAGCTGTGACCTAAGCCACAGCTGCGGTAACACTGGATCCTTAACCCACTGTGCCAGGGCTTGGGATTGAACCTGTGTTCCAAAGATCCCAAGAGCCACAGCAGGAACTCCAATGTGTGATTTTTCTAGATGCCCCTTACCTAGGCTGAAGGGATCTCCTTCTGCTCCTGATTTGTTGAATTCTTCAATCATCAAGGAGTGTTGGATTTTTTATTGTGGTAAAATATATTATAAAATACATGATTTTAACCATTTTTAAGTGCACAATTAAGGACATTCACAATATTGTGTGGCCATTACTACTTTCCATTTACAGAACTTTTTTTTTATCATCTTAAACTCTGTGCCTATTAAACAATAAAGTACCCATTAACCCCTCCTTCAGAAGGGGTTTTGTCATATGCTTTTTCTGCTTCTATTCAGATGATTTGTGGTTTTTGTTTTTTAATCCATTGATATGATTTATTATATAAATTGACTTTCACGTTAAACCAATCTTTCATTCTTGGAATAAATCCCACTTGTTCCTGCTGTGTGACTCCTTTGATATATTGCTAGATTTGGTTTGCTGCTATTTGGTTGAGAATTTTTGCATCCATAAGGTCATAAGACCATATTCATTGTTTTCTTATAATGTGTTTGCATGGTTTTGGTAATATGGCCTCATAGAATGAGTTGGAAAATATTGTTTCCTCTTCTATTTTTGGAAGCGTCTGTGAAGAATTGGTATTAATTCTTCTTTAAAAGATTGGTAGAATTCACCAGTGGAGGCATTTATCTGGCCTGGACTTTTCTTTATGGAAAGTTTTTTTTTTTGTCATTTTGCTATTTCCTTGGGCCGCTCCTGCGGCATATGGAGGTTCCCAGGCTAGGGGTCGAATCGGAGCCGTAGCCGCCGGCCTACACCAGAGCCACAGCAACGCAGGATCTGAGCCGCATCTGCAACCTACACCACAGCTCACGGCAACGCCGGATCGTTAACCCACTGAGCAAGGGCAGGGACCGAACCCGCAACGTCATGGTTCCTAGTCGGATTCGTTAACCACTGCGCCACGACGGGAACTCCAAATTAGTAATTTTAAAACGATCCGGCGTTGCTGTGAGCTGTGGTGTAGGTTGCAGACGCGGCTCGGATTCTCAGTTGCTGTGGCTCTGGCGTAGGCTGGAGGCTACAGCTCCGATTCGACCCCTAGCCTGGGAACCTCCATATGCCGCGGGAGAGGCCCAAGAAATAGCAAAAAGACAAAAATAAATAAATAAAATAAAATTACTAATTTGATGTCTTTATTTGTTACAGGTCTATTAAGATTTTCTCTTGCTTCTTAATTCAGTTTTAGTAGTTTGCGTATTCCTAAGAATTTGTCAATTTCATCTAAGTTGTTAACTTATTGGCATATAGTTGTTGTTAGTCTTCTCTTAATTCGTTATTTCTGAAAGGTAGTTATAGTAATGTCCCTTCTTTCATTCTTTTTTTTTTTTTTTTTTGCTTTTTAGGGCCTCATATGCAGGTTCCCAGGCTAGGGGTCAAATCGGAGCTGTAAGTGCCAGACTACACCACAGCCACAGCAACGTGGGATCCAAGTCTCCTCTGCAACCTACACCACCACTCACGGCAACACCAGATCCTTAACCCACTGAGGGAGGCTAGGGATTGAACCTGCATCCTCTCGGATACTAGCTGGATTTGTTTCCACTGTGCTACAACGGGAACTCCCCTTCTTTCATTCTTGATTTTAGTAATTTAAGTCTTGTCTATTTTTTTCTTGGTCAGTTTAGCTAAAACTTTGTCAATTTTGTTAATCTTTCCAAAGGACCAACTTTTGATTTGTTTTAATTTTCTATTGCTTATTTCATTAATTTCTGCTCTTTCTTTATACTACTTTTGCAGTACAAAGTGAGTGTCTGTGAGTATTTATTAAAATAAAAAGAGAAAATCCGGAGGGCTTATTCAGTAAACTGTTGGATCAGTTGACTATATATTTTGGGAAAAAATTAATATCCTTGGCTCAACCCCTACACCAGAATAAATTCCAACAGATAATAAAAAGTTAAAGAAGGAGTTCCTGCTGTGGTATAGTGGATTAAGGATCCAGCATTGCTGCAGTTGTGGCACAGGGGACAGATGCAGCTTGAATTCGATCCATTACCTGAGAACTTCCATATGCTGGCAGGTGCGGCCAAAAATGGGGGGGGGATGAAAGTGTAAAGAATTTAAGGAAAAATATGGCTGAACAATTAAATGATGTTGGAGAATGAAAGGCATTCTAAGAATGACAGCAAACCCAGATAATATGAAAAAACATTATTGATAAATGTGACTGTTTTAAAAAATACTTTTTGTAAAGCAATGAAATGGTATGTACAAAGTCGAAAGATAAGTGGCAAACGTATTAAAACTTGCAATAAAAATAACAAGAAAAAAAGATAATGTCTGATCTGGAGAAAGCACCTAGATGTTAATCTGTGAAGAGTGGAAGTTGGGCAAAGAACATTACTGTCTTTGTGCATGTGCTTGCCTCTTGTTTTTGGTTTCTAGAGTGCCCTTGTAGAAGATAAGTAGAACCCTGGCTTCTGTCTTCTCAGGCTTCACTTACAGTGGAGACCCAACTGGCAGCACCACTTTCTACCAGGGACACTTGTAGCCTTGGAGGGCTCCTTTTCCCTCGGACCCACAACCGCAGTTCAAGCTCCGTTTTCCATTGAGACCAGTCACACTTGGTTTTGCGTACAGTGCAGTGCAACTTGATGACTTGATTCAAAATTCTTCCCAGGGGCAGCAAGAAGTTTTTCTCTATGAGCTAGGGAAATGAGGTGGTGATTGGTCTAAAACGTTCTAAGTAGGCAAATTTTCAAGTTGAAACAGGGGTAATACTGATTTCCCACAGACCTAAAGACGCTCCCCATTTCAGCCAAGGTAACCTCAGTCAAGCTATCACTCTGGCTTGTGCTGAGCAGATCATAGGAGAAGAGTAATTATCACAAATTCAGAAAAAAAAAAATGACGCTTAGAGTCAATTCTTGATGACCAGTGTGGATTTCTTACCAGTCATCAAGAATTGACTCTGTGTGTCATTCTATACCTCAGTGTTTAAAAACTTAGCACAGGGCATCTAACTATTATATGCCCTATTGAACATAATGTAAAGAATATCACTTAAGCCCAGGATAATAAATACAAGTAAATTAAGAGAATAAAATTAACCAAAATAAAGCCAAAGTTCAAGTTTAAAAGTTTTAAAAATCAAACAGAGGAGTTCTTGTCGTGGCTCTGCAGTAATGAACCCAGCTAGTATCCATGAGGATATGGGTTCGATCCCTGGCCTTGCTCAGTAGGTGGATCCTGTGTTGCCATGAGCTGTGGTATAGGTCACAGATGCAGCTCGGATCCCGTGTTGCTATGGCTCTGGTGTAGGCCAGCAGCTACAGCTCTGATTCCATCCCTAGCCTGGGGACCTCCATATGCGTCGGGTGCAGCCCTAAAGAGACCAAAAAAAAAAAAAAAAAATTGGGAGGGACTAAAAGCAGAAGTGTAGTGTATTAGTACAGAAGCTTCTGCCTCAATTCCCTGTGTGGTCTCTTCCCCTGGTGGACTGAATGAGACCATGTGGGGCACCTTAATCAAGGAGCCTTCCATCTTTTCCATCTCCTGGATCACACTGTAGGCTTGTACATCTTGACCTTCATGAGAGAGTCAAGAGTGAGCCACAGAGAGGAAGAGAGCCTTGCTTACCTCCCAGAGAAATCTTTAGCCCTAGTCCTATGGAAGGGTGTGGTGCTATTGTGACATTTTGTCTTTGCAGATTAAGGAGAACATCCACCTGAGGTTACGAGATTTGATGTAGTGCTTGTTCTGAAGTTGGGATGAACAGCTGTATAAAAATCATTTCATTTCTCTAGGGTTATTTCCATTAAGGAGGCGGAATTGCTTGGCTGAAGAAATGAGTAGTATTATGGTCTATATGTTGCTAGTTTGTTTTTTATTTAAGAAATTGACAGTTTTCAGAGTTCCTCCTGTGGCACAACGGGATTGGCAGTGTCTTGGGAGTGCTGGGATGCAGGTTTGACCCCTGGCAGGGTGCAGTGGGTTGAGGATCCAGCCTTGCCACAGCTGCAGCTTAGGTCACAACATCCTTAGCCTGGGAACTCCATATGCTGCGGTGTAGCCAGAAAAGGAAAAAAATGGAAAGTTTTATAATATTATCAACAACACAGACATATACCTATTTTGCTATGATCCATTGAAACCATTGACACAGTATCTTATATTAGTTTTGCTAGCATAATGTGTGTAATATTACATAAATTTCCTTAAACATTTTAACAGCTTTATTGAACTATGGCTCACATATCATACAATTCACACATTTTAAAGTGTACAATTCAGTGGTTTTTAGTCTGTTCACAAAGTTGTGGAGCTATCACCATAGTCTAATTTTATTTTATTATTATTTTTAATAGCCACACCCACAGCTATGAATCCAAGCCACAGCTGGATCTTTAACCCACTTTCCTGGGCTGGACATTGAATCTGTGCTGCCATAGAGACAACCCTGGGTCCTTAACCTGCTACACCACAGCAGGAACTCCCACATCTAATTTTAGAACATATTTAAATTCCTTTTTAATTTCACTTTTTTACTTGTTCGAGAGGGGATACACTTTTTTTTTTTTTCCCCAGAATAAAACTGAAAGGAAGAGAGAAGTTTTGTTTGGCTAATGCTGGACCTTACAATACTTTTTATATATTTTGTTTTAGTCAATGGATAAATTAGTAAACTGGTTCAGAATTATCAGACAGAATTATCCTAATCAGAGTTTTCTTTTTTTAGCGTTGTAGAATGAATGAAGACACTGGCTCTGATTATATAACACCCTGGCAGCTGTCTCAGGTGGTTGATGGTGGAGGTGTTGGGATTATAGAAGAAAGCAGACACACAAATTTTACTAAAGGTGATTTTGTGAGTTCTTTCTATTGGCCCTGGCAAACCAAGGTTATTCTGGATGGCAGTATCCTTGAAAAGGTGATGTATAATGTAAAATGGTTTCCTCTCCCCAGCACCCCACCATAATTCCTTCCTTGTGCATTTGGTGTTCAGTTTTGTTATCGGGGAAAATACAAAAGCATGTATTTTCTTTTAGAGAGCTGCCAAAATGTGGAAAACCTTTTTCTTCCACTCTTAGTTGTAACTATAAATGGTGGTTCTTAGATTGCCAGTGAATGGTGGTGTTTTTCATATTTCTAAAATTTTATATGTATTAAATAAAACCTGAGCTATAAGCATCAAAAAATGTTCTGTAGTAAGAACCAGAAGGCCCCTTATAGTTGTATGCTTTAAAATTTCCTGAGAAATTACCACTTGACTTAAGAAATTCGTTTGGTTTGTGCTTGGAATTCTATCTTGTGTCAGAAATCCTGAGTTCAGTTTCTACTCTTAGGTTGAACCATGTGAAATTACCAGAATTTGTTGTTTTGACCCATAAAAACTGGCTGCTTCATGTAATTTAACCTTATATATGTCATCAAGGAAGTTACCTTATATCTCTCAACCTCAGTTTCCTCATGGGCAAAATGAAAAAGTTGATACTCACAAGTGAATTAAAATTAAATGCTGTGGTGAATGTGATAAAGCTTTGTAAAAAGCTTTATAAAATTTTAGTACTTTTTATGATTACAAGTCCTTATAATCCGTTAAAGTGGCTGTTGAAATGTAAGTGATAATGTGGGAGACATTATAACAATCATTTGTCAACTTAGTGGTACTAGTAAAATATATTTAACTATGAATTTCTTAGCAGGAAGTGAAAAAGAAATATACAGCAGTTTCGAGTTTTCCTTGTTATTGCGCTATAGTAGGAAATTGAGCAGTTGGGAAGAGCTTAAAAATATTTGGGGAGTAGGTATTAGGAATGAGGAAAAAAATTCAGAAGAGAATAGAAAAATATTTGCTGAACACAAACTTATCTTACAGTGATTTTATACTGGCTTTACTGATAAAAAAAACTATTACCTATGGGTTATAGTTCCGGAGTGCACTGTACACCTTCCTGTGTACTATAGACTTTAGTGTCGCCATTACCTTTATCCACACACCAGATATAACTGATAGCCATTTGAAACTGCTCGTTACAAACTGCTCTTTTCTTTCTTTTTTTGCTCTTTAGGGCCGCATTTGCGGCACATGGAGGTTCCCAGGCTAGGGGTCCAATTGGAGCTACAGCTGCTGGCCTACACCACAACCACAGCAACGTCAGATCCGAGCCATGTTTGAGACCTACCACAGCTCACAGCAATGCCAGGTCCTTAACCTACTGAGCGAGGGCAGGGATCGAACCTGCAACCTCATGTTTCCTAGTTGGATTCATTTCTGCTGTACGATGATGGGCACTCCAAACTGCCATTTTCTTTCTTGGTGACAGTTTAACTAGAAATCAGATCAAGATGGTAAATCTTGTTACTTTTGGTAGTTCATTAAATTTTTACCAAAATTATTCTGTTCCTTTAAAATTATTATAAAGCCTTTATGTTAGATAGTTTATGTAATTTTTTTCTTCAATTATCTCTAATGTTATAGATCAGAAAACAGACACAAGAAATGTAAGAGAAGTATAAGTATTGATTGGGCCTCTTAAACATAAACATAATGCTAAAAAAGACCTCATTTTATTCTGTAATTACATTTAGAATTTGTATCACACATTCCTTACATTTCTCTGGAACCTTTTAAGTATCAGTAATCAGAACTGTTAGAGTTTGAGTTCGTGGTTATATAGAAGAAAGAAGTAATATTCATTTGTTTTGTGTGTGTTTGTGGGGGGATGTTTTTTTGTCTCTTTTGTTTTTTAGGGCTACACCTGCAGCATATGGAAGTCTGGGGGTGGAATCGGAGCTGCAGCTGCCGGCCAGTGCCACAACCACAGCAGCACCAGATCCGAGCTGCATCTTCCAACTTCACTGCAGCTCTCGGCAATGTCCAATCCTTAACCCACTGAGAAGGGCCAGGGATTGAATCCACATCCTTTTGGATACTGCGCTGGTTTGTATCTGCTGAGCCACAGTGAGAACTCCCATATTCATTTGTTTTTACTTGTATAAGTAAATTGTAGTATTTTAACAAGACTGGAGAATGATTTGCTGTTCTAGAAACCACATTGGTTATTATTCTGCTTCAGCTGGCATTACAAAATACCATAGACTGAAATTTATTATTACAACAGAAATTTATTTTCTCACAGTTCTGGAAGCTAGAAGTCTGAGATCAAGGTGCAAGAAAATGTGGCCTCTGGGGAAGCCTCTCTTGCTGGTTTGCAGATGGCTACCTTCTCACTGTGTTCTTACAAGGCATCTAGCCTTTCCTGTGTGCTCCTGTAGAGAAAGAGATCTCTGGTGCCCCTTCCTCTTTTAAGGACACAAGTTCTATCAGATTAGGGCCCACCTTTATGCTCTTGTTTAGCCTCAATTACCTCCATAAGGCCCTATCTCCAATTGTAGCTAAGGGTTAGGTCTTCAATATATAAACTTTGGGAGACACACTGTAGCCCTTAATAGATTGTCTCTACCCTGTTGACCTAAAAACAGAAATTTCTAGTATTATTTTTAAAAGGTTTATATTTTATTTTAGGTAGACCCACAACTTGTAGATGGACACCTTTCATACTTTCTTGGAGCTATAGGGATGCCTGGTTTGACTTCCTTGATTGGTATACAGGAAAAAGGTCATGTAACTGCTGGATCTAATCAGACAATGGTTGTTAGTGGGGCCGCTGGCGCTTGTGGATCCTTGGCTGGGCAGGTAAACTTTCTGAGAATTATTTGATTTTCTAAAAAAACTGATCATAACGAAATCTCTGGATATGTTTAACGAGTCATAATGAATCTCTGATATAATTTAAAATACAAATTGGACAAATTTATATTTTACAGAGTTTTGGTAGAAGTGTTATTTCATGTTTAGAGTCTCTTCATAACAATAAGAAAAATGTTATAGATTTTTATATACTGTTCTTTTTTTTTGTCTTTTGTCTTTTGTCCTTTTAGGGCCACACTCATGGCATATGGAGGTTCCCAGGCTAGGGGTCTAATCGGGGCTGCCGGCCTATACCACAGCCATAGCAACTTGAGATCCAAGCCGAGTCTGCGACCTACACTGCAGCTCACAGCAACGCCGGATCCTTAACCCACTGAGCAAAGCCAGGGATCAAACCCGAAACCTCATTGTTCCTAGTTGGATTCGTTTCTGCTGCGCCACGATGGGAACTCCTGTATTGTTCTTTTTTAACTAAAGATGACATGGTAAATGCTGGAGCATTGCTTTGATCAATATGAAGAAGAAAATCACAGAGTACCTGTCTGGGATTCTGTGAATTAAAAAACAAACTTATCTTAAAAAAAAACTTCAAATGAGAAAGTACTTATTATGTTCCAGAAATACAGTAAATATTATGATAGAGTTTTATAAAGTACATTATTTTATAAATAATAGCCTTTGTAGTGTGAAACCATTGAAACAAAATATTTTGTATTGGTAATGATTTTAGTTCCTCATAAGCCTGAAAAATATTGAATTGCAAGATAGAGATATTTTGGGTCTGACTTTCCTTTTATGAAATCAGCTTTAAATTGTGAACTAAGATTCAAACTAAGTCTAATTTTATTCATCTTAATTTTTTAAAGAATGACATTATATCTGCTCTCAGTTCTTTTGCTTTCAAATTACTTTTTGCCAAAAGCTTTATAATCTAACTTAAATTGTGATGAACACTTTCATATACTTGTATTATTGTGCATACTTTCTCATTTTTACATTTAAATTGTGACAGTAGAAAGTTGTTTAATTTTTAAAAATTTCCTCCCTAGATTGGCCATTTGATGGGCTGTTCCAAAGTGGTGGGAATTTGTGGAACACATGAGAAGTGCCTCCTTTTGACCTCAGAACTGGGCTTTGATGCTGCAATTAATTATAAAGAGGGGAATGTGGCAGAAAAACTCCATGAGTTATGCCCGGCTGGAGTGGATGTTTACTTTGACAATGTTGGCGGTGACATCAGTGATACAGTGATAAGTCAGGTGGTTTATTGACTTGTTTGTTATAAATTTGAGTACCACATTTAAAAATTTTTTATTTTTTTGGAGTTCCCATCGTGGCTCAGTGGTTAACGAATCTGACTAGGATCCATGAGGATGCAGGTTTGATCCCTGGCCTTGCTTAGAGGGTTAAGGATCCGGCGTGGCCATGAGCTATGGTGTAGGTCGCAGACGCGGCTCGGATCCGGCATTGCTGTGGCTGTGGTGTAGGCCAGCAGCTACAGCTCTAGTTCGATCCCTAGCCTGGGAACCTCCATGTACTGAGAGTGTGGCCCTAAAAAGACAAAAAGACCAAAAAAATTTTTTTAAATTTTCTATTAAAGTATAGTTGATTTATAATCTGTGCCAATTTCTGCTGAAAAGCAGATCTACTCAGTCATACATGCATTCCCTTTCTTATCTTCCCTCATGGTCTATCATGTCAGGTGGTAAGGGTACAAAGTGAAACACAAAGCTGTAAGACAAGAACAGTCAGAGAAACTGTTAAATTGTAACAATATAACTTGTATCTTTCCTGTTTCATCCTCCAGTTGGGGGGGGGGAAACTTGTGCTAAAAATAGAAACTATCCCTTTCCCTATATAACTAAGCTGCTCCCTAAGCTGCTGGGAGCCTGAGTTCTCTCTGCTCAGTGCCCATAGCCACCCTGTTGGTGGAGAAACCTGCTTGAGATCGCATTGCTCTCGTCTCTGCCTTCCAAGACTACATTTTATTTAATGTGATATCTTTACCTGATAACTAAGAGAGAAAAAATACTTTCTAAAATTGTAGCATTTATGGTGAAAAACAATGTGATGATCAATATTGTAATGAAGTGACACAGAAGAGGTTGCTGAATGTACTTCCATTTGTTTGCAGATTTGCACTATGAACATGAATTTCAGTTCTTTGCTATTTTCACCTGTAATTTATTTTTGTGAAAAATATGATTGTATTGTTCAAATGAAGTTCTAACCTCTAACTCCTAACCATCAACCAGTTCACAGCCATGACCCTCTGACTTGGGGTAGGGAAAAGATTTTCATAGATGGCAAATATTTACATATTTTAATTGACAGTGTCATAATTTATCAACATTAGCTATTAACACTGCATCATTTTTTACTATATGTAAAATTATTTGCAATTGAGGTTAAATTATGTATATATGTATATATGTATGTATGTATGTATGTATGTGGAAATTCCCAGGCCAGGGATAGAAGCAGTGCCACAGCAGTGACCTAAGCCGCTGTAGTGACAACACCAGATCCTAACCCACTATACCACAGGAAAACTCCAAGGTTGAATTATTTAAATCCAAAGAAATACTCTATCAGAGTTCCCTTGGTGGTCTCACAGTTCAGGGTCTGGTGTTATTGCTGTGGCCCCGGTTTGATCCCTGTCCTGGGAACTTCCACATGCTGTGGGCATGACCAAGAAAACAAAACCAAAAAAGAAAAAACAAAAAAACAAATACTCTACTACTAATAAAAGTAGCAATAGCAATGACAGTGACAACTAATGAAATTCTTTTGCTGATTACCAAACTCTTATTTACCTCTCTGCTCCTTTGGAATAGACTTATTTTCTAGCTAATTAAAACTCTAATTCATATTATGGGCTAGTCTTCAAAAAAAATTAATTTCACTAAAGGATTAAATACTATAGTCAAGGAGGTTTTAATTCAGGAGGCCATAAAATTAGTAAACAGGAGTTTCTGTCATGGCGCAGTGGAAATGAGTCTGACTAGGAACCATGAGGTTGCAGGTTAGATCCCTGGCCTCGCTCAGTGGGTTAAGGATCCGGCATTGCCATGGGCTGTGGTGTATGTCGCAGATGCGGCTTGGATCTGGCATTGCTGTGGCTCTGGTGTAGGCTGACAGCTGTAGCTTTGATTAGACCCCTAGCCTGGGAACCTCCATAAGTCGAGGGATGACCCTAAAATGCAAAAACAAAACAAACAAAAACTTTAAAAAAATTAGTAAACAAAGGAAAGGTGTATATCTTAGGGTATATTCATCAGTTTTCTCTCAACAGATGAATCAGAACAGCCACATCATCCTGTGTGGTCAGATTTCTCAATACAACAAAGATGTGCCTTATCCTCCTCCACTACCCCCTGCTATAGAAGCAATCCAGAAAGAAAGAAACATCACAAGGTATGTTCTACCTTTTCCCTTATTACCAGATTCAAGGGGCTTAAAGATCATGGATGTTAATGAAACATATTTTTCATATTTAATTTTTTCTTATTAACCAAAACTTGCAAATGTACATTTTAAGGTGGTTCAGTATTTAGGTTTCAGTGAACTAGTTCCCTGGAAGAAACTTTTTTTAAAAAAATGCATCTCTGGAGTTCCTGTGGTGGCGCAGTGGTTAATGAATCTGACTAAGAACCATGAGGTTGCGGGTTCAATCCCTGGCCTTGCTCAGTGGGTTAACGATCCAGCATTGCCGTGAGCTGTGGTATAGGTGGCAGACTCAGCTCGGATCCCCCGTTGCTGTGGCTCTGGCATAGGCTGGTGGCTACAGCTCTGATTTGACCCCTAGCCTGGGAACCTCCATATGCCATGGGAGTGGCCCAAGAAATTGCAAAAAAGACAAAAAAAAAAAAGTATCTCTTCTCTCTTTCTTGTGTTAGAAACTCAACTTAAATTGGCTTAGGTGCTAAGGAAATGTATTGGCTCATGTATCTGAGAAGTTTAATATTAGTACTGGCTTAGATTTGGCTGGATAAATATTTTGCATAGTGGTGTCACAACTCAATTTTTCTTTTCCCCTGGGCTGTGCTTTCTTATGGGTTGGCTTGGCTCCTTTATAGGCTCTCCTGTTGCTCTAGCAAGATGATGACTGTTACCTTTACACTTATATTTTACCAAGTTAGCAATCCACGTAACAAGAGAATGGCTCTCTCCATGCAATTTTATCTAGTCCCAAGGCTGATTCTTACTGGCTTAGGCTGGTTTGGCTTTAGTCACAGGAAAGTGGGGAAGGGATCTTACCTACCTAGGTTTGTAGATGCTGGTCGGACAAAACAATAGGTTTGTAGATGCTGGGCAGATAAAACCAGAGAAATCCACCATACTTACACTTGTTACTACACCTAAAACTATGTCTGAACAGACTCTGTGATTAAGAATCCTGACGTTTGAAAGATGAACATATATTAGAGTTTTGGAATGATTTTATTTGGTCTCTTACTCCCTTCCCAATCTCTGATCATTATCATTTTCTTCCCCACTACAGAGAAAGATTTCTGGTATTAAATTATAAGGACAAATTTGAGTCTGGTATTCTGCAGCTGAGTCAGTGGTTTAAAGAAGGAAAGCTAAAGGTAAAATTTGCTTCTCTTCTTTTTCCTCCTACTTGATATACTTTTGTGTTATTTGAATTTAGTATTAGTTTCATAATAAATAATTCTACCAAAGAAAAGTGTACTGAATATTATAAATTAACTTTACCTCCCTGGTGAGTATATCCTCCTGATTGAGAAGCCCTCTCATTATTCCCTTTATTTAAAACCTTATTAGTCTCTACTTTTCTTAGATCATAAGATTTTTGTTTTTCCAAATTGCAATAGTCATTAACAAATGTATATGGAATGCTATCACATATTAGAAGCTGCGCTTTTTAAAAAATCTTATAAGCACTTCCTGGTACCTCTCTACTACCATACAGCATTCCTGCCATGGACATTCTGGTAGAGCTCTTGGTTATGTTTGAAAGTCAGTTGGGTCCAGAGACCCTGACCCAGAATGTTCTTGAAACTTAGAAATGAGAGGGAAAATTGTATGTGTGTGTGTGCTTATATACTTTGTTTTCTAAAAAGAGGGTGTGTATACCATGTGATATTAACAACTGAAGAGTAGATAATGGGAAAAGAGGATTGTATTTTAAAAAATCAATTGATAGTCTTTTTTGGGCTGCCTACACAAAATGAATATTTTTAGACTAAGTGCTAATGGTATTGCTGCCTTTTGCAAAAATGAAAACTTTTTTTTTTTCCTTGTTCGGGCCGCACCTATGGCATATGGACATTCCCAGGCTAGGGGTTGAATCGGAGCTGCCGGCCATACCCACAGCAACCTGGGATCTGAGGCCCATCTGCGAACTATGCCACAGCTCAAGGCAATGCCAGATCCTTAACACACTGAGTGAGGATCGAACCTGCATCCTCAGGGATCGAACCTGCATCCTCATGGATGCTAGTCGGGTTCATAACCCACTGACCCACAATGGGAACTCCCCAAAATGAAAACTTTTTAAACAGAAACCCTGAATCCTGGAGTTCTTGTCGTGGCACAGTGGAAACAAATCCAACTAGGAACCGTGGGGTTGCGGGTTCGTTCCCTGGCCTCACTCAGTTGGTTAAGAATCTGGAGTTTCTGGGAGCTGTGGTGTAGGTCGCAGACTTGGCTCAGATACTGCGTTGCTGTGGCTGTGGTGTAGGCCGGCAGCTACAGCCCCGATTAGACCCCTAGCCTGGGAACCTCCATATGCCGCGGGTGTGGCCCTAAAAAGACAAAAGACAAAAAAAAGAAAAGAAACACTGAATTCTAAAGAATATAAAATATACCTATTTTGATTTACAGATAAAGGAGACTGTGATAAATGGATTGGAAAACATGGGAGGTAAGGTGAATGTCATTTTATTATATACATAAGTTCAACACAAATATTCGATTTTTTCCTTTAATTAGATTTTATTTTTTTTCCTTTTAAAGTCGTTTATTTCCTGAAAAACCTTAAATACCTTTTTTTCTTTTTACGGCCGTACCTGCGGCATATGGAAGTTCCCAGGCTAGGGGTTGAATTGGAGCTGCAGCTACCAACCTACACCACAGCCACAGTAACACCAGATACAAGCCACATCTATGACCTACACTGCAGCTTACAGCAACACCGGATCCTTAACCCACTGAGCGAGGCCAGAGATCAAACACGCATCCTCATGGTTACTGTGTTCGGCTCTGATAAGCTGTTGAGCCACTAGGGAACTCCCTAAGACCTTAAATATCTTAAACCCCATGAAAGTTGAACTTAATGGTATTTACGAGCTATTGTTTTCACATTCAGATCATAAAATAAATATTTCTTTGGTTTTTCTTATGAAAAAATGTAAGAATTGTGAAAGCCATTTAGCCTCGAGGTAGCTTTTTCAGACTGAATGGTATGGTTCTAAGCCATTTTAAGATTACATTAAGGAAATTTTCAAAATTTAGGCTTTTTAAAATATATTTGGTTATCATGTCTATTAAATAGAAACAAATTTCACTTACATAACAGATGTGTATTTACTTAGTAAAACTTTATGAGTAGATTTCTAATATTTTTAAATTATTTAAAAATTGTTTTTGCTGAGGAGTTCCTGGCGTGGCTCAGTGGTTAATGAACCCGACTAGGAACCATGAGGTTGCGGGTTCGATCCCTGCCCTTGCTCAGTGGGTTAAGGATCGGTATTGCAGTGAGCTGTGGTGTAGGTCACAGACTTGGCATGGATTCCGCATTGCTGTGGCTCTGGCATAGGCCGGTGGTTACAGGTCCGATTAGACCCCTAGGCTGGGAACCTCCATATGCCTCGGGTGTGGCCCAAGAAATTGCAAAAAGACAAAAAAAAAATTTGTTTTTGCTGATGTTTATACTCATACTTTTTTTTTTTTTTTTTTGGTCTTTTTGCCTTTTGAGGGCTGCTCCCTTGGCATATGGAGTTCCCAGGCTAGGGGTCTAATCGGAGCTGTAGCCACCAGCCTACTCCGGAGCCACAGCAATGCGGGACCCGAGCCGCGTCTGCGACCTACACCACAGCTCACGGCAACGTCAGATCCTTAAACCACTGAGCAAGGGCAGGGATCGAACCCGCAACCTCATGATTCCTAGTCGGATTCGTTAACCGCTGAGCCACCATGGGAACTCCTATACTCATACTTTTTTGCCTCTAGTCTTCAGACTCTGTAACAGTGAATATGGATATAGATACAAATTAAACATTTCTAGTTTAGGTAAAAACAAATCTTTAAAATGTTAATTGGGTTAATTTTTCCTGTAACTTTGCCAGTGTTTTACTTGAGGTTTCTTTTCATGACGCTTTCCTTCTATACTTAAAATTATTGAAGAAATTATTCTAATTAATAATGTTGCCTGACATAATGGTAAAGATGTATAATGACACTTATGTTTTCAGATAACCTAGTTTTTTTCCTTTCCAGCTGCATTCCAGTCCATGATGACAGGTGGTAACATCGGAAAACAGATAGTTTGCATCTCAAAAGAAACCTCTTTGTAATCTCCACAGATATCTTTGTAAAGGAAATAGATTTCCTTCCATTTTGCACAAAGAAGATTGTTCAAGATACATTAAAAAATCTTAAGAGTACAGATAACTTTTGATTTAAATGTGATCATAGGTGGTATTTTCTTAGTTGCACATCATAACTCTTTCCTGTATCCTCAATATTATATGTGTACTCTACATCCAGTTATTTATAATTGAATTCATTGTGACCTACTTTTTTTCTTTTGCTAAAACTAATATGATATTTCTATCATATTCTGAAATCACTAGAGATTTGGTATGTTTAATAGATCATATGAAATAGATTTTTTTAATTAATGGCTTTTATTTAAATAAAATGCTTGAGAAAGCACATAGTGAGCTGGAAATGCTTTGCGTAATTCTTCAACTGAAACTTGGTGTAAGGGTAGAATTGGGATAGTCTTTCCATACTGTATGTGAGAAAGGCTTAATGGCAGAGTATGTGTGTGTAGGGGCCTGGAGGAATCCAGAGCTTATGGAGCACTTTTTGGGATAAGAGAGCAAAGGCTTTGTGTTGGGAGTAGTATGGGAAGTTAAGTAACTAAGGTTAGTTAGGTTGATGGAGGGTCTAGATTTACTGTAGAAGATGACCTACTTGTGTTTTGCTAATTAATTCACTATATTGCCTAAAAATTCATATATATATATATGGAACTCCAATTCACATATATACTGATAAAAGCATATGTTTATTTTTGGTTAGCAGGCACATGCTATCAAATAGTTACAAAGATTTCCAGGACTGGAGTTCCTGTCGTGGCTCAGTGGTTAACAAACCCGACTAGCCTCCACGAGGATGAAGGTTAGATCCCTGGCCGCACTCAGTGGGTTAAGGATCCAGCATTCCGTGAGCTGTGGTGTAGGTCGCAAGACATGGCTCAGATCTCACATTGCTGTTGCTGTGGCTGTGGCATAGACCCCTAGTCTGGGAACCTCCATATGCCAAGAGTGCGGCCCTAAAACACAAAAGACAGAAAAAAAAGATTTTGAGGACAAATAGATATAGACATCACTTTGAGTTTTAAGTGATGAAAAAGATTTAAAGGACAAATACCCCAGAAAATGACAGGACTGACAGCAAATTAACAATAGTTGTAAACATGAATGTTAAAGATCTACTAATGTACTTCTAAATAAGAGGTTTGTTTTATTAATTGTCATCAACCTTTTAATATGGTAAACTTGAGGCTATTTTCCTGAATGTTGTGCTGGTTTTTTTAAGGATCCAGCAACTCAGGATCCTTAACCCACTGATCAAGGCCGGGCATTGAACCCGCATCTTCGTGGATACTAGTCGGATTTGTAAACTGCTGAGCCACAAGCCATGACAGGAACTCCCTGTTGTGCTGGTCTACTGTCAGCTATTTACAAACTGCAATATACTTTTGTGTAGATTCGAACCATGTTAGTAATCAGTCACTCCAGTTAACCTCAGTGGCCTTAACGTCTTTCTTGTTTTATATACTTTTCCTGGACCATTTCATCCCTAGAGAGGGCTTCATCTCTTGTCTGTATGTTGATAACTCCCAATTTTATATCTTTTTTTTTTCTTTTTTTTAAGGGCCGCACCTACAACATACGGCTGGTGGCATATGGAGGTTCTCAGGCCAGGGGTCCAATCAGAGCTGTAACCGCCAGCCTACACCAGAGCCACAGCAATGCAGGATCTGAGCCATGTCTTTGACCTACACTGCAGCTCACAGCAACACCAGATCCTGAACTCACTGAGCAAGGCTAGGGATTGAACCCCCATCCTCATGGATGCTAATCAGGTTCATTAACCATTAAGCTACATAGGGAGCTCTCCAATTTCTTATCTTATTTCTGACCTCTTGAGCTAGGGACCTTTACCTCCAAGTAAATATCCTATAGGCCCCTAGGATAGATAAATTGTACTTATCTAAAGAGGAATTATCTTTCCTTGAAACGTGTTGCTTCTTTGTTTATAAATCACCATCTGTTTGTGTACTCAAACTACCTCTCTAGTTTCTTTAGCCTTTACCCTTGAAAGTAGGTATCTATCCTTCTTAGAGACGCCTTTAATTCCCACTGCCACTATCCTCGTTGAGTCCCTCCCTCATCCTTTGGCACACAGCAAGTACTCAAAAAAGTAACTTCACAAAGTCAAATACATAAAGCTCTAACAAGTTGTGGCACCCAGCCTGAAACTCAAGTGTTCTAGCCTCCGTCTGGATATCCGAGAACTCGTTACATCCTAATATACTGAGAGAACCCCGACTCTGGGGAATTCACCTTGCAGAAAAAAGTTACACACGTAAGTCTCAATTCTTCTTGCGAGCAGTATGCAATGCAAAACTAGATTCTGCAAGTTCCCTTCTCCAGCAGTGAAGCCTGGAGGTCCTCTTCACTGAGAACTTTGATAAATATTTAAGTGGTGATCTTTTCCTTCTTGCTTGCCTCCGATGGAACTTGTACTGATCTCAGCTGACAGGAAAAACTATCCCCGTCCGCTGCAGCAGGGAAGCAGTGACGTCACGGCTAGACTTGAACGATCCGTTTTTTTCGGGCTTCGCAGACCAAGGAGCTCCAAAGGCCGAGAGGGAATGAGTGGGAGGCGGGAGACCCAGTTCCTTCCCTCCCTGAACCAAGTCCTGCGCTACCAGGTTGGCCCTCTCAGGCCAGCGGCCCTCGGGGTAGAACCCCTGGCCGGGCGGCCATCACCGGACTCGGAGGCGAGCGAGTGGGCGTGTGCGTGGGGGGCGGCCAAACTTCCTGTCCCGCGGTCGAGCTGCTTCCGGCGGGAGCCGGAAGACGCTGTGTGTGGACGGAATTCGAGACCGAGTGACGGACGGACGGCTGCCCGGGACAGGAAGGTGAGCTCTGGGGTGGGCCCGACCGCACCCGCTTGGCTGGACGGTTCTCGAGAGGGAGCGCGCCATTGCCGGCTCCTCGGGAGCTCGGGCCGAGTTCGACCCCGGAGGGGTTTGGGAATCCGCCCCCAGGGGCACCCACCTGGATCTGGCGCGACCGGGAGCGGCCGGTCTGAAGCCCCACAGCTTCAGCTCTTCCTCTCGCGGGTTTTTGGGGCCTACATTTTGGCTCCTTTGCCTGGTTTTGGGGATGGGGGGGAACAACACAGACCCGGATAGCTGGAGTCAGCAAGTGGCCGGGGCCGGGGCCGGGGCGGGGGCTCCCGGACAGCCCCCGAAGCGGGGCCTGCCCACGGACCTTAGGCCCCTTCACTAGGCCATTTGTAATAGGTGAATGAGGATGCCAAGGGGACTCTGCCCTGGACGTTTCAGCCCAGATGCACCCTCTTTCTTATGTCCACTTGCTTTCTGTGTCTGGAAGAAGGAAGGCTGCCAATTCCAAGGGGCTGGGCCGCTGGTTTCTTCTTCGCCTGTCATTTCAGGGCGAGGGTGTGGACTCTGAGTGTTTACAGCCTGTATTCATTTAGCAGGTAGAATTTATCCTCTGAAGTTTTTTTCATGGGAAAGAATTCTACTAGTTTATTAAAGTTTATCCCACTTCCGCACGAGGCTCTGAAACGCATTTAGGAACAATTTGAAAGTAAAATATTATTAACTTGGAACTTAAGAATTTTCGCTTTTCTCTCACTTTGGGGACAAGGGTCCGCGCAACATATATTTGCTAAGAGAATAAAAGAAACATTCTGAAATAAAGCCAAAGGCATTTTGTTATTGTTAAGGAGTGAGAAATTCTACTTTGTGTTATCTTTATGTGGAACAAAGTCAACTAACTTGCAGTCAAAGGATTTAGGTTCTAGTTTTTCAAGTTTTGCATCTAAGTGGATGTCTAATTTTTGGCAAGTTACTTAGTTGCTAACTTTGCGCCTTTTTTTACCCCTCTGTAAATGAAGGGGCCTACCTATTCATTCAGGAGATATTTCCTGAATGCTTAGTTTGTACAAAGCATCTTGCTAAGTTAATGGGAGAAGGATGAATAAATTCTTTGAACCTTAACCATTGAAAAAAAAATATTCAGGTAGATAACTAATACCCAAGGCAAAATGAAATAATTGCTAAAGAGAAGTTAAACTATGTGCTGTGAGAACATGGAGGGAAGGAAGTTTTGTTCTGACTGGAGGAAAGGGATCAGTCTTCATGGAGGATGGCGTTCGAGTTGGATTTTATTTTATTTTTATTATTTATTTATTATTATTATTATTATTTGTCTTTTTGCCTTTTCTAGGGCCGCTTCCCTTGGCATATGGAGGTTCCCAGGCTAGGAGTCTAATCAGAGCTGCAGCTGCTGGCCCACCCCACAGCCACAGCAATGCGGGATCTGAGCCGCATCTGCAACCTACACCACAGCTCATGGCAACCTTCCTTGGATAAGGTGATCCTTAACCCACTGAGCAAGGCCAGGGATCAAACCCACAACCTCATGGTTCCTAGTC
The DNA here is from genome assembly GCF_016906955.1 of Phacochoerus africanus. Classification (NCBI taxonomy): domain Eukaryota; kingdom Metazoa; phylum Chordata; class Mammalia; order Artiodactyla; family Suidae; genus Phacochoerus; species Phacochoerus africanus. The sequence goes on from NC_062552.1 coordinate 99,806,404, forward strand.
GGATTCGTTAACCACCGAGCCATGATGGGAACTCCTCGAGTTGGATTTTAAAGCCTGGAAAGGATTTCAAAAGATCATAGCTGGATTGGAGAATTTTATTACTGGAGGGTCTTATTACTGAAGAACTACTATTGAGCACTGAAATAGGTTGGAATGTTCATTTAGTAGCCAATCCAGTGTGTACCTGGAGTAAAGGTTCATTGAGAAATATAGTGGATGCCACAACTGGAACAGTATTTGGGGGCTTGTCGTTGAATATTTGAAATGCCATGCTTAGAGATTTGACTTGTTATTCCAAGGCACTTAACTTTGAGTAAGGGGAGTGACATAAGCATTCCTTGTTTTGGAAAGATTATTCGAGTGTCTGCAAAAAAAGATGGATTGGAAAGAGGGATTTTATGGGCAAGATGGCCAGTTAGAAGCCTTTTTTTTTTTTTTTTTGTATTTTTTGCTATTTTCTTGGGCCGCTCCCGCAGCATATGGAGGTTCCCAGGCTAGGGGTCTAATCAGAGCTGTAGCCGCCGGCCTACACCGCAGCCACAGCAACGCCAGATCCGAACCTCGTCTGAAACCTACACCACAGCTCATGGCAACGCTGGATCCTTAACCCACTGAGCAAGGCCAGGGATCGAACCTGCAACCTCATGGTTCCTAGTCGGATTCTTTAACCACTGAGCCACAACGGGAACTCTGAAGCCTTTTTTTAATGGTATAGTTGAAAGATAATGAAAAACCTAAGCAGAGCATTATGGTAGGAATACATTTGGGGGAATCAGAACCACTGGTTATTTAAATATGGTGGATGAGAGAGATTGTTCAATCCCTGAAATTTGCAGCTGAGTGGGAGGAAAATTAGGGAGTAATTGAAATGGATAAGACAGAAGAAGAACAGGTTTAGTGGGCGAGATGACAGTCTAGATTTTGGACTTTTTACATGTAAGATGGATATCCACATGGCAATATGTAGCAATAAGTTAAAAATGAAAATTCAGAGTTCAGAGGGGAAGTCAGGAGTAGAGATAAAATTTTGGATATCATTTTCAGTGTCATTCATTCATTATACAATTTCTTATTCCGCGCCTACTAGCTGCTTACAGGGAAGCTTGTATAAAAGCCATTTAAGCTCATAGTAAAGACAGTCTCAGAGCTTCATAGTATCAGAGTGACTCATGAAAACCTAAATTACTTAGAAATTACGTGCAGAACTTTGCCAGGTAATAGGTGATAGGTTCTGGGTGTTGGGAGATATAGTAGTGAACAGATTAGTTCCTGCCCTTGTTTATGGAGCTTAAAATTTAGGGAGTGGCCAGACAAAAAGTAAATACTATATAAAAACAAATAAAAGAGTTAGAAATTGTGATAAGTGACAGTAGGGATAGAAAATAAAGGTGGGTGTTGGGAACCTTCCTTGGATAAGGTGATCAGGGCAAGTCTTTCTACGTGAGTTGATAGTTATTCAGAGCCCTGAAGAATGAAAAAGAGCTAAACAATGGAAGAGAAAGTATTCCTAGGTAGTAGGAAATGACACATGCAGATCCCTAACATAGGAAAGAGCTTAATGTGTTCAAGGAGCTAAGGGAGGTTCTTCTGTCTGGAGCTTACTGAGCAAGTAAGGGAAAACAATTCTGGAGTGTTTTTGGAGAGGCAGGAACGGATCACATAGGTTCTTACAGGCCAGGATAAGGCGTTTGGATTTTTTTCTAGATGTATTAGGAAGTCATTGGAAGAGTTTCAAGCAAGAGAGTGACATAATAGGATTCACATTTTGAGATGATATTTACTGCTGTGAAGAGAATAGAATGGAAGGAGGCAAAGAGAAAAAGCAGGGAGATCAGTTAGGAGGCAGTAACAGTACTTTAAGGCAAGAGTTGATGGTGGCCTGGAGTAGGGTAGTGGCGGTAGAGTTAGAAGGTGGATTTGTGATCTCTTTTGGAGATAGAATCAATAAGACTCTAGACTGGACTGAATACTGGGAACAAAGCAAAGAAAGTAGTAAAAGTGACTTCTGAATGGGATGAATGGTGGTTCTCCCTTGAGTGGAGGGTTGTGGTAAGAGGGACTGGCAGGGAATGATGGGAAATAGGCTTGGGAAATAGAATTTATTTTGACCATGTTAAATTTTAGATATCAAAACATAAGGTAGAGATGTCAGATAAGCAATTGTATGTACAAGTCTGCAGCTCAGAGGAGATAGCTGAGGTATAGATGAAAAATTGTGGAGACTATATCATTTAAAGCTGTGAGTTCACACTGGGAAGGGAGTATAGGACAAGAAGAGGGCTTGCAGACTATCCTGAGGAACATTAATATTTAGTGAGTGAGTGGAGGAGGGGTATAGGAGTTATCAAAGGACACTGGAGGAGTGGCCATGAGGTAGGACTGAAATAAGGAACATGTATCTAGGAAGCAAAAGAGAGTAAGTGAAGTGTTTAAGGAAAGAGGCAGTGCTTCTAAGGGGGAAAAAAAAATCAGTTGTGACTCCAGTTGCAAATGACCAATTAACTTGAGAAGAGTAATTTATAACAAGGATGTGGGCAGCTCACAAGATCAAAAGAAATGCTGAAGGCCCAGGCTTCATAAAGGACAGCAATCTGAGTAGCCCCAGGGGGAGGCTAACTGCGTTACTGGAGTCCTACAGCGGTTTTCACCTTAGTTACTTCTGTTAGAATTCACTTTTCTGAAGAAAAGCATCAGATTTGTTCATACAACAGTTGGTTGAGGTAGAAAAGAATACCTTACTCTACAGTCCTACCAATAGTGTATGTGCTCGGGGAGGGGTAGATCCCCAAACAAAATGTGGATCCTGCCACCCAAACAGGGGGTATGAATGTGGAACAATCAAAAATAGTAGTTCTCCCGTGCAAAGGTCAAGAAAGATCAGAACAGTGAAGTATCCATTAAATTTGGCAGCGTGAAGATCATTGGCTTCAAATTTGGCTCTGAGGGATTGTAGAGAAATGGGAAGGTGATGTGGGAATGGAGCACCCCAGAAGGATCCTGAAAGAGAAGGAAGAAGGCCGAAGATGAATGCTGGTTTCTGAGCTTCATTCTACCTTCATGGTTCTATATTCCAAATTTCTTTCATCAGTACCCCTTATCACTTTATTGTTAGAATTTAATCAACTCTCATACTATTATCATATGCTAGATAGGATATAAAAACTTCTTGGTTTTTCTGTTCCTTGCACTACCATTTTGTACCAACACTTTTTTTTTGGGGGGGGGTCTTTGTGATTCATTAACATTAGTAGCATTTTTGCTTTCGTTTTTTAAGTATTACTGAGTATTGTTTGGGTCTCTGTGGTCAGCCATAGGTGAGGTGGAGGGAGCTGAGAAGCAAATTGGCCTACTCTCAGAGACTAGTCCTCTTGGTTGAAATTATGTGTTTTATTTTGATATTTGTGAATAGTGAGCAGTTAGGAGTGCAGTGTTTCTCAATTTCTTCTCTTTTTTTTTTTTTTTTTTTCCAACCTCCTTCCCCCTTTCCCCTCTTTGCAGAACTGGGTCAAGGTCAAGGCACTTTCTACCTCCTCAAGAGGGAAAGAGCAGTACTGAAAATTCTGGGCTTTGTATTCTAGAGTGGAATCACATTGCTTTTTAGAGGTTGACAGAATGACGTTCTGTTTCTTTTGTGACCGCAGAGTATTAAAAGCCCCTGGTCATCTTTCTGTTTGCAATACACTCCCTTCTGTATGACGGCAGTCAGGACTAAGGCAAGAGACCTGTGTCAGCTCTGTTCCCCTGTTCCTTGCTCAGTTTACTTTGGATTGATTTTTCTTCCCAGTATTTCTCCATGTAGCCTGCATTGGTTTTAGGCAGTATCTGCTCTAGGGAAATGGTGTTATCACTAGTTCCTGTCTAGTATATGAGAGTTCTATATTGGGATGTGGAATTAAAGACTGGTTAATTATAAAGACTACTTTGCCTTTCTTTGCTGGTTGGTGCCTAGTGTGTAATGTTTTCCTCTGCAGATTTCAAGGCCCTTGAGGGTGGCTTTCAAGTAATGTCAGTTTCACCAAGACTTCTATTAATGGTAGTTGCTGGTTGTAATATATATTGATAGTAGGTTTATTATACCTATGGCTTTATACTTTACGGCTGATTCTGTGTTAAACATATATATTTTTTAGACATTAGAAAGTACCTTATAGTGTTTTCCAATCTATGGGACATAACCTGTTAATAGCTTGTGAGATCATTTTAGTGGATTTTGTCATTAAAAAAAATTCATTGGGCCTAAGATTAGTAATATAGGTTAGTATTTTATTGTTTTATGAAAACATTTTATTTGTGTATATCTCTATGTCTGTTTTGTTCTCTGGGTTCTGATGGAAAAATGTATCTTACTGTGAGTTCCAGTCAGAAAAGTTTGAAAACCACTGCTCTATAGAAAATTTGGATTCATTAACAAAAAGCAGAGTTCTTAACTTTCTATAGTATACTAAGCATTCGATGGATTTTGTTGTTTCTTAAGCACTTGTGCAGAACTTTGTTTCTGAAGATTTTATAATTATTTCTATTGACTGATATATAAGTAATCTAAGGGTAGACCTATTTCGCTTCTGTACTTCAGATCAGTTTCCTGGGGCCAGGAAGATGTGAGTTTGCCCTGGTCTCAACCAACTGGTCAGAATTTAGGTTCCTTGGATTTCTTTTTTAACATACCTCAACTTTATTTAAATTGTTCAGCTACTTAGTGTTAATGTATGATGTTGAGTGTACTGTAGAAAAAGAGTATGGTTTATCAAACTTCAGTTCTCAGGTTTTGTTTATTTGGCCAAAAACATTAGGTGAGTTGTTCTTGGGATGGTCCTGATCATCGAGATTGCTATTGTCCTATATCTGTTTTGCTGTTTTTAGTTCTCTCATTACTTATTCCCAGAACTTTTTATTTTTTATTTTTTTATGATTTTATTTTTTCATGATTTTATTTTTTTCTGTTATAGCTGATTTACAGTGTTCTGTCAATTTTCTGCTGCACAGCAAGGTGACCCAGTCACACAAATGTGTATACATTCTTTTTTCTCACATTATCATGCTCCATCATAAGTGACCAGACATAATTCCCAGTTCTATACAGCCCAGAACTTTTTAGAAAAGGCTTCTTGTGCTCTTTGCTTTGGTTCATTGCAAAGGTTTGTGTTGCCTGCATTCTTTTTAACCCCTAGGCTCCCTATGGGATGATATATTCAATAATAGCAGTGGCAATGTCAATGGATTTCTAAAAAATGAAGTATATGCCGGGCCAAGGTTGTTTTTTTTAAGCAGCCTGATTTGCTTTGATGGCCATAGGAAAGCATCCACATGGTAAAATTTAGTTGTTGCCAAGGGTAGGGGGAGAAAAAATCTGAATAGTACTACTTAGACCAGTCCTTGGGTTTCTTTTTTTTTTTTTTTTTTACTGTAAATGATTTTAGTATTTTCCATTATAATTGTTTTACAGTGTTCTGTCAATTTCTACTGAACAGGAGAGTGACCCAGTCACACATAGATATACATTCTTTTTCTCACATTATCCTCCATCATGTTCCATCATAAGTGACTAGATATAGTTCTCTGTGCTATACAGTAGGATCTCATTAAATTCTTGGGTTTCTGAGAGTTGTTTAGTTATGAACTCTTTATCCAGAGTCAGGATTCTTTTTTGTTGTTGTCATTATGGCGGTACCTGTGGCATATGGAAGTTCCTGGGCAAGGGGTCAAATCCTAGCCATAGCTGTGAGCTCCAATCTATACCACAGCTGTGGCAATGCTGGATCCTTTAACCCATTGCCCTGCGCCAGGAACAGAACCCACACCTCTGCAGTGACAAGAGCTGTTGCAGTCAGATTCTTTTTTTGTTTTGTTTTGCTTTGCTTTTTTTAGGGCCAAACCTGTGGCATATGGAAGTTACCAGGCTAGGGGTCAAATCGGAGCTTCAGCTGCCAGCCTACACCACAGGCACAGCAACATGGGATCTGAGCCGTGTGTGCAACCTACACCACAGCTCATAGCAATGCCAGATCCTTAATCCACTGAGCGAGGCCAGGGATCAAACTCACATCCTCATGGATACTAGTAGGGTTTGCAACCCACTGAGCCAGAAAGGGAACTTCCTGCAGTCAGACTCTTAATCCACTGTGCCTAGGTTCCCAGCCTAGGAATCGAATCGGAGCTACAGCTGCTGGCCTATACCACAGCCACAGCAACTTGGGGTCTGAGCTGCATCTGCGGCCTACACCACATCTCATGGCAACGCCACATCCTTAATTGAGGCCAAGGATCAAACCTGAAACCTCATTGTTCCTAGTTGGATTCGATTCTGCTGTGCTACGATGGGAACTCCTCATTATCTCTTTTTTATTTATAGAGTTAAATTGGTAATTTTGCTGTTAAAAAGTTTACCTGTCTACCAATTAAAGATACAAAATAAAAATGAAGAAATATTACTGTTTACATTAAAGGACTTTGGGTGATGTAAGCAACTGCTTTGTGTTGTATCTCTGGTCTCTTAATTAATAGCATAAGATGAGCCTGGGAGTAAATTTCCTCTGAGACCCGTAATTATCTTGAAAATAGCTTCCCTTTGAGTAAGAGCAGTGCCTCTCACTCTAGTGCCATGTAAATTGTATTTGGAGGAAAAGTATTGCATTGGACACCCCCCCAATACTGGCAAATTATTTTTATTATAATTTACTCAAAGTGTACTCAGACATAAAGCTAGGTAGTCCTTATTCCTCCTACATTGAACCGCTATAGCTCTTAATCAACTATAAAGTCAAATAGTAATAGAGGTAGGGTCAGTGGAATTTTCTTTAATATATGCTGAAGCAAGATGGTTTTCATAAGCAGTCTGACATATTTTGATTGCCATAGAAACCATTATCAGTATTATGTCAGTTGTTACTTAAAGATATGGATTTGTATCTTTATGAGTAAGCATGTAGATGTAAATAAACCATGCCAAAAAAACCCCAAGAAATCCAGGAGTCCCCATTGTGGCTCAGGGGAAATGAATCTGACTGGCATCCCTGAGGACGCAGGTTCGATCCCTGGCCTACTCAGTAGGTTAAGGATCTGGTGTTGCCGTGAGCTTTGGTGTAGGTCGCAGACAAGGCTCAGATCTGGCGTTGTTGTGGCATAGGCCAGGGGCTACAGCTCTGATTCAGCCCCTAGCCTGAGACTTCCATATGCCAAGTGTGCGGCCCTTAAAAAGCAAATAGTAATAATAGTAGTAGTAGTAATGATGATATAGGTACTGATTCTTTCCGGAAAATACAGGTGTGAATTTTTTTAAATTATCACAAATGAAAACACTAAAATAAAATGATGTTATAGACAACCATAAACCCTTGAGAAATGGTGGTCTAGAGATGGCTCTTAAACTGTGAGAGAGGTAGCAGCTCCCTTCTCTAAATTGTTACTACAGGAGTTCCCGTCGTGGCGCAGTGGTTAACGAATCCGACTAGGAACCATGAGGTTGAGGGTTCGATCCCTGTCCTTGCTCAGTGGGTTAACGATCCGGCATTGCCGTGAGCTGTGGTGTAGGTTGCAGAGGCGGCTCGGATCCCGAGTTGCTGTGGCTGTGGCGTAGGCCAGTGGCTACAGCTCCAATTCGACCCCTAGCCTGGGAACCTCCATATGCCGTGGGAGCAGCCCAAAGAAATGGCAAAAAGACAAAAAAAAAAAAAATTGTTACTACAGCTTTGCAGAAATGTCCGAAATCTAGTATATTTGATTTTACCCCCTTGTTTGGTCCACATATTCATATGCTTAAAATTTTTTTCCATTTTTCATTAGTTAAGGATAACAGAAACGAACCTGTTCGTTTCTAAGAAAACCGATATACAGGACAGTAAATAATTATCTAATTTCTTAGGGATTTTACAATCCTGGAATCCTAAGGATTACATAAAGAAATCCTAAGGGGGAACCCTAAGGATTATCTAAGCAAGTGTTTGATAATTTCTTGGCTTCTTGAAATGAGCTGGAATTGGGGAAAAGGAATTCTTAAACCCTGATGATTCCAGATTAAACTTAGATGGATGTAATCACTATTCATGCCAACCTGTTCTGTGGGTGGGACTGCTGGCTCTGCAGCCTAATGGCTAGACCATGTAATCGTACTGAGCCTTGGTTCCTTACTCGGTGAAAAGAAGTGTGGATAAATTACACTGAGCAATTACAGTGCCTGAATAAGAAAAATATATGTGAAAAGAAAAGTCAGGGACTTATGATAACTTTATGTGGTAAACTTAAAATGAGCACTCTCATTTACATCTTGTAAAATTTTTTTATGATGAAAATGAGGATTTCTAGACGCTAACAAGAGAGTGAGGGTTGAAACAGAACAGTAAACATCTGTTCACCTACTTTTAAATACTGTTTTTGGTAGAGTAAGTCTGTCTTATTCTAATTTCCCTCTTTACTTTGGTATGTATGGAAAACTGCCATCCTGGGTACATTTTACACTGTATGCTTAATTTGTATATAATAGTGCAGAAATTGTACAAAATAAAGTGGACTCATATGCCAAAATCCTGAAAGAAAAGTTAAGCTTTGAGAAAGTAAGAATTTAAATTAAGGGGGGAATCATACAATGAGACACCAACATCAAATGCTTTCACTGGCATGTGGAATCTGAAAAAAAGGACAGAATGAACTTCTTTGCAGAACAGATGCTGACTCACAGACTTTGAAAAACTTATGGTCTCCAAAGGAAACAGTTTTGGGGGTGGGGGGATGCGCTGGGGTTATGGGATGGAAATCCTGTAAAATAAATTAATTAAATAGGTGATAAAATTGGGTTGTGATGATCATTGTACAACTATAAATGTAATAAATTCATTGAGTAATAAAAATTTTTAAAAAATAAGCTTCATGAGGGTCTCAAGAGTACTACTTTAGGAAAGACTATTCAAATTTTGACTGACTGTAGAAAAAATTGGGAAATAAAGTACAATGTCATACCAGCCTACCACCCAATATAGCGACTATCAGGGCTATATGAATTTCCTTTTACTTTTTTCAGTGCATATCTTAACTAGTTAATTTATTTTTTGGCCACACCTGTGGCATGCAGAGGTTCCCAGACCTGGGATTAAACCTGTGCCATAGCAGCAACCCAAGCCCGGATCCTTAACCCATTGAGCTACTAGAGAACTCCTGTCTTCACTAGTTTTAATAATAGTGAATGTATAATTTTGTATTTTGTTTTTGTAATTTAATGCCATTAGCATTTTTTGTTGTTTTGTTTTCATAACTATTTTTAAGTGACAGTGTCATAGTCTAATCAACTGTAACGGGCATTTATGTTTTTCACAGTTGTTTATTACCATAGACGGTAAGGTGAAATTCTTTGGGCATGTAGCTTTTTCCATATTTAAGACCTTTTCTGGAGTTCCCGTTGTGGCTCAGTGGTTAACAAATCTGACTAGGAACTATGAGGTTGTGGGTTCGATCCCTGGCCTTGCTCAGTGGGTTAAGGATCTGGCATTGCTGTGAGCTGTGGTGTAGGTCACAGATGCAGCTCGGTCCGAGTTGCTGTGGCTCTGGTGTAGGCTGTGAGGCTGCAGCTCTGATTAGACCCCTATCCTGGGAACCTCCATATGCCGCAGGAGCGGCCCTAGAAAAGACAAAAAGCGAAACAAACAAACAAAAAAACCCTTTTCTTAGAATAGATTGTTAAAAGTAGAAATTCTACATCAAAGTACAACATTTTATAGGTTTTGATACCTGTTGAGCTTGTTCTGTTTTATTTTATTTTATTTTTGTTTTTGTTTTTTTTTTTTAGGACTGCACCCGTGGCATATGGAGGTTCCCAGGCTAGGGGTCAGATTGGAGCTATAGCCGCTGGCCTACACCACAGCAACAGCAACGCGGGATCCAAGCCACATCTGCAACCTACCCTACAGCTCACAGCAATGCCGGGTCCTTGACCTGCTGAGCGAGGCCAGGAACTGAACCCTCAACCTTATAGTTCCTAGTCGGATTCGTTTCTGCTGCGCCACGACGGGAACTCCTTTTTTTTCCTTTTTTAGGGTTGCACCTGTGGCATATGGACATTCCCAGGCTAGGGGTCGAATTAGAGTCCAGCTGCCAACCTATGCCACAGCTACAGCAACGCTAGATCTGAGCTGTGTATTGACCTCTACCACAGTCACGGCAACGCCGAATTCTTAACCCACTGAGTGAGGCCAGGGACCCAACCTCCAGCTTCAAGGATACTAGTTGGGTTCGTTATGTCTGAGCCTTGATGGGAACTCCCTAATTAAATTCTTAACCCACTGAGCCACAATGGGAACTCTGGGCTTGTTCCATTTTAAACAAGTGTTTGGACTGAATTCTTTATTTGCTTGCTTGTGATTTTTGCATATGTGAAGAAGTAGCTTTGTTATTTAGATACATTTTCCTACTGCTCTTAATTCTCTCTTCTTTCCTTGTTTAGGCTAAATTGATTACCACCCAGCACAGTACCTTACAGGAAAAGCATAGCACTTCCTAGAGGAATATGAGCATAACAAGAAGGTGCCACTGACTCTGAATTAAATTTTTAACCTGTCCCCTGAACAGCTATAGGATTTGGAAGCTGAATCAATGTTATCAGATGAGTTAGAATCCAAACCAGAGGTAAGGCAGCTGGTTTCCTTTTCTTTTGATGGGCTATATTCCAAAGTTTGTTCTTAGTTCAGAGTCAGCAAACTTTTTCTGTAATGAGCCAGGTAGTAAATATTTTAGGTTTTGTGGGCCATATGGTTTTGGTTGTAACTACTAGTTTATTATTTTTCTATTACTAAGTACCTAGAGATTTAAAAATTAGGTTTTTACCTTTTGAGATGCTTTATGTGTATATATATACATATATGTATATATGTATATATATATTTTTTAGGGCTGCAGCCACAGCACCCAGGCTAGGGGTCGAATCCGAGCTGTAGCCACCAGCTTACACAACAGCCACAGCAATGCCAGATCTGAGCTGCATCTTCGACCTACATCACACCTTGCCACAACGCCAGATCCTTAACCCACTGAGTGAGGCCAGGGACCAAACCCACAACTTCATGGTTCCTAGTCATATTCATTTTCGCTGCACCACAATGGGAACACCTTATATATGTTTTTTAAATAAGTGTAAATTATTACGCATTTAGGTAACTACATAATGACTAAGTTTTACTTTACATATATGACATATACATGTATACATGTATAAATATTTAGTACCACAGACCATTTTAAAAAATTAATTTTGTATTTATATAAAAGTATTTTCTTTCTAAATGTGATTGGGGATTTAAAATTTTTTGATTTTTATTCATTTTTCTCATTTTAATTTTAAAACATCTGTGTTACTTAGTGGAAAGATCACTGGATTTTTTTTTTTTTTTTTTTGGCTTTTGGCTTTTGGCTTATAACATATGCAACCACAGCATATGGAGGTTCCCAGGCTGGAGGTCCAGTCAAAGCTACAGCTGCTGGCCACAGCCACAGCCACAGCCCCGCCAGATCTGAGCTGCGTCTTTGAGCTACACCACAGCTCATGGCAACGCCAGATCCTTAACCCACTGAGCGAGGCCAGGGATCGAACCCGCAACCTCATGGTTCCTAGTCGGATTCCTTTCTGATGAGCCACAAAGGGAACTCCAAATCACTGAATTTGGAATCATGTTACTGAAGTCTGAAGACTGACAGTGCGCCTAACTAGTGATATGTCCTTGGACTAGTCATTAGTGTCTTCAACTTGGTTCCTTATCTTTAAAATACATGTTCATTCTCACTGAGTTATAGTAAGGATTTTTTTTTTTTTTTTTTGGCCGAATCCATTGCATGTGGTAGTTCCTAGGCCAGGGATCAAACCTATGCTGCTGCAGTGACATTGCTAAGCCCTTAACCCACTGAGCCACCAGGAAACTCCTATAGTGAGGATTGAAAGAGCCAGTGTATAGAAAAGTGCTTTGTAAAATTTATCAGTACAATGCAGTTTAATTTTGTAATAGCCACCTTTTTTTTTTGCCTGTGGCTTGATGTGGGATCTGAGTTCCCAGACCAGGGATGGAATCTGGGCTGCAGCATTGAAAGCACTAGGTCCTAACCACTGGACCACTAGAGAACTCTCTGTAATAGCGAATATTTTAAAATAATTTTTTTTATCATTTCTTTTTTATGGAAGATGATAGAAGTTAATTATGTAATTCTGTTTTTATCTGGAACAGAACACTTGATAAAAATAGTTTAAAATATTATTTTGTAGTTAATCTAGTTTTTTCTATGACTAAGGCTGAAACTAGTGAGCCGTCAAGACTTAATTACATCATTGCCTTTTGGTAAATTCAGAGATTTGGGTCCATTCCTAATAACCAGTATTATTTGTTGTCTCTGTACCACTACCCCCTCCTCTTTCCCCTCCAGCTCCTGGTACAGTTTGTTCAGAATACATCCATCCCTTTGGGTCAGGGGCTAGTGGAATCAGAAGCTAAGGACATTACTTGCCTGTCCCTCCTTCCAGTGACTGAGGCCTCAGAATGCAGTCGGCTAATATTACCAGGTAAAAATTAAGATCTCTTGTTTGTCTTAAGAGATAAGACAAACAGGTTGTAAGAGCTTTGTTTGTCTTAAGAGATAAGACAAACAAGTCGTAAGAGCTTAGCCTACTGTGGTATTGGTGGAATAAGATAACTGACTTTATAACTAACTAGTAGAACCTATAAAAATTAGGAATCATGGAGGAAAAAAACCATGGGAGTCATAAGTAAATTGATAGTTTAGTCATAGGAGTGGATATGAACACCTGTAGAGCATGAGAGTGAGAAGAAAAGGAGGCCAAGGCAGAACTGCATGGAACTCCTTATTCAAGATACAGAGTGAGGCAGGAGAACCTGTGAGGCAGGGAAGCAAGAAAGGCTAGAGCAATAGGAGGAATACTGGCATGGAGTGCAGGCATAGAACCCAAAGGAATAGTCAGTGTGATAAATGCTTCTAAGAGATGCAGTGAGATAGGGGCTATCCCAGTGAAATAGGTTTGTTGAGGTTGTCATTGACCTAGGCAGGACCTATTCCTTGGACAGTGAGTGGAAAGCCAAGCTGCAGTGGGGGAGGTATCAGTGTGAGATAACATAGTTGAGGAAGTAACTGTACTTTCTAAAGCCTCTCTTGCTGTGGGAAGGAAAAAGGAGGACATAAATTAGATGAAAGTGCTCTTTTTAAAGATCTGATCTATTATTATACTAAGAGTAAGGAGCCTATTAGAGAAGTTGCAAAGAGGAAGAGTGGATAATTGGTAAGGAAGCTCCAGGAGAAGTAGGAGGAAGTAGAATGCTGAGCATGGGTAGTGAGATTAGCTTTGGATGGGAAGAAGGAGATCCTATCACTTGACTGTTACTTTTGGATGAAACAAATTCTTTATTTTCTGGAATTGGGAATATTAATGTTAAATCAGACAAGAGTCACCTGTTGGTGACAACTTATTTGTTATAAAGTCTTCTAGTTACTATCCTCTAGTGGTTGTCTTTTTTCTTTGATTTTTGTAGTGATTTAAGGGCAGCTGTAGTCAACCAACCAGTGTTGATTTAAGTTTTCTCTCTCTAGTTCCTAACTTTCCCACATCTTGCACCTCTCAGCTCCCATTTTTCTGCTGGTATGTTGGGAGTCTTTCCAAGTCCTTTTGGATATTCAGTATGTGAAAATTTCGATGTGCTAGTAAGTTTTGATCTTCATTAACCTTTTTTTCTTGAATTTTTCTCTCCCAATTTTATTTATTGAATAAATATTTTAACAATAATTAAAGAAGTGAAAATAGGAACAAAAGCATCCCTCTTCTTTTCTATATTTATCTTCTTTTAGTTTGGGGGTTTTTTTGTTTGTTTTTGCTTTTTAGCGCCACACCTGAGGCATGTGGAAGTTCCCGGGCTAGGGGTTGAATCAGAGCTGCAGTTGCCAGCCTGTGCCACAGCCACAGTAATGCGGGATCTGAGCTGCGTCTGCGACCTACACTACAGCTCACTGCAACACCTGATCCTTAATCCACTAAGCGAGGCTAGGGATTGAACCCCCATACTCATGGATACTAGTCTGTTTTGTAACCCACTGAGCCACCGTGGGAACTCCCTACCTTCTTTTAGTTTTAATTTTGATTTGAAATATTTTAGGTAATCAGTTACAAATAATAGTAAATGAAAACTGATGTACTCTCCTCCTAGCTCATGAAACGTAATATTACAAACACAAACGTATCTACCTTCCTAATCTCATTATTTTCCCTCCTAAGTATGTGTGGATCATTCCATGCATGGCCTACATGTTTTCTTTTCAGTTGGGATATATGTTTGATACAGAAAAGTACAAAATTATATGGGTATACATTTTGAAGAATTACTATGAGACACCTAACCACCATGAAGAAGTAGAACATTGCCAGCTTCTGGCCCTCCATGGATTCCTCCCTGTTAAAGACAACCTCTGTTCTTTCATAGGTCTCCACTGTCTTCAGTTTTTTTTTTACAATTACTTCTTTGTTTTCCAAGTTTAACCACCCAGTCTTAAGTAGTGAAGGGTTTGTTTTGTTTTGTTTTGTTTTTTAGGGCCGCACCCAAGGCATATGAAAGTTCCCAGGAGTAGGGGTCGAATTGGAGCCATAGCTGCCGGCCTACATCACAGCCACAGCAACCAGATATGAGCCACATCTGTGACCTACACCTCAACTCACGGCAATGTCAGATCCTTAACTCACTGAGCAGGGCCAGGGATTGAACCTGTGTCCTCATGTGTACTAGTTGGGTTCGTTACCCTTGAGCCACAATGGGAGCTTGTGAACTTTACTAAGAATTGTTTTTTGGGGGTAAAATCTATATAACATAAAATCGACCATCTTAACAAGTTAAATTTTTTACCGTTTACCAAGTAATTTACCATTTAACCAGTTCTGTGGCATTAAATACATTCACATTGTTATACAATTTATTAGGATTTGGATGGCAGTACTGTCCCTAGGCTTCCACTTTATTCCTAGAACCTTACCTGTTAATCTCCTTAAAAGAAGAAAAAATGTAACCAGCTTTTTTTTTTCCTTTGGGTGTGCCCGTGGCATGCAGAAGTTCCTGGGCTATGGATCAAGCCCAAGCCACAGTAGTGACACAGTGTCAGATCCTTAACCACCAGGGCACCAGGGAGCTCCTAACCTGTCTTTTATAAAGATGAATGAAAATGTTGAAAACTTTGGATGCTTCAGCAGTATAGTGCCATTCCTCCTTATATTGCAGCTAAAACCTTTGGAAATTCATCCCCTCCCCTAGAATGAAGTTCTAAAAGCAAGAATTCTGAATTATTTCTTTACATCTAGTGTAGACCTAGAACTATAATGAAATATATTGTTGATTCTATACAATTTCAGTTATTTCCCAGGCTGTGAATTTTTTTCCCCCAGTGACACATCAGAACTGTCACATACATGTTATAAAAATCAAAGAGAAACAGTGAGATCCTGCTGTGTAGCACTGAGAACTATGTCTAAATACAATGCAGCATGACAATGGGAGAAAAAAATATGTATACATGTATGTGTAACTGGGTCCCCATGCTGTATAATGGAAAAAAAAAAAAGTGTGTTGGAAATAACAATTAAAAAAAATAAATAAAAATAAAGTTAAAAATTAAAGAGAGGCATCCTTTCCTAAGAATAATAGTTTAAAATTTAGATCCTATTCTTGAGTTAGCATTTATTGTATAACTATATTTTTCAAGGGAAAAAGTACTGATTTGGGGCCTCAAAATGACAAAGGTTGAGAGTTCACATTGTGGCTCAGTGATAACAAACCTGACTAGTATCCATGAGGACGCAGGTTTGATCCCTGGCCTCTAGCAGTGGGTTAAGGATCTTGTGTTGCCACAAGCTGTGGTGTAGGTTACAGATGTGGCTCAGATCTGGTATAGCTATAGCAATGGCATAGGCCCCAGCTACAGCTCCAATTCAACCTCTAGCCTGGGAACTTCCATATACCACAGGTTTGGTCCTAAAAAACAAAAACAACCCCCCCCCCCCAAAGCGATCAAGCTCTAAATTTGGTCGTCAGAGGAGTCTGTTCCTCCCATTTTAGTTGACTCCCTTTAGAGCTTTAGTTGGCTTTAACTCTCTGTTCTTTTCTGAGGTAAATTTTGTATTGGTAAAATTAAAATGCTGTCTGATCCTATGAGGGTGTTAGCTACTAAGGGTCAGGTGCTCTGTATCAGAATGGTAAATTCCTTGGAGATAGGTGCACATAAAACTGTGGTATTTTCTTTTTGCTAGATGATACTCCAAATCATACTAACCCCAAAGAGGTCCCTTCCTCGGCTGTGTTGAGAAGCCTTCAGGTGAATGTGGGCCCAGACGGAGAAGAGACGAGGGCTCAGACTGTACAGAAGTCTCCAGAGTTTTTGTCCACTCCAGAGTCTCCTAGCTTGTTGCAAGATCTACAACCAAGTGATAGCACTTCTTTTATTCTTCTTAACCTAACAAGAGCAGGTATTCTTTATCCTTTTCTGACCTACCTCATGCTTAAGGACAGAACTGGGGGGAATAGTTAACTTAGTCATACTTAATATGGAAAGAAACTGTCAATATAGTTTGGTGATCAATTGAATGTGTAGAGGGAGAGGCAGACTAGGATGACTCAAAAAGTTCTTGTTTGGGGAATTATGTGTTGTTGTTCACTAAGATAGTGGACAGAGGGGAGGGAGGATGGGTTCCAGTTTATGCCTGATGATGTTGAGATTTCACAGGGACATTTAGGAGGAAGTGTCCTTCAGAGAGTTAGAAACAGGAATTTAGCGTTCTAGGGAGGTCTGGTGTGAAATAAGTAGTTTTAGTGCTTATCAGCATTCAGGAAAGGTATGAAACAAAAAGCATGGATTCTTTGATTCAGGAGTTGTCTGCAGCATCAGTAAAAAAGAAGGCAAATCTGAGCCCCTGAAAAAAAAATTAGGAGGGTAGCAGAAGAATGGAAGAAACAATTAGGGTGATCAAGAAAAGAGAACAAGAATGGTTTGGGGGAAGCCAAGGGAGGAAATGTTTTAGAGTAAAAGGTACTAAATCAGGAGTTCTCATCATGGCTCAGAGGAAACGAATCTGAGTAGCATCCATGAGGATGCAGGTTCCATCCTTGACCTTGCTCGGTGGGTTAAGGATCCTGCATTGCCATGAGCTGGGGCTTGGATCCCGAGTTGCTGTGGATGTGGTATAGGTAGGTGGCTAGAGCTCCAATTTGACCCCTAGCTTGGGAACCTCCATATGCTGTGGGTGAGGTCCTAAAAAGACAAAAAAGAAAAATAAAGGTACTAAATCATGCCAATACCACAGATTGGGCCAGTGAAATGAGGACTGGGAAGTGTATGTCTGGGAGCTCAGCAAGAGCAGTTATTTTTGTGGTAGTAGAGATGGAGCCCACGGTTAAAGAGATGGGGAGTGGATGGCAGGTGACATAGTAGATACACAAATTAGAAGTTAAAAAACATTCTTTGAAGGAACAGGTGAGGAGGTTATATTCATAGACCTGGGATTTTCTATTTTATTATTTTTAGGGCCACACCCCAGGCATCTGGAAGCTCCTAGGCTAGGGGTCAAATTGGAGCTGCAGCTGCCATCTACACCACAGCCAGGTCTGCGACCTACAGTGCAGCTCACAGCAACACGGATCCTTAACCCACTGAGCAAAGCCAGGGATTGAACCCTCATCCTCATGGATACTAGTTGGGTTTGCTACCACTGCGCCACTGTGGGAACTCCTGGATTTTCTCTTCTTTTAAAGTAAAGATGAGAAAGACTTGAGCTTGGACAAATTTAAAGGCCGAAAGGGGGCGTTCCCAGTGGCTTGGTGGAAATGAACCAAACTAATATTCATGAGGATGTGGATTAAAGATCTGGCGTTGCTCTGAACTGCAGTATAGGGCACAGACATGGCTCAGATCCTGAGTTGCTGTGGCTGTGGTGTAGGCTGGCAGCTGTAGCTCTGATTGGACCCCTAGCCTGGGAACTTCATATGCCACAGGTACAACCCAAAGAACAAAAAAAAATAAATAAATTTTAAAAAGGCTGAAAGGGAAGCTGTAAAGTGCCCACTAGGGAAGAATGGGTTAAAGATGAGAGAGGAGATAACTTAAGAATAGGATTGGGATCCTGTAGGTGAGGGTTAGCCTGGTTGCTAGGAAAGAGGGCTTTGCCTCTGAAACAGGAGGAGGTAAGATAAAGACCAGCCTGTCAGCCTGGGGTGGAAAGGTGATAACCTAATTTTACATGAGAACAGCTGTTTGAGGTGAGAGGTCAGAGTCTGGAATAGCTGATTCAGGACACAGAGAGTTTCTGAGCCAATGTCGATCAAAGGATTACTTGATGGCTAACTTTCACATATCCTTTTGTTTATTCCAGGTCTGGGCTCTTCAGCCGAACACTTAGTATTTGTACAAGATGAGGCAGAGGATTCAGGGAATGATTTCCTGTCCAGTGAGAGCACGGACAGTAGCATTCCGTGGTTCCTCCGGGTTCAGGAGTTGGCCCATGACAGTTTGATTGCTGCTACTCGTGCACAACTGGCAAAGAATGCCAAAACTAGCAACAATGGTGAGACCCCTGTGACATTTTCCTTTCCAGTATTCTGTGCAGAGATTTTGGTAATATAATGGCTATATTTTTCAGTTGGATATAATCTGAATTACTTTATTGGTGAGAGCAGAAGGCTAGAAATGTGTAAGTTGTTTGTCTTATTTTCTATAAAATAACGCAGCCATGCCAAATTCATATGCAGAATCAACTAAACTAGCATTCTCAATTGTCAGCTTTAAATAATACCAAGCCAGGAGTTCCACTGCACTGTGGTGCAGTGGAAACAAATCGGACTAGGAACCATGAGGTTTCGGGTTCGATCCCTGGCCTCGCTCATTGGGTTAAGGATCTGGTGTTGCCATGAGCTGGGTGTACGTCTCAGATGCCACTCAGATCTGATGTGGCTGTGGCATAGGCTGGCAACTGTAGCTCTGATTGGACCCCTAGCCTGGGAACTTCCATATGCTGCAGGTACAGCCCTAAAAAGCAGGTACATACATACATACACAAACAAACAAACAAATCAAGCCAGAGTTCCTGTTGTGGCTCAGTGGTTAACAAACCTGACTAGTATCCATGAGGACATGGGTTCCATCCCTGGCCTCACTCAGTGGGTTAAGGAGCCAGTATTGCCATGAGCTGTGTGTAGCTCACAGACATGGCTCTAATCTGGCATTGCTGTGGCTGTGGTATAGGCAGGCAGCTGGAGCTCTGATTCGATCCCTAGCCTGGGAACCTCAATATGTCGTGGGCACAGCCCTAAAAAAAGATAAAAGACAAAAAAAAAAATTCCAAGCCCTTTTAAAGGAAAAAAATTTCCTAGATCTTGGTGTTATCTTGAATTGTTTGTATTGTAATGTTCCTTATACAAGTAGCTTTTACACCATTATGAAATCAAAAGTTTTATCAATTAATAGAAATACAACTACAAAACTAATGAAAATAAAATTAAGTCAGTGGGGCAGATGATGATGTGTGCTAAAATTAAATTACCAATCATGGCTATTCAACAATTAGCAGCTACCATGGTGCTGCTTTTCTTGTGGTGGAGGGTCGGGAGGGAAGTCGGAGGGTGGGACCGTTTCATCAGAAGACCTCTGAATATCCAAATAGGGTATGGTATGGTTTCTTTTGAGTCCAGCATGCCTGTGCTCCTTACTCTGTGCCACTTTTTCTCCATCCAGTAATTTTCAAAGTGTGGTCCCTGGATCATCAGCATCAGCAGTAATTTAGAAATGCAAATTCTCAGGCCTCATCTAACTGAATCAGAAACTTGGAAGTTCTTAGTAAGCCCTCTTTGTGGTTACGGTGCATGTTAAAGCTTGAGAACCATGGCTTTATTCAAACCAACTCCTGAACCACTGCAAAACCCTTGCTTATGTAGCATGCCGTAATACTTTTTTAGATCTGTCTCTGTATTTTCTTTTTTTTTTTTTGTCTTTTGTCTTTTGTTTTGTTGTTGTTGTTGTTGTTGCTATTTCTTGGGCCGCTCCCGTGGCATATGGAGGTTCCCAGGCTAGGGGTTGAATCGGAGCTGTAGCCACCGGCCTACGCCAGAGCCACAGCAACGAGGGATCCGAGCCGCGTCTGCAACCTACACCACAGCTCACGGCAACGCCGGATCGTTAACCCACTGAGCAAGGGCAGGGACCGAACCCGCAACCTCATGGTTCCTAGTCGGATTCGTTAACCACTGCGCCACGACGGGAACTCCCCTGTATTTTCTTATTAACTTGTGACAAGGTAATACAACAACAGATTGTTGAGGTAAGGTACACACTGTCATTACCACAAACATATTATCACTTCCATCTCAGTTGCAGTGTAGAAATATTTTAATTCTGTATGTGATGCTGTATACTAGGAGTCAACAAAGGGCCAAATAACCACCTGTTTTGTAAATGAGGTTTTATTGGAACACAGACATGCCCATTAATTACAAATTGTCTCTGGCTACTGCTTTGGCAAAGTTGAGTAGTCGTGACAGAGACCATATGACTCTCAAAGCCAAAAATATCTGCTGTCGTGCCCTTTACAGAAAAAGTTTACTGACCCCTGCTCTATCCAGTACTTTCACTGGAAATTTTTTCCCAAATGCAAAGACCTTTGCCACATAACTATAGGATCTTTAAAGTGTTTACAGTATTATTCAACATGTACAGTATGAGGTATTGAATTTCTCTGTCTCTCCTTCTCTCTGTTGTGTTTTTTTTTTTTTTTTTTTTTTTGTTTTGAGAAGTGGTTCATCAGATGACCACAAAATATTTAAATCTATCATTGGCTAAGGTCATTTTAAACTAACCTGTCTTCTGCAAGCACTGCTTTGTTTTCAAAAACAAAGTAATTTACAGAACACTCCTTTGAATGATTTTATAAGGACCCAAATGCAAGGCAACTCACTTTTCCGAAGGATTATTTTTTCTGTTTTATGATTGTATCAGTGTTCTTATTGTATCTACAAAATTGAATGCACACAGCCCCAGCTGTCACCAGTTTTAATCTCCGGATTAGCTGGGGTTTCTACAGACCTTTCATTAGAAATCAATTAGCTGGAGCTCTGGAGTTGGTGGGAAAGTTCTGTGTTGTTTAAAATTTGCCCATGTTTCAAGTAAACAAACCAGAAACACTATGTGGGACAATATTAAAAAAGAACAAGTTAGTATTAACTAGCAAAACGGCATCTTAGGTTCCGCTTTCACCCTTGAAACACTTAGTTTATGACTAGCATTTTGTGTAGTGAGGAGAATGCAGGGCAGGAGATTAATAAATGGGAAAGAAGCTGTCAGTTTTCCAAGGAGTGTGATAGATATAATATATTATCCTACTCTTGGCTTCTGAGAGGGAAGTTTGGAAATATGGATCTTATTCCTAAAATATGTGTAGTAGAAAGATAAATTCCATATGCTTACTATAGAATTAAGTGATTGTGGATGTTTTTCTCTATTGATGTCCAGCTGTTTCTTGAAAATGAAAGAAAGGGTGTACCACCTACTAAACTGGAATTAAAGATTTAGTTAACTGATTTTGTTTAAATTAAAGGGAGGCATTGCACTGTATGCTCCTTTCCTCCCTTCCCTTCATTCTTTTGAACAAGAAACTGAAGGTATATTCTGTAACTTTTAAGATGTGATTAGAAATTTTTAAATGAGCTGGGTTTTTGCATTCTTAAATATTTTGTAACTAAGGAGCGGTAGAAATCAGAAGATAATTCTTATTCTCTAAAATGGTAGAATCAGTCAAATTGACTTCAGAAAATAGAAATCTGAGAATGGTCATCTACAAAAGAAATTACTTCTCTAAGTCCCTAACTAAGCCAGATTGGCTGTTCCTCCTCAAATACAAGTTTTTATTACCTAGAGCTTTAAGTAATCTTCTGTAGCACCCCTCTCTTGGTGTTGATATACCTGCTTCCTCACCAAAATAGGTGAGGAAATAGGTTTAACTCTGCTTTTTGATATGAATATTTTGAACATTTCTTAACATTTGCCAAAGGGCCTACTCTTGTGAAACAAAGCATGATAGTTTTGGAAGTTTTGGAGGCGGAGTAAGTGGGGTGATGGGGATGTAGAGCACTCTCACTTCTGTTGTTAGATGGATATAAAGAGAGCTGGGAAAGACGAAGATAGATGATCTAATTACACTCCCTGGGAGTGGCTTTATTGTTTAACCCAAAGTATCTGAGCACACTCCTTCCCTAGATTACAAATATGTGACTCTCTTACAGGAGAAAATGTCCACCTTGGTTCTGGTGATGGGCAGCCCAAAGATTCTGGACCCCTTCCTCAAGTGGAGAAGAAGCTCAAGTGTACAGTTGAAGGGTGTGACCGGACATTTGTGTGGCCAGCACATTTCAAATACCACCTGAAAACTCATCGGTGAGCAAATCTGAGATTTGATACCTGGAGCTCAAGAATGTTGATGCTTCTGAAGAAACTTGTTCCCCTACTTGACAAATTAAAGGAAGGCAGGGGCTCCGGCTCACTTATGCTTAGGATGTCTTTTGTTCTTTAATAGAAATGCATGTATTGTCTCATTTACCTTGTTCTTGACAAATATTTAATAAGACATTTGGCATATAAATGTCTTAGAGCAAGAGTTTTCAAATCTTATTATAAAACATAATTTCTTAGAGCTTGTCTTGTGGCTCAGTGGGTTAAGAACCCAACATTTTCTCTGTGAGGATTCGGGTTCAGTCCCTGGCTTCACTCAGCAGATTAAGGATCTGGTGTTGCTATAAGCTGGAGTGTAGGTTAAGATGTGGCTCAGATCCTGTGTTGCCTTGGCTGTGGTGTAGGCCTCAGCTGCAGCTCCAGTTCAGCCCCCAACTTGAGGACTTTCTTCCTTATGCTGCAGGTGTGGTCATTAAGAAAAAATCCAGGAGTTCCCGTCGTGGCGCAGTGGTTAACGAATCCGACTAGGAACCATGAGGTTGCGGGTTCGGTCCCTGCCCTTGCTCAGTGGGTTAACGATCCGGCGTTGCCGTGAGCTGTGGTGTAGGTTGCAGACGTGGCTCGGATCCCTCGTTGCTGTGGCTCTGGCGTAGGCCGGTGGCTACAGCTCCGATTCGACCCCTAGCCTGGGAACCTCCATATGCCGCGGGAGCGGCCCAAGAAATAGCAACAACAACAACAACAACAAAAAGACAAAAGACAAAAAAAAAGAAAAAAGAAAAAATCCAGAAAACATGATTTCTTAGAGAACTTTAAAAAAAAAAAAAAAAGCTAATATATAGGCTCAGGCCCCACTCTAAACCTATGAAATCAGTATTTCTAGCAGAAGGGCATCTAGTTTTAACAAACTTCATGTGATTCTTCTATTTCCAGATTTGGGGTTTACTGTCAGTCTTGAGTGTCAGTAGGAGCTTTGACATATCCTCTCTAGCAAAGAGTGATTTTTTTTTCCCCCCAGAAACGACCGCTCCTTCATCTGCCCTGCAGAAGGTTGTGGGAAAAGCTTCTATGTACTACAGAGGCTGAAGGTGCACATGAGGACCCACAATGGGGAGAAGCCCTTTATGTGCCCCGAGTCTAGCTGTGGGAAGCAGTTCACTACAGCTGGAAACCTGAAGAACCACCTGCGCATCCACACAGGTGTGTGCACCCCCAGCGTTCCCCCAGCTCGCCCCCTGCTTGGCTCAGCACTTGCGCGCTATCCTTAGGAAAGGCTCTGAGATGGGACTGGAAATGAAGGTTGGGCATGTTGCTATAACTCTGAAGATGGGATTTCTTTTTTTCTAATGCCTCATGGCCCTTTTCAGTTCTTTCAGTCAAGTTTTTTTGTCACCTCTGTGTGAGGAACGGACAGTATTGATTTTGGCCCCTAGTAACCTTAAGTAGGAAGGGTTATAAGACCATCTCTGATAATAGTGATATGATGAGATGTGGACAAAAATGAGTCTTTCCAAATATCTTCAAATGTTACACGGTTGTAATTTAGGCCATTAATGTTTATTGAGTTACACAGACCACACAGGTTCTGTTCTAGGCACTAAATGGGGTAAGGTAAGGGGGAAATACAAAAGTTAAGATTAAGTTTGCTTTTTTGTTAGAGCCTCACAACCTGAGAAACAGAGTGGAGAAGTGACTTGTTCTGGGTCAAACAGCATATTAATATCAAAGGAGCAAAATAAATATACCCTGACTTCTTAACCTAAAAGTTTAAGGGTGACGTTCCAAGCCATTTGGCCAAGCTGTGTTAAGTCTCTTGCCAGATTAATCACTGAACCCAGACTACTACCTTAGGATGTGTAACTGTTTTTCTCCACTTTCTTGCCACTTTCTCTTTCTTTTCCTCATTTATTCTTGCATTGCTAAAATGACAGCAGGTACAATTAAATGGCATTTAAAAAGTGAAACTATGAGTTCCCATTTTGATGCAGTGGAAACAAATCCGACTTGTATACATGAGGATGCGGGTTCGATCCCTGGTCTTACTCAGTGGGTTAAGGATCCAGCGTTGCCATGAGCTTCGGTGTAGGTCGCAGATCTGGTGGTGGTGTGGCTGTGGTGTAGGCCGGCAGCTACAGCTCTGATTAGACCTGTAGCCTGGGAACTTCTATATGTCACTGGTGTGGCCCTTAAAAAAAAATAAAAAAATAAAAAATAAAGTAAAACCTAAGCTGAAGCTACATTTATTCTGGGCATGTCACTGAGTCCCTCTAGATTGACATTACCACTGGATATGTTTAGGGTAGAATAGCTCTGTTTTCAGCTCTTTCTTGAAAGAGGAAACAGTACTTACTCCAAGAAAGATTTTGAATGAAAGTGAAAGAAAAGCATATAGTTGAATAGATGCCTGCTAGAGTTCACTACGCCTCATTAAACTCAGTAATTCTTCATCCTTGTGCCACTTGTCAAATTTGTAGCATTAGATAAAAGTAAACTTTTTTTTTTTTTTTAATGTTTAGGGCTGCACCTGATGCATATGGAGGTTCCCAGGCTAGGGGTCGATTTGGAGCTGTAGCTGCTGGCCTACACCACAGCTACAGCAGCACCGGATTCCTGACCCACTGATGGGGCCAGGGATCAAACCTGCATGGATGCTAGTCAGATTCGTTCTGCTAGGCTGTGACAGGAACTCTGAAACTAAACATCTGTTAAAATGCTTTCTTTTATTCAGAGTATGACCTGAATTTCTGTCTTCATTCTGACTCTTGCCAACTCTCCCTTGTTAATCTCCTAATCATTGGCTAATTTCAGAATTTGGGGTTTCTCTTGTTTTCTTGTTATACTCTCTCATTACAATCTCAGACCTTAATTTAATCACTTCTTCCTAGATGCCTCACAGATTGAATTGTAATAATTAATATAATAATAAATTTTAGCATTAATTGAGGCAATTTAATATATACCAAGCATATATATATTCTTTAATCTTCAGGGTACCTTCATGCTTTAGATAGTGTGTTTATTGATGGAGGAACAGAAGGTTAGAGAGTTAAGTAACTTGCCCAACATTATGCAGCTAGGAAGTGGCAGAGCTAGTATTTGACTTCTGATCTAAAGGTTTTCTTTTTTTTTTTTTCTTTTTAGGGCTGTACCCACAGCATATGGAAGTTCCTAGGCTAGGGGTCCAATCGGAGCTACAGCTGCTGGCCTACACCACAGCCAGAGCAACATGGGGTCCAGGCTGCATCTGTGACCTACCCCACAACTCATGGCAATGTCAGATCCCCGACTCACTCAGCAGGGGCAGGGATCAAACCTACATCCTCATGGATATTAGTTGGATTCCTTTCTGCTGTGCCACAACGGGAACTCCCAAAGGTTTTATTTTCAATTGCTGACAACTCATTTTATCTCATATGTCAAAATCAACCTCATCCTACTATATAGCACAAGGAGCTATATCCAGCCAGTTTTGATAGAACATGATGGAAGATAATATGAGAAAAAGAATATATATATGCATGACTAGATCACTTTGCTGTACAGCAGAACATTATAAATCAACCATAATAAATTTTTTTTTAATTGACCATTGTGGCTCAGTGGTTAAGGAACCTGACTAGTATCTATGAGGATGTGGGTTTGGTCCCTGGCCTTGCTCAATGGGTTAAGGATCCGGCGTTGGCCATGAGCTGTGGTGTAGGTCGTGGATGCAGCTC
Organism: Phacochoerus africanus; assembly: GCF_016906955.1. Lineage (NCBI taxonomy): Eukaryota > Metazoa > Chordata > Mammalia > Artiodactyla > Suidae > Phacochoerus > Phacochoerus africanus. The sequence goes on from NC_062552.1 coordinate 99,832,560, forward strand.
AGATCTGGGGTTGCTGTGGCTGTGGTGTAGCTGGCAGCTGCAATTCAACCCCTAGCCTGGGAACTTCCATATGCCATGGGTTCGGCCCTAAAAAGAAAAAAAAAAAAATTGACCTCAGATCTTCAGTAGTAACAATGGTAATTAAAGCTGCCAATTTTAGTGGCTTTACCATGAGGATTTACTACATTCTAGGCACTGTACTTCTTATATTTAACTTGAATCATTTCATTTAACCCTCAGAATAATCTTTTGAAATTGTATTATGTTAACTTTATAAGTAAAAAACTGATTTTCAGAGAGATTAAATATCTCCCCCGTACTGTAAGCCGTAGTACCAAGATTTGAACTCAGGGTTAACTGGCTCATGCCTCTTGAACCTCTTTCTCTTCTTTTATCTCAGCAAAATCACTATACTCTTAGTTTCCAAATACAGAGGCAGTCTCCCCTAAGCCAGCTTGATGCAGAGATTTATGTCATTAGATTCCAATGAATATTTTTTGAAATCTCCTTTTCCTGAGGTTCTTGAGTTCATCTTGTTAAACATTTAACTTTATTAACTGGAGTTTTCTGTTTTTCCTGCCATTTATTGTCATATGTATGAGTATGTTGTTCATTCAGCAACTTTTTGAGTGTGTAGCATTTGGGATCAGTGTGAGAATATATAGATATATACTTTCAAAACAGTTACAGACCAGTGGAAAATCACAAACATTAAATGAATCACTGAAAGATAGTGTTATCTAGAGCTGCACTGCTTTCTCCTTCAAGGCCGAGCTCCTGTATTGTCACCATGCCAGCTTACTTACTGAGTTTCTGTGTTTCTCCTTTAGCCTCTCACATTGTCTTACTCTTAACAGTTCTGACACCAGCCATGTTTTTCCCCACAGAAAGGAATTCTCTGCAACACCAGCTGGGTATCTACAGTTTAATGCAATTCTGACACTCTCTGGAGATAGCATCAGATTCCACAGGTTAAGGGCTCAATCCCACAAGACTGCCACCTACTTCAAATGTTAATTGCAAGTAGCAAGTCCCCAGGTTACTCAACAGCTTCTCTGTCACCTGGCTATCAGTTGGAGGTTCCCATGACCCTCCCCTTTGGATTCAGTTATTTGCTAGAACAGCTCACAGAAGTCAGGGAAACACTTAGGTTTACCAGTTTATTATCTAATAAAGGATATGATGAAGGATATAGATGAGCAACCAGATGAAGAGGTACAAAGAGTGAAGGCTGGAGGAGTCCCAAGCACAGGGGCTTCTCTACCTGTGGAGTTGGGGTGTGCCACTCTCCCGGCACATGGATGTGTTTACCAGCCTGGAAGCTCTCTGTACCCGGTACTTTAGAGATTTTTATGGTGTAGACATCATGGATCATTCACTAAATTTCCAGCCCCTCTCTCCTCTCTGGAAAATGAGGGTAGGGCTGAAAATTCTGCTTGGTCATTCTGATGACCAGCCCCCATCCAGGAGCCCACCAAGAGACACTGCTATCACCGAGGAAGTTCCAAGGTTCTCTGTCAGGAAACATAGTCAAAGATCAAATGTTAGAACAAAAGATGATCCTGGTACTCTTATTACTTAAAAAATTACAAGGGTTTAAAGAGCTCTGCATCAGGAACCAGGGGTAAAGACCAATATATGTACTTATTTCACACTTGTCATTTTCTGAACTTGCTCTCAGTGCTCTCAGTTTCAAGGCTGTGCTCATACTAGTCCTTGTGCCTGAAATTTCCTTTCATCTTAGTCATCTTTTAAAATCAACTTAAATTCAGCTTCTTTAAAAAAAAAAAAAGTTAGCATGAGACTTCCCTGGTGACCTAACAGGTTAAGGATCCAGCATTGTCACTGCTGTGGCGTGGGTTCAGTCCCTGGCCTGGGTACTTCTGCATGCCATGGGCCCAGCCAAAAAAAAAAAAAAAAAAGATGATAATAAGAAATCTTCCCCTTTCTCAAAGTGGGTTAAGGATCCAGCATTGCCACAAGCTTGAGGTGTAGGTTGCAGATGCAGCTTGGATCTGGTGTTGCCATGGTTGTGGTGTAGACCAGCAGCTGTAGCTCCAATTTGACCCCTAGCCCTGGAATATTCCGTGGATGTGACCCTTAAAAAGGCAGGAAAAAAAGAGAAATTTTCCCCTTTCTGAATGCATAGAGCACTTCTTTGTATAGGAATTTGCATTAAAGTTATTTATAAGTACATTTATATCTCACTAGCTTGTGACCCTTGGAAGATAGTGACTGCTTCTCTGATTTTTTTCACTTTTTTTTTTTTTTTGCTATTTCTTTGGGCCGCTCCCGTGGCATATGGAGGTTCCCAGGCTAGGGGTCGAATCGGAGCCGTAGCCACTGGCCTACGCCAGAGCCACAGCAACTCGGGATCCGAGCCGAGTCTGCAACCTACACCACAGCTCACGGCAACGCCGGATCGTTAACCCACTGAGCAAGGGCAGGGATTGAACCCGCAACCTCATGGTTCCTAGTCGGATTCGTTAACCACTGTGCCACAACGGGAACTCCATCTTTGATTTTTTAAAATAACAAAGTAATACTGTAGAAAATGAAAGTTAAAGAAAAGCATGAAGAGGGGTTCAGTTATGGTGCAGCAGAAATGAATCTGACTAGTATCCATGAGAATGAGGATTCCATCCCCAGCCTCGCTCAGTAGGTCTGAGATCCTGCATTGCTGTGAGCTGTGGTGTAGGCTGACAGCTATAGCTACAATTTCACCCCCTAGGTGTGACCCTAAAAAGCAAAAATAAATATATACATAAATAAATATATATGTATATATTTAAAAGCTATTTTAAAAAAAGAAAAGCATGAAGAAGAAAATAAATCATCCATAATGCCACTATCAGGATATAACTACATTGTTTATAAATACATTGTTACAGATTTTTCTGTGTACCTCTGACTAAACATTTTTGTTTGCTTTTATAAAATGGAATTATGTGGGAGTTCCCCTCATGGCTCGGTGGTTAACGAATCCGACTAGGAACCATGAGGTTGCGGGTTCAGTCCCTGCCCTTGCTCAGTGGGTTAAGGATCCGGCGTTGCCGTGAGCTGTGGTGTAGGTTGCAGACGCGGCTCGGATCCCACGTTGCTGTGGCTCTGGCGTCAGCCGGTGACTACGGCTCCGATTAGACCCCTAGCCTGGGAACCTCTATATGCCTTGGGTGCGGCCCTAGAAAAGACAAAAAATTTAAAAAATTAAAAAAAATAGGGAGTTCCTGTCGTGTCTCAGTGGTTAACGAATCTGACTAGGAACATGAGGTTGCGGGTTCGATCCCTGGCCTCGCTTAGTGGGTTAAGGATCTGGCGTTTGCCGTGAGCTGTGGTGTAGGTCACAGACACGGCTCGGATCTGGTGTTGGAAGCAGGAAAAGATTGATAAGAAAAGAGATTGGTAGTCAATGCATCATAAGATTGAGTCTTTATCTCATTTTCTGTCTCTAGGAGAGAAGCCTTTCCTCTGTGAAGCCCAAGGATGTGGCCGTTCCTTTGCTGAGTATTCTAGTCTTCGAAAGCATTTGGTGGTTCACTCAGGTACTAGAACCTGTGCCATTCATAGATTTGAGGGAAGGAGGAGAGCCAAAAGGATAAAAGATTATGGAAGTGTGGTATAAAAAAATCTAAAAAGAAACATTGACCACAAATTTTCCTCCTCATCATGACAGAATCAACAATAAAGGCCCTTAATACTTGCATTCAAAGGGTCATATAATTAATGGAAAAAAAGCCTGTTATTTTAACTGAGCCATTGGGCTACTTTCTAATAGAGACCTTTTTCTGAGGTCAGCAAATTTATTTGGCACTACACTGGATGCTTTGTAAGTTACATCAGATACGGTCCATGGAAGTTATTCAGAGCAGAGATTAGCCAAGGCAGAGGTGAACTCAAAGTAGAGAGAGATTCTAGAATGGAATCAGGTAATTGTTCAAATGGCTAGCCAAGGGAAGCAAAAGGAAGCCAGAATGGGAGGAGTGGCGAGAAGGAACTGGAAGTTATTCATGATCAAGACAGCAAAGCAATTCAGTGGGAGCAAGGGGGTTGGAGAGATACAATCAGTTAGGGCTGTGAATTTCAGAACTGAGATCCTAGAGGCAGAGCAGTTTTTTTTTTTAATACAATGACAAATTCTAAGCAGAGGTAGCACACTGATACCAGTGGATGAGATGTGGACTTCACATGTGTTTTGCTTGGTTAGAGTGTTGTCATTTATTTATTTTTATCTGTTATATAAAATTTTGTTAAATACATAAAAATAGAGAAAAAATACTTTTTCATATAACGGTAATGCTGTTATCATACCTATCAAAATTAATAATAACTCCTTGGTTTTATCTCAGACCCAGTTCGTATTTAATTTTTTTCCACTTGTCTCAAAAATGTCTTTTAAAGTGGATTTATTTAAATCACAATTCAACAAGATCCAATTGTTGCACTCGATTAGTAAGTCTTCTTCAATCTAGATCTGTCTGTGGAGTTCCTATCGTGGCTCAGCGGGTTACAAACAAACCCAACTAGTATCCATGAAGATGTTGGTTAGATCCCTGGCCTTGCTCAGCGGGTTAAGGATCCGGCATTGCTGTGAAATGTGGTGTAGGTTGCAGACACAGCTTGGATCTGGCATTGCTGTGGCTGTGGCCGGCAGCTGCAGCTCTGATTCCACCCCTAGCCTGGGAACCTCCATATGCCTCACATGTAGCCCTAAAAAGCAAAGAAAAAAAATAGATTTGTCTGCATGTGCTTTTTTGTTGTTGTTGTTTTTCATGCTGTAAACTTATTGCACAACAAAGTCAGTCGTATAGTTCATCCCACGTTCTGGATTTGTTGGTTTGCTTCCTTTTATGTCATTTAACTTGTTCCTTTATATTTCCTTATAAGTAGAAGTAAGACCTAAAAGCTTCAAAGGTTCAAAGATTTGGGCAAGGATGTGTTATTGTATAGGCGGTTGTGTTTCATTTTGCATCACATCAGGAGGCACACAGTGCTTTGTTGTCAAAACTGATCAGTTCAGATGATAACACCCTGATCCCCGAATTGTAACATTCGCTAGCAGTCTTTTGCCATATAGTTTTATCTCTGGTGTCTGAGTGGTTTGAATTTATTTCATTAGGGTTGTAAAATGGTTATTTTTCTAATTCTGTTATTCATACACATTCATTAGCTGGAATTCTTCTGTGTAATTGGTCTCTATCAACTGGGCCTATTTAGTAACTTGCACACAAAAGGCAGGAAAAATGTGTAATTCTTTTAATTGTGAGTTTTCAGAATAATAATTGGTGCTCTGGTTACTTCCAGTAGTATCATTTTCACTGCTTTTTCTCTCTCATTAGTATTATTTTGAATTCATGTGTTCCTGTATAATCATTGTATTTCAATCCATTAGAATTATTTTTTAACTGTTTTTGAACATATAATGCTTATACCTTAAAACTCAACCATTGTAAATATACGCATCAGTGATTTTCAGAAAATATATAGCAGTGTGCAGTCATCACCACAATCCAGTTTTAGAACCACTCGTATCACACCAAAAGTTCCTTTGAACCCTTTTGCTGTCAGTTCTTGCTCCCACCCCCAGATCCAGGCAATCATTGACCAGCTTCCTGCCTCTACTGGAAATTTTCTGGCCATTTCACTTAATTTTGCTACCTACTAGTCCCCTGTAGGCATAAGTTTTTGACTCTGCTCCAAGTGTAGTTGTCTGGGTAGGCGGAGTGGAGATTGAGGGTTTCAGCCTTGAGGACGTTGGGAATAGTTTAGATCACTGTGTAGAAGAACCACTAGTACAAATGCTGAAGACTGAGAGTTGTGGCAGGAGATGGGATAAAGGCTTAGGATGAATCAATCCTGTATTGGAATCCTTGAGGATAGTACATGTTCTAGAGGTCCATGGAAGACTATCTGGAAAAGGGAAGTAAATACTCTGTGTGATCTTCTACCTGAGAAGTCGTTTGGTGAAAGCAGTAGTAAGCGGGTCTGGAAGTACCAGAAACTGGGAGCAGTGAGCATGCTAAGCCCTCCTGGTGTATTCTGCCAGCCTTCTCTCACACACGGAAGATTGAGAGGCTGGGGGAAGATGCGGAATGGGAGAAGGAGCAGCCTCTTAATGTTTACTTTAACATCCTCAGGGCTTCTCCATCTAGGGCTTGAGTCCATTCTCCTGCTGTCAGAAACGTACCCTGTCATTTTGGCACCCTTGTCTTAACCTGGTCTGTGTTTCAGGAGAGAAGCCACATCAGTGTCAAGTCTGTGGGAAGACCTTCTCTCAAAGTGGGAGCAGGAATGTGCACATGAGAAAGCATCACTTGCAGATGGGAGCAGCTGGGAGTCAAGAGCAAGAACAAACTGGTAAGAAGAGGGTATAGTGGAGGGTTTTATTTGGGGGGTTCAACAAGCCAAATAACTGGAGTGTCTGATAGGGAAATTTTCTGATTCTGCTTTGGGTAGAGAGGCTGGTCTCATTTGATGGACTAGTGGTTTGCAGTGTAGCTGTACAGTAAAATCATTTGCAAGCTTTTAAAACATATTTTGGGAATTCCTGTGGTGGCACAATGGAAATGAATCTGACTAGGAACCATGAGGTTGCGGGTTCAATCCCTGGCCTTGCTCAGTGGGTTAAGGATCTGGCATTGCCGTGAGCTATGGTGTAGGTTGCAGACTTGGGTCGGATCCCGAGTTGCTGTGGCTGTAGCATAGGCCGCAGCTATAGCTCTGATTAGACCCCCAGCCTAGGAACCTCCATATGCCATGGGTGCGGCCCTAAAAAGACAACAAAAGACAAAAAGGCCAAAAAAAAAAGAAATAAAAAATAAAGCCTATTTTGTATCGCTTGTCCACCCCTCCCCCCCAGCCTACAAAACAACCTGATAAATGAGGTTTTGGAAAATGAAATCACAGCATCTACAATTTTAAAAGTTCCACTAGTGAGTTTGATAGTAACTCTGCTAACCCATGAACCAGGATTTGAGTATCACTATGATCAAGATTTCTGTATGACAAGAGTTTGTTTTTCTTTAGTGTGGTTTTTTTTTTTTTTTTTTTTGTATGACTACACCTGCAGGATGTGGATGTTCCCGGGCCAGGAATTAAATCCAAGCCTCAGCTGTGGCAACACCAGATCCTTTGACACACTGCACTGGGCCAGGAATCAGATCTGGGCCTCTGCAGCAACCCAAACTGCAGCAGTTGGATTCCCAACCCGTTGTGCCACAGTGGGAACTCCAAGCATTTTTTTACTTTTCTGTTGTGACTCCTCGTTTACCCTAACTTAAGTTTGAAAATAGATTTTTATTATTCATTTCCATATCTTTCCTTAATTGGTTGTCTTATTCCAAGTACTCCTTTCTGAGTACTTGGAATACCATTTCATATATTAATTATCCATATGCTGGTCATGAACAAGGACATTTATCCATGAGGCATCTAGGTGTATTTTTTTTTTAATTAATTAATTTATTTTTTTGTCTTCCTGCTATTTCTTTGGGCCGCTCCCGCGGCATATGGAGGTTCCCAGGCTAGGGGTCGAATCGGAGCTGTAGCCACTGGCCTACGCCAGAGCCACAGCAACGCGGGATCCGAGCCGTGTCTGCAACCTACACCACAGCCCACAGCAACGCTGGATCGTTAACCCACTGAGCAAGGGCAGGGACCGAACCCGCCACCTCATGGTTCCTAGTCGGATTCGTTAACCACTGTGCCACGACGGGAACTCCCTAGGTGTATTTTTGCTTTCCCAGAGTAAGTGAAATAGGAGATGACTTTTAAGATACAGATTAACTTCTAGTTCTAAAAGAAAAGTCCAGCTTCCTATGAAGGAAATGGAGACCAGGCACAGCCTTGACTGCTGTATGTCTTTCACATCCTATTCTCTGTGCAGCTGAGCCACTGATGGGCAGTAATTTGCTTGAAGAGGCTTCAGTAACCAGTAAAAACTTGGTGTCTATGAATTCTCAGCCCAGCCTTGGTGGAGAGCCCTTGGACCTTCCAAATACCAATTCTATCCTAGGAGTTGATGATGGTAAGACTTTCAACTCTCCTTTATTTGGGGAAAATGCCTGCAGCTAGGGACTAAGGAATGGGGTTGTCGCTGAATTGGAGGTTTTAGCTAATTTCATTTCCTCTGAGTGGAAATGGTACGATTCAATAGCATTTGTGTTCTTTGTCTCTGGGGTAGACAATGGATCTGTAAAAAAAAATTTTTTTCGTTGAAAAGATAATGTAACAAAAGAAAATTTTTAAGAAGAAAATTATCCATAATCTCCTAGCATTCTAGCCCAACTATTTCTATCTTTCCTATTGCAGTTATGGAAGAACTTAACTTTTAAAACATTTAAACAGAACATAACCAGGTTTTACAGAGGAGAATTAAAGCAATTTCTCCATACCTTCAAAAGCCATATCTTCTGGAGAAAAGAAAGGGCTCTCTAGGAAACAGTTGCTCCTCTCTGGTATAGAAATTTCACCCAAGTTACACAGGCCAGTCCCTCTTCTCTGAAAAACTTAACAGGTGAGGTCAGCATGCATTTATTCAGTGCCTACTGTGTGCCTGGCACCATGGGAAAGATAAAAGTAGAAGACAGGGACCTCAAAATCTAGTTGAGAAGTCAAAACTTACACATGGGAAACAACATTGAGTGACAAGAAAATAGTATATAAGCAGACGTCAAGTGATGTGGTATAAGCTAGAAAGCCCCTAGAAGATACTCTTAATTTATTTGAGAGCTAAATGCTTTTGTGTGTAAACTATTCCCAGAAGATTTTTGTGGTGATCCTGCTGATGACATTTAATCAGTCTGAGACCCTGTTTTCATTACTCATATCTCACTCGGTCAGTTTTGGGTATAAAGACATTGTCTGTGTAACTGCTAGGCCCAGAGTGTGCTTCCACAGTAAGCTTCTTCTGTTGCATAAATGATTCAGTTGATAAATGAAGCAGGAGGCACAGAAATTGCATGGAGCTACTTGGCCAGCCTTAAGGGAGAAAGCTTCAAGGGAGGATGGGACAATGAGTAGGAACTTAAGTTCCTGACCTGCACATATTGCTCTATTTATATCATTGCTAACTGCCTTAAGGGTTGGCTCTGCTTCCCTGATTTGCCTGCCTAAGAAGCTTTTGACCTGTTTTATATGAAATTTTAATCCAGCTAGTAGTACTGGATTAAATTTAGTATTACTCTAAATTTGTATATTGAAAAATGGTCAACTGTTGCATTGAGATTTCTTGCCTTTTCTTCCCATCTCCCTTTTGTAATACTTTCCAAGTTCACTAGTAGCATTTATCAGACAGAAATTAATTTGTAAGAAATACAGGACCATGAGATTCAGTTTTGGGGGAAATAGTTTTTAGAGTTCTTACTGACTTGATAATGAAGGTAAGTGTATCTGTGGATTCAGTTTGCATTGAAACATTTTTCTGCCATTTCAGAGGTGCTTGCTGAAGGATCCCCACGTCCCCTGTCTTCAGTGCCTGATGTGACACATCATTTGGTGACCATGCAGTCAGGGAGGCAGTCATTTGAGGTTTCTGTCTTAACTGCCGTGAATCCACAGGAGGTAAAACTGTCTCTTGCCCTTACTTTGTTTCTGTGGAGATTAATTTGGCAAATGATTGGGGATCCTTTCCTGGAAACTTTGACTAGAATATCTTCCCTTAAGATGTGTTTGGGTCCAGCTTCGAAAGGATCCTGAGTCTTAGGGTCTCCTGAGTTGGGAGAGGGTCAGTCGCAGCTGGGATTCTCAGTCCTAATTTCCTTTATACACATGCCCTAAATGAGATTGGCGTCTCCTGTTCTCTGCCTCACTTGTGATAAGGATGCTGCTTTTTTTTTTTCTTAATTTTTTAATTTTTTGGCCATGCCCAAAGCATGTGAAAGTTCCTGGGCCAGGGATCAAACCCGTGCCACAGCAGCAGCCCAGCGCCAGATCCCTTAATACGATGCACCAGAAAAGAATGCTGATGCTGCTTTTATTTCATAAATAACATTCTAGGACAAATGGTCCTTAAATCATTAAAAACAATGATCATTCATTAGTAGGGTCAGTTGCCTAGGAGACGCCAGGCTGAACCAATTGGGCATATAGGAATGTGTTCATTTGCCTGTTGAATAATACCATCTAAGTCAAAGAGGGCTTTAGGTTGATTCTAAGCACTCCTAACTCTATGTTTTTGGCTCTGACCCAGAAAACAGAATGAAAACCAGTTGGGCTTTTAGAATCTTAGGATATTTTATTGGTCTTGTGTCATGGAGGTGGATGACTTCATCGTGAGCTCATTTCATATGCATAAGTTTATGCCAAAACCTGTATAGCCTGGATCCCTTCAGTGTTATAGTATCTTTCACGGTGCTCTCTCATCTTTTCCCTTTTCCTTTCATTAAAATCTTTAGGCCAGAGTCAGCTATTATAGCATTCAAGTGACTCAGCATCCTGTATTGAATATTCTCAAGTTTTCTGTGATATTTCTGAGGATACCCAGGATTACAAGGCTTCGGGTGTGCATGTTAATTTTCTACCAGGATCTTTCCTTCTATTCATCATTGTGACCCATCATCTCAGTTTTGCTTATATCATTATTTTTTTGTCCATGCCTGGGGCCTGTGGAAATTCTCAGGCGAGGGATTGAACCTGTGCCATAGCAGTGACCCAAGCCACACACAGCAATGCCAATGGTCAGATCCTTAACCTGCTTAGTCACCAGGGAACTCCAGTTTTACTTATATGATATTGAAAGTTTTTGCAGAGTTCCCGTCGTGGCGCAGTGGTTAACGAATCCGACTAGGAACCACGAGGTTGCGGGTTCGGTCCCTGCCCTTGCTCAGTGGGTTAACGATCCGGCATTGCCGTGAGCTGTGGTGTAGGTTGCAGATGCGGCTCGGATCCTGCGTTGCTGTGGCTCTGGTGTAGGCTGGTGGCTACAGCTCCGATTCAACCCCTAGCCTGGGAATCTCCATATGCCGCAGAAGCGGCCCAAGAAATAGCAAAAAAAAAAAGTTTTTGCTGTTTGGTATCATTGGTTCTTTCCTAAGTCATCTGCTCCTGGTAACCATTTTATAACTGCTTTTTCCTTTATTTTTTCCCCTCTTCACTTATCTATTAAATTTTTTTATTATGGAAGTTTTCAAAGCGTATATATAGTGAGAAAGAAAATAGCGTAGGAGTTCCCTCCGTGGCGCAGTGGTTAACGAATCCGATCGGGAACTATGAGATTGCGGTCCATCCCTGGCCTCACTCAGTGGGTTAAGGATCTGGCATTGCCATGAGCTGTGGTGTAGGTTGCAGATGTGGCGTGGATCCCATGTTGCTGTGGCTGTGGTGTAGGCTAGCAGCTACAGCTCTGATTTGACCCCTAGCCTGGGAACCTCCTATATGCCGAGGGTGCAGCCCTAGAAAAGAAAAAAGACCAAAAAAAAAAAAAAAGAAAGAAAATAGTGTAACGAACGCATGTACTATCACCCATTTTCAACAATTAACTTTCTGCTATTCTCATCTCTTCCCTCCTACTGTTTGTTGATGCTTTGTTTGCACTGGAGTGTTGTAAATCAAATCACAGACATTTTATCTGTAAATATTTTCAGTATATACCTCTAACAGGTAAAGATTTTTTCAAAAGTATAAAATCTTGGAGTTCCTATCATGGCTCAGTAGTAACAAACCTGACTAGCATCCATGAGGATGCAGATTGATCTCTGGCCTTGCTCAGTGGGTTAAGGATCTGGTGTTGCCGTGAGCTGTGGTATAGGTCTCAGACGAGGCTTGGATCTGGTATTGCTGTGGCTGTGGTGTAGGCTGGCAGCTACAGCTTCTATTTAACCCCTAGTCTGGGAACTTCTGTGTACCTCAGGTGTGGCTGTAAAAAAGACACACACAAAAAAAAGTATAAAATCTCTATGACACCCAACAAAGCTATCAATAATTTATTGATATCCTCTAATACTTAGCCTTTTAAATTTTTTTCTCAAAAATATCTCTATGGTTGGTTGGTTTGAATTAGGATTCAAACAAGGCCTCTACATTGCATTTGGTTGATAATTCTGTTCATCTCTAATAGTCCTCCCCCTCTTCTTCAGTATGGCTATCTGTTTAAGGAACTGGGTTATTTTTCCTGTAGAATTTCCAACATTCTGGTTTGGGCCAACTCCTTTTGTTGTTTGACCCATTTCTCTATCCACAGATTTACTAAAATTTGGTTAATTTTCTGAAATTTAGAAGCTTGATTATATTTCTGTTTGTTTTTTCCCCTTGGCAAGAATATCTCATAGAAGCATATCTCTTGCTTCCTACTACATAGCATCAGGAGACACATGGTATTTGGTTGTTCCCCTCTTAATGATCTCAAGATTGGATTCTGTAAAAGTTTTGGCAGCCGTTACCAATCATGGGCTAGATCTGCTTTTTCATTAGATCTCCTTGCAAAAGCCTAATTCTCTTTCCTTCTGTTTTTATTAACTGTGATTCTCCTACAAAAGAAATAACTTTTCATTAACTGTTGGGTTGCTCTGAAATAGTTCAGGAAAATCACCCCCTTCTCTTTGTACCTAGTATAAATTATTAACTTGACAAACAAATGCCCAACACATTTTCTTTTTTAATATTTGAAACCTTGGAGTGAGTTCCCCAGTTAAGGGTTAAGGATCCAGCATTGCCACTGCTGGGGCTTGGTAAGGCCAAAAAGAGAAAAAAAAAAAAATGTTTTTCCTCTCCCATACTGCTAAATACAGTTTTTTGTTGAAGCTTCATGTTCCCCCAAATAAATGTCAGATGTATAAAAGTTTAATTCATTCAGCAAATACTATATACCTGTTTTGTGCAAGGCACTGTGCTGTGTACTAGTTAATACAGTTGTAAACAAAATACAGTCTCTGCCTCAAAGAGCCTATTGTCAGAGTTCAGACCTCTGCCTTTTAGAGCTATGTAGATGGTGCCCCGCGAGTTGTGCTGTACACAGAGTTTAGAATGGGAAGGGCAACAGATCAGTATACTGGCAATTTTTGTATAGGGTAGTAGTGATAGTCTTAGAGAAAGCAGGGAATAAGTTTTAGAGTTGAAGTTGGGACTGAGGGATGAGTAGCAGTTATCTTGCTGGAGAAATTGGAGGGCTTGGACAAAATTTAATAGTTGTAAAGGTGGGAATGTGTACAAAGGCAGAAGGTGAGAGGAGCATGCCCAACTCTGGAGCCACGAAGGGTTGAGCGTGATGGACAGGGAATGGAGAGATGGGTATAGAATGGGAAAATGAGAGCAGGAGAAACAAGCTGGAAGGGCCTTATAGGACATGATTTTTATCCTGGGGACTAGGGAGCCACTGCACGGTTTTAAATGGGATGTGACATGATCAGATTTGTGTATGCATAAAGTCCAGTAATAGCGCATTTGTTCTCTTGAACTTAGAATTGGTTTCAGTGTGTTCTTGTCTATTCGATGCTCATTCACAGCCCCAGGCAGACAGTAACACAAGCTGCCTTAAAAAACAAAGGAAAACTTGGCCTTCACTTCGGGAGAACGCAAAGGGCCTATAGGCCCTGAGTACCTGGTTTCATAATGGAAGCCTCAGACACTTAATAGAAAAATATTAATACCACCAAGAGGAACGTGCTGCCCTTCGATGTAGCTGAAAACCCTGCGTCATCACTTTTTCCTCGTGGATCCTTGTGTATTTACAAATACAACTTTGAGCCACACTACTTTTTGTGTTTCCTTTACTGTTACTGTTATCATTTTCCTTTCATCAAGGCATTCCCACTGCTCATGCCCCACTTTTCCTTCTTAAGGTAGCCTTATCACATCCTCCAGTACCTTCATTGTTTCTCAAGCTCTAAGCCCCTGAAGGCTCAAGGCTTCATCCTCTTCCTCATTCAGGGTCTGAGTACTAATTGACCATTCCTCCATTAAGTGAGGAATATTGATTCCTTAGGGGTCCTCAGATGCCAAAGAAGGAGAAAATGATAGCAACCCTTAAAACAACATTGGCCATTCCAAATTGTTTTTTTTTTTTTTAAAGATCACCATGCATTGTAGATGAGACCTGTAAGAATCTACCCATGCACTTTTTTTTTGGCTGCCTTGTGACGTATGTAGTTCCCAGGCCAGGAAGCAAATCCTGCAACCAGGTCAGAGCTGTGACCTATGCCACACTTGTGGCAATGCCAGATCCTTAACCCACTGAGCTGGGCAGGAGATCAGACCCCCGTCCCTGCCACGGCAGAGACACCATTGATCCCGTTGTGCCATAGCGGGAACTCCTGATGCCCTTCTAATTGGAATCCTGTAAATATGATCTAAAAATAAAAATAATTTATCAAGAGTATCAGAGAACAACCAAAATAAGTAAACAGAAATTGTCATGGAAAATATATGAAGAACAACAAGTTAACTCTCATTCGCATGATTCAGATTGGACAATTTCAGGTTTCCTTCAGTGTAGCCAGGCCTTCTGAGAATCAGACGGAGGACTTTTGTGTAGGCCCAGCTGAGACCCCAGGGCTTTTGTACCTGTTGTGAACTAAAGTTATGAAGTTATGGAACCCAGATGGGTTCCAGAGCCACCTTGTTCACATAGTTCACATTCTTTTTGTTGTTGTTGTTGTTGTTGTTGTTGCTATTTCTTGGGCCGCTCCCAAGGCATATGGAGGTTCCCAGGCTAGGGGTCGAATCGGAGCTGTAGCCACCGGCCTACGCCAGAGCCACAGCAACGCGGGATCCGAGCTGCGTCTGCAACCTACACCACAGCTCACGGCAACGCCGGATCATTAACCCACTGAGCAAGGGCAGGGACTGAACCCACAACCTCATGGTTCCTAGTCGGATTCATTAACCACTGCGCCACGACGGGAACTCCTTTTTTTTTTTTTTTTTTTTCACATTCTTGAACTCAAGAACCAGTGTAAGTGATTGCCAGCTAGCTGTGACTCTGTCTTCGAATATTTCCCAAATAAAACAAGGAGGAAAACAGAAATGACAAATTCTTACATTTCCCATAAAGTGCCATTGCTAAATTTGAGTGTAAACATCTGGATCTTGGTCTAAATTAAAAGCATACCATTCTTGGAGTTCTTTTGTGGTGTGGTGGGTTAAGGATCTAGCATTGTCACTGCAGCAGCTGGGTCCCTGACCCAGGAACTTCCACATGCCATGGGCATGGCCAACCCCCATACCCCCAAAAAACGAAGCCATTCTTAATCTCTGTCACACAGCATCAAACGAAATCTATGGTTTTTCCAAGATGTAATTTTTTCCCCAAATTTTGTTTAAATTTCTTTAGTTTCCATACCATTAAATTATACTATATAATTTACCTTAGTCTAAATTAAGATCACCAAATAAATACATTTCCAGATCAGGAATTTATCTGGTTAGATTTTTTTTTTTTTCTTTTGGTCTTTTCAAGACCACACCCGAAGCACATGGAGGTTCCCAGGCTAGGGGTCAAATCAGAGCTGTGGCCACTGGCCTATGCCAGAGCCACAGCAACTCCAGATCTGAGCTGCATCTGTGACCTACCCCACAGCTCATGGCAACATCAGATCCTTAATCCACTGAGCAAGGCTAGGGATCGAACCTGTGTCCTCATGGATGCTAGTCAGATTCATTTCCACAGGGCCACAACAGGAACTCCTTATTAGATTTTAACAAATGACACAGTTTTTATTGTTTTCACTGTATTATTCCCATTTTCTTTTCATAGTAAAATGGAACACAGGAGTTCCCATCGTGGCACAGTGGTTAACGAATCCGACTAGGAACCTTGAGGTTGTGGGTTCGATCCCTGGCCTTGCTCAGTGGGTTAAGGATCTGGCGTTGCCGTGAGCTGTGATGTAGATTGCAGACGCGGCTCGGATCCCACATTGCTGTGGCTCTGGCCTAGGCTGGCAGCTACAGCTCCAATTGGACCCCTAGCCTGGGAACCTCCATATGCCATAGGAGCAGCCCTAGAAAAGGCAAAAAGACAAAAAAAAGGGGGGGGGTGACCCAGTAAATTATTATATAAAACCACCTTTCAACAGGAACCTTCAGTATAGAGTAGAATGTCCACAGTAGCTGCCACCCTGTTTGGAGACTCAGTCTTCCTTCATCACAGGAGATGTATTTTAAGCCCAGGAAATCCCTGGTTGAGTAGGTTCTAGCTCCATGTAGAACTCCATCCTTTTTACATCAACTTGAGCCTTCAGCCTATACTTTGGCCAGCTGACTGATACAATATTTTTGCTTCTACCAACTCTGACTTCCCTGTGCTTATAGATTCCACCATTACTGACTAGTGAATATGTGATGACACAAATCATAGTTTGGCTCAATCATAGTTTTGGCTCAATCACTATGGCAATTATAGTTTGCCATAGTGGAAGTCCCAGCATCATCACATGACCATAGTGCCATCCCAAGGCCAGTATATAAATGAGATCTGTCAGTCGATGCATGTCTCTTGCTTTGGAACTAGATGTCCTTGACACACCCATGCAGTGCATTCCCCACCCCCCCATTGTAAACCTTTCACTTAGTGTGAATTATTTCTCCTGTTACTCAGTAGTAACTATTCATCTTTGTTTTTACTCTCTTACAGTTACTAAACCAAGGAGATTTAACTGAAAGACAGACATGAGAATGAGTGCCTACTCCTGGAAGAGCAGCTCTGTCTGATCCCAGAGTGCAGACAGTGGGAACAGGATGCTTTGGCTCACAATTTGCCAGAACCAAAATGAATCAGTGAAGGACAAGACCCTGCTTTTACCTCTGTTCATCTTTCCTGGCCTAGAAGTTGAGTGTAGGAGAGTGTCTCTTCAACTGCCATCTGATTCAGACAAGGAAGAAAGCAGGGAATGTGGGCTGGGTAACTGTCCCTACCTCTCTTCCCACTGCAAAAGTTTGGGATAGACTTCTCCCAAAAGTGAATTTGATTACATGTTGGCTGAAGTTTCCCAGTATGACTGTGGAAGGGAGGTTTTCCTTTGAAGAGTTTTTATCCCAGGTTGAGCTTCTTTTCACATGAGTGAACTAAATCCTGCCACCGACTGTAAAACTTCACCAAGAAGTTGCGCTTTCAAGATGCCTTGTTGCTTTGGAGAAGGGAGTGACATTCTCCCTTTAGCAACCCGAGTAAGAGACTCTTTCCCCACTGGGCTGCAAAGAAAATAAATTACTTGAATCTCTGCTTGGCCCAGGCTGAGGTACTGTCTTGTCCTCTATGCCTCTACTTGGCCACTTTGCTTTCTTTGTTTATGGAACATATAGTAGCATGTTAAGAGGTTGTGTTTTTTTTTTGTTTTTTTTTTTAAGTTAAAAATCACATGATTCAGAGATTCAGTTGTTTTCCTTTAAATAAACAAAACAGCCAGTCAGTTATTTGGCTCCTTGTTTTAAACAAAATTTGTTTTCTTAGGAGATTAAGAAAATAGTTCAGTCTTTCCCTTTAAGATAGGGAGGGCACTGATTTACCCTTAGGAGTCTATGCAGTAACACTGAGCTCAGGAGTCTTGGGGAACATGACATGAGCATCTTCATCTCCAGCTGGCAAACCCAGATGGTAGTTATTGGAGTATCACTGTTGTCATCACCAGACAGGACCATGTCTGAGTCTGGAAAATGGCAATAATTGATATTTTTGGATATTTCCAAGAAGATAGTTTGAAAAAACAAGAGAAAGTTTCTTCTTTTAGAGTAGCTACTCTTGCTGTCATCCTGTCTTTAGAGTAACTGAGAGAGAATATCTGATCATTATTGGTGAGAAGAAAAGTATCCAAAGATCATTTACTAGTAGAAAATCATGGCTATCAGAGGAAGTTTCAGAGTTATTTATTGGGTTGACCCTCATGCTGACACAGTACACATAGGCACACAGTGGCGTGTTCTAAGCAGATAACAGCAAAGAATTAACTGCTGGAGTTTTTTTGTTTTCTTTTTCTGGCCATGCCCACAAGGCATCATGTGGACGTTCCCTGGCCAGGGATGGAATCTGAGCCAGAGCTGCGACCTGCGCCACAGCTTCAGCAACACTGGATCATTAGCCCACTGGGCTGCCACAGCTTGCACTCCCTTTAATCATTAACTGCTGTTTTAAATAAAGTAATTATAGTTCCTAGTTTAATGACACGCACAGTCATCCTATGCTGTGTAGACTGAGTTCATATCAGTTACTTGTATTCTTAAAATGCCAGTTTTGGCTTCCAGGAGCCTTACTTTTATACTAGAACAGTGGTTCTCAACTGAGGACATCTTGCTACCCAGGGGACCTTTGATGATATCCGGAGACAATTTTGGTTGTCACTGCTGGGGAAGAGAGGTGCTGCTATCCATCCTATAATGTACAGCTCTCTCTCCCAACACCCAGCACAGACTCATCTGGCTCAAAATGTCAGTAGTGCCGAGGCTGAGAAACCCTGTATTTGGGGTTGAAAACTTATCTTACCCCATGGGCTAAGTCTGATAAACAAATGTGTTTGGTTTTTCCCACACATTATTTTCGGAGTAATTTTTTTTTTTTTTTTTTTTTTTTTGGCTGCACCTGCAGTATATGGAAGTTCCTGGGCCAGGGACTGGATCCATGCCTGAGTTGCCTGGCCAGGGATCAAACTCTTGACACTACAGAAACAATGCCAGATCTTAACCTGCTGCATCACAGCAGAAATTCCATTTCTAATTTTTTTTTTCTTTTCTTTTTTAATGGCCACACCTGTGGCATATGGAAGTTCCTAGGCAAGGGGTCGAATTGGAACTACAGCTACTGGCCTACACCACAGCCATAGCAATGCCAGATCCAAGCTGCATCTGGGACCTGTGCTGCAGTTTGTGGCAACACCAGATCCTTAACCCACTGATTGAGGCCAGGGATTGAACCTGCATCCTTAAGACTATCTTGGGTTCTTAAACCCACTGGACCACAGTGGGAACTCCCCAGATAGTTTTTGAATTAGTTGCCAATATGCAAAATTCTGGCTTCTGTTGAAGACATGGTTTTCTGGTAATTCTGAGCCTGTGTTCTAGCAGGGCTGATATTCTCTGGTCTCCACTGTGTCCTACTATCTTACAGCCAGCCCATTTGGCCCATTTGTTTCCCGACTAGCCCCTGTAAACACTTGGGCTCATGCCCTTTTTTCTATACCTGTATGCTTAAGCCTGAGGCACAAACTAAGGACCCTTAATCATCTCTGATCCCTCCACCCAGAGCTGTTCCAATTTGATTTACATGAGCCGTTTTGTATTATCTCCTTTTCTTTACCCCATTCTCCATGTGACTCAAAACCCAAGTTTTGCCTGCCTTGACTCAACTCCAAGTTAGCAGCTTGATATTATTCCAGAGCAGTAATTTTAAGTATGCTGATTGATTAAACAAGTGATCTGAGATTATTTTGTAATTCATAAGAGAGCTTCTCCAGTTCTATCTTGGGACTCGTAGGCTGTTGTAGAGATTCTTCTAGATCCTGTGTGGATTCCTGATGCTGGAGTTTTGTAGTTTCATGAGTGCTGCAGAATAAATTAGAGTATTACAAAATCAAAAATTTTAAATGTTACGTAAGGTTTAAGGATGGTTTCAATATTATCGTTAATTCTTGAGGTAAAAAGGTAAATTTCTAGGGGGAAAACTGATACAGGAATCAGGGGGAGGGCTATTAGAACTTTAAAACACAGTTGAGAGTTATGGAGATGCTGTGCTTTTCCTCTTTGACTCACATGATATCTGTGGAGGAGGTGGTGCTAATGAGTTACTTTTAAAAAGTGTTAGATCTGGGAGTTCCTGTTGTGGCTTAGCAGAAACAAATCTGACTAGTACACAGGTTCGATCCCTGGCCTCGCTCAGTGGGTTAAGGATGGATCGCTGTGTGCTGTGATGTAGGTTGCCGACGCTGCTCAGATCCCCAGTTGCTGTGTGGTGTAGGCCGGCAGCTGTAGCTGTAGCTCCGATTCAACCCCTAGCCTGGGAACCTCCATATGCTGCAGTGTGGCCCTAAAGAGATGACAAAAAAAAAAAAAAAAAAAGCTAGATCTGACCAAGCTGAGGGGAAAAGAAAGGCTTTTTAAATTATTATTCAGGATATTATAGCTTTTATTGTGGCTCTGTAAAGGTTTCTGCCTTTACTTATCCAATAAAGTAAGAAATGTATCATTTTATAGGAGGTAAAAGTATATATGATTTTTCTTCAAAAGTGAATTAGAAGCATTTTTGACTGATGGCATTGGACTGGAATTGGAAAAAATG
Source organism: Phacochoerus africanus (assembly GCF_016906955.1). Classification (NCBI taxonomy): domain Eukaryota; kingdom Metazoa; phylum Chordata; class Mammalia; order Artiodactyla; family Suidae; genus Phacochoerus; species Phacochoerus africanus. The sequence goes on from NC_062552.1 coordinate 99,852,751, forward strand.
ATCTCTTTCAAATTAAAGGAATCTAAACCTAATATACAATGGTTATATTTTATTCACAACGGCACTGCTCACCAAATTTAAATGTGTTACTTGGAGATGTCTGGATTGGTACTCATAAATACAGTATTGTGATCTCAGAATATCCGTGACTATTCTAAAGCTTCCTCCCGGTGGCCTTACTAGAGATGCAACTTGAGAGCTACAGGATGACAGCAGTGTCTCCAGTTACCTGGGACAATCATGGACTTCTGACTGCTCCTTCCACTGTGAAGCCTGGTTGCCCTGACCCTTGTTCTTCACAAAGTCTTCATCCAGCCCAGCCTGCTTCAGGGTGTTTCGATACCGTTGTTCTGCTTCCTTCCTGGCAAGGTCCTATGGAATGGAAATGAATCTGCTGTAGCTGGATTCCTGGATAATTCTAAATTGCTTGCGTAAACTGTATGCTTACAATACTGCTTTCCTACCCTACCACCTGCCATTAGTGCTGGACATAGATTTACATGAAAATTACTTAAAGCATTGTTTTCAAGCTTTAAAGTACACAGGAACTAGCTGAAGATTGGGTTAAAGTGTAGATTCTCATTTGGTAGTTCTCAGTTGGGGCCTGCAATTGTGTATTTCTATACTCCCAGGAGATGCCAGGTGGTATTTTGGGAGATAAGAATCTAGATTTTTGGAAGACAAGTGATGTCTAGGTGAAAAAGATGGACGAAAAACATTTTAAGATTTAAAACTAACCAAACTATCATCAGGAACACTGAATGATAAATTGAAAATAAGCCGCGCTAGTAACATTCTTAACAGGATGGATGGTCTGCATGTAGACCAGAAAAAGGTTATTTTCTGTTTGTTTTAAATGCTGAAGAGCAAAGGCATATAGAGTACTCTTACTCTGTATTTTTCCTAGAGTGATGAAAGAACTGGTGAGATCTGAGAGTGAGCTTGCTTGAAAAAAGTCAACATAAAGAGCAAAGGTCATTATGAGAGATTTTACTTTATCCAAGACATTCCAGCATGTGTATGAGTGTGTGTGTAATATGTAGAGGGTTGGGGAGGACTGGAATCAGGAAATATCTAAATAACCCCCTGGCTATGAGACAGATGACACCCAGCATTTGGAACCATGTCACTAGGGAATGCCACCTTTTGTCTGAAACTCTGGAGAGGGATCTGCAACCTGATGCAGCTCAAAGCTGTCTGGGATGGTAGTCTTTCTAAGGCAGTTCAGGTAGCCTCAAAGCTTCCTTAGGGAGATCTCAACTGAGTCCAATGTTCCCAAAAGTCTAGAGAACATCTTAATGTGACTCTTCAGCCTGAAAGCTGTTTAATCCAGAAGTTTGTGGGGTGCTTGTGAACATCCCAACCGAAGACCTATAAACGTGGCGTAGCTCTAGCGGCTGGGGATGCCCAGGGCACCAGCACTATAGGAGGACAGATGACATTAGCAAGTTAAAGATACTCTAACACAGCCAAACTGTCAATTGTATGTCTGGAATCTAACCTCCACTCTGATTCAAACTGAAAGACTAGGAGTTCCCTCTGCGGCACAGCAGAAACAATCCAACTAGTATCTATGAGGATGCGGGTTCAATCCCTGGCCTCCCTCAGTGGGTTGAGGATCTGGCGTTGCCATGAGCAGCTTGGATCCCAAGTTCCTGTGGCTGTGGTGTAGGCCAGTGAATACAGCTCCGATCGGACCTCTAGCCTGGGAACCTCCATATGCCATGGATGCGGCCCTAAAAAGCAAAAAGAGAAAAAATAAAGCTGTAGTGAAAATCCCAGTGAGCGAAATACTCCTTAATGGGTGCCTTTGGAATCCAGTCTTGGATGAAATCAGTCCAAACATTCACTGCTATACCCCTTCTTACCTTGAGGAGAGGTGGTAGTAATAAAAGGAACCAAATTTAGAACCATTCTGAACCTAAAGGAAGTGTTTGATACCCAGATATTAAGCTTTTCTAATTTCTAAGAGCCCTTTCATCCAAGACAGAAACTGAATGATGGTTTAGATTTACCTTGGTAACTTGTTCAAAGAGATAGGGCCTTATTTGTATTCTCTTCTTCATTTCCTCCAGTTCTTTCTTATACTCTTTTGCTCTTTTACGGTCATTGTTCCTGGAATTAACAAGATTTTTAGAATGAATTCTTGCTTTTTCCAATCCAGAATACTTTCATTCCAGTTAAGTGGAATAACTCCCACAGACACTGCAAATTCCTAACTGCCTGGAAAAATCCTTTGATTCTGTATGATTGCAGGAGCTCACTGTAATAACCCCATATTGCCATTTTCAACACCAGTGGCCTGTTGGCTCCCGAGACAGTCATCCCTTTGGCATGTAGAGGACACTGACCTATTCTCTTTCAGCTTTGCTTTGAATACTTCCTCCAGGCTTTTATGGGGATCCATGGCTTTTGCACGCAAAGTCACAGATTTTGATATCTCTTGACACTTCCTTTTGTGCATCTCCAACCACTGAGTACTTTCATCTGCTTTGTCCTTTTTCTCAAGTGAACTTCTAAAGGGAAGAAGCAAAAAAAAGAATACAGATGACCAACCTGGGTATACTTAAAAGCAATTTTAGTAACCTCTCCAGAAAGTTGGTTGGTTTTTTTTCTTTTTTGGTCACACCCACGGCATATGGAAATTCCCAGGCCAGGGATCAAATCTGAGATGTTGACTTCCTGTCGTGGCTCAGTGGTTAATGAATCCGACTAGGAACCATGAAGTTGCGGGTTTGATCCCTGGCCTTGCTCAGTGGGTTAAGGATCCAGCATTGCCATGAGCTGTGGCCTAGGTCGTGCTGTGGCTGTGGTATAGGCCAGTGGCTACAGCTCTGATTAGACCCCTAGCCTGGGAACCTCCATATGCCGTGGGAGTGGCCCTAAAAAAGGCAAAAAAAAAAAAAATCTGAGATGTAGCTGCAACCTATGCCACAACTGTGGCAACACTGGATTCTTAACCTGCTGTGCCACAGTGGGAACTCCTAGTTGGGGGTTTCTCTCTTTTTTTTTTAAGGGCCACACGCGTGGTATATGGAAGTTCCCAGGCTAGGGGTCGAATCGGAGCTGTAGCTGCTGGCCTATACCACGGATCTGAGCCACGTCTGTGACCTACACCACAGTTCATGCAGCGCTGGATCCCCAACCCACTGAGTGAGGCCAGGCATTGAACCTGCATCCACATACTAGTCGGGTTCATTTCCTCCATGCCACAACAGGAACTCCAGTTGGTGTTTCCTATGAATGGGTAATTTTCCACACTGGCATCTCAGAAAGAATAAGATTCTGGGATTAAATGGACTGGCAGATGAAGTCTTCTTAGCACTATGGACAGTGAGTTTCCACCCCAGGAGTTCATTAATTGAACTGAAAAATATGAGTTAAAGTATTCTTACACCCAGGCTTCTTGCCATCTGGAAACAAAATAATACTAATAGCTACCATTTGCTGAGCTACCCGCAATACCCTGAACCCAGTGCAGACAGGCACCAATAAGTGCTTTCTAGCCATTAGCTCCTGTAATCCTCATAGCTGTCCTGTGAGGTGAGGACCATAAGCCTCCTTTTTTAGAGGCAATGAGTTGAGCCTCAGGGAGGGCAAGCCACTTGCTCAGAGCTACCCAGCATGCCATTGGAAAAGCCAAGATTCGAACCAGGACGTCTGACTCCCAAGGCTCTGCCCTTGACAACTGTGCTGTAAAAGGTGTCTGGAAAGTGCCTGAGTTCATGGTCCTTTGGGAGTACAAACCCACATTTCCACAGAGAGCTCAATACACAGACAGTGTGGGGTCAACTGCAGCACCAAGTGTGTGTAAAGAGCATTCTACAAGGTACCATGGAGAATTCTACCAAAAGGAAAAACAGTTGAGACTCTTGCAGGTGGCCATTTATATTGAAATGGACACGTTAGGGAGGAAGGCATGGACGTTTAATGTTTAATGCATGTCAAACGCCCAAATGCTAGGATGCAGCTGTGGACATCCTCCGCAGTGGGCCACCCTCTGGTGCGTGAGACCCATTTTCGTCAAATCTGAGATGTGGAGTTCCCATCGTGGTCTTAGTGGACCTCAAGATACTGATGCCGTTAGCCTTGATTTAGTAGCTCAATGAATCCTGAGCTTCGCCGATTCCAAATACATTTCTAAAATCCCTGTTGTGGGTCTTCAGGAGCCACTTAGGTTCTGTGTGTTCCTCTGGGAGCCCCACAGGAAAGCACGGAGGCACTGGTCCTCTCCCAGGGCTAAGCCTCTTCTGCTGCCTTCAGCTCAGAGGCTGAGTGCAAGAACTCCTGCAGGGGTGCTGGCTTGATGACACTGCCACCAGGACAGAGTCAGGTCAGTTAAAGAGTTAAATAAGGAGGCTCCTCCTTCCCACCTGACTTCTATTGGTTTCCCAAGATGAATCTCAGAGAATCTCACATCTGTGCGATGGAGGCCTCATGTCTTTGTGGCAGGGTCACACACAGGTTTGGGCGCCTCTGCATTCCTGTTCCTAGTGGCTTCCTCCCTCTTTCACCAACGTGTCTTTACCCACATTATTCTCTCTGGAAACTTTTTTCTCTCCTGCCTTTGCCCGGCTCATTCTTCAGGTTTCACCTTAGATGTCTATTACAAGAGACCAGGCTGCCCAGTGCCCCCCACCCCCAGCCCCCTGTATTCCCCCATCATTGTGCGACTCACAAGATATAATTGTTGCTTCTTTGCTTTTCTGTATTTCAGACTAGATATTAAACTAGAGGTTCCATGAGGTATCTCCAGCCTTAACACTGTGTTCAGCATGAAGTCAGTCCCCTAAGAATATTTGCCTAGTGGTTGGCTGGGTGTTCTCCTGCTGTCAGAGAGGTAAGTGTTGGGGGGTCATGTGAATTCCTGCCCTGATCAGAGAATCCCCTTCCCCCCCTTCAGTCTCTCTGATCACAGGAGAGGAGGCCCAGGAGAGGAGGGCTTTCTAGCATTCAGGCCAAGATCCGAACATGGTGACTCCCGTGCAGCCTGACTGCTCACCTGACTGCAGACTCCCTCTTCCTGGTGGCGTCTGTGATGTGCACAGGGAGGGTGTTGGCAGAGAGGGAAGCAAGGCCACTCAGGGAACGACTCCTTGGCAGGGGTGTGGCGGGGGGCTGTGGAGATTCCTGCAAGAAAAGAAGGCTGATATTGGTGGGACAGCACATGCATTAGTTTCTGTGTTAACTGGGATTCCACTGCAGTGAAGGACTAGTCAGGGAATCTTCATGTCTTTCTTGGGATTAAGGCAAGGATAACGACGAGATCTTGAGTTTAGTAACAGGGCAAAGGCTTGCCTGTAGATCCCAAAGCTTTTAATTATATGAGAAGGGTTCTTTGGAACTGATATTAGGACATGACAACTGTTCTCAACGCCGTTTTCCAGACTTGCTTAGACTTATTTTTGCAAAACCCCTCTACAGAGAGGGAAGGAAGGGAAGTATTCTTATGGTCTTAAATTTTTAGGAACTGTGGATCTGCTTATAGCTGAGCTGGTGCTTAAGAAAAAAAAAATTAAGAGAGAAAAATGTCATGAGAAGTGCTCTATGTTGAGACTGGGCTCATCCTCTATCTCGGGCCTCAGCCCTAACCCTCGGGCAGCGGCCTGGGCTCTCACCCTCCTCCCTTCAGAGGCAGCGACATCACAGGGCCGTGAAGTGTGACACAGGCTGGCGGTTCTCAGCAAGAAGGGCTTGTTGCGGGTCACCTCCCTGGTGTCCCTTCTCTTGGCGGCTCTTTTCTGGAAGGCCTTGTAAAGGCCCTCATAGTCAGGGACGACAGGATTCACCCGAGGCTGGAATCCAAAGTCAGTTTGCAGAAACCCAAGCTTTTCCTTCCGGGTCCGGGTGGCTGTGCGAAGCTGTGGGTCAGCCCGGCGGCTACTGGAGGACGGGATGGGGGAGGAGGCCATCTGCAGCATGTCCAGGGCTCTCATCTGGATGCGAATTTTCCTCAAGAGCTCAGCTTCTATGGAAAAGAAGTCAGGGTGGTGATGAGTGAGAAGGGACCAAGCCTCGTACCAGAAGGTTTGCAGAACTTTCTCTCTTCTAAACACTTGGAGTTAGGAGTTCCTGCCGTGGTGAAGCAGAAACAAATCCAACTGGGGTCCACAAGGTTGCAGGTTTGATCCCTGACCTCGCTCAGTGGTTTAAGGATCTGGCATTGCCGTGAGCTGCAGGCACGGCTTGGATCTGGTGTTGCTGTGGCTGTGGCACTGGCTAGCAGCTGTAGCTCTGATTGGACCCCTAGCCTGGGAACCTCCATATGCTGTGTGGCCTTAAAAAGCAAAAAAAAAAAGATACTCAGAGTTAGTGTGTGGCTGGAGCTGATCATGAGCTTTCCAGGAATTTTGTAAGCCAGTTGTCATCATGAAGGAAGCTTAAAATTGGCCAGGATAGGAATACTTATACCATGACAATGACAAACACTACAAATCAGCATGTCACTGTTGCAGGCCAGGCAGGCTGCAGAAGCAGCTGCCATTTAACCTTAGCACTCTCTCCAGCCCTTCCTTCAGAGATGAAGCAGGAAGCGTGCCCATCCCCAGGTCTCCCTGTCTCAGGCAGAGGCCCCACCATCCACCCAACTGCCTAAGCCCAGGGCCCAAATATTTCTCGCTTGCTCCTCTCTCATCTCCTTAGTCACAGGTTCCGCCATCTCCTCCTCTTTACCCTCCCTCTGGCCCAGCCTCTTTTCATCCTTGCTGCTAATACTGTCACAGTTTCTCCATTGAATCACTGCCATAGGCTCCTATAGCTCAACATCCCTCCGGTCTTGCCCATCCCTCCTGAATATCCCCGCAGCAGAGTGAGCTTTCTGACCCACATATCTGATCATGAGGCACCCTACTCAGAACCCTTCAGTGGCTCCCCACTGTCCTTGCAGTGAAGTCCATCAAGTCCAGACTCCCTTCCACGGCCTTCAGGGCCCCTGGTCTGGCCTGTGCCTGTCTCTCCCTCCCCTTTCTCGCCTCTGGATTTCCATGCCCCGAACACGCTCAGCTTTCTTACCTCCATGCTATCATCTCTGCCTGGTGCACTTTTCCTCCCTCTTCATCCAAGTCGCCAGAGCTCATCCTTCAGGGTCAGCCTCTGGGCTCAATTTCCTTGGGGACCGTCCCCAACCGTTCCCACCCCTCCCCACACTCTAAGTCAGGCCCCTCTGTTCTATGCTCCGTAGCACCCCCAGGCTTCCCCCCTTTAATCAAGCAAGTGACGTATCACATTTGTAATTTCTTGTCTATTACCTGTCTCCCTCCCACGTCCACAAACTCCCTGTTTATTCACGCCTGCGACGAGGCACATGTTACTGAATGAGCGAATAAAGCCTGAGTCCTTTACCTGAGCTATTTCTTGAAATGAGTACCTCACAGGACATGGGATGAGGGGTGGCTTTCCTCGGGGGCAGCTGGCTAGCGGTTGCACAGGCCTAGCCTGCTCCTTGGATGTCTCATGGTTCTCTGCTCTGGCACCCGCGTTGCTGCAGAGGCCTCGGCATCCAAGCACTGAGACAGGGGTCCGTGGGGGCGCTGTAGGGCTTCTCCCTCCTCCCTCTTGACTAGGCACCCCCATTGTATAGAGGGACCCCACCCTACCCTGGCTGAGCAGGGCCTCTAGCGGGCGCGCTGGAACAGCTCCTCTTCAAGCCAGGCTGACCTCAAGCCTGAATAAATCCCCGCGGCCCTGCTCAGTCCCCTGCAGGCCGGAGGCAAGGATGTCTTTACCTTGGAGTTTGTCCCCGAGGGTGGGCTCCAGAATGGACTTGGGGATCCTCTTGGTGGCCTTCTGCTTGGGGACTTTGACCTTAGCTGCGGCGGCCAAGTCCCTCTGTTGAGCAGCTTTCTTTCGCTGCTCCTCCTTCTCCAGGAAGCTGAAGGGCTTCAAGGAAGAGAGGAGCAGTTCCTTCCTCTTCTGGATCCCTGCCCGCCTGCGCGCCTCGCTGCGCTCCATGATCTCCTGGTAGAGGGGCAGGTAGACATGCGCAGGCACAGGCTGTGCCCGGAACTGCCGGTGGCACTCGGCCTCCTCCTGGCCCTGCTTCTGGGCCTGCTGCCTCTCGTGCTCAAAAGAGGCAGGGGAGGCCAGCCACTGGGCCTTCTTCCTGGCCTCTCGCAGCGTCATGCGGAATGGCTGAGGGACGGTGATGGATGATGCCCAGGAGCTGATGCTTCTGTGCTGGGAGGGAGGCCTGGAGCCAGAGGGTGGCTGAGCCGTGGGGGTGTCACTGGGCAGGTGGCTCAGGGAGTGGCAGCGTCTTCTGGAGCCGCACCTGTGGGGAGAAAGCAGCTCTGTGTGTGGAGGACAGGGCAGCCTGGAGGCTGGTTCCTCACAGGTCCTCCTCCCTGCCCTTCCCTGCCAGAGAGTCTGTTACTCAGCCTCCCATCACAGCCCCACAGGACTCCCGGCCTGCCCCCCTCTCAACTGGCCTTGCTCCTCCCCAGATGCCATCCTAGCAGCCCTAGTAGGATGTCTCTTCTAAGAATTGATCTAGGTATTGCCACTTGGCACTCTCATATTTCCATACGACAGAGAGAAGAGTGCCATGGAGCAGAGGAGGGCTTTAGAGTCAGGCAAGGTTCAAATCTTACTTCAAACAATTCCCAGCTGTGACTTTAAGCAAAGTCCTCTTGGAACCTCAATTTCCTCACCTGTAGAGTGGCAAACGTATTTACTCAGAGGGTTACTGGGAGGAGAAAATAAATATTAAATGAGATAAAGTACACGTGCGCCCAGCAGGGCTTGGCCAGTGTCAATGGACCTTGCTGCCATTCCCAGGGAGGTAGTATAGTGGGGAAAGGCAGGTCTTTAAGCAGTTCTGGGGCTTCAGGTGACTAACGGTAACCCAAAGATTTAGGACTGCTGGGTAGGAGTCACAACATGTTTGGCTGATTCTGAACTGGAGCCTGTGGTCTGGCAACGTGTAGAAGGGGTCTGTGTTTTACTGAGGAAGGTGAGGCTGAGTCACGCTGTGACCTGGCCAGTGCCAGGCATTGAGGCAGCTATTGAACTGCAGGGCCTTACCTTGGAGATGAGGGGTGGTGCACCTGCGGCTTCCCCCTGCCTTTGTCTTGGAAGAAACTGTCCAGGTCTTCGTCATCTTCAGAGAGGCTCCCATCACTGTCTAGGTCAGAGGGATAAAGGGATTCCAACAGGCACCACCTGCCTTTCTGCCTCAGCGCTTGCAGGGTCTCATAAAAGCTCCCAGTTGAATCAGAAGTAGAATCTGTCTCCTCCTCCGGGCTGAGGAACTCACTGAGCCTGCCAGCTCTGGGCAAAACCAGCCCATCCCCAGGCGGCTGCTCTTCTGTCTCTGTGTCTGAGGAGGATTTGGGGGGAAACATCTAAAATGAAATAGAATAGACTGTGGGTCAAACTATAATTTCAAAACATAACTATTTTAATTTCACTTTAAATAAGCCTCTATATATTAAAGCTGAAGAGGAGTAAAGAAAAATGTGTTCCTCAGACTTGTGCCAAGAGGGAGGGGGGACAGAAAGGGAGAGGGATGGACTGAGAGTTTGGGGTTCGTGGATGCAAACTATTACAGTTAGGATGGATAAGCACTGAGGTCCGACTGTACAGCACAGGGAACTATATCCAGTCTCTTGGGATGGACTGTGATGGAGGGTAATATAAGAAAAGGAATATACATATGAATGACTGGGTTACTTTGCTGTACAGCGGAAATTAGCACAACACTGTAAATCAACTGTACTTTAATAAAAAAATAAATGTGTTCCTTGCTTTAAAGAAATTTCACACATTGGTATATGGGGTGTGCTTGGTTGAAGGGAATTCTGACTCTGGATTCAAAGGTAGGTATGTGCTCTAGCTCTCACTCTGCTACTGAAAAGCATGTGAATTTTAGGAAAATTTCTTTTAAAAACAAAACGAGGAGTTTCCCGTCATGGCAAGGTGGTTAATGAATTCGACTGGGAACCATGAGGCTGTGGGTTCGATCCCTGGCCTTCCTCAGTGGGTTAGGGATCTGGCGTTGCCATGAGCTGTGGTGTGGGTTGCAGACGCAGCTCGGATCCTGAGTTGGTGTGGCTCTGGTGTAGGCCGGCGGCTACAGCTCTGGTTTGACCCCTAGCCTGGGAACCTCCATATGCCTCGGGTGCGGCCCTAGAAAACGCCAAAAAACAAAAAAAATAAATAAATAAAAATAAAAAAATAAAAACAACGATTTTTTTGATATAATTCACTCAGACTGATAGGGCTAGAGTAGACACAGGTGGTTGTGGAAGTCCCAATAGGGCATCATAGATAAAGAGGAAAACCTGGGAGATGTTGGGAGACCATTCTAAGTTCAAAACAAGGCAGGCTTGCTTAACCAGTGGAGGTGTGGGAATCGCCCCCAGGTCATTGGGTGGGGGATGGGATAAGTCCTGTATTCAGATTCAGACCCAGGGAAAGAGTTTGAAGGCCACCCTTCAGCTGATTTGAATACACTCCTTACAGGATACTAAGGAGGAGCTCTATTCCCGGAGAGGAAGAGGTGGGCCTTTCCAACCCCCACTCCCCTTGGATGATAAAATTGCGGCCCCGAAGACTAGACCCTCGGCAGGGCTTCCTTGCCTGCTCACTTGTACCTCTTACAAGAGTCCTATGCTAGTAAATCTGTTCCTTGTCTGTCGCTTTGTCTTTTGCTGAATTCCTTCTGCGCGGAGGCATAAAGAACCTGAGCCTTGGTGAGTCCAGACACAGGGTAACTCGAATTTAAAACCGTGGGTTTAAGTCTCAATCTGGCTTTAGGTTGGGTCGAGTCCTGGCACCTGGGTTCAAGTCCCAATCTGGGTTTTGGCTGGGTTCAGGCGGGTTAGTGTTGTCAGTTTCGTTACCATATAATTGATACAAATCACTCAAAGTGAACAGTTCAGTGGGTTTCAATATATTCAGAGTTGCACAACCATCACCACAATCAGTTTCAGATCATTTAAATCATCCTCCCAAAGGACCCCATTCCATTTTGTTGTCACTCCCTATCTTCTCTAACCCTCCTCCAAGCCTCAAGCCCTAAGCAATCACCAGTTTACTTTCTGTCTCTGTGGATTTGGGAGGCAAATTTCTGGTTTTTGTTTTTTGTCTTTTTGTCCTTTTTAGGGCCGCACCCGCCGCATATGGTGGTTCACAGGCTAGGGGTCTAATCGGAGCTGTAGCTGCAGGCCTACGCCAGAGCCACAGCAACGCCAGATCCGAGCCGTGTCTGCGACCTACACCACAGCTCACGGCAACGCCGGATTCTTAACCCGCTGAGCGGAGCCAGGGATCGAACTCACAACGTCAAGGTTCCTACTCGGATTCTTTAACCACTGAGCCACGACGGGAACTCCAGGGGGGCAAACTTCTTAATCTCTCTGTGCCTCAGCTTTTTCTTCTATGAAATGGAGACAAGAATCGTGCTATTAGTCCTGGGATGGTTGAGAGGAAAAGGAAAAACTAAAGGCCATTGCTATGGCTCTATGAATAGCTTGTCAGAAAGCTCAAGCATTGGAGTCCCATTGCTGAGACTGGTCTCCGCTTGCCTAAACTCGGTCAATTTTAATCCCACGCCCCTGTGACACGCCCCTGTCGACGGTCTCCAAGGCAACGTCAAACAGTTTCCTCTCTTAGGGATTCCTTTGCAGTTAGCAGACATGATCGCTCCCTTTCTTTTTCTTTCCTCACCTGAGGACTCCACTGAGCGCCGCAGGAGCTTCCCGAGGAGCTCCCCACGGTCATCTCCTCAGCTGGGCAGAGACAGAAGCGTGGAAGAGACAGTGGCGTGACAGCTGCTGTAGCTGCCCTAGCTACGCAGGTCAGGTTCCGCCGCTGATTGGCTTCCAGGCAGATACACGAAATGGTCCCTTTCCTCGGCAGGCAAGGTTCATCTTCTGATTGGCTTATTCTCTAGGTAAGTTCTACTTCCGGTTTAGAGGTGGAGGTTAAAGCAGCTAGTGACTGGAGGGCTCTGCTCCGGAAGTGCTCCCGGAGGCGGGCCTAGCGGGGCGCCAAATACGGCGCAAGTCAGCACCATGGCTGCCCGGCTGGCTGGCAGCCGATCGGGGACTGTTCTTGCTGCTGCCCAGAGAGGCCCGCTAGTTTCCTGTCGGAGGTGGGCCGGCGCCACGGCTGACACCGTGTACGATGTTGTGGTGTCGGGTGGAGGCATGGTGGGCTCCGCTATGGCCTGTGCCTTGGGTAAGCGCATCTCTAGACCGGTAGTGGCGGGGAGCGGGGCCCGGGGCCGGGAGGAACGGTGAGAACCGTGGGAGCCCTGGCACTCTTTGCCCAGAGTCTGAGAGTTATGTATCTTGTGGTCCATTCCCTGCCCAGAGGAGCCCCAAGGCCTTGGGGCAAGCGTTTGTTCCTTCAGGATGTCAAAGGGTCAAAAGTGGGAGGGAACAGTAGGAGTTCTTCCAAGGCGTGGGGAAACAGACTTGCCCAGGGTTTTTTAGTTCTGGACACCGTTGAAAGGAAGCAGGCATTGCCTATTGAGCTAGGCGGGTTTGTGTTGGTTTTTAAACAGCTTCATTGAGGCGTTCCCATGGTGGCTCAGTGGAAATGAATCTGACTAGTGAGGAAGATGCAGGTTTCATCCTTGGCCTCACTCAGTGGGTTAAGGATCCAGCGTTGCCCTGAGCGGTGGTCTAGGTTGCAGACTCCTGTGGGATCTACATTGCTGTGGCTGTGGTGTAGGCCGGCAGCTACAGCTCCAACTATACCCCTAGCCCGAATTTGATGATTTTTAGTATATTCACAGAATTGTGCAGCCATCGCCACAATAAATTTTAAAGTATTTTTATCATCTCCAAAAGGAATCCAAACTCCTTAATGGTCACTGTCCACGTCCCCCCTAGGCAACTGCTCGTGTACTTTCCGCCTCTATATATTTGCTTTTTTGGGACATTTCCATATACATGGAATCTACTTAATGTTTTTGATTTTCACGCAGGTTGTAGCTTGTGCTTCATTCCTTTTTACAAGCTTAATATTTTGTGTGGATATAGCACATTTTATTTATTCATTCATCAGTTTTGGACGGTAGCAAGTAATGCTACTATCATTTTGTGTATAAGCTTTTGTGTACACTCCTATTCCTAGGAGTGGATTTGCTAGGTCACAGTAAACTCTGTTTAACCTTTTGAAGATCAGCCAGTGTTCCAAAGTGGCTGCCCATGTAAAATACATTTCCACCAACAATATATGACCAATATAATTTCTCCACATCCTGGATAGCAATGTTAGTATCTTTTTGTTACTAGTTATACTAGGGAGTGTGAAGTGCTCTCTCCTGGTTCTTTCCTTTGTTCATTGTTTTGTTTTGTTTTCTTCCTTCCTTCCTTCCTTCCTTTCTCTATCCATCCATCCATCCAGCACTGCAGCATATGGAAGTTCCTAGGGATCAAACCTGGGCCTCTGCAGTGCCAACGCTGGATAATTAACCTGCTCTGCCACAAGGGACCTCCAGCTATCTCCTGCTTTTAATTTGCATTTCCCTAATGACTAATGATGTTGAATATCTTTTCAGGTTTATCTGTCATTTGTATATCTTCTTTAGAGAGGTATTCAGAGCCTCTGCCCATTTTTAAATTGGCTATTTTTCCTTTTATTATTTACTTTTTAAGAGGTTTTTTTTTTAATATATTCTGGGTATAAGCCCCTTATCAGATAAATGATTTGCAAATATTGTCTCCCATTTTGTGGGTTGTTTTTTTCACTTTTTTTAAAAAATGCCATTTGCAGCAACATGGATGGAACTGGAGAATCTCATACTGAGTGAAATGAGCCAGAAAGACAAAGACAAATACCATATGATATCACTTATAACTGGAATCTAATATCCAGCACAAATGAACATCTCCTCAGAAAAGAAAATCATGGACTTGGAGAAAAGACTTGTGGCTGCCTGATGGGAGGGGGAGGGAGTGGGAGGGATCGGGAGCTTGGGCTTATCAGACACAACTTAGAATAGATTTACAAGGAGATCCTGCTGAATAGCATTGAGAACTTTGTCTAGATACTCATGTTGCAACAGAAGAAAGGGTGGGGGAAAAAATGTAATTGTAATGTATACATGTAAGGATAACTTGATCCCCTTGCTGTACAGTGGGGGGAAAAAAAAAAAATTTGAGGAGTTCTCTCCTGACACAGCAAGTTAAGGATCTGGTGGTGCCACTGCAGTGGTTCAGGTTGTTGCTGTGGCACAAGTTCCATCCTTGGCCCAGGAACTTCTGCATGATTTGGGTGCAGCCAAAAAAAAAAAGAAAAAGAAATAGATAAAAATTAAAAATTGAAAAATAGTTGATTTACAATGTTGTATTACTTTCAGGTGTATAGCCAAGTGATTCCGTTTTATATATATATATTCTTTCCCCTTATAGATTATTACAAAATATTGACTCTAGTTTCCTGTGCTATGCAATAGGTTTTTTTTGCTTTTTTTTGTGCTGACTGCACTTGTGGCATATGGAAGTTCCCAGGCTAGGAGTTGAATCCGAGCTGTGTCTGAGACCTGCAACACAGCTCATGGCAACACCGGATCCTTAACCCACTGAGCAAGGCCAGGGATTGAACCTGCATCTTCATGGGTACTGGTTGTTTGTAACCCGCTGAGCCACAATAGGAACTCCCGAATTTTGCTTCTTAAGTACATTTTTCTATTGAACAGGATTTGTAATTTTTAGGGACTTAATACTTTGAAGATTGTAAATATCTAGTATCTAAATACAACAACCTTCCTTTCTTCATTCTTCCTTTCTAGGGCATTCTTTTAGCTCACTCTGGGTTTTGCCATTTTTTTGCTTCTTTGCACATGGCAAGTGTTGGGCTGTCTGGAGAGGCCTTACCACCATGGGCAGGGTGGTTTGCATGACTGAAACGGCGTATGTTAACTGCTTACATGGTGTTTCTTTTTTATTTGCCCTGTAAGAAATTTGAATCCAAGGGGCTGAGGAATTAGTTAATCTGTTGCTTCTCTTAGAAATGAGAAAAAAATATATGCCGATTTTCCTAAAATGATATAACATTTTCTTTTTTTGTTTTAGGACATGATATTCACTTTGGTGACAAGAAAATTCTGTTGCTAGAAGCAGGTCCAAAGAAAGTATTGGGGAAATTACCAGAAACTTACAGCAACAGGGTCAGCTCCATTTCCCCTGGCTCTGCAACCCTTCTCAGTAGTGAGTAAAAGCTTCTCTGTCATAGAATCAGTCTCCTGTCTCTTGACTTTGCAGTGTGTCCCATGGTACAAAGTCACCAGAGTATCTGGCCAGGAGGGAGCTCACTGAGGTGGGTGGGGGAGAGGAGTGGGGTTGGTAGTCTCGTGCATAGTTGAAGATGAGGCCCCTGGAATTGCTCCTGCGTCAACTCTCAATCCTGAGGAAGGCATACGTGGGACAAGTAGGTCCATGTGGACTTCATTTGTGATGTTGGGTCATTATGAATTGGTGGCATTGAAACTATATGAACTGATTCTGACCATTCACTTCTAGCAGCAGCATATTCTTCAGTTCCAGAGTTAGTCCTCTAGGGGGCTGGGGAGCCTGAATGCTAAATGCTTTTAGGGTGTGGATGGATGTGTGCACATGGAACCAGTTAGCAAGTTGTCTCAGATCTCCCCTAGGGCCATCCTGTCTAGAACCTCCCCATCTAAAATTAGATTCTTGCATCACTCTCTAGCCCTTTATTTTTCTTCATGACACTTAACTACCTGACATTTTACTATGAAAAACATTTTTTCTTTATTACCTATTTCTCCAACTAGAATGTCAGCTGCTAAAGGCAGGGATTTGTCTGTTTGGTTTCTCACTTTATGCTCAGTACCTAGAAGTGTATCTGGCACATAGTAGGTGCTCAATAAATATTTCCTCAATGAATTGTTTAGTGCTGTAGAGTTTTTTTTAAAAAAGGTCTTTATTCAGGGAGTTTGTAACCTCAATAGAATGATGAAGAAAAATTATATGGATTTGGTTTCCTTTTTTATTTCCCCCACTTTAACATGATTTGACATTTGATCCTGAAAGCTGGATCCTTTTCATCCTCTGTAATCTGAACTGGGGAACAGAGTAGCTTAGCTCCTAGCATTAAACAGGATAGAAGCGGAGAGTGTTTTTCTGTTGTTGGAGACCAGTGACAACCACCTCTGACTGGAGGGACAAAGGGGAGCCCAGGAGGGATGCGGGTCCCACGGGGTTGCTCTAGTCTATATGCAGATCCTTTCTTTTGTAGGTTTTGGTGCCTGGGACCACATCTGCAACATGAGATACAGAGCCTTTCGGCGAATGCAGGTGCCTCCTTTATCACGTTTGGCAAGATATCATGGTCGGTTTTGTGTTAGGATATTGGAGTTCACATTCTCCAGGTTTTCTGTGACTGTGGGAAGAAATCAGTTTACACTCAGTCTAAGGAGATGGAAAAGCATTCCCAAGAGAATTTGCTTTTCACCTTCTATCTCCTGGCAGAGGGACTGGCCAATTGTGATTTTTCTCCTTCACTCACTTGGGAAAGCAACACTTGATTTCCAACTGGAGTAGTGTTTCCTTTTCCTTGGGTTGTAATACAGACCTCCCCTTTGTGTTTCTAGGTGTGGGATGCCTGCTCCGAGGCCCTGATCATGTTTGACAAGGATAATTTAGATGACATGGGCTATATCGTGGAGAATGATGTCATCATGCAGGCCCTCACGAAGCAGCTGGAGGCTGTGTCAGGTGAGGCACTTCCTGACTTCCATTCTGTTTACTTTCTGGAAGGTGCATTATTCTGGGACTTACTGAAAGGATTCCTTCTGCAGATACTGATGTCCACCATAAAGAACCCTCTGATGGTTATCTCGGAGTTGTTCCTTTTTTTTTGTTTTTGGTGTTTTTTTGTTTTTTGTCTTTTCTAGGGCCACGCTCAGGGCATATGGAGGTTCCCAGGTTAGGGGTATAATCAGAGCTGTAGCCTTGGAATCCGAGCTGTGTCTGTGACCTACACTACAGCTCACGGCAGTGCTGGGTCCTTAACCCACTGAGCGAGGCCAGGGATCAAACCCGCAACCTCATGGTTCCTAGTTGGATTTGTTTCTGCTGTGCCTCGACGGGAACTCCTCTTTTACCCATTTTAAAGCTAGATTTTTTTGTCTTTAGTTTTAAGAGTTCTTTATATGTTCTGGATATAAATTCCCTATATTTATGATTTATAAATATTTCGGGGTTCTGGAGAGAGGAATTGGAAGCAACTTAAATGCTTTTTCATTTGGGATAATAGTTCATCCCTTCCATGTAGCTTTTTTTTTTTTTTTTTTTGTCTTTTGAGGACCGTACCTGCGGCTTATGAAGGTTCCTAGTTCCCAGGCTAGGGGTTTACTTGGATCTGTAGCTGCCAGCCTACACCACAGCAACATGGGATCCAAGCCACGTCTGTGACCTACACCACAGCTCACAGCAGTGCTGGATCCTTAACCCACTGAGCAAGGCCAGGGATCAAACCCACAACCCACTGATCAAGGCCAGGGATTGAATCCTTGTCCTCATGGATACTAATTGGGTCTGTTTCCACTGAGCCACAACGGGAACTTCCATGTAGCTTTTTTTAAATATAATTTTTTTATTAAAGTATAGTTGGTTTACAGTGTTCCAATTTCTCCTGTATAGCAAAGTGATTACCTCATACACATCCATGTAGCTTTTAAAGATAATTTAGATCTGGAGTTCCCATTGTGGCGCAGTGGTTAACGAATCCGACTAGGAACCATGAGGTTGCAGGTTCAATCCCTGGCCTCGCTCAGTGGGTTAAGGATCTGGCATTGCCGTGAGCAGTGGTGTAGGTCGCAGATGCAGCTCAAATCCCGCCTTGCTGTGGCTCTGCTGTAGGCTGGTGGGTACAGCTCCGATTGGACCCCTAGCCTGGGAACCTCCATATGCCACGGGAGTGGCCCTAGAAAAGGCAAAAAGACAAAAATAAAAAAAGATAATTTAGATCTAATAGTCATTTAGAAGCATGTCCCAGGAGTTTCCTTGTGGCATAGTGGGTTAACAATCTGGTGTTGTCACTGCAGTGGCTCAGGTTGCTGCTGCTTTGATCCCTGGCCTGGGAATTCCCACATGCCTCAGGTGAGGCCAAAAAAAAAAAAAAGTCCCATAATGTATTGGTAGAAAAAAAAAAGTATGTGTCATATAATCCCACTTGTGTGTGAGTCTATGTTGGGGGTGGGCAGTGTGCATATATACCGTCTGGAAAGCTATACAGTAAAGCCTTAGGTGTGGCTGCCTCTGAGTGGTATATTAAAGGTGATTTTTCTCCAACTTAAACCTTTGTTGTTCAGACTTTTACAGTAAAATGACTTTGAGTGGGAAGAAAAATCTTATGAAATCTACAACTTATTTGAGTTTGTGGTATTCCCCACCGTGTTTGCTCTGAAAGCACATGTGGGTTCATTTAGATGTAGAGCGAAACTAGAGGAGCAGGCACTTGAAGACAAGCAAGTGCCCAGGACAGGTGCTAATTCAGAGGCTCCTCTCCCCTCCGTGATGCATCCCTGTGGCCTCTGTCATTCACCAGCTCTTAGAGCGTAGCATTGACCACATGAATTATTTTGTAGATCTTTGCTTTTGTCATTTAGGAGTAAATGATAAGATAATGATATGCTCTCCTCGGGACTTTGCTTGAATTAGGTATTTAGTTCTTTTCTCAGCCTGTGTGGCCCAACTGTCTAATGTTTGTTTTTTTCTCTTCTGACCTCCCTAGACCGAGTGACCGTTCTCTACAAGAGCAAAGCAGTCAGCTATACCTGGCCTTACCCATTTTCCATGGCAGACTCCAGCCCTTGGGTTCATATTACCCTAGGTGATGGCAGCACCCTCCAGACCAAATTGTTGGTAGTTGAAGATTCTTATTTTGCCAGGGGTGTTGCATAGCCACATGTTATTAGAGTCTAGCATCTCTGCTAATTTTAGAGCTAAGCTCTAGTTGAAGTTTTGTTTTTCCTTTTTTTTTTTTTTTGGCCACGCTCGCAGCATACAGAAGTATGCCAAGAATTGAACCCTTACCACATCGGTGACCCAAGCCACAACTGTGACAGTGCTGGGAACCTTAACCCACTGCGCCACCAGAGAACTCCCCATGTTGTTGAAGTTAATTTTAGGCCAAGCTTTTGGTTATAAGGATCAGTACTCACTCAGACCAGCTCAAGTTAAGATGGTTCTGTGGTAAACCCTGTACAGGAAGCAATCTCCTGGGCCATCGCAGGTCTTGAAATAAAGGATAGCTGGCCTTACAGGGACAGGAACCAGAGTGTCAGAAACTGAGGCTGTTCTTTCCCTTTCGGGAGTCCTGTGTCACTCATCGCCTTGCATCTGCCATTTGTTTCTTCTCATCAGCTTCCCCCTTTAACATGTCAGCCATTCCTAGCTTAACCATCAGGACTGTTAGCTCTAGTGCCTGCCTAATTGCTTACTAGTTCAAATATCAAGACACTCAGGCTGAGTTTAACCTCGGGCTGGCAGCTCTTGAGTCAGATGTCCAGCTTTGGACTATTAGCTGAGGCTGGGATCACATAGGTAGGGCTTCCCCTCTAGGGCCTATGGGCGAGACAGGCGTGATAAAGGGTTGCAGCATTTGGAACTAGAGAAAACTTTTAGAAGGCAGAGACAAACTTCTGGAACAGTTTCATTTATTAAGCATTTGTAAGACTTAGCAGGCTCTTGTCTCCATGCAGATTGGTGCTGATGGTCACAACTCAGGAGTACGGCAGGCTGCTGGAATCCGGGGTGTTAGCTGGAACTATGACCAGTCCGCTGTTGTGGCTACTCTGCATTTATCAGAGGTAAGATCCCGAGCCTGCCATTGGGGGGCCCGGTTCGTACGAGGTACTTGTCACAAGAACTTTTCTTTTGCTGTCGCAGCCCACGGAAAACAATGTAGCTTGGCAGAGATTTCTTCCGTCTGGGCCCATTGCTCTGCTCCCGGTAAGAAGTCCTGGCTAGTCTGCTTGGACGTGTCAAGTCATCTTCTTTTAGAACTTCACTTTCAGCCTTTTTCTGGTTTCAAGGGAATATGCCCGGGCTGGCTTTGTCTCCCCTTCTTACCTTCCTGCATGCTTGAGCGCTCGCACGATGTTTTAGCCCTTGGTACTAATGTTCTTTTGACACAGCTCTCGGACACTTTGAGTTCCTTGGTTTGGTCCACATCCCATGAACACGCAGCAGAGCTGGTCAGTATGGATGAGGAAAAGTTTGTGGATGCCATTAACTCTGCCTTTGTGAGTATCACCAGCCGATGGTGTGTTGCACGGGTAGATACAGAAAGGTGGTTTTGAGTAAGAAGAAAGGACTAACCAACCAGCTGCTCCTTTAAACCTGGGACACTTGACCTGGATTATGTGAAGGGGATTCAAGAAATGTAAAAGAATAGAAATTAATTTATGTGCTCTTCTGAGGGTTGTGGGCCGCTATTAAGCTGACTGAAATAGCTGCCTAGGTGGTAGGGCCTTTTTTAAAGCTATGATACTTGGATAATTTTGAGCCGCTCTACTAGATCCCAAGTACCTGAACCTTTGCAGCCTGATTCATTAGAAGTGTTCCTGGGTGGGGGGAGTGAGGGGTGACTGAGCACATTTCAGTGGGGAGCTTAAGAGTGAGCTTTGTAGACAGACATGGGTTCAATATTAGTTAGTCTCCTGAAAAATGGAAGTAGCATCACGAACCTTTCAGAGTTTAACAATAATAAAAAAGTCTAAAGACTCAAAATGAGAAAATTTATATAAAATGCTTGCAACATACCTAGTACATTATGGGTACTCACTGTAGTTATTCTGGAGTAGACACAGCCTTTAGATTAATAGACACCAATATTTTGGGACCTTAAATGCCACATTATCTAAATTCACTAATAATAATCAGTAACATTTATTGAGCACTTGCAGTTTGCCAGGTACTGGTGAAGGATTTTTATATCTATTCACATACTTAATCGGTGCACAGTTGAGGTAGGTACTATATGCTGCTCAGTTAGCGATAGGTCCCTTGCCTGAGGTCATACAGCTCTTGGCAGAGCTGGGTTCTGAAATTAGGCTGGCCCTCAAACCCATGCTTTTAAGCACCAAACTACTGCCTCGCTGAGGACTTCACAGCGGTTTACAGTGAAGAATTTAAGCTCCACTGCTCTGTAGTAGCAAGAATAAAAGGAACTGAACATACTGAAGTGGCTTCCAAGATAAATAGGGACCCTCTGGGTCATTGTACATTCCCGGCACAGGTCTTTGCAGTACATTCGTTCAGCAAGACTTATGAGTGCTTCTCTGTAGAAGGCTCCAGAGGTAGACAGATGAGACACAGTCCCTGCTTTCAGGAAGCTCAGTCAAGGGAGGGAGAAAGATACAGAAATGACAGTTTGGAACAGTGGTAGAAGTAGGCATGGGATACGGTGGGAGCAGGGAGGAGGGTTTGGCGACAGCTTCTGGATGCTCGGAGGTGTAATCCTGGCGAGCTGGTGGTGGGAAGACATTCTAAACAGAGGAGAGCGCAGAGGCAAGAGGTTAGAAAGAGCTGCTTTGTGGCAGACACATCTTTCTGAGGGTAGGACTGGTGGGGGTGACACACAGAGGTAGGCAGGGGCAGGTCATGAGCAGTCTGGCTTCATCCTAACGCCTGTGGGAAGTGATGGGAAGTGTGTTTATGTTTGGCTCAAAGGGCTCGTCACTTGTGGTCTGGATCAGTTTAGGCATGTTGGGTACCATTACCTGTGGCTGTGGTTATAAAGGGTTGCTCTGTTGAACTTTTAATTTCCTGGTCACTGATGAAATTTCACTTGTTTTGTGGCCGCCACTCAGTGGAGTGACGCTAACCACACAGACCTCGTCGACTCAGCTGGCTCCGTGCTGCACTATGTGGTTTCCATTCTGAAGCCCACTAAGGTCTCAGCTCGCCAGCTGCCCCCAAGTGTAGCCAAGGTGGATGCCAAAAGCCGGGTACTGTTTCCTCTTGGGTTGGGACACGCTGCTGAGTACGTCCGGCCTCGGCTGGCACTCATTGGGTAAGATAATAACAAAGCAGGACTGCTCCCCTTTTACTCTGCACTGGAGGCTGCACCTGAACTGTGCTTTGTCCTTAGGGATGCCGCCCACAGAGTCCACCCACTTGCAGGACAAGGTGTCAACATGGGCTTTGGGGATATCTCCAGCTTGGTCCATCACCTCAGAACTGCAGCCTTCAATGGGAAAGACTTAGGTAGGGATTCAGGCACCTTGGAAAGGTTTCCCAAGGTCATTTAATAAGGGAAGATCATGAACGTGGCCCTCAGGAGCCAAGTGTAATGGCCGTGAATGTATCTAGTTTGCTAGGAAAGAAGACGTCACTACTCAGTTGGGGATTGAACCTCTCCTCTTCTCTCCAGGCTCCATGAGCCACCTCACAGGTTATGAAACAGACAGACAACGTCACAACACTGCTCTTCTGGCTGCTACTGACCTACTCAAAAGGCTCTATTCCACCAGTGCCACCCCACTTGTGCTGCTCAGGACGTGGGGCTTGCAAGCTACAAATGCAGTATCTCCACTCAAAGTAAGAGTGCCCCCAGCTCTGCCAGAGTCTTGCTCACTGAGAAATGACTTTGTCAATGAGTCTTAATTTCTTTGAATTTTCTTGGCTATAAAATTACCGTCTTTATCTGAATACCTTCCCCAGTAGTTATGAGCAAAAGAAATGTCTGCTGGGCTTGCTGGTACTAGGGCCCACACCTAAGCAATAACTGTGTAAGAAGGGCTTGAAATAGCAACTACGGACTTTTAAAGATAAAGATGCTTAACTCAGACTTCCCGTCGTGGCGCAGTGGAAACGAATCCGACTAGGAACCATGAGGTTTGCAGGTTCCATCCCTGGCCTCGCTCAGTGGGTTAAGGATCCGGCGTGGCTGTGGTGTAGGCCAACAGCTGTAGCTCCGATTAGACCCCTAGCCTGGGAACTTCCATATGCCATGG
This sequence comes from Phacochoerus africanus, assembly GCF_016906955.1. Classification (NCBI taxonomy): domain Eukaryota; kingdom Metazoa; phylum Chordata; class Mammalia; order Artiodactyla; family Suidae; genus Phacochoerus; species Phacochoerus africanus. Next base: position 99,875,687 of record NC_062552.1, read on the forward strand.
GTGTGGCCCTCTAAAAGACCAAAAAAAAAAAAAAAAGATGCTTAACTCCTTTTGTTGCTTGCCCTTTCCATTAAAAGACACTTTGGAGGTACACTTGGGAGAAGCTATCTGGGAATTTTACTGAGTTTTTTGCTTACATCACTTTAGATATTTTAAAGTGTTCTCTTCACCTGCCCTCATGCTTTAAGGGGTCGAGTATCACTTTTTTTCATTTTTCCCCAGGAGCAGATTATGGCCTTTGCAAGCAAATGAATGCTCTTCTTCCGGAGATTCTGAACATCTTTTCCCAAGACCATCACATATTTTCAGGATTTAATTTAATAAATTTACTTTACATTAGAATGTCAGTCTTGGAGTTCCCATATGGCACAGTGGAAACAAATCTGACTAGGAATCATGAGGTTTTGGGTTCGATTCCTGGCCTCGCTCAGTGGGTTAAGGATCTGGTGTTTCCATGAGTTGTAGTGTAGGTCGAAGACATGGTTCAGATCCTGCGTTGCTGTGGTGTAGGCCAGCAGTTGTAGCTCCAATTTGACCCCTAGCCTGGGAACCTCCATATGCCGCAAGTATGACCCTAAAAAGCAAAAAAAAAGTCATTCTTTTTTTTTTCTCCTCTGCTTAATGGACCTATATAGTCCAAATAATGAGTGGTGATTTGCTGTGAGACAGGCATAAAAACCAAGCCAAAGAAAAAATCACAAAGGAAGACTATGATTTTGTTGAAAAAACGTTTTATTACTAAATCAAAAATTGCGGAGTTCCTGTTGTGGCGCAGTGGTTAACGAATCCGACTAGGAACCATGAGGTTGCGGGTTCGGTCCCTGCCCTTGTTCAGTGGGTTAACGATCCGGCGTTGCCGTGAGCTGTGGTGTAGGTTGCAGACGCGGCTCGGATCCTGCGTTGCTGTGGCTCTGGCGTAGGCCGGTGGCTACAGCTCCGATTCGACCCCTGGCCTGGGAACCTCCATATGCCGCGGGTGCGGCCCAAGAAATAGCAACAACAACAACAACGACAAAAAAAAAAAAAAATTGCTAAGGTGCTGTCTCATTCATTTTCACTTATTAGCAGTCCTTTCCAAAGAGAAGTTATACAGTTTATTTTTTTAAATGCTGGTTGTAAATTTATACAGTTGTTTTTGATAAAGTATTAGAAAGTCAATTGATGCATTTTTGTTAGAATTGCTATTTTAAAATAACATTAAAATGCAAATTAAACATAAATTGCTTTAACCTCTGTCACACTTGACCTGAAAAGAAAACCAGATCTTAAAATGCTAGGTATTACTTTGTCATTGCAGCACCATATTTCAGTTTTAATTATGGTTCTTCCATTGTGGGCACCATTGTCTGTTCATTAATAAAACAATAAATTTCATTGCACAGGTTTAAAGACCTCAGAAACCAAGTCAAAAGAAAAATTCTGATTAGCAGCAAATTGTTGAGGTGGGCAGGGGGTTGTTTTGCTATGCATTTTTGAAGCGCTTACCTCATACATAGTACCAGAGATTTCACTTGAAGAGATATGGGATCCATCAGATTTCAATACTATAAAGAACATCTTGCCCAGAAGTCTGACTTGAAGACGAAAAGGAGAAGGTAACAGTTTGCTTCTGAACCAAGCTAAGCTACTCTTGGGAAATATTTTTGAAGGAATGGGAAATTTGTTATTGCACAGGAGCTTTTCAGGTAACTGGGAAATTTATGAGACACTAGAGTAAAAAGGTGTGAATGTCACAAACCTTTGTTCTCAGGAAAACTGTGCCCATAATGAAAGATGGCAGCCACTGGGAAAAGCTGTGTTGACCCCTGGCAGAGCCCAGAAAGGTCGCTGAAGGGGAAAAGGTCATCTTTCATAAAGAATGGAAAGGTAGCCCAGGTTAGAACATGGGGCGCTTCAAAAGCACGTGAACAAAATTGGGTAAGACATGAAGAATTTTAAGGCACACCTTGCAAAGACCTCCATAACTGACAGGATGTTTTTCTGATGATAATGATATCAAACAACACACACACACCCCCTATGTGCCGGGCCATGTCCTAAGTATTGGAAATACAGACCACAGTTATAGAAAGGAAACTTAGCCACCAATATTAGCTCCTACAGAAGCTCTTAATGAGAGGCCCCAAAAGGTACAGCAAGGGCAGAAAGAACATTATAGACAGTTTTTTTGTTTTTAAGAAAAATTTTCATTCCAAATTGCTCCTAAAATGGATAAGATAGTTAAAGGTAGTTAATTCTATAAATAGTATAATTCTCCAAATATTATAATCAAGATTATCAGAAAATAGGTAGATACATTTCTGGAGTTACAATGCATCTACCCAAGAGTTCCGAAAAGTATTTGGGATGACTGAAATAGTCTGCTGAACAGTATGTGGCCTTTGTGAGAAAAGCTTCAGAGACAAGCTGTGCTAATACAGACCAGGCAGTCTTACCTCTCTGGACTGATCAAGCTGGAGTAGTCTCTAGTGAACACAGTTTATCTCTTGGGAAAACAACTTGGTTTCTAATAGGAAATGCTCTCCCCCTAATCCTGTGGAACAAAATTTTGTGTATGACGACTGGTTCTAACACCTGACATTTCAGACAAAGATGGGAAGGGTCTAGGAGTCATGTGGTGGGACTGGGGAGGAGCTTTCTTCAAAAAACTGAAAGGCCTGTGCAAGGATTAGAGCAGAATCAAGATACTAAGAAGATATGTAGATTTCAGCTCAATATAAGGAGGGATTTTTTTTTTTTTTTTTTGGTCATCAGTGCAATCCCAAAGCAGAATGAGTTGTCTGAAAACATACCTTGACAGAAGCTGAGTGAAAATCAGAAGTGTTAAGGGAATTCTGCAATGTTCTACCCATTGGATTATATGCTTAGGCTGTTTCCAACTCTAAAGATTTTTATTTCATTATGCATTTTTGGGGGAAGAAGCAATATGTATAAAGGTGACCTCGGTAATAATTAAAAGTGTGAAGAATGAAAAAATTCCACATAGAACTAAAAAACTAAAGTTCGGGGGATGAGGATATAGAAATTTGCCTAATCACTTGCACATCTCAGATGTTAAATATTTATTGACTCAATGGAATACCTTTTAAAATAAGGTTCCCTGGAGTTCCTGTTGTGGCTCAGCGGAAATGAACCCGACTAGCATCCATGAGGACGTGGGTTCAATCCCTGTCCTTGCTCAGTGGGTTAAGGATCTGGTGTTGCCGTGAGCTGTGGTGTAGGTTGCATACTCAGCTTGGATCTAGCATTGCTGTGGTGTAAGCCGGCATCTATAGCTCTGATTTGACCCCTAGCCTGGGAACTTCCATATGGGTGCGGCCCTATAAAGAAAAGTCTACGGTGAAAGCTACAAATCTGGGGAGATGCAACTCCGCTGGAAAGAAGTTGGAGGTAAAGAGCCAAGGCAAAAGAGCCAGACCAGAAGAAGATCTTTCAAGTCCAAGAGCACTGGAGTTGGTAGACAAGAAGAAGGGATGGTCATGTGGGAAAGTGCAAGATATGAATTTTAGGGGAAATAATTCACAGAATCGAGCTCTGAATATTCACTCAGTGAGAATCCACTCACTGATGTGGGCCAAAATGGCCAACCAAGTCCAATGTTAGGATTCAAGAAGGGTATCAGAAACCCTGGAACTGGACAAGTATTGCAGAGGATGCTAGCTAAAGTGATCAGGGGCCAAGGCAGGAACAGTGACTGCTACAAAGAAAAGGGCAAACCAAGAGGGGCTGTTACCACAATCTAGATCCTTAAACAGCACAGCCACAGGCCTCTTACCACAGGCCAAAAGCTAGGCTGTAGATTTATTTCTTAGAAATACAAAGAAAAGTTTTGGATGACAAACACATTAGCCTGGAAGGAGGTACCGGTGCACATGCGTGTGCATGTACACAAGCATGCACACATGTGCACGTGCGTGCACTCACACACTCTCTCTCCTATAAGGTTGGATATGTTCATTAATCCCAGGGTAGACTGGCAAAAAAGAAGGTGGTCTATACAGAGCAGCCACAAGCTCCCAAGACCTGTTCCTAGAAACAAAACGGCCCCTTTTCTTAAGGCTGGGACCTGCCCAGTTAGGACCTGCTCTCTGTCCTGCTGAGATTTAGGATGGCTCTCCGGTGGCTGATTGGAGCTAAAACAAAGCAGGATCACATAACTTCAGATAATGGGTTTTTCTCTCTCTCTCTCTTTGAATAGCAAATGGAAAGCAAAACCAGGTATTTTTTCTTTCTTTGTTAGGGTAGGTGGGTGGAGACAAATGTAGGACAGAGCAATATGTAGGGAAGAAAAAAATGCTTGTGTGGGTCATGGAACTGCAATCAGCTTAGTTTAACATGTAAGAATAAAATTAAAATGTCCAAAGGAATGAGGCACTAAAAGGGTTGAAATGAGATTTTTCTTTGGTTCCCAGGGTTCCATCCCTGAGTTTTCCAAGGTTCCATTCCAAAAGAGTTCCTTTGGGCTCGCTGTGACACACAAGGAATCTCACAGATTTAGACTCTGGTACCAGCTGTGCACGAATAGTGGTTAGGAGACAGTTCACATTAGGTGTGTAAAATTATTTAAACCCAAATCTCTAGACTCAAGGGCAAGACTTGCCTTCAAAAGCCTCTTCTTACTGATGAAACCAGCTGCTGGGCTTCAGTCTAGGCTGAACCCAGACTAGCTCTCAACATGACTGAGTCCTCTCCTCTTTCTGTCTCCCTTTAAAAAGGTTGTTGGCAGATGCAGGCTTTGGAGGAAGGGCTTGGCCTTAGTGGGAGATGCCCAGAGACTGTAGCAGGTGGAAGGTGGCCCCCAAGGCCCAGCCTGTCTCTATGTTGTTCACTTTCTTTGTCAGCTGTTGGCAAGGAGAAAAAAAATCTTCACATTTCCATTCAATTTTCAACTTTAGCAAGCACAAAACGGGCAGGTCATATCTGCAAAGGTCATCTGCGTGGCCAAACCGAAGCAGAATCGAGAGTGGCCAGTCTCTGGAGGCTTCCCCAAATTTTGCCCCTGCCATTGCCTCTACACCTGCTAATATGATCCCTGAATCTTCTGGCCCAGAAGTGTCTCAGCCCAGGACTTCTAGACAGGACCTTTCAGGCACACAGACTTTTTAATGCTTTCCCTAATCCTGAAACTAAATGTAACAGGAGTTAGTTAGGAATAGATTCAGAGGTAGGAAAGAACATCTAAGCTTCTCAATTCATACTCTGTAGCATCTGCACCTTCTTAAGCACTAGTTAATAATCAACCAAGGGATATGAGGCATTCTAGGCCAGGTTATGCCTCAACTAGTTTAGAGACCTTGGGCAAAAGTTTAGACATTCCTCAACTATGTAACAGGGGATTAGATTAGTGTTTATCAAATTTTTTTCTTCAGGATCCTAGAGGTTTCCTGGAAGTGCTTCAAAGGAGAAGGGGAGGCAAAATGGTGAAGGAGTTCTAGGCCCCTGCCTCTGCTTCAACCGGATGGTTCCATTTTTATCAGTGTTACTGGCATTCTGCATAAGCTACTGTTGAATATAGATGCCATCACTACCCACCCACCCACACATAGGTTTGCAAATCAGTGGACTGGTTTTAGTCTAATACTAACTTCCTATGTCACAATTCTTCTATGTTGACCTGATGAAATCTAGTCTATAACCACTGTACCAAAACTGGGAAGAATGGCATATGAATCAATAGCTTGAGATATAGTCTGTGACACCTGAATCAAACTGAGAGTGCCTCCCTATCCCCCATCCCCAAAATGCTCTTCCTCCGTCCTCAGGACAGAACTGATAGCCTAGGGATACAGATGCCAAAGTGAAGCCATCTCTGGGCAGGGGACTGTCCAGCCCTGATTCAAATTCTGCCGCCACTGAAATAAAGACTAAAAGGATGCCAAAGTGGAAATGGCAGAAAATTGTCCTTAAATGGACATTTTTGTTGATACTTATTATTATTGAGGAAGTTAACTTAGTATGTACTGAGGGCTTAGGATGACCTCTGTTATCCACAAATCCATCTCCAGCTGGTGTGAAATGCCTACACTAACAATTATACCAATATATATATTTTTTTTGTCTTTTTGCTATTTCTTGGGCCGCTCCCACGGCATATGGAGGTTCCCAGGCTAGGGGTCCAATCGGAGCTGTAGCCACCGGCCTACGCCAGAGCCACAGCAACGCGGGATCCGAGCCGCATCTGCAACCTACACCACAGCTCACGGCAACGCCGGATCGTTAACCCACTGAGCAAGGGCAGGGACCGAAACCGCAACCTCATGGTTCCTAGTCAGATTCGTTAACCACTGCGCCATGACGGGAACTCCACAATTATACCAATATTAACAACTTACTATGTGCCAGGCATTATACTTTATCTCAATTGTCATAGCCCCATTCAATAAGTACTCTAAGGTTTCTTATGTTTTAAATGAGGAACCTAGGAGTTTCCATCATGGCTCAGTGGTTAACGAATCTGACTAGGAACCACGAGGTTGCGGGTTTGATCCCTGGCCTCGCTCAGTGGGTTAAGGATCCAGCATTGCTGTGAGCTGTGGTGTAGGTCGCAGATGCGGCTTGGATCTGGCGTTGCTGTGGCTGTGGTGTAGGCCAGAGGCCACAGCTCCGATTCGACCCCTAGCCTGGGAACCTCCATATGCCGTGGGTGCGGCCCTAGAAAAAGACAAAAATAAATAAATAAAATAAATAAAAATGAATGAGGAACCTAAAAATTAGAGAGAGGAAGTAAATCATCTGAGGTCATCGGCTAGTAAGCTTGCTGAATCAGAACTTGAACCCAGATCTGATGGACAACAGAGCCTATGCTTAAAACACTATGCTATACTGACTCCCCTGGAAAGTAACTCTTTCGATGCCAATATTCTTGGCAGATATAACAATGCTTTAAATCCAAATACCTCTGTACAAATCAATTTATGAAATCTGTTTAACACAAGAAATGGGGCAATATGAACTATCTGGAAATGAGGAAACAGGAAGAAGTGGCATAAGAAAAGGAGAGGGTTTCAAAAACAAAGTAGTCTACTTACTTGACCCCAAAGTTCAAAGTTGCCTTGTGTCATAGCTATATTTTTGTCACATCTCCTCTAATAGACTGTGTGCTATTTGAGGATAAAGATTACATCATAATCATCTTTGTAATTATAATATACAATTATTCAATTATGGTATAGAAGATCAGAAAATATGGGATGGATGAAACTCATGTTTTTGGAATAGTTACCACAGATCAAGTTAAGAAGTCCAAGACGGACCCAAGACTCAAGAGGCACTAAATATACGAGGCACTCATAAACTATATGTGACATACTACACAAGGCATTCAATACTCAAGAAGTCTTGAATAAGCCACGCCTTGGTAATACCCTTTTGGTCCCTCCTGTCTTCTGCCAAACAAAACCATCTAATGGGCTAATGAGTGAGCTAATGCTCCTGTGCAGTGTACTTGCCCCTGTGCCCTTCCAAAGAGAGCAAGTAGCAAGTCGGTGTAATGGCCCCAGGCACCTTCTGCCCTTGTACCCCCCTGACCAAACTTCAGCTAAAGTCCTTGTCATGACATTACCAGCAGCAGAGAGGTAGGACATGTGAACCAGGATTCAGAAGTACAGCACTGCCAACCTGTGTTCACCTAGCTCATTTCTTCCCCCTTGCTTCTCAATTTAATAAACCATTTGTCTTAATTTGGGCTGCAAATCTTTCTGCTGTGACCTTTGGGACAGCTCACAGTACCTAAAGGTAATAGACAGTTGACCTTTGAACAATGTGCCAATCCCCATATAACTTTACAGTGGGCCCTCCCTATCTGCAAATTGAACTGTGTAGTACTGCGGTATTTACTCTTGAAAAGAATCCAGGTGTGAGTGGACCCAGTTCAAAGCCGTATTATCCAACGGTCAATTGTACTTAGAAGCTGCCACTGCATCAAGCTAATTTCCCACATTCCTGGTGCCTTGCGTAGTGCCTTGTCCACAGCCTTAGTAAAATGACCTCATAATTCAACCTTCAGCCACTCTGATTACTAAACAAGTTTTAACTCTTTCTTCCCAGCTCCCAAATAAGAGGACTGCTAGGTGACTCTGGCGTCCTTTCTCTTACCTGTAAGATGGTACTGCCTGCAAAGCCAAAGCCATCCTTCAGTAAGGCTGTGATGTAACTGAGATCCATGCACAGGAAAGGACTGCCTGAGGTGAAGTTTTCCAAGTTATCACATACTGGAGGTGAGAGAGAGTGGAGAACAGAACTCAAGTTTGCAGTCAACTGAGAGGTGTATGATTTTCTCTAAACAGACCAAGAATAAGCAAAGCAGAATCCTCTATCCTCCTCCCAGATTCCTGGGAGTTTCTGATGTTAGAACTGTGCACTGACAGCCTCTGCAAGACCCCAGCTTCTCAAGAACCTGCATATTTCTGATGTATCTACTCTAAGGTACATGGGTGCTAGTTTATTTGCTGTATTTCTATAACCTACTATCGGGGCTTAATTCAACTAAATCCCTTTTATATTAATGCTGGGGCTCAGTATACAAGGGAATACCAGTTAGCTCCACTTTGGAGCCACTGGGTAAGATCATTTGTTTGTTTGTTTCCTGTTTGTTTTTTTTATGGCCACACCCGAGGTATATGGAAGTTCCTTCGGGGTGGGATTGAATCTGAGCTGCACGCTGGATCCTTGATCCCACTGTGTTGGACTGGGGATTGAACCTATGCCTCTGCAGCAACCCGAGCAGCTGCAATCAGATTCTTAACCCACTGTGCCACACCAGGAACTCCTATTTGTATTTTTTGATGGGCTCTTTCAAGGAAGACTCTTGTGGCTATTTCTCATATATTTTGTATAGTTCATTAACACTGATAACACTATTTCATTTTTTCAAAAAAGTGAGAAATAAATGTTTTCACCATTTCTTCAAGGTCTCTTGTATTCTCATATTTTTCTTTGCCACTTAATGCTTTTAACCCCTGGCAAAGATAGGAAACCAGCCTTCTGAGAGACTTTCTGCTGGCTGAGCTGCATTAGGTGACTTTAAGGTCATGGATTCCCAGGCACAGCCTCACGGGCTCACCTACGATGGTTTACACTGGTGCTTACCTTCCCTTGCTTTTCTTTCAAAATCGTCAACTTTTAAAACACCGCCCTTTTCATAATCTGAAATGAAACAGAACAGTAGTTGATGTTAAAATGTCTTCAGGAAACATAAGGAAATTTATCCTAGTGATATTTATAATAATGAGAAAATAAAAATAAAACTTTCAACATCAGAGAATGGGATAAACCAACATGACTTATCACTACAATATAATCTATGCAGTTTATTTTATTTATTCATAACCTATTTATGTGATGTATATTTAACTACAGCTAAAAAAACTGGCCCATTAAAAGAGGGCCATTAGGGCGTTCCCTGGTCATCCAGTGCTTCAGATTTGGCACTTTCACCACTGCCTGGGAACTGAATTTCCACATTAAGCTGCTGCATACTGCTGCCAAAAAAAAAAAGACCAGCCACATTTCAAATGTTTTAAAACCACATGTAGCTTGGGCTACATTAACACAAATAAAAATGGGCCATTAAACACATTAGAAGATAAGAAATTCACATCTCAGGTCATGACAGAACACATATATTCTCATAGCTAAAAAAAAAAATGTATTACTGTTATGATAAGAAAAAAAGTTATAGGAGTTCCCACTGTGGCGCAATGGGATCGGCGGCCTCTCTACAGTACCAGGACGAAGGTTCAATCCCTGGCCTGCCATAGTGAGTTAAAGGATCTGGTGTTGCCCAAATTGTGGTGTACGCTGCAATTGTAGCTCGGATCTGATCCTGGCCCAGGAACTCCTATGCTTCTGGGCGGCCAAAAAGAAGAAAAAAGTTGTAAGAGGAAACATTTTGGGGAGATGGACATGTTCATTATAATGAATTTGGTGATGGTTTCGTGAGTATACAGATATGCCACAACTTAACAAACTGGACACTTTATTCATTTTTCCACTGAGCCCATGGCATGTGGAAGTTCCTGCGCCAGGGACCTAACTGGTGCCACAGCAGTGACCCGGGCCACCCACAATGACAACACTGGATCCTCGGGCCACTGAGGAACTCCCAAACTGTACACTTTAAGTATGTGCTACGTTTGAGGAGTTCCTACTGTGGCGCAAAGGGTTAAAGAATCCAGTGTTGTCTCTGCAGCGGTTCAGGTTGCTGCTGGGATGCAGATTTGATCCTCAGCCCAGTGCAGTAGGTTAAGGATCTGGCATTGCCGCAGCTGTGGTGCAGGTTGAAGCTACAGCTCAGATTCAATTCCTGGCCTGAAAATTCCCATATGCCACAAGTGTGGCCAAAAAAAAAAAAAAAAAAAAGCATTTTATGTCAATTATACCTTCATAACAAAAAAAAAATTTTTTTTTAAGCCTTCATGAGTTCCTGTTGTGGCACAGTGGAAACAAACCCAACTAGTATCCATGAAAATGCAGGTTCGATCCCTGGCCTTGATCCATGGGTTAAGGATCCCACACTGTCGTGAGCTGTGGTACATACAGGTCAAAGACGTGGCTCGGATCCTGTGTTTCTATGGCTGTGGTGTAGCCCAGCAGCTATAGCTCTGATCCAACTCCTAGTCTGGGAACTTCCATGTACTGTGGGTGCAGCTCTAAAAGCGAAAAATATAAAATAAATTTAAAAAATGAAAAATAAATACAAAAGGACCTCATGTATATTTGTTTACGCCATCTTCTAGTCTCCAAAGGTTCTAAATCATATTCACTCTTTCACCTGGGTGATTTGAGAGAAAAAGAAAAGTAGGGTGATCACCTCGACAAAGAATTTCAAATACTCCTTTTGTCCCTTTCCTTTCCCACCACAGCCTTGCCCAGTTTTCTCCCTGCACTGGCAGCTGCAGTGGACTTACCAATCATGTCTGTGTCAACAGCTCGGTCATAGTAGTAAGAGAAAGCATAGAAGGAGCTTCTCTGGACCTCATCTGGCTGATGAAGTTTTCCTTGGACCACCCTCAGCACTTCAGCGTAACAGGGCTCAAAGCCCACCTCCCCTGCTGGGGCAAAGGTGCACAGGGGCAAGGTGAGAAAGTGAGAAGCAAGCTGTGAAGTCAATGAAAGAGCAGGGGGATCAAGGTGAGCTGAGGCTCAGGACAAAGGCACATGGAGATGAGCAAGTTTCTGCAGCCTCATCACTCTGGGGGGAGGATACCTGCTTCTCTACAGCGGCTCCCCTCCCTAACCTGTGTCCACCAAAACAGCTCTAGCCAACCCTGAGCTACTGCCTAGCATTATGCTTCACAGTATTTATGAGAAGTATGCACAGGCTCACCAGATTCCCTCACTGGAAAAAAAATCAAGCTTTTTCCTTGAGTTTAAGGTCTATGCCTCTTATAAAACCTACGATCAATTATTCTTCCTATTGTCTCGATTCTAAGTTATACCGTATTTGAAATAACTAAACATTAATTGAACCTGAAACAGAGTTTCATTCTGCTGAGGACAGAGACCCTTAATACATCAACCTAGGGAAAGAAGAAGTTTCTAATGTATCTACAACTCTTGGGCAGGGAAAAGCTGAACAGAATGGTGGCTGTCTTGTTCACTGTCCCTTCACACTACTCCTTGAAGGCACAGCAACATCTTTTTGGAATTAGTTCCTGCAGAAGACAAGCTCTCTTGAGCTCTGGAAAAAAGTTCCCCATGGGATTTTTCTAGACTCCTAGTGTAAAGTAATGTCAACCACTGAAAAAAATATCACCTGCCTTCTTGGTTGCCACCATACTGGTATTTCACACCCCCAAAGATCCACTCTGCTTCCAACCATCTCGGTAGACAGGCACTTCGGAAAGTGTGTCCACCAATTCCTGTAAGAAAGCACACCACAAAGGAAGAGGCAAAGGTGTGAGAGAAGAAGGCAATCAAGAAGCCAATAAGGTTCAAAGGAATTATCAAAGTGGCTGGGCCTTAAAATCATAAGAAATTAGTTCCATGACTGCGTCCTACGACAGGAATACTTAACTCAGGGATCACAGATGGACTCCGCAGGGTTGGTGAATCCTTTGACACTACAGGCAAATTTTTGTGCATATGTCTATTTGGCAGAGGGGTCAATGGCTTTCATCACATCTCAAAGAAATCTAAAACCTACAATGGAAAAAGTTTCATCCTTTCTAAAAAAAGGAAAAAATACTGTTCTATTTAACTCATGGGTTGCTGTGAGGCTTAAATAAAATACACTGAGAATGTAAACTCTGAAATGCCATACAATCCTCACTGGAACCATGTGCCATACGAATTCAATTAAATGCAAAAATCTCTTTTGGAGTTCCAGCGGTGGCTCAGTGGTTAATGAATCCGACTAGGAACCATGAGGCTGCGAGTTTAATCCCTAGCCTCGCTCAGTGGGTCAAGGATCCGGCATTGCCGTGAGCTGTGGTGCAGGTCGCAGACACGGCTCAGATCTGGTGTTGCTGTGGCTGTGGCATAGGCCAGCACCTGTAGCTCCGATTAGACCCCTAGCCTGGGAACCTCCATATGCTGCGGGTGTGGCTCTAGAAAAAGGTAAAAAGACAAAACAACAACAACAAAAACAAAAAATTCTTTAATGTGAAGAAAGGGGCACAAAAAGGTTAGCTAACTGGCCCCAAATCACAAGACTAGGACTGACTCTAGTTCTGCCTGACCCCAAAAGCTGAGCTCTTAACCCCTCTACCACCTATGAAGGGAGGAATGGATGGAGTTGCCTGCCGACTCAGTGGGTTAAGCATCCAGCTTTGTCACTGCTGTGGCGTGGGTTTGACCCCTGGCCTGGGAACTTCCACATGCCCTGGGTGAGTTGTTCAGTTACTCCACCTTTTAAGTGGACTGTTGCTGTCTGCACCTTCCATGTAAAATTAAGGGCTTGAGCAGGCTCTTGCCAAATTCACACCTTGAGACTTGAATTCCCACAGACCTTTCAGCATCCTGGCCAAAGACCATTCTCCTTATACAAACAGATTCCACGCTGGAAATGGCTAATAATATATACCAAAACATCTGAGTTCATAAAGTAGAAAAGGAATTTTCCATTATCATGTCCATTTACAACATATGCTTCCTACTGCAGCATAACCCTCTCCTCCATAGAATCCCTGCCAAGGTGTATAAAAGGCAAGCTGAGTATTGGTGTCACTCTCACCATACCCCAACCAGCACCGGTACCCAGACGAACCTTCTGTCTCCAGGGCTCCCAGGGTTGCTAGTCTTGCAGCTTTCAATCCAAATCCCAAGTAACTGTAAAATACAGGATTGACTAATTTCATGCTGGGCCTGAATTCTCCAGCCTAAAGCTCCCTCTTGCAAAAGTAACACGGTTTCTCTGTTTCCCTCTGAAGGGAGGAAAACCTTGTTATCTGTGACCTTTGCAGCTCATGTGGACAATAAGCAAGAATTCCTGCACAATTCAGATCAAGGCCATGCAGTAAGAACTGTCCAGAGCTATGATTTAAAGGCCAGAGACAGTGACATTTTCTAGAGTCCCACCCTGGGAACCACCCCCAGAAAAGCTCTCATTATCTTAGCTCTCAGCCCTACTGTGATCAAATTCTAGGCCGGATTTGAACATCTGAAGGTCAGCTTAAAAGAAGCTGACACAAGAGCTTTGGCTGAACCTTCTCTGAGTATCCTCTCTCTGGAGGAAATCTGACACATATGGAGTTCCTGTCGTGGCTCAGCATTAATGAACCCAACTAGTGTCCATGAGTACACGGGTTTGAACCCTGGCCTTGCTCAGTGGGTTAAGGATCCGGCATTGCTGTGAGCTGCACTGTAGGCCACAGACGTGGCTCGGATCTAGTGTGGCTGTGGCTGCACACACGGCCTGCTGTAGCTCCAATTCGAGCCCTAGCCTGGGAACTTCCATATGCCAAGGGTATGGCCCTAAAAAGACAAAAACTTGACACATATTACTTTTACTCTTATGTTGCTTATTTTTTACTTTTACATTAAAATAATCTTCTATTATTTTTTACTTTATTATTGTTCGTTAAGTATTTTCGAGGCCAGAAATGGAGAAACCTCTTGGATCCCTTGGGTTTTGGTTTCAGTCAACAGGACTTCAGGGATTGGCAAAGACTTTGTAAGGCTGGTCGGATGCAATATTAGATGTGAAAATGCTTTGAAAAGTTAGGAGAATCATACAATGTCAAATATCATTATTCCTCCATGTCCACCTCCTCACCTATGTGTATAGAGCTTATAAGTGCTGTTAAACATCTCAAAGGAAGTGAGGTAGCCTCGAGGGGTCTGTTCCAGGGTTTTCTGCAAGTCAGAAAAAGCAAAAAGGCTATTTAGGATCCACAATTATCTGAAGATGCTACCACCACCAACCCCAACCCTCCCCCTAAAAAAAAATCAGAGATGAAGAAGATAGAGTAAACTGCTAATCTCACAAGGCCTGAAGAATCCAAGGGTCCCTGAATAGTGAGGGGAAGTTCATCAATCATTAATTGACTCTGCTCAGCCTGTTCCTGGTAGAGCTGCTATGTGAAATGAGGCACCATGATATGCCTGCCGAGTGGGTTGCTAACCAGACCTTCACATGTGTATAACTCACCTCTAACTGGGGCAGGAACGTGATTTGGGTGGAGGCCCCCCCCAGGTCCAGGGTTCCCACAGTCTCCTGGCTGTGGCCATGCAGCTGACCTGTGAATGAGAGCCAGCTCTGAATATCTTCTGCTTCCTGGACAGCCCAACACTCCTCTGTCCACAATATCTCTCCTGCCCTTGTCATACACTGGAGGAATCCTGTAAATATTACCTTGCTCCTCAGCCCCAAAGGCTGCAGGCAAATGCTAACTTAGGCTTTTGCTGCAGCTGAAGCCTTGAAGGCAGGTAATAAACATGTCTTTCCTGCCCCTCTCCCATATAAAAAAGTATATATAAAAAGGGAAAAAAAGGTATTTCTTTGCTCCCTGACCATGTGTGAAACCCAGATATGGTCTTAGATAAACTTGAGAACGTATTACCTGTCAGAAAATTCACAGTAACCCAAGCTAATACGCCTAAAAAAGGAGAGAAAGACAAAGATTACATCCCAAGCATTTTTTTCCTCCTTCCCTGGCCCTATCTTTGTTCTTTTTCTCTCTAAATTTCTTAGCTGAAATACACCTTTTCCTCTCCCTATCCTTTTGTTTGCCGATATCCCCTTTCTCCTTGTTCATCTGTTCTCCTCTCTTAGTTCCTTTTTCTTCTGCACCCCCACCCTGTTCCCAGTTCCTTTACTCAGCTCTTTTATGAACCTAGCTCTCTCCTCCTAGAACATACATCACCACCTCGCCCACCTTCATACGATCCATCCATGATGCTGACACTGTCATCTGGTACCAGGAAAGGTGACTTCTTGAAGATCTCTCTTACCTAAAGAAAAAGGAAAAAAATCTAGATTCCCTAAGGCAACAGACTTACATATTTTGACTATATCCTATAATGCTTAGAAAACTATACTCTTCATTTTTCCTAGATAAAATTTTAGCAGAACTCATTCCTTTTCCCTAAGAAACCAGAGAGGAAACTAGGCAAGCCATTATCAGTTTCTCGTAAAGCAAAACAAAACAAAACAAACAGGGATTCTTTTCACCTTAAAATAAATCTGGGGGGAGAGGGGGAGGGCTGGACTCAGGGTTTGGGATTGGTACAGGCACACTGTGGTATATGAAATGACTGTGTAGCACAGGGACCTGCTGTAGAGCACAGGGAACTCTACCCACTGCTCTGTGATCGTCTATATGGGAAAAGAATCTGAAAACGAATGGATGTGTGTATACGTATAAGTGAATCACTTTGTTGTACAGCAGAAATTATCATAGCATTGTAAATCAACTATACTTCAATGAGACTTAAAAATTGAATTAAAAAAATAAAGTATGAATCCGACTAGGAACCATGAGGTTGCAGGTTCAATCCCTGGCCTTGCTCAGTGGGTTAAGGATCTGGCGTTGCCGGGAGCTGTGGTGTAGGTCACAGACGCAGCTCAGATCCTGTATTGCTGCGGCTGTGGCATAGGCTGGCAGCTTCAGCTCCAATTGGACCCCTAGCCTGGGAACCTCCATAAGCCTCGAGTGCGGCCCTAAAAAGCAAAAAAACAAAAACACCAACCACACTTGATTTAATTCTACTTGAACACATATAGGAAGCTAGGAGGTCCCTTTCCTACTCCATCTGAGATGCGCAGATAAACCTGGATAGCAGAGAAGAGTTGGGCCTGGGTGGCTCCTGAGGATCCAAGAAAGTTTCTGCTGCTCTCCCATCAAATTCTACAGGACTCTGCCCTTTCTAGTAAAGGGACTCAGGTCCACGGGCTGAGATACTCTGCTGTCGGCCTGTGGCAAATCCTGCCACATGGCTGGGGCCTCAAGAGTCTAGAGAGACCCCAGATCTAGATTCATTTATCCTGTTTTAGGAGATGGGAATGAAGACCTCCTACAAATGCTCTTGACCCTCCATAAGAATAGGTCAATGATATTGGTGTTGGAGCTCCTGCTGTGGCGCAATAGGATTGGCAGTGTCTTGGGAACACTGGGACACAGGTTTGATCCCCGGCCTGACGCAGTGGGTTAGGGATCCAGTGTTGCCACAGCTTCAGCTTAGGTTGAGCCTGCATCTCAGTTCTGATCCCTAGCCCAGGAGCTCCATGCGCCTTGGGACGGCCAAAAACGGCAAAAAGAAATAATATTGGTGTTACCGCTTATTTTTATATGATTGTCATGGTGGGTGGGGAGGATTTCCAAAAAGAAATAAATAGGAGGAATTCTAGTCTGCTGGCTACTTTCTTTTTCTTTTTCAGTCACTCTCAAGATATATGAAAGTTCCCCAGGCCAGGGAGCAAATCTGAGCCCCAGCTTGGACCTATGCCAAAGCTGCAGCAACACCAGATACTTTAACCCACCGAGCAGGGCCAGGGATTGAACTGGCGCCTCCACCTCTGGATCATTAACCCACCATGCCATGCAGGTTATTGAAAACTCCTATTTGGAGTTCCCGTCGTGGCGCAGTGGTTAATGAATCCCACTAGGAACCATGAGGTTGCGGGTTCGGTCCCTGCCCTTGCTCAGTGGGTTAACGATCCGGCGTTGCCGTGAGCTGTGGTGTAGGTTGCAGATGCGGCTCGGATTCCGCGTTGCTGTGGCTCTGGCGTAGGCCGGTGGCTACAGCTCCGATTCAACCCCTAGCCTGGGAACCTCCATATGCCGCGGGAGCGGCCCAAGAAATAGCAACAACAACAAACAACAATAACAACAACAACAACAACAAAAGAAAACTCCTATTTTTACTTTTTTTTTTTGGTCTTTTTAGGGTCGCACCTGCAGCATATGGAGGTTCCTAGGCTAGGGGTCGAATCAGAGCTGCAGCTGCCAGCCTACACCACAGCTCATGGCAACGCCGGATCCTTTAACCCACTGAGTGAGGCCAGGGATTGAACCCATGTCCTCATGGATGCTAGTCGGGTTCCTTACAGCTGAGCCATGACAGGAACTCCCCTATTTTCACTTCTGATGGCACAAAACACTTCATGCAGTGACCTCTGGACCCTGTTCCAACCAGGAAAAGCAATTAAGTGATTTGTGAACAAGCTATTAAGGAGAAGGTAGATAAGAAAACAGGAGTAAACACATAGAGAGTTTCTGCTCTTGCCCTCTTCATCTCTCTCTGCTGCCCACATGTTTATTCTCAACAGAGCAGTCAGAATGGTGCTTTTAAAAGAGATGAAAGCTCAGGTCTCTCCTCAGTTCAAAACCCTCTAGTAGTTTCCTTCTTAGAGAAAAAGATCAAAGGCCTACACTGTTGTGCTGAGGCCCTACACAACAAAGACCTCGGCCCTCCCCACTTCTCTGACCTCATCTCCTACTTCCCTCCCATCATTCACTCCCCTCTAGCTATGCTGAACTCCTGGATGCCATTCCTTGAACATATCAAGCATATTCCTGCTTTAGGCCTTGGCACAAGCTCTTTTTTAGTCTGGAATATTCTTCCCACAAATGTCTTGACTAGCTTCCTTCTTCACTTTCCTCACATCTCTGATCAAATGCCTCTTATCAAATGAAGTCTTCCCTGACTACCCTATTTTTTTTTTTTTTTAGTCTTTTTGTCTTCTTAGGGTCGAACCTGCAGCATATGTAGGTTCCCAGGCTAGGGTCTAATCAGAGCTATAGGTGCTGGCCTACGCCACAGCCACAGCCACGCCAGATCCAAGCCATGTCTGCGACCTACACCACAGCTCATGGCAACACCAGATCCTTAACCCACTGAGCGAGGCCAGGGATCGAACTCCCAACCTCATGGTTCCTAGTCGGATTCGTTTCCACTGCACCACAATGGGAACTCCGACTACCCTACTTAAATAGCATCTCTCCCACTACCAGCCCCAGCATTCCCTATCTGCCCACGCTGCTTTAGTTTTCTCCACAGCATTTATAGCATCTGACATACTTTGTATTGATTTATTTTCTGTCTCCTTGCAACTAAAATCTAAGATTCATGAAGACGGGGATGGTGTCTTTTTTGCTCCCTATTCTATGTCCTCAGTACATGGTAAGCTCTCATATACTAAAAAATGAGTAAATGAATAAATGAGGAATCACGATGCAGACATACTAGGCAGTTTGTCTTTGGACAAGGGACATAAGCCCTCTGTGCTGACAGTCAAAGGAAAATGGATTTAGAAGACTGAATTAACACACCTGTAAAACATAATCCTTTTTTGCTATAGTTTTCTGTTAGAACAGGATTCCACCTACAAATATTCTTCACAATATTAAATCTTATTAATCTTAGTAATTTACATATTCTTTGCATTATAAAATTTAAAGTTAAAAATACTGAGTCTTTAAAAACTCTCTGTACTTAAAGTTTTGATTTGAATGAGAGCTGAAATTAGGTAATCTTTAAAAATATTTCACTCTAGGGAGGTGCCATGGTGACTCAGCAGAAACGAGTCTGACTGGTATCCATGAGGATGAGGGTTTGATCCCTGGCCTCCCTCAGTGGGTTAAGGATCTGGTGTTGCCATGAGCTGTGGTGTAGGTTGCAGACACAGCCTGGATCTGGTGTTGCTGTGGCTGTGGTGTAGGCTGGTGGCTGTGGTGTAGGCTGGCAGCTTCAGCTCTGACTCAACCCCTAGCCTGGAAACCTCCATATGCCACAGGTGCAGCCCTAAAAAGACAAAAAAAATTTCACTCTAAATTTTCATGATTCTTCTCAAAAACTTTATGCTGAGAGAAAAGAGTCACACAAAAAAGACAGTACAAACTATATGATTCCATTTATATGAAATGTAAGAATAATCAAAACTCAACTATAATGATACAAAGCAGATTCAGTGGTTGCCTAGTTTCAGGGGAGGGGGAAACAATGCAAAGGGGAATAAGGAAACCTCTATACTTGTAAACACTCACTTAAATGTAAAATGGGCACATTTAATTGTATGTAATTATTCCTCAACGAAGCTGATTAAAAACAATTTCTATAATTCTTTAACAAGTTAGGAGAATTAAGAATATCATGGGCAGGAAGTACTTTATGCTTTTTAGGAAAAGCTCTATAAATTCAAGTGTAATATTTTTTAAATGTAAATAACTAGCTATAACAAGAGCCAGAGTCACCACAGTGCTTTAGCAATGGTACAGTACTAAAGGTAGCAGTAACACTCCAAAGAAACACATACCTGTGAAGAAAATATTCACATAGGGAAAAAGAATTATTCAGGACACAGAAGATTTCAAAAAACTACCTCAAAGAGCAGAGCCTTGGCTTTTTCTTCTGGCAGTAGGCGCAGTCCTGCTGTTGCCTTCAGGACCACTGGGGTTCTCTTCCAGTGACTTCGGGGGATGGAGTCTTTGGCCACCTCTAAGAGTTCTTGAACAGTCTCAGCACCCTTCAAAACAGATGATCCACGTATCCAGTGAATAGTCCATTTAGCGGAGCTGGTCTATCCCCTCAACATGCTCTGGGAGAGCGCCAGGGCCTTGAGCCCTTCTCTACTCTGTAGAGCAGAAACCTAGAGCAGCGAGCCTCTTCGAAGGAGAAGAAGCCACTTCATTTTAATTAAGTTGTAATAAAAAAAGATTTCTTGTTTTTTTTTTTTTTTTTTGCTTTTTAAGGCTGCACCCGCAGCATACAGAAGTTCCTAGTTTAGGGGTTGCATCAGAGCTGCAGCTGCTGGCCTACACCACAGCCACAGCAACGCCAGATCCGAGCTGTGTCTGTGACCTACACCACAGCAACATGACAATGCGGGATCCTTAACCTACTGAGCAAGGGCAGGGATGGAACCCCCATCCTCATGGATATGAGTCAGGTTTGTTTCTCCTGTGCCACAATGGGAACTCTAAAAATGATTCTTTTAGAGTGTGGCTGTTTTATTTGTTATTGTGAGTCTCATAAAAAAATTAGCTTTTTTTTTTTTTTTTTTTAGCTCAGAACGTTGGTATAGTGAAGGAAACAAGGTTTAGAGTTAGAAGACTTGCTTGCCAACATAGGTCACTTGGCCCTCCTGGGGCTTGGCTTCCTCAGCCATGAGATGAAGATACCATCACACAAAACTGTTGTGTGCATTAGATCAGGCAGACTGTGTGGAGCTTTTGTGATCTCTGTAAGGATGGAAATTGTCAGGTTCAATTTTGCATTACCAGCACCTACATGCATGGTCCACAGCAGATGTTCAAATTATAAGTTAAACACTATTATTTTAAATCCATTGTTTCTCTGAGTAAACATCTGCTCCGACAACACTACCTCTTAATCATTATAATAACTAACAACCACAACACAATTTTAATTCTCCAAATGTCAAATCAGTTTCTGATAAAGTAGATGCTTTCCAAAGCTCCTAATTTTCTAGCACATTTGCCATTTTGTAACAGTGAGCTGAGAAAATAAACATCCTCTCAGTTCTTCAAGTTCAAGCAGTTCTTAACATCAGGTCTTCCCTTGGTTAATGATTACACTTGTGACCCTGAACAATACCTTTAGATCTGCTACCAAATTTCAACATTCTGCCTTATTCTGTCTCATGTCAGTGTGGCCTCCGAAACATTGGGTGTTGCCTATTGTGGAGCTTCAAGGTGAAATATAATTGCGACAGAACCCTACAGTCATCCTCTATTACTGAAGATTTTTGTTGTCATGAGTTTCACCTAGTTTCTAGAATGTAGGCGTGGCTCTGTCCGTATCAGGGCACTCCGAAATGGAGGTCACTGGATCTACAGTCCCTCAATTGCTTAGAGAGCTTCACATCCTTCTTCTGTTATCTACACTAATCAATGCAGTGGATGGCTTCAACTCAAAAATCTTAAACAATACATACAAAGAGTGCAGGCTCTTTAGATGGTGTCATCCCTGCAAGGCCACTACCTACTTTCAACTCCTTCTACCCACGCCCTGGTGAGCCCAGGTGGACAGTTCCTGCCATCCAGGAGACTAGCTGAGGACAGAAAACTCATCTCACACATGACCTCAGTATCAGTAAGTGAACAGCATGAAACATTTCACAGCAGTGGTGTGAGTAATCAAGGCGTTTGAGAATCTAAACATGTAACTAAAAAACTCACCTGCTTAGGTTGATCTACAAAAGCAGAAAGTCCTGGCTTCACAGATTCAAAAATTTCCCCTTCCAGAATTGGAAGCTCGCCTATTTTGTCCATGAAACAAAACAGAAGAGAGATGGCTGGTTACTGAAGGTCAGGCTGTTTTTGATGCTGGGCTCCATATCACATTAACACACTATTTCCTTAAGCTATTCCAAGTCACCTGGGAATGGCTTGCAGGGTATTGGGCAGGGGGCAAAGGATGAGAAGTAATTGTTGAGGGTCTCTCTGCCATTTCTCTGGTGGACACCTAGCTTCTACTCCTTTCCTTAGCTTCTGTAACCTGAGGATGGGACTCCGAAAATTCAGAAAACTTTTATCTTCAGGGTCTCCTCATCCCCTTCTCCAAGGAGGGTGATGATCTTTCTCTCAAGATCACTCTCAATTTTCTAAACGCTGGAGTATCAATAACCTTTACAGAAAAGGAAAGAAAAACTACAGCTATACTTCTTGGACACATGGGTTTCAGACAGGCAGTCCAGATCTCTCTTAATTTCACAGTGAATTAAGCCATGTGTTCAGTTATAATCCAAAGTGTTTTCTGACGACAGACACTCAGTAGCCATAAGATTCTGTAATTCACCTCATACACTCACTCTTGTTTCTGGGCTAGATGATAAAGTGCAGATCTGCAGACTCTGGTGAGGGTATCAGATGCACTTACCTGGTATTTTCTGCACAAAGGTATAAACATGAATTCGAGTTCCGGTGCTCCCTGCATCAAACATAATTCCATACAAGGTGCTGGCACTGACATTGATGGGGCACATGGAAGACAAGAAGATACCCTCAAACCAAGTCTGCTGGTCTCTGTGGAAGACAGTGCTGCAAACGCAGGATGCTACCAGCATGAAAAAGGCTGTCCCCCAGGAAGTGCCCATTCTCTTTCAAGATGTAGTAGGTCTAGACTTTTGTTATAGAAGCAGTGCTGCTCATACACCTGCAGAGGCTTATAGGACAAAGACACAGAAAGTTAGACCAATAGGCCTTTTTGTAAAAGGAGAAACACTCATTACAAAACTCCCACCCCTTCCCCCAAGGAGCTCCTTCTCTATTCCTAATAACCAGCACAACAAGCTAGACCAGGCTGACATAGGCTCTTGGTACCTTTTTTGAAGGGTATCTGGTTACCGCAAAAGGAAACTGGGATTTAAAATGTATTTTCCCATGCTCTGCTTTTAATTGTAGGGCAGATCACATACTCAAAGGCTCTCTCTGAGAAGTTCCCACTGTGGTTCAGCGGTAACAAGCCTGACTAGTATCCATGAAGATGTGGGTTGGATCCCCGGCCTTGCTCAGTAGGTTAAGGATCCAGCGTTGCCGTGAGCCATGGTGTGGGTCAAAGACACAGCTCAGATCTAGCGTTGCTGTGGTTGTGGCATAAGATGGCAGCTGTAGCTCCAATCTGACCCCTAGCCTGGGAACTTCTACATGCTGCAGATGCAGCCCTGAAAAGCAATCAAACAAACCCAAAGGCTTTCTCTGACACCATGCTCCTAATGTGGAGTCTGATTTTCTTCTTGTGATATTGACAATTTTGTCTTTAGATCGTATACTAACATTTCCCTGTTTTTGTTTTTTGGCCTCCCTGCAGCACATGGAGTTCCCAGGCTAGAGATCAGATCCAGGCCATAGCTGTGGCAATGCCAGATCCTTCAACCCACTGTGCTGGCAGGGGATCGAACCTGTGTCCTGGAACTGCAGAGATGCCACTGATCTTTTCCTCTTTCCTCTTTTTGATTGATAGACAAGAAACTTAAATTTCTTAATTAAAGTTATAAAATTACAAAAAGGTTACAAAGTCCCTAGCACTGGAGTGTTCACAGCCTTTTAAATCAGCCCACTGGACTGCC
Source organism: Phacochoerus africanus (assembly GCF_016906955.1). Taxonomy (NCBI): domain Eukaryota; kingdom Metazoa; phylum Chordata; class Mammalia; order Artiodactyla; family Suidae; genus Phacochoerus; species Phacochoerus africanus. The sequence continues at coordinate 99,899,157 of NC_062552.1, forward strand.
ATCTGTGACCAACAATGTTGCCAGTGGCCTGCACATTCAACCACATTTTAAAGAAATAAATCAACAATTTAAAAACACTTAAATAGAGCACTATGGTTTTTAAAACATCCTACATAGGTTTCAGGACATGATATCCTCATAAGAACTTAGAGCAGAAGGGTGAATTAAGACAAAAAGGCTCAACACTTGCTGAGTCATAAAGCAGGTCAGTGATGAGCTATGGCAAATTACTGCTTGTATTTCTTCTTTTTTTTTTTTTTCTTTTTAGGGCTACATCTAGGCATATGGAAGTTCCCAGGCTAGGGGGTCGAATTGGAGCTATCGCTGCAGCCTACACCACAGCAACAGCAACACCAGATCTGAGCTGCATCTGTGACCCACACTGCAGCTCACAGCAATACAGATCCTTAACCACAAGGACCGAACCCACATCCTGATGGACCCTAGTTGGGTTTGTTACCACTGAGCCATGACGGGAACTCCACTGCTTGTATTTCTTTTTTTTTTGGGGGGGGGGGAGGGGTCTTTTTTGCTATTTCTTTGGGCCGCTCCTGTGGCATATGGAGGTTCCCAGGCTAGGGGTCGAATCGGAGCTGCAGCCACTGGCCTACGCCAGACCCACAGCAACGCGGGATCCGAGCCGCGTCTGCAACCTACACCACAGCTCACGTTAACCCACTGAGCAAGGGCAGGGACCGAACCCGCAACCTCATGGTTCCTAGTCGGATTCGTTAACCACTGCGCCACGATGGGAACTCCCTGCTTGTATTTCTTAATGTACCCTTAGCAAAGACAAAAAAAAAACCAAAAACAAAACAAAACAAAAAAAAACACCTTTTAGGGAGTTCCCACTGTGGCACAGCAGAAACGAATCTGACCAGTGTCCAAGAAGATATGGGATTGATCCCTGGCCTTGTTCAGTGGGTCAGGGGTTTGGCATTGCCGTAAGCTGTGGTGTAGGCTGGCAGCTGTAGCTCTGATTCGACCCCTAGCCTGGAAATCTCCATATGCCATGAGTGCGGCCCTAAAGAGCAAAACAAAACAAACAAAAAACCTTTTAAAGTGGCTCAGCATTATTTGTTTTATTTATTTATTCATTTATTTATCATTTCTTAGGGCTGCGCCTGCGGTACACGGAGGTTCCGAGGCTAGGGGTCAAATCAGAGCCACAGCTGCTGGCCTACACCACAGGTCACAGCAACACCAGCCAGCCGCATCTTTGACCTACACCACAACTCACGGCAATGCCAGATCCTTAACCCACTGAGCAAGGCCAGGGATAGAACCTGGAACCTCATGGTTCCTAGATGGATTCATTTCCATTGAGCCATGACAGGAACTCCTATTTCTTTTAGATTTGTATATTAAGGTAGGTTAATATATGCAGAAATATATGCAGAAAACTTAGAATAAGGCTACAAAGAAAAATGTCTCCTGCATAGGCTATATTTTCTCCTGGTATTAAATGAAGAATGCCATCTCTATCCTCTAATATTTAAGGCTTCCTTAATCGCACTTTAAGCACTCTGTTCAAAACAGTTTTAGGTAAGAGTTCCCTGATGCCCTAGTGTGTTAAGGACCCAGCACTGTCACTGCTGTGGCTCGGGGCACTGCTGTGGTATGGGTTCAATCCCTGGCCCAGGAACTTCCATATGGCCATGGTCACAACAAAAACAAAACAAAAAACAAAAACAAGATGCCCAGAATATCTAGTTTTGTGTATTCTGATCCAGCTTTCACCTCTGAACTTCCCTTCATGTAAGTCAGTAAGTCATAGTTACTGGTTACATAAGATCTAGTTCCAAAGTCCCCATTTCTTTCTTTCTTTGCTTTTTTTTTTTTTGTCTTTTCTAGGGCTGCACCCATAGCATATGGAGGTTACCAGGTTAGGGGTCAAATCAGAGCTGTAGCTGCTGCCCTATGCCACAGCCACATGGGATCCAAGCTGCACCTGCAACCTACACCACAGTTCACGGCAACGCTGGATCCCTAACCCACTGAGCAAGGCCAGGGATTGAACCGCAACTTCATGGTTCCTACTTGGATTAGTTTCTGCTGTGCCATGACGAGAACTCCCAAAGTCCCCATTTCCCAGTCCCCTTATCTCTAATAGAATACTTGGGATTTTTAGAGTACAGATGGAAGATCCTTAATCATTCTCAAATCTGCTGATCTCCTAAGATTTGTTTTACCAAAATGCCTTCCTTCTCAGGTGACATACTACACATCATAAAGCAAATTAAAGTTAATTGCATTTGGAATATAAAACTATTTAAAATAACTAAAGTTGTTCTGAGGCACTACAAAGGCAAAGTTAGAACTAGTCAAGGTTGAACTTCTATCTTATAGTTAAGAATGAGAGCTACCAGCTAGGAAAGGAAAACCTGGAATCTCAAAAAAGAAAACTCATCTCAGGAAATCAACCACTGCATCAGGGCAGCTGCCTGGCCAGCGTCATACTCACATCTTCAATCACTCCCTTAGGCTGATTCTTCTTTTACAGTAACCAGTCTGGTCAAGTAGATCAACCTAAGTAACCGAAAACAAAAACAACCTTTTCAGATTACAAATATTAACAAATCGTTGTCTTGTCCAAAGCTCAAACTATACTCCACACTAAGTCCTTTCACTCGAGAAGTGTATTTAGGGGCTCTCCCGTCACCAGCTTGCTTCCATTGTCGTGACAGATTCCACAGCAGCCTTCCTCAGGACTCACTCATATTTCCTCTACTATTGTGGTTTCTGAAAAAAAAAAAACTTGCCAGCTTCTGTTCCCATTAAGCAAACATTTGTTTTTCTTCCAAAAGAAATTGCAAGGGAAAAAAATGCATGCTAGGTATCTGTTTTCATGAAGTGAAAACTGCAGAGTCATGCCAGGTGTTCAGTGTAAAACAGTAGATTTTAGAGAAAGCAAATGATGAACACATAAAATATCCCTTCTGCTTTGAATCCCTACCTCCTAACACCACTTCCAATCTCATTCTTCCTTAGATCAGCTACTGTAAGGATGGTATTAAAAAGGCTTACAACTTGGAGCATACAGAGAGACACCCTAATTTACAAGACACCAGATTACACAGCTTGCTCATTCACTGTCTTTGCTCAAATGTCACCTTCTCAGAGTCCTTCCTTGTCTATTGTATTTAAAATTGCAACCCACCTGGTCACATGCATGTCTTCTACCTTCTACCTGTTTTTCTTCACAGCACTTTTCACCTGTTAATACACTACACAATGTACTACTTTTGTGTGTTGTTTTTCTCATACTCCTTGCTCCTGACTCTGCCCCCGTCCTTTGTGAGCTATACACGGGCAGGTATTTTTGTGTTTTGTTCACTGATGTGTTTCCAGCAGTGGAACAGTACTGAAGTGACTCAGGGTCTGGATCGCACTCATTTAATAAGAATAACTGACTTCTTTCCAAAAGGAAATTAACTATTCACCCATTAGAAGATCATGATTCCAAACTTTCCAAGGATCGACTGTTTCTCTGAATGGGTCAATCATATAAAAAGCCTTACTGCTACTCAACATAATATATATAGACTGGAGAATATACATCAGCATATTTAAATCCACTCCTTTCAGAACTGGTCTTCTCAGTCTCTCTTGCTATCTCCATACTCACTCCCAACAAAGTCCCCTCTTCAATTCTTTTGAGACTCTGGTGCCAACTAGTGTTTGTCACTATGTCCCTCTCCCTCTAAAAGTCTTTTCAGCACATCTCTGTCTCCATAATAAACACCAGGCCTTCCCACTCAGCCTCCCCAGAGTGTGAGTCCACAATCCCCAGGCCCCAGGCCCCAGCTGGGTGCTCACCTGCACATGTCCGCTGAGCCCTGTGAATCCTGACTCTCACCGTTGATTGCCTTTTGCTCTTTGCTCCTATTCCAGCCCTTCTGAATCAAACCAGCCTCATGAATCACACTCACCTTTGTGCTAGTTTGGAACTGACTGCATGGCATTTTGCTACCTCACTCCCTTATATATCCTTCACTCCTCCCTTATCCACCTTTTTTTCTGAGTACACATGATTGTCCAGTTCATTTACTTTTATGATAGTACAGTGCCAACTGGTAGAATTATTGCTTACAGGGCTGAAGTTGCTCAGGAAATGAATTTGGGGCTACTTATATACAGGAGATTATAATTAACATTTTTACAACATAATTCATGGTATAAGTTTTGTCTTTTTGGGGGCTGCACCTGTGGCATATGGAGGTTCCCAGGCTAGGGGTCGGATTGGATCTGCAACAACTGGCCTGCACCACAGCCACACCAGATCCAAGCCTGGTCTTCGACCTCCACCACAGCTCATGGCAATGCCGGATCCTTAACGCACTGTGCAAGGCCAGGGTTTGAACCCATGTCCTCATGGATACTAGTAGGGTTCACTACTGCTGAGCCACAAGGGGAACTCCCCTATGCTATGTTTACAATGACCAGATATGTAACCATATAATATCATTATTGATTCTCTACTAATTCATGCTTTTACAACATTAGCCCAATAGTAGAGAAGTGAATATAACTACTCAATAGCTTCCATCCTTGAGATGAACTTAGAAGGCCGGCACTAAGTTGTCTAACACATATCAGACACTGTACTAGTGTCTAGCTTCTCGATAGAAAAGAGACTTTGGATACAGGCTCAGCTGGTGGGGATATTTCAGCTTACTAGGAGAAACAAACCAACAGCTATAATGTACTGTGCAAGTTCTCTAACAGAACTATGCACAGGGTATGACAGGAAGGGATGTGAAGGACAAGTAACTCACCTCAGAAGGCGAAGGATGGAGGTGAGAAGGGAGTGGGAGGCTTTTTTTTTTTTTTTTTTTTTTGGCTTTGTAGGGCCGCACCCATAGCACACGGAGGTTCCCAGGCTAGGGGTCTAATCAGAGCTACAGCTGCCAGCCTAAGCCACAGCCACAGCAACGCCAGATCCAAGCCTCATCTATGACCTACACCACAGCTCATGGCAACACCAGGCCAAGGATCAAACCTGCAACCTCACGGTTCCTAGTTGGATTCGTTTCCACTGCGCCATGACAGGAACTCTGGGAATGGGAGGCTTTTTAAGGGATGAGAAGCATAAGCTGGGTCCTGAATCAGAGGCAGGAATTACCCTGGGAGAGTGACAAGGAAGAATTCTGAGAACTTCATATATTAAGAATTCAGTATGGCTAGAATGTAGAGGTGTACAAGAACAAAGAGGGCCGGTGTGAGAAAGACTTGTTCTAAAGGCAGCAAATCAGATTTCAAAATGAGTGGACTTGTTTTTCTTCTACAGGTTCCATGGTGACTCCTGGCTGTTATTTCTGTCTTTCTATTTCCTCCTTAAACGTTAATATTGATTAGTTGGATAAAATGACAGTATTTCCCAACAGTGTAAAATAATGGCATGAGGGAGGTGACTAGAAAGGTCTACCGAAAAGCCTGGACACAGTAAAATGTAAAAGCTCCCACTGCCACTTCTGAGTTCCACAGCAAAGGTGGCTGTAACAAAGTTAAAAGTTTAACATAAAGCAAGTTAAACATGTAACTAGAATAAAATTTTTCAACAATGAACTAAACCATGGAAATGGATTAGCCAAACCACCCAGAGCATAAATCAGCCAAGCAAAGTAAAACCAAGGTGGGCCTAATAAGGTAAGTGTGGGATAGATGTCAGCACAGCGAGCAATGCCTCATTTGAGGATATAACGTTGGATCTACATAGTGATACCAAGGGCCAGAGCTCTGGAACACCTTGCTATTGAAGGCTGTCTAAGGTGAAGGTACATAATATCTTCTGTATTCCTACAGCCAAGTACTGAGTCTTGAACATCAGCAACCATGTCCTGAATGGATTTGGTACAATTGGGCTAATGGAATCTGCAAACAGGAGCATTGGGGCAGGGAGTAACCCTTTTCCCAGTGTCTTCCCACGGCTATGTCTCACATTCTCAACACCCATTTCTCCTCCAAACAAGCCCATAGGAAGTCTATTATTCATGTATTAATTTATTCATTCATTTAGACATTACAGAATTTATCGGTTGCCTAATGCTACTTTTTAAGTACAGCATGCAAAGATGAATCATCTTAGACCTGCCTTTTAAGAGACTGTAGCGAACAGAAAAGAAAAATACATATCCATTTAATTACTATTGTAAAGTTAAAATGTGACAAGTAGCACAGTTCCATGATCTGAGATGTCAAAGCAGGGTGAGATTTTCTAGCTGGGATGATAAGAGAAGGCTTTGTAAAAGAGGGAGCATTTGAAGATGGTATTGAAGAGGGGAATTAGGACAAAAGAGGAGTGCTTTTCAGGAAAGAGAAATAATATGAATCACGACATGGAGGTAGAAAGAGGATCGCAGAACCCCAAGGGATAGTGAACAGATCAGTTTGACTAACTGTAGTAGGAAATAAAATTGGAAAGGCAAACTAAGGTCAAATAGTAGAACACACCAAATACTTAAGGAATGTGAAGTTGACTTTGCAGACAATAGAAAGCCACTGAAAATTTTCAGCCAGGGAGGGTCACAAAATATGAATCTGGCAGTTACATACAAGAAGGACTAGGGTAGGGAAACTTGGTAGGTTCCACGCACTAGTCTAATTCTACAAATGTTTATAGTGCCTACTAAGTACAAGGTACCAGAGAATTAAAGGTGAATAAACACTTTTTTATTCAAGATGCTCAGTGTGGCAGAGGTGATAGATACATATACAAACAACCACATCTTTTTAAGTAACTCATGAAAATGTTAAAGAAGCCCAAAGCACAGATGACTAACTCTACACAGTGGATTAGGAAAGGCATCATGAGATGATATTTGTACTGATTATGAAAAATGAGTAGAAGTAACTACATAAATAATAAAGACATGTGGACAAAGACCAGAGGGACTATAAAATGAAAATGGGTAACAGGGAAATTATGGATAGTTTGGTTTCACTTTTAAAATTTCCTCAAGAATTTTTTGCCATATAGATTTGAGAAACGAAAACAAACAAAAACAAACGAAAGGCTAGAGCGGAAGATGATATAGGGACGTCAGCATTTAATCGAGAAAGACAAAGGAACGCAATCTGAGGTAATAATTATCAGCAGCTAATATTTACTGAGACCTTAATATATGTCAAGCACTATATGGAATAACATGGATTATTTCATTTAAGCTCACAATACCACTCCATGAGGTAGATTTTGTTGTTAACACCCCCATTCCAGAAATAAGAAAACTAAGGCTAAAGTAATTTAAGACCACACAACAGTTAAGTGAAATGAGCAAAGAGATCAAACCCAGATGGTCTAATACCAGAGCCCACAGTTGTAACTGCTAGGTCACAGGAAGGGTCAGAAAGTATGGCACTTAGGAAAGATGGGTACAGGGTGGGTCAGAGAGTATAGAGCAGAAAAGGATGGTCAGAGATGACTCTGGAAAGTTAGACTGGCATCAGGATGTGAAAGTCTTGATATCTTCCTGGGCATGACCAAGAGTTATTGATTACATTTCACCATTTCTGACCACTTCCACCACCACCAGCTTGGCCTGAGCCGCCATCATTTTTCTTTTCTTTCTTTTTGCTTTTTAGGGCTGCACCTGCAACATATAGGCGTTCCCAGGCTAGGGGTCAAATTGGAGCTACAGCCCCAACACCAGAGCCACAGCAACGCAGGATCCGCACTGCGTCTGCAACCCACACCACGGCTCATGACAATGCCAGATCCATAACCCACTAAGCGAGGCCAGGGATCGAACCTGCATCCTCATGGATCCTAGTCGGGTTTGTTAACTGCTGAGCTACGAAAGGAACTCCCTGAGCCATCATCTTTCATGTGATTAACAGTAATATTGTCCTAATGGATCTCTGCTTTTACCTTCACTCCCCTACAGTCTATTTTTAACAAGCAACTACAGTCATCCTTTTAAAATATAAGTTAAAGCATCTCCCTCCTTTGCAAAATCTAGCAATGGCTTTCCATTTCCCTCAGAGTAGCAAGATCCAAATAATGGCCTTCATGAATCCACCTGCTCTGCTCCCATCCCATTACCTCTCTGACCTCATCTACTAAAGTTTTCACCTCACTCATTCCATCCACACTGACCTCTGGGCTTAAATACCATGTGTGGTTCCACCTTAGGGCCTTTGCTCTAGCTGACCCCACTGTCTGGAATAATCTTTTCCCATATCTCCACTTGCTCAATTCCTACAAATCATTGTTCAGATGACGATTTCTTATTGAGGCCTACCTTTATTTAACACTACATCCACACTCCCTCATGTGTGCCCTACCTCCGTTTACTTCCTCAATCCCCCCTTACACTGATCTATTCTTTTTCTCTACACCACTTATCAGTTCTAACACACTAGACAGCTTATTTACTATGCTTACTGTGTTTCTGACAGAATATAAGCTCCTTGAGAGCAGAAATCTTTTGTTTTGTAGCCCAAGAACCTAGAATAGCATCCAAGAAGGAATTCAATAAAAAGTGACAATATTAACTGCAATGTGACATAAAAAAGGAGGATATTTTCATAAAGAGTTAAACAAATATTTAAGGAGTTCCCATCATGGCGCAGTGGTTGGCGAATCCGACTAGGAACCATGAGGTTGCGGGTTCGATCCCTGGCCTTGCTCAGTGGGTTACGGACCCAGCACTGCCATGAGCTCTGGTGTAGGTTGCAGATGTGGCTCAGATCCCATGTTGCTGTGGCTCTGGTGTAGGCCGGCAGGAACCTCCATGTGCCATGGGAGCAGCCCTAGAAAAGGCAAAAAAAAAAGAGTTAAATATTTAAGAGAAAATATAACTGATTAATGAATACCTAATCTAGTCATACTAATTTGTTTTAGGATAAACTATGTTACTTCTCTGAATCTATTAGCTAAACTGAATTTCTTTAACCAAACATGTTCAAATTGTTAAAATTGTCATAAAATGACTTACCAGAAAAAAAATCTAGGAGTTCCTGTTATGGTTCAGCAGAAATGAACCCAACTAGTATCCATGAAGATGCGGGTTCAATCCCTGGCCTTGCTCAATGTGTTAAGGCTCCGATATTGCTGCGAGCTGTGGTGTATGCCACAGATGAGGCTCATATCTGGTGTGTCTGTGACACAAGCCAGCAGCTGCAGCTCCAATTCAACCCCTAGCCTAGGAAATTCCACATGCTGCAGGTGCAGACCCTAAAAAAAATCTAAAAGACATCAGGTATTGTTTATATTGTTCAAATTCTCTTCTACATATCAAACCAATAAATATTTTAGGATAGTGTAGGTTAGCTATCTACTGCTGCACAGGAAATAACCCTAAAACTTAGTTGCTTAGAAAGACAATAAACATTCATCATCTCAGTTCCGGTATTTAGGAATTTGGGAGTGGCTTAATTGGATAATTTTGCCTCAGGGTCTCTCATTATATTGTAGCCAAGATGTAGGCTGAAAAAAAAAAAAAAAAAAAAAAAAGCAAGCTTAGGCTGCAGTCATCCAAAGGCTTGGAGGTCATCTTGACCTCCAAGATAGCTCACTCAATGGTTGGCAAGCTGATTTTTTCTTTTTTGTCTTTTTGCCTTTTATTTATTTATTTTTGTCTTTTTGCCATTTCTTGGGCTGCTCCCATGGCACATGGGAGGTTCCCAGGCTAGGGGTCAAATTGGAGCTGTAGCCACTGGCCTAAGTCAGAGCCACAGCAACTCGGGATCTGAGCCGCATCTGCAACCTACACCACAGCTCAGGGCAACGCTGGACCATTAACCCACTGAGTGAGGCCAGGGATCGAATCTGCAACCTCATGGTTCCTAGTCGATTCGTTATCCACTGCGCCACGATGGGAACTCCCTCTTTTTGCCTTTTCTAGGGCCGCTGAGCCACAATCAAAACTCCTAGAATTTTTTTCTGTGTATAGCATGAAGAAGTTGCTGTTCTGTTAATATATTTTTCACCCTGTATCTTCCTTGATTTAGTGTTTGATGTTTGTAATCTTAAATGTAATAACTCATTTCTTCCTACTCTTTCCTAAAATTATCTTTTATTTGAAGTATTTAAATTCATCTTCATTTGGGAACAAGCGGGACACTGAGGTGTAGTTTTTAAATATTTGAACTGTAACAAAAAATGGATGGCTTCAAGTCGTGGGATATGCTATCTTCAGAGAAGTTAAAAGTCCATGACATTTTTAATTTTTAAGAGTTAATATCAGAGTTCCTACTGTGGTACAAGGGAAACGAATCTGACTAGGAACCCTGAGGTTGCAGGTTTGATCCCTGGCCTCACTCAGTGGGTTAAAGATCCAGCATTGCCATGAGCTGTGTAGTTCACAGAGGAGGCTCGGATCTGGCATTGCTGTGTGGCTGTGGGGTAGGCCGGCAGCTACAGCTCTGATTAGACCCCTAGCCTGGGAACCTCCATATGCCGCGGGGGCGGCCCTAAAAAGAAAGACAAAAAAGTTAATGTCTTTGAGGAAATTTCTGTTGTGGTGCAGCAGAAACAAATTCAACTAGTATCCATGAGGATGCGGGTTTACTCCTTGGCCTCGATCATTGGGTTGGGGATCCAGCGTTGCCTTGAGCTGTGGCATAGGTCGAAAACATGGCTTGGATCATGTGTTGCTGTGGCTTTGGTGTAGCCAGAAGCTATAGCTCCGATTTGACCCCTAGCCTGGGAACTTCTGTATGCCATGGGTGCATCCCTAAAAAGCCAAAAAAAAAAAAAGAAAAGAAAAGAAAAGAAAGTTAGTATCTTTGAAATACCATATAGTTTCCTTTTTTTGGGCCTTTTTTTAGGGCCACACTTGCGGCATATGGAAGTCAGTTCCCACGCTAGGGGTCGAATCAGAGCTACAGCTGCTGGCCTGCACCACAGCCACAACAATGCGGGATCTGAGCCACATCTATGACCTACACTATAGCCCACAGCAACACCGGATCCCTGACCTACTGAGTGAGGCCAGGGATCAAACCCACATCCTCACGGATACTAGTTGGGTTTGTTAACTGCTGAGCCATAATGGGAACAGTTTCTAAAACAAAAAGTATGTAAAAATATAATAAACTGGGGAAAAAGCTGAACACAAAATATCATACGAGTACGGACGATAACTTTCAGTAGCCAGCCTCCAAGATGGCCCTCAGTGACCCTTACCTCCTAATATTTATGCCCTTTTGTAGTTCCCTTGCATATTTCATCAACATTGGTCCATATGACCGATGGATTATGGGGAAAGTGATAGTGTGTGACTTGAAGGGCTAAGTCATACAAGCTTCTTCCATGCTCTCTTGGCTTACCCACTCTGGAGGAAGCTAGCCACCATGTAGTGCAGACATTCAAGGCCTTATGGAGCGTGCACATGGGAAGCAACTGAGGTTTTTTTCCAAACAGCCAAAACCAGCTTGCCGGAGTTCCTGTCATGGTGCAGTGATTAACGAATCCAACTAGGAACCATGAGGTTGCGGGTTCGATCCCTGGCCTTGCTCAGTGGGTTAAGGATCCCGCATTGCTGTGAGCTGTGGTGTAGGTTGCAGACACGGCTCGGATCCTTCGTTGTTGTGGCTCTGGTGTAGGCTGATGGCTACAGCTCTGATTAGACCCCTAGCTAGTATCCATGAGGACCAGGATCAATCCCTGGCCTTGCTCAGTGGGTTGGGGATCCAGCGTTGCTGTGAGCTGTGGCATAGGCCGGCAGCTACAGCTCTGATTTGACCTTTAGCCTGTGAATTTCCATATGATGCAGGTGTGGCTCTAAAAAAAAAAAAAGACAAAAAAAAAATAGAATACAATGGTAGCATTAATAATAAATAGGTACTGAAGAAGTATTAGGTAGAAAAGGATAAGACTGACAACTGCTACAGATTTGAAAACCAGTGAAAAATTTTATAATAAGCATTTTTCGAATATTAACTCAATAAAAAAGGTTTATTTTAAAAAATTAACTGTTATTAGATTGCTGCCAAGGAGTTATAATAAGACTGGAAACTACAGAGGAGAGACTAAATAGGAAGAATTTCCCTACAATGAGTTGTTTCATATTGGTGGGGTAAGAATTCTTGACCCAAGGGCTCAGCTCAAATATGACCACACTGTCCAAAGCGGATTCACAAATCAGAAGGCTGGCTGAATGCACTATCTTTTAAGGTCCCTCCAACACTAAGATCAAATACTCTCTCAACAGAGGAATTAGAACTGATGCATTGGTAGTTACTAACAAATATGAACTTATTTCCTATAAACAGATTACTTCTTTCTGTACTTTACTCCACTTTAATCCAAACATCATTAGACATGTGTCAAAAAGGCCCACTCTGTACAATGAACCGTCTGAGTCTTATACTGAAATGAGGTCAGGCAGTGCATGACTTCATTCTTCATTGTTTCTGGCTTGACTTAGCCACAATAATCACCCCATGGGGAAAACTGTTGTTACTGATGTCTCTCTTTCTTAAGTCACAGGCCTTTTATCCATTCATTAAAAAGACAAAGTCCTTTAGATAAGATACTATTAATCAGGAGAGGGTTAATATTTCCCCAATGAGCAAATATAATGAAAATCTAAAGTGATAAATTATCTCTGCTTCCAAACCCATATCCATTGTGGGAGACACTTATTTGCAGAAGAGTGACTGCAAAGATCAATGCCACTTGTCACTGTTTATACTGGAGCTTGAAGGAAGAGAAGTGAAAACGTATCTTCTTGTTATCAACTAACCCATTTCGTCAAAATGAAAAGCTTGAGAAAGGCAAATATTACAATGATACCTCATGTTTATTTATTTTTTGTCTTTTTGCTATTTCTCTGGGCCACTCCCGCGGCACATGGAGGTTCCCAGGCTAGGGATCCAATCGGAGCTGTAGCCGCCAGCCTACGCCAGAGCCACAGCAACGCGAGGATCCCAGCCACGTCTGCAACCTACACCACAGCTCACGGCAACGCCAGATCCTTAACCCACTGAGCAAGGGCAGGGACCGAACCCGCAACCTCATGGTTCCTAGTCAGATTCGCTAACCACTGCGCCACAACGGGAACTCCTGATACCTCATGTTTAAAGCAAAGAATAGGGGCTCTATGTAAGTACATTTCCTCAAATGTCTTTAAGATGCTTCCTCTCTAAATACCATAACATTTTTATTTTAATAGTGTTTGGTAAAAATGTTTCTAAAGTGACATACTTATGGTTCAGGATTATGAGCATGATCATCAGTTATATTCTTCTGTAAACTTGGATGCCTTCAGGGACTACAGGTCTTTAGGACTGTCCCTCTGCCAACAAACAGTCCCAGGTTGCTTGCTTTCTGAACTAGTTTCCCTTGACATCGCACTATCTATCACCACTGATCACTGTCTGATTCCTTCAATAAGCTGCCATCATTTAATTTAAAAAAAATCTTTTGGGGGAGTCCCCATTGTGGCTGAGTGAGTTAAGAACCTGACATAGTGTCCAGGAGGATGTGAGTTCAATCCCTGGCTTCTCTCAGTGGGTTAAGGATCCAGTGCTGCTGCGAGCTGCAGCTCCGGTTCAACCCCTGCCTGGGAACTTCCATATGCTTCAAATTCAGCCATAAAAAGAAAAAAAAATCCTTTGGGGTTTCTCTTGTGGTGTAGCAGGTTAAGGATCCCGTGTTGTCACTTCCATATGCTGCAGGTGTGGCAAAAAAAATCTTTTGTGGGATGTGAATCAGAGAGCCATAATTATTAGACTTCTATGTCAACATACACAAACAAGGGCCTCTCCAACAGAATAAGGGTTGTGGAATCTGTGACAGCTTTTAGTGGCTCATTGACCCCTTTCCACTTAACTATAAGCTCTCAGCTAGCTAGGTATGAGAAAGAAAGAAATCTTGACCTATGGAAAAGTAAGGTATACTTTATATAGGTTACTTACCAATATTTCCTTTTCTTTTCTGGGCTTTCCCCTTTGTTTCCTTCAACTAATGTGTCACTTTTTCAACCTGTAGAACATGGACATGGATTACTCATAAGAGCAAAGTTCTCTTTTTTGCCTCTCTTGTCAGCATGCCTATTTTTGATGCAATTATCTCTTTTTACATTTGTTTTGGGCTTTGGAAAGCAGATCACCAAGTTAATCTTTCTAGTACTCTTGGGCTCTTTCTCCTCTTCCATACTTTCTTTTCATTCAAAATACAACTGCAGCCACTCTTATAAAATGACTTGTTTACAAAATCAGCAATAACAAGAGGAGGCAAGTAACATTCCCTCTAAAAGCTAGAGGGAGTTGGAGTTCCCACTGTGGTGCAGCAGAAACGAATCCAACTAGGAACCATGAGGTTGCCAGTTTGATCCCTAGCCTTGCTCAGTGGGTTAAGGATCCAGCGTGGCTGGGAGCTGTAGTGTAGGTTGCAGATGTGTCTTAGATCCTGCGTTGCTGTGGCCCTGGCATAGGCCAGCAGCTACAGCTCCGATTGGATCCCTAGCCTGGGAACCTCCATCTGCCTCAGGCACGGCCCTAGAAAAGACAAAAAAAAAAAAGAAAGAAAAGCTAGAGGGAGTACATTTTTGTGTCAGTGTAGGTGTGCACAAATTTATACACTTTGTGAGGTCTTTTTTTGGCTGTGAAGAACTGAAATACTAGTTGTGTGTTCCACAATGTAATCTAGAGGGGCACTCACTATTAAATGTACGTACGTGGTTAAAAGGGACCAAGTTAATCTCAGTCCTGAGTACATACTAACCTAATTGAAAACAGGGACTCAAACAGATATTTCCATACCAGTGTTCACTGAAGCATTATTCACAATAGCCAGAAGTGGAAAAAACCCAAGTGTCCATCAACAGATGCATAGATAAACAAAATAGGATACATACACACATACAATCTAACATTACTTAGCCATAAAAGCAAAGAAGTTCTGACAGAGTTACAACAAAGATGAACCTTCAAAACATTACGCTAAGATACAAAAACTATGATTCCATTAATATGAAGTATCTAGAACAGGCAAATTCATAGAGGCAGAAAGTATATTAGTTAACCAGGGGCTGGGGGAGGGAAGAATGGTAGTTATTGCTTAACAAGTCCAGAATTTCTGTTTAAGGTAATGAAAAAAGTTTTGGAAGCAGCAGTGATAGCTGTACAACACTTTGAATGTAAATAATACTATTGAATTACACACTTAGAATGGTTAAAATGGCAATTTTTGTTATACATATTTTACCACAGTCAAAAAAAATTCTTAAAAAGCAAAAGAAACCAAGCACTGCAAATACTAAAGTCATGAGAGGAAAAGCTTTGCCTACTATCTCAACAGAGCAAAAGTTTAATGACAGTGCTCATCCCTGGACTACCTCATGAGCCATTTTTTTTTTGGTCTTTTTGTCTTTTTAGGGCTGCACCTACAGCATATGGAGGTTGCCATGCTAGGGGTCCAATTGGAGCTGTAGCCACCGGTTTATGCCAGAGTGACAGTAACACAGGATCTGAACCACGTCTGTGACCTAAACCACAGCTCACAGCAACGCCAGATCCTTAACCCACTAACCGAGGCCAGGGATCAAACCTGAATCCTCATGGTTACTAGTTGGATTTGTTTCCACTGTGCCACAATGGGAACTCCCTTGACAACATTTCTACCAAGTTTTCCTTTTAAAAACGCCCATGGGAGTTCCCATTGTGGCTCAGTGGTTAACGAATCCGACTAAGAACCATGAGGTTATGGCTTGGATCTGGCGTTGCTGTGGCTGTGGGGTAGGCTATAGCTCTGATTAGACCCTAGTCTGGGAACCTCCACATGCCGCAGGTGCGGCCCCCCAAAAGAGAAAAAGATAAAACAAACAAATAAATAAATAAAAACACCCATATTGTGTATATGCCAATATACCAAACTCACACAAGAGACACCTCAAGCTGGCATCTCCCAACTTCCCCCTTCCTTAGTGTTCCTGCCTCATACAAATAGGATGAAATGGATTCTCTAATTTCCCATTTCTGTTAATGGCACCACAAATTCCCTAATTCACAACTCAAAATATTCACCTTCTCTGAATTCCCCTCATATGCCCAATCTCTTATCAAGGACAGACGATTTTGCTTTGCTGTATCTTTCCCATCTCTTTCTCTTTTCTCCCTCCTACTCCCTTGTTGATACCTAAAGTCTGGCCTTTATCACTTCAGACCTGAACTGTTACAGCCTCTTAACTGGTCTTCAAGTCACCAATGTCTCTCTTCTCAAATCCATATATTACTATCTTCCTAAAATGCTATTTTCATCATTTTCACACTAGACTGTAACCTACATCATAGCGGGGATTCATTCATCTCTGAACAATGTACAACCTGGCATATGTGTTTAATTCATCAATGTTTGTTGAATGAATTGATAAATACATAAGTCACAGCACTTTGCTGCTGAAAATTTTTCACCAATTTCCCACTGTCCATAACAGAAGTTGCAAATTCAAATAATGAAATACCTACTAGGAATTCTGTTTGTGGCACAGAAACTGACTAGCATCCATGAAGATGTGGGTTCAATTCCTACCCTCGATCAGTGGGTTAAGGATCTGGTGTTGCCATGAGCTGTGGTGTAGGTCACAGACGGGGCTTGGATCTGGTGCTGCTGTGGCGTAGGCTGGCAGCTGTAGCTCGGATTGGACCCCTAGCCTGGAACCTCCATATGCTGTGAGTGCAGCCCTAAAAAGCAAAAAGAAGAAGAAGAAGAAGAAGAAATACCTACTGGGGCCAGGCAGAAAATGTAGGTAAGTAAAAATGTGTGTAAACCAAAGGGAAATGGTGGGGGCTGTGCAAACTGGAAAGCACATGTCCCATTTAAAGGGCCGGTTGCTGGAGTTCCTGTCATAGAGCAGGGGAAACGAATCCGACTAGGAACCATGAGGTTACGGGTTCGATCCCTGGCTATGCTCAGTGGGTTAAGGATCTGGCGTTGCCATGAGCTGTGGTGTAGGTCACGGACATGGCTTAGATCCCACATTGCTGTGGCTATGGAGTAGGCCGGCAGCTGTAGCTCCTATTGAACCCTAGCCTGGAAACCTTCATGTACTGAGAGTGCAGCCCTAAAAAGCACACACACAAAAAATAAATAAATAAAAATAAAGGGTCAGTTGCTTGCTGCTCCAACAAATAGCTACCACAATGAAATACAGGCCCAGTATTGCCAGGTCTTCTGATTTTTCGAGATAAGCTAAAAGCACAGATTTTAAACAAAATTTGGTTTTTAAACAGTGACAACTAATTCCATTTAAAAATTAAAAACAAACAACCCCACCAAAAAAAAAAACCACTGTGCAGGTCAAACAAAATATACCTATGGGTTAAATCCAGCCCTTAAGTTACAAGTTGGTGACTCTGCTCTGCAGGATAAAAGACAGAGTTCTTGCCCGACATTCTAAACCCTTCATTGTAAATTCCCAGGCTACCTACCAAAGTTTTTTGCCCACTTTCATAGAAGAACCCTCAGCTCTAGCCCAGTGCTTCTCAAACTTTAGCATGCATCAGAATCACCTGGACGGCTTGTTAAAGTATAAATTTCGGGGCTTCACTGCCAGCATTTCCAATTCAATAGGTCTCAAGTGGGGCCTGAGAATTTTCTAACAAGTTTCCAGATGAGGCTGATACTACTGGTGCATGGACCACACTCTGGAAATCACGGCTCTAGTTAAATTACTCCTTATCTCACTGATTTTGATCATATTGCTCTACCTTCCCAGAAAGCCTTCCCTTTGACTTTCTGCCTATCTCTTCCTATAAATTTTCTCTAACCGTTTTTCATGCCTCCAAATTCCTGCAGCACTTAAGGCCCATGCCATCTGCTTTTTATTCATCACCGCTTGGTGATTTTTTACTGTTAAATGTTTGTGTATAGCTGCCAATGAGGTTGTGTGTTCTCAGAAATCAATGTCCAGGTCAGCACCCTACATACCTGACTGTAAGGCACTTGAAGGCAGGGGCCCTGTCTTGTCTCCCACTGCACCCCTCAAGCTAGCAAGAGCCTGGTAAACAGTTGGCACTTACTAAACTTTTTTTTTTTTTTTTTTTGCTTTTTAAGGCTGCCCCTGCGGCATATGGAGCCTCACAGGCTGGGGGTTTAATTGGAGCTACAGCTGCCCGCCATAGCCATAGCCGCATCAGATCCGAGCGGCATCTGGGACCTACACCACAGCTCACAGCAATGCCAGATCCTTAACCCACTGAGCGAGGCCAGAGATCGAACCTGCAACCTCACAGTTCCCAGTCGGATTCGTTTCTGCTGCGCCACAATGGGAACTCCCTAAACATTTCTTAAATGAACAAACATTTCACAGATCCATGAAATGAAAAGTACTGATAAATGGGCCTGAAATTTGGGTATATAATTTTTCTCAGAGAACTGACTTTAAGTCCTGTGTAATCATTTTGTCAGAATGGACAACTAAATAAAAACTGAATATTTTGCAAATAAATTACCAATAGATAATTATTATCTGTGGCAAGACATTCTGTGTGTATAAAACAGTAAACATTTAAAAAACTGATTTGAGGAGTTCCTGTTGTGGTGCAGCGGAAACGAAACCGACTAGAAACCATGAGGTTTCGGGTTCGATCCCTGGCCTCACTCAGTAGGTTAAGGATTGGGCATTGCTGTGAGCTGTGCTGTAGGTCGCAGCTGCGGCTCGGATCTGGCATTGCTGTGGCTGTGGTGTAGGCTGGCAGCTGCAGCTCCAATTTGACCCCTAGCCTGGGAACCTCTATATGCCTCAGGTGAGGCCCTAAAAAGACAAAAGACAAAAAAAACTGATTTGAAAACTGATAAGACTAAATCCTATGTCTCCAGGATTCTTTATTCCCTGTAGAGATATGAACTAATCATTACATCATAATACCTATTTAATGTTTGTACCACATGCAATAAAAAGGTAGGATGAAACTAACTTCTCATGATATTCAGAAATATTGATCAGTCCCTTCAGATAAAGTTTGGATGACAATATATTTATCTGGGATTCTAAAGTCTATGTGAAAACAAAACCAAACTCTATTCAGCCAGTCTCTTCATGTTATAGACTAGTATCTGCAATTGGGCAATTTCAAGGATGATTTATGAGTAAAAACTTGGTCTCCAAGCTAAACCAGAATAAAGCCACAGATTACTTTACAGAGTAACCCCAAAGGTGGATCCACTAGAAGAAAAAAGTTAGAAATAATATGTATTATGAGATATAGTCCTAAGTTCCTATACGGCTTTTTGAACAACTCCACACTTGGTGGTATTACAATCAATGGGACAAGAGAAAAAGTTTTTTTGCTTTGGTTTTTTTGTCTTTTTTGTTTTTGTTTTTTTTTTTGGCTTTTTAGAGCCACATCTGAAGCATATGGAAGTTCCCAGACTAGGGATCGAATTGCAGCTGCAGCTGTTGGCCTACGACACAGCAATGCCAGATCTGAGCCGTGTCTGCGACCTACACCACAGCTCACGGCAATGCCAGATCCTTACCACTCACTGTTCAAGGCCAGGGATCGAACCTGTGTCCTCATGGATATTAGTTGGGTTAGTTACCGCTAAGTCACGATGGGAACTCCCTTTTTTTTTTTTTAAGAGAAAAGTTAACAATATTTGGCAAAGGCAGAAAACCCAATTCAGAAAACAACCAACCAACCCAAGAGTAAATGAAGTACATTTTACAACTTAAAGATAGCAGAGGAGTTCTCTTGCAGGTTAATGATCCAGCATTGTCACCACAGCAGCTTGGGTCATTGCTTTGGCTCAGAAATTGCCCTGGCCCTGGAAATTTCATATGCTGTGGGCATCACCCCCCAGCCCCCTGGCCAAAAGAAAAAAAAGGATATCAGAGACATTACCTTACATTCAGATACTCGCCCTGTCTACCAGGACCCTGGACCATAATGATCTGGTCTGCAGGGAGGACTCAGCCAAGATACTCCACATTTCTGTTGACAAGGAACTACACAAACTGGGCAAAAAAACCAAAAAACAGAATTACAAAGCCAAGTCAACAACACATGAAGTGCTTCCCAAGTTTTAAAAGCATTAGCATTCTAAACAATAAAACAAAGCAAATTTTTAAAAAACTATAATTAAAATTAAAAAAGCAAATTTATTTTGCGAAATAAACTTCACAGTAAAACTACCTACAAGAAATTATGGAAGGAAATGCTACCAGACGAACTGCTACATAGCAACTTCCTACTTTACTATCTGCACCATCAGATGTTTCTCACAAAGAGATGATTGAATAATAACATCCAGTTCTTTGACAGAGAATGTGGAGGTTCAGAAGACAGTACATTCTAGAACAAGCTCTACTACAGTGTGAATCTGGGCATTTCTTTTAGCCATATTCAAGTCATAACAGTTTTGACCACAAAAACTTATAGTCAATAAAATATGTTGTATGATAACTATAAAATGCATGTAACTAAAATATTATATATATCAAGAAATAACCTTGTTACAGTTTTTTTTTTTATTATTATTTTTTTGCTTTTTAGGGCTTATGGAAGTTTCCAGGCTAAGGGCTGAATCAGAGTCACAGCAAGGCCAGATGGAAGCAGTGTCTGAGACCTACACTACAACTCACAGCAATGCCGGATCCTTAACCCACTGAGTGAGGCCAGGGATCCAATCTGCGTCCTCATGGATACAAGACAGGAACTCCTACAGTCAAATTTTTATGTTTATGTTATCTGATAACAAAAGTCTTGGACTGACTTTCATATTATGCAGTAACCTATTTTTATTTTTATTTATTTATTTTTGTCTTTTTGCCTTTTCTAGGGCTGCTCCCTCAGCATATGGAGGTTCCCAGGTTAGAGGTCTAACCAGAGCTGCTGCTGCTGGCCTACACCAGAGCCACAGCAATGCAGGATCCGAGTCGCATCTGTGACTTACACCACAGCTTAAGGCAATGCTGGATCCTTAACCCACTGAGCAAGGCCAGGGATCGAATCCACCTCATGGTTCCTAGTCGGATTCGTTAACCACTGTGGCACGACGGGAACTCCAGTAACCAATTTTTAGAATGAATTCCAAATATAAGGCCTCTGATAGAAGATGCTCTACCCTCTTTTTTCTGCAAGCTGTCAATAAGGTGTATTGTTCAACCTTACACATATACAATCAATAGTAATTTCTAGATTCCATATCAGAATAAACCCTTTCAATGTATGCTGATCCCACCTGGACTCACAGAAAAGTGACATGCAAACAGAGGGGAAAAGCACCAGAAATAGTGCAAGCCACTACCATGCCAGCAGATGGTATGACTAAAAAGATTTTCAGTGCTTATTAACCTTAGCAAGTTCCCTATAACCACTGAATTGAGAAACAGAAACAACAAGTGGGAGGGGAAAAAAGGGGGGGTGCATCAGAGATCTCTGGAAAGGGTGTAGGGATTAAGTTCTCCCTCCCTAGAGAAAGGGAGAAGGAAGATGTGCAATGAAGAAATAAATTTGGGAGTTCCATTCCTGGCTCAGCAGTTAAGAACTCAAGTAGGATCCATGAGGATGCGGGCTCGATCCCTGGCCTTGCTCAGTAGATTAGGGATCCAGCGTTGCCTTGGCTGTGGCATAGGCCGGCAGCTATAGCTCCGATTTAACCCCTTGGGAACGTCCACATGCGGGGGGGGGGGGACCTAAAAAGCTAAATAAATAAATTTTGCCGCATATAGAACTCTCAGGCATCAGATCCCGGTAGCAGAGGCGACCTAAGCGGCAACTGCGGCAACGCCAGATCCTTAACCCATTGTGTGGGCAGGGGATCGAACTCTCGTCCCGGAGCTCCCAAGATGCCGCTGATCCCGTTGCGCGCCACAGCGGGTGCTCCCACGACAAAATTTTAAATGGAGGATTAGGCACAGCAGAGCTTCAATCACAAATTTCCTAACTGTTGTCTTGGCACCCATAATTCCCTATCCTCCTCAATGACTCGAGGACCAACTCAATGAATGAAGGCATAATCATAGAGCGCCTCCTCTGAAACAGGCGAACAATACTTTTGAGTTTTAGTCTTTTTCAGGCGTGCTGGGGGGAAGAGGGGAACACACCAAACTAAACCAAAAACAAACAAAAAGGCAAGCAAGCGCTTTCAACTTTACACAACTTGCAGGGAAAAAAGGACACTGAGGAGGAACGAGATTATTAGCCAATGGGAATCCCGGGCCGGTTCTGGGCGGGCAGCGTCTGCCAAGACAGGACAGAATGGGACCGAGGGCCTGACCCCAGGACTCTCCTCCAGGCCCACCCCAGGTGGCCTCTCCCACCCCAGGTGGCAGCACTTCTCTCCTTGCCCGGCTCCCCGACGCCCACGCCGCTGGCCCGCCTCACGCCCAACCACCACCCTCGGAAAAGTCCTCAGCTGCCTCACCAAAAAATGTTTGGCCTGGGAAGCCCGCTGGCTGCACCATCCCTTGCAGAACTAGCAAGAGTTAGAAGCCAGGAGAGAGAGAAGGAACCAAAAGAGTCCCGAAGACGCAGCTTCGGGAGAGGCGGGGCAGGGACGAGAGCGAGGTGGCCGCGGCCACGCTGGCTGCAGCATGAGGGCAAGACGCCAAACGCTGCAAACTCGGCTGAGGCGACGCTCTGAGCACCGCTGCGCGGCGGCCGAACCCGCCGGGAAGCCAGCCTCCAGAGGGGAGGACGCCCCGGCCGTCGTGCCACCGCCCGCTCCGCCCTCCTCGCTGGACCAGCTGGGACCGTAAACTGTGTTGGGCGACTCCGAGGTTCGCACACTCACCGCGCGCGCGTGCGCGCCGCTCCGGCGCGGCCGCCACCGCCCTCTGCGTGATCTCCGCCCCGCCCCCTGCGCCTGGCCCGTGGACTGGGCCCCGCGCGGCGGCGTCGGGGCTACGTCACGAGCGCGTGCGCTCTGTTCGCCGGCAACGGCCCGCGCGGAAGTTTACCCCACCAGCGTGCTGGTGTCCTTGGAGACGAAGCCGGGTCTGGGCGGCGGCAGAGAGGCAACGACGACAACAGAGCCCCTGGAGAAGCCAAGATGCCGTCGAAGGGAAAGGACAAAAAGAAGGGCCAGGGCAAAGACAAGATTAAGAAGAAGTAAGGAGAAGCCACACTGGGGCCCTGCTCCCTGGACCTACCCTCCGGGGATTTGTAGGTGCAGGCCCACTGGCGCCCTTCCCCACCCCACACCCCGCCTTCCTGGACGCTCCTCTCTCTCACTCAGCTGCTGAGAAGGACAGCTCCCCTTGCTCAGAAATTTCCAAAACGCATGCCAAACTATACTGTTTCAACTAAGACAAGATTTGAGACCCTGAAGTAATGTGGAACAGACCCGCCCATGTGTCATGCACTAATGAGAAGGCAGATAAGTTCCAAAAAAACAGGAGTAACATTGGACCCAGTGAAATTAGTGCTGGAGGAAAAAAGAACTGTGAGGTGGAAGAGTTCTGACACTGAAAGCGAAGGTCAGGATACCATTTCTTGGAACATTGGAGATCCTCTAGACCTGTGCTGTCCAATAGAGTAGTCATTGATCGTGTGTGGCTATGATTATAAGTTAGAATTAAATAATATTAAGAATTCAGATCCTCCTTTGTACTAGCCACATTGCAAGTAGTCAGTAAGCACATGTGGCTATGGTGACCGTATTGGACAGCCCAGATATAGAGCATTTCCGTCATCACAGAAAGTTCTGTTGGATAGCACTACCTGAGACCATGGTTCTCAGCGAGGCAATTTTGACTCCCAGAGGACACTTGTCAATATCTAGAGACATTTTTGGTTGTCACATCTGGGGAAATTTAGTGGATAGGAGACTGGGGACGCTGCTAAATACCCTACAGGGCACAGGACAATTCCTAGCCCCGCAAGAAACAATCATGTGGCTTAGAAGAATTTCATTTGGGGAGTTCCCGTCGTGACGCAGTGGTTAACGAATTCGACTAGGAACCATGAGGTTGCGGGTTCCGTCCCTGCCCTTGCTCAGTGGGTTAAGGATCTGGTGTTGCCGTGAGCTGTGGTGTAGGTTGCAGACGCGGCTTGGATCCCGCGTTGCGGTGGCAGTGGCGTAGGCCAGTGGCTACAGCTGGGATTGGACCCCTAGCCTGGGTACCTCCATATGCCATGGGAGCGGCCCAAAGAAATAGCAAAAAGACACACACACACACACAAAAATCAGTTGGGAAACCCTGCTCAACGCTTTAAGCACAGAGAATAGGCAGTAAGCATTATTTGCCATACATCCAGCACCTACCAGAGAGCCTGGATCATGGCAGATGCTTACTATTTCTTAAATAAATTAAGGTGTCTGCTTGTGTATGCTTTAACTTGAATCTTCTTTTTTCATCTACAAGAACTGTGCTCTGATGCTCTGGGCTTGTTATTTTTATTTTTTGCTTTTTAGGGCCACACCCAGGGCATATGTAAGTTCCCAGGCTAGGGGTCAAATTGGAGCTACAGCTGCCTACCTACGCCACAGCAACTCAAGATTCGAGCGGAATCTTGGACCTACACTGCAGCTTATGGCAATGCTGGATCCTTAGCCCACCGAGCAAGGCCAGGGATCAAACCCACATCCTGTGGATCCTAGTCGGGTTCATTACCACTGAGCCATGATGGGAACTCTTGGGTTCATTATTTTTTGCCTATGGCCTGAGCAGTTTCTTTGTGGTTGAGATGATCTTGAACATCAAAAGGATCTCTGGGTGACTGAAGGATCTCCTTGGGCTTTCTCAGGGATTCCTTTTGGTTCAAAGGAAAACCCAAGGATTTGACTAAACTGGGTAATTATTCAGGTTTCCCCAAACTGATCAGAATTCTGAAATGGGTAGTATAGCTCTAGCACTAAATCTTTGCAGGTTTGGAGTTGCTGCTAAATTGCCTCTAAACCTATTGGATGACCCTAGTGATTCCTAGATGCCTTGGAGTCATACATGGTGTCCAACAACACTATATATGGGACCACAAGGGAATCCTTGTAAAGTTTATGGAGTAACTTGTTTATGGGAGGAATGCATGCTCAGTATAGAAAGTTTAGGAAACATAGAAAGTCAAAGGAGAAAACAAAAATCACCTGTGATCCCATCTTCCAAGGATAACCACTACTATAATTTTGGAATATTCTTTTTCTTCCCTGTGAAATGATAGCCCGGTATACATATTTATTTGTGGCATTTTCTCCCAATGTAGTAATATAAGTATTCTTCTACAATGAGGTTTTTTCTTACATAATTGCATACTTAGTCTAGCATTTTTAAAAAGTGCCAAGGGCTTATTGCATTCCTGGAATTTACCGGCATATGTTTTCTATTTTTGACCATGCGTCTATGGTGCATGTATCAACCATGAGAAACATTCAGGGTAACAGACCTCTTATTCCTTGAATTTTTCATGACTCATAGTTTGAGAAACCCTGTTTTGTTTCTCCCTGACAAATCTTATTTAATTTCTTGCATAGATTACACTGTGTAGCTTAGACCTGATATATCCAGGGAGAAATTGGGTAATTGTAGCAAGACAGTCTTATCATGAATGCCTAAATCCTGGTGGAGAGGGATGTCAACAAGTGTAACCAGTTGAGGGGTTGGGGATGGGGCTAGAATTAATTTTATGAGAACACAACGTGAGGGTGGGACTGGAAAGAGATCAAGAACCAGCAGTTGGGGGGGTGGAGAGTGACTGTATAAAGGTCCACACATACATATGTATGAAGATATCTAGAATTCAAATATAGATGAATTCTCGGAGTTCCCGTTGTGGCTCAGTGGTTTATGAACCTGACTAGTAACCATGAGGTTGCAGGTTCAGTCCCTGGCCTCGCTCAGTGGATTAAGGATCCGGTGTTGCCATGAGCTGTGGTGTAGGTCACAGACTCGGTTCGGATCCTGAGTTGCTGTGGCTGTGGTGTAGGCTGGCAGCTGTAGCCCCAATTGGACCCGTAGCCTGAGAACCTCCATATTCCGTAGGTGTGGCCCTAAAAAGACAAATAAAGTGCCTGAAAAAGAAAACAAAACAAAACAAAAAAAGGAGTTCTCGTGGTGGTGCAGTGGTTAACGAATCCTACTGGGAACCATCAGGTTGCGGGTTTGATCCCTGGCCTTGCTTGGTGGGTTAAGGATCTGGTGTTGCCGTGAGCTGTGGTGTAGGTCGCAGACGCGGCTCAGATCCCGCACTGCTATGGCTCTGGCGTAGGCCAGCGGCTACAACTCTGATTCGACCCCTAGCCTGGGAACCTCCATATGCTGCAGGAGCAGCCCTAGAAATGGCAAAAAAGACAAAAAACAAAAAAATAAAGTGCCTGTCATATAAAGAGGAGTGTTTTCTTAATGCTCATGCAATAAATATTTTTTAAAATCTCCCCTTTTATCATTTTAATGTTTAAAACCATCATTTATTATTATTACCACTATTTTTGCTTTTTAGGGATGCACCTGCAGCATATGGAGGTTCCCAGGCTAGGAGTCTAATCGGAGCTAACAGCTGTCAGCCATCAACACAGCCACAGCAATGCAGGATCGGAGTCTGCGACCTACACCACAGCTCACAGCAACCCTGGATCCTTAACCCACTGAGCAAGGCCAGAGATGGAACCTGCAACCATGGTTCTTAGTTGGATTCATTTCCGCTGAACCATGACAGGAATCCCTATTATTATTATTTTAAAATTTCCTACCTCTGTATAAATAATTATGGTTTGTTTCTCTGCCATCTTTGAAGCTTGGTGCATCCTGGCAAGTGATTTAACATACTTGCCCTAGTGACCTGATCTTTTGTTCAAGGTCTAGCCAAAAAAAAAAAAAAAAAAACCCAAACAACTTAAAACAAAAATAAAACTGGGATTTGGGCAAGCGGAAGATTATAGAACAGTGGACTTAAAATTAGTTACAATACCAATGTATCATTATGCAAAAGGGAAACTAAGGTAATTGATTTGCAGTAGAGAGAACCAAGGTCTAAGACTGAATAAGCAGGAATAGAAAAGATAGTTCAAATATGAGAGAGAAGTAAACGAAAATATGTGAAAACTTGATAAAATGAATTTGACTTATCATGCCTCTTTGTTTTCCCAGTCTTTTAGTTGTGCTTCAGAGTTCCCCTCTTCCGGAAAAAAGGTACCTACTTACCTCCCTTATCAAGTAAATATGTATTTCTTATTAACTCATTCATCCAACAATATTTGCTCATATGTGCCAGGCAAATCCAAGGAAAACAAATCATAATTATTTGTATAGCATATTATATTACTCACATAGTAGAGAAATAGTTTTATGCTGTCAATGTCCTCTTCCCATGCAGGAAGATAATAAAAGTTGAGGAATCTGCTGTGGAAAGAGCCAAGGCCAATGCCTCCCTTTGGGAGGCCAGGCTGGAAGTCACAGAACTCTCTAGGATTGAGTATCGTGATACTTCCCGAAGACTGGCAAAAAGTAATGAAGACTTAAAGAAACAGCAGTATAAAATGGAGAAAGACACAATGTCTGTTTTGAGCTACTTGAAGAAGCAGGATCAGGAGAAAGATAATCTGGTAGGTAGGTAGAAATCCTCCTGAGCCTTAGTAACTACCTCTGTGGTTGTACTGGTATGGTTATATATTTCAGGGCTTTTAATTCCTTGAAATATCAGTCACATAGTTAAGACATTTCACCTGACTAACTCACCTTGAAGCAACATTTTTTTCAGAATGCCCTTATTGTCAGAATTGGCTCTTTCTTATTTTTACTCCTGGTTCCATGGGGAGGGGGATGTTTTGTTTGTTTGTTTGTTTGTTTTGTGGTTCCTGTACCATGCAGAAGTTCCCAGGCCAGGGATCAGACTCTTGCCACAGCAATGACAACACCAGATCCTTAACCTGCTAGGGCACCAGGGAACACCTGGCCTGTTGAATCTTGAATTTATCTTATTGTACCTTGTTGAAGTATTAGGACTAGAGCTATCATTTTAGACATAGAGGAAAAAGGAAAGGGAACTAACATTTTGGGGCTCCTGTTTTGTGCCAGGCGCTGTGCTAGGCACTCTACCTCTGCTGTCTCATCTAGTCCGTGTGTGTGTGTGTGTGTGTGTGTGTGTGTGTGTGTCTGTCTGTCTGTCTGTCTTTTTAAAGCCTAAGCCGTGGCACATGGAGGTGCCCAGGCTAGGGGTCGAATCAGACCTGTAGCTGCCGGGCCTACACCACAGCCACAGCAGCGAGGTATCCGAGCCATGTCTGCAACCTACACCATAACTCATGGAATGCTGGAGCGACGCTGGGGATCGAACCCGAGTCTTCATGGATACTAGTCGGGCTCTTTAACAACTGAGCCACCTTGGGAATTCCAGTCTCATTTAGTCCTTTAATAACCCCATGTACCTACAAATTGTCATTCCCATTTTACAGATTAAGAAATTGACTCTCAGGACAGGTAACTTGCCCAAAGTCTCATAGCTAGTGGATGTTAATGTGGAATTTAGGTTTGACTTAAACTCTTCCCTTTCCCATCTGCCTCTCTGAGCCCCATGGGGACCCAAGGAAATTTCCACCATGTTTCATTCCTATGTATGTTTTTGTGTTTTTAGTGTTTATACATTATACATCCACAAATAATACATATTTATTATAGTCTTGTCTTGAAATTTACATTAGTAGTGTCTTACTGTACATATCTTTTTCAACTTGTATTTCTTTAATAAAATATTATGTTTTGTGGTATATTTATGAAGACTACATGATTCAGTTCATTTTTTTAAAATTTAGGCATTCCCTTGTAGCCTAGCAGTTAAGGATATGGTGTTGTCTCTGCTGTGTCACAGGTTTGATTCCTGGCCTGGGGACTTATGCATGCTGCAGGCATGGCCAAAAATTTTTTTATAATGAGTATGCTTTATTTTTTATTCATTCTTAACTGCTTTATAATATTCCATCATGTAATAAACCAAAATTTATATGTTCATACCAACTTGTGGGTCAGACTCCATTTTTTTCATTATTACGAATAGACCTTCAAGAGACACTCTTGTGTATTCTGCTTGTGCTCACGTGTGAGTTTCCCTAGAGCAGTCACTGAGAAATTACTATATAATGAGGTACACATAAGTCTCAAATTCACAAGGATTTAAATTGAACTCCAAAGAGGTTATACCAATTTAAACTGTCACAAGCAGTGTATTAAAGTGAGTTCCTGTTTGTCCACATTTTTGTGAATACTTGATATTATACTTAATTTTTGCTCAATTTTATGGGTGTAAATTGGTATATCATATTAATTTGTATTTTCCTGATTCAGTCACTTGAGCATCTTTTGTATGTTCCTTCACCTTTTTTTTTTTTTAATGTATTTGCTTCAGTATGCATTTTGGAGTGATACAAAGCATAGCTCCTGGGAGTTCCTGTCGTGGTTCAGCAGAAACAAGTCTGATTAGCATCCATGAAGATACAGGTTCAATCCCTGGCCTTACTCAGTGGGTTAAGGATCTGGCATTGCCATGAGCTGT
This sequence comes from Phacochoerus africanus, assembly GCF_016906955.1. NCBI lineage: Eukaryota > Metazoa > Chordata > Mammalia > Artiodactyla > Suidae > Phacochoerus > Phacochoerus africanus. The sequence goes on from NC_062552.1 coordinate 99,928,530, forward strand.
GGTGTAGGTCACAGACAAGTCTCGAATCTGGCATTGCCATGGCTGTGGTATAGGTGGTGCAGCTACAGCTATGATTTGACCCCTAGCCTAGGAACCTCCATATGCTGTGGGTATGGCCCCAAAAAGACAAAAAAAAACCAAACCAAAACAAAACACAATTGAACAAAGCATAGCTTCTACTTGAGGAGATGTGAATCCATGAGTTGTTCCATAATTTTTTTTTTAAGGGCCACACCTGTGGCATATATAATTTCCCATGCTAGAGGTCAAATTGGTGGAGCTGCAGCTGCAGGCCTACACTGCAGGCACAGCAATTCAGGATCGGAGCCATGTCTGTGACCTACAACATGGTTGATGGCAACATCGGATACTTAACACACTGAGCAAGGCCAGGGATCAAACCTGCATCCTCATAGATGCTAATTGGGTTCTTAACCCACTGAGCCACAATGGGAATTCCCATAATTTTTTTCAAATGCTGTACTTTCAAGGAGACTCTTCCTCACTGACTTCTTAAAAATTTAAACCATCTCCCTTGGAGTTCCCATTGCAGCTTAGTGGGTTAAGGACCAATGTGGTCTCCATGAGGTTCAATCCATGGCCTCACTCAGTGGGTTAAGGATCTAGTGTTGCTGTAAGCTGCAACGTAGGTTGCAGATGCCGCTCAGAACCTGTGTTTCTGTGGCTAGGGTGTAGACCGGCAGCTGCAGCTCCTGTTTGACCCCTAGCCTGGGAACTTCCATATGCTGCAGGTGTGGCCAGAAAAGAAAAAACAAGAACAAAACCCAAAAAACCATTTCCCTTGTTTTATTTTCTTTCAGTGTTTATAACCTTCTGTTATAGTGAATGCAGTTTACTTATGTATTTATTTTCTCTTTTCCTGATTAGAATGAAACCTCACAGAAGTAAATAATTTGGGGGCTTTTTTCCCCCTCTTTTGGCCTCCCCACAGCATATGGAGTTCCTGGGTCAGAGATCAGATTCAAGCCATGGTTGCAGCTGATGCTGCAGGTGCGGCAATGCTGGATCCTTTAACCCACTGTGCTGGGCTGGAGATCAATCCTGTGTCTTGGCACTGCAGAGACACCATTGATCCCACTGTGCTACAGTGGGAACTTCTTGGGGGCCTTTTTAAACAGTTGTTGAGTACTGTATCTCCAACACCTAGCATGTGCCTGGCACATAGTGGGCACTCACAAAATATGTTTGAATGAATTAGTGGCTTGTGATTGCACTGATGCTTTGAACAAGTTAATAGCAATCAAAACTAAGTTCAAGATGATACTGGAAGCATTTTAGAAAAATCAGACAACTGAACATTTATGTGGATTTTATGTGTTTTATTAGATAAAGTGTAATTTTTTGTTCATTTCTTTTTTAACCCTCTTTTTTTTAGGGCTGCACCCATGGCATATGGAGATTCCCAGGCTAAGGGTTGAATCGGAGCTACAGCTGCTGGCCTACACCACAGCCATAGCAATACTAGATCCGAGCTGCGTCTGCAACCTACACCACAGCTCATGGCAACGCCAGATCCTTAACCCACTGAGCAAGGCCAGGGATCGAACCTGAAACTTCATGGTTCCTAGTTGGATTCGTTTCTGCTGTGCCACGATGGGAACGCCTGCTTTTTTAACCTTCTTTCCTAGGCAACTTCCATTTTTAAAATTACTCTTTGAATAGTATGCAGTATCAAAATTGCTATTAGTATTATTCTAAAATAAGCCTTTAAGCCAGCCAACAAATAATTTTCAAAATTCATTGTATAGAAGCTCTATGGGAGTTCCTGTCGTGGCGCAGTGGTTAACGAACCTGACTAGGAACCATGAGGTTGTAGGTTCGGTCCCTGCCCTTGCTCAGTGGGTTAACGATCCGGCGTTGCTGTGAGCTGTGGTGTAGGTTGCAGATGCAGCTCGGATCCCGTGTTGCTGTGGCTCTGGTGTAGGCCGGTGGCTACAGCTCCAATTCGACCCCTAGCCTGGGAACCTCCATATGCTGAGGGAGTGGCCCAAGAAATAGCAAAAAAAGACAAAAAAAAAAGAAGCTCTATGGTCTGCAATAACTGATATTGATCTGCATTTATTACTATCACTTGTATTTCCTGATTTTCATCTGCTTTCATGTATCAAAGGCCAGCAGCTGGCTGTAGCAAATACTGAATTTTCTCAAAATCATGGATGCCTGTTAAAACCAAAGAAACTGAGAGGAAGTAAAATAGATTCAATATACTCTGCTTAACTAGTGTTCTTGTAATCTTGTTACTGATTCTACTCTATCCCAGAACTGCATTATTTTCTTAAACTTTGTCGTGCACAGCAGAAATGAATCAGAACCATGAGGTTGCAGGTTCTATCCCTGCCCTCTCTCAGTGGGTTAAGGATCTGGCATTGCTGTGAGCTGTGGTGTAGGTTGCAGACACAGCTCAGATCTGGTGTTGCTGTAGTTCTAGTGTAGGCTGGCAGCAACAGCTCCAACTAGACCCCTAGCCTGGGAACCTCCATATGCCGTGGGTGCAGCCCTAAAAAAAAAGACAAAAGACAAAAAAAACTGTGTCTAGTCTTACTTCATGTTAATTATAGAAATATTAGATATTGGAGTTCCTTTTGGTACAGCGGGTTAAGGACCCAGTGTTGTCACTACAGTGGCTTGGACCAGCTGTGGTGAGGGTTCAATCCCTGGCTCATGAACTTCTACATGCGGGGGTCACGGGCAAAAAAAAAAAAAAAAAGAAAGAAAGAAATATTAGAAACAGTGTGTGTCTTAGGGCCCTACCCATGGCATATGGAGATTCCCAGGCTAGGGATCAAATTGGAGCTGTAGCTGCGAGCCTACACCACAGCCACAGCAATGTGGGGTCCGAGCCGCTTCTGCAACCTACACTACAGTTCATGGTAATACTGGATCCTTAACCCACTGAGCAAGGCTAGGGATCGAACCTGCATCCTCATGGATGCTAGTCAGATTTGTTTCCCCTGAGCCATGACGGGAACTCCAGAAATGAAGTGTGTTTTGAAAGCTATTATATCTTGGACAAAATTGGGAGATTTTGGAAGTTCCTGTGTGGTGCAGTAGAAACGAATCTGACCAGTATCCATGAGGATGCGGGTTTAATACCTGACATTGTTCAGTGGGTCAGGGATCTGGTGTTGCTGTGAGCTGTGGTATAGGTCGAAGACAAGGCTCAGATCCCTCTCCTGTTGTGGCTGTGTTGTAGGCTGGCAGCTGTAGCTCCCATTTGACCCTTAGCCTGGGAACTTCCATATGCCACAGGTGCGGCCCTAAAAAGCAAAAAAAAAAAAAAAAAAAAATTCCTTAAGAGTGTGTTTTTATATTTAAAGATTTATTAAATCAACACAAGAAAAAAATCTTGCTATGTTTTACACCTGTCTTACATGACTCAGGACTGCCTCAATTTATTTTAAAAAATGTTTAGGTTTTCCTCAAACTGTTCTAAGATTATTTACAAAAGTGTTTCACTTCTGTATTCTCTGATTCTATAACCATGTCAATGAGTTTTTATTTTATTTTTAAAATTTTTTAATTTTTTTGTCTTTTTGCCATTTCTTGGGCCACTCCTACGGCATATGGAGGTTCCCAGGCTAGGGGTCGAATCGGAGCTGTAGCCACCAGCCTACGCCACAGCCACAGCCACAGCAGCTGTGTCTGCACCAGCCTACGCCACAGCTCATGGCAACGCCGGCTCACTAACCCACTGAGCAAGGCCAGGGATCGAACCCGCAACCTCATGGTTCCTAGTTGGATTTGTTAACCACTGAGCCATGACGGGAACTCTGTCAATGAGTTTTTAGTTTTAAAAGCTACTCAGGTTTCCCATTAAAACACGCCAGCATCTAGAGTTCCCCAGTGGCCTAGCAGTAAAGGATCTGGCACGTCACTGCTGTGGCACAGGTTCGGTTACTGGCATGGGAACTTCTGCATGCTGCAGGTGCAGCCAAAAAAAACCAAACATAACAGCCTCCTTGGAGAAATTATTGATTCTAAGACGGGAGCAGGGAGAATAAAAGATGAACTTGAATTATCTTATTGTGCTAGGAAGTTAAGTTAAAAAAAAATTAAACAGGAGTTCCCGTCGTGGCGCAGTGGTTAACGAATCCGACTAGGAACCATGAGGTTGCGGGTTCGGTCCCTGGCCTTGCTCAGTGGGTTAAGGATCCGGCGTTGCCGTGAGCTGTGGTGTAGGTTGCAGACGCGGCTCGGATCCCAAGTTGCTGTGGCTCTGGTATAGGTTGGAGGCTACAGCTCCGATTAGACCCCTAGCCTGGGAACCTCCATATGCCGCGAGAGTGGCCAAAGAAATGGCAAAAAAGACCAAAAAAAAAAAAAAATTAAACAGCATAGGGGATAGCTTGAAGAGCCTACCATCGGCCAAATCTGGGACAGTCAAAAAAAAAAATGATGGAATTAGAAAAGTCATTTGGCATCAGTAATAATTATTTTAGTCAAAAATCAACAGTGGGTAAAAAAGAAAATAAATAAAGACAATGGAGTTCAGGTCATGGCGCAGTGGTTAATGAATTTGACTAGGAACCATGAGGTTGTGGGTTCGATCCCTGGCCTTGCTCTGTGGGTTGAGGATCCGGCATTGCCATGAGCTGTGGTGTAGGTTGCAGACGAGGCTTGGATCCTGCGTTGCTGTGGCTGTGGTGTAACCCGGCGGCTACAGCTCCGATTGGACCCCCAGCCTGGGAACCTCCATATGCCGCGGGAGCGGCCCTAGAAAAGGCAAAAAGACAAAAAAAAAAAAAAGAATCAACAGCAGATGCTAAAACTACTGGGTGAAAGTTTAATGAGCAGGAGAACATTTGCAAAGTCTAAAAATATCTTCCCCCAAATTACTTAGTAATTATAAAGGGAAAAACTTTTAAGTGGAGAAACCTGGCAGACATAGCCTAAACCAGTTGATTGAAGTTAACATCAATCACCTCATGACATGATGCAGTGAAAAGGGTACATCATCACTGAAGCAGTGTGTGCTTGCCAAGAAGGCATAACTCAATCTTCTCAAGAGGAAACATCAGACAGGGAGTTCCCGTCGTGGCTCAGTGGTTAACAAATCCGACTGAGGTTTTGGGTTCCATCCCTGGCCTTGCTCAGTGGGGTAAGGATCCTACGTTGCTGTGAGCTGTGGTGTAGGTTGCAGACACGGTTCAGATCCCGCGTTGCTGTGGCTCTGGTGTAGGCCAGCAGCTACAGCTCCGATTAGACCCCTAGCCTGGGAACCTCCATATGCTGTGGCCCTAGAAAAGGCAGAAAGACCAAAAAAAAAAAAAAAAAAAGTTACAACCCCAATCCTGTCCAGTGTTTTTCAAAAATGTTGATACCATAAAAGACAAAGACCAAGAAACTGCTCCAGATTAAATGGACTAGGATATATAACAACTAAGTGTAATGCATAATCAGGGATTATATCCTAGACCAGAAAAAGAAAAGTTACAATAAAAACACACCATTGGAACAATTGGTGGCAAAATTTGAATATGTACTGTAGACTGAATAATAGTATTAAATCAGGAGTTCCCATTGTGGCTTAGCAGGTTACAAACCCAACTAGTATTCATGAGGATGCACGTTCGATCCCTGGCTTCAGTGGGTTAAGGATCCAGTGTTGCCATGAGCTGTGATATAGGTTGCAAACGTGACTCGGATCCTGCATTGCTATGGCTGTGGTGTAGGCCAGCAGCTGTAGCTCTGATTTGACCCCTAGCCTGGGAATTTCCATATGCCACAGGTGCAGCCCTAAAAGAAAAAACAAAACAAAACAAAAAAAACAACCTACTCCTAAACTTACTCTCACATGGTCCAGAAAAAAAAATTTTTTTTTTGTCTTTTTAGGGCTGCACCTAAAGCTTATGGAGGTTCCTAGGCTAGGGGTCCAATTGGAGCTGTAGCCACGGGCCTACACCTCAGCAATATGGGATCCGAGCCTCATCTGTGACCTGCACCACAGCTCATGGCAATGCCAGATCCTTAACTCACTGAGCAAGGCCAGGGATTAAATACAAGTCCTCATGGATACCAGTCAGGTTCATTACCACTGTGCCACCACAGCAACTCCTATATATAAATTTTTTTTTCTTGGTCTTTTTGCCTTTTCTAGGGCTGCTCCCGCGGCATATGGAGGTTCCCAGGCTAGGGGGTCTAATTGGAGCTGTAGCCGCCGGCCTACACCACAGCCACAGCAACTCGGGACCCGAGCCGCGTCTGCAACCTACACCACAGCTCACAGCAACGCCAGATCCCTTAACCCACTGAGCAAGGCCAGGGACTGAACCCGCAACCTCATGGTTCCTAGTCAGATTCGTTAACCACTGTGCCACAATGGGAACTCCTATATAAAATTTTAAATCTATGTTGTATCTGTATCTATAGACCTATCATAGAGGGAAAGCAAATGTGACAAAATTGGGTGGAGAGTACCTGTTAATTCTTTGTACTCCAAACTTTTCTTTAAAAAATTACCCATTTAAGAGAAATGCAAACCAGAACTCCAAGTTATCACTTCACACCCATTAGGATGGCTACTCTCAGAAAATAACATGTATTGATGAGAATGCAGAAAATTGGAATCCCTGTGTGCTGTGGTTGGGAATTTAAAATAGTGTAGCTGAGTTCCCATTGTGGCACAGTGGAAACAAATCTGACTAGGAACCATGAAGTTGTGGGTTTGATCCCTTGCCTTGCTCAGTGGGTTAAGGATCTGGCATTGTGGTGAGCTGTGGCGTAGGTTGAAGATGTGGCTCGGATCCTGTGTTGCTGTGGCTATGGCGTAGGCTGGCAGCTGTAGCTCCGATTAGACCCCTAGTCTGGGAAGAACCTCCATATGCTGCAGTTGCAGCCCTGAAAAGCAAAAAGCAAAAAAAACAAAAACAAAAACAAAATCTCACTTTAAATTGTTTTGGAAATGAACTCAAAAGTGGGATTGTTGGATCATATGATAATTCTATTTTTATTTTTTTGAGAAACCTCTGTACTGTTTTCCATAATGGCTACACCATTTTATTTTATTATTTAAAAAAAATTTTTTAAGGCCACACTCGCAGCATATGGAGGTTCTCCCCAGGCTAGGGGTCTAATCGGGAGCTACAGCTGCCAGCCTATGCCACAGCCACAGCAACACAGGATCTGAGCCGTGTCTGCAACCTACACTGCAGCTGTGCCACAACAGGAATTCCTTAAAGTGAGATATTGAAGAGATATGTGCACATCTATGTTCTTAAAACATTATTCACATCGTCAAGAGGTGGAAACAACTCAAATGTTTGTTGATGGATGAGTGAATTTAAAAAATGTGGTATATACATACAATGGAATATTATGCAGCCTTTAAAAAGAAGGAAATGCTGTCATAATGCTACAAGATGGATGAACCTCAATGCCATTATGCTAAGTGAAACAAGACAGTTATAAAAGGACAAACACTATGATTCCACTCATAGGAAGTATCTGAGGGCAGGGAAAGTTGCCTGACATTCCAGTAAATAAAGAATGTTGCCCACTATTCCAGTTCTGCAAGGATCAAGCCATTAGACATTGCAGCTGCCCCCCACCCTCTCCAGGGTGCGTCCTGAGAGGAATTCAGGTTGGAGAAAAATGGGAGGCATTCTGTGCTTTGGATATTGGCCCTGGATAAAATGGCATATCTAAGCAATAATTTCAACAAGTCCAAATTCTTGCATCTTCCTATACATAGAAAAGCATTAAAATTAACTTGAAATGTCTGTTCCTTGGATTAGTAGTAATCTTATGATGTTTGGCTACATATTTTTTTTTCCAGCCAAAAAAACCAAAACAAAACAAAAAAAAAAACTCTGATACATCCTGGCTAGTTACCCAGGCAGTTCTGATGATAGCCAGGTTTTAGAAACTGGCAATAGCAGGTTAATGGTATGGATTATGTCCTCTCTTCTCTTCTTCCCACCTTACTGTACCTTTCCAAACCTACTGGTTTTAATATCGCGTGAAAACTAAGCTGCTTAACTAAGGTAGGACACAGCATTTCTTTACCTTCTTGACTCTGTATTTCCATTTTCTATAGATTGAAAAACTGAAACAGCAATTGAATGAAACAAAAGAAAAAGCCCAAGAAGAGAAGGAAAAATTGGTGAGTGTAGACACTAACATTTCACTTACTCATGGTCAGGTTTCTGGCAAGTTCAAATATTTAATACACAAGGAGAATAAGGGAATAGGTCCTCTGAGCAGTTCAATAACATTATTTTTGTCATTATTATTTGCTTTTTAGGGCTGCACCGGCAGCATATGGAAGTTCCCAGGCTAGGGGTCGAATCAGAGCTACAGCTGCTGTCCTACACCACAGCTACAGCAATGCAGAGTCTGAATCACGTCTGCGACTTACACCACAACTCACGGCAATGCCAGATTGCCAACCCACTGAGTGAGGCCAGGGATCGAACCCGCATCCTCGTGCATACTAGTTGGATTCATTTCCACTGCACCACAATGGAACTCCCTTTTTAAAAATTTATTTATTTATCTTTTTTTTGTCAATAACCTTAAAGCTCACACACTTGATTATACAAAGCTTGAAAGTAACATAAAATTGTGTAATTGTAGAAAACTCTTCTGGTAGAAGTGGTGCTCACTGATCTTCAGTTCTAGAGCTTTTCAGTGAACAGAGCTAGGAAATATATATTTAAGGAATATTAAAAAATATTGTGAGCCCATACTACTACTTTATTTTTTTATTTTTTAAGGCCACAGTTTTGACATATGGAAGTTCCCAGGCTAGGGGTTGAATTGGAGCTGTAGCTGCTGGCCTACACCACAGCCACAGCAATGCCAAATCTGAGCCACATCTGTGACCTACACCATAGCTCATGGCAACACCCAATCCTTATCCCACTGAGCAAGGCCAAGGATTGAACCCACATCTTCATGATCCTCATGGATACTAATCAGGTTTATTTCTGCTGAGCCACAACAGGAACTCCCCCATACTACTACTTTAAATTCAGATACAGAAGTATAGGATTTTTACTTAACTTTATCATGTCTCCTTTCTCCCTCATCCAAAATCCTGGTTCTTAATGAAAACAATATAATTGTATAATTTCTTCAAACCTCAATACATCAGTAGGCACAGACTACTAATATTAATACTTCTACCGACATAAGTTAGTGGATGCAGTTTAACATTTTGGGGGCACTTCTCCCCTTAGGATATATACCAATAGGGCTCTACAATCAAATTAGCACAGTTTAAAAATAATTTGAACCAATTCCTTTCTGTGAGGTTATGCCACCAACTTAATAATATTTTGCTTTTGATTTTTGCCTTTAAAAATTTTAAGTAAAATGGAACTCTGTAATTATGTAATACACTTATGTGTTTCCAAATTCAAATCTATCAAATGTGGTATATTCTGAGAAATCTAACATCTATCCCTGTCTCCACAATATACCAGAGTATATTGTCAAATGGATTTTTGTCAACCTGAGAGGTGAGAAGTGGTATTTCAGTATACCTCAATTTGCATTTCTCTTACTATGAGCTAGGTTGAGGATTTTTTCGTGTGTTTGAGGGTTATTTGCATTTCTTTTGATAGCTCTTATTCAATTTTTAGTTGTGTTATTGGCCCTTTTTCTCCTCCACTTCCCTCCTTTTTTCTCTCTTATCCTTCTCCTCCCTTCTCTTCCCTTCTCTTCCTTTTCTCCTCCTCTCTCTTTTCCCTTCTTCTCCTCCATCTTCCCAGTTTGTTCCTCTTTCCTCCAACTTCTTTATTTATTAGAGATATTGGCCCTCCCTTTGTCTCTTAGCTTACTAATTTTATTTTATTTTTTATTTTTATTTTTTGTCCTTTAGGTGGCATATAGAGGTTCCCAGGCTAGGGGTTGAATTGGAGCTGTAACTGCCAGCCTACGCCGCAGCAACTCGATCTGAGCCACATCTGCCACTTACCTACACCACAGCTCACGGCAACACCAGATTCTTAACCCACTGAGGGATCTAACCCGTGACCTCATGGATGCTAATCGGGCTTGTTAACCATTGAGCCACAACAGGAACTCCATTAGCTTACTAATTTTAATTTAGGATCAGGGTGTTATTTATCTTTCATACAGATTAAAGATTTGTTTGGTATTCTCATACCTCTTTTTAATATCTACATTTTCTACATCAGATCAGCTTATTTAAGAATTGTTTCCTTATTCAAGTATATTTTATTTTATTTTATTTTGCTGCCTCACAACATATGGGGTTCCTGGGCCAGGAATCAGATCTGAGCCGAAGTTGCAACCCAAGGCACAGCTGTGGCAACTCCAGATCCTTAACCCAGTGTGCTGGTCCAGGGATCGAACCTGTGTCCCAGCACTCCAGAGACTCCACTGATCCTGTTGTGTCACAGTGGGAACTCGTCTTTTAATAAACAACTTTATGCAGGAGTTCTGTCGTGGCTCAGCGGTAATGAACCCGACTAGTATTGATGAGGGCATGGGTTCGATCCCTGGCCTTGCTCAGTGAGGATCCAGCATTGCTGTGAGCTGTGGTATATAGGTTGCACACATGGTTCAGATCTGGTGTTGCTATGGCTGTGGTGTAGGCCAGCAGCTATGGCTCCAATTCGACTCCTAGCCTGGGAACTTCCATATGCTATGGGTGCAGGCCCCAAAAGACAAAAAACAAAAACAAAAACAAAAACCCCAAGACTTTATGCAGAGTTCCTGTTGTGGCTCAGCAGTAACCAACCCGACCAGTATCCATGAGGACTCGATTCTATCCCCAGCCCCACTCAATGGATTAAGGATCCAGCATTGCCAAGAGCTGAGGTGTAGGTTGTAGAGGGGGCTTGGATCTGGCATTACTGTGGCTGTGGCATAGGCCAGCAGCTGCAGGTCCAATTCAACTCCTAGCCTGGGAACGTCCACATGCCACAGTTGTGGCCCTAAAAAAAGAAAAACAAAACAAAACAAAAAACTTAATGCAAAAATAAAGGAGGAACATTTCTTCAAAGAAGACAAATAGCTGAAGACCTCAAATGGACCAGAACTCTGTGTGACCTCTGTTCTTTTTCCTAACTCATTTACCTGTCTTTTTTGCATACAGGAACAAAAATATACAGTGCAAATAAATGAGCTGGAGGGACAGTTCCATCAGAAAGCCAAAGAAATTGGCATGATTCAGATGGAGCTCAAAACAATAAAACAATTCCAAAAGAGAAAAATCCAAGTGGAGAAAGAATTAGATGATGTAAGTTCCTTTTCTTTCTTTTATTTTTTTAAAAAAGGAGATTAGAATTAACTACTTAATGTCTGAAAAAACCTTCATAGACATTTATTCCTGTGATATGGTAAAGGATTCCCTTTGACGTTTTAGAGATTATTTGAGAGAAAAGAGGAAGATGTAGTGTAGGACTAGAAGTAAAAAATCTCAATGTTAGACTTTTCTTTTTCTAAGCATTATTTCTTTGCGAATTTACTGAATCTTAGCCAAAATTTATCAGTGGTTAAACATTTGGAACTACAGCTCTAGGAAAATATTAGGGGCAAAGTAGCAAAGTCTTAAAGGAAAACATGTTTAGACTGATGAATGATAATTTTAGAAAAATTTAAAATACACTCTGGGTAGGAGTGGATGGAATGAGGAAAACTACTTTCAGAAAGTTTCTCTGAGGAGTTCTCGTCGTGGCACAGTGGTTAATGAATCCAACTAGGAACCATGAGGTTGTGGGTTCAATCCCTGGCCTTGCTCAGTGGATTAAGGATCTGGTGTTGCTGTGAGCTGTGGTGTAGGTTGTTACTGTGGCTGTGGCGTAGGCTGGCAGCTGTAGCTCTAGTCGGACCCCTAGCCCAGGAACCTCCATATGCCACAGGTGTGGCCCTAGAAAAGACCAAAAAAAAAAAAAAGTTTCTCTCACCTTGTATGCTCTTTCCATTCCCTCAGTCCAGAACATAGTTTTATTGTATTAATGGCCATGCAATAAGTAGCACAGAGGAGGGCTGGGCACAAGTAGCTGAAATCAGTTTTGTGATTTGGGGCAATTTACTTATGTTGGTTTCCTCATCTGTTAATTGGGGATGAGAAAGGTTAGTGGCTCATAGAATGTCGTAAGAATTAAATGAGTTCATATATGTAAAGTGCTTAAAATAGTGTATGTCACATAATGAGAATTAACAGTGGTGTAGAGCTCTCTGCAAAGTTCATGATCTGTAACATTTGCTGATCTCCTTGGTATAATACTTATGTTATGACCAATATAATGTGGCCAATTTCAAGCTACCAATGCTTTAAAAATGTGCTGCTGAAACTCCTGGTATGAGCCAGCTCCAACTCGAAACTGCTGCTATTATTACTAATAGTAGTAATAGAAGTAGGATTGCCGCCTAAGATAACCATACACCATATAGTAGAGGGTAAAAGGTTGGTGCTCTGAAATCAGACTGCTAGAGTATAAACACTGTCTTCACTATCTTGTTAAGTTTCTTCATCTATAACATGGAAGTAAGAATAATAGTACGTTTCAATGGATCATTGTGAAAAATAAATGAAATACAGGTTTTCTTTGTTATCTGAAAGTAGAGTGTTCCTATGAAACCTTTCCCAAGCTGAAGAAGCAATTTTCTTAGGACACAAAATAAATCAAAATAAAGCACAGTTGCTCCCAGACACAGTTCAAAGCTATGGCAGCTTGATGCTGAGTGCAGTTTCCGGGGAAGGAGTTTGGTGGTACCATTCTCCTCATTGCTAAGGGTGCACGCCGCCTCTATAATGCAGTCTGAGGCTCCCTGCTAAACACTAGTTTTGCTTTTCGCTTTTTTTTCATAAAAGTGAAAATCCTCTTTGAATTATTTTCAGTTAGTGAAAACAGGTGCTAATGTAGCTTTTTTGGTAAAAGCAGAATAAAGTGTACTTTCAAAAAGCAGGAAATACCTGTCATCTGTTTTAAATGGTTAGCATTGTGCGATAAACGTTACCTGCTCTTCCTGATCCTGCTACTATTATTACTCCCGCTAAAATTATAGGAGTTCCTGTTGTGGCTTGGCAGATTAAGAACCTGACATAGTGTCCGTGAGGATTTGGGTTCAATCCCTGGCCTTGATCAGTGGTTAAGGATGTGGCATTGCTGCAACCTGCAGCATAGGTTGCAAGTTCAGCTTGGATCTGATCTCTGGCTTGGGAACTCCAAATGCTATAGGTGCAGCCCTAAAAAGAAAGGAAAATAAAATAAAATTATGGTTACTACAGGAGTCCCCTGGTGGCTTAGCAGGTTAAGGATCCAGTGTTGTCACTGATGTGGCTTGGGCTGCTGCTGTGGTGTGTTTTTGACCCCTGGCCCAGGAATTTCCGCATGCTCTGGGCTGGCACTGCCAAAAATACAACAAAATATAATTATGGTTATTACAATTAGTATTATTTAAGGCCCTTCCACTGTCCCTTTTAGTGCCTCTCACTCATAGTCACAGCATGTCCTCCAAGCATGCAGTATTTCTCTGGCTACCCAATGATCTGCTTATTTAGAAAGAACAAGCTTTGATGGGAGACCAAAGTTCGTGCATCCTGTTTCTGTTTACCTTTAGCTAACTACCAAATTGAAAGGATCAGTGAGAAATGAGTAAGGTATGTACAACAGAATATAGCCAGTATTTTATAGTAACTATAAATGGAGTATAACCTTTAAAAGTTGTGAATCTCTATATGGTTCACATGTAACATATGATTTTGTACATCAATCGTACTTTAATTTAAGAAAAAGATTTTATTGGAGTTCCCTGGTGGCCTAGCAATTAAGGATCCAGATTTGTTACTGCTGTGGCACAGTTTGATCCTTGGCCTGGGGACTTCTGCATGATGTGGGTGTGGCCAAAAATTAATTAAAATTTAAAATAAATTAAAGAGTTTATTATTGTAACAACCTTTTTTTTTTTTTTTTTTTTACAGCCACACCTGTGGCATATGGAAGTTCCTAGGCTAGGGGTCAAATAGGATCTGCAGTTGCCAGCTTACACCAGAGCCACAGCAACACTGGATCCAAGCCACATCTGTGACCTATACCACACCTTGGGGCAACGCCAGATTGTTAACCTACTGAATGAGGCCAGGAATTGAACCCACATCCTCACAGAGACAACATCAGGTCCTTAACCGGCTGAGCCACACGGGAACTCTAGAATTTTTTTAAATGACCTCACCCACAGCATATGGAAGTTCCTGGTGGCTATGACCTATGCCAGATCCTTTAACCCACTGTGCCGGGCTGGGAATCAAACCTGCACCTCCACAGTGACCCAAGCCACTGCAGCTGGATTCTTAACACACTTCACCACAGCAAGAACTCCCAGTAACAACATTTAATGGAATATAATCTGTAAAAATACTGAATCACTATGCTGTACACCTAAAACTAATATAATACTGTAAATCAACTATACTTCAAAAAATTTTTTTTGCTTTTTTTAAAATTAAAAAATATTGGGTTTCCCATCGTGGCTCAGTGGTTAACAAATTCGACTAGGAACCATGAGGTTTCAGGTTCGATCCCTGGCCTTGCTCAGTGGGTTAAGGATCTGGTGTTGCTGTGAGCTGTAGTGTAGGTTGCAGATGCGGCTCGGATCTGGCGTTTCTGTGGCTCTGGCGTAGGCCAGTGGCTACAGCTCTGATTGAACCCCTAGCCTGGGAACCTCAATATGCCATGGGTGTGGCTCTAGAAAAGACCAAAAAAAAATTAAAATTAAAAAAATTTTTTTTTTGCTTTTTAGGGCTGCACCCACAGCATATAGAAGTTCCCAGGCTAGGGGTCGAATCAGAGCTACAGCTGCCACAGCCACAACACAACACCAGATCCAAGCCACGTCCATGACCTACAGCATAGCTCACAGCAAAGCCAGATCCTTAACCCACTGAGCGAGACCAGGGATCGAACCCACAACCTCATGGTTCCTAGTCAGATTTGTTTCTGCTGTGCCATGAAAAAAAAAAAATCTTAATAGAGGGCTCTTCGAAGCTCTAATTAAAGGAATGACTTGGCACAGTTCAGGCAGGGTGGGGAGGGGGAAGACACTGGGAGGAGTGTGTTTTAATTTATCTGATCATAATTGCATAGTTACAGCAAAACTTTCCCATGAAGCTGACTTTGTTCTCAAACTTGATTACTTGTTGCTTTACAACTTTCTTATAACTGTTGCTTTAAAATTGTTCTTTCATTTCTTAATTATTCAAACTCTTTTGCAGTATTTTCTGGGGAATTCTCTCTCCCTATGAGTTTCAAGGCCTTTAAAGACCTTAAAATAGTGGTTACATAACGGTCTTCTTTAGTTATTTTATATTTGTGTTGTTCTTGAATCTTTGTAAACTAAGGAGAATAAAAGGAGCCAAATCATCCACTGTGTGGGTACTTGTCTCTCTTCACTAGTTCCTAGACTAGGATTTAATAATAAAATTTGCTAAATGAGTGACATAAGGCAACTATCTCAACCTCCCATAGAATTGATTGAATTTTAGAGCTGAAAGAAACTTTAGGGCCTATTTAAGCCATTCTTCAGATGAGGAAAACCAAGACCCAAAGATGCTAAGTGACTTACATGAAAGGTTGTAAAGCTGGTAGCAGAATCCCAGTGCCCTGAATCCCTGTCCAGTACCTCTAGTCCTGTTCCTCTATTTCTTCACCTGTGTTAGTTACCTATTGTTGCAGAACAAATTACCCCCAATCCATTGGCTTATATAAATAATAAACATTTGTTAAAAGCACAATTTCTTTGGAATTTAGGAATTTGGGATGGGTTTGGCTTGGCAGTTCTAGCTCAGGGTCTCTGAAATTTCAGTCAAGATGTCAGCCAAGGTTGCCATCATCTGAAGGCTTGATTAGAGCTTGTGGATCTGCTTCCAAGGTGCCAGCTCACATGGCTGTCAAGTTGGTGGTGGAGCTTCTACTTAAGCTGCTTGAGTGACTGTATCCAGAGTGAGTAGCAATCCAAGAGAAAGGCTGACAGAAGCTATTTTTTTCTTGACCTAGCCTTGGAAATCACAGCATTATTCTGTCATTTTTTTATTAGTTAGAAATGAATGCCTATCTGGCCCACATTCTAAGGGTGGGGAATTAGGTTCCATCATTTGAAGGGAGGACTATCACAGAAGATGATGTGTTTGAAATCTACCATACCACCACAGTACACACTGCTATGGGAATAACCTTAAAATACCATGGTTCTCATGATGTTCAGATACCTCCCTCAAGAATCTTCTTTAATATTTCTCTGTTGTAAACAGAATACCGTCCAGACATCTCAGCATGAAAATCAAGACCCTACACTTTCTTCCTACTTTCAAACATATTGTTTCCTTTTCCTACACATTCTCATACACACCCCTTTAATCCACCCAACCTAGATATTCCCTAAAGTCATTTCTGCCTTTACCCTGTTTACACTGTTTCTTCTATCTAGAATATACTCCTGAGAGAGCTCTGTCCATTAAAATTTTACCAGTTCTTCAAAGGCTAAGTTCAAATGTATGTTCTCCATGAGGACTTCCCCTAGAGTCCTGTTTGAAAGTAATAATTTTCTTGGATGAAATTTAAGGGCATTATGCTAAGTGAAATGTCAGGAGTTCCTGTCATGGCGCAGCAGAAGTGAATCTGACTGAGTGGGTCTTTTACTAAAGATGTAATTGAAGAAATATCAAATTTACCATTGGACACATTAAATTTACACAATGATGTATGTCAATTATATTTCAATTAAGCTAGAAAAAAGAAAAAAGAAAATTTTAAATAGATTATTAGCAAAAAAGTAATATATTATTTTTTGCATGTTTTTGCAGCATTTTGTATTTAGCCCATTCTATTTTTTTTAATTTTAATTTTTTATTTATTTATTTTTTGTCTTTTTGCCTTTTCTAGGGCCGCTTCCACGGCATATGGAGATTCCCAGGCTAGGGGTCTAATTGGAGCCATAGCCACCGGCCTACACCAGAGCCACAGCAACGGGGGATCCGAGCCGCGTCTGCAACCTACACCACAACTCACGGCAATGCTGGATCCTTAACCCACTGAGCAAGGGCAGGGATCGAACCCGCAACCTCATGGTTCCTAGTCGGATTCGTTAACCACTGCGCCACGATGGGAACTCCCCATTCTATTTTTTTATTTAATTTTTCTTTTTAGGGCTGCACCTGAGGCATGTGGACGTTCCCAGGCTTGGGTCAAATCAGAGCTACAGCTGCTGACCTACACCACAGCCACAGCAACTCGGGATTCAAGCCACATCTGCAGCCTACACCATAGCTCACGTCAATGCCAGATCCTTAACCCACTGAACAAGGCCAGGGATCGAACCTGTGTCCTCATGGATGCTGGTCAGATTTGTTTCCGCTGAGCCACAACGGGAACTGCGAGATGGTAAATTATTTGACGCATGAACAGTATTATCCTTCATAGTCATCAAGATACAAGATACACAGTAATACTTAATAAAATCCATATTAAGGAGTTCTCTTGTTGATCAGCTGGTTAAGGACCCTGCCTTTTCACAGCAGTGGCTCAGGTTGCTGCTGTGGCATGGGTTCAGTCCCTGGCCCAGGAAATGCATGTCACAGGTGCAGCCAAAAAATAAAAATAAAATAGGGAGTTCCTGTTGTGGCTCATTTACTTAAGAACCCAACTAGTATACTTGAGGACACAGTGGCTCATCGGGTTAATGATCTGCCATTGTTGCCATGAGCTGCAGTGTAGGTCACAGATGCAGCTCAGGGCCTGTGTTGCTGTTGCTATGGCGTAGGACCGAGGCTCCAATTTGACCCCTAGCCTCGAACTTCCATATACCACAGGTCTGGCCCTAAAAAGGGAGGTGGGGGGAGGAAAAAAAGAATAAAACAAGTCTATGTTAAATGCTGAGTGGGTCTTTTACTAAAGATGTAATTGAAGAAATATCAAGTTTTCTGCTAACTAGATGGGAAGAGTCCTTTCACAATGTATATGGATCAAATCATCATGATGTACATATTTATCAACAGTTCCTCAATAAAGGTGAAATGTTTTCTAGAAAGACTTTCTAGTTTTGTTTTATATGAAAATGCTGAAGATTGAATCAAATTAAGTTCCTTATTTTTTCAGGTACTCTCAAAATAGACATCCTAGGTGTAGGTATACATTCTGAATCACAGTGAATTAAGAGCTAGTTGGACATACTTTGTTGGGCCTTTGCGTGATTTATTTTAAAGAGAAGTATTGCCACCTAGTGGAGAAATGGATTTCAGACCTTTCAAGAATGGCTGGTGAGCCAGGAAGACTTATATTCAAAGGGGAAACTTACTGGCTTAAGGGAAAAAAATAAGGTGATTCTGTGGAATCCCAAATATGGAAGAATTAAGGTAGGTGTAGGGTCCGTGAATTTAAAAATGGAGGAAAATTAATTATACAGTGTATATAGAATTCATTATACAAATTTAGAAGAGGCTAATTAAATTTAGTTTATCAAGAGGTATTTAAAGAATAATTTTAAAGAAAAAATGATTTCCATCTACCTGATTAACAAAAGGAGCATACTTGGTAGGTTGCAGTTAATATTTTTAAAATAACTTGCTTTAGAGAGGTCCCATCGTGGCGCAGAGGGAATGAATCTGACTAGGAACCGTGAGGTTGCGGGTTCCATCCCTGGCCTCACTCAGTGGGTTAAGGATCCAGTGTTGCAGTGAACTGTGGTGTAGGTCGCAGCCATGGTTCAGATCTGGCATTGCTGTGGCTGTGGCGTAGGCCGGCACCTGTAGCTCCAGTCAGACCCCTAGCCTGGGAACCTCCATATGCCGCTGGTGCAGCCCTATAAGAACAAAAGACAATAATAATAATAATAATAATAATAATAATAATAATTTGTTTTAGTCTTTCTTCTTTTGACAGGGAAATACTACCCATTTCAGCAAACTTAGCTGATTAAAAAAAAGAAGAAAATGAAAAACCCTCCCCCCTAAAACCATACTAGCTAGAGATAACTATTGTTAATATTTTGGTAAATAGTCTTTCCTTTGCCCACCTCTATGTATAAACATATTTTATATATAAAATATGCTATGTGTAAACATATTTTAAAGTACCTGTAGAAGTTCCCGTTGTGGCTCAGTGGTTAACAAACCCAACTAGGATCCATGAGGACAAGGATTTGATACCTGGCCTTGCTCAGTGGGTTAAGGACTTGGCATTGCCATGAGCTGTGGTGTAGGTTGCAGACACAGCTCAGATCTGGCATTGCTGTGGTTGTGGCACAGGCTGGCAGCTATAGCTCCAATTCAACCCCTAGCCTGGGGACCTCCATATGCCACAGGTGTGGCCCTACAAAGACAAAAGACAAATAAATAAATAAATGAAGTATCTATATGCTATTTTGTATAAAAAATAAGGTCACAGAGTTCCTTAATTTGTGCATTGCCTAATTATGTTTCAAAAGATTTATTTATTTACTTATTTATTTGGCTATGCTTGTGCATGTAGAAGTTCTTAGGCCAGGTTCTGAACCCATGCCACAGCAGCAGCCCAAGCCGCTGCTGCCTGCCAGATCCTTAACCCACTGCACCATAAGAAAACTCCTCAAAAGATTTATTTATTAATTTATAGGATTTTGAGGGAGCCCAATGGCAAATAAAAGATCCACCCCATCCCACTGTGATGGTAGACATTTCCATAAATTTGTATGTTGACATTAATTTTAAAAGTCTTTGACAATGTAGAGGCCTTTTTTTTTTTTTTTTTGGCTGTGCTCAGAGAATGCAGAAATTCCCAGGCCAGGGATCAAACTTATGCCACAGCAGCAACCAGAGCCACTGCAATAACAGCACCAGATGGGAACTCCTAAGAGGCCATTTAAAAAAAAATTGTATAAAAATTACAGGGGGAGGGAGTTCCCGTCGTGGCGACAGCAGAAATGAATCTGACTAGGGACCGTGAGGTTTCGGGTTCGATCCCTGGCCTTGCTCAGTGGGTTAAGGATCTGGCATTGCTGTGGCTGTGGTGTAGGCCGGCAGCTGTAGCTCCAGTTAGACCCCTAGCCTGGGAACTTCCATATGCCACAGGTGCGGTCCTAAAAAGCAAAAAAAAAAAAAAAAAAAAAAAAAAACCAGGGAGAAAGAAGAACATCTGAAAGAGGTCATATAATGTGGATCAAATGGAGATTTAATACAGTTAGGACAGAGACCACACTCAGAAAAATTATTAAGTATAAGGGAAGAGAGTATTAGGTATTATAATAACCTCTACATTACATGGTTATTATTCTAAGTACTTTACATGTATTATTTGCTATTTAATCCTTGCCACACCTTTATGAGATAGCTACTATTATTATCCTCTTTTTATCCTGGAGACAAGACTTAGAGAAGTTAAGTGATTTGACCATACAACTGGTAGGTGAGAGTGGTAACAGTTGAACTCTTGTCTGTCTGATGGAAAGTCCTTCTCTACTGCCTTTGGTGAGGCATGAATAGTAGATTAAGTACATTCAATCTGACTGGTTCTTGTCAGTAGGTATAGCTCTCAGAATAATATCTTTAAGGTAGTTTCCTTTGCCTAGAAGAAGGAACCATCTGTGGGACTTCTAGGGAGATACTTGCTATTTTTATTTTTAAAATTTTTATTATAGTTGATTTACAATGTCCTGTCAATTTCTTCCGTACAGCGAAATGACCCATTGTTTATATATATATATATAGTTTGCTATACAGTAGGATTATACTAAGAATTTTCTAAATATGGGGACTCTTGAAGGGAAGCCTAGGGAATTAATATGATTTGAATTAGAGATAATTCTGTCTTTAGTTATTTTTCTTTTTTCCTTTTTGGTTTTTCGGGCTGCACCTGCAACATATGGAAGGTCCCAGGCTAGGGGTCGAATTGGAGCTGCAGCTGCTGGCCTACACCACAGCCACAGCAACACTAGATCTGAGCTGCATCTGCAACCTACACCACAGCTCAAGGCAATGCCGGATGCTTAACCCATTGAGCAAGGCCAGGGATCGAACCTGAGTCCTCATGGATACTAGTCAGATTACTTGCTGCTGAGCCATGACAGGAACTCTGATTTTTCTCATAGAAAAGATTCTTATATTAAGTGGGAGATTTGTTAGTCTGACTCCTAAGTCCCCTTCTGAGTCTAAAACATGATTTTGTGAGTCCACATATTTAAAAAATGAAGATGTTTGGAGAAAATGATTATGGTAATAACTTATCTGATGTTCTGAGAACCATTATACATGAAAAGCTTTTTAGAAACTCAGTACTGGAGTTCCCGTTGTGGCGCAGTGGTTAACGAATCCGACTAGGAACCATGAGGTTGCGGGTTCGGTCCCTGGCCTTGCTCAGTGGGTTAGCGATCCGGTGTTGCCGTGAGCTGTGGTGTAGGTTGCAGACGCGGCTCGGATCCCGCGTTGCTGTGGCTCTGGCGTAGGCTGGTGGCTACAGCTCCGATTCGACCCCTGGCCTGGGAACCTCCATATGCCGCGGGAGCGGCCCAAGAAATAGCAACAACAGCAACAACAACAGTAACAACAACAAAAGACAAAAAAAAAAAAAAAAGAAAGAAAAAAGAAACTCAGTACTGATCTTGTAAATCCACAGATGATTTTGAGAAATATGCTACTCAGAGGGAGGGCATGGGGTTTTTCTTTATGTTCAGGATTAAGAGGTAATGTATAACAGAAAACATTTTTTTCTTTCTTTCTTTTTTTGTCTTTTTAAGGCTTTACCCATGGCATATGGGAGTTCCCAGGCTAGGGGTTGAATTGGAGCTGCAGCCTCTGGCCTGTGCCACAGCCATAGCATTGAGGTATCCTTAACCCACTGAGTGAGTCCAGGGATGGAACCCGTGTCCTCATGGATGCTAATCAGGTTCGTTAACCATGAGCCACTCTGGGAACTCCCAGAAAACATTTCTTGATTGAGAATTTTCTAGGAATATGCCCTAATAACCCAGTTTTATATTGACCTTTTTTTAAAAAAATTTAATTTTAGCTGAAGGAGAATTTAAGGAACACAGAGCGGAAGCATCAGGAGACTCTTAGAAGATTGGAAAGCAGATTTTTTGAAGAAAAGGTATAGCATATTTGCCTTAATGAACAAATATTTTGTTTACTAGAATACCATAAGAGTATATCTATTCTGAGACATCAGTTTTTTCCTTTGATATCATATTAGAAGATTGTTTCTCCCCACTACCCTTCCCAGTTAGAGATTTTTGAAATCCTCAAGAGGGATTGTCATCTGACCAAGACTTCAGGACACCCCTCCTCAGCTTGGTGTCTCCTGGTGGAACTAAAGCTGCATGTACCACTTTCTGTAGGGGAAAGGGGATACAAGGTCCTCTGGCACACGCCAAGCTCTTCCTTTAGTCAGGCTGACTGTGGATGTTCATAAAAGGGGCCAAAAAATGTGCCTTAGCACACTACAAACTTCCACATTTCTCTGTGCTTCTGAAGTTAATTCTACAAATTGTGGCAAGTGCGTTGGAACACTTCTGCAGAATCTTCCCAGAGTCCCCATGGTTTTTCTTTAATTCTCTTAGTTTTTCATCCTTAGGAAATAACTGAATAGACTTTTTCACAAATTGGTAGAAATGTAGGGAGTTGAGGGTGAGACAAATAAGTACTCTTATCAGGTTTATATAGAAGATTTTGCTTTAAAAAGTGGCTCTAGGTCTCCAGTTAGTGTATAGTGGAGCAGGAACAGTGTGGAGGTGCTTCCCCCCAGGCACTTCCTGGCCACTGTTAGGAAGTTAAGGCCTCAGGAATGGGCTGCTCTCAGTTGCCTCTTTCCTCACCACCCTACACTTGATTTCTCTCCCACTTGCTTAGGTGCTTGGTCGGTTTACAGATTACCTCACTCAAACAACTTCCTTTTTTTTTTTTTTTTTGGTCTTTTGTCCTCTTAGGGCTGCATCCGAGGCATATGGAGGTTCCCAGGCTAGGGGTCTAATCGGAGCTGTTGCTGCCGCTGGTGTTTGCCACAGCCACAGCAACGCAGGATCCTAGCCAAGTCTGCAACCTACACTGCAGCTCACTGCAACGCCAGATCCTTAACCCACTGATAGAGGTCAGGGATTGGACCCGCAACCTCATGGTTCCTAGTTGGATTCCTTAACCACTGAGCCATGATGGGAACTCCAGAAACGGCTTCTTTTAATAGGACTTTTATGTGTGGAAGTAGATGGCTGCTGGGCTTTCCCTCCTAATTGCATAGATAATGCACGCTAAGATTCATCTGTTTTAAGGCAGGAGGAAGGGAGGCTCCATCTGTGTTTGTCCCTTTTATCTGAAACCGTAAAATCTTTCCCAGAAGTTCCTAGCTTTCTTCTTGCATATCTCTGATTATCCAGAACCATGTTATAAAGGATGTTGAGAAAGTGGGTGTTTTGTTTTTCCAGCCACTGGTGGAAGCTGGGAAAGAAAAAGAGGATGGGAATGAGCACTGGGTTGGCCAGCCACAGCAATATGTGCCTCACCATGTTAGGGAAAATCTTCATGGTTAGATACAAACTCCTGTGCTGGTTTGAACCCCAGGGCTGCTGAGCCACCAGGGAACTCCTGCCAGCTGTATTTTATTTTATTTTTTTCCTTTTTAGGGCCCACCTGAGGCATATGGAGGTTTCCAGGCTAGAGTTCTAATTGGAGCTACAGCTGCTGGGCTGCACCACAGCCACAGCAACACCAGATCTGAGCCTCGTCTGTAACCTACACCACAGCTCATGGCAACACTGGATCCTTAATCCACTGAGTGAGGCCAGGAATCGAACCTGCCTCCTCATGAATACTAGTTGGATTCGTTTCTGCTTCACCACAACAGGAACTCCAGCTGCATATTTTTGTATTTGTGGTTCCCTCTTCAGCTCCAGCCTATTCTCATTCTTCAGAGCTCAAACGTGGTTCCCTCAAAGAAATAGTTCCTAAACCCCAATCGAAAATTACCTTCCTGCAGTTCCCGTTGTGGCGCAGTGGAAACGAATCCCACTAGGAACCATGAGGTTTCTGGTTTGATCCCTGGCCTCGCTCAGGGGGTTAATGATCCAGCACTGCCATGAGCTGTGGTGTAGGTTGCAGATGAGGCTTGGATCTGGCATTGCTGTGGCTGTGGTGTAGGCTGGCAGCTCTAGCTCTGATTTGACCTCTAGCCTGGGAAGATCCATATGCCGCAGGTATGGCCCTGAAAAAAATAAATAAAAAGCTAAATAAATAAATAAATAAAATTACCTTCCTCAGTTACTGTATATTTTATTACTCCATTTATTTCACTTATAGCATTTATCACAGTCAGTTAATTCTCTTGTTTATTTGTTAAGGAGGCTGATAGTATCAACCTGACTGCATGTGAATCACTGCTCTGCCATTTTCTAGCTATATGATTTTGAACAAGTTACCAACCTCTCTTTCTCTGAGTTTCCTCAGTCCTTATCTTTAGGGATAATAATAATACCTAAATCGCAAGTATCTAATTACACTGTTGTGAGAAGTAAATAATACATGTGTGGAACCATGCCTGGCACATAGTAAGTGCTCAGTGCGTTTTAATTATCATTATTTGTTTGGGTCTCATCTTAGAATATAAGCTCCATGAGAACAGGAATCTTATCTGTTTTGTTCACCGCAGAATCTCTAGTATCTAAAAAACCTGGTACATTATTAGCGCTCAACAGGAATTTGTTGAATGAATGAGTAAATGATTCTCATCATATTGTATTTAACAGAAATTTCTCCCAGCTCTGCTTTCCAATACTTATGTGGAATTTTTTTTCTATTTATATGTCATTTTGCTTCTTTTGTGTGTGTGTGTGTATGTCCACCTCATGCAGAAGTTCCCAGACCAGGCTTGAACCTGCACCATAGCAGCGACCAGAGCTGTATCAGTGACCATGCCAACTCCTTAACCCACTGAGCTGCCAGGGAACTCCCTCATTTTGCTTCTTTAAAGGGGAAATTGGGAGCTACCCTAATGTTCCTGTGTTCATGCTATCCTCTTGGCTGGCTCCTCCCTCAATACTCAAATACTTCACACCAATTCATGTGGAAGGAGTATTTTTTTGACATTATAAAATAAGTCCTTAATTTTTTTTTTTTTTAGGGCCACACCTGAGGCATATGGAAGTTCCCAGGTTAGGGGTGGAATCGGAGCTGCAGCTGCTAGCTTACACCACAGCCACAGCAATACCAGGTCTGAGCTGCATCTGCAACTTATACCACAGCTCGTGGTAACACTGGATCCTTAACCTACTGAACAGGGCCAGGGATTGAACCTGCATCCTCATGGATACTAGTCGGGTTTGTTACCATTGAGCCACAATAGGAACTTCCAGTCCTTAACTTTTTGATATGTAAAATTTGTTGTTAGAAATATAACTCTAGGAGCTCCCTTGTGGTAGAACAGATTAAGGATCTGGCATTGTCACCGCTATGTTTCTGGTCACTGGTGTTGTGTAGATTCAGTCCCTGGCCTGGGAACTTCTCATGCTATGGGCACAATTGAAGAAAAAAAAAAAGAAGAAGAAGAAGAAGAAAAGAAAAAAAGAAATATAACTGTGTTAAAACAGCCTGTTTTCTTTTTTAGCACCGACTAGAACAAGAGGCTGAAAAGAAGATAATAATGCTGGCAGAGAGAGCCCACCATGAAGCCGTTATGTAGGAGATTGCTGCCTCCTTTTTCTTCCTAATAGCCTTTTTATTTTTTTTGCAGTGCTGCAGTAGTGGCAATGCCAGATCCTTAACCAGTAGGCCACCAGGGAACTACCTCTAATAGCCCCTCTTACCTGTTTGCTGGTGTTTTTTGTTCCTATCATGTTGTCTTCCTCCTTCTCTCCTGGTTTGCTTTCTTCAAATTTTCTGGTTTGCTTTCCCTCACTGTTTCTTTCCCTTTGTGTTCCTGCCCCTTTTCCATTCACCCTTTTTGTAGCACAACAGTGCAGAGGAAAGAACCTGGGCTTTGAAGTTACACTTAGTGTCTCTACAGTGTACTAACTGACTGTAGGAAGATTTCTTAACTTTTTTGAAATTAAATATCTTCATTTAAAAATGATGGTAAGAGAGTTCCTGTTGTGGCTCATTGGGTTCCTAACCTGACTAGTATCCATGAGGATGTGAGTTTGGTCCCAGGCCTTGCTCAGTGGGTTAAGGATCCACCAGTGACGTGAACTGTGGTGTAGGTCACCGACTCAGCTCAGATCCCATGTTGCTGTGGCTGTGGCGTAGGCCAGCAGTTGCAACTCTGATTCTACCCCTAGCCTGGGAACTTCTATATGCCTCAGGAGCGGCCCTAAAAAGCAAAAATAAATAAATAAATAAAATAAAAAAGTGTGAATGATGGCAACTGTTCAGGGTTGTCATGAGGTATATTAGTGAATGTAACACTAAACTATGTTGTGTTAATAGATAAAAATCTCAACGGTTTATTTCTTGCTTATATAATAATCCAGTGTGGGTCCAACAGCTCTACTTCAGGGGTGATTCAGGAACCTGGGCTGCTTCCATCTTGTTTTTCATGTCCAGTCACATGGACAGAGAGAGCATGAGAAACTCATACCTGCTTTTTAAAAAAAATTTATTTATTTATTTATTTCTCAATGAATTTATTACATTTATAATTGTGCAATGATCATCACAATCCAATTTTATAGGATTTCCATCCCACAACCCCAGCGTATCCCCCCACCTCCCAAACTGTCTCCTTTGGAAAGCATAAGTTTTTCAAAGTCTGTGAGTCAGTATCTGTTCTGCAAAGAAGTTCATTGTGTCCTTTTTTCAGATTCCACATGTCAGTGAAAGCATTTGATGTTGGTGTCTCATTGTCTGATTGACTTCACTCAGCATGATAATTTCTATGTCCATCCATGTTGCTAAAAATGCTGGTATTTTGTTCCTTTTAATGGCTGAGTAATATTCCATTGTGTATATGTACCACGTCTTCTTGATCCACTCCTCTGTTGATGGGCATTAGGTTGTTTCCATGTCTTGGCTATTGCAAATAGTGCTGCACATACCTGATTTTTTTTTTTTAATTGAAGTATTCTTGATTTACAGTGTTGAGCCACATACTTGCTTTTAATTGCCTTGGACTGGAAGTAATACATTGCTTTTTACTTTCCCTTTGGTGAGAACTTAGTTCTTAAGATTCCCTCCTAACTATTGAGTACCCACAATAAGCTAAATAAGTGGAGGTCATTATTATTATTATTAGGGGTAAAGCAGTTTTTATTCCAGTTTGGTAATACCTAAAACTTAAGTCTATGTTTTGGGATCTTATGTCTATTTCAGGCAATTGAATAATGCTGGAAGAACTGTTTTTAAAGAGAATGTTTATCTCCAGAAAGCTCTTGCATACCATCTGAAGGAAACCGACACTCTGCAAAAAAATTCCCAGAAGTTACAAGAGACTCAAACTTTGCTTTTACAGCAAAAGGTTCCTATCCTCATTTAGACTTTGTTTCCTAACTTGTTTTTTTTTTTTAAAGATTGGGTTGATGAATACTAAGAGTTGAGTATAGTAATGATACATAAGGACAATAGGACCATTCTTCTGTCTGGATGATGTATTTTCCTTATCTGAAAAAGTTAATTACTGAATGACTTATAAGAAACTTTAGACTTGGTTTTATAAAGAATAGATCAGAAAAATATAACTCCTGTTCTCTACTACTTTAGTCTTCATTTTACTTTGCTTAGAGTTGGTCCCTGAATCACTGAGGAATAGGTTCTCACTGGTGAGTAAAAGCCCTGACATCAGTGGCTTTGCCACGTAAAAGTTTATCCTCTCCTCTAAAGTAAGTCTGGAGGTAAGCAATCCAGAACTGGTATGGTAGTGCCACAGTCAACAGAGACAGGTTCCTCAAATTTGTTCTTCTGCATAAGGCTTATATCCTCAGAGTCGCCTCATGGACCCCAGCGGCTGCTGGAGCTCTAACCATTACTCAGCAGGAAGGAAGAAGGAAAAACCCCTTTAGAGGCTTCCTGAAAGTCCTACACACCTTTCTACTCACACCGATGTGGTCAGAACTTAGTTACATGGTTTTGCTGAACTATAGGGGCAATTTTCAGCTGGGCTCGCTGCCTTTCTGAATAAAATTGAGGTTTTATTACTAAGGAAGAAATTGAAAACGGACACTGGGATAGACAACTAGCAGACTATCACAGTTTCCAGGGTATAGTTGTTAAATTAATGTTTTACTGTATAGTCTGATCAATTTTGGAATATCATTTTGATAATAGAAAATATTGAGCCTTTCGGAATTTTAGAGAAAGGCAAATTTCTTTTCTTTTCTTTTTCTTTCTTTCTTTCTTTCTTTTTTTTTTTGTCTTTTTGCCTTTTCTAGGGCCGCTCCCGCGGCATATGGAGGTCCCCAGGCTAGGGGTTTAATCGGAGCTGTAGCCACCGGCCTGGCCTACGCCAGAGCCACAGCAACTCGGGATCCAGGCTGAGTCTGCAACCTACACCATAGCTCACAGCAATGCCGGATCCTTAATCCACTGAGCAAGGCCAGGGATCGAACCCGAAACCTCATGGTTCCTAGTCGGATTCATTAACCACTGAGCCACGACGGGAACTCCGAAAATTTCTTAATTAGCAAAATCTGTGGCCTTTGTAAGTCCAAACAAGGATTCTCAATGTTTTTTCACTCTTTACACACAGGATACCAAAATATCACCGTTGCAATGTGGCATCAAACTCAAATCTCATGAAGTAATGGAAATTAGGGAGGAACTTTTAAGTTTTGATGTTAATTAAAGAAAAAAATTTCTCATCTCTCTCATCTTTTTGTTTTAGGAGATCAATGATCTGTTGGTTAAGGAAAAGATAATGCAGCTTACCCAGCAGAGATCCCAAATTCAGACTCTGCAGAAGAAGGTGGTAAGCTTGGAGACTGCCCTGAGTTGTATGACCAAAGAGTTTGAGACTGAAGTTTTAAAACTGCAGCAACAGGCAATGGTAGAGAACCAAGCAGGTCAAATTGAAATTTTCAAATTGCAGCAACTTCTTCAGATGAAGGACAGGGAAATGAATCGAATGAAGAAGCTGGCCAAGAACATACTAGATGAGAGAACAGAAGTGGAAAGTTTCTTTTTAGATGCTCTACACCAAGTAAAGCAACAGATCCTGATTAGTAGAAAGCGTTATAAACAGATAGCACAAGCTGCTTTCAATTTTAAAATGAGAGAGGCGTGTGCAAGAAGAACAGAATATCCCAAAATCCGCACATTCGATGGCAGAGAGCACAGCACCAATAGTGTGAATCAGGATCTTATGGAGGCTGATAAGTGGTACTAATAATGCTTTCACATTTTATCCTTTTACTGCTATTTTTGTGCCCTTTAGAAAAGTAAGAATCCTGAAAAGTTCAGTTTGATAATATCTAAGTATTAAATAGATTACTCAGTAAGTTACTTGAGCAGAGGAACTATCTCACTCATCTTTTTAACTCCCATGCTTAGCATAGTGTGTGGACCTTAGTAGGTATTCTTAGTAGATGTACCCCCATTTTTGTGTGACAGAGACTTGTTAAAGGGACTAAATTGTTTATTCCATTTTGAATGCTATTGTAATATATTTTATTTTTATTTTTTATTTTTATTTTTTGTCTTTTTAGGACCGCACCCATGGCATATGGAGTTTCCTAGTCTAGGGGTTGAATTGGAGCTGTAGCTGCTGGCCTAGACCACAGCCACAGCAACACCAGACCCGAGATGAGTTGCATCTGTGACCTACACCACAGCTCATGGCAACGCCGGATCCTTAACCCACTGAGCAAGGCCAGGGATAGAACCGCATCTTCATGGATGCTAGTTAGTTGGGTTTAGTTAACCACTGAGCCACGATGGGAACTCCTGTAATATCTTTTATTTTTATTTTATTTTATTTTATTTTATTTTTGTCTTTTTGCTATTTCTTTGGGCCGCTCCCGCGGCATATGGAGGTTCCCAGGTTAGGGGTCGAATCGGAGCTGTAGCCACCGGCCTACGCCAGAGCCACAGCAACGAGGGATCCGAGCCGCGTCTGCAACCTACACTACAGCTCACGGCAACACCGGATCGTTAACCCACTGAGCAAGGGCAGGGACTGAACCCGCAACCTCATGGTTCCTAGTCGGATTTGTTAACCACTGCGCCACGACGGGAACTCCTGTAATATCTTTTAACGTGTTCTTTTATGTTGTTTCCCATAAATTGATTATAAAGATTTTCTTTTTTGATTTTTAAATGAGAGTTGCAGCATTTATTTTAGGTTCTCTCTTGGGTTTTTTTTTTTTTTTTTGTCTTTTTTGCCACACAGGCAGTATGTAGGAATTCCCGGGCCAGGGATTGAACCTATGCCGCACAGCAGCAACCAGAGCCACAGGGGTGAGAATGCAGGAGGCTCAACCTTCTAGGCCATCAGAGAACTCCTTTTTTTTTTTTTTTTTTTTTCTGGCTACCCCCGGGGCATATGGAAGTCCCAGGCCAGAAGTTGAACTTGGGCCACAGCAGCAGCCCAAGCCACTGCAGTGACAATGCCAGATCCTTAACCTACTGCACCATAAGAGAACTTCCATTATAAAGATTTGATTAGAGGAGTTCCCGTCACGGTGCAGTGGTTAACGAATCCGACTAGGAACCACGAGGTTGCGGATTCGGTCCCTGCCCTTGCTCAGTGGGTTAACGATCCGGCGTTGCCGTGAGCTGTGGTGTAGGTTGCAGACGCGGCTCGGATCCTGCGTTGCTGTGGCTCTGGCGTAGGCCGGGGGTACAGCTCCGATTCGACCCCTAGCCTGGGAACCTCCATATGCCGAGGGAGCGGCCCAAAGAAATAGCAAAAAAAAGACAAAAAAAAAGATTTGATTAGATACAGATTAAACATTTTTGATAAATATACTTTCACAAATATTTTATAATGTGCCTTTTACTATTCTGAGATGAAATGCATAGGTAATAAATCTAGCCAAAGCCATCATTTAGAAAGTCAATATAACAATTCTTTGTAGCAACTCTTTTTTAGTGTCCCCTCCATCATTGTACTAACCAGAAGTTCCCATAAAGTTCTCAGTATACTGTAGAGATCTACTGCTACTGTGATAAAGGTGGAAGAATGATTGATATTGTAGACTATACACAATGATTGTTTCCTGTTAGCATTTTTATCTGTCACAATACTTTTCCCCCTATAAACTAGGGATTAAATTATAGTGTTTTAAAGATTATTCTGAAAAAAAAATTGTTTTATATCCTAACACAATTAGATTCTTCAAAGGCCTTAAGAAACTTAAAAGGACTCCCTACTGCTATCTACTTAACATTTTATTAAGAGGGCTTCCAAATGTGCTTTCTGCCCTCTTTCTCTCTCTACATATATGTGTGTGTATATATATATATATATATATATATATATATATATATATATATATATTTAGGGCCACACCCACAGCATATGGAAGTTCCTGGGCTAGGGGTCAAATTGGAACTGTAGCTGCTGGCCTACACCACAGCAATCCTTAACCCATTGAGCAAGACCAGGGATCAAACCCATGTCCTCATGAATAGATTCGTTACCACTGAGCCATAATGGGAACTCCATCTTCTTTATATTTTTTTAAATGGACGAATTTGTAGGTTCTTTTAAATTCTATAGCTGTTGGGAAGGTTGGAGATGGCAAGTGGCTTTTGAAAGATAGGACTCTTCTTCAGAAATGTCTGTACTTGGAGTTCTCTTGTGGTGTATTGGGTAAAAGATATGAGTTGTCATGACACAGCTCAGGTTCAATCCCTGACCCAGAAACTTCTGCATGCCACAGGGCAGCCAAAAAAATGTCCCTATGATAATTGTTTTACCTTCTTGCCCTATTCAAAAGTCTGTGAGACATGTCTGTTACCAAGAGATTCACTATAATTTTCTTTTTTATTTCATAAGTCAAGCAACTTGAGTCCCCACCATATATAAGGCAGATTCTTTTACATTTATTTATCTGCTGTATATTAAGTGGTATATAAGTCTTCAGAGGAAGGTACATAAAATGATTCTTCGCATTGTTATTGCAGAAACTGGACCCTTCCTATCCTGCCTTATGAGCAACTTATCACCTTAACCCTAGTGTCCTATCGCCTCTACCAGAAAGGCAGAAATTGTAGTTAAAATATTACATCAGCTGCTTAAGAGGCAGACTGGGGAAGGACAATTAAAGTACATGGTGATCATAAGGCAAAACCTAAACTTAAAACTGACCTGGAGTTCCCATCGTGGCTCAGTGGAAACGAATCCAACTGGGAACCGTGAGGTTGCAGGCTCAATCCCTGGCCTCGCTCAGTGGGTTAAAGATCTGGCGTTACCATGAGCCGTGGTGTAGGTCGCAGATGAGGCTCAGATCCTGCGTTGCTGTGGCTCTGGCGTAGGCTGGCAGCTGTAGCTCCGATTTGACCCCTTGCCTGGGGAACTTCATATGCCTCAGGTACAGCCCTAAGAAGCAAAATAAATAAATAAAATAAATAAAAATAAAAACAAAAAAAGAAAACTAACCCAACTGATGTATATGAAAAAATATTTCTTACGTTATACAACATCAATACTCTGTCTGCATGTCAGCCAGTTTTGTAAAGAGCAAGTAGACTATGAATCTTTTAGAAAAGTTGTGGTATAAATACCTGCCTGGAAGGCTTAGCTGCAGCCTTATTTGGAGATAAGAAATAGACCAGATAAGTTACATGTTATTTTATAAGTTTACCTCTATTACTCTATTTTCATAGCAAAATATCTAATGCAAAAGAAATGCTTAGAGGGAATTTACCAATAATTTCACTAAACAACTATTTTTTTCTTGTTCCTTTTGTCTTTGTGTTATCTGGATATATAACGTTGCATTACAACTTTCTATTTTGCTTATTTTCTTAATGTTTGAACATAGTTTTTTTATGTTATAGTTTTTCTTATTTTCACTTTAATGACTTGTGTAACACTTCAGATCGGCTAGCATATTGATATCCTTTTCAACTTTATGGATTCGGTAATGGACATAGTTTGCTTTTTAGTCATTACATTTGGAAACCTCATAATATTCAATTATGACTAAGAGGTTTTCTTTTATCATGTTTACATATTTTATACTTTTAAAAAAGAGATGCTTACTTTGACTATATTTTTTCCCTTTTTTTTTTCTTTGAAATTCTTTAGGACAGATGTTCATGGAAATGTGGATATTGGAGATTTGACCTGGGAGCAGAAGGAGAAAGTCTTGAGATTGCTCTTTGCAAAAATGAATGGCTTTGTTCCTAGGTAACTCCCTGATTCAGTAGTAGAATACCAACTTGCCATAAAAACCTAGAAACCATATAGGAACAATGAATATATTCTCACTTAGAATTAAGGGAACAGGAAAGGACCAGAAAATATAAAAGGGCCATACTGCTTAGTGACTCTCAGAGATAAACACTGGGAGATGTCTAAGTGCGTACAAAAATGAAAGAGGAATTAGAATTAAAAGGGGAGAAAATCAATTAATCTTACGTGTTTAGGTTATGCTCACTAAGAAGGTATAACATTGCTTAGCTGACTGGTAACTAAAGAGAAGCATGAGGAGTTCCCATTGTAGTGCAGTGGTTAACGAATCCGACTAGGAACCATGAGGTTGCGGGTTCGGTCCCTGCCCTTGCTCAGTGGGTTAACGATCCGGCGTTGCCGTGAGCTATGGTGTAGGTGGCAGACTCGGCTTGGATCCCGTGTTGCTGTGGCTCTGGCGTAGGTAGGCGGGTGGCTAAAGCTCCAATTGGACCCCTAGCCTGGGAACCTATGCTGCGGGAAGCGGCCCTAGAAAAGGCAAAAGACAAAAAAAAAAAAAAAAGGAAGAGAGAAAAGCACGATAATTGTTTTTTTTTCCCCATTATAGTTGACTTATAATGTTCTGTCAATTTCTGCTGTACAGCAAAGTGACCCGCTTGTGTGTGTGTGTGTGTGTGTGTGTATTCTTTTTTTCATGTTATCCTCCATTATGTTGCATCACAAGTGACTAGATATAGTTCCCTGTGCAGGATCTCATTGCTTAACCACTAATAATTGTTAAGATTTTATTGGTCTGCAAAGATAAGTAAATGAATTTTAAAAAGAATTTTTTTTTTTGGTCACACCCCCAGTATGTGGAAGTTCCCGGGCCAGGGATCGAACCCACACAACAGTAGTGACCCAAGCTCTGCAGTGACAATGTGGATCCTTAACCCACTGAGCCACAAGAGAACTCCATGATTTTAAAGCTGATTATTAAGGGAATCTCTACTACCAAGAAAAAGACTCAGAAAGGAAAACAGAAATACACAGGTATTCTAAATAATTTTGTTTTTTTAGGGCCGCACCTGTGGCATATAGAAGTTTCCAGGCTAGGGGTTGAATTGGAGCTGTAGCCACAGCCACAGCAATGCAGGATCCAAGTTGCATCTGCAACCAGCACCACAGCTCACAGCAACACTGAATCCTTAACCCACTGAGCGAGGTCAGGGATAGAGCCTGCATTCTCATGGATGCTAGTCGGGTTTGTTACTGCTGACCCATGACGGGAACTCCCAAATAATTTTTTTTTTTTTTTTGTCTTTTTGCCGTTTCTTGGGCTGCTCCCGAGGCATATGGGAGGTTCCCAGGCTAGGGGTCAAATTGGAGCTGTAGCCACTGGCCTACGTCAGAGCCACAGCAACTCGGGATCCGAGCTGAGTCTGCCACCTATACCACAGCTCACGGCAACGCTGGATCGTTAACCCACTGAGCAAGGCCAGGGATAGAACCCGCAACCTAGTCGGATTCATTAACCACTGCGCCACGACGGGAACTCCCCCAAATAATTATTTTTAATGATTAATTTCACTCTCTCTTTTTTGTTTTCCTTTTTTAAAAAATTTTTAAAAATTTTTTGGGGTATCTGCAGCATGTGGAAGTTCCCAGGCTAAGGGTTGAACCCATGGCATAACAGTGACAATGCCAGATCCTTAATCCACTGAACCACCAGACTCTAGGTACTGAATGTCTTGTCTTGTTGTGAGTTGACTTTTCTGTACCCCAGGAAATATAGCCAGAGTGTCAGGTCTCAAGTTCCACACTGTGTTGTTTTCCACACTGGAGAAACAAAAAAATTTGGTTGATATCTTTCACACCAAAGTAATGAACCTGAACCTGGCCACAGTGGGATGTCTAAGCCTGTTGGATGAAACAAGGGTAAGATAGGAATAGGATGGTGACATTTTGAGGTGGAGATGAAATTAAACGAGAAAGGTCAAACTAGGTGGGGAGGAATTAGATCATAAAAGGCAAATAGAATAATTAGGAAGTTGGTTAAGAGTTCACAGCTTGTTGTATAAGATTGTAAATCCAACAGTACAATATTTTTCTTTGCGATTGAACTAAGGCAAAGGAAAATAACTAATAAACTATAGTCTCTAGTGCATCAGCAGTCACTCTGGCTATAACTCAGGCACTAGTAGTATCTAAAGTACTTTTTTTCTTTTGCTTTTTCAGGCTGTCCCTGCGGCATATGAAAGTTCCCAGGCTAGGGGTCAATTGGAGCTGTAGCCACTGGCCTACACCACAGCTCATGGCAACGCCAGATGCCCGACCCACTGAGCAAGGCCAGGGAGCAAACCCACATCCTCATGGATACTAGTCAGATTCGTTTCCTCTGCACCACAGTGAGAACTCCCCTCATGTGTTATTTTTGGACTATTTAATATAACCACATTTTGAATGGGTTTTTGCTGCTTTCATAATGTACCTAATTAGGACAAGTTTTAGGAATGTATCTATCTACTGGAAAATCAACGTACTATACTTTCTGTAACTCTGTCAAGCTCACTTTCAAATTAGAATATTGAATTAATGATGTTTATTTCCTGTTCTTAAACTACAGTTTCTAAGGAAAATTTTGGAGTTCCCATTGTGGCTTGGTGGGCTAGGAATCTGACATAGTATCCGTGAGGATGAAGATTCGATCCCTGACCTCGCTCAGTGGGTTAAGGATCCGGCGTTGCCATGAGCTACAGCATAGGCTGCAGATGCAGCTCAGATCCAGCGTTGCTGTGGCTGTGGTGTATGCTGGCAGCTTGCAGCTCCAATCTGACCCCTCACCTGGGAACTTCCATGTGCCACAGGTTTGGCCGTAAAAAGACAAAAGAAAAAAAAAAGTATAAGGAAAATTTTCATACTGGGTCTATCTCCATTGGGTAACTTTCCTGTTTTTTTGTTTTTTTTTTTTTGTTTTTCTTTTTTTGTCTTTTAGGGCCGCATTGGAGGCATATGGAGGTAACCGCTGGCCTACGCCAGAGCCACAGCAACTTGGGATATGCGCCCACACCTGTGACCTACACCACAGCTCATGACGATGCCAGATCCTTAACCCAGTGAGCGAGGCCAGGGCAGCAACTCAGGATCTGGGCCACATCTGTGACTTATACCACGGCTCACGACAATGCCAGATCCTTAACCCACTGAGCGAGGCCAGGGATCGAACCGGTGTCCTCCCACAGATGCTAGTTGGGTTCTTTAACCACTGAACCACGACGGGAACTCCAACTTTCCTGTGTCTTGAGATGCTTTTTGTCGGAAGGGAATTTTTTCTTTCGGCTGCCCCATGGCATGTGGAGTTCCTGGGCCAGGGATCAGATGTGAGCTGCAGTTGTGATCTAAGCTGCAGGTGCAGCAATGCTGGATCCACTGTGCTGGGCCAGGGATCGAACCTGCATCTCAGTGCTCCCAAGACCCTGCTGATCTGGTTGTGCCACATCAGGAACTTTGGGAAGGGAATTTTTTGGCCTTGCTTTTGGTCAGTACTCTGGTTCAGCCTTGCTCATCACCATTAATAGCTGTTGTAGAACTATCATGATTATCTTCATATATATTTCCATTTCTTAAGTTCTCAAGACATCTCAACTTTAAGAGAATGTAAGTTTAAATTAACTCACCTAATATTATACTGCTTGTGTGTAAAAGGTCATTTTTGAAAATAAGCCCATCCAACTGAAGCTGTTTTTTTTTTAGCAGCTTTAAAGTAAAGTTGAAATACAGGACATGTGGAGACACTGCCTCATTGTTAACTTATATCCATCACAGGAAATACAGCCAGAGTTCTAGACCTCCAGTTCCAGACTATGTTGTTCTAGATGAAGGAAAAGCAAAGGAGTTTGGGTAAGCTCTCTTGACGGAGCAGTGAACATGAGCCTGATGATCACAGTGGTGGTTGTGGACATCATATACGTACTAGAATTGAGTGAGAATAACTCAATTCTGTTGTTCTGAATCAAGTATGTGTATGGTTGTTGATAGTCGTACTTTGTCATTATTGCAGGGATGAAATTAAGCTTCCAGATCAAACCTTCATCACCCAGCAAGTGCCAATCTTGGACTCTTCTGATGAACTGGTGATATCCAATATTCAGAATGAATCACAAGAGTCTGACATGGTAAGGAGTCTGTGATCTAACCAAATAACACCCCTAACTCTTCCCGTTCCCCGTGCAGCTTCTTGCTAAGTCACAGTTCTTTTCTCTACTAACCAGGAGCTCTCAGGGATCACTGAAATGAGTAGCAACATTAAGATGAGGTTGTGGGTATTTTAATAACAATATCCACACTAAGGCATATACTTAATGCAAATGCATATTTGTGCCTCTTTTAGTGTGGAAAACCTATAAATTGCC
The DNA here is from genome assembly GCF_016906955.1 of Phacochoerus africanus. Taxonomy (NCBI): domain Eukaryota; kingdom Metazoa; phylum Chordata; class Mammalia; order Artiodactyla; family Suidae; genus Phacochoerus; species Phacochoerus africanus. The sequence goes on from NC_062552.1 coordinate 99,966,151, forward strand.
TTTTGAAATATAGAGCCTAGATAAAATATGTACTATTCTTTATGTAAAAATAAACATAATGACCATATAACTCTTGACTTTGGAAAGAGGTGGGAAGTCTTAGTCACTATAGGCTAGCGGACAAAAGCATTATAAGGAAGTATGGTACCATTAAAAAAAAAAGCCAAGTTTCCTTTTTAAGAGCTTTTTATTTGTAATTTGTTTTACATAATCAATTAGCACAACGTAAAATCTGAGAAATTCCAAATGAGGCCACTTCAGAGCAAAAAGGCTGAAATTTTTAGCTGCTACTAGCATGAACATAACTATACAGATTTTTTTCCCCCCAAGAAATAAGAAACTCTTCAGAGTAGCAAGTAGCTACCCAAATGAGTTGATCCCAATTAAAGCAACACCATTCTTATTAGTATTTCTAAAGAGTGATTTCCCTTAAATATAAGGAAAACTTAGTCTCTGTCATTATATTTAATTCCATCTGGAATTTAGACAATATGACCTTTCATTCAACCCAGCCTGGAGTTGTTGGACTGGATTAAATATCACTACCAGTTGCCAGCTGTGATAATGTATAAAACAAGAGGAATTCTGTTATGAGACTGTAAATTTCTATTGCCTCACCTTTAGGAAGGCAAATCCAGAGGAATAAAAGGGGGGGAGGGGACTTCTCATTGTGGCTTAATGGGTTAAGAACCCAACTTGCATTCTTGAGGATGCAGGGTCAATCCCTGGCCTCACTTGGTGAGTTAAGGATCCAGCATTACCGAAAGCTGTGGCGTACGGTGCAGGTGCAGCTCGAATCTGGCATTGCTGCAGCTGTAGCATAGGCCAGCAACTGCAACTCAGATTTGACCCCTAGCCTGGGAACTTGCATATGCTGCAGGAGTGGCGCCCCTCCCCCCCAAAAAAAAGAAAAAAGAAAAAAAGGAGGGCTAATATGGTCATAAATGTATTTTATTAAAGTTTAATTCTCCTTAAGTGACTGAATATTTTAATGTTCTGTCCAGCTGGTGGCAGTAATAAGCCTAAAATCCAGAGGGCACAAATATTTTCAAGGTTTTTACCATCCTTAATTTACTAACCCCCACAAAAATAGGTTAGCATTATCCACATGACTAATGAGGAAGCAGAAAAATAAATGACTTATGTCATCTGGCTGAAGACCAGGAACTACTCTATTAAAAGCTGAAGCCTTCTCCTTGTTCAGTGGGTGGAAGCCATCTCAGATAGACATGGTTGGATTGGGATGGTAGAGTACAAAGGCAGAATCTATTCTGTTTAACACATTAATTTCTGTTCTGACTTAGAGTTAAGTTGTAGCAAAGAAACAAAAAGCATAAAGATGCTTGAAATGATGGTAGAAGAACCTGTCAAAGCATTTCCTTTACTACTTTACATATGGGAAACTATGAAATTTCTTAGGCCCCAACCATTACTTTACATTAGAGGTTCTTTCATTAAAAAGTATCATAAATGACAAATGCAGGCAAGAAGAAAGAACAACATAAAAAATTCAGCAACTGGAGTTCCTGTCATGGTTCAGCAGTAACAAATCTGACTAGTATCCATGAGGACGTGGGTTCGATCCATGGCCTCACTCAGTGGGTTAAGGATCCAGCGTTGATGTGAGCTGTGATGTAGGTTACAGACTTGGCTTGGATCCTCCGTTGCTTCGGCTGTGGTGTAGGCTGACAGCTATAGCTCCATTTGACCCCTAGCCTGGGAACTTCCATATCTGCAAGTGCAGCCCTAAAAAGACAAAAAAAAATCAGCAAGTAGTATCAGGTTAGACTTACTTTAGGCAAGAATCTTGCCCACCTTCATGGTTTCATGGTTGAAAAATTCCTTGATTTCCGGCCCTAAAATAACTTTTGAAAGTTTTCTAAAAAAACCCCAACAACCCCCTCCCCCCAAAAAGAACCCATTGGGAGTTTCCACTGTGGCTCAGGGGGTTAAGAACTGGACCAGTATCCCTGAGGCTGCAGGTTTGATCCCTGGCCTCGCTCAGTGGGTTAAGGATCCGGTGTTGCTGCGAGCTGTGGTGTAGGTCACAGATGTAGCTCAGATCTGGTGTTGCTGTGGCTGTGGTGTAGGCCAGCAACTGCAGCTCCAATTCAACCCCTAACCTGGGAACTTCCATATGCCACCAGTACAGCCCTAAAAAGAGAGAAAACAAAAACAAAAACAAAACAAAACCCTTTTGGCATCTGAATTAAGGACTGAAGCATTAATTAATGGTTGCTGAAGCATCCACTGAAATTTAATGCTTGGCACACACAAAACAAGTTGACTTATCCAATGCATGCTCAGGTATCCCTGAGAAGCAGTTTTAAGAAGCAGGAACAGCAGTTGTCTAAGGATCCAGCGTTTTCTCCCAGGCAGAGCCAGTTTGGTCCCCAGCCCAGTGCAGTGGGTTAAGGATCCAGCATTACCACAGTTGCAGTGTAGGTTGCAGCTTAGGTTTGGATTCAGTTGCTGGCCTGGGGACTCCCATATGCCATAGGTGTGGCCCAAAAATAAAAAATAAATGAAGCAGAACCAGTGACAATGATAGAATTAGTGGTCATGAAACAGTAGGACAAAGTGGCACTAGCAGGAAAGAAAGAAGTGGTTGTCACAACTGTTAGGCTAAGTAGAAATGGACTGTATCTTGTGTATGTGGCTAGAAGAGAGGCTAAGGAAAGCTTGGCAGAGGAATCTCACCCAGTGGCATTTATGTAGGGTTGTGTTTGAGGATCAGCTAAAGGGTGAATTATTTTTGACGTATTTCCCCATTCAAGAGATCCTCTTCCAATTAATGGAAAATCTTCTTTACACATTAATGTTCCTTTCCTTCAAGTCATCAGAAAAGCGGAGAATCTTTAGAAAACAAGGTCTAGAATCTCATTTCAGGTAAGCATTTCACAGTTAGAGTCTTCCTATTAGCAACTCTGCAAGGGTTAGTGGTCCTGAGAAAGATTTTAGTTACAAAATATTCCAATCCCAGGGATCTAATCTGAGTTAAGTTGGCAGTTAGAGTTGGTGGAGAATACAGGGAGATTACTCAGGATGGATTGAGTCTGGAACAAACTCGTCTCTAGCGGCCCATGGTAGGCATGACTACAGCGGGTGAGGAAAGAGTAGCATCTTCTTCTTTCCACTGAGAAGTGATGGTCTTTAGCTGAGTATAGAATTGGATGCCCTAAAGAGAACAGTTAAAAAAAAGAGAGAAAGTTAGCAGATATTCCTGGGGGGTTCATGACTCCTCTTGTTTTTTTCTCTTTTTTTCACACCCCCAGCACATGGAAATTCCTGGATCAGGGACTGAATCTGAGCTGCAGCAGACCTACACCACAGCTGTGGCAACACTAGGTCCTTAACTCACTGCCCTGGACAAGGGATTGAACCTGCACTGCCACAGAAACAACACTGGATCTTTAACCACAGTGCCACAGCAGGAACTCCTCATGATTCCTCTTTTTTTTTTGGTCTTTTTAGGGCCGGCTCCTGCAGCATATGGAGGTTCCCAGGCTAGGGGTCTAATTGGAGCTGTAGCCGCCACGGCACAGCCCCAGCAATGCCAGATCCAAGCAGAGTCTGCGACCTGCACCACAGCTTACGGCAAAGCTGGATCTTTAACCCACTGAGCGAGGCCAGGGATCAAACCCGCAACCTCATGGTTCCTAGTCGGATTCGTTACTGCTGCGCCACGACAGGAACTCCCTGATTCCTCTTTTCATCAATTTTGAAAGAGGTGCTGTGAAGTGCTATTCATGTTCCTACTTGAGGAATAGTTACAACAAAAAATTCAATATGTTGCTCATGACATAATCTGTGTAAAATACTTAGCATATTACCTGGCACATAGTAAATAGTCAGATCTTAGCATTATGCTGAAACTAGCCAAGAGCATCTAAACGGAAAAAGTGAACAATGTAAACTGCTAAACTTGGAGGTCATTCTGTTCCCAGAGCTGAATGTCATGTGCTCTGAGGTCTTGAGACATGGCTCAAATCCCGCCTCTACTCCTTACTGACTGAAGACTAACCTTGGGCCTTAGCTCTGACATAATACCCACCTCATAGCAGTGTTGTGAGGGGAAAACAAAAGGACATGGAAAAATCCTAGCAAAGTAAATGCTGTTCAAGTAATTTGTTTTTTTCCCTCTCCTTCCCATGAAGAAGTAAAAGGAATGAAAGAATGAAATATATATTAGGCTGTTTCTGACATTTGTCAGTGATAAATAGCTCTATATTGAAATAGTAAAATCCACAATATCTTATAAAGCGAAAGTAAAATGTCTAACAAACATTCACTTCCAAATCACCTAGAACATGTGAGCCAAAAAATTCAGCACATCTAAGGTTCTATTTATACATAGATTATTTTATAATGGGCTTGAGCAAAAGAACTGTGCATATTTAACACATAAAATTATTAGCAAACTAGAAGGATATTATTAGAAAAAACACACCAACATGATTAAAATACTCTTCTAGAATTATCTGACAAAATCTGGGCCATGTTGGAGTTCCCACTGTGGCACAGTGGATTAAGAATCTGACTGCGGAGTTCCTGTTGTGGCTCGGTGGTTAACGAATCCAACTAGGAACCATGAGGTTGCGGGTTCGATCCCTGCCCTTGCTCAGTGGGTTAATGATCCGGCGTTGCCGTGAGCTGTGGTGTAGGTTGCAGACGCGGCTCGGATCCTGCATTGCTGTGGCTCTGGTATAGGCCAGTGTCTACAGCTCCGATTCGACCCCTAGCCTGAGTACCTCCATATACCGTGGAAGCGGTCCAAAGAAATAGCAAAAAGACAAAAAAAAAAAAAAAAGCACAACAAAAATACCTGGGTCATGTTAATACATTGAAAACAATTTTAGAGATTATTATATACTTTCATTCCAATGAAATAAATAGATTAAATAAATAAATAAGATAAAATAAATAAGATACAAGAAATAAATAAGATAAAACTAAAGTTTACATTTTATTATGTAAGAATGATACTTTCATGTCTTCTTTCCAGAATGCAAAATAGCAATTTAATTGCTAAGGATTTAAGACTTCAAATTGTGTATAAGGTCAGTCTTTTAAGAAGCTTCACTTACCAGAGTAACTTACAGTAGTAAACAAAGACACAGGAGGGGAAAAAAACACCCCAACAAACTATTTTAAGCAATAGCTTTACTCTCCTTCCTTCAAATAATTTTTAATAGTATTAAACTAGTTAATTTTATAAAAGCTGTGACTAAGGCACAAACTGGATAATTCACCTCCAAAAAACCAAAGTGTTTTCTTAACAGTTGGCCACATTATCATATTCTGCTATGTAATCCCACTGTTAATTTATTAACCTATAAAAGGGAGATCTGTATAGAAAACAAGTATATTTATTACTGAAGATTCCAAAATGGCTGTATTTCTGTGGGACTACAAACTCTTATTTGGGTACTTGCCCTGTGCCAGGTATTAGAGAAAAGTAAATGATAATTACAGTGTGATGAGGGCTTCTTCTTTTTTTTTTTTCTTTTTTAAAAAATTTATTTTATCAAAATATAGTTGATTTAGTTCATTTACAATATTGTGTTTATTCCTGCTGTACAGCAAAATGATTGTTATACATATATACATTCTCTTCTGTTACAGTTTATCACATGATATTGAATATAGTTCCCTGTGCTCTACAGTGGGACCTTATTGTTTATTCATCCTATGTATAGAAGTTTGCATCTGCTAATCCCAAACTCCCAGTCCAGCCCTCTCCCTCTCCCCTCTCCCCTTCCCCCTTCCCAATGGCAACCACCAGTCTGTTCTCTATGTCTGTGGGCATACACATTTACAGCAACATGGATGGACATAGATGAGGGCTTCTTAATATGGCTTAAGCAGTCCTACACGACTTGCCTCTGCCTACATCTCTAATCTCATTTCTTACCACTTTCTTCCTCATTCAACTCACTCTGCTTCAGCCCATTTCTGCTGTTTGAACATGCTATGCCTACTCTTGCTGTAGGATATATGCACCCATTGAAAAATATGCTAACAGTGGTAATTTGGTTCCAGATCTGCTTTTGTATGTGTGTGTGTGCAATGCTATATTTATAGCGTTTTTCACTATAAAGTGGTCTTACACACAGAAGGTGCTCAATAAAATTTTTAGTAAATGAATAACTGTTAAGAGAAATGTGTGCAGTGGGAGCACATGAGGACATACCCAACCCAGCATTGAAGGAGATGATGGTGGTCAGAGGTGATTTCCTGAAGGAGTCCAGGCTTTAAACTGGTGGTTAGGTGAGATGAAAACAAAGAAAGAGGGAAGTGGGGAGAGGAGGGTCACAGACAAAGGAAAGGACATATACGAAGGCTTGGACTTACTCAGGCTCGGACTTACTCAGGCTCTTTCCCCCAAATGCTGTTGCATTGAATTATTTGGGAAAAAGTGGCTTTGGCAAAATTTTGTTAACTTTTGTATCTTCTCTAGAGGACCTACTGACATGAACTGCTGAACAACAAAAGACCTCACAGAAGCTGCTGGCAGGCCCTTGCAGAATCCTTGTTCCTGAATATGTTTAAGAAAGTTTCTTAGAGGAAAAAAAATATATTTTTAAGTGTAAAGTTACCTGTTTGCCATAGAAATTGGTGTCTCCCCTGAAGGAAGATCGAGAGCCAGTGAATGAGAACATTGGCAAAGGCACTGGAATGGGCACATTCACCCCTACCTAAAACAGACCAAATCCACGTCAAATACCAAGAAAAAGACTCAGACAAAGGAACTCTCCATTTAGAAACACAAATGCTTGGCATCAGAGTGACCAATTTTAACTACCCACCTTCCTCCCCATCCTCCATCCCATGAACTTTTATTCCTGAGCAAGAAATGGGGCACTGAGGGAATTCAAAGGGGCAGTAACTGATCATTGTCTGCCTTCTCCCCTTTACACAAGGAAAGCAAGGATGGCTATAAGAATCTCCTAAAAATTCTCTTCCAAACCTGTCCGACATCCACTAAGTGGGAATATTTCCGAGCAGTGGCTCCATTGGTAGTGAAGATGGCAGTTCCATTTCCATATGGATTGTCATTTACAATCTTGATGGCTTCATCCAAAGTGTCTGTTTCCAGAACCACAAGAACTGGGCCAAAAATCTCCTCTTTGTAACAGGTCATATTTGGCTGCCAGGAGTGATGCATCCAGAAAAGAAGTCAGTATTTTATGCTTATTTGGTACTTTATAACCCATTGCTTACACAAACAACTTTTATGTTAGTAATCCCTTTTCACTTTAAACCACTATTAGAAAAAAGACCTTCCTTGTTGTGTTCCATTCTCCAAGCTACTAATCATATAAATAACTCGAAATTCCTATTAATGATAACTACATTCCTTGCCTTCAAGCACTGTATTTTTAGGTCTCATGACCAATCACTAGCTTCCTCTTTTATGCCTGCACTACTTGTTTATACAATTGTTATATTACTGAAAAGCTACCTGGAAATTTACTTTTTCATAAATCAAACATAAAAATACCACTGGAGAATTTTCTATTTAAAGAAATCCTGTGCTAAGTTTTCTATAACATAAACAACCCATTCTCATTCATTTCTTTGCCTTCCAAATGAGTCTGTACATTTTAATTTTGATATCAGGTCACATTAAACATTCAAAACATCCTTCACCACTGCAGCTGGTCAGCTGTTTGTTGCTAGGTAGATTTCTTTTCTCAATGATTCTGTGGCAAGAAATTTCATAATTTCTACTATACTTATATTCAACTCTTGATCACTCAGGATTATAATAGGATTAGTGGGGATATATGAATTTTAGCTGAGCAACTTTCAAAATTTCGATAAATAAAAATTGACACCAATTCTTTTTCTTTTGTCACTTTCTGGTGAAGAGGAATATATTTAGTAAATACTGGGTGGCTGATATATTGATGGAGATACTGCAGTAGCTGTAAGCTAGGCAGCAAGAAGGGGAGGAAAGAAAAAAAAAATTAACATTAAACCAGTAACAAGTGGAGTTCCTGTTGTGGCTCAGCAGTTAACAAATCTGACTAGCATCCATGAGGATGCAGGTTCAATCCCTGGCCTCACTCAGTGGGTTAGGGATCCAGCATTGCTGTGAGCTGTGGTGTAGGTCACAGACACAGTTCAGATCCTGCACTGCTGTGGCTATGGCTGGCAGCTACAGCTCCAATTCGACCCTTAGCCTGGGAACCTCCATATGCCACGGGTGTGGCCCTAAAAAAAAAAAAAAAGAAAAACAAGTAACAAGTATAATGTTAGATAGGGACTGGCAAAATAGTGGCCTGTGGGCTGGAGTGGGCTGCTGCCTCTTTTTATATAGCCAACAAGCAAAGAATGGTTTCTATATTTTCTTTCTTTCTTTCTTTCTTTTTTATTTTCAGGGCTGCACCTGTGGTATAGGAAAATTCCCAGGCTAAGGGTAGAATTGGAGCTGTAGCTGCCAGCTTACACCACAACCATGGCAATGCTGGAGCCAAACTTCATCTGTGACTTACACCAAAGCTCGCGGCAATGCTGGATCCTTAAGCCACTGAGCGAGGCTCATGGATACCAGTTGGGTTTGTTTCTGCTGAGCCACAATGGGAACTCCTCTACATTTTCAAAATGGCTGAGAAAATCAGTCATGACATAAAATTATATGAAATTCAAATTCCATTGTCCATAAACAAAGTTTTATTGGACTACAACTACACAATGTTAATGGCTGCTTTAGCACTAAAATCTCAGAGTTGAGTATTTATGACAGAGACTATTTATCCCTGCAAAGCCAAAAATATTTACTTTTTAGCTCTTAATGGAGCTAAGTTTAGCACAGTTTTCCAACCCTTGGTATAGTACAAAGAGACTGGGAGTCAGGAGGAGAGACTCATTCAGATTTGAGATTAAACAATTGAATAATCCAGTCCTGGCAAGAGATGAGATAAAGTTTCTAGTCAGTAAATGTCTTCATTTATAAGTTAGAAGGATGAGATTCCATTGCCTCCCAAAGTGCCTCTAGCTCTCAAATTTGTGAAATAATTTTCATTTCATTTCATTTCATAGAGTTGTTCACCTTGACATTTGAGATGATAGTTGGTCCAACAAAGTTTCCATTCTCATAACCTTTGACTTTAATATTTCGGCCATCAAGAAGGATAGAAGCTCCCTCCTTTGTTCCACTATCAATCAGATTACAGACTCGCTCTTTTGCTTGTGGGGAGATCAGAGGGCCAAGATCAGCCCCAGGCTGGTCTCCTGTAAAACCAAGCAGAAGTATTTTAGGTCTTTGCTAACATAAATTATGACTGCTAACTGAATCCAATACACGTAGTACAATGTAAAGAGAGGTAACAGTTAAGAATAAACACAATTGCTCCCATTGGACAAGGCCAAGCAAAAACCAAGAGCTTATTTCCACAGATGCAAAATCTAAAGGAGCTAGGCAGACAACTGGTTACCTGCATTGACTCTCAGGTTTTTGGCACGTTCTACCAGCTCTGGCAGCCACTTCTTAGCTTCTCCCACAAGGATCGCTGTTGAAAGAGCCATGCAGCGCTGACCAGCTGCTCCAAATGCTGCCCCAACCAGCTGGTTCAGAGTATTTTCCTTATTGGCATCTGGCATGACTACCCCGTGGTTCTTCGCTCCCTAAGGAAATACAGAAAGTACATGAATATTCCTTGGCAAAATAAAATTAGGCTAAGAAATGAAAGGATCTGAGATCTCAGGTGAGAATTTAAGGAAAGGGCTAGAGAATTTATTCTTTGTTGCTTTGAAAATTGAGAGATTTATTATTTAAATACTGCTGAAGTCCTGGTAACATTGAGCAAGTCTCCAGGTTACTTTTCCTTCACTTTCTCACCTAAAAAGCTGATAGATGTTTATTTAGATCAAAACCATTATTAAAAAAACAAACAAACAAACAAAAAAAAAACAATGCCTCAATCACATTCAGTCAAACTGACAGGCTAAATACTGTACCTACGAACCTTCCTCTTTTCTAAGTTGGGTAGGAAAGAATGGTTGTTTGTCGGGGTTTCCAGTTATATGAAGAAGAATGCAAACAGAGCTGCCAATAGCCAACTGAAAGGCAAACTAGGAAGTATACCTCCTGATACACAATTTCTGGAAAGAGGTTCCCCCAACTGGCTTGCTTCTAGCAAACCTGTATGTAGGATGACATATGGTCATTTCCACATACAACTATAGTTGAGTGCATGAATAGATACAATGTCTGCCACTCAATTGTGTCCCATCACACTTAGAATAATGTTAGACACAGAATACATTCAAGAAATACGTAGTTGGAGTTCCCGTCGTGGCTAAGCAGTTAACGAATCTGACTAGGAACCATGAGGTTGCAGGTTCGATCCCTGGCCTCCCTCAGTGGGTTAAGGATCTGGTGTTGCGTGAGCTGTGGTATAGGTCGCAGACATGGCTCGGATCCTGTGTTGCTGTGGCTTTGGTGTAGGCCAGCGGCTACAGCTCCGATTAGACCCCTAGCCTGGGAACTTCCATATGCTGTGGGTGCAGCCCTAGAAAAGACAAAAAGACAAAAAAATTAAAAATAAAAAAAAAAGAAAGAAACATGTAGTGAAGTGGGAGGGGCATAAATCAAATTGGCCCAAATATATCCAGCCAGGAAAATAAATAAATGGGCCTATCATGAACAGTTTCCAAGCCTGTGCATAGGTGGCTCTCCTTTCTGCAACATTAGTGGAAGGGTAAGAAGGTGGCAACTGGACAGTATATTTAGTATCAAAGAATTGCAAAGTATTTGACAAGGAACTAGTCAGTAAGGAACAGTAAAATTATGCAACCAAGTGAACTACACATATATCATACAGAGAGATTTGGCTCTTCCCAGTGCCTTAAATAACCTGGACTCTTGGGGAAGATCATCTCTTTGGCATTGGCAGTTAGGATACACCTTAAAGGAAAGAAGAATAAAGGGCTGGACGCATGGTATGAAGGAAGAAACAGGGCCAGAAACAGAATGTAGCAGTTAATGCTGAAGCCCAAAGGATTTGATATCATTCTTGAGAAGAAATGTGACTTTTGTCACCAAGATTACCTGGATAAAAGATAAAGTGACTGAGAACAAAACTCATTACAAGGTTCATGGTTAAAGGGAAAGACAATCAGGATAAACTGTGACTAATGAACACTGGCATTGGTGTGGGATGAATGGCTCCTCTGCCAAAGGAGTTTTTCTAGGTAATTTTAATACATATAACAGACTTTAGGGGAAAAAGGAATAAGAAGTCACCATATTGGCTTGAACTCTCTTGCCATGTCTTGACCCTCTCTCGAAGATGTACTCTCCCGCCTGGTTGGATCCCACAAAGCTGATTGCTTTGATATCCGGATGATCGCAAATAAAGTTTACAGCTTTAAGAAGAAAATAAGTGTCACCAAAAAGGAACAAGAGGCTATAGGCTTCTCAACACAGCAAATTTCCTCTTTTCCCACTGCTATGAATGAGAGGTTTTCATACCTTGGTTTTTCTACCCTGGATTCCCATTTTGGAATTCTGTCCTTATTCTCTTAAACTCTTTAAGAAACTACAAATTCTATTTAGCCTCTTCTCTTTCATTATTTTTTCTCATTTGCTAGTCCACAATTTCTGCTTATAATCTAACTGAAGCTACAACTCCTATTTTCTTCCCAAATAACAGCATTTCAATACTCATCTTTTTGTTTTGTCTTTTAAGAATGTGCTATTTCCTCAACTGTCACTGTATACTGAGGCTCTCAGATACTATTGTACCCTTCTATGAGAGGTAATATAGCATATTTTACAAGTAAAAACCAGGATCAGCCTCCCTAGGTATACACATCCCGGCTTTGACAGTTTTCAGCAAATCACTTGACTTCATTATGCTTCAATTTTCTTATCTGTGAAATGAGAAAATAATAGTACCTACCTCAAAGGATTCTTTTTTTTTTTTTGTCTTTTTGCCTTTTCTAGGGCAACACCTACAGCATATGGAGGTTCCTAGGCTAGGGGTCGAATCAGAGCTGTAGTCACCGGCCTACACCAGAGCCACAGCAACGCGGGATCCGGGCCGAGTCTGCAGCCTATACCACAGCTCACGGAAACGCTGGATCCTTAATCCACTGAGCAAGGCCAGGGATGGAACCCGAAACCTCATGGTCCCTAAGTTGGATTCATTAACCACTGCGCCACGACAGGAACTCCAGTCAAAGGATTCTTATAAAGACTAAATGAGATAGTATATAATGGGCACTAGGAATAATGCCTGAAACATAGAAGCACTTTTTAAGTATTGGCTATTATTGCATGAATCAGAAGGGCTTCAGTACCTCTGAGGCCTATAAATTCTGAGTTAAATATCCTTATAAATTCTCTCAATATTGAAATGAATGCTTTCTCTTTAATCTTATCTGTGTCTTGCCCTAACCCTATTTCTTTGTCCTACTGTATTCTGTATGGCAAGAATATAGTACAAGAATACAGTACAAGAATAACTGCTACTCCCCAGTTATCTTAGCGTGGAGATGGCAAAATAGTCAACAAACATTACCTTCAAACATGGAGATTACTGACAGTGAATCCCTTAATCCCTTCATCCCTAGGCTCTTCATCCTAAAACACCCCATCCCCCACTCAACACCTTGATTTTTTTGGTATCCAGACTAAGTGCCATGAACAGAGGGGCAGTTACCTTCATGTTGTCCATGGATGACATTCAGTGTTCCATCAGGGGCACCGGAGTCCTGGAGCAACTTGGCAAGGAGCATAGTGGCTCCAGGGACTCGCTCTGATGGTTTCATCAGGAAGGTATTTCCACACACCATGGCCATGGGAAACATCCAGAGGGGGATCATGGCAGGAAAATTGAACGGAGCGATGCCTGCACACACTCCGAGAGGCAGACGGTAAGAATAAAGGTCCATGTCTTTGGTGATGGATGGCATGGTCTCTCCCAGCATGAGGGATGTCACACTGCAGGCATGCTCAACCACCTCTGGAAGAGAGAAGCAGCAGTCGGGCCACCAGCTCTCCACACTGTGCTCTGATAAGCTTTGTCGTGTTCTAGTCTGCCCTAAGTGGCAAGGCCAACGACAGAGGGAGGAAACACTGGCTTGGCACTTGAAGGGGCTGTGTAAAATGAGTTTCTCTGAATAAGAAAAGGACAGTGAAATGCATATACCAACTGGAAGATCATTTAATTACGATAAGTAAAATAGGGGTTCCCGTCGTGGCACAGCCAAAACGAATCCAACTAAGAACCATGAGGTTGTGGGGTTTGATCCCTGGCCTTGCTCAGTGGGTTAACGATCCAGTGTTGCCATGAGCTATGGTGTAGATTGCAGACATGGCTTGGATCCTGTGTTGCTGTGGTTGTGGCGCAGGCCGGCAGCTGTAGCTCCGATTCAGCCCCTAGCCTGGGGACCTCCATATGCCTTGAGTTCGGCCTGGAAAAGCGGAAAAAAAAAAAAAAAAAGTTAAACAATCGCATAGATAACCTGAGAAGTACTGTCATTTCCCACACGCATTAAACAAGATATCCTGGGACAGCAAGATCTACATAAAAGAAGAAGCAATCCCCCATTCATTCTGGGAGCTTTGCCTCTCATCTTCCTTTGCTTCTTCCCAATGTCCCTGAACTCCCTATGAGGGACTCCCAGCTTACGAAGGCCTCGAAATACATCTCCTTCAGCATCTGCCAGGGTCTTCCCTTGTTCCAATGTGATTAACTTGGCAATTTCTTTCTAGAGAGAAAACACACAAATAGAAACCAGTGCAAGGAGGGGCCTCCTTTTTGTTTGCAGGCAGCCAAAAAAGAATACAAGTAGGGGAGCAGTAAGTAGTATGAGGGAGCGAGCCATCATCTGTCTTTTTGGATTGTACGGTTAGGGAGGGCAGCTGAAAGGGCCTCTATGGGAGGGACAAGGATGCCCTGGGCAACAGTTTGGGAAATTACACCATTCAGATTTCTTACCAAGTTTTCTTTAATGAGTTGTTGATAGCGGAGCAGGACCTGCTGACGGCTTAATATTGAAGTGTCTGCCCATGCAGGAAAAGCACGCTTGCAGGAAGAAACTGCTGCATCCATTTCAGCCTTGGTGGCTTGAGGGACCCGACCAATGAGCTCATTGGTGGCCTGATGGGAGAAGCAGCAGTCACCCTTTGTCTGTGTCCCACCTTCTTCATTTTTCATATAGTCACAAGGGTAACACTATAGGCTTCATAATAGACACCCAGGTCCCTATTTTCCCATTATGTTCCCAGAGTTCTAGGCTAGTAAGTTTAAGTCCCAAAGCAGCTTCACTTACAGGGTTGTGGATGTCAATCCATTTGTCACTTTTGGATTCAATAAACTTCCCACCAATGAAGAGCTTTATGGTTGGCTGGGGGAAAAAAAAAAAAAACCTCATAAAACTTTATATTAGGTAATTACTTCTCTCTTTCCCTTTCACAAAGAGGAAGGAATTGGGGTTGATAAGTGAATTTTCTGCTCTCTAGAAATGTTATTACTAGGAAAGAGATATACGAAATACTTGTCTTTAGTGCTTATTATGTGGCAGAGCCTCTCAATACTGTGATCTCTCTGTAAATGGGAAATTCCCTGTTATCACACAGTGGAACTTTATGGGCAAACACATGTCACTGAGAAGCTTACACTAAAATAGCAGCAGACTTTGTGTTAACAAAGATTAGCTATTATGACTTGTTGGCACAACTGACTTTCTGTCATATTACCATAAGCGCACATTATCTTTATGATCAAAAGATTTTTAAAAATGTTTCTTTCTGTGTAGTTTTCCTGAGAAGTAGCTTATTTTCAAAATGGTCCGAGGACCACAAAAGGTGAAAGACTGCTATGTTAGTGTGTGCATGCTTCTATATAAAAAGGATTCTGTACACCAGTTCTTATATACTAGATTTAGTTATTGCAAGTGTCTGACAGACAGTAGGTCTGTAAAAACTCTAATGGTTGTAAAGAAGACAACTATCTGGCAGGGTCAACAAAACCTCTGGAAACCATGAAAAGGTTTGTACCTTTTGATAGAGTAATCCTAGTTCAGAAGAGAAATAATACAGGGAGTTCCCATTGTGGCTCAGTGGTAATGAATCCAACTAGAATCCATGAGGATGCGGGTTCAATCCCTGGCCTCACTGAGTGGGTTAAGGATCTGGTGTTGCTGTGACTGTGGCATAGGCCGGCAGCTGCAGCTCCAATTCGACCTCCAGCCTGGGAACTTGCATATGCCACCAAAAAAAAAAAAAAAAGAGAGAGAGAGAGAGGGAGAAATAATATAAAAGAAGGGGAAAAACCACATAATATTTGATTTTTACAGTCAATAAAATCATAACCATAAAGATAATCTCGAAATACTGGAAATGCTTAAAACATAATAGACGTAAGATAAGAAAAGCAAGATAGAAAATTTCACATAAACTCTGATAACAATTACGTAAAGAAGATAAATGGGAAAAACCGCCCCCCAATCATACTAGATTCCTCCTCCAGAATCCAACCTTTTGTGTCAAATAAACTCACCACTGAAGAGGAAGAGAAGGAGGATGCTGGATGCCAACTGGAATTCACCTTGGAAGAAACCTGGGAAGTAAAAGAGTGATTATCTGGTAAGCGACAGAAGAAAATTATAGTGAAAGTATACGGTTAACATTATACTAGTTACTGTAGGTATATGAAAAAGGACTTGGTGTTTGCTCTCAAGTGTCATGTAGGCTTTAAAAAGTTGTGAGACTATGAGATAGAGCAAACTATGAGAGATCAATAAACCATAATGATCACGTGCTCAATTTCCAGGATAGTCCTGATTAAAAAATCTTTTCTGTTATTAGACCATATTTTCCTAATTTTTGGCCCGGTAAATGTAGTCACCATAAATCTAACAATATGAAAACAGTTAGAATGGTATCTAACACAATAGGTATTGAATATCAGATAGTTTATAATCAAGTATAATATGCCCATACAAATACTTAACACCAGTGTTCATAGTAGCTTTATTGGTAATAGCCAAAAACGGGGAAGCCACCCAAACATACACAAATGGATGAGTGCAGAGGAAAACTAGTACAGTATATCCATATATTGGAATACTACTCATCAAGAAAAGGAACACACTAGTGATACATGCAACAACAGGGCTAACTCTAATAATTATACTGAGTGAATGAAGTTAGACCTATAAAGAGTATATGCATACATTTGCAATTAGAAATATTAAAGATTTATTTAGCTATATAAAATAAGAGTATATACAGTATGATTCCAGTGACATAAAACTGGAAAATGGGAGTTTCCGTTGTGGCTCGTTAATGAACCCAACTAGTATCCATGAGTATGCAGGTTTGATCCCTGGCCTTGCTCACTGGGTTAAGGATCTGGCATTGCCATGAGCTGTGGTGTAGGTCACAGACGTGGCTCAGATCCCTCATTGCTGTGGCTGTGGTGTAGGCTGGCAACTGTAGCTCAATTAGACCTCTAGCCTAGGAACCTCCACATGCCTCGGGTGCGGCCCTAAAAAGAAAAAAGCAAAAAACAAAAAACAACAGCAACAACAACAAAGTACATCTATCTATCGATCTATCTATCATCTGTCTGTCTATCTACATCTTCTCTTTCCTGTACCTTAAACTTCCCTCCATCCAATAGCAAGGGTTCTCTTTGCTAATTATCTTTATTTCCTCATCTCCCATGAACTCTTCCATCAGCTGCAGCCTTTAAGACTTCATACCATGCGCTCTCCCCAGTCTTTCTTATACTTGACCTCTCAGCAGAGGTGAGTTAATCATGCCCTGTCCTGAATAGTCTGTGTATTTTCTATTTCTTGGGCCATTTTTCTTTGCCTTTTTGGCAGGGATGGGAGGGGGGCACACCTGTAGCATGTGGAAGTTCCCAGGCCAGGGATCAGACCTGCACCACAGCAGTCACAATGCTGGATCCTTAACCCACTAAGCCACTAGGGAACTCCATCTCTGCCTTCTTTGCTGATTCATTCTCCTCTACCTGGCCTCTAACTGCTTGAGTTCCTGAACAAGGAGAGGTCCCAACTCTTCTTGGGTTATTTCACCAACACTAGTGGCTTTATTATCCAGATCTTGATGATGCCTAAATCTGCGTTTCTTTATTAACCAGAATCTTCCTCTTCAGGTAATCCCCACATAACTTTCTTTGCCACATCTCAATCTGACGTTATTTAGGTACATGTTGAAAAGGCTGACCTCCTCATCTTCCTCCCACCAACCGGCTCTGCTTCTTATACTCAGTGAATGGAATTACCTCCCACCTAACTGCCCAGCCAGCAACGTGAAGGTCACCCCAGCTCCTCCCTCTCGCTCCTCAGTAAATCAAACAAGTCCTGGCAATCTCTCCCCCCAGAAGTCCTTGGAATGCACCCCTTTTTCTCTACCCCTCCTACCCTCACCCCATCTATACCATCATTGTCTCTCACCTGGATTTCCTAACAGGTCTCCTCCAATCTTAGACTTTCTGAATCTAGTTTCTACCCCATAGCCAGAGGGTCTTTCTAAAACACAAACTTGGTCGGATCACTCCCTAGTTTAAAACCCACCAATGGCTTTCCACAGTCCTTGGGATAAAGACTCATTTTTGTGTTTTTTTCTTGTCTTTTGTCTTATGGAACCTGGGCATATGAAGGTTCCCAGGCTAGGGGTCCAATCGGAGCTGTAGCCACCAGCCTACACCACAGCCACAGCAATGAGGGATCTGAGCCATGTCTGCGACCTACACCACAGCTTATGGCAATGCCAGATCCTTAACCCACTGAGCAAGGCCAGGGATTAAACCCCAACCTCATGGTTCCTGGTCGGATTCGTTTCCGCTGTGCCACGATGGGAACTCCAAGACTCAACTTGATATTGTTTATAAGACTCTACATAGTACCTTTACTTCTCTAGTTTCCTAGCTTGTGGCTTTCCTCCTTGCTCTCTCTACGCTCCGGCTGTTCAGAACATGTTTCGTGCTCACACTGCCCTTGCACACGCTGCTCCCTCTTGCCTGGAATTATTTCATCCCATTTCCTTGGCTTACATTGATTCTTTAGCTCTCTTAACACTTTGGGTATAGGTGCAGGTTAGTTCTGTAGGCTTGCCAGCAAGAACTTGAAGATATACTCATCTGATGGTTTTTATTTCCTCTGAAGGAGGGAAAAAAAAAGGTTAACTCCTGAGAATGAGAGGGGAAGTAGCAATTGGAAATTGTTACGTCTCAACCTCAGGTCTAGGTTAAGTACCTGATTATGGAGTGCCTAAAACACCTAAATCCCTCTATTTCTCATATCGCATTAGAGAAGAGTAGCTTATTTAATTATTAAAACTCTCTCCCCTTAGATCACTAGATGGTTGTGTCTTTAGCCTTGAGCACCACTCCTGGGAGAGAGTAAGCACTCAGTAATATTTTGCAAAATGAAAGAATGAGAACTCATCAGGCAATTGTTGAATATTAATTTTGTTTCATGTAAACTCTTAAAGGGCAGGAAATGCATGGATTAGTCAACTTGAGCATTCTAGGCCACTTAGTTTTACCTCTTGCACACAGCCTCCCTGCAGTCAAGAGGGCATAAAAGATATTGCATCTGGTACAATAACATCATAGTTTTTTTTTTTTTTTTTGGTCTTTTGTCTTAGGGCCATACCCGCGGCATATGGAGGTTTCCAGGCTAGGGGTCTAATTGGAGCTACAGCTGCTGTCCTACACCAGAGCCACAGCAACACCAGATCCAAGCCTCGTCTGCCACATACACCACAGCTCACAGCTCACGGCAATGCCAGATCTTTAACCCACTGAGTGAGGCCAGGGGTCAAACCCGAAACCTCATGGTTCCTAGTTGGTTTTGTTTCCACTGCGCCACGACTTCGCCTATCGTAGTTTTTGACAGGTTAGATCTCCTATCTTTTCTTTATCTTCTGAGACACACTCATTGGCATGGTTGCTAAAAAAACTACCCTGCGTCTAGTCACACCAAACTTTTGGGCTCTCTGGATGTTTGTTTCAGACTTGCTATTTCCTTTACTAGCAACACCCTTCTCCTCTAGCTAAAGGCTGCCTCAGGCTTGCAAGACACAAACCTAGATCAACCCCTTGTGGAAGCTTCTGCTAAACTGCACAAGTTGAGCTTGGAGCTCTTTCTGCAGTACTGTGTGCACTCCCATTGTTTCCTTATCATTGCGTTATAATAGGGGAACTTTCAGTGAGTAGTTTGCTCCATTCCCCAAACTTGTGACAGAGCCTGACACAGAAAGAGATACGAAGACTTAAGTCCTGAATTCTCAGCCCTATTGGTTACTAGCTGGGAGATTTTGGATGACCTTTAGTGTCAGGTAACTTATTTCATGATATTCTAATCTTTACAACTATTCTTAAAACTAGGAAGTGGTCGAGCTGGGACAGAATCCAACTATGATTGGGAAGCCTGTGCTCATTATACTGCATCACTGAGAAAAGTCACTGAGCAACTCAAAGACCAGTTTTCTTATCTTTAAATGGGAGTGATAATATTATGACTGCCAGAATCTAGACTACTCTTTTTTTTTTTTTTTTTGGGCCCTGCACCTACACCATATGGAAGTTCCCAGGCTAGGGGTCGAATCAGAGCTGCAGCTGCCAGCCTACACCACAGCCATGGCAATGCAGGATCCATGCTGTGTCTATGACCTACACCACAGCTCACCCCAACACCAGATGCTTAACCCACCGAGCAAGGCCAGGGATCGAACCCACATTTTCATAGATACTAGTTGGGTTCTTTACCGCTGAGCCACAATAGGAACTCCCATAGACTATTCTTTATCAGAGTGTTATGTCACAGTAATTTCTAGTTGGCTAAAGATTACTAAAAACGAAAAAGATACTAGAAAAATAGAACTAGGATCACATCAAGAAATATGAATGGGAGTTCCCACAATGTTGCACTGGGTTAAGAATCCAACTGCAGCAACTAGGTTTGCTTCGAGGAATGGGTTCAATCCTGGCACAGTGGTTTCAAGGATCCAGCATTGCTGCTGCTATGGCTTGGATTAAAATTCTCAATCCTTTGACTGGGAACTTCAACAGCCAAGGGTGTGGCCATTGAAAAAAAAAGAAAAAAGAAAAATAAATATGCGTGAAACCAGATCACTTGACAAACCCTTCCAACCCTTTCTTCACACTGTCCCATTAAATAGCATATTTAAACAGGAACTTTTGCTGACTCTGCTAAGAATCTTTAAAATGCATAGTCTCTGCAGGAGAACTCACTGAAATCTGGTAAATACTATCTAAAAGTATTTAGAGGAAGTAGTATAGAGGAAGACTTTCTTAGGTTTGATATAATGAGTAAGAAAAGCAACGTTGTTTCTTGCAGATTCCTGAATGTTGCCTGTGGCAAATCTCACCTCAAAATCCAAGTCCTTGCTAGGCTGTGGACAACATAGGAAAAGCTATGTATGAGTAGTTGTAAATCACAGGTCTCAGGCAGGCAGCTCCTGTAGCTCTATCTACTATCTGCCCTTAGGCTGGCTTCAGAGAGGGCCTGGTCCCTCCACCTCCACTCCCAGCCCCACCTCTGAGGGCAGAACTGAGTCACACTAAGGTGATTTTGGAGTGGGAACTTAGAACTTTACACCTGTCTTCCTTGGCTTTTATTTTCTGCCACTTGTTTCAGAGGTGTTTAGTCCTTTGCACGTGCTTGGAACAAACCGGGTAGCATTAACTATGTGTCCTTATTCACCGCCAACATAAACACTAACTTGGCTGAGCAAAAGTTAAACTCAAAGTCTCAGCAAGCCAAGAGGATAGCCTAGCTTGTGGAAAATACAGAGCCACGGAGTTCCCGTCGTGGCTCAGTGGTTAATGAATCCGACTAGGAACCATGGGGCTGTGGGTTCGATCCCTGGCCTTGCTCAGTGGGTTAAGGATCCGGCGTGGCCGTGAGCTGTGGTGTAGGTCGCAGAGGGGGCTCGGATCCCGCGTTGCTGTGGCTCTGGCGTAGGCCGGCGAAGACTGCTCCGATTAGACCCCCAGCCTGGGAACCTCCACATGCCGCGGGAGCGGCCCAAAGAAATAGCAAAAAGACCAAAAAAAAAAAAAAAAAAAGAAAGAAAAGAAAATACAGAGCCAAAGCTGGAGAAGATAGCTCAGCAAATGGCTGCTTTGAGGGAAAGCTTAGTGTGCACTTCTAGAAGGAGACTCAAAGTTCACTCACTGACCATCACCCCTCAAGTGCCTCCTCCTCCTCCTCCCCTCCGCCCACGCCTTTACCTCGGGTTATAGAGTGAAGTAGGGTTGGGGAAGGGAACAATTTGGACGCTCCCAGAGAATGCCAAGAAAGGCGACCAGAAAAGGAGTTTCTGGGGCAGAGAGGTGGTTGGTGCAGAGGTGAAAGGGAAAGACGGTGGGCAGACCTACAGAGGTGAGGGCAGGGACCGGGCAGGGCTGGAGGAGGAGAATGGGCTAAAGCCTGAAAGGGGTAGGCTCAAGAATAAAAAGGCCACGGGTAATAGTCCAGGGCTGGATCCAACGCAAGCGGATACCGAGTGAGATGTGGGACAGGGCCGCTCAGGTCCGATGGGAACAGGAGGGTCGGCCAAGGGGGGGTTGGTTCACAAAGCGGATGGAAAGGACTGAATTCCTAATTTCATGAACCCTTGGCGCCACCCTCACTCGCCTGCAGGATCCGGGCCCACACTGCCGCCGCAGCCAGCACCGCCGCCATGGTTCTCGGTTGCCTCTTCTCAGCCCCCCACGCCTTTCTGTGAGACTGTCCAGAAACACTACTGCTGCTAGGCCTTGCCCCTCCATCCTGCCGAACCTCTTCATTGGTGGAGAGGACTATTTCCCCTAACCAATCACACGCCTTAACACTGACTCCACGCCCTCAGTGCCCAGTTCTGGGCGTATGCGATTGGTCAGAAGTGATAGAGCTCTCGCCTCCTCCCGCCTCAACAAATTCTGCTGGCGGAGGTGGGGAAGACGCCCCTGACTTGGATACTCTATATTGAGCGCACGAGGAAGACGCCCCCGAATTCGGAACTCCGATTGGCCACAGGCATGGACGCAGCCCCACCCACTCACTGAGGAAAGTAAATAAGACTCTGCAAGAATTTTCAGCAACGCCACCACAGCCACAGCGCGAGGGGGTGTGGCTAGCTCTGGGGGCGGGGCTATGGAAGATTACCCTATGGGGCGGGGAAACGAGACAGGACAGAGGGTTGGGAAATAGGATTTCTCTCTGGGGGCGTGGCTTATGGACCCTAGCTTTCCCGCCGACGGTTGGCAACGTCACGTGACATGGGTTGGAAGATGGCGTCTCCCACAGACGGTAAGAGCCGGCTTATAGACCCTTCGCTTGCGACCTCCTTCTCTGTTCTCCTGGGAACTTACAGATGCTCAGCGAGAATCTCTCCGTCTGCCCCTCTTACACCTCTTTCGTGGCCTTCTCGCCTTTCCCTTTTACTTTCCCATGGTATGTGGGTGCGTCTTCAGCTCGCTGGTTCTTCACAGAGGCTCCGGAGGTGCCCAGTTTCTTTGCAGTGTGCCAGGCGGATGGAGTAGGGCACCCGCTTGGGACCCATTCCGGGCAAAACAAGGAGGGCCTCTCTGGTCCTCCTTTAGCCGCATTTGAGTGAGGCTGAGGGCCAAGGAGGAGATACTGCTGGGGTAAAGGAGGTGTCTCAGTGTAGCTTTCTCTTTCTCAGGGCGCCCCTTTGAAGGTTCGATTCTCTTTGAGCATCTGGAACGATTCTCTCACGCTAGCTAGGGTTGGTGGCAGACCTAATCTCGGGATTGAACCGCAAGGAAAATGTGATTCTCTCCTGCCTCCTCGGATTGGGACCGTTGTTCTGGCAGCAAGGGAAGCAGGAGACCCCTCTTGGTCCCTCTCAGTGAGAGTCCCTAGGAAAATGACAATTGAGCTTTTTAGTGTAGTCATACACATTCATTCACTCAGCCTCTCTTTCTTCTATGTTATGTGTTGTTTCCTAAGGCTGAGTGAATGAATGATTTCTGCTTATATGTTGTATAAGAAGCAAGTCATCTGAGGTAGCAATTAAGTGGTTTTGGTATATCCACAGGGTTTTGCGCTCCGTTCTGCTTTAGGGTTAGGGTCTTGCAGTCATTTCTAAACTCAGTTTTTGCTTCGACAAAATGCTTGCAGTCGTTTCTAAACTCAGTTTTGCATCTCCACGTCCATTTCACTTATACTTAGTTTTCTCTCAAAGGAATTTTGTGTATGGAAGGAATCTTGGAAGTTCATTTCAGGAATGAGGAAATTGAGGCCTGGAAAGCTATGCTGAGATCCAGTATTCAAAAGGCATTATTATTCTAATTGCTTTGGGAGAGGAAAAGATTAATCAAACATGTAATATTTTTGCAGTTTCATTTAAATGTCACCTCCCAAAAAGGCTTTCCCAGAACACTGTATCTGTATCTGGAGTTGCCTCACTTCACCATTATTCGCTATCTCAGTACCCTCATCCACAGCATAGTTATTCTGTTAACTTTGCCCCTTTCACACTAGCTTGTAAATTCCAAGACTGTCATGTTCATAGTTGGATCCCAGGGCTTAGCACAGTACCTGGCAGGAAGTAGGCCTTCAGTTCACATTTATTGAATGAATGATTAGATATATACATAAATAATGTATTACTTAGTCTTAAGTTTTAACTGAGTGTTAAGTTTTTGAGCATGGGTACGTACTGCAGAAGAAATTACGGGTGTAAAGAGCCAAAAGAGGAGTTACCATTGTGGCTCAGTGGTTAACGAGTCCGACTAGGAACCATGAGGTTGCGGGTTCCATCCCTGGCCTTGCTCAGTGGATTAAGGATCCGGCGTTGCCGTGAGCTGTGGTGTGGGTCGCAGACACGGCTCGGATCCCGCGTTGCTGTGGCTCTGGCGTAGGCTGGCAGCTACAGCTCTGATTAGACCCCTAGCCTGGAAACCTCCATATGCCGCGGGAGCGGCCCAAGAAATGGCAAAAATACAGGGAAAAAAAAAAAAAAGAGTCAAAAGAGATTCTTCTGCCTGGGTGCTCTCTTTTAAAATGTGCTTTTTTTTTTCTTTTTTTTTTTTTGCCTGGAAAAAAAAAGGACATTTAAAAAGTTAACCAAGGGTACGAGGAGCTACTGTTTAATGGGTATAGACTTTTAGTTTGGGAAACTGAAAAGGTTCTGGTAATGGATGGTGACTATGGTTACCCAACAGTGTGAACGTACTTAATGCCTCTGAACTGTACACTTAAAACTGGTTAAAATGGTAAATTTTATGTTGTGTGTATCTTATCACAATTTTAAAAAACCAGCCAAGTGAGAGTAGAAGTAATTGCTATTTTAAAATTTTAGTTTATTACTAAGTTGTGTATACATATATATTTTTTTGTTTCTTTTTAGGGCTACACCTGCGGCATATGGAGTTTCCCAGGCTAGGGGTCTCCCAGTCTAGGGACTGAATCAGAGCTGTAGCTGCTTAACCCAATGAGTGAGGCCAGGGGTGGAACCTATGTCCTCATGGATACTAGTCAGATTCATTAATCGCTGAGCCACGACAGGAACACCAAAGTTGTTTTTATATTTTTAAGTTTTGTTCCTCATGTTTGATTTTTACCCCATCTTCTCTCAATTTCTTTTCCTTTCTTTGGCCAGGAAGAATATTGGAAGTGTATTTTTCCCCTTTGGTGTTGTAGCCATCTCCACTGACACTCTATTTGCACATTTAATTTTTAAAAGTTTCGTGCTCATCTTTTACAGAGCTTCACCCTTCTCTTAATCTTTTTAACATGACAAAATCAAGTTGAACACTTTGAACTTAAATAAGTATCTCATCCTAAAATATTCCACTGCCTAGCTCTCTCACTTCTATTTTTAGCATTCCACCTGTTTCTGTCTTTAAGATTTAATTCAAATTATCTTGATGTGAAAAAAGTTTAAGTCACTTATTGTTTCTCTTTTTAATGCTGAATTTGCTGGGACATCTTTTAAAAGGATAAAATTGAAATCTAAGTAAAGCCATTAATTACTTAATGTATGAAAATAATACTCACAGTGGACTCTTGAGTTGTGCCCCAGATCGTGGTATCATGTGGGCACACGTGTAGGTTATTGGATTCTACCCTCAATAAGTTTATTTTTGTTATGGTTGAACTATCCATAGTAACGTTCCTTAGTATTTTGAAAATTGGCTTTTTTTTGGTTTCACACAGCTTTTCTCTCTTTCTTTTTCTTGTGTTACCATTTTTGAAACCTTTTTTGAAGGCAATTTGTTAGAGTTGAGTTCTCTACCGATTAGAATGCCATTGGAAGTTCCCTTAGACTAAGTATTTAGCTTCAGCTAACATCCATCTTATGCAGATACAGTAGAAAGAAAAGGAAGACGAAAAGGAAAAAATTTTTTTCTCTTTTTGATGAGAACTTTCATGATTTACTCTAACTTTCCTGTGTATCATACAGCAGTGTTAGCTATAGTCATTATGTTGTGCATTATATCCCTAGTACTTATTTACCTTGTAACTGGAGGTTTATACCTTTTGACCACTTTCCTCCAATTCTCCCTCTTCTCCCCCCTGCCACTTCTGATAACCACAAGTGTGATCTCTTTGTCTATTTGTTTGTTTGCTTGTTTTATTTTATTTATTTATTTATTTTTTTGGTCTCTCTCTTTTTTTTTTTTTTTTTGCTATTTCTTGGGCCACTTCCGTGGCATATGGAGGTTCCCAGGCTAGGGGTCCAGTCGGAGCTGTAGCGGCTGGCCTACGCCAGAGCCACAGCAACGCGGGATCCGAGCTGAGTCTGCAACCTACACCGCAGCTCACGGCAACGCCGGATCCCGGATCGTTAACCCACTGAGCCAGGCCAGGGACCGAACCCGCAACCTCATGGTTCCTAGTCAGATTCGTTAACCACTGCGCCACGACGGGAACTCCTGTTTGCTTGTTTTAGATTGCACACGTAAGTGAGAGTGTACAGTGTTTGTCTTTCTCTGACTTATTTCATTCAGCATAAAGCCTTGAAGGTCTGTCCAGTTTGTTGCAAATGACAGGATTTCCTCATTTATTTACGGCTGAATAATAATTCCACTGTGTATGATCTATTTTCATGGATACTTTAAAAAATTTTTTTATTTTTATTTTTAAGGGTGCAGTTGTGGCATATGGAAGTTCCCAGGTTGGGGGTCAAATTGAAACTGCAGCTGCCAGCCTACACCACAGCCATAGCAACACAGGATCCGAGCCATGTCTGTGACCTACACCATAGCTCATGGCAGCGCTGGATCCTTAACCTGCTGAGTGAGGCCTGGCATCAAACCTACTCCTCATGGATACTAGTTGGATTTGTTACCTCTGAGCCACAACGAGAACTCCCTGTGTCTATTTTCAGTTTCTTCATTTATCAGTGGACACTAAAGTTGTTCCCATGTCTTGGCTATTATAAATAATCTTGTTATGAACATGGGGGTCCCTTAGAATATTTCCAAAAAAAATTCAATTTAGAGAAAAGCACATGTTGAAAATTTTATAAATATGTACGTTTTCTAGAGAGTGAGTCTGTAGCCTTTTTTTTTTTTGCAGATTTTCAAAAATGTGGCTTACTCAGAAAATGTTAAGAACCACTTTATATCATTAAATCAACGAATTTATGTAGCTAACTAGTATACTGAGCACACAAAATGTACTCAGCAAATGTTAACTGTTGTTAACATTGAGCACTTCCTGTGTGCCAGGGCAAGAGTAGAGAAGAAATGGTGTCAAAGAATTAGGCAGGGTCTGGATTATGTAGGATTTTATAGGTCATAATAGACATGCATTCATGAATTCAGCTGGGAAGAAGTCCTTTAAGCTGGAGAGTGATATGAACTGATTGACATTAAAAAAAAAAAATCTTCCTGGCTACTTTGTGGACAGTAGATTTAGGGGGAAGAGTATGAGTGGGAGCAGGGAGACCTTTTAAGAGGCTCCAGGAGAGAAGCAATGGTTCCTTGGTTAATGAATGTGATTTCAGCATATGTTTTAGAAATAGAAACTACAGAAACTACTGGATTTACTAATGGGTTGGTCATGGAAGGGTGAAGAAAAGGGAGGCTTGAAGGATGACAAATGTATTTTTGATTTGAGAACTGGAGTTGATGGTGGTGCTGTTTTTTGAGACAGAGGGAATATGGTTTTTCACACATGTATATAAAGAGTGATGTTGGAGTTCCCGTCGTGGCTCAGTGGTTAACGAACCCCACTAGGAACCGTGAGGTTGTGGGTTTGATCCCTGGCCTTGCTCAGTGGGTTAAGGATCCAGCGTTGCCGTGAACTGTGGTGTAGGTCACAGACGCGGCTCGGATCTGGTGTTGCTGTGTGGTATAGGCCAGCGGCTACAGCTCCGATTTGACTCCTAGCCTGGGAACCTACATATGCCATGGGAGCGGCCCTAGAGAAGGCAAAAAGACAAAAAAAAAAAAAGAGTGCTATCAAGTAGCCACTTATATCTAACTTCAAGTCAGGGAAAGATTGGGGCTGGAAATAGAAATATGGTCATTGGCTTGTAAATGTTGGTAAAGGCTATGGGACTAAGTCACAGTCCCTTAGGAGACTTTTCTTCAGTAGAGAGTGAAGCCAGCACAGGGTGGGCCCTCAGTAGAAGAAAAGACTGAAGGTGTTAGTGAGGAAGGAAAAATCAGCATAGCGGTTTTATAGGAGCTGAAAGTGGAGTGTTTGAAGGAGAGTGGTCAGTGAGTGGATGCTGCAAAGAGATCACATAAGAGAGAACAGAGAAGTGACCACTGGATTTAGCAACATAGGTCTTACATCGATGATCTTGGCAACAGTCATTTGCATGCATGTAGGGGCAGAAGCTTGTTTATCGTAGCTTGAGGAGGGAACATGAGGTAAGGAAGTGGAGACAACAGGATGGACAACTTAAGAACTTTTGCAGTGAAGGAGTCAGGAGGTCGTGGGGTCAAGGAGGATTTTCTTTAAAGAAGGGAAATTCTAAAGCAGGCTTACTTGCTGTTGAGTGTGAGCCAGGTAGAAACTGGTTGCGCAAGAGATTATTCAAGAGGGTGTCGTGACAAAGCACAAGAAGATGGAATCCAAAGCCCTAGCAGAAGAGTTGACCTTTCTTGGGAGCAGTGACACTTCTTTGATTGTAACTGGAGGAAAGTCTAAGTGTATGAGTAAAGAGCCAGGTGGGTTTGTTGACATTCATTTTTTCCAACACACCACTAAAATAGTGTTCCCGTTTTAGACATGAAAAAAGTGGGGTTTGATGAGGGAAATGATTTATTTGTATAAAATGATGGCCTAGTAGCATCAGTAGTTATGGAAATCAAATCTCTAGACTTCTGGGTGAGTATTCCAGTTTGTTATGTTCTTTGAGATTGATATGACACACACACACACACACACACACACACACACACACACACACACATTTCTTTTCTTTCCTGGCCACCCTGCAGCATATGGATTTCCCAGGCCAGGGATCAGGTCTGAGCCCCAGTAAAGTCCCAAGCTGCAGCTGCAGCAACACCAGATCCTTAACCCATTGTGCCAGGCTGAGGTTGGAGCCTGTATCCCAGCGCTCCCAAGATGCTGCCAATTCCATTGCACCACAGTGGGAACTCCTATATGTCATAAAATATAAATTAATGTGTTTTGTGTCTTCTTGGCTCATCTGTGTGTTTTGTTCTAGGGGCAGATCTAGAAGCATCTTTGCTAAGTTTTGAAAAACTTGACCGTGCTTCACCAGACCTTTGGCCAGAACAACGTAAGTTTATTGTTTCTTTATATCAAAATTGATGCAGGAAACCCAGTCCTACTTTGAGGGAGTTTTTGGAAGATTTAACTGTAGCGATTAAAATTTTAATTTTACTTCAAAGGGAAGAGACTGAATTCTGTGGTCTGGCATTAAGAATATCTGTTTGGGGAGTTCCGTTGTGGTTCAGTGATTAATGAATCCGACTAGGAACCATGAGGTTGCAGGTTCAATCCCTGGCTTTGCTCAGTGGATTAAGGATCCGGTGTTGCTGTGGCTGTGGCTATAGCTCCAATTAGACCCCTAGCCTGGGAACCTACATATGCCATGGGTGCAGCCCTAAAAAGACAAAAAAAAAAAAAACAAGAATATCTGTTTGGTAGTTTTAATTTTTTAAAAACATTGAGACTCAAGAAATGATAAGGAACCTTTCAAAGAAATAATTATTTTTAAAAACTATATCTAGGGAGTTTCCATAGTGGCACACCAATGTTGGGAGTTCCTGTTGTAGCTCTCAGTGGTAATGAACCCAGCTCGTATCCATGAGGATCTGGGTTCAATCCCTGGCCCTGCTCAGTGGGTTAAGGATCAGGTGTTGACGTGAGCTGCAGTTTAGGTCAAAGATGTGGCTCAGATCTGGCGTTGTTATGGCTGTGGGTAGGCCGACAGCTGCAGCTCTGACTTGACCCCCGGCCTGGGAACTTCGCTATGCCATGGATGCGTCCCTAAAAAGAATCAATCAATCAATCAAATACAGCAACTCATTTAATAAAAAAAAAAAAAAAAAAAAAGGACCCAACGTTGTTTTTGTGAGGCAGCAGTTTTGATCCCTGGTCTGGCTCAGTGGGCTGTGTTGCTGTAAGCTGTGGCATAGGCTGCAACTGCAGCTCCAATTTGACCCCTAGCCTGGGAACTTTCATATGCCGCAAGTGTGGCTGTAAAAAGAGAAATAAATAAATAAATAAAATAAAAATTAAAAACTCTATCTGTAATAAGTCAGACAGTGTGAGATGTATAAAGTAATTCTTTATCTCCTTTAAATACTCTGTTTTTGGACCTTTTTTTTTTTAATGCTTATCCAGATAGGCAAATAAATAAATATTTTCAAGTATATAGAGAGTTTTGTATTTATTTATTTATTTTTTTTGCCTCTGCATGCCGAAGTTACCAGGCCAGGGATCAAACCCTTGCCACAGCAGCAACCCAAGCTGCTGCAGTGAGAACACCAGGTCCTTAACCTGGTGCACCATGGGAGAACTCTGAGAGTTTTTTGTTTTGTTCTGTTGCGATGGGGTCATATGTACAATGATCTATAGCTTAATTTATTCTGCCTGGTAACTTTCCATGTTGGTAGGTTAGGTCTACTTCATTCTTTTATTTTTGGTCATCCTTTTGGTTTTTCTAGGGCCGCTCCCATGGCATGTGGAGGTTCCCAGGCTAGGGGTTTAATCGGGGCTGTAGCTGCTGGCCTACACCAGAGCCACAGCAACTTGGGATCTGAGCCATGTCTTCAACCTACACCACAGCTCACGGCAACACCAGATTCTTAACCCACTGAGCAAGAGCAGGGATTGAACCCGTAAGCTCATGGTTCTTAGTCGGATTTGTTAACCACTGCCCCACGACGGGAACTCCAGGTCTACTTCATTCTTTTAAAGTATTTCATTGTGTAGATATACTACAGGTTATGTATTCATATCCTATTTGGAAACCTAAGTTATATACAGGTTTTGATATTACAAACGATGTAACAATGTATACCCTCGTATATATTTTCTTTGTTCACTGGAAGGCAATGACTGTGTGACAGTACCCATTTCCTTACATAGTAGCCGTATTGGATGTTACTGATCTTTATTATTTTTAGTTTGTACTTTTTAGTGAGGATGAACCTTATTTTTAAGGTTTTTATTTTTAAAGGTTTTTTTTTTTTTTTTAATATGACTCTTTCCATGAGGTACTTAAATAAGCAACTGGATTGACAGAATAGCATAACTAAAAAGGAAATTTAAACTTTTTGATAAGAGAGGTTATATTTCACCACCTGAACCTTCAAAGTTCACTTGAAAGGGATTATTTTCTCTGAGAAGCTTTTCTTGCCCCCTCAGTCTGATTTAGATTTTCTTTCTCTCTCTCTCTCTCCCTTTTTTTTTTTTTCCTTTTTAGGGCTGCACC
Organism: Phacochoerus africanus; assembly: GCF_016906955.1. NCBI lineage: Eukaryota > Metazoa > Chordata > Mammalia > Artiodactyla > Suidae > Phacochoerus > Phacochoerus africanus. Next base: position 99,997,046 of record NC_062552.1, read on the forward strand.
TGTGGTATATGCAAGTTCCCAGTTTAGGGGTCAAATCAGAGCTGTAGCTCTCAGCCTACACCATAGCAACACCAGATCTGAGCCACATCTGAGACCTATACCATAGCTCGCGGCAGTGCTGGATCCCCAACCCACTGAGCGAGGCCAGGGATCAAACCCACGTCCTTGTGGATACTAGTCTGGTCCGTTACCACTGAGCCACAACAGGAACTCTTAGATTTTCATTTCGTGTCTCTCATATACCAAATTTTTGTCCTCCCATATACCAAATACCATTTTTTGTCGTGTTATTTTTCATGAAACCCTTAAAAAATGTTATAGTTATTGATATCCTCTCTCTTTTCTTCCAGATTATAAACTCCTTGAAGACAAAGCTGTTTTCTCATTTGAATCCTCTGTGTTAGGGACACTAAAATGTTTGTCGAGTGACTAATGTTGTGTTTTTTTCTTTTTAGTACCAGGTGTTGCTGAATTTGCAGCTTCTTTCAAAAGTGTAAGTAGTATCTTACTTACCTAATGAAGTTTTTCCAACATTTTGCTCCTGGGTAAAATATCAAATAGCTCTTATTTTTTTATATTCAAGAATAATGTCTTAGCCTTCAAAATTATTTTGTAACTACAGCCTTTGAAATCTGTTTATATTATCATCATGCTAATGATGTTAATGTTCTATCTTGGTATTTTGACCTTTGACTATTAGCCTCTTCTCTAACCTAAGAGATTTTAAGGTAAGGCTATTGAAATTTTTAATGTAACCAGTATTCTTGTTGCCCAAACTGTGATTTTGAAGCCTTTCTCTTTTGCTTATGTGATGCATTATGACCTTAACTTATACCTCCCTAGAGGATTTTGAAATTTCTCAGTGGCTTGTCAGAGACCAAAGGAAGGCATTTTTAAAGCCATAGCTTTTCCACTTCCAGGGCAGCAGGCATTATGCTAGATGTATATTCCTAGAATACCTCCTGTATATTCTTGGAAAATATGGAAACCAGGAAAATATGATGATTATAATATTAGTCAGCATATACATAATGTGTACTATAAGCTATATACTTTACATACATTACTTAATCTTCAGGAAACCGTATGAGCTATAGGTACTATTATTATCCCTATTTTACAGAGAAGGAAATAGACATAAAGAGGTTAAGTAGGTTACTCAAGATTATAGGCTACAAATGGCAAAACCAGGTTTTGAACCTCTTAATCTACTTACTAGCATCTATGCTCATTATACCATACTTAGAGGCATTTGTACCTAAAGTTAAAAGCACTGACTGGCAGAGAAACTTTTTTTTGTTGTTGTCTTTTTGCCATTTCTTGGGCCGCTCCCATGGCATATAGGGGTTCCCAGGCTAGGGGTCTAATCAGAGCTGTGGCCGCTGGCCTCCGCCAGAGCCACGGCAACAAGGGATCCGAGCTGCGTCTGCGACCTACAGCACAGCTCAGGGCAACGCTGGATCCTTAACTCACTGAGCAAGGCCAGGGATGGAACCTGCAACCTCATGGTTCGTAGTCGGATTCGTTAACCACTGAGCCACGACGGGAACTCCTCAAATAATTTCTTTCATGGTTCTACTTACCTATTTTTCGTATAATAGTAACAGTATTCAGACCTAAATCTTTCAAGATCATTACTTTAAAACCAGCTTTTAAAGATCAGTAGTATTATTTTGTAAGGGTTCTATTTGTAGGTCAGATCTGAATCTGGAGAAATCTGGTTCTTTGAAATTATAACTTGCTGGTATTTTCAAACAACCTGAGGACTGTGTGACAACCTCCTTTTCTTACAAGAAAGAAGAGTAGAGAGTTTCCGTCGTGGTGCAGTGGAAATGAATCCGACTAGTATCCATGAAAATGCAGGTTCAATCCCTGGCCTTGCTCATTGGATTAAGGATCCGGTGTTGCCATGAGCTGTGGTGTAGGTTGGATCCTGCGTTGCTCTGGTGTAGGCTGGTAGCTGTAGCTTCTATCTGACCCCTAGCCTGGGGCTTCCACATACCAGGGTACAGCCCTAAAAAGCAAAAAAAGAAAAAAAAAGAAGGAAAAGTGGGGTCTCTATACATTGCACATGTCTGAATAGATGTATTCTTATTTTCTGACAGCCCATTACTAGCTCCCCGCCCAAATGGATGGCTGAAATAGAACGCGATGACATTGACATGTTGAAAGGTAAGCAAAGCTGGTGACCTCTAACCTTCAACCTGACTTTTATGCTCCTGCACAAACCACCTTTCCAGTTTTTCTTTCACAATTCCCTTACAAGTATTTTTGGCTTCAAATTGCCTATTTAACCATCCTTATTCATGGTTCTTCATATCTAAATGCCTTTCTCTACTTTTCCATGTGTAGAAATAATTCAAGACCCAACCATACTGATTTCTTCTGCTGCTAAATTCCTTTAATGTTAACTTTATTTTGTATAATACTTAGTGTTGGAGTTCCCATCTTGGCTCAGTGGAAACAAATCCAACTAGGAACCATGAGGTTGTGGGTTCGATCCCCAGCCTTGCTCAGTGTGTTAAGGATCTGGCATTGCTGTGAGCTGTGGTGTAGATCACAGACTCAGCTCGGATCCTGTGTTGCTGTGGCAGAGGCCCGCAGCTGCAGCTCCGATTCAACCCTAGCCTGGGAACCTCCATATGCCTCGAGTGTGGCCCTAAAAAGAAAAAAAAAAAAATTAACGTTAACTATAAGCTCTCACATAAAATTTCTTATTTAATTCTCATAAAGACCCTGTGAGTTAGATATGATGTCTAAGGTTCAGAAGTTAACCAAGCTTTATTATAGAAAGAGTTAAAATTTAAACTCTGAACTTTTTTTTGTCTCTTTGTCTTTTCCAGGGCCACACCAGCAGCATATGGAAGTTCCCAGGCTAGGGGTCTAATCAGAGCTGTAGCCGCCGGCCTCCGCCAGAGCCACAGCAGCGCCAGATCTGAGCCGTGTCTGCAGCCTATACAACAGCTCATGGCAACACCGGATCCTTAACGCTCTGAGTGAGGCCAGGGGTAGAACCTGCAACCTCATGGTTCCTAGTCGGATTCGTTAACCACTGAACCACGATGGGAACTCCTAAACTCGGATCTTTTAAAGCTAGTCTCTTACTGTTATAATGCAAGTGCCTTATTTAGGATTTGCTGTCATATATTGTTATGAGTACTATTAATTGACAACCCCTTAGTGGGTTAAGACCTGTCTTTTAGTTCTTTCTATCTCATCAATTTCTCCCATAGAGAATACTGTAAGTAGTGAATATCATTGTTTGATAAATGGCTTGGGACTAAATCACAAAGTAGAAATTTAAATTAAAAAACATTAATTTTCCTTGATTTTGCTCTACTTTACTTCATTTTTTTTATCATCCTCCTAGTGATAAGATTCATGATGGTTTTGAAGTAATAGAATGAAATTGAGGTAAAAAATCTGGGGTTCTTAAGCTATTTAAGCAGCTGAACAGATTCACAAAGTCTACTTATGCCAGATATAGATAATAAGTATGGCATGATGAGTGAGAGAAAATAACACCTTTATTTGACTTCAGAAATAATTCATTGTTCTGCATGAAATGCTTAAAAGCAGATCCCTTCCTCCATCTGGAAAAATTAAGTCTCAAGGGCATCTTGGGTTCATTGTTCTAATGTTCCAAACAGACATTTATATAATATTCCATCAGCATGTATTTTCTAAGGAAGCTTTAAAGTTTGATAAGGGATCAGAGCATTCTATTTCATGCAAGTTCATGTATGTCCTAAACTTAAAAGGAATTAAGTTCTGTTTAAATGAAAATCTGGGAAGATAAATTTTTAAGTTTACTGTCTTTTTATCTGGTAAAGTTAAAAATTTTTTTATGGGAATTTGATTTGAAGGTAAAATTTAGATTAATATTTAGCCTGTTTTCTAAACCTGGAGAAATAGGAAAGAATAAGTGTTTTATTGTCACTTGGAGTAATGTGGACTTATAAATGACAGCTGAGATAGTGTCCTTTTTGTGAGACAGATCTGTCTGTTTGCTGTCTCAATGCTATGTCAGATCACAAGTTTTCAAATTTTAACCATATATTCATTTTGTATGATAGGCAAAATGAATGTTACAAAAAGATCCTTAGGATAAAACATGTAATTTGTTATTGTGTTTATGCTAATTCTCTTCTCATTAAGTGGGTAAGCTTATCTGAGGCATTTTGCAGTGGTGGAAAAATTCACTGATTTGATTTGTGCGTTTTTGTGTGTGTGCACATGTCTGTGCTGGGGGTGGTGGTGATGTGATTGGTTGAGAAGAGATATGGATCCATTTTCTACTTATTTCATAGGAATTAAGCTTGAAATTTTAATTTTTTTAAATTTTTAAATTTTTTTTGTCTTTTTTGTTGTTGTTGTTGTTGCTATTTCTTGGGCCGCTGCTGCGGCATATGGGGGTTCCCAGGCTAGGGGTTGAATCGGAGCTGTAGCCACCGGCCTATGCCAGAGCCACAGCAACGCGGGATCCCAGCCACGTCTGCAACCTACACCACAGCTCACGGCAACGCCGGATCGTTAACCCACTGAGCAAGGGCAGGGACCGAACCCGCAACCTCATGGTTCCTAGTTGGATTCGTTAACCACTGCGCCACGACGGGAACTCCAAGCTTGAAATTTTTATAACAAGGATTTGCAACCCGCATGCATTGTTACTAGAAGCAGTGGAAAGAAATGGTATTGAAATAAATGATTCTATTTCAGAACTGGGGAGCCTCACCACAGCTAATTTGATGGAGAAGGTACGAGGCCTTCAGAACCTGGCCTATCAGTTGGGGCTGGATGAGTGTGAGTACCCAGATCCATTTATTCAGGGTTGCATGTTGTGTATTTAATGATGAGCTCTGGTGTAATTCAGAAAGTAACTTTAGTATCTTTATTAGGTGTTCTCATGGTAAGAAGCCGCTATAATCTAAAGTGTGCCTTTATAATAGAGTGTCAAAGTAATTACAGAGTTTACTAGGTTACAAGTTATTGTTCTTTGTATAGTGAAAGCATATTGGTAACTCTTAGTTTTAAGCGATAAAATGTCAAATCAAACAATCTTAAGCAAAAGAAGGATTTTATTCACATAAATCAAAATTCTAGGGGTAGAATTAGCTTTGAGCATATCTAGATTCATGACTCTTAGTGAAGTCTTTGGAATATGCCCTCATTCTTGTTTTAGTTTGCTATCTAAACTTCACTCATGCATTAATATTATTCTTTGATCTAGCACCAGGGAAGGTAACCAGCAGGAACACCAGCTCTTATGTCTTTAAATCTCATAATCCTAAAAGAAAGAACATCTTTTCTGCACATGGCAAAGAAAGGTCTTGGGGAGGACCCTGACTGTTCCATCTTGACTCACATACCTATCTTGGAACCAGTCCTTTAGCCGAGCAGCGTGGAGCACTGGGATGGGCCAGGCGTGGGGCCTGGGTGTGGATGCAGATTGGAGTGGTTATTCAGACTCAAATCACATGGAATGTGATTGTGGAGGATTGGTTCCCCAAAGGAAGGTTCATGTAGTAGACCAGGAACGTAATCTGCTAGTATGAGTGATGCTTTTAAAGTTCTCGTCTATTCCTAACTGTTCTCCATTCTTTTAGTTTAAAATTATTTCTTGGGAGTTCCCGCTGTGGCTCAGCAGGTTAAAAACCCAACTAGCATCCATGAGGATGTGAATTTGATCCCTGGCCTCGCTCAGTGGGTTAAGGATCTGGCATTGGTGTGAGCTGTGATACAGGCCAGCAGCTGCAGCTCTGATTCAACCCCTAGCCTGGGAACTTCCATATGCCCCAGGTGCAGCCCTAAAAAGCAAAAATAAAAGAAAATAATTTCTTTATAAACTATATATCTTTCCATACTATATTCATTATAAAATTGGAAGAGGAATTGTACCAAATTTTCACTTTGTAATTGAAAGAAATACTTAGCATAAATACAGTGCTTAGAACTTTGTTCTCAGGGGGTAGGTACCTCCTGAGACCTTCATAAAGCCACAATTTTTTTTTAAGTACTTAATGAATTTTATTACATTTATAGGTATACAACAATCATCACAGCCAAATTTTACAGCATTTCCATCCCAAACCCTCAGTGCATTCCCCCACCCCCCAACCTGTCTCATTTGGAAACCATAAGTTTTTCAAAGCCTGTGAGTCAGTGTCTGTTCTGCAGAGAAGTTCATTGTGTCCTCATAAAGCCAAAATTTTGAGGGATTACTGTAGCTTATGATTTTTTTTCAAAAATGCAAGTTTTGCCCTGATTAGCGGTCTCAACAAAAGTTTCATAAATTGTCTTTATTTATAGAGTATATAGTGAATTTGTTCATATCATTGATTTTACTGCCAAATTCAATATTTTACTTTAAAATTTAGTTTAAAATTTCTGATTTTTGACTCATAATCAATACTTCCTTAGTCCTCTTTATGTTTTCTTTATTTCCATTTCTGTCATTAGCAGTCAATGTTCTTGTACCAAAAATTTTTGTTCATTCATCACTTCACGAATCAAGGAGCAGAGAACCACAGACTGCTTTGAGATATGTTTGCTGAGTAGTCTGCTAGGTTTACTCATTGTTACCTAACTCCCCTGTGTATTAGTTATTTATTTCTCATGATTGAAGTTTATGTCCTAGCAAAAGTACTAATTATTATATATGTCATGGACCTTGAGGGTCTATATTGAAAGCCCTGTGATTATTAAATTTGTGAAAGTGAGGCTTGTACAGTATAAAACTTGATTGTGTTTCTAGCTCTGGACAATACATGCTGTAATGATCTCTCTGTTATCTCTCTGTCAGTTTTTCTTATGAAATTAAGTTTCATGCTTGTTGTATCAAGGAGATGCTGTATGACACATATATTTATCAACAGTATTGTCTCTAATTGTAGATGAAATCACTATATTCCCTTTTATTAATTTTCCTTTTTCTGCTTTCCTGCTGAGAAAGATAATGTATTTTTTCCCACACTTTTTATTATGGAAAGTTTTAAACATGTATCAAAGGAGTGCGAGTAGAATATTGACCTCATATACTCATTACTTGGCTTCAATAGTCAGCATATGGCCGATTTGTTTCACTTATACCAAACTACGTAATTATTTTAAAGCAAATCTCTGGCATCATATTATCTCACGACTAAATAACCTTGTATATGATTCCAAGACATGGACTTTCTGTCTCTTTTTTAAAAGATGTAACTATAATTCCATTATTATGCCTAAAAGTTTAACAGACTTGCTTAATATCATCAGATAGCCAATAAGGATTCAGATTTCTCTGGTTGACTTGTAGTTGGTTGTCTTTATACAATTGGTTGGTTTGCATCAAAATGTATTTATTTTTTTTCTTTTTGCCTTTTCTAGGGCCGCTCCTGCGGCATATGGAGGTTCCCAGGCTAGGGATCTAATCAGAGCTGTAGCCGCTGGCCTACACCACAGCCATGGCAACGCCAGATCCGAGCCTCCTCTGTGACCTACACCATAGCTCACGGCAATGCTGGCTTCTTAACCCACGAGCCGAGGCCAGGGATCAAACCCGCAACCTCATGGTTCCTAGTTGGATTCGTTAACCACTGAGCCATGACGGGAACTCCCTGCATCAAAATTTAAATAAGATACTGTATTTGATTGATATGTCCCTTAAGTCTCTTTTAATCTATAATAATTCCACATCCCTTTTATTTTCCTTTGCCATTTATTAGACCTTGTTATTTGTTCTGTAGAATTTTTCACATCCTGGATTTTATTGCTTACATCCTTGTGGTAGTATTTAATATGTCCATCTATCCCTTTTAATTTCCTAGTTGTTAGATCTAGAAGCTTGCATAGACACAGGGTTGATTTTTATTTTTATTTTGGCAAGAATATTTCATAAATTGTGTTGTATATAGCCTTCAGAAGGGTACATAAGTCTCCTAGGCTCTCTTTGTGATGCTAAGATTAATTCATTGATAAAGGTATTATTATCCTGGCTATGATTCATTATTAAATTTTGTCTTGGAGTTCCCATCATGGCACAGCGGAAATGAATCCGACTAGTATCCATGAGGACTTGAGTTTGATCCCTGGCCTCGCTCAGTGGGTTGGGGATCCCGAGTTGCTGTAGCTGTGGCATAGGTGGCACCTGCAGCTCCCATTTGACCCCTAGCCTGGGAACCGCCATATCCCATGGGTGCAGCCCTAAAAAGCAAAACAAAACAAAACAAAAAAAAAGAAAGAAAGAAAATTCTCCCATCAGCCTTATACCCAGAGTTTTAGCAGCCTTTGAAAAGTACATAGATTATTTTATTGTAGGTTGCAAAATGGTGATGTACTAATTCTGTCATTTCTTCTTTTTAGCTAGAGTTTTCCTGTAAAGAATTTTATCTTATCAACTGTTTATTATTACCTTGAAAATTGTTCTTGTTGGATAAATGATTCTTTCTCTTTATCAGTTTTTAGAATGATGAATCAATTCTCTCAGCATCAATAAATCTATTTTAATGGCTTTCCACAAATCGGAAACTTGGTGTGGTTTGTTTTAGTTTTTAATCCACATAATTAAAAACATTATTACTGTTAAGAATTTGTGTTTCTAAAACCAAAGACTTTGGTGGTCGAGGTTTGAAGTCACCTAACTCAGTCACCTTAAGCATGTAACCAAAATTCTGCTACAAAAATGCTCGTTTCTGCCAGATGAGCCTCATGAGCACAGCTGAGGTTTTTCGAACTAATTTTCTAGTTTAAAATTCAGCCTATTTCAACTTCTTTAGTAGTGCTTTATTACTGATTGTCATTTTCCCTGATTGTAATGATAAGCTGACATGTAGAAAATACTTTTTAAATTTAGAATTAGAGGAATCTCATTGATATATATTGGACTTCTTGGACACATTCTCTCTTTGTTTTTTATTGTAGTATATTTGCATAAAAACAAGATCTTTTTTTTGTCCTTACAGATTATTCATCTACTCTAGAGGTTGACATTTACTTGACACCCTAATCTGGTGTTTCGATGTCTCAATCCTCTTTCCTGCATTAATTGAGAGGATGACATGGATGAAAAATAAGCAATAGGAGCTGATGAATCCCCAAGGACCAATGATCCTGTTTTCATGCAAATATCTGCACTGATAAAGATGATGGAAAGAAAAAAAATGCAAAAAAATTTCCCATCAAAACATGATTGTTTGTCACTTCCCTAGAGCATTTTAAAATGTTAGTATAGAAATAATGTGAACCTTCCTTGGCTGATAGTAACTAGGTTGTGTCTTTTGGGAGATGAAACTTGCTCCTTGATTTGGTCCATGATTATGTCTCAAATCACCTTTTTGGTGTGCATATTTTGGAATGCAGTAATTTTTTATACAGGTATTTATAGTTTTGCATGATTGGGGCCCCTCTTGATTTGGGTTTATAGGAAATTCCCATGAAATACATAGAAATATAAAAAACTGCCTTACCATATAGAGAATTCCACTTCTGTTACTTCCATCTGAGTTCAGTGCCCTTCCTGTTTTACTAAAACTGTTGTATTGTACTCACTTTGTAACTGGCTTCCCTGCCTCTTGACTCCCTCATATCAGTTTATCATGTGGACACTACCAGTTTAATTTTACTAAATTGTTTGCTTCTGTTTGTCCTTTGCTCATAAGTCGTTAGTAATACTTCATTATGCATACAATAAAATTCAGATTCCTTAGCATGGCATTCAGAATCCTCTTCACTTTGGTTTTTTGTTTGTTTGGTTGGTTGGTTTTTTAGGGCCGCACCCACAGCGTATGGAGGTTCCCAGGTTAGCGGTCGAATCAGAGCTGTAGCCGCTGGCAACAGCCACAGCCACAGACACAGCCACAGGGATCTGAGCTGCACTGCAACCTACACTACAGCTCATGGCAACACTTTATCCTTAACCCACTGAGTGAGGCCCACTGAGTTTGATCCTTAACCCAAGGATCAAACCTGCAACTTCATGGTTCCTAGTCAGATTTGTTAACCACTGAGCCACAGTGGGAACTCCTGGAATCCTCTTCACTTTGGATCTAGCCTAATGTCTAGCCTTCTTCTCTCCTACAAAACACCATGCATTGTCCCCATTAGAAATACTCTTCCAGGAGTTCCTGTTGTGGCTCAGCGATAACGAACCCAACTGGTATCCATGAGGACGTGGGTTCGATCTCTGGCCTCGCTCAGTGGGTTAAGGATCCAGCGTTGCAGTAAGCTGTGGTGTAGGTGGCAGACGTGGCTTGGGTCCTGAGTTGCTACAGCTCCAATTCGACCCATAGCCTCAGAATTTCCACATGCTGTGAATGTGACCCTAATAACACATTTAAAAAAATAAAAAAATAAATAAACTGAAATGGTGGAAGTTTCTGGAAATTATTATTATTATTATTTTTAAATAGTTGGTGTTTTAATGAAGTAATATTTGAAGGTCTCATAATGTCTAGAATTTTTCTCTATGACAGTGAATGATCAACCCCGTAGAGATAGTGTGAAGCATGGTGATAATGGTTTGGTATTATCTTATAACTGACCCCTGCTCCATCACTATTATGACCTGGGCATGATCCTGATTTAGTCTTTTAAACTGCAAAGGCAATACCTAGGCATAGCTTGCTTTATTCCCAAGACCCATTGAACTCTTGTAAATCCTAATGAATACTGATTCTCAACAGTTTTTGTCCTTTTTAAAAAATTTTTTCACCCTGTCTCTGAAGGCTGCAAACCTTTTAATAGTCATGCAGAAGACCTACTTACTGGCTCTATTCAAGATACTTTTAAATAGGATGTGAAGATGGGGAAAGCAGCCGCTCATGCCATTTGAAACTAGGGCTAAAGCTTGGGGTTCTGATATGTTTCTTCTTTTTCCTTTTTTTTTTTTTTTTTTTGTTGTTGTTGTTGCTATTTCTTGGGCCGCTCCCGCGGCATATGGGGGTTCCCAGGCTAGGGGTTGAATCGGAGCCGTAGCCACCGGCCTACGCCAGAGCCACAGCAAGGCGGGATCCGAGCCGCGTCTGCAACCTACACCACAGCTCACGGCAACTCGGGATCGTTAACCCACTGAGCAAGGGCAGGGACCGAACCCGCAACCTCATGGTTCCTAGTCGGATTCGTTAACCACTGCGCCACGACGGGAACTCCCTCTTTTTCCTTTTTTAATAATAGTTTTACTGAGATGTAATTCGTGTACCCTACAATTCACTTATTTATAGTGTATAAATTCAGTGATTTTTAGTATATTCAGAATTATGCAGCCATCATCTCAGTTTTAGAACATTTTTGTTATTCCTCAAAGAAATTCTATCCATTACCAGTCACTCCCCACTTCCTCCCAAACTCCCTAGGCCTAGGCCACCACTAATACGCTTTCTGTCTCTGTGAATTTCTAGTTTGGACATTTCATATAAATGGAATCATATAAAATGTGGTCTTTTGTGACTGGTTTCTTTCACTTAATATAGTATTTTTAATGTTCATATATATTGTAACATGTATCAGTGCTTCATTTCTTTTTATGATTGAATTATATTCTACTGTATAGATATATTTATCTACCAGTTATTCACATTATATTTATCCACTAGTTGATAGACATTTGGGTTATTTCCTTTATTTGGCTAGTATGAATAATGCTGCTGTTGACATTCATGTACAAGTTTTTGTGTGGACCTCTGTTTTTAGTCTCTTGAGTTTATAACTAAGAGTGAAATTTCTGGATCATGTGGTAACTCTGCATCTGGTCTTTTGAGAAACTCTCAGACCATTTCACATACTAGCTACACCATTTTACATTCCTACCAAGAGTATATGAAGTTTCCAGTTCTCTACATTCTTGCCAATATTTATTATTTGTTTTAAAAAAATTATTACATAATCCATCCTAGTGAGTGTGAAGTAGTATCTCATTGTGTTTGGATTTGCCTAATAACTAGTGATATTTAGCAAGTTTTCATGTGCTTATTGGCTAGTTGTATATCCTCTTTAGAGAACTGTATTCAGATCCTTGGCTCATTTAAAAATTGGATTATTTGTATTTTTATTATTGAGTTGTAGGGGTTTTTAGATATTCTAGGAACAGATCGCTTATTAGATATATCATTTGCAAAAAGTTTTACATCTGTGGGTTGATTTTCTTACTTTCTTGATGGTATTCTTTGAGGCAAGAAAGTTTTTATTTTTGTTGAAGTCCAGATTATCAGTTATTTGTCATTTCTTTTTGTCTTTTTTTAGGGCCACACCCACAGCATATGGAGGTTCCCAGGTTAGGGGTCGAATTAGAGCTGTAGCCACCAGCCTACACCACAGTCACAGAAATGGGGGATCCAAGCCGCCCCTGGGACCTACACCACAGCTCAAGGCAATGTGGGATTCTTAACCACTGAGCAAGGCCAGGAATCAAACCTGTGTCCTGGTGGATACTAGTTAGATTCCGTTTCTGCTGAGTCATGATGGGAACTCCAGTTTATCAAGTATTTCTTTTGTTGCTTGTATTTTGATGTCATACCTAAGAAACTAGTGCCTAATTCAGGGTCCTAAACATTTATGGGTATGTTTTCTTCTAAGAGTTAGATACTGTAGCTCTTAAAGTTAGGTATTTGATCCATTTTAAATTTATTTTTTGGTATATGGCATGAGGTAGAGATCCAAATTCATTCTTTTACATTTGGATATCCACTTGTTTTAGCACCATTTGTTGAAAAGGCTGTTCTTTTCTAATTAATTCTCTTAGCATTTTTCTCAAAAATCAGTTGACCATGAACATGAGGTTATATTTGTGGATTCTCAGTTCTGTAGTCCATTGACATATATGTCTATCCTAATGCCATTACCTCACTGTCTTGATTACTGTAGCTTTGTAGTAAGTTTTGAAATTAGGGTGTTTGAGTTTTCCAACTTTGTTCTTGTTTTTCAAGAATTTTTATGCTATTCTGGGTCCCCTGAATTTCCATTGGAATTTTAACTTCTCAGTTGTGCTAGAGAGGTCAGCTGAGATTTTCGTTGGGATTGCATTGTATCTGTAGATCAGTTTGGGGGATATTGTTGTCTTAATAAAATTAAGATGATTCATGAATGTGGTATGTATTTCTGTTTATTCAGGTCTTCTTTAATTTCTTTGGGCAATGTTTTGTAGTTTTCAAAGCATAAGTTTTATACCTCATTTGTTAAAATTTATTCCTAAGGGGTTTTTTGAGCTAATGTAAATGTTTTCTTAATTTGTTTTCTTAATGTAAATTATAAATTGTTTTCTTAATTTCATTTTCAATTTGCTTATTGCTACTGTAGAGAAATAGAATTAATTTTTGTATTTTGATCTTACGTCTTGCCACTTTACTGAACTCATTTATTAGTTCTAATTGTGTTTTAGTAGATTACTTAAGATTTTCTGTAATCAGTCTGGTTATATATTCCCTCCCTCCCTCCCTTCCTTTCTTTCTTCCTTCTTTCCCTCCCTTCCTTTCCTTTTCTTTTTTTCATTTCCTTTTCTTCTCTTTTCTTTTCCTTTCTTTCTTATTGCCCTGGCTTGAAGTCTTGGTACAGTGTTGAATAGAAGTGGCAAAAATGAACATCCTTGTCTTCCTCCTGATCTTAGGGAGGGAGCGTGTTAGGTTTTGTGTAGATGCCCTTTGTCAGGTTGAGGATGTTATCTCTTATTTTTAGTTGGTTGAATATTTTTATCATGAAGAAGTTGAATGTGATGCATTTGTTCTTGGTTACACTTCACCATATACCATATAATAAAAAAATTTTCAATTTGATTTGTAGTCATTTACTTGTACTGGTTTGAAATTACTTTGATGTTATAAAGAAAAGATTAGCTAAAAAGTTACGTAAGATCACACTGAATCTTCAGTCCAAATAAGCTTTAAGAAATGTAGCTTATTTTGATACAATTAATTGCTCCTGTTAATTTATAGTCTAATCTTGTATGTTCATTTAGCTCTTTCAGTAGGACCATTATTTGGCTAAATCTAATCACCTACTAGTTTTTAAAATGCAACATTTTATTGTAAGAAGATTGAAACTTCCCATTCAGACCAGATACTTCATCCTGGTAGTCTGTATTGATGAGGAAACTGGTACCACTTTCTTTGGTGGTGGTACCAAAGAAGAACTTCTGCTTCCAAGCTAGCCTGTGGTGAAGTAGACTTCTGTACCCTTTAGCTATGCGGTTTTTGAAAAAGTGGCCATTTGTAGTTAAAAACTATTTCCCATCCAGATAAAATTCTAAAGAACAGTTAGCTCTGCTAATTTCTTATTTTGATCTGTGATGGAGGGCAGGGAGAGAGTAACTGGGACTCTTACACCCTGGATAGTCTTTGTGGCCTGACATCAGGCTTCTTTGCCTGACTTACTTTATAAAGCCTGTACTTCTGTCTATAATAGTTTAACCGTACTTGATTGAGGAGGAAAAGGGTTTTTTTCACTAGCCTCTAGATGGCAGTCTTACTGTACTTCTAGTCTTACTGTACTTCTACCCATCTCTCTTGAACTGGGTTTCTAATTTAGGTACAAACTAGAATACTTGCCTAACTTTGTTGATGCCTTACTTTATTTTTACCTTTTTACTTTTCCTTTTCACCTCTCCATTTAAAAAAAAATCTTTTCTTAAGCAATGTATATTTTTGAGGCTCAGAGTCCTTCAGTTTCTCTATTATCAGAAATAACATTTTGCTTTTAATTAAGGAGATCAATAGAAAAATAAACAAAAATGTGGTAGTTTAATTCAATATCTTCCATACCTGGATATAAGACCCTCAGAATGAGTTCAGCTTTCTAATCTGTTTGTCTTGTTCTGTCTTTTTACTCTCCTGGTTATTAAGTGGTATCAGACAATGCCTGAACAGAAGTGAGCAGTTGAGCAACTGAGTGCCTACTTCCTACAAGGCTCTGTAGGGGATATCAAGATGAATAGGATATAATTACTGCCCTTGTACGGATTAAAATCTAGTAGGAGAGTGAGATAAGACAATTTGGTAAATGATTTTTAATAGAAGGTGGAGGAGATAAGCTCTATAAGAGTACTAAGAACCTTGGGGATGGGAGAGAAGAGGCAATTACATTAGATTGCTACAGGAATGGCAGATAAGTTTCATTTTATTTGTCAACATGGATTGATTAGTAAGGATTACCTAGGACTGTTGAACTGAAGATTTTGAGGAGTCTGGATTCAGAAAAGTCAATTAGTACTGTGTACTGTGGACCAGCGAAAGCAGTGTTGGTAGTATTTGCTATTTCCAAATCATTGAAAATATACCTTAAAGAACACAGATTTTTTTTGTTTTTGTACGGCCTGTGGAAGTTCCTGGTGCAGGGATCCAACCTGCACTATGGGAGTAACCTGAGCCACTGCAGTGACAACACCAGGTCCTTAACCTTCTGTGTCACAAGAGAACTCCAGGAACACAGGTTTTCAATGGGTGGATATAGGGAGGGACCATATTCCAGGTGGAGTAAATATTTGGAGTGAGCAGAGATTGAAAAAACAGCTGTGCTCAATGAATAGTGTGAGCGATCTATTTTGGTTTTTAAGGATCCCAGATTATATTAGGGGTCGTAAGGACCAAGAGGAGAAAGATAGGGGCTGAACTGCAGAGGGTCTTGAACTCTCAGGAGAGAGGAATTAGATTCATAGGTAATGGGGAGCATGTTCTTTAAAAAGTATTTTAATGTCTGTAACATTGTATGTTAGCATATTAACATATGTTCATTACAGATGGCTTATAGGGATACTTTCTTTACTAGGAGACTTACCACAAATCTGTTTATTGTTAAGGTAGAGAACATTACGATGATCACAGCCTTACCCACTAAGAGATAACTATTGCTAACGTTGGATATGTTTCCTACCCTCCCTTTTCCCTTTATGTGGGGGTGCATGTGATTACATTTCTATTTGTACGCACATATATACACAGACATAACTGAGGCTATAGTGTATATATGTAGTTTTAGCCTGCACTTTTTTTTTTTTTTACACAATTCATTCCATCTTAAGCATTTTTCTGTCATTAAAAATTCTCCCACTGAGGATTACCAAGTAGGGGTGTCACACACCTTTAAGAGGCATCATGCTTAGGATAGAATGAAATGGTAAAGACAGGAGGCCAGAAGCTAGCAGGGAGTGTGGGTCCCTCAAGAAAGACTGAGGGCTTGAATGAGTGGTGGCAGGGATAATGGAAGAAAGAAGCACACCAACAGTAGATGTTTCAGGTATATCATTTTCAGGATTAGGTGGGTAACTGTCTGGATGAATCTTAGGGGGCAGACGATAATCAGAGTTTACCATGTTTTGAGCATGCTTGGTGACAGGAAAGTCAGAAAGAAGGAGATTTGGTTACACTAAAAAAAATCACCTGCCTCTTTTACATGTCACTTAGTAGGCTGGCATCTTAATTATTTTAGAAGTAAAAGCCGTTTGTATAGGTTGGTGTTCTTAGTAGAATGAAAGCAATGCTTTTGCCTAGTTTAGTCATATCACCCAGGTAACAAGTTGTGTTTTAGATTGTACTTGTTTTTTCAGGGAAATAAATGTGTGAAACAGGATATCCATAACTTCAGAAATGGGTTTTTGGGGTTCCTGTAACCTTTGGCATATCATTAAGCCTCTCAGCTGAATAAATTACTTTTGTATAGTTTCCTTCCACAGTAGTGCTTTTTTTTTCAGTTAGCTACCTCTAACTCTTCAGGAAGTTGTTAAGGCCTTTGTATATGGTAGACATCCAAATCCTTGTAAATTGGAAGAAATTTTTAGGAGTTTATTTTTATTTATTTATTTGTTTGTTTGTTTGTTTGTTTACTTACTTTTTAGGGCCACACCTGCAGCATATGGAAGTTCCCAGGCTAGGGGTCAGATCGGAGCTATAGCTGCCCCCCTATACCACAGCCACAGCAGCTTGGGATCTGAGCTATGTCTGCGACCTACACCACAGCTCACGGCAATGCCAGAGCTTAACGCACTGAGTGAGGCCAGGGATTGAAGACACGTCCTCATGGATAATAGTCCGGCTTGTTACCACTGAGCAACAGTGGGAACTCCAAATTTCAGAAGTTTAAACTTGAATAATGGTAACCGGCTCAACATATTTGATGTTGATGCATTTATTAGTTAATATCAACTTTTGGATTATAGCAGCACCATGGTTAAGTCTTTCTGTGAGTGAAGGCTTCGTTTAACATGTAGCTGGAGATTTCTGGGATCTGTAATTAAGAGGGAAATATATTACCAAATTCTCTTCCAGAAAGGCCTCGCCTACCCTTATATCCTTTGGTAATACCAAGAATTATAATTCTTTAAAGTCTTTGCCAACTTGATATGCAAAATACTAATATCTTGTTTTAATGTTCAGTCCTTCACTTGTAAAAATGAACTTTTTCATGTTTCTTAATCACCTCTGTAACAAAGACTGGAAATTCAAGAAAATGTAAATTTAAATTATTTTAACCCAGGGAGTTCCCTTCGTGGCTCAGCGGTTAAAGGAACCAACTAGGATCCATGAGGATGCGGGTTCGATCCCTGGCCTTGTTCAGTGGGTTAAGGATCCAGTGTTGCCATGAGCTGTGGTTTAGTTCAAAGACATGACTCAGATCCTGCATGGCTGCGGCTGTGGCATAGGCCAGCAGCTGTAACTCTGATTTGACCCCTAGCCTGGGAACTTCCATATGCTGCCAGTGTGGCCCTAAAAAAGGCAAAAAAAAAAAATTAACCTAGAAAAGTAAAGCCAGCGAAATTGATTCAGAAACACTTTACAGGGAGTTCCTGTTGTGGCTCAGTGGGAATATGAGTAGTATCAATGAGGATGCGGGTTCGATCCTTGGTCTCACTTAGTGGGTTAAGGATCTGGCATTGCCACAAGCCGCAGTATAGGTTGCAGATGCAGCTTGGATTTTGTGTTGCTGTGGCTGTGGCGTAGGCTGGAAGCTACAGCTCTGACTCAATCCCCAGCCTGGGAACCTCCATATGCTGTGAGTGTGTCCCTAAAAAGAAAGGAAAAAAAAAAGGCACCTTACAGATAGTGATGTAATCTACATTTCTCCAATACCAAATGAAACTTATCTTTGTTTTATGTTATGGCCATACCATCTCACCCTAGTCATCAGCATGGCATCCTATTTAGGTAGTAATACAGTATAAAATCTAGAAATCCCACTTTGGAGGGATCAAGGATATTCCTCATAATTAGAAATTGTCAATTTAGCCTTAAGCATTTTGTTTTAAAAAATGTATTATGATAATGTGGAAAAAAACATGTCATCATTTCTAATTTTTCCCTTGGTTAACAAATTAGGATACACAAAGCCTCAAATTACCTGTAAGGCTTATAAACATTTATATCTTTTATCCTTTAGTTAAGTTGTTTCATAAACCCAACATTGCCTCTAAAATGGTTTTACACACAAAGAGGATTTTACTGTAAAATGCTTGTGATTTGAATTTATTCTCTTCTGATTTGGGGTGAGGAGGGGAAGGATAGAGGTAAGCAGGCTGGGCTTTAATTTGTTTGGGGTTGGTTTCAAAGTAGCATTCTGCATAGTTCTACAAAATGTATCATAGATAAGGGGATATACATGGTGAAAGAATTTAAGGTTCAACATTAAATAACCCAGTGAATTATAGTATATTCATACAATAGAAGATAATGTAGCTATTAAAAATCATGTTAGAGCAATGAAGAGCATTTAAGGACAGAAAAATATCATATGTAAGGATAGTTACAGGTAAAAATGCAAGTGAAAAATTGCAGAACACAAAATCAGCAGTTTTCTTCTTTCTTTTTTGTTTTGTTTTGTTTTGAGAGCATAGGCATAGATGAATGACTAGAAGGAAATACACCAATATGTTTTAATGGCTATCCTGAGTGATTTTTAAAATTTTTTCTGCAATTTCCAAATAATCAACAATAACCATATTTCATTTTGTTGAAGTGGGAAAAAAAAAAACTATCCAAAAAAAAAAGAAAAATTATGTACCGTTCTAGAAACAAAATTATAGTTACTTGAAAGATCTATCTTCTGCTTTCCTGCACAGTTAAAATTTTAAACTCTTTTATGGACTGTTTCTAAATAAAAATGACTAGATCTGTTAACAACAAGTGATCATTTTAAGCAAGTGATGAATAGCATACTTAGCATGTCCTTCTAGATGGAGAAGTTTGGGAACAAAAGGAGTGGTAAGCTCTTGGGTCAGGGGCAAGAGATGATGTAGTTGGCATAAGCAAACATTGGCCAGCATTTTGTCCAGCTTTATGTTTTCAGCCTTTCTTCCCTGTAGCTGGGAAACTGAACTCTAGTATAACTACTCAGCAGGAGCAAAGAACCATTTAGAATGTGTGTTAGTCTTAAATGGAATTGCAGCTCTCTGGTTGAGAAGTAAAATGGACCTGATAAATTTTTCCATTTGAATATATAGTTTTCCTATGGCAAAGAGGAGAGGAGAACTAAATAATTGCAATAGGTGTGCAAAGCCCGAATTTCTTTCCAGGCTTTGGGTATGAGAATGACTGTTTCTGTTCCTGGGGAAGTAAATTGACATTATCTGATTTTTTCTTTATCTGTTTAGTTTTTGATACTCTAGATTTCAATAAAATGAAGAGGTATTTTTGTTTTAAATGTAATTTTAGTTTTCTTTCTTTCTTTTCTTTTTTTTTTGTCTTTTTGCCTTTTCTAGGGCCACTCCTGCGGCATGTGGAGGTTCCCAGGCTAGGGGTCTAATCAGAGCTGTAGCCACCAGCCTACACCAGAGCCATAGCAACGCCGGATCCTTAACCCACTGATTGAGGCCAGGGATTGAACCTGCAACCTCATGGTTCCTAGTCGGATTCGTTAACCGTTGAGCCATGACAGGAACTCCTAGTTCTTTTTCTTTTTTTCAGTTTTTAACACTGTTTGGTGTTGGAAATATAATCTGGGAGGGTGGTGATATTTATTGCATGAGATTGATAAGGTGATGACAGCACTTTGGCGTAGGAAATCTAAAAAAAATAATGAATTTTGGTATCTAAAAGAGAAGTATCTTTAACTATTAAGTCTAAACTAAAAGCTTGGCAAGAGCTATCAATGTTTGGTATAACTGAGAAAGATTTGAGAAATGTAATAGAAAAATAATGATATTTTTAAAGGAAGAACTGTTACACTTGACTATATTGTAGAACGATACATTTAAAATTGGTTGGATAATAGTGAAGAAGTCCATTGAGAGAATAGTTGAATTTGACAGGTTGAAGTTTTGGATACAGAATACGAAGAGAAAAGAACTAAACTGAGACTTTAGATTCAGGATATGAAAATTCCTGAATTTTCTTGTTCTTTGATAAAATGTAAGTGGAAGTATAATATACATAGAGAAAAGCACACAATAATAATGTATAGCTCAGTGAATTTCCATCAAATCAACATTCCCATGTAACCACGACCCGAATCAGATCAAGAAATAGAACTTGCCAACATATAATGCCTTCTTAATGTCCCTCTCAGTCACTGCCTGCCCTTCCCCCAGAGGCAAGCACTGTTGTGACTTATAACATCACAAAATAATTTTGCTTGTTTTTTAACTTACGTAAATGAATAACACACTATATACTCTTGTGTCTGGCTTCTTTTGCTCAATAGTTTGACTATAACATTCATCCATGTTGTCTTCGGCTGTCATTTGCTTATTTTTATTGCTGTATAGTATATCACTGTAAGAATACAATGTGATTTACTTTTCCATTTTGCTAACAATGGATACTTGGCTGTTTCCAGCTTTTGGCTATTGCAAAGAAATACTATGAACATTCTTGGTATATGTCCGTTTTGGTACATGCATTTTTGTATATATAACTAGGAGTAAAATTTCTAGGTTGTAGGTATGTATATAGTAGATAGTTCCAGTTTTCCAAAGTGGTTATACCAGTTTACCAGCCCTTAGGCGATTTTAGTTATTCTAAGTTGCTACCAACAGGTGCATTCTTGGTCTTAATATCTAGCTATTATCATACATGGAATGGTATCTCAATGTAGTTTTAATTTTCATTTCCATAATGCTTGATGAGATTGAGTGCCTCTTCATATGTTTATTGAACATTTGAATAACTGCTTTTGTGGAGCGCTTTTTTTTTTCAGGGGTTTGAAGTGCTTGTTTATATCTCTTGCCCTTCTTTAAAAACTGGATTGTCAATTTAAACACTGATTTGTAGGTATTCTTTATATATTTCTGATATGCATTCTTTGTCAATTACATAAATTGCAGACATCTTATCCCACTATGTGGCTTACTTTCCCATTTTCTTAATGGTGTTTTTTAATGAATCCAAGTTTGTTTTTTTCTCTTAAATTGATATCTTATCAAGTTTCAAATTTCTTTAAAAAGTTTTAGCGCTCTTGTGGCTCAGCAGGTAAAGAACCTGACATAGTCGAAGTTCCTGTCATGGCTCAGCAGAAATGAATCTGACTAGCATCCACAAGGACGCGGGTTTGATCCCTGGCCTTGCTCAGTGGGTTAAGGATCCATTGTTGTCCTGTGTTGTGGTATAGGTTGCAGGTGTGGCTCAGATCCAGCGTTGCTGTGGCTGTGGCATAGGCTAGCAGCTACAGCTCAAATTCGACCCCTAGCCTGGAAACCTCCGTGTGCTGCAGGTGGGGCCCTAAAAAGACCCCTGTCCCCCCCGCCAAAAAAATGAGGATGTGGGTTCTATCCCTGGCTTCTCTCAGTGGGTTAAGGATCTGGCACTGCTGCTGTGGCGTAGGTCACAGATACAGCTCAGATCCAGTGTTGCTGTTGCCACCACTTTGGCCTAGGCCTACAGCTACAGCTCTGGTTCAACCCCAAGTCTGGGAACTTGCACATGCCGCAGTGTGACCATAAAAAGAGAAAAAAGTTCAAGAATAATGCGATAGATACTCATAGACCTTCACCTGTTCACCAGTTAACATTTGTCACATTTGCTTTATCTATCTACATAAGTATAATTTTTAATTTTACTGTTTTATTCTTGAACTGTTTGAAAACTAGCTGCAGAGACCATGACACTTCATAAATACTTTAGCATAATTTCTTAAGAACAGTAACATTCTCCTACATATCTATAATACAGTTAATACACTCAAGAAATTTATCATAATGCAATACAATTATCTGATGTGTGATCCATATTCAGATTTCTCTAATTTAAACAAAAGTTTTGAATTTTGGTTTGACAATGTTTTCCTTTTTTGTTAGTGCCACCCTTGTCATTTTGATTTGGGTGATAAGTTCAAAGCTCTAGTGTCTTAGAAATAAATAGTAAATTACTAGTATGACTTGGGCTGGCTGAATTATTTTCTTCTCCCACAGGAATATCACAATATCATTATTGGTTATATTGGTTATATAATACAGAGAAAAATTAAAATGGAGTAAGTAAAGGTATGTTTTCCTCAACTCAGTGGCTTCTGAATTTGATATGTAAGTTTTCTGATAACCTCGTTGAGTGATAAATTTTTACATTAATACTATTTGTTATTTGAAAATCCTTGGAAATTTTCTTTCCTTGAAAAAACTGAAGCATCTTTAGCTGTTGATTTGTTGACTAACTTGGGCACTACATGAGAAAGAACTAACAACCCACTTGATACGTATTATTTTGTAATTGGAAAAGAAAGGAGAAGGAAGATTTTTTGTTTGTTTGTTTTATTTTTTGTCTTTTTAGGGCTACACCCATGGCATATGGAAATTCCCGGGTTAGGGGTCGAATTGGAGCTACAGCTTCCACCTTCACCACAGCAATAGCAATCCTAGATCCGAGCCATGTCTGCCACCTACACCACAGCTCACGGCAATGCCGGATCCTTAACCCACTGAGCGGGGCCAGGGATCGAACCTGCATCCTCATGGATACTAGTTGGATTCGTTTTTGCTGAACCACAAGGTGAACTCACACATTCTTTTTCTCATATTATCTTCCATCCATGTTCTATCACAAGTGATTGGAAATAGTTCCCTGTGCTCTACAGCAGGACTTCATTGCTTGTCTATTCTAAATGTAATAGTTTGCATCTACTAACCCCAAACTCCCAGTCTATCCCACTCCCTCCCCCTCCCTCTTGGCAACCACAAGTCAGCTATTCATGTCTGGGAATCTGCTCAGTAGATAGGTTCATCTGTGCCATATTTTATTTATTTATTTGTCATTTTGTCTTTTTAGGGCTGCACCCGTAGCATATGGAGGTTCCCAGGCTAGGGGTCTAATTGGAGCTACAGCTGCTGGCCTACACTACAGCCACAGCAACACGGGATCTGAGCCTCGTCTTCGACCTACACCACAGGTCACGGCAACGCCGGATCCTTAACCCAATGAGCGAGGCCGGGGATCGAACCTGCATCCTCACAGATCCTAGTTGGGTTCCTTAACTGCTGAGCCATGAAGGGATCTCCACAACAAACATTTTAATTGACTAAAATGAGCCAGTCACTATGGTAAAAGTTGAGGATGCAGTGGTAAGCAAAGCAATCACATGGAGGACACACCTTGAACACCTTGAAATAATCTGTAGTGAGGGTTGTGATGAGCACTGTGAAGGAGAAGTGTAATAGTGCAGAACAACAGATATCTGAGACTGCCTCTGATTTGTTCAGGGTGTCCAGAGAAGCAAGGCTTCTCTGAGGAAGAGGCAAAGAGATTCTGTAATTGAATAGAATTCTGTCACTGAAGTTTTTTACAAAAGAACAGTAGAGGAACAAAAACAAAACCATATTCATTATAGAAAACATAAAGAAAGCAGAAATCACCCCAAATCACAGCATCCCAAAATACAGTAATTACATTTAACATTTCAGTGAACACTCTTGCAAATCCTCTAAATATGTCCTTCTAAGAGGTATTATACACATGTATATACACACACTTATATGCATACATATGTACATATATTTTTACATACATGACATCATGCTATTCCTGTTTTAAAACCTTCCTTTTTGACTTTGTGCATTGTGAACGTCTTTCAATAACCATGAAAACATAGCAAAATCTTTGGTATTATAATTGTGCATAATACCATTGTATGATTATTTATAATGTATTTTATTAATTCTTTCTTAATAAACATTTAGACTGTTTCCCGTATTTGACTAAAGTAAACCATGCTGGAGTAAGCATCCTTTACTCTAGATCAAAGTGAATGGCACATTAAAATTTTTTATACATATTGCTTAAGTGACCTCCAGAAATACTTGTCCAAACTATATTTCTAGGAACAGTAAATGAAAGTACTTATTTTCTTGTATCGTATGGCCAACTTTAGATAGTGTGAAACTTTTTAGTACTTGCCCATTTTATAGGTGAAAAATTATGTCAGTATTTTTTATAGGTATTTCTTTGATTGCTGATAAAGTTATGTTTACTGACCACTTGCTTTTCCTCCTTTTATGAATTTCTCGTTATGATCCTAGTTTTCTGTTGGCTCAGCTTCCAGTATTTAAAGGGAAGGAAACTGAGGTCTAAAGAGATGCAGTTACGTAGACCTCAGCCACCCAGTAATTTAGTGACAGAATTGGTAACCATAACATGTTAGAACTGGAAGGGAATCAAGTCCCAACCCTCTGATGTTACAGATGCAGAAACAGAGGCCTAAAGATAATAGGTGACTTGCCTAAGGACAGCCACACAGCTCATTAGTGACAGAACCAGGAGTCTGAATCATATCTCATGAAGCAGTAAAGGCAAGTATTGTTTTTGAGCCTATGTTTCTTACATATATTTTCTCACTTAATTCTCACTACTCTTCTGCTTTTATTCCCATTTGAGGTTCAAAAAACTTAAATCCTTTGCCCAGTCACACACCTAGTTATTTGCAAAACTGGGACTAGAATCCAAATATTCTGATTCTTTATCCAAGGGTAATAATGCCTCTTAGAGTTAACAGTAGATATTTTTCATGGCTTCTTTGAAATACTCATTTGATAAAATATGATTCGCCCCATAGGGAGCTTGTAAATAAAATTCTGCCTGTATTTAGCAGTTCTTATTTTGATGCTGGACACCAGTCTGGCAGCAAACTAAAAGAAATTTTCCATTGTAAACAAAAGCTGGTCAGAAACCACGTCTAATGTTTATTGAGTGAATAGAATTGAGATCCATGAGCTAGATATGACCTAAGTTTTGTATGGCAGTGATGTCTGGGTTGAAACTCTTAGTATATTTTAGGATTATTTTTATTCCATGGAGAATAAAAATCTTAATATATAAATTGAAAATGACATTTGGGTTCTCTGAAGTGTAAAATGGATCTCAAATCATCAAGGGGTCAAATAGGAACAAAATCGAAACCATGTCAATTGCATCCTCCATATCTCCAAAAAAGCCTATTAACCTTCATTTCTTGACAGGGCTCAGAATTTCAAAATCATATTAGAGCTAATTTGGTTGAGGCTCCGTCCTATAGAGATGCACAAAGATGAGTACTGTCTTGTGTATACACCAGTTTTTTGTTGACACTCTTGGTTCATTCAGTTATGTGGAAGTTAGTTGGTAAAATCTATGTTTTTCATTTCTACATTCCAGACAGATCTTGTGTTTGGGTTGATGTTCTTTTAAACTGGCTAGTTTCATGTAGGTAAGTTAGGGAAAGCAGAGGAGTGCCGCATGTGATAGAATCTTTCTTTTTTTTTCCTTCATAGAGGCTTATTGAAGAGAGGGGCCAACAATTAACTCACATTATTCTAGTCTTCGGTAGTAGGGATCTGTTAAGCCTTATTATTTAAGAAGTAGACATTATTTTTTATCACTGGCATTTTCTTGATTTACTTTATTGGAACAGGAGTTAAACATTAATTAAGACTTCTAGTAAAGTTGGAGGTTTGGGGGTTTTTTGACTTTTTCTTTCTTTTTTGTTTTACTCTTCCCTCTTATAGTCTTTGTCTCTGCAAGAATGTAAAAACAAGGGTTGAGTAGTTGAGGGAAGCGGTATAGCCAAAACCGCACCTTTTTTAAGCTCCTGTGGAGGTGGTTACATGAGAGTATAGAGCATTAATCCAGTCCACTCTCCACAAACAGGTATCACCAGAAGTAATTCTTATTCTTGTATCAAACAAAATAGTCCTTTGAAATCTCCTTTGGAATGTTGAAAAGAGATCAAATGAAACCTTCAGAATGGTTATTTATAGGGGAAGAAGTCTCCAATTTCATTCACCCATTGTAGCTCCACTTTCTCATTTTAATGCTCAGTCCACAGTGGCGATGGTAAAAGATGTCCTGTATCTGCAGAGACGGCAGTGGGAGAGGGGACATCACCTTTCCGTTTATTGCTTGTTGTGATTTGGCCTGTTCACAGACAGAATTGCTGTGTGGGTGCTACTAGTGGAGAGTGAAGGAAATCAAGGTAGCAGCAAGAAATCAGCATTTACACATGACTCGTGAATTGGCTAATTTTTTTACCATGCAGTTAGTTAAGAAATGATTACAGCCTGAGGAGTCATGACCTCAACTTTTCATCAGCTCCATTGGATTGTGCCTCAGTTTGGAAATGAAGGAGGTATGCAGGAAGTTTTAATTGTACCTGTGTGATTTATCCCTAGTCAGCTCTTTAATTTCTTCTGGCTGTCTGAGGTTTCCGACATGCTGTAAATTTCCCCAACTTTTTCATTATCTGCAATTTCTTTATGACTCGTGAATCGGAGTGGAGAGAGAGTGTGGATTTACAGCAGAGATAAACATGTCCATAAAGTCTGTATCTGTGTCAGTAATTGTACTGCTGTCAGTGACTGTCCTGTTTTACAGACCTCTCTTGGGAAAGGAACCGGCCTCCCTACCAGCAGCACTGAAGTGCTTGCTTTGATTTGCATTAACTTTCTGGGAGATTAGGTAGGAAAAGGTGGAATAGGAATTGATACTGGACCTTGGCCTCTCTTGTTTGTTCGTTCGTTTAAGGTAAATGGCTTTAAGGTGTTGAAAATGGAACATAAACAGTGTTCATTTCCTAAGTGAAAAAGCAACTTGTATTGAGATGGCAGATGTGAAAAAGCCTTTCTAACTTCATTTAATACAGTGATTTAAGATGATTTTCCTTTTCTTTCACTATTGTTAATTAAACTTGGGTCTTTTTTCATCTTCCCGGTTTCCTTTCTTAGAATTAAAACACAGGATTTCTCTTTTAGAACATTCTTTCCTCTTTAAGAGTAGGTTGGCCAGAGAACTGATACTGACTGCATCTGCCATGTTTTAATTCTCAACTGTTAATGGGTCTTTCCTGACAACTTGAAGTGGTATGCCCCCAACCATTTGCCATGAGAAAGGAAGTCTTAAAATAAGAGAAATTCTTCATATTCCTTTTTGTAAAGACCCTTCAGGAATTCTTTTAAACGAAATGGAGAAGCAAACACATACTTTTTGAAATTTGATGTTTGAGCAGATCCCTCAAGAATCAAAACTGTCCTTGCATATCCTGAGACTTCTGCAAGGTAGTTTAAAAGAGTAGTAGGTGGCAGTACAGTTTAACAAAGAGAGGATAACATGCATGATAAATCCCAACCTTTAGACAGCTCGTGAGTCCAAATAGTATGGAGAGTTATCTCATTGATAACTTTTATCACCTTTAACTTCTTCTGCTTGCATTCTTTTTGCCATCTTTCTACCAGTAGATGGGAGAGAGAAGATCAAAGTAGATGATATGATGCAAAATTGTTTGGCTTTTTTCCAGAAGCTGTAGTGAAAAGTATGGTTAGAGAACATTATGGCTAAAATGAAATTTGAAATTATCAGGGGTTTTAATTCCTTATCTCTCCTCTTGCCATGATGGAGTTTCTTCTAACTCCACAAGGGATAAATACTTTCTTTGGGTGAGAGAAGTAATCTACTCAGACCCATTCAGTTGTCAGTAAACTAGTCTTCTTTAGAATGGGAACCCTTTGGAGTTCCTGTTGTGGCTCAGCGGTAATGAACCAGGCTAGTATCTGTGAGGATGTGAGTTCAATCCCTGGCCTCGCTCAGTGAGTTAAGGATCTGGTGTTGCCTAGAGCTGTAATGTAGGTCACAGATGTGGCTCAGATCTGGCGTTGCTGTGGCGAGTACACTGGCAGCTGAAGCTCTGATTGGACCCCTAGCCTAGGAACTTCCGTATGCCGAGGGTTCAGCCTCAAAAAGCAAAAAAAAAAAAAAAGGGGGGGGGATCCTTTTTCACTCATTTTATTTTTTCCCATTATGCTAAGCAATTTCTTCATGGAGTAAGCTTGTAAAGTTACATTGTTATCTAATTCTAGTTTGGGAAAATTTCTAGTATATGGCTTACTAGGTCTTACTTAACAAACACAGCAGTAACCTAAAACAACTGACCAGACAAAACTTTGAGGTGCCCTTTTAACTTGGTGTTGTAACATCCTATGTTGTTTTATGAACTTAAAAAACTGTTTTCATGGAGTTCCCACCGTGGCTCAGTGGTTAACGAATCCAACTAGGAACCGTGAGGTTGCAGGTTCAATCCCTGGCCTCCCTCAGTGGGTTAAGGATCCGGCGTTGCTGCGGCTGTGGCATTGGCCGGCAGCTGTAGCTCTGAT
This sequence comes from Phacochoerus africanus, assembly GCF_016906955.1. Taxonomy (NCBI): domain Eukaryota; kingdom Metazoa; phylum Chordata; class Mammalia; order Artiodactyla; family Suidae; genus Phacochoerus; species Phacochoerus africanus. Next base: position 100,025,538 of record NC_062552.1, read on the forward strand.
TCGACCCCTAGCCTGGGAACCTCCATATGTCGCAGGTGCGACCCTAGAAAAAGACAAAAAAAGACAAACAAAAATTGTGTTCTTTAGTGAATGCCATATTGGAATTGCTTGACATCCATTTTGATGTAAACCTTTCTTTTTTTCTTTTATCCATTTTGTACAGTCTGACTATAGAAATAAACTTTCTCTAGATTATCATACTAAGTGAAATACATCAGAGAAGGACAAATATCATATGATATTACTCATGTGTGGAATCTTAAAAAATTATGTAAATTAACTTATTTACAAAACAGAAATAGACTCACAGACAGAAAACAAACTTATGGTTATCAAAGGGGAAAGGAGCAGGGGATAAATTAGGAATTTGAGATTAACAGATATGCACTATAGTAGTGTATATAAAACAGATAACAAGAACCTACTGTATAGCACAGGGAACTATATTCAATATTTTGTAATAACTTAGAAAAGAATCTGAAAAATAATATATATGTTTGTATAACTGAGTCTCTTTGTTATATACCTAGAACATTGTAAATCAATTATACTTCAGTTCAATTAAAAAAAAAGAAATAAACTTTCCGATTGCTCAGGTTGAAAGACTTGTTAAGATTTTCTGCTTCCCCAAAATAGTTTTATATGTGGGGAAAGGATAGTATTCTAACTTTGCAGGGAAAGCACTTTTCTCCTGGTTGAAGAGCAAATTCAACCAGGTTGAATTTTTATGGTTGTCTGCTTCTGTTTCTGCTGCTGTCAGCTATCAAATTCAGTAAAAACAAGGGTTTAATTAGCTAACAGTCTCACAGTGTTGGAGGATAATGGCATTGACAAAGAAAAGAGCAACACAATAAAAGATTATTTGAATACTAATTTGTGTACCTGCTGTTTTCTGCAGTGGCTCCACAGCAGGGATTGGTAATTTTGTATTAAAGGTTTAATAACCATGGGCGCTGGAGAATGAGTCAGTTATGTCTCCCAATTGAAAAAGCACCTTCAGTGTCTTCCCCTCTCTTTTTAATCAGGCTGAGAGTGGAATCCAAGAGTAGCCAGGCTTGAAACTAAAGGGAGGGCTGGAGTATTGATCTGTTAACTATTTGTAGAAGGGATAATTCTTGGGTGAAAATCCTCCTATGGTGGCTTATTTTTTCAGATCCCAGATTTGATTGGCGCTGTAGGTTAAAAATATGTTATTTCATATTACCAAGTAGATGAATATCAATGCCACGAATACATTAGGAAAGAAGCCCCCCTCCACTAACTTAAGAAGTCCCATTGTGGAAAAAAAAAAAAAAAAAAAAGGGGAGTTCCCGTCGTGGCGCAATGGTTAACGAATCCGACTAGGAACCATGAGGTTGCGGGTTCGATCCCTGCCCTTGCTCAGTGGGTTAACGATCCGGCGTTGCCGTGAGCTGTGGTGTAGGTTGCAGACGCGGCTCGGATCCCCCGTTGCTGTGGCTCTGGTGTAGGTTGGAGGCTACAGCTCCGATTCGACCCCTGGCCTGGGAACCTCCATATGCCTCGGGAGCGGCCCAAGAAATAGCAACAACAACAACAACAAAAAAGACAAAAGACAAAAAAAAAAAAGAAGTCCCATTGTTATTTATTCCAGTGGTTCATTATGAAAACATTTTAGATACATTTTTACCCTCTCCTAATTGAATTATTTTGAAGTAAGTTTCTGACATCAGGCACTTCAGGACACATCTAAGAATAAGGACAGTTTCCTACATGACACTATTACTATATCCAAGAAAAATTAACAATAATTGCAAAATATGTAATGTCCTTCCACATTCAAAATTTCTCAAGTTGTCCTAAAAATCTTGTGCAGCTTTCAGGTATTTTGTTTGTTTGTTTGTTTGTTTTTAACCAAGATTCACTTAGAGTTCAGGCACTGTAAATGCCAATATATTCTTGCTAGGAGAGCATTTTAGTACTGTATCTTGCACTCCCTTTCTTTTAATAAATATATACCAGTTTTTTCCTGTGGTGAATGTATATTTACCCAAATGACTATCATTTTCCTCTAGAATATTGAGTTTTAAGTTCTTCCTCTACAACAAGCCTGCTTTATCCAGCTTCTTTAATCTATTTCTGGTATTCTCCCCTTCTCCTAGCAGAATTAGCTGTAGAATTGATCTTTTCTCCAATAACTACTCCACTCTGCAGTCAGAGTAATATTTTTGAGTCACAAATTGACATGTGACCTCATTCTCTTCTTAAAACCCATCAATGGCTTCCTGTTGCTCTTAGGATAAAATAAAAACCTTTATCTGGCCTCATAGCTCTGGATGATCTGGCCTTTCTCGCACCATGTTCGTCTCACACTATGCTTCCCTCTCTGAGGGAGACTTCTCAAGAGGAAAAACTGAGGTAGGAATTCGGGGAACACCTCTTCAAGAGATGAAACTTAAGTAGGAATTAATGGCCAATATTTACATATGGGAGGGAAGAAGACACTTCAGACTAGGAAGCAATTTTGGAGTATGGATTGGTAAGACTACTAGAAAATGTGGTTAGAAAAGTGAAGAGGAGGTAAATTATGAAAAGCCTTATAAGGTCAAGGCTGAGGAATCATTTTCACAAGTCTGTTAATTCCCCCCGCCTCTGAGAGAATTGAAGGGTGTGGTGATGGGTCTGAGAGACTAGCTAGGAAGCTGTTGCAGTCCAAGAATGCAGTAACTGCTTGTACTAGATAGGATAGTATGACTGCAAAGGAGGGGACAGTTGAGATATTTTTTTGGGGGGGAGTAGATGTGAAATTATAAGAGACTGGAGAGACAGAAGAGAGTCAAAATGGTTTCAAGATTTTATGCCCCTGTGCCTAGGAGAATACAATTTAGGGTAGAAGTAGGTATGCATTATAAAACTTCAGTTTTGTTTGCTAAAAGTGTTGAGGTATTGTTGAAATGGGCAGCTTAAACAATTATCAGAATTATAAGCTAAAAGATTGTGGAGATCATGTCTATTAGTTAGAGTGAGTTCAACTACAAATAATAAGAAATCTAAAATTTATGTGCCTTACCCAAAGTAGTCCTCCCCCCCCGCCACAAAAAAAAAGGAGGGCTGGAGGTAGATAGACTCAGGCTGGAAGGGCAGCATCACATCGAGAACTGAGTTCATTCTTTCTACTCCACTTTCTCAGTGTCTGGCTTCCATCCTAAAGGATACCTCATGGTCCAAGATGACTGCTAGAGATCTAGGCATTGGGCCTGAGTTGCAGACCAGAAGAGCATGGGGAAGGAGAAAGACAACAAGGGGTACCACACAACTGACTCCTTTCCCTTTAAGCAGCCTTTCTGGATTTAGACATCTGGACTGACTGACCTATGTGATCTTTCATCCTGGGCTGTAATTTGGTGGGTAAGAATTGGGTTTCTTTTAATAACGAGGAAAGGGAGAATAGGTGTTGGGATAAGCAACCGACATTGTCTGCCCCAGGGAACAAGAGACCTGTGCAAGAGCAATGATTGGTCAGTAGGAGTGGAAGAATGTGAGGTAATGGTTATGTTGAGAAGGCTCAAAATTAGCGATTTTTGAGTTCCATGTGTGGTGGTTGTTAATCTGTGAATTAGGCTTCATTCTTATAATTAGTTGATTACCTTGTGTGAATTATAAACAAAGGATAGGGGTTGATTCTGTTTTCTTTACTGTATTATATGTTTGGTATTCTGAAAAATGAGTGAACACATGCCCAGTAAGTCCTTTTCAGGGATCTTGTGGACCTTTGGTTTTGGGGGGTTGAGGGAGGTTTCCAAGGAAATAAATAGACTATCTCAGCTTTTTTTAATCTTTAGGAGGGAAACTGCTCAAGAAATGGTCTTTTTTTTATGGCAATCTTTACTGTTTAGCATAATAAAATTTGCTTTGTAACCACAAAAAACTATAATATCCTTTATTAATATATTACATAAGAAAATTGTTAATATAGTTGCATATAATATTAATATGATAAGCTGTTTTTGTAATGACTACATTGCTGGTTTTTAAAAAAAATCTAACTCCTGAGAACACTTTTTTGCAAACTTTATAAATAGGTAGATGCCTTGAGAAGCATTTTTTGGAAACTTAGCCCCAAATGCCAGATAAAGCTATTAGATGTATGCTGCTTAAAATGGTGAAAATCAGCATTTTACTCTTCGTATTTAGAGACAATTCCTTACTTTCCTTGTAGCACTGTATCTGCTGCAGAGTGTGCATGATTTGGTCTTACTTCTGCTGGCTGGTTTCTCATCCTCTCAATAGCATCAGTATTAAGCCAGCCTTCTTTACCTCCTCGATCCATATTAAACCTGTCTTGGAAAGAGTCTGTTTATTGGATAATATAGCTACACCGGGGCTCTATGACAATATCTTTTGCTGCCTCATTAACTCTGGAGCATTAGAACAAGATAAAAATGCCCTAAAGCCTCTTATCTGATGTCTGGTGTAACCTGCTGAAAGCAGAAGTGCCATTAGTTTATGTTAGAAATCAAATGGCCCTCTCCAGTTCAGGAAGTACTGATTAAACCTGAAGTGTCCCTTGAGGACTCTACAGCTGTCACCGGGGTGGTGGCTGTCCCTTACCAAAAGGGAAATCTGGGCCAGAGGTCCCATTGGGGTGGTGCTTTAAGAACTCGCACGTGGCTGCCCCAGCTGTTCTGCTTTGCCTAATGAATTGTTTTACAAGAAGAGCCTGGGTATTGTCATCACAGGCTGCTTTCCTCAGGGACAGGAGCAGGCCAAATAATAAGTAATGTTAGTGATGGTAATTGAAATGTGATAGCTCTCCTGGGATCTTTATAGCCTGGAGCTGGTCGGCACTTGTGGATCTTCTTATCCTACCAAGGCTCTATTTGAAGTGTGCCTTAGTATTATTTTTTTTTCAGTTTCATAATAATGCTGTGTGACTTTTTTTTTTTTTCTCTCCTTCCCGCTATAGCACTTTATTGACAGGAGCAGTCTTAGGAACATTATTTGCTTTAAGTACAAAAGGAACAGCTTTAGACTTTTCATTAAAATTATCAACATTGCAGTGGTAAAGAAGGGCCACCCCTTCTTCTTAGTCTCTTGGGGAACCACTGCAGACATCTCTCTAGACTTTTAAAAGAAGATTTTTAACTTATACAAGTAATAAAAGCTCTTGATTTAAATTTTTAAAAAATTATGGAAGGATATAAAGTGAAAAGTAGGAGTTCCTGTTGTGGCTCAGTGGGTAATGAATCTGACTAGGAACCATGAGGTTGCAGGTTCGATCCCTGGCCCCACTCAGTGGGTTAAGGATCCAGCGTTGCTGTGAGCTGTGGTGTAGGTCATAGACGAGGCTCTGATCCTGCATTTCTGTGGCTCTGGAGTAGGCCGGCAGGTACAGCTCTGATTAGACCCCTAGCCTGGGAACCTCCATGTGCTGTGGGTGTGGCCCTAGAAAAAGGCAAAAAGACCAAAAATAAATAAATAAATAAGTGAAGTGAAAAGTAAAGACCTAACCCACTGAACTTGTCCGAGGTAACCACCAACAGTTTCTCCATGAACATTTCCAGATATTTTCTGTGCATTAATGAAGTTATAAATGTCACATAGATGAGATCATAATATGAATATGTACTGTTTTGTGACTCGTGTTTTCCTTCCCACAAAGTATCTTGGATGTCTTTCCAGAGCAGTGCAGATCAGTCTATCTCATTGTTTCTCAGTGGCTACGTAGAATTTCATAGTATGGATGTACCAATGCTAGACTTTTTGTAGATAGTTTGACCTGGACCTATGAGTAAATACTTACTGTACCAATTAGTTGCAGTCATTGATTTGTTTTGTTCCATGGTTCAATCTATGATTTTACATGATTTCATCTCTTCAGGAATGTTGCCTTTAGTTCCAGGGTGTTTTAAAATGGGAAATACTGGGGAGTTCCTGTTATGGCTCAGTGATAATGAACCCAGCTAGTAACCATGAGGGTGCGGGTTCGACCCCTGGTTTCACTCAGTGGGCTAAGGATCTGGTGTTGCCATGAGCGGTGGTGTAGGTTGCAGATGCAGCTCAGATCCCACATTGCTGTGGCATACGCTGGTGGCTACCGCTCCAATTCGACCCCTTGCCTGGGACCTTTTATAAGCCAAGGGTGTGGCCCTAAAAAGCAAAAATAAATAAATAAATAAAAATAAAATAGGAAATACTGGAGGTAAAACTTTTTCGGAGGGATGGTGTGTCTTGTCATGGGTTATCAGCTGGACGTATGTAGTAATTTGCAGCCTGCTGTGTTTTTTAAATTCTTTGCTTAATTAAATGAGAAGTGTTCTATCCCAGAGAGGTGGGGAAAACAAATAGCCTTTAATGGATGTTGTCTAAGGCATTGACTCAAGGCTTCCTCTAAAGTTGAATGAATGTTTTCTCCCCTAATTTTCTACTTCCCAAGTTCCAAGAATCAAGTTATGAATGCACTGATGGGCTTGGGAAATGATTTGTCAGCACGTGAAAATGAGGGCTTAGGTTTCTTGTGTAACAGCTTGGCTAACAAAGCAAGTTGTTAGGGTTTAGAGCCCTCATGAACTTTAGAGCCCTTGCTGGGAGTGGCAATGTGATGAGTGAAGCAAAGCAATCTTCCAGGAGCATTTCAGGTCAGTGATGGGAGAAACTTTAGAGCCCTTGCTGGGAGTGGCAATGTGATGAGCAAAGCAATCTTCCAGGAGCATTTCAGGTCAGTGATGGGAGAAATCAGTTGTCTTCTCAGGCAAACAAACCTAATTTTAGTTGTATCTGTTTTCAGTAGAATCTATGCAGATTGAGTGGTAGAAATGTTCACTTCCATCAAAAACAGGGACATAGGTAGTTCCCGTGGCGCAGTGGTTAACGAATCCGACTAAGAACCATGAGGTTGCGGGTTCGGTCCCTGGCCTTGCTCAGTGGGTTAATGATCCAGCGTTGCCGTGAGCTGTGATGTAGGTTGCATATGCGGCTCGGATCCCGAGTTGCTGTGGCTCTGGTGTAGGCCAGTGGCTACGGCTCCGATTCGACCCCTAGCCTGGGAACCTCCATATGCCGCGGGAGCGGCCCAAGAAATAGCAAAAAGACAAAATAAATAAATAAATAAATAAAAATAGGGACATCGTAGGTCTTTTTAAACTCAAAGCTCCTTAGACTAATTCTCTCAACACTTCACAGTTCTGATTTGCCCATGTGTTGAAGAGATGTCATTCTAATAAATTGTGAAATGCCACCTGGTTTTAAGTTTCACAGACGATGCTTTCCCTCTCCTTGATGTTAGTCATTTGAATTGATGTACAATGCTTCACTTAGTAATTGGAGGCTGCTATTAATGACAGTTGCTGTTTATACCCTATTTACTTCTTGTCCAAGCCTTCAGTAGATTCTTGGGAGACATAGGTATACAGAGGTTTCAAGGGCTCTTGCAGGCTATTGGAGGTCCTCTAGACCTGTGCTGTTCAAAATAGTAGCCACTAGCTGCATGTGGCTGTTTCAAGTTAAATTAATTAAAATTAAATAGGAGTTCCCATTGTGGCTCAGGGGGTTAAGAACCCGACTAAGTATCCATGAGGATGTGAGTTCGATACCTGGCCTTGCTCAGTGGGTTAAGGATCTGGTGTTGCCATGAGCTGTGGTGTAGGTCGCAGACATGGCTCAGATATGGCATTGTTGTGGCTGTGGTGTAGGTAACAGCTGCAGCTCTGATGCGACCCCTAGCCTGGGAAATTACACATGCCGCAGGTGAGGCCCTAAAAAGCAAAAAAAAATTAAATTAGATGAAAATTTAGAACCTTACTCCTCCGTTGCAGTCCTCAGTAAATGCTCAGTAGTCACCTGCAGCTGGCATCTGCCATTTTGGACAGCACAGATATAGAATACTTCCACTGGATGGCACCACTCTAAACTAGAGCTTGGCAAACTATCGCTCACAGCCCATTTTTGTATTCCCTATGAACTAAGAGTGGCTTTTATATTTTTAAAAGGTTGTAAAAAAATAAAAATAAAACAAAACCCAGAAGAGTATGAGACTGAATATGGCCCACGAAGGCCAAGTGTTTACCATCTCGCCCTTTGCATGAAAAGTTTACATGAAAAACTTTTCTTGTTGACATTCCAGCTTTCTGATTAAGTTAGGTTAGGGGTTTCCCTAATCCATCAGAAGATTGTGAATCTGTTAAGCAAATTAGGCAAATTTAGAGAAAAACTTTTTTAACTATAGATGGACTATAGAATGAGTCCAAAGCACACACAAATCAATTCTCTGGAGCTAGCACAAGTGGGAATGACACTGCTATTAATGACAGTTACCCGATTTACTTCTTCTCTGTTTGTTTTTTTAGGGCCACACCTGCAGCATATGGAGGTTCCCGGGCTAGGGGTTGAATTGGAGCAGCAGCGACTGGCCTACGTCACAGCCGCAGCAACAGCAATGCCAGATCCGAGCCTCACAGCACACAGCAACGCTGGATCCTTAACCCACTGAGCGAGGCCGGGGATCGAACCTGTGTCCTCATGGATACCAGTCAGATTCGTTTCTGCTGAGCCATGAAGGGAACTCCATACCGCATTTACTTCTTGTCCAAGCCTTCAGTAGATTCTTGGGAGACATAGGTATACAGACGTTCCAACGGCTCTGTTTGAAGTAGGTGCAGTTCTTTGTAGTGTAAAGGCGGTAGATAGGTGGTAAATGATCAACTTTGTGAACATTACCTACAGTGTAACAGAACATCATTCTGATTTTGTACACTTCTGTTTCTTTAAGTACTATATTCTCTCATCTTACTCTGAAATAGAATGGATACACTTCAGCAAATATACTTGACCTTTCAACAAAGAATTTACCATGAAGATTTTTAACTGTTCAGTTTATTTCTGTCAGATTATTTCAGTCAATCTCTCCTAGGAAAAATGAAGCAAAAAGATTCTGCTAGTATTCTCAAGATCTGAGAGAATCTCTTCTTGCTAAATGTAGCTCTAACAATTTCTCATTAAACACAAAGCTATGAAATCTGCCTATAAAATGAGCATCTGGCATTTCTTTGGTAAATTAGGGAATCAACTCTTTGCTTTCAAGATAGGACTTTGAGGTGTTCCTGCTGTGGTACAGTTGGATTGGTGGTGCCTATGGAATGCTGGGATGCAGGTTCTATCCCTGGCCCAGCACAGTAGGTTAAGAATCTGCCACAGGTACAACCACAGCTTAGATCTAATCCCTGGCCTGGAACTCCGTATGCCACAGGGTGGACAAAATAGGAAAAAAAAAGATAGGTCCTTGACATTCACGGGAGAACTTTGTGAATTCCCAAGTTTGTGATAACCTATGTAACATATCATTTTTGCCCTAAAATGCAATAAGATGTGTTGAAAAAAATTCATTTTACCCCTTTGGGCTTTTGATGTAAATTATCCCATAGTCAGACATAACTAATATAATTCTCCCACTAAAACAACTGTTATACTACATATATTGAATTATTAGTAGAAACATTAATTTGAACTTGCCTGAATCTTCATATTCAAGATAGTGATGCCAGATAATTTTGGACTGTGTGGTGAAATCATGAAATGTACTAAACTACAGAAAAGGTCACACTTCAACATTAACTTTGGAGAAAGAGACAAATGGTAGGGAAAATAAGGGAGATTATTGTGAGACAGTATTCTGAGAGGAAAACCTTCATGAAGTGATAGTTTCTAAAGACACTATGGCAGCTGTGTATTACTTTTATTAGAATCAGTACGAATTTTATTACTTAAAGCTTTATTCACCATAACTTGTTTTGGTATCATTGGCAGTTTTCCATTTTAGAACTTTGACTAAATTTATGAAAATCCCCTACATTTCTTCTAAACCTTCCGTGTCATCCTCTTTGTCGTTCTTTGCCAAATCATCTGTCTTCTTGCTCTTTTAATTCTTCCATGTCACTTTTATGTGTGCCCTCCAAACCTTTGTCACACTCTTGCCAGTATTAATGACATACTCCCCTTCATTACCTGTGAAAATAATCTCCTTGAAGTCATAGGCTGCCTTCTTTCATAAGGCATGCTCATAAGCATCTACCCTTTTGGATTACTCAGTCTCCAGTAAGAGATTCCTTAGTATTTCTTTCTTTTATTTTTTTGGCTGCGCCTGTGGCACATGGAAATTCCCAGGCCAGAGATCAAACCCGTGCCACAGTAGCGACCTCAGCTGCTACAATGACAATGCTGGATCCTTAACCCACTGCACCACAATGGAGATGCACTATTTCTTATATGATCAAGGATGCACCTCTTCTAAAGCTGGCAGTTACCAAATTTGAGATCTGTGTCCACAGTATTTTATGATGCTAGTGAAAGTATAGCAAAATCATACCTTGAGCTTGTGTTTTACACTCCATTTGAAAAGTTAGAAGCATTAAGGGGAAGGAATATCACTGTGATTTAGAGTTACAAACTATAGTCATTAAGAATAACCTCACACATTGTCCATGATGAGGAGAGCTGAAATTCAAACTTCTGAGAAATTAGATGTGTCTCTTTCTGGCATAAGTATTTATAAAACCAGTCCAAAAAACATGGCCCTGTGCCTGAGGGTTTTTATTAGCCTATCAATATATTCTTTTTAATGTCCTGAGGATCTCAGATTAGTAGGACAAACCTAATTTTTTCATAAAGTCTGCACAATTACTACAAAGTAGGTAAGGCAGTCTGATCTTAAATTCTAAATGCTCTATAAGGATATGTGAGCAACTGGGCTTTTCACTACTGAATTCCCAATATTTACTATAATTTGTACCTGATAAATATCTAATTATCTAGTAGGCGTTTTCTTTTAGTGTTAAGTTAGTCTTATCCTTGTCAAACGATTTCTTGTTATGACTTCCTTTTAAAGAGCTCTTTAACTTCACGTTTTCTCCCAAATCATACTGTGGTCATCAGTCCCATGTTTCCTATATCATTCTCACTGCCATTTCAGCTTCCACTGATTTTTTTTTTTTTTCTCTCTCTCTCTCTCTACTGATGAATGTTTTCATAAAAGCTGGCACACTTGCTAAAACATTCCCACACACTTCTGGATATGTGATGGAACTATCCATGTCATAGATTGAGCCAGGCCCAAGAATAGTATTCCATTCATCCTTTGCTCCAAATTTGTAGAAATTTAGTCCTTTCCACTATCCATAGGATTATTTTTACTATATAAACAAATACCACTAGGGAATATCACACCCAAGAGTGAGATGCAGGTAGTGAGTGGACTGCTAGGCTCACTTACTCGTCAAATGACTTGCTCCTTCGTGTGTTTTTTTGGTTGTTGTTGTTTGTTTTTGTTTTTGTTTTTTGTCTTTTTGCCTTTTCTTGGGCCGCTCCCGCGGCATATGGAGGTTCCCAGGCTAGGGGTTGAATCGGAGCTGTAGCCACCGGCCTACGCCAGAGCCACAGCAACGCAGGATCCGAGTGAGTCTGCAACCTACACCACAGCTCACGGCAACGCCGGAATCTTTAACCCACTGAGCAAAGGCAGGGATCGAACCCTCAACCTCATGGTTCCTAGTCGGATTCATTAACCACTGCGCCACGATGGGAACTCCCAATGTGTGTTGTTGAGATGAATTCCTTAGCAAAATTGCAACTAAACTCCCTGTTATGTTGACTTTCATGATTTCATAGTTGAAATCCCATGGGTATTGAAGACGAATTCAGACACAAACAGCATTTATGAGTTGTTTAGAAGAATTTGTTTTCTTCCTTAAATATAAAGCATAGAAAAATTCAATTCTTTTGTAAAGGCATTATTCAGCATTGTGTATAATGTTGCAGTCTGATTTTCTCTGGAATATTTTGTGAATATTTAGAAGAATAAATTTTTTTTTTTGCCACAAATGAGATCTAATAATTATCTAATTTAAATTAAGAATTCTACCCTTAGAAATTACATTGAATTCTGTTTTTATTGTTCAGCACCATTGTGTAAAATGAGTGTATGCTAATATGGGCCATTCCCACCGACATTTGCTTTGGTGTTTGCTGAGTGCAAGCAGCGAGGAGATCCCAGTTTGCATGATTAACCTCATAAGGACTATGGATCCTTCCATATGTAGGAACTACCTCTGTATTTTCTTTCTTTTCTTCTTTCTCTTTTTTTGTCTTTTTTAGGGCCAGGCATCTGCGGCATGTGGAAGTCCCCAGGCTAGGGGTTGAATCGGAGCTCTAGTAGCCAGTTAGTACAGTCACAGCAATGCCAGATCTGAGCCACTTTTGCAACCTACACCACAGCTCATGGCAACACCGGATCGTTTAACCCCCTGAGCGAGGCCAGGGATCAAACCCACATCCTCATGAATAGTAGTTGGGTTCGTTACCACTGAGCCACAGTAGGAACTCTCCCCTGTACTTTCTTGAGGTCAAGAATGAAGCTGGTTTTGCAGAAATTAACAGGTAAATCCTAAAATTCACATGGAAATACAAGAGACCCAAAAGAGTTAAATAATCTTGAAAAAGAACAAAGGTAAGTCTCACACTTCCCAGTCTCAAAGCTTAACACAAAGCTACAGTAATCAAGACAGTATGGGAGTTCCTGTTGTGGCTCATCGGGTTACAAACCTGACTTGTAGCCATGAGGATTCAGGTTTGATCCTTGGCCTCACTCAGTGGGTTAAGGATCCTATGCTGCCGTGAGCTTGGTGTAGGTTGCAGGCTCAGCTCAGCTCCCATGTTGTCGTGGCTGTGGCATAGGCCAGCAGCTGCAGCTGCAGTTGAATTTGACTTCCATATGCTGCGGGTGTGGCCCTAAAAAGAAAAGGAGGGAGTTCCCGTCGTGGCGCAGTGGTTAACGAATCCGACTAGGAACCATGAGGTTTCGGGTTCGATCCCTGCCCTTGCTCAGTGGGTTAATGATCCGGCATTGCCGTGAGCTGTGGTGTAGGTTGCAGACTCGGCTTGGATCCTGCGTTGCTATGGCTCTGGCGTAGGCCGGCGGCTACAACTCCGATTCAACCCCTAGCCTGGGAACCTCCATATGCCGCGGGAGCGGCCCAAGAAAAGACAAAAAAAGAAAAGGAGAAAAAAAAAGGACACTATAGTACTGGCATAAGGATAGCCATATTGATTATGGAATAGAATTGAGAAACCAGAAATAAACCCTCACATTTATAATCAATTAATTATTTTTGACAAAATTAACTTTGACAAATCAATTAATTTGTCAAATTAATTTTGACATTAATTTTCAATGGGGGAAAATACATAGTCTCTAACAAGTGGTGCTGGGAAAATGGAACATCTGCATGCAAAACCCCAAAATTAACCCCCTACCTCACACCAGGTACAAATATTAATTAAAATGGATTATAGAACTAAATATAAGCACTTAAAACTGTAATACTCGGAGTTCCCATCGTGGCGCAGTGGTTAATGAATCCGACTAGGAACCATGAGGTTGCGGGTTCGGCCCCTGGCCTTGCTCAGCGGGTTAAGGATCCGGTGTTGCCGTGAGCTTCGGTGTAGGTTGCAGACGTGGCTCAGATCCCACGTTGCCGTGGCTCTGGCGTAGGCCAGCAGCTACAGCTCCTATTAGACCCCTAGCCTGGGAACCTCCATATGCCGCGGGAGCGGCTCAAGAAATAGCAAAAAAAAAAACAAACAAAAACAAACCAAAAAAAACCTGTAATACTCTTAGGAGTTCTCTTGTGGCACAGTGGGTTAAGGATCTGGCGTTGTCACTGCAGGGGTTTGGGTTGCTGATCTGGCACAGGTCAGATCCCTGGCTGCCGTATGGCCCCCCAAAAAAAGTATAGTATTTGTAGAAGAAAACATAGACATAATCTTTGTGGCCTTGGATTAGGCATTGTTTCTTAGATACAATACCAAAAGCATAAACAGAAAAAGAAGATAAAATTGGACTTCATCAACATGTAAAAGTTTTATGTTTCAAAGATGCTATCAAGAGGATGTTCCTGTTGTGTCTCAGCAGAAGCAAACCTGACTAGAATCCGTGAGGATATGGGTTCGATCCCTGGTCCCAATTAGTGGGTTAAGGATCTGGCATTGCTGTAGCTGTGGCTTAGGCCAGCAGCTGTAGCTCCGATTAGACCCCTAGCCTGGGAACTTCCATTTGCCACACCTGCAGCCCTAAAAAGAAAAAAAAAAAAAGTGCTATCAAGAAAGACTTTTGTAAGTTATTTCTGTATTATTTGATAATGGGCTTATATCCAGAATATATAAAGAACTCTTACAACTCAATAATAAAAAGACAGCCCCATTTTTAAAGTGGGCAAAGGCTTCGAGTAGACATTTCTCCAAAGAAAATATATATATGGCCAGTAAGCAGATGCAAAGATGTTCAACATCATTAATCATTAGGGAAGTGCAAATCAAAACCATGAGATACTACTTCACAGCCAAGGATGACTGTAATAATAAAGATGAACATTAACAAGTGTTGGGAAGGATGTGGAGAAAGTGGAACCCTTGTGTGCTATCGATGGTAATATAAAAATGGTGCAGCCATTATGGGAAACAGTATGGTGGTTCCTCAAAAAATTAAAAATAGAATTACTATATGATCCAGAAATTCCACTTCTGGCCCTAAAGAATTGAAAGCAGGGACTGGAAGAGATTTTTGTCCACCCATATTCACAGCAGCATTATTTGTAATTGCCAAAAAGTGGAAACAACCCAATTGTCTATCAATCAATAGATGAGGAGATAAAGAAAATGTGGTGTATTTATACAATGGAATTTTATTCATCCTTAAAAAGGAAGGAAAATTTGACACATGCTGCAACACAGATAAGCTTGAGGATATGCCGAGATAAGTGAATCACAAAAAGACAAATACTGTATGATTCCACTTATACAAAGTGCCTAGAGCAGTCAAATTCATGGAGACAGAAAGTAGAACCGTGACTGCCAGGGGCTGTGGGAGAGGAGAATGGGGAGTTATTATTTAATGGGTACAGAGTTTCACTTTTGCGAGATGAAAGAGATCTGGACATTGGTTGAACATCAATATGAGTATACTCTTTTTTTTTTTTTTAAGACCACATCTGCAGCATGTTCCCAGGCTAGGGGTCAAATTGGAGCTATAGCTGCAGGCTTACGCCACAGCCACGGTAGCTCAGGATCGGAGCTGCATCTGCGACCGACACCACAGCCCACGGCAACACCGGATTCCTGACCCACTGAGCAAGGCCAGGGATCAAACCCACGTCTTCATGGATACTAGTCAGATTTCCACTGTGCCACAGCGGGATCTCCAATATGAATATACTTAATGCCACTGAAATGTATACTTAAAAATGGTTAGGATGGTAAAATGTATGTTATTGGTGTTGGACCACAATTTAAGGAAGGGTGAATTTTATGATATGCGGATTATATGTCAATTTAAAAATAAGTTATATGAGAAAAAGAAAACAAGTGAAATCAGTTTAGGAAGCCCAAAAGGCTGTGAAGAAGTCTATTGTAGGCCTGCTCCTAACTGAAGGGTCTTTTCTGATGTACAGTTGGCCCTTGAACAACATAGGTTGGAACTGCCCAGGTCCGCTTATACGTGAGTTGGTTTTTATTTTCCCCAATAAATACATACTGCAGTACAATACAACGCATAGTTGGTTGAATGCAGCTATGGAACCACAGATACTGATGGCCAACTGTGAAGTTATACACAGATTTCCAGCTGTGCGGGGGGTCAGTGCCCCTAACCTCCCCCCCCATTGTTCAAGAGTCAGCTACATACTGATTTTGTATTCCACTTCCTTCAATTCATGAATGAGGCCCTTCTACCTCTCCCCTTCCCTTTATTCTTTCCCAAGGTAGAGTTGAAATATCCTGATCATCGTTGGTACTTTTTTTAACATCTGACCCTACCAAGGGTTTACATCGATTTCTTTAGGATTTAGATATTATCATAATAAATGATCTATGGCCAACTACAAAAAACAGTGTTTTGGATGTTAGATGTCAAAAAAAAGTCCTCTCAAGGCATCTATAATCTGATTAGGATGGCAAAGCAATTGTATAAAAAGAGCACAGTACAAGAGAGGCTGTGCTAAGTGCCACTTGAGAACCACAGGAGTCAGAATGAGAGATCATAATGGGCAGAAGGTGGTTGGATAGAGTCTTTTTTAAAAACTGATATTTAAACTGGAGTAAAAGAAATAAGTAGTCTGTATCATTGTTGGCAAATTGGTTTCCTTCTTACTGGAAGATTTCATGTAAGATGTAGCCTTCCAGGCAGCAGTTACTATTTGATTAACCCTGCACAGATCCTTTTTTCTCTTAGCCATTGGCTAGCAGTTTGCTAGTACAGTAAAGGGCATCGCTTGTCTGTCTATTTATCTAGTAGTTAAGTAGCTAGGGAGGCAAAGTAACCTTACACTGTAATTTACCACTGAGCTGTGCAGCATCCTTTCTGGGTTTACCTTGTTAAGCCTGTAAGTGGCAACAAAGAGATAAGTAGCCACCATCAAGCATTTCTGGTGTGGGCTAAATTTGACCTGCACCTTGACAATGATTTTGATTATTCCTGCTTTCTATGCTGCATAGATTTACTCCCCTACCAGAGTCTCAAAGTTCCTTAATTTAAAAAATTTATTGATTTTTTTAAAAAAGTCTTCTACATGTTAAATGTTAACCTCATTATGACATGCAGTGATGATTTCTGAATTTTCATTAGGCGCAATTCATTGTTGAAGCATGGGAGCAGTTGGTTACTGTTGTAGCTAATTCTTAAGTAAATAAACTAGAGTCCTTTGAAAAAATTAGCCAGAACAGTTTTAAAAAATTCACAGCAGTGCTGATGTACATCAGCTCTGGTTTGGCAGACTCTGACCCAGGGCTGTGCAGTGTTTTATTACCCTCAGCTACATAAGGACACATCCTTATAGCACTGCTTTTGTAGCAGAATTTTTATAACTCTACAAAATGATTAGACTGACATAGAGCAATTCTCTAAATTCATAGGTATTAAAATATTCTGGCAGCTGTCTCCTTTTTGCCTTTAAGTTGAGACATCATGATGAGATAAGACTGCACCAGGCCTGATCAGTACATGAATGAAGTTAGGCATGGGATTCTCAGGTTATTGACAAGAGTCTTTGTCACTATAAATGGGAGAAATCTTGGAGGAGGGATTCTCATTATAGCAATTCCAATTCAATTCCAGTAATATTTTTGGCTTTTTGTTTTGTTTTCTGAAACCTCTTCAAAATGCATTCCATGTAATCATATAAGAAGGAAAAATGTCTTTGAATTCTAATTAAAACAACTTAGCTTGGGTTCAAAAACATATGTTATCTTTATCTGGGAGTTTGACATATTGATTAGAGTTTAGAGCGTGTTTAGAAGAACCAGGAGAGAAGAAACCTGCTGACATATTGGTATTGAGGTACAGTGGCAAGGGAGACAGGCTCTTTTGTTCTCAGAATAGGCTTCTAGGGATCCCTGAACTCTGGGTCATAGTCCTTGAGGGGAAACAGAATCTGGGAAGGTCTCAGATTATATGATCTCAGCAACTCCGACCTCTCTTCTCCAAAATGCTCCCTACCTACTTCTAAGTGTCTCAGATTCTTTTAACCGGGAACAGTTTACAACTGAAAGATTGACCCTTTGCTGAAAAATATATGAGAGTTTAAATGGCACATGATTATTGGTACAACATTTTGGAAAACTGTTAAGCGGTATCTGTTAAGACTGATCATACTTATAACCTATGACCCAATAATTCCAGTGATAGATATATACCCTAGAAATAGAATTGTAAACATTTGTATACCAAAAAATGCATACAAAAGCATTCAGAATGGCACTATTCGTAATAGACCCAAACTAGAACAGTCCAAAAGCTTGACAGTAGAATGAGTAAGTAAATTATGGTATTTTTATACAATAGGATACTATGTACAGCCATGAAAATGAACAAACTATTGCCACATGCAACAAAAGTGAGTCTTAGGAATATAACGTTGAATAAATGAAGCTAGACACAAAGATTATGTATTATATCATTTATAGTAACTTTAAAAATAAGCAAAGCTAATATATGGTGATATGAATAAAAGTAATGGTTGTGGCATTTGGGGCATGGGTGTGTCTGGGAGGAGGCATGAGGAGGGAGTCTTCTGAGGTGCTGGCAGTGGTTCTCTATATAGACATATAGTTGTTACACAGATGTGTTCATTTTGTGAAATTCCTCATGTATCATAGGTATGTTTATGATATATACTTTTTTCTATAAGTTATTATACTTTTTAAATTAAAAAATTTAAGACAAATAGTGGCTGAGATAAAAATTGAAACTGATTCACTCTAAAGTCTAATGGCCAGTCTGTCCTTAAACTGAAATGATAGGTCTCACAGCCTTTCTGGTTTCATAAGGGAAGCTCGTGAAAGAAGGTTATCACACTAGTAGTTTTCCAGACAGTTGGGGAAAAGGATAGTGAAGAGGAAGGGAACCAACTTCCCCTCCACCCCCAGTATCAAAATATTGCTTAGAGCAAGCCTTATATATTAGATAAGAATAATCAGAATTGTCTTCTGGGGTATTTTTGTCATGGGCAGCTGTAAATATATACAACTTCTTGTACGTTAGAAGTTAACTTTTAACATAAACATCCTTAGTGTTAAAATTTTTGTTCCCAGAGGGTCATGAAATGAGGTGTCACTGTAATAGAGAAAGAATGGCGGTGAATGTGATTCAGTAGATGGCAGTGTTCCCTTTGAAGTTTTTAGTTAAAGTATGAGTACATGATGGGGGGGTAACTCTTAGCAACTTTTTTCGATAGGACTGATAAAGGGTCACATGCTGGGACAAGCAGACCAAAAAGAACATTTTAATATTTTTTCCCTCATTTATTGTTTCATGTGTTACTATATTGAATGAACCAACAAGATATAAGGTCCACAAATCTAGAGGACATATTTTCCCACATAAAACCCAGAATGATAGCCTACAAGAGGAAGTTTGTTTAATGTAGTAGTGCTTTTAGTGGATGTTAATGGATAGAATATTCAGGAAGGATTTGGGCATATCTTTTTTTTTTTTCTTTTCTGTTTTGTATGTGGGAATATGTAAATGTCAAGAGTGAGAGAATAACAAACTGCTTTGGACAAAGATGTCGGTAAAATTTATTAATGAGGAAATTGGGTTGCACTTGAGCACAAATTAAAAGAAAAATTAAAGTGATTTTTTTTGGTAATTTTAATACAAATCAAATGTTATTTGAAGAGTCTTTCTCTTTTTTCATATTGAGATTTCTGTAGGAAATATGAAAGAAGAGAGAGACTATTCAAATAGTCTCTTAACAAATTTGTTTGTATCAAATCAAACAGACCATTTAAAGAAAACATTGGGGTTTAAGAAACCTTGTGGTTTCTTTATGGGGTTTTCCTTGTAAGGAATTTGACATGGATTGGAGTACTACACCAGAGAAGTAAAAAGTTATCAACCAAAGAACAAAACATCCCTGTTGGGTGGTCTTCATGTTGGAGTCAGAAGAATCATTCAAGTCCTGACTTTGCTCGGTACTAGCTATTGACCTTGGGTGAATCACTTAACCTACCTCATTTTTCTTTTTCTCATCTGTGAAACATAGGTGATAAATACCTGCTTTGCTTTCCATGGAGGTTGTTAAGTGGATCAAGTAGGAGCATTATCTTCAAGGGTCCTGTGTTAATGTTAATGGATTCGACACAAGGACTCTGTTATTTTTATACTGTCCAATTAACTTTTTGTTTCCTCAGGTTTTCTGTCTATCATCATCAGATACCTGCTGAGAAATGTTGATAAACAATAGCTTCAACAGCCATAATTATATGAGTACCTACTAATAGGTACTGTGCTAAGTGCTTTAAGTGCATAGTTTCCACACTTAAAGCTCTTAGCACACACAGCTGTGCTAGAGTAAGTTGGACCCGTGACCTCGTAGTTTGCGAAGGTCTGGGCTAACCCAAGAGCTACAACTGAAATCCTCTGACTCCACAGCTGTTTCCTGTATTACGTTAGGCTTTGCCTGCCGTGATACATTTCATTTTTTACTTTTCCATAGCTAGTGTTGTCAAAGCCAGAGCCATACATAGTATTTTTATGTATTGGACAGTTCAAAAAAAGACATTGGGCCTTAAAAGAAATTTTATTATGTTTCACTTTGGAATTATTAACAGAATCCTAATGCATGTGGTTATTTCGCTGGGAGTGGGAAGAGTTTGTGCTCTTGACCTGACCCTGTTTTTAATTTTTAGCCAAAGCACCTGCTGTTATTTCTTGATGGTTCAAACTCATGGAGAGGAGTAGTAACATTAACACAATCTAAAGAGTGTTAATATTGGTTTGAGGATTTATTGATTTTTTCTTTATAGATGCTCTTCCCAATTATATTTTAATATTACAACTAGTTTATCTTTTCTGTTGAGTGAGTGTATATGTGTGTGTTGGGAGTTTCCCATTCTAATTGTAATTATCACTGCATGGAGATGACATTTTCTGGAGAATACATTTAAAATTGGTAACTAAATATATACTAATAACTAAATATATTTTTGCTGTTCGTGTCAGATGTAAATAAATATATATGAAAAGTTTCATTTATTAATATGTTTCAGTATTTCAAAAAGATTAATGAAAAATGACTTTCCAAAACCTTCTCTTGTAAAAATATAAAAGTTACTTATTCATGTTTTGGCCACCTAATTCAGTTTGTAGATTGTCACTTTCTGTTTTATAAATTAATCTCAAATTGTGCAAGTTGTAGATATTCATAGGAAAAGTGTGAGAGTTTCCATATATCCCAAACCCAGTTTATCCTGTTACTGTTATCATGGTGCGTTTGTTACAGCTAGTGAACTTTTCTTTTTCACTTTTTCCCATACTTTATTCAGATTTCTGTAGTTTTCCTGTATTGTCTTTTCTGTTCTAGAGTCCCTTCTGGGGTGCCATAATTACATTTAGCAGTCCTGTCTGCTCATGGGCTCCTCTTGGCTGTGATAGTTTCTCAGACCTTTTTTGGTTGTTGATGACCTTGACAGTTTTCAGGAATACTGGTTAGGTACACTGTAGAGTGTCCGTCAACTGGAATTTGTTTTTCTCATGATTACGGTTTGCCTTTCACTTCATACACTAGGCTGTATGGGGAGGTTGCTCTTAATTATAGTGAACTATATGAGGAAAGCAGGTTAGGATTTGAAAATACTATTTTCCAGAAGAAGCAGAGACTTCCAGAGACTGTTCCCTGAAACAGTCTCTTTGCTAATTGCACCTATTGGGGCAGTTAGCATGGGTTTTAATGCTACTCTTAAGAGCTTTATTTAATCTGTATTGGCCTTTTAATTAGTAATGGGCAATTTGGGGTGAATTGTTAATTGATTAGAATTGTGGAAATTACATGCAAAGCTGTTTTGTCTCTGCGGCTTAGAACATTTTAAGATTAAAACAGGGTCTGTTTTAGTTACTAATCTAAAATGAATGCTTGAAAAGTATTATTTTAGTGATTTTGGTTTGTATTCCAGTCTGGTGTTGGTTTTAACTCTGCTAAGAATGATTGTCTTTTAACTCACTGAGGTCCTCAGTTCTACTCCATTAAGGGCCACTTTTCTGCCAATCAAAAAGCAGCATCCCTGAGATTGATTTTTGTTACAGTGGATAGTAATGGCTGCCTAGTGACAACATTTCAAACTCTTTTATGTAAACAGAAAGCAATCAAATAAGTACTAATCCAAGGATTATGTGGACCCAAATCCCGTGGCCAAGAGAAGATTCTCTGCAGTGTATGTCCCTGGCTCTCTGCCTTCTGGTAGCAGGCAGCCCCTCTTCTTCCTGGAAAGCTTGCTTGCTGCTTGCGCTGCCTGTTAAATTGCAGTATGCTAAGACCACAACACTCCTGCAGCTCCTGAATGGAATTCAAAAAGACACTTACATTTCCATAAATAAATTAGGAATTCGGTGGTTTCTTCGGGCTAATCAGGGCAGGCTGATAAACCTTGCTTGCTGTTTAATAAATGAATTGTGACTGATTACCTATTAATATGGACGCCTCAGGAATTCACCCAGGGGGAAGCAGAGCAGTGAAATAGAGAGGGGCATGGCCCCTTGGGAAATCAGGGCTTCATGTTTGCAGCTTAAATATCTCTGTGAAGTATCAATAAGGAGGTAATTGAATTTTGAACACAAACATGAGCGCCGGATGGATGAAAGGGGGAGGGGGATCTGATCATCTCTTTTCTGCCCCCTCATTCTCCCCTCCCCTTTTCCTTAGAGACCACTCTAGTAAAGATAGATGCTAAATCCATTAAATAAAGATTAGACTCTGTCGTAGTAGAAAATGGCAGCTTAGCTAGATCCCTGGGCAAATTGGGGCCTTTTGCAATACAGAAAATTAAAATATACATTTTTAACAAGTGTGCTATCTTCCTAGCAATAATGCCAGGCTAGCTTGTGGGGTTTTCTCCTCCTTCAGATTGGCTTTTGTTTGGGCAGATCACTTTCTCTTGTATTAATGCCAATCTTTTCTGTATTCCTGGAGCAGAAGGGACTGGGTTTATTTATTTATTTTTAAAGCTTCTGTTGTGGCCTTTCCTCAAGCATCCTGCTTGCTTGTAATCAGAGGAGTGGGAAGGAGATTAGTGTCCCATGAATTGACGGTAGATAAATGTTCCCTCCCCTTAACTGGTGGGTCCAGAAGAGCCCAAGTGCTTGTATTTCAGGGATGATTGGAGGCTGTACAGGCAAGCAAGAGAAGGGCTTACAGACTGAAATAAAAATTGATGTTTTAGATGTGATTTTACTTGGCTTTATTTCCTCTAGATAAGGTTATTGATTTGCTTTGTCCTCCCATTTTAAAGTCATATTAATGTAGAAAAAGAAGAATTGGTATCATTTGGTTACAGATTATAATACCCGTTTTTGAGTAATAGCAATAACAACAACAAAACTCAACAAGCATTAAGCCATAAATACTGGTATTTCTTTATGTGAATACCCAGGATTGTCTTTTTGGACTAACCCTTGTTTATGTTTCAACCTACAGTTCTGATAACCCTTTCCTAAGGCTTCAGTCAATCGACAAGTATTAACTGAGCATCTGTTAGGTGTGTGGCTTTGTTAGTTGCTATTAGTCAATGGTGAAAAAGTCTACTGTCTGCTACCACAGATACTTCTTTTAAAATAAAGCTAGTTATGTCATACTCTCCTTCTTATTAAAATTCTTTGGTTCCTTGGGTCCTACAGGATAGAATTCAGATTCCTCAGGCCTTCACTAAAGGATGTTGCTAATAACTTTGACCTAGTCCTTTCTCTCCAGTTTTATCTGGAAAAAACTTATCTTTCAAGGCCATTTCACATCCCACCCTCCCCTTCTAATGTCTTCCTTTTCACCCAGGCAGAGTTACATTTTTGTTATCACTCACTGTGATTCTATATATGTGACTATATGTGTGTCTCTGAGGATTTTCTGTGGAAGAAAAAAAAATGTGTAATTTATTAGTCTCAGTGATTAAGGATTTGTGGTGGTTTTGCAAATTCTTTGTTGTAACTTTAAAGGTATCTTAAGATCCCTGTGATTGGAAGGTGATATAAGAAAAGGAATGTGTGACTGACCTATGAATGGCCGGGTCACTTCCCTGCATAGCAGAAATGGGCACATTGCAAATCAACTATACTTTAATAAAAATAAATAAATTAGAGGTATTTCAATAATCAAATTTTAAATGACTTGTTCTTATGACACTTCACTTCATAATTTAACTTAGTTTTGCAGCAGGCTTTAAAGTTTAGAAGGAAGGAAAATGTCTATTCACTGATCCTATCGTTACTGGTAACTTATCTCTGGAGAGCAGAAATTAAACTTACATAACCTGATGGCCGCAATTTACAAACAGCACTTAATGATTTTAACTTCTTTTCTTCAAAGTCCAGTAGCACAAAATTTCATAATTTTTAGTCCTTCAGAAGTTGGAAGTTACCTTGATGTACCCAGACAGTTAGTTTTCCTCCCAGTTTCTTCACCTTTGCTTCCTGCCATGTTGCTGGGCCCCAGAGCTCCTTCCAACCTTCCTGACAACATAGGTCTTCTGGGGCAGCGGAAGTGAGCACTTAAAGACTCTGCATTCTCAGTGGTTAGATCTCAACTAGAGTAAGTTTTAAGCCTTATTTAACATTAACAGATTAATGCAAATAAAATGTGTTTTCTTTTTGTACTAGTAATTTTCAGTGTAGATTATATATTTTCTTTTAATTATAAGAAAGATTTGGAGTTCCCTTCGTGGCGTAGTGGAAAGAATCCAACTAGGAACTATGGGGTTACAGGTTCAATCCCTGGCCTCGCTCAGTGGGTTAAGGATCCTGCGTTGCTATAGCTGCGATTCTGCCCTAAGCCTGGGAAACTCCATATGCCACAGGTGTGGCCCTAAAAAAGGAAGAAAGATTTAATACTGGAAATTCCAAAGTGAAACAGTCTCACGTAAATTATCCTTAAAATTTTTTAATAACATAAAGAATATTATTGACTTTATCCCTTTAAGAGAAGATACTTGGTAACTCCCTTTCCTAAAGCTTTTTGGTGATCTTAGCATAACCTTCACTTAATGAATTGTCTCTTTCCTGTCTTTGTATGTATAGTCAACCCTCCACATCATTTGTAGAGCATGGAACCAACCATGGATTGAAAATGTTATTTTTTTTTTTTAATTCCAGAAAGTTCCAAAAAGTAAAACTTGAATTTGCTACAACTACTTATATAGTATTTATGTTGTAGTCACAACTATTTGCATAGCATTTACATTGCATTAGGCATTATGTCTAGAGATGATTTAAAGCATGCAAGAGGACATGCATAGGTTATATGCAAATACTAACACCATTTTATATAAAAGACTTGAGCATCCGTGGATTTTGATGTCTGAAGGGAGTCCTGGAGCCAGTCGCCCATTGATACTGAGTGATGACTATACGTAACACAGTACCCCTGGAATTACCTGTACTGTAATGTTGCTACTTAGGCAGTTATTGATTTAAGCTTCTGTATGTGTGTGGTTAATGCTCAAGTGTTTATCTTGTTCAGGAAGATAATGTAGCTGTGGTTCTTAACCTGAGTCCTTGACTTTTCTGAAATTATTAACAAAATTATGTGTATGTACATATACATGTATATATTTTCTGCTGAGACTATCTATGGCTTTCATTGGGTTTTTTATCTTTTTTGTTTTTTTTTTAGGGCCGCCCCCACGCAGTGTATGGAGGTTCCCAGGCTAGGGGTCGAATGGGAGCTGTAGCCACTGGCCACCACCATAGCCACAGCAATGCGGGGATCCAAGCCATGTCTGTGACTTACACCACAGCTAACAGCAACGCTGGATCCTTAACCCACTGAGCAAGGCCAGGGATCGAACCTACGTCCTCACTGATGCTAGTCAGATTCGTTTCCTCTGCGCCACGGTGCTCATTCCTCATTGGGTTTTTTAAAAGCTCTCTGTTATGGGTTGAATTATGTCCCCCTAAAAAAGATAACGTCAGAGTCCCAACCTTTAGTACCTAAGAATGTGAACTTATTTGGAAAATTGGGTTTTTACAGAGGTAATCTGGTTAAAATGAGGTAGCTAGGGTGGGTCCTAATTCAGTATGACTGGTGGGCCTTTAAAAGTGGGAAATTTAGTAGGAGTTCCCATTGTGGCTCAGCACTAGTGCTGCCTTAAAGAAAACAAAACAAAAAAGTGGGGCGGGGGAGAGATTTAAACACAAGAGTCAGACATACATAGTGGGAAGCTGATGTGCCTTGACAGAGGGAGATGAGAGCTGTCTGAAAGCTAAGGAGAAAGGCCTGGAGCAGATCCTTCCCTCACAACCCTCAGAAGGAAGCAACCCTGCTTGCTGATGCCTTGCTCTTGGACTTTACAATAGTTTCTGATGTTTAAGCCACTCAGTTTGTGGTAGTTTATTACCACAGACCCAGCAAACTAATACACTATCAGTCAGGAGCCTTTTGTCTGCAAATTACAGAAAGCCCAGCTAAGATGGCTTAAAGGATAAGGATGTTCCATATAACAAGTCCAGAGGTACTTCAGTTTTAGGGTTGGTTAATTCAGTGACTTGACTTTATCATCAGAGACCATTGTTAGTTCCATCTTTCTGCTGTGCCACCTTCAGTGTGTTGGATTCCCTCTCAGTTTGGCTTCCATCATGTTTATAAGATGGCTACTGCAGTTTTTGACCTCATATACTGACAACAGTATCCTAAGATATAAGAGGAAATTATTTCCCCCTCCATGCATCATCTTACCAGTGAGAAAACCCACAGAAGCTCTGAAGCAGATTTCCCCTCACATGCCATTGAATGGATTGGTCACATTCCTATGCCTCAACCAATCCCTGTCAAGAGAAATGAGGCCACATGATTGGTTTAGATGAAATCACAATGGTTCACCCTCTGGATCTGGGAAGGAGCCCAGTCTCCCCTAAGTGCATGACCTGAATAAAACCAATGTTTTTTTAGCAAAGATGGAGGGCATGACTGTGGGTAGACAGTTAGCTATGCCTGTCACTCTCTGACCCCCAAAAGGTTAAGAACCATTGGTTTTAAGACAGGCAGTGTTACTGAAGTGAGATACATAATCAGGGTTAAACTCTGTTCAGATATCAGAGTGGTGAGCCATGTTTAAGAATTTCTAAGTTAGGAGTTCCCATTATAGCTCAGCGGAAAACGAATCTGACTAGCATCCATGAGGACACAGGTACGATTCCTGGCCTCGCTCAGTGGGTTAAGGATGTGAGCTGTGAGCTGCGGTGTAGGTCAAAGACATGGCTCGGATCTGAGCTGTGGCTATGGTGTAGGCCAGTGGTTACAGCTCCGACCCCTAGCCTGGGAACCTCCATGCGCCGAGGGTGCAGACCTAAAAAGACCAAAAAAAAAAAAAAAAAGAATTTCTAAGTTAATAGATAACTGAAAGGTTTGGCTTTTGCTTTTGTTTTTTGCTTAGTCATTCATTGTAATTACTGTTTGCCTACTATGTGGATATGTGGATATACTCTGCTGAGCACAGGGTTATAGAGAAGAACATTTTTGTCCTTGAGATTACAGTTTATTAGCACTGGAGAAGGGCACTTTCCTCAGACAGGGTCTGAGAAAGTAATCCTCAATAGTCTCTAGGCACGGGCAGTGAGTCCAGTTGGTGATGGGTAGGGGTGTGGTGATTGCTGCACAGGGTGAGTAAGAAATAGCCTAGACATAAGCTGCAGTAAATGCAAAGGCCCGTGACTGGTGGACCACTAGAAGCAGTGAGACTAGTTTTAGAAAATGCAGTGATACAGGAGTTATGAAAGATTCTCACTTTCTAATTTGAGCAGTTTTTAATTGGTTTTATTAACCAGAGTATAGAATGTAGGAAAATGCTTGGGGCTTGAAGACACTCACTTTCAACTTGTATCTTGTTTGGCTTTGGAACATTCTAAGACATCACTTTAACTTAGCTAAATGTGGGTTTAATAAACAATTCAGGCATACACACACACACACACACACACACACACACACACTCACACACTCTTTCAGCTGCTCATAGATATGGTCAATCATATGTTTAATATTAACATTCACAGCTAACATGTCCTGATATGTGCCTGACACTGTACCCAGATCCTAATCCACATCTTGATACCACTGCTGTGGGAGTAGCTACTTTTATTATTCTCATTGTACAAATGAAGAAAGAGGGCATCATATGCCCAAGATATTGCATGACAGAGCCAGGATTGGAACTCAGGCCTGTGTGATTCCAAAGCCTCTGATCCTAATCTTGCTTGCTGAGCATGGCTTAAGTTCCCTGACATGGCAGCTAGGGAAGGCTTTTGGTCCTGGCGCTGGCTCTCCTGAAGCTTAGCACCAACTCATTCCTTTAAGAACGAGCCCACATAGAGACTGGAGCAAACTCCAGGCTCAGCCGAAATGTCAGTTCCTCTGGAAGGCCATGCCTGACCTTAGACTAGGTTATTCCTACCTTCACTCCCATGCCCATGGTATATGCTCTGCCAGCACCATCTACTTCGTTCCTGCCCTCACTCAGTACTGCAATTACTTGTTAGAATGTACGCTTTCTTCTCCACTGGGTCCCCAGTGGCGGATACACATATAAGTTCTAGGAAGGTGCAGAAGAGGGAAGTTCCCATCTTGGCTCAGAGGTAACGAACCCGATTAGTATCCATGAGGATGCTCGTTCGATCCCTGGCCTTGCTTAGTGGGTTAAGGATCTGGCGTTGCCGTGAGCAGTGGTGTAGGTTGCAGGGTACAGTCTGGTTCAGATCCCAAGTTGCTGTGGCTGTGGTATAGGCCAGCAGCTAGAATTCCATTTTGACTCCTAGCCTGGAAACTTCCATATGCTGTGGGTGCGGCCCTAAAAAGACAAAAAATAAAAAATAAAAAAATAAAAAAAGGGAAATAGATCAGACAACTTCTGGGTTTAGGCAATCTCTTTACCAAGAGATAAGAAACATCTTTATAAAAAATTCAATTTGGCTGTTGATGTTACTGCTGCTTTTACTTACTCTGTTTTGTCTGTGCCTCTATGTATTTATAAATGTATAAATCCACACAAAAAGGAAATTCTGGCATTAACTCAACTGCTGTATGATGTAGCTGAGCAAAGGATTATTCATAGATCCAAACACTCTTCTCTCTGGGTTTGTAATCTCTAGGCTGAAAAGAATTAGATCCCTGAGATGGCTGCTGTTCATAGTTAGCTCAAATAAAAACCTTTATTTCTTCCCTGTCAATGTTATGTAATCCTATGCATATGGAGGTCTTGAACTCTTTTTTTCTCTTTTTGGCTGTACCTGTGGCATGTGGAAGTTTCCAGGCAAAGGATTGAACCTGCGCCACAGCAGCGACCGGTGTCACAGTAGTAACAATGCTGAGTCCTTAACCAGCTGAGCCAGAGAGGAACTCCAAAGTGGAACTGCTATTTTTTTCCCCTTTTGGAGGTCTTGAGATCACTAGCTGAAATTTACTTTTTATATTAATTATTCATAGTAAAAAGGAAGTTTACCTTTGGTGTATCTTTCTCACATTTCTAAGTCTTTTATACTTTAGACCACATTGGTTTTCACAAATCCCTACTAGTTAATGTATACTAAACATTAATTAACTTACTCTTTACTTTCCTAAGCACTAATGGAAATGCTGGATTATAACCAATCTAATACTCTCTGGACATTCCACCAGACACTTTCCTCAATGTGATTTAAGGCAGTTTATAATCACTCCTTGCGGTCTTGAGGCCAGTTTTCAATTCATGAGACTCATATATCCTGGCTAGTTTTAATTAATTTTGCAAGGAAGATGCCAGGAGAAGCAGTATTAAATGGTTTCTTATAATCAGGTTCTTTCATCTATTGGGTTCTTGTCAGCTACTAATCTTGTAATTTTATCACAGCAAAATCCAAAAGTTTCTTTACAGTGGTGTGGTCTTCTCTCTTGTTCTTCAGGGCTTAGTACTCATGGTTTGGGTTACCTTATATTTATGGTTGTCTTATTCAGAGTTGATGTTGGAGAATTTTTCTAGATTTATAACAGTAATTGCTAGAAATCATTTTTTAGCATTAAGATTTGAGAATTTGCTTTACTTGGTATCACATGTATTCTACTTATTTTGTCTTTTTGGATGATTATATTAGCCAGTATCCAGTAGGGGGTAATTTGAATAGGGAACTTTGAAAATAAAGAACTGTTAGGGAATTCCCTTTGTGGCTCAGCAGTAATGAACCCAATTAATATCAATGAGGATGCAGGCCCCGCTCAGTGGATTAAGGATCTGGCGTTGCCATGAGCTGTGGTATGGGTTGCAGACACAGTTCAGATCTGTGCCTGTGGCTATGGCCGGCAGCTGTAGCTCCAATTTGACCTCCAGCCTGGGAACTTCCTTATGCCGCAGGTATAGCCCTAAAAAGAAAAAGAAAGGGAGGGAGGGAGAGGGAAGGCAGGCAGGCAGACAGGCAGGAAGGAAGGAGGGAACTGTTAACCAGGTAAAAGATGGTTAACTTCTCACGGGGTAAAAGAAGATTCTAAGGTGTGCAGAGGTATCAACTATAGGAAGCTTCTCCTCCCGCCACCCCTGGGGCAGAACGAGAGTGAACGCAGAGGAACTTAGAAACTTAGAGAAGATCTTCACAAGGCAGAGATTCAGACCTCTGAAGAAGACATGCCACCCAATACCAGAGGGTACCCTGCCGGTGAACTACAGGAGCAGCCGCCCGTGCGGTGGTGAAGAGTCTTAGCCAGAGGAGGGGGACATGGGAGGGGGAGGTGCTAAACTGAAGGCAGCCTTTGCAGGTGAACATTGCTGGGACCCCCACATGCCAGCCTGCTTGTCATTGCACAGAAAAGCCACACTTGTAAGAAGGAAGAAAAGTTCCTTCTTCTTGCCTTAGCCTTGCAGTCTTCCATGATTGCTTCCCTTTTTTGGCAAGCTTAACATCAAACCACCTGACAGAGGAAAAACAGCCTGCTGCAGGGTCCAGTGCCAGTATCACAAAGCAGAGCAGAGAAGGAGAGTTAGGACCTGAGAGGCAATAAATGAATAACTGGCCCAGGTAGTAAAAGCTTTGTGGAAAGTTAAATCTTACTTGTGGAAAGTGAATAATTTCACTTCTCTTCATGAATAGTTTTTGTTTTGTTAATAGATGTTTATTTCTCTCAAAGCAGGGTATACCTGTCACTTTCACACTTGGCTGGGTAGCATTTACCACCCAAACAGTGCCACCTGAGCCAATGATTGACTGTAAATGTCCCTCAAAATCCTTTTGGCTACCTTTCACAAAGGTGTTTAATAAATATTATTCAATCAATAGGTTTTAATAAATTTTAAAAATTAAAAAAAGTAATTGAAAAGACAAGACATGAATGTGATTAGAAGATGGCTTTCCCATCCTCTTAACTGTGTTGAATTCTCCTAATTTTCTTTGCAAATAATTCTCTCTTCTAATCATTTCATATTTTTTGAACTGTTAGTATTCTCTCCCAATTATTTTTAGCCGCATTATTCCTGACTTCCTTTAGCTCCCGGTTGTTACTGATGCTTGTCTTCCCAACTAAAGTGTAAGACCCTGGCTGTCTTGGACCATACTTTATGTTACTTTTGTATGTTACAGAACAGTATTGTCCAAATACTTGTTGAATAGATGGAATCTCTTATATTTACAGAATTAGAAATGGAAATATAGCTTTCAAAGCAATCAGAAAATAGATAGGTACTTACCCATTTTTTTCTCCATTGCTACTTTTTCAGAAGCTACCCACTGTCTCTTGCTCTTTAGAAAGACTATAACATTAGGAATGTAAAGACAAAACCAAAGTAAGAGTGGGGAGTGTAGCAAAACAGTTGGAATCATGGAAAAGCTGGAAGTATCAAAATAAATTTGGGAAGAGAGTGCTTCCAGGTTAATGATGATTTTAATGCAACCAGTTGCTTCCCTTCCCTTCCCAGACCCTACTGAAACAAACAAACAAGAAATGTATGTATAAAAGCCCTCAAGGAAAAACAGGAAAGAGGTCAACAGCAGCAAAATTTTGGAAGCTCATAGGCATGTGGACCTAGGAGATCTAAGAAAAACAACCCTAAATTGAGGAAAGCCAAGAACCAACCCAGTCCGTACCTCATAATACTCCAAGAGGCTGGAGGCTGGTACCAGGTGGAAGGGGGAGATATTTTAAATAAGGAAGGTAATTAAAGTCTGTTTAAGAAGGAGATGCTTAGAACACCTACTTTATTCTATCCCACAAAGACTGGAGCTTTATTCTCTAGAGAGGGTAAAACAAAGTGGTTTCTCAACTGGAAGCAGCTGAGGATGGAGTTTCTGTATAGCAAATGTAGTGAATTATGCCCACTGTATGTTGAGACCACCCCTCCTTCCACAGCCAGGGCTGCATTGTACAGTCAGAAGGTTGGAAGAAGCTTCTCTGGGGAGTCTGACCAGCCCAAGAAGAATAAAGGCACTGACATTGGAAGTTCTACAACTAAACACCCTGGTCACGCTGAAGTGAAACACACAGTTGACACACTCAACTCCTACACTCAGGCTCTTCAAACAGTGTTTCAGTCTTTTGTTTCTTACATATAAAAAAAAAAAAAAACAATGAAATTTTATCAATATTTGAAAAAAACCCTAACATAAAAGACAAAGGCCAAAGGCAACAAATGGAAAAAATCAACTCAGAGAAAACCAACTATGCAAATCTATCTCATTAATATCCTCAGAGAGATATTGCACACATAAATGAGAAGAGGTGCTATTACAAAGGACTACTTGGAGGAGAACAGGAAAGAGCTCATGGAAATTTAAAATATGGTAGAAATGACAAACAAAAAATTTTCAGAGTTGAAGTTAAGGAAATCCAAAAAGTAGACCAAAAAGACATGGACAAAAGAGAACCAATCTTTGAGAGCCAAAAGTCTGAATAGTAGAAATTCTAGAAAGAGAGAAAAAGGGAAACAGAAATCATTGATGAAATACTTCAAAAAAAAAAAAAAACTTCCCCAAATTGAAGGACGTATATTTCCAGGTCTGAAAGGTCCTGACAGGTACCACCAAGTTAGGTGAAAAGAGACCTAATCCAAGGCATATCATTTCATGATTTCAGGACTCAGGAGAAAGAGAAGATCCTAGAAGGTTCTAGAGAACACAGACAAAAAGGTTTCACATAAAGAATGGGAATTGGAATGGAGACCATCACAGCAATATTTTCGAAATTCTGAGGGAAAATTATTTTCAACTTAGAATGCCAAATCAAGTGAAATGAAATACACTTTTAGACATGGAAGATCTTGAAAAAACTGACCTCCCATAAAACTCTTATACACTATTGGAAGTTATGCACCACCCAAATGAAGGAAGATGACATGGGATACAGAAAACAGGGAGAAAGAGAAAGCCAGGGTGATTGCTGGGTGCAAAGCACAAAGGACAGACCATCTGAAGACTCCTTCAGGAAGATGGAGTTGATGAATTATATGAGACATCTCAATATCTTAAGACTCAGGCAACAGGCAGACAGAGTCTGTGGCTGAGCTAGAAATAAATACATAGAAAACTAAGCAACCTAAAAGACTCAGGGAAAACAGAAAAAATCAAGAAAGGACAGGTAATCATAGTTTTATTACATGGGTTAGCTGTAAATAGCACTTATATAATCATAATAATGTAGAAAGAGAACATTGATCTAGGTAAAGTTACAATATATAACTTTGAGAAGATAGGAGATGGTATGCTTGCACCTGTATTGTGAGGAATTATGGTGGAGGAATGGGAAAAGGAGCTAAATCATCACTTTCTGTACTGGGGGAAGTCAGTAGATGCCTCAAATTGAAAAATCGAGAAATAGTAATACAAGCATATTATTTAGTCATTTAGAGACATACAGCTAATGTAAAACAGTTAACCTAAACAGGGTGAAAATGATTGCCACTGAGGAGTTACAGGTGAGCTGCAGTTTTTCCTAATAAACCTTATAGAATTATTTGATTTTTGAAACACATATAACTTTAATTAAAAAAAGAAAATTTTAATTGTTAAAAAAAATAGATGAAATAGAAGTTCCTGTGGCTTAGCTGGTTTCAAACCTGAATACTATCCATGAGGATGCGGGTTTGATCTCCGGCTTCACTCAGTGGGTTAAGGATCCAGGGTTGCTGTGAGGCAACTCAGATCTGGAGTTGCTGTGGTGTAGGCTGGCAGCTGCAACTCCGATTTGCCCCCCTAGCCTGTGAACTCCCATGTGCCTCACCTGCAGCCCTAAAAAAGCAAAAAAAAAAAAAAGTGAAATAGGTAGTAGAAAAGACAGTGATTGGATAGTTGTAACATTGTTATTTAGAGAGACAAAGCTAAATAATATTTAATGGGAAAATAAATGGAAACCCAAACAGAAAATGTATATGAATAGGCCAAAAATAAAAGATATATGCCTCTCTTTTTTGATAAAAGGGAAGCTAACTACTTTGAATGAAAATGTGATTGTTTACATATTTTCAATTTTTGTGTTATAAAATCTGAATGCCCAAACTTGGTATATTCCAAAATAATTCACAGTTTGGGAAGGAAAGCAACTATATTTCCACCCCATGATGAGAAATAGAACCCCAAACTTAAGCCCTTAGCAATATGTTGACATGATTTGGTTAAGGAATTTTACTCATTTCCATCTTTCCTCCCTTGATGTAAGTGGTTCTTTTCTGAGTATTTAGTTGGAGTACAGTTCAATTGGAAAAAAATTTTAGTTTTATGCTAATTTCCACTATTAGAATCTTCTAAATATTGACCTCTGGCAACTGGTATGTTTTGGTGGATGGAATTTTACTTTTTAACATGTTGTTGAACTGCACATTTAACACTAGGTCTGGGTGATCTCTCTAGGGAGAATGGAATTGATGGATCCTTTTTCTGCTAATCCCCAGTGACCAGTCGGGAGAGCAGGTGTTGCTGGGATGGCTCATGCATTCAGGAGTCATAGTGCAAATCTGATCAAGGGCGTATATTCCCAAAACCACTCAGGCTGGTATCTCTCATGGGGAAGAAGCCAGCATTGGCTTCCTATGCTTTAAAAAAAAAAAAAAAAAAAAGAAAGAGAGAAAAAGAAAAACTAATTATCAACCTACAGCAAATGTCATTCAACTCAAATCCCTAAAGGATAGAGGCGTAGGTGACAAATGTTCCTGGAGAGAGGGTTGAGCTGTCACTTGTCTTTTTAATGGATCATCCCTGTTTGACTGTAGAATCAGATGCTATTTCTCCTTATTGTGTTTCATTTGAAGAAATACAGAATATCTGCAAACCCAAAAGAATCACGCCATTTCTATAAACCCCTCGAGTTTGGACAGAATCCTAGTGCCAAGAAAGACGACAAGGGGTTAGTTTTACTGCTCTTAAAGTATTCAGGAGGCTGTCTGTTGACTTAGTTGTCCCTAATACTACACCTATTTTTCCTACTTTTGATCAGATTCATTACATCCCATTTGGTCTGCATTGACTAACCATGGGCATTTATCCATGCCCCATTCCAGAGGACAGAGGCAGAACAATGGGAGAAGTTAGAAAGAAGTTTTTTTGGTTTTGTTCTCTTGGTTTTTGCCACATTATCAAGGATGAACTTTCCAGATGTCCAGAAATTAAATGGACTCTAAAAAAAAACTGCCAAGTTTTGCATCACAGAGAACTCTCAGGCAGAGCTCTGCACCCAGCTCTGGAATGTTACCAGATACTGTTTAGGGTGAGGTGGATGCTTAGATTAGGGGATCTCTATTCTTTTCAACTATTAAGGATTAAAGATTCTATTCTTTTTGTTTTCAACAGAGGGTCTATAAAATAAACTGCTCGTCTCCATGTTGAATCGCTTCCCTTTTATAATACTTCTCTTTGTTCCTAATCTCATAGTCTTCTCTGTTGTAACAGTTGTTACTAATGGAGGTAGTAATGCTATTGGTATTTGCCTTGAATTAGTAAATGTTCTGATAGAAAAATTAACCAGTTTTTCAAACATCATTTAGAGTAAAAGGAAATATATTTAATCTAAAGTTTGAATGACTTGGGTTAGGTAATAGGAAAAATTTCTGGACAGAGAGGTATGTTAAAATTTGAACAGAATTTTCAAAACCACTCAGGCTGGTGGTTTTATTGACTGTTGAAAGTAAAACATTTTCATATCTTGGATGTCTCATTGACTTAAGCCTTACCTCAGTGACTGATTCTAAAATACCTTCTTTTCCTGCATTCTCAGTACAATTTTTTTCCTATCTTTTAAATAGAAGTTCCTATTTTACCAGGAATATCTAGACAATTTTTAGTGAACCTTCTTCTCGGCCTTTCTCTTAATACCATTGTCTCTGTTTTCTCATTCTAAGAATTGTCTTCATCTGAGGATTGTCCCTTCTTTTCTTTGTGTTCTAGTTTTTGTTTTCTAGTTAATTTCTAAGCAACCTTCAGAGTTTTTCATGTTTATTTCCCTTCTCTCTAGCATCATTAGTTTCTTCCTCCTACAGCATCCAGTTCAACATTTCCAGGGGTGGAGAGCTCATTTCCATTGCTGGACAATTAAAATTATCTCTCAGAATTCTCCCTTCTCTCCTACTTCTCTTAATTTATAGCCATAGTTGCTGTGGCGTAGGCCAGAGGCTATAGCCCTGACTAGACCCCTAGCCTGGGAACCTCCATATGCCATGGGTGCAGCTGTAGAAAAGACTAAATATATATATATATATATACACACACACACCATATGATCCAGTAATCCCACTCCTAGACATAAATCTGGAAAAAAATGAAAACTCTAACTGGAAAATATTCACTCCAGTGTTCATAGCAGCACTATTTACAACAGCTAAGACATGAAAGCAACCAAAATGTCCATCAAAAGAAAAATGGATAAAGAAGATGTAGAACATATATACGATGGAATATTATTCACCACAAAAGAGAATGAGATAATGTCATCTGCAGCAACATGGATGGACCTAGAGATTGTCATATAAGTGAAGTAAGTCAGAGAAAGACAAATACTGTATGATATCACTTTTTTTGTGGAATCCAAAAAAAAAAAAAAACCAATACAAATGAACTTATTTGTAAAACAGGAACAGACTCACAGACATAGAAAACAAACTCATGGTTACCAAAGGGGAAGGCAGGGGAGAGGGATAAATTAGGAGTTTGGGATTCACATATACATGCTACTATATATAAAATAGATAACCAAAAAGGGCCTACTGTATAGCACAGGGAGCAGAATTTGTAATAACCTATAATAGAAAAAATTCTGAAAAAAAATAGGTTTATGTGTATTTACATGTACCTATATATGTGTGTAACTCAACAACTTTGCTGTAAACAACATTGTCAACAAGTACATTTCAATAAAATTTTAAAAAACAAAAACAAAAATTTATAGCTGTAGTTGTTACTTAAGATGTCGGTAGAAACATTTAAAAAGTACAGGAGTTCCCGTTGTAGCTCAGTGGTAATGACTAGTATCCATGAGGATGCAGGTCTGATCCCTGGCCCTACTCAGTGAGTGTGGTAAGGATTGGGCGTTATTACCATGATCTGTGGTATATGCCTGGCAGCTTCAGCTGTGGCTGTGGTGTAGGCCTGGCAGCTGCAGCTCAAATTCCACCCCTAGCCTGGGAATTTCCACATGCCTTACCTGCAGCCATAAAAAACAAACAAACAAATAAATAAATAAAACCGGTCTTTAACTTCCTATTGTGCTAGTTTTAAGATACCACCCAGGTTACCTTTCTTTGGAGATAGCTTCTAGTTCACCAACATTCTTCTTAAATAAAATATGACAATGAAAATTGAATGTAGCAATCTAATTGTGGACTGATACCCGAGCAGTCCAGTATTGTTTCCTTTGATCCAGAAACTGCATCTAATAATAGAAACTAAGATTTCTGTTTCTTTCTTAGCACTTGCCATCTCCCAGAGTTAGCTCAAAATGAACTTGAAAATCAACCCCAAACCCAAGGTTTTTCAGTTATCAATCATGTGCCCCTCCCTATTCTGCACTTTTTTTTTTTTTTGCTATTCTGCACATTTAAAAAAAAATAAATATCAGATTTTACATTTATCCTATAGCCTTTTCTAGCCTCATTACTCTTCACACACTTTTCCTGATTTCTGGGGACCTATACTTCCAGGCTGTTGGCTTTCCTCTGAATCTTTAGCTATGATAATTTCTGAAGATTGTACCTCATTTTTCTTTCCCAAAACACCCTTCGTCCTTTTCACGACTGCCATCTGGAAGGCCTTGACTCCTTCTTTCTACTTGTTCACATATCATTCACACTTGAAGTGCAACTCAAACTTACTGCTGTGAATTTTCTATTCATTACTAGTGCTTTTTCCACCTTTGGGCTCTTATAACACTTATTGTTTACCTGTGTTATGGCCCTTATCATACTTTGTCTCAATAGTTGTTTAACTGTTTTGGTCTACTATAAACATTCTTAAAATATCTTCTATATCATCAAAATATAGTATTAGAAGGAGAGAATCAAGTTTTTATGATTTAGGTTATTTGCCTTGATAACTTAATAAGCTCTGATAAAGGTAGGTAATGAGTTATAAAACATCTTGAAATCTTTATTGGCTGTGTGTTCATGAGGTTTTATAGATTGCCCCATGTATGAAATGTAATAGCTTAAAATTGTATATATAAAATAGCTTAAAATTTTTATCATACCTTTCGAATAGAACTTTCATTAAACTGCAAAGCTTCCTGCTGCCCTCTTGTGAAAAGCTTGGATATACTGCCAATTAACAATATTCAGAAAAGTTTAGTAATTTTCATCTAAATTCCACTAAGATCAACCTTTTTCACATTATTAGGATTTTGATATCTTCTACAGATTCTCAAGCATAATTACTGATGAGCATTTCTTTTTGTGTATATCTGAGGTTAATATGAAATATTAATTTGTTTGATTATATGGTACCTATTTTGCCAAATTACCAAATTCAAAGCAAAAGAAAATAATGGCAGTTCTTGGTGAGATAAACTCTACAGTATCCTATTTAACACTTTAGAAATTGCTTTGGAATTTAAATATTCCATTTTCTTTCTGGTTAGAAATAGAAGAGATTGAAAAGTTATAGAGAGGTGGGGTTTTTTTTTTAATAACATAAAACTCAATAATAAAAATGGAATGATAAATAGTACATATGCCATAAACTCCCCTTTCCTTCCTTCCTCCTAAGATTGAGTAATCTTCAATCTTTTTCCTTTTCTGAAAACCCAACCTTCTTGCTACAAACCATAGGAAAGATAATTAGCATTCTGGATTTTTGCCTGATATTAAAATCTGTATGATGTACATAAAATCAGATGAACTTCACTCACTTAAGAATGAATTTGGGAGTTCCCATAGTGGCTCAGCAGTAACTGAGAATGTGGGTTCTATCCCTGGCCCCAAAGAGTGGGTTAAAGATCTGGCATTGCCGTGAGCTGTGGTGTAGATTGCAGACTCGCCTTGGATCCTGCATTGCTATGGCTGTGGCATAGGGCGGCAGCTGCAGCTCAAATCTGACCCCCAGCCTGGGAGCTTCCATATGGTGCACCTGCTGCCCTAAAAAAGAAAAGAAAAGAAAAAAAGAATGAACTCGTTGAGAACTTCTGCCCAACTTGAATAAGAACTGTGGAAATGGGTATAACTACAGAAAATGAGGCACCGAGAAAAAAATATTGAAACAAAATTTTATAACCTCAGTGGAAGAGTATTAAGTAACCTAACGTACATGTAATTGGAGTCCCAGAATACAAGTCAAGTGGAGGCCAGAAAAAATAAAGAAATAAATGAAAGAAATAAATGGCCCCAAATTTTCCAGATACGAAGAAGGACAATGAAACCTAAACACAAACATGAAGAAAACTATACCAAGATGTATCATAAATTACTGAATGATAAAGAGAAAAATCTTAAAAGCAGGCAGAGAAAAAGACATATAAAGGAAAAAATAATGAAAGCAGATTTCTTATCAGCAAATATGCAAACCAGTGGTAATGGAATGAAATCTTTAAAATACTAAAAGGAAAAAACCTGTCAACATAGAATTCTGTATCCTGCAAAAATATTCTTTCATAATAAAGGCAAGATAAAGACATTTTCTAGAGCGTTCCCTTTGTGGCTCAGCAGAAATGAATCTGACGAGTATCCATGAAGATGCGGGTTTGATCTCTGGCCTTGCTCAGTGGGTTAAGGATCCGGCATTGTTGTGAGCTATGGTGTAGGTCACAGATGCGGCTTGGCTATGGTGGCTGTGGTGTAGGCTGGCAGCTGTAGTTCTGATCTGACCCCTAGCCTGGGAACTTCCATATGCCTTGGGTGTGGCCCTAAAAAAAGACATTTTCTAGACAAGTAAAAGCCAAGATAATTTGTCTCCAGGGAACATACACTACAGGAAATGTTTAAGGACATGAAAGGCATGGCTAATAAATAAGTCAAAAATAGTGGAAATATAATACAATACTAAATACTTCGTTCATCCAAAAGGAGGCTGGGAAAAAAGGGAACAAACAACAAATGGGACAAATAAAACATCAATTAAGTTGGGGGGAAATGTAAGTGGCTTAAATACATCAATTAACAGACAGGGTTTATTATATTTGATTAAAAAAACAAGACTCAACTACATACAAACATAAAGACATAAATACACTAAAAATAAAAGGATAGAAAAAGATATTCCATGCAAACATTAATAAAAAGTAAGCTGGCGTGGCTGTATCAATATTAAACTAGAATTTGGAGTTCCTGTCGTGACTCAGTGGTTAACGAACCAGACTAGTATCCATGAGGACATGGGTTTGATCCCTGCCCTTGCTCAGTGGGCTAAGGATCTGACGCTGCTGTCAGATGTGGTGTAGGTCGAAAACACGGCTCAGATCCCACGTTGCTGTGGCTCTGGCGTAGGCCGGCAGCTTTATGTCCTATCCGACCCCTGGCCTGGGAACCTCCATATGTCATGGGCATGGCCCTAAAAAGACAAAAGACAAAAAAGTTAAAGTAAAATTCAGAATTAGGAATATTGTTAGAGAGAAAGAGTAGCATTTCATAATGACAAAGAAGTCAGTGCATCAAAAGTTAAGAACAGAATGCAAAAAACTCATTCTTTTTTTTTTGGCCACACCCATGGCATACAGAAGTTCTGGGGCCAGGGATCAAACCTGTGCCACAGCTATGACCTGAGCCACAACAGTGACAACACCAAACTCATATCCTTAACCCACTATGCTACCAAGGAACTCCTAAAAAACTCATTCTTTGAAAAGATAAATAAAATGGATTTCTCTATCTAGACCGATCAAGTAAAAAAAGAAAGAAGGCACAAATTACCAATATCAGAAATGAAAGGAGGGGGCATCTTTAAATATCCTACAGACAGCGGAAGGATAAGGAAACTTTATTCCAATAAGTTTGATAGCTGGGATGGAATTAAATTCTTTGAAAGACACAAATTTTCAAAATTGACTCAAGAAGATATGGAAAACATCTAGTAAGGAAATTGCACTTGTACTTAAAACCCTTCTTGGAGTTCCTGCTGTGGCACAATGGATTAAGGATCTAGCATTGCACAGCTGTGGTTTGGATTTGATCCCTGGACCCCGGGAACTTCCATATGCCATGGGTGTGAACAAAAACAAAACAAAACAAAACAAAACAACTCAGCCATCTCACAAACAAAACTTCAGCCCAGATAGCTTCACTATAAATTCTATTAAACATTTTCTTCCAGTTTTATTGAGATTATAATCGACACACAGCACTGTATAAGTTTAAGATGTTCAGCATGATGACTTGACTTATGTACATCATGAAATGATTATTACAATAAGTTTAGTGAAATCCATCATCTCATTTAGGTATGAAACTATATTAAACATTTAAGGAAGAGTTAATAGAAAGTAGAAAAAGGAGAAAGCATTTCCCAGCTCATAT
Organism: Phacochoerus africanus; assembly: GCF_016906955.1. Lineage (NCBI taxonomy): Eukaryota > Metazoa > Chordata > Mammalia > Artiodactyla > Suidae > Phacochoerus > Phacochoerus africanus. Next base: position 100,066,944 of record NC_062552.1, read on the forward strand.
TTTGAGACTAACACTATACTACCAGAAAAATCAGGCAAAGAAAATAAAACTACAATATTGCCTCACGGACATAGATGCAAAAATGCATAGCATAATATTAGCAAGTCCATTCCAGCAATATAAAAAAAATAATAATGCATCGTGAGAGTTTCCCTGATGGTCTAGTGGTTAGGATTCAGTGCTTTCACCACTGTGGCCCAGGTTTGGTCCCTTGTTTGAAAAGTGAGATCCTGCATCAAGCTGCTGCACAATTGGCCAAATAATAATAATAATAATAATAATAATACATCATGGTCAAGTGGGGTTTAGCTCAGGAATGCAAAGTTGATTTAATATTGGAAATCAAAATAATTTATTAACAGAACAGAGGAGAAAAAACATGATCATTTCAATGGGTACAGAGAAAAAGTATTTGGGAAATTCAGTACATATTTATAGTTTAAAAAATCTCAGTAAACTAAAGGATGTCTGCTTTTATCATTTTTATTCACTGTTCTACCAGAGGTCCTAACCAGTAAAAGAAGGAAAGACGAAGTTAAAAGCATACAGATTGGAAGTAAAACTGTCTTTCATCTCAGGTGACGTGATTGTTTACATAGAAATCTAAGAAATCTAACAAAAAGCTGCTAAAACAATAGGTGAAATAAAGCAAGATTTTAGGACACAAAGTCAACATACAAATATCAAATTTTATTTCTGTATACCAGCAATGAACAGTTGGTAAATGAGTTTTTAAAAACAAATGCAACATGAAATTCTTAGGAATAAATTTATCCAAGTGTGTATAAGATACATACACTAAAACCTATAAAGCATTGCTAAGACAAATGAAGAATCTAAGTAAATGGAAGTATGTATATACCATGTTTATGGATCAGAGCCTGAGTATTGTTATGTTAGTTCTCTTTAGATTGATCAGTGTATATTCAGTACAATTCCAATCAAAATCTTACCAGGCCTTTTTGAGAAATCGAAAGCTGAATGATTCCAAAGTTTATATGGAAATGCAAAGGACCTAATAACCTGAACAGTTTTGAAATCAAAAAAAGCACACTGTTGGAGGATTTACACAACCTGATTTCAGGTCTTAACTATAAAGCTACAGTTATCAAGACAGTGTGGTTTTGACATAATGACAAGCGTTGAGATGAATAAAACAGAATAAAGAATCAAGAAATACACTCGTGTATGTAGTCAATTGTTTTTTGTGAAAGTGCCCGAACTATTCAGGGATAGTCTTCTCAACAAATAGTGTTGGAACAACTGAATATCTGTGTGGGAAGAAATAGACCTTGACCTTACCTCACATCATAAAAAAATGGACTCAAAACAAATCATGGGTAAAATGTAAAAGCTATAACTGTAAAACTTAGTAGAAAACATAAGAGAAAATGTTTTCATCCTTAGGATAATCAAAGGCTTCTTAGATAACACAAGCGGCATAAGCCATAAAACAAAAAACCTGATAAATAGTACTGTATCAAAATAGAAAACTTTTGCTCTTCAAAAGACAACTTTAAGAAATGAAAATACAAATCAGACTGCTGAAATATTTGCAGAACATACGCAGTTGATCCTCACAGATTCTATATTTATAGGTTTATCCACTTATTAAAATTTATAACCTGCAAACCAGTCTTTGCAGTGCTTTTGTGGTCATTCATGGATATGCACAGAGTAGCAAAAATTTAAGTTGCCCAATGTATATGTTCCCAGCCAGTATCAAGCAAAATGGTGCTCTGCCTTGTTTTAGTTTTCAGGGTATAAACAAGTGCCCCTATAGCAGAAATTGGCACAACATTGTAAGTCAACTACACTTTATTTTAAAAATAAATAAATGTCCTTTTCATAGCCTATTTAGTGCCAATATTTTGCATTTTTTATTATTTTTGTTGTTGATCTTGCAACTTAAAATGGCTCCCAAGCATAATGTAGAAGTACTGTCTAGTGTTCTTAAGTTCAAGAAAGCTATGATGTACCTTATGGAGAAAATTCACGTCTTAGATAATAAGCCTTATCCAGGCATTAGTTAGAGTGACAATGGCTGCGAGTTTAATGTTAGTGAATCAACGATATATATTAAATATATTAAATAAGGTATCTTTAAACATAAATACACGTAAAATAAGATTATGCATTGATTGATTGGCTAACGTGTTGTGACCAGAGTCTCTTAGGAGACTAACCCTAAGGTATTTGCCCTAGGAGTAATGGTTCAGTATTCACTAATTCACGGTATAGAACGTAACTACCTCAAAGAACTCTACCTGATGAAGGGCTACATCCAGAATATGTTTTTTAATAAATAATCTAAGATATGAGTAAGGTATTTGAAAAGATGCTTTACAAGAAAAGATGAAAGATAAGTGAACAGCCAAATAAGCATGTGAAAGTGTACTTAACATTGATGGTTGTCAGTGAAGTCACACAAATTAAAAGACAAAATGGGGGAGTTCCCCGGTGGCCTAGCAGCTTAAAGATCCTTCATTGTCACTGCTGTGGTGCAGGTTCATTCCCTGGCCTAGGAACTTCCAGATGCTGCAGGCATGACCAAAACAAAACAGAAAAAACACCACAATGGGATACCACTACATTCTCATTGAGATAACTAAAATTAAAGACAGACTATGGCAAGTTCCAGGGAGGATGTGGAACAGTGGGAAGTCATACATTGCTGGTAGGACAACCACTTTGGAAAAGTTTGACAATTTGTTACAGTGTTAGACATTTTACTTACCATATAGCCTACCAATGTCGGAGTTCCCATCATGGTGCAGTGGAAACAAATCCAACTAGGAACCATGAAGTTGCGGGTTCAATCCCTGGCCTTGCTCAGTGGGTTGAGGATCTGGCATTGCTGTGAGCTGTGGTGTAGGTCGCAGATGCGGCTTGGATCCTGTGCTGTGGCTGTGGCTGTGGCCGGCAGCTACAGCTCTGACTCCACCCCTAGCCTGGGAACCTCCATATGCTGTGTGTGCAGCCCTAAAAAGCAAAAAAAGCAAAAAAAAAAAGTTAGTTTGAAGAGCACCTTGTATATGATTGTATTCATATGAAATTCTAGAAAAGGAAAATCTAATCTGTAGCAACCAAGTAAATCAGTAGTTGCCTAGGATTAGGTGATATTGGAGTTGATTGCAAAAGAGCACAAGGGAATGATTTGGGTTGATAGAAATATTCTATATCTTAATTATGATAGAAATTATACAATTTTAAACGTCTGTGAAAACTCATTAAACTGTGATTGAAAATGGGTCCAATTTATTGTATGCAGTTATACATCAAGAAAGTTGCTTTTCAAAGAATGAATTAGTTGAGGTTTGGTTTGGATTTTAGGAGGAAGATTTTGGATTTCAGGGGAAGGTATCACACAGTTCCTGAAGATACATGTTTCATTGAAACAGTACTTAGATATACATATCCTTCTATTATCTTTAATGTATTTCTGGGAGTTCCTGTTGTGGCTCAGTGGGTTAAGAACCCGACATAGTGTCCATGGGGATGCAGATTCAATCCTTGGCCTCAGTCTGTGGTTTAAGGATCTGGCATTGCCACAAGTTGCAACATAGGTCACAGATGAGACTGAGATATGGGCACTGCTATGGCTGTGGAGCAGGCCAGCAGCTACAGCTGTGATTTAATCCCTACCACAGGATCTTCCATATGCTGCAGGTGTGACCTTTAAAAAAATAATAATAATGTATTTCTGAAAAATTCTGCCACTAAATTTAAGATTTTTATTACTTTTAATATGAAAAAATGTGATGCATCCTATCCCAATCTAAGATACCCAAACAAATTTCATAGGTAGAAAAATATATCAAATGAACATTGAAAACAAGTTTAATAAAAATTTGAGGGAGTTCCCATTGTGGCTCAGTGGAAACAAATCTGACTAGGATCCATGAGGATGTAGGTTCAATCCCTGGCCTTGCTCAGTGGATTAAGGATCTGGTGTTGCTGTGAGCTGTGGTGTAGTTCACAGATGTGGCTTGGATCCCACATTGCTGTGGCTGTGGCTTAGGCCTGCAGCTACAGCCCCGATTCAACCCCTAGTCTGGGAACCTCCATATGACAGGGTGTGGCCCTAAAAAGCAAAAAAAAAAAGAAAAATTTGAAAGTACAATGCATAAATGAAGCTTTATTGTGTTTATCAAAGGAAGAAAATATTTGAGTGAGGGATAGTTGTTGAGGTGGAGTGTGAGTCCTTTTTTGGAATGGGCATTCTTTTTTTTTTGTCTTTTTGTCTTTTCTATGGCCACACCCACGGTGCATGGACGTTCCCAGGCTAGGGGTCTAATCAGAGCTGTAGTTGCCAGCCTACATCATAGCCACAGCAACACAAGATCGGAGCTGCGTCTTTGATCTACACCACAGCTCACGGCAACACTGGATCCTTAACCTACTGAGCAAGGCCAGGAATCAAATCTGCAACCTCTTGGTTCCTTGTTGGATTCATTAATCACTGAGCTGTGACGGGAACTCCTGGAAGGGGCATTCTTGATGCACTTTTTTCATCAGTAATTTTTCAAGCTTTAGGGGGCTCAAATTATCTTGCATTCAAAGTATACTTAAAGTCATGGCAGGGAGTCTCTGATGGCCTAGCGGGTTGAGGCTCCTGCATTCTTACCATTGTGGCTCTGGTTGCTGCTGTGTGGCATAGGTTCAATTCCTGGCCCAGGAATTCCCGCATACTGCCTGTGTGGCAAAAAAAGAAAAAAACACACACATGCACAAAAGAGAAAACCTGAAATAAATGTTGCAACTCTCATTAAAAAAAAATAAAGTGATAGCTTAAACATGAGAGTACTTTTAATAATGTGGAAATTTTAAAGAATTATAGATGATGTTATCCCTTCATCCCTCTTGGTGGATATTCATTCACAAAACAAATATTTGGGGTTTGTTCAAACATGGCACACAATACATATTTGGTTCATGTGATATTCTCTGGAGAATGATAATGTTGAATAGAATGTACCAGTTTGAAATAGCACTTTTTATAAAAACCATTATTTTAAAACATCTATCTACTGTATTATATACACCAGAAATAATTAGAATGTAACGTGTTTTAAAAAGATAACCATCCCAGAGTTCCCACTGTGGCACAGTGGGTTAAGGATCTGGTGTTCTCTCTGTGGTTACTCAAGTCACTGCTGAGGTGCAGGTTCAGTCCCCAGCCCAGTGCAGTGAGTTAAAAGGATCCAACATTGCTGCGGCTGTGGCGTGGGTTGCAGCTGCAGCTCAGATTCAGTCCTTGGCCAGGAAACCCCATATTGCTGCAGGTGGGGCCAAAAATAATTAAAAAAAAAAAAAGAGAGAGAGAGTTAACCTTTCCAATGGTACTTAAGGGTTTAATCTCTCAAAAATTGTATAAAACCTTTATGGAGAAAATTGTAAACTTTATTGACAGATGTTAAAATTTGAATTAGAAGGAAAAGCCATTATACTAAAAACTTTTTTAAAAAATTATCTAAAAAGTAATGAACAGTCATTATGTGAGTAAAGTCTCCATTTACGTAGAAGTGGAATTTGGAAAGTGAATTTTTAGTATTCTTATGTTTCTGTCATTTTAATTCTTAAAACACATTTCTTAAAAAGTTTATACCTGGAATGTTTGAAATACAAAATGTTATTTCTTCTCCCTGGAAAGTTTTGTCCATTTCCCTAGCCCTTTTTATGTGCTTCTTTTTTTTTTTTTTTTTTTGTCTTTTTAGGGACGCACCCACAGCATATGGAGGTTCCCAGGCTAGGGGTCCAGTCGGAGCTGTTGCTGCCGGCCTACACCACAGCCACAGCCACGCGGGATCTGAGCCGATTCTGCCATCTACACCACAGCTTACGGCAACACCGGATCCCTAACCCACTGAGCAAAGAACCCACAACCTCATGGTTCCTAGTAGGATTTATTTCCTCTGCGCCAAGACAGGAACTCCTTTATGTGCTTCTTTACATCCCTCTGTTACAGCCAATATCAACCTATAAGTGATGTGTTTATCTCTAGCCTGTGAACTCCCTTAGGTCAGGGACATAGCAGAGGGGTTAGGAGCCCCCTGGGTTCTAATCTGCCTCCACCACTTATTAGCTATATAAACTTGAGCAAGTTATGTAACCTCTCTGCCTCATTTATACAATGGGAATGATAAATGGGACCTATTTATAGGGTGTTTTGATGACTTTAAATAATGTTAAGTGCTTTGTATAGTACCCAACACATAATCACCACTCAGAAATGTTAGCCATTGTGGTTCTATGTTCAGACTTTAAGGCCCTTGTGAGAAAATTTTAACTCAATAAATTTTATTATATTTATAGTTGTACAATGATCATCATAACCCAATTTTACAGCAATTTCCATCCCAAACCCCCAGCCCATACCTCCCCTGCAGCCTGTCTCCTTTGATAACCATAACCTTGTGAGAAATTTTACCATGCAAATGGCTCTTAACATGTTTTTGTTTTTTAAGGCCACACCTTCCTCATATGAAAGTTCCCAGGTTAGAGGTTGAATCCAAGCTGTAGCCACTGGGCCTACAGCACAGCCACAGCAATGCCATAGCCAAGCTGCATCTGTGACCTACACCACAACTCACGGCAATGCCGGATCCTTAACCCACTGAGCAAGGCCAGGGATAGAGCCTGTCCTCTCATGGATACTAGTTGGATTCATTTCTTCTGAGCCACGATGGGAACTTGTGTATGAAGTTCCCATGGCTCGGCAGTAACAAATCCAACTAGTATCCATGAGGATGCGGCGCCTCGCTCAGTGGGTTAAGGATCCTGTGTTGCCGTTAGCTGTGGCCAGCAGCTGCAGCTCCGATTGGACCCCTAGTTGGGGAACTTCCATATACCACAGGGGCGTCCTAAAAAAACAAAAACAAAACAAAACTTGTGTACAGATTTTCTGAATCTTTTAATCTCTTCAAAATGTGAATGCAAAAAGGTGAACATTACTAATCCTATATGAAATTGTGTTCAGTAAATATATATTGAATGAGCCAATTTAACTATCAATATTATTCTTTTTGTTTGTTTTTATTTTTGTTTATTTTTTGGCCACACCCATAGCTTGTGGAAGGTTCCCCGCCAGGGATTGAACCCAAGCCACAATTGCAGCAACACCAGATCCTTAACCTGCTGTGCCACAAGGGTATTTCTGAGTGTTATTATCTTCAGCATGACACACAATAGTGAGTACATGGAAAGTCTGCAATTAAATGCTTTTGTGTAAGTGAAGTTATCTACATTGCTTGTGATCTGAATTAGGATTGATAATTCATTTATTACATTTAACCAATTATTTACATGTACTGAGGATTACGTAGTTTTCATAGCAACCTTAATCTTTCATTTCATGGATTTTGATATGTTTAAATATATAGCTTTATTAAGTGTTTTTGCATTTAGTGCATTAATCTAATCTACTTATATTAAATTTAATTGCATTCTGACTTCCTGGGATGAATATTTAGTCATTAAACCAAAGGAATATTTTTTGAATAATTATTCATAGTACCTAAGTAATCTAAGTACTGTATTTATTTTAATTTGAAATATGGTATCTTTGTTTTCAAAAAGTACATCATAAATATAAATTCTGATGTTAATCTGAATTTTAAAAATTGAATTTATGAAGTATATTTTCTCTTAAAGTATATTGGCAGTAATGTGCAATACCCAGATTTCTTATCAGGAATGCTGATAGGTTAAATTTTCAGTAAGTTCTTTAGTAAGAACAAAGCCACAAGGAAAGGGCTGTTTTTCTTTGTGTCTCAAGATAGAGGTAAGAATTGGATGCCTGTGTCTTTAGTGGAGAAGCTCAGATTGTTTTACCTTGTACCTTCCCTGTGTGAAGTTTCTTTATGAAGGATTTCGCTGGAGCCAGGGGGGCTTTTTTATACTTCTGCATTTAATTTTTGCATAGCTCTACACATCCCCTATTTTTATATAAACAACATTATTGAGATATTTCATACTGTATATATTACATACATATATACCCACTTAAAGTGTACAGTGAGTTTTTAGTATATTCATAGAAGTGTGCAACCTCCATGACAATCTAATTTTGGAATATTTCCATCACCCCAAAAAGAAACCCTGTACCCATTAGCAGTCACTCTCATTTCCCATCTTTGCTCCCTATCCCCAGCCAGCCCTAAGCAATCACTAACGTACTCTTTGTCTCTGGATTTCATTCCTTCTTATTTCCAAATAATATTCCATTATATGGATATACCACATTATTCATCAAATGATGGGCATTTTCACTTTTTGGCTATTTTAAAAATGTTTCTTTGAATATTTGTGTGCAAGTTTTTGTCATCATTTTAAACTTTTTTTTTGTTGTGGGGGTGTTTGGAAGTTTTGCATTAGAATACCCTGGATATAGTTTTAACTTAGTATAAATACAATATATATCACCTAATGATCTAAATAATTCTGCTAAACTTAGAGGTAACTTAACCATTTACTGGTCTCTCCTTTGTTTTTTTGAGTCACTCAGAAACTAACTGGGTAAGCAAAAACACAACCCCTTCTGCTTTTTGTCGCTGTCAGTTTTGGATTCCATTTCAAAGGACTCTAGAGTTTGATATTTCATATCTTGAGCTAGAATGGAGAAGAATGGCTTACTATGAATCTCTTTACAGTTGGCTGGCTCTTATGGCTGGATAACAACAATAGGTTATATCCTCTGTTGTTATTTTTTTAGTCTTGGTCACATATTCTCTTTTCTTGTTATTTACTTATTTTTTGTTATAGTTGATTTACAATGTTCTGTCAATTTCTGCTGTATAGCAAAGTGTTGGTCACATGTTCTTATTTTGTTTTTGCATAGAGTGAAACTTTGAAAGAATAGAATGCTTCTGGCATATAGAAATTCATTTTTGTATTGACAGTTAACCTCAAAGACACATCATTGATTGTGTAGATTAAGTGAATGTAACCAGTAACTCAAGCTGAACTTGGACAATCATTTTAAAAAGTAATTCAGAGAATATGATTAACGGTAGGAATATTTAAGTGTTTTATTCACATTGTCTTCTGGCCTTTGATTCAACTCTGGATTTATTAGAAATAGTATCCCTTAATCAGTCAGAGCTAAACTACTAGGGACTTAATAAATAGTCATTATTTAAAATAAACTTTTTAGGGAGTTCCCATCATGGCTCAGCAGTAATGAATCCTACTAGTATCCATGAGGACTTGGGTTTGAGCCCTGGCTTCTCTCAATGGGTCAGGAATCCGGCATTGCCGTGACTTGTGGTGTAGGTCACAAACTTGCCTCAGATCCCATGTTGCTGTGGTTGTGGTGTAGGCTGGCAGCTTCAGCTCTGATTGGACCCCTAGCCTGGGAGCTTCCATAGGACGCATGTGTGTCCCTGAAAAGACAAAAAAGAATAATAATAATAATAATAATAATAAACTTTATGGAGTTCCCTGGTGGCCTACCAGTTAAGGACTAGACATTGTTACTGCTGTGTCTCTAGTTACTGCTGTGGCGCAGGAACTTCCACATGCTGTGAGTGCAGCCAAAAGTAAACTTTTAAAATAAAACTTTTAAGGAGTTCCCATCGTGGCTCAGTGGTTAACGAACCTGACTAGCATCCATGAGGACACGGGTTCAATCCCTGGCCTTGCTCAGTGGGTTAAGGATCTGGTGTTGCCATGAGCTGTGGTGTAGGTCACAGATGTGGCTCAGATTCAGCGTTGCTGTGTCTCTGGCGTAGGCCGGTGGCTACAGCTCCGATTTGACCCCTAGCCTGGGAACCTCCATATGCCGCAGGAGCGGCCCAAGACAAAAAATAAATAAATTAATTAATTAAATAAACTTTTAAAATAAAAGCATGGGAGTTCCCATTGTGTGGCTCAGCAGGTTAAGAACCTGACATAGTGTCCATGAGGATGAGAGTTCAATTCCCGACCATGGGTTAAGGATTTGGTGTTGCTGCAAGCTGTGACATAGGTCACAGATGTGGCTTCGCTCCAGCGTTGCTCTGGCTGTCACTGTGGCCGGCAGCTGCAGCTTCAATTTGACCCTTAGCCTAGGAACTTCCATATGCCGCAGGTGCAGCCCTAAAAAAAAAAAAAAAAAAGAGCAAGTCTCTTGACTCTATTGTGGTTTGGTTGTTGACTGTCACAGTGTTTTGGTTAACAAAATACAGTAAATAGTTATCATTGGTTTGGTTTCTGCCAAATTTTGAATAGATCAAGTTCGTTATTTGTGGTTTAATTTCTTAAAAGCAGGGCCATGTCTTATACTACATTGGTATCTACAAGAAATTCCAAACAGTACTGGGAACTAAGAGGGTAGTTAGGGCTTTTTTTTTTCCGATTTATTTCATAATGTTCACTTGCATTTTATACCAGTAGCCTGGTGGAAAGTGTTTAAAAAGCTGTTTTTAGCTTGCTGAGGTGTTCCTAAATAATACATTCCTAAAGGTTCAGTTTATAAGTCCCCTGGTGATACAACAGGTCAAGGATCCAGCATTGTCACTGCCATGGCTCAGTTTGGGTCCCTGGCCCTGGAGGTTCTGTTATTTATTTAATAAATAAATACAATTCAATTCAAATATCACTCCTTTTCCAAAGCTTTTTCTGTCCATCCAGCCCGGGTCTTCTACAGAATTATTTATCCCTATTTCTTTCCTTGTAATGTCTTGTATACTCCTCTTATAGCTCATATGACATTACTTAATAATTATTTATTGTCCAGTCTAGCTTCTGCCAGATTCTCAAGGTGTTAAGGATTGCATTATAACCTTAACACTAAGCACAATGCATGTCAGTAAAGATAGAACTAAAGTTTTGGTAAAAACTCTAATCCTTGCTTCAATTTTAATTTCTCTCTTTGTTGCTCATAGAGAAGATAGTCTCTCCTACTTTTAGCTTCAGGGTAAGAAATATGCTTTATGATCATAATTTTAATAAAACCCTGCTTCCTCTTTTAGTAATGAATTATAACTGCAGATAGCTGGAGACAAAATCAAAGAGCCTGGTAACATAGGTTTGTGCTTCTCAACCTTTTAGCATGCCTCAGATCACCTGAAGGGCTTGTTAAAACATGAATTCTTAGGCCCACTCTCTCCGAGTTTCTTTCTTTTTTTTTTTTTTTTGCTATTTCTTTGGGCCGCTCCCTCGGCATATGGAGGTTCCCAGGCCAGGGGTCGAATCGGAGCTGTAGCCACCGGCCTACGCCAGAGCCACAGCAACGCAGGATCCGAGCCGCGTCTGCAACCTTCACCACAGCTCACAGCAACGCCGGATCGTTAACCCACTGAGCAAGGCCAGGGACCGAACCCGAAACCTCATGGTTCCTAGTCGGATTCGTTAACCACTGCGCCACGACGGGAACTCCTCTCCGAGTTTCTGATTGAGTAGATCTGGGATGGAGACCTGAGAATGTGTATGTCTGACATGTTCCCAAAGTGATACTGATGTGGTTGGTCCAGAGACCACACATTGAGAACACTCATAGAGGTAGTAAATTCTAACTAATCTACCTGAAAATCTCTGCTATATTGAAAGAGTCTGTTCCTGATTTCCCACCTAGCTCTCTTTTTAAGGTCTTAGGGGGATAAAAAGTACTCCATAATTGCAAAGCTCTCTACACAGAGCACAATTAAGCTGTTGATGAGCAAACTTTAGTGCCCGAAGGGGCAGGAAGGGGTTTTCTAAGGAAGATTGGTTGATTTCTCTTGGTGTGTATTATCTGCAAGTAGATTATGTAATGGGCAGGCAGTAAGAACTAGCTGATGAAACTAATTTAGAACTCTGACCTTCTGATTTTAAGGCCAGTGGTCTAGCATCTATAAAATGCTTTTTTTCACTTCACTTCTTTATTGGTTTGAATTCCAATAAAGATAAATAAAACGAATGAAAAAGGTAGTTGCAGTGAGCTGTGGTGTAGGCTGGCAGCTGTAGCTCCCATTCAACCCCTAGCCTGGGGACTTCCATATGCTGCAGGCCTGGCCCTAAAAGGCAAAAAAAAAAAAAAAAAGTTCCCATTTTTGGCTCAGTGGAAATGGATCTGACTGGTGTCCATAAGGATGCTGGTTCGACCCCTGGCAGCAGGTCAGGGATTCGGTGTTGCTGTGAGCTGTGGTGTAGGTCGTGGACTCTGCTCTGATCCCACGTTGCTGTAGCTGTTGCGTAGACCGGCAGCTGCAGCTCCGATTCAACCCCTAGCCTGGGAACTTCCATGTTCTGTGGGGCCCTGAAAAAAAAAAAAAAGGCACTTCTGCAGCAACGTGAGCCCTGCAGTCGGATTCTTAACTCACTACACCACAGTGGGAACTCTGGTTTTTGGCCTTTTTGTATCTTACTGTTCATAATTTCCCCATCTACGCATGTGTGCAGTTATTTTTAGTCCTTTATAGTTTCTTTGTATTCTGTTGCTGGAGGAGACATTGGCCCAGGGGCAAGCACTCCTTTAAAAGGTCCCAGGACCCAGTTGATCTCAGTATGACTTCCTAAGTAGCTATGTCATATGATCAAGTCCTTACCTTAATGTGATTTGGTTTTAAAAGAAATTCATAAAAAATAAATTCATAATCAAGTGAAGATAGTAATTGTTGTACATTTGTACTACTACATTATTTTAGAGAAAAAAGTTTTTTAAATTACTGGATAACTACTAAGTATTGAGTGTTTTTTCCAAGTCTGTTAGGGAAATTATCTTTAAAAGTCTCTTCCATTGATGAATTTATTGACCAGTCAAGTTGAGAACATGAATTATATACATATGTGAAACCACAATGCAAATAATTAAAAGATTATCAGCTAGAACAAATAACTTGTTTTATATATATATTGTCTTTTTAGGGCCACACCTACAGCATATGGAAGTTCCCAGACCAGGGTTCAAATCGGAGCTGCAGCTGCTGGCCTATGCCACAAGCTACAGCAACTCAACCCCAGATCCTCAACCTGCTGAGGGAGGCCGGGGATCAAACCCAATCCTCATGGATACTAATCGATTGGTTTTCCGCTGTGCCACAATGGGCACTCCCTTAATTTGTTTTAAATTGGATAAACTGACATCTGTGATCAAAGTGAAATAGGATTAGTCAGGTCATCATTTGTATACACAGTTATTGCTGGTGTGAGAGCAAACTAGCTGAAATTTAGCTGGATTAGTGAATTTTAGATTAAGCTATTCCTTTTTGGCCTAGACCTTAAAGTTAGGGTTTATCAACCCTAAACCTTCTTCTAAGAAGATTCTGTAAATGCCTAACCAACTCATTCTTTCTACCTCCCAGAGAATTTTATAGAAGCAAAATGTTGAGTGAGAGAGCTTCCCTTATAGTGATTTTATGAATAAACTGAAAATCATGCTCTTAGATTTGTCAGTATGATTTCTTAAATAATTAAGAAAGATTGGAAGGCAGCAGCTCCTTATTATTAGGCTTAACCTGAGTTAGGTTTGGTAGACTTTAAAAAATATGTAATGTGCTTTTGATTGGTCATGTGTAATTTGTTTCTCATCCAAGGAATTTAACGATGGAAATAAACATTCATGACATGAAAACTCCCCCCCCTTGCTAAAGCTTTTCCTGTCCATGCATTTCCAAGCCTTCTACAAAATTAATTATCCCCATCTCTGTCCCCTGGCCTACTCTTCATTGTATTGATATGTAGTGATAATGAGAAAAAGCTGTATTTCCAGAGAAGCATTTGGCGAAGTTTTCTTGTTAATGGAGATTTTTCAAACGTATCCTAACTAAAGTAGGAACTCCACATACCCATCCCCAGTTTTAACGACTGTCAACTTTTGCCATTCTTGTTTTATCTCCAACCCCTTTATATCACACTTTTTGTTGTGGTTGTGTGGTTGGCTATAGTATTTTAAAGCAGATCCTAGTACCGTGTCACTCATAAATACTTTAATATGTATCTCTGAGAAGGCCTTTAAAAACACACACAGTTATTGCACCAAACAAAATAAGATAATAATTCCTTAATAACATATCTTACAGTCCATCTCCAGTTTGGCTAAAAATTGTGTTTTTCACAATTGGTTTGTGTGAGTCAGGATATGAACAAGGTCCACACAATGCATTTGGTTGACATCAGTCTTCATTCTCTTAATCTTCTCTGTAAGCACTTTCTTCTTCCTTTAGAGTTTTTCCTCCATGCTACTTAAATGTTGAGGAAACTGGGTTGTTTGTCCTAAAAGATCTCCTACATTTTAAGTTTGGATGATTTATCCTGGCAGTAGCATTCCATGTGATGCTCTTTTCCCCCAAAATAATTCCTGTAATCTATTCAAATTAGAGAATAAACTGGGTTTAGAGTCAGTTTGGCAGGAATGCTTCACAGGTGTACTTGTTATTGCTGCATATCAGGCATCACAGGCCCTTCATTTGTTCCAGTTTCATTGAAAATCAGTGGGTTTAGGTGGTATCAGTCTGATCCTTTTCATAATAATAATGATGATGATAATTATTCTAATAAATCATCAACTGTTTGGTTTCCCTGAAATATAATCCAAAGAGGAAATGCAGAAAAAAATGTGAGATTCCCCCCACCCCCCGCCTTTTACTTACCAGTTTTCAGAACATGAAATGAAATGAAGTGACTGAGGGTGTATAGGTGGGAGGAATTCCCATTGTGGCTCAGTGGGTTGAGAACTCGACATAGTGTCCGTGAGGATACGGGTTTGATCTCTGGCCTTACTCGGTTAAGGACCCAGCATTGCCGCAAGCTGCAATGTAGGTCACAGGTGTGGCTCAGATCTAGCATTGCTGTGGCTGTGGTATAGGCCAGCAGCTTCAGCTCCTATTCGGCTCCGAGCCTGACAACCTCCACGGGCTGCACGTGCGGCCCTTAAAAAAAAAAAAGAACTATATATATATCTAGTGGTCAGGATTTGGCATTTTCACCACTGCGGCCCAAGGTTCAATCCCTTGTCTGAAAACTGAGATTCCATATCAAACCACTGCATACCACAGACAAAAAATTATAGGTGTTTATACTTCATATATTTCTTTCTACTGTAATCATTATTCTTTTTTGACATTCAAAACTGTCTCATCTGTAGTCGGTATATGCCCTTTCATGTTGACTCCCATGGAAGCTTTGCTAACTTCCTTGCTTTCAGCGTGTCAGGATATTCCTGGTTTATTTACTTTTTCAGACTTGGAGTCTCATCCATTTCTCCAAAGAACCCTGATTCCTTTCAGTGGAAATACTAAGCACCAATAGTATTCATTGGTACTGGAATTTTATTGCTTCTGGGCCTTTTCCATGGACAGAGTTAGTAAATAAATTGTTAGTTTTGTTTTTTTTCCTCCAAGAGAAGAGGAAACTGTGTTCCTGCCAATATGCCCAGTTCAAATTAAAGATGTTAAAGGGTTTTAATTTAATGTATTTTATTTTATATTAGTATCTTTTTTCTCTTACGCTAGAAACCTTGGTTCCTAATAACTAACATTATTATTTATGTTTTAACCCATAGTGACACTAGCATCAAAAGCACTAACTACATGTAACAAGATTGCTAAATGCAGCCTAAGATTTCTTTGTGCTTCTTTTACATCCTTAGGCTATATACTTGTAGGGATATATAGTTAGAATATGTCTTTTACAGTTATTTAACTTTTGTACTGTGTGGTTATGTCAAATTTCATAGATTTGA
Source organism: Phacochoerus africanus (assembly GCF_016906955.1). Lineage (NCBI taxonomy): Eukaryota > Metazoa > Chordata > Mammalia > Artiodactyla > Suidae > Phacochoerus > Phacochoerus africanus. Next base: position 100,082,584 of record NC_062552.1, read on the forward strand.
GTTATATTCCATTTATTTCCATTTTTAGAGATTGCTTTTTCCTATTTAATGTATTTTGGTTTTTAATATAAAATATTTATATGGTGTCCCAAAGTAAGATGTGTAAGGTACATTCTAAGTGTCTTTCATACCTTCCATCTCTATCCCATCCTCCTCTCTTCTTCCTTTCCTAGGTAATCGTCTTTATTAGTAAAAGCTAATACTAAACTTATCCTTTCATTGTTTCATTTGAAAATACAAGAAAATATATTTATGTATCTCCCCATGTCCTAATTTTTCCACATAAGGTGATATACTGTCCCTGGTATTCTGCACCTTGCTTTTTTTTTAACGCAACATATGTTCTCGAGATCTCTCCATAGCAATATAGGTCTCTTCTTCATTCCTTTTTACTGCTGAATAATACTCCATAATAAGGCGCCTCCTCCCTAAAAAGGGACAGTTGGGTTGTTTCCAGTCTTCAATTATTATAGATAGTGCTGAAATGAATAGGCATGTGAACATCCTATTTAATATTTTTGCTGGTGTATCTTTGGGATAGCTTCCTGGAAGTAAAATTGCTGGGTCCAAGGGTAAAAAACATAGTTGATTTTATTAGGACAACAATTTCTTATGCACAGTGTTGAATTAAGAATTGAAAAGGAGGAGTTCCCTGCTGGCCTAGCAGTTAAGGATCCAGTATTGTCACTGCAGTGGCTTGGGTTCACTCCTTGGTCTGGGAACTTCACATGAAGAGAATACTGAGTTAATGCACTAAATGGTTTAGATTCTTGTTTTAACCTGGCAGAAACGCAGGGTTTTTGTTTTTTGTTTTTTTCTTTAAAAGCACTGTTCACAGTACAGTGATTACAAATAGGGAATACATATGCTTGTTTTCTTTGGGCATATTTGTTATGTAAGAAAATGGAAAAAAACATGTCTTCTTGTCCGAGCTAAATAAAGCAATTTCAATGTCTGTTTTTATTGTTTTCAATTTAATGATGGTTCTCTATTTAAAATACCTTAGCAAAAATATCCCCCAGATATTTCTAGCCTGTTAAAATGATGCACCTTCTCAGTATTTATTTACTTCACAAATATTTGTTAAAATCTATATTCAAGGCACTTCACAGTCTGTTTGAAATAACTTCATTAAATGAGATAACCAAAATCTTGTTCAAAGTTTTGTAAAAGCCATAAATTAGGGGGAAATTTTTTTTTCTTGTACTAGCCCTTAACTGGGCACTTAAATGTATTTATTCTCCCAGCAACCCACTCAGGTAGGTACTGACCCCCCATTTTACAGATGAAGGAACCAAGGCACGGAGTGGCTTCATAATTTACCTGAGATCACTTTCTAATAAGGGATAAATTCAGACCTAAAGTTCAAATCCTATACAGTCATGGGTTTTCCTATCATGTATGCTAAAAGAGTCACATCAAACCACAGGAAAATCAGAAAATAATTAGATTCTTCCTTGCTAGTGAGTTAAGTCCCTACTGCTATCTAATGAAACATGGATGAAGATTCATAGACATTTTCTTTGGTGTCTTAAACTAACTACCTGCAGTTAAAACCCAGATTCTAATTTTACAAACAAGGCCCCCTCTAACAAAATTAAAATGGAATGATATTATTCCCTGGCCTAAAGAAAAATTCTGCAGTAACTATAGAAGTGCTTGTGGTATGAAGACAGCATCTTAAATCTCTGTATAAGTCATATACAAAGTGTTATTGCGATGAAAAAATAGTGGCATGAATGATACCTGCTCACAGCCCAAGACACTTGATGTATCTTGGGCCTCAGTGTTTGTTGGATTTTACAATTTCATGACCAAGATTTGTATTTTTTTTAAGTTCCATATTTCTGTATTCCACTTGATGTCAAATCTGTATTCTTATATCGTAGCGTTCCATTAAAAAAAAATAATAATCTCAGCCCCTCCTCCCTCTCCTCCCCCTCCCCCCCACACTCATTTTGTATAATATGGTAATGATATCACCGTAGCAGTAATTACGGGTCATCTTCATTTCTTTCATCTCTGCCTGTTCTGATGGCTTCATTCCTTTGACGGAAAAGATTTGGCTCTGGGTGCTATGATTATTTTGTTAAGCGTTATTCGAATAGACAGGAGTGAGAGAAATTAATCAATCCAAATGCAATTAGCATCATGTTTAACCCAGTGATGGACGTCTCAAGGTGAAACAGCCAGGGGAGTTTCAGACATTATTATTCAATCCAGTGGTTCTTATCTAAATTATAATCAAGAGAGGTTTTTATTGGCTTCGCAGTGTGAAGATGTAACTCTTTCCCTGCCCTGGGGGTCAAGAAGACTGGGCCTGCATCCTCTGCAGACTTTAGCTTTGAGGTAGGGAGGTTCCAGGCGGAAAAGTTGTCTTAATACCCAGGTCCTTTGAAATGTATCTATGCTGTGATCTTGGTCTGATTTTCCTGAGAATGGAATATTGCCTATGAATAAATTACTCTAACTTGGGAAAAAATATTTTGTCTACTGATGAAGTCACTTTGACTAGTTGTTGTTTTTTCTTAACCCTACATGATTAAGTTACTATTGCTATGCTCACTTTATGGATGAGGAAATTAAGACTGTGTGAAGTGACTAGCCATGGTCAGAGTGAGTGTTTCAACCACGATGTATTACTGTGTAAAGACCCTAAAGTGTGAATGTTCTGCAAAAATTTAAGAGTATCTAATAAAAGTTTACCCCAAGAGTATTAATCCATTGCTTTGATTTCATTACCTTTCATTCAGTTGAGTTTACCCTTGGAAAGGGAACCAAATGAAACTATGAAATAGGCCTGTGAGGCCCTCTGATGAGGAAACAATGCAAATAAGTTGTTAGCTCTCATTTCTTGAACACAAATCTTTGGGGTTTGTTGTTATTGTTTGGGTTTGTTTTTTAGTAGGAGGAAGGATGATAAAAAGGATTGAATATTTGAAATCTAGTCTTGTTTTGCTCTTGAAAGAGGGCAAGGCAAGGAGAGTTGATAGAGAAACACAGGCTTTCACCTGAATACATTTTTCAAATGCCTGACAATTAAGATTCTTCTACTTCTGCTTTCAATCTTCAGGCATCATGGCTGACACTTGCCATATTTTATGTTCCTGCTTGATGTTTTATATTCTGAGGATAAATCTGTTGGCTGGATATTTCTGTCCTTTCTTTTCCCCTCTGTTGTGAAGAGCCATTAAAATTATTTTCCATATTGGAACTGTCCAAATGTGTTTACCTATACATTGAGTCCTGGATTTTCTTTTTTATATTCCTTCTTAGATAAAACATTCTCTGGAAATGGCCCCTACTATGAATTGATCAAAAAGATTTGAGGGAGTTCTCATTGTGGTGAAGTGGATTAATGATCTGGCTTTTCTTTGTGGCATTACTGGTTCGATCCCTGGCTTGGCACACTGGGCTAAGGATCTGGCATTGCTGCAGCTGTGGCTCTGATGTGATCCCTGGCCCGGGAACTTCCACATACCACGGGTGCGGGAGTTTCCATTGCGGCGCAGCGGAGACGAATCCAACTAGGAACCATGAGGTTGCAGGTTTGATAAGTGGCCTCACTCAGTGGGTTAAGGATCTGGCAGTGCCGTGAGCTGTGGTGTAGGTCAAAGACGAGGCTCGGATCTGATGTTGCTGTGGCTGTGGTATAGGCTGGCAGCTATAGCTCCAAATGGACCCTAGCCTGGGAACCTCCATATTCCAAGTGCACAGCCCCAAAAAGCAAAACAAAACAAAACAAAAACATATACCACGGGTGTGGCCAAAAAAGGAAAAAAAAATTGATACAAATTTATCGTTTTCTGAATTCACTGGAGGGAATACTGTTCTTAGCCACTTCACCCTTTTGGAAGAAAAAGTCCTATTAGAGAGACTACCAATAGAAAGAAAATCTGGAAAGTGTACCCCCAAAAGGATTTTTGGAGAATACTGAGGATGAAGATTTTCACAGATAGTCTGGTCACAGCTGTAGCATTCAGACTGCTCTCTTTTTAAATACTTACTTCATTCTCCTTTTTGAAATTCTTATGCCCAAAGAATTTTGGGCAAAAGCTTTAAGGCTATTCTGCCTGCCTTCAAATGCTACGTTTGTATATATTAGAGAAACGTGAGATTTCTGCCATACTCTTACTTGGATGGGCCCTCCCATAAGAGTTGATTGAGAATGGACAGTAGACCTTATTACAGTTATGCCATTTTTTGAGGGCTACCAAATGTTCTCATGAGGTCCTCAGAGAGCCCTTCTCATCCAGTGACACCAGACTCAGTTCGTAGCACCTTCTGCTTTTCACAATGGCCCTAGCCCCAGCCACTCTCATATTAGAGGCATTATAAAGCACTTAGTCTTTGTTTTGTTCTTTTTTGGCCACACCTGTGGCACGTGGAAATTCCTGGGCCAGGGACTGAACCTGCGTACCACACAGCCACAACCCAAGTAGCTGCAGTGATGTCACTGGATCCTTAACCTGCTACACCACAAGGGAACTCTCAAAAGCGCTTAGTCCTTGACTTGAATCATTGATCACTTTGTAGTACGTTTTGTGCCAAAGTCTAAACTGGAGCATGGTGAAGAATTGCAGTCTGGCAGACTGCCTGGAACTGCTCTGCTGCACGCCAGCTCTATACTACAGTGACAGGACAACGTCCACATTCCTGCGAGAGAGAAATCAGCATTCTTAAGTCACATTGGTTTCCTTTGTTCTCCTTGAATCTACCAAGGTATCTGTGAACAGCTAGCCAGCTCCATCTCAAAGACCACTTCTCATCTGTTTGAATTTTCCCTAATACCTAGTACGTGGTAGGCTCTCCGCATGACTCACTAAACATTCATCACCCCTTCCTGCCTTTCTGACAGCACACACTGATGACTAGGAGCTCCCTCAAAGTTAGTAGAACACATTCAACATTTCGAGGACCAAAAAAAAAGTTTTTAAAGAAAAGTCAAAGCCATAATTGTAATAAATGGCATAATTTTTACTTAACATCTTCCATAAAGCTAATTATATAGATAACTTTTTAGTGCACTGATTTAAACTAAACTACCTAGGGTTTTATGTGTTCCTTTATGCTAGAAGAAGCTGCAGGTATAATGAAGGAAGGTAGCTGCTTGTAAGTAATACCCAGGTTTGATCCTCCTGTATGTTACACAGATGCGAATCATTCATGTTCACCTTTGTTTGGCAGTTGAAATCTTTTAAAAAATAAATAGTTCATCTACTTTTGGCCACTCCTGCTGCTGCTTATATGCTCATGCGGTACTAGCCTGGTACCTCCTTTGTGAAGTGGCGGCTGAGGAGACACCACTGTTTCCCATGGCCAACGAAATACCCAAGGAAGGCATCAAGACTAAGGCCAGGAGTTCCCTGGTGGCTCAGTGGGTTAAGGATCTGATGTCACTACTGTGACTCGAGTTGCTGTTGTAATGTGGGTTTGATCCGTGGCTCCAGGATTTCTGTGTGTCACAGGTGAGGCCAAAAAAAACAACAAAAAAAGACTAAGAACAATCATCATGTTAAATTTGAAGGTGGCCGGGCAGGGGAGTTATGTGGAGCGCAGATTTAGATTAAGTGTATGTCACTTAGTAAAGTAATGAAGGCCTACTGTGAAGACAGGGTTTGTCAGTGAGGTAGATCAGATTCTGGTTTAATGGACAGCCAGTTCATGAAACAGACAAACTCACACAATTGGACATGGAGTTTTGAAGACATCGTCAGTGTGTTCTAGCAACAGACAGTAGGTGTCTGCTACCACAGGAGTTTGCTGTTTACTTGAGACCAAGACATTATCAGAAGGCTGCAGCTTACTTCTCCTGCATCCTGACTACTATTGATTTTGCTATTCTTTTTTTTACTATTATTTTATTTTTACATCCACATCTGTGGCATATAGAAGTTCCCAGGCTAGGAATGGAATTGGAGCCACAGCTGGATCTCTGCCACATCTGCGACCTATACTGCAGCTCTCGGCAATGCCAGATCCTTAACCCGCTAAGTGAGGCCAGAGATTGAACCTGCATCCTCACGGAGACTGGTCCAGTTCTTAATCTGCTGAGCCACAACAGGAACTCCCAGATTTTTCTGTTCTTTCAGAAGCCCCTTCCTCATTTCTTTTCTTTTTTTTAAATTAATTTATTTTTTTCATTTATTTATATATATATTTTTTCTATTGTACAGCCTGGTGACCCCGTTACACATACATGTATACATTCTTTTTTTCTCACATTACATGTTCCATCATAATTCTTCACTTCTTTATTGTACTTAAAGTAAGCAGTGGTGTACACAAGCATATTGCCATTTTTTTTTTTAAAGCTAAATGACCAGTGCTGTGTTTTGCTCACCAACAAATGGGGCAGAATTCTGGCTCTGTGACAGTCCTCCCTTTCTCTGCTAGTGGCCTGCTTATTTAGCTCTTGGCTTTGATATTCCAGTAAATTATTTTGCTCTCATTGTTTAACAGAAAACAACAACAAAAAAATCCTTGCATACCTTGTTCAGTTGGAAGAATTTAATGTTTTTCACTTTACCACTGTAAAACCCAGGGCAATTTTATAACTTTTTTGTACATAGCTGTTAATCTGTATAGTCTGCAATCTGAGGAGACTGAAATTCAGAGAGATGACTTGGGCAACTTGCCCGCAGTGGTCCAGGGCCAGTGTAGAAGCTGGGGTTTAAATTCAAGCCTGTGTGAATCTAGAAGCTAAAAAGCAATGCTCTGTGTCCTTTGTTTTCTTGACCACTCTTATTAGTTTCCTGAACAGCCTGTTGTTGCTCTTCAAGATGTGAGAGAACCAGTGGAGGAGATTAACTCTTCTCTACCACACTAATGTTTTAATTATATCGAGGCTCAGAAATATTTAAAGTAGTTTGCATTAGAATTGAAAACCACAGAGTCCCCATTGTGGCTCAGTAGAAACCTGACTAGTATCCATGAAGATGCGGGGCTGATCCCTGGCCTCCATCAGTGGGTTCAGGATACGGCATTGCCATGAGCTATGGCGTAGTTCACAGATCCAGCTCGAATCTGTGGCTGTGGCCTAGGCTGGCAGCTGCAGCTCCAATTTGACGTCTAACCTGGGAACCTCCGTATGCCTCCGGTGTGGCCCTAAGGAAAAGGACCAAAAAAAATTAAAAACCAAACATTATGAGTTTCTTCCTTCCATTTCATTAGAAGTTACTCAGTCTTTACATTGTTCCCTATATGAAAGCCAAGCAAAATTTTATCAGGCAATTGCCTCAAAGTTATAATCTGGAAAGTCTTTCTGTAATGAAACCCATATGTCATGGGTGAAAGGTGCAAAGCCTGGCAGAGAGGGCCGGTCTCGTGAGAGGTTCTGCACCCAATCTCGTTAGCCAGGGTGCCTCTGGTAATCCCTCATCCCCTCATCGGTGAGAAATCAATCTGTACCACTGCATCTTTTTCAACCAGCCACCAGAAAATTTACTGCAGAGAAGGCAGTTTGGGGATAGTCATTGTGGAAAGGGAGCCAGAGGCAAGGCTAAATGTAGGATGGAGGAATTGGAGAGTCGAAAGAAGAGATTATATTAAAGCACACGCCACTTCCACAGCAAGCAGGATGGAGTCCTCCCTTCAGCCCTGACCTCTCTAAAATATACCCCAGTATTTACAGCTGCCACGAGCCTGACAGCCCTAGGGAAACGACAAAGTGGGTGACAGAAACTGCATCAACCTGCAAGTTGCTTGTAGTCTATCCACTTGCCGTCTCTAAATGTGTACACGTTGTCCCCTGTCCCATGCTCTGCAGCATTCGCATGTTCACCCTGTGGCAATAGTCTTGATTGTGGCTTTCTCAGTCTGTGGTCTGTGCCCAGCATAGGAGGGCCTGTAAGTCATGACTTTACGAGGGGGTCTGACTTCTCTCCTGCACAGCACGCGCTGTGATGGCTGAGGACCAGTGGCTCCTGCTTGCGTAGTGATTAGAATGTGGTAGCAGTGATGCCTTCCCATTGAATTTTATAATCCTAGCGAGTTAATCCAGAATTAGAAAATAGTTAAGAAATGTTGTTGACTCCAGATAAAACTCTCTAGCGATCTTATTGTCTCTAGGACGGTCCTTGAACACAGTGTGGGGAAAAAAAGAACCAAGAGAGAAGGCAGGAATTAGAAGTGCCAACCTGAGGAGCATGTAATCTTACCATGGCCACTGATGCAGCAATTACAACAAACCATAACTGTTGGGAAGAAGGACTGGAACTAGGCAGGAGGAAATAGAAATACCTTCCTGTCCTCTGTAAGCAAGCTGTAGACTTCTCGAAAGGTTTTTTTTTCCCCCAAAGAGATTTGAAATCCTTGGTGGGAGTTTTTTAGTAAAATGAATTTACATATAAAACCCTACTGAAGGTAGGGGTATGTGTGTGTGTGTGTGTAGAAGAGGAATACAGAATAGTAGCAGAAGGCTGTGTCCCTACTCCTAATGGGATTTTGTAGCAGCATGTGCGAGTTTGTTTCAGAAGTCAAAAATGAACAGATGTTGGTATAAATTACCTCTGTGTCTGATGTCTTGCAAATTAAAAGCGCGGTTGGCATCACTAAACAATTTCACTAGGTTTGGGGGGTGCAGTTAGCAGGCGGTGATTACAGTAGCAGGTCGGTAAGAATCTTCACACTGCAGTAGAACAGGAGAGCAAGGATAAAGAAATGAGGAATAAAATAAGAGGTATGTGAATTAATCAGAGATGTTAACATCTCTGATGACAAGCAAACAGGAGGGCACGTGCTCCGGAGCAGCCCCTGACCCAGCGCAATTTCTCTGTGCACAAAAAGGGTTGGTGCTTAGGATGTGATTTATAGGGCACAGCCCTCTTTTAGGGAGCAGCTATGTCACGAATTCGTATATCTCCTATATAGGACCAGCGAATGGGAAACTTTCTCCCCTCCCACGAAGAAGATGATGTCTTTTGAATTACTTCTACTTTTACTGTGGTTTGCAGCAGCTCTGTGTACTTAGATTAGGTTGAAGGGGGAGGAATGATTGAGTGGAAAGGGGGTTGTTAAAAAGGATTGGGGAAATTCAAGGAGAGCTCTGCCACTAAGAGACTTTGGAATATCCATTTATTTTTCCTTTTAAATCCTTTTGATCCCTCAAGTAGATTGGGCCTTTTAAATTTGTAAGTCTTAAAATATTGGTCATTCTCCCATTTGTGGAAAAAACAGTAAAGAATTGGGGGATCTGAAGGGCAGCAGGCAGAAACAATTAGTAAGATCAGTACAGTGCTCCTGGCCCAGGATTTTTTGGAAGAAGGCTCCAACAGCAGGGTTTTGTATTACCCAAGTCTGATTTCCAGAGCACCTGCTTCTAGCCATGTTGCAGGATCATTTGATACTGTGTTTAAATTCATTAATAAGCACTAGAGAGTAGGCAGAAAACCTATCCAGTAGAAATACATGATGAGACCCACTCTGGCCAAAAGTATAGGTCAATTCCTATAGGATCAGGCTGAGGGAAAATATTCCAAGGAATGGGATTTTTGAGATTGCTAGCCTCCCTTATCACAGTTCATTCATTTATTCACTCAGGAAATACTGCATGTAAGAAAAGCAACAGGAGTTCCTGTTGTGGCTCAGCAGGAATGAATCTGACTAGCATCCCTGAGGACGCAGGTTCAATCCCTGGCCTTGCTCAGTGGGTTAAGGATACAGCGTTGCCATGAGCTGTGGCGTAGGTCACAGGTTCGGTTTGGATCCCGAGTGGCTGTGGCTATAGCGTAGGCCAGCAGCCATAGCTCCAATTCAACCCCAAGCCTGGGAACCTCCATATACCGCCTTTGCAGCTCTAAAAACACAGAAGACAAAAAAAAAAAAAAAAAAAAAAAAAGGAAAGAGAGAGAGAAAGAAAGAAAGAAAAGCAACAGACTGTTTACTCTTCTCTAAAAGATGCTGTGTTAATAATACCACTATACCAAGCATGATCATGACTGAGTACCCAAGAGGGCAGGGCAAGTGACATTAAAATGCTATTCATTTTACAGATGAAGAAACTGAGGCTCAGAGATCTTACCCAAATCAGTGTGTCACCCAGCTGATAAATACTAGCCTTGGAACTTAAACTGAATTCAGATCCTGTGTTCTCTGAAAGAGTCTATACTAACTCCCATGGGCAAGACAATACTTACTTGGATTTCCTCTAGAGTAGTTAGTCCTTGTCTCTGGATCTCTCCAATAATCTGGCATTCTTTCCATCAAGAGAAATGACTTGACTTGCCACATAAGCAAGGTAAATTTAACAAGAATCCCACAATGCAGAGAATGGAAAAATAAGGGTCACTAACGCGTCCTAACGGTTTGTCTGTGGAAGGAAAGGAAGCTAACTTTATTGCACTCCTGCTTAGTTCTAGTTCTTAAGTATATTATCATTCACCCAGCCAAAATTTATTCAGCAGATACCAGGTCCAGCACTATCGTAGGGGCTGGTGGTATAAATAATAAAACAATCTCTTACACTTCCATGAAGGAAGACATATATATCAGCAAGTAATTGCAAGGCTTATGAGAACTTTATAGGTATGGGGTTTGGCGTAAATCCACTAAGGAAGGAATGGTCAGTTTGATTTGGGCCGGGTAGCGTTGTGGGCACCTGAGATAAGACCCAACTCTGGGGCTTCCATCAGTCTGTTGGAGCTTTGGAACTTGTGAAAGATGGAAAATGTATAGACGGCACTCACCAAAAGCTTTCCTGCTGTTACAAAGTTGGTGTTGTTTTACTGTTAAATGTAGATGGTAGGAGGTGGGGAGTGGGAGCCCGTTCATCCAGCACCATTTGCACTGCACTTGGGGAAGGAAGCAGGGGCGCTAGGGCGCAGGTCCCTCTCGTCCCTGCAGGTGCCTCCCTAGCCTCCTCACTTCTTTGGCCAAGGTGGAAACATATCCTTGGGAGGCTACAGCGTACCACAGCCTGCTGTATATCTCCTGCATGGTTGCAGAAGACTTCTGGCCCCCAAAGCCAGCCGTCGGAAACTTTCAGCACTGTTACATCCATTAAGAGACATGAGAAGATGATCTTGTGGGGATGAGGGGTGGTGTTAAGCTGCAAACAATATATATATATATTTTTTTTTTTTTTGAGGATTTGTTTGAAAGCTAAACAGGGGGCTTCTGGAGTGGGTCTTGTAATTGAGAAATGTTTTACTTTCATTTCAGAGCTTCATATGTAGAAAAGTAGCTGTATAAACCCTCCTGTAACTACAGCATTCAAAGATTGATGGTGCTGAAAGTCAGAGAAAGACACATAAACCTTGCCTGGCTATATTAAATATCTAAGGACTGACAATGCCAAGAGAGAGAAGACCAAAGCTCTATAAACCCTACTTTATTACTCCATCCACAGATGAACTGCACTGAGGGAATATAAACCCTGTTATATTACAGTATCCAGGGACTACCACTGCTGAGAGATGGGGCAAATGAGCTCTAATTTTGATTTGAGATTATAAATGTCCAGAGACCAACAACCCAGAAAAGACTCTAATCTCCATTGAATTTTAGCCTCCAAGAGCAAACCCCCTAAGATAGTGAACATGAGTATTAGGTTACATTCTTGAGAGAGAGGTTGGTTTGGGGGGAATGCCCCGATGACTTTTTTTTTTAAGGGTAAAATGATAAAGTCTTCTTCATGTGGCCTGTGCCTTATAGCAATTGCCAACTTTCTGAAGTTAACGTACAGTTTTAGTTGTCAATAGCGGTTTGTTTTTCCCCCTTTTTGAAGGTTAGCGGTGATTGAATCTGTCATGGTAGCAACTTTATGTTCAAGTTGTTTATTTATTTATTTTTGGCCACACCCACAGCACTTGGAAGTTCCTGGGCCAGGGATCAAACCTGAGCTGCTGCAGTAACAACACTGGATCCTTAACCCACTGTGCCACAAGGGAACTCCTGTGTACAATTTAAATCATTCTGCATGGTTTTCTTTTTTTTTCTTTTTCTTTTTTTTTTGTCTTTTTAAGGCCACACACGTGGTATATGAAGGTTCTCAGACTAGGGGATCTAATGGGAGCTGTAGCTGCTGGCCTACACCACAGCCACAGTAACATGGGATCCACCACGCTGCATCTGGGACCTACCCCACAGCTCACAGCAACACCGGATCCTTAACCCACTGAGCAAGGCCAGGGATCGAACCCTGCATCCTCATGGATACTAGTCAGATTTGTTTCTCCTGAGCCACAATGGGAACTCCTTTTTTTGGTGGGGGTGGCAGGGCACGCTCACAGCATTTGGAAGTTCCCAGGCTAGGGGTCAAATTGGAGTTACAGCTGCTGGCCTACACCACAGCCACAGCAACACGAGATCTGAGCCACATCTGCAATCTGTATCGCAGCTCATGGCAATGCCAGATCTCTGATCCACTGAGTGAAGCCAGGGATCGAACCCAAATCTTCATGGAGGAGTTCCCACTGTGGCTCATTGGTTAACGAATCTGACTAGGCCTCGCTCTGTGGGTTAAGGATCCAGCGTTGCCATGAGCTGTGGTGTAGGTCGCAGACCTGGCTCAGATCCTGCATTGCTGTGGCTGTGGCCGGCAGCTACAGCTCTGATTGGACCCCTAGGCTGGGAATCTCCATATGCCGCTAGTGCGGCCCTAAAAAGCAAAAATAAAAATAAAAACCAATTTTCATAGATACTAGTCGGATTCGTTTTCCCTGGGCTACAACGGGAACTCCCTAAGTTCTTAAATTAGTCTCTCGCTTTTTCACATCTTAGGTCTTCATTGATCTCTCATTTGCTTTGTGATTCCAGCCAGAGAAATGACACGGGGGAAATTCCTCAACATTCTAGAGAAGCCGAAGAAGTAGCAGCTGCTTGTGGTCAGGATGTCCTGGGGACTGGAGCCATGCATCCCTCCCAGTGCAGCTCAGAGGATGCATACCCACTGCTTCCTGGCCAGAGGCTGGAGGGTGCACCTCCAGGACTGACCCTCTCCCTGCTCCTGGCACTCTGCGACTCTGAGGACTTTAGGCGGCAAGAGAAGAATATGCTCCACCCAAGGATCAGTGCAGTTAGTCAGTCAGCTTCCAGACTTTGACCGTCTCAGCCTCGGATGTTGGAAACACCAGAGGACATGTCATTCTTCAAGGTCAAAGTCCTGCTTTATCATTTTTTGGAAGTGATTCAGGAGCTCCGGGATCTTACACTTGCTTTGATTCAGCGATGGCAAAGTCAGTTGTGACATGTTGATTGGACACGTTCTTTTGAGTTGTACTTGATCTCTTAGGAAGCATTTGTGATTCGAGGAGTCCAGAAACCATTTACGCTCTGGACCAGACCATGTAGCTTGACCTGTGAACTCTCCACTGTACACTAGGTTCCAACAATCCCCAGCTGGAGAAATGCTTTTAAATTTCTACATCTCTCATGGTAGTCCCATCCCCCAAAGCCTGCTATTCCCCACCTTCCAGCCCCCACCAGCAGTTCTGACTCCAGGGAAGGGGATCCCTGCATATCAGGTCCTTCCTGGGACCACCTTCTTTAGTAAAGGGCACGTGCAAGGCTTCATTGGGTTCTAGACCTCAAGACCAACTTGAAGGAGACAAGTTAATCTAATGTTAGAGATTCAAGCCAGAAAGTCAGCATGGCTGGAAAGATCCGAGAAGGGGATTGATTGTAGGAGTTCCCACTTGATTAAAAACTAGAAATTCTAATTGACCTTAAAGGAATGTGCTGTGGAATGGTGGCAGTGTCTTGCCCCCCCTCCCTTGTCCCATCTCACAGCACAGATTAGATATCTCTCTCATGTGACAGAAACACACACAAGAAAAAGAGAATTCCTGACTTTACAACTCTTAGGGAGCTCTTTACCAGTTATCTGTCTCTATGTTAAAACCCGAAAATCTAGCCTGCTGGTGAAATGGATTATACGTGTTCTCCTTATTTTGCCTTCTAAGCCGGCCCCCAGCTTCTGTTATTTTGAGGCGTACATGGAGTTTCCTAAGCCTCATGAAAAGAACATCCATGTGGCAGTGGTGTGTGGGTGTTCGGACACAAAGAACATTGTTACGGTCAAGCTTTTGGTCCCGCGTGTCTGTTGGGGCACAGCACTACTCACTTTAATCGCTGGTTTATTAACCATTTTCTGACACTTCTGCCTGGTTTCCCATGCTAGAATTAATGTCGGATTTTTTTCTCTCATTTGTGCATTTGGCTATCCATGCAATTTTACTTATTGATAAAGGGGGTGGAATTTAACACAGGACATAAAGGAGAGTATGAGAAGGAAAACATTCTGCTTGGATGCTTATAGAAAGTTAGACTATAGGGGCTTTGATCTTTAAGTAAAGTTTATTATTGACATTCCTTTATCTTAAATGCGGTTAAAGAGTGTGAAAGATGGGGAGGGAGAGAGAAGGGGGAGGTGTGCAAAAAAAAATAGCGCCATAATGTCAAATTCTTGCTTTGCTCTGTTTTTGAGAGTCGATGACATCAGGCACTTCCAAGTGCTTCTAAGTGCTTGGGAAATACATGAAGAACATTGGGTAACCTCCCCCAAACCAACTTCAGTCTGCAAAGTGAAGCTCTGTAGGTGGTTTTTTGGTCTGCTTTGGCCTCTTCCTTTTACTGTCATCTTATTCACCAGCACTTAATGTAAGTAGATGTTTTAGAATTTCAATATTTATTGGTTTTGTATTTGTCGTCCTTAGAAATGTTAATGATGTATTTTTATATTGATAATATAAATTTATGTACAACGTGTGCATGTGTGTATTTCAGGGTGTTGGAAGATCGTACTTTGTATATGATGGTTTCTGTGTCGTCATAATAAATATGTCCCTTTTACAGGAGAGTGAGTTTTTTTTCAAAAGGTCAAGTTGCATATTTAAAGCATAGACCTCATCAGAAAGCATAACAGTAATGACAAATGACCCACTGTCTTCCCCCTAATATCACAGTGTGTGGTGTGGGCCTTTGTGGTCATTGACTGCGGGGTCTCCAGCTGCCAGTCTGTCTACAGGCCATCTAACTCATGACAGCTCAACTCCCTAAAGTCATATTTAAAAATCTGTAATACTGCCCCCCCCCATTCATAAAGTCTAGATCTCTCATCCTGGCATTTAAAACTCTCTGCCTGTAATCCTAATCAGCCCTCCAGTTTGGTTTCCTTTCTCTCCAATATATGAAGTCTCTGTTCCAGTTAATTTGAACAAGTCCCCGTTCCTCACTATGTGCCTTTGCTCATGCCACTGAGTTCCTAAAAAGTCTTGCATCCTTTTCATACACATCAGCCTATCCTTCCTGTAAACCCCTGATGATCTGGCTGGAAATAATCATTCCCACTGTCTTCCTACAGCATTTACATACACCATCCTTATGACTTTTATTACTACACTCCACCTTCTATTTAAGTCATCTTAGTACGTGTCTTATTGCCCCATTAAATTATATGCTCCCTGAGGTTGGGGCTGTCTCCCACACATCTCATTCTTCAGTGTCTTCTGTGAACTGGAGGGTCAAGACCCGTGTGTTTGTAGGCTTCCAGTTAAACATGATGGATCAAGACCAAGTATTTCTCTTCCCACCTGCTAAAACCCTTAGTACACACTGTGTTCAAGAACTAAAGAGGAGTTCCCGTCGTGGCGCAGTGGTTAACGAATCCGACTAGGAACCATGAGGTTGCGGGTTCGATTCCTGCCCTTGCTCACTGGGTTAAGGATCCGGCGTTGCCGTGAGCTGTGGTGTAGGTTGCAGACGCAGCTCGGATCCTGCGTTGCTGTGGCTCTGGCGTAAGCTGGTGGCTACAGCTCCGATTCAACCCCTAGCCTGGGAATCTCCATATGCCGTGGGAGTGGCCCTAGAAAAGGCAAAAAGACCAAAAAAAAAAAAAGAACTAAAGAGAAAGTATTCATCAGCGCTGCTGCTGTCAGCTGTTGATAGTTTCCCTGCTCCAGATCAGAGCATGCCCTTTTAGGAGAAACATTCCGTTTTAAGGAAAGCAAATTGCTTAGCATCATTGGTTTGTCACTGATTCCCAAGAAAACATCTGGGTAGACAGTAGAGTTCTGTGATCTAGAAGAGCCTGGCTGGTTGACTAACTTAAAAGGTACAGCATTACAAATATGCTGCTCTAAACCTTAAAAGAAAAAAAATTTTTTTTGGTCTTTTTAGGGTGACACACAGCTATAGAGGTTCCCAGGCTAGGGGTCCAATCGGAGCTATAGCTGCTGGCCTACACCACAGCCACAGCCACAGCCACACGGGATCCGAGCCACGTCTGTGACTGACACCAAACTCATGGCACGCCGGATCCTTAACCCACTGAGTGAGGCCAGGGATGGAACCTGCGTTCTCATGGATGCTAGTCAGATTCATTTCTGCTGAGCCACGAAGGGAACTCCAGAGATCATTTTTCTAATAGATAATTATTTATTATTTGCCTACAGGTTTGTTTTCCTGAGAAGCATAGCACTGGAGGCACATTTTCGAATTCTTATTCTAATCTTTTCTCACCAGCAGTCTCATTGCTTCTTGCTCTCTTCAGTCTCAGGTTTTAGACCTCGGCTGATTTGCTTGGCTTTCTTCCCATTGTTGGAGCAGTAGAAGTTCACAGGCTATCAACTGCATGGATATCAAAATGCTATCATTAATTTATCTTTTTGTTACCCATTAACTGTATTTTTTTAAGTGGCCACTTGCTGGCTGCTCGTTGTTTTAGTTCCTTTAGCTGTGCATCGTTATGGCTCGTCTGTCTTCTGGATTCACCAAATCAGAGCAGTGAAAATGGAGCTGATAAAAGTCAGTCCATTGCCGCTGTGGCTTCTGAAGGGTGTTGGGGTTTTCCCAGGGGCTTTGTAATGAAGCCAGGAAGTTTCATTTCCAGTGGCATGCTCTGGTCCCTTCTGTTTCCTCCAGGATTAAGGCATCACAGGAAAGTAAACGCAGACTGGAAAGTGGGGAGATGGGCCGTAGGCCAAGGTGGATGGTCCCAGGGATCAGATAACATGGTTTCTCATCAGCTTTCAACTTCTGCACAAACTCCATTTCCAGGCCTTTGGTTATGTTTCTGTTTCCTTCCTCCTTTGAGAGCTACAGGACTGCCTGCCCTTGCCTGGGCTTCGTTTCGCCAAAGGGCCTTAACACTCCCCCGCCCCAAAAGCATGGACAATTGGCGGTCTCTCCTGTGCGTGAAGTTCCAGCTGCCTGGTGACTGACTTCTCCTGTCTCTTTGGGCTTTGGGGCACTTTGGGGATGTGTCCCTGACTCTGCTTAAAGAGGCCACCAGCCTCCCCACCCTTTGCCCAACACTTTCTTCCTGAGCAGGGGTGGTTGGGGCTTCAGGTGGCACCAGGTGCTGGCAGAGCCTGTTAATTAGCACATGAACACCCCAATGCTCCATTAGCCAGGCCAGGCATTCGGAACCTTCCCCTCCTGGGGGCCCCTTCCTCCTAATGAGAGCTGGAAGAAGGGCCCTCACAAAACACTGCCTCAGAATAATATTCCGCTTTGTCCCCACCAGTAACCAGGGCTGACAGGATCACTCTGTCCATTTCTCTTCTAATTAGCACAATTCCAGCATAGCCTGAGCCAGCAAATGGAGAGAAGCGATCAAAAGCGATCGGACAACCGTACCGAATCACAAACACAAAGAGGGCCATTCCCCATAATTAGGTGAGACAATTCCTCAGTCTTTTCTCGGCTGGAGTTTGCCGCTAAGACTCTTGCTGTTTGGGTCCCAGCAACACAAGTTACATGTCTCCCTGGGACACTAATAAGCCCCAAATTGTCTTCCGCTTCACACAACTCTAACCAGAAGACAGATGCGGGGGGTGGGGGGTACAGTGAGGGAACAGGCTCTCTAAACGAGCAGCTGCTGCAGTGTATTTCCCCAACTCCAAAGAAGCAGACACTGGGGCTGAGGGCAGAGGGAAGAGAAGCACCCTGGGTGCAGCCTGGTCCCGTCCCCTGAGCCGGGGCCTGAAGCACTGACAATTCCTGACCCTCAGGGGATTCCCACTCTGCCCTCTTCATTCCCCATCTTCTGCCTATTGTCCCCATTTAGTCTCCTCACTCCTCTTCCCACCTGTCCGCAGTGGTGGCATCATGGGCAGGAATAATGATGTCACCATCCCTGGAACTACATCAAAGCCCTTTACAACCGTACTTACGATCCCAAGGTTTGCACCCTTGCAGCGCACACATGAATTCTGCTCTCAGAGGGCTCACGGCCTGGAAGGGGCCCTCGTTTCCAGCACCCATCACCTCTGTGTGTCTGGCTCTTCCTCACCCCCTGCCTGCTAGCCCCATTCTCTCTTCTGGAAGATCCCTGGTTTTTAAAACAGAAAAGTGGCCCATCAGCTGCCAGGGCAAGAAGCCGCAACTGGCCATACTCCATGTGGCTCGGAGGTTGGCCATTTAATAAACAGAAACAGCTCCCCCAGGATTGCAGCCCATTACAGGGATTACTAGGGGTGATATAGCCATGAACTTGGTCAAGGACAAAGGAATGCAGGGGAGAATGGCAGTTGGAATCTCAATTAAACTCAAGCTCTGAGCTGAGTTGGACTCACATGCATTTTCATCTTTATCCTGCCCTCTGCTTTCTGTTTTGATCTATACTTAAAGCTTCTGAAAGTGACCTCCAGTACCAGAAAACACCCAATTCTCTGGAATCCAAGGAACCAGAAGACTCAAGTAATCAAATTTGCTTTGTTGTTTTTCCATTTTCTATCTAGGACACAGAGAAGTAATGATAAGATTTGATTTTTTAAATCACTTTTGATAGATATCAAAGAATTGATCCAAATTTGTTCAGTCACCTATAGTTTCTTTGGCTATAAACAGATGTTAGAACAGGACCTGGCACATAATAAGTGCTTAATAAGAATTTGTGTTTTTTTGTCTTGTTTTATTTGTTTTTTGGCCACGCCTGCAGCATGTGGAGTGCCTCAGCAGCATCTTGAGGTGCAGTAGTGACAACGCCAGATCCTTAACCTGCTGAGCCACCTGGAAACTCCTTAATAAGAATTTGTTGAGGGAGTTCCCATTGTGGCTTAGCGGTAAGGAACCCAACTAGTATCCATGAGGACTCAGGTTTGATACCTGGCCTCACTCAGTGGGTTAAGGATCCAGCATTGCTGTGAGCTGTGGTCCCAGACATGACTCAAATTCCACATTGCTGTGGTTGTGGCGTGGGCTGGCAGCTGCAGCTCCGATTAAACCCCTAGCTTGGGAACTTCCATACGCTGTGGAATGGCCCTAAAAAGAAAAAAAAAGAATTTGTTGAAAGAAAAAATGAACTGCCATGATACTCAGTGTTCACAGCCTTGTTGCTGATCTAAGTTTTAGTGAGATCTTAGATTTGAGAGAGAAACAGGGATAGACTTATCCAAGTCACTTCTCTCTGAGTCTCAGTGTCCTCAGGACCTCCTCCATTCGAAAGATGCAGCCTAGCATTGTGGAGAAGGGCACAGACCCTGCTGTCAGCCTGCCTGGGTCCAAATCTTGTTTCTGCCATCTGCTATCTAGGTGACTTTGGGTAAATAGCTTAATCACTCTGTGCCTTAGTTTACCTATTTACGGAATGGGTCCAATGCACCTAATTGTGTTATTGTGCAGATTAAATTAGTGCTTGCAAGTGTTTAGAACAGTGTACGGCGTATCTTACCCATTATGTTATTTAATTTTTTATTATACTCACAGTTGTTAAAAATTGATAATTCTTGCAGGGAAAATATGATAACTTTTGGTTAACCTTGAATAGTCACAAGCTGAAAACCCATTTCTCAACTCTTCAGGACAGCAGTTTACCGAATACGTCTCCTTCCCCCACACCTCTGCCCTCTGTGGCAGCCCCTGCCACTATGGACACTCAGCAGATACCACAATCAACCGCACAGCAATAGCATTGAAGACCATTTGTGGCTGACAATCATTGGAGGGAAAGGTATTCTTTGTGACTTTGGCAGGTTTCAGAGCTGATGCTGAGCTTGGCATAGGCCTGCTGTCATCATGCTTCACTCGTCATGGTCCCAATATATTCCAAGCATCCGTGGTATTCTTGTCAGTGCACAGGAATGCCCTTCCCTGTTTCGCTCCGTCCTCCCCACCCCCACCCCATTCCACCGCCCTTCTTCCAGGTGCTCTTGTGCCAGGGCTAAGCCAGGTCCGCTTGGGTCTGGGCTTCCCGGGCAGCCTCCCCTCAGCTTTTTCTCTCTGGGAGTCTGTGGAGAACAGCCTGGCCTGACTCCACAGCCCGAGACGTCAGGGTCAAGCAGGGCTAAAGGTCGCATCCCAGGGTCTTCCCGGATGTAGCCAAGCCAGCCCAGGCCAGCGGCTCCACACAAAGGAGCAGCTGAAAAGAGTCAAGTTGGAAAAGTCAGTGACTTGAGACTGAGTGGAAATGAGAAGCACTGACTTCAGGCGCCGGCAAAGCCCCAGGCAGGGCCAGGAGATTCCCGGGGTGGGGGGTGGGGCAGAACCGGAAGTGGTCTCCGAGGACTGAGGTGGCTCGTGGGAAAGCAGCTCCCACGAACGTCTTCCTTGGCCTCCTGATCCGCTCCATCTCCTGCTGCTGCTGCTGCTGCTGCTGCTGCCCCCGTCTTCCCACTGGCCCTCACCCCGTCCGCCCTCGCAGCCCTGCTTACCCAAACCAACTGGTCCGAAGGTCCTTCAAACCGCTTCACTCTCCAGTATATTATGGTGCGTCCCCATAGTGACCTGTTATCCCGCCACCTGGTAGTTTGCAAAGAGGTTACATTGTCATGGGAGAAATGGTTTGTCATAAGGGTAAGTGAAATAGCAATTATAAATGTTGTATGAGCTCCAGTATGTGGGGGAGGAAATAGACCGAGGTGGTAAGTGCTTGCTGCCTGATTGGAGGGTTATGGGTAATTTTAACTTTCCTCTACATTTTCCAAACTTCTTACAGAAGCATGTATTGCTTCCATAATATAAGAAGAAAAAAAAAACCTCTGGAGCTGAGCCCTGTCAGTCCAGCTTATTAACACACATATACACGCACACAGAGTTCATCGGTGACATTTGTCTGTGGTAATAACATTAGTTACTGTGTTTGAAAATGTCAATCTGGAAGTTCCCGTCGTGGCTCAGTGGTTAGCAAACCCGACTAGCATCCAGGAAGACACGGGTTCGATCCCTGGCCTCTCTCAATGGGTTAAGGATCTGGCATTGCCATGAGCTGTGGTGTAGGTCGCAGACTTGGCTCAGATTCTGAGTTGCTATGGCCGTGGCACACGTCAGCGGCTACAGCTCCGATTGGACCCCTCTCCTGGGAACCTCCATATGCTGCAGGTGCAGCCCCAAAAGACAAACAGAAGAAAAGAAAGAAAGAAAATGTCAATATGTAAGCTTCTCTAAGTATTTCCTGGGTGCCTACTAAGCATCAAGTCCTGCCCTAGATGCTCTGCTCCCATCACATGTAATGTGGATAAAATGACATTTTTCCCTAATCTGGTCCCATGGCCCACTCCTCCTTGTTACTCTACAGAGTCTTTGCTCTGGAACAGAAAAATCATCATTCAGTAGGTGTTCGGTCAGCCGTGCAAAATAACACATTTTCCTCAGTCCATCCCAACACTGAGAAAAATATATGTCACCTAATTTTGTTGTAGACTCTTTAGGCTGAATTTCTCCATCTCTGGTGCATGCAAAACCCAACTGCAGATGTTGTGTTTGTGTGTGATTCGTTTGCTGCTTTCCCTTTTTTTTTTTTTTTTCTTTTTAGGGATGCACCTGTAGCCTACGAAAGTTCCCAGGCTAGGGGTTGAATCGGAGCTGCAGCTTCTGGCCTACACCACAGCCACAACAACTCGGGATCCCAGCTGCATCTGTGGCTTATGTCACAGCTCATGGCAACGCCAGATCCTTAACCCACTGAGCGAGGCCAGGGATCAAACCCACTTCCTCATGGATGCTGGTCAGGTTCTTAACCCACTGAGCCACGATGGGAATTCCTCATTTGCTGCTTTCTTCCTGCTCACTTTCCCTTTCTCAATTGGGAGAGAACCGGAAAAGAGATGAACTAGGGGTCAGAGGGAGTGGGCATGGGTCAGGACAGGGTCTGGAATGATACCCATATTTTCTCCACAGACAGCCAGACAGAGGCACCCCACCATCAGAAAAGGGAACAAAGTGTTTTCCCTGCAAGTTGGGATCTGAGAGATGCAAGGGATGTGTGGGAGGTAGTTTGCACCTTCATGGGGAGACAAGTGTGTATAGAAAGTCAGTTTCCCCTCGAGCTCAGATGCAGAGTCACGGAATTGATAAAGAAGAGATGAAAGCATCAGGGCTAGAGGACACAGGAACATCCTGGAGAAGACTGGATTTTGTCCCCGAGGAAGGACTCGTTCCTCAGGCAGCCAGCATGTAGAAGCCCTGGCGTCTGACTAGGTCTTGGAGGGTCCTAAGGAGGCTTGCTTCTCATTTTCTGTAGCAGAAATAGATGTCCTGATGCCTAAGAAAAATTCTGTGCACCCACTCCCTCCACTTCACCAGTATGTGCACTTGTCCATCCTGTTGGCCAGAGACGTGCTCTGTTCTGTCCAGCCCAGGATGCAAAACAAAGGGAAAAACGCCCGCCCCGTGCAGCCCTGAATCCTGCCTGACCGTTGCGTTGGCTCTGGGGCCAGATCTGATCAGCCCTCTGCAGGAAAGGAGGAGCCCTCCAGAAGAGACAGCTGAAGCAGTTGTTACAACATGAGGATTGGAGGGCAGGCGACACTTCCCCACATCACCAAAGATTGATGCAAATTGGTTTGGTTCTGACCCTGTCACACCAGGAAGGATAATGATTCCAGCGGCGCCCGGCGTGGGAGGGGGCCCGTGGTGGGGGCCGTGAGGATTGGCGTCTCACTTTGCATCTTCATTAATGATCTGAAAGACAGGGGTAAACAGCATGCTAATGAAACCGGCAGATGATTGGTGTTACAAAGCCCAGAAAGGACAGAGAAATAGCACAGCGAGACCCCGAGAGCTTAGAAATATGGGCAGGAGATTATCAAATGAGATTCGCCCTACGAAAATGAAAGTCGACGTGTCAGGAAGGGATGATGAAGGCGCCTCTGGGTGGCGGCCTACAAACCTGGAAAGCAGGTCGGGCGGCAGGGTCAGGCAGCTGAGTGAGGAGGTAAGGTTTGAGGTGTGTGGGGGAGACAGAGAAGCTGGCCTTGAGGACCCAGGGGACCCTTGTGTATTCCTGGCAGGACTGACCGCAGCAAGAGGACTGGGGCCAACAATGTGTGCAGCCTGGGAGCCAAGCAAGGTCCCTGTGTCAGCTCCTGTGCCTTCTGCAAGGCTGGGCTCTGACTTCATAGTCACACGTTGTGCCTCTGTGCACTTGTCACTGAGACTAAAAATGCCATTTCACTAAAATGAAACAAGCCAAAACACATTTTTTAACTTTGCCCCAAGTTATCCGGAATAGAATATTCAAGAGCAGAGGAAAGAAAAATTTCCCCCATCTTCAGTAGGTTTCCAGTCAATAAACATGGCTTGGAGGTATAACGCTTATGTACAAAAAGTTTTTATTACTAGGCTATGATTTTTTTTTTTTTTTTTTGCTTTTTTAGGGCCGCTCCTGAGGCATATGGAAGTCCCCAGGCTAGGGGTTGAATTGGAGCTGTAGCCACCCGGCCTACACCACAGCCACAGCAACACGGGATCCGAGCCACGTCTGCAACCTACACCACAGCTCACAGCAATGCCGGATCCTTAACCCACTGATCAAGGCCAGGGATTGAACCCACACCCTCATAGATAATAGTTGGATTCATTACTGCTGAGCCACAATGGGGACACCACATACAAAAGTTTTTTAAACTTTTTTTTTTTTGGTCTTTTTTGCCATTTCTTGGGCTGCTCCTTCGGCATATGGAGGTTCCCAGGCTAGGGGTCCAATCAGAGCTGTAGCTGCCAGTCTACGCCAGAGCCACAGCAACGCAGGATCTGAGCCGCGTCTTCGACCTACACCACAGCTCACAGCAACGCCGGATCATAAACCCACTGAGCAAGGGCAGGGACCGAACCCGCAACCTCATGGTTCCTAGTCGGATTCGTTAACCACTGCGCCACGACGGGAACTCCTTAAACTTTTTATTATAGTTGATCTACAGTATTGTACCGACTTCTGCTGTACAGCAAAGTGACCCAGACACACACATTCCTTTTGTTGTATTATCCTCTATCCTGGTCTATCCCAAGAGATTAGATATAGTTCCTAGATTAAGTGCGAAAATCTTAAGGATACACACGGTTCAGTGATTTTTTTTTTTTCTTGAGCAAATCACCTCACCAAGCTGTCATCTTATCTCAGATGGTATAACTGCAGTAAGTGTCTCCTAGCTGTATTGTAAGAATTCAATAAGACAGACTATGTAAGGCCTTTAGGACATAGAAAGCACTCATAGAAAGCATAGATTATTACTACTGTTTATTAACCTCTATTTTTATTTTATTTTTTTCTTTTTTGGCTGCCCCACAGCATGTGGAGTTCCCGGGCGAAGGATCAGGGACCAGATCCAAGCCACAATTGCAACCTAAGCTTCAGCTGTGCCAACACCAGATCCCTGACCCACTGTGCCAGGCTGGGGATTGAACCTGCGTCCCAGCACTCCCAAGATGCCACCAATCCCATTGCACCACAGCGGGAGCTCCTAACCGCTAATTTTATTCCCCAGGCTTTACTCTTAACTCCCCAAAGTAAATTACAAACTTCTCAAAGTCAGAGACTGTTATAAAATTCTTTTTCAGTTCACGTGTCATGAAAACAAAACCAAAAAATCTTGTTTGGTGGATCGATACACTAGAATTCTCTTTTAATATGAATAATTTTATTACCCAACTCAGATCTACTTTCAATGAAATCTTTCTTCAAAATGGAACAAAACCAAAAAAAAAGAAAGAAAGAAAGAAACATACAAACAAAACCAAGTAAAATCCTCATATCACAGAGGGTTTTTGACAAAACATAAAGCGTGAGATCTTACTAACAACACATACACTAACTGCTAAAATTTTAAGCCAAAGGAAGAGAGTCCAGCCTGGTGACCGCAAGTCCAATTGGGTTTGAACAAGGATGGCTAACTGTCCAGTTCACGTGGCACTCAGGGGTTTCCCAGGACAAGGGGCAGTCTAGCTGATGTGATGGTTGGTCACTCTTGTTGAATCCAGGCTCTGCTACTAGATAGCTTTGTGGCCTTGGGTAGGATTCTTAGCTTTGTTGAATTTGGTTTTCTCTGCAGTTAAAGGGGGAGTGTAGTGCCTTCACTAAGTTGTTGAAGGGATCAAATGAGGTACCACTTGACAGTATTAGCAATATAATTGCACATAATAAATGCCCGGTAAATGTTGACATAAACTGTCAGAATCCATGTCAATAAGGTTTAAAAACAGGCACAAACAGGAGTTCCTGTCATGGTGCAGCAGAAACGAATCCGACTAGGAACAGTGAGGTTGTTGTGGGTTTGATCCCTTGCCTTGCTTAGTGGGTTAAGGATCCAGTGTTGCCTCGAGCTGTGGTGTAGGTTGCAGACGTGGCGCAGATCCTGCATTGCTGTGGGTGTGGCTGTGGCTGTGGCTGTGGCTGTAGCTCTGATTTGACCCCTAGCCTGGGAACCTCCATATGCCTCAGGTGCGGCCCTAAAAAGCAAAAACAAAAACAAAAACAAAAAACACCAACAACAGGCACAAACAAGTTCAAGATGATAGAAATCGGGAGTGTTTACTCATGTCAGGAGCCTGGCCAGGAAGGAACTGGAAAGAGCCTTCTGCAGGGCTAGAAATGTTCTAGCAGGTGAACACTGAGCTTTATAGTTTGTTTGAAGCAAACATGGTCTTTGGGTTACCAAGGAGAGGAGAAACTAATTGATTTTCCATGAGCTAATTGAAAATAAAAATCTTATGGAACTTTTAGTTTCTTGCCTCTTCCCTATACATGCTCTGCCTTACAAAACAAAGGCTTCTGTTTTCCTGTGCTCTGTCCATGCAGCCTCAGTCCATGTAGACACATTTTTTTTTTTTTTTGGCCTTGCCCATGGCATGTGGAAGTTCCCGGGCCAGGGATTGAACCTGCACCATTGCAGCGACCCAAGCCACTGCAGTGACAGCACTAGGTCCTCAACCCACTGAGCTACATGGGAACTCTGATTTTCTGGGTATTGACGAGAGAAGGGCACAAGGAGCACTCTAGGGTGTTGGAAATATCCTCTATGCTGATCTGAGTAGTGGTTACACAGGAGTAGACGTGTGTGTGTGTGTGTGTGTACATTCATCAAGCTATACATTTAATAATCATTTGCTTTACTGTATGTAAATTATGCCTCAAACAAATGAATTTAGGATCCTCTGAGCCTCCAAAGGGAACTGATGAAAGGAACCACAGCCCCATGGAGGCAATTTGGAACGATAACAGCAGAATCATCCTGGCTTCTGGACTATGGTACACGTGTTCCTTGGGCAGCTCCTTCCATGCTCCATCAGTGACTCAGCATAAGGGACTTGGGGCTGTGGCCTCTGCCCTCACTCTGTGATTTTGATGTGTGGGGGGGGTGCTGTCAGTCAAGCTCCAGGGGTCTCTGACACCTCGATGCTCGTGCTGTTTGATGAAGGAGCATCATTCTCTACAACCCTCTCTGAATTCAGACCTGAAACTGGGCTGCTCCAGAGCGAGACACTTCGTAGGCTCTGAGCATGCCTACGAAGCATTGCCAAATGGATGCCTGAACCCATGGCCTCCAGTCACCTGTGACATTATTAAATTCTTCCCAGCTGGAACTGCCCACTGATCTCAATACCAAAGATGTGGGGTTTTTTTGACTTGTGGGTTGTACAAGTGATCTTTCCTAAAAGAACTGGTACTGGCATCCCTGACTTGCTTCCATCCAGTGCCATTCCAATTCTGCTAGAAAAGACCTCTAGTTCTCTCCATAACCAAGTTTCCTAACAGGACCCACTCATAGCAAAGAGGTCTACAGTGTAGGTCATGAGTGGTGCTGATGGGACTCTATGGGTTTGGTATTCCCTTAGATGGAGGCTGGGATGGCTGGGTTGTTGGGTTCTTTAAAGACATCTCAGTGCTATCCAAATAGGTAGCCATTAGTCACGTGTAGCTATTCCACTTAAACTAAAATTTAAAATTCAGTTCATGACACTAGCCACATTTCAAGAGCTGAGTAGCCACGTATGGCTACTAACTGCCGTATTGGACAGTGCAGAACTGCATATATTTTCCATCATCGTGGAAAACATCAGATGACCCCAGACCTTCTTGGAAACTCGGGCAGAGCAAAGAAACTAAGTTAGTAGGATTGGACCCCAACCCCCAGTTCAACCAGAACCACCCTGCCTATGAATTCAGATTTCAAGTTAGAATTCTTTTGGCAATAATATTTGATTGCTTTTTAATTTTACACTGTTTGTGAAAAGATAATAAATCAAGCCATATTTATAGCAAGCAAATTGTGAAAAATACATCGCCTCCCCATTCTCTGACCTTCAGGCTGCAAGTTATGAGCTTGTGGGAACTATACCCTGTTGTTCCTACATCTTTTCCCACTTAATTGATCTTGGATCTTGTTCATATTGGTACATACAAATTCCACAACTATGTATTATTCCACTGTATGGTTGTACCATAATTTATTTAACCAGTCCCCATGATGGCTATTTAGGTCCTTTCCAATCTTCCACTTCTATAAACTATGTTGTGATGAACAAATATCCTTGTGCTTAAATTTCCATGTGTATACAAATACATCCTCAGAATGCCTAGTGAGAGAATTGCTTGCTCAAAGGCCATGTGCATTTTTAACTTTAATGTCATACATATTGCTGATCGCCTCCCTAGAGTGTTGGAACAACGAGGGCTTTCCCCCACCCCTCAATAGTGCAGTTGTCAGGTGTTCAGGCTGCAGAGTAACAGTGGCCCCTCTTGGGATGGGACTTGATTGCTTTCCCGTGACCCATCCTACCCACTTCTCTTCCCTTCTTCTCTCTCTCTCTCTCTCTCTCTCTCTCTCTTTTTTTTTTTTTTTGTCTTTTTAAGGCTGCACCTGAGACATACGGAAGTTCCCAGGCTAGGAGTCAAATTGGAGCCACAGCTGCCGGTCTACACCACAGCCACATCTGTGACCCACACCACAGCTCACGGCAATGCTGGATCCCTAACGCATTGAGCAGGGCCACGGATAGAACCCCTGTCCTCATGGATCCTAGTCTGGTTTGTTACACTGAGCCACAGTGGGAACTCCTCCCTCCCCTTCTTGTCGCCAAGAGTGGTTGATATTTACTCGTGCATTTGCCAGGCCCCTAGGTTCTGGCCTAAAGCCTTTACTCCAATGTTTCAGGCCTCCTTGACTCCTTGCCACACACTGGTGAGGCAGCTATTATTATTCCCATTTTCCAGATGAGAAGCCTGAGACTTAGAGATTAATAATTCCTTCATGGTCACCTAGCTGGTTAGTAGTGGAGCTGAGATTTAACCCCAGGGCTATCTCGCTTCAAAGCCTGGCCTCCTGGGGAACCAGTGGGCTTCCCTACCCCCTGCCCCTCTTCCCTTCTTCCTGTTAGGAGTCACCCACCACTTCAGGGCCTTTGCCTCTGTGCCCATTCCTGGGGTCGAGGCACACGCCTCAGTCACCCTTCCTCCTCCATCAGGAAACCAGCGCCTTGGTCTCAATCTAATCTTGGCCGTGGGGCCGCCTCACCTGAACTGCTGGGTCCGCCCAGCCCTCCCGCAGGTGATCACCTGGGCCCATGGGGCTGGCGAGGGAGAAAGCAACGGCTTCCGTCACCTGACCCGACTCAGCCAATTCCTGAAGACAAGATGTCAAGTTAATGAGCCTGTGGGCCTCTAATTAGCTGTCAATTACCTCAAATTAATCAACTCCTCGCCTAATTAAGCATTATCGGCAGGTGGGCACAAAGCAGACCATTGTGCGGGAGCCCTGAGAAAAGCTGGGCTGGCAAACTTGGTTAGGATCAGCACTGTGCACCGCGCCCGCCTCCCCACCGCGCGGCCCTGGGGCCTCTGCCCACCGCGGTCCGGGGACCCACGGACCTCCTGGGCAGAGGGCTGGGCTGCAGCGCGGGAGAGGGAGGTGCGGAGTGTGGAAGCAGGTGGGACATTGGTGGGCAAGCGGGGCAGCGGGAGCTGGGGGGCCGCGCCTAGGAAGGCCGTGGCCAAGGTCAGAGTGACCAGCTCTGGGTGGAAGCCGGCGTGGGGGCTGGGCTCAGAGCTGGGCAGAGCGGAGACCAGGCTGGGGCTGGGAGTTCAGGCCTGTGCGGGTGGGCAGCCCGGCTTCCAAGCCTTGTCCTGCTGCTTGTGAGCTCGGGGGCCCCAGGAAGTGACTTCACTTCTTTGAGCCACAGACTCCATCTCTGAAAAATATGAGAATAACTTCTGAAGAGACCTAATCGGGCCTTTGAGAGGATTAAATGAGATTGTGCAGTGAGGTGCCTGCTGTGTGGTCAGCGTTTGGTGGACTTAGTGGTAGTGACAGTGGAGGTGGCTGCATGGCCTCACCTAAGGACGCTCAAGCTATGTGACCTCTCAAGCTATGTAACCTGTCCCCAGATTCTGAGCCCCCAGGCTGCCTGTTAGATGTGAGTGGGCTGCCGAGGACACACTGGTGCTGGGGTGTCCTGACTACAAGCTCCTCTCCACCCTGCCCCATCTCCCTGCTCCTTGGAGGGTGCATACAAAGAGGCCTGGGTGGCATGTGGAGCTCAGATGAGCTAACTTCAAGTCTGGGACGAGGGACTAGGAAGAAGAGAGCCCATAACGGCCCTTCTCTCCTTGGGTCTGGGATTGCAGAGCCTAGAGAAGAGGGCATCTCCAGGCAGCCCCCAGACTGAGCGCATGCCCTGACTGTGGTCCTGGAGCCTGAACTGGTACCCACTCTGCTTAACATAGGGCAGGGTGAAGCTAGGGGCCGGCTGCGTAGATCTGTGCCCCCATGGTCAAATGCCACCATACCCATGCCAGTTCTGTCCCCTTCCCGTTTCCAACCATACCTTGTAATCAACCCACCAATTTCCCATCTGTACCCCCTACCTTGACCCTGACACAGGACACCCTCTTCCTGCCTCCTGGGGCAATGGAGGTCCTCAGCCTCACCTATAAAAGCTTGCAAACATCCTCCCCCTCGCCCTTTAAATCACTCGGTCACTTAGCAAACATTTATTGTGCCTGCTACTTAAAGCTCACAGTATAAAGGGGAGATGCTTGAGCAAACACTTACAGGTCATTACTGCACACACTGGAGATGTGAGGAACAGAAGGTACTAGGGTTTATTATGTACCTACTGTATGCTGTCAGGAGGGGCAAAGCCACTACTTCTAGGGGTGCGAGTGGGAACAAGAAGGGGGATGCTACCTCCCTCTGGGCCTGGGCAGGTGAGGCCTCCCAGGGAAAGGGACATTGGAGCTGAGCCTTGAAAGAGGTGATGGTTCCAGATGAAGGGAACAGCATATGTGAAGGCCCAGAGACATGCAAGGGACATGGAGAGTTTAGCAAATAGAGCAGATTTCCAGAGTATGTGACACCAGCCACAGCAGGTGCTCGCTGCACAGCCAGCAAGAGGGGCTCTCAGAGGACCTTCAAATAGGGCCTTTCTAGCTGGGATTTGGGGAACCCTAGGAAGACTTCTCTGAACTCTGACCCCTCCCCCCCTCCCAGGGGAGCTGAATTCCACAAGGATTGAATCCATAATTTAACCAAAAGAAACTGCTTGTGTGGCTCCAGGAGAAGGAAGTATCTGGGGGGAGTGGGCCTTCCTAAAACCTGTGAAATCACCATTCTGTGGTTTGTCTCCCAGGAGAAAGTCCTGCTTCTCTCTCCTCTGTGCCTCAAAGCACCTAGGCTGGAGCAAGTGCCCAGCGAGGCTTGTGAAATACTTGCGGAATGTAATTCGCTTCTCCCTACCACATAGTGACATGTACGTGGATGCAGGAACTTGCTTTAGGCCTAGACATATGTATCCCTTTGGAAAATCTGGAGTTAAGACTCAGAGTTACATCCGGGCTGGAGTGGAGGGAGCTGAAGGACAGCCATGGGACTGAGGATTAGCCAGCCAGGCTGCAGGGAGAAGGAATCAACAGCACTGGGGAGAAGCAGCAGTCCCCATCTTTCTGGGGCCCATCCTATCCCAGATCCCACAAGACCTTGTCGTTCTTTCTTACTTAAGCAAGTCCAGGCATTGGAACCTGCATCCCACCCAGAGCCCCCCACCCCAAAGCATCCTGACACACATGCTGGCCGGGAAAAGCCAGAGGAGCCCAGCCCCCAGGTGGAAAGGCATCTTACAGCCCAGCCAGGGCGGTGGGGCTGATGGAGCCACAGGAGCACCTAACTCGAGGGACACCCCCACAGAATCAGGGGCATGGATGGTTTTATTACACAAACAGTGCAGGAGCCCAGTATGTGAGAGAGAGAATGAATATATTATGCCTGTATGTCCGGTTATGTTTGATGTTTACATTTATGCTAGATAATACATAAACATGGTTTTAAAAACTAAACTAATACAAAAGGGTCTAGAATAAAATGTAGGCTTCCCTCACACCCCTGTTTTCCAGCCATCTGATTCCCTTTCCTCCGGTTTTTTCAGATATCCTTCTAGAAATTTAAAAAATAGTTATATAGAGTTCTCTTGTGGCGCCTTGGATTAAGGATCCAGCATTGTCACTGCAGTGTCTTGGGTCACTGCTGTGGCTCCAGTTCGATCCCCGGCCCAGGAACTTCTGCATACAATGGGTGAAACCAAAATGAAATAAAATAATTTTAAAACACATAGATGTTGAGGTTAATAAATATCACTTTATGTAAAAGCATTACTGAGTTCCTAACAGCGCTGGGTCTTTCTGTAGGTTTCTTTCTTTCTTTTTTTTTTTTTTGTCTTTTTGCTATTTCTTGGGCTGCTCCCACGGCATATGGAGGTTCCCAGGCTAGGGGTTGAATAGGAGCCGTAGCCACCGGCCTATGCCAGAGCCACAGCAACGCGGGATCCGAGCCGCGTCTGCAACCTACACCACAGCTCACGGCAACGCCGGATCATTAACCCACTGAGCAGGGGCAGGGATCGAACCCGCAACCTCATGGTTCCTAGTCGGATTCGTTAACCACTGCGCCACCACGGGAACTCCTCTGTAGGTTTCTTTAGTCAAATGGGGAAAGTAAAAGTACTTCCCTGAGGGAATACGTGGATTTATTTCCATTTTCCAAAGGTTGTGTGAGATTGAAATGGTGGAACTACTGGTCTAGTCCCATCCTGTCAGTTAACCACCAGGACACGGAGGCTAGAAAAGCTGGTGACACATGCCTAGTCACAGACCATCAGCTCAGGTTCTTCCAGGACCCACGCAGGCACCCGGCCGGTTGGCACTAGCTCCCGCACTGGGCGAATGCCTCCCGGGTCTCCCGGGTGAGCAGCAGGTGAGACTTCCCGCGAATTCCTCGGGGAGTATACCAGGCTGGCATGCAAGCTGAAGGAAAGACGCTCTAACGATGGTGTCAGGCACCGGTTCGCGGGGGAAGCCTCTTAGGACCCTTGGCATCCCTGCCCTTGATGCCTTCGTGGAAGGCAGACTGGGCGCAGGGTCCGGGGACCTCTGAGACCCGAGCCCTACCTCCCCGGTAGGCGACCTTCCTCGAGGGCTATCCACGCCTTCACCACTAGAGGGAGCGCGAGCGGCCCCCACGGCGCCCGCCGCTCCTCCCAGGCTTGGCTCAGGCTTCATCAGGAGAGGCTCTATCTAGCAAGATCCTGGCCCCCAAAAGTCTTTAGGCCTCAGGCCCGCTGCTCTCTGCGGCCCTGACCTAGAGGAGGTGCCCAACAGCCTGAACTTGACTGAGGGGCCCAGGCTCCGCCCCCCTGCCCGACCCTCCTCTCTGAAAACTCTCCCTTGCTACTGCTCCCATTTTATAAACTAGGACACAGAGAGGGTAATGGTCATGTCCAGGGTTGCACAGCTAACAGGTGACAGAACCGGAAGTCCAGAGGGCCTGGTTCTGACCTTCACACCTCTGAGGTTCTCCCTCAGAGGGTCTCAAACATCCTCCCTGGAGCCTTCTATGCAGATGGGGAAACTGAGGCACAGGGCAGTGCCAGGTGTACTGTGTGGGTGGCCCAGTTTGTCAAAGGGAGGCAGCAGGCTAAATCTGGGAGGCCAGCCCCTTGACAGATGATCACAGCAGGACAGCCTGTGGGGGGCAGAGGGTGCCAGCCTGCTCCGAGCTGGGGGTGGGGGAGATGCTGGTGACTCCCCTGTGGATGGGTGACAGCTGCAGCCTTGGGTGGGAGGCCAGAGGCCCCACAGCTAATAACTTTCACTCACTGCCTGAGGGCTAATCCCATTACTCTCCTGGACCCTCTGGGACCACCCTCCCCAGCCCTCCCTAATCCCCTGCCTCCTACTGGGAATGGTCCAAGGCCCTACCACGGGCCCTGCCAACCCCAGTCACATGGACCTCTCTCCTTCAGGCCCTATCAGCCCCCAGTGCCCACCCATGCCCAATTTCTGTGGAGGTCCAGCCTTCTCCACCTGCCTCCCTGCCCCTGTCCTCCAGTCCCCAAGGCACCGTCCCAAAAATGGCCTCCTACTGGGCTCCGGGTTTTGTGAGCCTCCTGTCCCTTTCTAAGCAGGCTTCTCTTTTCGTTTCTGCTGAAGGAATCATCAGGCAAGAGCTTGGGTCCACAGTATTTTCATCTGTAAAATGGAGACCATGGTGCCCACTTGATGCCCTTGTTCTGATGTCACGGTGAGATGCCACAGAGCAAGGGTTGAACACAGGTCCTGACACAAGGCAGACCTCGAGGGAGTTCCCACTGTGGCTCAACGGGTTAAGAACCCAACTAGAATCCATGAGGATGCTGGTTCCATCCCTGACCTTGCTTAGTGAGTTAAGGATCTGGCGTTGTCGTGAGCTGCGGTGTAGGTTGCAGATGCGGCTTGGATCTAGTATTCCTGTGGCTGTGGTGTAGGCCAGCAGCTGCAGCTCCCATTCAACCCTGAGGCTGGGAATTTCCATCTGCTGCAGGTGTGGCCCTTTTTTTTTTTTTTTTTTTTAGGGCTGCACCTATGGCATATGGAGGTTCCCAGGCTAGGGGTCCAATCAGAGCTACAGCTACCAGCCTATGCCATAGCCACAGCAACGTGGGATCTGAGCCACGTCTGTGACCTACACCACAGCTCATGTCCATGCCAGATCCTTAACCCACTGAGCAAGGCCAGGGATCGAACCCCCATCCCTAGGGATGTTAGATTCATTTCTGCTGAGCCACGATAGGAACTCCCAGGTACGGCTCTTAAAAAAACAAAACACAACACAGGGGAAACCTGGAAGGTGTCAGTTGCTGAAGCAATTACTGTCAGCGGGACAGTATGTCAAGGGTACAAGGGAAGTGGGTGAATCCTGTTACCAGAAGGCAGCTCCGGGCCTGGGGACAGAGGGAGGGAGGTAACTAGGGCTCAGGTCCCCAGTCCTCACACGGTGACAGGAGCCGCTGTGTACACTAGGTACTGGGCTCCCTCTGCACCAGGTTCTTCAGCCTCACCCTCCCTTCAGGAGGTGGGTACTGTCAATACCCCCATTTTGCAGATTGGAAACCAAGGTTAAGAGACGGCTATGAAGTGGTGGAGCTGGAATCAAACACAGCTCTGACTCGGGGTCTCGGCAGCATCCTGCTACTTCTCAGGATCCACTTCTTTTTTTTTTTTTTTTTTTTGTCTTTTTAGGGCTGCACCTGGGGCAGATGGAGGTTCCCAGGCTTGGGGTCTAATCAGAGCTGTAGCTGCCGGCCTATGCCACAGCCACAGCAACACCACGTCTGTGACCTACAGCATAGCTGAGGGCAACGCCAGATCCTTAACCCACTGAGCAAGGCCAGGGATGGAACCTGCAGCCTCATTGTTCCTAGTCAGATTCGTTTCTGCTGCGCCAAGACGGGAACTCCTCAGGATCCACTTCTAATGAGCATTGATGGGTGAGAAATGCCCCCCAAAAAGTATACTCCCCACTTGCCAGAAGCATCCAAGGCAATACCGAGGGACAGTGAGTCAGGAATTCTGAGGTGCTGTGGCAGGGCCCAATCTCCCCAGTGTCCCCAGCCACCCATTTCCAGGCCAGGCCAGGTCAGTGCCCCCTTCCCAGCCTGGACACAGGAGGGGGCCCCCTTTGGCCCTCGGCCTCCCTCTCTCCTACCTTCTGCTCTTCCTCATTTACATAAATTATCTCTCCCCAATTATCCATCCAGCTGTCCCAACTGTGATCTGTGAATGAATTAAAAATGAATATAATTTAATAATGGCTGATTAGAAGGAGATTAGTCCTTATATAAAAAGGAAAAGCCAAGAGCCAGCTAGTTGCCCTTAATCTGAGCCAATACCATCGTTATTCAGGAAGGGCTCCTCTGGCCACCAGCAGGCAAGGCAGGCCTGGGGATGAGGGTTAGGGGAGAGTCCAGGTGGGGCCAGACCACCCCAGAGAGAACAGCAGGGCACTGGGAGCTGGGAATTTGAGCCCTGGACAGCTCCTGTTACTTCTCTGGGCCTTGCTCCGTCCTCTAAGTGGCCTTGGGTAGTTTCTGGGGTCCCTTCTTGCTCTAAATTCTAGATGCCTCAGATAAAATCCCTGGGCTTTCCCAAGTCAGCCACTGCTCCCACCACAGACCCTTCCCAGCCCTGCCTAAGACCTGGGGGTTCAGGAATCTGGCGCTCAAGCCCTGCCTCCAGGAACACAGCAGTGGGGGAGGCAGACCTCCCCTGGACGGGATCTGCCTGAAGGGCATAGGTGGTCAAAGAAGGGACTCGGGTTGGTTGCACCAGGAGGGCTTTATGGAGGAGAGACTGGCTGAGACCAAGAGGGGTGTGAGTGCCAGCAGGATCTCTGGGCCTCCTCACAGTGTAATGACTGGACGTAACAGCAAGGACATGTCTCTGAGATTCCCATTCATCCTTTCAGGGTCAGCTCACGTGCACTTCCTCCAGGAAGCCTACACTGATCTCCCCAGCACTGGGGTCTTCCCAGCGCTCCCATAATGCCCTGCGCTTTGGCCATCAGGGCCCTTAGCAATCTGCTAATGGGGCATCTGTGTCCCGGTCTATAGGTTCCTTGAGGGCAGGGGCCAGCTTTTCATCTCTCCATCACCAGTGCCAGGTACACAATTGCTGCTCAAAAACATCATCGAATAAACAAAAATGCCTCTTCCAAAATGCCTTCTGTGATGGCCCTAGTGTGGGCTCTGTGCTCCCCAAACACCCTGTGATTATGCCTTTAAAATAAGGCAAGTCACTTATGGAGAAGTGATATGCATAGACCAATAGTTATAGATAAGGATGGATGATAGACAGCTGGGAGTCTAATGAATCCCAGCCCACCACTTAGGACTACGTGACCTTGGACATGTGACTAGACTCTGTGCCTCAGTTTCCTCATCTATACAATAGATGTATTTAATATTTTCTGTCTCAGGTTTTTATGAGGATGACATGAGTGAATAGAGAGAAGCCCTTAAAACTGGGCCAAGGAGTTCCCATTGTAGTTCAGTGGGTTAAGGACCCCAATGTTGTCTCCGTGAGAATACGGGTTCGATCCCTGACCTTGCTTGGTGGGTTAAGGATTTAGCATTGCCGCAAGCTGTGGCATAAGTCCCAGAGGCGGCTTGGATCCTGCGTGGCTGTGGCTGTGGTGTAGGCCTCAGCTGCATCTCTGATTTAACCCCTAGCCTGGGAACATCCATATGTAGGTGCGGCCATAAGAAGAAAAAATAAAAATAAGCAATTCCCCGGTGGCCTAGCGGTTAAGGATTCAGCGTTGTCATTGACATGGCATGGGTTTGATCCCTGGCGCAGGAACTTCCACATGCTACAAGAATGTGGCCAAAATAAAGATATCAATAAAAATAAATTTTGGAGTCCCTGTCATGGCTCAGGGGAAAAGCCTCTGACTAGTATCCATGAGGTGGCAGGTTCGATCCCTGGCCTTGCTCAGTGGGTTAAGGATCCAGCGTTGCCTTGAGCTGTGGTGTAGGCCAGCAACTGCAGCTCTGATTTGACCCCTAGCTGGGAATTTCCATATGCTGTGGGTGTAGCCCTAAACAGACATAAATAAATAAATAAATGGTTTTTTAAAAGAAAAAGAAAAGAACTGTGCCGAGTATATAGGGAGTGCTTAGTAAGGTGCTTGTGGGTGCTACAGTGCTTGTCACACAGTTTGGTTTTCTCGCCAGCGGTGGGATCTCTGAGAGCCGGACTGGACTTCTCATCTCTGCTGATGGGGTTGGATGGGCGGACAGGCCCCCCCGGGGCTGTCTCAGTGGTCCTGGCCGAACGTCCCAGAGGGGCACATATGGGCCAGGACTAGCACATTCCTCCCACCGCAGATGGAGGGTCTGCTCGGGGTCAGACTCCGAGTCCCAGCCCTTCTTGAAGAGGACCTCTCGGGGAGAGACACACCCATGTGAAGGGTCTGACCTCCGTGGCTTGGGTCTGGGCCGCGTGTCCCCTGTGGTCAGCATCAGAGGCTGTCTGCCAGGCCTGCGCTTGCAAGGAGGGGCCGGGCCCCCGGAGGAAGCGGGCATGCTGGCCAGGGAGGGAAGGCTGAAGCAGCCTCAGAGCCATCAAGGAGCAGACAACAGAAGGAACACGCTCTGTGGTGCCGGAGGCTGGGAATGGATGGGGTGGGCGCTGGAAAAGGCTGATTCGCTCAGAACATGACGAGGTGCCAAGCGGACGCACAGTCAGTGTTTGCTGACTGGCTAACTGAACTGCTCCAGATGAATTTTCAGACATTCCCAGTAATGAACATCTTGATTCCTTATGTGTGGGGAGGGGCCTAGGAATCTGTATATTTTGTTTTGTTTTGTTTTTCTTCTTACGGCTGCTCCTGTGGCCTGTGGAAGTTCCGGAGCCAGGGGTCGAAACGGAGCTGCTGCCAAGACCTACGCCACAGCCAAGCACAGCTGGATCCGAGCTGCCTCTGCAGCCTATACAGATTGTGGCAATGCCGGATCCTTAACCCACTGAGTGAGGTTGGGGATCGAACCCACCTCCTCACAGAAACAGCATCAGGTCCTTAACCCCCGGGGCCATAGCAGGAACTCTGGATCTGTACGTTTGACAAGACCTTGAGTAAATCTCATGAACAGGCAGTTTCTCCCCAGCCCCCATCCCATCCTCCAGGCCCGGGAGACGCAGTGCCTCCCCCCACCTTCAAGAATGGGGATAGACTGTGACCTCACCTTCCCCAGCGCCTTCCAACACCCCCTTGAGCCCTTAGTCCACGCACACCAGCCCAGAACCATCTCTGTAGTAGGGCCCAGGGCCTCTCTGTCCATATTGGGGCAGGAGGCCTCCCAGGCCAGCCTGGGCTGTGGGATAATTTGATATTCAAATCCTGGCAAAGACCTGCTTCAAATTGCTGCAAATTAAGCTGATTTTGTCCCTCCGAATGAGGGATTTGCTCCTGTGGATCAACCCTTTCTAGGACTTGATGAGGTCAGGATTAGAGCCGGAGGGCTGGAGAGAAGAGCCTGAGGCTGGAGGCTGCATGGGCTGGTTGTTGGTGGGAGGGGGGCCCAGCCCCTGCATGCCTCTCCCCAGCCCCAGATTTAGGAAACTTTCCCAGGGTCTCAAAACGCAGCTCTTCCCAGTGATATGGGGCCTCTGGGCCCCCGAGGGGCCAGCCTCACCCCTCACATCCAGCCCTGTACCCTTCCCAAAGTGGACCTCACCTTACCTTTTCAAGCACCTATGAGCCAGGGCCCAACTGATCACCCCCATTTCATGGATGAAGAAATGCAGGCTCCACTGGCCAAGACAACCTGGACTCTACCTCTGCCACCACCTTGCCGTGTGACCTTGAGCAAGGGGTCTCTTAAGGATTACTAACAATGCACGCACAGTGCCAGGCCCCTGGCAAGCCCTCCGTTAAGCATGGAGGTAACTGCCCACATCACAAGCGCTGGCTGCCCAAGGCCCCAAAGCCAGGATGTGGCAGAGCAGTGACTGGGGCCTGAGCCTCTCCGGGCCTCAGGTAGATGCAAGCCCCCGCCTTCTTCAGGAGGCCTGTGCCTGCTCCTGACTCTGCCCCTCCTGACAGTGCTTTCCGCCCCTGCCAGAACCTCATTCGCATCTGTTTTATCAAGGCCTGGGCTATATATTGCAGCGATTTCGAATTGCACCATTAAAGATTTTATGCTGGAGACGTTAAAATTAAAAAGATCTATGTGCAAAGAGTCACAACGAATTTAATCAACTTGATTTAATAGAAAACAGCAAATGGAATTTATGATACTCCAAAAGACAAGGGAATTTTTTTTTTCCACCAAAAAATCATAAAAAAGCACTTTGTGGAAAACAGAAAGTGGAGGCGGAGGGGGGGGGGGATCCCCATCTGAGAGTTTATCAGAACCTAATCCGCGGCGAACAACCCCAGTCAGGGCTGTTTGCCCGCTAATCCCAGCTGCCATTAAAATATTAAAGATAAATCTAATCGTCTCTTTATCCAAAATAAGCGACTTTTGTGTGGGGAGAAAACATCTAACCCTTTGGGAGGAGAATTAGTCCTAATGCATCAAATGCAATTCGGTCCAGGCTGGGGCAAAATAGGGTTTAGAGGCAAATGAGATGGTAATAGAAATAAAACCCAGAGTAACAAATTAAAAACCCTCATTTACACGAATTAAAAAGGCTCACCAAAGGGCTGGAAGCCCAGGCCTACCCTCCTCATCCCCTAGCCCACCCCCACCCCAGCCACCCCGTCTCTTGTGCCCTGCTCGGCACCCACCTGAAGGCCCCCAGGAGGGGATCCACAGCCTGGCCTCAGCCTCTCGACTTGGGCTCACGCCTTCCTGCAGACTCCCCAACTTTCCCCTTGGAGCCCAAGCCCAGGCAGGTTCCTGAGGGCTCTGGCTGGGCCTTTAGGCATCTTTCTATGCCCCTGGGGTGGACTCTGGGCTCAGACAGAACTGGCCTCCTGTCCCAGTGCTGTCCCTCGATACAGGAGGTCCTGGTTTCATTTCTTTTCTTTTTTGGCCGCCCTGCATATGGAGTTCCTGGGCTGGGGATCAGATCTCTGTTGTTATTGAGACCTAACCCCCCTACCCTTCTGTGTCGCAGTTTTCTCTTTTATTCCCTTTCTTTCTTTCTTTCTTTCTTTCTTTCTTTCTTTCTTTCTTTCTTTCTTTCTTTCTTTCTTTCTTTCTTTCTTTCTTTTTTTCTTTTTAGGGCCACACCCGTGGCATATGGAGGTTCCCAGGCTAGGAGTCAGGGCTATAGCCACTGGCCTACACCAGAGCCACAGCCATGCAGGATCCGAGCCGTGTCTGCGACCTATACCATAGCTCATAGCAACACCAGATCCTTAACCCACTGTGCCAGCCGGGGATTCAACCTGTGTCCCAGTGCTCCCAAGACACTGCTGATCCCATTGCACCACAGCAGGAACTCCTTGATTGAATTTCTTAAACTCCCCAGACCCCTGTTAACTTCTTGGAAAAAAAGGGATAATATTAGCCCCACCCTTATCCGGCCCCTCTCCATGGCTTTGACCTCATTGCTGCCCCAACCCCAGCTCCTCTGATGGGACAAGATATCAGGACAGCCCCCAGCTCTGTCCTGACCCATGGTGACCGCTCAATAGTGAGCCATTATCAGGCTCCCCCTCAGGGCTCCCCAGGCAGCTTGGCCATTCAGGGGCCCTAGGGAAGTCAAGCCTGTGCCCCCCCTCACCCCCTGCCTCCAAAGAAGGAAGGAAATGCAGCATCGGGTCAGCCTGGAAGGCAGGGGGCAGCCGGCAGCCATTTCGAGTAAGTCCATAGGGTCCCTCCTGAGCTGTCACTCGAGAGGGCTAAAGCAATTCCAAATCTTCAAGCTTCTCACTAAGCAGCCTTCTGTCCCTGCGCTTGGCCTGTGGCTCCTCCTACACGGTAGGATTCAGATGCTCCGCTGCACACCTCCCCCAGCCACCTTCGGGTCCAGCTCTGAACCCCCACCCCATGAAAATCATACTCTCTGCCTTAGTGGCCGGATGCTTCTCAAAGGAGACACACTCCCCTCCAGAGGGTTCAAGGGCCCCTTCGAGAGCCATTAAGAGTTGACAGGTACAGGAGTTCCTGCTGTGGCTCAGCAGTAATGAACCTGACTAGTATCCATGAGGATGGGGGTTCAATCCTTGGCCTTGATCCGTGGGTTAAGGATCCAGTGCGTGGCTGTGGCTGTGGCCGGCAGCCACAGCTCTGCTTCGACCCCTAGCTGCCTGGGAACTGTACCCATATGCCATGGGTACAGTCCTAAAAAGACAAAAAAAAAAAGAATTGACAGGTACCGATGAAGATGACAAACCCCTTCCTGAGTGCCTGTCTCTCCTGCCTGAGGCACCCCTTGCACCTACACGTGGGAGGGCCGGAATCCACCTCTGACCTCCGCCCATCTTCTTAACAAATCCACTTGAACAGGAAACTCGTGTTGACAGCATTTTATTATGGGATATTAAGTGGAATTGGATTGTGAGGCTAAACCTTTCCCTGGCTGACTTTTCATGTCAGGTTGGCCTCTCCCCTCTGCACCCAGCGAGTATTGGGAGAGCATCTCTCCTACCTTCCTCAACACTGCCCCACCCTTGGCCCATACCAAGTGGCGATTCTAGGCAAGAGGAGACAGGGATGGCCCGGGGGCTATCCCTGGCCTTCCTTCTCCCCAGGAGGACAGAAAGGGCACTGGAGCAGGTTCTGGGTGAGAGGGGCTTTTCTGGAGAGGCGTCCTAAGCCGGAGGCTTGATGGACAAGAGTTGAGAGAAGAGGGTCACAGGTGAAGGAGTTGGGAGGCCCCCTGCTGCAAGCTATCTTAGCACATGGGGAAGGGGATGGGTTCCCAGAAGGACACACAGTTCTGGGTAAGCCGTTAGCACCATCATTCAAGGTTGTTGTAAGGATTAGAAGCAAATGGGGAAAAAAAAAAGAGAAAGAGAGAGACGTATAACCAGGAGTTCCCACTGTGGTGCAGAGGATTAAGGATCTGGCAGATGCAACTGTGGTGTAGGTCACAGCTGTGGCTCGGATTCCATTCCTGGCCCAAGAACTTCCATATGGTAAGAGTGTGAGAAAAAGAAGAAGAGAAGAAGAAGAATCACCTACCAGTCACTATGGCAAGCGTTTTACATACATTGGCTCACTGAATCCTTACAGCTCTATAATGTGGACTGGTTTTTTTGGTTTGTTTTTTGGTTTGGGGTTTGGTTTTGTTTGTTTGTTTGTTTGGTTTTTTTTTTTTTTTTTGCTTTTTAGGGCCGCACCCTCGGCACATGGAAGCTCTCAGGCCAGGCGTCAAATCGGAGCTACAGCCATCAGCCTACGACGCAGCCACAGCCACGACAGATCCATGCCGAGTCTTCAAACTACATTACTGCTCACAGAAATGCCAGATCCTCAACCCACTGAGCAAGGCCAGGGATCAAATCTGAATCCTCATGGATCCTAGTTGGTTTTGTTACCACTGAGCCACGTCGGGAACACCCTAAAATGTGAATTCTTTAATCCACTTTACCAGAAGAGGAGATGGCAAAGCTTGTAAGTGTTGGAACCAGGATCTAGCTCCAGCCATTTGACTCCAGCACTGTGCTCTAGCCACTGCGACACGATGGCTCACATCAGGTGCTGTACCAGCCACTTAGGGCAAAATGGCCAAGGTATGGGCTTTGGTGCCAGATGGCTGGGTAGAGAGTTTAAGTGTCCACAATTCGGCCCTCCCTCTCCGCCCTTGTCATGTTTAGTCCCCCCACCGCCGTCGCATTGCCTTTGGTCTTGGCTGTGTGATGGGCCATGAGGAGATCTGAGCCAAGCAGGGGCTTTAAATGCGTTTGTGTGGTTTGGCTGCCTCTGCTCCTCCTGACCTCCGCCAGAGGAGCGCGCCTTGGGAACCACAGTTCCAGAAGGAGATGGTATGACCTGGAGCCAAGCCACAGGCCACAGCCAAGCCTAGCTGTGCCTGGAACCTGGGACCCAGAGCGTGAGATAAACCCTCTGAGATGTGAACACGGTTTTTACAGTTTATTTGTAGAAGCCATGGAGTTGCCCTGCTTGGATGTCCCTTCAAGAAAGAACTTGCTGGGAGTTCCTATCGTGGCTCAGGGGAAACGAATCTGACTGGTATCTGTGGGACCAGGTTTGATCCCTGTCCTCACTCAGTGGGTTAAGGATCTGGCATTGCCGTGAGCTGTGGTGTAGGTCGCAGACAGGGCTCGGACCCTGCGTTTCTGTGGCTGTGGCGTAGGCTGGTGGCTACAGCTCCCATTTGACCCCTAGCCTGGGGTCAAATGCTGCGGATGTGGCCCTAAAAAGACAAAAAAAAAAAAAAAAAGGAAAGAAAGAAAAAGAGAAAGAACTTGCTGTTCAGGTGCAAGAATGCAGTTAGCCAACAGCCTCCAGCTGCAGCCTCTTTCAAATTCATGGCAGGACTGTTTGTTTTTATCTACAGCTTTACTGAAATATAATCGACACCTGACATGATGTAAGTTTAAGGTGTATATAGCATGTTGATTTGATACATTTCTAGTCAGCAAAACGATTAGCACCATAGGATTCACGATCACCTCTGTCCTGTCGCATAATTACCACTTCTTTTTTGTAATGAGAATATTTAAGATCTACTCGCTCAGTAACATTCAAGTATATGATCCAGAATTAACGAGTTATCATCACTCACTGTAGTGTTTGAATGACTGGGCATGGTGGGGGTACCAGGGCCTCCTGGCCATTTCTGCCCAACTCAAGGCTCCCTTCATGGACAGTCTTTGCTCAGGACCTCCCTGTCAGATTGGCTGAGACTTTCTTAGATCTGCCTTGGGGTTTGAGGCTTTCCCTGTCTAATCCTGCTTCCCCTCCCATTACCTTTCACAAGTGCTACCCCCCTCACCCAATAAACCACTTGCATTCCTAACCCTGTCTCAGCATCTGCTTTCTTTCCTTTTTTTTTTTTTTGCGTTTTAGGGCTGCACCTGGGGCATATGGAGATTCCCAGGTTAGGGGTCAAATCGGAGATGTAGCCGCCAGCCTATACCA
Source organism: Phacochoerus africanus (assembly GCF_016906955.1). Classification (NCBI taxonomy): domain Eukaryota; kingdom Metazoa; phylum Chordata; class Mammalia; order Artiodactyla; family Suidae; genus Phacochoerus; species Phacochoerus africanus. The sequence goes on from NC_062552.1 coordinate 100,126,603, forward strand.
CAGCCACAGCAGTGCAGGATTCAAGCTACATCTGCGACCTATACCACAGCTCATGGCAACAACTGGATCCTTAACCCACCTCCCTAGGCCAGGGATCGAACCCTCAACCTCATGGTTACTAGTCAGATTCGTTTCCGCTGCACCATAGCGGGAACTTCAGCATCTGCTTTCTTAGAGTACTTGAACTGACACAGTCTTGTCACCACAGAACCTAATTCACTTGGCCTCAAATACTGACTACACAATTCACTAGCTGCCCAGCTGTGTGATAACTCAGTTTCCTCATCTGTAAAAAGAAGATAACAGAAATGCCCATCTCAAAGTGCTTTCTTTTTTTGAGTATTGAACAAGATAATCCATGTACAGTGCTGAGCACTCGATAAATGGCAACTGAGATTGCCAGAGGTAGTTATAAATCTCAATAAATAAATGCTAGCTATATATGAATGATATATAGTAAAATATCAAGTCAACAGATATAAATCTAGGATGGATCTTAAAAGACTGAAGAGTGAGAAAGGTGGGCAGATGAGCTGCAATTGTGGACAAGTACAAAGTAGAAAAAAAATGAAAGCTTGCAAATGAGATAGTTGGTGTATCCTGAGCCATCATCTGTAACCAGAAAAAAAAGACTTCCAGACTTCTACATGAGTCTTCACCATCTTCTAAACACTTTTGTGCATTTTTTTTTCCACCGCGAGATCTCCAAGAAAACCAGGACAGGCATCACTATCTCCATTTTACAAGGAAAGGAACTGAGGCACAGAGAAGCTAATGGACTCACTCCACAGCACACAAGTTAGTCCTGGAGGCAGGAGTGGAACCATGTTGGTGGCTCTCCCTGGCCAGAGAATACTGGATATCATGGACAAGCACAAAAACAAGCACTAAAGGGCTTCCCTGCAGCAAAATCAAGTTGGTGATTAGGTTGGTATACCTAAATCATTACAAAAGGTGTTTCGGGGGCGACCACTCAAGACACTGGAGAAGGTCCTCTAGATAGCACAGAAAAGAAGAGGCTCATGTAAGCATCAAAATCTATGAGGTTGGAGTGAAGAGACATATCTAAGAGAGATTGCCAACTATCAGGACTTGGGGATAAGCCAGATCTAAGCTGTAATGGCAAGCTTCAATTTTCCCTATGTCAGAACATATGCTTTCAAATGTTTCTCCATCGTTATCAGTGCAGACTCACTTATGGCCTCCAGTAACAGAGACCAAGGGCCAGTCTCTGTTATCTCATGACCAGGGTCATGTCTCTGTCATCTGAGGAGATTCCCCCACAGTTTTTGCTTCTTTGTATCACTGGCTCTCCAGTCAAAGCCCAGGGTGTCTGCTTCTGATTGGTGGAGCCCAGGTCACATGGCCATGTTCTAGCTGCAAGGGAAGCTTGAAAGCAAGTGTCCAGCATTTCCAGTCTCTTTGCAGAATTGGGGCTCTGTCTTCCACTAGGATTCACAAATGGGGAAACTTTTCAAAATACCAGTCAGGATCAGACATTGGACAGCCCACAAAATAATAAATGTCTATTGTAGGACTTTGTAGATGTTGTTTCATGCAAACCTCATGACAACTCATTTTATGCAAGACCCAAGTTGCAGGTAACAGTTAACCGCAGAATTCCTTGCCCAGGGTTGGTGGTGGCAGCAGTGGGAGTTCCATCACCTAGGATCCAGTACAGGGGACAGTAACCACAATGGCTTCATCACCAGACCAGTATTGTGACAAGATTTGGGGCATTGATTCAAGTCTCCAAACCTCCAGGAGAGTCTTTGAGTTACTTAGTATTGTTCTAGTAAATTCTTTTTTGGGTCAAATCAGACAGAGTTATTTATAACCAGAAAAAAAAAAAAAAACTATTAAAGTTGTGGGCATAGTATCTAACTCTCCTGAAGCTCAGAAAAGTGAAGTAACTTGCCCAAGTCATGCAATTAGTAAAGACAAAGCTGTCCACCCCAGGGGGCCAATAGGTAAGGAATCTGGAAATTTCTTCGGGGCATCAGACCCTGGTGGTGCCTCTGCACCTCCACCCCTTTTCCTTCCTTGACTGGATGAAGCATTGCCATGATTTCCTCGCTCCCACCTGCCTCCTGGGTCTCCGGTGAAGCTGCCCTCCAAGTTATATGCCTGTTGCCTCCCTTTGATGATCCTCTTCCGGGCCCTCCTGACCTTCCTTCCATTGACAATAGCTTAATGGCTGCTGCAGGCTGCTTTGCTGATCACCCAGACCTGCCTGGATCTGAGCCTCCTTCCCCATTTTTTTTGTTTTGTATTTTGCCTTTTGAGGGCCACATCTGCAGCATATAGAGGTTCCCAGGCAAGGGGTCCAGTCGGACCTGTAGCTGCCAGCCTACGCCACAGCTACAGCAATGCAGGATCTGAGCCAAGTCTTTGACTTACACCACAGCTCACTGCAACGCCACATCCTTAACCCACTGAGCGAGGCCAGGGATCGAACATGCATTCTCATGGATACTAGTCAGATTCGCTTCTGCTGAGCCATGATGGGAACTCATCCCTCCCAGTTTTGTTGTTGTTGTTGTTGTTATTGTTGTTGTTGCTATTTCTTGGGCCGCTCCCGCGGCATATGGAGATTCCCAGGCTAGGGGTTGAATCGGAGCTGTAGCCACTGGCCTACGCCAGAGCCACAGCAACGCAGGATCCGAGCCGCATCTGCAACCTACACCACAGCTCACGGCAACACAGGATCCTTAACCCACTGAGCAAGGGCAGGGACCGAACCCGCAACCTCATGGTTCCTAGTCGGATTCGTTAACCACTGCGCCACGACGGGAACTCCCCTCCCAGTTTTGATAAATAGATGGAGGCTGAACTTCTGGGCACAGGGAGATGCCCTCGAGCCAGGTCAAGATCCCATGGGAGTGATAACCTAAATGGGGAAAGAATCTGAAAAAGAATGGATATGTGTACATGAATAAGTGAATTACTTTGCTGTACAACAGAAATTATCACAACATTGTAAATCAACTATACGTCCATAAAACTTTATTTTATTTTGTTTTACTTGTTTATTTTTTTTTAAGCCGCACCTATGGCATACGAAAGTTTCCAGGCTAGGGATCAAATCGGCGCTGTGCTGTTGGCCTACACCACAGTGACAGCAATGCCAGATCTGAGGCACATTTGCAAACTATACCACAGCACACGGCAATGCCATATCCTTAACCCACTGAGTGAGGCCGGGAATCGAACCCACATCCTCATGGATACCAGTCGGGTTCTTAACCCAGGGAGCCACAACAGGAATACCTATACTTCAAGAAAACTATGAAAAATAATAATACTGCTGTATAGCATGGGGAACTGTATCTAGTCACTTGTGGTGGAACATGATGGGGGTTAATGTGAGAAAAAGAATATATATGACTGGGTCACTTTGCTGTACAGCAGACATTGACAGAACATTGTATATCAATTATAATAAAGTTTTTTTTAAAAATCCCATGGAAAAAGCTCTGGGTCTGATGAGGGGGATGCTGGGACTCAGGATAACAGAAGCAGCCATCGAAGAGACTTTTGGACTCCAGGGTCTCTGAGCTTTAAAAATTGTGGTCCAAGAGTTCCCTTATAGCACAGTGGGTTAAGAATCCAGCATCTCACCGCAGGGCCCCTTAGTTGCTGCTGTGGTGTGGATTCAATCCCCCGTCTAGAAAATTCCAGGAAGGAAGGAAGGAAGGAAGGAAGGAATGGAATAGAGAAGAAGATGGAGAGAGCGAAGAGAGAGAGAGAGAGAGGGAGGGAGGGAGGGAGGTAGGAGAGAGAGAGAGAGATAGAGATAAGAAGCAGAGCGAAGAGAAGATAAGAAAGAAAGAAAGAAAGAAAGAAAGAAAGGAAGGAAGGAAGGAAGGAAGGAAGGAAGGAAGGAAGGAAGGAAGGAAGGAAGGAAGAGAAAGAAAGAAAGAAAAAGCACCCTCTGCTTTGGGAGAGAACGTGCTGCTTTCAAATTTCTTTTGCAGGAATCCCAAATCCATCCTCTTCTCTCTCTCTCCATGGCCACCTTCAACTCCTAAATCAACTGTATGTCTCTGGCCTGGACCACACAGTCCACCTCCTGACTGCCAGCAGCTTCCCTTCAATCTGGGGATAACATCCAGAGAACCCCAAGGCCCTGCAGGCCCTGAACCCTGCTGACCCACGGAGCTCCCCTTAGGGCTCACCGGCTTCAGCCCTTCCTCCAGCCTCTTTTGTCTCCTTGTTGTTCCTCAGAAACACCTGCCTGGCTCTTCTACAGAATATGGACACCTGCTGTCCTTCCAACAGGGTCATCTGCCCAGCCCTCCATGTGGATGGGATGGCCTCTGACTTAGGTCCCTACCCAGATGTGGACTCCCCAGGAACCCCTTTCTCTCCAGTATCTAAAAGAGACCCCTCCTGCTGGCAATCTATTACCTTTCACCCTGCCGTATTTTCTCCTTAGCACATTTTTTTGGCCATTCTCATGGCATGTGGAAGTCCCAGTAACCAGAGCCATAGCGGAGACAAGGCAGGATCCTTACCCTGCTAAGCCACTAGGGAATTCCCTTCTTAGCATGTTCGATTCTTCAGTTATCTTGTTTGTTTACTAACTTGCCTGGTTGTTAACTGTCTCTCAAACTAGAATCTAAATTCCATGGGAACAAGGGCTTTGCTTTCTTTTACCCCCCCAGCATTCCCATGAACAGTAGCTGGCACACGGAAGGAGCTCAGTAAGTATTTGTTGAAGGTCCTTTTTTTTTGCTTTTTAGGGCTGCACCTGCAGCATATGGAGGTTCCCAGGCTAGGGGTCTAATCAGAGCTGTAGCTGCCAGCCTACACCACAGCCACAGTAACTTGGAATCTGAGCTAGTTCTGTGACCTATACCACAGCTCATGGCAACACTGGATCCTCAACCCACTGGGCAAGGCTGGTGATTTAACCCACATCCTCATGGGTTTTTTACCACTGAACCCCAATGGGAACTCTGAAGATGGTCCTTTCTTCTTTTTCTTTTTTTGGCTGCAGCTGCAGAAACACCAGATCCTCAACCCACTGTGCCAGGCCAGAGATCCAAACTGCCTCCCAGCACTTCCAAGGTGACGCCGATTCTGTTGCACCACACAGGAACTCCTGTTGAAGGTCCTTGACTAAACTGTCTTGCAACATTCCTGTGGGACAAAGCAAACATCCTTTCAGTGCATCAGGAATATTGTCACTGTGTCACTGGCTCCAGAGTCCAAGTCCTGGGTGGTTGCTTCTGATTGGCCAAGCCCAGGTCACATGGTCATGTTCTAGCTGCAAGGGAAGCTGGGAAAGCAAGTGTCTGGCCTCTCCAATTTCAATGCAGAATTGGGGCACTGAGACCCAGCACCTGAGATTGCAGGGAGCCTGGACACAGCCCAGATGCACAAAGCAAGTCCTCTAAGGCTGGCTATGCTCCATTGCTCCCTGCTGTGCATAGGTGAACACTGGGGAACAGATAAGGAAGACACAGGGGAGATGCTTTTCTTTTCCTTTGGGAGGTGAAGGAATGGTTAATGCTGAGGGAGGGAGGGCACAAGGGGTTGTGAGCACCTGAAACCTGACGGATGCTGTTCTGCAGGGATAAGCTGGGGAGCTGCAGGTGGCACCTGGAACACCTACCAAGAGACAGGGTCTTCTATAAGGCTGGCTTTGAAGGCAGTGCCAAGAGTCCTTCCCACGCCCTGGGGCCCTCCAAGGAAAGGCCTTGGAGAACTAGAAGAAGAAAATCAGCCCAGGATTTTGGGGTAAGATGCTCCTATTTGCTCAAGGTGTGGGGGATCCATCAGCTTTTATTTCAGTAGCCCCTCCCAAACCCTTTTGGAGTCCCTTCCTTCCCCCACCCCATTCTTGGCAAAGCAAGTGATGGTAGTTCAAGTATCACTGGGGCATTGTTTGCCTCCCTACACCCAGGGTTCCTTCCTTCCCTGAGGGTCTGGTTCCATCTACAAGAAAACGAGAATGGAGTTCCCATCATGGCTCAGCGGAAATGAATCTGATTAGTAACCCTGAGGAGGTGGGTTCGATCCCTGGCCTCGATCATTGGGTTAAGGATCTGGCGTTGCCGTGAACTGTGGTGTAGGTCGCAGATGCAGCTCAGATCTGGTGTTGCTGTGGCTGTGGCTTAGGCCAGCAGCTACAGCTTCAATTCGACTCCTGGCCTGGGAACCTCCATATGCCACACGTGCAGCCCTAAAAAGACGAAAGAAAGAAAGAAAGAAAGAAAGAAAGAAAGAAAGAAAGAAAGAAAGAAAGAAAGAAAGAAAGAAAGAAAGAAAGAAAGAAAGAAAGAAAGAGAGAAAGAAAAAGAAAACAAGAATGCAGTGGGTTTGGTCTCTGATTGGCTTTTGACAGCTGCGTGTTCCTGGGGAAGTCACCTAGCCTCTCAAGGTTGCGTCCTCATAGGAGGTCCCGTCATGGCGCAGTGGTTAACGAATCTGTCTAGGAACCATGAGGTTGTGGGTTCGGTCCCTGGCCTTGCTCACTGGGTTAAGGATCCGGCATTACCGTGACCTGTGGTGTAGGTTGCAGACACGGCTCGGATCCTGCATTGCTGTGGCTCTGGTGTAGGCCAGTGTCTACAGCTCTGATTAGACCCCTAGCCTGGGAACCCCCATATGCCAAGGGAAGTGGCCCTAGAAAATGCAAAAAAAAAAGAAAAGAAAAATGATTAATAAATGTCCATTGTGAATAAGTTAAATGTGAATCAGAATCGGTCTTGTTTTTCTCCTTGCATCAGCCCCTTACTGAACAGAGGGAATGGGATATCTGGTCCAATGTCTGAAAAAACTGGAGCTCTGGGACTGTCAGGACACCCTCTCAGGACAACAGTCCAACACAACAAAAGACAAGGTTTACTCTCCAGGGGTAAGCCCAAAATACGCGAGAACATTTAAAAAAAAGTGAAACACATTCATGGGTGACAGATTCATAATGGGATTATCGATTCAAACACAGCTCCTTTATCTTCCTTGCATTTTCCACCCTCCTCCCTCCAAAAATTGTTGCTGATGGCTGCATAGTGACTCAGGGAAGCAGGTAGCAGGGGACCATGACTTGGCTGCAGCTGGTGCTAAAAATGACCAGCGCCAAAGCAAGGAAGGGAGAGGGCATTGTCCCTTAGCCCTAATCTCCCTCCCTGAGCCTTAGCATTTTATTTGTAACAAGGGAGATGGAACTTGAGCAGCTGAGTGGATTAAATGCCATAAGGGGTCTGGCACCCATTAATAACAGTAGTTAGAACCATGATGTATTGAGTCCCCAGGGCCAGACACCATGCTAAGTACTTTACAAATAGCAGCTATTTCAATGGCTGGCCCGAACTCCACGAGGCCGGGACTAGGTCTGTCTTGTTCCCCACTCAAGCACAGTATCCTCCTGCATGATGATAATAATTACCAACTAATAATTACCAACACTCACAGGAATCTTATTTTGTAGTCTTGTTTTGTATACTTCTGGCATCGCCTATTTGCCATTTTCACCATCGTACATTTCTCATCTTCAGGACAATTCCAAGGGCTAGATACTACCATTATCCCACTTTTATGGATGAGGAAACTGAAGCACAGAAGACAAAGGGAAGCTAGGTAACGTTCCCCAGATCACCAGGCTCAATCATTTGATTGAGCAGGACTCTGAACCTAGGAAGTCTGGCTCTGGAGCCCACACCCTTGATTCCTATGCTGACGCAGGGGGTCAGAAGATGCTCACAAGTTCAGGGTCAGGGTGTTTTGTAGGTAAAGCACTCAAAGCTAAGAAGGCTGTTAAATGATTGGCTCAAAGCCACAGAGCTCTTGGAGTTCCCATCGTGGTGCAGCAGAAACGAATCTGACTAGGAACCATGAGGTTGTGGGTTCAATCTCTGGCTTTGGTCAGTGGGTTAAGGATCTGGCATTGCTGTGAGCTGTGGTGTAGGTCGCAGACGCGGCTCAGTTCCTGCATTGCTTTGGCTGTGGTGGACCCCTAGCCTGGGAACCTCCCTATGCTGTGGGTGTGGCCCTAAAAAGCAAAAAAAAAAAAAAAAAGGCACAGAGCTAGTAGGCAGCAGACCCAGGATGTGGATCCAGGGTGACTAAGCTAAATGCCTCTGAAAGGGTACATGTTACTCTTACTACACCAGCCCAAGCTCTGGGGGCCAGCCTTTCCCTGTAGGGTTCCCCCCAGAGTCCACACATGTTCTAAGCCTGGCTCTGGCCTAAGTGGGGCAGCTCAGAGACAGCTCTCCAACCAGGGGTCCTTCAGGAATCCAATTCCCAGGATGGGACCAGCTATAGGCTGCTGCTAGGCCTGCCCTGCACCTGTAGCCTCTGCCTCTGGCAAGGGTGCTTCTCAGAGGGCCTGGTGTTGTCTCCGTTCCAACCTCCTAGCACAGGAGTGGAACTGGCAGCCGCAGATACAGGGTTTGGTCAAGAGATTTTTCATCCTCGTCTCCTGGCAAGAACTGAGTTTCCATCACTCGCATGCTTGTTTTCCATCACTCACGTCCTTGCCCATCGGCTGGCATCTGGCTCATCGTGGCTGTCCTATGATAAGTGAGGAATAGGACAGCTGCCATTAACAAAACATCCCCATTCATCCTCCCAGGGTAGGCTGGCATGGAGAGGAAGCTGAGAGAGAGATGAAGTCAGAAGAAAACAGCTTATGACACCAGAATTATTTGAGGTTGAGTCTGGCTTCTGCTGCTCACTAGCTTGGTAGCTTGCGGCAAGTCACCTAACCTCCTTGGGAACTTAGGTTTTCACACTCATAAAATGGGGAAAGAAGTTCTTACATGGAAGGCAAAGCCACTGCTTTGCACAACTCCAGGGGGCACATTCACCTGCTTGTCTATGTGAGTGGTGCCACATGGAACCCAATTCCATAGACTCAAGGTGAAGGATGCCTCAAGATTGCATATCCCTGAGTCTGCACCCTGCAAGTAAGAATAGCTATGCCAGGAGTTCCCCTTGTGACTCAGTGGGTTTAGACCTGACTAGTATCCATGAGGATGCGGGTTCAATCCCTGGCCTCACTCAGTGGGTTAAGGATCTGGAGTTGCCGAAAGCTGTGGTATAGGTTGCAGAGGCAGCTTGGATCCTGTGTTGCTGTGGCTGTGGTGTAGGCCAGCGGCTGCAGTTCTAATTCAACCCCTAGACTGGGAACTTCTGTATACTGCAGGTGCCAATGAAAAAAAAAAAAAAAAAAGAGTGGTTAAGAACCCAGCTAGTATCCATGAGGATGCTGGTTTGATCCCTGGCCTCCTTGCTCAATGGTTTAAGGATCCGGCGTTGCTGCAAGCTGCGGTGTAGGTCGCAGATGTGGCTTGGATCCGTTGTTGCTGTAGCTGTGGCTGGCAGCTGCAGTTCCAGTTCAACCCCTAGCCTGGGAACGTCCATATGCCACAGGTGCAGCCATAAAGAGCAAAAAAATAAAAAAAGAATAGCGTGCCACCTTTCAGATGTGCAACTAAGGTGCTAAGAGGGTTCTCGTGAGGACCTGAGGTTATGCTATGTAAAGGACACATGCACAGTAGGCATGACATTATTATGGGATAAGGAGGTGGCCCTTGGAGAGAACAGTACTCCGTCCCAGACAGCTCTTGCTCTGACAGATGTCCCCACCTGGTTCTGGCTCCTATGTGGGCCAGGCCAGAGCGGATGATATAGAGTAAGCTGAGCCCTGTTAGCAAGGGCTCAGCTTGCTCTCTATCCTATAGCAAGGGCCCTATATCCTTCTCAGTTTGGCCTCTTGGCCACCATAGAAGGTACTAAATGCCCTGGCAGTGGGCTGGGATTTTTAGGTAGAGAGGTATACAGTTCCCAGCCCCAAGAAGGTCACAGAAGACTTAGCTGAGATGGTGGAGTACAGGGACCGCAGGGTCGGTGGTTCACATATGCGTGTGTATAGACTCACCTCCACTTAGCACTTGGACCCAAGGGAGCCATCCTCCCCAAAGGGCCCTCATCCTTCATTGGCCACCTTTGGAATTTAGGCTTTTCTCTTTTCTCCAGGGTCCTGCCTGCTTAAAGCAGTTTCCTGCTGCCTCTCACCACTTTTCTACTGGCCCAGTTGGCCGGAATTCTGTAGCTTCCAACACAGGAGTTAGTCAAAGGATCCCCATCAACTGGGGACAGAAGCTCACCTTTTAATTGCCTCTCACGCCCTCCTGCCTCCTTCCCCTCCACATCCTCTTCCTTCGTTTGCTCAGGGAAGGCTGAGGTACAGCAGCCCCCCTGACTTGTCTACCTCATTTCCTGGGAACCCCTAGCTCCTAGCTCAGAGGTGACAAGAGCTCAGTACATATTAGTTGAGCGACTGGACAGGAGAGTAAATGAAATCTTTCCGTGGCAGTTGGGTACCCTTCATGCTTAGATGTTCCGATGTCCATGGTTATTCTCCAAAAGAAGTCACCACCACTCTCTTTCCCACTAGGGCCCCCTACTCCTACCCCTTTGCCATTCACTCGTTCATTGGTCAAAATTTATTGAATAGCTCTTCCACACAAGGCATTGTATCCTGCGCAGGGGACACAAGCCTTGAACTTCCCTACCCCTGCACCTCCCTCTTCAAACCTTGGCCCTTTTTCTCTCCCCAGCAGGAAGAAGGCATTCGCCCCTCCTTTATCCTGCCTTTTATGCAGGGGTCCCATATTTGGGCTTCTCTGACCCTGCCAAACCTGTATAGGAATTGAGGGGGGAGGGAGGGGGACTCCCAGTCTCTACAACCTGCCCTCAGCCCATCCTCCCACCCTACCCCAGGGACAAGTCCCAGCCGGCTCTGCCCAGAATCCCTAGCCACCCAGCCTCCTGGAAGGGCCCTGAACCTTGTTATCTCATCTCAGTCCCTGGGGCCTCTGCCCACGGGCACCCTGTGCAGAGCCCACCGGTGCCCGGCCCCCAGCATCCTGGCCCCTCAGTGCTGCCTGCGGCGGGAGCTGCCAGCTTTTTGGAATTCCTAATCGCTCCTGGCCCCGGTGATTGGCTGCTCAGCTCTGACCCCACTTGGGCTGCCGCCTGGTTGGATAAAAGGGGAATCTCCTTGGGGCTCCAGAGCATTAGACACCGGAGGGGGCACCTGGGACCAAGTTCGTGAAGAGGGGAGCCCGGCGGGGGGGTGGGGGGAGCAAAAGACCCGCGGCCTCGGCCCCTCCAAAGAGCCGAGAGATGACGGGGAAAGCAGGGGAAGCGCTGAGCAAGCCCAAAGCCGAGACAGTAGCCAAGAGTACCTCGGGGAGCGCCCCAGCCAGGTGCACCGGGTTTGGCATCCAGGAGATCCTGGGCTTGAACAAGGAGCCCCCCAGCTCTCATCCGCGGGCTGCCCTAGACGGTTTGGCCCCCGGGCACTTGCTGGCTGCACGATCCGTGCTCAGTCCCGCAGGAGTGGGCGGCATGGGGCTACTGGGGCCCGGGGGGCTCCCCGGCTTCTACGCACAGCCCACCTTCCTGGAAGTGCTGTCCGACCCGCAGAGCGTCCACTTGCAGCCGCTGGGCAGAGCGTCGGGACCTCTGGACACCAGCCAGACGGCCAGCTCAGGTAGGTGAGGGAGAGGTTGCGTGGCTGCCTGACTCGAGTAAGAGCTGGGAACCCCACGCCATCACCTCTCGTTTGCATCACGAGGCCTCCTCTGAGCGCAAAAGTTCGTGCCAGGCCGAGTGGTCGCGGCCCGACCCTGAGGCCCGTGCGCCCCGGGCGGGCGCTGGAGGATGCTCGCGGCGCCAGCCAGGTTTTGGCCCCCGCGTTTCCGGCGGCCAAGCTGTTCTCCCGTCCCCGCGTCGGGCCCGGGAATGCTGCGGCGCCCGCTTGGGGCCCCACTGGAAACAGGGTGTCAGAACCCGTAGGGAAGGCCGCTCCACTCCGGCCCCGGCTTTCCCCTCCACTGCTCCACTTGGCCCCATCCTCTCGAAGGACCCGCACTCCTGGACCCCGATTCCGTTCCGGGCCTTGGCGGCTGGGGAAGCAAGCGAGTGTCAGCTTCGGCGAGTGTCAGCTTTGGACACCAGCCTTGGTACCCAAAGTTATCTTTTCCTTCCTCCTTTTCTCTATTCCAAAACCCTCGCATTGGTTAGCTGGTTTTAATTTTTTACCCCACGAGCTTAGACAACCCGGCCACAGCGGCGGTCCAAGCGTTCGCAATCCGAGACCCCACCTAAGCACCACAATATCTCGGATCCTGGCGCCTCGCGGGCTCGGGGCCCCTGGATGACCCCGCCGCACCCTCCCCGGGCCGCTTTCCCAGCGGTGCGTCTCCGCCCGCTCGGCCCTCCAGCTCTGGTTCGCCCTCCAAGATGCCCTCGATTTTCGTTATCTTTTTATCTTTTTTTTTTTTTTTGGAGGGGCAACGAAAAGTGGCGCGTCGCAGTCTCTCCAGTCCCGAGTGGGGGCGCATGGTGGGAGACCTGGAAAGAAGGCTGTGCCCGGGAGCCCCCAGCCCTTCCCGGAGTCCAGCTTTCCGCGTCCCCGCTCCGCTCCTGGGGGCCACCTTCTGGGCCCCGGGGCCAGGGCTGTAAGCGCAGGGCAGGGGGCCGAGCTGGGAGCATCGCCTGGGGGCTCCTACGACCCGCGGAGGCTGTCTGGCTCCCCTGCCGTCCCAGGCCCAGGCGTGTCGGGGCTTTTGCTTCTCTTACAACGAAATCAGCCTCAGATCCTCGGAATTCCGGCGCCGGCATGGGCAGAAACATCCAGGGCTTGGGGAAGGGGTCCACCCCGCCTAGGGCTTCCCGGGGAGACAGCAGGCCTGGCTGCTCCCGGAGGCCGCCGGGGGTGGGGCCCTCGCCGACCTCAGGACTCTGACGCGCCCCGGTGCTGCCGAGCGCGCCCCCCATTCTGCCCTCCGCCCGCTTTTCAGATTCTGAAGATGTTTCCTCCAGCGACCGAAAAATGTCCAAATCGGCTCTAAACCAGACTAAGAAACGGAAGAAGCGGAGACACAGGTAAGGCCCCTGCAGCGCTTTCTGTCACCTTCCTGCTCGCCCATTCCCTGCCGTCCCCTATTCTGGAGCCGAGTCGGTCGGATCCTAATTTCGCCGACTGCAGATCTGAGGTTCGTGGCTGTGCCAGGACAGGGAGACTGGGTGTTGTATGGGGACATCCGCCCCAGGCCCCGGCGTCCGGCTGTGCCGGATGAGGATCCCAAGCGGCCGCCGGGGAAGCGGCGCCGTTTTAGGCTTTCGCCTGCTTCTTCGAGAGAAAGGAAAGGCCTCAACTAGGGGTAAACCCGAGCCAGAGAGGGGCTGGCGGCCCGCACCCGCGATCGCTGCAGTTGGCATATTCCTAGAGCCGCGCACACCTCGCAGCGGGCTGATGGGCTCTCTCCTCCAGCCCCAGCCGGTTCCTCTGCCGCGGCCCCTCTTCCTCTCCTGCCGTCCCTGTCAGGGCCGCCAACCCCCTATCTTTCTGCTCCCACCGTTCTCAAAATCTTGAGCGTGATATCTGCATGGATGGCATATTTTCGTTTGGCTTCTGCTATAAGCCTCAGTTTCCTTGTCTATAAAATGGGGAAGAAGATGTGTATAGACGGATTGACCCCACAGACCTGGCTGGAATGGATTGGGCTGCCTTGGGATACAGTCTAAAGAGAGAGGTTTGGGTTTGGTTTTCCCTTTAAATATGTCTCTGAATAGACAAAAACAAAGTTCAAATTCACTTGCACAAAGTTAAAATTCAAAAAGTGCCCAAAGGCATATCCTGAAAAGTGATTTTCCCACCCCAGACCGAATTCTCTTCTGCAGCCAGCACTGCTGCTCCCAATGCCTTGTGTAAATGTATGAGGCGGTTTTCAAGAAATAAAGGAGTGAGAACCCCAAATTGACCTGACTTTCTGAGGCTGCTGCTTGCAGGTGCTGTCCCTGCGCCCACCCTGCCCTCACCTGAGCTCCATTTCCCCAGATCCCTCTCGGCCCCAGTGCAGGTAGAGCCTGCTGGTGCTCTGGACATTTCCCTCTGGGGTGCTCTCCCGCCTCCCACCCCACCTCATCCTCTTCTCCCCAGTTTGTTCTCAGCCCCTTGGCACCCTTTCTCTGGGAGCTTTAATGCGTTGCTCTCTTCCTTAACTCCCAGAAACTCCACTAATGACCCCAACATTTTTAAAACAGTTCCTGACCTCTCAGACCCCATCAGGGAGGGTGAACTTTGACTTGGTTCCCTTCAGGCAGCTCTTTTTTGTTGCATTTGTTTTGTTTTGTTTTAAACGGAGACGTTGTTTTTCGTCCTGATCCTGGGTCATTTTTGACATTCATCCGTCCAACCAATCTTCATTAAAACACCTCCTACGCACCCATCCCCTGCTGGACCCAGGATGGGGGTAACGCTGTCAGCCTCTTGAGCCAGGACAGGGACCAGGGACAGGGACCAGGAGCACAGGTTGGAGTCTGGCTGACCATCTTCTGTGCTGCTGCCTGAACTGCGGTGGGGGAGGGATTCCCATAGCAAGGAGAGCCCTGGACAAAGCGGCCCGCAGGAGCAGTGCTTCTGCATGGGTACATCTGCTTGTGTGGCCCTTGGAGCAGGCTGAGCCCCAGTCCAAAGTCCATGCTTTAAGGTTCCTGACCTTCTATCCTCACTGGATGCCCTCTCTGCCAGAGAAAACTTCGGGTGCTTTGAAAGCTTCCCAAGGACAGCAACCAGCCACCTGCCCTCAGTTTCGGGCTATTTCTGGGGCATGAAGGGAACAGATTATTGCAGTGAGGAATGGCTGGTACAGTTTTTAATTGGCAAAAATAAAATGTGTTTTTCTGAGCTTCTCTCACTTGAGGATTTCAGGAAAGAGATCCTGGAGTCTGGTGATGAAAGATGAGCATCTCTTTATCTCCCAGAAACACTCAGGGCTTAGCAGGGGTTAGAGAGAGGGGCGTGGAGATGGAGCAGCTGCCTTTGGAGTCTCTCGGATTTTGCTCTTCTCTTTACCTGCAAGGCTCAGCTCTGGTAGACTGGTTATAGTGGGAAACCCGGCGGGATCCAGTGGGAAACTGAAGGGTCTAAGGTTCTGTGTAAACCCAGGAGTAGGGTTTGGGTCACACTGGGGGAGCACAGGTAGGCTCCCTTCGGCATAAATTCATGGATTAGCTCTGAGGCAGGAATGAGGGGAAATTGGGGGGATTTGAGGCATTGTTGCACCTTTCTTTCTTTTTTTGTTTGGTTTTGTTTTCTGGAATGAGAGCTCTCCCCAGCAGAGGCTGGCACTGGACCGGTCCTGAATGACCCTGCCATCAGCTCTCCTCTTTGGCTCTGGCCAGGCCACAAGAGCTGTGCACCTCGGTTTTCCTAGTTTTGCAAAAGACTTGCATATTTGGATTGTTTGTTTTGACTGTCTATTCAGGGGCCCTTCAGTAAATGGCAGGAAAGAAATAGAAAGCAGCAGATCTTCAAAATTCTGAAGAATTAACTTTCTGTATACATAAGCATTCTGTTCCCCCCAGGAGAACAGGAGAAACGATTTAGAATCAGACCCGTCATTTTCTATAAAGAACAGAATCTTTCTTCCTCACACATCCCTGGCATCATCTCCCAAGATGTTAAAGCTGACACCGGCACAAGGGTGTCTGGGTTTACATTTGTACTTTTTCCCTTGTGTTGGGTGAGGGCGAGGGCAGCGGTGAGGGATTCTATCCGCCCCCCCAGGCTGGTCCCAGGGTCCAAATCCCAGGGGCTCAAGCAAGGACCGTATTCTTTTGCAAGTTGAGTTTGTGAAATCTGGACCGGACTGCTCCCCAGCTTGTTGATGAGGGTTTGGGATAAAGGTTGCCTAGAACCTGGTGAAATTTAGGTCTGAAAAGGGAAGAATTTGTGTCTCTAAGTGGGTGTGGAGGGTGTTTGTTCAAGAAGAGGAGGCTCTGAAATCCCCTAATATTGGAGGCAGGTAATTGTGTGTGTTGGAGCATATGCATTTGCTAGGGTGAGAGGATGTAGTTCTTACATTTTCCTAAAGTAGTTTAGGACTCCGAGATAGGTCAATGTGAACCATTTTGGGAGGGACGGGAGTGGGGTGGGGGAGCCCCCCGGGTGGGGGAGCTCCCCCCCACGATGATAGTGGTGAAGCTGGGGAGGTTGGCTCTCTCTGGATGACCTGAATGGAACTCCCGCTGAATGGGGCTCCTGCTGGGTGAGTGGCTGAGCCTGTGTGTGGGATGGTGGAGGGGTGGGGGTGGCCCTTGCCTCCTAAGCACAGGAAAGGACCGAACACCCCCCTTCCCCCTCGCCCCACCCCCCCAAGACTCTGAGGGCAGCTCTAAGGAGCCCAGTAGGTCTAGGCAGGTGAGGAGGGCTAGGTGCTGGGGTGGGGTGGGGTGGGGTGGGGTGGGGTGAGGGGGCTGGGAGATCCAGTTAGTTCTCTGTGGGTCCGAACACTGGGGTTGCTGCTTCATTTGACTTTCTGGTGTATCTTTGAACTTTAAGTACAATTGAAAGGATCAGCTCTACTGTCAGTGAGAGGAGCCCAGGAAGCGGGTCCTGACGGGCTGAGGCATTTCTTTACTAAGGGGGCCCTTCACTCTGTCCTGGGAGAAGGGAGAGGGGCTTTCTGCAGTTGGCCAAATTTTTTGTCTTAACATCCTTTCCTCTAAGGTGCTTCCAGGAAGATTCCCAGTATGAAATGTCACTGAGAGCTGAAATAATGTCCCCCACCATCACGAGGGTAGTGGGGGCCTTCAGATTTGAATGAAAAAGAGGCCATTCCATGTTCTCTGGGACAGGATCTTTCCATTTTCAGGGTCCTGACTGTCTGGCTTTGCTCCCATTAGGACAATCTTTACCTCCTACCAGCTAGAGGAGCTGGAGAAGGCGTTCAATGAGGCCCACTACCCAGACGTCTATGCCCGGGAAATGCTGGCCATGAAAACGGAGCTGCCCGAAGACAGGATACAGGTATCCTCCCTGAGCCCCTTTCTCTCCCACCGTCCTCACCCTTGGGGACACTGACTGGCCCAGGCTCCCAGATATGCCCCCAGCACCCCACTCCCGCCACGGGTGTGCACTTGCCTCTGGTCTAAGGTGACAGGTCCTGTGCGGTGGGCACTGCGGAGGGACAAGACTTAGCAGATGCGGCCTGGCCTGCTATTGCAGACTGTAGGCTTCCTGATGAGTATGTGAGACGGATCAGGAGGAGAGACTCCGCATTCAGGGAGGGTCCTGGGTTCTGAGCAGGGTCTCTGTCGTGGCAGATGTCTCTGAGGTAGGAAGCGTCTGCTTTGAGGCCTGAGGTGGCCCCAGGCCTCTCTGGGTGCCTAGGGGTGGCGGGGAGTCTGTTTCCCTTCCCTGCACTCCTGTCTCCACGAGGAAGAGGTTGCCCCCTCCCTTCCTACCTACTCGCCATCACCTCCAGCCACAGCCACCCTGTGCGGGGCTCTGCTCCTAGAGGTCTCGGGGATCTGGCCCAGGATGCGCTCATTCACCCCTCCTCCTCGCTGGAGCGATTCGTGGCATAACCAGCCCTGATATGGACTGGGCTGTTCTCGGCAGGGCTGGGCACAGAGCCTCCTTTCATCCAGCCAAATCCTCCCGAGTCCAGGATGCCCCCGGCTGGGCAGGCATGGGCTGCTTAGTCATTTCCTGGGAGAAGGTGAAGTCTGATAATATTCTAGACAGGGCCTCCATGAGGAGGAAGCAGTGATGGGGTGGAGGAAGGTTCCCAGATTTGGGGTTGACCTTGACTCAGAGCTGCTCCCATCTGGACACCTGAGGGGTCCCGGGTGGTCGACTGCCAGGGCTGGGAAACAGTGGGGAGGGTCTGACTTCCTAAAACCCCTTCTCCCGTTCTCCTCCTCCCTGTGTCTCCAGGCGTGATGTGTCTTGGTGGGCAGGGGATGGGTCCAGAGAAGGATCCAAATACGGTGTGTGAGTTCTTGGCACTCTCTCCCTGGAGAACCAGAGAATGGGAGTGAGGTGTGAGCTGCTTTTCCAGAAGAACCTTCATTCCCCCTGGAGGTCTATCAGGAATTTTTCAGCGCATGGTTTTAGACAGTGACACTAACAATAAGCTCAATTATTCATAAGCAGATTATCTGTTCGGTGCATTATCCCGGGTGGCCTGGATCCATCATTACCATCCGATTGGGTTCCAGTGGGGAAAGGCTAGGTGATGATTTCTGAATCTTCGTGTGTGTGTGTGTGTGTGTGTGTGTGTGTGTGTGTGTGTAAGCCAAGGCACAATCCAGTTGATGTGTGTAGGTAACGCCTGCCTGGCTTTCATTAGCATAGAGCTGGCCGTCAAACGGCTAGAGTGGGGTGGGGCTGGCAGATGTCCCTGTTGGTTGGCCCCCACATGTGCGCTATTGACCAGTAGGAAGGAACAGCTTGTCTCTTGCAGGGGGTTGTCCTAAAATCCGTTTGGCGGTGGCAGTGGCGGTGGTGGTGGATGTGTCTGAAAGATTGGGGAACGCTCTCCTTCAGCTGTAACTGCGTTGCTGCAAATGCCCAGCAGGCAGGCTCTGGGCTTTTTAAAATTGCCCTGGGATGTCTGCAGGGTGACTGCCTGAGACTGTGAGGATTGGCTGTGGAATTTGTGGCTCTGGGAGAACAGAGGCAAAGATCTCTCCTGCTCTTCCAGCACCGCCTGGTTCTTTGGCCAAATGCTGCCCCCTGAAGGTGTGCATGAGTCATCAAATGGCCCCATCCCCAGATGTTTTCCCAAGTGGCCTGGGGAAGGTCATAACATCTCTCCAGGACAGACACAGTGATAACCCACAGAGCAGTTTCCAGCCGAGGAAACTGAGGCACAGTAACTTACCCAAGGCCACACAGCCAGTAAGTGGGGGACACGGGGACCCACCTAAGTTCCCTTTAGGCTGCACCTAGGCCCATATGTTCCCCACCTGCCTCTTGGGTGTGAAGCTTTTGCTTTGACTTGAAGCTGGGGGAACAGAGACAATTTGAGGTCAGGTGGGAGCCTATATCAAATCTTCTTTATAAAAACCACTGATATTGGAGTTCCCTTGTGGCCCATCGGATTAAGAATCTGGCATTGTCACCACAGCAGCTCTGGTTGCTGCTGTGGTGTGGGTTCAATCCCTGGCCTGGGAACTGTCCCATGCCATGGGCGCAGCCACAAAAAACAAAACAAAACAAACAAAAATAACTGCTATTTATTATCGGGTACTCTAAAAAAATACCCCAAAACTCACTCATAAAAAAATTATTCTTGGAGTTCCCATTGTGGCTCAGTGGTTAACGAATCCGACTAGGAACCATGAAGTTGTGGGTTTGATCCCTGGCCTTGCTCAATGGGTTGAGGATCTGGCGTTGCCGTGAGCTGTGGTGTAGGTTGCAGACACAGCTCGGATCCTGCATTGCTGTGGCTCTGCGTAGGCCAGTGGCTACAGCTCTGATTCGACCCCTAGCCTGGGAACCTCCATGTGACACAGGAGCAGCCCAAGAAATAGCAAAAAGCCAAAAAAAAAAAAAATCATTCTTTTCTTTTTTGGCCACCCTGCAGCATGTGGAGTTCCTGGGCTGGGAATCAGATCCAAGCCACCGTTTTGACCTACGGCAGATGTGGCAATGCCAGGTCCTTCAACACACTGTGTGGGGCCAAGGATCGGACCTGCATCCTGATGCTGCAGAGATGCCACTGATCCCATTGTGCCACAGTGGGAACTCCAAAAAATGTATGTTTTGAATGGACAAATACATGTACGTGAGTTCAAAGGGTGAAACATGAGTCTCCCTCCTCACTACCTACCAGCAGCCCTTCCAGGGGTAACCAGTTTCCTTTGGTTCCTTCCAGAGATGGTTTATGTATATTTGGTTCCAAAGAATCCTCAGAACACTTGAAGGACTAGGTATTATTACTATTCCCATTTTACAGATGGAGAATCTGAGGTCCCGAGTTCAGGCTCGAGTCCCTTTAGACTCCAGGATACATGCTTCACTACACTGCCACCCTTCCTCCCCTGATGTAGGTGGGACCAATGCACCCAAGAATGGACAGATGGCACTCCAGAGCCAGCCCCCTGCCCTCCCCCAGCCTTCAGGCAGAGGCCTTTGTGTGTGTGGGTTGGGGGTGAGGGTGGGGAGAAGGGGGCAAGTTATTAGAGGCTCCAAATCTGAAGTTAGCCATTCTCAGGTGGACTGGGAAGGTTATTGGACTGGGATCCTAGTTCTGGCTCTGACACCCAGCTGCATGGCAGAGGCCAAGTCACTTCCCAATTGGCATCTGTAAAAGGAAAAAGGCGGGGGGGGTCCCTCCCAGAGATTGGGCCCCTCAGGGTCACCTCTCTCAGCAGGCCTCTGGGCTGCCACCAGTGGAATGGAGGAGTGGGACAGCTCCAGGGGGAGGGCTGAGACACACGCTTTTGCTGGGCCAACCCAAGTGAGCCCCTCGTGGTATCCAAAACCTACTGTCGAGTGTCTCAAGAGAACCCAGTGTGGATGAGAAAAGCCAGACGCACCTACTTCTAGTCTGTTTCATTGCCAGCAAGCCTGACCAAGCCTCAGATCGCTCATTTGGGAACAAATAATAATAAAATTCTCCAAAATAGCTTAATAAATGTACTGTTAGGATTGGCATTGTTAGTATGTTGCCTTGTCCCAGGTATTAAGGGCTTTCCATGCCTTTTTTCTTATGTCCTTACAATGACTAGATGAGTCAGCTGCTGTTCTTATCCCCATTCTCCGGATGAGGAAACTGAGGGGCTGAGAGGAGACATAAGTAGTGGACTGGGATTCAAACCCAGTACTCAACTCCTGTCAGGGAGAGCACAAGAGGGAACCTGGAGTGAAACTGCAGTGCCCATCACCAGAAACTAGAATAATTAATGCAAATGGTGATGGTGGCCAATTTCCTCTGCCTTTGTGCTTAGAGGGCAAGCATTTCCTTAATCCTCACTTCCCTGGGTTAGGGCGAAGGATCTGGTGCGTCGTTGGGGGTAGAAGAGATTTCCAGTCTTACTATCAGACATGAAGTGCTTTTGTGTCTCAGAAATGCCGGGATATGGCATTCTGAAAGCTCCTGCTAGACGTCAGCCCTGGGGAAGAGAAAATGGGTTTCCAGACTTTGTTTCCTCTGTGGGGGTCATTCATTCCCAGAGTATGATCATCTATTCACACGTGTGTTTACTATATTTTTTTTCTAACAAAAGTTGTGCTTATTTAAAATGCCTATGGAGAAGTTCCCGTTGTGGTGCAGTGGAAACGAATCCAACTAGCAACCATGAGGTTTGGGGTTCGATCCCTGGCCTTGCTCAGTGGGTTAAGGATCCGGTGTTACCGTGAGCTGTGGTGTAGGTCACAGAGGTGGCTTGGATCTTGTGTTGCTGTGGCTGTGGTGTAGGCTGGCAGCTGTAGCTCCCCGATTCTACCCCTAGCCTGGGAACCTCCATATGCCGCAAGTGCGGCTCTAAAATAAGGAAGGAAAAAAAAAAAAAAAAAAGCCTATGGAATTTTCTGGTGGCACAGTGGGTTAAGGGTCTGGTGTCACTACTGTGGCTCTGGTCACTGATGTGGTGCAGGTTCGATCCCTGGTCTGGGAACTTCCATATGTTGTGGGCGCAGCCAAAAAAAAAAGATACCCGTGCCCGCCTCCCCTCTCAACATTGCTGATTTAATTGGTTTGGTGTGGAGCTTTGGCATCTGCTTGTTTTTAAAGCTCTCCAGGTGATTGTGTGCAGCCAGTGTTAAAATGCTGGGTCAGAGGAGTCTGTGTTTTAACTGGGTTAATATGAGCAGAAGAAAGTGGAGTATTGGGTGACTGGTGGGATGACCTGTCCAGGGGCCCAGGAAAAGATTCTGCCTCTGGGCTGCTGGGAAACATGGGCAGACCTGCCCCCTGGTGGACGTCAGAGGCTGCAGTGAGGCCAGGCTTTCTGAGCCTGAAGCTGGAAAGCGTGTGCTGAAATATGTTGTCAGAAGTGCTGAGTGGATGTGGAGTGTGAGGTCGTTAAATCACACCGGCAAGGAGCCTAGATCAATCAGCTTCCAGTCAGAGGAGAGGAGAGAAGCTAGGTGAAAGGGATGGAAATAGCCACATGGCTGACAAAGCGTGATGGCCTCGGGCAAGACTGGAGGGCGGGGCCCGGGGTGGCCCAGGGACCAGAAAGTGCAGAGCATCTTATCATGTAAAATGTCTCCTTTAGTTCCCGTCTTGGTGCAGCAGAAACCGAAACGACTCCGACTAGGAACCATGAGGTTGCAGGTTTGATCCCTGGCCTCGCTCAGGGACCACAGGGCGTCTCCTGGGAGACCTTTGAAGGAAGGAGGTTGGGCAGGTAGTCCTACAGGGGTAAAAGATGGGATCTTGTGACGACAAGAGAAGCCCTGGGTGCAGCCACAGCTGCCTGCCGTGCTGGTTACCCACAAAGGGACAGAGAGAGCTGATGTGTTGCCTGACTGGCTGGATGGGTGCCCTGTACCAGAATAGCACCAATTTGGAGGCAGGCATGAGCTCTCAGGACTCTCTCTGCCAGGTGTGGAGGCACCTGCCTGAGCAGCTATTGGCGGCAGCCAGAAACATCCTACCTGGGCTCTCTGAGCCCTGCTGTGGCGCTGCCTGTGCGGGGAAAGTGCACCAGGAGCTGGAAGGTCTTCCCAACTCTCCCTTCCTGGGCCTCCCAAGTTGGTGACCCTTGGTGTCCCTTATGGGCCTCTTCTCAGGCACCTGGAGGCCTGAAGCAGAAGACAGGGTTCTGGTCCTCACAGGGGCCCAGAAGCAGACCCTGAAGAGCTCTGGACCTGACTTCCTTGGCACGGGAGTCGTGCCTTCTAGAAAGTGCATGTCAGGAAAGTGAGAGGGGGATTGAAGGAATGTTGGGCTTGCACGAACCAAGAGACCAAGTACAAAAAGGGGCCTAAATGCTGTGCAGTCATCACAGAGGCGAGGGATGGAAGGACCTGGCTTTATGTGAAAAGTGTCGCTGCGCATTTGCTGGGAAGCAAATCCTTGTCTTCTTGTGCGTTTGTCCACAGAATTCATTCATTCAGCACCAGACCAATGTTTTTTAGTGCTTACAACATGCCAGGCATTTCCCATGGACTGTTTTATTGAATTTTTACAATCATTCTGCAAAGGAATTGGTCTCACAGGGCAGATGAAGAATCAGAAGCTCAGAAAGGTTAAGAAATGCACCCAAAGCCACAAAGGCAGTTGGAGGCAGAGCAGGGATCTCCAACCAAAGGCTTCTAGCTTCTGATCATAGCCAACTGCAAGGGTGGTCTCCTGCCTTTGAGTCTCAAGGGTCTGGAATATAGTAGAAATGCGGGCCCTGGGATTCATAGATGCAAACTATTGCCTTTGGAATGGATAAGCAATGAGATCCTGCTGTATAGCGCTGGGAATTAATATCTAGTCACTTGTGATGGAGCATGATGGAGGATAATGTGAGAAAAAGAATGTATCTATGTCTGTGTGACTGGGCCACTTTATTGTACAGGAGAAAATCAACAGAACACTGTAAATCAACTATAATGGAAAAAATAAAAATAATTTTAAAAAGAAAGAAAGAGGAGTTCCCGTCGTGGCTCAGTGGTTAACGAATCCAACTAGGAACCATGAGGATGCAGGTTCGATCCCTGGCCTTGCTCAGTGAGTTAAGGATCCAGCGTTGCCCTGAGCTGTGCTGTAGGTCGCAGATGCAGCTCGGATCCCTCGTTGCCGTGGCTCTGGCAGAGGCCGGTGGCTACAGCTCCAATTAGACCCCTAGCCTGGGAACCTCCATATGCCACAGGAGCGGCCCAAGAAATAGCAAAAAGACCAAAAAAAAAACAAAAAACAAAAAACAAACAAACAAACAAACAAAAACAAAAAACAAAAAACAAAACAACCCCAAAACCAAAAACAAACAAGCCCAAAAAACAACTGAATCAAAAAAATTAATAAAAAAAAATAAAAAAGAAAGAAAGAATTCCAATAGCAGGGGCATCTCTTTGGCCCCTAGAGGAGAAACCAGAGGCTATCCGCATTAAAATCTTACAGCCCGGAGTTCCCGTTGTGGATCAGTAGGGTAAGAACCCAACTAGTATCCCGGAGAACACAGGTTTGATCCCTGGCCTCGTTCATCGGGTTAAGGATCCAGTACTGCTGCGAGCTACTGCAGTGTAGGTCGTAGATGTGGCTTGGGTCTGGTGTTGCTGTGGCTGTCTTGTAGGCTGGCAGCTGCAGCTCCGATTCGACTCCTAGCCTGGGAACTTCCATATGCTGCATGTGCGGCCCTAAACAAGCAAACAAACAAAAAGTTACAACCTGAAAGTTAGTTCTGTGGCCTCACTCCACCTCCTGGAGTTGTTATTTCTACAGGGCATGTGGAGGAAGGCAGAGGGGCCAGCAATGCCGTTGATCAGCCTGCCCCTTGCACAGATTCCTAATGACTTTCTGTGCCACCCCTGAAATAACGAATAGCACTTACTGAGCGCCTTCTGTGTGCCCAACCTTGATTTTAGGCACTTTCACTCATTTCATTAACCATTGAAAAAACCTGGAAAAGTAGATTGTCTTATTTTATGTTTGAAGAGACGGAGACGGAGAAAGGGCACATAACTTGCCCAAGATCACACAGCAATTTTTGTCACAGCTGCGAATTCCAGTTCAGGACTGTCTGCCTCCAATGCTTCTTGAGGATGTTTAAATTCTGCACACATCCTGGTTGCTTCCAGGAAGGGAAGAGAAAAGCAATTAGGAAGAGTGATTAGGGTTCATTCTAATTCCTTATCCACTTCCCTCCAAGGCCCTACTGCCACAGCTTCCTTGCCAACTGCCCTAAAAAGAGACGGTTTTGGCTGTCCAGGTTTCCTCCATAAATTGGAGCAGCATCTGGTCTTCAAAGAGAGCCAGGCATTCCGAGAGCCCATAACCGAGGGTCTGGATGACTCCTGGTTTGAGCGACCAGCTGGCACCACCTCCCCTGGGAGAGTCTGTGGGCAAGTCTGAGCCGCAGACCAGTTAGTTGCTTGTCCACATTAGGACCAAGGACAATGGTTCTGTTTACGGGCCCAGAGATGATCTGAATCCTAAGTCTGCATCCCCTTCTTCAGAGTCCCAGTAAAGATGCTGTTTCCATCGAAGAGCCCTGGCCCCATCTCAAGTTCATGGCATCTGGGGCCATGCACCTTTCCCGGCATCCACACTTGGGGAGCGGGGAGTGAGCATCTCTGTCTGCCTTTGTTTACTCCACAGTCCCTTCTCCAGAACATCTAAACCACAGCGCTGTAAACAGATATGTCTTTCATCAGTTTGTCATCAAAGCTCATTCTTGGCAAAAACCAGATCTGACCTTATGCTCTTTCTTCATCCCATATGAAAATGTGTACGTTTTGCTGCAGAAATCAAACCTGATGGGTTTGCCTATGGGCTGCTGCTGCTGCTGGTGCAGGATGTTATATAACATGGAGTATATGCATCACATATTTTTCCTAAAATCCAAAACACTCTGGAGTCTGGCCCAGACGGGTTGGTTAAGGGCTTGTGGCCTTGTGGTTTTAGAACACACTGAATTCAAGCAGGAAGGTCCTCTCCTGGGATGACTTTTGGATTCGTAAAGACAGCCTTCCCAATCCTCTGGGGTCAAGAACTGGAATACCACCTTGGAATTCCATGGCCAAGGGGTTCCTTCTTTGCTGTCTTCTCTGTGAAGCAGATGAAACCAGAAGGCACTTACACTTTTCTGTGGCTTAGTTCTTTCATTTATTGACTTATTTTTGTTTTTTTATGGCTGCACCAGGGCATATGGAAGTTCTCAGGCTAGAGGTCAAATCAGAGCTGCAGGCCAGATCCAAGCCACCTCTGCAACATCGCTGCTCATTGCAACGCCAGATCTTTAACCCACCGAGCAAGGGCAGGGATCCTAGTCAGTTTCGTTAACCACTGAGCCACCACGGGTATTCTCTGGCCTAGTTCTCTCAGTTCTTTTAGATTTTTCCTCTGTGGGAGAAGGCAGCTTGAGACGAGTACTTGTAGAGGACGACCAAGAGCTAATGGAAAGGAAGGTGGGACAGGGCAGAGGTCTTAGACAAACCGCAGAGGGCCTGCAGGACGGCAAGGCCGCTGGGGAGAGAGCTAAACAGCGCAGACCCGGGTCAGGCCGATGGCCGAGTCAGCCCAAACTGGCGTTGCGCACCGCTCTCTGCTCTTTAGTGCAGGGAACGCAGCCGTCAGGTAGCCTTTAAATTATGTAAACCTTTCTTTGGCCAGCACCACCCCCCCCCCCCCCCGCCTCCGCGTGGTCTGGGTCCAGACCAGGAGGAGGCCTTGCATATTGACTCCATCGCTCTCCTGGAGGGTTGGGTGCAGGGGCCGCGGCTCACCGCAGGCCGCGCCACCCAGGTGAAATGAACTAGTGTGGGGATGGAGAGGCTCGGATGTCTGAGGCTGCATCTCTCCCATTTTTAGAGGTTCCTGGTCACGTACAAATGAAGACATGCCCAAAAACGTTACACACATTTGGGTCAACTTCACGGTGTGCGTGGACCGTGCCCTCCGTCCGCAGCTCCGCAGACGCTTCGGAGCCTACAGGGCTCTTTGGAGGCCTTGGGGGTGCGAGGCGGTGCGGCCGGGGCGCCCCCTGCTGGACGCGGCCGACCGCGCTCCGCCGCAGACTCTGGGTGCGCTCACTCCGCCACCTGGCGGCAGCGGAGGAAACCGCGGGGGCGCTCGGACTCCGAGCCCCCGCCCAGGTCTCCCTGCGGCCGAGGCAGCAAAGGGTTAAGCTGTCAGCGGCGAGATGTTAAACAGGTGTCAAAGGCGCCCCATATATCTGCAGATTGAAATCAAATTCTTTGCCGTATAAAAAGATAAATTACCCAGGCGCTGCCGCGCGTCCCACTCATCACGCCAGCGCCAGACGGCAAGCAATTTTTTTTTTTAATGTGCTAACGACCTAATCAAGCAATCAAGTCGGAGAAGATTGCAGAGTGACCGGGGCAGCCATCTGCCGGCAAGCCCCGCATTCATTTCCCGCGCCCCCGCATGGAGCGGGGGCTGGGGAGGGAGCTGCCGGGGGGAAGAGGGGAAAAAATCCTAAACAAATTAACACCCAATTTTCCTCGTCTAATTAGTTAAATGAGAAGTGTTTGGGGTCCCCCGAGGAGGGGGAGCGGCTCGCGGCGCGGCTTGCGCTGCCTCCCCAGCATTAATTAGTGCGGGTCAATGCCGCGGCTCCCGAGAGAGCAGCCGCTTTAATTTCCCGTGATATTTCAGTGCCTGAGG
This sequence comes from Phacochoerus africanus, assembly GCF_016906955.1. Lineage (NCBI taxonomy): Eukaryota > Metazoa > Chordata > Mammalia > Artiodactyla > Suidae > Phacochoerus > Phacochoerus africanus. The sequence continues at coordinate 100,153,704 of NC_062552.1, forward strand.
CCCATCGATTCAAACAGAAATTAACTTATTTTTCAATCAGCCCAGGGCTGCCCCTGGGGGTGACTCTTCTTTTGCCGCCTCCTGAATAGAGCCGGAGCAATTTTTCATCAAAAGCTGAAACCTCTGCCGCCGGGGACGGGGGAGGGGGCCGGGAGGGAAGGGCGGGGACCTGGCCCAGGGAATGGAAATCGCCCAGAAAACTAATAGATTTTTCCGAAACCGCCTCTGCCCTCCTCTCGCCCCACCCCCCACCCCGGGGCGCTTGAGCATCTCCGCCGCGGGGTTGGGGGGCGGGAGGTCAGTGCCTGGAGGGGCTGTGAGGGGACAAGATGGGGCCGGTGGGCTTGGGCTTCTTCCAGTCTCCCGCGGGCCTCTTACCTGCTTGAGGGACAGTGCAGCTGTCCCTGCTCTGGCTCTTGTCAGCTGCGGAAAAACCTTAGGAAAGCTGCTTTCGGGGACCAAGAAATGTCCCCTCCTCCAAGATGTCGGAGACTCTGGAATCTCCTCCAAAACCGGGCTGGAGGGCTACAGATGTGTACCCCATGCTTATTCAGACCCTGCACCGGCCAGCTTTGGGGCCAGAGCAGCATCCCCTAGAGTGTCCCCACCGCACTCCCTGGGTCCCCACCTCCACTTGCTTTGCACAACAAGAGACTTTCCTTTTTCCTCCCTGACTGAAGGATGGCTGCCCAACACCCCCAGATATTGTTCAGAGTTAGGTCCCAAATTGTGGGGAGTGGGTGAATGGAGGGCACCACCCGCTGGGCAGGGCTTGGCCAGGATAGGGCAGAGAAGGGAAACTGACTCAGGCCTCCCAGGAGCGTCCCCTGCCCTGCTTTGGGGGTAGTTCCCAGGCTTCCTGGTACCTGCCTGAAATGCCTTTTGCTGCCTGAGTCCATGCTCACCTGCCTGCTGGGGCACTGCTCTGGCCTCTGGAGTTCTGGTAGATACCCTGAACCAAAGATTCCGCTAGTCCAGCCCCTGGAAAGGACTTTGTCCCTCTGCACGTCAGAAAAGGGATTCTGTTTGTGCACTGGAGGTGTTCCCACGTGCAAGAGAGCTATGAGGGTCTGGCTTCTCAGCTGCAAACTTAAGGACCACACAGGGAGCTGCCCGCTGCAAGACCCTGTCCAGGAGGCATCCCTACCCCATCATCCTAAACTGCTTTGATTGAGAAAAAAGAAAAAAGATCTTTTTTGCCCATCGTATTCTTACAGGTGTTGTGTCTCACTCTGGACACTCCGAACCCGGAGGAATCTCGGGGTACCACGGGGTGGGTGAGTTTAATTTAAGTAAGAACACCTGTTGGAGAAACCGAAGTTACAAGGGGATGGGGTCACTGGCCCTCAAAGAGGTGGGGCCCTTAACTCAGGCAGACATGGGGAGAGGGGCCTGGCCGCTGGCTCCCAGAGCACGCCCCTGACCTGTTAGTCTGCGCTTACAGGTCTGGTTCCAGAACCGCAGAGCCAAGTGGAGGAAGCGAGAGAAATGCTGGGGCCGGAGCAGCGTTATGGCGGAGTACGGGCTCTACGGGGCCATGGTGCGCCACTCCATCCCCCTGCCCGAGTCCATCCTCAAGTCCGCCAAGGATGGCATCATGGACTCCTGTGCCCCGTGGCTGCTGGGTAAGAGCCCGCACCCTCCCGGGGCCCGGCCCCTGTGGCGAGGGGAGCGGGCTCCCTGGAGGAGGGGACAGAGCCCTGATGCAGGCACATCTGGCCACAACAGCCTAGCCAGAGAGAGGCCCACCAAAGCCGGCCTCCCAGGCTCCCCCAGGGAGCCTCCCAGGGCTTGGTGTCTGTCCCTTGCACCCACCTCCTGGGGTGCCTAGGACTCTCATTCTGGATGGGTATGGGTCCTTTTGTCCTGTGAGAAGGGGGTGGCTGTTGCCCAGGGTCAGTGCTCCCCTTCCTTTGGGGGGAACTGGGGTTGTGACACAGCTCCTCTTGGCGGTTGAGGGGACCCCTAAGTCCCTTTGGCCACCACTCTGGCTTTGCCCAAAGGACTTCTTCCCCCTAAATCGCTCCACCTGCCATCCTCCCCACCTACCCTCTGGACCTGCATCTGATAGCACCAGTTTATCTTGGGGTTCTAAGATCTAGAATCCCCCAGAGGGGGTTGGGGGGAGCAAGTGCTGTACCCAGGAAGGGACAGACAGGATCCTGGGGGCCAGGTGCCCAGGGACTTGGCATGGAGAAGCCGTCTGCAGCCTGGTGCCCAGCTGCTGGTCCACAGCCTCGTGTCCCCCCCGCCCCCACACCCTGGCCCCAGCCCCGCCCCTGGGACTCGCGTGACTGCGGTGTATGAAGTAAGGCTTTCTGCTCGTCCTTAATTCTGGCCTCTCTCTATCTTTGCCGTTTTCAGTTCAAGATGGCTTTCCCAGGCGCTTTTCTAAACCCGAATACCAACAATTCTTTTTAGGGATGCACAAAAAGTCGCTGGAGGCGGCAGCCGAGTCGGGGAGGAAGCCCGAGGCGGAGCGCCAGGCCCTGCCCAAGCTCGACAAGGTGGAGCAGGAGGAGCGGGGCCCCGACGGCCCGGCCACCATGTCCCAGGAGGAACTGAGGGAGAACAGCATCGCGGCGCTCCGAGCCAGAGCGCAGGAGCACAGCACCAAAGTGCTGGGGACTGTGTCTGGGCCCGACAGCCTGGCCCGCAGCGCCGAGGAGCCCGACGAGGAGGAGGCCACGGACGAAGACAGGCCGGCGGAGAAGATGAGTCCACCGCAGCTCGAGGACATGGCTTAGGTCAAGGGTGCGCGGACACCGCAGCCCCGGCACGCTGCTCTCCTCCGGGCCGGTGGTGTCGGGAGGTGCTCTCCGAGGCGGGGGCCCAGGCCTGGCTCCTGCCCCCCTCCCCCACCCCCAGGCCCTCTGTGACCCTCTGCCCCCCTCCCCCACCCCCTCCGGCCCTCCGTGCCACCGCTGCCCCCGTGACTTCAGGCCCAGTTCCCTTCTGGCCGAGGCTTTGGGCCATGATGAGACCTCCCTGGTCCTGACCTGGTCAGCATCCTCCTCCTTCTCCTCCTCCTCGCCCTCACAGCCCACCTCAAAAGGCTTCGTGCTGCCCCACCGCACCCCCTCAAGCTGCTTGCACTCACTCTTTTGGTGACTCATGGTCCAGACCCACCCCTTACTGTCCATTCTCTTGCTTGAACCCGCCCTCCTTCCCAGCTCTACACCCTCTGTGGATTCTGCTCCGTTCAGACCCAGAGCCCGCTGCTGCAAACACATGGCGCTGACAGGGATGGAGGACTTGCACTCCAGCGCCAGTGTCCTGAGCGCCCCCAGGAAAACTCTGCTCCCCCACCTGCTCTTTCCGAAATGCGCGCATGTCCCCCAGGCCCAGGCACAACCTCTGCCAGCCCCTGTCCCTGGAGCCCGGATTCCAGATTCAACTTGGAAAGTCTCAGCCTGGGCCCCTCGGCCACTGTTCATGTCACAGTCTCCATGGTCACCCTCAGGAACCCGCCCTCTCCACCCCCAGCCCATCCCACTCTTCCTCCCAGCACAGGGGCTCCGAGACCTGGGTGGCAGCAGACAGTACCTGCAGGGCCTCTCTGCCCTGCAGCCAGGGGGCACCTCTCACAGGTGCTGTGGCTCACTGCGCCTTTGGGAGGCGCCTGTGGGTGTGTGTTCTGGAGCATCTTGACCTCTGATGCGCTGCCTGTGACCCTGACTTGCCCTGTAAAACACCCTTCCCCTAGAGCTTCTTGCAAACTACTGGTTCACCTACGCCCAGCCTTGGAGCAGCCCAATCCAGTGTGAAATGACACATCAGAAACCACAGATCTTGACCCAGCTTGCTCTGGGCCATTCCTGCAGTGGGCCTGGGGCTATAAACAGACATCAAGGGTTGGTCACAAGACGGGTGTGAGGAAAGGCTTGAAGGAGAGCAAAGGAGGAGCCAGTGTCAGACCCAAACTAAGCTACGGGCACCCAGACCTTCACCCCAGGTGTAAGCCACTCGAGTCAGGGACGGTGTTGGGATAGGACACTGGGGGCTTCTTCCTGCCTGCTTACGGGAGGACCTGTCCATACCAGTGGCCTCTCCGCGTCTTCCCCTTCCACCCCCAGGCCAGGCACATGTCCCCCTCATCCCCATGGCACTTTCCTCTACCGTCGCACCCGCCTTTGCAGGGAATCCCTTGCAGGAGAAAGACCTGAGACAGTGAGTTGGGATTTTGATTCCATATCAAAAGTTGATTTCTTCTTCATCCTGTTCATGACCTCCCCCAACCCCGCCCCAGTTCTTGTCTTTGTCTCCCACTGGTTTGAAGTGTTAGACTGTAGCCCCTGGTGTGTAAATACTGTACATAGAGTGAGAAGAAAGAAACTTGATATCGAGGTGTTTGAAATATGGAACTGTAATAACTTCTAGGTATCTGAAACCTGTGATTTCTGTGCCATTTTCTGTAAAGATACAAGTAAGAATAAAATTGATGTAAAAACAGCAGGGAAGGGATCTAGGGTCCTCTGTGGGTGAGCATGGCGTGTGTTTGTGTGCGTGGGTAGCATAAAAAGTAAATCCATGAAGTCATGTTTGGATCAAAATTACTAGATTCCTCTTTTAAAATTAGGAGTCCCCTGGTGGCTCAACAGGTTAAGGATCCAGCATTGTCTCAGATTCAATACCTGGCCCCAGGAATTTCCATATGCTGAAGTTGCAGCAAAAAAAAAAAAAAAAAAAAAAAAAAAAAGGCGTTCCCGTCGTGGCTCAGTGGTTAACGAACCTGATTAATGAATCTGACTAGCATCCATGAGGACGCAGGTTTGATCCCTGGGCTTGCTCAGTGGGTTAAGGATCCAGAGTTGCCCTGAGCTGTGGTGTAGGTTGCAAACGGCTTGGATCCCGAGTTGCTGTGACTGTGGCGTAGGCTGGCCGCTACAGCTCCGATTGGACCCCTAGCCTGGGTACCTCCATATGCCTTGGGTGCAGCCCTAAAAAGACAGACAGACATACATACATACAAACACACACACAAAGAATTACTCTGACTGTAGAGGCACAGTGGGCTGCCTTTCTGCTCGGAGCCGACATCACCTCTCCATGATATCTGTCCTTGTGATCTGGGACCCTCCTCCACGGCAAGCCTAACTGAAATATCCCAGTTATGATGTGAGCTCCTATGTCATTATCCATGATGCCCTCCTGCCCCCCACATAACCGTTACATTTACCTTTCCCTCTGGTCCTTATATTTTTTATTTTTTAATTTTATTTTTTATTTTTATTTTTGCCTTTTCTAGGGCTGCTCCCTTGGCACATGGAGGTTCCCAGGCTAGGGGTCGAATCGGAGCTGTAGCCACCGGCCTATGCCAGAGCCACAGCAACTCGGGATAGGAGCTGCATCTGCGACCCACACCACAGCTCGCGGCAACGCGGGATCCTTAACCCACTGAGCAAGGGCAGGGATCGAACCCGCAACCTCATGGTTCCTAGTTGGATTCGTTAACCACTGAGCCACGACAGGAACTCCTGGTCCTTACTTAGAAATAACCCTAGTGCCTTCACATCTCAGGTAAAGGCTGCAGCCCACATGCCCCCAGAGTCCTGACTCCCTTTTGTGTACACGTGTGCCCTTGAATATCTCACCTACACCTCAAACAACGACAGCAGATGAAAAAGGCAGAGGCATCTGGAAGTAAAAGTCAGATTACCCTGTGCTGGATCTCTGGGAACGAGGAGGGTAAACAAGAGAAAGGGTGCGAGCGAGCCTGCCCGAGGCTGCTGGCAGACAGCTGCGCCCCGCTGACTGGATGACGTGCTGGCTGGAATTACAGGATGAGAGGGTGGAGGGAGCGGACTAGATAGGTTATAGTTGAGCTTTTGGCTCAAGAAATCTCATTAGATTGTCTCAAATTGGCTCAGATGTAGAACTCCCTCTCAGAAGAGGTTTTTCTAGCAGCCTGTCATCAAACGAGAATGACAAGGGGCTGGCAGTCCCCATGCCCTGGATTGGGCCCAGATAGAACCCTCCCGGACCTGGAGCCAGAGGGGGGCACATATGGCAGAGCTCTGACTTCCACGTGGTCAAAGGAAGGGCCCACTCAGGGCTCCCCCTAGGCCTCCCTGAGCCAGACTCAATGTCACCCCTGTGGTCTAGGAATGCCTTGCCCTCGCTCTGCCCGTCCCCCACACTCCAGGAAATGCCTCTCTTCCTTCACCTCTCTTCCTCTCCCCTCCAGGCAGAGTCAGGAACCGCTGTTCTCACACAGCACTTGGGACGGTCTTCCGTTGTGGCGTTCTATGCTTTGTGTTGTAATTTTTTGTTTACAAATTATCTTCTCCAGGGTGGGGATTGTGTCTTATTCATCCTTTATCCCCAGGACTCATCAAATGGTCATTCAACTCACTGTTGAAATAGAATACATGAATGAATGAATGTTCTTCCTCTAACTCATTCATTTATTTAATAATTTTAAAACATTGATTGAGCTGGGAGTCCCCATTGTGGTTCAGCAGTAAGGAGCCTGACTAGGATCCATGAGGAGGCAGGTTTGATTCCTGGTCTCGCTCAGTGTGTTAAGGATCTGGTGTTGCTGTGAGTTGTGGCGTTGGTCGAAGACGTGGCCCTAAAAAGCAAGAACAAACAAACAAACAACAATCGATTGAGCATCTGCTATGTACCAGATAGTGGGGCAAAGCAGGGGGGATACAGTGGTGGGCATGGTAGTCTTATCTGGAGGGAAGTAAGATATGAAATTGCAAGTGTCCCAAGGCCTCAAGAAGCTCTAGATGAGGGACCATGAAGGCATATCTGTGGACTTGGTCAAAGTGTTTAGCCTCTGGTCCTCTCCTGTGTTTTTTCTTTTCTTTTCTTTTCTTTTTATGGTTGCACCTGTGGCATGTGGAAGTTCCCAGGCTACGGGTCCAATCAGAGCTGTAGCTGCCAGCCTATGCCACAGCCCTGGCAACACCAAATCCAAGCCATATCTGCGACCTACACCGCAGTTTGAGGCAATGCCGGATCCTTGACCCATTGAGTGAGACCGTGGATCCAATCTGCATCCTCATGGATACTCGTCATGTTTTTAAACCGCTGAGCCATAACGGGAGCTGTGTTCTAAATTGAAATAATAATGTTGGCTTCTCCAGTCTCACCCTGTTGCGAGGAAGAAGCAAGGACAATGGCAAAGGTTTCACATGAGTATGAGACAAGGGTGGCTGCACCGAGGCAGCCACCTTGAGCTGGGGGGGTGGGGGCGTCCTTGGCAGCTGTCCCACCCTCAGTTAGATCTCGGGGACAAGAGGGACATTCAGAGGCTTGGGAGCTGCCTGAAGTCCTCCTGGATGACCACCCCAGAGGACTTACCCTGGGAAGAGGCTTGCAGATCTCTGCAGAGAGACATGCGAATAGGCTTCCAGGTAATCAGGGAGGGGAGAGGCTGTGAGAAAACAGGACAGGAAAGGAAGGGCTTCAACAGCCAGAGCCCTAAGGACTAAGAACTGAGGGGAGGACTCAATTAGGGGTTTGGGATTAACATACACACGCTGCTACATATAAAATAGGTCATCAACAAGGACCTACTGTATACTCTGCTCAGTATTCTGAAATACTCTATATGGGAAAAGAATCTGAAAACGAATGGATATGTGTATGTGTATAACTGACTCACCTCGCTGTATACCTGAAACTGACACGCCATTGTAAATGGACGATACTCCACTATAAAATAAAAATTATATTAAAAAATAAAATAAATAACAAATTTAAAAAGGAACTAAGAGAAACCCTGCTGGGTGCTGACTGCACCTATCAGAGGATCCTGTGGCGCCCGGAAGGGAGGTTTTATTCCAGGTTCTGCAGGCCCACCAGGCTGCTGAGTGAAGGCTGCATGAACCAAGAAGAGCCCGAGGGTGACAAAGGGCAGGAGAGACAGACTTATGAGGCTTCCTGGAGGTGGAGCAGGCCTGGCAGGGAGAGATGGGGAGCTGGCTGGCTGGAAAGTGGTGAGTGGGGCGGGGGTGCTCCAGAGGCCCAGCCCTGTGGCCTGCAAGAAAGGGGCCAGAGATCTGGGGGAATCTCTGGGAGCTGGTCCATCCAGCCTCCTGCCTCCTGCACGCCCAGCTCCCTGGAAGCCTCAGGGTCTGATCCGGGGCCCCACTGGAGCTGCAGTAATGGCTCCCCTCAGGCTCTCCTCTCAAGGTGTGCTGTGTGATACCCCAGTTCATCAGCTGTGGCAAGGATACCAACCACACTAGCATAAGATGTTCATCACAGGGGACACTGGGTGAGGGCTTTACGAGAACTCTCTGTACTGTCCTCACTGTTTTTCTGTAAATCTAACATTGTTGTGTAAATCATTTATGAAAAAAAATAGCAGAGGCAAACTATTATATATAGGATGGATAAAAAACAAGGTCCTACCATATAGCACAGGGAAATATAGCCCATCTCCTGGGATAGGCCATGATGGAAGATAATAGAAGAAAAAAGAATTCTTTTTTCTTATGTTATATGACTGGGTTCACTTTGCTGTACAGCAGAAATTGGTACAACATTGTAAATATATGACTGGGTCACTTTGCTGTACAGCAGAAATTGGTACAACATTGTAAATATATGACTGGGTCACTTTGCTGTACAGCAGAAATTGGGACAACATTGTAAATTGACTATACTTTAATAAAAAATTTAAAAAAATGAAAACAAGGAGTTCCCACTGTGATGTGGTGGGTTAAGGATCCAACTGCAGCAGCTCGGGTCACTTAGCCAGTACAGTTTGACCCCTGGCCTGGTGCAGTGGGTTGAAGGGTCCCATGTTGCCACAGCTGTGGAGTAGGTTGCAGTTGTGGCTCATAACTTCCATATGCTGCGGATGCAGCCAAAAAGGAAAGAAAAATATATATATATATACATATATATTATATATATACATATATGTATAATTGAGTTACTTTGCTGTACAGCAGAAATTAACACAACATTGTAAATCAACCATACTTTTTAAAAAGGAGTTCCCTGGTGGCTCAGTGAGTTAAGGATCTGGGACTGTCACTGCTGTGGCTCAGGTCACTGCTGTGGTGTTGGTTCCATCCCTGGCCTGGGAATTTCTGCATGGCCAAAAAAGAAACAACAACAACAGCAACAACAGAACCCAATTCATTTTCTGGAGGGAAAACAGCAGGTGACTCCTTTGGGTTAGAACAAGTGCCAGGCCTGTTCCTTGTCCTGGCTCTTACCCCAAGGCTCTGCCAACTGAGCTGAAGACTCCTCTGTGGAGCTGAGACAGGGTCAAGAGCACTGGCCCCAACTACTTCTGTGTCCTGGTGTTTCCTGGCTGCCTCTTCCTCCTTTGGGCCTCCTTGTCCCCTCCTCCTGTCTGGCTGCTCCCGACTCAGATGCAATGAAGTCTTTGTTTAGTCACAGCCTAGTGGGCCCAGGATGGTCTGCTCCAGTCATTTCCCACTCAGACCAGTCCCTCCCAGGACCAGCTCTTCTCGATGGATGGCCTCCCTTGGTCCCTGACTCCCCTGCTCTGATCGGGGGCCCCCTCTGGTCTATCACCACAGCTCTGTCCGTCACAGGAAGGGCTTGGGGAGGATGAGCTGGCCTTCCACAGACCTGGAGAGTGGCGCAAGCTGTCCCTTGTGCCCACTGGGCTGACAGTCACCTCCCAGCCTCACCTGGTGCTCAGGAGGCCAGATTAAAGGGGGTGGAGCGTGATGACTGTGTGAATTCAGAGGTGAGAGGGAAGAAGAATAAAAATTCGATTTCCTCCACGCAGTGCCGGTGAGGCCAGACCTGAGCAGTTTGCACCTGCCAGGATACAGAGACAAATGATGAAAAGCCGAACCCAAGCTCAGCCAACAGAACTTTGCAGAAGAGATGATGATACAAGAATTAGACAGATGGATGTATTTATGAACGAGAAAATATTGACACGTGCTGAGCTGAATGGCAATAGATACCGGAGACTGTTCAGGGGACAAGCACGTCCTCTAACAAGAGGCCTCTTTCTTCCCTCCAAGGGCTTTGTCTTTCACCAGACCCTCTGCTCAGGAGTCAGCCCACCTGCGGTTTCCACTCAGGAGGAGCAAAAGCCCAGGGAGGGAGGGGTGGACAGAGAGAAAGGTGGGGAACGGACTCAGGAGCCAGGCAGATGGCCTTCCTTCATCTGGGGACCACCCCGGTCGGACCACACGGCCACACCCGCGGCACTTGGAGGTTCCCAGGCTAGGGGTTGAATCAGAGCTACAGCGGCCGGCCTACGCCACAGCCATAGGAACACCAGGTCCGGATCGTGTCTGCGACCTACACCACAGCTCAGGGCAATGCTGCATCTTTAACCCACTGAGTGAGGCCAGGGATGGAACCTGCATCCTCATGGATACTAGTTGGGTTCTTAACCCTCTGAACCACAACAGGAACTCCTACTTGGATTTCTTTTATTCATTTATTTAATTTTATTTATTTTGTCTTTTTAGGGCCGCACCCACAGCACATGGAGGTTCCTAGGCTAGGGGTTGAATCGGAGCTGTAGCCACCAGCCTAGACCACAGCCACAATACCAGATCCGAGCTGCATCTGTGATGCTACATCGCCGCTCACGGCAACTCCGGATCCTTAACCCAGGGAGCGAGGCAAGGATCGAAACTGCGTCTTCACGGATACTAGTCAGATTCGTTTCTGCTGCACCACGATGGAACACCTGAATTTCTTAAATATTTTTCACAGCGCTTATGGTGGGCCTGGTCCCTGCCTGAGCAGTTGATGTGCAACTTCCTAGGCTGTGACTTGCTGTCCTCACATCCTGCCACTGTTCTCACTCTCACACCTGGGATTTCTCTTCCTGGTTTTCTAGTTCAGTCATGCATTAAACCTGTTTTTGTTGTATCTGATTCATCGCCAGGTGTCCTTAAACAGCATTTTTTCACCAGCCTAGGGCATCATTTTCCCAGAAGTTCTTTGTAAAATGTAAAGGGCCATAAAATGGGAATGACGCGATTGCCTCTCAAGACTTTGGCTTGTGTGCATCCTTTCCCCACTGCTCGTGGTCCCTGCCCCACCTGGTTCCCTGTTGGAATACTTCCCCCAGTCCTGACTTGGGGTTATCTGCTTGGATTCGTTTTACTTGGTTCTTGTTAACCCCTTACTACTAAAACTGCACAACTCAGATTGGGACTTGAGCCCATGGGCCAGGACTCGAACCTGCCCAAAACCCAGATTGGCCCTTGAACCCAGTTTTTCTTTTGTCTGTTTGTCTTTTTAGGGCCACACCCATGGCATATGGAAGTTCCCATGCTAGGGATCGAACCCATTGTTTTTTTTTTTTTAATTTATTTATTATAATTGATTTGCAATGTTTTGTCAATTTCAAACCCACTGTTTTTTAGTTAAAATCACATACCTGGTCCCAGAACTTACTGAAGGTCAGGGTTTTTTTTGTGTCTCGATGCAGAAGGAATTCAACAAGAGGCAAAATGGTAGGCAGGGAGTAGATCTATTTATTTACTTAAAAAAATTTTTTTTTTAAAATCTACTTCAGGGCCACATCCATGGCATATGGAGGTTCCCAGGCTAGGGTTCTAATCGGAGCTATAGCTGCCAGCCTTCACCACAGCCGCAGTGATGCCAGATCTGAGCCGCATCTGCAACCTATGCCACAGCTCACAGCAATGCCGGATCCTTAACCCACTGAGTGAGGCCAGGGATCGACCCTGCATCCTCATGGATACTAGTCAGATTTGTTTCCACTGAGCCACGACAGGAAAGATTTGTTTTGTTTTTGTCTTTGTTTTCAAGGAGTAGATTTATTGAGAGAGATAGCCAAAGTGTGGGCCATCTCAAAAGGCTAAAGAGTGGCCCTGGGAAAAACAAACCACAGGCAGAATGAACAGTGGAGCATCTCAGAAGTGAGAGCACAGCCCAGCCCAGCAATACAGGGGTGGGGGTGGGGGACATTAGTTTTCATGAGCTGGGTAACTTCATAGGCAAATGAGTGGGAGGATTATTCCAACTATTTGAGGGAGGGAGCCGGGATTTCCAGGAATTGGGCCCCTGCCCACTTTTTGGCCTTTTTATGGTCGGCCTCAGAACCGTCCTGGCATCTGTTGGGGTGTCACTTAGCTAATGTACTATGAGTGGGTAACGAGGCTCGGGGCCCACTGGAACCTGAATCTTCTGTACTCTTGGACCTAATCAGTACTCATCGGTTTTTGTTCTGTTCTCCAGGGCTGTCATTTTTTAAAGGTTGTGCCCTGCCCCCTTCCCTCTGTTTAACTGCTATCAGCACCTTCCTCTCCACTTCTGTCTTCTTATCCCGCAACGGCAAGTGGAGGAAGGAATGCTAAGTGTTTGATCAGGCAGAGAAACCATGGAAACGTTAAATGGATTTTCTTCCAATCTTTAGTTCTGGCTGATTGCCACCATGGCTAGAAGAATGAAGTTCTCCAGAGGGCATGCAAGCTAGGTATCTGATAGTCAGGTAGCAGTGGGAAGGACTTACTCTTTTAGGACTTATTTCTGCATGCTGCTGGCATGGCCAAAAAAAAAAAAAATGCAATTATTAAAAAAAAAAAGAAGTAATGGGACATCATGTCCTCAAGTCACTCTCAAATGGTTTAGGAAAAAAATGCAAAAAAATATATATACAGAGAGAGAGTAAATAAAGCAATGCATGAAACTCCATTGTAAAATTTAAAAATCACAATTAACAATTCAAAAAATAAGTTTTAAAAAAGAGTAAACAGTAAGTACTCAGGAGTTCCTGCTGAGGTGCAGCAGAAACGAATCTGACTAGTATTCATGAGGATGTGGGTTTGAACCCTGGTCTTGCTCAATGGGTCGGGATCTGGTGTTGCCGTGAGCTGTGGTGTAGATCACAGACGTGGCTCAGATCTGGTGCAGCTGTGGCATAGGAGCTGCAGCTACAGCTCTGATTCAATCCCTAGCCTGGGAATCTCCATATGCTGTGGGTGAGGCCCTAAAAAAAAAAAAAGAAAAGAAAGAAAAAAAAAATCTGTCCTCTTTCAACGGAGGATAGCACAGATACCTCTTCTTGAAACTAAGTTTCAAGGAAAACCTACTCCCCCACTGAGGAGTTTAACAGCACCAAATACAATCCAGGATTGGCAGCCAATAACGGGAGATCCAGCCTCGGAGAGACTCACCCAAGTTTGTCTGCATCTTCGAGGAGGCAGGTGGGCCGAGAGGCCTCTCTGCTGGTACCAAAGCTCCAGTTCTTGGCAGAGTTCAGGTGGAGGAAAGAAGGCTGCTCTGGGTCCCTTCATTGGCCACTAAAACTGTCAACCAATTTAAAAAACCCTCATAGAGGAGTTCCCGTTGTGGCTCAGTGGTTAACGAATCCGACTAGGAACCATGAGGTTGTGGGTTCAATCCCTTCCCTTGCTCAGTGGGTTAAAGATCCCACATTGCTGTGAGCTGTGGTGTAGGTTGCAGACGTGGCTTGGATCCAGCATTGCTGTGGCTCTGGCGTAGGCCGGTGGCTACAGCTCCGATTCGACCCCTAGCCTGGGAACCTCCACATGCCGCAGGAGCGGCCCCAGAAAAGACAAAAAAAAAAAAAAAAATTAAAAAACAAACAAACAAAAAACCCTCATAATCTAATTGTTGAGAGTTCAGTTTTACTCGGAGACCACACTGAGCACTACAACCTAGGAGACAGTCTCTCCAGGTAGCTCTGAAGAGAATGTATAGGAGTTTTTGCTTAAAAAAAATAACAAAGGAGGAGTTCCCGTTGTGGCACAGTGGAAACGTATCTGACTAGTAACCATGAGGTTGCAGGTTTGAGCCCTGACCTTGTTCAGTGGGTTAAGGATTCAGTGTTGCCCTGAGCTGTGGTGTAGGTCGCAGATGAGGCTTGGATTAGACCCTTAGCCTGGGAACCTCCGTATGCTGCGAGTGTGGCCCTAAAGAGCAAAATAAAAAATAAATAACAAAGTGGCCAAATATCAAAAGATTACTGCTGTTCACACACACACACACAAACCAGACATCTCAAGCTAACGATTTTAGTGATTTTCTATGTATGGGAAGATGCAAGAGTCTGGGCTCACTGAAATTGTGCCTTGGATATGCATTTGATGATCCAGAGCCCGTATCCTGTTTTTTCTCCATCCTAAATTCCCTTGGCATGCACTATTAGGGGCGGCTGCAGTAGCTGATGGCTGGATAGTGGGCAACATTTGCTGTTTATTGAATGGTAGGCAACATTCCTTGTCCAAATGATTGTTCCAATGACGCCATTTACAAGTGGTGGATCCAATCCAGGATCACACATTGAATTTGGTTGCCAAGATCCAGGGTTTCTTCAATTGGGAACAATCCTCAGTCTTTCCTGGCCTTCCATGACCTTGACATTCAAGCCAGTCTCTACAGAATTTGAGTCTGTTATTCCGCCATGATTAAGGTATATAGTCTAAATCTAATCATGGGGAGCTATCAGACAGACTCACCATAGCTCCTTCCCAGATCCAAAGATGCCTGTCTCCCTGCCCCCTTCACCTGGGGGTGGGGGGCCCAGAACAGGAGGTGAGGCGGACTGCCTCTTATGAGTCTGCCCTGAACCTCAGGCTCGGCTGCCATGGGCCCAGGGCAGGCTGCGCCCCACCCCTCAGGTACACGGTGTCATGGGGAAGACATGACCACACGCAGGCTGCAGAGCAAGGTAGCACCTCTGGGCCCAAGCTACACGCTGAGGTGCACAAGGGCCCTGGGAAGACTGGGGTGGAAGCATGTGCTCCCGCATCCATTAGATATTTATAGAGCACCTACTCTGTGCCAGCCAGCTCTGTGTAGTGAACAGAGCAGACATAAGCCCTCCTTGCCCTCATGGAGTTTACATTCTAGGGGGAAGACAGACGGAGAAGCATGGCAAGCTTTCCTGAAGAAGGGGAGTTGGTCAGACATTTATCAAGTGCATCCTAGGATTGAGGCTCTTTGTAACCCCCACCCACACCCCGATCCCTGCTTGGTGACCAGGCCTGCTACTGCCAGGATGGCTAGAGCAGAGTTGGGGATGGGCTGGGGCAGGTCTTTGGAATAGGAGGACCAGGTAGAGGAGCCCAGCCCCCTACAAAAGTGCCATAGGAGGCAGTGTGGATGGAAAGGGCAGGGCTCTGACTCTGCTAACTGCCCTCCTACCCCAGTGCCACCTCCTCCACCTTGGGCACCTGGCTGGAGAGTACTCAGAGGATTTCTGTCAGCCTCCAGGCTTCCCCTGCCTGAAGCAGCTGGCGGTCTTTGTGCATCATCTCAATCCGTCCAGCTTGGACCTGAGTGCTGTGCCCAACTTATCCAGAGCCAGCTCCAGTGCCGGCTGTAAAATCAGATCCAGAGCTAGAGATGGCTCCGGCGGCAGCTCCAGGTATAGACCTATAGGCAGAGCCAACTCTAGAGCTAGAACAAGCTCCAGCACTGCTCCAAAGCTAAAGCTGACTCTGTTGCCAGCTACAGAGCTACATTCAACTTTGGTGCCAAATCTAGAGCTAGAACCAGCTCTAGCTACAAAGCCATCTCTGGAGCTAGTCAGTTCCAGTGTCAGCTCCAAAGATAGAACATGCACCTGCTCCGTAACAGTGTCAGCTCCAGAGCTTAGAAACAGCTCTGGCACCCACTTCAACACCAGCTTGAGCTAGAGCCAATGGCAGCTCCAGAACAAGAGCCAGATCCAGCATCAGTTCTAGAACCTGCCCCCAAGTAAGAGCCATACTGAGTGTCAGCTTCAAAGCTAGAGCATTTCTAGCACCAAAGCCAGAGCCAGTACCAGCACTACCTCTAGCACAAGCTCCAGGTAATGAAAGTGCCATTGGCAAGTTCAGAGCTAGTAGCAGCTCCAGACCCAGCTCTAAAACCAAAGCCAGAACTAGAGCCAGTTAAAGAGCTAGAGCTAGTTCAGAAGTACAGCCAGTTCCTGGGCCAGCTCTCATACCAGCTGCAAGGCCACATCTAGCTGTAGCTCCAGCTCCAGCCCCAGGGCCCGTTACAGATCTAGAGCCAGTGATAAGTCCAGAGCTGGCTGCCAGCTCTAGCACCAGAGTCAGGCTTAGAACCAGTTCTAGGGTTTTGTTTTGGCTGTGCCCATGGCATGCATGTTTCCTAGCCAGGGACTGAACCTGTGCCACTGCAGCAACCCAAGTGGCTGCAGTGACAATGGTGGATCCTTAGCCCGTTGAGTCACCAGAGAGCTCCTTTACGGTTTCCTTTAGCTATTTGAGCAATTTAAGACAGTCAGTTTAAAGCCTGTGTCTATTAAATCCAATGTTCAGGCTTCCTCAGGAATGGTTTGTGTCCACTTTTTCCCCCTTTGAATGTACCACAATCCTGTTTCTTTGTATGATTTTGTTGTGTTGTTGAAAACTGAATATTTGAATATTATAATATGGTAACTCTAAAAATTAGATTTCCCCCCTTCCCCAATTGTTTGTTTTGTCTTTTAGGGCCACACCCTAGGAATACAGAAGTTCCCAGGCTAGGGGTTGAACTGGAGATGCGGTTGTCGGCCTATGCCACAGCCACAGCAACTCAGGATCTGAGCCATCTGTGACCTACACTGCAGCTCAAGGCAACACTGGTCCTTAACCCACCGAGTGAAGCCAGGGATTGAAACTGCATCCTCATGGATGGATGGGTTGGGTTCATTACAGCTGAGCCACAACGGGAACTCCTACACAAGAGCTGGATCTGGCTCTTGTTCTGGAGCTGCCATTGGCTCTAGCTCAAGCTGGTGTCCTTTCCCTTCCAGTTTGTTTTTGAGTGCTTTTATCGTGAAAGGGGGTTGGACTTTGTCAAATGCTTTGTCTGCATCAATTGAGATGATCATGTGGTTTTTCCTGCTTCATTTTACTAATGTGGTGTATTGCATTGATTGATTTTCATATGTTGAACTATCCTTGCATTCCTGGGCTAAATCTCACTTAATCATGATGTATAATCTTTTTAATATAACACTGGATTCTGTCCACTAGTATTTTATTGAGAATCTTTACATCTATATTCATAAAGGATATTTGCCTGCAGTTTTTCTTTTTTGCTGCACCTGCAGCATGAGGAAGTTTGCAGGCCAGTGATGGAACCTGTGATGCAGCAGCAACCCAAGCCACTATAGTGACAATGCCAAATCCTTACCCCACTGCACCCCAAGAGAACTCCCTGTCTAGTTTTCTTATGTCTTTATCCAGTTTTGGTAGCAGGGTGATGCTGACCTGATAGAATGAGTTAGGAAGTGTTCTCTCTGCTTCCGTTTTCTGGAATGTTCTGAGGATTGATGTGAAATATTTTTTAAATGTTTGACAGAATTCACTAGAAGCGGGGAGTTCCCATCATGGCACAGTGGTTAACGAATCCGACTAGGAACCATGAGGTTGAGGGTTCGATCCCTGCCCTTGCTCAGTGGGTTAACGATCCGGCGTTGCCATGAGCTGTGGTGTAGGTTGCAGACGCGGCTCGGATCCAGCGTTGCTGTGGCTCTGGCGTAGGCCGGTGGCTACAGCTCCGATTAGACCCCAAGCCTGGGAACCTCCATATGCCACCGGAGCGGCCCAAGAAATAGCAAAAAGACAAAAAAAAAAATTTCACTAGAAGCCATCTAACCCTCAGATGATTGACTGGGAGGTTTTTGATTACTGATGCAATCACTTGTTCATCAATCTATTCAGATTTTATCTCTCCTTGAGTCAGTCTCGGGAGTTGCTGTGCTTCCAGGAGTGCATGGGGCACAAGGCTCTCAGCAGGACCAACTTGGTCTATCCCCAAAGGCAGGGGTCAATGGGCTTGAGGAAAGGGATGAGAGGGCAGCCTTGCAGGTCAGGTATTTTGGACTTTAGTGCAGTGAGCAGCTAATTTGCATTTTAAGGTCCCCCAGACTGCTTTGCGAAGGATGTGAGGGGCAGGGAGAAGCAGCAAGAAGACCAGGGGAGAGCACCTGGTAGGATAGTTGGGAGATTCAAGGATGAGCAGGCTCCTGAAGTAGATGCAGACCTTGATGTCCCCTTTGGCTTCCTGAGAAGGGCTGCCATCCTACAGGCTTTACTGGGGACTGGACACCATCAGGCCTGGTCAGGTGCCCTCCAGAGTTTAGCACCCATACAGGGCAGAGCTCAGAATAGCTCAAGGTCCAAGAACACCTTCGAGGCCTCTGTGCCAGGCAAGCCATGGGTGGGAAGGAGGGAGACCTGTGACCCAAGGCAGCATCTCCCCAAGTCTGGGACTCCCATTCCACATCTGGGATCATTTTCAGTGATACTGACAGGCATTAAATAACCTCATCTTACAGAGAGAAAATCATTTCTCTTGTGGTTCCCATTCCCTCTCTCCACATCTCTGCAGGAGAAGAGTCTCAGTTGGGGGCTAATATGGCTAACTCCTCTATAACACCTCCCTGTGCACAAAGAGAGCTCGCCTCAGGCTCAGAGTCATTGCAGGCATGGTATCGAGCTGCCACTTCATAACATTATTTGTATGCTTTTTTATAGTTACTTTCCATTTATATCAAGTATAAATTTTCCTTAAAAATGCATTTAGTTAAATCAATGAATTAACTTAAAAATATTAAGTAAGTCACTGTACAGGTACAGAGACCTGGCAAAAATCCGGAAGGTGATGCTTGGCAACTGAAATCTGGGGAACACTGCTCTGGAGTTAAGGACTGGAGGCGCCATAACCTTCCATCTTACGCTTTTGTGATTCTGGGGTTTTGTCTGTTCAACTTGTTTTCCCTAATATAGATTACTAAAAAAAAAAAAATCCACAAAACTATTTTAGCTGAAAGAGGAGAAAGGGATTATTTTCATCGGGGTTAAGATAAGAAAATCAGAAGGGTTTTAGGAGTTAATGGCTTAGGGACAACTGGCAACTGGGAAGTGGAGGGAGGCCAGTGAAGGGAGGAACCACAGACAGAATGTTCCAGCACAGTGGAGAATGCTGCTCCCTTTCTCCAGGCTCTCCAATACAAGTCTGGCAAGTCAATTAAAAAGATCATCTTGGGAGTTTCCGTTGTGGCTCAGCAGAAACAAATCTGACTAGTATTCATGAGGATGCGGGTTCTATTCCTGACCTCACTCAGTGGGTCTGGGATCCGGTGTGGCTGTGGCTGTGGTGTAGGCTGGTAGCTGTAGCTCTGATTTGACCCCTAGCCTAGGAAGTTCCATATGCCTTGGGTGTGGCCCTAAAAAGCAAAAAACAAAAGACAAAAACAAAAATCATCTTGTGGCGGAGGAGAAAGAGAAAAGGGGGAAGCTGCAAGTTTTTTTTTTAAGTTTATCTTTTCTTTTAAAAATTTCTAAAATTTAAATAGTCAATTAAAGTTAAAAATATGTAGTTGCAAAACTGACATGATCTAAAAGATTTCTGGATCTCTTGACCCCAGGTCCAATAAATTATTTTGACCCTTCATTTCTTATAGACCACCCCCCACATTTTCAGGGCTTTTGTTTTTTTTTTTAAGAAAACATGATCTGAGGTGATTTGTAAGTATCAGCACTTCAGGTGTCCGAAGCTCTGGCTAGGCAGCAGCGGAGGTGGGGGGACCCTGGCAGGACCAAGTGGCCCACAGGGGCCATGTGCTGGCTGAGCCCACTGCTGCCAGCACTCCCCACACAGGACCTGAGGCAAACCGGGGCTCGCTCCTCGCCCCATCAGCCCTCCGGGTCGCTCCTGGGGACTTGACCTCCCCAAGCTCGGCTCCCCATCCAGTGGCCAGCCTTGGCTTCATTCCACTTTGATTCTGGTCAGCTCCCACCTGCCTTCTCCACAGAGCTTCAGAACCAAGGTGTGAAACTACAAGAGACGACAGCACGGAGATCAGCTGCCCTGGTTGTGACGACAGGATCCCCTGCCCTCTCTGCCACCCCCACTCCCCTTTTTGTGGGGCCTCTGGCCGTGGCCAGGCCCAGCCTTTGGGTTCTCCCTCCTCCTCAGGCCACCCTGTGGGCCCAGGTACCTTCTCAAGGCTGCGCCGATGTCCCACGCTGATGAATGTCATGCCCAGCTGCTGGCCAATGCGGTAGAGCTCGCTCTCCACCTCCTCGGTCAGGGCACTGGTGGCTTCATCAAGCACTGAGGGCAGAACCCAGCAGGAAAAGATGGATCAAGCCCCGCCCCCCCAAGCCACACCCACCTGCGGCTGGGACCTGGGCGGGGGGTGGGGTGGGGAGGGGTGCTAAAAGCTGCTCTGGCTTATAGGAGCCCTGCCCTAGGGAGAGCAGGGGCCAAAGGACCGAGGACTAGGTTCTACCTGGGAAACCTTCTGCCAGTGGCAGGTCAAAATCCCTCAGCTTCGTATGGATAAGCACCAGCCACTGCCTAGGACCCCTCAATCCAGTGAATCCTTGTGCCCCCAAGGATGTCAGCCCTGGGCAAAGTCCACACCTGCCATCCCTCTTCCAAGCACTGGGTGGGGTGGGGGAGCTGTCTGTTCACTGATGGCCAAGCCTGCGAACCTTAATGTCTGAAACCCTCCAGTCTGGCTTCACTGGCAGAAACCTTAAGAACTGGTAGTTTAGGAGTTTCTTTCTTTTCTTTTGTCTTTTTAGGCCTGCACCCATGGCATATGGAGGTTCCCAGGCCAGGGTTCAAATTGGAGCTGTAGCTGCCAGCCTACGATGCCACAGCCCCAGCAACGCAGGATCCGAGCCACGTCTGCGACCTACACCACAGCTCACAGTAACGCTAGATCCTTAACCCACTGAGCAAGGCCACGGATCAAACCTGCATCCTCCTGGATGCTAGTCAGGTTTGTTAACCCCTGAGCCATGATGGGAACTCCAGGTTTAGGAGTTTCTTGGTGGCCTAGTGATCAAAGGATCCGTGTTGTCATTGCTGTGGCATGGGTTCGACCCCCTGGGCTGGGAACTTCCACATGCTGTGGGCATGGCCAAAAAAAAAAAAAAAAAATCGGTAGTTTAACATATACCTGAGGATGCTCTGAGGAGGCTGAGCACTACTGCCTCATGGGCAGAGCCCTGCCGTCCTCTCCTGCAGGGACAGAGATGCCTGGCCGTGCACAGGGGTGCGCTCCTGTTCACACAAACACCTGATTGGGTATACACACACACACATGCTGCTACATCTGTGAGCACACGCAGTGCCTGGCTGGCACGTGCACGTACGGGGCGAACCTCACCTGCGTATTTGGGCTGCAGGTAGAAGAGCCGGGCAAAGGAGAGCCTCTGCATCTCTCCTGGGGACAGAACATCATACCTGAGCAAAGGGGACAAGGGAGGCCCACTGAGGAAGGAGGACATAGCTTGGCTCTTGCACAGAATGGGCTGAGCAGGAAGAGGTTCTCGCTGCAGACAGGCTGCCCCGGGACTGGTGGACAGCCCACCCCGCTTCCATCACAGCCCCACTGCCCACAAAAGGTGAGGCCCAAACTCTGCACCTAAGGACATGAATGAGGCCCCCCACGGGCCAACAAACCCCTGGAATCTGAGGTCAAGAGTCATTTTGTCCCCTGCCTGTGCCCCTGGAACTTACTGCCTTTGGGGGGAGCTGGCTCTGGAGCAGCCCAACCTCCTTCTTACCAGTTCCAATCGACCTGCTGGTCCAGACCCTCTGTCCTTGCCACCAAGCTGGACTGTAACACACCCGGAGGGAAGGAAGTCCGTGAAAGGGTCCAACCCGGCTCCCTGCCATTCTGAGGATGTCCCCCGTGCCATCCCACACCCAGGGCACATCTACCCCAGTGGCGTACCAAGGAGGGGGCCGGGGGAGCCATCTGCCCCAGGCAGAGGGGGCAGCCCATCAACTACACCGCCTAAACTTGCTGGAGCATGGTGACAAGACGAAAGCACTGACATGGTTTTATTATTGTTTTAAAATTCACTCGAGAGTGGACTCTGCTTGTGGCCCATGCCTGGCCAACAGCTCCCACTGCCATTGCATACACCCACTCCTCCGCCCCAGTCTCAGATGTCCAGTCCTGGGCCGGAGATGGCAGGGTGGACTCTGCTGGGCCAGCACCTGTGGTCGCTGCTACAGATGGGCTTGGACCTCAGGGTCCCTGCCCTTGCTTACCAGGCCTGCCAGCTCCAAGAACCTCATGATCCTCTCGTCATCAGTAGAACCTGCATAACACAGAAGCCTTCTTCAAAAGGTCCGCTCCTCTGGATGGCCAGGAGATAGGGCACATCTTGGTGGCAGGGGGTGGGGGGTGGGGAAGGAATGACCCAGAATGTTGCCTAAGGTGCTGAAGTGACAGGTTATAGCATTCAATAAACAAGGGAAGGAGTTCCCATTGTGGTGCAGTGGGTTAAGAACCCAGATAGTATCCATGAGGATGCAAGTTCAATCCCTGGCTTTGCTCAGTTGGTTAGGGATCCAGCGTTGCCGTGAGCTGTGGTATAGGTCACAGACTCTGCTCAGATCCCACGTTGCTGTGGCTGTGGTGTAGGCTGGCAGCTGCAGCTCTGATTTGACCCCTAGTCCGAGAACCTCTATTTGCCACAGAGGCGGCCCTAAAAAGCTAAAAAACAAAACAAAACAAAACAAAACAAGGGAAGGGCCAGGTGAAGGAAGTAATCTCTTCCTTTCCTTCAGTGGGTGTCTCTCCTCTGGGATGGAAAGACAGACCAAGATGAGGTCAGAGTACAGGTCCCCAAATAGTAAACAGTTAAAGGGGGAGGGGACCCAACCTGAAACCTGCAGCCTGGCTGGGGCCTCTTTCAAGAGGCACAAGTCAGGCTCCAGCCAGGCAGAGAGGAGACGGTGGGATGGAGGACACGCCCTGAGGAGGCCCAGCTCACCTGAGTCCGGGTAGATCTCCTTCAAGGGGTATATCACCTGATAAAACGAAAACCACAAGGGCCTAGGGCAAGGGCCAAGGAGAGCAGGGGCTTCACCCAGCCCACCCTCCCTCCGATGCAGCCCACGAACCGCCAGGGGCCAGGCCCCTCTCCACCCAAGGAAGCACCCTGGCTAAGGATCCGGTGGGAGAGGCTTGGCCTCCAAAATCCAAGCTGGGGCTCAACGAACACCTGTGACACTTGGCTTCCGGCCTCCACAGGCCAACCTGCCCCCAGGAGTTGCTCTGAGTACATGGCCTGATCCATTGATGGGAACCAAATGTCCTTAGAGCCAGGCAGCTCCTGGGCACAGGCCATTTTAACCCTCACCTGCTGTGCCATGACTCTCTAGGACTGAGACCTGCCACACCACCTGGGGTCCTGGTGGGGGGACGGGGTGGGAAGAATGGGCCCTGGGCTGACCTGCTCCCGAAGGGTCCCGTCAGTGAAGAATGGCTTTTGTGGCAGGAATAGCACCCCATGGGGTCCAAAGTCTGTTAGCATCTGCACTGAGCCTGCAGAGCCCAGAGAAAACTGTTTTGAGACCTTCCAGAAAGATAACTGCTCCTCACTCTTTTCTCCAAGAAGCTCGATTCTTACACACACACACACACACACACACACACACGGCCAAGGCTGGCTCGGAAGCAGGGGAGGCAGGTTCTCACCGAGTGGGCTTGCCCAGAGGCCTCCCAGAATCCGGAGCAAGGAGGTCTTGCCAGTGCCTGTGTTGCCCGTGATGAGCAGGCTCTGCCCCTCGCAGATCTTCAGGCTTAGATCCTTGATTAAGGGTTTGTTAGAGGAGGGGGCAGAGATGCACACCTGCTCAAGGAGAAAAGCTGTACCTGTTGGCTCTACTGCTGGCCATCCCGGGGCCCTAGGGTTAGAGAAGGGAGGGGACGCAGGGAAGGCAAACGGGGTCAGTATTGCTGGGGAGGTGGGGATGGGGTGGGGAGGGGCTTATTCTCTTGGGGGCCATCAACTCAGGACTCTGGGGTTGCTGTGGGCTGAACTGTGGCTTCAAAATCACATGCTGCGGGAGTTCCCATTGTGGCACAGCAGCAACGAATCTGACTAGGAACCATGAGGTTGTGGGTTCGATGCCTGGCCTCGCTCAGTGGGTTAAGGATCCGGCCTTTCTATGAGCTGTGGTGTGGGTTGCAGACGCAGCATGGATCCCGCATTACTATGGCTCTGGCGTAGGCCAGTGGCTACAGCTCAGATTAGACCCTTAGCCTGGGAACCTCCATATGCTGCGAGTGTGGCCCTAACAAAAAGGACAAAAGACCAAAAAAAAAAAAAAAACTCATGCTGCAGTCCTAACTCCTAGTGCCTCAGAATGTAACCGTGGGAGTTCACATCGTGGTGCAGTGGTTAACGAATCTGACTAGGAACCATGAGGTTGCAGGTTCGATCCCAGGCCGGCAGCAACAGCTCTGATTAGACACCTAGCCTGGGAACCTCCATGTGCCATGGGAGCGGCCCTAGAAAAGACAAAAAAAAAAAGAAAGAAAGAAAGAAAGAAAGAAAGAAAGAAAGAAAGAAAGAAAGAAAGAAAGAAAGAAAAGCCCATGCAAGGAGGCTGTGAGAAGACAATCATCTGCAAGCCAAGGAATGAGGCCTTGGGAGAAACCAGCTCTGCCAACACCTTGATCTTGGACTTCTAGCCTCCAAAACTGTGAGAAAAGAAACCTCTGTTCCTTAAGCCACGCGGTTGCTGGCACTTTGTTATGGTAGCCCTAGCAAACTGAGAGAGGTGGAGCTGGATGCCTGCTCTGTGGCAGGCTGGGCAAAGTCCTACCCACAACTGACCTTTTTTTTAGGGGGAGGGGTGCCCACAGCTGCAGCCTGCAGAAGTTCCTGGGCCAGGGATTGAGCCCACGTCACAGCAGTGACAATGCCAGAGCCTTAACCCACTGAGCCACCAGAGGACTCCACGAGTCAGGTTTTTGTTATCTCGGGCCCAGGCAGGTGTGTGCTTTGCGTCCCACAGTGCGGGATGGTGTAAAGTAACACAGACACCAGAACAGCAACATTGACTCTGAACACTGACATGGGTCCTGGCCTGAGACAGAGATTTCTTTCATTTGCTCCGCGTGATGCTGCTGCCCAGCTGGGAAAGGGCTGAGCTCCAGGGTGAACCCACGCAGGGTGGTTCCAGGGCCTGCACCCTCGACCACTCCCCTGCCCACCTGGCCAAGTCCCATGTGCTCTCGTCCTGGATCTCCCCCTCCTGCGACTTCAGGGCCAAGTCCAGCAGGGTCTCCCGAAGCTCCCCGATCCTAGGCAAGAAGTGAAAACTGAGGAGGGTCTGGGGGACCAGGGGAAAGTGTTACTTAGTCTTTTTTCTCTCTCGTGGTGAGTTTTCCTGCTCTTTTTTTCATTCAGCTACTTTTCATGCCTTGCTCAGGACTAAGAGGGGCCAGACGCAGCCTCACCTGTGTGTGTAACCAGCCACATCCGAGAGCGGGGTGGACAGGTCGATGAGCCGGGTGAAGCAGCTGATGAGGTACATGCATACGAAGGCGTTCTGGACAGGATGGAGGGCGGTGAGCCCTGACGCCAAAGCTTTCTGGGCGCCAGGACAAAGGCCTGCGGGGTCCCCAGGAGGGATTTTCACCTTGCTGACCAGGGTGCTGAGCTCCGTGGGGCTCAGGTCTCCATAGACACCGCTGAAGATGGGGATGGCGATCACGACGTAACTCAGGATGCTGCCCAGATAGTCAAACGTGTTGACGCCGACTGCGGAAGACAGAGAGACGCAGGGGTAGGGACCCGGGAGCCAGTCCTGTGCTCCGAGGGGAACGGGAAGTCAAGCGAGTCCCTGGATCCTCACTCGCCTGAGGACGCTCAAGGCAAAGGCAAAGCGATGAGCATGGAGGGGAAGGAGGGCGACGTGGGGAAGGCAGCAGATCATCCCCACCCCGCCCCTGCCTCCCGGGGCCCCCTCCACCTACTGTACAGCCACAGCTCCTTGGACATCAGCTCCCTCTGGGTCCGAAGGAGTCTCTGCAGCCTGCGGTCTGTCCTCACATGCTCCACGTGCCCAGCTCTGATGAGAAAGGCCGGGATGTCCACGGGGCCTGGGGAGTGTCAGCCCAGCTGGGGGGCCCTCTGTGCCTCCGCACACTCTCCTTTAGGGGCCAAGCCCACCCAAGTGATTTTCCCCTCAGACCCTTTTGAGGCCAGTCATTGCCCCATTCATTCAACATGGTCCTGTTTGCAAAAAGAATGTGAACTCCAGATTGGGCAGACCTGGTTCAAAGCCTGGCTCGGGCCAGTTCCTAGCTGGGTGACACTGACAGGTTCTTTAAGCCTCTGGGTCTCAGTTTGCTCATCTATGAAATGGAGCTTATAATGCCTACGTGATGAGCTAGAGAATGTCTGAACTTGAAGTGCTAGGCACATGAGGGGCTCCCAACAAATAATAGCTGCTATTATTAAACAAATACACGCAGTGCGGTCACTAGGTGGCAGGCTTGATGCTAGTTAGCAGTGAGACAGGTGGATAAAACAGTCCCTGTCCTTGGGGAACTTCCAGTTCAGGGGACCAGGCAGATGCAATGCATTCTTCGCTTGAACATGGAAAGTGTTACATAAGTAGCATGTCTTCAGGGCTATGGTAACAAACGGACTTGACCACCAAGGGAATCGGGGAAGGTACCCCGGAGGAGGTGACTTGGAGCTTCAAGGATAGGCAGAAATTCTCCAGGCAGAAAGGTTGGGGGACAACAAAGGAGGCATTTCAGATTTTGCATCAAGAAGGACAGAGAGGCTGCAGAAAAGCAAACTCGGCGCTCCAAGAACCAACCTGCTTTCCCCAGAGCCCAGAGCTTCATGAGCAGAAGCTGCAGAATCCAAAAACAACTTAGCACCCCCTGCCCCACACAACCAACAATTCTCATAGATTCTTGGTTCCCCCACGTGGTGGCAGCTGCAAACTGCAGCAAAGACGAACAGAAGTGCAAAGTCCCAGGGCTATTAGATCCAGATGATCCAAGGAGTCAATTCCATTTCTTAAAAACAAACCTCTAGGCTCGAGCTGTCAGTCCAGAGTCCAGGGGAGAGACAGAGCCCAGGGATCTGCCCTGGCCCTGAGGGAGGAATGGGATTTGACAACGCTGCTGTCAGGAGACTGCTTTGCTCCACCTGGACTATTGTCTGTGGGGAGCAGGTCTCCTGATCTGAGACGCTCCCATTCTACAGAGATAAAGGATTGGCCTTGGACATCAGGCACTGGCAGAAAGCCATTTTACAGACAGAAAAGCAGAGGGAGAGGCAATGCCTTAGTCATTAGCAAGATGAAGCATTCACTCCCTTCATTCTTAGGACCAATACAGGTCCCACGCTAAGCCACTAAAAGGAACAACCAGCTTCAGAAGCCAATCCATGGACCTAAGGATGGGGCAGACAAGGACAGTGAGAGATGCAGGGAGAGGTCCCCCCCTGGCCGCTGGGCTCAGGGATGATAGGAGGGTTGTGCAATTCATCTTTCCTTCCCTGCCATCTCCACCATCAGCTCTGACAAGGCAGGAGGGGAACGATTTCCACTAGACTCACCTGAAAAAAGCAGCAGGCTCAGCATTCACCCGGATCTGCATGTGCTTGAACCTGGGCAGACCAAAGGCAAAGGTGTGTAGGAATTCTCCTGTGGCACAGCAGATTAAGGATCTGGCATTGTCACTGGAGCAGCTCAGGTGGCTGCTGTGGCGCGGGTTCTATCCCCGGCCCAAGAATTTTCACATGCCTTGGGCGTAGGTGAAAAAAACAAGCAAATAAAAAACCCCAAAGGAAATGTGCGCTGATGTGGGCAGGACTGGACTGGCCTCTCTCCTTTCAGAGTCCTGGATCAAGACCTCCAGAAAAAGAGGGCCTGGCTCCACCTTGAAACTATGGCTGTCTCAGCCCAACCCTCCTCCCCAAGACTGTCAGAGGGTGGGAAACTCCAGGCTTGGGTGGGTGGCAGAAGCACCCCGACAGGGTAGCCCCTTGCCTCTCTCCAAAGGAGACAGGTGCGTGCCTGTCACAGCGCCTCCTCCCAGAGCCGGCTCTGAAGGAGGAGGCCAAGAAGCACAGGAGTCAGGGCTGGATCCACCAGCTGACCTGAATCCGGGTGGCTGGTGACAAGGCCAAGGGATGATGATGGCGGCCAACCAGACACCCTTCTCAGTGCTTCTAACCCTCCTTACAATTCACTCTGCTGGCAACAGTACCATCCCCATTTTAGAGATGGGAAAACTGAAGTTTAGAGAGATGAAAGACCTTGTCCAAGACCATACAGCTAGTGACTGGCCTAACTGGGATTAAACTAAGTCAATCCTTCTCCAGATCCCATTCCTTAACCACTGTGCCCAGCCCAGAAACCTCAAGTCCGGGACACACCTGAAATCCCCCTCCAGCTTCTCCTGCTGCACCAGCTTCACCACGATGGGACCCATCAACATTTTGTTCACCATGGTTCCCACGATGAAATACCCGAAGATGCTCACGGGCCCAAGCCAGCCGGTGCTGAAAGGCAGGGAGAGGGAGGGACAAACCCCTGCAGGCCTCAGCTCTGACTCCTGCCCCACTCTGGGCAGCTACCATCCTATCTCAGAGCCCTGTCTGGCCCCCGCTCCTGCATGGGGGCAGCTGGTACCTGGACTAAGCTGTCAGAGCACTAGGATCCCTGTGACACTGAGACACCCCGGGATCAAAGGGAGGGCGGGGCCCAAGCATGCCAGGTGGGAAGATTTCCCGGGGTGCAGGTGGGAGGGAGGGAAGCCTCGCCTCTTGTGGACCCTGATTCTTACCCAAAGTGAGAGTGAGGGACTCTGGGGAACCACCCGGCAGGGGAGGAGGTGGGAGCCTGGCAAGAGGAGAGCAGGGGAGGAGGCGGGAGCCCGGCAAGAGGAGAGCGTCACCTCTGGAAGCACTGATAGGTGTAGTAGACGAGGGTGAAGGGGGAGATGATCAGCTTGCTGACCATGCTGCTGAGCTGCCGGCAGAACCGTTCCACGTCCTGGCTGATGCGCTGGTCCCTGGCGCCAAAGACATTGAGTGACTGGACCTAGGAGCTGGGCTCGAGGGTGGCAAGAGCTAAGATAATTCCATGTTACCTCTTTTTCTGACCTTGCTTTTCTGTGCTATTAGCAATGACCCCGTGGGAAGACGGACCCAGACAAGGGCTGGTTTCCTCAAGGCAATGAGACCCTTAGGACATTCATACAGGGTTCAGGAGAGTTCCTTCCCTTTTTTTAAGGGCTGCACCTGCGGCACACGGAGGTTCCCAGGCTAGGGGTCGAATTGGAGCTACGGCCACAGCAACACCAGATCCGAGCTGAGTCTGCGACCTACACCACAGCTTCCGGCAACGCCGGATCCCTGACCCACTGAGCAAGGCCAGGGATCAAACCCACAACCTCTTGGTTCCTAGTTGGATTCATTTCCACTGCTTACATACATTATTATTTTAATCCCCATAACAACCCTATGTAGTTGACACCATTGTTATTCCTCTTTTACTGATGGAGAAATGGGGTAATTGAAAATCTTAGGAATTCCCGTCATGGCTCAGTGGAAACTCCTGAAGAGTTCCTTCTTGTGGTGCCTCAGTTTACCCTTCAGAAAAAGGGGCAACTGGAGTTCCTGTTGTGGCCCAGCGGTTAACGAATCTGACTAGGAACCATGAGGTTGCGGGTTCGATCCCTGGCCTTGCTCAGTGGGTTAAGGATCTGGCGTTGCCGTGAGCTGTGGTGTAGGTCGCAGATGTGGCTTGGATCCCGCATTGCTGTGGCTCTGGCGTAGGCTGGTGGCTACAGCTCCGATTCAATCCCTAGCCTAGGAACCTCCATATGCTGCAGGAGCAGCCCAAGAAATGGCAAAAAGACAAAAACAAAAACAAAAAAAACAACAAAAAAAAGAAAAAGTGGCAACTAAAAGGTCCATCCCCCAAAGCTTTGGCAGCTCTGAGCAGAGGTGAAGAAACACTGCCGAGTAGATGACGTGAGTTTCTGGATGCTCAAGAAAGCTACCCCGTTTATCTCACTCCTCCCAACCTCTCTCTTACGAGCCTGAGCCTGCCCCTTTTCGGCTATGTGGCTGTGGAAGCTTTGCATCGGTCGAGCCATAGAGAAGAGGCCTAGAAGAGAACGTTAAGAAGCAGCATCATACAAAAAAAATTTAAAAAAAAAAAAAAAAAGCAGCAGCGTCAGCCTCTGGAGAATCTTTACTGCAAAAGCTCTGCTTGAGCTGAGGAAAGGTGACCTCAGGCAACGAAGTGCTTGGGAAAGTGGCGAGTGGGGAGGGAATGGGCGGGAAGAGAGACCCCATGTATCCCATTCCGCCAGCAAGGCCACCATGACGCCTAGCCCCACGGGAGGTAACCTTGGACAAGTCACGTGCATTACCCGGGCCTCAGTTTCCTCACTGGTAAGATGACAACGGCTGACACTGGAATCCCTGCCACGTGCCAGGCTCTGTACACGTGCATTGCAGGCACACGAACAAGGACTCTATCGTTTCATCCCCATTTCCTCCCCGGAGACTGTGAGTATCATTATCCTCATTTTACAGAAAGGGAACCTGGGGCTTAGTGAACTTAGGGGCTATAAACTGAGAGGCAATAAAATGGGGATTGGAATCCCAGACTGTTTTTTTTTTTTTTTGCCACGCCTATAGTACGTGGAAGTTCCCAGGTCAGGGACTGAACCTGCGCCACAGCAGTGACCTGAGCCACTACAGTGACAACGCTGGATCCTTAGCCAACAGTGCTGCAAGAGAACCACAGAAGTAATTTTTTACTGCTGAAAATTGGAGAGCTGGTTTTCTTTTCTAGCAGGGACATTTTATGCAGCGGGTGCCTTATTTGGAAGCTCAGGATATGAAATGGACACAAAGGGCGTTGCTCGTGGCCATCTTCTTAGCTCCCTGTCCTCGGCCCTGCAGCCTCCGGCGGGGAGGGGGGATCCTCTGCAGCGCACCCGCCCCCCACGGCTCTGGGCAGCAACACCTGCAGAGCCCTAGGGCTGATGTCACAGGGTCCGCCGCGGGGACTCTCTAGGGATGAGGCAGCCCAGATGGATGAGCCATGCAGAGGGCAGCAAGGATGGCCGGGGCGCAGGGCGGGGGTGGGTGCACCTTGGTGGGGGGAGAGGGCCACTTACGGGTTGTCGATGTCATCCCGCAGCACATTGAGGGTGTAGTACACGCGGCCCCGGAAGTAGAGGTGGTGAAGGTGCTCGGTGAGGTCCTTCCTCCAGCTCACGTACAGCAGGCTGCTGATGAACTGGTTGAAACTCTTCAGCTGCGCAGGGGCGGAGGCAAGGGGAAGGCAGAGGTGCAGGCGTCTTCCTACAAGTCTCAGCTCCAAGCTTAGGAGGGCAGAAAGTTTCTGCGGACCAGTCCCAGCCCCCTCGACGGTCCACCTGGTACTTCGGCCTGTTAAAGCCTGAGTCCTGGGATTCCTCCCTTCCTCCCTCGCTTGCGTGCATTCCGGCACCACACATTGAAGGGCTTCGCAAAAGCAAGGCCCTCTCGCCCCTCTCTACATGCCGTACTGTCTTACTCTGAGAGTAGAGGTGAGCTTCGGGAGATTACAGATAATAGCTTCGATTCCTCTTATGTGCTGATTTTTCTGTCCCCTCAAAATTTGGAGCAGGGTTCTGTAGACCTAGGGGCTTTCCTGGCCGAAGACCCAGCAAAAGTGCCAAAGTGTGATGAGAAGTGGCTTCCCCAAGAGCACAGGGAGTGCAGCCTGCCAGAGGGCATTAGGCTGGGGTCCTAGCAGAGCCCTGGCCCTCCTCCTTCCCTTTCTGGAGCCCCTGGATGCTGAGCGCCTGGGAATGAACAAGGAGCGCTCAGTCTAGGAAGGAAACGACGATCCGATCGCCAGGATGTGAGGAGAGTGAGGGCAGAGGTACAGTATTAGCATTTGAAGGGGCAGAGGCTGGTGGAAGAGACTTGAAGGGGAAAAGCTGAGGAGGACTTGAGGGATGTGATGGCAGAGGAATCGTGAAAAGTGAGCAGGCTCAGCAAGTGAATGAGGGTGGGGGAAGGAGGCCCGCCTGCGAGAAATCAGCGGTTGCAAAGGCTGGGAGATGTGACGAGTGCCAGGCTCGGTCAGACCCGCAGCCCGGCAGAGAGAGGGCAGCAGCAGCTCTGGCTGCTGGTCTCAGTTTTCAAGGGCTCTGAGCTGCCCCGGAAGGGACAAGGATCATTTCCGCTAAATGCTGAAATAAACCAGAACCCTGGGGCCTCACTCTCGGAGCTTGAAACGCTCGGAGAACTGGTCCCCGGTGGGCCAAGAGCAAGATCAATGCCCTACCTAGAGATCTGACCCTGGGAAGAGGGAGGGAACACTCCCCCACCCCTGGTTCCTGCTTCGGGGGGGGGGGGGGCTCAGTCCCCCCGGGGTGTAAGAGAGGCCTCATATGCGGTTGGAGAGGAAGACAGACAGGGGGAGCTCTTACCATGGAGTTGAGGATGATAAGCATGACAGCCAGGAATGTCAGGGTCTTAAACCCATTTAAGTCTTTGCTTCCCAGGACCCCAAAGTACTGACTGGGGATCAGGCCAACCCGGTAGATCACCAGTTGTTCTGGTGGGAGGGAGAGGAGTCAGGAATCAGTGATGAGGGGTGAGAAAAGAGAGAGGAAGGTTTCCTTGCCTCATCAACACCTCACAGAAGGAAAAGGACCCCACACCAGGGCTGCCCTCCCCCTCACCAGCCTGGGCGCATTCACTCACCCAGTAGGGCCACACACAAAAGGGTCAGGAACATCAAAGCATTCTGTGAGGACCAAGCTGGAAACAAAACCTTCTGTATCTGCAGGAACCGCTGGAGAAACTGCAGATCTAACCTGGGCCTGAAGAAAAGAAAGAGAAGTAGGGAGAAGCCTAAGAGGATAATGGAGTCTGAGACAGCAAACACCAAAGTTTTTTGTTTTTGTTTTTGTTTTTTTTTTTTGGTCTTTTTAGGGCCACACGTGGCATATGGAGGTTTCCAGGCTAGGGGTCGAAACAGAGCTCTTGCTGCCAGCCTACGCCAGAGCCACAGCAATGCCAGATCCGAGCTGCGTCTGCAACCTTCACCACAGCTCACAGCAATGCCGGATCCTTAACCCACTGAGCGAGGCCAGGGATCGAACCTGCAACCTCATGGTTCCTAGTCGGATTCGTTTTCTCTGTGCCACGAAGGGAACTCCCACCAAGCTAATTTACTGCCATTGTGGGACAGGGTCCAGGCCATGCAGAAAGAATGGTTTAAAAGTACTGAACATGGTAGGCTGGAAACAGACTAGGGATTAAAAGGAATTTCTCTATGAGTAGATAAATGCTATAAAAGGTTATTTACCAAAAACCTATAGCTAAATAATGAAGAAACTTTAGCCACATCCTCTTTTTGGTCATAAATAAGACAAAGAAACCCACTACATCAAGGATTTTAAGCCTGGCTAAAGCAATAAAACAATTTAAAAAAAAAAGAAGTAAAAGGAATAAAAGATAAAATTGTCCTTATCTGCAGATGATGTGATTATTTACATAGGAAATACAGCAAAGCAACAGATAAAATGTCAGAAATAAAAAAACATCCATAGGAGTTCCCGTCGTGGTGCAGTGGTTAATGAATCCGACTAGGAACCATGAGGTTGCAGGTTCGGTCCCTGCCCTTGCTCAGTGGGTTAAATATCCGGCATTGCTGTGAGCTGTGGTGTAGGTTGCAGACGCGGCTCGGATCCCACGTTGCTGTGGCTCTGGTGTAGGCCGGTGGCTACAGCTCCAATTCGACCCCTAGACTGGGAAACTCCATATGCCGCGGGAGTGGCCCTAGAAAAGGCAAAAAGACCAAAAAAAAAAAAAAAAAGCATCCGTGGAGTTCCCATTATGGTGCAATGGAAACGAATCCAACTAGTATCCATGAGGATGCAGGTTCGATCCCTGGCCTTGCTCGGTGGCTCGGGGCCGGTGATGCTGTGAGTTGTGGTGTAGGCCACAGACATAGCTCGGATCCTGCGTTGCTATGGCATAGGCCAGCAGCTATAGCTCCGATTCAACTCCTAGTCTGGGAACCTCCATATTCAGTGATTCGGCCCTAAAAAGCAAAAAAAAAAAAAAAAAAAGAGAGAGAGAGTGTCCAGGAATGTTGCTAGATACAGGGTTAACATACACTCAGTGGTGTTCTATACCCACAAAAACCAACTAGAAAATATAAAGTAAATAAAATGTCATTTACAGAAAAAGTAAAGTACAGAAAAACCATAACCATCAGAGAATTATCTTTAAAAAAGAATGTATAAGATGTTTTGGAGGAAAAACTAAAAGCTCTATTGTAGGACGTGAAAGAAACAGAAAGACTTCATTTCTAACAAAAGTACTTT
Organism: Phacochoerus africanus; assembly: GCF_016906955.1. Taxonomy (NCBI): domain Eukaryota; kingdom Metazoa; phylum Chordata; class Mammalia; order Artiodactyla; family Suidae; genus Phacochoerus; species Phacochoerus africanus. The sequence continues at coordinate 100,187,806 of NC_062552.1, forward strand.
ATAACTTCAATGCAATATCAATCGAAACCAGTTCTTTTTTTTTTTTCATATTAAAAAAAAAGTTTTTGGGAGTTCCTGTCATGGAGCAGCGGAAATAAATCTGACTAGCATCCATGAGGATGCAGGTTTGATCCCTGGCCTTGCTCAGTGGGTTAAGGATCTGGCATTGCCATGAACTGTGGTGTAGGTCACAGATGTGGCTCAGATCCCTCATGGCTGTGGCTGTGGTGCAGGCCAGCAGCTGTAGCTCCGATTTGACCCCTAGCCCAGGAACTTCCATATGCCGCAGGTGCAGCCCTAAAAAAAAAAATTTTTTTTGGCTGCGCCATGGCATGTGAAAGTTCTCAGGCCAGGGATGGAACCCATGCCACATCTGCGTCCCATGCTGCTGCAGTGACAATGCTGGATCCTTAACCTGCTGCATCACTGGAGAATTCCCCAAACCAGTTCTATGAGGAACTTTATATGGAAATATAAAGATCCATGAATAGCTTAGGACAATTGTGAGGAACAGGAAAGAAGGAAGAAACCCACCCAAACCATCAGGTTAAGACATATCATATTACAGGGTTGGAGTAATAACAAAGTTTGGTATGAATACAGGAAGCAAAAGACTATGGAACAGAACAACCAAAAAAAAAAAAAAAATTCACGTATGTTTACATGGGCACATATAGATGCTGTATCATAAGAAAGGACATATTAAACACACATTACATGCCAACACTTATTAAACACATAACTATATGCCCAATACTTTTCTACACATTTTATATGTATTAATTCATTTAATCTTCACAACCTCAAAGATGGAGCCTATATCCTATTCTACAGACGAGGAACTGAGAGTGAAGAGATTAAGTAGCTTGTCTTGTCACCCAAACTGTTAAGTGGCAGCCTCTGGGTTTGAACATAGGCAGCCTGGCTCCAAGAATCTGTGCTCTTGGAGTTCCCATTGTAGCTCAGGGGGTTAAGAACCTGACCAGTATCCATGAGGATGTGGGTTCTATCTCTGGCCTTGCTCACTGGGTTAAGGGATCTGGCCATTGCCATGCGCTGTGGTGTAGGTCCCAGATGCGGCTCGGACCTGGGGTTGCTGTGGCTGTGGCTGGCAGCTACAGCTCTGATTCAACCCCTAGCCTGGGAACTTCCATATGCCACCATGGCCATTAAAAAAAAAGAAAGAAGGAGTTCGACCCCTAGCCTGGGAACCTCCATATGCCGCGGGAGCGGCCCAAGAAATAGCAACAACAACAAAAAAGACAAAAGACAAAAAAAAAAAGAAAGAAAGAAAAAAGAGAAGAGTTGGAGAAGGTATTCGCAGAGTGGAAAACAAAGTAATAAAATCTATAGCATACAATAAATTCCTGCCTCAGGAAGACAGGCAATCCATGGAAAAGTGGGGAAAAAGATATAAATAAAGAAAAACCGGAGTTCCCGTCATGGCGCAGTGGTTAACGAATCCGACTAGGAACCATGAGGTTGCGGGTTCGGTCCCTGCCCTTGCTCAGTGGGTTAAGGATCCGACGTTGCGGTGAGCTGTGGTGCAGGTTGCAGATGCGGCTCGAATTCCTGTGGCCCTGGTGTAGGCTGGTGGCCACAGCTCCGATTAGACCCCCTAGCCTGGGAACCTCCATATGCCGCGGAAGCAGCCCTAGAAAAAGGCAAAAAGACAAAAAAAAAAAAAGGAAAACCGAAATGCTTAATTCAGGAGAATTAACACAATACCTTAAACGGATCAGGTTGATAAACATTAGAACACCAAACGATACCAAAAGATCGGAGGGGGGTGGTGCTTAAGGGGAAACAGGAACCTTTATGCAATGCTGTTGGGAAGCTGGTGGGAAGCTGGGTGTGACCATTCCAAAGAACAAATTAAGGGTGGCATGCCATCCCACCCCGGAGGTGTATAATACAAAGAAATCATCCATATATCCATACAGGAGGCAAGGGGTGGTTAAAAACTGGAAGCAAGCTAAATGTCCATCGCTAGGGGAATGTATAGCAACACTAGGGTCTAATGCACTCGGTTGGCACGGCGCAGCACTCGGAAGTGGAAACTAGATTACTATAGGATGGATGATCTCAAAAACACAGCGTTGAGTAAAAGATTTTTTTTTTTCTTTTTAAAATCACAGCAAGTTAAGAAGGCGCAAGGCAGCTGTGCCCCTTCCCCACACAGCCCGGAGCAGGGCGCCCCGAGGCCCGGCCTTCCTCCCCAGCCGCCTGCTCACCTGGCGCCAGCTCTGCGCGCAGGACCAGAGACCGCCATGACCTAGGATCCGACCCACGCAGGAGCCGGGCCCTCTAGGGTCGGCTCGGGCTGGAGTCGGAACAGCAGGCTGCCGGCCGGGCAGGGGCGGGGCCCCGGGACCCACTACCACAGAGACGGGCAGATAGAGAGGCAGGCGCAGGGCAACGCGGCCGCTCCCGGAAGCGACCGCCTTCTCTTAAAGAACCAGAGTGCTGAGCCTGGGGACCCCGCACCTGCAGCGCCCCCTCATCAGTATGGGACGTTTCCCCTTTGGCAAGAGGTAGCCGAGACGGTGACTGAAGTATGTTATGAAATGTATTTTAAACTCTGAATGTAGATGTTCCTTAATGCTCCCCCAAAAGCCAGAGTAGATCTTTTAACAACATACATCAGGCTTCCAATTTCAGGTAGAATAAAATCCAAACGTTTCCATGGCACTGGTGATCCGGCCTTCTCCCCTTGGCCTTCATTGGAATGACCGTTTTATTCTGGCCGCAGGGTCTTTGCCTGGATCATTCTTCTCCCTAGCCTAGAGCTTTCCATTCATTAGTTCAAAAGTCAGCTGCTCACCCTCCCTAGAATTTGCCCCATCGTTCACTAGTGCATTACAGTTTTCTTCATAAATATTTATCACTGTCTGAAATCAGCTTCTTGCTTATTGTTTGTCTTCCTTTGAAAGAATAAATTTCATTGAGCAGAGACTCCGTCTTGCTCGTGGTTGTACTCCCAGTACCTCAAACACTGCTAGTATATAGTGAGAGCTTAATAAAAATTTGTTAACTGTTGATTGAATGAAATGTTTATCAACTGGCTGATAACAAGCAGCATGATCTCACAGAGCTGTTAAGTTTGAATCTAGTTGTATCTTCCCACATTCTTTCAATCCTTATTAAGTGTCAACTATATTCCAAACACTCAACAAGATACACCTGTCACATGCCTTCATGGTATTAACAGTCTAGCTGGGAAGGCCAATCAGTTGACAATTACAGTTGTCTTTATGAAGTGCTATGGCAAAGATACCATACAACAGAGTTTCTCAGCCTTGGCACTACTGATTTTGGGGTCTGATAATTCTTTCTTGGGGATTGAAGAGACTGCCCTCTGTATTGTAGGATGTTGAGCAGTATCCCTGGCCTCTACCCACTAGGTTCTAGCAGCACTACCCTAGACCCAGTGCGCAAACCCCAAATGTCTCCAGACATTGCCAAATGGGGAGGAGTGAAATCTTAGCCTCGTCCCACTTCCTAGACTAAAAAACAATGTCCCAGAGCCACAGAGAGGGCCATCCAACTCAGGCTGGGGAAAAGGCAAGTCCAGATTTTGTGGAAGAGTAGATAACCGAGTGATTCCTAGACACAGAAAGAGTTTAACCTATTCCCAAGTATGATTTCCTAAGGATGTCCTTGCTACTTTGAAAATCAAACAAATAAACATATCGGGATACAATTTCTGGAAAAATTAATGAAGCAATTAAAATATCAAGGCAAGCAACTGCACCTTGCTAAGGAAATCCGGGTTTATGGCTCTTGTTGTCGTTCACTCTCAAAAGTGACATTACTGTCCCAGGGCCCCTTAGCACTATATATTACTTTAAACTGTAAAAAGTATCACTCCAATATCAAACTAGACTTAAAGTATAATTTCAGCTATGAAAGTATAGTTGTAAATATCTGTACAGGAAGAATCATGATGAAATATTTAAAAATGCAATGTATATCACATCATTCAATAATATTTACACTTATATTTATCTAAATAGTTATGTTTCTAAATTATCTTTTAATCCTGAAGTGGGGGAAGTGGGAAACCTAATGAAATACCTAAAAATTTTAAAAATAATTTCTTGGAGCTCTCTTGTGGTGCAGGTTAAAGATCCAGCATTGTCGCTGCAGTGGCATGGGTTTGATCCCTGGCCAAGGAACTCCCACATGCCATGGGTACAGCCAAAAACAAAAAAAAAATCTTAAGTATCCTGTGTTTAAATTTTCAATTGTCACTGTTCTATTTCTTTTCTTTCTTTCTTTTTATTTTACTGTTTTTTAAAAAAATATCAGAAAAAAGAAAATAAAAAATATCAGGATCCAGGAGTTCCCGTCATGGCTCAGTGGTTAACAAACCCAACTAGTATCCATGAGGATGCGGGTTCGATCCCTGGCCTTGCTCAGTGGATTAAGGATCCCGGGTTGCTGTGAGCTGTGGTGTAGGTCACAGATGCAGCTCGGATCTGGCATTGCTGTGGCTATGGTGTAGGCCAGCGGCTACAGCTCCAATTTGATCTCTAGTCTGGGAACCTCCATATGCAGCGGGTGTGGCCCTAAAAAAGACAAAAGACAAAAGACAAAAAAAAATCAGGATCCAAATAAGGTCCCCACATTGCAGTTGATGGAAGTCATCTTTTGAGACTCTTTTAAACTGTAGCTTCCTTCCTCCATCACCTTAGACTAACCACTACCATCTTTCTCCTGTCTTGCAAAAACCTCCTAACGCGTTTCCCCACTTGAATTCTTGCTACTGTTCAAATCCAGTTCCTACCTAACATCCAGGGGAGTCTGCGAAATCAGAACAACACCTCTCTTAAAACCCTGCAGTGGTTCAAAAGGCTCTAGTGCCCTGGCTCCACCAGCCACTCCAACCTCTTTAGGAGCTGGGAAACAGCTTTGTTCCTGTCCACTCTCCTGGTCATTTCTACTTGTCCTCTTGTCTCCAGTGCAATGTTCCTTCCCCAGAAAGTCCTCTCTGAACAGCTTCTCTAGAGAAGGACTCTATTATTCCTTCCCATAGCACCCCACTTTTTTCCTTATGGCTCTTCTCAGGGTTTGTTATATTTTCATTTGTGTGTTTACCTCATTAATGCCCCTCTCTCCATAGACTATCAGCTGCACAAGGGCAGGAACCATATCCATTGTATTCACCATTATTTTGTCCGCACTGTCCAGACACACTTAGTAAGGGCACAATAAATATTTGTTGAATAAAGATAGCAAGACAGCCCCTAATCTCACAAAACACACAGACCGCTGCTCATACTGTTTACTACTGTATGAAATTCAGTACTGAAATTCCCCTATTCCAGCTACTAGACTTGGGGCTACTTCCTTGCGCTCATGCAAAGACAAAGGGAGAACAAATTGGTTAAAAGAAAAAACAAAGAAAGTAGTTTGGTAGTAACGACCGAGTTTGAGATGATGCTGTGTTTCATCACTTCAAGGACTTTTCCTATAGACATATTTACATAAGAGCACAGAAGGTTAATCGAGAGGCTGTTTAGGAAATAACGAAACCTTGGAAACAACCAGAATTCCTACCGAAGGTGCAGTGGGTAAAAAAGTATGATACAAACACTTTGTGGAATACGTTTTGCAGCCCTTAACAAGAATGAGAGATGCTGCATGGCTGTAGTGGTTCAGAGCAGGGACTGCAAAGCCAGATTGCTTTGGTTCAAATCCCTGCCCTCCCACTTAATGTTTTTGTGACTTTGGACAAGTTGCAAGTTTCGTTATCTATGAAGTGGAATAATAATCATTCATACATCAGAGACTTGTGGGGAAGTATCTAAATAGTACTTGGCAATGATCAGAGGTAAATGCTGTACTATACAGTAATGTGGGAGAAATGCCCATGTTTGTTTGTTCTTTCTTCTTCTTTTTTTTTTTTTTTTTTGCTTTTTAGGGCTGCACCCATGGCATATGGAGGTTCCCAGGCTAGGGGTCGAATCGGAGCTACAGCTGCCGGCCTGCACCACAACCACAGATGAGCCCTGTCTGTGACCTACACTGCAGCTTGAGGCAACACCAGATATTTAACCCACTGAGTGAGGCCAGGGATTGAACCTGCATCCTCAAAGACATTATGTTGGGTTCTTAACCCACTGAACCACAACGGGGACTCCATTTCATTCATTTTTAGTTAAAAAGTGTAATTGAAAAATTAAAAAACACATGATAAATTCACACAGGATGACAGGACATATAGTTAAAAATAAGTCTGTCTCCTGCTCTAGAGGCAACTATTATTCACATTTTCTTAGGAATCTTTACAAAAATGTTTTATGTATATGCAAAATTATATGTGTGATTGTTTTCACACACACACACAGACCACCCCACCCCCCTTAACATTTTCCTTTTAAACAGGCTGCCTTGAAGTTTGCTTTTCTATTTATTTCTTTCTTTCTTTTTTCTTTTCATTATTGGCTGCTCCTCGGCATATGGAGTTCCCAGGCTGGGGATCAGATCTGAGCCACAGTTTCAACCTATGCCATAGCTGTGGTAACGCCCGATCCTTAAACCCACTGTTCCAGACTGGGGAATCGAACCTGTGTCCTGATGCTGCAGAGATGCTGCCCATACTGTTGTGCCACAGCAGGAATTCCTGAAACTTGCTTTTTAGATTTTTTTTTTTTTCTTTTTACAGCTTGTGGCATATGGAAGTTCCTGGCCTAGAGATTGAATCGGAGCTGTAGCTGCCCATCTACGCCACAGCCACAGCAACACCAATCCGAGCTGTGTCTGCAACCTACACCACAGCTTGGGCTATGCCGGATCCTTAACCCACTGAGCAAGGCCAGGGATCGAACCCGCCACCTCATGGTTCCTAGTCGGATTCGTTAACCACTGAGCCACGACGGGAACTCGCAGATTTTTTTTTTTCTTTTGGGCTGCATGTTAGGCATGCAGAAGTTCCTGGGCCAAAGATCGAAACTGTACCACAGCAGATACCCAAGCTGCAGCAGTGACAATGCTGGATCCCTAACCCACTGAACCACAAGGGAACTCTGCTTCTTAGATTTTATTATATATCTTGGAGATGCTCCATATCATGTAGACCCATCTCATTTTTTTCCCACTGCAAAGTATTCCACTGTATTGAGGAACTATTTATCCAGTTCCCTATTGCTGGACATTTTAGTGGTTTATATTCTCTTGCTATTACATAGAATGCTACAATGAATATCCTTGGATAACACCAAAATTAAATTAATTTTAAAAGATGGCACACTCCATATTTTGTTTGAAAAAAGCATGTTTGTGTGTGCATGAGTACATACCCATTGAAAATGACTGGAATTGGTGTTGCCACAGCTGCGGCATATGTTGCACCTGTGGCTCAGATTCAATCCCTGGCCTGGGAAATTTCATAAACCACAGGCGCAGCCATAAAAAAAAATACTCTGAAGTTCCCTGGTGGCCTAGCAGTTAAGGATTCAACATTGTCATTGCTGTGGCCTGGGTTTGATTTCCTGGCCTGGGAACTTCTGCATGCCACAGGCGCAGCCAAAAAAGAAAAAGAATATAAAACTAAAAAAATTAAAATAAAAATAAAAAAATAAATTAAAAAACCCAGAAAACTTTGTTGCACACAAGGTAGTATGTATAAATCTACAAGGATATATTGTACAACACAAGGAATATAGCCAATATTTATAATAACTATAAATGGAATATAACCTTAAAATTGTGAAACATGTTATACACCTAAAATTTATATAATATTGTACATCTATACTTGAATACAAAATATTATTTTGCTAAAAAAAGAATAGGAATTCCCGTGGTGGCTCAGTGGTTAACGAATCTAAGAACCATGAGGTTTCGGGTTTGATCCCTGCCCTTGCTCAGTGGATTAAAGATCCAGTGTTGCCATGAGCTGTGGTGTGGGTTACAGACGCAGCTCGGATCCCGTGTTGCTGTGGCTCTGGCGTAGGCCGGTGGCTACAGCTCTGATTAGACCCCTAGCCTGGGAACCTCCATATGCCGCCGGAGCGGCCCAAGAAATGGCAAAAAGACGAAAAAAATAAAAATAAAAATAAAATAAAATAATTGGAATCTGTAGGAATTAGGAATGTAAGGGATGGAGAGACCAAAAGACAGTTTGAACAAAAGAGCCTGTATATTTAAAGTTGGTTCTTCTTTTTTTTTAAAATGTAAACTGCAGAGTTCCCATGTGGTTCAGTGGGTTAAGAACCCAACATAGTGTCCGTGAGGTTGTGGGTTCGATTCCTGGTCTCGCTCAATGGGTTAAGGATCTGGTGTTGTCACAATCTGTGGCATAGGTCACAGATGTGGCTTAGATCTGGCGTTGCTGTGGCTGTGGTGTAGGTGGGCAGCTGCCGTTCTGATTCAACCCCTAGTCCGGGAACTTCCATATGCCACACCTGCGGCCCTAAAAAGAAAAATTAAATAAGTAAATAAATAAATGTGACCTGCACAGTAAAACATTCCCAGAGATTGTCTTTCAACACAGAAAAAATGATTTTTCATCTTCTGGCCCTCCAGCTGCTGGTTCACACCTCTAGTAACAGACATCACTTCCTCCCTGTCTCCCTGCTAGCCTCATCCATCATTCTCATGTCCTGTAATACTCAGTGCAGCGCCAGCCACATGGAAGGTGCTCATTAAACACTTCTGAAAGGCATGAAGCTACTACTCTGACCCCGGCTTCCCTGTATATAAATTAGGGTGCTGAAGTAGATCCATGCTCGTGGCCATCATAAGAAATTACTGAGCAACGTGAATGCCCTTGAAAATGATGAAACAGCGTATACAAATACACGAGAATAACTGCTTCATCTGAAATGTACCTTATGGGTTGACCAGGTCAGAATGGCTGCGGTGTAGCTGGTTCAAAGGCCCGTGGCAGCTTCCCCATGAGAGCAGCCTGTTAAATTGTGTTTCCCAACAAAAGGAGCACAGAGCAGGAGGGATAATGTTGTTAGCTGAGCGGAGCCCTGCTGTCAAGTCTTTTAGATCTGAAACCATCTGGGCCTGTTCCCTCTCCAGAAGTAAATCACTTTGGAAAGATCTGCCCCCTGAGCTGCATGTGTGTTTAAAAAGTTGAAGCTTTCATATTAGAAATCACCCAAGGACCCCTTGAGCGTGGAGTAATCTTAGAAGTGTGAGGAGCTGAGGCTGACGACGATGATGATTCATTCAACATGCAATAAATATTTACTGAGGATTGTTCTAGGCGCCAGAGATACAGCAGTTTCAAAACGAAGTCTAGGAGTTCCCGTCATGGCGCAGTGGTTAACGAATCTGACTAGGAACCATGAGGTTGCGGATTCGGTCCCTGCCCTTGCTCAGTGGGTTAACGATCCGGCGTTGCCGTGAGCTGTGGTGTAGGTTGCAGACGCGGCTCGGATCCCACATTGCTGTGGCTCTGGCGTAGGCTGGCGGCTACAGCTCCGATTCAACCCCTAGCCTGGGAACCTCCATATGCCGCGGGAGCGGCCCAAGAAATAGCAAAAAAAAAAAAACAAAAACAAAAAAAACAAAAACGAAGTCTAGAATTCCCACTGTGACTCAGCGGGTTAAGGACCTGACGTTGTTTCTACCAGGATGCCAGTTCCATCCCTGGCCTGGCTCAGTGGGTTAAGGATCTGGTGTTGCCGCAAGCTGCGGTGTAGATCGCATATGAGGCTTGGAGCTGCTATTGCTGTGGCTGTGGCACGGGTGGGCAGCTGCAGCTCTGATTTGACCCTTGGCCTGGGAACTTCCATATGCAGCAGGTGTGGCTGTAAAAAGAAAAAAACAAAAACTCCACCAGCAAAGTCCCTGCCTTCCAGACCTTGAGCAGATGCATATAATAAACCAAAAGTGATATGAAGTCATAGCGCTAAAAAATCATAGACGGCATTGAGTCCTTTGGGATGCATACCCTGGGATGTTTAGCAGCTGGATGTTGATGGAGAATGCTCTAGGATCACATCTGCAGAAGGGAAGGGGAGGGGAGGGAGCAGGATTAGGCAGAGAGAGAAATCTCAGCTGACTCCATGGGGCTCCAGTACTAAAACAGCTCATCTGAGTTGCCTCCTTTCTGCTTGGCCCCACTCAGTTCTTGGATGTGGGCTATCCAGGGAAGGTCATGACCTTGGGCACATCCATTCTGTGGCTGAGGCAGTCAGTCCTCCAAAGGCCTGACAGCTGAAGGCTGTCTGCTGACTACCCTCTGAGCAGCAGTTCCTCAGAGAAGGAGTCCATCACACAGGGTGTGGGGAGAGAGAGGGATTGGGGTGACAGTGCTCCCTGGGATGGAGCAGTCAAGGAAGGCCCCCCGGGCAGGTTTGTCAGTATGTTCATGATTTTGGTGAAGGGGGAGGTACAGGCAGCCACGCACGTATTTTTATAGAAGGTCACTGCTGGTCAGGAGAAGTAGACATCAGCAAGAAGGATTTGAATTCTTTTCTAGATACGAGGAGATGCAAGAATTGGGACCATAAAATCTTCTCCTGAAAATATCTATCTGAAGATCTGTTCTGCCAGTTTTCCCAGAGTACAGAGTGCCTCATTCCTGATCTCCAGCCTGAGCTCTTTCAGGGGTGTTGAGGATCGGCAAATGCAGTGGCTCATGATTCAGTCCGTGTAGAGGCAGATGGCAGGTGCCCATCTCCAGTTCACAGAATCTAGGAGTTAGTACGGGAAGTCTCTTCCCTTTCCAAAAAATTCCAAGTGGAGAAAATACAAGTACTCCATATCTTACCACTGGAAGGCCAGAAAATCAGGAAATTTGGATTCTAGTCCTCACTCCCTCCCCCACATCTGGATGGGGTTGCCCATGAAATATTGCATAGAATATATGAGATGTGATATACTAAAAAATGATTAATTAGTCAAATGAAATTTAAATTTAACTGGGCTCCTAAATGTTTATTTGCTCAATTTGGCAATCTTCCAGCTGGTGACCTTGGCCAAGCTGCAATAACAACCTCTCGAGGTTCAGTCTCCTTATCTCTAAAATGGAGAAATTTGAGCTTTTGTTATTGTCATGAGGACTAAATAACACAGCAAATGGCTCATGGTAAGTGCTCAGTAAATGAGCTAGTTGACTTTATAATATATATTTTAATTTTCTTCTCTTCTAGAATGTTAACATATAATCCATCAAAAGATTTACACACAGCTTTTCAGTGATGCATCCGTTAGGTGGTCAGTTGATGTGAGTCTGGGAAGCTGGCTGGGATGGTGAGGTATGGAGAGTTTGAGACTCAGTCCTGGGCCCCAAAATGGGTTAATGGATGATCCAAAGTCTCATTCAGCTGCTAATTTCTTAGCCAGATCTTGGCATTTCCCTACATCAGCTCATCAGTAAAAGAAAGGTGTGTCCTTCCCCAAACCAGTAGGGGGCAGTGTGTGTGCATTTGGGGATAGAACTGGGATACAGCAGGAAGAGTCAAACAGTGCCAGTGGCAGGATTTCCTCTACATTTAGAGGACAATGGAGGGCCTGAGAAAGCCCTGGGGAAGGTACTGGGCAAAGGGAGTCAGTGAGGCCCCCAAACTGGCAGGTAAATCAGCCTATAGAGGACCAGCCCCTAAGGGCAGATTTGGACATGCACTGTGTAGACAGAAAAAGAGACTTTGTACCTTGAAAGACACCAAAGAGCCAAAGCAGGTGGCAGACCAAGAGAAAAAAATGCAAATTGTATAGCAAAGAATTCCAGAATGTATAAAGATGTCCCACCAACCATTAAACTGATAGAAGGGGAAAAAATCTGCAAGAAAAATGGATAACATGGAGTTCCCGTCATGGCACAGTGGTTAACAAATCCGACTAGAAACCATGAGGCTGTGGGTTCGATCCTTGGCTTTGTTCAGTGGGTTAAGGATCCGGCGTTGCTGTGAGCTGTGGTGTAGGTTGCAGACACGGCTCGGATCCCACCCCGCGTTGCTGTGGCTGTGGTGTAGGCCGGTGGCTACAGCTCTGATTCGAACCCTAGCCTGGGACCCTCCATATGCAATAGGCAAAAAGAGTAGGCAAAAAGACAAAAAAAAAAAAAAAAAAACCAAAAACCGAAATAATCAAAGTGGGGATTTGGGGAATCAATGGGACTTGGGAAGGTCAGTAGGGTGTGGGGGAGCCAGTTCATGGCTGCGGTTCTAAGCAGGATGGAGTCTGGCTGGCCCGCAGGTTCACAGCCTTAATAGCGGTGGAACCCAAGGAATCTGTTTGTCGTCCACTGCATGCTGAGTTGTAAATTCTCATTTCTAAACCTTCCAGGCCAGAGTCCGCACTCCCTCCCCCATTCTCGCACCTGCTGGCAGCGGGGGCTCCAGTGAATGGACAAGTTCCACGAATTCTTGCCCCTTCCCCCACCTTTTACATAGCCAAGCCCTGGGACAAAAGGCGCCCGGGGTCTGGGGCTCCTTCCCTGGCTCTTGCCAGCTCCGGGGAGTGCCAGACGACTGGAGCCGCACCACACCACCCCATTTACATTTTTTACAGCTTCCCCCCTCCCCACCTCCCACTCCCCTTTCTCTCTGGGCCATGGCCAGGGCCACAGGTCCCCTGGGCCCCAGAACCCTCCTCGCATAGTTTCCTGGAGCTTGAGGGCTGTTGCCTGTGACACACAGAGCCCTGGCAGCAGGAATGTGCATGGGGCTCCATGCTGGGCCCACCTCCTATTTTTTTTGTTTGTTTTTTTGTTTTTTTTTTTTTTGTTTTTTGCTTTTTAGGGCTGAACTGGTGGCATATGGAGGTTCCCAGGCTAGGGGTCCAATCAGAGCTGTAGCCATCAGCCTACGCCACAGCCACAGCAATGCGGGGTGGGTTCTGAGCCGTGTCTGCGACCTACACCACAGCTCATGGCAACGCTGGATCCGTGAACCCCTGAATGAGGCCAGGGATCGAACCTGAGTCCTTATGGATGCTGTTCAGATTCATTTTCTGCTGAGCCACGATGGGGACTCCTGGGTCCACACCCTAGAATCCTGAGTTGAAGGCGCAGGCCCTTTGTTCAGGACAGTTTATCCTACCCACCCACCAGGCGCAGCAATTGGAATTTGCTTCCGTGTTCTCTGTAAGCCTGATTCCAAGCCCCACATGCAGACTGACCTGTAGGATATTGGTCCCTATCTTTGTTGGATGGCTCCCTAATCCACTGATAAAGGCAGCTACTATTTACTGAGCACCTACTGTGTGCCAGGGATAGTGCGAAATGCCTTTGCATCAGTGGTTCCCTCACTTAGTTCTCACAACAACCCAAGGTGAAATAAATGTGGATTTTATTTTCCAGATGAGGAAAGAGGTTCAGAGAGGGGAGCTTCACCCCAGGCCTCCACAGGGTCAGCTGCCAATCAGCTGGGGTGTGCCAGAATGTGAACCTGAGTGTCTCCCCCGACCCCCTTGACTATGAGTCTGAGGATCCACTGGGCAACTCCTTTTTCAAACTCTCTTGCACGTTTTCTCAGGCACTGCTGTTTACCTGTTTACCACCTGACTCTAAAATTGGAGGCATTCCTGTCATGGCTCAGGGGTTAATAATCTGACTGGGAACCATGAGGTTTCAGGTTTGATCCCTGGCCTCGATCAATGGGTTAAGGATCTGGCATTGCCAAGAACTGTGGTGTAGGTCGCAGACATGGCTTGCATCCTGTGTGGCTGTGGCTGTGGTGTGGGCAGCAGCTACAGCTCCGATTGGACCCCTAGCCTGGGAACCTCCATAGGCCACAGGTGCAGCTCTTAAAAGCAAAATAAATAAATAAATGAATGAAACTGGACAGGCCACCATCCTGATCTTTCCTGATCCTTAGGGCTGGCCCCACCTAGGCCCCTCTTGCCCTTCTAGGGAGTCTTTTACAGAAGCCCACATTTTCTTTCAACGAGGAGTTCAGCAGGGAGGATGGGAAAGGGACAGTTATCTGTCGCTTCTGTGAAAAGCCCTGTGGAGATTCAGGCCTGGCTCAGGTTTGCTGCTTCCTGACCCTCCTCCACCTCTCGCATCTCATCCTTTGCGGACTGAGCAAAATGAGTGCGGGTTGTTTCTAACTAGCATGTTCCACCTCTTCTGACAGCTCCCCAAAGGGCCCCCGACTTCCTAGGTTATGGGCCAAAAGGCACCCTGTGGAGAGGAGTGAAAACTCTGTACCCTGGCCACCTCCTGCCTTAGATAGAAAAGCTGAAACACAGCCCAGAGGTGGTCATAGTTTCTGTCAGCCCAGCCAGCCCTCGTCCTCAAAGCGCCCAGCGGTCCCGTCCCTTAAAGGGCTCAGAAGCCACTTCAGACACAATGAATCTGTGCGCGTGCCCAGCAAATAATGATACAAAGTGCTTCCTCCATTCGTTGACCAAAATACAAAAATAAATACCTAAGTTTAGAATTATCTACAGATCATGTCCTTTGACCAAGTACTTCCACTTTGTGAATCTTAGAGAAATGTTTGCACAATATGTGAACATATGTCTCCTGCACGCTGTTTTTCTATTATCATTTCCCTTGTGGTATTTCTTTTTTAAAGAAACTTTTATTTTATACTGAAGAAAAGTTGATTTGCAATGTTGTGTTAGTTTCAGGTATACAGCGAAGTAATGCAATTATATATATATCTATAGAGTGATTCAGTTGTACATATTTTTTGGATTGTTTTCACATATAAGTTATTACAGAATATTGAGTAGAGTTCCTTGTGCGAATTGGCAGGTCCTCTTGCACATTCTAATAGTGAAAAACTGGAAACAACCTAAAATGCTCAATTGCAAGGGATTGATTAAATATATTATTGTATATCCCTATAATCAGATAGTCATTTTTTTTTTTTTTTACAGTGCCCACGGCATTCGGAAGTTCCTGGCATGTGGAAGTTCCCGGGCCAGGGATCAAATCTGAGCCACAGCAGTGATGATGCCAGACCCTTAACCACTAAACCACCAGAGAACTCCTCCTATAATCAAATATTCTACAGCTGCTGAAAGGTGTGAGCTAATTTTATATGTACTGACAAAGAAGATGATCCATAACATATTGTTGGGTGAAAAGAACTAGCAGAACAATATATAAATGTCATTTCATTTTTGTTTTGAAAAATGTATTTATTTAGGTAGAAAGGTAATTTTTTTTTAAGGCAATGATTCTCACCTGAACTGCATGTTAGACTATCTGGGAATTTTTAAAAAATCCAAGAAGTTCTCATTATGGCTCAGCACATTGAGAACCTGACATAGTGTCCGTGAGGATGCAGGTTCAATTCCTGGCCTTGTTCAATGGGTCCTACCTCGCCACAGCTGTGGGATAAGTCACAGATGCAGCTTGGATCCAGCATTGCTGAGGCTGTGGTGTCAGCCTGCAGCTGCAGCTCCTATTCGACTCCCAGCCCTGGAACTTCCATATGTAGCAGGTGTGACTATAAAAAGAAAAAAAAAAAAAATCCAGAGCCCCAGGCTCACCCCAGACCATGTATATCATCATTTCCTGGGATGCGAGGGAGGCAGTCTTTTAACCTCCTCGGGGGAGTCCAATGAGCAGCCAACTGGGGAAAACACTACCTTAGAGAAAGAGAAAGGGAGTGGCTCAGTGGTTAACGAATCCGACTAGGAACCAGGAGGTTTCGGGTTCGATCCCTGGCCTTGCTCAGTAGGTTAAGGATCCGACGTTGCTGTGAGCTGTGGTGTAGGTCACAGATGCGGCTCGGATCCCATCCTGTGGCTCTGGCGTAGGCCGGTGGCTTCAGCTCCGATCCAACCCCTAGCCTGGGAACCTCCATATGCCGCAGGAGTGGCCCTAGAAAAGGCAAAAAGACCAAAAAGAAATAGAAGGAAGGAAAGGAAAATGAGGCAGTAAAACGCTTTCCTTTACATGAAATCTAAACAGATATTACCTACCCTGCTTTTTTCTGGAAAAAGAGAGGGACTACATTGCCTTGAATTGTCACTAGCCTTCGGTAAGGGCTGAATTAGTACGTTGAGGTCAGCCCTGAGTGACACCAAACTTATTGAGGACACCTGAGGGGTTCTGGAAGCTGACCCCTTGACTTCAGGAGATGACGTCTCCAAGGGCAGGAGGAAGCTTAAGAGCCTGCGTTGCTGTGCCCTTTGAAGGACATGGGCTACCACCTCATTAGTAAACCAGGAGCCCAAACAACGCAGCTTGTATGGTTCCTAACGCAATGGAGGTGCTCGTTAAGTGATAGCTTATTTATTTTTAAGAATATAAAGGGCTCAAAATGATCTTGGTGCCTGCTGACTTCCAGGCACATATGGATTGTGTGATGTAATCCTTCCAGACACGCCTCTTCGGCCACATTGATACCTCTTTTACAGACGAAGAACCTGGGGCTTACTGGAGTTAGCGTCTTGTCAGAAACTAGAATTAAAAGCCCATTCTGGGAGTTTCTGTTGCAGCTCAGGGGAAATGAATATAGCTAGGATCCATGAGGATGTGGGTTCGATCCCTGGCCTTGCTCAGTGAGTTGGGGATCCCATGTTGCTGTGGCTGTGGTGTAGGCTGGCAGCAGCAGCTCTGATTCGACCCCTAGCCTGGGAACTTCCATATGCTGCAAGGCTGCAAGTGTGGCCCTAAAGAGCAAAAAAAAAAAAAAAAAAAAAAAAAAAAAAGAAAAGAAAAGGAAAAAAAAGGCAGTTCTGTCCAACTTTATATTTGGTACTCTGCTTATCACATGCTGTCCCGTCTTAGGGACCCTTGGGCCAGGGATTTAACTCTGATTAGGTCTTTTATTTTCAGAGACCTAATCACACATCTCCAAAGGAAGGGAGTGTGTGTGGCTGAATTTACCTGAATCACTCTGCTTAGAGATGATAGGACACCTTAAAAAATGTTCCAACGTGGTTCTGGAAGGCCTGAGGTTGAAGCCATGCCATCAAAGAAAAGGAAATTCTATTTCTGAGCCCCAAAGGACACGTTAGGGGCTTTGGGCATTTGTTCCCTGCTGCAGACAGATCCAGGCAGAGGGCTCCTCCTGTCTCCCACCCCAGGCCTTCTATTCCCCCCTCCCTTAGAGCCACTGCTGCTGGCCTGGTTTTCACACCTGTTTCCTGGCCTGGCAGGCAGGTCCATCTTCCCACCCCCGAGGATTTGGTTCTGCTCCTGCTCTTTTTCACTTCCCTTGAAAAGGAAGGTGCTCTTGATCTTCGTTCTGTTATCGCTTCCTACTCCTTATCACCTCACTTGAATCAGATAGTCAGAAACACAGATTTATTTATCCTGCTGTATGGCATGGGGCGCTATAGTCAATAGGCTGTGATAAGCCCTAAGGGAAAAGAAGAGAATATGAAAAAGTACGTATATAAATAGATGTATACAAATATATAAATATACATGAATCGCTTTGCCATATACTAGAAATTAACATAACATTGTAAACCAACCATACTTCAATAATTTAAAAATTAAATTAACAAATGAAGCATGAAAAAATAAACAAAAAACAAAAACATGGGGATTTATTAAGTATCCCCCATAACCAGCAGTGTGGGCGGCGCATCAGCCCTGGAGAGTCAGTCTTTGATCACCCAGTGCTCCCTCTATGTGGAATCTCTGCTCTGTCATTCTTTTTTTTTTTTGTCTTTTTGTCATCTCTTGGGCCGCTCCTGCGGCATATGGAGTTTCCCAGGTAGGGTTCGAATTGGAGCTGTAGCCACTGGCCTACACCAGAGCCATAGCAACGCAGGATCCGAGCTGCGTCTGCAACCTACACCACAGCTCACAGCAACTCCGGATCCTTAACCCACTGAGCAAGACCAGGGATCGAACCCGAAACCTCATGGTTCCTAGTCGGATTTGTTAACCACTGCGCCACGACGGGAACTCCATGCTCTTGTCATTCTTGTCTCCTAGGCGGTGCAACTTCCATACTACCTTCTCCAAGAAGTCTTCTTGGGTCTCAGCTGCTCCCTGTCCTCATGGCACTTGGACACCTCTCCTGCATGGCTTCCCATACATTGAACTTGGTTTATAGTTATTTGTATGTATGTCTTCCCCACTAGACTGAGCTTTTCCTTGAAGGCAGAAATAGTCTTGTCTTTTTTTTTTTTCCTTTTTTGCCTGCACCCGTGGCGTATGGAAGTTCCCAGGCATGGGATCGAATCCAATCCAGGGCTGAGACCTATGCTACAGCTGCAGTAACACTAGATCCTTAACCTATTGCACTGGACCAGGGATCCAACTGTCATGGTCACAGAGATAAGCTGGATCTCTAACCCACTGTGCCACAGCAGGAGCTCCAGAAATATTCTTTTTTTTTTTTTTTTTTGGTCTTTTTGCTATTTCTTCGGGCTGCTCCTGCGGCATATGGAGGTTCCCAGGCTAGGGGTTGAATCGGAGCTGTAGCCACCGGCCTACACCAGAGCCACAGCAACACGGGATCCGAGCCGCGTCTGCAACCTACACCACAGCTCATGGCAACGCCGGATTGTTAACCCACTGAGCAAGGGCAGGGACTGAACCCACAACCTAATGGTTCCTAGTCAGATTCGTTAACCACTGCGCCATGACGGGAACTCCCAGAAATATTCTTTTATTTATCTTTGTACTCTTCAAGCACCTCACTGTGCCTGGACTAAAAAAAAAAAAGAAAGATACAGTTGTTTGCTTATATTCTTTCCAAAAAAGGCTTGTAAGCACCTTACTAAAATATATAAAGAGTAGCAGAAGTGGGGCTGATGAAAAGCAAGGGTAAAGAAATTATGGAAAGAGAGCCAACAATAAAAATGATAAAAATAATATTTGAGTTCTTACTAATGTTGAGCACTGTTCTAATTGATTTACATGCATCACCTCACTTAATCTTTATAACAATCCTATGAGGCAATGACTATTATAATTATTTCACATTTGAAGAAACAGAGGCACAGAGAGGGTGAGTCACTTGTCCAAATTCACACAGTGGAATATGAACACAGGTTCTAGAAGCTGTGCTCATAATCACACAGCCCTCAGGATACTAACCACAGGTATTCTGTATAGAGAGCGGGGTTATGAATCTGGCTCTGAGGTTTCTAGCAGAGAAAACCAAGAAGGAAAAACATTCAATGACAGAAGTGACTGTTTTCACTGGAAACAACAAACCAATGGCTTGGGAGAAATGCAGCTTTTTGTAACCTTGAATCTGAGAGAACTCATTAAGAAGACACTGCCTTCCAAACTTCAGAATTTAATATTCCAGGAGTTCCCTGGTGGTGCAGCAAGTTAAGGATTTGGCGTTTCACCGCTGTGGCTTGGGTCACTGCTGTGGTGTGGATTTGATCCCTGGCCTGGGAATTTCCAGGTGTTGTGGGTGTGGCCAAAAAAAAAAAAGTTAATATTCTATGGGTAAAAATTGTTAAACTCCCAATACAGATGTATTTGTTTCTATTTATACATATGTACTGATGAACTAATATATTATGTGCATTGTAAAACATAAAAACTGAAAAGAATGAGAGAAAATATAAAAACACATAGAGGAGTTCCTGCTGTGGTGAAACGGGACTGGCAGGATCTCTGGAGCACCAGGATGCAGGTTCGATCCCTAACTGGCACAGTGGATTAAGGATCCTGTATTGCTGAAGAAGCTGCTGCATGGGTTTCAACTGCGGCTTGGGTCTGATCCCTGGCCCAGGAAGTTCACATGCCGCACTGTGGCAAAAAAAGAAAACAAAAAACCAAACAAAATCAGCCATCCAGATTCTGCTGAGAATCATCTTTTTATTTTTGATTTTTATCTTTTGTCTTTTTTTTCAGGGCCGCACCTATGGCATATGAAAGTTCCCAGGCTAGGGATCGAATCACAGCTGCAACTACAGGCCTATGCCACAGCCACAGCAATGCCAGATCCAAGCCTCGTCTGCAACCCACACCACAGCTCATGGCAATGCCAGATCCTCAACCCACTGGGAGAGACCAGGGTTTGAACCTGAGTCCTCATGGACACGAGTCAGGGTCATTACCACTGAGCCACAACGGGAAGTCCCTGCTGAGGGCCGTCTTGCACGCACATCCTTCCTGGGTACACACAGGCCCCTCCTGAGTTCCCTGTTACACTAAGAGTATAGGGGCTGGATCCTGGCAATAGATAGTAGTAGCTAAATTCACATCACCATTTCCCATTAACAACCCTCAGTAGGGCTCCAATGCAGAGAAAATGTATTTCGGTGACAGCATTTCTAGGGGGACCAAAATAATGTGGTTCAAGTTCTCTGATTGGCTAGTTTGATTTAGTAAGAACTATTTTATTGACTATATATATAAAATATAACTGTATCATATATATCTCACATAACTGGTATTGAGAATTTTCTGTATGTCGGTCATGGCACTAGATGCTTTACTCGTGTTTTCCCATCTAATCCTTATCACAATCCTTTGAGGTGATTTTCATTATAATCACCATTTTACAAATGAGGAAACTGAGGCTCAGAGAGGTTTATTTCTTCATATGATAGAGCTGGAGTTTAAGCTCACATTTATTAGGTTTTGAGCCAGTGCTCTTAATCACCTTCTCTAGAGCTCTAGAAAATTTAAATATAGATGTTTTTAAACAGTGATTTCCCCCTTTTACAAAATCTTTTTTATTTACCAAAAGAATGCATTCTTGTGGTAAAAAATGCAAACAAAACTGAAGTGTGCAAAGTAAAAAAGCCATCTCTTCCCATAAACAAGCCCACCAGATTTCCCCTGTTAGTTTGCTCTTTTAAAGACCTTGTAACTAGAGATTCTCATACAAAGTGAAGTAAGTCAGAAAGAGAAAGACAAATATGATAGGATATCACTTATATGTGGAATATAAAAGGTGGCACAAATGAACCTAACTGCAGAGCAGAAACAGACTCCCATACATGGAGAATAGCCTTGCGGTTGCCCAGGGGGATGGGGAGGGAGTGGGATGGACTGGGAGTTTGGGGTTAGTAGGTGCAAAGTATACATTTAGAATGGACAAGCAATGAGGTCCTACTGTATATATAGCACAGGGAACTATATCCAATCTCTTGGGCTAGAACATGATGGAAGATAATATGAGAAAAAGAATGTGTGCGTATTTATATATAAATGACTGGGTCACTTGGCTGCACAGCAGACATTGACACAACATTGTAAATCAACTATACTTTAAAGAAAATTAAAAAAAAATAAAAAAGTCTTCCAGGCTTCTTTCTGCTCCCTGAACATGTGTATATACATAACAATTTTGCAAAAGTGGGATCATAACGTATATTTTACTCTAAACTCTCTCTTTTACATGGCTCTCTTTCCAGGTTGGTTCATGCAGATCTATTCACATACTAGAAGCAGATAACACAATAGACTTCTCTCAAAATCTTCCTCTGGGTTTTTCCTTCTGCCTCTTTGTTTATTTCCTGCAGCTGACTCTACGGTGCAGTCCTTTTGGTCTTCTTCCTCTGTTATCTGTTATCTCTTCCACTCCTTTGGCTTTAGAGCTAATCTATATGCTAACAACTCCCAGACTCACTTCACTCTTTACCTGGAACATTGCAATTCTTTTTTCTTCCTTTTTTTTGGTCCTGCCCACAGCATGTGGAAGTTTCCGGGCCGTGGATAGAACCTGCACCACAGCAGCAACCCAAGCCCCTGCAGTGACAACACTGGATCCTTAACCTACTGTGCCATAAGAGAACTCCAGTTTTCTATATTTTCAGTTTGCTTTGCTGTTTGTTTTATGTCGTTTGGAGAATGTATTTTTACATTTGTTTACACTGATAAAAAGAAACTCTGGAAGGAAACTAATGAAAGGGGCTACCTGTGTGGGGTGGTGGGGAGTGGAGGGAATTAAGAATAAACTAACCCCGAGTTGCTGTGGCTCTGGCGTAGGCTGGTGGCTACAGCTCCGATTCGACCCCTAGCCTGGGAACCTCCATATGCCGCGGGAGCGGCCCAAAGAAATAGCAAAAAGACAAAAAAAAAAAAAAGGAATAAACAACCAAGAGGAGTGGATCAAGAAGATGTGGTACATATACACAATGGAATATTACTCAGCCGTTAAAAGGAACGAAATACCAGCATTTTTTGCAACATGGATGGAAGTAGAAACTATCATGCTAAGTGAAGTCAGCCATACAATGAGACACCAACATCAAATGCTTTCACTGACATGTGGAATCTGAAAAAAGGACAGACTGAACTTCTTTGCAGAACAGATGCTGACTCACAGACATTGAAAAACCTATGGTCTCCGGAGGAGAGTTTGGGGGGTGGGGGGCTGTGCTTGGGCTGTGGGATGGAAATCCTGTGAAATCAGATTGTTATGATCATTATACAACTACAGATGTGATAAATTCATTTGAGTAATAAAAAAAATTTTTTTTTAAATTAAAAAAAAGAAAAAAAAGAATAACCAAGATCAAGGACACCAGGCCTGAGATTAAGAACAGAATGATAGGGAGGCCTTGGATTTGGCCTTGGTCTTGCCTCCTCTTTACAGACGAAAGAGAGATAACAGAAGAAACGTAATGAACTTTTGGGGGAGGATCACAAGCCCTTGAAACCTCTTCTGAAGTCTAGCTGTTCCAGTGGGGTACCTGTGCCTGTTTCCTTGGGGCGGGGGAGGCATAAATTATCCACACGCTTTCTTCCCAGTCCAGGTAAATTCCCTGAGGACAGCTGTTGATGCAGACCAGGGCCCTGAGGGCACCTAGCAAAGGTCCTGTAGGTAAAATAGGTGTAAGTCCAATGCCCTTTTGCCTGCTCTCCTCCTGGCTAAGGACAGGGCTGCCTACCCTCTGCCTCGGTGGGAATGCTGCCTGCAGGTAAGTTTCCCTCCTCTTTGCTTCTACTAGGTGATAACTGTTATTTGTCAAAAATATTCAACTTTTCTATTATAAGATTTATTGGGAGTCCCGTGGTGGTCTAGTGGTTAGGATTCAGCACTTTCACTGCTGTGGCCCAGATTTTTAAAAAAGTATAGGAGTTCCCATCATGGCTCAGTGGTTAATGAATCTGACTAGGAACCATGAAGTTGCGAGTTCTATCCCTGGCCCTGCTCAGTGGGTTAAGGATCCGGCGTTGCCATGAGCTGTGGTGTGTGGGTCGCAGATGTGGCTCCAATTAGACCCCTAGCCTGGGAACCTTCATATGCCCCGGGTGCAGCCCTAGAAAAAGGCAAAAAGACCAAAAATAAATAAATTAATTTAATTTAATTTAAAAAGTATAAAACCACCCAAACTGAGAGAATGGCATAATGAACCACCTTGACTGAATGGTGAGCCCCTGATTCAATAATTCCTGACAATTTGGTCATATATGCTTTACACTTTCTTCTTTTCCTCTGATTTTTAAAGAGCAAATACCTAAGGTCCTACCATTTCATTCCTAAATTCTTATATACGCATCTGAAAATTTGAGACTTTTTCTTGCTATGATCACCTCTGACAAATTTAACATTAATTTCTTAGAATAGTATTAATTCCTTAGAATATACTAATACCCAGTCTGTATTCAAATTTACTGCAAAATCCATTGACTTTAAAGCTGTGAAGGGTGCCAGATTGGAGTTGCTGGACTTGGAGTCAACCTCAGCCTGACAAACTTCTTAGCACAGGTCTCTGAGAAATGCCTGGAGTTCCCGTTGTGGTGTAGTGGAAACGAATCCGAATAGTATTCATGAGTATGTGGGTTCAATCCCTGGACTAACTCGGTGGATTGGGGATCTGGCATTGCTGTGAGCTGTAGGTCGAAGATGTGGCTCAGATCCAGCATTACTGTGATGGTGGCGTAGGCCAACAGCTGTAGCTCTGATTTGACCTCTAGCCTGGAAACATCCATATGCTGTGGATGCAGCCCTAAAAAGAAAAAGAAAAAGAAAAGAAAAAAAAGCTACTGTCCAGAATGAGAGGTTTCCTTGGTAAAGGCAGGTAGTAATAGCAGTTTTTATTGAGCATCTAGTATGGACCCGCCTAGGCTATAGCTTCTAACTGGAAGAGACGACATTAGCTTTTTGCATGTGTCTTCTAGTGCTAGTGTGTCTAGCACTGAACAAAATGGACTATGTAGAATAGATGCTCAACAAACTGTGATCTGAACTGATCATATCTTTTTGGTATTAAATGTTTCTTTGCAGCCACTGAATGACATCACTGTTTAATTCAATCATTGGAATAAAGTGCATATTAACCTTCCTATTTTACATACAGGGGAGGAAACTGAGTGTTGGCTTTGTCTACGTTCCCTTAGCTTGGAAGTAGAGGAGCTGAGACCCATCTCAGGTTGGTTCAGCTCCAGAGTCTTGGTGGTCGTCTGTCTCGGTCATCACCCAGGGACTCTGGCAGGGGTAGTAAAGACCCAAGTCCTGGGTTGAGTCCTGGGCAAAGAGAGGGCAAAAGAGAAGAGTGGAGGAGGGGGAGGAAAGAAGAGAGAAAGGAACAAAGGAACGAA
This sequence comes from Phacochoerus africanus, assembly GCF_016906955.1. Lineage (NCBI taxonomy): Eukaryota > Metazoa > Chordata > Mammalia > Artiodactyla > Suidae > Phacochoerus > Phacochoerus africanus. The sequence continues at coordinate 100,212,155 of NC_062552.1, forward strand.
GCCAGGAGATTATGTTATAGAATTCAAACTAGCAGCCATTGGATAAAGAGCTGTGGTAAACAGGGAACACAAGTGCTTGTTGTGTTGTGGAATGAATGAGAAGCCTTTTGAGACTCAACCCTCAGACTCTAGAATCATAGACATAGACAGGTCCATAGACAGCACTGGGTCCTCTCAGGGCTGGCCCAGGACCTGGTCCATATTAGGAGCTCAAATATCCATTAAATGAATGACAGCGCATGAGTGAATGTGTGAGTAAATGAAAAAAAAACCCGAATACATGACTGAATGAATGATGGGCTAATACGTAAGTTATTTAAGGCATTGAGTGGCTGACTTAATTGAATGACAGATGAATGAAATCTCTCCATCTTCATAGGAGGAGAATGAGAAGGGTAGACAGCGAAATCGGACAACAGATACATTTTCCAAGCATATTCTGAGACCTGTGCTAAGAAGTTTTTCATTTAATCCTCATAGCATTCTCCAGTATTATCATCACTTTTCTAGTGGGGAATTAGGGCTGTAGATTTGAGAAAACTTGTTCAAGTGCACTCAGGGGCAGAGCTGGAATTTCAACACTGCCATTAAATTCCAAAGCTCAGGTGTTTCCCTACATAGTCAGTGTCCAATTCATTCTATTTCACTCAATAGCATGAGCAAGTGAGGACTTGTTTTTATATGGCCGATGCAAGTACAGGTGAACTCCTACTCATGCAACTCCTGGAAAGCTGTACATTTAAACACAATTATTTATCTCAGCTCATTATGTAAAGGAAACTTTTCTATTGTGTGTCCTTTTAAAAGTGAAGGATTACCCTGAACTCATCTGTCTCCTAAATCTGAATTTTGTTCAAAGCAGGGTATATATTAACCAAAGATGTGTACTTGTAGGAGTCAGTTTAATTATTGCTGGGAATCTGAGATTTGGAGCGTTTGGAGGCCAGGCCTTTAATTTTATGGCACCTCTTCTGAATGTTTAAAGGTAAATTAAACTGATTCAAATCCTGGCATTCCCGCTGTAGTACAGAGGGTGTGGAATCCGACTGCAGCATCTTGGGTCGATGTGGAGGTGCAGGTCTGATCCCCTGCCCTGTGCATTGGGTTAAAGGATCTGGCATTGCCACAGCTGCAGCATAGGTTGCAGCTGTGGCTCAGAGTCAGTCCCTGGCCTGTGAACTTCCATATGCTGCTGGTGTGGCCATAAAAAGAAAAAAGGTACCAAGTCCAGAATAAAAAAGGTACCAAGTCAGGATAAAAACCACCATAAACCAAGTCCTATTATAAACCACAAACTCAGGAAAAAATTTTCTAGTTCCTATCACAGACCAAGGGCTGACTTTATACAAAGCTCTCTCTCTCTCTCTCTTTTTTTTTTTTTGCTTTTTAGATCCACACCTGTGGCATGTGTGGAGGTTCCCAGGCTAGGGATCTAATCAGAGCTACAGCTGCTGGCCTACACCACAGCCATAGCAACGCCAGATCCGCGCTGCGTCTGCAACCCACACCATAGCTCACGGCAATGCTGGATCCTGAACCCACTGAGTGAGGCCAGAGATTGAACCCGCAACCTCATTGTTCCTAGTCGGATTCGTTTTCTGCTGCACCACGACAGGAACTCCCACACAAAGCTCTCTTTAATCAATAAGAAAAGGTCTATAACTCAATAGCAAAATGGGCAAAGGATATTCATAGGAAAGGAAACACAAATGGCTCTTAAATATATGAAGAATGTTCTCCTCTACTCATAATGAAAAAATAATGTAAATTAAAACCATACTGACAGACTAATTTTTCACCTGTGAGATTGGCAAAGATAAGAAAAAAATGTGCTAAGACCCTGTACTGGCTTAGGGGTAGGGAGACGACACTCTTAATATTTGTTTTGGGGCAGTAAACTGGTACAACTTCTAAGGAGAGAAATTTGGCAAAATCTGTATAAATTACTAGACACATATACTTTGAAGGTACAGTTACATGTATACATGTGCAAAATTATATACATGCAAGGTTATGCATTACAGCATATGGTTTAAGAGCAAAAGAAGGAAAGGCTTTAGCATTTATCAATGTTCATTTATAAAATGGAATTCATGCTACATCTAGATATGCGGTAATATATTTGCCAGTGTCCACATGAGGTGATAGAACATTTGAAATGTGTCCAGTTCTAATTGAAATATTCCTTTTTTTTTTTGTCTTTTTGGGGCCACACCCACAGCATATGGAGGTTCCCAGGCTAGGGGTCGAATCAGAGCTGTTGCAGCTGGCCTACATCACAGCCACAGCAGCACACATCTGAGCCTTGTCTGGGACCTACACCACAGCTCACAGCAAGGCCGGATGCTTAACCCACTGAGCAAGGCCAGAGATCGAACCTGCGTCCTCATGGGACGCTAGTCGGATTCGTTTCTGCTGAGCCACGACAGGAACTTCTAACTGAAATATTCTTTAAGTGGAAAATGCACACTGGATTTTGAAGACTTGGTACAAAAAAGGAATGTGAGATATTAATAATTTTTACATGGATCTCCTGTCAAAATGATATTTCAGATAAATCGATTTAAATAAAATCTATTATTAAAGTCTATTGTTAAAGTTAATTTCGCCTGTTCCTTTTAACTTTTTTTTTCTTTTGTCTTTTTAGGGCCACACCTATGGCATATGGAAGTTCCCAGGCTAGCGACTGAATCAGAGCTGTAGCTGCTGGCTGCAGTCACCGGCCTATGCCACAGCCTCAGCCACAATGGATCCTTAACCCACTGAGGGAGGCCAGGGATTGAACCTGCATCCTCAAGGATACTAGTCAGACTAGTCAGGTTCGTTAACTGCTGAGCCACGGCAGGAACTCCCCCTTTTAACTTTTTGTATGTGGCTACTATCAAATATAAAAGTAAGATGTGCCTGTCATTATATTTTATTGAACAGTGGTGGCTCTGGGTGAAAAAAGTGAAAAAAGCAAGATGCATTAAGAATATTTAGTATGCTACCGTTCGTGCGCTAGAGAAAGGACAAAAGTGCTAAGAGATTTGCTTCTTTATACATAACATATTTCTGGAATGATACCCTAGAAACGATATTGGCGGCTTCTGGAAAGAGAAAACTGTGGACAGGAAACAGGGCTGAAATTTGAATACTGAATGTTTTAGCACATTCCTGAACCAAAATGTACAAGCAGTTTGAATCATATACAGTGGTCCAGTGGTCCCCCCTCACCCGTGGCTCCCCCACCCCCTTTCCAGACCTCTGGCGGATGCCTGAAACCACAGTTAATACCAAATTCTATGTATAGACACCGTTTTCCCCTATAGACAGCATGGAGAGGCTGAATGGAGGGAGGATTCCTTTACTTCCCAGCTGGGACAGAGCAGGGCGAGAGAGCTCATTGTGCTGCGGGAAGAGTGCGCAGTTTAAAAGTCATGAGGGTTCATTTCTGGGATTTGTCATTTAATGTCTCCCCACTGCTGATGACTTCAGGGAACGGAAACCAAAGAAAGCCACACTGCAGATATGGAGGGTCTACTGTATTATTATTTAGATATCATCTATGTACATAATCCATATTATGTACATACATAGTAGTCAAAAGTAGTTTAAAAAGTTTAACAGAATAAAAATATGCACAGAGAGACGAGACACAAATACACACGGGCAAATGCACAGAAAAAGATGAAACTGCACAGAAAAAAGAACTAGGCAGATAAACAGAGTGAGGAGAACGTGTGAGGGACTGAAAGGGAGGACGTGCTGAATTTGCTCTATTTTTTACTCTGTACCGTTCGTTTGAGTCTTTTGTAAGGACAAGGCTTAATTTGTGTTAAGTCTTAGAAAAGAAACTAGATTAGAAAGAAATGTACCAAGATATTCACAATAGCTGTCTCTAGATAATGAGATTAGAGGTAATTTTTCCTTCCTATTACTTTAAAAATCCTCCCAATTAGTCTTCATTTTCCCAATTAGTAGATAAATAAGACTCTTACTTTGATAATGGAAGCACCAACAATCCGTTTTTATCACTATAGTTTCTTTGTAAAAAACATACTTTTAAAGATTCTATGAGCCTTCTAAAGAACTTTAAATTATCATCATTGCCTTTTTAAACTGATAGCAAGACTCCTTATAAAATGTCAAAAACAGAGACGTGGAAAGATGTATCTCATAATTTCATCTCCTTCTGCAAAATCACAATTCTTTGAAACTTTAAAAATTCTGCATTTCTATTAAGAACTTTAAAATAATTTCAGATTCACTGGAGAAGCTGAGAATGGGAATATACTTGCTTTGGGCCAAGCAGAGTCCTAAATGCTTTACATTTATCATATTGAATCTACCCAACAACTCTCCTGGGGAAAGAACTCTCTGGGGTCGGTGTTATGCCCCAGGAAGCACTAAAGCAGGGCTCTGAGGTTTAAACAAGGTGCCTAAGGCCATACTCTCTAAGGGCAGGGTTGGCATTCAAATCCAAGTCCAGGAGGGAAGCCCAAGCCAGTGCCTCCGGCAGCTGCCATTGAGGTGGGTGGGGCTGGTGTGACTTGGATGCAGGACCAGGATTTGAGTTCACTTCTGGTGGCCCCCCGATCCAGGTCCCTGAGAATGCGTGTTTGAGAAAGGATTTTGACTTCGGTGATGAGTGTAGGTTCATGACTGGTGGAGGAGGAAACGATAATGCTAGAGCTGGGGCATAACCGACCTTGTGGTGGGGGGTGGAGGTTTCGGTGGTAGCTGTGGGTAGGCGCTGAAGGGGAAAGGGGGGCGGAACTGAAGCCCAGGAGGGCTGCCAGCTCCAGCACTCCAAAGGGTTAAGGCCGGGCAGGAAAGCCTCTGGGGATGGGGTAGAGGGTGGGGGGTGGGGGGAGCTACCACCAAAAGCTGCGCGATCTCGCAGCCCTCACCTCCCCCACCAGCAGGGACTGGACGGGCGGATGGGACTAGTTCCTTAGGGGATTATCTGAGGCCTCTGGGCTGAGGTGAGCTCCGGGGAGGGTCGGAAGCCCCAGGTGCCATGCGTCCCCCACCTTCCTGTGGGGCTCAGAAAACTAGGTGACCTGGGATAGGCGCCCTGACCCCTGACAAAAGCATCTTTGTTCCAGGCACACTTTGGGAGTGAGGGGTGTTGAGCCCAAGCCTGGGGGATGCTCAAAGGTGGGGATGGAAGCCTTTCAGGAAGGGAATGGGACCAGCACCTAGGCGGGGGCAGGGAGTTCTCCAGCCTCCCCATCTCGCAGGGCCTGGGGTGGGGGAGCGGTCTCAGGAAGAGATGCATCCCTGGGGCTCAGAGAGCCCCGCGATCTCTAACCCATCACCCAAGGCCAGTTTCCCCAGCTCCAGCTTCGCTCTTTCCCCCCTCCCCCCCTTAGCCTGGCTTCAGACTCTCTTTCCTCAGGTTCTTTCTATCTAAACCTTCTCCTCCCCTCCCCTCCCCCCAAACTCTTTGGAAATCTTTCAACTTTCTTTCAAGTTTTCCTGGGCAGCTCGGGAATCTGTTTCAGAGCTAGGTCAGGGCGCTTTCACACCCCCAGCTGGGTAGAGTGGACGAGACAATAGCTGCTATCACTTTACCATTGGAAGTGACCCCCGAATTTGCACTTCTTTCATCTCGGGACCGCAGCACTTGAGGGTGGGCGATTTCCTGGGGGGAGTGGCTTAAGCCGCTTCTCCACCGGCCAGTTGGCTGTAGACGGTCCATGCTCAATGGTCCACCACAGATATGAAACCACTTCTGGAGTGAGAGTGGCGCTCAGTTGCTGCCCACAGGGTGACTTAAATGTCCCAAGCTGGAAGGTGGAGAGAGACGTGGACGCCCCCTGGGCTCTGGGCCACCCTCGAGGTCAGTAAACTAGTAAGTTGGCTCAAAACTAGGAAGGGTGGGTGCCTTATGCAGTTTGGGGGCCCCAGGGGAGTGAGGGCGTGGACTTGGGACACTAAAGGGCCCAAGGGTCAAGGAGTGACCCAAACGATGCTGTGTGTGTGTGTGCGTGCGTGTGAGGGGAGGGGAGGCATTGTTACAAGTTCTCTCTCCCCACCCCCACCTCCAGCCCCTTCCCCACCCCCACCCGCCGGCCTATCTCCCCTCCCCACCCTACACAATGGTCTGGCCTCAGCCCCTCCCCAGACTCCCAGTGCTTTCTGATTTGGGCCCCTTGTCTCAGATGCCCCCAGGCAGCCAGCTCTCTCCCCACCGGCCCGGGCCTCCTTGCAGCTCCCACCACTTCCCCTCGTGGGCCGCACTGGCATTCTCCTTCCCTTCTAGACATGTGGTCCACTAAAGCTACTGAACTTGGGAACTCCCAGGTGTGACTGACTTGGCGGCCTCAGGCCTACCCTGGTGCCCCCAGGTGTTCGGTTGCCCTTGGTGCTGGAAGGTTCCTTCACAGCCAAGGGACTCGGCAGACACCAGGCAGGCCTTATGGCCGCCCATGCCCTCTACGGCCTCCTGGCCTCTGGGGAAGAAGCCAAGATGGCTGGTGCTCCCTCAAGCCAGGGGCTCAGGCTGGGCAGCTGGGCCAGCGTGCCTGGGGGACTGGAGGGCAGGCCAGAGAAGCATGGAGCCAGGCTGGGTGAGAGGCCAACCCATCTACCACAGTCTTAGCCAGTCTTCCTGAGGGCTGAGGCCTGTGTAGCCTCCCTCGTGCTTGTAGAGCCTGGCTGGCTATGGACACTGCAGGGCCTGCTTTATGAGGACTGGTGAGAGGAGGGGCAGATGAGGAGAACGCGGGATCCTTGGTGAGCTCGAATACAGAGCCAGGACGAGGCTGGCAGGGAAGGTGTTTGTTATAGTCTTATCAGCGTTGTGTCAGCAGATCTCAATTTTTTCCCGTGCCCAGAGCCTTGGCTCATCCCTTTTAAAATGCAAGGGACAGAGGCCAGTCCTGAGCTCCAAGACCCTATCTGCTTGAAGTAAGAAGACTCCGGGAGGAGGAAGGTGGGTCTTGGTGAAGGTGGGGCTTTGAAAGGTCTGCAGAATTGCCTGTGTGCATTCATTCACCCCTTGGTTCCAGGGCCCTTCGGTGCCAAGATGCTGGCTGGATGCTTTCTGGAGGTCCCGTTTCCTCCCTTCCTTCCAACCTCAAGCCAGGGGAGCCTGTGTAATCTGGGGGGCCTTGCCTCCTTGGTTTCATGCCTTTTCACTTCCCTTCCAATAACTGTGGGGCCAGGGGAGGCCAGCTGGGCAAAGCCCCCATTTGAGCTCTGACGTTCTGCCCCGTATTCCATGAGTGCACCTGGTAAGCGCCGGCTCTGCCTTGCCTTGCGTTTCCAGGGAGCCATCATGGAAAAGACTGTTGCACCTGAACCCCATCAACCAATTGTCTACTTAAGTATGATTAGCTGCCCCAGGCAGCCTCTGGCCCCAGACTCTGCTTGTCCAGACCCACCTGAGTTGACCTGAGGTGCCGAGCCTCTTCACGGAGCTACTTTTTCTCAGCAAGCTTTTGAGGAAAAAAAGAAGTAGGGTATTACCTACTCGGAACTTCTCTTACCTCCTGGGGGAAGAGAGAGGGTGGAGGGGGCTGGGTCCGGCCGGGAAGGGTAGGTAGGGTGGGACAGGGGAGGGGAAGGGAGGTGGGTCTTGCCTAGGAAGAAGAGTGGTGTATCTGGATACTGCAGTGTGAAATCAGGCAAGTCACCTTTACCTTTCTGGACCTCGATTTCCTTAACTGTAAAATGGCCAGGTTTGTCTCAAAGCCCCAAGAATCCATGTGTTTCTGCATCCTATGGATGATGAGAGTTTGGGGCCCTGTATCTCCCTGGATGGTGGAATTACAAGAGTTAGGAGGGAAGCTCTGGAGTCGATTGCTGTTTTTGTAGCTTTAGGAGCTGTTCGGTCTTGGGAATGTTATTTAATTTAACCCCCAAGCCTCTGATTTCTCAAGGGTAAACTGGGAGTAGCCATCCTAGTGGCGGTGCAGGTGTGATGGGTTGTGGTTCACGTGGAGGGAAAGTCAGAACCACATATAAATAAATAAGGTTACCTCTGAAAGGCGTGAAATCCAAATGCTCAGTGTAAAGCCCACAGAAACTTGTCATCACTCAAAGGAACATCATGCTCTGTTCACAGAGCAGAAGGGCAGGAAGAATCACCCACACAATGTAATTGTCCCCTTTTATTTTTTTGAGATTTGGTTGAATTACCTAAGTTAAATGCACATAGTAAGCAGTAGGTAAATGGTGGCGATTTTCATAATTTTGTTTGCCAAGTATCTAGCAGAGTGGAGTGCTCATTTACACGCAGCTGTACAGCAGCATTTACAAGTGACATGCAAGAAAAACAACCCTCTCCCCCACCCCCCAGCATCCTGTCTGCCAGAATGAAAAAGCTTTCCTGAATGTACAGTTCCTTGGGCTCAATTTTTTTTTTCTCTTAAATCACATATGGAAGTGCTATTGGTGAAGTAGAGTTTGTCTTCGGAGTCCAAAAAAAGCCCCCTCGTTTTTTAAAAAAGTAAATAATAAAGTATATAAAAGAACAGATTAAAAGCCCAATTTCTAATAGAAATTTGGTGAGAGGTTAGACCAAATTTTTCACCATACACAAATTAAAAAAAAAAAATCTACAGGAAAGAAATTTTTATCCAAAGGTGATTCTGGTTACCAGTTTTTAAAAAGCTTTTTTTTAAAAAAAATTATTTTTTTGAATGATTACCAAGTAAAACTGGTGAGCTTTTGGTTCCTTAAAAGCTTTTTTCAGCTTTACTGAACTACGATTTAGAGTCAAACGCATCCCTTGTAAATATGCAAAATACATTCCTTCCAAGTGTGCAGTTCGATGAGCTGACAAGTGTATACACCCAAACACAATTTTTAAACCCAAGGATAATCTAAAAGAATTTATTAAACTCTTGAGAACAAAGATCTGAGGAAGGATAATGGTCTCCTTTTTAATTTAAAATCATGTCCACAAAGGTATATCACCCTGCTTTGCAATATAACACTGAACACCTTCCAGTAATCAGGACAATTATTTTGTATTGAAAGGGGGCTCACATTTTAAACTGGAGTAGATGAATTGAGGGCCCTAAAGAGCATCTGGTTTCAACTCTTGCCAGCACCACTTCTGTGACCTTGGGCAAACTGTGCAAATGAGCCCACGTTTGATTGTCTGAAGTGTTTTCACGTGTAAATTGGGGCGCATGCTAATCCCCACCTTAATGTTCGGCTGCCAAGATTGGCACAGTGCATGGCAAACTGCACATCTCAGTTATTAGAGCTATGCCAGTCCAGTGGCTAGGCTCTTGGCCGCCCCTTTGCTCCAGGGCGGCAGTTCTCAAACTGTTGAATCTGGGACTCCTGAATGCTCTTAAAAAGGGAAGATCCTGAAGAGCTTTGGTATATACAGATTACATCTGTCCATGTGGGTCCTAGTCAACGTTAAAACTGAGACATTTTGAAAATATTTATTTATTTAAAAAGAACAAGCCTGTTAGAACAACAAAAAAATTTGGTGAGAACAGCTCATTCTTGGAGATTTTTCAAATCTCTGTAATATCTGCTCTAACCGAAGCTGGGTAGATCCCACCTGTCTCTGTTCAGTCCGCTGTGATATGTTATTTTGGGAGAAGTATTATGAGGAGAATCCAACTTCACCCAGCCGCGTAGATGGACAGAGGAAGAGTTTTTTTTGTTTGTTTTTTTTTAATGAGAGTTGCAACGTTTATTTCAGGTTCTCTCTTGTTTTTTTTTTTTTTGTATTTTTTCTTTTTTTTCTTTTTTGCCACACAGGCAGTATGTGGGAATTCCTGGGCCAGGGATTGAACCTATGCCGCACAGCAGCAACCAGAGCCACAGCAGTGAGAACGCAGGAGCCTCAACCTGCTAGGCCATCAGAGAACTCCCGGAAGAGTATTTTGATAGCTTTTCCTTTTTTGGCTCTCGTGGCATAGGAAGTTCCTGGGCCAGGTATCAGATCTGAGCCATAGGTGCGACCTACGCTGAAGCTGTGGCACTGCCGGATCCACTGTGCCAGGCCAGGGATTGAACCTGCATCCTGGTGCTGCAGAGACACCACCATTCCTGTTGTGCCACAGTGGGAACTCTGATAGCTTTTTCAGTGGATATTCTTTGATAACTACACCAAAAGTTGACAGCTGGTAGTTCCTCAAAGCTTAGTTATAATGCAGAATCTAAAACAATATCCAGGAACATTCGACCCCATTATATTAAAATGCATTGCTTTCTTTTATACTTTAAATGTATCTTTTACCTAAGCCAGCTCCTTGGTTGGTTATTTGGGAAATACAGAATGAACTGTTTTGAGTAATGCAGTTTTTCAAAGGTTGACAATTCCATTATATAATATAAAAAGTTACATTTGTTAGTGTCACCACTGGTCCCTTCAGGAAAATCGTTAGGTATTGGGAAACTGTCAAGCTCACTGTAGTGGCTACAGGGCTTCAAAAATTCTAATTTCAAATGAAAGCTCCAGTTTTCACTGGCCATAAATAGTAGTTTTCCTTGAAGTGACAGTGTTACCTTATTCATTTTTGAGAAAATGCCTGCCAGATATTCTCAACTCTAAATGACTAATGCCTCTCAATCTTTCTTTCAAGTAAAAATGATATTCCGTGAAAAAGCAGCTAGTTCATCATACAGCCCAAACAATTGTCACTCTTGTGTTATGCCTCTATGTGCAGCAAAAATGCTCTATGAGGATGCCCTGTTTCGTCACTCCTGATATTGATAAGTCCTGTATTTAGGGGTTGTGATTTTAAAAAATAATAACCTTCGTTGCTTCATCAAGGACATTATTATTATTTTTTTCAGTCTTTTTAGGGCTGCACCTGCAGCACATAGATGTTGCCAGGCTAGGGGTTGAATTGGAGCTGCAGCTGCCGGCCTATGCCACGGTCACAGCAATGCTGGATCTGAGCCACTTCTTCAACCTACACCACAGCTCACAGCAATGCCAGATCCTTAACCCACTGAGCAAGGCCAGGGATCGAACCTGTGTCCTCATGGATACTAGCTGGGTTCATTACCTGCTGAGCCATGACAGGAACTCTGCATCAAGGACATTTTTGAGCGATACTAGTTTTTTTGTTCCCAGCTGCAGCTACGTGGTGGTGAAGAACACAGTGATTTCTAGTTTGATTCATGCCAAGTTACTCTAGTTTTACTCAAATGTTAACACAATGAAAAAGGCAAATCATATCTTAGTGTTGTTGCCTTAGTATTATAATGAAAACAGTTTAACTTGCAGGCCCTCTGAAAGTCTCAGGAAACCCAAAGTGTTCATGGACTGTACTTTTGAGAATCACTGTTCTAGGAAAAAGCAGACCTATTTTATTTGATTTCATTTTATTTATTTTTTTAGGGCCGTACCCACAGCATATGGAGGGTCCCAGGCTAGAGGTCTTATCAGAGCTACAGCTGCCAGTCTACACCACAGTCACAGCAATGCTGGATCCAAGCCGTGTCTACGAACTACACCACAGCTCACGGCAACGCTGGATCCTTAACCCACTGCGCAAGGCCAGGGATCGAACCCACAGCCTTGTGGTTCCTAGTTGGGTTTATTTCCGCTGTGCCACGATGGGAACTCCAGGCAGACCAATTTTAACTATGTGTGATTTTCACTCTTTAACAGGTACAGAGGTCCAGCTTTTATACCTGGACTGTATAGTATGTATAGTACTGGATAACAGTCTAGTATATAATGGCTAATGCTTCTGTAGTACTTGACTATGTGGTAGGCACTTCTCTAAGGATGGATATATGTGTATACGCAAGTGTGTTTGTGTGTGTGTGTACACTTATAGATCTCCATCCTTGACTTTCATTGTCACGTTTATACCTATCACAATCCTATAGGGGAGGAGGGGGGGAGTGGGATGGCCTGGGAGTTTGGGGTTAGTAGATGCAAACGATTGCCTTTGGAGGGGATAAGCACTGAGCCTGTTGTACAGCACAGAGAACTGTGTCTCGTCCCTTGTGATGGAACATGATGGAGGATAGAGTGAGAAAAAGGATATAGACATACGTGTGACTGGGTCACTTTGTTGTACAGTAGAAACTGACAGAACACTGTAAACCAACTATAATGGAAAAAAGTAAAAATCATTAAAATTAAAAAAAAACCAATCCTATGTGGTAGATAGATTTATTATGGTCCTCCTTTTAACAGAGGAACCAGAAGCATAGAGAGGTTGAGGGACTTGCCGAAGCTAACATCAGAACCAGGATTCAAAGCCAGACTCCCGGACCAAGCTCTTTGGTACCACTGAGTGATTAAACAAATCCCCGGGAACCTCCATATGCCATGGGAGCGGCCCAAAGAAATAGCAAAAAGACAAAAAAAAAACCCCAAAAAACACAAATCCCTGGAGGCGCTTAGCCACTGTCTGCTCTGAGGGAATGGGGGGTAGAGGGGCATTATCTTGAGGGATAGGGTGCAGGAGTGGATAAGGCACCATTGCTGGGCATCACATGGGTATCTTGTCCTGACCATTGCCCTCTCTCCTTTGCTCTTGTAGGATGACATCTCGGGAGCAGCTGGTGCTGCAGGTGCTGCAGGAGCTGCAGGAGGCAGTGGAGTCCGAGGGCCTGGAGGGTCTTGTGGGTGCTGCTCTGGAAGCCAAGCAGGTTTTGTCTTCCTTTGCTCTCCCCACCTGCCGGGAGGGAGGCCCCGGCCCCCAGGTGCTGGAGGTGGACTCAGTGGCCCTGAGCCTGTACCCAGAGGATGCTCCCCGGAACATGTTGCCGCTGGTGTGCAAGGGCGAGGGCAGCCTGCTGTTCGAGGCGGCCAGCATGCTGCTCTGGGGTGACTCGGGCCTCAGCCTGGAGCTGCGGGCCCGCACGGTGGTGGAGATGCTGCTGCACCGGCACTACTACCTCCAGGGCATGATCGACTCCAAGGTGATGCTGCAGGCTGTGCGCTATTCCCTCTGCTCTGAGGAGTCCCCTGAGATGACCAGCCTGCCCTCCGCCACGCTGGAGGCCATCTTCGACGCAGACGTCAAGGCCACCTGCTTTCCTAGCAGCTTCTCCAATGTGTGGCACTTGTACGCCCTGGCCTCCGTCCTTCAGCGCAACATCTACTCCATCTACCCCATGCGCAACCTCAAGATCCGGCCCTACTTTAACCGTGTCATCCGGCCCCGCCGCTGTGACCACATGCCCGCCACGCTGCACATCATGTGGGCTGGCCAGCCCCTCACCAACCACCTCTTCCGCCATCAGTACTTTGCCCCCGTGGTGGGGCTGGAGGAGGTGGAGGCTGAAAGTGCCACCACCAGCCTGGCCCCGACGCCTCCAGCCTTGGCCCCGCTGCCCCCGCCCGCCAAGACCCTGGAGCTGCTCAGCCAGGACCCTGGCCTCAGCTACTCCTACCTCTGTGAGCGCTACAGTGTTACCAAGAGCACCTTCTACCGCTGGCGGCGGCAGTCCCAGGAGCACCGGCAGAAGGTGGCCACCCGCTTCTCGGCCAAGCACTTCCTGCAGGACAGCTTCCACCGTGGGGGCGTCGTGCCGCTGCAGCAGTTCCTCCAGAGGTTTCCTGAGATCTCCCGCTCTACCTATTATGCCTGGAAGCACGAGCTCTTGGGGTCTGGCACGTGCCAGGCACTAGCCCCGATGGAGGAGCTGGAGAAGTTGACGGAGGAGCAGGTTGCCGAGGGGCTAGGATGCTCCTCCCCGGCCGTGTCGAGCCCCGGAATGGTCTTGATGCAGCGGGCCAAGTTGTACCTGGAGCACTGCATCTCCCTGAATACACTGGTACCCTATCGCTGCTTCAAACGTAGGTTCCCCGGCATCTCCCGGTCCACCTACTACAACTGGCGCCGGAAGGCTCTCCGAAGGAACCCCAGCTTCAAGCCGGCCCCTGTCCTCTCGGTGGCTGGGGCTACCCAGCCAGCTTCTGTTGGGGGAAAGGCCTTGCTCCCTTGGGAGGGTGAGGTGGGAGAGGAGGCAGGGAAAGCAACGGGTGGGGGGCAACCTGCCCCGCGGGAGTTCCTGCCCCTGAGGATGCCCCTGTCCCGTTGGCAGAGGCGTCTACGCAGGGAAGCCCGCAAGCAGGTGCTCAGTGGGCACCTCCCCTTCTGTCGCTTCCGCCTCCGCTACCCAAGCCTGTCACCCTCCACCTTTTGGGTGTGGAAGAGTCTTGCGCGGGGCTGGCCCAGAAGCCTTTCCAAGCTCCATATTCAGGCCCCCACCTTGGGCAAAGGGGGCATTCAGGAGGTGGAGGAGAAACAGGAGAAAGAAGCTGGTAGGAACGTGACAGCTGCCACGGCTCCGCCTGCAGGGACCCTGCAGATGACAGCTTCCCCAGGAGAGGATCCAGGGGCGGCCCTGGGAGGGCCTTCCAGAGAGGGGGCCCTACAAGAGGGGGCCATGGCCCAGGGCCGCCCCGTGGTGGCAGCGGCAGGAGGCAGGGATGGCCAGGTGCTGGTGATGGACATGCTCGCCACCACAAAGTTCAAGGCCCAGGCCAAGCTGTTCCTGCAGAAGCGCTTCCAATCCAAGAGCTTCCCCTCCTACAAGGAGTTCAGCGCCCTCTTCCCCCTCACTGCTCGCTCTACCTACTACATGTGGAAGCGCGCCCTGTACGATGGCCTCACCCTGGTCGATGGCTGACAGGGCGGGGTGAAAAGGGCTGGGACGAAGAAGGAGGACCGCTTTGGAGAGGGTCAGGGACCTGAGTTGCCCCCCCCTCCCCCTGGCTTGGCCAGGATGCCCTTTGTTCCCACAATGTCTACCCTGAATCCAGGGGCAGATTTGCATTGTTTCCCAGCTCCAGGGCAGAGGGAGCCAGAGATTAGCCATCTGGCCTCCTGCAGAGAGCTACAGGACCAGTCATTCTCTTCAGTTGTTTACCATTCTTATTTTTATTATTGTCTTGTTTTAGTTTCTTGTTTTGATGTAAATGGCTCGGCCGGGCCCCCTTGCTGGTGTTGGAAGCCATTATGTGTTTGGGGATCCAAAGGGGGGGTGGTTAGCTAAAGAATCTTTCAGCGTTTCCTGGGGACTAAGGGAATGTCATAGCATGGCCCTCTGTCCCCCTGGGCAGAAGGTAGGTCTTCAGTTCCTTTTGGGGGTTGGCACCCTCCTTACTCCAAGATGTTTCCCAAAGGAACATTGGAAATCAGATCTGGAGCAGGTCATGGCTTCTGCCTGGTGCCCCCAGGGAGAGGGTGCCAGGCTTAGGGTGAGCAGAAGTGGCAATGTTACCAGAAGAACCAAGGTTGGCCTTTGGAAGGTCCTGAGCTAGATCACAGAGGCTGGCCTGATCCTTCTGAGGAGTTTGGTAAGGGGCTGTAGGAGGGCCCTGGGTCTCTGCTTGCTGGAGCCTGGCCCATCTATTCTGGACCCCACAGTCCTCGGCCAGCCTGGCTGGCTCTTGGGAACCCCTGCCTTTCTGTTAAGTCCCTCCTCAGAGCCTGTGCCCCATCTTCGGTGAAGGACCGTATCATGGCCAGGCAGGTGAGAGACTGAATTTGGATATTGTCCAAAAGTGAATTTGGAAAGTCAAAGAAATAAAGTGATGTGGTGCTCACAGCTCTTGGTCTCAGGGATTTGTTTTGCCATATGTGACTGTCCGTTCCCACGCTCCCTTTTGGCTTAAGGGGACTGACTGTGACCATTTCTCTCCATGGATGTTCCCAGGTCCAGGGCTCGGGGAAGGGGATTACTCTGGGAGTTCCGCTTAGAACAGAATGTTGACCTTGGGTGTTCTTCCAGCTGGTGGCAGAGCTATGGCTGCCTGGAAAGATAGTTTCCAACAATGGAAGAAAACTGGCCAACACAGTGCTCAAAGGCCAGGCCACTGTGAGGGTCAAGCCTGTGTTGGGCTTCTCTTAGTCCTTGCAGTGCACTCAGGCAGGCTAGGCCCAGTCATAGGTAGGAAAAATGAGCCTCAGCATCGTTTGCTTGCATGCCCCCTACAGTGGGGCTGAGCCTGAAGGCCAGGCCTTTGCCCATTGGGATGTGACATCCTTGGGGAAGAAGTTCCTGAGGCCTCTTCTCTCTGTGTCTAGGTATCCTGCAGGAGCTGTTATCCTGGTCTTGGTGGGGAGGGGGTGGGGTGTCATGCTTGGTTCTGCTCTTTCTTTCACTCCACATCCAATCCATCAGCAGGTCCCGTGGACTCTGACTCTATGCCTAGGCTCTTCCCCTTCCCGCTAAGGCCATCGCCATCTGTCTTGGCCCACATCTCAGGTTCCTGCCTGCCTCCTTCCGTGGTTGCCCCCTCAAGCCATTCTCCAAAGGGCAGCCAGAGAGATCTTTAAACAAAATCTGGTTCGGTGACTTTCCCATCGAAGATGTACTGATGGCTCCCCTTCACTCTCAGCGTTCCTTGCGTTGCCTTACAAAGTTCTTCATAAGCCGGCCCCTGACTCTCTCTCCTGCCTCTGGTCCCTCTCTTGCCCACACCAGCTGCCTCTGGTGTTGAACATGCTACACATTCTTGCTTTAAGGGCCTTTGTATTGGTTTCTTTGGCCCAGAGGGCTTTTCCCATTGTCTTGGCAGGGCAGGCTCCTTGACATTCAGATCTGAGTCACTATTGCATCTTCCTTCTCCATCCTGCGTGGTGCTTATTCCCATCTCTTGTTTATTTGATGCTCTCTCCTCCCCCTCCCTCCTGGGCTTTCCCCTGACTGGCTTACACCACTGTATTCCTAGCAGGTAGGTGAGTTTCTGACACACAGTAGGTGCTACCATTTGTTGAAAGAAGGAACGAGTGAAACAGGGCCACTGTGATGTCCTGCTCGTATCCTTTGTTTTTATCAAGCCTAGTCCTAAATATTTCTCATTCACCATTTTTCTCCATCTCTGCTGCATCGAGGCCAGTGGCTGCCCTCATTCCTGACACTCTCATTTCCAAATGGACTCTGCCTTGGCTCAAGCTATCCCATTCCAGCCTCCCGACAAAGGCCAAAATGATCTCACCAAAACCTAAGTCTGATTAGTTACTGGATTTCCCATTGCCCTTAGCACCAAATCCAAACTCCAGCGAGGCTCACCAATCTGATCCCTACCAAATTCTAGGCTTATTTCCTCCCCCCCCCCCCCCCCCCCCCCCCCCCCCCCCGACCCCGACCCCTCACGTCGCAGCCCTCATCCAGACTGCCCCTCCCTGCTACCTGCTTTTCCTCTTCCATTGTGCTAAGCATGCAGCATTCCCATGGCTTGTCATTGCTTGTGCTTCTCACTCTGCGTTGTCTCCACGGAACCCCCAGTGCTAGTGTAGTTGCTTATCGTCCCTTAACATTTGGTTGAAGGGATTGGACAAGTGATATTCCTGCCTGGCCTGAGATGGCCACCTACAGCCAGCAGGTGGCAATCTGATGCAGCGGGAAACAAAGTCTCTGGGTTCCCAGTAGGCATAGCCCTACCGGGCTGCTTCCAAGCCCAGCCTACCCCGCTTACTGCCTTAGCTGTCAGAGGGTGGCACCAACCTCTGTCCGGAGAACTGCCCTGAATGGGGCTCTGGATTCTCCTGTTTGCTCCCTTTCCAAACTCCAGAACCAGAGCAGATCTGATGCCTGGAGCAGTGTCTCACAATGGGGCCTAAAAAACGATCCGGATCTCAGTCTCTGGGAAGGCTTGTTAGTGTGGTGTCCAGAGCCCCTCGTGCATCTCCCGATGCTAACCTTAGACACTGGAGAGGCAGGAGAGGCACATGAGCGAGTTATTCGACCTTGCCATGCCCCACCTTTCCCCGTCTACAAAAAGGGGATTTATAGGTAATGTCTGTAGTATAGACATAGTATAGTAGAGCTTAGCACACAGTAAGTGCTAGGTGAGGATCTGCTATTGGGAACAGTGACGTCCAGTTTGAGGACCCCTGAGAACTGAATTCCTCTTTTCTGGGAGGAAGCTAATGGCTAAGGAGATTCTTGTTCAAGGTTACCCTCTAGATTAAAGACACCCTGGTCCCAGGACTGAAAGGTCCTTTTGTCAGAGGTCAGCACTGAGCCCAAATCCACAGGGAGATACTTTACCCTCTGTTGGAAAAAAAAAAAAAATTAAGAAAAATGATAGGTCAATATGTATTGATTTGGAAAAGGTTCTATAAGTATGGTTAAATTATTCTTGGTAGAAAAGCCGTTTCTCTTATAATCTGCTTAGAAAGGCAGAAATACCTAAGCGGTGACCATATTTGCTAAGAATACTTCATGCTGATTTTGAGGTTGACATTTGTTGGGATTATTTGTATTTTTTCTGCACCACTTTCTATCTCAGATGCAAATGTGGAAAGAAATTCCAGTGACATGAACAATGTTTGAGTAAAGGGAGAAAATAGAATATGTGAGGTTAGCTTTTCACATTCTGTTCTGCTGTAACAATAGGTTCTAAAATTTTGAATATAAAAGCTTCACCCTAAAAAGGCAATCATGAATAATTAAGAACATTTAAATATCCATATATTTATCCCTTGGGGGCAGGGGTCCTGCATTTTGGTGGAGAACCTCTTGTCTACTTTGCTGCATGGAGGTTGCTCCTTAATTTTTTTTTATTTTTTTATTTTTTTTTGGTCATTTTAGGGCCTCACCTGCGGCATATGGAGGTTTCCAGGCTAGGGGTTGAATCAGAGCTGCTGCTGCCAACCACAGCCACAGCCACAGCCACAGCAATGCCAGATCCGTGCCATGTCTGCGACCTACACCACAGCGCATAGCAACACTGGATCCTTAACCCACTGAGCGAGGCCAGGGATCAAATCTGTATCTTCATGGATCCTAATCGAGTTTGTTAACTGCTGACCATGACAGGAACTCCATCCTTAAAGATTTCTGAAGTCCAGTACTCGGGCCCTTGGGAGGCTCTTGGGCCGTCCATCCCAGATTGTGTCTGCCCCTCCTGGCTGTTCCAGCCTCACCTCAATCTCACCAACCACTAGTCTGGGCTCCTTCCCCCATTCTCCAACCCACCTGCTCTTCTCTCAGTATTTTTGACCCCAGTTGCTGCCAGAGTTGGGTTATCAAGGTGCACTGGCCAGAAAGCTGGGCTTCATCCTAGAATTTTCTCTCCCCCACATCTCTGTCTCAGCGGGACCCTAGGAACACTGCAGGCTTCGCAGGGTTCCACTCTGCCGGATTATCACGGGGAGGAGAATTTGACTGGCCATCCTCACCCTCTTCTTCTCTTGCCAGGTCACATCTGAGGCCGCTCAGTCGTCTCTGGCTGGGCTTCTGGATCAGCCTTGCTCACCAAAGGGGTCTGGCTGATGTAATAGGCTCCTATCCAGCAACCCATGGCAGGCTGAGCCCTGTGCTGTAAGCCGAGGACACGGAGCCATTTGGCCTCAACTCCTGTCCTTGCAAAGGCCTTGGTTTACTGGCAGCTGAAGTCTGACACAGTATGATAGAGGCTTTCAGGCCGAATGCACAGAGAGGGCAGTGGGGTCACCAGGCAGCATATGCTGGCATTGGCATCTCACGGCTCATCCTCACCCCCTCCCAACTTGTGTCTCCCTAGGGGTACCTCTTCTCTGAGAAACATAGGCTGCCCCCAGGTCTCAGAAATGCCTTGGTTGCTCCATGACACTGGATGCTGGTTGTAAAACACTCACCCCGATTCGGCGGCTGTCACAGGAGGGTGGGGGAGCTGGGGACGAGGCACCCTGACACAAAGCAGTTTCTTTTTCATCTTCTTCGGTTGCCTTGGCACAGGGAGTTTCTGGGCCAGGGATCTGATCTGAGCTACAGTTGCAGCAATGCCAGTTCTTTAACCCACTGTGATGGGCCAGGGATTGAACCTACATCTCAGTGCTCCCAAGATGCTGCAGATCCCATTGTGCCACAGCGGAAACTCCCACAAGGCAGTTGTTACAGTGGGTCCGAAGATAGGCCCAGAAGCAATTGGGGGAGTGTGGGTAAGGGGAGCCCGCTCTGTCCCCAGGGGCTGTCGGCCCATCTCACTGGCCTGACCTCCAGCGGGAAGGTTCTCGCATGATTTCCTCTCCTCAACCCAAGATGCCTGTAGGGTGTCACTGGCAGGTTCCTAAATATTCCCATTACTGATTTATCTCATGGAAAGGGAGGAGGAAGCTTTCAGGGAGATGAGAAGCCGCAGAAAGTAGGTTTAACGGTATAAAAATTTTTTTTCCATGGAAAATGACTTTGAAAATAGCATGAAATCCGCTTAACTCTCACAGCTCCTCCCTGCCAGGCAGAGAGAGCTGGGGGTGGGTGTGTAGATAGGAGGGCAGCCAGCAAGAGATGGGGCAGACAGTTGCTCCGTTATGGCCTCCACCTGAGGCGACCACGGGGATTGCACAGGGCAGGCAGGAGTCTGCGGGCGCCCTGCCCGACGCTTCACCCGTGCCAGGCTGGAGCCCACAGGACGCAGGCTGGTGGGAGGCCAGAGTCCGGGGGAGGGAAAGCATGGATGGGCTGTGGGGAATCGGGGCGGTTTGGAGAGCACCTGAGCCCCTTGGCCTTCCGCCTGCCCTCAGCCCAGCCTGGCTCAGAAGGGTCAATGGAGTTTTGTGGTTCACATGTGTTGACCGTCAGCCAGGCTCAGTTTCTAGGCCCCCTAACTCTGGGCAGAGTTATTGGGTGTCATATTAAGACAGAACTGGGGGGAAGTTCCTGTCATGGCTCAGTGGTTAACGAATCCGACTAGGAACCATGAGGTTGCGGGTTCGATCCCTGGCCTTGCTCAGTGGGTTAAGGATCCGGCATTGCCGTGAGCTGTGGTATAGATCACAGAGGGGGCGTGGATCTGGCGTTGCTGTGGCTTTGGTGTAGGCCGGCTTCTACAGCTCCGATTAGACCCCCAGCCTGGGAACCTCCATGTGCCGCAGGAGCGGTCCTAGAAAAGGCAAAAAGACAAAAAAACAAAAAACAGAACTGGGAGACAGCGCTGGAGTATAGCTAGGCTGTGTTGCAGTACCCAGGACAGGTGCTGGTGGCTGTGGAGCCCTGGATCCTCAGATCTCTTCTTTGTGGGACAGGAGGGAGGCTAGTATCTTTGGGATATCCAGTACTTCATCCATTCATTCATTTATTCAGTCCGCATTTGTCAGGGCCTGGAGGTGAGGGAAAGGAAGGATACAAAGCTGGGTAAGACAGAGGGCCCCTTGGAGTGGTTTAGAAACATTGACTGTGGTCCTGCTTCTCCATCTTCAAGTTTAAAGATGCTCTGGAGTCCAGTAAGTGTTTGCAGTTTTATGTCTTTGTTCAGAATCTTAGATGATGATCTTAATTCATTTTGTTAGAGAGATAAAGACAGAGCTCTCTTGCAATGATAATTTGCCATTCGAACATGTCTCGATGCAATAAGGCTTTGGTTTTTAAAGTCAGTCTCTTGAACCAGGGACTTGTTATATGTCATGAGCTGTCATGATGATGCTATGGGGTACGAGGGAGGAGGCCTACCTCGGCTTGAAGATCAGGGAGAGACTTCTGGAAAAGCCTCTTAAAAGGCTTATGGGAACATCCTGTAGGAGCGAGTGGGGAGGAAGGAACTGAGGATAAAGCAAGGCCTGAGGCTGGGAAAACTCTTAAGACGGGGGTTTTGCTACAGCCATTTGGCCCTGGCCCCTTAACAAGGCCCCAAATCACCTAAAATATCAGCTTCTTAAAAGTTACCATGTTCAGGGGTTCCTATTACACAGTGGGTTAATCATCCGGTATTGTCTCTGTAGTGGTGCTGGTTCGATTCCCAGGCTGGTGCAGCGGGTTAAGGATCCAGTGTTGCTGTGGTGTAGGTCACAGCTGTGGCTTGGATTCAGTCCCTGGTCCAGCAACTTCCACGTGCCTCGAGTGTGGCCAAAAAAGGAAAAAGAAAAATTACCACATCAGGTTGGCAGCTTGAAATTGGCCACGAAGGAATAGTTCCAGCACAGAAACGGGCAAATCCTACAAATTATCCAGATGTGCCAGAGCACCCCCAGATGTCCCGTGACATCCCTGTGGTCTTTCTTTTCCCTGGAACATCCTTCCCTAGATCTTTACAAAACTGGTTCTTGTCAGTCCTTTAAGCCAAAGTCAGGTCACCTGTTCAGAGAGGCCCTTCCCGACCCCTCATCTCAAGGGGCCCCGGTCACAACGACCACATCCCTTCATAGCCGTCACCGCAATCTGCCACAGTTGTTTTCCAGATCATGGGCCGTCTCCCCCACTCAATTGGGGGTCCCAGAGATTGGGAACTCATCTGACGTGTCACTGCATTAAGGGCCTGGCACATAGTAGGTGTGCAGAAATATTGACTGATTTAAGAAACGTGTGGACTTGGAGCGGGAAGATGTTTCCTCCTGGGCCCTGTTCCAGGGACCCCCTGTGCGGGTGGCAGTGGAGAGGCTGATGTCAGGCTGATGTCTTGACCAGGCCACACTGGGGATGAGAGAGAAGGGGGAGAAGCAGGAGGAAGAAGAGGCAAGTCCTTGTTGGTTTGGAAGCTGCTGCAGTTGAGGGAATGGATTGCATCCCTCAAACCTTGTCTGGGGAGTAGGGTTGCCAGATTTAGCAAATAACAATAAGAGATAAATCAACTAAATTTTCATTTCAGATGAACAAATAATGCTTTAGTATAAGTATGTTCTATACAACATTTGAGACGTACTTATACTAAAAAATTGTTCGTGGTCTATCTGAAATTAAGATTGAACCAGGTTGGGAGTTCCCATTGTGGTTCATCAGAATCGAACCTGACCAGTATCCATGAGGATCCGGGTTCAATCCCTGGCCTTGCTTAGTGGGTTAAGGATCTGGCATTGCCATGAGGTGTGGCCGGCGGTTACAGCTCCGATTCCACCCCTAGCCGGGAACTGCCATATGCTGCAGGTGCAGCTCTTAAAAAAAAAAAAAAAAAAAAAAAGGATTGAACAGATGTCCTGCATTTTATCTGGCAACCCTTCTTGGAGAGTTAGCAGTGATGTGCTGGTGAGCGCTCCCGGAGTCCTCCGGTCTCATTAAGATCCTCTCCTCTCCCAGCCAGGAACTGTGGTCCCTGCTCTCCGGGCTGTGGCAGGATGGCAGGGGACCCCCACCTCCGTCTTTCTCCTCATGTATCCAGAGAGATACTGAGCAGCGAGTTTGATCGCTCTGAGTGGCTTTCACCCGAAGCTGTGGGCTGGCAGTGGACCTCAACGAGGCTGGACACTGCAATCACCTAAGAGCTTTTAAACCAGGTTTTCCCAAGCCCAGGTACAGACCAATTCTATCAGAACCGCAGCCTTATCTCGTTAATCTGCTTTCCCTTTTGCCGTCGGAATATCTCTAAAAATCTGCCCACTGCTCTCCAGATCCAACATCATATATCGGACTGTATTATACCCTGAATCAAACTTCCCCAGTACATTGTAGCCCCTTCTAACCTGTTCTCGATGCTGCAATGAGGAGGGCATTTGTTCGTTTGTTCATTTGCTTTTGGACGTGCCCACAGCATGTGGAAGTTCCCAGGCCTGGGATCAAACTTGAGTCGCTGCAGTGACAATGCCAGATCCTTAACCCAATATGCCACAAGAGAACTCCCTCATGAGTTTGTGTCTATGTCTGTGAGTCTATTTCTTTTTGTAAATAAGTTCATTTGTATCATTTTTTTTGCATTCCACATATAAATGATATCATATGATATTTGTCTTTGTCTGGCTTACTTAGTATGATAATCTCTAGGTCCATCCACATTGCTGCAAATGGCATTATTTCATTCTTTTTATGGCTGAGCAGTATTCCATTGAATATACACACCACATCTTTTTGTTTCCCGGCCTCTTATGAGCCTTGTCACTCCCGGTTCGGTTCTCACGGGCTCTGTGTCAGAGCCCTCCTCGCAGTTCCTTGTCAGGACAGTAAGGCAGTGGTTCTTCAACTCAGGCTCACCTGGAAAATGCTAAAAGCTTCTGGAGCCTTTGATGGGGATGTGAATTGGTCTACCCACTTAGGAGAACTCTAGAAAAACATCTATTAAAGGTATTTAAGAGGTAAACGTGGGAATTCTACTCTTAAGTATATACTTAAGAGAATGTATGCATATGTTCAGCCAAAACATCAAACACATGGTAAAAAATGTTTGCAACAGCACTGTCATAACGACAAACACCTGGCCATAACCTGAATGCCCATCATCAGTGGAATGGATAAATAAATTGTGGTGTCGTCCCACAATGGAACACCAGGTAGTAACGAGAATGAATGATTTACCCCGTACCCAACAATGCCGATCGCCTCAGAAACAATGTTGAAGCGAGGAAGCCATATACAAAAGAGGAGGATTCCATTTACATAAAGTACAAACCAGGCAAAATTAATCTCTGCTTTTAGAAGTCAGGATAATGATTACCTTTGTGGGGAGATAAGGATTGAAAGGAGGCATGGGGGAGTTTCTGGGGTGTTGGAAATGCTATTTCTCAAGTTGAATTCTGGGTGTGTTCGGCTTGTGAAAAATCAGTCAAGCCGTTCGCTGCAGTTTGTGTACTTTCCTGTATATTTCAATAAAAAGTAAGTAAAATACTGATGCTTGGATTGAAAAAATACCTCTAGGGAAACCAATAGGCAGGTTATAGATTGGGAGAAAAATAATCATACAACATCTGACAAAAAGCTGGTCATCTGGGACATCTCTAAATTGTTGATGGGAAAGTTCTGGTAGTGTTTTTTTTGTTTGTTTGTTTGTTCGTTTTTTGGCTTTTTAGAGCCACACCCATGGCATAAGGAAGTTTCCCGGCTAGGAGTCAAAGTGGAGTTACAGCCGCCAGCCTATGCCACAGCCACGGCAACGCCAGATCCGAGCCATGTTTGTGACCAACACCACAAGTCATGGCAATGATGGATCCCTAACCCACTGAGCAAGGTCAGGGATTGAACCCATGAACTCATGGATGATAATTGGTTTCATTACCACTGAGCCACAGTGGGAACTCCCTGGTAGTTTCTTACAACAGTTAAATATATACATCTACCCTATGACCCACCATTTTCAGCTCCACTTTGACTCCTAGCTGGGAAAGCTGGGAAACTTCCATATGCCGTTGGTGTAGCCCTAAAAAGCCAAAAACAAAAAACAAAAAACAAACAAACAAAAAAACCCACTACCAGAACTTACCCAAAAGAAATGAAAACATATGTCCACAAAAAGATTTGTGCCAGAATGTTCACAGAAGGGAGTTCCTGTCGTGGCGCAGTGGTTGACGAATCCAACTAGGAACCATGAGGTTGAGGGTTCGGTCCCTGCCCTTGCTCAGTGGGTTAAGGATCCGGCATTGCCGTTGCCATGAGCTGTGGTGTAGGTTGCAGACGCGGCTCAGATCCTGCATTGCTGTGGCTCTGGTGTAGGCCGGTGGCTACAGCTCCAATTCGACCCCTAGCCTGGAAACCTCCGTATGCCACAGGAGCAGCCCAAGAAATAGCAAGAAGACAAAAAAAAAAGAATGTTCACAGAAGCATTATAACTCCAAACTGGAAATAATCCGAATGTCTGTGAAGAGAATGGATGAACTGTTGTTTATACAAAAGGACAGTATTCAGCAATAAAAAGGAACAGACCTCTGACACACACAACATGGGTAAATATAAAAAACACTATGGTGAGTGAAAGAAAAACATATTTTTTCTCACATAAACATATTTTCTATTCTTTCTTTCTTTCTTTTCTTTTCTTTTTTTTTTTTTGTCTTTTTGCCTTTTCTAGGGCCACTCCCGCGGCATATGGAGATTCCCAGGCTAGGGGTCTAATCAGAGCTGTAGCCGCTGGCCTACACCACAGCCACAGCAACTCGGGATCCGAGCCTCGTCTGCAGCCTACACCAGAGCTCACGGCAACGCCAGATCCTTA
Source organism: Phacochoerus africanus (assembly GCF_016906955.1). Taxonomy (NCBI): domain Eukaryota; kingdom Metazoa; phylum Chordata; class Mammalia; order Artiodactyla; family Suidae; genus Phacochoerus; species Phacochoerus africanus. The sequence continues at coordinate 100,237,866 of NC_062552.1, forward strand.
ACCCACTGAGCAAGGCCAGGGACCGAACCCGCAACCTCATGGTTCCTAGTCAGATTCGTTAACCACTGCGCCACAACGGGAACTTCTGCAAAGTTCTAAAACAGGCAGATCTAATCTCTGGTAGGGGAAAAAAGCCCCAGCAAAGAGACTGTCTCTCTAGGGGGTGGGGGTGGGGTAGGGTGAGGATGAGCAGGGGAAGAGAACAAGGGAAATTTCTAGAGTGACAGTGATGTTCCATATGTTTGGATTATGCAGGTGGGTGTACACCACTGTCAAAACTCAGCAAATGTACACTTCAGATTTTTGTAGTTCATTGTAATATAATGTTTATATAGAAAGTACAATAATGCTGTAACCAAATATTGAACTGTAGCTGATACGGTGCATACTGCAGTATTTAGGGAGAAGTGGATATAATCTACTTTGAAACATTAAAAAATAGGAGGTATTGATAGTTGGATAGAGTAATAGGGGAGATTCTAGGTGAGTGTTCACTGTAAAATTCTTTCCATTTTTCTGTATGTTTGAAAAAATTTCTTATAATAAAATTTTGGGAGAAATAAAATGTCCTCATAAAGTCTCTTTCAAGAAGTACTGGATCTTGCTTAAAATGTACCACATTTATTTTATTTTATTTTATTTTATTTTATTTTATTTTATTTTATTTTATTTTTAGGGCCGCAGGTGCGACGTATGGAAGTTCCCAGGCTAGGGTTCGAATCGGAGCTATAGCTGCCGGCCTACACCACAGCCACAGCAACGCAGGATCTGAGCCACATCTGCCACATGCACCACACACAGCTCATGGCAATGCTGGACCCTTAACCCACTGAGCGAGGAGGCCAGGGATCCAACCCGCATCCTCATGGATACTAGTCAGTTTCACTACCGCTGAGCCACAGAGGGAACTCCTAAAATATACCACTTTTAAACATCTAATGCCAAAGATGGTGTTACAATGTCAAAGAAGATTACTGGTCTGGCCTATTTAATCCTACTAGCTATGGCATCAGCTATGCTGGATATATAGGAACTAAGTGACAAATGAAACAAATTAATTTATTACCAGAAAATACATTGGTATGTTGGTCCTAACCCCCAAATTCTGATCATTCATCTGGGGTGTGGCTGGGAAATAGGAATTTTTTTTTTTTGGCCACACATTTGGCATGTGGAAGTTCCAGGGCCAGGGATTGAACCAGGGGTAAGACCCACTGCTTGAAGTCCAGTGTTTTGACTCAGTCACAGGGCCCAGCATAGTTCCTGGCAGATAGTAGGTGCTCAAGGAAAACAACAAATATTAGTTGAATGATTCAATGAGAGGATGGGTATAAATGTGCTGCAAGCAATGTGTAGATCTTGGGCCATCAACAATAATGATGCTATGATACAAAAAATAAAAACAGGAGTTCCCGTCGTGGTGCATCAGAAATGAATCTGACTAGGAACCATGAGGTTGCAGGATCGATCCCTGGCCTTGCTCAGTGGGTTAAGGATCCGGCTTTGCTGTGAGCTATGGTGTAGGTCACAGACTTGGCTCGGATCCTGCGTAGCTGTAGCTGTGGCGTAGGCCGGCGGCTGTAGCTCCAATTATACCCCTAGCCTGGGAGACTCCATATGCTGCAGGTGTGGCCCTAAAAAAACCCAAAAAACGAAAAAACCACAACAAAACAGGCATCATTAGTATTAAGTTTTGAGATGGGGAGGGAGACCAAAAGAGAGGCCTTGGAGGTAAAGGGTGGATAAACTGTATTAACAGTGGGGCACAGGTAATGAAGCTTGGTTTCCAGTTAGATGCAGGTGGACTTTGCTCTGTCTCCTCAGTCGACTCGGAAGGTGGTACAGAGGTGGGCAGGGTGCCTTGGGACACCCTGGCAGACCCTATGATGAGGCAAGGGGTTGGATATGGTCCAGAGCAAGTTGAGGCACTGGTCTTCCTGCAGCTCTGTGGTTATTAGGCTTGGGAGTCAAAGTCCCACTCTGTTCTATCTGGGGGGGCACTGTGCTCAGTGGGATCCAGAGGCCCGGCACAGCCCCTGCTTCTTAGAGGACTGGTCAGCTGTGTGGCTTTGGGCAGTCATTTCAACACTTGCTATCTGATCTCCCCAGGCATGAACTAGGGGCAATAATAGCTGCCTTGCTTTCTTCAGATGATATTGAGACGATCAAAGAGAAAAACATGTGAAAATGTCTTTCAGGAGCTGGAAAGCTCTAAGCATTCACTCTATTCTCAAGACCCCTCCATGCTAACCCAACCTCTGGACTCAGCTTAAACACCCTTCTTCTTAGGGTCCTGGCATCTGGCCATACGGGAATGGTGGCTTAGGCTTTGTAGTCCTAGCTTCTCCCCAAGCCTGACCACACCTCTGTTGGTTGAGAACAGAAGTGAAAAGAAAGCAGTTATTTTGATGAACCCTCTTAGTGCCCAGCACAGTGGGGATCAGAGTCCAGGCTTAGAGCTTCAATCTGTTTCTGGTATCCAAGCTTCCAGAAATGGAGGGCAAGCGTGGCGAGAGCCCAAGAGGTCAAGAGAAGGGCGAAGGATTGGCAGGCAGTGCAGACACTCATGGGGTCATTTCCCGGACTCTCCCAGATAAAATTCAGGGTTTCCAGTTTCAGTAGTTCAGATAAACAGTGAATAATTGTTTAATATAAGTATGTCCCAAATATTGTTTGGGTGTCCTATATTTTTACTTGCTAAATCTGGCAATGTTACTGCTGCTATTCAACAAAGTATTGGAAGTCCTAGCCATTAGGCCAGAAATAAAAAGACATCCAAACTGGAAAGGAAGGAGTAAGTTATCTCTACTTGCAGATGACATTTTGCAGATTTTGTATGTAGAAACTTATTACATAGTTACTGTAATTAAAACTGTGGTACTGGGATAAAAATGGACATAGACCAATGAAGTAGAACTGATATTCCAGAAATAAAACCTCAAATATCTATGGCTCATTGAGTATCAACAAAGGTGCCAAGACCATCCAATGGGGAAAGAATAGTCTCTTCAAGAAAGGGTGACTTGGAGTTCTTGCTATGTATGGTTCAGGGGGTTAAGATTCCAGCTGCAGCAGCCTGAGTCACTGGCAAGGCCTGGGTTTCACCTCCGGCCCAGTGCAGCGGGTTAAAGGATCTGGTGTTGCAGCAGCTGCGGCTCAGATTCAGTCCCTGACCCAAGAACTTCCACAGAATGTGGGTGTGACCATTAAAAAAAAAAAGAGAAATGGTGCCAGACTCCACATACAAAAATCAACTCAAAATGGATCAACAATCTAAGTATACAGGTTAAAACTATAAAACTATTGATAGGAAACATAGGGTAAATCTTCATGATCTCAAGTTTGGCAATGGATTCTTTTGTTTGTTTGTTTGTTTTTATTTATTTTTTTTAGGGCCGCACCCACGGCCTGTGGAGGTTCCCAGGCTAGGGGTCTAATCGGAGCTACAGCTGCAGGCCTACGCCATAGCCACAGCCACAGCCACCTAGGATCTGAGCCGTGTCTTTGACCTACACCACAGCTCACAGTGACGCCCGATCCTTAACCCACTGATTGAGGCCAAGGATTGAACTTGCAGCCTCATGGTTCCTAGTCAGATTTGTTTCCGCTGTGCCACGCTGGGAACTCTGGCAATGGATTCTTAAATTTGACATCAAAAGCATGAACAACAAAAGGAAAATTAGATGCATTGGTCCTCATAAAAATTAAAAACTTGTGCCTCAAGAAAGTGAAAAGACAAAGCAAAGCATGGGGGAAATATTTTAAAATCATGTATCTGATAAAATAATTCAGTATCTGGAATACATAAAGAACAGCTACAATTCAACAATGAAGAGACAACTGAATTTTTAAAACTGGCATTTGAATAGACATTTTTCCAAAGAAGAGATAGAAATGCCCAATAAGCCCATGAAAACATGTTAATATCATTAGCCATTAAGGATATGCAACTCAAAAACCACAATGAGACATCACTTCACCGTCTACTATGATAACTGTAACAAAAAGAAAAAACACAGAAGGTAACATGTTGTTGAAGATGGGAAGAAACCAGAACCCTGGTGTATTGCTTGTTGCAATAAAAAATGATGCAGCTACTGTGGAAAAGTTTGGTGCTTCTTTGAAAAGTTAACAAAGAATTACTATTATGTCCTAGTCTGTTTCAGCTGCTGTAGCAAATGGCCATAGACTGAGTGGCTTAAACAACAGACATTTATTTCTCACAGTTCTGGAGGCTGAGAAGTCTGAGATCAGGGTGTCAGCACAGCTGAATTCTAGTGAGAAACCTCTTTCTAGCTTGCCTTGCCTTCTTGCTATATCCTAACTTAGCAGAGAGAGGAAAGAGTTCTCCCATGTTTATGTTTCTTCTCTCTCTCTCTTTTTTTTTTTTTTTTTTGCTTTTTAGGGCTGCACCTGTGGCATATGGACGTTCCCACCTAGGCTAGGGGTTGAATCAGAGCTGTAGCTGCTGGCTGCCCCACAGCCACAGCAACGTGGCATCCAAGCCATGTCTGCAACCTACACCACAGCTCACCACAATGCTGGATCCTTAATCCTCTGAGATCGAACCCACATCCTGGTAGTTACTAGTCAGGTTTGTAACCCGCTGAGCCACAACGGTAACGCCCCATGTTTCTTCTTAAAGGCACACTAATCCCATTGTGGGGGCTTTACTTTTGTAATCTAATTACTTCCCAAAGGCCCTATCTACAAATACCATCACGGTGGGGGTTAGAGCTTCAACATAGGAATTTGGGTGGGGGGACATGATTCAGTCCATACGCTATATGACCCAGAAAATCCACTTCTAGGCATATATCCCCCCAAGTCAAAAATACATTAAAATAGATTCACTTGTAGGTGAATGTTCATAGCAATATTATTCACAATATCTAAGAGATGGAAGTGACCCAAGCATCTGTCAACAAATGAATGGAGAAACAAAATGTGGTACCTCCATACAATATTCATCCATCAAAAGGAATGAAGTTCTGATATGTGCTACATGGTTGAAACTTGAAAACATGCCAAGTGTAATAAACTAGTTACAAAAGGGCAAATATTATGTGACTCCACTTCTATGAGGCAGCGAATACAGGCAGACTCATAGAGGCAACAAGTAGTTTAGAAGTTACTAGGGGCTGGGTAGGTTGGGATAATGGGGAGTTATTGCTTAATAGTTAGAGTTTCTGTTTGAGATGATGAGGGTTTTTTTTGGTGTTGTTGTTTTTTTGTTCTTTTGTCTTTTTAGGGCCGTACCCACAGCACATGGAGGTTCCCAGGGTAGGGGTTGAATCAGAGCTGTAGCTGCCATCCTACGCCACAGCCATAGCAACACCAGATCTGAGCTGAGTCTGCAACCCACACCACAGCTCATAGCAATGCCGGATCCTTAAGCCACTGAGCGAGGCCAGGGATCGAACTCACAACCTCATGGTTCCTAGTCGGATTTGTTTCTGCTGCGCCACAATGGGAACTCCGAGATGATGAAATTTTGGTTGCACAATATTGGGAGTACAATGAATTCCATTGGACTGTATACTTAAAAATGTTTAAAATGGCAAATATAGCATTATATATATTTTTAACAGGAATAAACACATAAATAATTTTTTTTTTGGCCATGCCTGAGGCATGCAGAAGTTCCCAGGCCAGGGGTGAAATCTGCACCACAGTAGCCACAATGCTGGATCCTTAACCTGCTGAGCCACCAGGGAGCGCCACGCAAATAATTTTTTAAAAAAGGAATTAAGTACTAGTATGCTACAACTTGGATGTGCCCCTCAAAATTACGCAAAGTGAGAGAAGCCATACACAAAAATTATACATTGTATGGTTCTTTCTTTCTTTCTTTCTTTTGCTTTTTAGGGCCACACCCTCACCTGGAGGTGCCCAGGCTAGGGGTTGAATCTGATCTGCAGCTGCCAGCCTACGCCACAGCCACAGCAATGTGGGATCTTGTCTGCAACCTACACCACAGCTCATGGCAACACGGGATCCTTAACCCACTGAGTGAGGCCAGGGATCGAACCCGAGTCCTCATGGATACTAGCTGGGTTTGTTACTGCTGAGCCACCACAGGAACTCCCCAGATTCAATTATTATTCCTAAGAACATGGCCCATCTTCAACCACAGCCCTTAAAAACCCTTCTCTGAGCCTTCAGGGGCTGCTGGGTACAGGACCTCCTAGCTCTCTTCCTTAATTCAGTGATATTTGGATTTATGCATTTATGAATTTATGTACCTACTTTGGATCAGATAAGATCCTGGCCCTGAGGTCTTACAAAACCTGCGTGGGTGAGGAGATGGGAACAGATCAGAGACACAAACAGACAATAATGACACGCGACATTTACCCTGGAAGTCTGGGCTAAGTGGAAGATGTGATTAGATGTGCCCGGAGGAGGGAGGTGGCTTTTGAATGGAGAGAAGGAAGAGGAGGAAGAGCTCCTGAGGGGGAAGGGGTACCCTAGGATCAAAAACGCCTGCAACAAAGGGCCACTGCATAGGGCTCTCGGAAGTGGTGGTGACGTGGGCAGAGGTTAAGGCCTGGACCGTGTGGACCCAGACTGTGAAGGGCAGTGAGGGCTTTGGGCACGTCTTGGAGGCCACTGTGGACTGTTACAGCCGGAGATCTGGGGGGCGCCTGCAGGGGCTCAGGGCGTGCCTTGAAATTATGCATAAAACTGCGTGTGCGTGTGTACATTTTGGGGGGATGCGTCTTCAGGGGTTATCACATCCTCAAAGGGGTCTGTGTCCCCAAGAAGGTTAGGAAGGTAGGGTGTTCCGGTAGTGGCTCAGCAGGTTATGAACCAGACTAGTATCCCTGAGGGTATGGGTTCGATCCCTGGCCTCGCCTAGTGGGTTAAGGATCCAGCATGAGCTGTGGTGTAGTTTGTAGATGTGGCTCGGATCTGGCGTTGCTGTGGCTGTGGTGTAGGCCAGCAGCTCCGATTGAGCCCTAGCCTGGGAACTTCCGTATGCCGCAGGGGTAGCCCTAAAAACACACAAAAAAGTTAACTGGTAGCCAAGCTGGTTATTGTTGTGTGCCAACCGGGCCTGACTCCTCTCCGCTTCCCAGCAAGAGCTCTACTTCCTCCCATTCTACCCTCTCTACTCCCGGCTTCTAGGAATCGCTCCTGCCTCGGCCACCTCTGAGTGAGTCACCGTTTTAGTCACCCGTGTTTGAATCCTTGGGTCTTCTCTCCAAAAAGGGCCACACCTATTGCCTCCGCCTCCTAATAACCTGCTTCGGTCCTGTTCCCCCCTTCCCTCTCCAGACACAGCTCTCAAATGTCACCGATGAGTGACAGGCGATGTCTCAGTTTCCCAATCTGAAGTCGCCTTGGGGGACTGCTTTTTTCTTCCACCCACTCCTCCTCCTCATCTTCCGAAAAACTCCCCTCTCCTGACCTCCTTGACGTTGCACCTGTCTGTCTGGGATCATCTCCTACTTCAAAGCTCACTGCTTTTCCAGTTCTCTTTCCGGCTTTTCTGTGTTTTTTTTTTTTTTTTTCCCCTTACTTTTAAAACTGTGAGTTAAAAAATAGAGCTAATTCATACACTTGGGGGAAAAAGTCAAAGCAGAACAAAAGAACATAGAGTGAAAGTAACGTCTTCCTCCCCTGATTTTCTATTCTCTAAAACCTCTCTCCAGGGGCAAATTGGAAGTCCTTGTAGAACTATGCCATCCCATTCAATAGCCACTCATTATACATGACTATCGAGCATTTAAAATGTGGGGCTAGTTTGAATTGAGATATGCTGCAAGTATAAGATACATGCCTGATTTCAAAGACTTCCTGTCAAAAAAAGAACACCAAATATCTCATCAATAATTTTATTTTATTTTATTTTTTGTCTTTTTGCCATTTCTTGGGCCGCTCTCGCGGCATATGGAAGTTCCCAGGCTAGGGGTCAAATCGGAGCCGTAGCTGCCAGCCTACGCCACAGCCACAGCAACACGGGATCCAAGCCGAGTCTGCAACCTACACCACAGCTCACGGCAATGCTGGATCGTTAACCCACTGAGCAAGGCCAGGGATCGAACCCGCAACCTCATGGTTCCTAGTCGGATTCGTTAACCACTGCGCCACGACAGGAACTCCTGTTTCTAATTTTTTAATGCTCCCACAACACAGTGAGTCAGTGAGGATCTTGAACCTATACCTTTGGGCATATGGGCAAGGATATCTGTTGGGTGAATTCCTTCCTAAAAGTGAGTGTTCTCGGAGTAGTGTTGATGGCTTACCTCTGTATGTCCTGCAGTGCTCAGGCCGGTGCATGGTGGATTATTTGCTGAGCAGAAAGCTCAGATGTAGAGAAGTCCTGAGCTTGGAAAGGGCCTCAGTGTTCACTATTTATTATTTCAAAATCTCTATGGTGAATTCACAGACGACCTTGAGGAGCTCAGAGAAGAATAAGGAGGCACGTGTGCAAAACATGACATAACGACAGTCAGGTGCTTTAATGAGGGTACGTGTGAAACACACTAAGGATATTTCTCGATGGTGGAACTGCAGCTCACAAGTCCAAGTGACTTCACTGTGGTCACTGGGGTGGATCGCTTTCCCCCTTGGAGTGAGTACATGTTTTCGAGCGTCAGGATCTATCACATCCGTCTAACATCTGTTGTGAACTTGAGTTCCCCTCCCTCTGCAGTCAGTATATATTAGTCACTATGACATAATAGCCTTGAGATTTGCATTTTCATACCTGATTGTATTGAAATAACTCAATAGTCCTTAAGGTAGGTCGTTGTCACCAGATATCAGCCGCCCCCGCCGCTGCCCGCAGCCCTACTGCCTCCATTCAGAGCCCACGCCTGCTCCACCCTGATCCCTAGCTGGCAGTACTGCTTTGTGAGGTGTGACCAAGAAGGCCACCTGAGTGCCCCAGGCACATAGCCTTCCGGGTGGTTCAGGTTCATGCTCTTGATCCAGGACTGAGGCTCAGATGCCAACTCCATCGCTATTACCTGTGTGATCCTGAGCAGTGGATTTTTTTATTTGTTTGTTTGTTTGTTTTAAGGCTGCACCTATGGCACATGGAAGTTCCCAGGCTGGGGGTTGAATCGGAGCTGCAGCTGCTGGCCTACACTACAACCATAGCAACGTGGGATCCAAACCACGTCTGTGACCTACACCACGGCTCAGGGCAGCCCTAGGTCCTTAACCCACTGAGAGAGGCCAGGGATCGAACCCGCATCCTCATGGATCCTAGTGGGGTTCGTTAACCACAGAGCCATGTCGGGAACTCCAGCAGTGGTTTTTATTTTTTTATTTTTTTTGTCTTTTTGCCATTTCTTGGACCTCGTCTGCAACCTACACCACAGCTCACAGCAACGTCGGATCCTTTTACCCACTGAGCAAGGCCAGGGATTGAACCGGCAACCTCATGGTTCCTAGTCGGATTCACTAACCACTGAGCCACCACAGGAACTCCCTATTTTTTTTTTTAAGTTATTTTATTGAAGTATGGTTGATTCACAATGTTAATTTCTGCTGCACAGCAGAGTGATTCAGTTTTACATATATATTCATATTTATATTCTTTTCTGTTATGATTTATATTGAATATAGTTCCCTATGCTACAAGTAGGACCTGTTGTTTATTCATTCTGTATATAATAGTTTGCCTCTGCTATTCCCAAACTCTCAATCCATCCTTCCCCTACCTCCCTCTCTTGGCAACCACAAGTCTATTTTCTATGTCTGTGAGTCTGTTTCTGTTTCGTAGATAAGTTAATTTGTGTCATATTTTAGATTTCACATGTAAGTGATAGCATATGGTATTTGTCTCTCTCTTTCTGACTTTGCTTCGTGTGATAATGTCTAGGTCCATCCATGTTGCTGCAAGTGGCGTTATTTCAATCTGTTTTATGGCCGAGTAGTATTCCATTGTACATATGTATCACATCTTTTTTTTTCTTTTGGCTGCTCCCAGAGCATACAAAATTTCCCCCGCCAGGGATCAAACCCATGCCACAGCAGTGACAACGCTGGATCCTTAGCTGGCTGAGCCACCTGGGAACTCCTGTATCATATCTTCTTTATCAACTCACCAGTTATTGGACATTTGGGTTGTTGTTTTCATTTCTTGGCTGAAATGAATAGTGCTGCTATGAACATGGGGGTGCGTGTATGTTTTGGAATTACGATTTTGTCCAGATAGATGTTCAGGAGTGGGATTCCTGAGCAGTGGATTTTGCCTCATCTGAATGAATCATAGGAGAGCCTCTACCTCAGAGAACGTGAGGATGAGGGTGAAAGAAAGTCATCAATTCTAAGACTGATGTCTGGTCCACAATGAGCATCCAGAGATGGAGGCTGTATTTTGGGGTGCAGCTATGTTATTTATGTAGAGCCTTGGAATCAGAGCCTGGAACGTGCAAGCACCACTTTTGTTGTATTGGCCACATTTTATCTACCAGCTTTTGTCTACCAGACATAGTTTAGTGGTATGGTCTTATCATAGATTTGGAACAGTTTTTATTTTATTTATTTATTTACTTGTCTTTTTGCCTCTTCTAGGGCTGCTCCTGCGGCATATGGAGGTTCCCAGGCTAGGGGTCTAATCGGAGTTATAGCTGCTGGCCTACACCACAGCCACAGCAATGTGGGATCCGAGCCGCATCTTCGACCTACACTGCAGCTCACGGCAACGCCAGATCCTTAACCCACTGAACAAGGCCAGGATTGAACCCGCAACCTCATGGTTCCTAGTCAGATTCGTTAACCACTGTGCTACGCCACGACGGAACTCCTGGAGCAGTTTTTAAAAATAGACTATGGCATCAATGGTTACATGGATAAACACATTGTATACCCATTCGATGGAATATTATTCATCCATAAAAAGAAATAAGCACTGATAAATGATACAATGTGGAGGTACCTTGAAAGCATTATGCTAAGTGAAAGAAGCTAGACACAAAATGTCACGTATTGTATGATTCCATTTATATGAAATATTCATAATAGGTAAATCCACAGAGACAGAACTCAGATTGGTAGTTGCCAGGAGCCAGGGGGAGAGGGAGCAGAAAGTATGGTGTTTTTTGGGGGTGATGACAGTGTTTTGGAACTAGATAGAAGTGGTGGTTGTACAACATTATAAATGCACTAATTGCCACGGAATTATTCACTTAAAAATGGTTAATTTTATGTTATGAGAATTTCACCTAAATAAAAAAATAGCTCGTGGACCCCCCTACCCCCATTCTCCCTTTGATGCCATTAGAGACTTCACTTAGGACCCCAGGTGAAAACCACCAACCAGGAAGCTCCCTTGTAGCACAGTGGATCCAGCACTGCAGCAGCTATGGTTTAGATCGCAACTACAGCACAGGTTCAATCCCTGACCCAGAAACTTCCACATGCCATGGGTATGGCTAAAAAAATTAAAAAAGAGAGAGAGAAGAAAGATAGAAAGAAAAAAAGACACTTGTACCAATCCTTTCATGTTATACAAGAGAAGCCTTGGGAGGTGGGTTGGGGAGAGGCTTCTTTCCCGGGTCAAGGAGCCGGGGCCAGCTGAAATAGAGCCAGAACCCGGGTCTCATTCACAGAAAAGATCCTCACTGAGAACTAGTGCCTGTTCTAAGCACTGAGGATTTAGCTAGCCATTACTAAGACCCAGGAGTCCCTTTTCATGGAGTTGGCATTTTGATGGGGGGAGGCTGACAAACACAGAGGTAATAAAGCATCGAGCAGGGAGAGAGCTATGAAAGCTCTGAAAGAAAACAAAGCAGATGAAAGGCAGGGGGAGGCAGCCAGGGAGGGCATCTAAGATGAGGTGACATTTGAGCAAGCAAGGCAGAGCAGATAGCAGGAGAAGGGCATTTCTAGCAGAAGGACCAGGACTAGAGGGGCAAAGGCAGAGTGGAGGCAGGATCAAGCTTGGTGGGTTGAAAGATCAGCAAGTCTCTATTTGCCTCCCTTCTGAAGAACCCTGGAACTCTCTCTGCCCTGGAGAACATAATAGACTGTTCTGTGCTTAATAGATGCTCAGGCAGCATTTATCTGATGCTCAGTGATGGAGGAAGTTGGGAGGCGGTGCTGAGTCTGGGGTGGGTGTTGGAGCTACAGAGGCTTTGGCTGGTGAAGAGGTCGGGACAGCTGCCAGCTACCCAGCCTGGCCCCTGGCTCCGCTGGGGGCAGTTCTCAGGCTTCCTGGGTGAAATCCTGGGGCAGGGGGTCGGTGGTGTCCAAGCAGCTCTGAGTCAGGCAGCTCAGCCAGATGATGGTCCTTGAATTGGCTTCTGAGTGTGGAATCCTCCACGCATCACCCCAGGGAGATGGGGCAGCTGGAGAGAGTGCTGCTCATCCCCTCTCCACCTGCAGGCTTTGGGGAGGGGGGTGTGGAAAGAGGGGGATGAAGCTGGTGGAGGGGGCTGGAGGGGGCTTTGAGTTAAGGTGGGATATCCATGCTGGGCCAAGGGCTTGTGAGTTCTAGGAGTTTTTCTTGCTCAAATAACCAGACACAGCTCCTGCCCCAGTTAGGGTAAAGAAAATAAGAATTGTTTCAAGCAAGAGTGGAACCTGACCCCCTGCTCCCTCATTTTTATTTCACTTTCTGACTCACCCTTGCTGAGTCAATGGAGTTTGAAGTACAGATAGTTAAGGACTGAAAACTTGGCAAAAAAGTCTCCCCAACTTGCCAGCTAGTTGGGTGATTGCCCTTATCTCTCTGAGCCTCTGTTTTCCTGTCTATAAAATATGGGTTCATGCAAAAAAATAATGAGCCCAGTAGCTGGCATATGATGGCACCTGATAATCCAAGCCTAAAACCCTGAAGTTGCTATTCACGTTCTGTCCGAGGTTGAGTAGATCTGCCTGAGCAGGCAGCTTTCCATGTGGACTTAAGACTCCAGCGCCTTCTATCCCAACTCCCCTTGGTAACACACAGGTCACCTGCATGGGCAGGGTGACAGCTGACCTGTCCCTTGGGCATGGGACAGCACATTAGGGAAGGTATGGAAGCAAGGACCTGCCTTCGTGCCACACAGGCATGCTTCCTGCGTTTCTGGCTGCATACCAGCCACCACCCCTACGCATGCACCACCTCCCTCCCCAGGTCCTGGTGGTCTTGTTTCCCAAGATTGCTTCCCCCCCTCTATGGATCTATTCTGGATCCCACCTAAGTGGGTTGTGGACTCCTATGGCTCTGTCCTCGCCTCTGATTGGTCACTCAAAAGAGGACCAGAGGTTGTTCTTGGCTTTCACCACCCACCAGGTGGCTTGACAGGTGCTGGGCAAGTTGGCTGGCTTCTTGGGTTACAGGGAGCAAACATTCCTTAAAATTTATAGGGAGTAGGAGTTCCTGTTGTGGCGCAGAGGAAACAAATCCGACTAGGAACCATGAGGTTGCGGGTTCGATCCCTGCCCTTGCTCAGTGGGTTAAGGATCTGGCGTTGCCATGAGCTATGGTGTAGGTCGCAGATGCGGCTCGGATCCCACGTTGCTCTGCCTGTGGCATGGGCCAGCGGCTACAGCTCCGATTCAACCCCTAACCTGAGAACCTCCATATGCTGCGGGAGCGGCCCTAGAGAAGGCAAAAAGACAAAAAGAAAAAAAAATTATAGGGAGTAAAATGTGGTCCTTTCTCCATGATCCTAACCCCTGCCCAGTATCATTTAGGGAAGGGAGGAGGAAAGAATCAATGGGAGAAGTTGGGGGGGGGTGGAGAGAAAGATCCGTGATTCTGGTGCCATCAGACTTCGGCAAGATGAGGTAATGGCCCAGGCATGGGAGCAGTGGAGCCAGATGGCCTGGGTTCAAATTCCAGCTTTCTACCTACCAGCTGTGTGACCAAGGGCAGGTTACATTACCTCTCTGGACCTCACATTCTTTATCCCTAAAATAGGGATGAAATACTAATAGAACCAGCCTCTTAGGGGTATTGTAAGCGTTCATTGATTAATATTTGCGAAGTACTTAGAAAGGCTTGGCACAGAGTAAGTACTCGATATCATTTTATTATTTTATTTCAACTCATGTAGTCGATTTTATATATCTTTGACACTGAATTATTTTTTTCTTTTTGGGGCCACACCTGCGGCATAGAGAAATTCCTGGGCTAGGGGCTGAATCAGAGCTGCAGCTGCCAGCCTACAGCACAGCTGCAGCAATGCTAGATCCTTAACCCATTGAGTGGGGCCAGGGATCAAACCTGCATCCTCATGGATACTAGTTGGGTTCTTCACCTGCTGAGCCACAATGGGAACTCCTGGCAGTGAATTTTTTAAACTGAGGTTTAGTTGATTTACAACTACTTGCAGGTATACAGCATAGTGATCCAATATTTTACTAGATTATACTCCATTTAAAGTTATTATAAAATATTGGCTATATTCCCTGCGTTATATAATGTCTTTGTAGCTTATTTATTTTATACATAGTAGTTTGTACCTCTTAATCCCTACTCTTTCCACCTTGTCTCTCCCCACTGGTAACCACTAGTTTGTTCTCTATATCTGTAAGTCCATTTCTATTTCGTTATATTCACTCATTTGCTTAATTTTTTAAATTTAACATGTAAGTAATAACATAGTATTTGTCTTTGATTTATTTCACTAAGCATAATACCCTATTGGTCCACTGATGTTTTGATGTTTTTGCAAATGGCAAAATTTCTTTTTTTTTTCTTATGGCTGAGTGATATTCCGTGTGTGTGTGTGTGTGTGTGTGCGTGCGAGTGCATGCATGCACGTGTGTGTGTATGAACATTGTGGAGTATGTATCTTTTCCAACTAGTGTTTTCATTTTCTTCGGATAAATACCCAGGAGTGGAGTTGCTAGATCATGTGGTATTTCCATTTTTAGTTTTTTTAAGGCACTTCATACCATTTTCCACAGTGAGTGCACCCTTTTACACCCTCGCTAACAGTGTACTAGGATTCCATTTTTTCCACATGCTCACCAACATTTGCTGTTTGTGCTCTTTTTGGTGATAGTCATTCTGACAGGTGTGAGGCAATATTTCATTGTGGTTTGGTTTGCATGAGAGTGAATCTGTTTTTGTTTGCTTAGCTGTCATCTACCTGGGCACTAGGGTTACTGTGGAGGGAGACAGACATGAATCCAATACTCAGAAACAAGTGTACGGTTGCCATGGGGATCTGGGCCTTGAACAGGGGGAACTTGGGGCTC
This sequence comes from Phacochoerus africanus, assembly GCF_016906955.1. NCBI lineage: Eukaryota > Metazoa > Chordata > Mammalia > Artiodactyla > Suidae > Phacochoerus > Phacochoerus africanus. The sequence continues at coordinate 100,253,019 of NC_062552.1, forward strand.
AGAGAATGCACAGTAATGGGAAGAGACCCAGCTAGGCTGGTGAAGGAGGGCTTCCTTGAGGAAGTGACTATAGAACCAAGATTTGAAGAAGTTAATTAGTCTAAGAAGGAAAGGAAAATTATTTCAGGCAGAGGAAATAGCAAAGACCTTGCAAGTGTGAAGGGCTGACTCAACCAGATTTGCCTTTAGAAAAGTTCCCTTTTGGAGATCCCGCTGTGGCTCAGCAGAAATGAATCCGACTAGGAACCATGGAGTTGTGGGTTTGGTCCCTGGCCTTGCTCAGTGGGTTGTGGCTCTGGCATTGCTGTGAGCTGTGGTGTAGGTCGCAGACGAGGCTTGGATCCCCTGTTGCTGTGCCTGTGGTGTGGGCCAGTGGCTACAGCTCCGATTAGACCCCTAGCCTAGGAACCTCCATATGCCGTGGGTGTGGCCATAAAAAAAGCAAAAAACAAACAAAAAAACAACAAACAAACAATAATTCCCTTTAGCTAAATGGAGGCTATTTAGGAGGTGCTCCTCCCCCCACATTAAAATCATCTTTGAAAAGAGACAACTCAGAGTTCCCTGGTGGCTCAATGGGTTAAGGATAGGGCGTTGTCACTGCTGTGACTCAGGTCACTGCTGTGGCAAGGATTTGATCTCTGGCCCTGGAACTTCTGCATACCGTAGGCATGGCCAAAAAACAAAATAAAAGCAAAACAAAACAAGACTGAACAAATTTATAATAGTATTAGAATATTTCTTATTTTTTGTCTTTTTGCCTTTTCTAGGGCCGCTCTAGCGGCATATGGAAGTTCCAAGGCTAGGGGTGGAATAGGAGCTGTAGCCACCAGCCTACGCCAGAGCCACAGCAACGCGGGATCTGAGCCGCGTCTGAAAGCTACACCACAGCTCACGGCAACGCTGGATCTTTAATCCACTGAGCAAGGGCAGGGACCGAACCCGCAACCTCATGGTTCCTAATCGGATTCGTTAACCACTGCGTCATGATGGGAACTCCTAGAATATTTCTTTACAATAATAATTATTGCTTTCGTCTGTCTTTAAAAAAATTATGGTAAAAAACAAGATAAAATTTACCAGTTTATTCATTTTTTTGGCCATGCCCATGGCACATGGAAGTTCCCAGGCCAGGGATCGAACCCACACCACAGCAGTAACCAGAGCCACAGAAGTGACACCACTGGATCCTTAATCACTAGGCCACCAGGGAACTCCTATTTTATCCATTTTTAAGTGTACGGCTCAGGAGTGTTCGTGTATCTACAATGTAGTGCAACTGAATTGAAACTCCTTGTTAAATAATACCTCCCCGCTTCCCCTCTCCCACAGCCCCGGCAACCACCACTCTACTTTCCGTTTCTGTGAATTTGAACCTCATAGGAGTGGACTCATACAGTATTTGTCTTTTTCTGACTGGTTTATTTCACTTAGCATAACGTCCCCAAGGCTCGTCCATGTGGGAACTGGTGCCAGGACATCTAGGAGACTATTACAGGCGCCTGAGAGAGAGCCGATGTGGGCTGGGACTAGGGTTTAGCGACAGAGACAGAAGAAGTCAATGGAATCTGGGAGCCTTGGGAGAGGCAGACTCACAGGACTGGGTGAAGGATGGGCAGGAAGGCAGTGCTCCTGTCTGTGGCCTTCCGAGGGGGCTATGGACAGGCCAGTGGGCTCCGTTGGAGGATGGAGTAGGGGTGACTCAGGGGCCGAGCTGCAAGCAAAGAAACTGAGAAAGAACTTCTTCTTCTTGGAGTTCCCGTCGTGGCGCGGTGGTTAACGAATCCGACTAGGAACCATGAGGTTGCGGGTTCAGTCCCTGCCCTTGCTCAGTGGGTTAACGATCCGGCGTTGTCGTGAGCTGTGGTGTAGGTTTCAGACGCGGCTCGGATCCCGCGTTGATGTGGCCCTGGCGTAGGCTGGTGGCTACAGCTCCGATTCAACCCCTAGCCTGGGAACCTCCATATGCCGAGGGAGCGGCCCAAGAAATAGCAACAACAACAACAAAAAAGACAAAAAAAAAAAAAAGAACTTCTTCTCTGTCCTCAGCCCAGAGCCTGGTGGAAACCAGAGGAGACGAGGATTGAGCATTGGCTCTGGTGTCTCTGCCCCCTTGTTTCTACTTTCCTCCAGAGTGCAGATCTCACAGCACAGGAAGGAAGGCTCTCATGGCCCGGATGAAAAGCAGGGGGAGGCATCTAAGAGCTCTGTGCGCCGTCCCTCCCTATTCAGATTCCAGCAGGCTGGGCACCCCAAGGGTCCACCTTGCTGTCTCTGGTCTGCTTCATTCTTCTTGGAATCATAAAGCCCCTCCCACTTAGAGACCGCCACTCCCTGTTCCCATCTCTCCCAGGAAGGGAGTGATTCTCCCCTTTGAGAGCGAAATCATGGAGGAAAAATCCTAACCCTGACCTCCTCCAGCTGTGTGGCAAGTCACTTCCTTGCCAGTGATGTTCTCAGACAGCCCCTGTGAAACACCAACAGAAAGCAGCCCCCTCCCCTGGCACCAGATCTAGGGAGGCAGAGACGGATAGGAGCCCCACCCTCGGAGGAACAAATGGTTGTAGATGCTGCTGGGTTATCAGTGTGAACCGGTGTGGTGGTGGCTCATGACACGGGGTGGTTAGTACCCCCACTTGGTTGTGGGGCGGGGGTGCCACTGGGGAGAGTTGTCAGAAAGCACTAGAGAAGATGAGATTTTCTAGAACTGTGTCTTGGAAGGTTTCTATTAGCTTGGAGGAAAAAGAGAGGGAGGCAGACAAGGGCATTCCTGGCAGGGGGACACGAGAAACAAACAGGCTTGTGTATTGAGCTTGTTATCAGCGGACATGTGCTGAGAGTGATCCGCAGGGGCTCCATACACCAGGAATTGGCTCTAGTCCCTCTGCCTGTGGAAGAGGTGAGGGTGGGGGGGGAGGCGGAGGAGCTCCAGGCAGGGAAGCCATTTAGGGTGGTGGTTAACTAGAGATAATTAAAAACCTTTTCCATATAGCACTTATTAGATACCCAGTGCTGTTGTAGAAGCCACATAAGTATTAACTTATGTAATAGTTGCACCAACCCTATTCAGTAGGCACCACCATGGTGCCCATTTTCCAGATGGGAAAACACTCAAGGTTGCAAGGAGCATCAGGTAGGATTCGAACCAGGTGGTCTGGATCCAGACTCTGTGCTTTCTGCCACTGTGTTGGGCTGCATCTCCCCGCCAGCTCCGAGCAGAAATGCTAGGAAAGGGCTGGAGGGGTGAAGGAGGGAAATGGCCAGGAGCTGGCTTCAGATGGGATGTGGTTGGGGGCGTGAGGCTGGAGCCATGGCAGCCACTTTGATGCCATGATGTGGAACCAGGAGGAAAGAGAGCCTTGCTGGCCTCCTTCTCCCAATCTGTAAAGGGGGGGCCAGGAACACTCGTCTCAGTGATAGAGGGAAAGGTCCTTCGTGCACTGAAGGTGCTCTGTCAGTGTGGCCCGTCCCTGCTGCCTCACCCCTGGCCCTGCCCACTCTTGCAAACATGCCTGCTGTCCTCTCTGTCCCCTTCCTGGCACCTCTGGGGGCGCCCTGCCTTCTGGGAATTTCTTTCTCTGTCATTTCCTCATGGTGGGAGAAGTGGCTTTGAAACCTGCCCAGCACTTTAGAGGGAGAGAGGTGAGAGCAGTTCAAGGGATGTGGGTTGGAAGTATCTGGAAAGGCAGATGGGCCACACAAGTATCTTTTATTTTTGTTCAGAACCTCTGAGTGTCTCTGTGGGTCCCCCCAGTAGTGCCTCCCCGCTGTTGCAGAGAGGATGTGAGAGCACCCGTGGTGGCAGGCAGGGGGTAGGAGGTTGGGGGGTGCTGTGAGCCGGGGCAAGCAAGGCTAGGCAAAGCTCTCACCTTCCCGCCCCACCAAAATAGAAGGGCCCAGGTGTCAGCTCCCAAGAGGGCCTGGCTGGGACGGCCTTTGAAGCAGGAAACAGCCTGGGAGGAAGGCTGAGGGAAGCAGTTTGTTAATATTCACAGTGGGGGCAGCAGTCTTCCCTGGGTTTTCAGTGTTTCTACAGCAGGCAGAGACATCACCAGCCTTGCTTGGCAACTCCAGGGCCTGGGAGGTGAGGCCTGGGTTTGGCTCATAAATTGCTGAGTGATCTCGGGCAACTCATTTCCTTCTCTGGGCCTTGATTGTCTCTTCTTTAGCATCAGGGATTGTGGTGAGGTGTCCTCCAGGGTTCATTCTTGCTGCAGCACTCAAGATTTGGCTGCTTGACAGCTTGGCCACTGATCTCTGCCTCAGCACACTCCCTGTCCTCTGGGTGGGGCTCAGGTCTGGCTAGATCCAGGAAGCAGCAGGGATGCAAGGGCAGAATGAGGAGTGGTTGAGTTTGCCTAAAGCCGGCTCCCTAGGGGCACACAGATGATGTCTTTGTGGGCAGGGGTGACATCTGAGATACAGAATAGTCAGGGCAGCTCAGGTGGGGACGGATGCATTTGGGGGAGGGGGCTGTTGAGCCTGCTGTTAACCCTTTAGTTGCAGGGCCGGGGTGGCTGGGAGTCCTGGGGAGGGGACGGGGGCAGGAAAGGGAGATTTTGGGGGGGCTTGGGGGCAGAGCCTGTTTGTCACTTGGTAGGAATGTGTTTCAGCATTTTGACAACCTGTGTGACTTATCAGCGACCTGCTGCCCATCAGCTCTGTTTGTGGGGAGGGAGGGACAGGGAAGGCTCCTGGGCCGCTGGGAATGGCTTTATAAACATTTCCACCATTCAGAGGGGGTGGCAAGTCACTGTTCCTGTTTGGCTCAGTGTTCCAAGGTCCCTGGCCTTCACCTGAGCGTCCCCCGACCATGCCTTTGGGTACAATGAAGTGTGGCTCCCCCCCCACCGCCCCCCACCTACTCCTTTCCACACAACATCTGAGCCCAGTGGTTGCCCTGGACCACGAGACTCCTGCTTCCTGGCTCAGCCATCCTCCCTCCCCTGCACTCCCCGTGGCCCCCACCATCACATGCCCCCTTCCCCAGGGCCATGACCTTTCCCAACTCATTCTGCCTGGCCAGTAGGGGAGAAAGTTGAGGTGGGGGCGGTGCAGGGTCAGGGGGGAGCAGTTGCAATTTAAGCAGCTGGTGGGGGAGACCCCAGGTCCCTGGTACAGGGCTCCCGTTCTGCCCGCTGCCCTGACATCCCTGTGCAGCAATTTCGGTTTCTATTTTAAACAGTTTGGGTTGGTTGCTTCTCTGCCTTCCTGCTGGGTGTTTATAGTGAGGAAAATAATTGGTAATATTTGCACAGATGTGCTGGCACTGCAGCTCGTCACGGGCACCTATACCCAAGGGACCCTCCCTCCCCTCAGTGCTCTCTGCCAGCCTGAGGAACCAGCCAGAAGGGGATGATTGCAAGCCCCCTGCCTTCTAGGAGCCTCAGGCAGTGAGGCACAGGCAGAGTTGGGAAGCAGGAGGCCTAACGTGCCCCAGGCATACCCAGAGGCAGGCCTCAGTGTGACAGGGAACAGGGCCCTGCCAGAGTGGCAGGGACCGTTCAGGACAAGCCCAGGCTTCACAGGATGGGCCCTTCCAAGGACTTGGGGAGAGAAGCCCCTAGGGGCTCCATTTCTGATTCCATTTTCTCCTCCAGAGCCTGAATTTGCTGCTGGGGCTGGGGCTGGGGGAGAAGGAGAAGAGAGTGGGGGAGCGGGACCAGGGTGGAACCTAAGAAATCATTTGGCGGCTTCTCTTTTGTCTCCAGATCTGGAGCAGCATTCTGGAGGGCTGGGCAGGAGGTGGGAGCTGTTGGGGCAGCCTGTCCGGCCAGAGCAGGGCCCGGACCCACGTGCAACTGCCCACTGCTCATCCTACTGCCCAGCTGGGCTGGGGACCAGAGGCTGCAGAGCAGGTGGGGCCGGGTGGGATTCTTCAGCCACCATGTCTTCTGCTTCGCCCCTGGCATGGACACGTGATACATGTGTGGGCACATGCGAGTGTGTGTGCACAGTATTTGTGCCTCTGTGGGTGGTGCCTGTGTGTGCGTGCATGCGTGCACGAAGGAGTATGCGGCTGCACGCCCGCACTTGTGTGCGTGCACGCGCGTGCGTGCATGCATGGGCGTGTGTGTAGGTGTGGGCATGTATATGGTGAGTATTTATGTACAGGTGTGTGTGCGGGTCTGTGTCTTAGTTTGGGTTCCCTGGGAAGCCACCTCTGACAAAGATTCAATTGTAGGTAGTTTATTGGGAGCTGATCCCCGGGAGCACAGCAGGGGAATGGGGAAGAGGACCGGGAGGGACATGCATTTCAGCCAGTTGCCACTGCAGGCCTCTGAAGCCCAGTCCTGCTGGGGAATCCTGAGCATGGGTACAACGTGACTAGTGACCTCCCATCCAGAGGGTGGGAAATCTGGGGTATTGTGCACAAGCTCCCCTCTGTCAGTGGTTGAAGGCACTTTTGGCTTGTCCGGCCGGTAGGCAGTGTCGTGGGGTTCCTAGGAACAGCCTTCAGTGTGGGGACGTAAATGCCAAGGGGATCTAGGTGGCACCACTGGGCTGCTGCTGCATAGTTGGTACCACGATGTGCTGCTCAGGTGCCCCTCCCCCCGCCACCCCCGGAATAAGGGGCCCAGTCCTCCAGCTGCTACAGGTGCTGTCAGCAAACAGCCTCAGGACAAACCCCCTTTGGGAGCAGCCCCCATTGAAGCAAGCTGCCTTGCCTGTGGTCACAGCCTTTTTCTGGGTAGCCCACATCCAAGGACTGATTGGTAAGCAGGTATAAAGGCCTGGCTCTTCATCCTACCGTGGGTCAACTCTGAAGGGTATCTTGACTCCAGAGCCCATCTTGGGTTGGCCCAGACTCTCACTTGGGCCTGCACTGCAGCCTGGCCTCCTCTCATTCAAATCTGCCTTCTTCTGCTCCCTTCCTCAAATGTTATCCCAAGAGCATCTCCTAATATATATCACACACTAATCCCTGTCTCAGTGGTACCCAGCCTGTGCAGCATGTATGTGCCTGTAGAGCTGTGTCTTGCTAGTAGGCACATATGGGTGTGGGTGTGCCAGGGCCCTCCATGCAGTGACCTCGAGGCTAGGCTGTTTCCTCTGCCAGCCCAGGCAGTCTCCTGGGGGCCTGGGGCCAAGAGGATATTGGGGATTTGGTGCTGAGGCTGGGGTCTGAGGCAGGCCGAGAGGGTTTCCTCCCCACACCACCCAGGAGCAGCCTCCTCATAGGGAGATACGAAGAAGCAGAGCAAGGCCATCGGGGAGTGGGGCTCCTTGGTACCCTCATATCCTGTGTCCATCCTTGGTAGCTCCAGGCAGATCAATGGACCCTTGAGCCCTTCCTCCTGACCTCTAAGGCTCTCACATCCAGAAGGGCTTCTCTTCTTGTCTTGCAGAGTCAGCTTGCCAGTGCTTTGCATCCAGGCTCTTCCAAGCAGAGAAGCCCTCCAAGTCAGAGTACCCGGCCTTCCTTCTAAGGCACGGATGTGGGCATGTCCTCTTGGGAAGGCTGCCAGGGGTCAGGAGCTATAGATCTGGGGATGGAGATCAGCCTTGGGGAAGAATGGGACACAGGCCAAGGTGGAGGCAGGCGAGGCCAGTAAGAGGCCCAGAGGGCACCAGGTGTTACAGAAATGTTTATTACAAGGATAAATATATACAATAATGGGACATTAAAACTGCTGATCCGGGGCCTGGGAGACTGCAGGGGACGCAGTGGGCGGAGGACTGGGTAACGCCTGGGGTTAGGAGGATGGTGGGACAAGGTGGTAGATCCATAACCCCGAGCTCTGGATGCCGCCCTGGGAATGATCAGGTCCCCAAAATCATGCACAGTGAGGTCCTAGAGCTTGAACCCTGACAGGCCTGACCTCCCAATGTGCTTCCCCCTGCCTGTCTGAATGTCTCTAAAAATTCTGGATGTTCTCTAGCGGCTGAGGGTGTTGGCAGCAGCTCTGAGAGAGGTGGGGGTGTGTGCCGGTGAAGAAGCTCCAAGGCTGACCAGGGGTCCATCCCTGACCCCCTAGCTTTCAGAGGTGGGAAAACATGACTGGCCTTTGAGACCAGGCCTAACCTTCTTCTTTGCATTGGTGGAGCCCTCAGTTTGGCTCCAGTCTGGATATTCTAGGCATAACCCAAACAGCTTTGAGCCCCCTTTGGGAGGCTCCTGCCACATCTCTGCTCATGAATAGTAAGGATTATCCATTACTATCCCTTAAATACAGTCTCCTCATCCATCTGGATCTTGCTCACCTCCTCTAGGAAGCCTTCTTGGGCTACTCAGCTGCCACTTCAGCCCTATGCCCGTCTCCTCACTACTCAAGGTCTCCTCGCTACTTCCCCCAAAGGCCGGACCTAGGATCCTGTGCTCACTCAGTGGCTGCTGGCCTGATGGCACTCACTCTCTATCTACCTGGGATGGTGCCAGCCCAGAGCCCTCCAAGAGGAGCCCAGAAAAGGATGATGTGGGCAGGGAAGGGGCAGCATGGGGGGCCCTGAGTGGTCCAACAACATTTCAGGATCCTCCAGGCTCTCTGTCATTGCATCTGCCTTTTGTTCCTGCACAGAGGAGCTCTAGAACCTGCCCTGAGGACAGAGTTAACACACCTGAGACCCCTCTTCTCTGCCTAGAATCCGCACTGTCTCACAAGCTCCCCGGGAGAGGTAAGCACCCTCCAGAACCGGAAAGACCCAGGGGTCGTTCCGTCTCCATGTATTTCCGTCTTGTCTGGCCGGGGTCTGGGCATCATGGGCCAGAGAGTGGAGAAGGGGAAGTTCAAGGTGTCCCCAGGTGGAGACTCTTGTGGCTGAAAGGACTGGGTCAGCTCCTCTGTCCCCTGGCATCCCATTCTCGCCCTGTGATCTGCTCTTTCTCCTGGAGAGGTTAGCAGAGCTGGGTAGGGGGCTGCTTGCAGGGCAGGAGATCCTTTAGGGAGGAGCAGAACGGAGGCAGCTCCCAGGCAGAGGTGGGCCGGATGGCCTGGCGGGGAGCCCTACCCTCTCCTGCTTCCTAGCACAGCCTGGGCTGCAGCGGGACGCCCCCGGCCCTGCTGTGGGCTGGTTGCAATGGGCAAGAAGAAGTGAAGGTTGTGCTCCGCAGGTGGCAGCCTGGGACGCCTCCTCTCGACAAGCCACCCTCATGGGTTGTCTTCAGGGGCCAGGATTCCCCAGAGTCCACTACCCTGAGCCCCCACTGCCTCCCCAGGCAGAGCAGGGGAGTCAGGACACCAGGCCTTCCTGGCCACTAGCCATGGCCATTCTGGGACATGTAAGCTGCCAGGGCCACCACCACAGCCACATAGATCCCGGCCCCGACGGCGATGGAGAGTGTGGCCAGGAAGAGGGCCCGGCGGGAGGTGGTGCTGGCCAGGCGGAAGTCTCCCTTGGAGATGGCCTTGCTGGTCTAGGGAGAGAGAGGCGCTGATGAAAGGGAGCATCTCCAGGCCCAGCCAAACAGCCCCCGCCCGCCAGGCCCTGGCCCTCAGGGCCCCCCAGGGGAGGGGGTGGCCAGATCAGAAGCCCTGGGCCCCATAGGCTCTTACCCCCTGGGAGAAGTAGAAGGCGGCGATGCCCAGTGGCCAGAAGCAGCAGAGCATGGAGAAGATAGTGAGACCCAGGTGGTCCCTGGGAGGCAGCGTAAGGAAGTTGTCTTCGCTTTCACTCTCTGTTGAGGTTGCATCACTCTGCAAAACACAAGTGGGCTCTTGTGACCTTGCCCAGGATCACCCATTGGCAGTGAAGGGGGGCAACAGGTCATCTCATCTTCTATTGGTGGGAGTGTGGGTTGGGTTTGGCACACTCATACCAAAAGCCTTGACCATGGCCCAACGATGCCACCCTCAGTAACTTATCGCTAGGATACAAGTGTATCTGTACTGGAATCTTCATCATAGGATCGTCATTGTGAAAGATTAGAAATAATGTCAACATCCAGTGACCAACAGATTGAGTTACTAAGTGATGTAAAAACTTACAATGGGATACTATGCAACTCTGAAAAACCGCTTTGTAGAAAAATGTTAAATTACATGGAACAGCCCTGAAATATGTTTTAGTTCGAAATGTAAGGACAATTCTCTTACAGAACTGTGTGTAGTGAGATCTCTTCGGGGGAGTAGGGTAGGAAAAAATATGTATAAAAAAGACAAGATCATCCACTAAAATAATAGTTATCTCTGAGTGGTTTTCTGTATTGAGTTTAAATTGCTTATAGAATTAAGAAAATAAGAACTGGAATTCCTGTTGTGGGTCAGTGGTAATTAATCCCACCAGTGTCCATCATGTTGCAGGTTTGATCCCTGGCCTTGCTCAGTGGGTTGGGGATCCGGCCTTGCCATGAGCTGTGGTGTAGATCGCAGATGTGGCTTGGATCCAGCGTTGCTGTGGCTATGGTGTAGGCTGGCGGCTACAGCTCTGATTTGACCCCTAGCCTGGGAACCTCCATATGCCACTAGTGCAGCCCTAAAAAGGACAATAAGACAAAAAAAAAAAAAAGAGAGATCCTAATGCAATAAATATTTTAAAAGAATTAGTCACCCAGGCTAGTGTTTCTCAAAGTGTGGACAATACCTGTGTCAGAAGTGCATTTTCTTGGTCACATACAGATTCCCTGGCCCCAAGCTAGGCCTATGGAATCTCAACACCTGGAGGTGGGCCTGAGAACGTGCATCTTAAAAAACTTATTAAAAAAATTACCTCAGCCACAGCAGTGACAACTCTGTATCCTTAACTCCCTGTGCCACAAGGGAACTCCAAGAACCTGCATTTTTTTTTTTCTTTTAAGACTGCACCTGTGGCATATAGAGGTTCCCAGGCTAGGGGTCAAATGGGAGTTACAGCTGCTGGCCTGCACCACAGCCACAGCAATGCCAGATCTGAGCTGCATCTACAACCTACCCTGCAGCTTGTGGCAACCCAGATCCTTGACCCACTGAGCAAGGCCCAAGAACCTGCATTTTAAACATGTGCGCTCACCTCCTCCTCCTCCTGGTCGTCCTCCTGGCCTTGGAGCTCCTCTTGAACCCCGTAGGACACAGTCTGGATGGTGACATCCTCTTCGGCTTGGCTGGGTTCTGTGGGCCGCTCCGTAGGCCCAGCCAGGGGCTCCCTGCTCTCTGTGAAGCTGGTCTCACAGCTGCCCGCTCTGGGCTCCTTGACCTTGTCCCTCCCCAGGAGGCCGTTGGGCCTGTACCAGGCCTCCACGGCCAGCTGCAGGGACCCTGGGTCCAGGAGCTGGTGGGCGTGAGCGGGGCCAGCACCCCCCAGGAGGTAGGAATAGATCTTCTCTCTGCATGGCCAGGCGGGAGAAGCCTCGGGGAAAGGGTAGGGGCCTTGGAGGTGCGCGGGGTTCCGAGGGAGCAGTGGGTTCTGTAGCTCACTCAGACTCTCCATGGTTCTGGTGGCAGCTCCAGGGAGGGAAGCCCCCGAGCCCTTGGACTTGGTGGCCAGCTGAGCCGTCCTCAGAGAGCCTGCTGGGAGAGCAGGACAGATGGACACTGATCCGGGTGTGCTGGATGCAGGGCCGGAAGTGGTGAAAAGCACAGACTCTGTACCTAACTTGCTTCGGACCCCGCCTTTATCACAGGCCCGCTCCGGGGCCTTGAGCTGGCTGCTCAGCCTCTTAGAGCCTCTGTTTCTTTGTTTGCAAATCAGGGATAGCCCAGTAGTTACCTCATAGAGTTGGCTCAATTGTTTATCCATTCAACACAGGGTAACCAAGCATCAGCGACAGCCAGGCACCGTACAGATACTGGGGATGCGATGGTGAGAAAGCCAGGAAGCAGGGAGGGGGAGAAGGATGCCCACTTTGTCTTCCTGGAGCTTGCAGTCTGGTGGAGGAGACGCCTCTCCTGAAGGAGAAGGACAGCAGAGGGTGCAGGTACATACAACGGATGGAAGAGATACAGAGGCACCGTCGAGGCTTTGGAGCTGAGATCTGAAGGAAGATGTTGACAAGGTGAGGGGAGGGGGGACACATTTCAAGCGGGATAAAGGATGGTACGTCTGAGAGCCTGGGAGAAGGCTGGCGTGGCTCAGGGTATAGAGAACGTGTGAGATGGACTTGGGAGCCAAAACGTGTAGCCCTGTTTAGGTCTAAGGGGTCTCCGGGAGTCTTACAAGGGGTGAGAGGTCAGATTTGGGTCCTGAAGTCTTCCTCCTGGCAGTGTGTGGGGAGTGGCTTGGAGAGGGTGGGCTGTGACACTGAGAGGAGGCTTTGCCTTGGTTTCAGGTACGCTGAGGACCCTTGGACCCTACCACGGGGAGGTGGAGAAAAGGGGGTGGGCCTTGGGAGGTACTGACAGGATGTTGGGTTGAGGGAGGATTTGTTCCAGGGTTGGGTGGGACCAGACTTAATTCACATGCTCACGTGCTTCCTGGGGGGCAGAGCTTCTCTCGGGTGTGGTCTTAGGGGCATGCACCTCAGGCCAATCTCCCCTCTAAGGCACAGGGTGGCATTTGGGGTGGGGCTTCCTGGGTGCTGAGGTCTGGACTCACATGTCCCAGCCAGAAGGGTAGACACATTCAACGGCCGCCTCTTCCTCTTTCAGCCAGTCCTGCGCACCTACTGTGCACTTGGGAAGGGCACATGATGGGTGCTCAGGCTGGCTGAAGGAGGAAAAGGCAGGCTTTGAGTGTCCATAACAAATCCGCACACACTCTGGGGTGTGGCAGGTAGAAGTGGGGTCTGGAGAGAGATGGAGGGCAGGCCAGGTGGCCTCAGGAGCCCCTCTGTGCCTCTCCCAGGTACATCATGAAGCAGGTAGGGGACAAGGTGCTGTCTTGCCCTGAATTTATAATCTGGAGGTTGGCGAGTCAGTCTTTTTTTTTTTTTTTTGACTTTTTGTCTTTTTAGGGCCACACCCATGGCTTATGGAGGGTCTCAGGCTAGGGGTCCAATTGGAGATATAGCCGCTGGCCTGCGCCACAGCCACAGCAATGCGGGATCCAAGCCACGTCTGCAACCTACACCACAGCTCACGGCAGCACTGAGTCCTTAACCCACTGAGCAAGGCCAGGGATCGAACCTGCCTCCTCATGGATGCTAGTTACGTTCGTTAACCGCTGAGCCATGATGGGACCTCCCTGGAGAGTTAATCCTGGCCATGATACTTTGAGCAAATTTTCATACCTTCTGAGTTTCCTCATCTGTAAAATGCAGATGATACCCCTGCCTACCCCACAAGGTTGCTTTGAGGATCCAAAGAGATGGCCAAGATGCAAGGACATTGTGGATTATAAGTGGGAGGGGTTCCTGTGGTTATTCCTGGGTGTCGGAACCTGCCTTCTGTCTTCTCTGGCCTCTATCAGGCGCCCTGCTAGTGGTAAAGGGAAAAGTGGGGAGATATTTCAGTCCTCAGAGCTGGGTTTATGCCCCCCAGTCCCACTCCCCACCAAGACTTTACAGCCAAAGCCTGGCAAAGGCCATCTCTTCCTTTGCCTCAAGAGAAGTGGCTGGATTCTAGAAATCTGGTCCTTGGAGAAACTTGAAAACAGACAATGGCCCCAGTAATAACGCCCAGGGAGTGGGACCAAGAGATGAGAGGAGGGGGCCAGCCCGGACTAGGGAAGGGCAGCGAGGGAGTGTCTGGGGGGCCAGGTTCCCCTGGCTGGGCCACGAGGACGGAGGGTGGGCCATTGCCTGCCTGGGGGCAAAGGGGCGAGGCGGGTCTGCCCGTGGCTCAGGTGTGACCTTGGGGCAGGGGCTCCAAGAGTGTCTAAGAGAGAATCCGGGAGGGGCACAAAGAAGAACATGTGGTCCAAGTGACCAACTCTTCACCCAGGAAGGGCACAGATGATGCTGGAGACCCTGGATAGCCAGGTGCCAGAGGCCCTGTTGGTACATTAAGCAGCTGTGGCAGAAGCTTCTCCACAGGCAGAGCCAGCAGGCTGGGGAGTGGGGAGAGCTTGGGCCACTATTTTCTGGGGTTGCTCACAAATGCTGAGCCTCCCTACTTCTCCCTCCGCCTTCCTCTCCAGGGGTCAAACATGATCTTAGATGATCGGATGTGGAGGAGCTCCTTCCTGCAGGTGAGGGCTGGACACCCAAGGCAGAGGCCTCCCAGGGCCAAGCTCATGCCTGGGTTCCTCTGGGCAGATTCCCAGCAGGGCTGGGCTCTCTAACGCCCAGTGGCAGTTTCTGAGCCCCTGCCACAGCTTCCCCACTGCCAGCAGATGTGATCCACAGATGTGGCACTGAAGGATGTGGGCCCATGGATTCGGAGTCAGGTATACTGAGTTTCTATTCCAGATCTACCCCCACTAGCTTTTTGTCCTGGCGCTTCTGTAACAAGAGGAATGGGATTAAATGCCACTGATTGATGGAGGCACTAATATACCATGATCCCATAGCTTCAGGGAGCCCCACAAAAGTGAAATCCCCCCAACTCCTTGCCCTCTTTCTTTCTTTTTTGTCTTTTTATGGCCACAGCTGCGGCATATGGAAGTTCCCAGGCTAGGGGTCAAATGAAGCTGCAGCTGCTTTGAAGGTCACAGCCACAGTAATGTGGGATCTGAGCTGCATCTATAACCTACACTGAAGCTTGCGGCAATGCTGGATCCTTAATCCACTGAGTGAGGCCAGGGATTGAACCTGCATCCTTATGGATGCTAGTCAGGTTCTTAACCCACTGAGCTACAAAGGGAATTCCACTGCCCTCTTTCTTTTATTTTATTTTTTTGTCTTTTTGCCTTTTCTAGGGTTGCTTCCCATGGCATATGGAGGTTCCCAGGCTAGGGGTCGAATTGGAGCTGTAGCCACCAGCCTAAGCCAGAGCCACAGCAACGCGGGATCCGAGCCGCGTCTGCAACCTATACCACAGCTCACGGCAACACCATATCCTTAACCCACTGAGAGAGGCCAGGGATCGAACCCACAACCTCAGGGCTCCTAGTCGGGTTCATTAACCACTGCGCCACAACGGGAACTCCTACCCTCTTTCAATAGCTAGGGATAAATGGGCACACTCAGAACCCAGGGAGTGCAGTCATCACCTTCCCCACCATGGCGCCCCCAGCAGGTTGAGGGAGGCAAAAGAAAGTCAAACATCTATTCACAGAGTTCCCTGGTGGCTCAGTGTGTTAAGGATCCAGCATTGTCAATGCTGTGGCTCAGGTCACTACCGTGGTGCAGGTTCAATCCCAGGCACTTCCCCATGTCACGAGTGCAGCCCAAACCCCCAAGTAACCCCACCCAGACCACGTCTATTTGCTAGATGTGCAGTGGAGTCATGGAGTCCTTGCCTGGCTTCTCAATTGCCCCTGGGCTGCTCCTCTCCCAGCCCCGCCCCTCCACCACCCCGCCCCCTGCCCCTCCCCCTCTCATCTCTCCCATCCCCTGGTCTTCCATCCATGTGGGCAGAGGGGCCTTTCTGAGGGAGTAGGATTGGGGGGACCAGCCCTAGGGCTCTCAGAACAGATTAATGCATCAAATTCACTCCTGTCCTATGCCTGCCTCATTAGGAGGCCCAGCTCTGATCCCCCAGAAGGAAAGGAGAGGTGCTTGTGTCTGGGAATTGGGTCCTGGAGCTCTGGAGCCTTTGGGGGCATTTGCAATGCACTCATCCAGGGCAGGCAGGGGTGGCTGTGTCCCAGCTCATGCCCTTGCTCCTGCCAGCCACCCTCTCTTTATCAATGTTCATTCAGCTGAGCCTCTGAAACTCAAGCCACACAGCCTTTCCTGGATCCCCGCCCCCTCCCCACAAATACACCCAAGCCTGATGGTGCCTTTAGGCAGAAGTTCTCAACACTTCACGTACAAAGATGTACGATCCTGGGTTTTCCACAATAGGGACAAATTGGAAACCATCCGAATGTCCGACAATCGGGGACAAATTAAATAAATTATGGTGCAACAGCACAGAGTTCAAGGCCTTCAAACAGGTTTGCAAAGAGGAATAACATGAGAAAATGCTCTCTGCAGATTCAGTGAGAAGGAAGAACACTGTATGAGCATGTAATCTTAACTCCACCAAAATGTCAACAGTGATTAGCTCTGGGGGTGGGAGCACAGGTGCTTTTCATTTTTTTTTTTTTACACTATGTTTTTTTCTGTTTTCCACATTCATTTTTTTACGATGAGCATGCACTACTTTTAAACCAGCAAAAAATTAATCATTTCTTCTGATCCAAATTATCTAAAATCAGTTTAAAGCCACCCTAGGCTGGGGCGTTTCTTCTGGGATCAGAGGCTGAGCACAGCATCAAAACCTGCCCCCCCCCCCAATATGCACAGACAGGCACACAACACACACACATTCACACTCATGCACACATGCACACACGCACGCACACACACACACAAGCACATATTCACACCCAAACTTGCACTTCCATAAAGCAACCAAGTCCGGGGCTGCTCACAGTCCAGCCAAGGGCCATGGTTCTTTAACAGGTCATGTTCTTTCCATATCCTGCCAGGGTCACACAGGAGTTCCCTGAGCTGACCCTGGGCACCCAGCACCAAGTCCTGGCCAGCAGCCTGCTCTTGGCCTGGGCTGAGCCTTTGGTCTGTTGCTCAGGGCTGCCTGTCTCTGCTCCCTGGAATAAGGGACCAACACTCAAAGCAGAGCAATTTTCATCTCCACCTCTGCTGCCTGGTCTCACCTGGGCTGTGTCCTTCCAGACTGTGTGTGATACTGTGTACATGCGCTGCTTGCTGGTGAGCGTGCGTGTGCGTGTGTGTGCACGCGTGCATGCTGCTCCAGAGGAAAGACATGAGATGTCTGGGATTCTGAAGGTAAGAAGATTATTCCAGATGTGCCATCGTGGTTTAGGGTCTGGGCCCCACAAGAGGAGAAGGAGAAAGATGGACCTGTGAGGCCACAGTCCCTGGCTTGTTTCCTTTTGAGCTGAGAAATGAGCTGGGCCCTAAGGTTTCCCACATCCTAATTTTGGGAAGGAGGGCACATCACCACCTCCCAGACTAGGGACAGGAAACCCTCTAGGAATCCACTGGAGTCTGAATACAGCCTCCCACTGGAGTCCAGTCATACGTATGACATCAGTTGGCTTATCTATAAAACATATGGAAAGAAGAGAAGGGGTTGATTTTTAACAGCTCAGCTCAACATGACCCTGGGATTCTATTGGGAGAAGAATAACTTACACTTACGGAGATTTTTGCCACTTGCCAGGAACTGAACTGTTCCAAATGCTCATTTTTGACTCTATAATTCTAGTGGGAGAATAACAATAGAGCAGGGGGCTTCCTCTCCAGCAGTCGTGGACCACCTGGGTCACACCAAACCCACCGGTGGTAGCTAGGAAAGCTAGGGAACGTTATGGAGGCACTGAAGAATCACCAAGGGAGGAAGAACGTGAGGGTCAAGGGCCCAAGATTCCAGAATAAAGAGAAACATGGCCAGATGAACCTGACCTTTGGCAGCCCTTTCCCCTTCTCCCAGTAGGATCAGGGGCCAGGAGACAAACTGGAGTTTGGGGCCCATTATGGAGGAAGGACTCCAGTAAATTGCCCTGTTTTTAATTGAGACCTCCTGAGGGCTAACCCTAGGAATAGGAGCAGACCTGAAACAGACCAGCCCTCATGAAGACTGAAACCGGACTTTGAATCAGCCCTGCCCCTAACTGGATTGAGATGATCTGCATATAGCCTTGCTTGCTGCCTGCCAGAAGCAAAAATCTCAGGTTGCCATTCTCAAATTAGCAAGCATCAGCATCACTTGTTAAACCCAGAGTGCTGGCTCCTGTCCTCACAGTTTATGATTCTGAGATGGGGCTTGAGAATTTCATTTCTAGCAGTTTCCAGGTGATGCTGAATTGGCTGGTCCAGGGACTCACCTTAAGAACCACTGTTCTGATAATCACTGAAAGAAGAGTAAAAGAATGTATAACAGTAAGCTAATAGATGGGGAATATGAAATGATAACGATACTGAATTTATCCAAAATGCAGCAAGATAGAAAAAAGGAATATAGAGATGCTGAGACAAATAGAAAACAAATAGTAAGATGTAAGACTTAGACTCAACTATATCAGTAATTATATTGAATATAAATAGAGTGAAATTGCCCATGAAAAGGCAAAGAGAGTCACATAGTGTCTTATTCCATTTATATGAAATTCTAGAAAAGGCAAAACGGTAGTGACAGAAAGCAGATCAGTGGCTGTTAAGGGCCAGGAGTGACAGAGGTAGGGGACAGACTACCAAGGGGCTTGAGAACTTCTGGAGTGATGGAACTGTTCCATAGCTTGATTGTGGTAGTAGTCACATGACTATACACATTTCACAAAACTCACTGAATTGTACACTTCAAATTAGTGACTGTTTTTGTTTATATACCTCAAAGCTAGTTTTTTTTTTTTGTTTTTTTTTTTTTTTTTTTTTTTAGGGCCACACCTGCAGTATATGGAAGTTTCCTGGGCCAGGGGTCAAATTGGAGCTGCAGCTGCTGGCCTACGCCACAGCAATGTGGGATCTGAGCTGCATCTGTGACCTACACTGTGGTTCATGGCAATGCCAGATCCTTAAGCCTCTGAGTGAGGCCAGGGATTGAACAAGAATCATTATAGATACTAATCGGGTTCTTAACCTGCTGAGCCACAAGGGGAACTCACAAACCTGATTTTTTTTTTTTAAAGAGACTAGATTTTTAGAACAACACAACCCAACTCTATGCTTTTAATCAATGTACCTTACATATAAAAATACTAAAATGTTCAAAGTTAAAGGATGAAATAATAAGAACACCTCGTTCTTGCTGTGTTCTAGGATCTGTCCTAAGTGTGATGTATTATCTCATTTAATTCTTACAGTAACTCTGTGAATCCTTATCTCCATTTTACAGATAAAGACTTTGAAGCATGAGAAAGTTATGCGTCCACAGGCACACAGCTGGTGAGTGGTGAGCTGGACACGAACCCTGGAAGTCTGATTCCCAAGTCACAGCATTCTGGTGACACTATGTGTTGGCTGCCATCTTTTGAGGGCTTGTTTTGTTCTGAAAACCATGCCAAGTGCTTCAATGCAGTATCTCATTTAATCTAGCTTCTTTCACAAGGTTGGGAGACTGCAGCTCAGAGACGTTAATAGGTTTTCTGAGATCACACAGCTGGAGCATGGCAGAACTCCCTTTGACCCAGGTCTGTCTGATCAGAGCTCATACTGGCCTGAACAGCATCAGTCCCTCTAGGATTAGCTGTGGGAGTGGGGTTTAGGGGAGGTTTGTTGCACACACTATTTGAGGGCTCTGAAATGCTTGGGAAGAGGCACCAAGAACACTCATAAAAAGAAACCACAGGGGAGTTCCCATCGTGGCTCAGTGGAAATGAATCTGACTAGAATCCATGAGGACCCAGGTTCGATCCCTGGCCTGGCTCAGTGGGTTAAGGATCCGGTGTTGCCTTGAGCTGTGGTGTAGGCTGCAGACACAGCTCAGATCTGGGGTTGCTATGGCTGTGGTGTAGACCGGCAGCTGTAGCTCCACTTTGTCCCCTAGCCTGGGAACCTCCATATGCTGCAGGTGTGGCCCTTAAAAGACCAAAAAAAAAAAAAAAAGAGAGAGAGAGAGAGAGAGAGACTGCAGGGACAGTGTGATGTGAGACCAGGAGTTGGGTCATCATCCTTGGGATGGGGCTAGTCCTTATCAGAACCATGTAAAATTATAATGGCCACTACTTACTGCATCCTCGCACAAGCCCTGTGTTTCATATACTTTATCTCAAAACTGTGCAACAACCCGAGTTCCCGTCATGGTGCAGCAGAAACAAATCCAACTAGGAACCATGAGGTGGTGGGTTCAATCCCTGGCCTCGCTCAGTGGGTTCAGGATCCAGCATTGCTGTGAGCTGTGGTGTTGGTGGCAGACATGGCTTGGATCTGGTGTTGCTATGGCTGTGGCGTAGGCCGGCATCTGCAGTTCCGATTAGACCCCTAAGCCTGGGAACCTCCATATGCCGTGGGTGCTGCCCTAAAAGGACAAAAGACAGAACAACAATGACAACAACAAAACCCCTCATAAAACTGTACAACAACCAATGAAGCTGACTCTTATGATTTCCCATTTATCAGATGAGGAAACTGAGGATCAGAAATATTAAGTAACTTGCCCAAGATTGAACTGCGACAGATCCTAGATTTGAAATTAGGTGTAAGTGAGTCCAAAGCCTGGGCTTTCATTTACTTCGCCTTTCAGAGCCTACCCGTGTCGGTCTGGAATGGGTTAAACCCAGAGGCCTTAGTGAAGGGAATGGGAAATGGGAGTTTGAAGAAAAGATTAAGAGATTTGGGGTGATTTAGCAGCCCAGGGGTGTCTGCCTAGATAACCTTAAGGTCTGGATTCAAATAATTACAGAGCCATTGTAAGGAAGCTTAACCACTGACCACTATCTCTCAGGGCAACAAAAGAGATTGCTTCTAAGCTGTAAGATAAAAGCCAGAACTTCCTAGCAGGGCAGAAGATTAAACAGAAATGATTACGATCCAGGGAAGGGAAGAGGTGCCGTCTTTAAGGGGCAAGAATAGGTGCGAGACCGTCTTCTAGGCTGATAGTATGCAAACTGTTCTATAAACTGTGAAGTGTTGTGACTTTGGTGGCTGTTTGTAGATAGCTTGGGGCTGGGTTTGATGATTTCTGGTGCGTAATCAAGAGAGCCACGAAGCCAGCTTGGAGTCTTGGTTGCAGCTTGTTGCATCTGACAGTGAAAAGAGGAAGAATCAGGCATTGGGGGTGGGGAGCAGAATTGAGGGAAAATGGGGAATTTTGCTTTCTTTGCTTTGGTTTGCCGCCTCCGATGCTAACACCATTGATTATCCTTTCTCTCTCCTCGGTCTTTAAATGCTCCTAATTCCCGATCCTTCCTAATGGCACTTAAACACATTGTCGTTTCCTTGGCTTAAAAAAGAAATTGTGACAACTGTAAAACCTGACTGCCAATACTTTGACATTCTCCCATGGAGTGGCTGAGGTCTGTGTCCCTTCTCTCTCATCTGCGTGGCTTTATGACGGCTTTAATCACAGCGAAAATGGTGCTATGAGATTTCAGAGGCCAGATTATAAAAGGCCATGTGTCTTTCACCTTGCTCGCTAGATCTCAGTGGTGGAACCCTAAGCTCTGGGTTACACTGAGGCTGCCGTGCTGGAGAGGCAAGTGTGTGATGCTCCGGCCAATGGAGCCTGCTGGGCCCGGCCTTCTGGTCATCCCCAAGATGCCAGACACGTGAGTGAAGCCATCTTGGACTCTTCAGACCATCCCATCTGTCTGCTGAACACCACGGAGTGACCTCTGTCCATGCCACATGGAGGGGGTTAGCTCAACCCTGCATAGATATCTGACCCCCAATGTCATGAGATACAAGAACATGTCCATTGTTTTAGCCACTACATTTTGAGGTCGTTAGGCAGGAAGAGATAACGTCTTTCCTCGGTGCCATTTCTCCCTTTCAGCTCCTGTCCTCTCTCTCCTTTACCTCACAGCCTCGCTTCTCAGAAGCACTGGCTCCACTCGCGTCAGACTACTTCAGCTCCCAGCTCCAAAGTCACTTCCTCAGGGAGGTTATCCTGCATCCTCAGCCTAGATTTAGGTTGCCTGGTTATCTACTCTCCAGGCTCCAGCTCTTCCTCTCAAAGAGCTTATCACAGCCTCTATTTATATATGTGTGATTCGTTGATTAGTGCCTTTCTCCCTCACCAGATCTCGGGAGCTTCCTGAGAGCAGGGACTCTGTCTGTCTTTGTACTTGCAGCCCCTTGCCTGGCATATAGTGGGCATGCCATGAACAGTTGCTCTCATGAATGTATGAATGCATTAGTGAATGAATGAGTTAGGAAGGCTGAGGTTCCTCCTTCAGAAAGTACTTTCCAACATAGAAAACAAACTTATGGCTGCCAAAGGGACACACACACACGGCTATATATAAAATAGTTAACCAACAAGGACTTACTGTGGAGCACTGTCTATTAATATTTTGTAACAACCTAGAAGGGAAAAGAATCTGAAAAAACAGATATATATGTATGTATAACTGAATCACTTTGATATACACCTGAAATGAACACAATATTATAAATCATCTATATTTCAATTTAAAAAAAGAAAGTACTTTCCAGGACGTGGGATGGATGGAGCATATCTGGCGGAGGCACATTCAGTAATGCACAACAAACATTTCTTTCCCTTTCTTTCTTTCTTTCTTTTTTTTTTGTCTTTTTGCCTTTTCTAGGGCCACTCCCTTGGCATATGGAGATTCCCAGGCTAGGGGTCTAATCAGAGCTGCAGCAGCCGGCTTATGCCACAGCCACAGCAACATAGGATCTGAGCTGCATCTGTGATCTACACACAGCTCTGGCAATGCTGGATCCTTCACCCACTGGGTGAGGCCAGGGATCGAACCCGCAACCTCATGGTTCCTAGTCGGATTCGTTAACCACTGAGCTACGATGGGAACTCTTTTTCTTTCTTTCTTTCTTTTTGCCACACCTATAGTGTGAGAGGTTCCCAGGCCAGGGATTGAACCTGTGCCAGAGCATCGACCTGAGCCACAGCAATGACAACACTGGATCTTTAACTCATTGAGCCACCAGGGAGCTCCCAACAAACATTTCCTTCTTTAAAAACAATTGTTTAGGGAGTTCCCGTGGTGGTGCAGTGGTTAACGAATCCGACTAGGAACCATGAGGTTGTGGGTTCGATCCCTGCCCTTGCTCAGTGGGTTTACGATCCGGCGTTGCCGTGAGCTGTGGTATAGGTCACAGACATGGCTCGGATCCCGCGTTGCTGTGGCCCTGGCATAGGCTGGCAGCTACAGCTCCAATTCGACCCCTAGCCTGGGAACCTCCATATGCCGCGGGAGGGGCCCAAGAAATGGCAAAAAGATAATTTAAAAAAAAAAACAGCAAAAAACCCCCCAATTGTTTATTATACTTGATTTACAATGTTCTGTCAATTTTTGCTGTACATCAAAGTGACCCAGTTATAAATATATACATTCTTTTTTTCACATTATCCTCCATCACTAACTAACATTTCTTAAGCAGCTCAGAGCAGTACTTGGAATGCAAAAATAAACAAGATGTAGTACCTGCTTTGAGGATGGGTAGAAAATACAGATTAGCAAATAGAAAGTTTCAATGCCATGGAGTTAGTTATGTTAGCAGTACTTGGAGTATTACAGATGCACTGATAAGGGACTCCTGTCCTAAGAGAGGAGTGGAGGTGATGGTGGTACTAGGAAAAGGCTTTCAGAGCAGGTAGCATCTGAATTGAGACCTTTTTTTGGGCCACCACAGCATGCAGAAGTTCCCAGGCCAGATATTGAAACCAGGTCACAGCAGTGACCTAAACCATGGCAGTGACAATGCCAAATCCTTAATCTGTTGGGCCACCAGGGAACTCCTGAACTGAGTCTTGAAGGAAAAAGACAAGTCATTAAGTGAGGCAATGATAGAAGAACATTTCTAGCAGAGGAAACAGAACAGAGGCATGGGAATCCACTACGGTACTGAGGGGAAGCCAGGGGACTTGGCTTTGGTGGAACGAGGCAAGAGAAGTGGGAAGGCCTCCTATCCTTTGCAGAGAAGGTTATTCCTCTGGGAAATGGGGAGCCAATGATGATTGTAGCAAGGAAGTGATACGGCCATACTTCTGTTTTAGAACACTCTGGGTGGCAGCAGTGGATGGACAGGATTTGAGGAGTATGAAAATGGAAACTAGGAGTCCTATTAAGAGACTATTGGGGAGTTCCTCTTGTGGCTGAGAGGGTTAAGAACCTGACACAGTGTCTGTGAGAATGAGGGTTCAATCCCTGACCTCACTCAGTAGGTTAAGGATCCAGCATCGCTGCAAGTTGCAGTACATGTTGCAGATCTGGCTGGATCTGGCATTGCTGGGGCTGTGGTATGGGCTGGCAGCTGCAGCTCTGATTCGACCCGTAGCCCAGAAACTTCCATATGCCACAGGAATGGCTGTAAAAAGAAAAAAAGAGAGAGAGACTATTGTAAAAATGCAGGTGGGAGAGGATGAGATCTGAACCTGATCCATGGCAAATGGATGGAGAGGAAGAGTCATCCCTGAGAGTAGTTAAGGGGAAAATGAATAGGACTTTGCGGTTAACTGTAAGTCAGGGAGAGGGAGGAACAAGAGTGACTCCCAGATTTCTGGTTTTGTCAACTAAGTAGAAGATGCCACCAACTTAGGCCAAAAAAAAAAAAAAAACCCATCAATCTAGGGGCAGCTACTGGTTCAAGGAGGCAGCTTGAGCACAACTTACCACCTCTTCTCCCTCTTTAGTTTCCATTAAAATGACAGGACATATATTTTCAAAAGGAAATCACAACAAAACTGGAAAACAGAAAAGAATGATATCAGCAGACCAGAAACACAGAGGAATTTCTAGGAGATAAAGAGCAGATGAGATTCCTTGGGGAGGAGATCAGTTCAGAGACACTTACCGTCCCAAACACCAGAGGTAAGAACAATTCCTCTTCCAAGATGAGGCTTGTTAGGGAAGCAGACTTACCCATCTCAGAGGAAACCCACACCAGCTGCCTATGCCAGTCAATACATAAGTCCAAATGAACAACAAAGAATGATGAAAAACAGATACATGAAAATAAAAGAGGAAGACTAAACATATAGAAAACTGACCTTGTAAGATTCCCAAATCATTCAAGTTATAGAAAAGATCTCTAGAATTTTTTCAATTCACATCCTCAGAGAGAAGAAGACACTGCATATATGAAACAAGAATGGGCTACTATGAAAAAGGACTAATCAAAGAGCAAAAAAGTACTTTGGAAATGAAAGAATAATTGTCTAAATTTTCAAAACTTCAATAGAGAAACTGGGTAATAGAAGGGACACAATTAAAGACTAACTTTTTAATGTAAAAGAAAAAGTTAATGAAATTTCCCAAGACATAGAGCAAAAAGACAAAAAAGATGGAAGATATGAGAGTTAAGAGACAGGGTAAAGAGTCCAGGAAGGCCAACAGCCATCTAATAAAGAGTGTCAGATGGACACAACAGAGCAGCTTGAGGAGACAAATAATAAAGAAGCAAAAGCAGATGGTATTTCCTGAGCTGGAAAAAAAAGAAAAAGAATATTTAGATTGAAAAGGGCCACCAAGCACCAAGCTGGAAAAATGAAACCCACACCCATGCCCATACAAGGAAGAGGAAAGAAGTGCATGAGTTTGGTTCTGAAGTGCCTTCAAGATATAAGGAAAGAAATTGCACCTAGCAAATGGATGTATGGAGTTGAAGCTGTGGGCAGTGGTAAGGCCTGGAGAGAGATTTGAGAATGATTGAAGGACCTATGGAGGGTGAGAAGGGGAAATCCAGAAAGAGAGATAAAGAGCTCGAACACCTCTCAGCTCCCATGGGAGGCTTCTTAGTTGCTCTTTTCCTGGCAACATCAGTCTATCCTCGTTTTTACCCACTGCTACCCTGGGCTCCTACAGGCTGGACTGGCCCCTCTCTCAGAGCAAAAACTGCTCACCTGGGGGTTGGGTTTGTGGCTGACAAAGGTGAAAATTTCTGGGAGGATTGGGATGGTGGCACCAGTGCTCAAATTAGTCCATTTGCAGGCGGAAATCAAATCGTATTCTTGCCGAAACAACCTGTCTCTCCACTGAAGCAGCTCATTTCCAACCACTTAGAAGCAAATAGTGCATCTAATGGTGGAAGATAACACATCTAATGGAGAAGTAGAGCATCAAGCCCTCACTCCCTGCTTGGTTTGTGTGGGGCAGGGGGGTGAGGCTGGGAGGGGCAGAGTGGTGGTGGCAGCTGCAGGGAGGAGGAAGAGCGAATGAAGGAGAAGGCAAGAGAAGAGAGGACCTGGATACAAAGAACGGGGGTGAGATCAGTCCTTAGTGTCCCCTGCCTTGCAGCAGAGGGGGCCTTGCTCCAGGCAGGCTGTCCACTGAGCTCCTGCGAAGGGAGGAGATTGTAAAATGCCAGAGGTTTAGAGATCAGGATGTTTCTTCTTCCCAAAGTGCAGCATGTTCCTTCTGCTTTTTCTCCCTGGAGTGGTGTACTTTAGGGCTGGAAGTCCCTCTAGGATGCACAGATGGATTGGCCTTTTAAACTTGAAAGTAATTAATAATGTACAGATTTCTCTAGATATTCTTTGCCTCTGTCATTTCATGTGTATCACCAGAGGAAGGGGCGTACATGTGTGTATTTCAGTTTCAATCTCTTTCTTCCAAACACACACACACACACACACACACATCATTTCTTAATGACCCTATCACATCGATCTCTTCCTCTTTCTCAGATCTCCCTGCCACCCACCCCCTCCACCCTCAGCCCCAGATAACTGAGATCAACCAATCACATGCCAGGGTTGACTCTCTTCTTTGAGTTCTGGCAAAGGGGGTGAGGATAGGAGCCTCAGTAGGGAGGGGGCTGGAGGAGGAAAGAAAGAGTAGCCAGTGGGTAGTTTTCCCTGGTTGGGAGAGAAGCCAGATGTGTCTGCCTGGGTGCCCAGCGGTGCCCTGAACCCTGACAGCTCTGGGGGTGGGGATGTCTACCCAGACAGCTATACAAGGAGGGGTGGTGCATTGTTCCAGTGCCAGCAGCAGGTCAGCACCCCCACAGACTAGTCTTGCAGAAAATAAAGCCCCTTTCTATGCTTTCTGCTGCCACCGTTGCCGTCACTTTGTTACGAGGGTTAGTGACTGGCCATTAACTCTGGAGAGCTGATTCTTGCCAGCGCTGCACCAACAGCTGGGAGCCAGAAAGTGCTGACATGGGGGAGGGGTTGATTCCCCCACCCAGGCTGGGCGCTTACAGGGCAGGTCGGGGAGGTTGTTGGCATGGCTTACTCAGCTCTACCCAAGTGCCAATTAGCTAAGGTTTTTCTGAACATTGCCGCTTGAGGAAAATTTTTGTCAGAGAAGCTCATTTTGTCTTATATATTAAAAAAAAAATGCTCTCCCCAGGGATGGATCTTTCCTGACTGTCCTCTCTTCTAGGCTTCTTAAGAGTCAGGCAGGGTCCCTGGAGGAGATGGCCAAGCACCGGGTCCCTGGCCCTTGGTGACTTGCAGGGATGTTGTGGGGAGAGTGCTTTCTGGGCCTCTTGGCTGGGAGGCAGGGGCTCTGTACACCCTCAAGTCTTTCTCAGAGAAATAAGGAAGAGAGGGAGAGCTTAAGGAAACAGTGAAATTATAAATGGCCTTTTCTAGTTCCTTTGCTCTCTTCCACTTCATTAATAAAATCCAACTCTTCACTGGAAGGACATTAACTTACTCTCTAAACCAGGTTAATGAAGCTGGTCTTCTGTGTTCAAGGAGAACTGAGGGATTCGTGGGCTCAGAATGGCGCTTGGAGAACCCCGCAAAACATCAGGGCTCAGAATCTTAAAACTCCTCTAGCCCAACCCTCTTCTTTTATAGATGAGAAAACTGAAGACCACAGAGGGGAAAGGAGCTGCCCGAGACAGTCCGTGGCAGTTCTGGGACCAGAACACCGGGCTCCTGACTTCTAGTCAAATGCTTTTATTCTGAGATATTTTAAAACTTCATTCTCTTATTTTACACCCAATTACTGAGGCCTTACTATCTTCCAGGTGCTATGGGGGAGGGGAGGTGTGGAGGAAGGCAAAGAGATGAAAACAACACAATCCTTGCCTTCAAGGAGCTGTTTCCCTCGATCTGTGATTTTGGGGAAAAAAATAAACAAACAAACAGTGAGTCAGACTCTCACCCTATATTGTCTTCTATAGGCGATGACAGAAGACTAGAAAGGGAGGGAACCCTTTTGGCTCCCCGAGATTTGTAAATTGAGCTCCACTGACTCTGGGGCCCCAGGAAGGCCAAGGACAAAGAGAGCCATGGCTGGACTAGGAGAAAATGGGGTAAGTGTGGCAACGATCAGGTCTCTGCCAGCAGGCCTGGCTCGTAGATGGGGACAGTGACAGCAGCTCCCACTTGTATGGTGACATACAGTTGACAAGCCTTCAATCATGGAGGTTGTTTGGTTGATTCCTAGGCAGTTCTCTGAGGTGAACAGAGCAGCTACCTTATCCCCACTTTCTGTATGCAGAGACCAAGGTTCAGAGAGCTCAATAACCAGCCTAAAGGCAGTGAATGTTGGTGCCCAGCCGGGAACTCCTCGTCTAGTGCTCTTTGTATGACTGGCAGTGGGGAAATTGTGCTGGGTTGAGAGGCTAGGGATAAAGCAGTGGTCAGCCACAGCGACAGGCCAGTCCTCCCCTACGCAGTTTTATTTTGATCACTACATTCTGCCACTCAGAGAACTCTGTTCTGAAGAATTGGAAGCACTTTGCAGGCCTGAATGAGCTCATTCAGCACACTCTTGCCAGAAAGAGGGAGCACTCCGAATGGAGGCTCTGTCTAGGGTCACTGGTATTCGGTCACATAATAGAAAATGGGACTCAGGTTCCCCCACTCTGCCCTCACCGCACTAAGCAATGTGATGCAAAACCAGCATCCTTCCGTGAGAGTCGAGAGGGCCGTAGGAAAAAACCTGAGGTATCTTCTGGTACCTCCTTCCTGCTCTGGAGAAATGGGCCTGACCCAAGGGCCAGTTCCAGGGCAAAGAAATCTTGAGGCAAGGGGACCACAGCCACCCCAGGCACCCTGATGAGCAGGCTTGGAGGAGGAGAGGGGAGCTTAGTGAAGCTGGCTTAGATTGCCCTAATGTCGCAGAGCCCTGGTGGGGACTGGGGTACCAGGAGTCCAGGAGACTCTCATTAGTTCCTTGTGGGAAGGGTGTCTCAGAGCTGCCTAAGGTCAGGGTCAAGGCCTGGTAGTGTAGGGTCAGTGTACTCAGGTGCCTGTCTGGGCCCCAGTCCCTCAGGCCCCTCCCAGCATCTCCAGCCGGTAGGGGGAGGGGGAGGAATGGACTTGGCGCGATGTCGGGCTGCCAGCAGGAAGTCAGAGCCCCCATCCTGAGAGGGGTCCCGCTGCCCCCTCTAGCTCAGTACCAGCGAGGCGCCTAGCACTGCGCTCCCGCTGAGCCCCCAGACGGCTCCTTACCTGTCCCGCCGAGGACAATCCCACCTCCTCCGCGGGGCTTGGGGGCCGGGCATGAGCCGGTGAGCGACTGCGCCCTCGCCTCGCGGCTTCGGTGAAGCTCCCAGAGGGGCGCCTCGCCTCCTGGCCCCGGGTCCCTGCTGCCGCCGCTGCCGCCGCCGCCGCCGCCGCCGCTGCTTCAGCACCGCGGACAGCTCCCGCCCGCCTCCCGCCGCCGCCGCCGCCGCCCGCCCAGCCCGGCGTGGTCCCGGGAGCCCCGCATCCTGACCCGGCCCCGCCGCCGCCGCGCAGTCCTCGGCCCGGCCCGAGGCGGCTCTGCGCCGACTTGGGAGAGCAGCGAGGAGGGTCCCCCGCCTCCCCGCCTCCCTCCGCCGCCGCCGCCGCCTCCCTCTCGCCTCCGTGCTCCGTGCTCCCTTCTACGCTCCGGAATCAGCCCACCAGGCACTCCGGACCCGCTCGGGGGCGGGGCGGGGCGGGGCGGGAAGTCGGGGGAGCCCGGAGGAGGCGGCGGAGCAAGGGGCGCGCAGCTGGAACAGGCTTCTCTGATTCCTGGAGCCGAGCCCTTTTCCCTAGCCCTTTTCCTCACCCTACTCCTGCATTCCCCCAGAAGCGATGGGTGGTGCTCCGTCTCCTTGAAGCATTTTGGAGCCCAAAGGCTCCCAAGCCTTGAGTTTTAGTATTGATCTGCCCTAAAAAGAAAAACAAGCAAACAAAAAGCACTTATTGAGCGCCTACTATATACCAGACACCATGCCGGGTTTTTAACGATGTTAACCAATATAATCTAATTTAATTTTCTTAAATCTATAAGGCAAGATCATTTTCCCTCCTATTTTACACACAAAGACGCCAAGCTCTTAAGAGATTAAACCTCTCAATTTAGAGATTTTAGAAGTGCACAGGCTTTAAAGACTGTGGGCCTGAGGTTTGGTCCTAGTGTCTCTCTTATTAACTATATAACGTTAAGTAAGTTACTTAACCTCTCAAAGACTTGGGTTTCTCCTTAGCAAAACGGGGGAGCTGAATCACCTCATAGAGGTCATATGAGGACAAAATGAGATGGCATATGGGACACATTGGCCCCAAATTGGCCTCAGTGGGTGAGTGTTCCCCCTGGTTCTCCCAGAGGGGTACCTGATATCTTCAGATATCAGCCAGGGTTCCCCGCTGCTTTGTCTCCCTGACTGTGCTGCTCTTTATCCCCCCCAACCCCCAGTTTCCTTAAAAAAAAAAAAAGCATAGGAATATCCTCATTTTGAGTATTTTGAGTAGATGAGGCTATTTTTTTTTTTTTTACAAGCTCTTGAATCCCACCATAGTACTAGGAGGTTGGAAGGGGAGCGGATTCTCATTTTTTACCAGTAAATAGGGGTCTGCAAAGTAAACCCCAGAGCAGGTTGAAGCTGGGGCTGAGAATGGAAGGAGACGCTGAGAATCAGGCTCTGGCAGTGGGAGTCCTTCTCCCTTCAACTAGAGTTACCATAGCCCACCGAACGGTGGGCTCCAGGACCCGCTCACTCTCACATGACATGCGGGATCTGGACCAGTTACATTTAGCTCCTAGCATGCGCTATAGGAGCCAAGAGCCCTGTCATGGAGCTTGGGTCTCCTTTTTTTCAGGGCTGGGCAGAGAACTTCCTAAGCCTTGTGGTCTGTCTCGGAGCTGGTATTGGTGTTCAACCTGTTGGATGTTAATTTTTTTTAACCTTGACATCCAGTGGCTTGCTGTGAGGTCTCAGTTCCCAGACCAGGGATAGAACTCGGCCTGCAGAGGTGAAAATGTGCATTGCCTAACCACTAGACCACTGGGGAACTCCCACTATGTTCTTGTTCTTCTTGCTCCTGCCCCATCAGAGTGGAAGCCACAGGACCAGGAAAGCTCTTAGACCACTCACTCTGAGGCCCACATAGCATCTGCAGAGACATCCCACCCCCATCCCTATACAAGATACTGTCCCTTGAGTCAAGGCCCTCTTGTACCTTTATTCCCCTCTGACCTCCCTTTCACAGGGGCTCATGGCCCCCTACTTGGCCTTGGCCTCCCCTCCTTACCCTGGCTTTGCTTCATGTCTGGGCTGCATACCGAATTACTAATCAAAAGGATAATAAAAAAGCCAGTGAAGCAAAAGCCGCATATAAATTCTAAATATTAATGTTGATAATTATATGCTGTTGCCTGGAGGGAAAACTTGAAGAGAGAGGCAGTTGGTGTTGTGTCAAGGGCTCTGGCTTGGGTACCAAGAGACCTGAGTTCCAGGCTGATCTTTGTCACGAGTTGGCTGTGTGACCTCAGACAGCTGCCTCATCTCCCTGGGCCTTTACTTCCTTAGGGTTGTAAACCTCTTCAGCAGTTGCTGAAGAAACTATAGGGCAATCAGCACCGTCGTGAGACCTGTAACAGAGACAGGTGGGTCAATGCAGCAGTAAGTGTTTCTTGCAGGGAAATTACCTTTTATGCTTCTCAAGATATAGGAGGCAGCTCAGGAACTGAAGGATCTATACCTAGGCAACGTTTCCTTTCCATTTGCCATTCCCTTCCTTTCTTTCTCCTTCCCCTTCTCTACAGAGCATTTCTTGCAGTTCCCCTGCTAGACCCTGAAAATGCAAAGTATAAACCATCATCTGGGTCTTCAAAGGAGCTGCCATGAAGGATGGTGGGGTTTCTAAACATGTTAACCAGCAAGTCCAACACATGAAGATAAATGCTTTCATAGGGTGAGTGAAATGGGCACAGAGAAGGAAATGATTAACTCTACCTGGGGAAGCCCAAGAGGCTTCCTGGAGGAGACAACATTTGAGCTGAGTTGTATTAGAAGGATGAGACCTTCATCAGGCCAGGAGAAGAGGAAATTCTGGGTAGAAAGGCTGAAGAGGTGAGGCTGGAGGACTGGTGAGGAAGCTTTGGCAGGGTCCAGGAAAGACATGGGGAGAGTGTGAATAAAGGCAGAATCTCTGGGGAGCAGGGGATGGGTTTGAGACTTCTAGGGGAGAACAGAGTGGAGAGATTAATTGTGGGGAAGGGGGCAGGGTATTAAGAGGAATGTTGGGGACCTCTGCTTCAGGGAAGTTACCTACAGGAGACCATTAGGAAGGGAGCAAGTGAAATCTGCTTACCCAGGGTATTACTAGGAAATACCACAAATCCCTCAGTTTCTAGGCTTTTACGCTGTTTGTTTCAATTTTATTCTCTCTTTAGGTCTTAGGAAATTTTCTTGACCCCCAAATCTCGATTGTCTTAGTGGAAAAGGGAAAGGTCCAGGCTTGGAACAGAGAGCTCCTTGGAGCAGAGCAGCCCTGGAAGGCTTCCTGCAGGAGGCAGCAGGTTTCCTAGCTGGGACCAGAGCAAGGTCCATAGATAAGGGATGAAGTGGGCACTGGGTGAAAACCTTGGAAGAGATGCCTTCCTGTCCTGTTCAGCTCCCACCTCTCTGACATTCCCCAAACAGAATAACCTGATGGGCTCTGTTTCTGTTGGAATCAGCTTCGGTTGCTAATCTCTTTCCACCAGGGGACCTGCCTTCATAAGCTCTTTCATGCACAAACTCTTAGCTATTTCTACAAGGAATTGGTTTGCTCACAGAGTTCCCTAAGGAATGTAAGTCGGCACCAAGCGTGGAGAGATCTGCTTTGTTCACGACATCAATAGGCCACATCTTGGAAGAGATGCTCCCCATAAGGGGGAGGGCAAGTCCCACCCCTGTCTCAGTGAGTTCAGTACCTCCAAGTTAAGTTCACATTCAAGGCTATGTGGCTGGGACCCACAAAGCCCTGGGTAATGGGGCAGGGACGGGGTCGGGGGGGAAGACAAGCTGACAGAGTGCAGGGACAAGAAGGCCTTTGGGCTGCCCATCCGCCAAATCCTATTCCCATGGATGTGGCTCCAAGGAGGAGTTCATTTCTGGGTACAAGGATGACTCTGGACCCAAGAGAGAACACTGGCGATCTTCACTACTTCTGAGTCAGACTTTGGTTAGAGGCAGATCTTTCTCCCCCTCCCTCACCACCCTCACCAGCAAAGGGGTCTGCAGCCTGTTTCTGAAACTTCTTTTGTTTTTTTCTTTGGCTGCACCTGCAGCATGCAGAAGTTCCCAGGCCCGGGGAAGTTCATGAGCCTGGAATCTAAGTCCAGCTACAGCAGTGAGAATGCTGAATCCTTAACTGCTAGGCCTCTGGGGAACTCCTCTTAAACTTCTTTGGGGGACTTTGGAAGTACCTTACCACAGCTGCCCCCTTCTCTCCATAAGAGATGGCAAAACTGACTTGTGAAGACAATTGCTTTAGCAACAGCCCAGTTCATGCCCGGAAAAGAAGCTGAGGAGAGCTCTCAGCACCATTCCTGCAGAACTCCCTGCTCTCCTGCCAGGCGCAGGCTCACTCAAGCCTGGGAAGGAGAATGGGTGCGTTACGGCAACTTTGGAAGGCAGAACCAGAGCATAAGGTGGAGAAAGCCAGCAACCACAGATTGTGCAGCTCAAAACTCCACCAACGTCAGCTCTGGCGTCCACAGGCTGCCTCGGGGCATGCGAGCATATTGGCTCATTGGCAGAGGAAGCTGCCCTGTTGGCACTTGCCCATTTTCCGGAGCAGGGATGTGAGAGGGTGTATGTGTGTTGGAGGGGGTGGAGGGTAATTATCAACAGTGGTGAGCAGACTGATTGGGTTTCTCACTTGATACCATAATGAAAGTGAAAATGAGGGGAAGAATAAGGAGGCTCGATGTTTGTCTCACATGCACAGTTTCTGAAGCAGCTGCTCCGCCGTTATCTCTTATGTTCCTCGTGAATATCTATCATTCCCAGGTTATAGCTGAGAAAAATGAGTCCCAGAGAAGTTAAGCAGCTTCCAAGTTGGAAAAAGCAGTCCAAGTTCAAGTGGGCCAAAGGAAAGGTGCCTTTCTGCTGCTCCTCCCTCCCCCGCCTGGTCCCTCTTGGGTCCCCTTCGTCTAGCTGAGTCAGGCCAGATCTTCCAACAGAGCATTATAAAAATAAAGCAAAAACAAAAGAGAAATAAACCCCCCAAAGCACATGAAAACCCTTACTCTTTGATTTTGGCAACTAGAGGTTCCTGACGCAGTAGAGAACGTGGGCCTTGTGCCATCAAATTTCACCTGAAAGGGAACTTTTTTTTTTTTTTTTTGAGGAGATCAACCACTTTTATTGTCTATCATTATGTGATACAAAAATCTAGAAATAACAGATTAGTAGGGAAATAAAGGAATGGTAAATAAGAGGCAATGGAAATAAGTTAAAGCTGAATTATTTTTTGTGTTATTGAGATGGAAACCATTTCAAAGCATGTGGGCCTGGCTTTAGAGGAGGTTTTGTTCAATAGCCACAGCCTGTCAAAAAATTAGGGTGTTTAGCACCTTGCCTGCTCTACTGGCTGTTGGCAAAACTGACGTGGGATCCTGCCTTTCTCTTGCTCTAGAAGCTCAGCCCGCCAGGCAGGGTCTGCAGGGGGAGGCCTTCTATGCCTTCAGCCTGAACTGAGACTTCTCAGAGAGGGGCCCAGACTCCTGCCAGGTCTTGCCCTCAAGGAATCCTCAGAAGAGCTTCATCCGGGACCTGGGACTGCCCCCATCTGTGTGTGTGTGTGTGTGTGTGTGTGAGAGAGAGTGTGTGTGTGTGTTAGCTGTGTTTGCCCCGGGGGTGAATTTCTAAGCTGGGAAAGGAGAGACTTTTCCTCCTCTGTGTGTAGAAAAACACTTTCTCATGCCTCTCTGCTGCATGCACCTTCGTGTCGAATGCGCCAATGAGGGAAATGACCCTTCACTCCTTGCCAGATCAGGGTCTGGGGAGGTGGGGAGCTGAAAGGAAAAGAGCTACTGATGCTAAGAGAACGTTCTTGGAGAAGCTGGAGAATTTGTTACATCATCAGCTTAGGGTAAGTTAAAAGAGCCCCATTCTGGGTCCCTACTCTGTGTCAAGTGCATTTATCATTTTTTTTTTCCTCCTTTGGCCACGCCTTCGGCATGTGGAAGTTCCTGGGCTGGGGATCAGTCAGAGTTGCAGCTGCTGGCCTACACCACGGCCACAGCAATGCAGGATCTGAGCTGCATCTGTGATCTATGCTGCAGCTCTCGCCAATGCTGGACCCTTAATCTCACTGAGCAAGATCAGGGATGGAACCCATCCAGTCCTGGACCCTTAACTCACTAGATCACCAGGGGACTCCTGTTTCACTTAGTCTTAACAATAATCCGTTTCTTTTGCATTAAGAGAACAATTAATGCATGGGTTCCTAGCCCTTGCCTGAAGGCTGCAGCTCATAGAAAGAACACAAGACTTGGCAGGCCCAATTCAAGTCACGGTAGGTTTGTCAGTACAGGTGTGTTCTTTTTTGGAAAGCAATTTGGCACTATACATCAAGGGCCAAAGTAAATCCACTACTGGAAATCTATCCTAAGAAAACACGGAGTTCTCGTCGTGGCTCAGCGGAAATGAATCCAACTAGGAACCATGCTGATGCAGGTTCGATCCCTGGCCTTGCTCAGTGGGTTGAAGATCCGGCGTTGCCATGAGCTGTGGTGTAGGTCGAAGACGCCACTCGGATCTGGCATTGTTGTGGCTGTGGCGTAGGCTGGCACCTACAGCTCCGATTAGACCCCTAGCCTGGGAACCTCCATATGCCGCCGGTGCAGCATTAGAAAAGACAGGAAGATAAATAAATAAATAAGAAAACACTAATAGGTCACATTTCTAGAGTAAACACTCAAAAATGTCAGGCACTGCTCTAACTGCTTTAGATGAATCATCTAATTTAATTTTAACAATTCCACTTTCATCAACCCAATTGTACAGGTATGAAAACTGAGACACATGGAGTGCCCATCATCGTGCAGCAGAAATGATTCCGACTAGGAACATGAGGTTTCGGGTTTGATTCCTGGCCTCGCTCAGTGGGTTAAGGATCTGGCATTGCTGTGAGCTGTGGTTGTAAGTCTCAGACTTGGCTCAGACCCTGCATTGCTGTGGCTGTGGCTGTGGCTAGCAGCTGTAGCTCCCATTCGACCCCTAACCTGGGAACCTTCATGTGCCAAGGATGCAGCCCTAAAAAGAAAAAACAAACAAACAAAAAAACCCCCAAGACCAAAACCAAACCAAAACAAACAAAAAAACCCTGAGATGCATAATTTACCCAAGGTTATATGGCTTATAAGAGTGGAGCCCAGATTCCACGCTAGGCAGCCAGCCTCACTCTTCAATTTGACACCACACCGATTGTATAAACTTTGCACATAAAACTGACTGTCACGGTTTTGATTATTGTTAGAGAACATTTGGAACACATATAAATGTCTTTAAAACAGGACACAGGGTAAAGAAATTTAAATAATGCTTTTAAAGGGGTTTAGAGGAGTTCCCGTTGTGGTGCAGTGGTTGGTTAACCGAATCCGACTAGGAACCACAAGGTTGCGGGTTTGATCCCTGGCCTTGCTCAGTGGGTTAAGGATCCGGCGTTGCTATGAGCTGTGGAGTAGGTTGCAGAAGCGGCTTGGATCCCGTGTTGCTGTGGCTCTGGTGTAGGCCGGCGGCCACAGCTCCGATTCAACCCCTAGCCTGGGAACTTCCATATGCCACAGGAGTGGCTTCAGAAAAGGCAAAAAGCCAAAAAAAAAAAAAAAGGTTTAGAATATCATGAGGGAAATGCTTATATTATAATATGAAGTGGAAAAAAGTAGGTTACAAAATTGTACAGACAGAATATAACCACAAGTATGCAAAAAAAAAAAAAAAAAGCCTGGAAAAAATAGGAGGAATTAAAGCAAGGTACTATTAAGGGTGATCTCTGGATGGAGGCAACCATGGTTCATTTTCCTCTTTTTTCTTTTCGGTATTTTCTAAATTCCCTGCAGTGTACATGCGTTTCCTTAAAATTATTTATATATATATTAAAAACTTAAATAAAAGCTGGTATTGACTGAATTGAATGATTGGTGTGTTGGGTGCCCTTTGAAGACTCCTCTCCTCTCTCAATTTCATCACTCCTAGCAGGGATAATGGCGGGGTTCGGGAGGTGACCTCTCCCCCTGGCCTGCACAGTGGGAGAATTATTGTAAATGAGGTCACAGTTTCAAAAGGGTGTGTCCTCCTTACAGCTGGGTGGACTGAAGCCCTAGTGATCCTCACAGAAAAAAGGAAGGCAGAGAAGAAAGCAGCAGGGCAGAGGCAGAGCAGGGGAAACCTGTCAGGAGAGAAGCAGGGGGCAGAGGAGACAACTTGGGGAGAAAAGGGGGCAAGCAAGGAGAGCTGGAGCCCCAAGAGTGGTCAGGGAGCCCCAAGAGGTGAGAGTGCATGAGTGAAGAGGCCAGGTAAAGGGCAGACAGAAAAGAGGGTGAGAGGGAGACACAGCAACCTGTAAAAGATTGAATTCTTTTCTTTTCTTTTTTTCCTGTCTTTTCTCTTTTTAGGGCCGCACTTGTGGCATATGGAGGTTCCCAGGCTAGGGGTCGAATCAGAGCTACAGCTGCCGGCCTACACCACAGCCACAGCAACGCCAGATCCGAGCTGTGTCTGCAACCTACACCACAGCTCATGGCAACACCGGATCCTTAACCCACTGAACGAGGCCAGGGATTGAACTAGCAACCTCATGGTTCCTAGTTGGATGCGTTTCTGCTGTGCCACGACGGGAACTACAGATTGACTTCTTTTCAATGCCAAGGTTCCCGTCCAGCGGTAGTGGGTTGCCCCAGTGTTATAGGAACCATTTCCTGCAGTTAAATGATGTTTACATCCAGGGGAAGACTTTTCCCTGGGCTTGCAACTTGCATCTCTTTCTCAGCTGCCTGGCCACTCCCCAGTCCTCAAATTTCCAGCCAGAGAGGACCTTTCTGGATCGTGGCCACTGCAGTTTGCCAAGGACAGCTAGACCTATCCCTGCTGCAATCCATCCAGCCAAGGCTGGGAGCTTTGGTACCCATGGACATGAGTTATGACATGACACGGGATTAACACACAGCTGTCCCAGAACACAGTTTGCAAAGCTTGCCTGAGGCTTTTAGTTTATAGGCACTAGGGGAAAAAAAATCATGGAACAATGTGAGATCTGTGAGAGTCATCTGTAGAATCTACCACCAGGAAAGAAAGAAGGCCCAGAGAGAGAGGAGGAATTGGCAAAGACCAACAGCTGCTTGGCAGCAGGGGCATCTAGGCTTTCCAATTCTTTATGAGTAGAACAATTGTTTATAAGATGAGTGAGGGATGTTGTGTGTTTTCAGAGGGCTCGCTGTGACTCAGACTACCCTCCTTTTACCCTCATCCTATGCCCCTGAGATAAGTAACCCAAGAACAATTTTGATATTTTTTGGAAGAAAAGCAGTAGCTCAGAGAGGCTGTGGAATTCTCCTGGTGTCCATGGAGCCCCAAACTAAATCTTCTCAAGAACGTGAGTTCTAGGGAGTTCCCATCATGGCACAGCGGAAACGAATCCGACTAGGAACCGTGAGGTTGCGGGTTTGATCCCTGGCCTCTCTTAGTGGGTTAAGTATCCAGCGTTGCCCTCTTTGCTGTGAGCTGTGGTGTAGGTCGCAGACACAGCTCAGATTTGGTGTTGCTGTGGCTGTAGCTGTGGCTGGCAGCTGTAACTCCAATTGGACCCTAGCCTGGGAACCTCCATAAGCCATGGGTGCTGCTCTAAAAAGAAAAAGTAAAAAAAAAAAAAAGAATGTGAGTTCTAGGCCACACACTTTTCTGAGGAACTTTCAGCCACAGGAAGTCAGGAGCAATTTCAATTTCAAATGTGCAGTTTGCTGGAGACCTGAGGCCAAAAGTCCCGCCCTGGGCAGCCCATCAAGTGTAGGGGCAGAGAACGTGTTCCAGGTTGTACTGTCACATTCTGGTTTCTACTGTGAAATCATCTGCATGGCTACAGTCCTGATGGGTGAGGCCTTAAACCCATTACCACTGATAGCTGCTGATGGAGCACTTCTTACACGTAGGGAAGACAGCAGGTTCTGGGATACACAGAGACCCAAGATCTTGGTCATCAGAGACAAGATGATTTTAGCTGTAGCATAAGACCAAATACCTACAAATACAGAGAGGTGATGAGTCTGAGTTCTTGAACAGGGCCTTGCCTTTGCATGTGCTGTTCCACCTCCTTGAAATTCTCGGCTCACCCACCTGCACATCCCTAAAAGTCTACGCTCGGGTGTTTCATCCTTGGGTGACTTTTCCTAGACTCCTCAGCCTGGCTTGATTCCACTCCTCTGGCTCCCTGTAAGTAACTCTATGCACCTGTACTGTAGCACTCAGCACACTGTACATTTATTTTATTTTGTTTTTCTGTTTAGGCCCAACACCTGCGGCACATGGAAGTTCCCAGGCTAGGGGTCAAATCAGAGCTGCAGTTGCCAGCCTACACCACAACCACAGCAACACAGGATCCTAGCCACATCTGCACCTACACTGCAACTTGTGGCAACACTGGATCCTTAACCCACTGAGCGAGACCAGGGATTGGACCTGCATCCTCCTGGATACTAAATGGAGTCATAGCCTGCTGAGCCACAATGGAAACTCCTATTTTATTTTATTATTGTTACTTTTTTGGTCATGCCCACGGCATGTGGAAGTTCCTAGGCCAGGGATTGAATTAGGGTCACAGCAGTGACAAGGCAGAATCCTTAACTGCTAGGCCACCAGGGAACTCCAGCACACTGTACTGGTCTCTCTCTCTCTCCCACTTGACTCTGAGCTTTGGGGAGGATGATGGGGCTGTATTTTTCATCCTTAGTAACCAGGCTATGCCTGACATAAGTAGATAATTAATACATTTTTGTTGATTAAAGAAAAGCAAACTTTCTGCTTCTACTGCCTCCAGCAAAGAAGCTCTAAGGCCCCTTGCAGCTCTAATATCTTAGGACTTTATACTTACCAGCTGAGGCTTTGTTTTCCTTGAGGCTGGATGTGGCTTCCCTTAGCAGTGATGGAAACCAGCTCACGGTTGCCCCTCTTTTCCTCCTTAGGGACCTAACGATAATCGGAGCATGGACAACACTGGGAACCTGCAGCTTACTTTACCTCCCTTTCATTAGAATGACCAGGGCTGGCAGGAGTCCAGTGGGAACCTCCTGTCCACTTCTAACAAGGCCTCCGCCTAGTTACCTGGTTGGGGGGCAGATGCGGCTGGGAAAATCCAGTGGCTAGGCAACACAGAACACTCAGGAAAGGAAACCAGCCAGAACTATTTGCAGATTAGAAAGGCAAGGAAACTTGATGGAAACACACATTCAAAGTACCTGCCAGGCTTTTAAGAATGTCAGAGGAGAAGAGCCTGGAACCAGCTGGAGGAAAAAGATAAGAAACGCATTTATTTTCTCTGCCCAGACCACGTTAACTGCGCCCCACCCCCCCATACCTTCTGTTTTACGACTAGAAAACAATGGTTGCATTTCTCCGACAGGCTGCATGGCACCAGTCTCTCCCTACGTGGAGGAAAACTGAATTCTGACCAAGATGTTAGTCAATTTGTTTAGCAACAGCCATGGGGGTATGTGACTGTCCATGGTGCTGAGTTCCCAGTGGGCCCCCGAGAAACTCAGCCAGGTTTGTGTGCCCTCACAGATGACCCAGGCAATGAATGATAGGGAAGCAGTTGGGCTGTGGACAAGGACGACTTGAGAGCCTGGCTGGAAGGACAGGGCCCACCGTATATTACTGGAAAATCTAGGAGGCAGATGTTTTTCAGAATTCAAAAATTTTCAGATTTAAATAAATAGGGTAATAGGGTTCATTTACTGTGTGTTACATAAAATCCTTACCGAGGTCTGGGGCAGCACCACTTATAATCAAGCACATCGATATTTCCTCAGAAAAAAATATAGCTAATCATCCCAAGTTTGATCAACAAAGATATTGAAGAGCCTCATTGCAGTTCAGGGTCTTCCTTCAAATGAGTTTGTTTGGCTCAGACTTACCAAAAACCTTTTGATCCTGAGAGTGTTTTGAATTTCAGAATTTTTGGTTAAGGGGTTGGGGTCCCAGCCTTGGATTCCTACTTGGGTCAAACTGACCTGCAGAAATTCCTAAGGTTGATGAATTTTCTAAGCTTGTAAAAGTCCTGATTGGAGGCAGGGGATAGATGAGCAATGAAACAAAACCAAAGAAAAGCAGCTTGAGGGAGTTCCCACTGTGGTGCAGGGGAAATGGGGGTATCGATCCCTGGCCTCGCTCAGTGGGTCAGGGATCTGGCAGTTGCCATGAGCTGTGGTGTAGGTCGCAGATGCAGCTCAGATCCCAAGTTGCCGGGGCTGTGCGTAGGCCGGCCCCAAAAAGAGCTTGAAGCACAGTCCTCAAACATCCCCACCCACAAAGACTTACATGCTTTTTTCTTCTCAGAACAAATAGCTAATAATTCTTAAAGTAGAGCTGGAGGTCCTAGAAGTCTCATGGATGGCACACAGATTGAAAACCTAAAAAGCCCATTAACCCTTTTTTCTACCCACAAGCCTGACTGCCCCTTGATTCCTTGACTCTGGGCAAACTCTCATCCCCTTTCATACAAGCATGAGCAGAGCTGGAATCGCTGTGATGGGAGAAGAAGGCTCTATAATCAGCGTATAATGATGGCTACCAGCCATGTTGACTGCTGACTACCTGTCAAGCTCTGTACTAAGTGATCAATGCTCATTCTCTCTCTTATCCCCACCACAATTCTGTGAAGCAGCATTGTCCCCATTTCACATATGAGGAAACCAAGGTTCATAGAGGTTAAGTAACCTCCCTGGAATCATAAGCAGATAAATTGTAGAATCAGGGATTGGCATCCTGATCAGATTCTGTGCCCGCATTGATGTACCACTCTTAACTTGGCCTTCATGGTCATGGGTGTTGGTTTGAATGTGAAAGGGGGATTAAATTACTGCAAATATTGAATCAGTGTAGTTTCTGTTGGGTTTTTAGTTAAACATTCTAGGAAATGATGTTTATTTACATTTACAGTATATATTTCAAGTTAAAAAATTATACAAATAATTTCTCATCAAGTAGAGGAGTAGAGAGTAAAATGCTGCTCCATGCTATGGCCTCCCCAGGCCCATTCCTAAGAGATCAATAGTTTATAGTGTAGTCTCTGGAAATACGCATATATATATGAGCCACTGGGAAAATCCAGTGGCTAGACAACACAGAACATTCAGGCAAGGAAACCAGCAAGAAGTATTTGCAGATTAGAAAGGCAAGGAAACTTTTTTTTCTCTTTTTGTCTTTTTAGGGCCACACCCATGGCACTGGCATACGGAGGTTCCCATGCTAGGGGTCAAATCGGAGCTGTAGCTGCTGGCCTATGCCACAGCCACAGCCACATGGGATCCAAGCTGCATCTGTGACCTACACACAGCTCACAGCAACACTGGACCCTTAACCCACTGAGCGAGGCCAGGTATCGAACCTGCAACCTCATGTTTACTACTCTGGTTCGTTAACTACTGAGCCATGATGGGAACTCCCAGAAAGGCAAGGAAACTTGATGGAAACAAACATTCACGGTACCTTCCAGGCTTTTAATATACATTGTCACGAGACGTGTTTCTACAATCTTTTCTTAGCCTCTTTGTTTCTATTTTCTATGCTGAAAACTCCATCTTGTCCTGCTTTACTTTACCCCATATTCCTGCTTGAAAAACAGTCGCAGTGCTGGTAAATGACTTAAGCTTAAGAACAAAGACCTAAATGCATAAGTTATTCATAGGGTCAGCTGAATGAGGACATAATGCATTGGTCTAGGCACTCGGACCTGTACAGATAGGCACACTTTTTGCACAAGCATGATATGTCCTCTAAAGAATAAAAGGAAGATGAGCCTCATGGCCCCAAGGGGTTTATGAGGGGTCGTTAGCAGGATATGCATTAGCAAGGAGAACCTAGGTGCAAACCTAGGCACACTGGGCACAATGGTGATTCTCTAGAATGCTAAGCATAGATAGCTGACGCCAAGCTTCCTCAATGCTAATGATTGCTAAATGCCTGAAGGTCAGAATAAAAGCTTAATCAACAACTGGCTATGTGACTTTTAAAAAATTTAAAAAAATCTATATCCTGCACCTATAACCCCCTCCTCACTTGATGTAATCCTAAAGAGCACAATAAAAGCAGTGTGGTTTCTTTTGTGTGTGTGTGTGTGTGTGTGTGTGTGTGTGTGTGTCTTTTTGCCATTTTTGGGCCGCTTCCACGGCATATGGAGGTTCCCAGACTAAGGGTAGAATCAGAGCTATAGCTGCCGGCCTACACCACAGCCACAGCAACTCTGAATCTGAACCGCATCTGTGATCTACACCAAGCTCACAGCAATGCCGGATCCTTAACCCACTGAGTGAGGACAAGGATCGAACCTGCATCCTTATGTATACTAGTCAGATTCATTTCCATTGAGCCATGATGGGAACTCCTATATTTATACTTTTTAGTATTCATAAGAGGTCTTACATAGTCTACCAGATTTTTTTTTCCTTAATAGTATATCTATGTCTGAACATATAAGATACCTCATGTTTGTTTTTATTAAACCAGTTTCTCTTTTTTTTGGCTACCGCACGGCATATGGAGGTCCCCGGCCAGGGATCAGATCCAAGCCACAGTTGCAGCCACCACAGCTGCAGCAATGACAGATCCTTAACCCACTGTGGTGGACTAGGGATTGAACCTATGTGCCAGGGCTTCAGAGACCACCTATCCCATTGTGCCTCACTCGAACTCCTAAGCTAGTTTTTAAATGAAATGGTAAATGTGCTAGGCAAGCAGTAGTGAAAGGAATGAATTTCCAACTACTTGACTTTAAGACATATGTGCATGGCTTTAGTCTTTGATGGAACTTAATGATAGCAGTTACGAGCCTAGACCTAGAATATTTGTGAGCCACACGGGAAGTCCATTGACCTAGAACATTTGGATTCAAGTCCCTACTCTGTCATTCAGAACCTCTGTAATTTTGGGTAAATTTCTCAATCCCTCTAAACTTCAGTTTCTTTATCTGTAAAGTGGGCATAATCACAGTTCCTCCCTCATGGAGTTGTATGCGCTAGAACAGACAATGCAGTTATTGGGTTTGGCAGTTTAGAACAGTGTCTGGGCAGAACAAGTGAGGTAGTTCAAATATGAAGCAGCCATACTCCTACTGCTAGAGCAGATGCATAGGGATTCCCCCTAAAGTTGCTTGTACAATAGCCCCTAATAACACTGAGTTCTTTTCTTGTGGGAAGTGAGAATAAGTAGATCCAGGGATCTCTTGCTTTCTGCCTGCCTCTTCCCATCACAAACTTATCACAGTTCAAAAAGTTTGGAGGCCATTGCTCCTGGTAGATTCAGCTTTGGTCTTTGGACACGAAGCTCCTGCCCTGGAGGAGCAGAGTGGATATACAGAATTCAGGGTAAAGTGCTGAGTTTGGAGTTAGGCATTCTAACCCTAAATCTGCCTCCACCTTGCTGTGTGACTTTGGACAGATTGTATCTTGTCACCAGAGGATTTCTAAATCTCACCCAGCTCCAGGATTCTAGGACTATGTTCTGATTTGCAGGATTCTGCCTTTGATGTTCAAGACTACGCAGAAGTGTTTGCAGGGAACGGATGTCCTTAGGAATCTGCTGGTTAGTTTGGATTTGGTGTTTGGTCCACCTGGGGAGGCAGAGCGCTGCTTAAGCACTGCAGGCTCTGGAATCAGAAAGGCAGGCTCGAATTTC
The DNA here is from genome assembly GCF_016906955.1 of Phacochoerus africanus. Taxonomy (NCBI): domain Eukaryota; kingdom Metazoa; phylum Chordata; class Mammalia; order Artiodactyla; family Suidae; genus Phacochoerus; species Phacochoerus africanus. The sequence goes on from NC_062552.1 coordinate 100,297,606, forward strand.
GACTCAGCCACTTCCCAGCTTAGCAATACACTTAACCTATCGGAGCCTCAATTTCTTCATTATGTAACATGGGGTTAATAATAGCACCTATTTTAAATATATTACTTATCTTTTATCCTACAATATTTGAGGAGGTCTCACTGTGAAGCCTGGCACTGCGTTAGGCACAGGGAATACAATTATAAGCAATACCAGATGGAACTTACTGTCCAGTGTGGAACACAGGCGATGACTGGATAATCATGCTAATGAGTATAAAATTGTAACTGTGAAAAGCACAGCTAAGAATGGCAACAGTTATAAGAACCTATAACAGAGGGGTCTGATGTGATAAAGAATTTTGGGTAAGGTTTTCCTAGGAAGGTGATACTTGCATTGAGCACTGAAGAATGAAGATAGCTAACTGGATAAGACAGGAAATGGGATGTGCAAAAGTCCTGGGGCGGCAGATAAGGAGGAAGCCCAGTAAGGCTGAAAGGAAGTGAATATAAGGGAACCAGGAGTGGGTGAAGATCTAATTATGGTCCCACAACGTTTTGATTTTGTCCTAAAATCAGTGGGAGGCCATTGAGGTGTTAAGCAGGGAGCTGCTATGATCAGATTTTCCTTTAGAAGATATCTCTAACTAAGAACAGGTCTGGAGGAAGGGGGTAAAACGAGCTTAGGCACACCAGCTAAGAGGCCACTACTGAGGCCCACCTGAAATAAGGTGGTCGTTTGTTTATTTATTTAGATTTTCTTTGTCTTCTTAGGGCCACATCTGCGGCATAGGGAAGTTCCCAGGCCAGGGGTTGAATCAGAGCTACAGCTGCCAGCCTACGCTACAGCCACAGCAATGCCAGATCTGAGCCACGTCTGTGACCTACACCACAGACCATGGCAATGCTGTATCCTTAACCCACTGAGTGAGGCCAGGGATGGAATGGATACTAGTCAGGTTCATTACCACTGAGCCACAGTGGAAACTCCAAGATAGAAGTTTAGAAAGGGATGGGAATGGAGGGAGTTAGAAAGAAGTAAACAGATTAGAGAGCTATTTAGGAGATAAACAGGACTTGGTAATAGATTACATGGGATGGGGTCGGGGGGCTAGTGAGGAAGAGGATTTTTGTCACAGATGTTGCCTAGGTGTCTGGTTTGGCTGGCTAATGGTGCCATTCTCCAGGAGGGGTACTCCCAGGGGAGCATCGGGTGTTGAGGAACGAGCCTGAGTGATTTTGGACTTGTTGGCTTGTGGTGTCCTTGAGACATTCAAGTTTAATTGTCCAGCAGGCAGCTGGATCTGTGGGTCTGAACAGGAAAAACAATTTGGGGAAAATTAGCAGAGACAGCAATTGAAACTGTGCATATGAATGAGATGCCCCAGGAATAAAGCATTAATGTAAAGAAAGGAAAGGACCTGCGTCTCAACCTCCAGGAAACCCAGCATTTCATTTGGGGTAAGAAGAATGAACCTGAAAAGGTGACAAGGGGGTGGGGGAGGTTAAACCCAGCCTAGAAATCGTGGGTCACAGAAGTGAAGGCAAGAATGATTCATGAAAGAAGGAGTGCTCAGCCATGTGGAAAGATGAGGAAAGGTCAGGTAAAATAGGACTGAAAGATGCTTATTGCATTTAACAACACAGGAATCCTCCGTGACCTTAGCCAGAGCTGTAGATGCAGAGTGACGGGGTGGAAGCCGGGGTGGAGGAGAGAGCGAGAAGTGAGGAAAGTATCACAATGAATATAGAACAGTGTTTCACAACGATGAATGGAGGAGAGACTGGACAGCAGCCTGCCATTCTTGAAGGTATAATATAGGTTGGGTATAAATTACTTCGGACTGTGCTCCGCCCAGAGTAACCTGGGACTGCAGGTGTTTGCCTTAGAGAAAAAGATATAAGATGTTCGAAAGATCCAGGTCCCTGACTTTAGCGCCTCCACACGTCATTAGAGAAGCTTATATTCTAGATCTACAAAGTGGATTCAGCCCTCTTGAAAGGGAGACCTGGAGGACAGCTGGGATAGGAAAAGATGAAAGCTACTTTCTCCAGGGCTCAGAAGACGGAGCCTAAGTGGTCCAAGAGTCTTGTAATGTTTGAGAAGAGGTTAAAAATATTAATTTACTTTAAATGTCAATAGTTTATTTATTTTTTTTTGTCTTTTTTTTTTCTTTATAGGATTCTTTATTTCCCAATTTTCTAGTACAATCAACTATAATTTCCACAATCAAAAAAATACAATATTCATTTATAATTTTTTGAAAATTGTCACCAAACTAGAAGCTAAAGAAAACTTCCTCGGTCTGATAACTGTATTTACAAAAAGTCTATAGCTAACTTCTTTTTTTGTTGTTGTCTTTTTTTGTCTTTTTGCCATTTCTAGGGCCGCTCCCATGGCATATGTATTTTTTGTCTTTTTAGGGCTTGCACCCACCGCATAGGGAAATTCCCAGGCTAGGAGTTGAAACAGAGCTGCAGCTGCCAGCTTATGTCACAGCCACAGCAACTTGGGATCTGAGCCACATCTGCAATCCATACCACAGCTCATGGCAACGCCAGATCCTTAACCCACTAAGCAAGGCCAGGGATTTAACCCTCATCCTCATGGACACTAGTTGTGTTCGTTATTTCTGAGCCACCATGGGAACTCCTACTTTAAATTTCAATAATTTAAACATGAAGACTTTTTCTAAGAAAATGACAGAGAACGTATCTTCCAAAGCACAACGAGAAAAAAATAGAGTGAGGAGTTCCCATCATGGCTCAGTGGAAACGAATCTGACTAGCATCCATGAGGATGCAGGTTCGATCCCTGGCCTCACTCAGCAGTTTAAGGATCCTGCGTTGCTGTGAGCTGTGGTGTAGGCCAGTGGCTACAGCTCCCATTTGACCTCTGGTCTGGGAACCTCCATACGCTGCGGGTGTGGCCCTAAAAAGAAAAAAAAAGGAGTGAAAAATTTCAATTAATGTGAAAGGGATCAAGAAGTGGGTGTGGACTTAGAAAGGATGAGACAAATGAAATGTGTAAAATACAATGTAGAGGGAGTTCCCACTATGGCTCAGCATGTTATGAACCTGACTTGTATCCATGAGGATGTGGGTTTGATCCTTGGCCTCACTCAGTGGGTTAAGGACCCAGCATTGTTGTGGTTGTGGCATAAGCCAGCAGCTGCAGCTCCGATTCAACCCTTAGTCTGGGAACTCCATATGTTGCAGGTTAGCTCCCCCCGCCCCCGAAAAAGTAGAAATTAATCCAAATATTGTTTATTGCAATTAGAGTACATAGGTTAAATGGTATTGTAAAAGATCCTTTGATTTAGAAAAAAAATACTGCTATATGCTATTTAAAAGAGACACATCTAAAACGTAAAACTAAAAAAGGAAAATAATAAAATACACGAACATTAAATTAAATAAACCGCGTTATATTATGTTAACAACAGTCAGGAGTTCCCGTCGTAGTGCAGCAGAAATGAATCCAACTAGGAACCATGAGGTTGGGGGTTCAATCCCTGGCCTTACTCAGTGGCTTAAGGATCTGGCGTTGCCATGACCTGTGGTGTAGGTTGCAGACACGGCTCAGATCCCGCGTTGCTGTGGCTCTGGCATAGGCTGGTGGCTACAGCTCCTATTTGATCCCTAGCCTGGGAACCTCCATATGTCGCGGGTTCAGCCCTAGAAAAGGCAAAAAGACTAAATAAATAAATAAATAAATAATAAACAAATGTAGAGTACAAAACTTAAAGCAAGCATTAAAGGAAGAAAACAAATACTTATAGCTAATAAGCCAAGAAAGAGACAAAATAGAATCATAAGAACATTTAATAAAAAAACAAACCAGGAAAGAGGTTTTGGAGGCCTTCTGGAAATATAGAAGAGATGAGACAAACAGAAAGTGAATACTAAGATAATAAGTTAAAGCTAATAGTATCAATTATCGTATTAAATGTAAATTAAAAGGAAGTGATTGTCAGATTGGACTAAAAAAAATATGAAACCCCCCAAAACCAAGACCGAACTAAATGATGCTTATAAGAAACATACCTAAAATAAAAAGGCACCATAGGCTAAAAGTTGCTACCATTAGTCAAAAGAAAACTGGAGCAGCCATATTTCATAATGATAAAGGGGACAGTTGATCAAGAGGCCATGAAAATCCTAATAATAGAGCTTCAAAACACATGAGACAAAACCTGATAGAATGTCCATAATCATAATTGGAAATTTAAACACACTATTCTACATCCATTCATTTTAAGTGCACACAGACTGTTTAATAAGAAGACCAACTTCTGGGCCAATGGTCTCTATACATTTAAAAGAATTCAAGTCACATAAAGTATGTTTTGCGGCCACGATGGAATTGTTTTAATGGAATGAAATAAAGAAATCAACATCAGAAAAATATCTGAAAAAAAATCACCAAATTGTTAAAACTAAACAACACACTTCTAATGGATTCATGGGTGAGAAGACATTTTGATTTAAAAAATAAATCAAGGAAGTTCCCTTTGTGGCTCAGCAGTTAACGAACCCAACTAGGATCCTCGAGGATCCAGGTCCGATCCCTGGCCTTGCTTAGTGGTTTAATGGTCCGGCGTGGCCGTGAGCTGTGATGTAGGTTGCAGATGCAGCTTGGATCCCGTGTTGCTGTGGCTGTGGTGTAGGCTGGCTACTCTAGCTCCGATTTGACCCCTAGCCTGAAAACTTCCATATGCCGCAGGTGCGGCCCTAAAAAGCAAAATAAAATAAAATAAATCAGAAGGGGAATTATAAAACATTTCGAACTGGATGAAAATGACAGTACAGCACGTCAAAATGTGTGGGATGCAACTAAAGCAGCACTTAGCAATTCTATATTAGAAATGAACAAAGGTCTTTTTTCTTTTTTAGGGCCACACCCGTGGCATATGGAGGTTCCCAGGCTAGGGGTCAAATTGGAGCTGTAGCTGCTGACCTACACCACAGCCACAGCAATGCAGAATCCAAACCATGTCTGCATCCTACACCAAAGCTCAGAGCAACACCGGATCCTCAACCCACTGAATGAGGCCAGGGATAGAACCTTTGCCCTCATGGATGCAAGTCAGATTTGTTTCCCCTGAGCCATGACGGGAACTCCTTTTTTGTTTGTTTGTTTTTTGAACAAAGGTCTTGAAATGATCTCAACTTCCGTCTAGAAAAGAAAAAAAAAATTAAACCCCAAATAAGCAGAAGAAAGAAAATAATAAAGATCTGAGCAGAAATCAATGAAATGGAAAACAGAGGGACAAAAAAGAAAAAAAAACAATGAAATCCAATGATAATTCTTTGAGAGAACCCAAATAAAAGTGATAAATCTCTAGCTAGACTGGTCAGGAAAAAAGAAAGAAGACAAAAGTCACCAATATTAAGAATGAAAGAGGGGAGTTCCTGTCGTGGTGCAGTGGTTAATGAATCCGACTAGGAACCATGAGGTTATGGGTTCGATCCCTGCCCTTGCTCAGCGGGTTAACGATCCGGCGTTGCCGTGAGCTGTGGTGTAGGTCGAAGATGCGGTTTGGATCCCGCGTTGCTGTTGCTGTGGCTCTGGCGTAGGCTGGCAGCTGCAGCTCCGATTAGACCCCTAGCCTGGAAACCTCCATATGCCGCAGGAGCGGCCCAAGAAATGGCCAAAAAAAAAGACAGAAAATAAAAAATAAAACAAACAAAAAAAGGAATGAAAGAGGTGACATCACTACAAATTCACAGATATTAAAAGGATAGCAAGGAAATATGAATAATGTGGTTCCAATTATTTTGACTACTTAGATGAAATACACTAGTTCCTTAAGAGACATAACCACCAAAGTTCACATGAGAAGAAATAGATAAAATGAATATCCTTATATCAAATAGCAAAATTTAATTTTTACTTAAAAACCTTTCCACAAATAAAACTCCAAGTACAGAAGGCCCCACTGGTGAAGTTTATTAAATCTTCAAAGAAGAAACAATACTAATTATGTATAAGCAAACTCTTTGAGAACATGGAAAAGAAAGGAAACACTTATCTATTCATTCTATGAGCCCAGCACTACCCTGTTGCCAAAATCAGGCAAAGGTATCATAAGAAAAGAAAACTAAAGATCAATGTCCTACAAGAATACAGAGGCAAAAATTCTAAAAAAAAATTTTGCAAATAAAATCTAACAATATATAATCAGATATGTTGGATACATACAATATACAATTGGATAATATATCACAACCAAGTGGAGTTTATCCCAAGAATACAAAGTTTGTTTAATTTTCAAAAATCAACCAATGCAATCATCATATTAATAACCTAAAATAGAAGAGTTCCCATCATGGTGCAGTAGAAACAATCCAACTAGGAACCATGAGGTTGCAGGTTCGATCCCTGGCTTCGCTCAGTGGGTTAAGGATCGGCATTGCCATGAGCTGTGGTGTAGGTTGCAGACTTGGCTCAGATCTGGCATTTCTGTGGCTGTGGCATAGGCTGGTGGCTACATCTCTGACTCGACCCCTAGTCTTGGAACCTCCATATGCCACAGGTGCGGCCCCCAAAAAGACAAAAGACAAAAAAGAAAAAACATAAGATGTTTTTAACAGATGCAGACAAAAACACTTACCAAAATCCAATATCCATTCCTGATAAAAACTCTCAGCAAAGTAGGATGAGAAGGGAACTCCATCATTTGGAAAAAAAGAAATCAACTATGAAAAATTGATAGAAATATCACACTTAGTCCAAGAACGAACGTTTTCCCCCAAAGGTCAGGAGTAAGAGGAAGATGTCTGTTCTTACCACTTCTGTTCAACATTGTATCAAGTTTCTGGCCAGAGCAATATGACAAAAAGAAATAACAGAAAAGAAGTAAAATGATCTTTATATAGAGACAATATGACTATGTAGAAAATCCAATGGAATCTACAAAAATGTACATCTGGATTTTCCTTCAGGGCTCAGTGGATTAAGGATCTGGCATTGTCATGCTGTGGCTCTGCTTATAGCTGTGGCATGTATTTGGTCCCAACCCAGGAACTTCCACTTGCATGGGTATGGCCAAAAGAAAAAAAAAATTACATTCAAATTATCTAAGCAAGATTACAAGATATAAGGTGTAAAAAGCAATGATATTTCTCTATACCTCCAATGAATTTATAGAAACTGAAAATTGAAAAACCTATACTATTTATAATAGCATCATAAATACGAAGTTCTTAGGGGTAAATCTCATAAAAGATGTGCAAGACCTGCACACTGGAAACTACAAAATGTTACTTAGGGACATTAAAGAAGGCTGAAATAAATGGAAAGTTATTCCTTGTTCATAGGTCAGAAGACTGATGTCAATTCTCCCCAAACCAATCTGTGGATTCATTGGCATTTCAGTGAAAATATCTGCCTGACTTTTTTTGTTTTTGGTCAAAATTAATGTATGATTTAGCCATTCTACTCCTAGGTATTTACCCATGAGAAAAGAAAGCATAGGCCCACAAAAAGACTTGTATCTATATGGTCAAAGCAGCTTTATTTGTAATGGTTCCAAGCCAGCAACAACTTGCAAATCCATCAACTGATGAATGGATGAATGAACTGTGGTATATCTATACGATGGAATACTACCCAACAATAAGATGGGATGAAGTATGGATATACAGTGATGAGTATGCTGAGTGATTATGTTAATTATTAAGATAATTATGCTGAGTGAAAGAATCAGATGAAAAAAGAGTACATATTCTATTACTCCATTAATATAAAACTCTAGAAACTCATATAAAACACTGATCTGTAGTGACAGGAAGCAGATCAGTTGTTGCCTGGTGGTGAGGGAAGGGTAGAGGAGAACAGAAAGGAGGGCTTAGGAAGGGATAGGAGGAGACTTTCAGGAGTGATGGGTATGTTCAGTATTTCAAATATGGTGATAGTTTCATGGAGATTCATATGTATATACACACAGATACATGAAATACAAATTGATATATACCCATGTGTCAAAAACTTTATGTGCAGTTTAATGTATGTTAATTATATCTCAATAAAACTCTTCTAAAAAGAAGTTAAAGTACTGAATAAAAACACAAAGAAAGAAGGAAATAACAAATAAGTTAATGAAATAAAATAAGTAATGTATACAAGGTCACACAGCTGGATAATGGTAAAACTGGTCTAAATTCAGGTCTGTCTGACTTCAGGACTTCCCGGTGGCTTGCAACATAACTACTTGGCGTTGCTTCTACAGATCTGTCTGACTCCAAAACTTGTGTTTTTTTTGGGAGGGGGGTTGGTCGATTTGTCTTTTCTAGGGCCAAACCCGAGACAGGGAAGTTCCCAGGCTAGGGGTCTAATTGGAGCTACAGCTGCCAGTCTACGCCAGAGCCACAGCAACGCCAGATCCAAGCCATGTCTGCAACCTACACCACAGCTCACTGCACCACCGGATCCTTAACCCAATGAGTGAGGCCAGGGATCGAACCCACAACCTCATGGTCTAGGGCCGCTCCCACAGCACATGGAAGTTCCCAGGCTAGGGGTCTATTTGGAGCTGTAGCCGCCGGCCTACGCCAGAGCCACAGCAATGCAGGATCCAAACCGCGTCTTCAGCCTACACCACAGCTCACGGCAACGCCGGATCGTTAACCCACTGAGCAAGGGCAGGGACCGAACCCACAACCTTATGGTTCCTAGTCGGATTGGTTAACCACTACACCACGATGGGAACTCCCAAAACTTGTGTACTTAACATGAGTAAAACATCATCGTTTCCCCAGTTTTGGTCATAATGAATCACCATCATCATTTTTTTTTTTTAATGGAAGTTCCCAGGCCAGGGGTGGAATCTAAACTGCAGCTGCAACTTGTGGCAGTGCCAGATCCTTAACCCACTATGCCAGGCCAGAGATGGATCCCGCCCTGCCTAGAGACAACACCAGATACTTAACCCACTACGCCGCAAAAGGGACTCCCTCACTGTCATCACTTCTGTCCTGTCAAGTACCACCTACTATTGTTTACCTAATATTTTTCTTTAAATTGACTCACTTTTTAAGCTTAGCCTCATCCTAGGCAATGATAGCTATGAAATCAAGATTTTCACAAGCAGTTAGAATTTTCCTGATACGCATTAAAATAAATACACATCAATTCAAAGGGAAAAAAAATCACCCTTTGTGATGTTTAGTTTTATGTGTCAGCATGGCTGGGCTATAGCATTCAGTTAATCAAACACTAACCTATGTGTTTCTATGAAAGTATTTTGTACTTGTGGTCAACATCTACAACCAGGTGACTTTAAGTAAAAGAGATCATCTTTTTTTGTGTGTGTCTTTTTGTCTTTTTAGGGCCACACCCACGGCATATGGAGGTTCCCAAGCTAGGGGTCTAATCGGAGCTGTAGCGGCCAGCCTACACCACAGCCACAGCAACGCGGGATCCAAGCTGTGTCTGCAGCCTACACCACAGCTCACGACATCACAGGATCCTTAACCCACTGAGCAAGGCCAGGGATCAAACCTGTATTCTCATGGATGCTAGTCGGGGTCGTTAACCGCTGAGCCATGACGGGAACTCCACAGAAGACCATCTTTGATCATGTGGGTAAGATTCATATAATCAGTAGGAAAGCCTTAAAAGCAAAACCGAGGTTTGCCTGAGGAGGAAGGAATTCTGTCTCAGGCATGCTGCCTCACCTCCTGCCTAAGACTTTCCAGCCTGTGGACCTTCCCTGCAGATTTCAGACCTGTCCGTTTCCACCACTGCATAAGCCGATTCCTTGAAAGAAATCTCTTAATATATATGTAGCTTCCTGTTCTGTTTCTCTGGAGGACCCTGACTGATACACCCACGTATCAGCCATTTCTTCTATGTTTCTTCCTCAAACAAAAAGAGAAGTAACAAGGTGGATGGGAAGGAGGGGCATGAGAGGTGGTGGGTCAAGAAGAGCCAGAAGAAGAACCCTCCCTCTGTGCTGCGGGGAATGGAACCCAGGAGGCGGGGCGTGGATGAGACTCCCCCTCTCTGGGACTCACCTGCCAACTTGGAGGGGCGGGGACGAGAAAGAGAAGTCACGCAGTCCCCACGAGGAGGATTGTTCTTAGCATCATAGCCCAAGAGTGGTCCCAGCCCATTGGGAATCACCCGCTCCTGGCCTAGACCATGCCCTCTTCAAGTAGATGAAGCCTGAGCAACAAAGTCACTTGTCTAAGGACCATAGCAGGTGAGAGGCAGAGCCACTCGGTTCCCAGTTTAGCTGTGAATCTCCTCTGAGCTCCAATCAGGGATCCTGGAGTGGTCCCCAGTGACACTCCACCCACTCTTGTGGTCTCTGTGGACGGCCACATGAAGCACCGAGAGACCCAGAGGACCCATCTTTCTTCACCACATCCTCTCCCAGCTCTGGCTGCACATTAGAATCCTCTGGGGAGTTTTTAAAAACTCCTGCATCTGAGGTCTACCCCAGACCACTTCTTTTTCTTTCTTTCTTTCTTTTTACTTTTTAGGGCTGCACCTGCAGCATATGGAGGTTCCCAGGCTAGGAGTCAATCAGAGCTACAGCCGCTGGCCTACGCCACAGCCACAGTCATGCCAGATCCGAGCACGTCTGTGAGCTACACCACCGCTCATGGCAACACCGGCTCCTTAACCCACTGATCGAGGCCAGGGATTGAACTAGCAACCTCATGGTCCCTAGTCAGATTTGTTTCCGCTGCGCCGCAACAGGAACTCCCACCCCAGACTACTTCTATCAGCGTCTCTGGGGGACGAGCTTGAACATCAATACCTTTTGAAAGCTCCCCAGGTGATTCTAATGTGCCGCTGGGCCAAGAGCTGCTGGTCCAGACCGAGCAGAGGGATCACACCACTGCTGCATTTCCCGTCACATCTGTCACCTTGCATTTTACCCTCCCCACCATCCCTACTCTGGGGCTGGCTGTCCATTCTTATTATTTTTTTTACATTCTGCCTGGAAGGGAAGGACTGGGGAGGAGGCTGGCCTGGCGGAGAACAGCTTCTCTGTCGCTGCGCTGGCTGCCCCAGAGTCCGGCACATCTCCCCCTGCTCGGCGCCATCCCATCCGGGGCTGCGGCCCCACCCAAGCAGAAAATCCTAGTCCCTCTCCCTCTTCCCCAATATGACTGACCCCTGAGACGTCCTGCTCTCACTCCAGCCTCTCCTCCCTTCAGGCTTCTGTCTTTCCGTCTTTCCTTTCTCAGCCCCTCTTTTTTTTTTTTTGTCTTTTTGCCTTTTCTAGGGCTGCACACATGGCATATGGAAGTTCCCAGGCTAGGGGTTGAATTGGAGCTGTAGCCACTGGCCTACACCGCAGCCACAGCAATGCGGGATCCGAGCTGTGGCTGCGACCTACACCACAGCTCACGGCAACGCCGGATCCTTAACCCACTGAGTAAGGGCAGGGACTGAACCCGCAACCTCATGGTTCCTAGTCGGATTCGTTTCCACTGCGCCACGACGGGAACTCCTTTCAGCCCCTCTTTATCAGAAGCTCCGACTGCCTCCTTGGCACCCTTTCTCCCTAGCCCTGTTATTCTTCCTCCTGCATCACTGGCTGATTCGAGTCCCTCGGTGGTGCCTTTCTCCATGAAGAGGGTGAGACTCCCTTCAGTAGCTTCCCTGGCCGCCCCAACCCCACGTCTCAGGGGCTGGCTCCCGATGTCCGTGGTGGCTGTGCCGTTGACCTCAGATGGCAAGCAGGCAGTGGGTCTGCCTCATACCACTCCCTCTCCCCTCCCTGAGCTACTGGAGAAAATTCCTGATGAGAAAACTGCAGCAAAGGCCACACAGACGGACCAAGGACTGCTCTGAGATGTTTTCCCAGCATTGCGGAATTTTCTCTTAAGGCCCTACCATGTACCAGGCACCAGGTTTCTAAAGATGAATTAAGCAGTCCTTTCCCTCAAGGAATTTATAATTAAATACAAGCTAGAACGGCTTATGGAACAGGGGAGGAAGGAGGGCAGGAGTGAGGTGTAGAGAAAATGGATATTAGTATCTATTATGTGCTGGGCAAATGCCATCTTCTCATGTGATCACTAAACTCCATAGAGAAAGTCCTCATATAGGCGAGGAAACGGAGGCTAAGAAGGTTAAATCACTTGCCAAAAAGCTTATATGGCTTCTAAGGCACGAGGTCGGGATTTGGACTCAGGTCTTTGGACTCCAGTTCCAGCACCTTCTAGGAGTTGGATGGTTATACCATGTCTGACCAATGCTCTTCACCAGACTGAGCCTTGGGGAGAGCAGAAACCCTGGTGCTGGGGGTCTGACTGCTTGTCCTGGCTTTACTGTTATTTAGCTGTGTGACGCTGGACAGTCGCATCCCCTCTCTGGGCCTTGGTTTTCTTATATATAAAGTGAGGGGGGTAGAGTAGGTAATTTGGGGGGCGTAGGCCAGCAGCTGTAGCTCCAATTTGATTCCTAACCGGGAACTTCCGTGTGCCACAGGTGCAGCCCTAAAAAAAAATGGTAGGTAATTTTGAAGACCCTTTTCAACTCTATGATTTTCTTGATTCCACTGTCTGTTCCCAGTGGGTTATATACCCATTTTGCTTCTGTCTTAAAAGAAGGGTCAGTGGAGCTCAGGGAGGGGAAGGTCACGCAGTCAGTTCTGCCAAGCTGGAGCTGCACCCACGGTCCAGTGGCCTGGCACATTGCAGTGGTCATCAGTCAGGGATCGGTGCGTGCAATTCGACTTCCCAGGGAGGCACGGAGAGTGCTGGCAAGGATTCCAAGAGCCACCCAGAGAGACGACTCAGGCCCTGGAATCAGGTGGAGGGGGAGGAAAGGAGCGCCCAGAATCAGTCACCGTGAAGCCTCCCCAGGCAGTTCACGCTTTTGAAAATGGCCCTGAGAGAGATGCTATCAGGATGCGTCTTTAATGGGTTTTGGAAATTGGCTAATTTTGTCGCAATCGTCTGTGTGTTGTCCGATGCATGCTAAGCATCTAGGACCAGCGTGGGCTTGTCAGTAGGGCCAGAGTGTCCAAGGGAGAGCTGTGGCCTGGGGAAAGCAGGGCAGCGTGGCTGATCCTTTCTCGTTGCCCCCAAAGAGCCCCGCTACCCTCAGGCCACCCAGCTGGGTATTGGGTCAGTGCCCCCTCTGGCTCTGCAAGGAGTCATGCCCACCCATCTCCTCCACCCCTTTCTCTTTCACATTCCCCGCCTCTCTCCCTGGGCTTCCTTTCCCACCCTTGCCCAGGGCCCCGTTTCTTCACTTGCCCCCCAGCTAGTCCTGAGCAGCTTTCCTCCTGCAGTGCCACCCCCCACCCCCAGCCCGTGCCTCGGGTCAATAAGCCATCAACATCCTGCACTGAGAAGGAACACACAGCCCCCTGCACGCCTGATTCACCAAGAACTGCTCTCCCAGCCCCTCCTGGGGCCTCTGGCACGCTCCCTCCATCCTCCGGGCCTTGCTTCTCCTCCTCCAGAGACATTGCTATCCATCAAGGCTCTGCCTCACTGCTCACAGTCACTTTCCCTGGCTGTCTTCAGCTGCGTTGTTTATTTTTTCCCTCTCCCCTCCTCCTTCCCCTCTTCCTCCTCTTGTTCCTGGATTTAGGTTTGCTGTGGGTTGCTTCTCAGGGTTGTCCTACGGAATGGGACAGAAAAGAAACCCAAAGCATTGCATTCATGTCCCCTTCCAGGTGACTCTCTGCCCTCTGCAAAGTTTAGGATCTTCGAGGAACGAAGCCTACAGAGGCACTGGATGGCACTTGATGTGCCCACGATTTGGAATCAGAGGACTCTAGTTCCAAATCCTGAGAGAACTTTGGGTGGGTTCGTTAACCTCCCTAAGCCTCAGTTCTCTCATCTATAAAATGGAGCTGTGATGACTGAGTGAGAAAATAATGGCCCTCATTTACTGAGGAAATGCCGTATGTCAAGGCTCCAGGTTTGGCGCTTTCAAATATGATTGCGTTTCAGCATGTTTGCGAAAGTGCTTTGTAGATTAGAAAGTCCTGTGCCGATGCCTGTTATTATAGAGAAACCCAGAAAGCCACTACTGGCATCTACGTGGTTCTCCTTTGTACCTAGAATGTAATGCGATGGGCACTTTTGACCAGCTCTGTTAACCAAAAATTACGTACATACGTCATCTCATTGATCTTCACATGGCTGCTCTGAAGAAAGTAAGCAAACACAATTGGCCCCATCCTATGGATAAGGCAGGCAAGGATGCTTGCCCTCCATCCCTCTGCCGTGGCCTGGGCAGTACACGTTCCATCTGACCCAATGGTAAGCAGGGGTGGGGATGGGCAAGGTGTGAATGTATCTGTATCATGAGCAGCATCTAGAAAGATGGGTGAAATGCTGGGCTATTTGGAACAGTCAGGATGGGGCTTTGAGAACAGCAGAGGGCCCCAGCGGGCCAGGGTGGCACTGTCTGCAGAGGGAAGAGGGCCTGATGGGGGAAAGCTTCTGGAACCAGAAACCAGCAGGCAATGGGGCCTCCTAAGAGAAGGCGTGATGTGTCACATGGTGAGTCTCATGACGAAGATTCTGAACATGGAAGGACTTGTTCTTATATCCTGCTAACCTTGAGCCAATCAAACACCTCCCAAACTATACCAGGTGCCCCACATCCTCAGGCCATGGGGCCAGACTCTGGTCCAGGAGCTCCTGTCTGAACCTGCAGCCAGTGTAATTATCCAGGTCTCAGCTACTTCTTTACCTCCAGCCACCAAAGGCCATGGCTACTTCCCACACGGGCCGAGTCATGGCTCCAGCCTCCGCACGCAGACAAGGACTCCCTCAGAACCATGAGGAATAGTTGCGGCTGGGAGTTTCCTGGTGGCCTAGAGATTAAAAGACCTGGTGTTGTCGCTGCTGCAGCATGGGTTTGATCCCTGGCCGGGGAAATTTTGCATGCTGAGGGTGTGGCCAAACAAAAACAGAAACAAAGACAGACTCCGGGGCTGCTCCTGACCCCTTCAGAGAGGCTCCAGCTCTCCCAGCCCCCGTAACTCACTGCCCGGGTAGGTGCCTTTAAAAATTGGTAGCCAAGGAATTCCTGTCATGGCTCAGCAGTTAATGAACTTGACTAGCATCCATAAGGATGCAGATTCCATCCCTGGCCTCGCTGAGTGGGTTAAGGATCAAGTGGATCAGCGCCCTCTGTTTTCCATTTCATTCTGGAGTCCGTGTTTCATGTTTTCTTTTTCTGAAAAAAAATAACTTATGAATTATTTCTGGAATTTTCCTTTTTTTTTTTTTAATTTTTTTATTTTGTTCTTTCAGGGCCGCACCCACAGCATATGGAGGTTCCCAGGCTAGGGGTCTAATCGGAGATGTAGCCACCGGCCTACGTCACAGCCACAGCAACGCCAGATCCGAGACTTGACTGTGACCTACACCACAGCTCATGGCAAAGCCGGATCCTTAACCCACTGAGTGAGGCCAGGGATCGAACCCGCAACCTTATGGTTCCTAGTTGGATTCGTTTCCGCTGCGCCACTACGGGAATTCCCATTTCTGGAATTTTCCATTTAATTTTTTTTTTCTTTCTCTTTAAGGCTTAACTTGTGGCACATGGTAGTTCCCAGGCTAGGGGTTGAATCGGAGCTACAGCTGCCAGGCTACACCACAGCCACAGCAACACCGGATCCAAGCCACATCTGCAATCTACGCTGCAGCTTGCAGCAATGCTGGGTCCTTATCCCACTGAATAAGGCCAGGGATTGAACCTGCAACTTCATGGATACTAGTCAGGTTCTTACCCACTGAGCCGCAACAGCAACTCCCGTATTCCATTTTTTCAAATTGCTTTTACACTAAGAGCCTCACCTCCGTTGCTTCCTTGTCTTCTCAAGACACCCTTTTGGCAAAGCCCCAGCCCAAAGTTAATTCAATTATTTGCCTTCCCCACACCTCTACCTAGGATCCTGGGCTGCTCTTGGAGAAAAAAAATCACAGAGCTGCACAAAGTGAGGGGACTACACAACCACAGCCTGCATCACAACCAAGCCTTCAGAGTGGCCCAAAGAAATTTTCTTTCTTGCCTTTAGTCCACTCTCTCTAGAGCTCATAAGCTATTTCAGACCTTCTCCTCTCTCTTCAAGACACCACCTTTCCCAGAATCTCTCTCCACATTCTCAGCAATAAGCTTCAGAGAAAGTAAGAATCATTTGGCAGAGATTCCATCCACAATCGGCCATCAAGCAGACTCTATTCCTTCCTTCTTTGCTGTCTGGTCACAGTGGATGAAGTCGGGATCTGGATACCCTTCCTAGTAATTTAGGCTAATCCCTTCAAGTCCATCAGACCCTCTCCCTTTCCACCTGCTTTTGAAATCTCATTTGATTGGTTTTCCATGCACTTTTCTCTTATCCTGCGTTTCTTTCTCTCTACTGGCTTCTTCTCATTAGCATTTAAACATGATTGGGACTCCTTCTTTAAAAACAAAACAAAGCAATCCTCTGCCTCCTTCCCTCATGCTTATCTCAATCTCTCTGGATTCATTATTGCTCATGTAACAATTTCATCCCAACATTTTGAAGCTTACAACAACCAACACAAAACAACAAATATTTATTACCTCATCTGGTTCCCAAGGGTCTAGAATCTAGGTTCAGCTAAACAGGATGGCTTGTGTATCTCATGAAGCTGCAGTCAAGATGTGGCAGCAATTATGTGAAGGTGTGACCAGGCTGGAGGATCTGCTCCCTCTACGGCTTGCGTAGGGCTGTTGGCCAGTGGCCGCCATTTCTCATCACATTGGCCTTGTGATGTGGCAGATGTATTTCCCTAGAGTGAGTGGTCCAAAAGAAAGTGGCTCAAATGGAAGTCATATCTTTTGTGAAAAAAAAAAAAAATCAACATGGAGTTGGTATTGCTAACAGAGCTCCCTAAAATAGAGCCGGGAAGCCAGTAAGGAAAGGTGACACAGTTGTATCTCAGCCTGGATGGAATCTGACCTTCTGACCATTTGTTATCTTCACAAAGGCATACAGGACACCTACCAGAAACTCAAGATACTTATCAACACTTACCTTAAAATATCTCGTGATTGTCTATCTGCTCTTGGGACCCTTACCCTAAAACAACTCTTAAGAGCCTATTCCTTGGGGACAAAGGATTCTTTTCTTGCATCAGAGTACAGAGCACAGCCTCGCTTTTCCCTTTTTATAAGCCCTTGACACGTTCTCTTCCCTGAAAGAAGATTTGGGTTTTACTTGAATCTGTATGGCCTGAATTGAATTCTTTTATTTTTGTTTTTTGTTTCTTATTTTTTGTTTGTTTGTTTGTTTGTTTTGGCTCTGCCCGTGGCATGCAGAATTTCCTGGGCCAGGGATCAAACCTAAGCTGCAGCAGTGATCTGAGACACAGCAATGCAGCACTGGATGCTTAACCTGTCAAGACACCAGGGAACTCTGTGAATTGTGGTTCTTAAGACCCCAAATAAAGCTCTTTGTCCTTTACAGCCTCATTACTGCTCATTGGTCCACAATTTTATACTAGCCATGCCGGAAAGATGTTACCGGAATCTGGGTTCTTGTTCATGCAGCTGAAGAATGAACTTCGCTAACACACAGGCAGCAAGCAAGCAAAATCTTTATTGTAGGAAAGCAGACAGCTCCCAGGACAGCTGGGAGTGGGGAGAAGAGCCCCCCTCTCCATTATTGTCTTATAGGGGTTTTTAGTCCCTTAAGATGGGGGTACCAACGTGAGGTCCAGAAAGATGTGGTCTTCTCCCATTGGCCTTGCCCAATTACCTATATCAGTCCTTGTCCAATAGGGGTCTTGGGGGTGGAAATGTCCCATAAGTCTCATGGTTTCTTTGCCCTTTTCTTCCCATAAACTGAGTCAAAGGGGGTTAGAGATTAATGTCCACCTGGGCATAGGTACATTCCCTGTAGTAAACAAGGCCTGTGGGGATGTTACTCCCTGGAGCTCTTAAGCGACAAATGATAATTAATGGCCATATCACAGAAGGCATCAAAGTTCTACACTGACTACCTGAGTTATTATTCTGCCTCACTAGTATCTTGGAGGGACAGTGCATCACGTTGGCTATACTTTGGTCACAACCCTGATACGATGTGAGAGGGGAGAACACCAGGAGGAGAGGCTCATCAGGGGCCATCTTGGAGGCTGGGTACCACACCCCACTTTTTAGCCAGACCTATTCAGTGAGTTGTGCGCCTTGGCTGTCTCCATATTTTGTGCTTCACTCAGACTGGGCTCACTGAGGCCCTAGGGACTTCCTTATTTTGAAATCGAAAAGCTACTTCTCAGTCCTTATCTTAGGTGGACTCTCAGCAGCATTCCAGCCTGTTGAGTCCTTCCTTCTTCACAAGCACTTCCTTCCTTGGTTCCTGTGAGGTCACAGGCTCCTGGATTTCCTTTACCTTTTGGCCCCTCCTTGGTTGTGGCCACAAGCGTCTGTCCTCCCATTTGTCTGTCTTTGAGGGTTGCTGCACCTCAGGCTTCTGTTCTCAGGGTCCCCTTCTTTGAACATCATCTGGCTTCTGCAAACCTGATCTCCTGGCACTCCCTGCACTCCAAAGAGTCCCATGGTTCCTTCCTTCTCCCATTGTCATCAATTCAGATCAGCCCCTTCGGGGTATTCTTTGTCCCCACTGGAATCCCTCAACTAAAGGAGGAGGGGAAAGGCCTGAAGGAAGTGAGGATAGTTGCATAATTAATGTGGGGAGTAACTGAGATACATCAACTTCAGGTGGAAAAGACTGCAGGGTGGTTTGATTATTATTTTTAAGTCTACAGAGTCCTCTGGCTTTGAGAAATATGACCAACTGCCCTGTCTCTTCCAAAGACCAAATAGGGAAAGGTAAATTTTAGTAAAGATAAAATGACAGATCCAGGTTAAAATAGAGAAGCGTTAAATGCCAGGAAATAGCTAGAGCAATGTGGAGTCTGATCAGCAGATTTTTAAAAGTAGGTTAGTTTTTTGCAAATCTGAGATGATTCCTGGGTAGACTGAGGTAAGGGTGGGCAGGTGGATTGTGTAATTCACTGCACCCCAGGAGGCACATCTTCCATGGCTGCAGAACACGAAGTCCAGGCTGGCAGTGAGCTCAGAACGTAATGTCTTGTCCATTTCCAGTAGTGGAGTGTGACTATGGCAACCTCTGGGCTGCAGAATGGGGACATTCTGGTCTTCAGGGTCAGAGTGCTTGGGGGCCCCAGTCCTGAAATTGGCCAGAGCCTGGGGTTATAGGTAGGGAAGAGTGGTGTGAAGACAAGCATGGATGGATATTGGAAAGAGGAGCGAATAACCTTGGCTAAGGAACTGGGTCATGCCTCATCTCCTCTAGGAAGTCCTCTCGGATACACTAGACTGGCTTAGGGCTTCACTTCTCTGCTCCCACAATGCCCTGTATTACCTTGGATCTCAAATGAACCCTGTGCTTGTTAAACTGTGAGTTCCTTGATAGCAAGAACAATGTATTGGGGCCAGTGGGGGGAGTTGTATTTGTTTCTTTGTTTTATGTTGTTGTTTGTTTTGTTTTGTTTTTTGGCCACACACATAGCATGCGGAAGTTCCTGGGTCAGGGATCAAACCTGCACCACAGCAGTGACCCAAGCCACTGCAGTGACAGCACAAGATCCTTAACATGCTCCACCGCAAGAGAACTCCAAGAACCATGTACTGTTTGTTTTTGCTTTTTAGGACCATGCCTGTGGCATATGGAGGTTCCCAGGCTAGGGGTCAAATTGGAGCTGTAGCCACCGGCCTAGCCACAGCCACAGCAATGCCAGATCTAAGCTGCGTCTTGACCTACACCACAGCTCGTGGCAATGCCAGATACTTAACCCACTGAGCAAGGCCAGGGATCAAACCTGTATCCTCAGGGTATTAGTCAGGATCGTAGCCACTGAGCCGCCATGGGAACTCGGAGAGCCATGTATTGTTGCTGGCTGTCTTTGGGATCTGCCATAAGGCTTGGGGCACTGGGTAAATCAGTCTTAATTAATTGACCCAGGGTACAAAGGCCTTGGAAGACTTTGTATCACATGGTCCCCAGAGATGACTTCAGAATTGCCCAACAGAAAGCCCTGGCTTTTTGGAACCACATTCCAAATGAGACAATTGAAGAGATGACCCAAGGAAATCTGGATCATGGTCCCTGCGCAGCCACTTATTAGCAGAATGACCTGATTAGCACATGGCAATCCCTTCCTCTTGCCTCAGTTTCCTTATCTATCAAATGGGGGTGATGACCGCACAGAGTCACAGAGTTGCCTTAAAAAATCAAATGAGATAATGGGTGTGCAGGCGGCGAAAACATCTAGAGAAAGGTCTTTAAGACTTATACAGAGGTAAGAAGTTATTAATAGCTTCATTATTATTCTTACCCAGAATGCCCATGGAAAAGCAGTATGTGGCAGCCCCAGCCCCCGCACCCCACCCTTCATACTATTTCTGTCCCTGGATAGCAGGTTCTTGGCATGGTAGTCCCCGCTCTGGCACTCGGGGGGAAGGGTGGACATCCAGCAGAGATGCTCACCCCCAGCTTTCCAGGCCGCCCCTCTTTGAGGGCTCTCCCCAAGCCGGAAATCACAGCTGACACCAGCACACCAGCCATCTGGAGGATGGCAGGCGGCATCTTGTCTCTGTCACTTCGTCTGGTGCTGTGCTGGTGCCAGTGAGGTGCTCTGGTGACCCCCCCCCCGTCAGCCGAGGTACAAGGAGAAGCAGCTTTCGTGACCCTCCTGCATTTCCGAGGAGGCATGAGCTGCTCCAAGTGGCTGGTCCTCTCTTCTGCTTTGCTTCCCAGGGCTCCTCGGCCACCTCCAGTCCACTGTACCTGCAGTGGGGAGAGCTGTGGCCGGGAGTGGGAACAAATCCAGGGTTTTATCCTCCCCCACGTTACTCACCTCCCTGCCATCAGAGAGTATCAGCTGGCCCATTACTAGAGAGCAGCAAAGAGAAGCAGCGGGGGCTCAAAGATAGGAAGAGGAAATCCAGTTGAGTGGGGGCTGATGGTGACCTCGTCCTCCAGAAAGTTCTGGAGATGACATCCAGGTTCTGCCAGCCAGCAGAATCCCTCCCCAGTCCTGGGCCTCATCTCCCAGTTTCACTTGGCTGCACGCTAACCTGTGAAAGTCAGCACGAGGGTGGAGCAGACCTGTAGAAGTGGGGTCTGCACCGGCTTTGGGAAGAATCGAAGGGTCAGCAACACTGTGGCTACAGAAGAGAGGAAGGGAGAGTCTATCTGAGGTCCAGGGAAGGCTGGCATCTGGAGCGAGGTGTCAGATGGAGGCTCTGCCCGCCCCACCCAGGGCTCTGTCCACAGGGGGAAACCAGCAGTGGTTGTTGCCAGTCTCAGGAGCATGGGCCACTCCAGAGATGCAGCCCTGCAGCTCAGAGGACGTCTCCTAACTGGGCCTAGCTCCCCATCCCTGCTTGGCCAGCCAGGTCTGCTGCTGCTGACTTAAAACGCTGCCCTCAATTCTATCTTTAGCGCTGGCTGCTGGGAGCCTGAGTGACAGGCAGGGTGGGGGCTTGTGCCCGGGTGGGAAAATTTTGCAGCTACCTAGTTTGCTGAGGCGGCACGATTGCAAGGAGCAGGTCCTGCGTGGTGTTCATCGGTAAACCTGTCGCTGGGGCCATGGCAGGTGCAGAACTCTACCGGTACTGGCTGGATGGGTGGACACGTCCAAACACGGCTCGAGTGGGAAGGAAGAGATACGATGGACTGACAGGGCTCTCCTACCTCTCCTGTCAGGGTTGAGTCTTCTTATCAATTCGGATATTGAATTTCCTGGAAAAAATTCTTTTAGACAAAGGGTGGCTCAGCTCCCCAAGGATACCCAGATTTGAGAAGCCAGAACGAAACTGCCGCTTGCAGCGGGTGGGGGTGGGGGAGAATAGCCCCTCCGCTGTCCCTCATCTGGACTGAAATGAGGGAGTTCCCGTTGTGGATCAGTGGAAATGAACCCAACTAGTATCCATGAGGACTTGGGTTTGGCCCCGGCCTCGCTCAGTGGGTTAAGGATCCAGCATTGCTGTGAGCTGTGGTGTAGGTTGCAGATGTGGCTTGGATCTGGCATTGCTGTGGCTGTGGCGTAGGCCGGCAGCTGTAGCTCTGATTTGACCCCTAGCCTGGGAACCTCCATATGCCATAGGTGCAGCCCTAAAAGGCAAAAAAAAAAAAAAAAAAAGGACTGAAATGAAACCCCTTATCTGAGCCATAAAACCCCAGCAAGCTCCCTTCCCTCCAATTCTCTTTACCAATAAGAGAAAATCCAAGAAAGGATGAGGAGGGGCCGAGGAGAGCCCCTGCCAGGCAAGCAGGAGGCTGGGGTGGAAGGAGCTGGCCAGGGAATGATCCCAACCACAGCTGGCCCTCCAGGAGAAGCAGGCTGACGTGGGGCTGGCAAGGAGGCTTGAGGCGGCAAGACTTCAGAGGATGAGCTGAGAGGACATGGAGTCAGGATCTGGCCTCCCCGACTGTCTAGAGGTGGGAGGGCTCAGCAGAGGCTTGAGGTCCCCAGAGGGCCTTGAGGACCCCGTGGGGCCCAGGGAACAAGGTTATGGGTAAGGCGGGAAGGCTTGGGGGAAGGGAAAGCCTGTCCTGTGGAATTCCTTGCTCTTCCTCTTGGGCTGTCCTAGGAGAGGAATGAGGTGTGACCCAGACCTCAGGCAAGTTATTTTTTTTTATTTTTATTTTTTTTGTCTTTTGTTGTTGTTGTTGTTGTTACTATTTCTTGGGCTGCTCCCTCGGCATATGGAGGTTCCCAGGCTAGGGGTTGAATTGGAGCTGTAGCCACCGGCCTACGCCAAAGCCACAGCAACGCGGGATCCGAGCCGCGTCTGCAACCTACACCACAGCTCACGGCAACGCCGGATCATTAACCCACTGAGCAAGGGCAGGGACTGAACCCGCCACCTCATGGTTCCTGGTCGGATTCGTTAACCACTGCGCCACGACGGGAACTCCAGGCAAGTTATTTTTATCATGCACCTCCAATCCCTTCCTTGTTAGAAGGAGATGGCCTCTGACCTTTCCTACGTCTCAGAGATAGTCTGACCCAAACAGATTACGGATGTGAAAGTCTTTCTTTTTAAATATTAAAACTTCTTGACAGGTATCATTCACTGGCCAGAGGGCAGGACTCTGCTTCTTCTAGGCTCTTCTTTCTCCTGCTCTTACAAACTTGCTCCAGTGAAGCCCAGAGTCTACTTCTTTTTCTCCTTTGCATTTCCTCTGCCTTCTTTCTCAAAGGCATTCACCTGCCATCCGCTTTCTTTCCGCAGGATTTCCTCGGGTGCAGCCTCTGAGCTCCCAATAAAGCAAAGTTCCTGTTTGGACCCTTTGCTCCAACCCCCCAGTTCCAGCTCCTCTCACACACCTGGGCTGGCATCATCCCTCCTCCCCCCGCACCCCCACGTGGGCACCTGCTGTGTGTTCAGGCCTGCCTCCCCCATAGAGCCTGAGTTACTCATCAAGCATCAAGCGAGTCACCAAGTCACCAAGGCCACTAGCTTCTCATTGACCTGAGCCCCCACCTCTACCCCAGGCACCACCTGACCCACACCCCTGTAGACCATCAGCTTTCGACCTCCTCCTGGCTCTAGACCAGCCCCTCACCCACCACCTGAAAGGCCCTCCCCTTTCCTCTCTGCTAAATCAAGAAGAAAATACCTTCCAAATAACCTCACTGGAATCTTGCTCTCCCTTCACTTGACCACGTTCTGGAAGAGAACAGGATTGGCATATCTGTAGTGTGTGCATCTGTGAAGTATGCGCCTGCGGGTTCTGGGAAGTCCCTAGGACACTCATCCAACCCAAAGGCACCCCGCCCTCTGGTCCCCTGAGGGGGGGACTGGGACGGGCTGCTGACAAGGTCACTGGGCCGTCTCCTGACAAGGTCAGGTCGGGTGCTGGGGAAGATGGTGAGACAGCATCACGTGCAGAGGCCACAGTGACCTTGATGACACTGAGACGTCCCAGAGCCTTTTCACTAAGACGTGGCCACAGGGTGTCCTCCTATAAAGCCACTCAGAAGTGCTTGTCACCTGTAAGCGGTGGCAGGGGTTGTCGATAAGGCGCAGACACTGTCACCCATCCCTAGGAGGTCAGGCTGCTTCGTTTCGGCTGCCCGCACATTGCGAAGGGATGAAGGCTCAGGGGCTACTTGTGGGCACACATTGGGCTCAGCATCTAATCCTGGCCTGTTTCATGGTGTTCAATCCAGAGAGGCCAAAGATGGGGCATGTTTGCTGATGGGACGGGCCATGTAGCCCCGAGCACCCTTGAGGGGCTTTTCAACCCTGCAGCCTCTTTTTGTATTGTTCGGGTTGGAAAATGAAAAGCCCTCTCTGCCAGCAATTAATTTACCAACATAAACAAGAATTCAGCTTTTCGTGACAAAGACAGTCCCTGAATCCCAATCTCCGGGCTGCCAGATTGCCATTTCAAGTGGTTGCAGGCTGTGCGGTTACAATTTGCAGGTGATTTACCGTGGAGGTTATGAGAAAAGGAGAAAATGAAGTCAGGAGGGGGAGAGAGAGAGAGCGCTGCCCGGGTCCTGTCTTCCTCCCTAACTTCTCCGGCAACAAGTCTCATGTCCTTGACTCTAGCTACCCCCCCCCCCCTTTTTTTTTTAAACCGCAGATGATTCGTGTTTTTCCATTTTGTTCTATTTGGCTTATTTCCAACCTTTTCCTGTCAAGGGTGCAGCCTGGCCCCCTGCTTCTAAACCACATCACTCGCTGCTGGCACCTCCCCTGCCCTCCACCAGCGAGGCCCCTCAGAGTGCCACGTTTTACCAGACTGCCTCTGGTCCCTTCCCCAGGGAGCAGCTTCTGGGCTGGTGGAGGTGATACGTTTCATGCATTTCCCGCTGAGATGCAAACTCCCGACTTCCCCTTCCCTGAGTGAATAGGGACAGGGACACGATGCCTTGGAAAGGGAGGTGGCAGACACGGATCTGAGATACAGGGTGGCTGAGAAGCTGGGGAGAATTTGCTCAGGTAGGCAGAGGTATATTATCAAAAAATAGTTTAAGGACAGTGATCAAAACTATATTGCCACAGAGGGTCATTGTCCCTGAAATTACTCATACAACCCTAAACTTCTTTGGACATTCTTTGTGTTTTGCTATTTCCTTTTCCAGCTAACAAGTTTCCTGGGACCTAAGAATCTTAATATTTTACTCTCTGCTCTACATAAAGTTGGAAAAAGCTGGGTCAGATGGTCAAAATGCATGCAAAATTGTTTCAAGGTGAAATTATTTTTCATGTCCAGCTTCATTTGTGTACCATTGATCTAAGAGGGAAAAGAATGCTTTAGAAACTGTATTTGTAAGCTGACTAGACCGGATGTGGTCTTGCTAACACCAAGTCCTAGGTGTAACTTGGTTTGTCCTCTCAGCTTAAGGACACAGGCTGTGCCTACATCCCCAGTAGCCTTCATGATGAAATGATTTAAGAAGAAGAGGGGGCGGCGGGGGTGGGGGTGGTGGCTGGGGGTGGAGGCTCTGAGTGGCACCCGCCAGGGACCATTAGAGATGACATTGGGGGAGTTAAAAGCAATGATTAAGTCTGAGAACACTGTCTCCTTCGTCTCAGGCCCTGCTGAGAAGCAATCCCTGTAGTCACCACTCCCAGCCCCACTCTCGTCACAAGGACACACCAGCCTGCCTCACACACCCACTCGACCTCTGAGAACTTTGCTCTTCCTGGCTTTGCAACTTGGATGGTTATCTTTGCCAAGATTTTATCAACTCTGCCTCTGGGAGTTGCCTGGGCGGGCCTGTGGACAAGCATTTATTGTGCATGGTTTCCAGGAGCTTTTTGTGAAAAACAGACACAGTCCTGACTTCAAAAAGCTCAGTTTCTCTTGGGAGTCAAGGTAAATACCGAAAACAAGGGACAAATGCAGAGAAACTAGAGAATCATTTCCTTACAGCCAATGGCAGGAAGTTAAATTCTCTGCACACTTTTCTGCTCTCATCTCACTCTTGTCATCTCCCCATTGTTTCCCTCACAATTTCATCCTGGAATAGTTAGGACACAACGATCCATGGAGCCTCTTTGTTTAGCTCCTCCCCAGAGAGACACAGCAGCAGCCCTAACTCTCTCCAGCGAGGAGTTCCCACTGTGGCTCAGCAGGTTAAGAACCTCGGCATAATGTCCGTGAGGATGCTGACCAGGGATGTTGGTTCCACCCTGTCCTTGCTCAGTGGGTGAAGGATCTGGTGTTGCCACAAGCTGCGGCGTAGGTCGCAGAGGTGGCTCAGATCTGGCATTGTTGTGGCTGTGGTGTAGGCCGGCAGCTGTAGCTCTGATTTGACTCCTAGCCAGAGAACTTCCCCATGCCGCAGGAGCGGCCATAAAAAGAGAAAAAAATAATAATAATAAATAAAATCCAGCATGCAATTTACAGACCAGACTAAGACTAAGAACGAGTGGTTTGCTATGGATGCAGTTCACTACCTCACGCGCAACTACTGCTGTGGTAGGTCTTTGAGGAAGTGGTGTGTGGTACAAAAACAAATAGGAAAAATCTTGCCTCAGAAGAGCCTATTCTTGGAGTTCCTGTTGTGGCGCAGCAGAAACAAATCTGACTAGAAACCATGCGATTGCAGGTTCGATCCCTGGCCTCGCTCAACGGGTGAAGCACCCAGCATTGCCGTGAGCTGTGGTGGAAGTCACAGGTGTGGCTTGGATCGGCTGTGGCTGTGGCTGTGGTGTAGGTTGGCAGCTGTAGCTCCCATTCCACCCCTAGCCTAGGAACCTCCATATGCCGAGGGGGTGGCCCTAAAAAGCAAAAAAAAAAAAAAAAAAGCGCCTAATCTTCATGCATATCTAATGGTATTTGATCCATAAAACTTCAATCATACAGAATCCTTTGGAACACAATACTTTGAAGTAGTAATGCTTTTTAGATTCTTTCACTGAACGACCCCTAAAGTCATAGCATTAATGTCTTTAAAATCTTGTGAGTTTTTATAATCATATGCAATTTACATTCTACTCTGTATCGGTATTGGTTTTATTTTATTTTATTTTATTTTTGCTTTTTTAGGGCTGCACCCATGGCATACGGAATTTCCCAGACTAGGGGTCAAGTTGGAGCTACAGCTGCCAGCCTACACCACAGCCACAGCAACGCAGGATCTGAGCTGCGACTGCAACCTGCACCATAGGTCATGGCAACGCCAGATCCCCGACCCACTGGATAAGGCCAGAGATCGAACCCTCGTCCTCATGGATACTAGTCGGATTCATTTCCACTGCACCACAACGGGAACCCTCTCAGTATTGGTTTTAATATAAAATAATCCTGCTCTCCCACAATCGCACACTCCTCAAAGACTAGTTATAACTGAAGCAGTAGGGAGATGGGATGGTTATCCTGTCTTTTGTACTCCAGCACATTATCTTACACCCAAGAGACACAAGTATCCCCTGAGAATCAGGGTAAGAGCTCAATACCTCCTTATCCGTTCTCCCTCCTTTCCACCCCACATCCTAGGTCTGACCTTGCCGGGGGCTCCAGTCTTTTCATTTTCCCTGCCTTGGCTCTCCACGCCTACAAGTGGGGAGCATGTTTGTTCTGGGACATCCCACTCCTGATCACCTTCTTTTTGTGCCTCTTCTTTTTTTGGGGCTCCCCGTTCAGTTCTGGTCCCTAGTTTTACAATCGGCATTGTTCTTAGTTTTGGACGCAGAGCCTTTTAGGCCCAAGGCAAAGAGTGGCCCCCGAAAGTCATTAATCATTCCAGTAATTAATTCTTTCAAAAAAATATTTATGGGCCACCTGTTCCTCAGACTAAACGCTGTGCTAGAAACTGTCACATAGTGATGAGCAAAATGGAAATGTTTACAAGTTTTTGAGAGTGATGGCATTAATCACATAATCTTACCAGCTTGGAATTTTTTTTTTTTTTTTTTGTCTTTTTAGGGCCACACCCGCTAGGAGTCAAATGGAGCTGTAGCTGCCGACCTACACCACAGCCACAGCAACACCAGATCTGAGCTGCATCTGTGACCTACACCACAGCTCACGGCAATCGGATGCTTAACCCACTGAGGAAGGCCAGGGATTGAACCCGCATCTTCATGGAGACTAGTCAGGTTTGTTACCAGTGTGCCACAGCGGGAACTCCCCAGTGTGGAATTTTGGAATTGCACCAAGAAGGGAGGAAACTGGGTGCTCTGAGACCGTAGAGCCAAGTGTGTACTTGCTCTGTTCTGAGGGAGGTAGTCAGGGAAGGCTTCCTTGAGGAGGAGATATCTCACAGAAGTACGAGGATGAGGAAGAGTTAACGAAAGTTAACTAAGTTGGGGCAGGGGGCATTCCAGATGGAGAGAAGGGCGTGTGTGAGAGTCGCGTGGCTGGGGGAGGGGAGCACAGCCAACTTGAGGAACTGAAAGGAGCCCGTGTGTGGCTGGAGCACAGACAGAGAAAGAAGAAGTGGGTCAGATGGAGCCAGGATTCTAAAACCCAAATCAGTCCTTTGAACTGGAGAGAGACATCCATACTGGATGCACAGTCAGGACACAACCAAATATGCTTCCTTAGTTCCAGAGTAAATAGAGAGGAGGAACTTTACGTACAAATAAGTGAACCAATACCAGAAGTTCAGGAGAAGGTAAATTCACTACAAGAAACATTCCAGGAATTCCCGTCGTGGCTCAGCGGGTTAAGGACCCAACATTGTCTCTGAGGATGTGGGTTTGATTCCTGGCTTTGTTCAGTGGATTAGGGATCTGGTGTTGCCACAAGCTGTGGCATACATTGCCGATGTGGTTTGGATCCACTGAGGCTGTGGCTGTGGTGTGGCTGCAGCTGCAGCTCTGAGTCAACCCCTGGCCCTGAAACTTCCGTATGCTGCAGGTGCAGCCTAAAAATGGGGGTGGGGTAGAAATATTCCACAAAACCTCAGAAGACAAGCATATCCTCAGAAGGATAGATGATGAATGGATAAAGATCTAGTACCACATTAGACATCTCCATTTCCAGCCATGCTCCCAGCAGAAGCCTGACCTGGCTCTGCCCCTTCCAGGCCAAGTTGCCACAGTGATTTTGCCTCTGGGCGCCATGGCATTCTGGGCCTGCGACTGTCATGGCATTGTTCCATTGTATTGCCATCAAGGTTTGCTGCTTGCCTCTACCACTAGACTCTGCGTTCCTTGAAGGCAGGGACCTTGCCCTACTTGTTTTTTTCTTTCACAGGGCCCAGCAGAGTGCCTGGCGCATAATAGGTGCTCAGTCAGTGTTGCCTGAAGAAACACACACTGTCCTGCCCGTATAAATTCTGCGAGGGGATCAGGATGATGGAAGGGAGCAGTTGCCTAACTGTCTGCACCCTCAGGACTCTCAGCAAAAATTTCAGGAGAGCCAGCTGTCTTAGACATCTGTTTTGTTGCAAAATCTTAAATTTGTTCTTAGAGTTATCAAATCCAGGACCTTGTCCTTGTTTTTCTTGTGGGTGTTTCCGTGGGTCTGTCCAGCTCATCAAGTCAACAGGAACAAAGCTGGATAAATGCCCAGTCCTCTCCACTGGCCTATGATACGAATATTCTAAGTACAAGTAGCCTTTGTAGGTCCAAGCTCGGTGTGCACACCCCTTGTTTCCTTTTGTCCATACAAGATCCCTGTGAAGTATTGAACTAAAAGTGGTTAAATGACCCATCCAAGTTACTACGGCAAATCGGTCTGGCCTCAAGGCTTTTCTCTGCCATTCATTCCACTTCCTTCTTCCTGACTCCTGCGTTTTCCTTTCCCCACCTTGGAAGGAGGAGGTTCTCAGCAGCCACAGTCTGGGAGATGCTCCAGGTAGCTCTGTGGGCCTTGTTCCTGCCGAGCTGAGCACTGGCAAGCTCTGGGACCCTGGGCTGCAGAGATTCGGGTACCAGAGAAGGGAGAGAGTTAGATAAGCCAGATCTGCTTTCTCTTGGGCTCTTGGAGGCAACCTGATTCAACCTGCAGCTACAGAGCTGGCATCCTGACCCAGACGCAAGCAGCCAAGAGCAGCTGGGAGGCTGAAGACTGACTGCTGCCAGGAGGGGAGAGGGAGCTATTTCCTCCCAAGCACAAGGCCAGGGAGCCTGTGGGCTGGAGACAAGCTAGAGTTGTCAATGAGCGCTGGACCCAGATGACACCTGGCTTCCACAAGATGGGAGCCAGAGGCCTGTGCTAGAACTACCCTCCCAGAATAGTCACTACCACACCCTCCTTCAGGAGAATGAAACCAAACCAGCTCTTACTCTTCCCACCCCTTTGGAGACCAAAGCTATGGTAGGGCTCAGTGGTCAGATTCAAAACCTAAAGAATCATGACTTTTTTTTTCTACATCAAAAAAAATTTGCAGAGTTCCGGTGGTGGCTCAGCGGAAACGGATCTGACTAGCATCCATGAGGACGCAAGTTCAGTCTCTAGCCTTGCTTAGTGGGTTAAGGCTCCAGCATTGCCGTGAGCTGTGGTATAGGTTGCAAATGCGGCCCAGATCCCGTGTTGCTATGGCTGTGGTGTAGGCCAGCAGCTACAGCCCTGATTTGATTCCTAACCCGGGAAACTCCACATGCCATGGGTATGGCCCTAAAAAGACAAAAAAAAAAATCACTAAATAGGATCTCCCGTCATGGCTCAGTGGTAACAAGCCTGACTAGTATCCATGAGGTTGTGGGTTCCACCCCTGACCTCACTCAGTGGGTTAAGGATCAGGCATTGCCATGAGCTGCAGTGTAGGTCACAGATGCAGCTCAGATCCCACGTTGCTGTGGCTGTGACATATGTCGGCAGCTGCAGCTCCGATTCGACCCCTCACCTGGGAGCCTCCATATGCCTTGGGTGCAGGCCTAAAAAGAAAAGAAAAAACTCACTAAATAATTGCTGAGTGCTGAGTTTTAGGCATTTCCTTAAAGACGAAAAGGGCAGTCTCTATTCTCAAGATGTTTACAGTTCGAAGGTAAGCTGACACCCAAAAATTACACGTAAAAAAGAATATGGCCAAGTGTCATAAAGAGAGGATTAGCATCTGCCTAATGAAGGCAAACCACAGGGAGCCCATCAGGGAGCCCACTGGTCTTGAATGGCACCTGAAGTTAAAACTGGAAGACAAATCCATGGCAAATACCTATGATTCTAGGCCACCAAGCAGTTTCCATGGATGCAACCTTCTTTTCTTAACTAAGAAGATAATAATAAATAATCAAGCACTTATTAGAGTCAGGCACCCGGTGATGTGAGCGCTTTGCATCCTCCACCTCGAGTCATCATTAGACACACCCCAAGGTGGGGACTCTTACCTTCCTATTTTACAGCTGAGGAGATTGAGGCCTTGAGAGTAAATTCAAGAACTCAGCCAATGTCAATCAGCTGGAGAGAGTTGGAGGTGGGATAGAAACCCTTACGTATGTAAAAATTTAAACATTATAGAAATCTATAAACATCTACCCTGTTCCCAAAGTGGAAAAAAACCTCCCCACAGATCCTGGGGACACGCTCCTTGGTCCTGTGGTGTAGTTCAAATTCCGGTGACATCTGTCTCTGGGGCCAGGCTCCTGGACTCTAGAGGTCCCTGGGAGAGGCTGAATCCAGCCGCTCCAGGCAGGAGAAGGCAAGGTGAGGAGAGAAAGTCAAGACTCCCTGTCTCAGAATTCTGGAGAATTGGGGGAAATTTCCCTGGGCCACACCTGTCTGAGATGTTCTCTGAATCTAATGTCCTGGCCCTAGGCTGTGTCCTAAGCCCCTAAACTCGCACAGGTCTGACTAGGCTGCACCTGCTTGCTCATGGTGCTCGAACTTCCCTCCTGTGTCTCAATGAATCATAAGCTGGTAATTCTGACAGAGACGTTAGAGATTATCTAGCCCAACACCTTCCATTTATAATATTACACAGTGACAGTAACTAATGGCAGAGCCACTGGGACGTTTTTTCCTTATTTCGGTAAAAGGTCATCTTACCATTAGGCACTGGTGTCGGTGATATCCCTGGATAGCAAAACCCAGGAAAGAATCTTATAACTGTTGTGCAGCTCCACTGAGGACCTTCGTGAAACCCCATCTTTAATAATTTGCTCTCTCTAGGACCCCTCTTCTTTGTGGGAGAGACCTGTGGGTGGGTAGGGGGGTGAGGGAGCAGAGTAATGCATTTCTCTAATGCTGAGAAAAGAAGCCCTTCTGCTTCCTCACCTGGAGCCCCCAGCCTCTCTGCCATGTTCCAGGCCAGCAGCCATCCATTTTGTCCGCCAGGCTCCTTATCGTCTTGACCCACTGGCAGTCAGAGCTCAGCTCATCCTTTTACCTGCTGGCTGCTTATCTGGGACACATGATGTGTGGAGAGCAGGCTTCCAGGCAGAGGGAAGCCAAGCCTTTCCTGCTCAGAGCCCGGCAGAGGAGGGGAGCAGCGCTCACACGCTAGGTCTGCTCCAGGATCTTGTGCCCTTATTCTCCATTTGGGACAGCAAATATCTGTGCTTGGCACCATGGGGTAAGGAGCAGAGCACAGGCGGGAATGCCTGCAGCAAGAAGACACCACTGCTCTTCTTCTCTCTCAGCCATAAGGAGCCACCCATGCCCGCTGACCACTTTGCTCACCTTCTCCTAGGACCCACGAGCCACCTCTGCAGCCCATCTCCTGGGCTCCACCCTGCACCCCCGCCTCCACTCCTTTTCAGGAACCAAACCCCTGAAAAGCATGGTAGGTTCCCATAGCAATGGACCTTTTAGCTGTTTCCATGGCAACCAACACCCAGACCATTTAGTTGCCAGTCAACTGACAGCTGTAAGTGAATAGGATTCAGTGAAGAATCCGAGGGCTAGGCTGGGGGATTCGCTCCATAGAAGAAAACACAACCACCCCAGATGACTCAACTCTTCTCAAGACTTTTTTAGACAACACCTGTGGAGAGCCAGCGCCACCTTCTACCTCGGGTCACACCGGACTGCCTTTCCCATTCCCCCACCGCCATCGCTGCACACCCCTCAGCCGAGTATCTCAGACCTTTAAATCCCCCAGACTCTTTTTCCTGTTCTATCTCCCATCCAAAGAGCCCTTGGGAAGAACACTCGTTCAAGGTAACCATCACCTTGACAGCATTTCTCACACGGAACTTTTTCCTCTGTGTCAAGGCTCTTCCTATGTATCACGGTCCTGTCCTCATCCCAACGCAGTCATTTAAGCAACATTTGCTTTTTGGATGGTCTGATGTGACTGGCTAATCTCAGATCATCTTCCCTTAGTCCAGACCTCACCTATGTCAAGCCACCTTCCTACATGGGTGTTCTCAGAAAACAGACTGTTTGATCAACCTTTGCAAAGTATAATTAGGATCAACCTGTTTCTTTTCAAAAGTCAACTAAGATTTCAAAACCAAGCATAGGGGATTAGCAATTACTCCCTGCTCATTGCTTTTCATTAGCCTGAGGATTGGACTAAATGCCAGGCCTCCCACCTAATACTCACCTGAACTGGGAATATTAGGTATTGAGTTCCCTCCATTCTGTAAGTAGGAGTGCCCCTCATGGTTATTAAACCACCGGAGTTTGGGGTTTCTCTACCCTGGAATTCACACCAGAGGAGCCGTCTAAGCCTCCACGGCTTGCTCAGTGGACTGGAAAAGTGTGTGTCACCGGGAAGAGCATGACCTTTTTGCGGGGGTAGGATGCTGGGAACCATCTGTACAGAGATGACCTTTCAAACTAATCCCGCCATGGGAGCCTGCCCCGGCTCATTGCTGCAGGCTCCACGGAGCCTCACAATGGCTGGTAAACAGTTCTACGCTGTGGCGTGATTCCTCTGCTCTGATGAAGGGTATACACCAGTGGAACTGCTTTTCTGCTGCCTTCTCTCAACATGAGAGCAGGAATACAAAATGCAGGGCAGGCAGCTGTTAGCCTCAAGGAAGCTTAGCAACATGAGTCTTCTGGGAATGGGGAAGAGAGCGGACGCCTAGGAGAACTGAGCTTTGCCTGGCATGTGGGAAAGTTCCCGTGCCCAGAGGATGGCCTCATTTCCGTGAGGTGACATATCCTCACACAGCAGATTGAACCTTCTGGTTTTCCCTCATACCCAGATGAGAACAATGTCTGTCTCTGAGAACAGCGAACAATGACTGACTGATTGTGCACCAGGTGCCAGGGGTCATTCTAGATGTTTTAACGCATTGCCTCATTTAAGCCTCAGAGCTCTACTGTTATTATCCCTATCTTAACAGATAAGGAAACTGAAGCACAGAGAGGTTAAGGGATTTAAAGATCATACTGGTAATCCCAGGGAAGCCAGGATCCAATGACCAGCAGTCTGAAGGCAGAAGCCACAGCAGGTCGCCGCCCTTGGAATTCAGACAAGTCTGACAGAGCCAGGGTCCAGCACGGGAGACAGAGGGGCCTGTCCCTCTAGACACAATGTGATAGAAAACACAAACATCTTAGCTGGTGTATAGTGGTTGGATGGCTCCCCGAATTAACGAGGAAATCTTGGCTTTTGATAATGTCATTCCCAATCTATGGCTGTCCCCTGGTGGTTTTCCTGGGAAACTCACAAGCCCAAGGAATCTAGTGAAATTAGTGGGATGAAAAGACCTGGACCAAATGACAAATTGGCTGCATAAGCACCCAACCTACAAGGGATGACTTTCTAAGGTCCAAGTTTCCCAACTCCTTTGTGAACAGGGTTGTATTCCCCGCAACAGCTAAAAGCTGAAAGCACCCTGATTTGAAACAGACAGCCAAACGTGTGCCCCATGACTATACTTGAACTTCAAGAGCAGGACACTGAAAGCCTTATAAATAATTCAGCCACTACCTGCTCCACCTTCACATGTCACCTTCTAGGCTTTCTTTATGGCAGAAGGTTCCCAAAGGTTCCCATGCTCATGTTCACTTGTAACTTCTGACGTCCTGCCCCCACCCCAAGTTCAGTCTCCTTCACCTTGTAGATATTGTTATTCTAGGTGATGTTTGCTTTCGGGGCTTCTCTCAAGCACACTTGGTGATATAGGACTGGGAAAAATGAAGCAAACCAGAAGGTCCTGTCGTGTAAGACAGAGAGGTGAGGCCTAACTGTGAGAAGAGGAGGAAAGGCAGTTACTGAAAGCCCTGTCTTTACTGCACTCTGGGACCCCAGGACTGGGTGCCCCCCTTCCCTGGACCCAGGGGAATATAACCTGTGTGAAAGCAGGTGTCCACAGCCAAAATGCAGAAGACAAGACTGCCAAGTTTTTTTTTTTTTTATTCAAAGGGACATTTTCAGGTGCATAAAGAGGCTACAGGTTAATGCTGTTTAAAAAAAAAAAAAAGTCAAGCATCTGCTAAGGAAGTGCTACATTTAATGAAAACCGCCTAAGATAGAAAAGGAGACATGAGCTAACCACATAGAACCAGCCATTGGAGGTGAATTTCTGTCATGGAACACCTTCCCCCACTGCAACATTGGACACGGCTGCACCCGTAAAGCAGCAGAGCTAGAGGTGATGCCGAGCATCAGGAAGGAGGCTCACTGGCCAGATGCACTGAGGCACATGGAGAGGAGGAACCTGCAGGTGGGAGATCCCAGCTAGTGGGATGTGGTTTGGAACCCGTCCTCTGCTGCAAGGCCCGGTAACCCTAGGGCAAGTTAGCCGGTATCCCCAAGCAGCCTCATTCGGGTCTTGTCTGGTTGGACCCTCCTGATTCCAAAAGGAAAAGAAAAACAAAAACTGAAGGCAATTAAATCAATCCCTACATTCTCATGCCCTCCTCTCCTTCAACCCTTAAACACAGGATGTTACAAGGGCAACAGTTCTGAGCTCTCAGGAAATAGGGTCTTAGATGCTTTTGGAGGTTCAGAGGCATGAAACGGCCTTCTAGGAAATTCCTTTCATCTTATGGCACTGAGTGAGTTTAGACTTGATTTCTCCTCCCCTCCCTCCATCCCTGCTCTGTCACCCCCAGATGCACAGAGTGGCACTGAAGAGCTCTAGCTTTCAATCTGTACTGGGATTTGCCAGCAGAAGAGACACTGGTCATTGTCATCCTGAAGTTTCCACTCCACCACCAGTTTTATCTGGAGAAAGAGAAAAAAGAGTTGGGAAAAGTGAATCCAAGACCTCACCTCAATCCAGAAGGGGTTTACCTACGAATCTCAGATGTAAATTGTTACAAACTGCCTAATTCCTCATCCTCTTCTTCTTAAATCATTTCATCATGAAGGCTACTGGGGATGTAGGCA
Organism: Phacochoerus africanus; assembly: GCF_016906955.1. NCBI lineage: Eukaryota > Metazoa > Chordata > Mammalia > Artiodactyla > Suidae > Phacochoerus > Phacochoerus africanus. The sequence goes on from NC_062552.1 coordinate 100,333,722, forward strand.
CAGCCTATGTCCTTAAGCTGAGAGGACAAACCAAGTTACACCTAGCACTTGGTGTTAGCAAGACCACATCCCCGTCTAGTCAGCTTACAAATACAGTTTCTAAAGCATTCTTTTCCCTCTTAGATCAATGGTACACAAATGAAGCTGGACATGAAAAATAATTTCACCTTGAAACAATTTTGCATGCATTTTGACCATCTGACCCAGCTTTTTCCAACTTTATGTAGAGCAGAGAGTAAAATATTAAGATTCTTAGGTCCCAGGAAACTTGTTAGCTGGAAAAGGAAATAGCAAAACACAAAGAATGTCCAAAGAAGTTTAGGGTTGTATGAGTAATTTCAGGGACAATGACCCTCTGTGGCAATATAGTTTTGATCACTGTCCTTAAACTATTTTTTGATAATATACCTCCTTAGACATCTCTGCCTTGACTTGTTACATGCATACTAGGAATTGTCTCTTCTAATCCTTAATAAATTACTGGCACTTTACCAGTCCTTTCTTACGTGGATATTGGCTTACTTGCTTTTAGTTACAAACTCTCTCTCTCTTTTCTTTTGAACTTTTTAGGGCTGCACCTGTGGCATATGGAAGTTCCCAGGCTGGGGGCTGAACTGGAGCTACAGCTGCTGGCCAACCCACAGCCACAGCAACAGGGGACAGAGCCTCATATGTGACCTACACCACAGCTCAGAGCAACATCAGATCCTTAACCCACTGAGCGAGGCCAGGGATCGAACCTGAGCTCTCATGGATGCTAGTCAGGTTTGTTACTGCTGAGCCACGATGGGAACTCCAAGACTAGTATATATTAATTACTGTTTCCATTCAGGCTCAAATTAACAAAGATTAAGCTGGTTTTCAAATGAAATGTAATTCACTTAACAAGAATGACCACATATGAAGTGTCTACTCTGCATCAGACCCTAACCAGACAGAGTTCCTGAGGCTCAGAAATGCCCATGATCACATGGCTGCTCTGCAGAGTAACCTACACATCTGCTCTTGACCTTTAGGATCTCTGATATCCCTTAAGCAGAGACTCCCTAAATTGGAGTCTCTTTAGAATGTTCTTTAATTACATGTGGTTTCTTGCTAATAAATGGTCAGATTGCTCCCAGTTCTACTAAATCTCCTTTTAAAAAATACAGCTCCTTTTCTTCATGGAAAAAAGTAATCCCTTTATTTCTTCCATTCTTTGTCCTTTCTTTCCTTTTTTTTTTTTTTTTTTGGCTGCACCCATAGCAGGCCAGGGGTTGAACCTGCACCTGAGCTGTGGCAATGACAAGGATGGATCCTTAACCTGCTGTGTCACAAGGGATCTCTTCCTCCATTCTTATCAAGATTCATAACTTTGCCACAGGCCCATTCCAGTGGGCTCGATATCACAAGTGTTGGGTTGAAAAAGAAGTAGGGATAGCAAGGTGAGCCAGAGGTGAAAGAAGCGGGTAGAGGAGAGAAAGAAGAGAGGAAAAAGCCACCACTTTGCTGTGGACTAACAAACTACTGCTGTCTGGTTCTGAGATTAACAGGGGAACCAGGTTTTTCTGATGACCAATGCTATGGCCGCTCGAATGCTTGAACTATTTGATACCTGACCAAAACTTGTAACACTGCGCAGGTGTTGAAATACAAGACCTCGCTCTAAAGCTCAGCTGTAATATTTCTGAGCAGAATAGACTCTGTTTGTATCATGGAGCACTGGCGGCTGAAAGCTCTTCATCAGTAAAGGGTGATCCACAGAGGTGGGCCCAAGAACCAGGGGAAATATCACACATAAAGAAGGCAGCGTTAGGCCGAGGCTCACCAGCAGGCTGCAGACAAGGATCAAAGGGACGCAGTGAAAGCTCTCAGCCCCAACGCATGAGTTCTTCACTCAGACTTATCTCCCTTCCCCCGGGTGTGCACGTCTTCCCCAGAGAGATAAAGGATTCCCACTCCAGTCTTTTCTTCCTGGCCCCTCTCTTCAGATTTCTAATCTAGTCACAAGGCCTTCGGGGTCCTCAACCATGTCACTTACAGAGGGGTACTCGGTCTTCACTGGCAGTTTATTCAGGTAGCTGTAGGTCTGGTCTTTCTGGATGGGGCAGTTGATTCCGCTCTTACAACCATCGGGGTCGGGGATGGGAAACGGAATCGGGACGCCCATCACGATGCCGTGCACCACGGCTTTGCTGCCTTTCGACTGAGTGTCTAGGAGAAAACAAGACAATCAGAGGGCGAAGGAAACAGCCCGCTGCCAAAGTGGAACTGAAAAATTCAGACATTCTCAGGATATTCTCAAGCCATGGCACTGCTGTGTTGGCAAATCATGTCTGTGCCTCTTCATTCCTGGGGTCTTACTTCTCTTTGTCGTCATGTTTAGGACTCTGTGAATGCTACAAAGCAAGCACTCGGTCTGAAACCTGAAAAATTACTGCATTATGCCAAAAAAAAAAAAAAAGCCATCAGTGGGGGCTGTTTTCTTTGCTCTGAACTCTGCGTTGCTCTTCACTGCTTTTCAGAGTTTCTCAGGAGAATCAGAACTACCTGGATATGTAATCCGATGCAACAACCTAACTGATTTTTGGCAATGAACTTGCTGTTTGCTCTTTACATCAGACTCTGTCAAAGTGTGTTATGCAACTTAACGATGGATGGGAGACTGATCTCGGAATTCTCAAATACCCTGCCCAAAGGATTCCATTAGGAATGAGGAAGAAAGTGGGAGACAACCTGGAAAGAGGGAATAGGAGTCTCCACAGAGATGCCATGGGCTGTGAAAGCAGTAACTCTTTGGAAACTGGGTAAGAGAAAGAGGTACACTTTTTGCTAACCTCTACCCTCCATGTCACAAGACAGGCAGGAGGAATACCTTTAAAGCAACCTATGAGCTATTAGGTTATTCTGGAGATCCAGAGCATTGACTCCGTTTATTTCTGTCTGGGTTGGGAATTTTGTTTAGAAGGCACTTTTTTTGATTTGGAACAGCACAGGTGATAAGGCATTGTCCAGGAGAGACAACAACTGTATTTATTTATTTTATTTTTTTGGTCTTTTTAGGGCTACACCCGCGGCATATGGAGGTTTCCAGGCCAGGGGCTGAATCAGAGCTACAGCCACAGCAATGCAGGATCCAACCAGTGTCTGCAACCCACACCACAGCTCAGGGCAATGCCGGATCCTTAACCCACTGAGTGAGGCCAGGGATCAAACCTGCGTCCTCATAGACGTTAGTCAGACTCGTTTCCTCTGAGTCACACCGGGAACTCCAGAGACAACAACTCTAGAACTTAGAACTGTCTTTAGGCTTACGAACAAGAGGTGATAAGAACTTTGCGACTGTTTTTTTCTTTTTTTGGAGGGGGGGCACACTTGTGGCATGTGGAAGTTCCTGGCCCAGGGATCAAAGGATCAAACCCCTGTCACAGCAGCGACCCAAGCCGCAGCACTGACAACACAGGATCCTTAACCTGCTGAGCCCTAAAGGAACGCCTGAGAATTCCTTATTAGCCTGTCTAGTTCCATAGTATATAAAATGAGGGAAAGATTCAAAGCAGATGCCCTTTCTAGAAACGAGGATTTTACATTCGTCTAGGTTCCTGGGAATCTGAAGGAGATGAACGTGGTATCAGGAAGCAACTAGTTCTAATAATATTTCTTCAAGTTGAAGAACAAAGTTCAGCTTCCTTCCTTTCTGTCTTTTTAGGGCTGCACCTGCAGCATATGGAGGTTCCCAGGCTAGGGGTCATATTAGAGCTGCAGTTGCTGGCCTACGCCAGAGCCACAACCATGCCAAATCCAAACCATGTCTCCAAACTACACCACAGCTCACGGCAACGCTGGATCCTTAATCCACTGAGCGAAGCCAGGGATTGAACCTGCGTCCTCATGGATACTAGTCGGGTTTGTTATTGCTGAGCCACAATGAAAACTTCAAAAGTTCAAATTTCTTGACTGTTTCCCAGTGAGTTCCCTAAACCTTATAGTCTAAAGATTGTTCGTACATTTTCAGGCAGAATATATACTTAATAGCTGGAAGACATATTGCTTGAAATAACATTTTGGAGGAGGTCCAACGTCTACAGAATTGAGGTCTATATTAACACTGTGCAGTCTGTAGCCAAACAGAATTGACATCCCATGAAATCTGCTGTCCCACATGGACCAAAATAGGACAGAGAGAAGCCAAGCTGTCTTCTCTGACCTGTGAACACATGGAAATCCCCTGTCTGCTTCAAGGGAGTCTGACAACTCCGATAGACTCGAGGTAACACGCATATGGGAAGCCAGTCATGAGAAGGGTTTATCAGGGCGGAGGTGAGGTCACAGAATTCCTGACTGCAATTCCCTGCCCTCATGTTCCCATGCTCATTGCAATACTTGAGACTGATGTATTCACCTGATGCTATGCTTTCAGGTGAATTTGAAGGTAAGAACCACGTATACTCACTACTGGTGAAGGTGACATTCACACTGTAAGACTGTCCTTTGTGCAGCTGGCAGGGCTGGGTGGGACATGGGTTCACATTCACTTCCTTTATCACTCCGACCCCCGAGCCTGCAAAAGAAGAAAAATGTAAAGGAATGGGAAGGAAAACAAGCCACTGAGGCCGTCTCCTACCTAATGGGAAGGTGCTCTGCCCTCCCAGTGAAGGCGAGCTCCTTCTCCTCTGACCATCGATGGGCTCGGGGAACTGCTCGTATCTGATGGGTGAAGGGGAATTAAGGAAATGACTGAGTACATATATCCGGCCCCCCGCTCTATATCCTGCTCCTCCTTCCACCCTGACATAGGATTTTAAAGCAGCACATACATAGTATGAACAATGGCTCAAGTCACAGAGCCACTACTTTTTGGAATCTTGAGAAAGGCTGCTCCCAAATGGCCCTGCCCCCACCACCATTCATTCCTGCCCTGGTATCTCCAAATCAGCGGTCTTGTATACCCCTCTCAGTGGGATATGAGGCATGCATCCACGGTAAACAGATGAACACTCTGCCCTGGAGTCAGTGTTCTTTAAAATAAGTGTCTTTGAGGCAGGGTGTGTCTTTTTTTCTTCTCCCCCCCAGTCAAGACAAGGACAAAAGCACCTTGACCAAAAAAGGTTAAGGACAAATCTTTAAACATCCTCTTCCTTCATCCAGGCCCCTGAAACTGGACAGCTGAGAGAATGCCAAGTGGACAAGAGAGTAAGGGCTTCAGCTCCGCCACTCTTATGCCACTGCTGAGAGCTGGACTTTGGGATCCGATGCCTGGATTTGAAATCTCACTGGCCCCATTACTTACCGTGGAACCTCAAGGCAAGTTACTTAAACCTTTCTGGGTATAATAATAGTATCCATCTCATAGGATAATAATAGTACCGAGTATATGTGCATTAGGTGAGCTAATACACATATAGCTCTAAAATATCTGCTTGGAACATAGTAATGCTATATAAGTTTTCATTGTATGGGGATTTAGTCCATGAATTCGATCTGGGGTAGCTGCTCCTGAGCGGGTTAGCAAACTTCCTTTTGATACAAAAGGTGAGTCTAGGGAGTTTTCGTCCTGGCTCGGTGGCTAACGAACCTGACTAGCATCCATGAGGATGTGGGTTTGATCTCTGGCCTCACTCAGTGGGTTAGGGATCTGAGCTGTGGTGTAGGTCGCAGACTCAGCTCGGATCTGGCATTGCTGTGACTGTGGTGTAGGCCAGAGGCTACAGCTCCAATATGACCCCTAGCCTGGGAACTTCCATATGCCACAAGTGCAGCCCTGAAAAGACAAAAGATGAAAGAAAAAAAAAAAAAAAAGCACATGAGTCTCTCAACTCAAATTTTTTCTGTGGGTAGAAATTATGGATCTAGACAATAGAATGGGCTCTTTCTGTCTCCAAAGGCAAATGCATGAAGACAGCTAGGTCGGAAAATGAGAGTGTTGCAGTCCATTATCCCCAACTTGCGGCTCCATCATGGCAAAGTCCTCAAACAATAAATACAAGATTCTCTTCTCCAAGCACTCTCTTCCACTCTGTCCCATCTTCTAGGCCAGGGGGGAAAATTAGAACTTTAATCAACAACTTACTGAAAATCAGTGTTGATGCTACAGCTTTCAACTTCCAGTGTCTACCTGCTTTCGGTAAGGCTGGGTTACGTGATCAAGTAGGAACTGAGTAAAGGGTAGTACTTGAAGCTCCTTCATCCAGTTTTTTTTTTTTTGGTTTGTTTTTTCTTTCTGATAAGAAGTTCTTGGATCTCCAATGTCAAAAGAGCACACCTCTTAGTCCTAACCTACAAAAGTTGCAAAACTAGACACTGGGACCCTATTTCTCACCTGGAAATACCACTCCAGGGGAAAGGGGCCTAGAGAGGAACTCAAAAATCCTTTTGATGTGGGCCCTGAGGTTTTTAACATTGTACTTCCCAATTCAAAAGTAAACTGAAAGTCTGTAACGGAAGCTCTCTTTCCCTTAAGAAGTTCTTGCCATAGATGTTCACCTGCTTTTTTTTCCAATGAGCAGAACAACTCTGGGGTTTAGTTTCCTTAGGTGGTGGTTGTTTTTTACTGTTAACTTTGAAACCCCAAGTGACTTACAAACACTCACTAGTTTCTTACCGCTTACTAGCTCTAAGAAGTTGGGCAAGTTACTCTAGGTGCCTGTTTCCTCATCTGTAAAACAGATTGTGAGAACGGAATGGGTTAGTCGAGCTAACACAGTGTCTTCATCCAAATGTTGGCCACTCAGTTTAGTGGAGGCAAAGACAGTAATTTGAGGTAATAATAGCATCTTTCAAGTGCCAGTCTCCTAGTTCCATGGGGGAGCGTTTGTTAAGGATTAACAAGCCAGCGGTTTTTGTTCTATCAATCCTGTCCCCTAGTCTCCAACTTTGCTTTTGGCTCAACATGAATTCGGATAACATAGTGGAAAGAGTATTTATTGTCTCATTCACTTTTCCAGCGCATATTTATTGAGCAGTCAGCATTACCTGGGCACTAGATAGAAAGGAGCACATTTATTCTGGGTGTCATTCTGCTGTGTGACTGGGTAAGTTAGCTAACGTTTCTGGAATTTGGTGATTCACTCCAGGATCTCCGAGGTTCCCTCCAGCTCACAAATTTTATAAAATCAGTTCCATGCCTCTTTATCATTACACCTCTCTACTTCAGAAAAGTTCTGCAAGAACAGTTAATTTGATAGACCTGACTGAAGGAATTTACAATTTCTACTCGCCTGTTGTGTTTTTCAGCACACATGCCAACCACAACAGCAGAGAGGGTTATGTGTCACTGTCACAAGTTGTGACCAGAAAGAGGAGTTTCAAAAACAGGAGGGAGAAACAAACTCGTCAGCATCACAAAATTCCACAGACCAAGGAAATCCCTAATGGAACCAACAATGAAAAGGAGAACTGACTTTTGACTTCTCAGCAAAAGGGAAATTTAAAAAAGCAAAGGGAGTGTGGAGGGAAAGGTCATCCAAAATCTTAAATACATAAATAAATACGTATTTTTACATAAAGAAAAAAGTTTTGAACCGCATCCCTTACCCACTACGCTGCATAAGAACCTGCCGTTGTTTGCCCTACAAACTTTAGGAAACTTCAGCATAGGCCCATCTCCAGGAATATCCTGGGGCCCCAAACACGCTTTCCAAGGAAAGAGACAACGTTGTGAGTAGTCGGGTTTTATCGAGGCCACTACCTTGTCCCCTACCCCAACTCACTTTAGCCCACCTCACGAGAAGTCTGAGGCTGAGTCTAGCCGCCCGCGGGACCCACCCAACCCAGCCTGAGGTCTTAGCATCAGGTTCCGGCGGGGGTTCCCGCAGAGGGCGTGGGAACCTTGGACTGGCCCCGGGGCTCACCGCAGTCCCTGAAATGCACTGGCTCGGCCAGGGCAGAAGCGCTGAGTGTCAGGAGCAGGAACGCAGCGGCCAAGAAATGCATCGCAGCTCAGGAGGTTTCAAGCTCACGGAAGGAAAGCCAGCTGCCGCGGTCACAAGATAAACCTTCAGGGGCGGGCCGAGGGAGGAGCCCAGTCAGGCGACCCGTGACCAGCAACTGGGACCGAGGTCCGCCTGCGCCCCGCCCCCGGCTCTAGGAAGCCAGACACAGGGTCCCAGACATTCCCTATCTCCGCCCATTTGGCCTGCTTCGCAGCGAGAGAAGCTGGATCCATCTGCGTACCTCCCAGCTCCTCCCTCCAGCGCTCCGCGGGGGCTTTGTGGGTGTGTCCCCGCGTCCGCAGGGGAGCATCTCTAACCAATCAAATCCTTCCTCCTTCAGCACCATCCAATAGGTGTACCTAAAGGCGGGGTCTCTATGAGTCCCGCCTCCCGAGGCCCAGGCCGAGAAGAGGATTGGGGCAGTGCGAGAGGCGGGGTTTGCAGAGGAAAATGGCGGCCGTTCGGGGTTTATACATAACAGCTGCGGCTCTGAGAGCGGTTACCCCCTGGCAAAGGGGCAGGTACCAGCAAGCCTAGGAAGTCATTTGGGAAGGGTGTTTGGTTCTGCGCCCCCGAGACTAAGGGGAAACTGAGGCTCTTGGAGGAGGTGAAGGTTTGGCGTGAGGCTGTACAGGTGGAGGGACATCAGGTTTGGCGTGAGGTAGAGGTTACCGGCTGCCCTTTTGCTCCCAGGCTCACCCTCCTTCCTTGCTCGGCAGGCTCCTCGCGGCCTCTCGCGGACCTTGGGCTCTTCGGGAAATGTCGTCCTCCAACCCTGAAGCTGGCGAAGGGCAGATCCACCTTACCGACAGCTGCGTCCAGGTAAGAGGCCGGACACGGGGCGCCCGTGGCTGGCGAGGGCTGGGAGTAGGGGTACTTTCTCTTGGCTTACCCGTCTCTCTCCCCTTGCCTGGAATTCTTGACCTCCCTTCCTGCATTTCAGAGGCTTCTGGAAATCACCGAAGAGTCAGAATTCCTCAGGCTGGAGGTGGAGGGAGGTGGATGCTCCGGGTTCCAATACAAATTTTCACTGGATACAGTTATCAACCCCGACGACAGGCAAGGAGAAAGGGGTGGGTTCTCAGAGAACGTGTGGGAGGGATAAAAGTGCCTTCAGCTTAAGGTGCCCTTTTATTCCAAGTTTATTAATTATTATTATTTTTGCTTTTTAAAAAGGGCCGCACCCGCTGCATAGGGAGGTTCCCAGGCTAGGGATCGAATCAGAGCTGCAGCTGCTGGCCTACACCACAGCCACAGCAACGCAGGATCCCAGTCCTGTCTGCGACCTTGGCACCACAGCACACAGCAACACCAGATTCTTAACCTACTGAGCGAGGCCAGGGATCGAACCCTCACCTTCATGGTTCCAAGTTGGAGTCGTTTTTGCTGTGCCATGATGGGAACTCCTTTTATTACAAATTTAAGAGGTTTGCCGAGGGTCCTGAACACCACCCTTCTCACAGAGTGGGGGTACAGTGAAGATTTGTTGTCTTGATTCAAAATAACGAAGTCATAGGAGGAAAGCTGGCCTGTCTAGGTCCATAGCATAGTTGGTAGAGAGTCAGACTGGTTTAGATTCCAGGCCCTAAATCTCTACACGCTTCCTAGGAGTCATTCTAGTGAACCCTTTTGCCTCAGAGAAAACCAGCACCTGTCAAAGGTAACAGGAAATCTTCCTCTGTATTTCAGAAAACAGAAGATGTGCACCTCTGGGCTCAGAGGGTGTTATGTTTTTGGTGTTTGCAATATTCATTAATGCCTTCCTCCTGTCTTTTCAGGGTATTTGAACAGGGTGGGGCAAGAGTGGTGGTTGATTCTGATAGCTTGGCCTTCGTGAAAGGGGCCCAGGTGGACTTCAGTCAAGAACTGATCCGAAGCTCATTTCAAGTGTTGAACAATCCTCAAGCGCAGCAAGGCTGTTCCTGTGGGTCATCCTTCTCTGTCAAACTTTGACGTGATAGCAGGTGACCCAGAGATTGCTCTCATTTGTACCAATTTGAAGAACCTGGGATTTGAAGAATTCTAGAGGTTTCCTTCCAATCATGTTCTTTTTTCCATTTTATTTCTCTCAGTCCAGGAGTGCCGTATTTTGCCACTATTTATTTTCAGAATATGAAGCTTTTAGTCTTGATTTAATTTCACCTATACAGTTGTAAGGCCAAGCCTCTAGATGCTGAGACTTATTAACTGGTTGAAACCCAGTATAATCTGTAGAGCCTCCAGGGTTCCAGAATTTGGAGTTACTTCTCTGGCCTTCAGAGCTGTTTGTATATATGTGTATAATTATGTATAAAAGCTTCATTTTAAAGAAAGTCCTGATTTACTTGTTTTATGGATCAGGGTCACAGATTGGGTAGCTTTTGAACACTGATTACTAGACCAGAGAGGATGAGAAAGGCAAATGAAATGTTCTTTTTTTCATCTCACCCTTCCTGAGTGTGCTAGTTGACTTACCCTTATTTTCTCTGCAGCCCATTATCCACTTCCCACTTGTTACAGCAAACATGTTTTCCTCTCATACTCATGAATCTGCCAGATTCACAAAACCAATAGCTCCATCACCCAGAAAACTTGGACCTGAATCTGATACTTGAATCATTTGAGAAATAGCCTCAATATTCCATATTCACACAGACATTTCAAGATTCTGTGAGCATTTAATGATTTAATCTGTTTAGGGTATGTTGCTCCCCTTACCTTATAGTGTAAAATGCCTATGGTCTCACCGCATAGCAAGTTGTTGATAGAGATGATAGATACTTGGGGATTTTTTTTTTTTTTTTTTAAGTTTGGACTACCAGATAAAATACAGGATGCCCATTTAATTTTTTTTTTTTTTAGGGCCTCACCCGTGGCATATGGAGGTTCCTAGGCAAGGGTCAAATTGGAGCTATAGCTGCTGGCCACAGCCACAGCAACTCGGGATCCGAGCCACATCTGCAACCTACACTGCAGCACATAGCAATGACAGAGCCTTAACCCACTGAGCGAGGTCAGGGATCGAACCTGCATCCTCATGGATACTAGTCGGGTTCGTTACTGCTCAGCCACAGCAGGAACTTCCCACTTAAATGTGAATTTCAGATATACAGCAAATAATTTTTAGTATGAGTGTGTCCCAGTGAAAACTAAAAAATATTTGCTGTTTATCTGAAATTCATATTTAACAGGGTATCTATTTTCATTTTCTTAACTTGGTAACTTTAGAGTCACTGAAAGAAGAGCTTTTTAGCCACAAATTCCAATGAATTTTAAGGTACTTGTTTAGGTATAGCACTTAAATAGGCTAAAGCGCTAGAAATAGTCCTGGTGTATATGTGACAGTGCTTGGAGCAGCCAGCACGCACGGACAGACAGCTAAAAAAAGATAAAACCACCACCACCATGACATGATTAATGAATGCTGATGTTGGGGAAGCCACAACCAAGTTGATTCTGCAAGAATTCTTGGTTTCTTTCCTCAAGAGCCTGAAAGGTTCTATCAGCAAGTCTTGCATTTCTGGACTAGCTTGAAACATTTCTAGACTGGATTGGAATTAAGGGGGTTCAGTGTAAGAATTCACCATTGAGAACACAGAAATACAGAGTTTTGAGACAATGTATCTGAGATAGAACCTTACATACTTACATTTTCAACATGGGAAAACCTAAGATTTAGAGAAAAAAATCCCATGGTGTGTGCAGCGTGTACAAAAAGGAAAGAAGGGGATGCTCAGAAACAGCAAGGGGTTTTTTAAGCAGATTTCCATGGAAGGAGGCAGAAAGCAGCATATGGTGGAAGTGTCTGTGTGACTTTACTGAGCCATTGAAAGTTGCTGCCAACACCTGCTCAGAGTGAGTCCTTTCATCTTCCTTAAAAAGATTTTTTTGTTGTTGTGTATGAAGTGTTAAACCTGTTCTTCCGGGATATTTTTGTGTTTATTTTTTTAATTGATTTGGAGATTTTAGCACAAACGTAATAGTTTTAGTGGCCCAATAAACATTAAATTCCAGTGGTCAATTAGGCAGGAGGAGGGCCTCCTCAAACGCCTATGTATAAGGACCTCCTATTAATGGAAGAATTAGACGCTTGTGTTTAGAAAGGGTGGCTTTGGGAAAAATCATCTTACTTCATCAGACTGAGAAAGCTTCATAGGGAAACCTGAGGTGGTGACAAGAGGTCTCTGTTGGAGGAAGGTGCTGTAGAAGTTTCAGGAACACAGGGCATAGGGGGATCATAGCACCAAGGGGACAGCGGGCAATTGGCTTGGAATAAACAGGAGCTGTGGTAAAATAGGCTTAGGATCTTCTGCAGGCCTTTCTGACCAGGGCCTTTTCCCTGGCGGGCCATGAAAGCCAGCAGACCTTTTCACAAAGTTTCCTCACTGCATTTCATTTAGGAAAACATTATATTCTTCCTATATCAATTAGAGGATTTTTTTTTTTTTGGCCTCTCCATTGCTTTGAGGAGAAGTTAGCAAGATGCTACTTACTGCAGACTTGGTTTTATTTAACTTTATAAGCTAGTGACTGCCTGGGGCAGCCAGCCCCACCTTGGCTGTAGCCAGACTTAATTGTGCAAGACCTGAAGGCACAGGAGCCCTCCCTCTGCTTTATGTTGTGAATCTTTATGTTATTGCTCAAAAGCGGGGGCCTCTTGGTCAACATCCAGAGCTTTCCTTGTGGAATCATGTTCTTCAGGCACGTGATTGGTAGTGACCAGTGGAATATAAACTATAGGTGTCACACCCGCCCTTAGTTTCTTTGTGCGGGAATGTGACCTCTTCCAAGGAATTAGGAGAAAAGAGGTTGAGAAGTGAGAGAGGAAAGGACCCCTAAAGTGGGTGTCCTGCCTCTGTCTTCTGGGAATTGAGCCCCATTCTTTTGGTCTTGTTACAAAGCGTGAGCAGTGACACTCGGCAGGAGTGTCCTCTGCAGAGAGGCGGGCCCGGCTGATCATCACGGTGTGGCCCTCCTGGGAACGCTGGCCCTGGACTGAGACCTGGCAGCTGGCAGTCGGCAGGGCCTGACACTGTCCCCTGCAGTGTTATCATGGCCTTGCAGGTTTGTCTCAGAAGCAGGAAGCTCCTCTACTTTTCTGGGTATCCAACACTGAGGTTTATGATTGCTGTTTTAAAAATCCCTATTTGCTGTTTCTATTTGCTGTTTCTCCACCGAAATGCCAGAGGGCTGTCTAAAGGAAGTTTGCTGTTTTTTGTTTTTTTTTTTTGTCTTTTTGCCATTTCTTGGGCCACTCTCGTGCATATGGAGTTCCCAGGTAGGGGTCGAATCGGAGCTGTAGCCGCCGGCCTACGCCAGAGCCACAGCAACACGGGATTCAAGCCGCGTCTGCAACCTACACTGCAGCTCACGGCAACGCCGGATCCTTAACCCACTGAGCAAGGGCAGGGATCGAACCCGCAAGCTCATGGTTCCTAGTCGGATTCGTTAACCACTGCGCCACGACGGGAACTCTGTAAGTTTTGTTTAAAGGAAGTAGTTTGAGAATAATTATCATCTGGCTTTAACTGGAAAATATAGTCAGACAAATATATAAAGGGAGTGTCTAAGCAGTCCATGTCCAGCAGCTGTATTTAAAAATATTTTATTTTTTTGAATAGATAATACATATGGTACAAAATTCAAAGAGACACAAAAGGGGATACAATGGGAAGTCTCCCAGTCCTGTGCCCATCCACCGTGTCGCCCTCCCCACAAGCTACTACTGTTCCTAAGATTTTACCCCACATGCATAATCCCATAGGTACCATGTGAAATATGCCCAAGGGTATTCGTTACAGCATTATTTATAATAGCAAAAGGTAGGAAACAAAGGAAATATCCATCAGTGGGACTGATTAAATAAATTATGATTTATCCATTCAGTGGAGAAATACACGGTCGTAAATTAGAACCAGACAGCCCTTTATGTGCAAGTGTGTATTAAGTCAAAAAAGCAAAGTGCAGAAGAGCATGCGTAGTATGCTCTTTGTATTTCTATATGTTTGGAAGTATGTGTGTACGTATGAAACATCTCTGCAAGGGTGAGCAGGAGGGCACGGGGCGGGAGGAGGGGCAGTGCCAGTGGGGTATCTCAAGGAAAGGCAAGTCCTTTGCGCTGTGTGCTGTGCGGTGGAGTGCCAAGGATGAGGTGAGCAGATCCAATTCTTTTCCCTCTTTGTTTAGACAAATAGCAATAGCAGCACATGTTACACTTTGTTGTACAGCCTTCCTTTTCCCCTTAATCCATTTTGGATATCTTTTCCAGGCATTTAGGGCCACTTTTTTTTTTTTTCCTTTCTTTAAGGGCTCCATAGCAATGAATTGTTTCTCACCTTTTGCTATTATAAATAATGCTATAATAACCTCTTACATATGTCATTTTACCTTTGGTGAGACTCTACCTGAAGGTTACATTTAAATTCCTGAGGTGGAATTACTGATTTAAAGAGGAAGTGCTGTTATAATTTCGAAAGACGTTGCCGTATTATCCTCTTTAGAAGTTGTGTCAGTATACACTCCTGTCAGCTACGTATGTGTATCTCTTTCCCCAGATGCTTGCCGACTAAGAGTTTTAACAAACTTAAATCTTTGCCAGCTTGACATATTAAAGAGTGTCTCGATGTAGTTTAACTTGCATTTCTTTTTATTAGGAATAAAGGTCAGAATATTTTCATACATTAAAGAACTATGTATTTTTGTTAAGTCCAGTCTCCTCATCTGTAAATTGGGAATAAAAACAGTAGGGTTGTTGGATGATTAAATGAAACCTGTAAAGCATTCAACACAGTGTCTGGCACTTAGCAAGCATTCAGTAAGTTATTATGTGATGGCTGACAATCGGCGCAGCAGCTAGGAGAGGACAGTTTAAGAAAAGAACATTCATCTCCATGTCTTCAGGCACATGGAGCCTTCTTCATCTCCATTGTCATCCATCAGAGAAATGCAAAGTCAGAGCTTTCCTTGTCTTGGAAGAGTAGCAAACCTTTTGGAACCCAACCAGAGGCTGTTGGCCAAGCTGGCAAGAGGGTAGCACAGCCCCATCTCTAACATTTAGACTCAACCAACATGGTAAAGAAGTTTGGTTTAATATGAAATAAAAACAAAAAACAGAAGAGCCCGGATGTACATTTCTTTATTCCACCGTGGTTCTAAACTCCCCGCGAGTCAAGGTCGGAGTCTCTACTAGTAAACGCGGGGGTGCCAGCCATCCATTTTACGAAGGGGAAGAGGACAGATGCTTCTGAGTAGAGAAGAAACGACATAGGAAATCTGGCTTCCTCTAAACAAGATTACGCTATTTCACGAGCTAGAAGATAGACCTCTTTATTTTTAGCACATCAAATTGATGTCCACAAAAGGAGAACCCAGGAGATATTTGTTTCGGTAAGAAGCAGTATGTCTTTAATGCAGGTCTTTGGAGACAGGCACCTGGCCGTGGTGCGCAGGAGCTGTCGCTGGGTAGATTTTGAATGCTTATTTACCTGAAACTACTGGATATTTTCTTGAGACTTGTATAAAGCCCTGGCTCCCCCTTTCTTACCAATTCCCCCTGTATTTTTCTGTTGCCCTCTTGCTGCTCTCTCAGGCTCCTTGCTCCCCTTCATTTGCATCTCTTACTAGCAAGCTAGCATCAGTCTTGCTTCTCTGAGATGAGGGGATCTTCTGCCCCTCCCTGGGGCTACAGAACTGAGAAGAGGGTGAAGATGTGGCAAAATCTGGCCCAGACCAGATTGGCTTGGTGGCCGTGATGTGATGGTTCCTGAGAGGAGGTAGTGGAGTGGCCCCCTCCCTTTTTTGCTCAGTAGATGCTGAAGGACCAGCCTGGGACAGATGTAGCCTCTGACCCAGATGTGGAATCATCAGGATGATCTGTGGATCGTGGCTGGAAAGGGGGGCGTGCAGTGTCAGGTGAAGGGCCCGGCATGTCTGCACAGCTTGTAGGGCTGGTTGATGGCCATCCTTTGGTAGGCAGCCCACAGCAAGGCCAGGGCAGATGGCAGACTGGGCCTCATGGCCAGTGGCTGAAGCATTAAAGCAATTGGTGGTGTTTGAGCCAAGCAAGGGCATGGCGCTGTGGAGGCGGTGACAGAGGCTCCCAGCCAGAGCTGAAGCTGGGGGAGATGAAGAGCAGGCGAGGCTGGGTGGGAGCTGGGCTGCAGGGCCCCCTGCCCGATATCTTCAGATGGCTTCACGGTGCCTCCCCAGCTAGGAAGGCTTCCTCAAGGCCCCGCCTGTGGCGGGGGTCCACTTCCAGCTAACTGCTCATACTGACCCCTCATGTCTACTCCTTGGCAGTGCAGTGTGGGGGACCTGCTTCAGCCACATAACCTGGGGGGCAGTGGCAGCGGTAGGAGCCCTCCGTGTTCTCGCAGTGACCATGGACACAGAGGGCAGCAGGCCCGTTCAAGTCATCACACTCATTCACATCTAAGAGGAGGAGAAGGGGGAGAGACCTGTAGGGAGCCCAGGTGCCTCTGGCCCTCTGGCCACTAAGCCCTGACCCCTGCCCTGCAGTGGAATCCTAGATGTGGCAGCCAGAGGATGAAGTCACTGCCCAAAATGAAGCAACTCACAGAGACAAAGCTGGCAGAAGTGAGCCCATACTGTGACCAGGCTCTATTGTCCCTGCCTTTCTTTTGTGTAGGAACCTCCGTGGAAAGGGCCTTCTGAACACACAGCGTGCTTAGACCCTCGGAGCTCTCACCACTCGGCCTGGCACCCGGCAGACCCGCTAGGGGGCAGCAGTGGCTTTCCCAGCTAGGCTGAGAGAGCCGTGGGGCCAGTCTGACTTTTCCACCTGAGCCATCCAGGGCCATCCTGCTCCCTGGGCACAGTCTCTCTATTCTAAACTTACCCACACAGGCCATCTGGGCCGTGTCCAGCTGGAAGCCCTCGAAGCAGTCGCAGGTGTAGCCCTCCCGCACACGCACGCAGCGGCCGTTGTCACAGCCGTTCAGGATGCCGCACTCCTCTGCCTGAAGCCCTTCAAAGCCAGCCTGGTTCTCTGTTGGGGGCAGTCAGAGAGAGAAGGAGGCCTTGTATTCCACCCTGGGGCCCTCACCCTCTGCTCAAAGGGTTGCCCCCAGTGAACTCTTGGGGTTGGGGTGGGGAGGGTCATAACACTCTCACACAAAGATGCTGAAACAAAAGGCAATACTCTTGAAAAATAAGTACGTGTCATTTTAGATGGAGAGGCGAGCTGTACTTTAGAGGAGGGCTCTAGGAAGGTTGGGGCTTGCTGCTCTCAGAGCGCCAGGGTTCCTGAGCAGGTGGGTGTCTCTATATGGTTTGGATTTTGTTGTGGTTGATGGCAGGGTGTTTTGTTAAAATCTTTACCTAGTTTTTTGGGGTGGAGAGGATTGGTAGCAAAAGGGGATTATCCTGACCACAAAACAAAACTTCTATGAGATCTGCTTCTCTTCAGTCTCTAAGCAACCCTGTTCCCCAATCTCAGTGCAGTTTTTTTGTTTTTTTGTTTTTTGTTTTTTTGTCTTTTTGCTATTTCTTTGGGCTGCTCCCGCGGCATATGGAGGTTCCCAGGCTAGGGGTCTAATCGGAGCTGTAGCCACCGGCCTACGCCAGAGCCACAGCAACGCGGGATCCGAGCCGCGTCTGCAACCTACACCACAGCTCACGGCAACGCCGGATCGTTAACCCACTGAGCAAGGGCAGGGACGGAACCCGCAACCTCATGGTTCCTAATCGGATTCGTTAACCACTGCGCCACGACGGGAACTCTTCAGTGCAGTTTTGATCAGTCTGATATAGTGGCCGTGTCCATGGCAGGTACCATGTCCATTGCACAGATGCCAGGCCCGATCTCTGTGTTAGAATCCAAGTCCTAAGTGAAGGGGCTGTTGCCACTTACAAACCGGGTCACCAGAGTGGATTTTAAAGTGATTAGAAATCCTTCCTTCCCATTTCAGGGCATAAGTTTTTTTTTGTTTTTTTGTTTTTTTCCATTTCTTGCGCTGCTCTCACGGCATATGGAGGGTCCCGGGTAGGGGTCTAATCGGAGCTGTACCCGCCGGCCTACGCCAGAACCACTGCGTATCCGAGTCGAGTCTGCAACCTACACCACAGCAACACCATGGTAACACCGGATCCTTAACCCACTGAGCAAGGCCAGGGATCGAACCTGCAACCTCATGGTTCCTAGTCAGATTCGTTAACCACTAAGCCACGACGGGAACTCCTCAGGGCATAAGTTTGAACTTGTAGAGCAGCTACTCCGCATACCATAAGTGGCGTGGGGGGAGGCGGATTGTACTGCTGCCTCCCTCTCTCACCTCCTACAGGCAGCTTTGAGGTTGGGGTGACGTCCCGAACCCCTCTGTGTCCCTGTGTTGGTCCATCACAGAAAGTTGTTAGGGTCTGACCCGGGAATTTGGTGGTGTCCCTCGAGTGACCCGTGAGAGGGCTTAGGGGTCTTTTCCCTTCCCCGCTGACAGTGACTCACAGATGGAAGAGACGGAAGCCAGCTTCGGAGCCCACCCCTTCCCCACTTTTTCAGCAACACAGACCTGGATGGCTGGCCACGTAGTGAGGCTGGAGTTCTGAGGGTTGCAGGGGAGGCTCGAGGACCAGGGTGTGGTCCTCTGGGCGGCTGACTGTGTTGGGGAAGAGTGGCTCGGGGATGGCGTCCTCGGGGCCCAGGTAGTTGTAGAAGGGGGCCCCCTCTGGGCCGTAGAGGCCATAGTGCAGGTCCTCGGGCCCGGGGCCATACTCATAGCCCGGCCGGAAGTGGACCCCAGCCTCCCGCTCTGCTTCAATCCGGGCCACGTTGCACAGCTGAGCGTAGACCTCTGTCAGGAGGGAGAGAGGAGCTGGCCCAGATCCCAGGAGCCAAGGCCTGGAGTGCTGTCCCCGCCGCTCAGGGTCACGGACCCAAGGAGAGGGGGTGGGCTGGGACTGAGTTCCTGGCAGTGCCCTCTCCCCACCCACGCCCTGCCCTGCGCTGTCCCCAAACAACAGGGACGGAAGACAAGGCTGTGGCCTGCCCTTCAGGGACAACCCCTGGGCCGGGCCCAGCCCTGCGGGCATCTACCCCTCCCCGCCCCCCCAGCTCACCAGAGCTCCTGGGGGGACACAGCGCGCACTGCTGGCTCCAGGCCTCGCCATCCTGGCAGCAGCACTCCGTGTAGGTGGTGCGGCGCCCGTGCAGGGGGTGGCTGCACACATAATTGGTGACTTTTTTCCAACAGATGTCCGTGTGGATGTCGTGGTCAGGCAGGTCCTCTGGTGGCACAGAGCACAGAGGCCTGTGAGCCCCGCCAGCCCAGGTCCACCCCCACTGCGGCCCCTGCCCCCACCCCCTCCCGGCCCACTGACCCAGGCCACTGGTGCTGTTCACGCAGCGCTGCTGGCTGAGGTCCAGGGTGAGGGGAGGGCTGCAGAAGCAGTGGAAGGAGCCCTCTGTGTTCACACACTCGCCATTCTCACACGCCATGTCCTGGCACTCGTCGTGATCTGGGTGGCAGGAAGATGGAAGGAGTGTGGGGGCAGTGCCAAGGAAGACGTCAGGGGAGGCAGTTTTCTTGTAGCTGATAATGAGGAGGTACACCCTGCTCCCCACCCCGACCCCAGCCGCGGCCCAGTCTCCCCAGGGACACCTTCCCAGTAGGTCCCCTTGCACAATCCCTGAAGCCCCTGAGTGCCCCCCACTGCAGACCTGCCTGCTGCAGCGGGCATCTTCCCCAGGAAGGGGAGCTCCCAGCAAGCACTGGGCTGGCCGGCAGGAGCGGGTGAGCCCTCAGCTGTGGGCCCCGGGGCGGGGATGGGGGCGCGTGTCCTCACCCTCACACTTGTGGCGGCTGGCGTCGTAGTGGTAGCCGGGATTGCACAGGCAGATGTAGCCGGGCACTGTGTTGAGGCAGCGGCCATTCCGGCAGAGAGCAGGCCCGAACATCACACACTCGTCAGCATCTGCGGGAGGGCAGAGCTCAGGGGAGGGGACGGCCAGAAGCACTATTGTGGTTCTCAGGACCAGGGGCTCCAAAGCCAGGCTTACTGGGTTTGAAGCCTGTCTTGCCACTTTCTAGTTAGATGACTTTGGGCAAGTTAAGTTCTCCTTGCCTCAGTTTCCCACCTCGAAAAGAATAGGTACTACCATGTAACCGCTTAGAGTTGTTATGGGAATTAAAAGGTTAATACAGGAGTTCTTTCCCATTGTGGCTCGGCGGAAATGAATCTGATTAGCGTCCATGAGGATGCAGGTTCAATCCCGGGCCTCGTTCAGTGGGTTAAGGATCCAGCATTGCTGTGAGCTGTGGTGTAGGTCACAGATGTGGCTTGGATCCTGCATTGCTGTGGCTGGGGTGTAGGCCAGCAGCTGCAGCTCTGATTCAACCTCTAGCCTGGGAACCTCCATATGCCGTGGGTACGGCCCTAAAAAGACAAAAAAAAAGTTACTACACATAGGGTACTTAAAATAATGCTTGGCACATAGCAAGCACTCAAGGGGAACTACTTCTGTTTCTATGATTTCCTTTTCCAGTTCCAGGAATGAGCCCACACATGAATCACTCTCTCTGAATGTGAATTCCCCAAAGTTCCTGGTTTTGTAAGTTGGGGCCAGGGAGATCAGCGGCTGCTCTGGCTTCTGACCCTGTGCCCTGTGACTGGGTTAGTCAAGGCATCCTAGTTTGTTCCGGAGGGTTCAGCCTTGGGGGAGCAGAGAAACTGAGGTGGGCTTGGGTGGACATTCCAGGAGGAGCTCAGGTCAGAACTTCCAGCTAAAAATCTGCAGCCCTGGGACAAGAATGTTGGAAGCAACCTGAGAGGCTGGGGCTATGCGCAGAGCTTCCGGGAGGATCAGGCTGGGCTCACTGAAATGAGTGGGGGCATGTGGGGAGGAGGGTCTGTAGGGAGGCTACCTGTGTACGTGGTCTGTCCAAACATCCAGGCTCCTTCCACAGGGACGTAGCCTTTCCCACTAGGGCAGATCTCGCTGAATTCAACTGTGCAGGGAGGCATCCAAGCTTAGAGAGAGGGCTCTGCCCACCCCCAACCCCACCTGTTTTCAGTGTCACCCTGTAGAAATGATCCTGAGAGGATATGGGATGCTTGAGGGGCCTTACCTGAGTCCTCAGCTGGGCAGAGGTCACAGGCATCTCCCCAGCCAGTGCCCTGGGTGCAGCAGCACTCAGCCTGTGTGGTGTTCCGGCCCAGAAGGCTGGAGCAGGGCGGCTGGCCCTTCTGCCCAGAGTAGCATTCCATGCGGATGGGGACTGGGGAGCGGTCCCCTGGCGAGGCCTCAGGGATACTCTGACCTAGGTGTCATAGATGCCCCTTAGTATTGTCTGTTCATGGCCCCGTGGGGCACCCTAACCTTTGGATTTATTTTAAAAATTTAACATTTAGGAGTTCCCAACATGGCGCAGTGGTTAACGAATCTGACTAGGAACCATGACGCTGCGAGTTCGATCCCTGGCCTTGCTCAGTGGGTTAAGGATCCGGCGTTGCCATGAGCTGTGGTGTAGGTCGCAGACGAGGCTCGGATCCTGCGTTGCTATGGCTGTGGTGTAGGCCGGTGGCTATAGCTCCGATTGGACCCCTAGCCTGGGAACCTCCATATGCCACAGGAGCAGCTCAAGAAAAGCCAAAAAGACAAAATAAATAAATTTAAAAAATAAATAGAAATTTAACGTTTATTCAGCACTTGACAGTGTATAAAATGCTTTCCTATATTATCCCACTTGATGCGCTCAACAACCTTATCAGGTGGGTATTAGCATCACTAGTTCTCTTTTATAGAAGAGGCTTCTCTTTTTTTAGAGAAGCTAGGTGAATTATCGCAGCCACCTAGTGGCACAGCAGGGAGGTGACCCCAGTTCCTCCGGGACCAGATTCCCTGCTCTTTCCAGGGTACACCCCCTACCTTCCTCCACCACAGCAGGGTGTCCCCAGTCCCTGGGATGCCATACGAACTGTCCTCCACCCATTCCTCTGCTGCACACTGTACTCCAGCCCCTCCCACTCTTCCTTGTTCTAGGTCGTCCTTGCTTTGCCCCTGAGCAGAGAAGCCCGGTTGAGTCCTAGTCCAGCCTGGACTGAGGCTGAACCCAGCAGTCCAGGGCGGGATAAGAAGGGGAAAGTCAAGTGTAGCTCAGCTTCAAGGACTCACTCACCCAAGGGATTGGATTGAGGGTCCCCCCAAGGTGCAATCTGAGATTCCCTGGGACCCCCCTAAATTGGCACTGGAGTTTCTTGAGCCTCCCGAAGGGTTGTTGCAGCCCTGCAACCTCCTGGAAATTCCCTGCCTGGAGCAGACTCCTCTTGTCTTGACATTTGCCCAAACTCTCAGGCTCCTCTCCCCTCTGCATGCCATTCCTGAGCTGCACCCCTGCCCACCCTGCCCGGTCTCGGCCCAGGAGCCCTCTCAAGAGCTGGAGCAGTGGAAGTGCTTTTAAGCCGTAGGGTGGTGGTGCCTAACGACGGATGGGGGTATGGGGCTCACCTCCAGCCAACCGTGGGCGGCAGTGCCCCTCCTGAGCATCATACTCCTCCAAGTCGTTGGCGCAGAGGCACAGGAAGGAGCCCTCCACGTTCTCGCAGAGCGCCGTCCCGCACACCGCCAGCATGAGCTCACACTCGTTCACATCTGCCAGGCAGGAGGACAGGCTGGTGGGCGGCACAGAGGCAGCCCAGACCCCTGCCCTGGCCTCTAGCCCAGCGGGCAGGACCCCCCTCTCATCCCCCCAAAGAAAGAGGCTGGGCCTTGGGGGAAGAGCAGGAAGGAGGAACAGATGAACAGAGGCCGCGGGAAGGGAGAGGAAGGAGACAGGTGGCAAAAAGGGTCATCAAATGGACAAAGAGGAAGGGTTCCTCCCTCTGCCCTTCCCCAAATGTGCCTCTTGAGACCCCCAGGTCTCTGGAGAAGAGCGGCACCGTCAGTGGTGCGCTTGCTCCCCCTGCTGGTAGAACATGGCCTCGTGGCCCTTACCAGCCCGGCCATGCTGCCCTGGAGGTTGGCACCGAAATCTCCTTTCTTTGCCCCCCCAAGAGGACCTACTTTGGAGCCCAGTGACCACGAATATTTCAGGAGGAGGGTTCTAGGGCCCCTCTATCCAGGAAAGTCAAGCTCTGTCTAGATGGGGTTAAGAGCCTTCCCTTCCTTGGCTCAACGCCTGGCTAGCCCACTGGCTGCTCACCAACGCAGTCCCAGCCAGAGGCCGAAGTCTCGAAGCCCTGGTCACAGAGGCAGCGGAAGGAGCCCTCAGTGTTGTCGCAGTATCCATGGCTCCCACACACGGTGTCGTTGGCGCACTCATCTATATCTGTGGGACAGGGGAGGCTGCAGTGCAGGGTGTGCGCTCTATTTGCTGGGAATACTTACTTATTCGGGCTACTAACACCAAGAGCTCTGAAAACCAACTTATGAACCCAGGACAAGAGAACGATAACATTAGCATTCCTCTTCAATGTTTGGGTAAGCGCTGCTGTGTGGAGAATATACAAACTCAAACAGCTGGAAATAGTGTCTAGCCGGATACATGAAAAACAGGTGTCCTCAGCCCTCTGGCGCTGGCTCCACCTCCCTCCTCACCAATGCCGTCTCCCTCAGGGGCCACGTGGAAGCCAGGCTGGCAGCCCAGGACTCAGCGGTGGGAGCCAGGGCTGTTCTCACACCTCCAGGCCCCACATTCCGAGTCTCCGGAGTCCTCACACTCATCAATGTCTGTCCCCAGAGCCGTGGGAAGGGACGCAAGTGGCCAAGCCACTGCTCTGACCCCACCTCTCTGGCATTGCAAGGCCATGTCCCACAAGCTCTGGGGTCCTTGATCTGTTCCAAATTACTGTGCAGATCTCAACCTCAAAATAGCAAGTTCAGGGTCATTTCTCCTGGCCCAGGAGGGCTGAGTGTCTGGGAGGAGAGCTCTCTGCTGCTGAGGAAAGCACTGAGCTCCCAGCCTCCGCTGACACTGCTTCTCCCACTCCCCTCTCTCTGTGGCAGAGCACTTTCTATTTCTCTTCATGTAAAACCTCCAAAGTGTCTTAGGGAGAGGTGTCTTCACTCCTGTCTCCCTTGCTCAGTTTTAGGATTGTCCATAACTGTCCCTTTGCCCCAGCAAAAGACATTGAGCCCAGATGGTGTTTAATAAATGTCTACTGCATCGAGCTGGCTTTAAAAACTAGATTGCGTGTTCTGCTAGCACAAGGACCTGATTGTCTTCAATTTTGTCATACTGAGACTGTCCCTGAGTCAGCAGAGTCTCAATAAATGCATGATCCGTTGAACGATTTATCTTTGAAAATGCTCTGCTTCCTGGAAGCTGCAGTTCTTGGTCCCAGGGAGCTGAAGAGCAGGCAGGGCAGAGGTGGCAGATGTGGGGCCGGGCCCTGTCTGCTCCCCCCACCCCAAGCCCTTACCCACACACTCCTCGCTCTCTGGGGAGGGCTGGAAGCCAGTCTCGCACAGGCAGTTGAAGGACCCCTCGGTGTTGACACACTGCCCCCTGAGACACCGATCAGTGACTGCACACTCGTCCACATCTAGAATAGAGACATTGATCAGCAGACCCAGACATGGGTCCCCGGGGACCCCGAGCAGCCCAGACGAGGGCCAGGGAGTGGCTTGGAGGAGAACAGGGCAGAAGATCCAAGCAAGAGTCCAGAGCTGGAAGCCAGGGGCCAGGCTGGAACTCGGTCAGGCTCGGTCAAGGGGAGAAGAGCGACGCTCAGTTCTGAAGGCACCCGCCGCAGTCCTCACGAGAGGCCCTGGAGGAAGCCTGAGTCCCTCCCTGGCACGTGGTTCCCATCTCCTCACTCGTCCTCCCCATCTTCCCATCCCGGGTGGGGCCCGCGAGCATTTTATTTACTCTAGACGTGGCCTCTAGCGCCCCCTGCTGCTGGATGCTCACCCTTGCAGCTGGTGCCCCCGTCTGCGCTGGCAAAGCCCGGGGCGCAGAGACAGAAGAAGGAGCCGTGGCTGTTGAGGCACTCGCCCCGCGGCGCGCAGTACTCTTCTCCCACACACTCGTCCACGTCTGCAGGGAGAAGGTGGGCCGTGGGGTCTCCCAGGAATGTTCCCCCCTCCCCACACACTCTGCCCCCGTCCCCGGAGGGAAGACCTGAGCCACTCACCCTCACACACGGAGCCATTGGTCAGCTGGAAGCCCTGGGGACAGAGGCACTGGTAGGAGCCGGCCGTGTTCTTGCACTCGCCTCCCAGGCACCTGCTCTGGGGGTCTGCACACTCATCCACATCTGCAGGGTCACACAGGTAGGATGGCAGCCAATGGCAGCACCTCCCAAGGGCAGGAAGGGCCAAGGGGGTCTCCAGGGGGCCTGTCACCTGCCTGAAGGGCTGGGCCCATAGGGACATCATCCGCTGGTAAAGCGGAACAACTGGAGAAGCTGGCAAGGGGGGATGGGGAGCAGGATGACTGCGGCTCCCTCTGCTGCTGCCCCAGCCCAGCAGCCTCCCCCCACCTCTGGCTGGGCTTCTCCGGCTGCCCACACAGTGCCCACCTTGGGGACACTTGGCTTCTCCCAGCAGCCCTGGTCTAGGGTGGCCACACCCCACTGCCCTCGTCATGGCTGAGATGGCTCAGATTTTACTGAGAAGCAATGGGAAGGCACATGAGAAATCAGCCAAAGAAACAGATGTGGAGAACCTGAGAAGGTAACAGAAACTTGATTCTTCAGGTAGCCTACAGATCGCCTGATACAGGCTTAGATTTTTCAGAATAAAGCCCCAGCACCCACCCTTACAAGGGACCTAGGGAAGCTTGTTAGATGACAGATCCCAAGGTCCCCCCAGCAAAGGCTCATTTAGCAGGTCTGGGACAGGGCCCGGGAAGCTGCAGGTGGAACAGACTCCCCCAGTGGTTCTGACACACGCTGAAGCTTGTGATCCAGTGGCTCACTGGCCCCTAGACCCAGGTCCGCTGTCCCCTTTCCCTCTGCCGTTGGGGGAGGGGTGAGCATGGTGTCCCCAGCTAGGCACCATCTGAGGCGAACCCCCTTCTCTAAGGGTGGTGGGTCAGTCTCCTGCGTCTCGTCTGTGCTCTTCTCCCCCACGGGGGCCTCTCACCCTCACAGGTGTGGCCCAGGGCGCTGGGCCGGTAGCCCTCCTCGCAGTCCCTGCAGGAGAAGGAGCCGGCAGTGTTGGTGCAGACTCCCGAGGGGCAGACTCCCGGAAAGGCACACTCATCTAGGTCTGGGGCAGACAGCCAGCCAGTCACCCGGGGGCCCGGGAGGCCTCCCTCCACCTGCTGAGGCAGGGACCACCCCACGCCTCTGGCTCCCTCTCTGAGCTTGTCGGACTCTCTGCGGGGCCCTGGGGAAGGCAGGCTGTGAGCCTTCAGAGCTCAGCTCCTGGGCAGCTCTGCCATCCACCCGTCTCTGTGACTCCCTTTCCTTCCTGTCCTCATGGGTGGTGACAAGGGGCGCTCTCCTTGGGGCCCAGAGCATTCATAGGGTCCTCTAACCCAGCCTGGAGACCCGCAGCATCAGCAGCAAGCCGTGGGACAAATGGAGTGTCTTTGGGAGGTAGGAAGACCTGTGTTCTCGGGGCCCCCCTGCCACCCCCTTCCCCAGGGTTACCTTCACAGGCAGTGCCATCCTCGTTCACCCAGTACCCACTCTCGCAGGCCGAGCAGGTGAAGGAGCCTTCGGTGTTGAGGCAGAGGCCCGTGGGGCACGAGGCCCGGCTGGCACACTCGTCAACATCTGAAACAGGCCATTGAGCTCTGGGTGGGGTTCTGCAGGATAGATGTGCCAGGCTGGGCCAGAGGCTGGCGGGGGCCGGGGGTGGGGGAAGAGGATGGGTCTTGGCAGCGATGCGTTGGGTCAGCAGGCTTAGGGATGTGGGGCCAAAGGGAAGGAGCTGCAGGCTGCTTTGCTGTGGACAAAGGGTGCCTCGGACCTCTGTACCTTGGCAGCCCTTCTCGTCTGAGGTGACCTCATAGCCGGGCTCGCAAGAGCATCTGAAGGAGCCCTCCAGGTTGAGGCACGTCCCATGGGCGCAGACCCCAGGGGTCAGACACTCGTTCACATCTGCAGGAGAGAAGTCCAAGACGGCAGCCTGGCCTCCCCTCCCCTCACGCAGCCTCCGTCGTCAGGCAGAGAACATCTCAATAACAAGGCCAGGGAATCAGCATTCAGAGGGGCCATGAGCACCCCGGGAAGGACATGAGGTCCTTCTTGCTACCGAGGCAGAGTGCCCCTCCTACCCCACCCCCCCGAGCTCACTTCAGCTCTATCGAGTGACACAGAGCACCCCGCATATATCCTAGAAAAGGGGGCCAGGTCCCCTGGCCCTGGGACTGGCTTGCCATCTGAGGACACCTGGATCAAGTGTCCAAGACCCCCGAGTCACCGTATAGGGGGTCTGAACCTCTCTGCTCTCCTACCTGCCAACCAAACTGGTTTGAGCCCATGTTCCTAGCCCACCAACCAGCTTCAGGAGGTGAGTGGGGAATGCAGAGAGAGGCCAAGTTTTGCCTGGGCGGCTGAGGGACAGTCTCAAGGGCCTGGGAAATGCCTGCCCTCTCCCGCGCCTCAAAGCATCTATTCACGACTCAGTCCCTCCCGGCATTCTGAACCCTGGGCCGTCTTCCTGCGGGGGCTGAGGGGAAAGAGCGCCTTCTACAGCTGACAGGCTGCCCTCACTGTTCAGCCAGGCATTGCCGTTTAGACACTGCGCTTGAGATGCTGAAGAGCAGAGGACACCTCCTCCCTGGGAACCACCACCAGCGTCGGCCTCCTCCAAAGCTGCTGGGCCCCTCGCTCTACTTCCCAGGATCCAGCTACAGAACATTCTGGGGCCTTGGACCGTAGCTCCTGGGCAGAGATGGCCAAGGAGCCAAAGGGGTCCCCACCCTAGCTGATTCAGAGGGCAGAGCACCAGTAACTGAAGCACACCCATCTGGTACCCAGCGTCATCCGGGGGCCCAGCTGGCTCATGGAGGACAATAGCCGCCAAGCCACTTCCCTCTGCCCACCTCGTCCCCTCCCTATGTGTGGGCTCAGCCAGGGTCCCCGGGCCAAGCAGCCCTCCCAGGGCCTTGGCCGGCCGCCCTCACCTACGCAGCTGCCGCTCTGGCCCCTGTAGCCCTCCTCGCAGGGCAGGCAAGTGTAGGAGCCGGGGGAGTTGACGCATCGCCCATCGGGGCAGGTGCCGGGGTGACGGCATTCGTTGATATCTGCAAAATAGCCGCCCCACCCCTGGTCACCTCGGGGAACCTCAGCACATTGGGTGAAGTGTGAAGAAGCAAAGGCTTGACTCCACCCTTCTTGGTCTGGGAGAAGGAGGGATGTCAGTTTCCGTACAGACGAAAACTAGGAAAAAATGAATGGTGTCTTGTGTTCCCAGCTCTGCCTCCCACCCACTGTCCTGGACAAAAGAGAAATGGAAGAACTTTGAAAGGGAGATTCCGCTGTGTGGGAGGCTGTGCTCCCCCTGGATAAGGGAGGGAAGGGTGCTCAGCTTCACGAGCTGGACTGTTGCAAAGGGCCTGCGTATCTCCCTTGCTCCCTGACAAGTGGTGACAACAACTGGATTGGACGTACTTGGCACAGCAGGCCCCAGCGGCCCCAGAATAGATCATAGCTGGGCAACGAAGGCAAAATGGGCTTGCCCGCCCCAGGAGATGTGGCCAGGAAGGCCCCTGATCTCAGCTGGGGCCAAGGTCAGCCTTGAGTGAGGGGTGGAGGCTGGGCTCTTCTCTGTTGGAGAGGAGACTTTTCTCCCTCCTGAGAACCATGTGGTGCCCTGGCACCCACTCTGATGAGAGCCAGGACAGTCAGCCAGAAAGGATGAGGCTGAGCCGGACAAGCAGGGGAAGAAGTGACTCATGGTGGGAGAGGAGCCTGGGGAGTGACCACAAGGAGCGGGAGGAAGAGCCTGCTTCCGCATGTGACCTGGCATATAGGGGAGTCCCTCTCCCAAAGTGCCCGGCAGCCTGGGCTGAGTTAGAGAGGTTGGGACCTGGGGACTGAACTCTGTGTGCGGCCCGCAGGAGGTCGTTATGCTCCTCCAGCCCCGTGTCCGGGCTCCCAGTCACCACTCATGACCCCTGATGGACAGAGCTCCGTAGGCAACAGGAGGATTTATCCTCCCTACACCGGGACTTGTCATTCTCCTGCAGCAAGTCCACCAGCTCTATTTCTTTATCATTGTTTTTGCTTTTTAGGGCCACACCTGCGGCATACGGAGGTTCCCAGGCTAGGGGGTCTAATTGGAGCTACGGCTGCCAGCCTACACCACAGCCACAGCAATGTGGGATCCGAGCCATGTCTGTGACCTACACCACCGCTCAAGGCGATGCCAATGCTGGATCCTTAACCCATTGAACAGGGCCAGGGATTGAACCCGGGTCCTCATGGATACTAGTTGGGTTCTTAACCCACTGAACCACAATGGGAACTCCAGGAAGTCCACCAGTTCATGCAGATTCAGAGGCCCTGCTGCCCAGGAGGAGAACCTACTCGGCACCCCGGGAGGAAAGACAGGAGGCAGGGCTAAGGGTCAGAACACAAGCTTGCTACAAAAGACTCAAGCCAGCGGTTGGCTTTATGGAACAGAGCAGGGGCCTGGAAGTGGAGGGTGAAGATGAATCTCCTCTGAGGAGGTTTGGTCTACAGAAGACTGGGCACAGCAAAGCCCTCTGTCCCAGGGAACCGGCTACCTCTCAAGGCTAAAACTTCACCCGGAGGGTCCAAAAGAGGAAGACATCCCGGGGCAGGTGGTTATTCTGATGCTACAGGCAAGGAGACACCCAGAGCTCTCAGGCAATCTTGGGGACATCGAGATAAGGCTCATCTCTGGAACGAGGGCTGTCAAGAGCCACTCGGGTTGTGATGATACCCAGCTAAACTACCCGAAGGGTCCCTGTAAAGACAGAGAGGCAGGGAATGAGGCAGGTGGGAGAGAATGAAGGTTCTAGGACCACCAGGTTTGACCAGCACCGTGGCCTGCTGGCCTTGGCTGAGGTACCAGAAGGAAGATGGGCAAAGCCACTGGGAATGGCATACAACCCCTGCTTCAGGGATTTGAGACTCGGGGAGGAAGAGAAGGAGGAAGAGGTGAGGATCTTCCTCTAAGGCCAGACTGAGAAAAAAAATGGAGTCTTTGGACTTCTCCTGCAGGGAGCAGGCAGTGTGGCAAGGAGGGTCCAAAAGTTCTGGGCACCTCTGTGGAGGGGCTGCCTCAGCTCTCTCACGCCAGGCATCAGGGGACTTGTGGGGTGAATGCTGTCTCTAGAGATTGCAGCTCTCCACTTTCTGGGCCACGGTGGGCTTGTGCCTCCTGGTCCCTTGCACTTGGGTGGAGCCAGGGGACTAGTGCTGGCCAATAGCTATGAATAGAAATGACGTGTGTAATTTATGGACCCAAGCCTGTATTTGGGTGCAACCCTGCAGAGTGCTCTTTCTTTTGTCCGTGAATACCAGCCACCTTAAAGATGCTGGCTGATCCTTTAGCCTGGTTCCAGGGTGAGGAAATGTGGGGCAGGACCCAGCTGACCCATGATGGACTTGTGGCCTTAGTCAGATATCAAATTGGCAGTGTTCTAAGTCACTAAGATTGGGGTTGGTTGTTAATGCAGCATAACCTGGCCTATCCTGACACAGCACTGCCACCTTCCTCAGACCAGAGCCCCAGCCAGCAGTGATCATGCATGAGCAGTCTGTCGGCAAGTGAGAGAGGGAGGGCAGAGGGTCAAAGGAGCCCCCAGTCTCCACCTGAGCCAGAGCCACTAGCCAAGCCAACTAAAGTAGCCAGATAAAGATTCTGGGTGAAGTGGGTTCCATGTTAAAAGCACAGGCTCTCATGTCACCAGATATCCTGAGGCTATTCCACCAACCTCTTGGTACCTGGACTGGAGCCAGATTTTTCTGCCTAGCCTAGGGTTTAGATTTTAGTCTAAGATTATGGGGAGTTCCTATTGTGGCTCCCAGGTTGTGAACCAACTAGTATCCATAAGGATGCGAGTTCAATTTCTGGCCTTGTTCAGTGGGTTAAGGATCCTGTGTTGCTGCAAGCTGTGGTGTAGGTCGCAGATGTGGCCCAGATATGGCATTGCTGTGGCTCTGGGGTAGGCTAGCGGCTAGAGCTTCAACTCCTAACCTGGGAACTTCTGTATGCCGCAGGTGCAGCCCTAAAAAGGGGGGAAAAAAAAGCAGCACTTAAAAAAAAATAAGAGTATGGCATGTTTGGGTAGAGTTTACCCTGCTTGTTGGGGGCAGGGGCTATCCGTCTTTTTTATTGCTCTACTCCTAGCTCATGGCTGGAACACAGCTGGTGCTCAACAAATGTTTGCCAACTGAAGAATGAGACCATGTGCCCAACTAAACCTTCACATCCTCTTGGTATGAGGCTGCTGGAATGGCCCCGGAAGACCTGTGGAAACAGTCACCCTGGGACCAGCTTGCCGGCCTGTGTCTGTACGGGGGGTGGGCAGGGTGGGGGGATCCTGGAGCTTCTCTAATCCCACTGCAGCCTCTGCAGGAGGAAAGGCAAGGGCGCTGCCTCTGTTCCCTATGACAGCACAGGGTGGGGAGGGTGTTCAGTCAGGGGTCAGAAGCTCAGGTGACCTTGGACGTGGGTGGGGGACAGTCTGCAGGGGCAGCTAACCCCTTTCGGTGGGAACCCAGAGTCCTGGTACAACGGACATGCCATCGAGACTTTAGATGGGCTGCTGTCCAGACCGCTCGGGCCTTTCAGCAGAGACTCTGCGTTTAAGTGGAGAGAGTGGTTTCTTAGTTGGAGGAAGAAGAAAGAGGGAGAGGAAATTGACTGGGCTCCCGGGGTGATGGGCCGGGTCTGTGGTTACGGACGGAAACCTGGAAAAGGGTGCAGGCTGCATCAGTCTTTCTTTCAGCAGACTTGGGAATCTGCCCTGGGCCAGGAACTCGGCCTGACCCCCCAACCGAGGTGCGTGTCTGGAACCTGTTCTCTGGAAGGGAAGGGGACGCTTTAGCGGCACAGACTTGGGCGTGGGCGAGATGCAACCTGAGCGAGAATAGGCCCTCAGAGAGAAGTGCCACCACCGGCCACGGGGGGCTGCATGTGCGTGTGTACGTGGTGGTTCACTCAGGCCCCACAAGAGCCTCTGAGAGGGCACGACGGCTTCCATGTTCAGACATGGAGACAAGAGCCAAACCCAGGCCTGTCTCTGCCAGAGCCTGTGCCCTCAATGAGGACTGGTTAGTATAAATCCGATCTTTTTAATATTCTGGTATGTTCCTAGTTCATTTCCTTTAGTTTTGCTTTACTTTTTTTGTGGGGGAGGGTTCCCAAGCCAGGGACTGAACCTGCGGCACAGCAGCAATCCAAGCCGCTGCAGTGGCTATGCTGGATCCTTAACCTGCTGGACCACGAGAGAACTCATTGCTTTACTTTTTAATAAAATCTAATGTCGAGTTAATGATGCTTTTTGAGACTCTCAAGTCCCTAGCAGACACCTGGCACAGAGCAGGCACCCATCAAATGCTAATTCCCTTCGCTCTCCCTTATTCCCCAAAGTGCCTGGCTGTCATCCCCAGCATGCTAATGAGGACAAAGGGGGTAGCTTCTGGCTTGGATCATGAGTAGCCCGAGTTGAAAGGGGGGAGGCATTGAGAGAGGAAGGTGACACGCCAGGGTAGGGGGGGCAGACAGGGAGGGTCTGTCCTACACGTCTAGCGACTTCTCCCCTTTTGCCAAGACCTGCCAGGGCTCTGGACTCTGCCTCCATGGAGGTGGATTTGGGAAGGGGGATCTCCCTTCACTAGACACACAAGCTCATCCCTTAGCTCCAGGACTCTCTGCATCTTAGGCAAGTCCTGCCCCCGGGGAACCTGGAGACCGGCAGGCACTGGGCCACTTTGGATCCAGGGCAGAACTTCTTTCCAGAGGGAGCTGTGACTTACCCTCCCCCATTCCTGTCCCAGCCAGTCTTGGGAGCACTTGACCCAGGCCTCTTATAAGCATCTGACACCCCAGCCTGGCAGAAGGTGGAAGTGGCAGGGTTGCCAGGAGCTGGCATGACAGTGGCAGGCTCAAGCCAGTCTGTGAGGACATCAGTTGGCACTGTCACCACCACCTTGTGGCAGGGCCTGGGAAAGGGGGCTGGGATGAGGTCTCATTCATTCATCTATTCAACTGGCATTTGTTGCGGTGTCCAACACATGGGCATTTGTCAGGTGTCCATATGAGGTCATCTAAGGATATGGTCCAGTTTCGAGGAGCTCACAGCCTAACCAGCTTCAGCAAGCAGGCCAAGCCCGAAGCCCCCAGTACCTCCCAGGTAGACGGACTCTCCCTCTGCTGTGTGACTCAAGGTGGGCGGCAGCAGTACATGGGGGGCTGTTCCTGGGATCCCATGTACATGAAGTTACTGTGTGCCCCTGCTGCCAGGGCGGACAGGATGCCAAAATCTCACTGAGGAGACAGAAGGGCTCCGGGATCCCCAGGCAGTTCTCTCTGTGCACAGGAGTGGGCTTGGCATCAAGGGATTAGCTGGAAGGGGAGCTGGTGGTTAGCAGTGCATGGGGAGGGACCAGGAGATGGCGGAGGAACACCCCATTCCTTACCTTGGCAATGTCCCTTCCTGACCATGATGTAGCCCTGGTCACACTCGCAGTGGTAGGAACCCACTGTGTTGGTGCACCGCCCCCCGCTGCACACCCCTGGCTGTTCACACTCGTCTATGTCTGTGAACACACAGAAAAGTCTTGAGTTGGGGCCAGCCCTGCAGGGGGTCCTGGGACATCCCTTTAGAGGCCATCCCCGCCAAGGCCACCCATCCAGAGTTCCTTTCTCCTAGGGGGGCTGCTCTGGGGACCCATGGGGACCCTCACAGCTGTCTCCTCACCCGATGCAAGGGCTGGTCTTTTTTTCTTTCTTTCTTTTTTTTTTTTTGTCTTTTTGCCATTTCTTGGGCCGCTCTCGCGGCATATGGAGGTTCCCAGGCTAGGGGTCGAATCAGAGCTGTAGCCACCGGCCTATGCCAGAGCCATAGCAACACGGGATCCGAGCTGCGTCCATGGCCTACACCACAGCTCATGGCAATGCTGGATCCTTAACCCACTGAGAAAGGCCAGGGATCGAGCCCGCAACCTCATGGTTCCTAGTCGGATTTGTTAACCACTGAGCCGTGACAGGAACTCCTCTTTATTCCAGTATTAAACCTACTCCAGGGAGTTCCCGTTGTGGCTCAGTGGAAACAAATCTGACTAGTATCCATGAGGCCTCAGGTTTGATCCCTGGCCTCATTCAGTGGGTTAGGAATCCAGTGTTGCCGTGAGCTGTGGTGTAGGTTGCAGATGTGGCTCAGATCCCATGTTATTGTGGCTGTGGTGTAGGCTGGCAGCTGTAGCTCCAATTTGATCCCTAGCCTGGGAACTTCCATATGCTGCAGGTGTAGCCCTAAAAAGTAAAACAAAAACAAAAACAAAAAAAAAACCCAAACAAACAAAAACCAAAACCTACTCCATAAAATCCAAGCTCCTCAGTCTCACAGGTAAGATGGTTCGGGCTCTGGCCCCCTGCCTGGTTCTCTCCCCTTGGCTCCTGCCTCTCACACGCCTCCCCACCTCAGCCGCACAGAACCTTCTTCGGAGCTTCTGCACATGCTATTCCCTTGCCTGGAAGGGCTTCCCACCCACCAGCTGGGCTGTGGCCTTAGCTGTCAGTGAGGCTGCTCTCTCCTCCCAACCCTTATGGCCCTTCCCAGGGGTGCCTTAGGCATCATCCCCTGGAGCAAATGCGTTTATTTTATTTTATTTTTGTCTTTTTGCTATTTCTTTGGGCCACTCCTGCGGCATATGGAAGTTCCCAGGCTAGGGGTCGAATCGAGCTGTAGCCACTGGCCTACGCCAGAGCCACAGCAACGCGGGATCTGAGCCGCGTCTGCAACCTATACCACAGCTCACGGCAACGCCGGATCCTTAACCCACTGAGCAAGGGCAGGGACCGAACCCGCAACCTCATGGTCCCTAGTCGGATTTGTTAACCACTGCGCCACGACGGGAACTCCGCAAATGCGTTTCTCTCACCACTTTTATCATCTTAGTGTCCTACCACAGAATCCCCATAAGTATTTGAACAGAATAACAAGCCCTTGTTTACAGACAGTGTTTTCAGCTGAGCAAGACTTCAGGACACTTTAGTGCCCCGTGGGGTCACGGGCAGAAGGTAGGCAATGTACATTCCCCGGCCCATGTCCAGAGATTCTGACCCAGCATTATGGGAAGGGCCCGGGAATCTGCATTTTAATGGCACTCCAGGCAGTTCTTAAAGAACTGGTCCTCCCTTTGAGAAGCTCTCATCCCAATGGAAGAGAAAAAGGGAACTTGATAACAGGCCCACGAACCGATGGGGCTGGGGTGACTGCCTGAGAGATGAGGCTGGGAAAACTGCCTTGCTCCACAGAGAAAAATGAAACGGAAGTGGGAAAAAACCTGGATCTTAATACACACACAAAGATGGACTTTGGGAGTTCCTGTCGTGGCTCAGCAGGTTACAAGCCCCATTAGCATCCATGAGGACTCAGGTTTGACCCCTGGCCTCACTCAGTGGGTTAGGAATCTGGTGTTGCCGTGAGCTGTGGGGTAGGTTGCAGATGCGGCTTGGATCCCGCGTTGCTGTGGCTGTGGGGTAGGCTGACAGTTGCAGCTCCGATGAGACCCATAGCCTGGGAGCCTCACTATGCTGCAGGTGGCCATTTAAAAAAAAAAAAATTGAAAGAAAAAAGATGGACTCCAGATGGATTAAAACATGTCATGAAAGGAAAACTGTAACTTTAAGGAAAGAAGCTATAAGAGAATATCTTTGTGACTTAAGGATGGGGGTGAACTTCTTAATAAAACTCCCAAAGCATAAAAAATAAGGCAAAAAGGTAAATTTAAATACATCAGAATTAAATATTTCTATTAAAAGAAGGACAGGTGGATAAGGTCAAAGGGCAGAGGACAGAATGGAAGAGGTGTAATGTCTAAACCCAGGTATCTGGAATATATAAGGAATGCCTAACGAGCCCCAAGAAAAACAGCAACAGTCACTGGTAAACTGAGCAAAAGACAGCAACGAGCACTTTCTGGAGAAAGAAACCCAAAGGCTAATATACAAAGAGATGCTCATACTGACGAGTAAAGCAAATGTTATTTTAAATATTTAATATCCAAATAATTTATATTAGTCAATTGCTTGTATTTAATTCCAATTCTAGAATTGGAATACTTTATATTGATTATATAAATTAAAGAAATAATTTACAAATAAAAATAAAGTAAATTTTAAAATAAGGAGATATTGGAGTTCCCATCGTGGCGCAGCAGAAACGAATCTGACTAGGGACCATGAGGTTGTGGGTTCGATCCATGGCCTTGGTCAGTGGGTTAAAGATCCAGCGTTGCTGTGAGCTATGGTGTAGGTGGCCGACACAGGTCGGATCTGGTGTTGCTGTGGCTCTAGCGTAAGCTGGCAGCAACAGCTCCGATTGGACCCCTAGCCTGGGAACCTCCGTATGCCACGGGTGTGGCCCTAAAAAGACAAAAAGACAAGCACACACACAAGATGGAGATATTGTTATTTAGAAAGCAGCAAAACTCAGAGAGTAGATGTTGTCCTGGATGAGTCCCCATCCCTCAGCAGCCAAGCCCCCATTGGGAGAAGCTCTGACAGCTGACCTTGAGCTTCCTGCCCCCTCCCAAGCTCCGGGGCCGGCAGAGACATCGGGACACCCAGGCTGGCATGCAGCAGAACCCCTTGTCTGGCGCCAGCCCCGGTGACACCCTTCCCTGCAGCGGCCACTGCCTGACCCAGGCCAGCACTGCGGGCTAGACCTGCAGGGAGCAGTGCTTCTGGCCCGTAATACTTGCCAAGCCTCCGAAGCCCAGAGAAGCCCCTTCCTTGCCCCCAGCTTCTGCCCTCGCCAACTCCAGCCTGTTCAGAGCACTGCTGCCTGAGTCACCTCCCCAAAAGCCAGCCGACCGCATCGCTACCCTCTGCTTACAAACCTCTGCTGGCTGCCACTGTCTGCGGGACGGCGGCCAAGCACTTCAGCCTGGCGCTCAAGACACTTTGCAAACTGGCATTGGCTCCTGCCACTTCCTCCACATACCCCGGGCTCCAGACACACTGGATTTATCATTACTCTCAGGGGCCGCCAGGCTTGTGCATTGCTCTGCTCTCTGCTGAAATGGCTCCCTTTCCACGAAATACCCTCTGATCCCTCCATCGCTTCACCGTAGGGAGGCAGTTAGAAGCAAACCAGGCTTTGGGGCCAGGATGACTTTAATTCTGTTCCCAGTTCCCCTGCATGAGGTGTGATTGTTCCTAAGTGTTTCCATTCACCTCTCCGAGCCTCAGTTTGCTAAACTATACAATGGGGGTGAGGATTTCTACTGCATGGAGTTGGGATGATGAGCCTCACCACATAAAGGGGTTAGGACGGGGCTGGCATAAGAGGCGTGCTCGTTAAATGGTAGCTATTATTCTGACACCTCTTTGGGAAACCTTCCCCCATTCTTCTGTAAAGAGCCAGTCGCCTCCTCATCCCACAGCACCACCCCTCCCGCCTTACTCAGGGCAGCAGCCTAGCTAGAGCTCACCCAGTGCCCGGGCCAGAACCAGCAATGTGAGCCCCAAGAACAGCAGTGCCACTCTCCAGGGGAAGGATTCCAGCTGGGTTGTGACTCTTACGGTGCTGCTTGGAAAGCTCTGCATTCTAGTCTCCGCAAACTCATTCATTTAAAAAGCGTGTGGAGTGTTTTGTGCGCAGGATAAATGCTGCAGTTTAAAGGGTCTTTGTTGGAAGCATCTTTATGCAGCAGCCCCAGGCTGAAAGCCTTGCAGGTGTCTCTGAGCAGCTGAGGACCCACGCTCCTCTTGCAAAGGCATGCCTGCTCCCCAGGCTGCCCAGAGTCCCTGGGTCACCCTTATCTGATAGTAAAGAAGCTCCTTGTCACTGAGAATTTTGGAACCTGGCTTTTTGTCTTCCTCTCCAGCCATGTCCCCCGACCCCCTCACCCTCTTGGCTCCAGCTTCCTTGGAGCATTCGTGAGTGTTGCTGTCTTTCAGATTTGTACCTCAGAGCCCTGGTCTCAGGGGTCTCAGAGCCCTGGTCTCAGTTCCCAGGGCCCCTGCACTTCCCACACTGCAGTGCTGTGCCTGGGTGCTGCAAATGCCTGGATTCCCTTCCACCCCAACCCTACCTGTGGGGTCCTGTGCCCGTCCCAGGGGCAAGGGCGGCTCGGCTTACCTTGGCATTCCTGTGTGGCCCCCGAGGTGGCCAGCGTGTAGCCAGGGTAGCAGAAGCAGGAATAGGAGCCCACGCGGTTGACACAGCGCCCTCTTCCCTTGCAGGGGTCCCTCAGACACTCATTGTCATCTGAGCAGAGAGAGGTGGGGAGGTGGGCGTGGCAACCTGCCCTGCTAAGGGCTGGTGGTGCTGTGGGGCAAGGAGGGGATAAGGGACCCAAGGAGGCTGGGAGATGAAAAATCTCTGTGGTTGGGAGCCATGAGGTCGGTCCATTGGGCTCATTCAAGAACCCGCACCTCCTCCCCGCCCCATGTCCCTCTCCCTCCCAGTGGCCCTGTGATCACTTTGTTTCTCCTTCAAGGCGCAGTGGATGTGTCTCTCCTGTATAAAAATACTGGGGGAGTGGGTCAGGCCCACACTGGATGATTTATTTGTTGTGTCTCCAAACCTCTAGCCCAGGGGTGGCCGTGGTGAAGACATTTTCAAGGGCAGGCTTCAGTCTGCCTATGGGCAGCAGGATGGCCAGTTTGAGGGGTGGGCTGATCTCAGAGCTGAGGGCTCCCAGTACCAGTTGGAAGGGCTTCCCGCTCCCCCCAGAGTCCTGGAGACTCATCAGACGGTGCTCCCTGACGTCAAGGTTAGCCTTGTCCACAGGGCCTATGCTTCCTGACCCATCAATCACACAGCCCTGCTGGGACCTTCAGCTGCCTAGACTCTGGACTGTCCTCCAGCCCTTCCCCCGCCCAACCCAGCCACCGGGTGGGGCTGCCTGTGAGCGTACCGGTGCAGTAGGCCTGGCTGGGGTGCAGCCGGTAGCCGGGGCTGCAGATGCATTTGTATCCATCGGGGAGGTTCACACAGGTTCCAGGGCCACAGATGTTGGTGGCTCCAGTGGCACATCTGTCAATGTCTGTGGACAGAACAAAGCAGAGGTCATGGCAGGCTGCAGATGGGCAAAGGCAGTGGAATGGAGTGGGAGGAGTGTGGGGCAGGGCACACAGGGCCTCAGAGGACCCACCGAAGCCTCACCCCGGCCTTAGCTGGGCCCTCCCACATCCATGTAGAGCCTGGTCCTATATAAAATTCCAAGGCACCTCCTGCCAGGACACTGAGTCCTACCAGGATGGGGCTTGCAGTAGTGCATCCATCCCTCTGACCTAGACCTGATGGGTTCCAGTGACCTGAGTCCCATGTCCCAGAAAAGGGCCCCCCTGCTGAGGCCTCCAGGCGGACCTCACCCTGAATACAGAGCCAGCCTGCACCCACAGCGGGTGCTGCCCTTCCCTGGCAACTCCGGAAGAGTTTTCCCTAGACAGAAAGGCAGATCTGGTGAGTAGGGTCCTGGGAGAACTGCCAGGAGAAGAGGGGAGAGGTGGGCGGGGGCCAAACGAGCAGGGCCTTGGATGTCACATTGAGACAGGCCTGTAAGCCAGGGGGTCATGGGTGGTGGGGGTGTGATCAGAGCTCTCTCAGTAACACCACACAGCTTGCTCAGAAAGGAAGCAAGATGGCAGACGGATGGGGTGGGAGAGAAGGTAACAGATGAACCCAACAAGGACAGCCTTGCGGGGGTGGTGATGGAGGGAAAGATGAGAGATGGATACTGAATTCACCAGCAGTTGCGAGTCTCACCAGGACTCAGGGCTGAGACTGCATAGAAGACAGAGAATATAGCTCTTCTGAACTGTGTCCTTTGTGCTGGAATAGTCACTGGCGCTTAGAGCATGCCGAATGCACACATGACTGACTGCAGGAGCGAGGTAGCTTTCCCTCCAGGTCTCAGTTGGAAGCCCACACACCCAGGTGCCTGCCGCTGCCCCACGGCACTAAGGAAACCCCGGAGACCCACAGGCATGGGTCGGGACGTGGCCTGTATTGTGCACAGCAGGCCTCGACAGGCTTTGCTAAACTGGACTGAATTGAACGTGCACGCTGGCCTGTTTGAGAGGCTACCCTGTCCTTGGCCCTCCATGTTTGTGTCCGTCTGGGCACATATGAGGACCTCCGGCCAGGTTCTATTTATTTATTGTCTTTTTAGGGCCGCACCCGTGGCCTAGGGAAGTTCCCAGACTAGGGGTTGAATTGGAGCTACAGCTGCCGGCCTACACCACAGCCACAGCAACACCAGATAGATCCGAGCCGCATCTGTGACCTGCACCACAGCCCACGGCAACGCCAGACCTTTAACCCACTGAGCGAGGCCAGGGATTGAACTGGCATCTTCGCGGATACTAGTTGGGGTTGTTTCTGCTGAGCCATGACGGGAACTCCCTCCAGCCAGGTTCGACGTGTCCTCCCAGAGGGGTGGGGTGGAGGACAGCAAGGAGGGGGACGGGCCATCAGGCGATATAGGCTGTCGTCGTGGCGGGATTCTGTGCCCACATAGCTAAACCCCTAGCTGAGCTCCTCACCCCAGCTCATCTTGCCTGTGGAGCACAGGGTCCTAGGACACTCCTTGGGGCAGTGCCCTGAGCCCAGAGAAGAGGGGTCCTGGGACAG
The DNA here is from genome assembly GCF_016906955.1 of Phacochoerus africanus. Lineage (NCBI taxonomy): Eukaryota > Metazoa > Chordata > Mammalia > Artiodactyla > Suidae > Phacochoerus > Phacochoerus africanus. Next base: position 100,374,304 of record NC_062552.1, read on the forward strand.
GGCAGCAGGGACGCCCTGGGAAGGCCACCCCCACCCCAGCCCCACCCACACTCTCTAGGCTGTTCTGCCAGCCTGCAGGGGCTCTCACTGTGCTGGAGGAGATCTGGAAACACCCCTCACCCCAAGGGGGCCTGAGTCTGTGAGATTACGAGCAGCAAGGCCCTGAGGACACTCATGGGGACACACTGAGCACGCTGGTGAGCAGGGAGCAGCTGCAGCAACACTGGCCCTGCTTCTCCCGAGCCAAGTCCCCAGACAAGGAGCCTTTGAGGAGGGCACATTCCAGAGCAAGGTGGCTTTGCCAGTGATCTCCCCACACCACTCCCCTCACCACCACAGCCAGAGTGGGGAACATAGGCTCCCGGGCAGTGACACAACTTCGAGAAATAGAACCATTTTCCTTCGTGAAAGCCAGCCGTCCCTGTGGGCAGAAGGCTACCCACTGCCAGGGCACTCGGCCGATTCAGGGTCAATGGCCTGGAGGAGCCAGGCTACCGGAGGCCCCCCGTGTTCCCGTTGCTTGAGAGGGCCCCCTGGATTCCCCTGGAAGGCCTCCCCGTGACCCCCCTCCAAGCGTCCCCTCTCTTTCTCCCGCCTTGGCTTGACCGCCTTCTGGATGGGACTCCTCCACTTCCTCGGGGCGCCTTGTGCTCTTGTGGGAGGAACAGGGGTGCTGAGCCCAGCAGGAGTAACTGGACCCTGTGCTCTGCCAGCACACCTCAAGGGGTAGGCTGCAGGTACCTGGGGGGGCCGGGGTCACCAGCACATCCGTGGGGGCGGTCACTTGCTCTTCTTCCTGGGCCTCCGGGATCCCCCGTGCAGGCAGTGATGGCGTTGGTCTTCCTATGGCATCTCCTGGGGGGGGGAAGGGGAGGGGGGAGGGCCACTGCCCCTTGGCTGCTGGCTTCCGGTCCCTCCAGAGACACAGTGCCCTTCCCCCGACTCTGCCATCCTGGCTAGAACACAGGGTGGGGCCTAGGGCAGGTCAGCCCCTCTGCCTCCCAGTCTCCTGAAACTTGACCTTGCTGCAAACAGAGTCCGAGCCTCTAAGAGTCCTCACGGGGCTCGGAGCACATCCCATCTCACCCCCTACTTCGCAGGCACGGAGACAGAGGCTTACAGAAACGGCCCCTCGCCCAAGGCCGCTAGCTTTTTGGAGACACAGCGGAAGCCTGCATCTCCTGATTCCCGCTTCAGCATTCTCCTTCGTCTGCAAAGCGCTTTACAGTTTGCAGAGCTCTGCCACAAACCCTAGCACCTCATCTGCCTTAGGCAGCGAGGCAGGCACTAGCGTCCACATCATAGCAGAGGAAGCCAGACCTGACTTCTGACCTTGTCTTGTCCCCAGCCCCAGGAAGCAAGGCTCTAGGACCCGACCCACCCCCGCTGCAGCCAGCCCCTTCCTCTTTGGTCTCTTTATTTTTTTTTTCCTTTTTTTTTTATTATTCAATGAATTTATCACATCTGTAGTTGTATAATGATCATCACAATCCAATTTCACAGGATTGCCATCCTGCAACCCAAGCACATCCCCCCAACTCCCAAACTGTCTCCTCTGGAGACTCTTTGGTCTCCTTTATATGCTGAGCAGCACCGCCGAGTGCAGAAAGGCATCGTGGTGTCTTTCACTGAACTGACAACACCTTAGGTATCCAGAGCCCCCAGAAAAAGCGTTCACACGTCACATCATCCACAGCCTCATCTAATTTGAGCCTCATGTATCAACTCATGTGCTCTGTCTTCGCTCCTAGATTGAGGTCTCTCCTTCCCTCCCTTCTCTGTGTCCTGGGAGACACTAGGAGGAGGGACTCACCTGGGACCCAGGTAGGGAGCTGGGTAACACTGGTTGTGACCTGTGCAGAAATGGGAGAAAGTCACTCTTGGCTTCTCTGTCATCCCCATGCTGTGCTTCCCTCCGCCACACTCACCCCTGCCTGCAGCCTTGCTGTCCAACTAACTCCCTGCTTCATTTTCTCATCCCTTCCAGGCATGGGTGAGTTCTTACTAACATGCCCAGCTTTCTGCTAAGCACTTTGGGTCCACCGTCTTAATTAATCTTCTCAATTATTTTATGATAAGGGGCTGTAAGGATTAAATGAGCCGATGTATGTCATGTGCCATCTCAACCTTATACCTCCACACATTGTGTCCGCGCAGTGAGCTCCACGTCTCAACTAGAGCAATGGAGGCTCGAGAGGTCAACGGGTCTACCTAGGATCACAGGGCCAGGGTAATGACACTGACCCCTGTGTGGTGTGGCCTGGGGTCCCTCACCACAGCCCACAGACAGAGGCAGGTGGGCTGTGGGGAGCAAGGGGGAGAAGAATTGCCAGGGAATGAGAGGGCAAGGAGACTGGCTGGGGGTTGTGAGGACACAGAATTAGGGTTTTGGTCTGCGAGGACAATGGGGGCTTCTCCAGGAAGAGAAAAAGCTGCCTGGAGAAACGATACATGGGGACAGTCAGGGAGGTAGGTTGGAGGGACAGGGGACAAGGTCGGGACTGGCAGACTGATGAGGGAAGAAGCAGCTTCACTCCTCTGGAAGATTTTCCTTGGTGGACACTCAGTTCTTTGCAGGGAAATCCCAGGCTCGGGACAGGGGGCGGGATCCCCCTGTCTCGGTGCAGTGGTTTGAGGCCATTCACAGTTCTGCCTCTAGTTCCCCGGGAGCCACTCAGAGAGGAGACCTTGAGGCTTTGGCAAGGCGGGCTCAGAGAGTGCCGAATCTGGGATTAATCTGGACTCAGTTCTAGACTCCATCGGCTGTGTTTCAAGTTTGAGTGACAGCCAGGACTAACAGACCACGTTCCTACTTCCTTTCTGCAGGGGCCCCAGGCCATCCTGAATGAGAGGCCTTGCGTGGCAGCTGCTCCAAAAACAGGAGCTGTTGTTATTACTTTCTTGAGAGAAAAATTGGGTCTTTGGATCGACTCGCACATCAGCTTCTCTGCAAGCCAAAGCCCCCCACCCCCCCAGTCCATCTTTCCCCCTGTCCTTCCTCACAGGTCACCGCCCTGCAGCCTCAGTGCTACCGAGTCCTGTTCTCTGCCACCCTGGCCCGGCTCCTGGGGGGAGGATGCACTTACCTGGCCAGCCTGAGCGTCACCTGGGAAGGGAAGGTGAGAGCATGAGCTGGCGGAAGCGGCAGTCTGGCTGCCTCCTCCCCTCCACCCACGGCCAGGCTGGTTCAGGCTGGTGACCTCCTGATCTTGTCCCCAGCAGGGTCGGCGCAGCAGAGCGAGCTGAGTCTCTGCTTACCTGCCCCTGCCCCTCCCACCCTTCTGGCGGGCACAGATCCCAGAATCCAGGTCTAGAAGGCCCACAAGGTGACTCGCTTGGTGAGAGGAGACCTCAGGCTTTCCTTTAACACCTCTGGTGGCAGGAGTCCCACCCGTTCCAGGCCGGTCTGCTGCACCGGTCCTGGCTGTAACCCCACTCCTTGCATGCCCCCTCCTCCCTCCCCAGTGCCCCCGCCACACAGGGTCACTCTTCCCCCACCCCAGGCTATGGGCCAGGGGAACGGTTCTAAGAAGGGGAGGAGTTGCCCCTGGCCTGACCAGTGTCCAGTTACCACAATGACCGGGGCTCTGCCTAACTGCCCTGTCCGTCTCTTCCAGATTCCTGGAGACGCCCTGGCCACCACAGTTCTCCCTGTCCTAATGTGTCCGTGGCCTCCTGTGCTCCGTGCCACCAGCAACTGGGATGTGCCTTCTGCATGGTCCCCTAGGGCACCTGCCAGGGGTGCCCATCCCCATCTCTTTCCAGTTCCACCCCTCCTGGGCCCAAGGCAGTTGGGGTGGTGCCAGTGCTCTCATTCTAAGGCCAGGGGAGGGGCTCTAAAGCCCCCAGATTCCCCAAGATCCACCTGCCAGCTCTTCAGGCTTTGCAGCAAGCACCAGACCCAGAGGCTGCATGGCTGGGGACAGCGGATGGAAAGGCCTGATCAGCTGAGGCGGGTGGATGCTGCTGATGCCTCCCACCTCCACCAGCAACCCCCTGGGATATGGGTACCTCTTGACCCCATACAGGAGAAGGAGGAGGTGAGGCTGCTCCTGCCAGCCAGCCCATGAGAGCAGGTTCCTGGGGCTGAGTTGCTCCAATCTCCCTTCCCCAGTGCCCCCCGAGATGGATGCCACCCAGGGGATCTTTGAGGTGCTGTAACCACCCCCCCCACCCAGGGGGGGACTCTCCCAGGCATCTTCCCCAGCCCAGATACCCTTGTCAGTGATGGTCCCCGCCTCCAACCAGGTGCCGGTAGCTGCCCGGAGTGGCTGCCTGTCTGCTGGCCCAGGCGGGGTCCCATGGCTCTTCTGCACATGCTCCCATGAAGGCCGGGCCAGTTCCTCCTCCTCGGCTTTCCTCATGGACAGGCGGATGTCTGAGCTTGAGTAGGTGTAGCCGTGGCCAGCAGGGCAGATCTCCCGGAAGGCCTCTGCACGATCAACAGTCAGGGCACAATGCAAGAACCCAGGCCCCCCCCCTTCCCTCCCTTTGGCGGACAGGGCAATTGTGGCAGCAAGGAGGGAGGGTTAGGGTTAACCCGGGTTGGGTGAAGGAGTTGAATACGAAAACTAAGCATCTTCTGGCCTGAGGTTAGGTCCGGGTGGGGGAAAAGGGCCACTGGCTTGAAGGGAAGCCCCTTGCTGGCCGGGGCTGGGACGGGGACAGAGGGTTACCTGTGCCAGGCAAGGGGCACGTCTCACACTTGCTGCCCCAGGCTTTGCCCACTCGGCTGCAGCAGCATATCTGCTTGGTGATCCGCTGGGCCAGAGGCAGGGCGCAGGTGCCGGGCCCCAGCAACCGGTAGCACAGCCCCTGCTGCATGGAGACGGCCTTGTCCGCTGCAACACACACGGCGGGAGGGGATGGGCAGGTGGCCAGCGGGAGGGGAGAGGGCAGGCCCGGGCCAGTGGATAGAGGAGTGGCCATCAGTGTGCACTCAGACTGGCCTGGCCTGTGCTCAGCTGGGGCTCTGAAAATGCTCAGAGCACATTAGGAAGAGCAGCTGCAGGAGCGCTTTAGCACCTCCTCATGTCACCTGTTTGAGGGGACCCTTGCCGCTCACCCTCATGTGGGGCAGCTGAAGGCAGGGATGGGGGTGCTCTGCTTGTCTCCAGGTGCTGAGTCCACAAGAGTTGACAAAAGCCCAGCATGGGGAGCACGAGTGGGGAGGAGCGTGCTCTGAGGGCCACAGCCCTGGGGAGATGAGAGGAGGGGAGAACCAGGGGCCTGATGGGGAGCTTTAGGACAGGGGCCCTGCCTCAGTCATCTTGGCAGCCAGGCACCCCAGGCAGTGTCTGGTGCATGTGGATACTCAATAAATGCTCGTTGGACTGGTGGCTGCCTGGCTGGATGCATGAATCAAAATCCTGTGGACTGTAGGGTGAGCCACGTTGGGTTTAGATAGTAACCATCCCATCCCCATAGCCCCCTGCTTGTGCTTAGATAGAAAATATTCAAAACCATAATCTTAGAAGTCATCTCAATGGAAAATGAGGAGGCCACGCCATATTGAAAGAGACTGAGGAGTTCCCGCTCTGGCACAATGAGTTAAGAATCCGACTGCAGCGTCTCAGGTTGCTGCAGAGGTGCAGGTTCAATCCCTGCCTGGCACAGAGGGTTAAAGGATCCCGCGCTGCAGCAGCTGAAGCTTGACTTCAATCTCTGGCCCAGGAACTTCCATATTCCATGAGTGCAGCCATTAAAAAAAAAAAAAAAAAAAAGACAGAGAGAGACTGAAGTCTTTAGAGGGCTGAACAAAGCGATGGGGTGGGTGGGGTGAAGAAGGTGACACTCAAAGCTGAAGAATGGATGACCCTGGGGAGGTCCTAGTCAGGACCCAGGACTCAGCAGACTAAGTTCAAATCCCTGGTCTACCATGAGCCGCATCACCTCCCTGGGCTTCACCTTCTTCATGGGTGAAATAAGAGTTATGATGACAATGGCATAGGCAGTGGACACCTGTATTTCCACCTGTTTGGCTTCTAGGCTCCCTATTCTGGTAACAGCATCATGGTTTTCCTATGGGATCCACCCATTCCTCTACTTTTGGTCCATGTGGAGTGGAGGCGGACCCCACTGCCTGGCTGAAGGCGTGTAGTCTATACCCCTGGTCACAGGGATTGGGTCAGGGACGGGCACTTGACCTAGTTGACCTAATGATAATAGTCAACTTTAAGACTTTTCCTGGGTTATCAGAAAGGAGGTGGTTTTTATTTTTCTATTTTCTGGTTGAGTTTGCAAGGCTAGGAGGATATAGGCCTGGAGTATCTGGTGGCCACTTTTTTTTGGTCTTTTTATGGTCCCACCTATGGCATATGGAAGCTCCCGAGCCAAGGGTTCAATCGGAGCTATAGCTGCCGGCCTACACACCACACCCAGAACCATGCCAGATCCAAAGTGCATCTGTGACCTGCACTGCAGCTTGTGGCAACAACAGATCCTTGACCCTTTGAGAGAGGTCAGGGATCGAACCCACATCTTCATAGAATCCTTAACCTGCTGAGCTACAACAGGAACTCCAAGGTGGCCACTTCTGAAGGGTTTTGAAGTCAACACAGAGGAAACAGAGCAAGACACATGGTAAAGACACTGTGGGTGCCTGGATCCAACCCAGCCTGAGGCTGACCTACCCTGGACTTCCTAGTCGTGTGGGCCAATTAATTATTTTTGCTCAGGTGGTCTGAGTTGGGTTTCTGTCACTTGCCACCCAAAGACTCCTGACGAAGAAAATTTCTTCACAGTGAGGTATGTGCAAATGCCTTGTCAGAGGTCCCATGTTCTGCCCCGAGCAATCATCAGCCTGTCCATGCGCCTGGGTCTCTAAGTGCCCTTTCCACCTCCAGCAGCTGCTTCCCCTGGAATACTGTAGGGAGAAGCTTGGTCCCGTCGAGCCCCAGGGTGGAAGAGACCCAGCTGGGACTATCAGAAGGCCGCAATGGCACAGAGGATCCTGCAGAGACACTGCTCTCCTGGCCTGTGTCGGGGCAGGGAGGGGGCAAAGCTCCAAAAGGAAGGGAATAGAAATTTCATGTCTGTCCCCTCCCACCTTCAGGGAGGTGACACATTAGAAGCGGCTGGAGGGGGTCACACTAGGGAGGGAGAAAAATTAAAGAACATCCAAGCCCCCAAGGGCCACCTCTGCCTGCTGCTCTCTTTCCAGCAACTGATAAATGAAAGTCACCCGAGACGCTGGACACCTGTGCGATAGGGCTGGGGGCGGGGAGGGGAGAAGGAAGAGCTGTACACCTGTCAAGGCCTTGATGACAAGGCTCTGTCGGCACGACGTCTTCCTGAGAGTGGCCTGTGTCCCCTCATTCTCTGCTGTCCCCTCTTAAGGCCCTTACTCTCTCCTTGCCCTGGCAACACTGGGCCCCGTCTCCCTCGTTCTCGGGTGCTTCCTCTGGGTGGTGCTGGCTGGAGTCTGTTCACCCCGTGGCCTCCCAGACCCAGTACCTGGCGGTTTACAGACAGAGGGCTGGGCTGGCCACAGGCAGCTCTGCTGGGCCTTGGGGGGCCCACCTGACCTGGGCTGCAACTTTGCAGAGGCCAGCTTGTTCTGGTTCTGGTTCTGGTTCTATTCAGTTCTGGTCAGGCCTCCCTGGTCTGGGCTGTGGTGTCAGCTCTGCCATGGGGAGGGACGGGCGGGGGTGGGGGCGGCTGCCAGCCTGGGCCTGTCCCAGTTGGAAGCCACAGAAGTCACTGGAAACCATGGCCTGGATGTACGCACATGTACACATGCAGACACAGTGCTGACGTGACTAGCGACAAGGACACGGAGCACGTTCAGAAGCACAGGGACTGCAGGATTGTGAGAAGCCTGGCGCCGACAGCAGGGCTGCTCCTACTGTGGGCAGGCTTCTTAAGAAAGGTCTGAAGCTAAGGGACCAGGCAGCTAAGCTCAGGCGCTGGACGAGGCAACCATCGCTCAGCCAGATGTTCCAGCAGAGGCAACGTACCCCGACCCCCACCCCCACCAAAGTGAGTGAGGCAACAGATGGGGCAGCAGTGATTTCAAAAAAAAAACAGAGGAAGGAGAAAATCCTCAACTGCAACAGCCCCAGAGAAACAACCTGAAGCCAAAAGAGAAGCAGGGACTGGCTCCAGCCCTGCAAGGAGGGGGCAGATCAGGTTTGGTACTTTGGGCCCAATTCCCAGGGGAGTATCAGCCCCTGGGCCCTGTGATGGGGCCTGGGGGCATTTCTGCTCTCAGCCTGGCCCATAGACCCCGAGGGTCCCCTCTCGCCTCCCAGTGTCCCCACCCTGGTCCCGCCGGCACTCACACACGCAGCGGCTCCTGGACGGGTCCAGCAGGAGGCCAGGTCGGCAGGTGCACAGGTAGCTGCCCCTGGTGTTCACGCACTCTGAGTCCTCGCACAGGCCCAAGGTCAAGCACTCGTTGACATCTGCAAGGTTGGGGGAGATGACCAAGCACCCTCCCCACTGAGGCCTGACGGAGGGGAGGGGCAGGGCCAGAGCCCGTGGATGCTTCTCCAAGTAGAAGGCCAACAACAAGAGAGCTGCTGTTTACTAAGGGCGGTCCCTCTCTCTGGGCTTCAGTTTCTCATTTTTAAAGTGCGGATAATAACAGTAACTGCCATGTAGTCCTATCAGAGGGATAGAATGAGATAAAAATTGCAAATCACTCGATCTAGTAAATCACTGCTGCCCCATCTGTTGCCTCATATTATCTAGTATGATAATAATGATCATAACATTAAGAACTAATGTTTATTGAGTGCCTGGTATGTGCCAGGTGGTTCACATATGATACCTTATTTAATTCTTACTTTTTTTGGCCATGCCTATGGTGGGAGTTCCCAGGCCAGGGATCGAATCCAGGCCACAGCCGTGACAATGCTGAGACCTTAACCACTAGACCACCAGGGGGAACTCCTATGTCTCACAATTTTATCAAGTAGGTCCACAGGGTCCCATTTTATAGGTAAGGAAACTGAGGCTCTAGGAGTAACTTGCCCAAAGTCACTCAGCTAGTAAGTGACATCCTGGGAAGGAACAGGGGGAGCATATGAGGGGAGAGTTTGAGTTGGAGGGTGGAGAATGGGCTGCCCAGTCCCTCCTATTCAGTCTTCCTTGAGAGATGCTGGAGCATCTCTGCCAGACCCAAGATGCAGGGACCACGTCTGCAGTAAGAGGCTGTAGGATGGAGGGGACCTGGCAAGAAAGAGGTGGTGGGATGTTGGGGGCAGGCACTGGGAGGCGGGGGAGGAGGCTTAAGAGGGCAGAGGAAATCCCAACCCTCACACTCTAAGCTCTAGGAAGTCAGAGACTTTGCTGCTGATGGTGATGGCAGCAAGGATGGTGAGCAAGAAAGATGCATGAGGGGCACCCACCTCCAGGGCTGGGAGGTAACACATGGCAGCCAGGTGTCCTCAGAACCACCTGCTCACCTGCAGGCTTTGGGGAAGTTGGCCCTGAGCACAGGAATAAAAGGGCTGAAAGATGACCCAGCTTGGGCACCAAGGGGAACTGCTCCTTGACTGGATGTTCGATGGGGCGGGAGAGCTGGGAAGGGGAACTAATCCATTTGCCTCCAGACTGTGGCCAGAGTGATGTCTAAACACAAACCTGACTTGCCCCCGTCTGTTTGAGAAGCCTCTAGGCTCCCCATCGCCTTCTAAAGGGAGCCTCTAAACCCTCACCTGGTAACCAAGGCCTTTCACCATTTTCCAAAAGCCTGTGGGTGGGCTGGTGGCTCCGAGGAGATCCTGAGATGCCCAGGTTATCTCCTGTGGGTGCACTGGCCATACCTCGGCCAGTGCAAACCGCTCCTTCGCTTGTGCTGTTCCCTCAGCCTGGCATCCCCCAGCCCCTTCAGCCGACGGACTTTACTCATTAAAAACATTTTTTGGAGTTTCTGTTGTGGCTCATGGTAATAAACCTGACTAGTATCCATGAGGATGTGGGTTCGATCCCTGGCCTTGCTCAGTGGGTCAGGGATCCAGCGTTGCCATGAGCTGTGGTGTAGGTCTCAGATGCAGCTTGGATCCCACATTGCTGCGGCCGTGGTATAGGCCGGTGGCTACAGCTCCATTTCAACCCCTAGCCTGGGAATTTCCATGTGCCATAGGTGCAGCCCTGAAAGGACTAAATACATTAATTAATTTAATTTAATTAAACATTTTTTTGGCTGCTCCAGAGGCATAAAGAAGTTCCCAGGCCAGGGATTGAACCTGCAACACAGCAGTAATCAGAGCAGTGACAGCACTGGATCCTTAACCTGCTAAGCCACAAGGGAGCTCTAACTCTACTCATTTTTTTTTCCTGTCTGTTGTCTTTTTAGGGCCACACCTGCGGCATGTGGAGGATCACGGGATCCTCACGGCACCCAGTGCCTCTTTCCATTGAGACACCTTCTCTCACTGTGTGAATAGTTTAGGCATCGTTCCTCGCCTAGGGCAGAGGCTGTGTCTTATCCATCACACTTAGCACAATGTATGCAGCTCAGAGCCACACCCTAAAAGTACCCCGTGGAAGCAAGAGAGAAGGAGAGAGAGGAGGGATGGTGCACGTGGTGTGGGGGTGCGAGGGGCCCATCCCAGACACAGTCATAGCCACAGGGAAGGGGGAGGTTTCAGGGCAGGCCTCCTGGGGAGGGGCCCTTGGCATCCTGTATCCTGGGAACCCAGTGGAGGGGGGATGGAGAACTCATTTGAGATCCTGGGAATAGCTTTCACACTGCAGACTGGGAACCCTGCCTGGCGGAGAGGCCCCGGGGATGGTTTGGTTATGAACAGCTACTATGCTCCCTAAGGGCAGAAATACAGACTTCTCTCCACACCCCCTGTCCACTAGGTCCTTGGTTTATGGCCCCCAAGGGAGGCTGACCCCAGATTGGGCTGGCACAGAGGCCTGACCTTTTGCCCCATCCAAACACCGTTATTATCTGTGGCTCCCAAATGCCTTCTAGGTCCTGGCACCCCACAGGCAGAGAGCCCGCCCCCTCACCACCACCCCTGCCCCCGTCCCTCCCGGGCCTTCCTCAAAATCCTCTCTCCTGAAGAAGCCCCTGGGGGAGGGGACTGGGAGGCCATCTGAGTCAATCCCCTGTCTCTGACCTGGCTTTACCCAAAGCAAGCCATATAGACAGTGATTTGCCCAGGTTTCCAAGCTCTCCACGCAGGAAGCTGCCTCTGCCCCAGGAGCCTCCCGCCGGCTGGAAGGCCCAGTTTATAGCACACCTATTGCCAACAAGGGCTCCCTGCTCAGAGCCAAGCCCCCTTCCCACTTCCCTGTCCAAAGGTGTTCCTGGGCCTTGCCCCTCTGGGTGTTCTCTAATGCCAAGCACCCAGGCCCCAGCCAGGAAGCAAGGCCAGGGACTGGGCTTAATGGTCTCCCCCGACCCCCACTCCACCTCTGTCTCCTCCAACTGTGCCCTCCCTCGCCTCCTCCCGCTGTGGGAAGGAGGCCTAAGCAGCTGAAGATGCTTTGCTGGGGGGAAGTCCACAGAGGTCTCCAACTTAGGTCAACTTGATTTCCCGCCCAGGCATCAAAAGGCTCCCATTCCAGGAAGAGCAGCCCAGGAGGTGAGTGGATGTGTGGCGACTGGCGTGGCACTTTTAGACACAGCAACACATAGCCCTAGAGAGGGTACAGTCTGGGTGCGGGTGAGTGGAGATGGGGGCCGGGGCTGGCTCCCAGAGCCTGTCTCAGTTTTGCACTCTCACTAACCTCTGACTCACTTGGACCCTGGAAACCGCAGCCCCCGCAGTTCCCCCACGCTGGGGTTTCCAGGTGCCCCGTGGAGACTCAGACAGTGACAGCCGCTCCATCTATCTGGGGTGGGGGTGTCCTCTCCTCCCCAAGCCCAGCCCGGGCCCTGGTCATCCTTACCTTGGCAGTGAGTGAGGTTCAGTCTCTTGTACCCCTGCGGACACTCCAGCTGGCCATTTTCAATCATTGGGGAGGCTAAGGAGTGAAGATACAGACTGGTCTCACTAGAGGCCCCTTGGGGTTCCTCTGTCACCCAGGCTGGGAAGTGGGGTGCAGTCTGGATGTCCAGCCTGGTCTGCAGCTCTGAGGCCCCCCTTCCCCTAAACCATTGCCTTGAGTGGCAGTGCCTCTTTGGCTGAAATCCCTCCCCTGGCTCTTATCAAGCTATTCCCACCTTGTTATTGCTAAAAATGATACTGAGTATACATCTTGATAACATTAGATGCATTATATATTATGTGATAGCAATGTCACAATGTAAGGTGATTGAACACATTTTATTTAGGTATGTATTTTTACTTTTGGTTTTTGAAATGATTATAGATTTGCAGGAAGTTGCAAAAAAATAGAACAGAGAGGTTCTGGGCCTCCATCACCCACTTTCTCCTACTGGTTATACCTTGCACAACTACAGTGGTCTTACTGATTTTTATTAGGTTTTTGTTTGTTTGTTTGTCTCTGCTTTTTAGGGCCACACCTGCAGCATATGGAGGGTCCCAGGCTGGGGGTCGAATCAGAGCTACAGCTGTCAGCCTGCACCACAGCCACAGCAATGCCAGATCCCTGACCCACTGAGTGAGGCCAGGGATCGAACTCGGCATCCTTGGCTACTAGTCGGATTCGTTTCCTCTGCACCACAATGAGAACTCTGTGATTTTATTAGTTTTTAAATGTCTGGATATGACGATTCACAGTCTGGTTCAGTTTATTTTGATCGGTGGTTTCAATGCTGCCATAGCTGGCAAAGAAGCCCAGATGGAGATGGAAGAAACTGGCTGTTGGCTGTTCTTATAAAACCATGACATTCATGCACTCGCACTCACCAACCGTCTGATGCCGTTGTTGAAATCTACTTAGTAGATTTCCATGCTCCCTGAGGTCAGTAAGTTGTTTTTACAAATTCAAGAAAAAAGTTAGAAAATCTCAGTTTTCAAGTATGCAAATAGAGAGGAATTATAGCAACAAATCACACCATGATGGAATTGTTTCCAAACATCCATTTTCAAAAGGCTCTCTCCACCACAACTTTCTTGAAAAGCAGCCCTGCTTGAAGTTTATAGCGAACATAACTGGGCAGAAGTCTGAGTCCAGATAGGCCAACAAGGCAATAATTCTCAGTATTTTGGTGCTGGATACAGGTCCTATCTTGATTTCGTAACATTCCATTTTACTTTAGAGAGGGAGAGAAAAATGTGTACTTAAAAAATTGACATTCAGTAAAAACAGGGGAAAGAAAAACCATCATTACCTTAGAGGGACAGACTCGTATGTCAGCCTCCAAAGAGGTGCTTTGAAGGTGGGTTTTTAAATTTTTTTTCTTGAAAAGCCCTAGCAGGTGGCATACTCCTGACAGCCACCTGTCATCACAGAAAAAGCCGGCAAATGTGGAACACCCATCTTTTTGTTTAGAAAAATAAAGACCTCATCTTTCAGTTCGGAGCCAGCCATTCTCAAGGGCTGCAGGGATTTCCACAGACACTCTTCAGATACAAAGTCCCATAAGGACACCATTACACTTGAGAGGTCTTGTTTTATAAATTTAACTGCATGAGAACTTCCTGTGGCAGTTTGTCTTCTCCTGGCTTTGACCTGTTTGTGGCCGTAGTTTGCCTGTGAACGCTGTGGTGAGGGGACTTGGCATAAGCATTTTCCAGCTCCATCACCTTGCCGGCCCTCACATCAGGGGCTGCACGGACAGAGTTTTTTGGGTAAATCAGATAAATATACATGTATATTTTTTATTTCTTGGCTGTGCCTGTGGCATGCTGAAGTTCCCAGGCCAGGAATTGAGCCTGCACCACAGCAGTGACAATGCCAGATCCTTAACCCACTAAGCTACCAGGGAACTCCAGGTAAGCCTTATTTTTATTTAAGAAGTCAATTACTAATGAGAATATGTCTTGAGCCTTTAGTGGCTTACACAATATTGAGTTTCCTCTCTCTCTCTCTCTCTCTCTCTCTCTCTCTCTCTCTATATATATATATATATATATATATATATATATATTTTTTTTTTTTTTTTTTTTTTTTTGCTTTTTAGTCCCACACCAGTGGCAGGTTCCCAGGTCAGGGGTCAAATCGAATCTGCAGTTGCCAGCCTACACCACAGCCACACCAACGCCAGATCCAAGCTGCGTCTTCCACCTACACTGCACCTCACAGCAACGCCAGATCCTTTAACCCACTGAGCGAGGCCAGGGATTGAACCCGCAACGTCATGGTTACTGGTTGGCTTCATTAACCACTGAGCCACGATGGGAACTCCTCAGAGAGTGTTCTTGATCACTTGGCTCCTGGGGTCCCTTTTGGGTCACATCTGAGAGGACCTTATTATTTTTACCTTGGAATAGGGCTGATTACCTGGCAGAGGAGAAGTGTCAGCATGGCATTTTTAAATGATTATTTGTATTATTTTAAATCCCATTTCTTTGCAGTAATTTTTTAGAGTCATTTCTCCACTTGGTGAGAGTTGCTTTAGTTAAACTAGACCACCTGACTGAAAACCTACACACACGGAGCATCGTCACACGTTACATGCTGGTTTTTTGGTTTCTTGGTTTTTGTTATTTATTTTTTTACATGTCGTGATTCCAAAGACAAACGTGAGGAGGCGCCATGGTCCCCTGGAAGCCCCGCTCTTCCCTGAGGACGCTTGTGCGCCAAGTAGGACGGACATGTGACAGCCTGACATGGAGACCAAGTGAGGACATAAATTAGTAAAGTTTAATTTTTTTAAGATTAGAGAATTGTAAGTTGGATTTGTGATATTTTTTTCTGCCAAGGATGCTTTTCTCCAGTGTTGGCCTGTTGTTCCACATGGGGATTAAGCGCCAGCCTACAAGGCTGCTGTGTGGGGACAAGTGAGGATTCTGAAAACACTGACATGGAGAAGAGGGATGGGGCTGAGGCTGGGAAGTGTGAGCGCCTGGCACAGGGCCTGGTAGCATGAATGGAGGACAGGGAGGAGGAAAGAAAGCGGGGAAGTTGTCTGGAGAAACTCAGAAAGCAAGCCGATTGATTTGAGGACATTATGAGGAGCAGAAGGTGGAAAGAATAATGCAAGGCTGATGCCAGGAGGCCAAGGAACAGTGACAGGGGGACATCTGGACAGCATTTTGGAGGCACAAGGCCTTTGATGCATATTGTCCTGTTTCTCACAATAACCCTGCAGAGCAGGGGGCATTATGCCCATTTTGCAGATTTAGAAGGTGAAGCTCAGATGGGGGCCCATCAGGGCTGAAGCCAAGCCTCTGGCTGGGAAGGGCACATCCCTCCCATACCAGGAGGAGGAGCAGGGAGGCCAGGGCAGCAAGCTGGTGCCAGGAGGGGGAAAGGAGGCAGAAGGACCTTGCTTTTTCAGTGGTGCTTTTGGTGGAGGAGGGCATTGGCCATACCTGTGTCATGTGGAAGCTCCAAGGCCAGGGATCGAACCCTTATCACAACAGCTACTGCGCCACAGCAATGACAATGCTGGATGCTTAACTAGCTAAGCAACCAGGGAGCTCCAGGACTTGGCCTCTTTAATGGGCAGGAGAGGAGCGGCAGAGAGCTGGGATCTGAGTAAGGGTGGAAGCCGCAGTGGCACCTGCAGGAAACCTCGAGAACCCAAGGAATGTGTAAACTGAGAGGAGCTGGGCTCATTCGTTAGGCTGGAATTGTGCACTTTTTCTATAAAGTCATTTCCTCCCGAGAGGACTCTGCCCTATCACTGGCCTGGAGAGAAACGGTTGGCCGGACAACCCCTCGAGAAGGCAGGCTGCCAGAGGGAAGGGAATGTCAAAGCCTGTGTTCCCGGAGGCGAAACACCCATTTCTGCCAGCAATCCCCGCCCTACCCCGAACCAGGGCCCTCAGCACCCTTGCTCGTACCGCACAGAGGCCGCTCACAAGGCGCTGGTTCCTGGCTTCTGTGAGACCAAGGGCAGCCTCCAATCCAGAAAAATCTGCTTATATCTCTTCAGGGGAAAGAAGGCCGAGGTGCAGGAAGTGTGGAGGGGAGAAAGCTTGGCTTGGGGAGAGATTCGGGCACGGATGGGGAGGGCAGGTGTCGCCAGGCCCCCCTCTCGAGTGCTCCCAATACACACAGGCCTTCCCTCGTCACAGCACTTAGTGTGTTGTGCTGTGGCTGCCCGTTTGCGTGTTCCTTTCCCCTGCTGAAGTGTAAGCTCTGTGAGGACAGAGACCTTGCCTTCTTTGTCATTGCGCTGTCTCTAGAGTCAAGCACAGCACATGGAACAGTAGAGACACTCAATCAAAATGGGATGAATAATAATAATAGCAAACACTAAAACAGTGCTTACTAAAGCACTAAAACAAGCTTTACAGGAGTTCCTGTGGAGGCTCAGTGGGTTAAGAACCCGACTAGCATCCATGAGGATTTGGGTTCAATCCCTGGCCTCGCTCAGTGGGTTAAGGCTCTGTCATTGGTGTGAGCTGCAGTATAGGTCGCAGACATGGCTTGGATCCCGCATTGCCGTGGCTGTGGCTGTGGCTGTGGCTGTGGCCGGCAGCTGCAGCTCCGATTGGACCCCTAGCCTGGGAACTTCCACATGCTGCAGGTGTAGCCCTAAAAAGTGAAAAACGAAAACAAAAAGCAAAGACTCTACAGGTAGAAACTTACTTCATCCTTATAACAGCCCTTGGAGATACGAATATTATCCCCAATTTACGGATGGGTAAACTGAGGCACAGAGAGGTTAGGGAATATGCTCACGGTCACCCAGCTGGTGGATGGAGCCGGGATTATGAACCTAGACAATTTGCCTTCAGAGGATAAATTCTGACCCCTTCCCCTCTAATGCCTACAAAGAAATGAATGAACAAATGAATTCATGACAAGCCTTAGGAGCTATCTCAGTCAAGCATCCTGGGCCCAGAAAGCCACAGGGAGATGTCTGCCCAGCAGAAAGAATAGCACCCTTCCTGGGAACTCCCCCTCTCCCTTTTTTGAACAAGGGACCGGGAGAATGCATGGGACAAAAAGGGCAGGGATGTCCAGAAGGAGGTCAGAGGAGCTAGTTAGATGCGGGGTAAATGCTCCACCGCATGTACGACCAAGGCACCATGCGGAATCGGGAAATCTACCACCACTCCTGGGCCCTCGACCAGATCAAGGACAAAGCAACAGGCAGAGAGCAGAGGACCTGCAAGATCTGGAAAGAGAGAGTGCCTATGCTGGAATTCCCATGGATGCTTCAAAGAGACCTCTGGGGAGCAGCCAGTGGCCTTGCAGCTGAGACTCTGACTTGAGAAGCCAAAGCAGCTGCTGAGGGGTTAACTGGGCTCAACCTGAACTCCGAGGAATCTGAATGTCACCAAATGCCTGGGAAGCATGTAGGGCAGATGTGCGTGACTTTCCTGGTAAGGAAACGTGGGTCAGGTGTGCCTGGAACTCCGGTCTCTGGTGCTGGTCCTGGCCCCGTGCACTCACGGCTGCGCTCGGGAGCTCACAGACAGGGAAGGAAGCAGAGGGACCCCTGACTGCAGCCTGCCCCCGCCCTGCTGGTTCTCACCCTTGGCTGCTGGAATTCCCAAGGAGGCCTCAACAAGGGCAAACTAATTGCCGGAGACAGTTTTGGCCCTGACTCTGCAACAGAGCTCAGGGAGGAGATGGTGGAGACATATGTCTGGCCAGGGGGCTGTTTACAAGCCATGCGGATCTCAGTCTGCAATGACAGATGGCTGCAGCAGGGAGATGTGGAGGGTCCCCCGCCACCCAGCCTCTGCCCAGAGAACAGAGATAGCCACACACACCCCAGACGAGGCTTAGCTTGATGCACGGAGGCACGTGAGCAGGCTGGAGCTGCACCCCTGAGTGGCCAACCTCCGGCGGGTAAGCTAGAAAGAAACTTTATCTCCCCTGGAGCAGTGGAAAGAGGGTGGGTACCGAGGCAGCCAGACTTGCCTCGAATTCCTGGTTCCACTCTGACTGTGTGACCTGGGGCCCCTTGCTTAACCTCCTTCGGTCGTAACTTCTTCATCTGTAGAAGTGGGGACAGAAACTCACTCCGTGGGTTTTTGCAAGGATTAACTTTACTGAAACATTCGATGTCAGATTAAACTAGCACAATGCCTGGCACCGTCCCTGTGGATGCTCCCCAAGGCTTCCTCCCTTCCTTCCCTCTTCTGTTCCTTCCTTCCCTCCTCTGTTCCTTCCTTCCCTCCTCCGTTCCTTCCTTCTTTCCTCCCTCCCTCCGTCCCTCCCTCCCTTCCTTCTTTCCAGCAACACAGTTTTGAGGACAGCAAGCTGGCCTGTTGCCTCTTACGAGCTGGAGAGTCTTGGGCAAGCTACCCAACCTCTCTGAGCCTTGATTTTCTTATCAGTAAAATGGGGATGACAATTCCTTTCTCGAAGGGTTATTGTGAACACTCAACAAGCATATGGAACACTGAGCATGATGTTTGTCATATAGGGCAATTATCATAATGTCCCTTGTTCCATATTTTCCTCCTTGGGGAAGTCCTAATGGATACCGCCCCCCCCCCCCCCCCCCCCCCGCCCATGACTGCTGAAATTTCACCCAAAGATGGGCTCTGTCTGCTTCCTCGGGGTGGCACCAGAGCCAAAGTGGGTGTCTTGGTCACCACCAACAATGAGGTGGAAAGGGGTCTGGTTAGACCCCTGGCTCTCGACAGGTGCCACTCCACCCACCCCAACCCCATCCTTCCTTGGGGCTCTCCAGGTCAGAGAGGCTACGTGTCAGGGACACCCCTGCTGGGGTAAGGAGGGCGCTCACTTGAGCCGAGTCACAATTCCCAGGAGGCTTCGAGTCCCTTGGAAGAAGCTCTCAGAACATCTCCAAGCCAAAGAGTCATGGTTTTTTTCAGCCCCAACAACTGGAATTCTGAACATCTCATTTCTTTAGGGCAGGAGACTGGGCGTCTGACCCAGAGTCACAGGGAACAGGAGCCCCACCCCGGCACAGCTGTTCCCCCAGCCGAGGTCCTCTAGTTTAGCAAACATCCAAGCCAAATACACAAGAAGCAGAGCACTGAGAAGCAGGGACCTGGGGACAAACAGACCTGGGGGTTCAGGCCCGATTCCCTCATCTGGAAAATGAAGACAGTAACACCTGCCTGCCTAGAGATCGCGTTAGGATGCAAGGAAGTGAGAAGGAACTCAGCATGGGGCCTGGCAATTACAAAGTCCTCTGGATAAAGAGCTGCTATCGAGGACGTGATGAGAGCAATGCTGCAGGGTTCTCTGCTCCAACCTCCTCAGACATCACCTCCGCACGCCTGCCCTCCCCAGGGGCTGGCATCACAGATCCATGCCTGGAACACTCCGCGTGGGCAAGGGCCATGGCCAAACCAAGCCAAACCAAGGTTTTCCTCCCATTGAGGGTTTCAGATAAATGTTCAGACGTATGTACAGACCTCCATTCCCTCAAACATCAATTTCCTTCCCCAACTTCTTCCATGCCTCTGTTCTTGGGAGACACACTCCTGGTGGTGGGGAGCTCAGGACTTCTGGAAACATCCCATTACATTGCTGGGAAGCTGCAGTTTTTAATAAGCTGTTCCTTGTGCTCAGTTTTTGTTTTTTTATGGCCGCACCTGCAGCATGTGGAAGTTCTTAGGCTATGGGCTGAATTGGAGCTACAGCTGCCGGCCTACACCACAGCCATGGCGACACCAGATCTGAGCCGAATCTGCGACCTACACTGCAGCTTGCAGCAATGCCAGGTCCTTAACCCACGGAGCAAGGCCAGGGATTGAACCTGCACTCACAGACACTGTGTTGGGTTCTTAACCCACGGAGCCATCATGAGAACGCCTTGCTCAGTTTTGAGTTGAGCTCTGCCTACTAGAAACGTCCACACATCGGCATTTGCTCCCCGACCCCCACCCCCGCTTCACCCCCTGTCCCCCTAGCCACAGGGAACAAGCCTACCCCTGGGTGATTCTTTCAACACTGGTCACTCAGGCCTGCACTGCAGGTTGCTGCCCTGTCTGTTCAACCCGGTCTCCTTGCGGGATGTTGTCCTTTCTGTCCACACGGAACACCATCCTGAGATGCATCCACCTGACGGAGAACTAGTCCAGCATCCCGATTCGTGTGTCTGTCGGCAGCCCCCAGCCTCCCCAGAAAGATATGGGAGATCCTGGTCAGCCGTGATTTGACTCCTAGCTCCCCCCTCCTCGTCATGTGACCTTGAACACGTCCCTCAGCCCACCTTGAGCTTCATTTTCCTCATCTGACAAATGGGAATAAAGATCCTTAGCCTGCAGGTTGTGATATTGAAATGAGATAGCAAAGGTGAAAAGTACCGCATTGTGTAAAAATTCAGGGACTGGTGGCTATTATTGTTTTTAAGGGGGAAAGAGGCAGAATTCCTTGAAGGGGCAGAGCAAGAGAATCAGCTTTCCCTGGAGATAAAGGGAGGGGCTTGGGTTCTGAGGTGAATTCATCCCACACCAGGCAGATGGAGCGATGGTTTCATGGCAGACAGCTGGGTCTCACCACCGTGGGCCATGCACCGTGTGCCAGCCCTGCCTGCCCCCCTGAAGGGATCTTGGGGTTGCCACAGCCAGTGCCAAGCCAGATGGGGCAGCGGCCAACTTTCCAGTCAACCCAGATGTCTGTCTTTCTCGGATGAAAACTCCAAAATGTGGCCTCCATCAAAGTGGCTTTTGAGAGCTGTGTGCTCTCCAGACCCTGGCAGGGGCACTGGAGAAGCTCCAAGCCGGGACCTTTGATAACTCCCCAGGGGTCAGGAAGACATGGCCCAGGCCAGATCCTGGCAGGTCAGCTGCATCTGTCATTCCCGGTGAAGGGAGAAAGCGTGGGGACCAAAGCCTGCCCTACACAGACTCCTTGAGCCCTTTCCCTGAGAAAGAAGGCACTGAGGATTTTTCTGGAAGAAAAGGGAGTTGTCTATGCTGTGTAACGGAGATTTCAAGGGCAGCCCTTTGCCATGTCAGAAGTAGCAGCATTTTGCAGAGACCTTCTTCAGTACCCCACACAGCCTCAGAAGCCAAAGGTTATTAAGGGGAAGCCACAAAGTCATGTGGCTCCCGCACCGCCCGCTGCTGGCTTTCTTGCTCCCCTCACTCCCGGATTCTACCAGACCACTTTGTTGGAATGACAAAGCCCTTCTCTTGCGGGTCAAGCCTTATTTTATCAGAAGAGAAATAGAGGCTCAGGGGGCAAAGCCACAGGGGCTGAGAATGTTCTAGAACTCAGGATTCATGCCTGTCTTGCCACCCATTCCCAGCAGCTCGCCTTCTCTTCCTCTGCTTCTCGCACAGTAGCTGGCCTGTCTTGCCTACCTAAAGAAGCATTCCCCACCCTGGCCCCAGGCTCGGGCATGGAGCTAGGTGGCTGGCATGCTGTCAACACAAACAAAGTTCCCCAGCGTCTCGCGCCTTCTCTGTACAATGCCCAGCTGCACTTGAATGTGTTTTAAATGTTTACATTGCCCTGTCTTTGTAATTTCTTGCTCAGTGTGCTGGAATGCTGAACATTCCAGGGTCTGCACCCTGGTGCTCAGCTTGCTGAGATGTGCTGAACACAGCGAGGGAGTGGTGAGCGGAGGCACTCACTACCTGGGACAGGGAGGGGGCGAGGGCTCAGCTATGCTGTGCTATGCTCCAGGAATTGTTCTCACTCTCTTGATCTCATCTGCCTCTGCAATTTCCTTGGGCTGTTATACTCTTCCCTATCTCTTTGGCCTACTTCTTCAGATCTCATCCTGGATGTCACCTCCTACAAGAAGCTTTCCCTCATCCACCAGTCTGGGGAAGGATGTACAGATGTGCAGGTTGTGCACTGCACAAAAGTACCATATCTAACAGAATCTTTGGCGTCCTGGATTTGTCTGTTTATAAAGACTGTTTTGAGAATATGAAAGGGGCAGCTTTTTTTCTAATTTGCGCAAAGGTGCTACAGGAGCTAAGAGTGGCCCCATTTCTGCTGTCTGTGTCTCCCTCCACCACCAGACTGCAAGCTTGGAGAAGGGGGACACTGTGTCTAACTCCCCACTGTTTGTTCAGGGCTGCACACTATGGATACTTTGGATGGGAACTTCATTTATGCAAATATTCATTGGCTGAATGGGGTATAGGATACAGACGTCTCAAGGATGGGTCTGACCGGAAGGAGGAAGGAAAACAAGGAAAGAAGAAAAGAGGTGAAAACATCTCTGGCCTGTAGGGGGAGATGCTGAGCAGTTCCTCACATTCCTTCCCATGGGACAGTGGGTCCAGTCCCTTTTCCCTTCTTGGAGGGATACTTCTTAATATAACTGCTGCCGTTTCGTGACCTAATGCTAAGTACAGGCACCATCTCATCTACTCTCCACAGCAGCCCTGCGAGGCTGGCATTACTAGTCTCCATTGCACAGATCGTAGACCCGGCAGAGAGCTGGGATGGGTACCCGCCATGTGATGGATGCTCAAGCCTCGGAAGCTTAATACTACCCTTTGCCGCTTCACCAAAAGTTCTGTCATGCTGTGAAACTGCCCATGTTTATTTTTAGTTTGGAAAATATGGCCAGTGCTCCACAGCTGAGCCTGAAGTTAGCAACAGTTCTGCCCCTCCCACCTTCAGGCGCTGGGCCAGGCCCCCCACAGGGCTGACTCACCCACTGCTGACAGGCAAAATAATACATGCCCAGCCCAGGCCCAGGCCCAGGCCCAGCAGTGAGGCCTGCGGGAGGAAGACAGGCACAGGCACCTTGTCACCTGCCTCCCAACAGCAGGTCGATTCCAGTGAGAGTAGCATTTTGCTCTCACTCCTAAATTCTCTGTGTGCAGGATACATGAAGCACCTGGCTAGTATTTGCTGAAGAAATGAATGAATGAATGAATACATTGGGTTTTCCCATCCTCCAAAAGAGGGCTGAGAGTTGAATTTCTCATACCCCAAGGCCAAGGAGCTTCTGGGACAGATGCCCAACCCTGATTCAAAGACGGGGAGGCAGGAAACAGGGAGAGAATGAGGGAAATACTGAGTCACTAAATCAAGATCTCTGGCCCCGGGGGAAGGGGTACATGGAAGCGGGGAAGAGGGATAGGAGAGGGCCCTGCATGGAATGGGAATCCCTCAAATGTGGGCAAGAACAACTGACAAAAGGGAGTAGTCCCTCACAGGCAGTCAGATGGAGGGGTCAGGACACGCTGCCCTGGCAGAGGGTCCTAGCTGGCTGAGCCATCAGGAGCCTCTGCCACCAGCCAGAACACACTCCGGGCCAGTTTACCAGCCTGTTCTACCCGCCTGGCCTCTGAGAGCTTAGTAGGAGATTCAAGGGGGTAGGTACCTGCAGCAGAGGCCAGGCCCTGGGAAGGCCCTGGGAGGGCTTTGCTCACAACCCAGGCACCCAGCACTCACCTGGTCTGGGTGGGCAGGGGGCACAGGAGGTCACCCCCCAGAAGGCTCCCACACTGCCACAGCAGTCCTCTTGGGCAGTCAGCTCCAGCAGGGGGTTGGCACACTGGGAAAAAAGGCCATAGACACTTGTCACCTGCTTCCCTCCCCTGTCGTCCACAGAGATGTCCCAGGAAAGCCTGAGACATGAGCTCACCCCCACATCCTGCCGGAGGACGTCCCCACCCAAGGGAGGGGAGGAGGGAGTTAGCAGTTGTCCCAGAAGGAAGCAGAGAAACCTGAGGTCCACTGTGCCCGACCCTCAGCTTGGGGAGTGGCAGGGGACACATCCAGACAGGACAAGAGCTTCTCTGCGAAGTCTGCAAACTGCCCCCATCTGTGTCCTCAGCCCACAGACAGAGAGGTCCCAAAGGATGGGCCATCTGCCATCAAACCCCAAGGAATGCCAGGGCCACCTCCCGGGAGCAGGGTCCATGCTTGGCGATACCACAGCTGAGAGGCAGGAGACCTGGGGACTCAGAGTCCCTGTCACTTGGCTACTCCCCACCTCCTCCAGTTCCCTAATCCCAGGAGGGGTTTGTTGAAACATCTAACTGCAACCCGAGGGAAAAGCACCCTGGGTCTGGCTTAGCCCCTGTTCTTAGGTGTCTGGACTCAGAAAAGGTCACTTGATGTCCCAATAGCAAAGGCAGATGCTGCCGGGTACGGGAGGGGATGGGGTGCCTTTTCTCTTTGCACCCCCAAGGCTTTGAGGTTCAAGCCTGCATTTGCTAATTTCACGTCTCTGTGACTCCACTCTTAACTGAATACCAAACTCCTTGCCAGATCCAATAACCCCACCGTCCACGCAGCTCCAGGAGAGTATTTGCTGGGACCTGAGGACGCTGGTTCCCCTTCAGGGGAGGCCTTGCTTGGGTCCTCTTCTGTGTGCCTGGCACTGACAGGTACCGAGGGGGGCCCAGGTAGGAGGTCCAGCCTCTCCACTCTCAGGCAAATTTCTGCCCTGACTTTTCCCATCTGGGGAATGGGAGACCCCGCAGACACTCGCATTCCATCCAACAGGAAGGGGGGAGGAGGGGGGGCAGTGGAGGGAGGAGTCGTGGGCGCTGCCGTCTCACCTGTCCATTCACGGCGCTCAGGTAGCACCGCCCCAGAAGTGGCCGAAGACGGGGCACCACTGGGGGTGGTGGCCGAGGAGCCTCTCTGGACCGAGTGGGGATGCTGTTGCTGTTCCAGGGGCTGTGGCCAGGGCCGGTGGGGAACCGGGGCGAGGGTCTGGTCTCCACGCTGTTCTCCTCGGGGGCCCCCTCAGCCTCGCCCCGCACCCGAGCCACCTGGTGGACCTGCACGGAGGCCTCAGGCGGGTGGTGGATGTGCACCTTCACCAAGGAGGGGTTGACGGAGGCTGGGCACAGGGGCTGGGATCAGAGGCGGGGAACTAGGGCCCCACCCTCTGAGGAGTGCCCGCCAGCCCTGGGCCAGGAGGGCCACGGGCTGTGGGTCTCCCCAGTACTTTCCTATCACATCATTCCTCTCTATTCAAAGTCTAGAATTTGAGAACAAGTCCCCAGTGAGGACAAGACGAAGCACAAACCCCTTTGCTCCCTACCTCTCCACGAAGAACCTTCACGACCGACTTTCAAACGACCCTCCTGATTCCCCCACCCCCTATGAACCCCTATGCTCAGCCCGACCCACCCTGAGCGGTCCCAACTCCCCACCCTTGTTCACACCAGTCCATCTGCTCAGGAACCCCTCCCACTCCTCCTGCTTAACCAAAGCCTACCCTGTGGCTTAAGCCCTAACTGAAGATCGCCTCCTCCATGCAGCCTTCCCTGAATGCCCTGGGCGCAGGGCTCACCCATCCCCGGACCTCCTACAGAATTCTGAATTTTGTGTCCCCTTTATCTGGCCCCTAATAATGGAAGGCAGGGGAAAGGACGTGCACTGCGATGCTCTTGTCTTTCTCATCCATTCTCCCTCTCTTGTCCAGGCCCATGGGTTCCTTGAGGGCAGGACTCTACCCTTGTACACATCTGTCTTACCCATAGCGCCCCGTAGTGGGCAGGGGAGAAAACAAACAAACAAAAACTTGATGAATCCGGACAGAAGGGCAGAGAAAACCTTAGTGGATGAGACTGAGCCCTAAGGGTGGAGGAGAAGGGAGGGCTGGAGACAGCTTCCCGTCCTCTCCATCAAGGTGCCAGCACCTCCGTCACACATACCCCCAGTTCCCCAGGGTGCCTCCCAGCCCTGCACTCACCCAGCTGGTTGGAGAGAGGCAGCGTGAAGGTGGACTGCTTCAAGGGGCCCTCCAGTGGGGTCCTGTGGCGGGGGCCCCTCTCTGGAGGCTCCGGGTCCAGCCTGGGGGCAGGCAAGTGGCAGAACTTCCCGGTGGAGTTGGCGGGGCACCAGCATTCGTCCCTGCCGATGCAGCGGCCTCCGTTCAGGCAGGGGATCTGGCAGAAATCTGCAACATCGACCTCAAGGTGACCGGCGGTGGAAGAACACAGCAGCATCTGCTATGTGGCTGGTGGGTGACAACAGGGCAGCAGGGGGAGCAGGACACCAAATTTGGATGGCTTGGGGAACCCCGTGCCCCTTGAAATGCAGGGACTTTCCAGGAGGCCTGGGAGCAAAGGAGGATGGATAATAACCAAGTCTCGCCTTTCCTCAGCCCGGCATACACTTGGGGTGGGGGGGCGGCCGGCGGAGTGACCCTATTCATCCCCTCAGTTTTCTGTGAAACCTGGACTCAGAAGGGTTACGTGACTTGCTTCGAGTCACACGCAACCGAGCCGGGGGAGGACTCAGCACTGTGTGACTGGAGACCCCACAGGGGCCACAGGGTGAGAGCCCTGGGCTTCCTTCTAGCAGAAGAGCCAGGTTCCAGCCGGGGATAGGCCCGGCCCCCTGGCCACCCCTGTACCCACCCCCCCGGACCAGCCGGGAATCATCTGAGCCGGGAATGGACTCACAGATGCGGAAGCCAGACTTGGGGTCATGCCCGTGGCCACCCTGGCTGTACAGGGTGGTGGTGTCGCCACGCTCGCAGCTGTTGGCACAGCGCCCATGGGCACAGGTCTGCTTGCAGATGGTCGGTGTGAAGACGATCTTGATCTTCTTGATTTTCTCTGTGAGGTTCAGCCCTGCAGAGAGAGGGCTTGGGTCCAGGGGGCAGGGCTGAGAGCCACAGATGTGACCTCCAGAGGCTGGTTAGAAAGGCCCACGGGACTGAGCGGAATCCATCCTAAGGGCATTTGCTAAGTACCCCCTGGGTGCAAAGTCCCACAGTGGGGGTGGGGTAACAGCGCATGGTCCGACATCTATTGAGGGATGCCACCAGGCCAGCCAAGAAGTTCATGCTTCACACACAGTAACTCTCAACCCGCTTGAGCATTATTTTAGGTTGAACCCTTAGAAATGGCCATTTGAGGGTAGGTGAAGATGATTGAAGACTGGCAATGATCCTACATCCAAGCTAATATTTCCATTTGACAGTTAAAGAAACTGAGGCTCAGAGAAGGATAGGTGGCACCCCAAGTCACACGGCTGGCAAAGACCACAGCTGGGCTTTGTGCCAAAGGGCAGAGAATAGAACATTGCTTGGATTTGCCAGCATAGAAAGGTTTTCAAGAGACGTGTAGGAAGATAAAGCCTGAAAAAATGATCAGAGTCAGGTCTGGGGGATGCTGCCAGCCAAAGCAAGGATAGGGCACTAGGGCACTTCATGCAGTGGGTGGTGGGAGGTCGTGGAAAGTTTTCGGTAGGAGATGAAAGAGGAAGTGGGGGCGCGAATGCCTTCCAACTGGAGTGCGCAGGTGGATGAGAAAGCAGCGTGACTCGTGACTTGTTGGGAGGCCAGTGCCGCAGTGTGAGCTGAGGTCACATCATCTAACACGGGGGGTGGGGGGTTGGCAGTGGACATACAAAGGAGGGGCATTCATTCAGTTTAGGGGACCCCGGGAGGGAAGCCAGGCGGCAGAGGGGCTGGGAAGGGAAATATAAAAAGTCTATGTAGCTGGAATGTGAAGAGAGGAGAGAGAAGGGAAGGCAGAGGGAAGGGGAGAGATGGCCAGGTGTGTGTGTGTGTGTGTGTGTGTGTGAGAGAGAGAGAGAGAACGAGAGGGAATGGCAGAGCTGGAAGCAATTGTACGCTATAGGGAAAGAGGGAGAGGGCTGAGAGAGGGGGACAGAAACAAGGGCGCCTCCTTTTCAAGATGACAAGGTCAACAGCTATAAAAAGGACTGAAGCCCTGATGCGCACTGTCCACAGCATGGATTAATCTTGAAAACATCACACAATGTGAGAGAGCCAGACACAAAAGGCCCCTAATGGGATGATTCCTCTTACGTGAAATGTCCAGGATATGCCCATCTATAAGGACAGGGCGTAGATTAGTGGCCAGGGGCCTCGGTGAGGGTGGGGGCGGGGAAGGGAGTGACTGCGTAACGGGCACGGGGCTTCTTTGAGGAGTGACAGCAATGTTCTATAATTAGATTGGGGTGGTGGCTGCATAAAATCATGGATATAGTAAACACCACTGATGTGGACACTTTAAAATGGTTAATTTCATGGTTAATTTCACCTCCATTTTGTTTTGGCCGAGCCCAAGGCATACAGAAGTTCCCGGGCCAGGGATCAAACCCGAGCCACGGTGGTGACTCGAGCCACAGCAGTGACAACACCAGATCCTTAACTACTAGGCTACCAGGGAACTCCTCACCTCAATTTTTAAAATGGAAAACAAAGAAAGGCAGTCAGCCCAAGCACAGGTTGAGGTAAGGGAATGACCCATGTGTGTGGGGGAGCAGGTGGGCAGGAAGGTGAGGGGCTCTGGAAAGTAGAAATCAAGGCCATGGGCTGGGGCTGTGGAAGGGGGCGGGGTGCAGCTTGGAGCGGCTGCTCCAAAGAATGAAAGAGAGAAGAGTGTCTAGGCACCCAGGGAAGGATTGCTGGGCAATGACCAAGAGCATTCGGAGGCGTGAATCTGTAGGGATGCTCGGCCGTCTCCTCTGGGAAGCAGGTGCTAAGGATGCAACTGGTCAGGTTGGTCCAGGAGGGTTGGGGTTTGTGGGAAGGATGAGGTGAAAGGATCAGAGCCGGGGAGGTGACATTCACGACTAGATATGAAGGAAGCAAAGGCAGGACTGGTGACAGATGGGGAAGAAATGGAGCAGCAATCAAAGTCTAGGTATCTCAAAAGGGCAAAATCCCCATCAGCTGGGTTGGGACCCCTGGTGCCTGGCACAAAGCCAGTGCTTGACAACTGTGCATTAGCTGAAGAATGAGGGACAGGGTGACAACACAGCCCTTCTGGGTGGGGGGATTAAAGACGGAGAGAAGAAGGTCAGAGATTTAGATGCCCTGCTCTTCCAGGTTCCCAAGTCAGGGTGTTCTTACCCCAGGGGGATGACAGGTGGTCCACATACGCTGTCTGCTGGGCACCATCCCTCCGCTCAGGGCCTGGCCCCACGGGCAGAGCATTGGAAGTCAGCTGGCCACTGGCTGCTGCAGCCGGATAAAGTCGGACAGTCTGGGACAGCCCCATGTGCTGCTGGGAGGGGTGGGTCTGGCTGAGCCTGCTCAGGGTCCTGTGGAGACAACCGGGGGGCAGGGCTTGCATCCCAGGAGCAGTCTCTGCACCCTTCTTCTCTGGGATGCTCACCCCCCACCTCTGCACTAGAAGGGTGCTCTTGATTTGGCTGCCTTCTTGCCAACTCCAGGGGGCCAGAGCTAAGGTCAGCTGGCTAGTTCGGTGGGGGTGCCTGCCCCTACGTGGACTGGCCAGGCTTTAGCCAAGTATTCTGGGCAAGTCACTTAGCCTCCCCGGGCCTCAGGGTCCTCGATTGCAAAATGAGGGTGTTAGACTGGTCCCATAAGCATCTCTGAGACCCTTTTGCACCAGCCCCTTCCCTAAAACCTAATCCTGTGCCTACCCCTTGCCACATCTTAATACAACCTTTCATACACATTGATTGAGGAATAGGTGCCCATCAAATACAGGTTCACAGATTGTTTCAAGGGCGGAACCTCAAATATCCCTCTCGTTAATTTTATTGTAAAAATAATACACAGCAATATTCAAGGAGAAAAAAATGAATTCACCATCCTCTCATCCAAACACAACAAATGCTTTGGCATATCTTCTTTCAACTTTTGCTCAAGTATATGCTCTTACACTGTCCTCACTGTAGATACTATCTGTCTGTCTGTCTATCTATCTATCTATCTGTCTATCTATCTATCTATCTATCTATCTATCTATCTATCTATCTATCTATTTATCTATCTATTTTTCGTCTTGTCTGCAGCGTGCCATAGTTCCCAGACTAGTGACTGGACTCCTGCCACAGCAGGACAATACCAGATCCTAACTGCTAGGCCACCAGGGAACTCCTGTAGATACAATTTAAATCCTGGATTTTTTTTTTTTTTTTTTTGAAGGGCCACACCTGTGGCATATGGAAGTCCCCAGGCTAGGGGTCAAATTGAAGCTGCAGCTGCCAGCCTCCGCCACAGCCACAGCAACACCGGATCCTCGGATCTGAGCCACGTCTGTGGCCTACATCACACACAGCTCACAGCAGCTCTGGATCCTTAACTCACTGCGCAGGGGCAGGGATGGAACCCATATCCTCATGGATACTGGTCGGCTTCTTAACCTGATGAGCCACAACAAGAACTCCTAAATTCTGATTTTTCACTTAATGTAGATTGTATTTTACATACTTCCACAATTTTCCTATTTATCATCTTAATTGCTACATGATAGTCTATCTGAGGACGAATCACAATTTGTTCAGACATTCTTCTGTTCCATATTTAGATTGTTTTTAATTTTTAACTGTGAGCAGCCTGACTCCCACGGCTTTTTTTCTTCTGTTAAAATATTCCCTTGGGAGAGTTCCCATTGTGGCTCAGCAGAAACAAATCTGACTAACATCCATGAGGATGCAGGTTCGATCCCTGACCTTGCTCAGTGGGTTAAGGATCCAGGGGTGTTGCCATGAGCTGTGGTGTAGGTCACAGATGCAGCTCAGATCTGGCATTGCTGTGGCTGTGGTGTAGGCCAGCCGCTATAGCTCCGATTCCACCGCTAGCCTGGGAAATTCCATATTCCACTAGTGTGGCCCTGAAAAGACCAAAAAAAAAAAAAAAAAGTTCCCTTGGTTTAGGGGGATTCAATTATTTTTTATTCTATATACTTGAAAAATTCTTATAAGAAACATTTTGAAAAAGATTATTATTTTAGGATTAATTCCCTGGACAAGAATGATGGTATCAAAGTTACAGACATTTATGGCTGTAGGTATATACTGGAGTAGGGCTCTTTGAAAGGGCTGCATCAAAATGCATAAAGAAAAAAACCCAAAAAAACCAAAACACCAAAATGTATAAATGTACCACTCAGAGTGCACCTTGCCAGCATAGCATAGTATTAATTTTTCATAAATCACTAACTCTCAATAGTAATCATAAATGATATTCAATGGTGGTTTATCTCCTTTTTTACTTATTTCTGAGGTTGAATTTTTTCATACATCTATTTACCACTTGTGAACATTTTCTGCTCATCTCCTTTGATATCCTAACTATTTGAGTTGTTTGTCATCAGTTTGAACACTTTTCACATTTATAATCAGACAGGCCATTCTGCAAGGCAGCCTCTGTTGTAAATACTCTGTCACTATCACAATGTATACGAGCCACTGTATACATGACAGTGTCTGGGCGGTGGCAGGTGTGAGCACATTGTGGGCACTGAAGGTGAGAGAGCAATCACTTGCCCACAGTTATAGAGCAGGTAAATCAGGACCCCAGGATTCCGACCCAGGGTGATTTGACTCTCGTACCAGCCAACAAACCAGCCCAGAGCATGTGCTCAGGCTTGGGGTGGTGCTCTTTCCTCCAGGAGATCCCACCCCTCGCCTCTCCACTGGATTCCTTGCCCAAGTGGGCTCAAGAGCCTGGGACCCGCTCTCTCTCCATCATCCCTCCTCCAGTTCACTTGGCCCTGGGTGCCCGAGGCATGAGCAATCTTCCTTTTACCCCTTCCTGGCAGAAGCCAAACCAGGAGTGGTGTCAGAGTCTGGCACCTTCCAGCCCTGCCTCAGCCCTGTTGGTCCGGGATTTGGCTCCCGTGAGCTTCAGTGCTGCTCTCCCTCCAGCGCGACCAGCAGCAAATCCTCACCCTGGCTGCCCCAACCATGACTCATTTTGCTTTTCAAGTTTGAGGGCTGGAGTGGGAGAGGAGCCCCGTTAGCTGGCCAGAGCTGTAATGGACCAGAACTGGGAGCCCAACCCTCAGGTACCCGCTCCTCATTCCCAGGAGAAGGTCGGCACAACCAGCTGCAGCAGAAACCCGATCCTTTCAATGGCTTCCCCGAGTGCACCCAAGAGTGAGAGGTAAGTGAGGTGGTGGGTCTGCAGGAATCTCCTCCTCATGGCACCAAGCCGGTGTCATGGCTCGGCTTCATGTCAGCATCACAGAGCATCCAGGGAGATAAGGGTCTGCCCAGACCGCCTGGGACATCTCTGAACTTGACGCTGACAAAGAGCTCTCCAATCTGGTTTAGGTGGAAACTCAAAGGGTCCTCTCTTGGTGGTTTGCTCTCATGATTGTTATTGTTGCTGTCATTTGTTTCTCTCATTGGAACTCAATGCTAATGGCTCAAGATGCCTGAGTTCAGATCCCTTAAGGGGCAGTGGTTCCACTCTGCAGAGAAGGAAAAAAAAATTGTATTCTCTAGTTGTAGGTAGGATCTGACTATACAGAGAGAGGACAGGATTTGGGCCAGGCAGGTGTCAGTTCTGCCGCCTGCCTGCAGTACAGTCTTGAGTAGTCACTGAGCTCAGATTCTTCATTAGTAAAGCAGGACTAGTGCCGCTCACCTCATTGGGCTGTGATGAGGATGATGAGGAACCGTGAGACCGTGTGGTTATTTTGTATATATAAATAAATGGTCACAAGTAGGAAACTATGCCAGAATTTTAAAATCGCTTGAACAAAGAGAAAAAAGTGCCAGCTACAATTCAGACAAAACACCTCTCCCCAAGCCACTAAAAATTCTTCTTCATCTAAGTAAAGACACCCCAACTATCTCGTTATACTGTCCAAGCATCCTTACATATGAAGGGCCAAGTGACTAATCTGCTGTCAACACATTTTAAACAACCACACCCTTCTGAACCCAGTCCATTGTCATCTACCGCTGTGATGGGGATGCCGAGTAAAATGACAAAATCAAGAAGTCCTAAAGAAAGAGAAGGAGGAGGAGTCCTGCCTTCTGAGAGGCTCACAACAAAGTAAAGAAGGAAGCCCCGGTTCTTTGCTAGCTCCTATGTCTTACGCTGAAAGCACCCCTTTAAGGCCGACTACTGTCTCCCATCATAAGCCCCAGCCCAGTCTTTGGTGGTGGGCGGGAGGGAGGTCCCTCATTGTGTGGAGGGCTGCGGGCTCTCAGCCCAGAGCTGGCTCCGAGAGAGGGGTGGCAAAGAGGCAAGTGAAAGCTTCATGGGGGAGGTGACATTCTTGGAGGACAGTCTCTGGGGGAGGCTCTGTCCACTCTCAGCCTTGGAAGAGCAGCTATGATTTCATCAAAGGATAGCAGTTCTCCAACTCGCTTGGCACAAGATTATCTCTCTGGGCTTGTTCAGGGAGGTGCAGTCAGAGCTGCCATGATGGGCTGAACCGCTGGCTCTAGATTTCAGGATTCCATGGATCCATAAAATTGTGAAACACATTTAGGGGACCAACATAAAGTTGCCAACTTTTTATTGAGGTTAAGACGTTAAAACACACACACAAACACACACAACTACTGATTATTTTTGCCATAATTTCAGGAAAGAAAAGACATTTCAATGCCAATAAGAAAACTTTGAATACACTAAACTTCATGGACCTCTCACCTCATTGATTTTATTTTCTTCATACCTTTATGGACCAACAAAAACTCCATCACAGACCAGTATGGTGCCAAGGGGGAGCCACTGGGCTACATGATCCCCCAAGAGTTGCTTGGGTCCAAGGACTCTTGGGCTTTTTTTGACCAATTTGGGAAGAAAACTTTCCCATCCCAGCTGGCTGAGGTCCTCAGACTTGAATGAAAACCCCCTGGACAGTGCCTACCCATAATGATGCCATGAAGTTAAATGTGGCCTGCCCACATCCTGCCCAACACACTGACTAAGGCTTTCAAACAGTGATAGGGAGACACATCTCTGCCCCCCATCCCACCCACTTTCACCCTAGCCTGGTGGCTTCACGCTAATTTATAAATGGGCTTCCACATCCTATTTCTTTCAATAAGTGTTCTGCTGCCAAAAAAAAGTTTAAAACATTAACACAAGGTGCATGGAATTGTTATAGCTCTCACGGATTGACCACTGAGCAAGGGCCTTAAATGCATATTTTTCTTTTTCTTTTTTTTTTTTTTTGGTCTTTTTTGTTGTTGTTGTTGTTGTTGCTATTTCTTGGGCCGCTCCCGCGGCATATGGAGGTTCCCAGGCTAGGGGTCTAATTGGAGCTGCAGCCACCGGCCTACGCCAGAGCCACAGCAACGCGGGATCCGAGCCGCGTCTGCAACCTACACCACAGCTCATGGCAACGCCGGATCGTTAACCCACTGAGCAAGGCCAGGGACCGAACCCGCAACCTCATGGTTCCTAGTCGGATTCGTTAACCACTGCGCCACGACGGGAACTCCCCATATTTTTCTTTTTTAAAATTTTTCAAGTGTCACTGCCACCGTTGAGTCACACCTGCATTTTATTTTATTTTATTTCGGTTGCGCCCACAGCATACAAAAGTTCCCGGGCCAAGGATCGAATCCATGCCATAGCAGTAACCAGAGCCTCAGCAGTAACAATGCTGGATCCTTAACTCATGGAGCCACCAGGGAACTCCTAAATGCATCATCTTATTCGGGTTATTATTGCATTTATTTTAGGGACACGTACACAGCATATGGAAGTTCCCAGGCTAGGGGCTGAACTGGAACTGTAGCAGCCAGCCTACACCACAGCCAGAGCAACGTGGGATCTGAGCCGAGTCTTTGACCTACTGCACCCCTCACAGCTCACGCCCCTGTCTTAAGGTAGGACAGTTCTCCAAGGTCCACCCTTAATTAGGCCTTGGCTTGATTTTCTCATGATCAATTCTTGCTTGACTCTTTTCACCTCCCCATTCCGCTTTCCTCTTCCCCCGAGCCCTCCCCTAATAAATTACAAACACCGAAATTCATGCCCCAGGTCCACCTGTAGGGGAATCTGACCTAAAACACTTGTAAATGTCCAAAATGATGGGTGGAGATTATTCATAGCAGCACTGTTTTGTAAGAGCAAAATATTTTATAAAGAATGGAAACAGGAGTTCCCGTCGTGGCGCAGTGGTTAACGAATCCGACTAGGAACCATGAGGTTGCGGGTTCCGTCCCTGCCCTTGCTCAGTGGGTTAACGATCCGGCGTTGCCGTGAGCTGTGGTGTAGGTTGCAGACGCGGCTCGGATTCTGAGTTGCTGTGGCTCTGGCGTAGGCCGGCGGCTACAGCTCCGATTCGACCCCTAGCCTGGGAACCTCCATATGCCGCAAAAGCGGCCCAAAGAAATAGCAAAAAAAAGACAAAAAAAAAAGAATAGAAACAACTTAAGTGTCCCTTAGTAGGAGATTGGTTAAACAAACTAAAAAACATCCACCGGATAGAGTCCTATGCTTTCAAAACTGAAAGGCCCAGCTCATTTACATTCATAGGACAAGCTCTCCAAAATACATAGAAAAGTGATAAAACCACCCAAATCTGGCCCATCAACTGTTTTTGTAAAGACCGTGACCTAAGAGTGGTTTTTTAATATTTTTAAATGGTTGGAAAAAATCAAAAGAAGAATAATATTTCATGACACAAGACAGTGATATGAAGTTCAAACGAAAGTTTCCATAAATACAGTTCATTTGGAACAAGCCACACTCATTGTCTACAAGTGCTTTTGCTCTGCAGTGGCAGAGCTGAGTAGTTGCAGACACACGTGTCATACGAAGCCGAAAATATTTACTATCTGGCCTTTTATGGGAAAAGTTTGCTGACTCCTGGTGTGGGGTGTATAAACTTTTGTGTAAAAATAGAGAAAATAAGGATACATGTTGAGTTTATTTGTATATCCATAAAGTAACCTTGGAAGGACATCCTGAGAATTAAGAAGTGGTTTCCTGTGTGTGTGTGTGTGTGTGTGTGTGTGTGTGTGTGTGTGTGTGTGCTGGGAGAGGGAGTCGGAAGTGGGTGGATGGGGAGCAAACTGATGCTACAATTTAATGAATGCTTGCTCTGTGCCAGATCCCGTGCCAACAACACGTGCCATGTGTAATCTCATGAAAGCCTCTCCATAAACCCAAGAGTCGGACACTCCTTCTCCCCATGTCCTAGTCAAGAAAATAGAGGGTAGGGAGGCTCTGCGCCTTGCTGCAGTTGCAGAACTCCTACGTGCAGAAGCAAGGTTTCTAAACTGGCTAAATTCATCCCCAATCCCCACTCCACTGCTTGTCATTTCTCTATCGCCATTTCCCTGAGGCTGTGAGGGATTAAAGGAGAATAGGTTCGGATCCATATGGTGGAGAGCTTGAAATATCAGAGGCGCCTGGGCTGTACCAAATGGGTGAAGGAGAGTCCCTGGACAATTTTGGAGCAGCCCACCCTCCTTCACTCATTCAAGAAGCACCTACTGAAACCCTTCTATGTGCCAGGCATCTAGGTCCAAGGATGGCAAAGACCCTCTGACCCTCTCTGCTCCAGTGGAGACTGGGCAAAGGAACCAGCACCCCAGCAAAGGTGTGGGGGCACAGGGAGAGCTACATATTAGCCTTGAGATGCTAGCAGTCTTCACGCAGGTCTAGGACACGACCTTCAAATGCTCATGACTCTTGGGAAAGACTCCTTGGTGGTGGATGGACCAGAGATGGGAGGGCCCACTGGAAGGCTCTGGCTGTGGTCTAGGCTAGCAGGGACCAAGGATGGGACCAAGAAGAGGGCATAGATTCAAGGATATTTAATACACGGATAGTCCCCAGCTGTGGCTTAGACAAACCAGTCGAGGGGGTTCCAAGAGCCAAGATCTCAACAAGAGATCCAACGAGTGGCTCGGTCTGGGCCATGGTGAGAGCTGGTGCCTCATTATGGATCTCCAGGTGGAAACCCCCAGGAAGCAGCACTCAGGAGAGAGGCTGGGGCTGTGGACATGGCCAAAGGCCTCATGGTGGAGAGGTGGTGGCTGCAGGGGGGTTTCACTCCAGGAGAGTATGCATAACAAACCACGATTCAGAGTTCCACTGCTGCACGGAGGCGTGAGCTCTGCGAACACTTCCCGGTTTCAAAGAGGGAAGTGTGTGAACGAATAGACTGGTCTCAGGGTTAGGTTTTGCTCCCATAAATTTGCCTTGCGCTTTGGCGCTGGCTACCGCTTGCCCACTGGCACACGGTAAAGCAGATACACAGGCTGTCCAGGAACAGTGATGGGAAACTGTGGCCACAGCCCGTAACACTTCACTTGACAGCCTGCTCCTTTCATGGCTACGTGCGTGCGTGTGCCTAGAGCAGGTTTTTCTTTTGCACAGAGATGACTGTCGTCGTTGTTTCTGCTGATAAAACTATTCCCAAAGTCTAATCAGGGAATGCATCGCCTTGACCGTTCCTGGGGTTCCTTATGACTACCAGGTGCCCTGACACCTCAACACCGAGAAATACAGGAGGAGAGAATAAATAAGGGCGTGGAGGGGATCTGGGGAGCACCAAGGCTGGAGGGGCAGATGGAGCAAGAGGCTGTTGGAGGTGTCAGAGAGGTAGGAGGGGACGGGGCAGAGCACCAGACCAGAGAGCGGTCCTGGAACTCCATCTCTGCCCCCAGGCCCCCACTCCTGCTTCCCGTGATGACAGGCACAGCTCACTGCAGATGAATGCACGCTGGCACCTCCCACATGGCTCAGCCTTCACTGAGAATCTGGGTCCTGGTGAGGCAGGGGGAAGCCCTCGCAGCAGAATGCTCTGCTCCCTCTCTTCCTCGCTGGCCTCACACCCAGGCCATGGTCAGAGGGTCCTTGTGCCAAATCCCCAGGGACCCAAGGTAGTGTTTCCAGATGTGGGGCTCCAGCTCCCGTTGCAAACCTGCCTTGCCCTGGCAGGGAACAAGGGGGCCTCTGGCTCTGGTGAGTGAAGAGGAGGGGACACCGTGGCTTTGGTACAGAGCCAGGAGCCTACTAGGTGATATGTAGTTTGGGGGCCAAGCAGGTGAGGCCCAGGCTGGGCTAAGACAGCAACCCTCACTCCCCAGCCTCTGAGCATCAGAGGTGCCACCCTGGTGGATTCCCAGGTACCCCTGTAAGGAGAGGACTTGAACTCTGCCCCACTTGTCCTAGACAAGAGCAATGGACATTTACTGAGCACTAACTCCGTGCTGTGTATGAACCGTCATAGTTGCATGGCGTTATCTAACCTCCACAACCACCCGAGGCGCTAGGGGACTGTGATGAACCTCATTTTTCAGAAAATGAGACTGAAGTACAGCGAGGCGAAGGAACTCGTCCAGCATCATTCATCTAGAACCTCATTGTCCAAGAGAACTTTCTGTGATGTTGGACATGCTCTGTGGTCTGTGCCGTCCAGCACGCCAGCTCTTAGCCCCTTGTGGCTTTTAAGCACTTGGAACTGCAGCTGGTGTGACTGAGGAACTGAAGTTTACATGAGATGAAATGAAATGTCAATAGTCCCTTTGTGGCCAGTGGCTACCACATTGGACAGCGCGGCGTAGAAAATGGAAGAGTCAGGATTTGAACCCTGAAAGTCTATGTTGGCCTGTAGCTGGGCAGTTATAAGTTTCCCCTGGCTATACAGTGCACTCTTTGTCCCCAGGCACTTGGGTCCCCTGACGGTCCTGTGTTGGGGGCATCAGCAACCTTGCTGTCCTGCCTCCACGCTGCTTTATGTGTCACCAGATGTCAAGAGGATGTGGCAGGAAAGAGACTGGATTTCCAAAAGACATGGTCCCAGGACCATGTCACAGGGGGCCAGGTTTCAGCCTGGCATGAGGAAGCATGTCTAAAAAGCCTGGGTTGCCCAGCAACACAGTGGTTCCTGGAGAGACAGGAGCAACTTGTCCAGGGAATTGAGGAGCCGGGCTCCTGTTTGTGCCAGGAAGGAAGCAGCAGGCATTCCTGTTCAGGGCCATAATCTCTGAAAGTCAAGTGGGGTGGCATGCTCCGCCCACCCCCTGCAGCCTGGCACACAGATGCTGCATCACCACCATCAGCATCCTCATACTCTGGTGCCCCACCATCTGCCAAAAGGGCCGAGAGCCAGCCTCCCCATGTGTCTCAAGGTCTGTCCTGCTGCTGGTCTTGCTGTGCCCACTCACCTGAACCCTAGGGCCTCACTGGTCAACCTGAGGCCCCCACCCAGCCCCACCCAGTTGTCTGTGAGTCACACTCCTCTGCCCTGGGGTCTATGCCTGGACCTTTTCTCTATGGCCACACCCAGGTCTGAGAGGTCTGCAGCTCCAGCACATAGACCCCAGGGGGCGCCCCTGCCAGGCTGAGGGGAGGGGGAATGGACAGAACCTTGGGGGAGCCTCTTCTGCCCAGAACTGCACTTAGTTCTGCTCAGCTGGTGGCTCTGGAGAGAGCACAGCATCCCACATCCTGGCAGGACGATAAGAGCCATACACATCTGGGAGAGCATCTGCAGGACACCCCGTGAGGGCCGGAGGCCTGGTCCCCGCCTCTAGAACAGACTTACGGCAGTGCTGCCTCAGTCTCCCAAGGGTCCAGAGAC
The DNA here is from genome assembly GCF_016906955.1 of Phacochoerus africanus. Classification (NCBI taxonomy): domain Eukaryota; kingdom Metazoa; phylum Chordata; class Mammalia; order Artiodactyla; family Suidae; genus Phacochoerus; species Phacochoerus africanus. The sequence goes on from NC_062552.1 coordinate 100,413,399, forward strand.
CCTTCTGCACCTCATTGTGCCCTGCCCTCCCCGGGTGCTCATGCTTCCATCAACTGCAACTGCTTTTCCACCGAGGGGTCTGCCTCCCAGGCTGCCACACTGCCCAGTCCTTGCCCCTTGAGACTCTGTATCGTGTTTTTTCTCCCCTGGATTGGCCAGGGAGCTAGGCAGGAAGCCAGAGTGGGCTGCCCAGGCCCTAGGATCATGCCTGGGCAACCTCAGGGGCAGAAGGTGGATAAGAAAGTACTCTGAGGGGCTTCCCAGGGCCCCAGGAAATGCCTGTCATTTTCTGCACCAGTGTCACTTAGCTCCCTGCCAGGCAATCACCTTCTTCCTCCGGCCAGGAGGGGGAAAAGGAAAGGGCCCCTCCAAGATCTCTTCTGCATCTTTCTGGGCCCAGCAGGACCACCTAAAGGGCTGAGGTGTGGCCAGGGACACAGACTCCCAGAGAGGAAGCGGCAGGGGGCGGGGGGTGGGCACTGGGTCTTACCCTCCTATGCCCTTCACGGAGTCATCACAGTGCTGGGTACGCAGCTGCCGACACCCCACTCCACCCCCCAAATAGTCATCACATTGAACTCTGAACTTGGCTGTGGCTTCCAGCTTTCTGGCCTCCCTGGAGCCACCTCCCCAGCCCGGGCTGGGTCCCACGCAGCAGCCGTCCAGGGCCAGTGAGCTGTCTGAAGCCTTTGGCTCCAAGTTCCCCCAGGAAGACATGTCAGCTGGTGGGGATCCTGGATGTCACGAATGTGTCATCTAACCACTTCCACAGTCCAATGGCAAGCACCCCAGCAGGTGCAGGCTCCCACGTGGGCACTGAGGGCTTACAAGCCAGGCAGGGAGGCAGGAGGGGTGGGAAGTGCTAGTATACCCTATTCCTTTGTGTGGATTAAGAAAGGGGCCCCCTGAGCAGGCAGTTTACAGAGGCTGCCCTGCTTCCTTAGGAGGGGGCCAGGGTTGAGCAAACCAAACGCAGGCTAGATTTTAGCCCCATTCATTCCTTGACCTTTATGTAGGGCACAGCACACACATGTCCACACATAGGAGCCCTGGGACAAGTCCCTGCACGTGAGCATTTCATAGAATTCAGGCACAGAAAATCAACAGGTGGCCAGGTGAGCTGCCTGGCCCCAATGCTCCAGGCCTCCCTGGGCAGATGCAGCCGTGGGTCTGGGTGCCTAGGGAAGCCCTTGTAGAGGCTGTGTGATGTGAGCAGGAGGAAAGCATGGCGAGGGCAGAGTCCACCCAAGGCAGAGAAAACCGTGAGCGCAAAAGGACAAATCCAGGAATGCACTGGTGATGGTGTTCAAGGGGTAGGGATGTTTGTCTGGGAAAATGGGAGGGGCCAAGGATGCTAATAAACAACAGCAGACGGCTACATAGTGCTCTTACTTGCCAGGTACTATTCTAAGCACTTTACATGTATTAACTAATCTAATCATCGTTAAGAACTAGGAATTATTAGCCCCATTTTACAGGTGAGGCACAGAGTAGCTAGGTAACTTGCCTAAGGCCACACAGCTAATGACTAACGGCGCTGGGAATGAAACACAGATGGCCAACATCTGCATTTGGTTCTCTAATCCGCTATGAGAGCTGTGCTTTGGGAGCTTTATAAGCAGGAGTCCAGCCGGGCCTTATTCTTAGGATTTCACGTATAAGAGGAAAGACTTGAAGGAAGGGGTTTTTACCAGGAAAGAACACCGTAAAAAATGGTCTCTTAGGAAGGTGATCAGGGACTATTCTTTCCTGGAGCCTCTACTTACTGAGCCCCAGGCATGGAATAAATATCACTTTAAAAGGTCCCCAGTGCCCTGTGAGGTGGGTCTCACTATCCCCATAGCACCTGCGGTCTTAGCTCTTGTGTCTTATGAGACACCCAGGATTCAAACCAGGTCTGCAGGGCTCCCAAGCTCCTCAGGCTCCTCCCACCACTGCGAACTCGTGCTCACCACAAGCTGGTGTTGTATGAGTCACAAAGAAGTGCATGAGAAACGGAAGTGCTTGGAGAGGTGGAGAGGGAAAGAAGACACAAACTGGGGCACGTGGCAAGTGCTAGAGACCACAGGGGGAGGAATGGGAGGAGCAGGGAGAGGAGAGACGCTTAGCTTGAAGGGGTTGAGCCTGGACCACTTCCCAAAGCCATGAAAACCTCGGTATATGGACCAAAGTAGCCATGAGACGCCCACCTCCTGAACCGTGAGTTCCCAGCCTGAGGTTTGGGGACTCACCTACCTTCCATACATGCTGCCCCCATGTGTGCATTCGCATACGTGCACACGTGTGCGCACACACACATACAGAGCTTAGCAAGCTTGCCTTATCCGACAGCAAACACAGGCGTGTGACTTCAGATGACTTTACCCCACTTCTGGACCTGCCCGGACAGGCCTATTATAGACAAAGGCACCTGGTAAAGGATACATTTCTGGGTCAGGGATATACTTCTCAAGGGCTGGCCAGAGTCTTGGCAGCCTGCTGCCAGGCTGCTCTTCCAGGGTCAGGAACTCTGCCCCAGGACCATAACCAGAGGAGATTTCTAAAAGACCCGGGAGCCCAACCCTGAAGCCTTCATTCAGCTTGACCCTACCAACCGATCATATGCTAGGCACCTGGTATAGGCGCTTCATTTTAAATTTTTACTAGGCTCTTTACACTCAAGAGCTACTTGATCAGTGCGATCCTAGAAGAACTATTTTACAGAAGAGAAAACTGAGGCAGAGAGAGGCTCTTTACCTGCCCACTGACACCACCGGCAGGGAGGTGCTGGGATGGGGTCTCAAGACCTAAGCTCTCTGCCTTTGGTAGATGACATTCCGCATCCTGCCACTCACCCATGGCAGTGACAGGAAACCTGGCCAGGGCCAGAAAAGCCTTCAAGGGCTCTCAGAGTTTCCAGTTAGCACTATTACTCTAAATAAAAGACTCAGGTACCTCTAGAGTCTGGGGACAATAAGGTGAGTGCCATTCCTAGGACACCAGAAGGGGGCCAGTTGCATTTACATGCATTAGTAAATCCTCCTGACAATTCTGTAAGGTAGCAGTGGGCCTCCCCATCTTACAGATGAGAAAACTGAGGCTCATGAGGTTAAATCATTTGCTGTGGGCGGCATAACTGTGAAGCAGCAGAGCTGAGTTTCAAACCCCAGACTTAACTAACCATGAGACATAAATTATGTCACAATCCCCCCCCCCCCCCCCCACACACAAATACCTGCTCTAGGGGCTTGACCTTGACCCAAGAATCTGAAAAAAAGAAAGACATGTGGAATCCATTTGTTCCCCAAGGGTGTAGCTTGGCTGAGGTCTCAAGAGGGTACCCCCTTCACCTCTGACACTACCAGAGTCCCTGGAGAGGCTTCTGATGCCACCCCCGCCCCCACTGGTCAGGTGCACACGTGGGTACACATGTTACATAGCGGTGAGGGGCTGAGGTTCCGGGAGGAAACTTCAGGGTAGTGACCAGCCAGCAGCAGAAATATGGTAGCTCCAGAGTTTTGATTTGCGATCTTCATTTTGCAAGGAATGAGGGTTGTTTTTTCTTTTTTCAAAAAGCACCGGACTTCTTTGAATTTTAGACCTTTCACAAATATTTTTTTAGGAGAAAAAAGAAGAAAAAAACCCTCACAAAATGCCTGTTGCAGCTACTCACTTCCACAATGAATCATGGACACAAAACCACAGCTATGTGGCTAACAAAGGAACAGTGTGTTTTCAAATTTCGCTATTGGAAATCATGTAGCAATCTTCACTATGTCATCTGCAGACAGACAGACAGACACGCAGATACACCCCTATGGGTCCTAAGCCGCCAATCTTACAACCACGGTCATCCGATGACTTTGCATTTCACCCATTTTCCCTTTCTAGTCCTTTTCTGGGAAATTATCCCGCAAGGCTTAAATCTTCCTCCTTAGCCTCTCTCCAGAGGCAGGCTGTGTGTGTGAGTGTGTGTGCACGTGTATGCATGCCAGTGATTGGAGGAGGAGGAATGCTGAGACACTGATTCAAGTAATTCCACAAGTGGAAACAAGTATACATTTCAGAGTCCCTTTTTTATTGCTGTCATCATAACAGCACTTTACTTTGCTAAAGTGATTTTCACCTGGGAAACTCACAGTGCCTTTTCTGACAGTGGCAAATTAATTAACTGATGGCAGATTTACAGATTGCATAACTGGAAAAACTACTGGACCCATAAATCAGAAACTTCCTCTACATCCCGGACAAGGGGTGAAACCTGATATATATTTGAAAACCTTGAGCTCAAAAGGAGAATTCACAGGGCCTGAAAAATCTACACTATGATTTTTGAGGCATGTTCTCTCTGCCCAGCTTTCCACCCACGCGCTCGCGCGCTCGCTCTCTCTCTCTCTCTCTCTCTCTCTCTCTCACACACACACACACACACACACACAGAGGGCGATATTCACTGGGCAGCTACAGTTCCTACGAAGCAACCAGATGGGATGAACGATCCCTGGGTCATCTGAAAAAGAGCATTGACTGTCTTTCCGTTCCGTCCTGGCTTCATCTTTCCCTAAACTTTCCATTCAAAAAAATAAAAAATAAAAATAAAAATCCTAGAGGACTTAGTTCAGTTAAATGCTATGAGTATGCTCACAAGCTTGAAATGTTTGTTTTTACCACTTTTTAAAGTCAGATGCTAGCAATTGCATACCTTCACATCTTAAGAGCCCCAACAAGCTCCTTGCTTTCTGCACATGGTGGTGGGGAAAGCTGCTCCAGGCTCTCCCTGGCTTCCTTGAGTTTTCGAAAAAGACGCAGGATGCCTTGCCTGACCCAGCCATGGCAGCTCCCACTGCTGCTCTGCACTTGCCTGCGCTCACCTGCTCAGAGGGCTAACCGGGGCGGGGGGGGGGGGGGGGGAGCCGTGCCAGATGGCCCGTGCAGTCCATTTCCTCCTGGTGGAGTATCCTCCCCATAGAGTCAGGGCGAGGATGGGTTAAAGTGTGGGAGACCTGCTCCTGTGGGCCTCTCTCCACTCCACTCTGGGCCCTGGGGAGGCTCCTTCGCCCTCCGCGATTCAGTTCTGTTCAGCCCGCACGGGACCCCAGCAAGAAGGCAGCAGGCGGCAGAGGGAGTGGAGGTATTGGTCCTCCAGCTCCCTCTTGATGGGCCACTGCTGGTGGGGGTGGCTCTCTTGCTTGACTGGAGCCCACAGCCCCGCTGTGACCCTCTTCTGTGGCTGCAGCTACTCTGGGTTCCAGTAACTGTGACCCCTTGCCTTTTGAGCTGCAGGGCTAAGGGCTTCCCTGCACAGTTACCCTCCACCCCGGCCAGTGGGGGAGGGGATTGCTTCCCTTGTTGTTCCCTCTGACCCTTCCTGCACCTTTGCACAGACCCTTTATCAGGGCTCCTCACTGAGTGAGCCATCTGCTTCCTGCTGGAACCCTGACTGATACGGATAAAAGTCTCAGCTAAGCAGGCTGGAGCCCTTAGCTGTGTGACTCAGGACATTATCCACTTGGACTCATGGGCACGTATGTTCACACCACATGAAATGGCTGGGGAGCCACTGAACCCGATGAAGCTGAGGTCTCACTTCCCCACTGTGCTGTTATCATCCCCAGTATTAAATGAGGTGGTGCCTGCGAAGGGCTTTGCACAGGAGGGCTGGCTCGCTCGGTGAGGCTCCATCGATGGCAGGTTAAAATAACAAACATACCACACTCCAAAAACCCACAGTCCTAAAACCTCCTCCAGCATCACACTCGCCCAACCCTAACCACAGTCCTGAGGCTGAAACCTCATTCTAAATACCACACTGAGGCTAGACTCTAATTGTCCCCTAATCACCACCCTGCTATGAAATAGTATATCAACCTCAACCCCAATTTCAGGCCCGCCAATCGCAACCCAAACATTCATCCCAGTAACCACAAAGCTAGACACCCCCTCAGGGTGAGGTTAGGATCAGGGCTGTGGGGAGTCTCCCTGACCCTCTGTGCCTGGGTGCTTGCCCCCCATCCCAGCAGCAGATGCACCCTGTCCCCCACTCCCCCTAGTTGGACTCAACACAATTGGCCAAAAGACGTTTTCGCAACATCTGCTTCCCATGTGAAACTGAGCTGGTGACTTTGGTGTGGGGAGAACCAGGAGAGGAGGGGAGGCCCTAGCACAATGCCTGGAACAGAGCAGAGGGCAAGACATCCTGCTGCTGGTGACAAGGAAGGAAAATCGGAAGAGGAAGATGCTCTCAGCTTTCTCCATCATTTGGCTGCAAGCTCTGGGTAGAAAGGAGGTGAAGATACCATCACAGAGATGTGTAGACGCCTGGGGCCTGCGCTGGGCTGGGAGGGAGGCCCTCTCTAGAACCGAACCTAGGGAGGGTCCTGGTCATCCCCAGCCCTGGGATAATCCTAGAAGAGGGAGTCATGCAGTCTTCATCAAAGATTTAGGGGCCAGCTTGGGCCGGATGTTCACCTTCAAGCTTCAATATGAGAGGGCGGAGGGTAAGAGAGGAAGTGTGCAAGCAGCAGACATCACCTCCTTTGAATCTGCCTGGGTGGGGAGCAGAGAAGGGTTAGACGGCCCTCTTTCTCCCTTGAACACTCAGAGGCCCGAGCGGGCATCCTCATCAACCCAGAAGTGCCCTGGCTCTCGCCTGGACAGAAGGCACAGCAGCCCCACCCTCCTCATGACCACTGAGGCCCTTAGCTACCGGGCCTCAGTTATTCATGGGGGATGGTGAGGGGTATGTTAACACTCTACAAACCTCGGAGACCCACGTCCATTTCAGAGAAACCTAGAAGCCAAACTCAGCTGGAGAGGCAACATGCTTTGTGGGGGAGATGGGAGTCCATTCCCTTCTGGGAAGAAGCCAGGTCCAGGGTCACTACATACAGTTGCACAGGCTGTGCACTGCACAATTCTTGGAGACCCTGTCACAGAGACTGCGATGAGACCAACATCTCCTGGTATTGTATCTAGGGACTGAAAAGTCCAGTACACACAGCCTGCCTCCCTCGTCTCCTGGGTGGAAATGGAATGCTTCAGATCCACCCCGTTACTCCAAGCATCTCTGCTGGGCAGGGATGGGTGGGGCTGGCAGGGGCTGAGTGCCAAGGGACGTTGCTCAAATCTTAATGTGGCCCATCCACACTTGGAGAACCCTCTGCAAACAGCAGGGAGAGAGAGCAGGGCAATGCAGGAGAACCTCAGCTGAGACACGGGTCTCTTTTACTCTCTTCAAAAAGCAGCAGCAGGGCTCCTGTGACTTCAGGCTTGCGAAAATGAAACCTTTCCTGTTTGTTCTCACTGGAGACCCACAAGTGAGCATCTCCTTGTGATGCCTTCTCCCTGGGCCCTCCCTCCCCCAAACACACAGCCGCAGGGAAATCATTCAGGGGATCCTTCAAAAGGCCCAAGAGCTGGAAGGTAGTGGGAGGAGACCCCTTTACAGCTGCCGCAGCCCCTACCAGACTCCTGGCACTCCTGAGGGTGTACAAAGCCCTGCTCTGGCTGTGCTCCAGGCACCCTGGGGAGAGAAGCATTGCCCTCTGCCTGCCTGGCTCCTGAGGCCAAGGGGCACAGAAGAAGCAGGTACCCACCTCTTGGGAGCATTGGGAGAGCCCTTTCCTGATCAACCACATGCCTAGGGGTGGGCTGAGTGTCAGCTCAGAAGGAAGGGGACCTGAGATCAACTTTCTTTGCTCCAGGCAGCAACAGAGGATACACGATGACAGGGATATTCACTCAGTACATATTTATTTATTTATTGAGTGCTTACTATATGCCAGGTACTGTTCTAGGACCTTGGTTATGTCAGCGAACAAAACAGTCCACATTGCAGTTGGGGGAAAATCATGGAAAATAAAAAGTACTTTGGAAATTAAAAAGTGAACCAGAGGAGGGAACTCTCAAGTTGAGAGTTACAATATTAAATAATAGGAAAACAGGGAAAGAGCCAGGTTCAGGGTCTTCATGTTGTATACTGCACAACTGTGGAGTACCCACATTCCCCTGTGTTGTGTCCAGTGGCTAAGGCTAACTCTAAGGTTAAAACCTTTAAAAGGTGGTCAGGGAGGGCCTCAGTGAGGAGCTGCTCCTGAAAATGGCCCAGGCATGTACAGGAGGCAAAAGTAAGTACCCCAGCCCACTGTCAGGACTGCTAAATAAGATCAACAAGAGCATTTGCAAGGCACATGTTGGCTCACAAAGCAATCTTTCAGCCCCATTGTTTTAGTTAATCCTTACGACCTCCCAGAGAGAAGCGAATGAGCCTTCCTGTTTTACAGATAGAGACATTAAGCCTTACTGAAGTTAAGTGGCTTGCCCAAATGCACAAGGCTAGTTAGTGGCCCAGCTGGCAAGCAAAACTGATTATCCTGATTTTAAGTCTTTTCAACATAGTAGAGTCAAGATCCTAAAGGTTGGGGAATTCCAGAAAAACCCCCAAGGGGCAAGCTTGAGGCTCAGAGTTACAAAAACAACTCAGAAAAAAATAAGACTAAAAAAGGAAAGGACAGGAAGGAAGCCGTTCCACCCCTGGAGGTCCCCAAAGCTTGACTCAGTCAGGATTGTAGGGCTGAGTCAAGCCAGCAGAGGCACCACTTGGTGGCCCCAAGGAGGCGGGTGATACAGCAGGAAAGATGCAGGCTGATTAACCCCACTGCAGCCTCACTGTCAGGGAGAGCTAAGGTCTGCCCTGGTGAAAGTCATCACGCGTCCTTGTCATAACCTTGGAAATGGGTCAGGCAGGTGTTAGCACATTTCACCATCAGAGATGGAAAATGGCTAAGCTCGAGGCCAGAGTCTGAGACTATTAACTCTCCACCTCAGAGAAGATTCACATGTTGCTTCTATTTGCAAATAAGGAAACTGAGGCCTGGGGACCACTCTTGGGCATATATCCGGACAAAACTTTGCTTAAAAAAGACACATGCCCCCGCATGTTCATTGCAGCTCTATTCAGAATAGCCAAGATGTGGAAACAATCAAAATGTCCATCAACAGACGATTGGATTAGGAAGATGTGGTATATATACACAATGGAATACTACTCAGCCATAAAAAAGAACAAAATGATGCCCTTTGCAGCAACATGGATGGAACTAGAGACTCTCATACTGAGTGAAGTAAGTCAGAAAGAGAAAGACAAACACCATATGATGTCACTTATATCTGGTATCTAATATAGGGCACAAATGAACCTTTCCACAGAAAAGAAAATCATGGACTTGCAGAATAGACTTGTGGTTGCCAAGGGGGAGGGGAAGGGAGTGGGGTGATTGGGGAGCTTGGGGTTAACAGATGCAAACAATTGCCTTTGGAATGAGTTAGCAGTGAGATCCTGCTGTGTAGCACTGGGAACTATGTCTGGTCACGTATGATGGAGCATGATAATGTGAGAAAACAGAATGCGTACATGTATGTGTGACTGGGTCACCATGCGGTACAGTAGGAAAAAAAATTGTATTGGGGAAATAACTATTAAAAAAAAAAAAAGGGGAGTTCCCGTCGTGGCGCAGTGGTTAACGAATCCGACTAGGAACCATGAGGTATCGGGTTCGGTCCCTGCCCTTGCTCAGTGGGTTAATGATCCGGCGTTGCCGTGAGCTGTGGTGAAGGTTGCAGACGCGGCTCGGATCCTGCGTTGCTGTGGCTCTGGTGTAGGCCGGCGGCTACAGCTCCGATTTGACCCCTAGCCTGGGAACCTCCAAATGCCGCGGGAGCGGCCCAAGAAATAGCAACAACAACAACAACAACAACAACAACAACAAAAGACAAAAAAAAAATTAATTAAGAAAAAAAAAAAGGACACTGAGGCCTCGGGAGGACAAGGGACCTCTCCAAGGTTTCCGAGCACGAGCTGGTCTCTTATCAGGTCCCAGGCCTATTGGAGAATAGTCTCGGGTCTGAGGGATTTGAATGCGGAGAAGGGAGGACCAGCAGGGGGTCCTGTCGCCCCGGAGGAGGCGTGAGCAGAGGCACGCGGCAGCCAGAGTGGAAGAAGGGAGTCTGGGAGGGAGGTGGCTGTGGCTGGAGCCAGTCTTGGAGGCCCCTGCATGTCTTCAGACTGGCCTGGCTGTCTCCTGTTTTCCCAGGATAGGCCCACAAGCTAGCTGCCAACCTTTGTCCTGCCTCAGTTTCCCCATCCATAAGCCCAGCTGGTAGCACACAGAAAACACCCTTTGCCAAATGTGGTGTCTCACTGACTTGTTATAGGTGGGTATGGTGAGAGATTTTGCATTTTTGGGGTCCACTCTATGCCAAACGCCCCGCGAGTCACTCTATGTACATCATTGCAAAGAATTCTCACAACCACCCTGCGAGATGGGCATCAGTTTTCCCACTTCAGGGTCAGAGAAACTCACTGAGTTTCAGTGAGGTGAAGCGGCTTGCGTGACTCGTGTGTGAGGACTCGGGGGGTTAAATTCGGCCTGACTCCAGAGCCCAGCGCTTTCCCGGCACACACACGGGGGGTGCTTCCTGGCACATGCGGCCCTCTCTCCAGGGGCCTCATTTGATCCTAGGTCATTGAGCTGGGAACATCCCTTGCCACTCTGTCAGGAAGGATGCCTGGGTACCACCCCTCCCGGAGTGGCTTCTGGTGCAGAGCACCCCTTGGGGCAGAGTCCCCGCACCCCCCACAGGAGGCCTGGCACCCCCTCATGGGAAACCTGTGGGCTCACTCTTAGCAATAGCAGGTTAAAGGTCACGTGTCAGGAAGGGCCCCAGGACCCAAGTGGAGCCATGGGGCTGAATGATGCTGGGGTCCTGCTCTCAGCTCCTTGACCCCCCGACACTCAAGCACACACGGCCACATATGCTCAGTGGCCCAGGCTCACCAAGGAGGCCAGGCCTTCCGCAGGAGCTGCATGATGTCCCTTCCCTTCCTCCCTCTCCTCGTGGACAAAAGCCCCAAGAGGCCTGGCAGCCTCAGCCTGGGCTGCAGGAGTGGGCAAGTGACCTCACCTCTGAGCCTTGTCAGTGGGACAGGGATATTGGGAACCTGCTGCAAGGGGTGTGAGAAGTAGAGGGGAGACCACGGGGAGAGAGCCGAGCTGCCCTCCGTGCGTGTTTACTCCACTCTACCCAGGGCCAGTCGTGTCGCAGGTGCCGCAGGTACATTTGCAAAGAAAACAGGCAAAGGCCCTGTTCTCCTGGGCCTGCCGTTTTACTGAAGTAAGAGAAAGAATAAATCAAACATATGAGGTGTTACTGCCAGGCCTCTCAGGGCTTGTTGCCGTGAGCTGTGGTGTAAGTGGCAGATAGGGCTCGGATCCCGAGTTGCTGTCGCTGTGGCGTAGGCTGGCAGCGACAGCCCCAATTGGACCCCTAGCCTGGGAACCTCCATATGCTGCAGGTGTGGCCCTAAAAAGACAAAAGATAAAAAAAAAAAAAGGAAGAAGAAGAAGAATCCCCCCACCTCAACCCACACTCATAAAAGAAAGACTTGTGACAACAGAAGCAGAAATTAGGATGATACAGCTACAAGCCAAGAGACACGAAGGACTTCTGGGAGCCATCAGATGCCAGGGGAGAGGCATGGCACAGATTCTCCCTCGGAGCTTCCAAACAACCTACCAACACTTTAACTTTGGCTGTCTGCCCTCCTGAACGATGAGAGAACCCATTTCCATTGTTTTAAGCCATTCTGTTTAACCAATTCCTAGGGTCATTCGTTATGCAGCCCTAGGAACTGAACACGGTACTCCAGGGAGCAGGGGGAGGGTGGCGAGTGCAAAGGCCCTGAGGTGGGAGCACCCCTGGCATGTCTGAAACAAAAAAACAGTTGGCCAGCAGGGCAGAAGCAGAGTGAATGAAGGGAGTGAGTGGTGAGAACTGACGTTGGGAATGTCAGAAGGGTTTGGGGGGCCAGACCATTCATGTAGAGCTGCCCTTGTGGCAAACCCTTGATAAGAGGAGCTATTACACTTCAGCAGAGGGTTCCAGCTGGAATGGGCTGCAGTGTGGATGTGGTCAGCCCCCATGACCTTTGTCTCTGGCATTATGCCTTTGAATATGTTGCATTAAACCGCAAAAGGAAACTAAAGTTGCAGATGGAATTACCATTTCTAATCAGTTGACCTTAAAAGAGGGAGAGGGTCCTGGACTATCCATATGGGCCCTGTGTAAGCATATAGGCCCTTAAAAGTGGGAAAAGGCAGAAGAGTCAGTGAGAGATTCAGCAAAAAGGGAGGCAAAGGGAAGAGTCAGAGTATGAAGAGTGCACCCGCTGTTGCTGCCTTTGGAGATACGAGGGTGGCCACAAGCCAAAGAGTGTGGGCGGTTTCTAGATGGAATAGCCCTCAAGTGACGGCCAGCAAGGAAGCAAGGACCTCAGTCCCACAACTGCAAGGAAGTGAATTCTGCCAACAAGTTTCTTGCTCAACCTGAATGAGCAAGAAAACAGATTCTCCCTAGAGCCTCCAGAAACTCAGCGCTGCCAACACCTTGACTTTAGCTGGTGAGCCTCATGTCAGATGTTTGACCTATAGAACTGTAGGATCATACGTGTGCATTGTTTTAAGCAGCTCAATTTGTGGGATGTGCAGGTAGGAGGAGATCCAGAAGGAGAAGGAGAGACTTGACAGGGACAAGACAAAGAAGGCTGATTCCAACTGCCTTCAGCAGGAACATGCCCCTAATGAGCCACCACCATGGGGCCCACAGTTTCCCAGACATTTTCCACTGTCTCCCTGGCAGCCCCTCTTGTCCTGCTCAACACTGTCCTCCAGGCCTCTTGTTGCCCAAGTGCTGACCAAGCCCACTGAGGATGTCCCCGCCGATAGGTCTTCAGGTCGGACTAAGGAGTGAACCCAGTGGCGATTCCTCTCATTCTGGGAAATATGGTGACACCTCCTTCAATGCCCCTGCCCCACGATACATACATAGGGCTTGTGAGCACTGTCCTGGTGGAACAGCCAAGCCAGCCCCAAACCACTACCGGTGCTACTGCTGGATCGCACCACCCCTGAGGCTCCGACTGGGCTGGGATTTCTCCCCAGAGCAAGTCTGTGCTCATGCACACACACGCATGTGCACGCACGCACGCACACGAGTGCACACACACCCACCAAAGTTTTCTATTTGCTTTTTGCCACCCAAATCCCCCATGGCAAAGAGAACTATATGGTTAACGTGTATTAAGCACTAACTCGTATCAGGCACCATACTAAGTGCTCTACCTACATGGTCTCTTTTCGTCCTCGCTGCAATTCTATCAGGTGACGCCCACTGACTCAGAGAGGTTAGGGTCTTTGCCTGGTGTCGCACAGCTGATAAATCCAGAATGGACCCCAGGATTATCTGAATCCAAAGCCCAGGCTCAGACCCTCACGACTGAAGGGGTGGTCCATGGACCAGCAGCGTCAGCATCACCTGAGACCATGTTAGAGATGCTCACCCCAAATCTGCCAAATCAGCAGCTGCATGTTAGCAAGTTCCCAGGTTGTTTACACGCCTGTCGCAGCCTGAGAAGCGTGAGTGGAAAGCACTGTTGCCCAAGGCCTGCTGGTCCTAGGTTGTTGTAATCACCTCCTCCCTGGTCTCTCAAAGCCCTTCTCCAGCAGCCTGGCTCTTGCTCTCTGCCCAGCTCAGGGATGAAGCTTGGACCTGGGGCTTGGAGGGAGTCTCCAGGCCCCTGCAGCCAGCCCAGGCCACAGCGGGACAACATCAATCCACATCTGGCTCTCTGTAGGGCAGGCTGCGTGCTGCCCGAGACTCTCCTGGCCCCTCCTGCTTGTCTTCCTTCTGAGACACAAGTCTCTTGGCCTCTGTTGCGTGCTCTCTTGAAGGTGGCCTCTGGCCATCGCCTGTCCCTGCAGTGTCGCCCCTCCCTGGATGTTTTGCACAAACCCGCCTTCCCTCCTAGAATGCCCTCTGCACCATGTCACTCCCTTTATCTGAACACCAAAGGCCTGTCCAAGCTGCCATCAGGAGAGAGGCCAGCGGTGCTTGGGAAAGCTGGCCAAGTTCACAGGAAGTGTCTGACACCACCAGGCAAGCGGGACTTGGCCTCCCAAAGCAAAACACAGCTGGGCCGACAGCGGGCCGCTTGGACTTTCCCGGATTTCATGGCATTGAGGCGCCAGGGCAGAGAGAGACTGGGCTGGTCTGGAGGCTGCAGCTCATTAAAAACATCACAGTAGCCCCTAGACAGGGAGCCTGCAAAGCTCAAAAAGGACAGTCCTGCTGTGGGCCGGAGACCTTACCGCAGGGCTTTGTCCTCTGCCGCCTCTCACACACAAGAAGCCTCCCAGAGCTCATCCTCCTCCCCTCCCAGCCTCCTCCTCTCCCCAGCATCGGCCTTGTCCATTTATTCATTCAACTTGCGTTGACTGTGTGCCTCCAGGGCGCCAGGCACAGGGTTAGGCACCAGGGACACATTCATGAGACTGGGACACAGGAGTCCTTGCTCTCAGGGAGGGAGCTCAGGCCCAGTGAGCAAATGCACGGACCATCCCAAGGTCGAATGAAATGTGCAGCGCTGGGGAAGCCTGGAGCCTCACTGTCTCCAGTGCTCTCAGCAGCACTGGGATGATGCCCTTGGTTCCAAGTACAGGGTGAGGGTTCAGGGCCAAGTGGGCCCTTTGTTAGGTGATTCTTCAGTCGGGACCAGTGGCAGAGAGCAATGCAGATGGAGCACTTTCTGCGAGCTAGGACTGCAGGCGGAGCTGTGGGAAAATCCATAGAGCGGGAAACTGACGCTGCCTTCTGGGTCACAGGCCACACAGTCTGATTGCAGTCCCAGGGCACAGACACACAGGGAGGTTTGCCCAGGGTGAGCCACAGGGGGTCAGAGCTTGGCGGAAGTGATGGAGGGGGGTGCTTTTTGGAGGAAGTAGGACTAGGCCTTGAAGAATAGAAGGAGCAGGATAGGCTGGGAAGCTGGGGGAGGGGATGCCAAACAGCTCTGACACCGGGGTACAAGGTACATACAGCATGACCTGCCAAGCAACCACCCCCAACACTCATGCGCACGCACACAGGGGCGAAATGCACCATAAACGGAACGAATCACACAAGCCAGAAAAGAGCATGCAGGGGGAAAGCCAGGCTGGAAGAACTCTGCTCCCACTCTGCCCTGGGCTGGCCCTGGAGCTGCCACCTCTGGGGCTCCTCCAGGTGCTTTCATGCCAGGCCCACCCACCTTGGACCCACAGCCAGGACCAGCCAGAACAAGGCTCAAGCCCTGCCCACCTGGTCACAGCCAATCCCAGGCTGTTCGCCCTCCCCCCTGCATTGTCCACCTGGTCCTTAGCTCCGCCCCCTCTCTGCCCCAGCATCTCAAGGCCTTGGCCAAAGGGTTTGGCTCTTCCGGTTTTGACCTAGCAGCTTCCTGGGACTTGACCTGAGTTTACCCTCTTCTTGCTCCTGGCTGCCCCCAGAAACCACTCGCCTGGGGGGCCAGGGCCCTGGAAACCCCCCTACCAAGACCCTGGTCTTTCCCCATCCCTCCCCCTCCCCCTTCAGAGTTGCTGGACAACCTCAAGCTGTTTTCCTTCTCTCCGGAGCTTTCCTGCAGGGCACCTGGCCTCGAGGTCCACCTCCTCGCCCTGATTCTCCCAGCCTCCTCTGCGAGGGCAAAGCCTTTTTTTTTTCCCTGAGTTCATCAAGACAAGGTTCAAATATTTCAGAAAGAACTTCAGAAGTAGAAAGCAAATGGAAAAACGAACCTGAAAAACCAAAAGGAAAACACAGCTCCCAGAAATGGACCAGTTTACCAAGTTCCGGTTTCCTGTCCTGAGCTAGGAAACAGCTAGTCAGGTGGCCTGGCGAGCAGGCCAGGGACTTCTGCCCTTGAACGCCGCCTCTTCCCACTTTTTTCTCGTCCCCCTTCTCCTCTGTGTTCCCTCTGGCCCCTCCAAAGAGAGAGGTTAGCGCTGAGGGTGAGCAAACTGAAGGGGCTTTTTCTGGCAGAAGTGTTCTTCCCGCATCACAGGGGCCACAGGCAGAGAAGCAGGAGGAGAAGAAATATTTATAGGGTTTACTATGTGCCAGGCACCATTCTGAGTGCTTTCCTCATATGAACTAGCCTGATCCTTACCTATTAACCAGCCCGATTAATTGCAGTATTACAACTATCACCATAGTCCCCACAGTACTTGCCCAAGGTCACCCACCCAGGAAGTGGCAACACCAGGATTCGAAACAAGAGAGCCTGGTCGCAGGCACATGCCCACCTCAGCTTCCTCCCCTGACCTGGAAGGTAAGGATTCCCCTCTCACCGCCACCACGCACCCCGCCTGCCAGAGCCTGTGCCACCCCAACACCCACTCCCCTGTGCACCGCCCCTCTGCAGGACCGGGGAAGTGGAGGTGAGAAGAGGGGGACGGAAGGACCCTCTGGCCCTCAGCAAGGTCCTCACCAAACAGGCCTAAGGAAGAAGCCCCTTCAGAGGGGCTGCGTCCCAGACCTGGGGTCCCACCAAGGAGGGGACTTACCTGGCCGGTGGCGGCTGGGGTGCTGGTGGCCGCATTCTGGCTGTGCTGCTTTCTCGAGCGGCGCTGCTCCTGCGCAGGTTGGGGAACCCCTCGGCTGAGCGTCGGGGTGCCGGCCTGGAGTTCTGGGGGTCGAATTCCTCCTCAGGAATGACCTCTTCGCAGCGGGCTCCCCGGAAGCCGGAGCGGCACACACAGAGCTGGGGCCGGCTGCAGGAGCCCCTGTTCTGGCAGGGCGGCTGGCACACGGCTGGGGGCACAGGGAGAGGGGGCAGTTCACCTGTCTGCTCTGGACAAGCCATCAAAGACCCAGTGACCAGTCCCACCACCTCTGGAAGGACACCCCAGTGATGACGATGACGTGGGGTTGCATATACACTTCAGTGCTCCCTTTTGGTCATCTGTCCCCCCTGGGGCCCTGGCCTGCTGGTATGGCCTCCTCTTCCCACTGCCTTTGTGTGTGCTGTGTCTCCTCCCTGGTGCTCCTTCCTGTTCCTCTCCACTTACCTCAGTCCTACTGTTCCTCGAGGGCCCCTCCCCATCCCTGAGGACCTGCCTCCAGCAACTGCTCCCTCCGATGAGCATCTGGGATGAGCACCCGCAGTGCACACCACTCATGCCTGCCAGGCCACTGTCCCTGTGCTGGCTATTTTTTTTTTTTTTTGGCAGCCCTGCAGTTTATGGAGTTCCCGGGCTGGGCATCAGATCTGAGTGGAAGTTGCGACCTAAGCCACAGCTGCAGCAACGCTGGATCTTTAACCCACTGTGCCAGGCTGGGGATCAAACCCGTCCATGTCCCCGCGCTCCCAAGATGCTGCCCATCCCATTGCGTCACAGCAGGAACTCCGGTGTGCTGGCTTTTTATGTACGTGTTTCATTTTCCCAACTAATTGGCCAGCACCCCCACATGCAGCGACTGTCCCCTACACCTCTGTCTCCTTAGCTCCTAGCATGTGCCCAACAACCGCGCAATCATCATCATCTTTATTACAGTAGCTACTATCTATTCAGTTCTTACGATATGCCAGGCACTGTGCTTTGCCTACTGTCTCATTTAAGCCTAAAACAATCCCATGTAGCAAGTGTGATTATGATTCTCATACGACCAAAAATGCCTCTGAAGCTCAGAGAGTTTAAACGATATGCCTGAGGTCATGCAGCTAGTCCACGGTGGATCGAGGATTCGAATCCAGGTCTGTCTGACTCTTTCCACCCCGCTGCCTCCCAGCAGGGCTGACCCATCTCTGAACCTTGGCCTGGAGCTGATGATGAGACAAAGGCTTCGAGTTAGCCACCCACAGCTCCATTAGGAAGCTGCACATCCCAGGCTGGCTCTGGAGGTGGAGACCTCAGGACCCCATCTCGCTCCAGAGCCCGCACGGTCAATCTTAGATTGAGGGAGGATGTTTACAGCTCATGTATTCATTCAGGGAACATTCACCAAGCACTCACTGGATGTGAGGCGTGTGGTAAAGAGGGTCCTCTCTCAAGGCGTGTACCATCTCACATGGAGGCCAGGACATAGGTCATGGGATAAGAGTGGGCCAGAGCCCCAACCCAGGCTGAGGTAAGGAGAAGGGAAAGTCAGGGAGGGCTTCCTGGAGGAGGTGATGCTGACCAGAGATGCAAAGGATGAGTGCATTGGGCGTCGTGTCAACCAAG
The DNA here is from genome assembly GCF_016906955.1 of Phacochoerus africanus. Taxonomy (NCBI): domain Eukaryota; kingdom Metazoa; phylum Chordata; class Mammalia; order Artiodactyla; family Suidae; genus Phacochoerus; species Phacochoerus africanus. The sequence continues at coordinate 100,431,473 of NC_062552.1, forward strand.
GGCAGCCTGCCTACTCAGAGCAGAGTAGGGAAATGGCAGGTCTCACTGCCTGATTCTGACTACGAGCTGGATTCTGAGGCCAGAGCATTTTCCTTAATGCCTGCTTCTGAGGCTGTGGCAGTGGCAGGTTCCAGGCCTCCAGAGAAAGAGACCATGGCAGAGAATTGTAACCCTGGACATAGACTGCCACCATGGCAGGCGTTTGGCCTGTTGCTTGGCTAACACTCCACCTGCCCAAACAGAGTTAGCCCTCCTCCCCCCTATTCCCCCCTGGCTACCCCTGGCTCTTGTCACCACCACTGCCAGAGACACAGTCACCTGGGGCCAGCCAAGCAGCCACACCAGGGCCATCGAACAAGGAGGGAGCAGCTTTGCCTGACAGGTGTCAGCCCTGATTTATTCAAGGGAGGAGTAAAAGTGAAAGGCCCGGGAGGTTTCCCACGTGGACCACAGATGCTCCATCAGGCTTAACCCCTCAGACCCACACCTCTCTGCAGCCAAGCCTGGTGTGGGTGAGGAGAAGCTTCTCCCAGTCTTCCTTTCACTGCCACCTCTGTGTGGGTGGTCCTTGCCCTTTTTTTTTTTTTTTTTTTCTTTTTAGGGCCACACCTGTGGCATACGGAAGTCCTCAGGCTAGGGGTTAAAGCAGAGCTGTAGCCACCAGCCTACGCCAGAGCCACAGCAAAACAAGGTCCACGCCGCATCTGTGACCTACACCACAGCTCACTACAACGCCAGATCCTTAACCCACTGAGTGAGGCCAGGGATCCAACCTGTATCCTCACAGACACTATGTCGGGCTCTTAACCTGATGAGCCACAACAGGAACCCCAAGACAGCCTTTGAAAACCAATCTGCCTTCCATCCTTCCCCTTCTGGGCCCCAAGGGTAGCCCGTCCTGACTTTAACAATAAGACCTTTCACTCTCTAGAAATCCAGAGCCCCAAATCCTGCAGGCCAAGCCCCATGCCTCCCTGTGATTCCCTTACTTCTGGTTCCGCCTTATTTGCCAACACATCCGCAAACATTTCCTTTCTTGGTCAGACTGGGTGCCCAGGGTACAAAGATAAGATTGTTCTCTGTGTGGGGCAAGCTCTGCCCAGTGGGGCGTTCTCAGAACCACGGAAGCCCCTTGCCACCAGGCAGTTAGGTAGTCAATGAGGACCAGGGTTGGCAACATTGGCGGGTATAATGAAGAGCTCATGGAAAGTGGGCGGTTGGGAGAAACTATAAAATTGGCATTTAGGGAGTTCCCGTTGTGGCTCAGAGGTAACAGACCTCAGTAGGATCCATGAGGATGCAGGTTCAATCCCTGGCCTCACTCAGTGGGTTAAGGATCCGGCGTTGCCCTGAGCTGTGGTGTAGGTCCCAGATGCGGCTCATATCCTGTGTTGCTGTGGCTGTGGTGTAGGCCGGCAGCTGCAGCTCTGATTCAGCCCCTAGCCTGGGAACTTCCGTATGCCATGGGTGCACCCCCCAAAAAAATAAAATAAAATTGGCATTTATGTACGCATTTAATATTGTGGCCAATAAACGTTCTCAAAAGGCTTCCTTCCAAACCAGCCAGAATCATTGGCAGAAAACACTCGCTGGGAAGAAAACCTTTCTGGACCAACCATTTATGAAACTGCACAAAGGCCAGATCCTCTAAGAAAGGTCCTCCAACAAGTGTTGGGTGTTCAGAGTTTCGGAGCCGGCTCTCACCAACTCTTTGGTATCCTCTCCCGTGTTGTCTTCTCAAGTCTCAGCAGGAAGTGATTTCCTCACTAAGATGTGCAAGCATGTCATTCTGGACCAAGCATCTGCCTTATGGGATGGGACCATCACCTCCTCCCTCTCCCTCCAATCCCCCCGAAACCACCCACAAATAGCCCCAAAGCATGGCTCCAAGTGCCCATCTCTGAAAGAGGACATTTTTAGGACAGTTCCTTACTGGTGTGCCATAAAACAAAACAAAAAAATAAAACAGTTTTCTGTGTTTCCTGTAAGACTATTTTTTTTCCCATTCAAAAAGTGTTTTTGGCAAATATCACATGATATCATTTATACATGGAATCTAATAAAAAAATACTAAAAAAGGACTTATTTGCAAAATAGAAACCAACTCATTGATTTCAAAACCAATCTTAGTGAAACTGGGTGAAACTGTTGAGGACAGGGAGGAATTGGGAGGGTGGGAATGATATACACACATACTACTGTATAAAAGAGACGATTAACGAGAACCTACTGTATAGCACAGGAAAATCTACTCAATAGTCTTTAAAGCCTATTTGGGAAGAAAGGATGGATATATTTATATGTATGACTGATTCACTTTCCTATGCACTTGAAACTAACGTAACATTGTAAATAAAAAAACATTAAAAAAAATGTCACAGCAACACTGGATCCAAGCCATATCTGCAACCTACACCACGGGTCACGGCAACACTGGATCTTTAACCCACTGAGCAAGGCCAGGGATTGAACCCGCAACCTCATGGTTACCAGTCGGATTTGTTTTCCCTGAGTCACCACAGGAACTCCAAAAAATATATATTTTTAAGTGTCTTTTGGGAGTTCCCTGGTGCCCCAGAGGTTAAGGATTTGGCATTGTTACTGCTGTGGCTTGGGTTCCATCCCTGGTCCGGGAACTTCCACATGCCACGGGCACCGCCAGAAAGAAAAGCGTCTTTTATTTTGAGGTTATGTCTTTCCTATTTTTTGGTGTTAAAATTTTCTTTTTTAATTAAAGGTGATGGCAAATGGTAGTTTGTTTTTCTAATATCCTCTCTTGGCAAAACGAAAAAGCTGGCCTTTGGTACCTAAGATATTTTTGGACATGTACTGGTGCATGAAATCCAAGCGTTCAGAACCCTTTGGGAAGGAGAGGGCAATAGCAGTCATGTGCCTTTTGTTTAAAGGAGACCAAAGCAAAACATTCCTAAGTCAACTGACCACAGATTTCAAAACCGAAGTATCAGAAAGGGGATCGGCCATCACAGAATGGCCCACGGCAGGGCCGCTGCAAAAAGCAAGGAAGGAAATGCCAAGAGACTCTTGAGAGGCAGTTTCATGCAGTGCCGTGGGGAGTTTTAGAGAGAAAAGTCGCAGCCATGGCAGGGAGGGCATCATTGTGTCTGGCTCTTGGGCCCTCATTCCTCCCATTTTCCCACCAGAGCAAAGGCCATGGGCTATATTTGAGCAACTGAGCCAATTGAGCCAGTGCAGCCAGGATGGGATACCTGGTTTAACGAGCCCTCGTTGATGGAGTGTTGGTGATGGGTTATCAAGCATGATGCCACCAGGTCCATGTTTAACCATCAAGGACACAGCCAGCCCCTCCCTGGGGGAGGCCAGCACCCTCTGAGACCTGAGGTGATGCCTCTTCCAGTGCCCCCTACCTGCTCGCTCATGCCAGGCTCTAGCCATTCATAATCTGGGCTCCTCCTGAACCCTGGCTTTCCCACACTCCCCTGAAGACTGGACATGTGGAAAGTTTCAGCTTTGGGAATCCAGCTCTATGGAGTTAGCAGGATGCCAAAGAGAGGGGAATAAAAAGAAAACTCCCGAAATTGCTTTGAAAGTAAGAAATAGAAGGCTTCGCTCTCCCCAACCGCCCCCCAACCCCCAGTTGTGCCCCCTTCTGCTTGCACTCTACTCCAAAACAGTCGAGCAGAGGTTTGCTCAGATTTTCCACACAAAACCCCTACCTTTGGGAAGAGACCAAACTCAGAATGGGCAAGCCTGCGGGAGATTCTGGAAACAGCTCCCACGGTGCAGGCTGCTCCTACCACCCACTCGGAGCCTCTGTGACCAGCTACTGAATAGCAAAAAGAACAGGACACATCCCCACCGTGCAACCTTGGCACATCCCATCTCACTGGGATGCCTCAACCAGTGCCTCAGCTGTCTCATCCATAACATGGCCTGACAGTTTCCCCCTCAAAGAGTTGTGTCAGTCTCTACAGAGATGGCGGATGTGGAAGTACTTTGTATCCTTTATTTTATTTTACTATTTTTTTTAGGGCCACACCCGCAGCATATGGAGCTTCCCAGGCTAGGGGTCCAATCAGAGCTATAGATGCCAGCCTACACCACAGCCACAGCCATGCGGGATCCAAGCCCCATCTGCGACCTACACCACAGCTCACAGCAACGCCCCATCCTTAACCCACTGAGTGAGGCCCGGGATCGAACCTATGTCCGCATGGATGCTAGTCAGATTCATTAACTGCTGAGCCACGACAGGAACTCCAGTACTTTGTACCCTTTCGATGCAGTCTACTGCTGAAGCCATGAGCTATATGTGGCTATTGAAATTGAAACTGATTAAGTAAAATTTAAAATCCAGTTCCCCAGTTGCACCAGCCACATTTCAAGAGCTCAAGCCCAGCGGCTCGTGGCGTCTGCGGCTCATGGCAAGATGTAGAACGTTTCCACGGAAAGCTGTGCGGGCCGGCACTGCAAAGCTTAAAAATAACAGAAACAAAACAAAACAAAACACCATGCCCCCTGTGGCAGAAGCCAGAGGGCTTCTGAGCTTCTCTGCCACGACCTTTTTCCCAGGAAAAGACAATGACAATGTGGGTCCGCGAGAGAGAGAGAGAGAGAGAGAGAGAGAGAGAGAGAGAGAGAGAGAGAGAGAGAGAGAGAGAGAGAGAGAGGGATCAGGCACTGCAGTGCAGAGGCTGGGCAGCTTTTTTGGTGCTAAATACAGCCAGTCCCCTCCCCCACCGCTCTCCCCTCCCCCACCCCCACCATCAGGCAGGGATTTTGTCATCGGCTCTCTCTCCTGGGACCTGGAGATGCTTCCCCGGCCATCAGTTATCCCTGTAGGCACTGACTACAGCATGGGTCCCTTGTGCCTGTGCCCTCCTGCCAGGTCCCCAGCACCACGCCCTCTCGTCTGGGAAATAGACCTGGGTTCCAGGTGAGACGCTGTGCCCAGCACCCCCCACACCTGAAGCTCAGCTGCTCCTCAGATTAAACCCCCATCTTTCCTAAACTCTGTGTCAGAGGGCCACTAAGGATCTCTGAGTACCTGATCCCTCCGTCCGGATGGGGCCCCGTCCCCTTCCACCCCCAAGAAGCCTTTGCAGGCGGGATGGTCCCCTATCTCTCGATTCGGACCTCAGCCCTTCCCCCAGTAGCCCCCCTTAGAGCCCTACTTGCAGGCCTGAGATTGCCCTTGGAATTCACTTAACTGGGGGTCTACCTGTGGCCCTGAGCTGTTTCTCCACAGCCTTGACCTGTGATTTCCTCAGAAAGGGGACCCTGATGTCACAGCTCCCAAGACCAGAAAATGCCTGTCTGGCCCACAAGCACCCTCAGAATCCACACCCAAGCTCTGCCCAGGGGCGGGGTCCCCCAGGCCCCGACCTCAGCCCTGAGCCCCCAGCTCTAGGACAAGTCTGGTCCCCGAGGACTCGGCCCATTCTCACCACAGCTGTGCTGGGGCCACAGCTTAGGACGGCTGGAAACAGCACCAGGGCCCAGAGGCCAGCCAAGCGCCCGGCTCCAAAATAGCAGTTGTGTTCACATAAAAGCCTCTAATGAGAGAAAGATGCCGTTCTTGGCCCCTTGCGCGTGCTCTGCAGACGCCGTCTGGCAGGCCGAGCGGGCCTCTACCGTTTGGCGGCCGGAGGGGAGGAAGGGGAGGTGTGAGTCAGACCTTGGCCCCCAGCCCCTCGGCAGAGACAGCCCTGCTAATTGCATTAACAAACGTCGAGATGTTGGGCCAGCTGGGGGGCTGGGGGCCGGGGGCTGGGGCAGAGATCAGCAGGCAAGAGCAGGGGACCCCCGGGCAGGGCTCACGGCCCAGGGCTGAGGCCTGGATTTGTCTCTAGCTCCTGCCCTAAAGCAGAAGGGTCACCTGTCCACCCCATCACAGCCCCGAAGGCTTTGTCTGGGAGGAGACAGGGATTTAAAGGCCTCGGGGACAGAGAGGCCACTGGAGATGAGAGAAGGGTGGGATGGGGTCCTGGAGCAGCCCCCAACAGGGACGAGCCGGGGACCCAGCCTCTCCCAGGGCCTGGAAGACAGTTCTATGGCTGACGTGGAGTCACCCAAGCCCTCCTGAAACTACACTAGCTCCACGCCCAGGACCCACGAAGGTCTAAATGAAAGGCCTACACCATTCCCGCTTACAACTCAGCCAAGGCCAGGGCAGAAGTGTGGAGGAGAGAGCAGCCTGACAGTCAAAAAGACCTGCCTTTAAATCTCAACCCTGTGACCTCAGGCAAGTATTTTCACCTCTGCAAGCCCCAGGGCCCTCAACTAGAAAGTGGTCATGCATCCAACATTTACTGTTTGCCTTGGATGGTAAGCAAGACAGACAGTGTCCTTTTCTTCACGGAGCCTCCAACTTAGTCAGAGAGACTCATAAAACAAGTAAACAAACAAGCAGAGGAACAGAAATTGGGGTATGAATGATGGAGGAAACCATTGAGAGGCCGGGATCCAGAAAAACAAGGTTGGCGGGGCAGCTCGATTCAGAGTGGTTAGGGAAAGCCTGGAACAAGGAGCCAGCCTCATAAGAGAGAGGAGGAAAAGCAAACGCAGAGAGAGAAAGCACAGCCCGTGCAACAGCCCAGGGGTGGCACATTCTAGGAACCCAGGCTGGAGGCGGTGAGCAAGGGGCTGAGAGACAAGGCTGGACACAGAAGGTCTGAATAGGAATGTGTTGTGATCTAACCGACGGGGAAAGATCTGGAGAGTAAGGGGGGCAGTGGGAGCAGTCAGCCAGTGGCAGCAGTCACCCAGGAGAGCGAGCTGGTGCCCGGAAATGGTGCAAAGTGGCCGTGGGGCAGGGAGAAGCCAATAGACCGCCTCCCCCAAGAGATTTAGGAAGCAAATAGGGCTCGATGATAGATTGGATTGAAGACTGAGTGAGAGGAAGTTGTCCAAAGTGGTCCCCAGGTGTCTGGCTCGAGCGTTCAGGTGGATGGGGAGGCCTTTTAATAGGATGCGTAAGACTGGGCAGGGGAGTCGGCTCAGAGGGAGGGAGGGAAGCGTTCCTCTTGCTTCAGACAAGCTGGGCTGGGGATGGCTGGACAGCATCTAGAGCAGATGTCAAGGAGGCAGCAGGACCAAAGGAGTCTGGAGGCTGGAGGAGAGGCCTGGCTGAAGAGGTATATAAATCTGGGCGTCGTGAGCCCAGAGACAATGGTTACATCCGTGGGAATGCATTAGATCATTCCAGAAGCGGTGCAGCGAGAGTCAAAAGACGAGGACCCAGGGCTCAGTCCTGGAAAACCCAGGTTTAGCTGCTGGGTAGAGGAAAAGCAGCTGCCAGGGACACAGGAGGGGGCCCGGACAGACAGTGACATGGTGGCCACTCATAGGGTGAAGGGGGTTGAAGGGTTTATCGTGGTCCCTGGCACAGAGCAGGCGTGTCACACTTTTTTTTTTGTCTTTTGTCTTTTCAGGGCCGCATCCCCGGCATATGGAGGTTCCCAGGCTAGGGGTCTAATTGGAGCTGTAGCTGCCAGCCTATGGCAGAGCCGCAGCAACGCCGGATCCTTAACCCACTGAGGAAGGCCAGGGATCGAACCCGAGACCTCATGGTTTCTAGTCGGATTCGTTGACCACTGCACCACCACGGGAACTCCATTGCCACTCTTATTATTGTTGCAGGTTAACTGTCTGGCACAGTGCCTCCGGGTGCTCAATAATGGGGGACAAAGAATGCTGGACTGGCTTCGCATGGCCCCCCTCTGCATGGGGGGTTTGGAAGCTCTGGGGAAAGTCCTGGGGCAGTCCAACCTTAAGATGCTGGGTAGGAAAGGAGAAGCCAGCCCAGGGGGCGAGAAGCAGCAGCTGCACATGGCGGAAGGAAACCACCAGGTCCTCCGTGTAATCCTTCACCCACTGAGTCCTTTAACAGACAGGTACCAAGTAGGTACCCCCCTGGTATCAACAGGACACAGGCCCCCGCTCCAGGACCCCCTGGGTAAGAGCATCTCCTAAATACTTCATTGAGCACAAAGGCTTGGGGCACACACCTGCTCACAGGAAGATCTAAGGTACCATGTCAGCTGGGTCTCTTGGTAGGACTGTTCCCTTCATGTCAGTGGGGTCTCCACCAAGGTCATGTGATTATTCCCTTTAGCGCCTTCCGCTTTCCTCCCCACCACTCCCACCAACTGCTAGGATGGTTCATCCAGAGATGAGCCACACAGGCTCAAGCCTCTGGCTCCTGGCAGTTCTTAACCGGTCAGTAAAGAATCTGCAAATCCCATGATTTCCCCTAACATTTGTTGAGCGCTTATCATTACGAGGCCCTGGGGCCAACTTCTTTATATTTGTCTGCTCCTCTGAAGAGTCTTAAAACTACTGCAGGTACTATTCTCATCCTCATTTGACACATGGTGACACTGAAGCTTAGAGCAGCCCAGCAGGTTAGCTGAGAGCACTGTGCTAATAAGTGGTGGAGCAGGGGTTTGAACTCAGGGAGGCTCGCTCAGTGTTGGGGCTCCTCCTCACCTGACCATAGGCTTGCCTTTTGGAATGGGGTCACTTACAGGGCTGGGGTGGGTGGACTGGGGGAGCTCCCTCAGGGAAACCAAGGAGAAGTTCACATCAGGAGGCATGGGGACATCACAGCACTGAGACTGGACCAGAGGGCCTGTTGTTCTAATGGCCCTGTGCACACAGAGGCCCGGGACCTGAAGGCAACTGCAAATGTCCAGGTCATTCCAGGGTCTCCTGAGAACCAGGGGGAGTTTTCCCAAAGGGTTGAGGGGACCTGAAGCAGCAGAACACCTGGGAAAGGCTCTGTGTTATTCAGTACACACTTGCTGAGTCTTTATCTTGTATCCAGTGAACACCTGTCACTGTGCTGCAGGCCCCGGTTGCTGTGAAACACAGTCCCCGCCCTCAACATGGAGGCCAAACACGTATGGAACACACAGAACATGCCAGGCCTTGAACTAAACATTTGCCCTAAGTTACCTCATTTGATCCTTGGAGTTCCGTGAGGCAGGGACGAATATGAGTCACATTTTACAGAAAAGGAAACCAAGGCTCCGAGAGCTCAAGCATCCTGCCCAGGGTCCTGTTGCTAAGCAACAGAGTCAGCACTTACACCCAGGCAGGCAGCACGGTCTCTTGGGTCTAGATTAAAATGACAGCTAAACTTCCCAGGTGCCAGGCTCCCTGCACACACTTGCTCATTTCCCATGAGCAGCGACCAAAGCCCTGCCCTCTAGAGCCGGCTAACTGGATTCATCCCCAGGCTCTGCTGACTCCCAGCCGCCTTACAAGGACAAATAGTTAACCTCATCTGTAAATGGGAATAAAGATCAAGTCTAGTTTAAGGGTGGTTGGAGGATTGAAAATGAATAATCAAGTTCTAATCCACAGTAAGCGCTACAGTGTAGTATTATTATCATTATTCATCTTTAAAAGCAGCTCCCTAGAGATTGTTAGACCCACTTAATGGATGAGGCTCTATGGTTGAAAGAGGGCCAGGCACTTGCCTGAGGACACATAGCTGGGATTCAAATCCATGACTCCTTGAATCAGGCATCAGAATCTAAAGCACATGCTGTGAAGTTTGAGCCTTGCTGCTGGGGTCAGGGAAGGGGGTGGGGAAGAGTAACCCACCTAGCCCCCTCCCCAATAGCCTTCTGCCTCCCCCAGAACAGCCCCAGCCCCTGTTCATCTAGGCTGAGATAATGAGAAGCCAAAGAATTCTTCAAATCCTCTTCCCACATGGGAGCCTTCAGAAGCCTCCGCAAGGCTGTCTGTGGATATTAGGGCGGGCCAGTCTGGGAAGGTGGGACAGAGTTCCAAAAGCCCGAACTCTAAACACGATCCAGTCACCCCACACCCTACGGTCCTTCCCCTCAGCTGAGAGGGCCGGCAGGCCCCAGTCAGCTGCCGCCACAAACACATAAACACATAAATCGTGTGGCAGAGCTGGCAAAGCCACAGAAGGAAAGGCAGATACCAAGACCAGACAAGGAGGTGAGAGCCCAGCTCCAGGCCCCGCCAGGGTGCAGAGAGCAGCTGGGCTTCCAGCAACAGACACCTGCAGACACCATAGTTCCCCGAGGTCAGGTGACTGGACAGGGATGAAGAAAAGGGCCTGCCAGGGGGATGGCTGGTAGGTTACAGCCACCTAGGATGCTGGGAAAGGGGGCAGATGGGGATCCGGAGTGGGAGGTGGGGGCTGGAGGACAAAGGCCATCACTCCCCATGCTTGGCAGTGGGTTGGACCCACAGATTTCTGAGAGAGACTAGGGGACAGATTGAGTCCCACATGCTGTTCTGGGACTAGACTTCGTTCTTGGCAGTTGTGGGGATGTCACACACACACTCCGCCCTGTCATCCCCCCTCTCCCGCCAGGCCAGGGGAGGCACCCCCTGCGTGCCAAACCAGCTAGGCCAGAGGCATGAGCATTCCCCGGCATTGGCAGTCTTGGCTCCAGCCAGGAGGGCAGCTGTGGGGAGGGGCTCGGGAGACCTGGACGCAGGGGAGCAGGGAGGTGGGGAGGGGTGGCGGGGGACGCAGGGAAGCCAGCTGACCGGGTGTGGAACCAAGGGCCCCATACTTGACACAGCTCCGGACTCAGTCATCCAGGGCCAACATGCTGCCGCCCACGTGGTTCTCATTAGGCTCATTAGCAGCAAAATAGCAACAAGCAAACAGCACTGGGCCCAGCTAATTAGCACACAGACCTTCAGTGGGCAAGACGAAGAGGCTAACGCCCACTGGCAATTCCTCCAGGACCGTGGCCAGCCTGCATGCCAGGGTCACGGGAAGGACGAGGGGAGTGGGGGGGGGAGCAGCAGGGGGAGAGGGCCAGGGAGATAAACGATGGGGCCCAGGACCCCCCGGGCCAAGGGGGCACTGCCAACATGCTGGAGCAGCCCCCTACTTGGAGCATCAGGACACAGACACACACACAAACACAGACACACACACACACGTTTTGAAAATCTGCAGACTCACCCAACCTCGAGTTTCCTGTGTTGAAACTCCAGTCTGGCAGAGAGTGATGCTGGAAAGTCCTGAAGTTAGGCAGCTGAGGACCTTCAGCCAGGCCCATGCCCAGACCCCTTGGCAGCTGGCGAGATGCCCACCCCCTCTGAAGCCCCCCTCTCCAGCTTCAGTGAAAACCTCAGCAACATTCTCTGCTCAGCTCATTAAGACTTACAAACCCTCCTCCTCATCTCCAGCCCCAAACCCCTCCCAAGCCTCCAGAGCGCCCACCCCCCACACCCCCTGCACAGCCCTGCTACTCAAAGGGTGGTCCGAGGACCAGCAGCAGCAGCAGCCTCTGGGAGCTTGTTAGAAACACAGTCTCTCCAGCCCCACCCAGGACCTGCTAAAGCAGTCTGCACTTTAATAAGATCCTGGAGGATTCTTTTTTTTTTTTTTGTCTTTTTGCCTTTTCTAGGGCCACTTCCCATGGCATATGGAAGTTCCCAGGCTAGGGGTCCAACCAGAGCTGTAGCCACCAGCCTACTCCAGAGCCACAGCAACGCGGGATTCGAGCTGCATCTGCAACCTACACCACAGCTCACGACCACACCAGATCCTCAACACACTGAGCAAGGCCAGGGATCGAACCCACAACCTCATGGTTCCTAGTCAGATTCATTAACCACTGCGCCACGACGAGAACTCCCAATCCCGGAGGATTCTATGGGAACATTCAAATTTGAGCAGCACCCTCCCCCGCCCCCCAAGGCAGATCTTGCTGTGACTGACCCTAAACTCTGCTCAGCAGTCTTCAGCCCTGGCTAGAATCACCTACGGTGCTTTAAAACATACCAGTGTCCAGCCTCCAGCCCCAGGGCTTCTCCTGAGCATAAACTTACTGGGCTACCTTAGCTCCTCTGCCCAGGACAGTCACTGATTTTGAGTCTCAGATCCTGGTCTTATGAGCTGTGTGACTTTGAGCAAGTCATCTGTGGCTCGCTGTCCTCATCTTTAAAATTACGAAGAGGGGGAGTTCCCGTCGTGGCGCAGTGGTTAATGAATCCGACTAGGAACCATGAGGTTGCGGGTTCGGTCCCTGCCCTTGCTCAGTGGGTTAACGATCCGGCGTTGCCGTGAGCTGTGGTGTAGGTTGCAGACGCGGCTCGGATCCCTCGTTGCTGTGGCTCTGGTGTAGGCCGGTGGCTACAGCACTGATTCAACCCCTAGCCTGGGAATCTCCATATGCTGCGGGAGCGGCCCAAGAAATAGCAACAACAACAACAACAACAGACAAAAAAAGACAAAAGACAAAAAAAAAATTACGAAGAGGGGTCCCTCCCCCAACTCCGCCCCCAGCCACGAAGCACCTGTCCTCTGAGAGCCCCCCACTAATCCAGGTTCCCCCCAAAGGGAAAGAATTTTCAAGCAGAAATCTGCTTTGCTGTTTGTTTATGAGTTTGGGGTTTTGCTTTCTGTATCTGGAGGTCCTCAGGGAGACCTAAGATTCTGCCCAAGCTCCAGCATCAGACTGGGAGAGGGGCAGGGCCATGAGGTCTGAGGCAGAACCAGAGGCTGCTGAACCAGCATCCCGGCCCCAAGCATCCCCATGGCGTCCCTGTCTCACCCCTTCTCAGGAGGCATCAGGAGAACCAGAAATGAGGGCATCCACCAGGGAGGGGAACGCCATGGGCTTTGTCACGCGCCCGGACCATTAGCTGTGAAGCCCTCACGCTGAAGAGTCAGGGCTTGTCCTTGGTCAGGAAGGGGTGCAAGTGAGACTAGGGCTTTGCAGCCAGGCTTTGGGCAGAGGGCACAGGCAGCTCCAGGAGGAACAACTGGGCCAAGCTTCTGGCGCTGCCACAAAAACCTAGGCACCAACGAGGGCTCGAGACGGGCTCTGGGTGTGAGGAAGAAAGACCCATGTCTGTCGTCACCTGTGGGGACCCCAGACTCCACAAGGCCCCAGCTTCAGCTGGTGTTGGGAGGGAATGAAGTCCCATAGATAAAAGTACGGGGTCAGACAGCCTGGATCCAGCCCCAGCTCCAGGACTCGGAGGACTGACTCCTTAGCCGCGTTTCCTAAACAACCTGAGCCTCTGCTTCCTCAGCTGTAAGTGGGATGATCCGTAAATCCTCACGTTATAGGCTCATTGAGAAGCTTAACTAAGATGATGTCTGTGCAGAGCTTAGCACAGTGTTGGGCATAGAGTAACTCTCAGCTGTTGGCTAGTAGGCATTGTCATTGTAGGAGTAATGGTAGTGGTGGTAGTAGCAGCAGTAGTAGTCATGGTGGTAGTAGTAATAGTAATGGTAGTAGCAATGGTGGCAGTAATGGTAACGGTGGTAGAAGTGGTGGTAGTAGTGACAGTAGTAGTAGTGGTGCTGGTGATGGTGGTGATGGTGGTAGCAGTGGTTGTGGCAGTAGTGATGGTGGTAGTAGTAAGAGTGGTGATAGTAGTGGTAGTAATAGTGACATGGGTAGCAGTGGTAGTGATGTTAGTGGTGGTAGTAGTGATGGTGGTAGCAGTGGTTGTGGTAGTAGTGATGGTGGTTGTAGTAGTGATGGTGGCAGTAGTGGTAGTGATGGTGGTAGTAGTGGTAGTGATGGTGGTAGTAGTGGTAGTGATGGTAGTGATGGTGGTAGTGATGGTAGTGATGGTGGTAGTGGTGGTAGTGATGGTGGTAGTGGTGGTAGTGCTGGTGGTGATGTGGGTTCTGGTGGTGCTGGTGATGGTGGTGGTGTGGTCGTGCTGGTGGTGATGGTGGTGGTGCTGGTCGTGTGGTGGTGCTGGTCGTGCTGGTGGTGCTGGTCGTGGTGCTGGTCGTGCTGGTGGTCTGGTGGTGGTGGTGGTAGTGATGGTGGTGATGGTAGTGGTGATGGTAGTGATGGTGGTGGTGGTGGTAGTGATGGTAGTGATGGTGGTGATGGTAGTGATGGTGGTGACGGTAGTGCTGGTGGTCGTGGTGGTCGTGGGTGTATGTGGTGGTGCTGGTGGTCGTGGTGGTAGTGGTGGTGGTGCTGGTGGATGTGGTGGTAGCTGGTAGTGCTGGTGGTGCTGGTCGTGGTGCTGGTCTGCTGGTGGTGCTGGTGTGTGGTGGTGGTGGTGCTGGTAGTGCTGGTGGTGCTGGTCGTGGTGCTGGTCGTGCTGGTGGTGCTGGTGGTCGTGCTGGTCGTGCTGGTGGTGCTGGTCGTGCTGGTGGTGACGGTCGTGCTGGTGGTGATGGTGGTCGTGCTGGTCGTGCTGGTGGTGCTGGTCGTGGTGCTGGTCGTGCTGGTGGTCGTGGTGGTGGTGCTGGTGGTCGTGCTGGTCGTGCTGGTCGTGGTGGTGCGGTCGTGCTGGTGTGCTGGTGGTCGTGGTGGTCGTGCTGGTGGTGCTGGTCGTGGTGCTGGTCGTGCTGGTGGTGCTGGTGGTCGTGCTGGTCGTGATGGTGGTGCTGGTCGTGGTGCTGGTGGTGCCGGTCTGCTGGTGGTCGTGGTGCCGTGCTGGTCGTGATGGTGGTAGTGGTGGTAGTGAGTGATGGTGGTAGTGGTGGTAGTGATGTTTTCGTAGTGGTTGGAGTGCTGGTGGTAGTGGTGGTAGTGGGTGCAGCAGTGGCAGTAGTAGGGCTGGTGGAAATGGTGATGGCAGTAGCTGTCACGCAGCAGGAGAAGGAGTAATAATGGTAATAGTAGCTCACCTACATCCCCGGTTCACATGAAGTGAGGCCCAGAAAGATAAAGGTAAGATATCTAGCAGCTGGGCACAGTGATTAAGAAGAGGGACCTTGGAGTTCCCGTTGTAGCTCAGAGGTAACGAACCCGACCGGTATCCATGAGGACACAGGTTCGATCCCTGGCCTTTCTCAGTGGGTTAAGGATCCAGCATTGCCACAAGCTGTGTGTAGGTCACAGATGTGCCTTGGACCCTGCATTGCTGTGGCTGTGGTGTAGGCTGGCAGCTGCAGCTCCAATTCGACCCCTAGCCTGGGAACCTCCATATGCCTCGGTGCAGCCCTAAAAAAAAAAAAAAAAAAAAAGAAGAAGGGGCCTTGGAATCAAGTTACTCCACCCCACAGGACCCATGAAGGCGCTTGCACAGAGCGCTTCATGGGCACTTGCTCTCAGGTTGCTGTTTCCGCCTCCGAGGCTGCTGCCCTCAGTGAGGCTGCGGCACAGAGTCCAACTCTCCCTGCTCCCTCCTTGGTCACCACGTAACGATCATGACTTCTCCTCTCCTGTCATCTGGGCCAGACTGCCAGGCTTCAGAGCAGTCCAGAGGGGGCTCCAGACACAGGATCAGAGGCTCATCGTCTTCGGGAAGACGCCCAAAGGGGCCAGGACCCCGGGCCAGGGGCCAGAGCAGAAGTGGATTCCCAGAGCTGCGCTGGGAGTGCTGCCCCTGGGAGTGTGTGGTGCAGAGGCTCCGGGGCCAGGTGTGTGCTGCAGACCACAGGGCTGTGGGGCTCCACAGGGTAAGTCAGGGGTGAGCCCACATAGTGGGGAATACAGGAAGCTTCCCAAACCCAAGCTGGAATTTTATCTGAGAAGTTGTTTTCCAGTTGGAGGCTTTTTTTTTTTTTTTTCTTTTTACAGCTGTACCCACAGCATATAGAAGTTTCCAGGCTAGGGGTTGAATCGGAGCTACAGCTGCTGGCCTCCACCACAGCTACAGCAATCCTGGAGCCAAGTCGAGTCTGCCACCTACACCATAGCTCACGGCAACACCTGAGATCCTGAACCCACTGAGCAAGGCTAGGGATCGAATCTGCATTCTCATGGATACTAGTCGAGTCGGTTCGCCACAATGAGAACTCCAGGTGGAGGCATTTTTAAATCTCCTTCCTCCCACTGCCTCCCTCTGGAGAGGGGCTGCCTGCTCAAGAGGCAGGTTGGGGAAGACACCTCTGCTCCAGGTTCTGGTGGCCGTGCCCAGCCCAGCTTGGGGGACAGAGAGGGAGGGGGGGAGGCGGAGGCACTCACGTTTGATACAGTGGTTGGTACTGTTTGCCGTTGTCCATCCCGGGCAGCACTGTCCCCCGCAGACATTCCTCCTGTGGGGTCACCGAAACAGGGTCAGCATAAGGCTGCTCTAGGCCAAATTATTCCCAGAGCCCCACTGATGGTCCCACCCACTACAGGCAGGCCCTGGGGGAACTCTGCCAGGCCAGGCTCTGTCCTGCTTCTTGGGGAAGGTTGCATGGCTCCGGCGGGGATGGGGGGTGGCACTTTGGGATCCTTCACATCTAATTTTTTTTTTCTTCCATTTTTGGCCACCCCGAGGCATGCAGATTTCCCAGGTCAGATCCGAGCCACAGTTGTGACCTAAGCCTCAGCTGGGGCAATGCCAGATCCTTAACCCACTGTGCTGGGCCAGGGATCGAACCTTCACCCCAGCGTTCCCAAGATGCCGCCAATCCCATTGTGCCATAGCAGGAACTCCCCTTCACATCTAAGATTGAATCCTGACTCTGCCATCCTCTGCCTGACCTTGGGAAGCTTCACTCTTTACATCTGTACAATGGAGATACCAGTACCCGCCTGAAGGAGCTGTTATGAGGATTGAACGAGATGGGAATATGTAGCACTTGACATGAAACAGGCACTCCCCGGGGACAGGGATCAGGAAGAGGATCAAAAAGCAGGTTCAAGGTGGTTCCGACACTTGCCAAGGCTAAACAATAAGAAGTGCCAGAGCCAGAGTCAAACCTGAGTTGGCCCAACTCTAAGTCATGCTCCAACTCCACATGGCCTCTCACCAAAAATAATCACCATGGCCCCTGCCAACAAATGCTGACAATCCCTGGGAAGCTGGAAAACTCACGCACAACCGCCTCAAGAACATACATATGCATCACCTGCCACAAGGGCACCGTGGGAGGGGCCCCAGCCCTCGGGCAGGCTGGTGTGCGGTGAGACTGAGCTCCCCAAGCAAGCGGGGCTCCAGGATTTCTCTTGAAGAGGAGCTGGCGAGGCGGCAAGCTGGTAGGAAGATGAGGCCTTGGGTTAGGCTGCCTCTGTGTGGCGAGCACACTTTTTCTGGGGGGGGGGGCGCTGATGGGACTCCCTTGACGGGGACTAGTCCCTCCCCAGCTACTTCTTGGCGCTCACATCAAGGGCACCCATGGGAGACACTGACTGGCAGCTGTCACCGGGCTATCAACCCACCTGGCTCACTCTGCTCTCAGGCCCCTGTAGCACCAGGAGGTTTCACTCCCGCCCCTCCCCTGACTCTCAATCTCAAGAACCAAATGTCCTGACCCAAGGAACTCCCTAGAAGGGCTCTCCTTGGAGAAGACCTGTCATTTGCTCTGCCTCCTTGGCTCAGGCTGGGCCTGGCTCTGGCTTCACAGGCCCTGTCATTACCCTCAGAAATCTTCCACTAACACTGAAACTCAGGGGTGAGCGGGCCAGCAGAAGTACAGACCCAAGAGTCAGGGGCAAGTGACAGACCAAGGGGGCCATTGCTGTGACCTCGTGGCCAGCATAGCGAGCATCTGGTCCCACTTAGGAGTTTGTTTGACTTTTGTGTGGACCCCGAAGCGTGTGTGGTTTTTGAAACCTTTTGAAATATTCAAAATAAATTTCTGCAGCTTGAAAAAGCTGGGGCCCATTCCTGGCCCTTTGGCCCAAAGCTGAGAGGAGCTGCCTCCCAGGTTGCTCCTCCAGGGGCTGTGCCATTCCGGCCACATCCAAGTCTCTCTGGCCTGCTGCCGGCAGCAGCTTCCCAGTGCCATGAAGGTCCCCTCCCCACTGGGGACCAGGACACTGGGTTCTGGGGAGGGGGCTGGTCCTCAGACCCGGGGTCTCTGCATGTACGTGCTCGGGCGGGAGGGCGAAACTCCCCACCGTTTGAAAGTCATTACCCCTTGGGGTGGTGACCAGCCTCTTAGGGGCCTGGGAGGACTTGGAGAGGAAACTGACAGCACATCCTGGTGGTTTTCTAAGAACCAGGGTCTGGGGGAGCCCAGAGGACACAGACTGAGGGGCCCACCTGGCTGAGAGGGTCACGGCATGGAGCCCAGCTCGAGGAGGCCCCCGAGCCAGCTGTCAGCCTCAATGCCCTTAGGATAGCTATGTCGCTGACCATAGGAAGGCAGCAGCTTGGCCTGCCTTGCCTGCCCATGGCAGAGCCCTCAAGGTCATCAGAACCATGGCGGGGACCAAAGGTTGCCGAGAAGCAGATGGAGCAGGCCCGGACTAAGAGGGTATTCGAGAGATACAGGGGTCCAATCAGAGTCTCGGGTACAGGCTCTGGGAGGTGACCAGATGGGAGATGACCAGTCAGTGGACTCTGACCAGCTGGAGAGAGCTAACCAGCCTGACTAGCTGGGGCGAATGACTCAGTGGTTCTGACTCTCTGGAAGATACCACTCAGAGATTATATAAGCCCAGCCTTTCAGGCAGCACCACTCGGCAAACACGAGCCCAATCTCAGTATCATTGCCCAGCCCTTGGGGACATATCTGGCCCACAGCCTGGGATGGTTGCTCTTCCATCTGGAACAAATCTGATCATTCTAGTCCTCTGTTAAAAACCTCTTGGGAGTTCTCATTGTGGCTCGGCGGAAATGAACCCAACTAGGATCCATAAGGATGTGGGTTTGATCCTTGGCCTCACTCAGTGGGTTAAGGATCCGGTATTGCCGTGAGCTCTGGCGTAGGCCAGCAGCTGTAGCTCCAGTTTGACCCCTAGCCTGGGAACTTACATATGCCACAGGTGTAGCCCTAAAAAGCAAAACAAAACAAAACAAAACAAAAACCCACAAAACCTTTCAAGGCTCTCCACTGGCCTCTACAGAGCCAGTCAGACCCCACTGCCTGTGTGGTCTAATGGCTCCTATCACACCAGCATCCACAACCAAAGCTATGACCCTCCGAGGATGCAAAGTTTGTTCTCCCCCCAGTTGCGCCACATGTGGACTCACTTCGATGTTTTGCTGCTGCTGCTGCTGCTCTCTCCGCCAAGAATGCCTTGCCTGTCTTCTTTGCCAAGTGAATTCCTTGACACGCTCCGAGACTTCCAGATCCAGTGTCACCTCCTTCCCGTAAAACATCTGCACAGCGTCCCCCTTTCTCCAGCCACCACACCCTTCAGTACCAATTGTCTCAGGTCGTGAGTGTCTGTGCCTCTGTCTTGAGGATCTTGAAGGTTTTTTTCCTATTTCTCTTTGTGCCCCTAGGGTCTAACGTCAGTGCCTGATGTGTGCCATACACTGAATACCTCTCTGTTTCACTTAATCCAGTGTTTCTCAAAAGGTGGACAAACATTACCGAGGGTAGGAAAGGGGGTTGTAGCTTTCCATATTCACCACACACAGCCCTGCTGAAATGCGCAGTGAGAAAGCCATCCCCGTTTTAGCGATCTTCCTAATCTGATTAGATCGGGGGGGAGGGGGGGTGCAGTCTCGGTCTGAGGTTGGGTCTTCATGCCAGGTCCTCCCCCGCCAACACCAGCAAACCCCCTCCTTTCCAATGGGGAGACCATACCGCAAGGTTGAGCTTCCATGATGATGGTATCTGACTAGACTTGGAAAACATTTTGTTTTTATTTCAATTTCCCTGCAGATACCTTCTCTTTATGACAAGTGGTACTATTTTCAACTTATGATAGTGATACAAAGTGTCCTTGAAAAAGAATTTATTTATGTAAAAAAAAAATGAGTCAAGCCCTGTTTGTAATACCAAAATGTGTAACTCATCTAAATGTCCAAAGACAGAAGGATGGGTAAATAAACTGTGGTATTTTCAGACAAGGGCATAATATCCAAGAGTTAAAAATGAGTAAACTTGGGCTGGTTGTATTACCATGGTTAAATCTCAAAAATCTAATGAGGAAAGGAGAAAGCAAACTGTAAAAGGATGATGCAGTATGGTATCACTTATCTAAGTTTAAAATATGCAAAACAATATTGTGTATGTTATGGATGCATGCATCTGTAGTAATAGTATAAAAACATCGATTGAAGTCAAGAGTAAGTTCAAGGTAGTGGTTAACTGGGGAGAGAGGGTGACAAATGTATACAGGACATTTCGACTAAAAAAATCAGAAGTAGGAGTTTCCCAGGTGGTGCAGTGGGTTAAGAATCTGATGGTATCACTGCTATGGCTTGGGTCACTGCCATGGCAGGGGTTCAATCCCAGGTCCCGGGAATTTCCACATGCTGTGAGCAAAATATGCCAAAATATTAAGTTTTGAAAAGGCTGGGTTGTTAGTTGTATTATTTCCAGTACTTTTTTAGGTTTGCATAAAACTTCGTAATGCAAAGTACCTGAAAATAGATGAAGCATAAAATCCTGTTACTTTTTTTGTTGTTGTTTTTTAGGGCCACACCCATGGCACATGGAAGTTCCCAGGCTAGGGATCAAATTGGAGCTGCAGCTGCTGGCCTATACCACAGCCACAGCCACACGGGATCTGAGCTGCATCTGTGACCTACACCACAGCACGTGGCAACGCCAGATCCTTAACCTACTGAGAGAGGCCAGGGATTGAACCCACATCCTCATGGATCCTAGTTGGGTTTGTTAGCCACTGAACCATGAAGGGAACTCCACAAAATCCTGTTACTTTTAACAGTTTATAAAGTTAAAGAAAAATAATAGAACAAGAAGAAAAAGATAGAGGAAAATATTACAAAGGTGGTATGCTGTGAGGCTAGTTTAAGAAATACTGGATATTGGGAAACAAGGGCTTAAAAAGTCCCCCATGGACTGTAAATTTCAACAGTGCAGGAATTATTTCTGCTCTGGTAATGCTGTGTCACAGACACCTAATACTGTGCCTGGCACATATTTAAAATCTTCATTGTGTGCAACAAATCCCCACTACATTGCAAGTTCCAGGAGGAAAGAGGCTGTCTTGGCCGCTGCTGTGTTCCCATAGTCCTGCAAAACGCCTGGCATATAGGAGGCCTTCCAAATAGTTGTTGAATGAATGAGCACTCCCCAGCAGTGGTGGTGCAATTCCAGGCTTCACCAGCAGGTGGCACTTAGTCCTTGGCCCTGAGCAATTCACAAGGCAATAGCTAGAGAGGCCGCCCTGGCCGGAAGCCATTACATAGAATGGACTTGGGTGGAGGAAAACGATGGACAAGATTGCCACTCAGCCTCTTCCCAGCTGTCTTGGGGTGGCTAGCTGGAGTCCAGGGGAACCCACTCTTTCTCAAAGCTGCAGAAAATAATCTGGAGGAGGAGCCAAACTCAGCATGTGATGTGATGTGTGCACCTGTGTATGGCAGGTGCTTGTGGGTGGCACCCAGCCCAGGTCCTTACACACTTGTGCACACCTACCAGCCTTATGGGAATAATCTGCTTTGTTCATCACCACCTCATTTCACAACTGCTAATAGTGCACCCTCCCACCCCCACTCTCCTCTCCCACTTTTCCCTACTCCCACCCGAATGCCAAGAGGATAAGCTCCTCTATGATCTGACCCAGCCTATGCCTCCAACCTCGGCCCCGTGGCTCCCCTACACCAGGGTGCAGCCCCGCCCCTAGGCCAGGGCCAACAGTGACAAGCCCTTGTCCTCCGGCAGGGCTGCACCTCGGAGCCCCACTCCTGTCACCTTCTCTCTGCTTCCCCACATGCTGCCCATCAAACCCCAGGGGCTCCGGCTCACAGGGCCTCCTTCTCCTCTGGGCCCCTCAGCCACAACCATTCATTCCTTTATGCTTAACGTGAGGCTCCTGGTACTAGAAAGCATGTCACCAGTGCCTACCTGGTCATTTTTCCAGCTCAATTTGACGTAATTGAGTTGCTCTCCTGGCAGGAACAATGGCCTTTGTCCCAGGGCCCCATTCCCCTGGCCCGTGCTCTGCACACTGGCTCTTAGGAAGCATGTATTCACTTGCCGGGGCCAGGAACGGAAAAAAACCTGAAACCTGGCAAGTGCTCCATTACGGTCTGCTGACTGATCCTACATGTAAGTGACTTGGCCTTGCGTGGGGCCACACTCTGCCTTAAGCTGGGCCTTCTGCGGCAGCGGTGCGTTCACTCACTCACTGAGCAGATACGTAACAAGCATCAACTATACAC
Source organism: Phacochoerus africanus (assembly GCF_016906955.1). NCBI lineage: Eukaryota > Metazoa > Chordata > Mammalia > Artiodactyla > Suidae > Phacochoerus > Phacochoerus africanus. Next base: position 100,453,403 of record NC_062552.1, read on the forward strand.
AGGCACTGTTCTAGGCGCTGGGACAAAGCCTCTCTTTTCGTAGAGCTTACAGAGTGTGGGCTGGGACCCCAGATCATAAATGCAGAAACAGAAACATAACAGGTCAAGTGGGAATAAGTGCTGTGAAGAAACGTAAAGCAGGGTGAAGGGAGAGGGAGCTGGGGCAGGACTAGACAGGGCAGGCCTCCCTAAGCAGAGGTCTAGCTGGATGGGAGGGAATCCTGCTGAAATACAAGAGAAGGTTGCTACAGCCAAGGAAAAGAAGGAGTGGAAAGGAGGTAAGAATGTCCTCAGGAGTAGAAACGGGGGGTGTTGGGTCCTTCATGCTGGGGGACTGAACCCAACGGGCCCAGGCAAAGAAAGCCTGCAGGGTTCCTCCCCAGACACCGCGACGCCCCACCCCCACCCCGCACTGCCTGGGACTCCCGTGCCCTCCATTCTGGAGACACCTGTCATACTCAGGCAAAGCCAAGCGCCCCGCAGCTGTGAGGGTCCTTAACTGGGGCTGCGAGTTGCTGGGCAGCCTCCCCCACGCTGCGAGGGTGCCCCCGGAGGGCAGTTGCTGGCGCCCCCCAGGGAGAGGGAAAAATGCAAATCGCAGAGTGGGCAGGGAGACTCAGCTCTGAAAAGCGTGAGAGTCGCGCGGACACCGAACGGTATAGGCGCACACACAAACCCCGCGTACCCGCAGTGTCTCAGCCATATCGGGGGCTCCTGCCCGCGAGCCTACGCCCACTTCCAGCCCAGCCATCCGCGGGCTCAGGCGGATCTGTGCCCCAATCCATACTCTTGTCCCGAAGAGCAGACTTCGTTGACAGCACCCTTCCTGGAGATGCATCTGCCTTCGCACTCCGGAGCCTCAACATCCTCCACCTACCCGCTCTGTGAGCCCGCTCGGCTTCCCCTGGGCCTCAAGCGCCTGGAACGTCCACCCTCCTGCCCCCTCTCGCCTCCCTTTCGGATCCCTGCATCGTTGCGGGCGTCTTCAGGCACCGGTTAGAGGCGGGCTGAGGGAGGGCGGGAGAACGCACCCACTCCTTGGGAAAGGATTTAACGTCGGGTCACCACGAGCTGGTACGAAAGGGTACGGATGGTGTTTTTCTTTGAAAGTGGGTCAGATCGAGCCCAACTTTGGGACCTCGGTCTGTTTCCCTGCAGTACTAAGGAGAGAGGGACGAAGGGCGGAGCCGGGCGCCCTCTCATCTCGCCTGCACATCCCTCCACGACAGAGCGCACGGGAGACCGGCCCTCGCTCCCTTTAGCCCCCATGCTTCCCTCTCCAATGCTCACCCCGTAAGCCGCCCTCGCGCAGCCCGCGGCCGCTGAACCGTCCCGAGGCGCGGGAGAGCTGGGGCCGCCCGGTCCCGGGATGCCGGCTGCTGCTGGCTCAAGGAACGGCTTCTCCAAGTCTGCGCAGGTGGCTGGACTCGACGCGGCTGCTGCGCGCGGGGCGGCCTCCTGGCCTCCGTCTCGGCGGGCCTCCTGGCGCTGCCCCAGCCAGACTGGGCCCGCTCCTCGGGCGGCAAACCCGGGACCGACGCGTCCTGATCCCGGAACAGACCGTACACCTTGGCTGCAGCCGCTGCGGGGTGGCTGCCCCCGGGGCGCCGCAGCCGATTCGCGTCCCTGCCAGCCGGCTCGTATCTTCCCACCGGGTCCCTCTGAGCATGACCCAAGCCCACGAAGAGAGCCAGGGTGAGCGGCAGGAAGCTCCTCCAGGGGTTTCTCAGGGCGCGCCGGGGCAGCGGCGGGTGGTCGAGGGCCTCATGGCGCCTGGGCGGCTGCAGAGCGGTGCGCGCGGGGAACAGCCCAGGGGCTCGCTGTCGGTGCGCCAGGCCGCCAGCGGGCTGCGCTCTGGACCCCACCGGGTGGCCCGCCTTTCCCCGTCTAGGGCCCCAGAGTCAGACTACGGGCCGAGCTCTCTCTGGAGCGAGGGCCTGGCGGCGGGAGCGGCCCGGGGCTGCGCGCCCTGAGCCCAGCGATCGCGCTCTGTCTCCAGCTGCGCGCGCACTGCTGTTGCACCTTCGCGCCTTCTCCCAGTCGCTGTAGCCTTCTGAAGGGGAATCGGAGCGTTTATTTTTGGAAACCTCCCCCTGACTTTTCGTCTCTTTTATCCACACCATGCCCCCTCCTCGGAGGGACAGCTCAGCCCCCTCATTACGGGAGAGGGAGAGAGGAATTCCAGCAACACCCACTTTGGCACCGGGAAGCGAGCGGGCGGCGAGGGGGGTTAACCCATGAGGAACTGGGGGCGGCGCAGGGCGGACCAAGGTCTGGTAGGGGAGATGACGCCTGCTGGGACAGGGGCAGCCCCGAGCCACCTTTCTCCTGTCCTGGACAGGCTAAACTGCTGACCTGTCCAGAATTCATCTCCAGCCCCTGACCTCAGGGACAAACGCCGGGTTGGATGACCCAAGGCTACAGCCTCGAACGTCTGAAGGATATCAGGAGAGGTGCCAAGACGGCATGATAGACAGGCTCCGAAGGATGGGCCCCGGGTCCTTCGTTTCCTCCCGGGCCCCTGGGGGCGTCGGCCTGGGGTGCCTCTAGGGCTGGGGCAGCGCGAGGCCGCTCGCCTCCCTCCGCAGTGGTGGGACGCGGGCGCGCTGGAAGGTCGCCTGGAGGGAGCGCGCCCTCTGGTGGACTTGGCGGCGTCTTAGCCGTCCTGCGTCTTGTAGAGACCTGCCGCTGCCAGCCGCCTTCCTTCCTTGATCTTAATCCCTTTCCTGTTTGCGTCAGGGTCGAGCCCAGGCCTGAGGCGTTGACGGAACCTGCAAGAGGTGTCCTCTTTTTCACGGAGGAAAAAAACATGGAGGACCTGGAATAAGGTCACTCAAGGAGACAGCGTGTGTCCAAGAGGCGAATGAAATGCAGGCGCCTCCGGCCTGGGGCTCAGAGGTCCATTCCCTAGACTCCCATCCAACCCTCACTCCCTACGGATTGGATGAGCCTCTGATGGATCCAGGGTGTGTGCTCAACTCCTTGTGCTGGCAGGGAGAGGGCAGGGCTGCTAGAATGCCAATGGCCACCCATCTTAGTACCCCTCAAGAGTGAGCTCACTATGTACACACATGGTCCCCTGCCCTAAAGTCTAAAGGCCTGGCAACCATGGCTGTCCCAGCCCCCTGAAGCCTATGGGCTTCCTAGAGAGGCAGGGGGATGGAGCAGGCAGGAAGGCACCAGTTTATAACTTTCCATACAAAGGGCCGACTCAATCAATGCTTCATGCTGAAATACAACCTCAACTCCTGACCTTGGCCTCCAAAGCCCTGTAGGACTGCCCCCCTCTCAGATCTATCTCTCCTCTTGTGGGGCACCCACCACAATGCAGCTGCCCTGGCGTCCTCTCTACTCCTGGAACGAGTAGATGCCCGCTCCTTCTCCCTGGGAACACTCATCGCCAAGATGTTTTACAGGACAAGCTCCTCATCATCATTTCACCTCTCAGCTCTAACTTCACCTCCTGGAGTGGCCACCCCTGACCCCTCCAACGCAGAGCAGCCTTCCCACTCCCAAGTCATCACTTTCTAGTCCATCACCCTGGTTCAGCTTCACTGCTCTAGACTAGTTGAAATTCTCCTATTTGTTTACCCGTGTAACTGACTTGTTGAATGGGCTGAACCTGAAGAGGGACAATCAGGAAGCAGCTCTGTGGTTCTCCCCTCACTGCCTTCAGCCACATTATGGTGAATTTCTCTTCTCCACCCTTAATGACATCTCAAGCAGAGTCCTTGGCTTGCCCATCCCCTCCAGTCACAAGAACAGTTTCATGTCTATAATTAAGACCAATTTCCAGGCTCTAAAAAGTCTGGTCCTGTCCAAATCAAAACCTCATCCAATTGAATCAAATCTTGTATCCAGCTGAATACCCCTCCTCTCCCTCCACCGGGCCTGTCCCCTGGCGCCAGACCTTGTCGTGGGGAATGTAGGGTGTGGTCTGATTTTCTGACTTTCCTTTTCTGCCAGGGCTTCTCCGTGTCAGGGTTGGGGGCAGATATTAGGGGGCAAGTGGCAAAGTCGTATGTGACAGGTGCCCTTGGCTGGCAGGTGCCAAGTGCTGGCTCTTTCATGGGTATACTTTGGGGTCCTTGGGATGTTCTCTGCAGGATCCCCACCCTGCATCACTTCAGTAAAGCACTCTCTGGACAACTTCCCTGTGTCCCCTACCACCCCATGGGACTTTCCATCCAAGCCAACAAACCAGTGGTGAGTTGGCTGCATCTCACGCTGGTGTAAGAGCCACTCTAGCCAGGCTCCAAAGTCAGGATTCTTCAGATAGGAAGTACACAAAAGTGCCTTCATTTATGTCCTAAAGACATAGGTTGGGTTCTCCCAAGAACTTTCTTGCTGTGTTTTGGTGCATCAGAGGTGCTTGCAGCTTCCAGCACCTCAACTAGACTCAGTGGAGGCAGAATTATGGGGAGTCATGCTATCCTCATCTTCTTTGGAAGCTGCCAATATCTATGCCTGGTCTTCTTAGGGCCCTGTTCACTTGGTTTGCATTGGGGAGCACCCTCTGGGGAAACCTCAGCCCTGCTTACTAATGCAATGGTCCTGTAACTCAATGACTTCCTTCAATCCCATCCATTTGTAGCCTGGAATCCAGGGATGTGCTGGGTAGTTGTTGAACTGGCTCTGCCTTTAGTAAGATGCCTAGTACTTCTCTTTGGAATGTGAAAACATTTAGTTCTTCTTGTTCTAGCCTTTGCAGCTTTAGCAGACGTTCGAAGACCATAAGAAAAATCCTGTTTGACCACCTCTAAAATTATTGCCTGACTTCCCAAACTGCAATGATAACTCAAAGGAATAGATAGCTCACCTGCCTGGCTTGCCGCTGTTTTCCCCGGAACTTAGAACAGTGTGTGCATTTAATAGAGAGCCAAGAAACACATGTTCAGTGGATGGCTGACTGAATGAATGACAGCTTTATCCCATTGGGTAGGGAGGGCTGGTATCATCAGACCCATTTTCAGAGAGAAAAACTGAGTTCCTGGTGGTAGTTACTGGTCCAAGTTCATGTGCTTTGCTGCCTTTAGGGCTGGCCCTAAGGATCTTCTTGAATCCTACACCTTGCATTTGGGGACGAATGCCATCCCAGTTCCCAGAATGCCCAGTTCTCTCTCTGAGACACCGCTCCGTCACTGCTATGGACAGCCTCAGCACCACACCTCCCTTGCTGTGCCCTGTTAGCCAGTCAATCCTTAAGTTCTGGGCTCCCTTTCTCTCCCCATTACCTGCCTGGTTCCTCTCTCCTCTTCACCCATCAGGGCTCACCTCAGATCCCCACGAACCTCCCAAAGCCAGAAACCTTGGCATCATCTTTGTCCCTGAGCTATTTTTCCTCCCATGTGTCCAAGTCATTATTACCCGCTCTGTCTCCTCCGTCTGCACTTCTGGAAGTCTGCCGCCCATTCAGCCTCTCCCTGGTCCACCTCAGCCAAACTCCTTGTGCAGACACACTTCTTCCCTCCCGACGAGGCGCCCCTCCCACGCCTTGGGGAGTCCAAGGGGTCCTTGGAAATTCCCACCCTGTTCTCCTGGGGGCCCACAGCCAGGCTAATCTACTCTAAAGACCGGCCTCTCCTACCCCCCCAATCCCAGCGCCCTCCTCCTGTCTGCCCCCCACTTCCTGCCCATCACTCCCTTTCTCTGTAACTGCTGGAATCTGTTGATGCCGTTCTTCAGAATCTCCATTCCCATAAATAGTTGAGGTTTTTGTTTGTTTTTCTCTTTAAGCTGCCCAAATGTATAGAGTCTACTATGGTCTAAGCACTGTGTTAAGCATGCTACAAATACGGGCCCATTTAACCAAAGAAAGGAGGTGTTGCGTTTCCATATACACAGCAGAGGAACTGAGGCTGAGAAAAGCTACTGGTTTGCCCCCCGATCACACAGCTGGTAGGTAGCAGGTGTTAAATACGGCCAAACCTTGGTTATCTCCCACTGAGCTCAAGCTTTTAAGACCGCACCATCTTGCCTTCCCCTGAGCTTGAGCCTTGGCAGCCGTCCTGACAATTGAAATGATACCTCTTCCAGCCACCTCTGCAGCTGTCACCACCTAAAAGCCTCCACTGTGCATCCCCCAGCCTCTTCCCTGCCGGCTAGCCCACCACTCAGCTCCCTGGGGATGTGGAGGTAGCTGAAATTTCTGTATCCCTTTACCTTCCTGCTCCATAAAGGAAGGGGAGCTAAGGGTTGCCAGCAAAGCCCCCGACTCACCACGTGTCACTTCCTTACCCGTGATTCCGGCTTCCTCCCTAAAGAGGCACAAATGATGCAAAGCATACTAACCCATCTCGTAGGTCCAGGCAGGGCAATCATCTCTGGCAAGTTCTGCAGAGAGAGTCTCAAGGGACTGATAAAAAGATTCCAGTGGGCAAAGGCTTGCCAGGACCTGTGCACCACAAGAGGGAATGGCAGGCTCTGGGACACCCTGGGCAAGCTAATTGTTTTCCCATGTCTTGTTGGAATAACACTGTGGCCAGAGAGCTACCAGAACCTGAACTAACTTGATAAATCAGGACCCAAAAAAAGGACCTCATTTCTGCTCCCTTTGCTGAGACCCAAGCTCCTGACAGAATTCCAGGGATTTTCTTCCTTGGAAGTGACTGGACCTCCAGTCCCAAATTCCTCTCCCCAGGAGAGCTCGTTCCCCAGCTCAGAACAAATAACACGTTCCTGGTTAATCAGTGGGCAGAACAGCTGACGGATGGTTGATGGGTTCCCCAGCGTCCCAGATGGGAGCAGCTCCGTGGGCTCAGCTGCTCTTGTCGGGGACCCCGCCCTGTGCAGCCTCAGCCTCTAGTGTGGAAGGTGGAGGCTGTATGGAAAGGCCCCAGCTCCTTCCTGCATGAGGCCTTCAAGGTCCACAAGGCCAAGACCCTGCCACCTCAGCCACCGTGGCCTGGCCTCCCCGCTGAACTCCCAAGCACTCCGCCCCAGTCTGCCAGCGCCATCCCCTCCGGAGGCACGTGAGTGTTTCTGTCTCCTGTGAACTGAGCTCAGTTCTCAGCTATGCTTGGCTTCCATTTTCCCATCTGAATATAGAGATAAGGATGCTTTTCTTGCCACCCCCACCTTCAGGGCAAATTAGATAACCAGCCCTATCTCCCCCTGGGATGGGAGGGGCTCGATCGCTACTACTTCATTACCAGCTGGTATTTCCTGAGCGTTAAAAGGTACCAGGCACTCTGCTAGATGTTTTATGGCCATTTTCTCCTTTTCTTTTTTTTCTGTATTTTCATAATGATTTTTATTTTTTCCATTATAGCTGGTTTACAGTGTTCTGTCAATTGTCTACTGTACAGCAAGGTGACCCAGTTACACATACATGTATACATTCTTTTTTCTCCCATTATCAGGCTCCATCATAAGTGACTAGATAGATAGAGTTCCCAGTGATATACAGCAGGATCTCATTGCTTATCCATTCCAAAGGCAAGAGTCTGCATCTGTGAACCCCAAATTCCCAGTCCATCCCCCTCCCCCTTGGCAACCAGGATCTGTCCTCCATGTCCATGATTTTGCCATTGTCTCCTTTAATCCTCATCGTGATCTTCCGAAGGAAGTATTATTATTTCATCAGGCAGCAGATGAGGAAGCGAGGGCTCAGAGAGGTAGCATGAATTACCCACAGTCACAAAGCTGGTAAATGGCTGTGCTACAGTTCATTCCTGTTTTGTCTGGTTCCAGACGCTAAACAAATGTCAGTTTCCAGAGGAATTTTGCTCTGGAATCACACCTCCAGCTGCGGTTCTCTGGGAACTGGAAGCATTCACAGCTATCCGTGGGGTGGGGGGGGGTGCCGATGACCACCTGAAATCGCTGTCACGAAATAGCCCTCACCAAGCACATCCCACCTTAGGTCTTATTTACAGCTAGGGGTCTATTTTTGGGTCAAGGGCAGACAAAAGCTATCAGGGTGAGTTTCAGAGACTCTGACTCCTGCTGACCAAGGAGAAGGGAGGAAATCAAGCTTACCCTACATCAAGGGTAGGCTTGATTTATTTCTTCTTTTCTTTTCTTTCTTTTTCCCATTCTCCCCTCCTTCCTTCCTTCCTTCCCTCCCACCTGTCTGTCTTTCTTTCTTCTTTCTTTCTTTCTTTCTTTCTTTCTTTCTTTCTTTCTTTCTTTCTTTCTTTTTCTTTCTTTCTTTCTTTCTTTCTTTCTTCCTTCCTTCCTTCCTGTCCTTCCTTCCTCTCCTCATGGCCCTACCCACCGCATATGGAAGTTCCCAGGCTAGGGGTTGAATCGGAGCTGCAGCTGCCTTGCCTACGCCATAGCCACAGCAATATCTGTGACCTACATCGAAGCTTTCAGCAACGCCGGCCTTAACCCACTGAGCCAGGGCAGGGATCAAGCCTGCATCCTCAGGGACACGATGCTGGGTTCTTAACCCACTGAGCCATGACGGGAACTCCTCAAGTCATTTTCAATTGCTGAGTAAGAACTCATCTCAACCCTCAGCTTTTCTCTTTGGAAAAGAGAGGGGGATACAGAGAGAGCATCTCTGTGGCCCTGCATGGTAGGCCATGTAACTCCCATTTCACAAACGCCGAGGGGTGAAGTCTCTTGTTCAAGGTCATACAGCTAGGAGTTGAGCCAGCATTTGACTAAAAAGTCTGACCGGCTCCAAAGTCCGTGCTGTTTCCACTACAGCAGACTGCACTCGCTCCAGGATGTCCTGCGATGATGTGAAACGGGCAGCTCTTCAAATAACTGATTTCACTCCGTTTCCCTTCATTTCCAGTCCCTGATATGGGGCGGCGGGTGCGGGGGGGGGGGGGAAGGCTGATCTGAAAGCTCTGTGCATTTAGCTAAAGCTTAGACCACATTTCTTATTTACCTGCATAAATCCCTTTAACCTCTGGCTGGAGTGGAATCTTCACGAACTCCTAGGGGCTGAAGCATAACTTCTCCCGAGGCAGAGTCTCCAAAGACCTGAGCAGGAAAATGATGTGGGCAGCCTGGCAGGCCTCCTTTTAATTCCCCCAGTAAGACCACAGGGGATCCGAGTGCTCCCCTGGGAGTCAGGGATGGGGGCCGTGTGTGGTGGTTTGGATGCGGAGAAATCACACACTGTGTTAGCCTTTCCAAATCTCCAGGGAGAAAGCCCTGCAGGCTGAGGGATGAAGCAGCCCTATCCTAGATTCTGGAATGGCTGTGCAGGAATTTAAGGACCAAGTGAGCAGGAAGCAATTTCTCTTGGCTTTTGGGGTCTCCCAGGCTGTCACCACCTCAGCATCCTGCTGGACACAGTGACATCCCTCATCCCCCAAGGGATAGGAGTTTGGGGAGACGGAAAACAGGGGCCGCTATTTCCCAGAATAAGCCCAAAGCAGCTCACTCTTCATCGAGACAAAGAATGAGGGATGACACCTTCTGCCATCATCTTCTGATGTTCATTCTCCCCCGGATTATATGTTGAGAATGGAGACACCCAAGGAGGTTTAGCCTAGTGCTCCCCAGACTCTCTCTAGGACCCCAAGCCCTTAGGGACAGACCCAAATCCCCAAACTCCCAGGACAAGGTACAGACACCAGGCTGGTGGGGGAAGAGGGGTAGGTGCAGCCAGATCCCAGTGGGCCCCAGCCGGTCTGCATGACTCATTCCTTGTTTCCGTCCACTCTGGTCTGAGTGCCTTGGCCCAGGGGCCTCTGGGAGGTTGTAACACAGGCTGGCCCCTCGCCCATCGGGACTCAGCAGACAAAAAATTAAAGATCTCACTCCTCAGGAACTCACACAGACAGCAGAGGCATGCTCTGTGCTCTGCTTCACCAGACCAGACCTCAGGCCGGAGGAGGCCGATGGCCAAGGGAGGAAGGAAAGGCGTCTCCAACCTCCAGTCTCAAAGCCCTGGTCACCACCCGCTCTCTTCTCACCCCTCAGGTCCGCGCCTGAAGATGGAGGTGCCACCAGCACCTCCTCGGCTCCACTCCACGCCTCCCACCTCTGCCCAAAGGCAACAGTGAGAAACAGACCTGAAAGCAACTCATCATACATTTTCTGGTAGCACAGGTCTGCTGAGGCCAAAACCCACTCAACAATCTTCAAAGGCTCCCTACCACCTCACAATCAAGCCCAACTTCTTACTGGGCCGGGCACACAAGCCTGTATCCTACCCCTCCCCTCCTAACAGCACAAATTCAACACAGAGCCAGGACTCCGAATTCCCTCCAGTTTCCCCACTCACGCCCCCTTTCCAAATCCCTCAACTGGCACCATTTTCTTTACCTGGAATCTTCTTCCCACCCCTGCCTGCCTGTCCTTTAATTCCCATCTCAAAACTCCCGCTTCCTCCAAGAAGACGTTCCAGAACCCCACTACCAGGTCCGGCTCCCTGTCTTGAACGCCTGTACCGCACTCTGCCTGGCATGACCAGTTCACAGCTCTCCCACCCAGGGCAGTGGGAAGTACACGGGGCCTTGGAATTCCACTCAGCACCATATTCCCCAGCTACGTGTCCTTGGCTAAAGAGACACAACCTCTTTGAGCCAGTTTTCTCACCAAAAGGAGATGGTAATAGGAGTCCCTTTAAACACTGCGCCTAGAGAGAGCCCAGGCCACAGCTGATTGGACCAGAGATGCGCACATGACCCAAGGGCAGCCTTTTCATTGGCTGGTTAGTGACCTAAGACTTCTGTGGTCTGATTTGAATGCTGACGTCACTGGTTACTGGACAAATCAAATTCCCCATTGAAAGTTGGAACCAAGCGACTTTACTTTGAAAGCCAAGCCCTAGGATTAAAATAAGAGGTAAATCCTCGTTCTTGAGATCTCCCAGTCCAAAGGGGTGCATATAACCATAGAACAATAAAAGCCAGAGAGGTGTAGACTTGCCTGGGATTTTGCAGTTCTCGGTAACACAGAGAGGGCTGGAGCTCAGGTCGCCGGACTTGGGCTTAGTCCAGGATGGTTGGCCTCTGTAACAGCCTCAGAAGGCAGTGGCCCTGAGCTGATTGCATGAAGAAGATCGAGGCACCACTGTGCCCTGCATCAACTTATTCCGAGCAGCTTTGGAACAAGGCAGTCGTTAAAGGACAAGGTCAGATCCGAGCAGGGAGCACAAACCCTGGTTCTGGTCCCCCACGTGCCCCCAGTGTTTCCCTTTCATGCCCCTGGCCCTCTCCAGGCTTTGGTGTAAAAAGAGAGGATTTTACTGGATGAACTCAAATTCCCTGTCAACACTAAGATTTTGATCTGAGGAGCAGACAGACAAGGGATGGGCGGGGATCCAAGAACTGCGAGATCCACAGAATGTGAACCCTGGAGGAGACCTCCCTGAGAGATCAGCCAGCCCATTCCTTCAAATTACAGTTGAGGAAACTGAGGTCCAAAATGGGAGAGATGCTTTTTCAAGGTCACATGACTGGCTACTGGCAGCACCAGCGCTTGAACCGGGGTCTCCTGACTCCCAGGCCTCTCAGCTCTTTCTCTCTCAGCTCTCCCAAGAAGCTGGGAGCTATTTGGCCGTCTGGGCCAAGGAAGCCGAGAGTGGCTGTGCATGTCAGCAGTGGGGCCTCAGAGCCTGGGAACATCTCTGACAGGGTAGGTGCCAGTGCCAAAGCCGCTGGTGGAGAGAGAGGGCCTGGCCCAGGGCCAGGAAGGGCATATTGGAGATAAGCTGTCAGCATCTCTCTTCTTCCAGATGGCAAGAAGAAGCATAGAAGGGTCCATGATGATTGAGAGGAAACAGTCCCCATTTCTGGTTGAGCCATTGCTCAGCAGAGGACTAGCCTCTCTCCCCCCCTCCCCACCCTCTCTCTCTCTCTCTCTCTCTCTCTCTCTCTCACACACACACACACACACACACAGACTCTATCTAGCTGCTGCAACCTGCCACCTGGTGGGGTGGTGGGCCTGGAATTCTTCTTGCTCCCTGAGCTGCCTCTAAGCTCCTGCCTTCTAGCCTGTTTGGCTGGGACCATGAGGCCCTCTCTTTCCTAGTATGTGCCAGGCACTGTGTTAGGCCCTGGGGTGGATAAGACATCCTCACTGCCCGTGTGATGAGAATTAACAGTCTGGCAGTTTCACTGAAGAAAAACCACTAACTATGTAGGTGGGGTTGGCTAGGGAGTGTGTCTAAGAGGGCCCTGACTTGGACTTGAATCTTGAAAGCTAAGGGAGAGTTCACTGTGTAGGAGAGGGACATTCCAGGGAGAAGCACTGCGTAGGGAAAGGCGTGGATGGAAGACAAAGGCTGGGCTGGTGGGGGAACTGCAAGTAACTGATGCGCCTGGAGTTTGGATAGGAATGCGATTAGGAAAGGAGATGAGGCCGGAAGGGGAGGCTGGGGTCAGTTAATGGGGTGCCCGGCTCTAGTCAGAAAGATGGACCCGTGCTCCACCTCTAAGCCACCAGGCAGCCCTGGCTCCCTCCTGGGGATCCTGGAGCTCTGGAACTGATATCCTCTGGTCAACTGCAAGGAGTCGTTTGTGTGGGGAGGTAGCAGCATGCTCTGAATCTCCATCCCAAGCAGATGCCAGTCGACAAGGCCAGTGAGCTTGTCATGCTTAAAAACAACCCCACACCTGCTTCCATCCAGTCTGTCTCCCAACATGGTTCCTCTTTTACAGAAATTGTGGAGCTGCCAATACAGCAAGTCTCCCCTGGGCCCCAGCCTCCTGATGCCCTGACCCACCAACCTGACTGTGTCCCTTCTTTGCCATTCCTTTCTCCTGTCTGAACTGCCTACTCTCTCTGTATCCCTAGAGACTCCTGTCCCCTAGGCTCTCTCTTCCTTGGTCCCTCTATAATCCCACAAGCTTGAGTAGCTGAAGTTATGTCGTGACTAAGTGTCATACAGATCCAAGCCCACTTCCGCAGCCTCCCTCATGGCTTTGCCCCATAGACAGATAAGCCATAGGAGCTTGATGTCAACCTATCGAGCTGGGGAGGGCCCCATGCTTTTCAGCCCTTACTAATTGAGCCCCTTTTTGTCAGGTGTCAACATTGCCAAGAATAAAGTTTAGCCCCTATCCTCAAGGAGCTTCCAGAGTAGGGGAACACTGCGCCTATCATGGTAAGTGTCATGATTGAGATCATGTCAGGGAGCAATGTGAACACAAGGACAGAACACTCCAGGCTGGGGATATGGGACAACTGGCCAGGGAGGATCCTGGAGAGAATTCTATCTGCATGAGTTCTGGAAGGCAGGGCAAGTCTCAGCCCAGAGAAGGTGGAAACGACAGCGAGGAAGAGGCACAGTGGTGATTACCAAAGCCAAGTTTGCAAAAATGAAATCACCCTGGAGTCTACCCCACTTCTTTTTTCAGTGGGGCTCCTGATCTGAGAAATTTTGCCAGGTTTTTGAATATAGTCAAAAGAAACTCAAATGATATTCAGTGTGGATAGGGGCTCTCTCTCCCTCTCCCTCTCCCTCCCTTTTCCTCTCCCTCTCTCTCTCTCTATATATATATATACATATTTAAACATATATATGTGTGCATGTATATATATCTCCCACATATATGTACACACACACATATTTATGTTTAAAAAGTTATTTCCCACATTGAGGAATGGATGGAGGTCACTGATATCTTAGTGACACGGGAGATGGGGCTGGGACCTGTACAAGATTTCTCACAATTTGAATGAGGTTGGACAGAAAAAGCATTTTTTTTTCTTTTTTCTTTTTTTTTTCTTTTTTTTGCCACCCTGCGACATATGGAGTTCCCAGGCCAGGGATCAGATCTGAGCCACAGTTGCAACCTACTCAGCAGCTGTGGCAACACTAGATCCTTAACCCACTGTGCTGGGCAGGGGATTGAACCTATGTCCCAGCGCTGCAGAGATGCCACCAATCCCATTGCGCCACAGCAGGAACTCAGTAAAAGCATTTTTATCAAATTTTCACATGACATAGAACTGGAGGAATACATGATAAAACTGGATGATAGAAGCAAGATATATACTGATATAGATAAGTTGAGATAATAGAGATAAGTGGAAAAAGTCTTGCATCTTGGTCCCAAAAAAGCAATAATTAAAGGATGAAGGATACTTGCTCCCATAGCAGTTCATGTGAAATGACCTTATTTTGGGGGTGGGGATGGGCAGAGACTGTTGACCATTAGTTTGAAATAAACCAACGCTGTAAACCTCTAAAAGGTCTAGTGCCATCTTAGGTACAATCCAGGGCTCAGAACAAAGAGGGTAACGGTGTACTCCACACTGTTAGGACCCAGTGGCAGTTGTGCTTAATTCTGCTGCCATGTCTTACATGGCTTATTGCAACCCTGAAGTACGTCTAAGAGAAGGTGACCAGAGTGAAAATAAAAATAATCCACACCCTTGGGCTCCGCATCTCAGACACTGAGCATTGACCTCTGGGAAGGCAGAGTGGCTCTGCCTCCTGAAACCCGCTGCCATTGTCCAGGAGTCCTTCAGCCACTGAGCGTTCCCTTGAGCCATGAGCTAGCTCAGGGGTCAGTGGTCACACAACAGCAGGTCTCGCCAAAGTCAATGCAGAGAACCGAGGACTCCCCAGAGACCGGAGGAAGGGGGCTGCACCACCAGAGAGGCAGTATAAGAGCACCAGCGCTCATTTTAAAACCTGTGCCAAAAGGTCCATCCCACAGCTGCCTTTGTGTCTCCGCCTCACACTCATCCGACACCCCCTCCCCGGAGGCATGATATGGGAAGGAGAGGATTCAAGATGAAGTTCATGGTAAACACGTGGAGGGTTCCTGAGGCTGGAGGAACAGGAGAGGGAACACAGCTCCTGAGGGGCAAGAGGGAGCTGGGGACATCATGGGAGAGGGGTCAAGAAGAATTGAAGGCAGCGTTCGTAACCGGGGCTTTGTTTGCCTGATGCCCTGTCTTTGTCACCTGCTAGGAATGGCCACCACTGTGCAGAAATGAAAACCAGCATCTAGAAGTTGGAAGAGCCTTATTGTCAAGGCTTGGAAAGCCGTGTGGAGCTTCCGCATGGCCCCAGTTGCCAATGGTCATGACTGTAGCTGCTGGCATGGCTCCAGCATGAACTCTGACTCCACTGCAAAGGGAAAGGAATCCTCCCGAACGGCCCCTAGAGTGGATCTGACAAGCTGTGGTGCTGCCTGCTCACCAAAACACTCAAGCGGTGATTCATTCATCCAGAAAACATTTATGGGGCACCTTCTACGTGCCGGCACCCCCCTCTAAGATCCTCTGGTCTGTTCATTCTGAAGTACAAGGGGAACCGCTCCAAAGTGCCAAGGAAGCGGGATGGCTTTAATGTTTTTTCCGGAAGACAGGGGAAGGGCTAGACGGCTTGAGGCAGTCCATGCAGCCCTAGGAGTCCTGACCTCTTCAGTTCATCCCAGCCAAACCTGCCTGTGGACTTTCACACTGGTTCTGGGTTGGCTGAGGAAGACTGGGCTAGATCCATAGAATCACCAAGCAGAAAGGCGTCCCCGTTTCCAGACCCTGGAAGGAGAGCCAGACCAGGGAAAACCAGAGAGAGAGAGAGACCTGTGGGTTCGGGGAGGGGGAAGGGCTGCACATTTCGGGCCAAGGGCTCCAGACTGGGTGGGAAACCCAGGGCTCAGGGGTGGGGGTGGGAAGGGCCCTCCCCACTGCCTCCCCAGGCAGCAGTGGGCCCTGAGCTCAGTGTTGGGCAGGAGACAGGTCTGGTTCCCGGCGTACCTGCGCTAATGAGCTGGAAGCGGGCGGAAACGGCTCAGCATGTGAAGGCCAGCAAAGGGAAGGCCCTCCCCATGCCAGCTGGACAGGAGAGGACCGAGTGGGTTGGGAACACGGCCCGTCCCCTCTCCACACCCTGAATTCTCAAGCTGGAGGCTGGACGTTCCAGTGGAAGGAACTTGGGAGGTGAGGGCAGATCAGCTGAGGCTGAAATGAGACCTCCCGGGGGAAAGGGGATTAGAAAGATGCCGAGCGACGGTGGCAAAGGGGAGAGAGAGCCAAGGGGCTGCTGAGGCAGCCTGCCAACCCCAGGGAGGGAGAAGGCCCAGGGCGGTCGTCAGCTGTAGCCCAACAGAGACAAATCTGGACGGTCGACTGACTTAATAAGGGCAGGCAGGATGGATGTGTCCTCCTGGCTCTGATGGGGCGGCAGAAATGGCCACAAGTATTCACAGACTGTAAACACCAAGAGGTTCAGGCCTTGTCTGGGTCTGCAGGGACCTGGCGAGGCCTAGCCGGGGAGGGGCAAGACCAAGACAGAGGCATTCTCTGCAGTGGCCCATCCTGAGGCCTGGAAGAAGGGTCCCATTGGGGAGCCCCAGGGCCAGCTTAGAAAGCCCCACCAGAGACAGGAGATGGGCACAGCCCCAGAAGGTCACTCCCGCAGAGATCCAGACTGGCATTTCTGTTTGGCCCTTGGGCATGGCACCAGAAGTGTGGGGGAGCCCACTTTGCCTCCCAGCACCAGGGTGGGCCAGGGCCGTTAGACAAATATTTAGGGAGCATCCACATCAGCCTTTCCCATGGGCTCCTGGTGGCGTCCACAGGGACCCTTAGCCCTACTCAGCTTCTGGTGTGGAAATTTTCTGCCAGAGGCAGAAGCCTGTGAGTCCAGTCTGACTTTCTGAGTGCTCCTCATTCAGCACTGGCTGCAGGTTAGAACCGAGCTTGTGACCAGGGACACATTACCTCTGGAGTCCAGGCCTCAGTTCATCCACCTGCAACATGAGGAGACTGAGTCTGCTCTGTACAGTGCAGTTTTCATTGGCCCAGACTGCGGTTGCCATGGAAACAGCCCAAGCCAAAGATGGATCCAGCAGACAGGCGTATCACCTGTGATCAAGGAGAGCTTTGTCATCTTGTCTGTCCAGCATCTCTCCTCTTCTCTCTCTCTTTTTTTTTTTTGGTCTTTTTTGCCTTTTCTAGGGCCGCACCCGTGGAGGTTCCCAGGCTAGGGGTCAAATTGGAGCTGTAGCCGCCGGCCTACGCCAGAGCCACAACAACTCGGGATCCAAGCCGCGTCTGCGACCTACACCACAGCTCATGGCAACACCAGATCCTTAACCCACTGAGCAAGGCCAGGGATCGAACCCACGACCTCATGGTTCCTAGTCAGATTCATTAACCACTATAGCACAATGGGAACCCCAAGAATTCCTCCTCTTCCCTTATTCTGGTGTCAGCATCCCTTTTCCTTAAGTAACTGTCCTTCCACTTTTCTATATCATTCTGACAGGCCAGCCAACTACAATACCTGCCACAGGGCATAGGACCCAAACTGGACAATAGGATTCTCTCCCATGATTTGACCCAGAGACACAGAGTTTATAACCACAATGCCCAAGAGCAGCTCCCAAAACACACATACTCCAAGGAGTTTCTGGGCCCGAGAGCCCCACCACTGCCTAGATTCCCAACCTTCTTGATACTGACCTGTTCAGTTCTTATTTCTATTCTGTTTGCTCCTAACATCTTCCTTCTAACCCCATTCTTTAAAATAAAATTTTAATGTACAAATTAGTCATCCTTTGTCGTCACTTGCAACCAAAGAATCCTTATTTATTTATTTATTTATTCATTTATTTTGCTTTTTAGGGCTGCACCAGTGGCATATGGAAGTTCCCAGGCCAGGGGTTGAATCAGAGCCATAGCTGCTGGCCTACACCACACCTCACGGCAACGCCAGATCCCCGACCCACTGAGTAAGGCCAGGGATCAAACCCGCAACCTCATGGATACTAGTCAGATTCATTTCCGCTGCACTACAATGGGAACTCCCAAGAATCCTAATTTATATACAAGCCAAGCGAGAGAAGCCAAGTGGATTAGATGGTGAGCCCCTCCTCTCTGCAGTCCTCGCTCCTCTGTGGTCCCAGGGCAATTGGCTCAGCTCCCAGAGAGCACTTGGCTCATGTAGCAGACATGGTGGGGTAGAGTCTGTTTGTATAACAAGACTGCAAACATCAACAACTAAGCATGTTTGTGTCCCAGATACAAATGGTTGAGGGTCTGGCACATGGTAGGTTGCATTGAATCAAAATCTTACGTTTTGAGAAGTTCCCATCATGGCGCAGCAGAAACGAATCCGACTAGGAACCATGAAGTCGTGGGTTCGATTCCTGGCCTCGCTCAGTGGATTAAGGATCTGGTGTTGCCATGAGCTATGGTGTAGGTCGCAGACACAGCTTGGTGTTGCTATGGCTGTTGGATAGGCCAGCAGCTGTAGCTCCAATTGGACCCCTAGCCTGAGAATCTCCATGTGCTGTGGGTGTGGCCCTAAAAAGCAAGAAGAAAAAAAAAAGATCTTACAGCTTGAAGTAACTCCAATGGGGACAAAACAAGTATCAGGGGACAGTATGTGGCGGGCAAGATATAAGCAGCTACTGGAGAAGGTGATTCCCATTGCATGCAAGTGATAAGTGCCAGGGAGCTGTGATCAGGACCCATCTCAGGGTGTCTGGGGATGGCCCACTCTGTCCCCCAGATATCCCTTCCATCTCTTCATGAACACCTCTCACTCCAGAAACAAGAAGCAAAGGCATTCGGTTAACACTTAGACACAAGGCTGGAAATACATATCCCTCTAGAAGAGCAAGACAACGTGTTTTTCTGTATTTTGCTTTTTTTGTCTTTTGTCTATTTAGGGCCGCACCCTCAGCATAGGGAGGTTCCCAGGCTAGAGGGCAAATCGGGGCCGTAGCCACCAGCCTACACCACGGCAATGAGGGATCTGAGCCGCGTCTGCAACCTACACCACAGCTCATGGCAACACCGGATCCTTAACCTACTGAGTGAGGCCAGGGAGTGAATCCACATGGATATGGGTCGGGTTCGTTAACCACTGAGCCACGACGGGAACTCCGAGACAGCATTTTCATTGACTCTGCAGTATAATGACGGTATAGAACATTTCCTGAAAGCAGACCTGGAGGGAAGAAAAGGGTTGGGGGCATAAAGGTTTTCAGGGTATGGAGAGTGAGAGGGGGTCTGCAGGTAGATAGAGAGGAAGGGCAGGGGCTGGAAAAGCAGGGGATACAGGCATATATGGTTCTACACGTCAGCTTTGGCTGCAATTTCTAGAAGTTGATTCTAATAAACTTAAGTGGGAAGAAATAATTTATTGGAAAGGTACAGGGTTCTGAAGGAATTATTCAACAGCCAGGCCTGGGAAGCCAGGGATCAGGGCAGTTATGGGAACCCAGGTGGCAAGAACCCATGGGCTGGCTTGGCTGGCTTTGAATGATTCTAAGCCACCTGCCTTCCATGGCCAGTAGCATCTCTGCCCCAGATTCAAATTCCCTAGGAGAGAGTTTGTTTTTTTGTTTTTTTGGTTTTTTGTTTGTTTGTTTGGTCTTTTCTAGGGCTACTCACAAGGCATATGGAGGCTCCCAGGCTAGGGGTCTAATCGGAGCTGTTTCTGCCGGCCTACGCCACAGCCACAGCCACGCCAGATCTGAGCCGTGTCTGCAACCTACACCACAGCTCACGGCAATGCCAGATCCTTAACCCACTGAGCAAGGCCAAGGATCGAACCCACAACCTCATGGTTCCTAGTCGGATTCGTTAACCACTGAGCCACGACAGGAACTCCCCCTAGGAGGGAGTCTGATGGACATACCTGGGCTCCTGTGACCACCCTTTGGGGGTGGATGGTTGGGAGGGTTCCCAAGGCTGACAGCCCCACCAAGAATGCCTGGAATTGGGGAGGCAGAGTTCTCCAAAGGAAAATTGAGTTTCCGTTATGCGAGGAAGGAGAAGGAGTGCTGGGCATATGTGTAGAACAGATGTTCACTACACATGGCATGTCGATTTCCAGAAGAGGGAGATGAGCGGGGCGCGGTATGGGAAAGGGCCGGACACTCCAGAATCTGCCCTGGGGGCCAAGGCTCTCGCTCCAGGCCTGGATTCCATCTCTCTGTCCCGCTATAAAAGCAGGCTCAGAGAAAGAACACTGTTTTTCTGTTCTTGACAACTCGACAGAATTGTCTCCTCAGCTTCCAGTCACGCTCGGCTCCTGCTAGAGTCATTACCACCCACCTGTTCTCCATGCAAGAATTCACAGCCAGTGGACACACATCTGGCCTGCAAAAGACATGCTTGGAAGTCTCCTAGACTGCTTGGAACAGGCTGGGGACGGCTCAGGGTCAGCCACCAATTCAAAGGCAAGGAAACAGCTGGCCTGAGAGCTGTGGTCGTTGTGACCTGAGCAGATGCCACCCCTCCCTCACCAGGCAGCCTGATGTATATGGGACACTGTGCCCTGGGACAAGTGAAACCCCTGGGACTCAATACTGGGCCCTGCGCAAGGCTGTCCTCTCCACCCCCACGTGCCTCTCCTGTGTTGGGGGCAGGGGCTACTGCCCCGCCTTTCTTGGGATTCCTGCTCTACCTTTCTTGGGATTCCTTTATTTTTCTTCCCATTACTGTCCATTTCACTGCCTTCTGAGCACCCTGGAAGTTAAGGCCAGGAAAGGTTTTGGGTTTTTTTGTTTTGTTTTCTGCTTTTTAGGGCTGCACCCACAGCATATGGAGGTTCCCAGGCTAGGGGTCAAAGTGGAGCTACAGCTGCTGGCCCATAGCCACAGCAATGCCAGATTCAAGCTGTGTCTTCGACCTACACCACAGCTCATGGCAACGTCAGATCATTAACCTGCTGATCGAGGCCAAGGATAGAAACCTCATGGTTCCTAGTCGGATTTGTTTCTGCTGCACCACGAAAGGAACTCCTATCTTTTGTTTTATTTTTACAGCCACATCTGTGACATATGGAAGTTCCTGGGCTAGGGGTCGAATCGGAGCTGCAGCTGCGACCTGTGCCACAGCTTATAGCAATGCCTGATCCTTAACCCACTGAGAGAGGCCAGGAATCGAACCCGCATTCTCACAGAGATGTCAGGTCCTTAACCTGTTAAGCCACAGTGGGAACTCCAAGGCCAGGTAAGGTTTTAATTGTTTAAATATTTGGTGATGAAACTAACTGCATCCAAGTTTTAAAGTTGTAAATGCAGAATGGTACAAGGCCTAAGGAAGCTGTAGGCCAGTAGTGTCAGACTTTTCAAAAAATGAGCAAAAATCTTCATGCAGTATTTCAGCATTCAACAAATATATTGAATGGCTACTGTGTGCCAGGCACTGTGCTAGGGGACACAGCAGCAGCAACACAGACCTGATTCCTGCCTTCGTGAGTTTAGAGGGGGAGGCAGACATTGAACAAATAATTGAATAAGTAGATCATTAATGAGTTGCAATTGAAGTAACGCTGTGAAAAAGATGTATGCAGCCAGGTGGCCAACATAGACTTGAGAGGCATCCCCAAAGAAGTGACATTTGAGCTGTGATCTGAAGGATGCACAGGAAATAAGCAAAGAGGTAGAAGAGAGTCCAGACAGGACATATTACAAGAAAAATCCCAGAGGCAAGAAAGCAACTTGTGCTGGAGGAAATTGCAGAAGATGGTTGTGGGGAAGCCAGGCCAGCAGGGCAGCACAGATGAAGACGAAGGGAGGCAGGCACCAGACGGCCAGGACCTCACGGGCCAGCTCAAGGATGAAAACAGGAAACTGGGGAGCTGCTCTGGCTAAAAAGGCGCGAACCCCTGACTCGCCCCTACACACACACACACACACACACACACACACAGTCTCACCCCCTGGCCTTGCAGCCTCCGAGGCCCTCGGAGGACCCCCACAGCTTATCAGAACATAGCTTGGAAAGCCCGAATCCAGCCCTACTTGGCATTTTCTGATGAGAAGAGTAGGACCGGATGGTCATCCACCCCCAGTGCCCTCTCTGTTAACTCTGGGTCTACTCCAGCTTCCCTGGAGAGAAGGCTGGCAGGGTGTCATCTTGGGACAGGCTCCGAGAACACCACACATCAAATGTTTCAAGAGGGAGCCTTGAGAGCCAATCCGGCATCTGGAATGGAGGATGGGCCCCAAGGATGGGATTTTGTCCCTTGCCTGCCCCTGGAGCCCTCCGTCTCTCCCGCCTCGCTGCCAGAGTCCCTGACCCCCTGGGCCTCTCCGCATCACTCATCCCGAGGCAGGAGCAGGCTGCCCGCCAGGACAGCAGATCCCTCTTAAGCTCTGGCCTCAACATTCCTCTCCACCCCAGGGGTCAAGGTCCGATGTGGGGTATTTTCCCAAGCCCTGGGGAACAGAGGCGCCTCCTGACATGTACAGCTACTGCTCCGAGCTAGAGGGGAAGCTAGCAGGGAAGTTGGGCTGGAGAGGGGAGCAGTCAGCAGGCTCCTGGAGCAGAGCTGCAGGGAGAGAGAGCCCCAGGAAGTAGGGAAGTTGAAGTCAGTGATGCGAAAGGGGCTGCACTGCAGGTATCTGAGCCAAGGTGAGGATTTTCCTGCCCCGATCCAGCTGGTCGTCATCTAACCCCCCCGGGGGTCTGGCCTCTCTAGAGACCCTTGCTGGCTTCTGCAGGTCCTGGGGCAGAAGCCAAAGGCAGCCACCTCCCAGGGGACAGTAGCTGGACCGAGAGCCCCCCAGCAGGGCCCAGGGAGCACAGGGATTGCAGAGCCCTCGGCAGCCCTGCAAGGGGTCAAAGGTCGAGCAGATCAAGCTGGTGAAAAGATCCTGAAGATGAAGGAGGAGGCAGGGGCAGTTGCCCCCCAGCTAGTTTAGAAGGAGTGGTGGAGGGAAGCCTCGTGGGGCCTGGAAGGTGATTTCATCAGCCAAGGTTGGCCTGAGGTGGAACTGTGCCACATCAGCCCCCTGCTTCCCACTTCTCCCTCCTGCCCTGTGAGCATCAGGTACCTGTCATCCCGCCATCCTTCTCCAGAGGAAAGCAGGTACAGGGGAACAAGGGAACAGGTGTCAGAGGCCTGGATTCAAGTCCTCACTGCTCCCCACTTTAGCTGTGTGATCTTCAGTAAAGATCACAGCCTCTCTGAGACACCACTGCCTGTTCTGTACAAATGAGATGAATACTTCTAGACTATGACATGCCAGGGGACATCCAAGCTGTGGTGTCCACTAAACAGAGTTAATTTTAAAAACTAAGAAGGAGTTCCCATTGTGGCGCAGGGGAAATGAATCCAACTAGGAACCAGGAGGTGGCAAGTTTTATCCCTGGCCTCCCTCAGTGCGTTAAGAATCTGGCGTTGCTATGAGCTGTGGTAAAGGTCGCAGATGTGGCTCGGATCTGGTGTTGCTGTGGCTGTGGCGTAGGCTGGCAGATGTAGCTCTGATTGGACCCCTAGCCTGGGAACCTCCATGTGCCGAGGGTGTGGCCTTTAAAACAAATTTAAAAAGAAGAAGACCTACCCCGTAGGACTGCAGAAATGATTGAGAAAACCAAGGTAAAGGCCTTAGTTAGCTATCATTTAGTTAGCCAGGGTCTTAAACCTCATTTCCAAGCTAGAGACTGGGCTGGATAGTGGGCGGTGAGGGCCCGAGGTTGGGAAAGATTTTTCTCTATTAAAGAGAAAACGGAAAGCGGGAAGTCAGCTCTCACAACACCCCTCAGCCAAGAGCCCAGGCAGACAGCGTCTGCTCCAGAGGAAGGGCTGGTGTTCTCTGCTCCATTGCCCTCTGGCAGGCACTTAGCTCCTGTTTTCCTCGTTAAGTGTGGCTGTAACCTGGCCCTCTTAACACTGCTGCTACAAGGTCCAGAAACAATCCAAAGTCCCCAAACCAACAGCATCAGCTGCTTTCAACATCACCTCCCAGTTGGATCAACAAGGTGGGACTGAACTCAGGGCTGACGGCAGGGAGTCAGGGCAGACAGCACTGGGAGTAGACGATGGGTCTCAGGGACCTCGCTGCACTATGCACAGCAATGCTAAGCATCTTGACACTGTAAAAGAGAAAAAAAAGAGGAGTTCCCGCCATAGCTCAGCGGTTAACAAACCCAACTAGGATCCACGAAGATTCGGGTTCGATCCCTGGCCTTGCTCGGTGGGTTAAGGATCTCAAGTTGCCGTGAACTGTGGTGTAGGTTGCAGATGCAGCTCGGATCCCGAGTTGCTGTGGCTATGGCTGTGGCCGGAAGCTGTAGCTCCGACTGGACCCCTAGCCTGGGAACCTCAATATGCCATGGTGTGGCCCTAAAAAAAAAGGGTATTTTTGAGCCCACACTATTTGCCAGGCAGGCTCTGTGTTCAGCCCCTAGGTGGATAGCTTACATTATTATTTTAATCCCCATAACAACCCTATGTAGTTGACACCATTGTTAGTCCTCTTTTACTGATAGAGAAATGGAGTAATTAAGAATCTTAGGAGTTCCTGTCGTGGCTCAGTGGTTAACAAATTCGACTAGGAACCATGAGGTTGTGGGTTTGATCCCTGCCCTTGCTCAGTGGGTTGGGGATCCGGCGTTGCCATGAGCTGTGGTGTAGGTTGCAGATGCAGCTCGGATCCCGAGTTGCTGTGGCTGTGGTGTAGGCCAGCAGCAACAGCTCCGATTCAACCCCTGGCCTGGGAGTCTCCATATGCTTCGGGTACGGCCTTAAAAAAAAAAAAAAAAAGAATCTTAACCATGGGGCTTATCCAATGCGTCCACCGAACTTCCCGGTCTAGGAGCTGGTCAAAGGGTACGGCCCCAGGGAAAGCCAGGCCCGTGGGGCCAGCAGTGGTCTGATCGGGAACACGTGGGCAACCCCCAGCCCAGGCCCAGCTTTCACAGGCCCTGATGGAATTTCTGAGTGCGTCAGCCACCCTGCACCTGTCCCTTCACACTTAGCTCCAGCCTGGCCTGGCTCAAAAAGGCTGTAGCCAGAGGCAGCCTGGAAAGAAATGGCCAACACTTCTGAGAAGCAGGCTGAGGCCAGCAGGAGCGAATAGTCTGGAGGATCCTTCTCTGTGCAGGATCCCATTAGAGAAGCCCCTGGCTCCCATCCCATGTGCGCTCCGGTCTCACTGCACAGTTATTCTCTGGCTTATTTTTTTTTCCTTTTTATTCTTTTTTTGGCCGCTCCATGGCATATGGAGGTCCCAGGCCAGCGATCATATCCCAGCCACAGCTGCGACCTACACTGCAGCTGTGACAACGCCAGATCCTTTAACCGACGATGCTTGGCCGAGGATCAATCCTAGGTCCTGGCGCTGCTGAGACACCAATGATCCCGTTGTGCCACAGTGGGAACTCCCACTCTCTGGCTTTTATTGTGGCCATGTGTGTGCAAGTTTTGCTCTCCTATTGTATTTCAAGTCGTTGTCACTCGAAATGTGCTTTGTGGGCCAGCAGCAACGGAGTCACCTGGGAGCTCATTAGAAATGTAAAATCTCATCACAGACATATTGGACCAGAATCTGTTTATTAACAAGATCCCCAGTGATTTGGATGCACATTGAAGTTTGAGAAACACTGCTACTTGGAAGCAGGAGTTATGTTCACCAGAGTTATCTTTGTACTAGGAAACTTTTTGTTTGCTTGTTTTAGGGCTGCACCCACGGCATATGGAGGTTCCCAGCCTAGGGGTCTAATTGGAGATACGGCTGCCAGGCTACACCACAGCCATGGCAATGCAGGATCCAAGCTGTGTCTGTGACCTATACCACAGCTCACAGCAATGCCAGATCCTTAACCCACTGAACAAGGCCAGGGATCGAACCCGTAACCTCATGGTTCCTAGTAGGATTCGTTTCCGCTGCGCCACGATGGGAACTCCAAGAAGCTTTTTTTTTTTTTTTTTTTGTCTTTTTGCCATTTGTTGGGCCACTCCTGTAGCATATGGAGGTTCTCAGGCTAGGGGTCCAATCAGAGCTGTAGCTACCGGCCTACGCCAGAGCCACAGCAACGTGGAATCTGAGCCGCATCTGCGACCTACACCACAGCTCACGGCAATGCCGGATCCTTAACCCACTGAGCAAGGCCAGGGATCGAACCCGCAACCTCATGGTTCCTAGTCGGATTCATTAACCACTGAGCCACGATGGGAACTCCCGCAAGAAGCTTTTTTATCCTGGGTGCTTGGCGCTAAGCAGGTGCTCAGTAAATATGTGTGTTAACTTTTTGTCTTGAACCCTTTACAAATTTCATCCCTTTGTCCCCTAATGTTCTTCTGTTTCATTTCCTCGTGGCATTTAGTTGTTGAGTCTCTTTCATCTCCTCTAATCCGCCACAGGTCTTCAGTCTGTCCTTGTTTTTCACAACCTTGACTCTTTTAATGAGTACGGAGTATGCCTCCGTGTTTTGTTTTGTTTTGTTTTGTTTCAGTCTGTCTCTCAACTTGAGTATGTCTGATGTTTTCTTGTGACTACATTGAGGTCATGCATTTTGGATGAGAAAACCACAGAAGGGATGCTGTGCTCTCCTCATTTCATGAGGACATGTCTATCACTCATGATGTTAAACTTGATCACTTGGTTAAGCTTGTATCTGCTGGGTTTCTCCAGTTTCTCCACTGTAAAATTACTACTCTCCTTCCCTTGGTAATTAGTTAGCATCTTGGTGGGGGAAGGTTTTTTTTAAAAAAAACAAAAAACTATGCAAATATCCTGATCCTTCTCATACATTTTCCCACTGATTTTAGCATTCATCACTATTGTGTTTGCCTAATGGTATTTTGCCTAATGTTTGCCTTTTGTAGTTCCCTTACTACTCCTATATTTATTTATTGGAATTCTTCTATAAAGAAGAGCTACTCCTTCTTCCTCATGTTTTTCAATTTTTTAAAAACTTCACTAGGGACTCACAGCTCTTTGTTTTAGTCTATGGATTATAGTCCAGTGTCATTATTATTTTATTTTGTTGTTCAAATTGCTCCATCCACTGGAAGCTCCCACAGGTTAGTTTCCAGGCCTTCTGCCATGCCCCGTTCTTTTCCAAACACTTCCTTATTTTCAAGCGCCACAAGAAGTTCCAGTCTCATTTGATTCAGTAAATATTTTGGAATGACTGGATGGTAGAATGGAAAAGAAGGTGCCTGTGGAGTTCTCTTGTGGCACATCAGGTTAAGGGTCCAGGGTTGTCCCTGCAGCAGCTTGGGTCACTGCTGTGGCACAGGTTCAATCCCTGGCCCGGAAATGTCTACATGCCATGGGCGTGGCCAAAAAAGAAGGCGCACATATAGAAATTGAGCCCCTCTGTGATTCCAACTACAACTGGAAGCTGTATTCAGTTAAATTTTCAGCTGCAGGGAGGGCCAGGAGATGTCTCAAGATCCCACAGAATCACTCATTTCCATTGCTCTATGAGGGTAAAGGGAAGCTGGAGAAAAAAGAAACAGTATTTGTAGAAATTACAGTCTAGGAAATTTATCTGCCCTAAATATCCAGTTCATGGACTTCACACATCTATCAAGCAGTATGACCTGGTGCTTAAGAACACAGGTGCTGGAGCCAGATGCCTAGGTCTGCATCCTAGGTCTGTTACTGTGTTACTTCTATGTGTCTCTGTTTCCCCATCAGTAAAATGCAGGTGATAATAACATTACTTAACCATGGAGCCGTGTAATGGCAAAGTGAGTTGAAATGTTTAAACTGCTTAGAACATTCTGGTACATTAAACAGTGAATAATCATTACCCAGGAGTCTGGCATTTCTAGCAATGAACCCAGCCTGCTGAATTCATTCAGGAATTATCTGTTGAGCATCGTATTATCCGATATGCTATGTGGAGGGGTTTCCATCAGTGAACAAAAGAGAGGAAGTCTCTGTTCTCATGGAGCTTACACTCTTGTGGAATGAAAACCCAGGAGTCCAAGCCTGCAAGAGACTGCGGTTTGGCCACCCCGCAGCATATGTAGTTCCCAGGCTAGGGACCAGATCAAAGCTGTAGCTATGGCCTAAGCTGCAGTTGTGGCAACGCCGCAGGATCCTTAACCCACTGAGAGATAGAACCTGTCTCCCAACGCTCCCAAGACACTGCTGACCCCGAGCACCACAGCTGCAACCCCTGAGACTGCAATACTCTCTAAAGACAGTAGTGGGCGCATGGGAACAGCTGTACTTTTGCCGTCAAAACCATTTACACTTTCCGGTTTTTAAATATTCGTTTTCGGAGTTCCCATCATGGCTCAGTGGTTAACGAATCCGACTAGGAACCATGAGGTTGCAGATTCTATCCTTGGCCTTGCTCAGTGGGTTAAGGATCCGGCATTGCCGTGAGCTGTGGTGTAGGTCGCAGCTGAGGCTTGGATCCCGTGTTGCTGTGGCTCTGGCGTAGACTGGAGGCTACAGCTCCGATTGGACCCCTAGCCTGGGAACCTCCACATGCCAAGGGAGTGGCCCTAGAAAAGGCAAAAAGACCAAAAACAACAACAACAACAACAACAAAAAACTATAGCTAAACATTCGTTTTCCCCGTAGTATCATGGGATGGCGTCTTAAACAGTCAAGGCATTTGTATTGCCTTGGCCACCAGGGCTCCTTAAGGGTCAGAACCCGAGAGCGGAGAGAGGCGGGGCGTGGCCTGCGATTAAGCCACGCCACTGAGGGCGAAGCCAAAGCCAGCGAAACAGAATCCTGATGGCCTTGTTCAAGCCCCCAGGTTGAGGATGGGCCTGAAGGCTGTCCTGTTCTGCATTTTTCAGGTACACAAGCCAATGCATTCCCTTTTCCTACTCATTACTGAAGGAGTCTTGAGCTAACTCCCATCCCTCAGAAAGCTGACGCCAGAGCACGACGCCGAACTCTCTTCTGCGCCCCTGCCCTTGCTCTGAGCACTTTGTCTCTTGCCTTGTCCTCAGATGTAAACCACCACCCCACCCCGACCCCTCCTACACATGTCTCGGCTCCATCCCACTTCCCACGTCCGGCCCACCTACCCCTGCTTCCTCCCAAGGGGACCCATGCCCAGGACAGTAATCAGCCTCCCCTCCCCCATCCTCTAGAGCTGGAGCCTCTCCCCACCGCTCACCTAGATCCTCTCACCCCTCCAACTCTGCTGCCCAAGCCTCTCCTGCAACGCAGGTCTGGCTGAATCCCCAGCCTTGGGCCTTGCCTTCTGTGGCCATGCCTCCTCCCCTCTGGCAGGACTGAGGGAGCCGTGAATAGTCCCCGAGGGTCAGCAGGAGAGCCCTATGGGCAACCTCAGAAGTCACTCAGAGGCTCACCCCCTGGAAGGCCCCCTTTCATTACCTCATCTGTTCCTGGGGTCTTCCTGTAACTCTGGGCCTAGGCAGCTTCAGGGCTGTGGCTCAAGCATGCTGGCGTTCTCCCACCTCATGCCCTGCAGAAGCCATGTCCTAAGGGCAGACCAGGGGAGCCCAAACTTCCACTTCCTTTGAGACTTCCATCTCCCTTCTCCAAAGTTCTAGGGAACTTACTGCCTAAACCTCCTCGTCATACCTTGACTACGACACCTCTTATAGTGTCCGTTCTCGACCCCCTCTGGTGTTAACTTTCATTCAGTCTATGATTTGCATCTTTGACTGACTGGTGTCTTGGTCACCTCTGGCTGCCAGAACAAAATACCAGACTGGGTGGCTCAAACAGCGGAAATGTATTTCTCGCAGTCTGGAGGCTGGGAAGTCTGAGATCAGATTCAGTGTCTGGTGAGAACCCTCTTCTTGGTTTGCAGATGGCTGCCTTCTTGCTGAGTCTTCACAGGGCAGAGACGGAGAGGGAGGGAGGGAGAGAGAGCGAGAGCAAGCTGGAGTGTGCTCTGGTATCTTCCTCTTCTTAGAAGGACACTAATTCCATCATGGAACCGCCACTTTTGCGACATTATCTAAACCTGACCACCTCTCAACACCCCCCCCCCCCAAACCAGTACCATCACACTGGGGATCAGGGCTCCAACACATGAATTCTGTGGGGACACAACATTCAATCTACAGCAGCTGGACTGTAAGCGCAGCACAGTGCTCAGTGAACACTGCATGAAGAGATCGGTGGTTGAATAAGTGAATTACTGAATGAATGGTGAAATGAGTGAGGGAATGACTAAATAAACCAACTGGTAAGGCTGGTAAGGAGAGGCAGTAGCTCCAGAGGCTGGAGTAGAATGACAAAGAACAGAGTTCCAGAAAAACAAACAACGACAACAAAAAGGAGTTCCCATTGTGGCTCAGTGGGTTAAGAACCTGACTAGTATACATGAGGAAGCAGGTTCAATCCCTGGCCTCGTTCAGTGAGTTAAGGATCCAGCGTGTTGTGAGCTGTGGCATAGGTCACAGGCTTGGCTCAGATCCAGCATTGTTCAATTTGATCCCTAGCCTGGGAATTTCCATATGCCATGGTTGCAGCTCTAAAAAGCACCCCCCCCCCGAAAAAAAGCCCTAGAAGGGATGGGGCTTGGGCCCAGGGAGGGGAGCAGCAGAAGGAGACAGGCAGGAGGACAGGCAGCTACACGGCAGAATGGCATGAGGGAGACAGACGCTGGGGCTTGCGCCTGGACTCTTTTACAGAGCTCATTTATTCGCTTTTAAAACTTTTTTTTTTTTTAATATAAGAGCCATTTGCCAAAAACGTTGCGCATCTTGCTTTGATGTGGCCAGTCCTGATGGCTGAGGACTCTGCTCTGGTGCATCCCTTCCCTAGATGTGGGAAGGACAAGCCGGCCATGTCGCCAGCACACCAGGTACGGCCTCTGGGGAAGGGCCTGGGAGGTCGGCTGGACTTGGGGTGCCTCCAAAAAGCCTTTCAGTGAGGACTCCGAGTCCTCTTCAGGTCAGAGCCAGGGGGGTCACTCTCTCCCCTCCCCGTGTTCGTCCTCTGTCATCCACTCCCCATCCCTGGTTCTGCACTGGCACTGCCAGAGCCCATGGGGCCCCACACCACCGCGAAGAGCCACAGACGTCTACACGGATTTGCAGCTACGAAGGAAAAGCTGAGGTTTGTTTTGAATGGATTGTGGCTCTGGAGAGAAAGCCCAGGGATGCAAATCCACCGTGAGTGGGATGCAGATGGGAAGCAGATGTGGGGATGTGGGAAGTCCCCGCTGCATCCCCTACGGCCCACCTTGGAGAACGCCTTCATTTCCCCGCTGAAGGCTGATGGGCAAGGCTGCGCTCAGATGCAGGAGCCCCAGCTCCAGGCCCAGTCTCAGCTGTCGCCCCCATCATCTGCCCTCTCTCCTTCACTGGCATTTCTCTTCCTCTGGCTTTCCAATGGGATACGTTTGTCCCCCCCCCACCATCTCTCTCTGCTCCTCTCCCTCTCTTTCTGCCTTCCAGCCTCTCTGTTTCTCTCCCTCCATCGCTTCGTCTTCGTGCCTCTCTTGGCCTGTCTCTTCCTCTCAGACAGTCTCCGACTCCATGTCGGTCCCTGCGCTCTGGCTCTCCCTCCCGCCCTCTCCCTGGCTGCGTCCCAAGGCCAGTGCCCTACCCTCCATGCTTGGATAAGTCTGCCAATCGGCTTGAGCCCCTGGAGTGAGGAACAGGAAGAACAGGCCAAGGGCAGACGGCAGCCCCTGTTCCATGAAGGAAAGCGATTTTAAGCCAGAGAGGCCCGGGCAGGCTGAGGCCAAGAATTTCTCACTTACCCGCGGGGCTGGATATTTAGTCTGAGTTGGGGAGGGCAGGTGGCAACCAGCCTGGAGCTCCTGAGCCTGCAAGAGCAGCTCGGCTGCAGCCCCTCCCCAGCTTGAGGTCCCCTTCAGTGTGACATCTCGCTCTCCCTCCTGGCCTAGACCCTGCCCACTCCAGCAGCAGGGAGAGGCAGCCCCGCTGGGCACCGTGGTCACTGTTTCTCCAGGGACGCAGGCGCAGGTGAAGGGGAGGCAGGACGGGAGGGGGTGTGTTTGGCCCCCTCACTGCTCTCCCCAGAGCTGGAGGCAGCCCTTCCCTTTCAACCTCTGCAGGGCCTCAGACAGTCTCCAAAGGCAAATGTGCTTTTTCTTTGGCTTGTGAACAGTCTAAATACTTTATCCAATTGATCTGGGCTCCACCTCCAGTCAGGCTCCACCTTACTTTCCTTTATGGATCTGCCCACAGCCCTCTGAGCTCCCAGGCAGGGCCCTGCGACCCTCTGTGGTCCATTCCAGATGCTACAGATGACCCCACACGTTGACGTTAAACTCATGTGCAGGCTGAGGATGCCACCCAACTTGGGGGGCCCTCAAGGGACACACAGAAAATCATCCCCAAATAAGCAGCTGTCATTCTCAGGAGACTAGGGTAGCTGAAGGAGCAATTTCACACATGCTGCTGCAGACGTGAATGGGGGTGCTGTCAGAATACATCTGGGCCTCCCTGCCACTCCCCAAACCCCCGCTCAGGGCTGCCTTCTCCTCCCAGCAGGCATTTGCTGGTATCTAGGGGGCATCACCACAGTGCCATATTACAAGACATGGTTCCCCAGAGGCATGGCATTTGGTATGGGGGCTGAGCCCTTGATTCTGGAATCCTTCACGTATTGAGCACCAATCACGTGCCAACACTGCCCTCAGCAGTGGGTGAGAGGGGTGAGCGGACCGGACACCGCACCTCAGCTCGTGAAGCCAGCAACAGGAGTCCTGAGACCTGAGGTGGCGGTCAGGAAGGGCCTGGATCATGTCACAGCCGCTGTCTCTGACCTTCAGGGCCTTCACCCATGAAATGGGGGCAATAACAGGGCAGTTTGGACATCATCAAGACGTGGTAAAAGGCAGTGATAATGAGCCACAAATAAGGACCAGGCAGCTGAAGCAATTTGCAGCAGCAGACAGCGCCCAGGCATAGCGTGTGCGGTCAGTGCTCTGCCCGCGTGTCCTCCGGTCCCCATATCACCTGCCGGAACCTGCTTTGGCCGCCTGTGTGGAGGTCAGGGCAGCGCCTGGGAAGTTACTGCCCTCAGCCCCCAAGGGCAGCCCCTAACCAGCGGCCCCGGGTGAGGGACATAAACACCTCCATCTCCCAAGCTGCCTGCACACTGAGCCATGTCCCCCAGTGGCCTCTTGCATGACCTCGCATCCTTGCTCGGCCTCTCTCTTCTCAGCCTCCCTCCCCCACCCCTGGGAAGATTCCTAAGAATTTCACTTTCACACAAATCCTCGTTGCAGGGTCTGCTTCTGGGCACACAGTTTAAGATACAAGGACGTGCCCAGTAAACATTAGGAGGTGTCCCTGAAGCCATGTGACCTCGTCTTCCCGCAGAGCCACCCTCTGGCCAAGGCAGGTCCTCCCAAGTTCCTAAGGAATCGGGCACAGGAGTCTTCGACCTCTGAGAACATCTGTGCTGCCTGTATTTGAACATGGCAAAGGCCAGGGCCGGGGAGGCCGGCCTGTAGCTCTCAGCCCTCAATTCAGGAAACCGTCTGAGCCGCTGGCTTTGGGAGCATCTTTGTCCTCCCTCCAGGGACCTGCACAGGGCGCCCAAAGATTGCATAAAATTCATCCTTAGTCATTGCCATCTTTCTCTATTCCTGGGAACCCCAAGTGGGTAAGCTGAAGTGAAATCTTTACTTTCCCTCTGCCCACATCCCATCAGAGGAGAAATGGCAGACCTACCCGGAGTGGCTGGCAGGGCAGATCCAGATGCTGGTCTGGATCACTTTCCTGGACTTTGTGATGCTTGTGGTATTTGCTAGCTTTTCAAAAATTTTGTGACTTGATTTTTTTTCTTACTCTAAATAAATATTCTCCTTCATACCTAATTTTGTATTCTTTTTCTTAAAGCGGCCCCTCACATTTTCAAAGCTTCAGACAACAGAAAACTGCAATATGCTTTGACCGCCTGATGAGTGGAAGAATCTTTTGCAGACTGGCTTCTGGCTCTGTGCATCGCAACCCTTGTTTCTCCTCTCCGGCCTGCAGACTTCTGGTGCCAGAGGGGTAAGTCTCTGGCCCTGCACTTGCCACTGCATCAGGTAAGTCCCTACAGTGTGCAATGGGAATATTCCAGAAAGACATTTCTAGCCAGGTTGGCTAGCAGTTAATATATTACACAACATAAATGACTACATGACAGTAAACCTAACTGAATACATTCCCCACTCAGATTCTCTTAGTTCTACCTCCAGATGCCACAGCTACCTCCCTCGACCTGACACCAAGGGAGATGTGACAGAGAAGAAATGTGGCTTAGAGACAGTACTCTAAACCTACTACAATTACAAAAAAAATCTTACTTTAGCAAATATGATAAAATATATGACCTTGAAAAATACATAACCTTGGAAGTGGCTCCTGCAAGTGAGAGGGCCTAGGTGTAAGCCTCACTGGCTTCGTAGGACAGCTGGCAGTTGTAGCTCTGATTGGACCCCTAGCATGGGAACCTCCATGAGCCACGGGTATGGCCCTAAAAAGCAAAAAAAAAAAAAAAAAAAAAAAAGGAAGAAGTGGTAAGGTCAAGATTTGAATCCAGATCTTCCAAATTCAGATCTATAGCAAAGCCAAAGATAGCTGTAAGTACTGATTAACCTTTTCCTTTTAACTCCACCCTCTGAGCGAGGCCAGGGATCGAACCCTCATCCTCATGTATACTAGTCAGATTTGTTTCCATTTCCCCACAACGGGAACTCCTACCATCATTAATAATAATGATGACGATGATACCTACCTTGTTTTTTTGGCCATGTCCATGTCCTGCAGAAGTTCACCGGCCAGGGATCAAACCTGTGCCATGGCAGTGACAATGCCAGATCCTTAACTGCTAGGCCACCAGGGAACTCCAATACCTACCTTTTTTTTTTTTTTTTTTGGTCTTTTTAGGACCACATCCAGGGCATATGGAAGTTCCCAGGTTAGGGGTCAAATTGGAGCTGTAGCTGCCGGCCTACACCACAGCCATAGCAACTCCGGATCCGAGTTGCGTCTTTGACCTACACCACAGCTCACAGCAACGCCAGATCCTTAACCCAGTGAGTGAGGCCAGGGATCGAACCCAAGTCCTTGTGGATACTAATTGGGTTCATTACTACTGAGCCACAACGGGAACTCCAATACCTACCTTTTTTTAAAGCTTGGTATGTGTCAGACTGTGCTAGCACTTTGCACGAATTTTCACAAATCCTCACATTCTCTGGCATGAGCTGGGTTTAAAGGATAAGGATGCTGGATGGAATGAGATGGGCAGCGCTCCTCATGGAGCACGTAATATAAACAGAGGCTCCAAGACAGGATGAACTGAGCCTGTTCAGA
This sequence comes from Phacochoerus africanus, assembly GCF_016906955.1. NCBI lineage: Eukaryota > Metazoa > Chordata > Mammalia > Artiodactyla > Suidae > Phacochoerus > Phacochoerus africanus. Next base: position 100,488,267 of record NC_062552.1, read on the forward strand.
CTACAGTCACTAGGCCTGCAGAGCCGCTGTCCTTGGGCCTCCAGCCCAGTCAGGTGGGCCTCCTAGGACCTCTCACCAGCACACCTCTCTCCTGACAGAAAGAGGCTGCTCCCATATAAAGTGGAACGTGGGCTCTGGCATAGCCCTGGGGGCAGCAGCTGGAAGAGGCCTGTGGCCTGTCACTACACAAGACAGAAGCCTATCAGGGTGAGCTGGATGTCACCGCGGCCCCCAGCTCTTCAGCCAAGTGATGGGCTTGGCTCCCAGCACGCAGCTTTGAAGTTTAACGGGACTCCTGGTCCTTGGGCCGTGGCCAGCTCCTGCCCTTTAGCTTCTCTCCTACTCCCCCCTGGGGGCCGGGAGCCCAGGCAGCTCGCTGGGGAACCTCCTACAGCTGACTTGGGTCTGGAGATGGAGGGGCGCCACCTGCCCTGCAGGGGTGGGTGGAAAGCGCGGCTCAAAGAGCAGCAGAAGCCTGAGCAGGCACAGAATGGCGGGACTGGATGGACAAGTGCCTGCCAGCTGGGCTTCGGTGGTCCCAGAAGTCAGAGGTCCATACACTCCGTCTCTGGTTTGGAGGATGAACAGACCCTCTGGATTTAACTGTCCTGCCCCCAAATTCCACTTCCTTCGACCTTGTGTGATATAAGGTGTCAGGGCCCACTTGACACATAGACTCATCACTGGACATGTAATCTTGCTCCTCTGTGCCTCAGTTTCCTCATCTGTAAAATGGTTATTGTAATTGCCTTAACCTTATAGGCTGTGAGGATTAAATGAGTTAATACAGGCAGTGCTTACAACAGGGCAGGCACCATGTTAGATGCTGGCTCTTGTTATTTTTACAAGAGTTTTGAGACTATTCCCTTAGGCTTTCCAGCATTTTCTCTGGGGGTGTTTCTGTCACTTAAAATGGGTTGGGATTTCAGGGCAAGTACCAGAGAAACTTAAATCCCTTCCAGAGAGAATTCTGAGGCTGCTGTGACTAACCGTTAGCACGGGCCTGTTTCTGTCCTCCTGCCCCCTCGGGTCCTAGGCTCGTTTGGCGGCTCTGGCTCAGGGGCTGCTATCCCCAGCTGCTAGCAGAAGTGTTTAAGACCTCGTTAGCACCTCCCCACTGCTCCACGGCTCCTTGTGGGCACTAATCACTTGCTGCCTCTGGAGTGACGCGGAGCCGCCTTTGAAAAGCAGCCCATGTGATGCCCAGAGACTTTGCCAGCTGGTCCCAATTCCCACTCTGGGCTGCTCCCTCTACCCAGAGAATGAAACAACTCACCGGTTAGATCGTGGTGCATTATATATACACACATTTTTAAAAATTTTAAAAGGTCAGGCCCTTCTGCAGCACCTGAAACAAGCCCTTTGTGCAGCTTTTCCCAGAGACTCCCCCCTCCTCCTCCCCGCCCCACACCTGCAGAGCTGCCCCCTCACCCTTGCCATCCGCGGTTTGGTTCAGGAATCAGGGAGAAGGCAGGGGCCCAAATCTGAAGCAGATGTTTGGGCCGAGGAGCGAGGCTGGGGCGGAGACAATAGGAAGGATGTGGCCCTTGCTGGAACTGCTCATTGCCCTGACCCACTGCCAAGGCAGAGAAAAATGGAGCGACTGTTCCCAGTTAAATACCCGCCTTACTCGTGCCAGACTTCCCTGGGCCTCAATCCTCAGAGTCTCTGGCTCTGCTTCCAAAGTTCTCCATGTCCTTGTGCCAACCACTCTCTTGGCCCCCTCTTCCCACCACGCCAAAAGCTCCTAAGCCCTGCCCGACCCCTGAAAAGTCAGGACTGGAGTTTTGTTTTTTGGGGGGCTTTTTAGGGCCACACCCATGGCATATGGAGGTTCCCAGGCTAGGGGTCCAGTTGGAGCCACAGCTGCTGGCCTATGCCAGAGCCACAGCCACGCCAGATCTGAGCCTTGTCTGCGACCTACACCACAGCTCATGGCAATGCCAGATCCTTAACCCACTGAGCGAGGCCAATGGGATTGAACCTGCAACCTCATGGTTTTGAGTCAGATTCATTCCTGCTGGGCCATGATGGGAACTCCAGGACTGGAGTTTTCTTCCTTTTTCATTCCCCCCGCTCCATAGGTATTTACCAATGACACTTTGGACCCCAAATTCAAGATATGATCTGACAAAAGAGTTCTGTGCTACTTCCGGATGTGAGAGGCTGTGTGGAAGACACAATTGGAATGCCAAAACAAGACAGCTTTCAAGGTAGAGGGGAATCTCAGAGTTGTTGAAACCAGATCTTTGCGGAGCAGGCAAATGCATGGCTGCCATAGCCACGCCCACCTCCAGACATCTCCAGAGGGGCACACAGGAGCCTGCCAGGATCTGACATGCTTGCTGCCCCAAATGGGATGGCAAGTGTCAGGTGGATGAGAATGCGCAAGTGTGATTCTGTTGCTTTGACTTGTTGAGGAGACACAAGCTGGCATCATCATGACAAGACAGCAGAAAAATCCCTCTGGGAAAAGGAGCGTGAAGGTTTTCCTCAAGGCAATGGCCCATCCAGCCCAGAAGCTTGGGGAATCAACTTTAAGATCAGCCCAGGAGTTCCCGTCGTGGTGCAGTGGTTAACGAATCCGACTAGGAACCATGAGGTTGCGGGTTCGGTCCCTGCCCTTGCTCAGTGGGTTAACGATCCGGCGTTGCCGTGAGCTGTGATGTAGGTTGCAGACGCGGCTCGGATCCCGCGTTGCTGTGGCTCTGGCGTAGGCCGGTGGCTACAGCTCCGATTCAACCCCTAGCCTGGGAACCTCCATATGCCGAGGGAGCGGCCCAAGAAATAGCAACAACAACAACAAAAAGACAAAAAAAAAAAAAAAAAAAGATCAGCCCAAATCCCAGAGAGGACACCAGCTATGGCACACAGCAAAGTGATGACCAAGGGCCTCGGTTTCCTGGGTTTGATTAACATCCAGGGGAGCTGGAGCGAAGATCGGCGTTTCCTCTTTAGTGGCCACAAACTGGCTTCATGGCGCCTCATGCAATTGATTTGCCTCTTCAGGCCTCTGGGTTCCTAGGAACCAACATGACTCTGTCTTCCCTCTGCCACCCCCTAGTTATTCTGACCATAGTAAGAACCCTTTGGTTGCCATTAGTGCCAGAGATACCTCCTTCTCCTCACTCAAGACTTTTATTTCATTCACCCATTCACTCAGGTCTGCTTCGTCCGGGAGTAGGTTAAAGGCGCAGTGGGTCCTATGACGACGGACTGCCCTTTCCTAACCTTTTCTGGGAACTGCTCAGGTGTGATGGCCTATTTATGGCACAATGAGGGGCTTGCTCCTTGGGTCTTAGTTTGGAATCCACCTTTGAAAGTGTTCTCGCTTCTCCGAAAATCAACAGGGAGACTAAATTCCCTCCCTTTGCATATGTGCAAGGAGCTCAACAAATTTCACTTGGAGCTGTTACTCTATACTTTGGAAAATCTCCAAACGCATAAACAGAAATGTTTCCCCTCCCTCTGCACAATTAAACAGAAATGAGAGAAACTGGGGATGGTTGGCGACAGCTTTGGGTGTTCGAGCCTCGGGGTGGGGGGGAAGGAAATGCTAAGGAAAATGGTTGTTTGTGTGTCTGTCTCCCACCCCTCCCCCACTCCTGCCAGGACTGTGAGCTGTTCAGAAGCAGGGATCACATTGTCTTGTGTGTAGCTAGCTTCCTGCACAAGGCCTGATACCCTGGAATGTTTGTGGAGATGCAGAGATACAAAGAACTAAAGGGAAGAGGGAGGCCATAAACCCAGTGATGGAACAGAAATATCAGATTTTTTTTTTTGGTCGTGGGGGCAAGGGAGGTAGTTATAGGAAATGAAATGACAACCTGAGAGGATTAGACCTAGGATTTATGAGAACTAGTGCAAAATGATGACACACACATAATCTCCCTCTTACACAGTAACACAACATTTTGTTTTCAGCGTATCATGAAAGCCATCAAAGGCTCTCCAGCTGGCTTACAAAACTGATATCCCTGACTCTGCTAATGGGCAAACAGAAGAATGTCTTGGCAACTCTTTCGAGGGGGAGTTCTGAGTAGAGAGGGAGCATTGTTGGTTTGGCAAGATGGGAAGATTCAGAAAGACTCCTCCACGTGCAAATCCATGATGCAGGTGGAGTGGGGGTTGTAGAGACGGTGACCTCATCCTAGGGAGGTTCAGGACCCCTCACCCTGCAGGAGATACGATGCTTCTAGTTCCAATAGCATCAGTCTGGTTTGAGGTGTGTGTCTCTCTTTAACTCTGGAATTCCTGAAAATGTCTGCTTCCTCAGCGAGATAACCACCAGAGATTTGGCCTTTGCCAAATGGTGCTGTGTTTCATGTAAGGAGAGTTTAGAGACAAAAGATTTATTTAAATGAGTCTTTTTCTGCAGACTTAGTTACCAGAGATAAACATCAGGCTATTGTGTTGTATGTCTGACCTCATTCTAATATTTCATTTGCATGCAACCTGTGGATTTTCAACCAAAGTGGGGATATTAAAACTTCAGGATTTTCTTCCTCGGTTATATCCTCAAGGGTATCCTGTATACTTTATGCAGGATTCATTTAAACTTGGAAGTCACTTCCCTCAAGTCATTAGTTGGTATTCTATGGAACTTTCCAGAAGGCAAAAGATTTTAAAGCTAGTAACAATAGCTGTATCTCTTAGAAGCTCTCTGTGGTAAATGAGCGGGGCCTTCTTCTCATAAATCCTAAATCCTCAAATGACTGACAGGTAAACAAAAGTACAAAGTGTTCATCTGTCACATAGTGACACCAAGTGAATGTGAGACAGAGTCAGTGAACACAGGTGTTCCAGTGCCTGGGTTGTTTCTTAGTCGAGGCTAACCTGCTAGAGACAAACCAGCAACGTGCAGAGAGTTTGGGCCTTTTTTTTTTTTTTTTTTTTGTCTTCTTGCCATCTCTTGGGCCCCTCCCATGGGATGTGGAGGTTCCCAGGCTAGGGGTCGAATCAGGGATGTAGCTGCCAGCCCACGCCACAGCCACAGTAATGCGGGATCCAAGCCGCGTCTGCGACCCACACCACAGCTCACAGCAACGCCGGATCGTCAACCCACTGAGCAAGGGTAGGGATCAAACCTGTAACCTCATCGTAACTAGTCGGATTCGTCAACCACTGCGCCACGACGGGAACTCCGAGAGTTTGGGCTTTTACACGCAACAGACCCATGTTCAAATACTGCTCTGCCACCCACTAGGTAAGGAACCTTGGCAGCAACGTATCCTCTCCGAGCCTCAATTTTGTCTCGTGTAGAATGGAGAGAACAAGACTTCCTTGCAGGGTCATAGTTAATATGATACAATGTATAGCAAATCTCCCAGCATAGAAATGGTAGCTATTATCATGATCCAGTAATCAAGCTGAGTTAAGGAAAGTCAAGGGTATTAGATTGCTTACATGACACGGTTTGAGAGGCAGTCTCCTCAAATACTTCCTTTGGCCTTTGATGGGTCATGTGAAGGAGAGATGGGTGGTCTCTTCTGACCCTGGGTCTTCTTCACAAGTGTTTGGGTAGGGTGTCTTGAATACCCATTCTGTCTGGCCTACCTGGACATGGCAAGGTGGGAAAGGAGCCCCACTCCCTGCCAGCCATCCACTCTAACATCCCCAACGGCCCCCAGATCCATAGAGCCTCCTGCTATGGAAATTACCAGGGCCCAAAGTTGTAATCGATATGGTATCACATAGACCATATACAGGAAAACTTTTTCCCAAGGGCTCCAAGTTATTAGTCAATTTTCTTTAATGAGCAGCATCATTTTGCAGGTCAGAAAACTAATACTAAAAAAGATTGTCCTGCCCAAGGTTGAACATGGGAGTTAAAATATGAATGTTCAAGCTCATCAGATCACGGCTCTCTACCCTTTGAGGTTCCATTCTGCACACCTGACACAAAAGCATTCAAGGGCATCATCATCTTCTTCGTCAAATGACAGGAGATGCCTGTCCTGCAGGGGAGGCTGGATGCCCAGGGGTCCTGGACTCAGAAACATAGGATCCAAGTAGATTCCTGTCATTAGGATGGGCCACCTGGTCAAGGACACGATGAAGTTTATAAAAGAAACTTATATCCTCCTCTAGCTCCTTGAGTAGCCAAGAATGACTTCTTTCTAGAGTCACCCTTAAGAGATGAAGCCCTAACACCTTGCTCACTGAGAACGTTACCTGGTTGGCCAGCTGACCATGGGCTGAAGCATTCATGGCCATCTGAGGTTCCAAAGGCCATACTGGCCTGCTAAAGGGGTACTCGAGGAAGTAGCAACCACGTTCACAGGCTTCATCCTGGATCCATTATCCATCAACTCCCTAAAGGAAGACGATGAGGGAGGCATCTCACTGTTCTTGTGAGGTGACAAAATGTTATGGTTCTGGGCTGGTGTGTTTGATCCCTGCCCCTAGAAGTACCAACACGGTCAGCACCTTGTGTTTAAGAAGTTGTGGCTGCTGGCTGCAAGCCGGGACCCTACTTACAAACTGGACAACTTTGCTAAAGCCACCTCTGCTGCCATATCAAAAACATTACAGCGATCACGCCTCTGACCAGAGAGCCTATGTCCCCCACATCTCCTCCCCAGGAAGTCAATGACCAGCTTGTAGAGCGCACACCAGAGTTCACCGCAGCGAACCAGGTCCCTGCTGTGGCTACCACTAGGTGTTCATATACAAGCGACCATAAAGTGAATGGAATCCGGGGGAGAGGGAGGTACTCATGGCAGAGGTATCCCACCTCTGGCAGCGCCTCACACGTACAAATCAAGATCATCATGACCATAGCCGCTTCGTGCTCCAAACCAAAAAACAAAGCTCTTCAAGAACTCTAGGACAGCTTTCTATTCGAAGGTGCACAGCTTCAGCACTCGGAGTCAGAAGTACCAGCCCGTCCCACAAGTTTTGAGACAATTTAAGTACTGAGTTATGTTCAATCCTACTCTATGTATATGCTACTCAAGAACCTGCCACTGACCACAAAAGAGAATCATGATCACATTAGATCAGCCCACACAACCTCTTCAGGGTAAAAAAGCGAGTATCCAGTTTAGAATATCTAGGGGAAAACAACATGAGTGGGCCTCTGAACATGAGTCATCAGATTCAGCATCAGGAATCTAAACTAAATTCTCATAGGCAACAATGGTTTCAGAAGACTTTTAAAACTAATTGTGGGAGTTCCTGTCGTGGCTCAGTGGTCAACGAATCCGACTAGGAACCATGAGGTTGCAGGTTCGATCCCTGGCCTTGCTCAGTGAGCTAAGGATCTGGCATTGCCGTGAGCTATGATGTAGGTTGCAGATGTGACTCAGATCTGGCTTTGCTGTGGCTGTGGCGTAGGCTGGCAGCTACAGCTCCAATTTGACCTCTAGCCTGGGAACCTCCATATGCCGTGGGTGTGGACCTAAGAAGACAAAAAGGCAAATAAATAAATAAAAATAAAAACAATTACAAAGGGGATTTTGTTTTGATTTCCCGGAATGGGAACCAATGTACAAAGACACCATGACTAACTACTTCCCCAAGAGAGCCAGGGTCCCTAACACTTTTCCTCCTCAGCGAAATCAGAGGTCTGTTTTTCTGTGGTTGGAAAAGAATTGGTCGCAGCTGCACCACCACCTTGCACCTCCGCCCTCCCGGTCTCCCCAACACACCAAATTTTGAGGAGCAGGGTTTTTGTTTGCCGTACCCAAAGCACTTGTGGGAGAGTGGGCGAGGGGGCAGTGAGAAATACATGTGTGACTATATGCCAATAGGAAAGCTATCCACCAACATGTTATTACCTCTGATGGCAAGTAACTTATTTTCCCATACTTGTTTTTTATTTTCAAATTTTCTACGCTGAGTTTCTTATGTAGTAAAACAACAACCAACTAACGTTTAAAAGACTAAAGGAAACAGACATCCTCTGTTTTTTTGCCAGACTGGTTTCTTCTTCTGGAACAGAGCACAGGCACTTGTCCCAGCTGTTAAGTTCGTGACACAAGCACCGCGGCCCTGCCTGGCACCACGGACAGCAATCAGGGAAGGGCAGGAGGGCAAGCAGGGCTGGGCCAGGCCAGCGCTCTGGGAGGACATTCTACCCCAAACCGACTGCTTTGGAAGTGATTACTGGGGAAACGCAAAAACATTTCTAAATTTTTCTTTTCCTTCCCCACCTCCAACTTAAGTACCGAATCATCACTTAAAGCACTCACTTATTCCTCAAGTCCTTTTAAACATTCATTTATTTACTGTACAAAATATTTACACTATCGCTGCAACTGTCTGGCCCTTTTGCCTGGCCTGACAAATTTGCAGCAGGGCTTGGTCTCCGCTGAAGTTCTAGAAACACACCGACGTTCTCCATGGTGTTCACTTGGTGCCTGGTCTCCTTCAAAGACACTGAAAAGCCAGGAGGTTAGCTGCGCCCCCCGCCCCAAGTACCTGGGCCACAAGGGCATAAATAAAAGAACTGGCCAACATAAGAAAGGTAAATAGAAAACCCTCAAGAAGCAACAGACACTCTTCCTTCTCTCCGACATGGTGTGCCTTTCCCCGTACTGGCTCATTCCAAAGCAGGATTAGGGAAAAAGGTCAAAGGAAAGGCCAAAAGAGCTAAGATACTTTTGAACAGAGTTAGGAGAAAGAGAGTAAACGGGAAGAATAGAAAACCACAACAGTACCAAAGGATTTTGCGAAACAAAGACCCCGGGGCTAACGACCACCACAGGATGCAGCTGTGCTGCAGTGGTACCCAGGATGCTCTGAAAAGTGCTATGACTAGAACCTAAAATGACAGATCTAGCCAAGGAAATCAATTCAAGCTCCAGCATCAGTCTCTGGAGGGGAGAATGCAGAATCCAGAAGAGGAACAACGGCCAAAGACAGCAGCAGCAGCCCACACGCCCCCAGCTGGAAACCCCTCTCCGGGCCTGAGGGGCACCATTGTTTCCCAGGGGGGATGATGAAACCTGTCTGTACATATCCCATGGGAAACCACCGGGGCAGGCGGCAGCACCTTGTCCTGGTCCCTGAGGAGAGCAGTGACCATGTGTGGCATGGAGGACCCTGGGGTATAGAGGCCCTGATGCTGGATCCCAGACCCCAAGGGTGAGTGAGGTCAGCACCCATGCCAAGAAGGACAAATGACAACTGCGAAGGAGTGAGGTCAGGCAGGAACTGTAGCAGCTCAGGAGTGCTTGTTCCTCGAGATCCCTGGGAACAGGAGGGCTCAGACGTGCTTCCAGGAGGCCAAGGCACTGCCACAAGTCCCGCCTCATCTCTGGACTCTTTGTACTTGCTGGTTTTGGCAATAAAGATGGCTTGTAATATTCTGAGTTGAATGCCTCGTTGGGCATGGTAGCTTGTAGCAAAGCCTTCTTAGAAATTTGGAAAACTGATGAGATTTTGAGGCTTGAAAATGTTTTCATTCACATTGGAATGAAAAAGGTGGTTGTCATCTTCCAACAAGCAGCTGCAGGTTCTCTTCGATCATCACATAACGATGCACCCAATATATCTTCCTTCCTCCTTAAATCCCTTGCTGGTAACCGATGGAGTGACCGGAAGTAACTGGAACAGCTAAGTGTTTATGGTCTGACATATCTCCTGCCTGTGTGGTCCCCGTGTCCTGATCCTAAGGACCTGTGACAAGTATTCAATGACCGATTCCTTGTCGCTTGCCCTAGTGCTGCTGAAGAACAGCAAGCACAGAGAACTAGGGATCAGCGGCGTGCTATTGCTCTGTCCCCGTCTCTTGCTCCAAAATTTTCTTCGGTAGAAACCTAAAGAATCCCCAGCTCCTAGCAGACTGTGTAACCTGGAAGGAAGTGGCTAGGCCCAGCCACCCGTCAGTGTAAAGAACCAAGTCAGGGACAAGCGTCAGTAGTCTTCAAGCCAGCCGCCTGCCCAGACACGCCCCAGAACCCCAAAGGAGAATCTCATTCAGCACTGGAGGCAACGGCCCGGCTACCTTTCACATTCTTAGGTCTGTCTGTTTGTCTCACTGGCTCCCACTCGAGGAAAAGCTTATTAGAGAGGTCCTCTTGATGGATTAATGATCATTTCCAGAAACACGTGCAAGGAAAGCTCCTTTTCCAGTTCTAGACGTCACAGAAAAGGATCCTTTTGTGCTATTGGTCACCATCAGAGGCAGGCCAGTGCCATAGCTGGGGCTTCCGGTCAAGCCGGGGGACGAGACTGAAGCCTGCTCCTGTGGGCCGCTTCCTATCTGTGCTTCTCCTGGCGGGAAGAGGCAATCACCCGCCTGCGATGAGGACTCACGGACCTCAGGTCAAGTAGGGAGGGCCACAGAGGGGACCTCCAAGGAGCATCAGCAGAGGAGGCTGCGCAAGGCGAGGACACCCGCTCAACAAGAAAGCCAAGCCCTTGGTGTGATCTCGCTCAGCTACCGAGGCGGCTCCCGTTACTGAGATCTCCTAAGAAGCAGGTGCGATTACTGCAGCATGGCCTCCTCTCTGACTGAGCGGGTAGTTCCGATTACGTACCTGCCAAAGTGGCCGGTGGGGGAGATGGGAAGGGAGGGGGCGAGGGAAGGACAAGGCTTGTAGGTGACCAAACACTCCAGACACTGGGGAGCATGCAGCAGCTTCTGGCTGATGGTTATGTGTGTGTGAGGGCCAGTGGTTAGGTCTGTTATGTGCACCTGGATGCTCCAGAAAGCACGGGAGCCAAGCGGATGGCAGGAGAGTGGTCAGAGCATGCCAAAGCCCTCGCAGCCCTCGCTGATGGCCAGCTGCAGCATCCTGTGCACCTCTTCATATGAGTCATACGTAGGGAGGCACAGCTGGTTGAAACTGGAAGGCCAAGGGGGAGAAGCAATTAGCTCACACCACCAGAAACACTGGCAAGGGCCAGACAGCTAACCCCCAGGCCAGCGTGCCCGCCAGTCAATACCCACCACGTGTGTGCTGTTGGTAGTGTGCTGTGGGTTGGGGCGGCGATGATCTGAAACGAGGGACAGAGGGCAGCAAAGCCTCCGGGTGGGAGCTGGGAGGAGCCTGTCGTGAACTGGAGCAGCCGAGCCAACTCCTCTTGCGTCAAACTGGAAACCACCGTCCAAAACCACCTCATGACCTGGCAGGGAGAGCACAGGCTGGGGTCACGCTGGTGTGCATTCTAGGATTTGACCCCTAGCGGAGGAAGATACCCTGAAGTGGGGGTAGGTCCTGGTTACTGCACACAGGTAGGAATGGTTAGCGTTGACAACCGCTTTAATAGGGATTTTTTTTTTTTTTTTTTTTTGAAGGTGGGCGCACACAGGTGGCACGGGGAAGTTTCTGGGCCAGGGGTCAAACCCACACCACAGCAGTGACCCTTAATCTGCTGCTCCACAAGAGAGCTCCTAAAAGGAACTGATAGTGTCCCACAGTCGGGAGGGTAGTTGCCGACTGCTTGGTTCTATTGCTCTGCCTGTCCAACACACTGCCTCTGTGGCAGTCAGCAGGCCAGGCCTCGGGGCCAGGGCTCCCTTCCTCCTGGACACGCACCTGCCTCTCCCACATATATCACTTTTCCCCCGTCAACACGTCTGCTTCTCTGACTCCTTGACTTTTTTCTCCTAAAACTTTGTCCTTATCACACGACACAAAGTCAACTGAAAGAAGTTTGGCCCACTTACTTTTTCTCTGAAATGCCATGAGCCACCAACGACCACTGCATGGGCTTTGAAGTCTGACACACTGATGTCCCCAGTCCCACACATCAGCAGCTGGAAAAAAGAGTCAGAGGGGCCAAGACCCACCAGAAGGTCAAAATATGTTAATGTGCAAAATGTGGAATAAAGAAAACACCAAGAAAAAGACATAAAGTGAGGTTATGATGCCAGAATACTGCTTTAGGGAAATTAATTGTAATAGGCCAATGGTTCCTAACCAGTTCGGTAAAAATCACCCAGCTTTTGAAATATATATATAGATAGTGCCTGTGGCCTTACCCCAGACTATGATCAGAATCTGCAGGAATGGGTTACAAGCTTGTGTATTTTGAAAAAGTTTTTCAAGCATTTGTGATGTGCACCCCTAAATAAGAACTGTTGCTATGGGTTATTTGAAATTGAAACAAAGGGTTAAAAAGGGAACCAAGTGTTTACTGACAGTCTGCTCTGGATGAGGCCTGGGAATACCAGGGGGAAAAGCAGACCCATTCCCTTGGGTGAAGACCCCCAGCCCCGTTTATGAATTTGTTAGATGGCCTTCCCTTTTTTCCAGGATCCATCATCCTTCTTTTATGGATTGAACTTTTACTACCGTCCCTGCAGCCCCGCCTCTACTTGATCAGATAAATGACAAAGATGCCAAAAATGAGCGCATTAATGACATCGGAGCCCTAAATATCTTGTTGATGTCCTAATTTGGTTCAGGATCCAGCAAGTTACTTAGCAGACTGGGAGTATTCATCCGATAGTTATAAAGAATGATACATGCTAATCAAGAGACAAGAAAAGCCCAAATTAAGCCTGAGCAGCCTGGCTCCTTCAAAAAGAACTCACTAAGCTACCGAGCAACCGAGAGCAGGATGGGCTACAACCATAAGAGACGGTGTCCCTCCTCCTCCTCCCTCTACGAACTGTAACAAATGCTTTGCTTCAGGATAAAACAAAACACACCAGTAGCTGTTCCTCAGCCTAGAAGATGACAGTACTAGGTGACAAGTCTGGCAGAAACTTGAGCCTCGAGAGATAGAGAGTTCACTATGTGGACTTCCTATCTACATGAAAATTGCACAAGACTGATTCTTGTTCTCGAAGCCAGTTTGGTTCATAAGAACTGTGCAAGGTCACCTGAAATTACTTTTGATTTCCTCATCTTAAAAGAAGAACTTCCTCCCTATAGGAGACAGTTTGTAGAAACATGCCCCTCATAAAGGCTATGGGAAGTTAAAACTAATAACTTGTGTGTATCATCTGTGAGGAGCAGGTGAAAACAAACTGGTTTTATTTTCTGCCTACTCCTGAAGCTCACAGAACTTCAATCTTGCTAATTATAGCAAGATGTTTGCCATTTTATAGTTGCATTCTGGTTGTTACAGGATCTAAAATAAGAATACATTAACTAGAGAGTGCTGCAGCCCAGAGCTATGAAATACATCACATCTCTCGCTTTGTCTCCTTCATAGAATGTAGCTCCATGTGGGCAGGGACTGTGATTTATTCACTGCTAGCTCCCCAGTTCCTCAAACATACACGGCACTCAGGAGGCACTCAATAAACGGTCTCTGAACAAATAAATTCTATTATTCCCTTAAATCAACCTTAAATGTCATAGGATTTACAAAGACTGTACAGCACACCAACATTCTTTACTACTACCAGTATTAGTAATATTTGATGGATAACTAAATATTATTATTCTTCAGAAATAGTTATTTGTTAGTTCCCAATTTCACATTCTTTTTTTTTTTTTTTTTGGTCTTTTCTAGTGCTGTGCCTGCAGCATATGGAAGTTCCCAGGCTAGAGGTCTAATCAGAGCTGTAGCCGCCAGCCTATATCACAGCCACAGCAACGCGGGATCCAAGCCGTGTCTGCAACCTACACCACAGCTCACAGCAACACTGGATCCTTAACCCAACGAGTGAAGCCAGGGATTGAACCTGCAACCTCATGGTTCCTAGTCGGGTTCATTAACCACTGCACCATGACAGGAAATCCACATTCAAATTTTTTAAATTGACCCTGGAGAAGGGGTCAATGTGTAAGTGAAACCAACCCATAGAGGGCTTTCGTACCACATCTCATAACAGGAGATGCAGTAAGCTGGGTCCAAGCCAAGAAAAGGGGATTTCAACTTTTTTTTTTTTAGGGCTACACCTGTGGTATATGGAAGTTCCTAGGCTAGGGGTTGAATCGGAACTGCAGCTGCTGGCTTATGCCACAGCCACAGCAATGCCAGATCCGAGCCGCATCTGAGGCCTATACCACAGTTCACAGCAACACTGGATCCTTAACCCACTGAGCAAGGCCAGGGATCGAGCCCGAGTTCTCATGGATGCCAGTTGGGTCTGCTACCACTGAGCTACAATGGGAACTCCCAGGGGATTTCAATTGTAAGCACTCACCTCTAGCTCATTCTCATCAAAAATAGCCAAAAGGTTCTCAGGGACCAATTCATTCAGGCCTGAAACAAAGCAGCCAAGTTAAAGCCCCATTCAGACCATGGATACGGATACTGTCATCTCAAAGCCAAGAGTAGACAGGATCCCACCTTTTAGGAAATGTTCCACCTCCTCTTTCACTTGACTGGCCAGCCGATACTGGGCCAGCAGATTTAAATAGAAGATTTTATTTGCGTTGGTGACTGGGGTTTGAGCTCCACCTGTCATAAGTTCTACAACCTGAAAAAAGAGACAAAAGAGAGGGACAAGATGTGGATAGGAGTTCATGACATCTGCCCAGTATGTGCCACAAACACAGCATTACAAACGCCTCAGTCACAAGTTCCTTCTGTGTCTTCAGGTTCTCAGTACCGTTGGTTTTATTTAGTTACTAAGCCTCAGGGTTCCTAGGGCTACTGCTATGTGCTACGCGCTGCTATTTGTGAAGTAGGCATCTGAGTGAGTCTCTAACCTGGTCAAACAGTGGTGATGCAACAGGAAGATATTACAGTTCCTTGTCAGCAATATTTTAACATTTCTATGATCCAAAACTAAACCATTACTGACCTCTTTTCAACCCCTGAGCCAACTGAGAATAAATAAAACCAGATTCAGTAGTAAAGAAGTCTTTTCAAGTCTCATAAATTCTAAGATGGGCACATTCTTCTATTTTTCCCCTGCGAGTCAATGGAAAAAGCCACAGCTTGATACTTAGCGAGTAACTTGCTACAGGATTTCAGTCTCAGTCTCAGATATTTGGGCTCCCGATTATTCTGTCTGCAAAGAAAAAGCTGAACGATATGATTCTCAAATAGAATTGGCACCCTCCTCCCGAAAAACAACTCCTAAGGGAGCTTTGAGGAAGCCCTGAAGCACAGTCCAAAGCCACCACCCCAGAAAACCTGTGTACAATGACCACGATTGTCTTCATAGGTGAGTGAGGGCCTGCGTTTAGTTACAGGATCAGATTTTAAGGCCCTGGCAACAGCATGGTATGGACAGGACTGTGCTCCAGAGCAAGGATTCTCACTGGATCTAAACATGTGTAAACTTGGCGCTCCCATCATGGCTCAGTGATTAACGAACTCAACTAGTATCCATGAGAGGATGCGGGTTCGATCCCTGGCCTTGTTCAGTGGATTAAGGACCCGGTGTTGCCGTGAGCTGTGGTGTAGATCACAGATGAGGCTCAGATCCCACGCTGCTGTGGCTGTGGTATAGGCCGGCAGCTACAGCTCTGATTCGACCCCTAGCCTTGGGAACCTCCATATGCTGTGGGTGCGGCCCTAAAAAGACAATAAAAAAATGTAAAACTTTTCTTATGTTTTTGTTGCTGTGCTATTATGCACAATTCTGGATTTTTTTTTTTTTTTTTATTTTACATGTGTAAGTATTTCTAAGTAGTAAATTACTATGATTTAATATTCACATTAAGTCCAAATTAAAATCAGCACACCCCCCCCCCAGGCCTACAGACCCTCATTCAGTAATTCAAGTTGCCTTGCAGTGCTGGGTCAGGAAGACAGGCTCTGCCCACAAATGTGCAAAGGCCAAGAGCTGGGGTTCCCAGGGCTCACAAAGGTTACTGAGTCATCAGCACAGTGCTATCTATTAATAATGACAAATTTGTGGTCATTGCTATTTTGCTTTCAATGATATGTAACTGCAACGTTAGCTTTATCAGTATCATCTGATATTATTTAACCCCACAATGTAAAGAAAAACCACATTTGCATCGGAACTACTTGTTGGCCATAAGTTTTAAAATACACAAGCACAGGGTTAAAATAGGAGTCATCCACATCCCCACTCCTAATGTTTAGAAACACACTGTCATCCCTTCCAAAGCTGCTCGTGCAGTGACACTTCCCTATCACTTAGTTTCCTCTACTGGAAAGTAGGATGGATGGATACATATGTCTTTGGCTCTACTCAAACAGGCCAAGACCGTTTAGTGTGGGACACAATGCCCCAAAGCTGTCCAATATGGTTGTTATTAGTCACATATGGTTATTCAGAAATTCAGTTATTTGGTCCTACCAACCACATTTTGAGTGCTCAAAAGACAGCACAAATAGAGAACATTTCCATCACTGCAGAAAGTTCTAGTAGAAAGCCCTGCTATAGAGGAGGCTGGGAAGTGGGACGCACAGGCTTCAGTCCTCTCTCTTACCTTATCCAATTGGCCAGATTTGTTGTATTTCTCTTCTGCAAAGACCAGCTCCATCTCACTCATGTCATTGTTGAGGATGAAACAAACTTTAGACTTGTAGAATTCTGGGTCATCGGTTTCAAAGTACTGAGGAGACAGAGAGACAGAGAACAGAACATGAGTACTCTTAGCCAGAAATGAAATTTGTAACTGCTTGCAGCCACTTAGCCCTTTAACCTTAAGAATAATACATTTAGGGCGGAAAAATTCCAGAGTCAATGGCCAGGGGCCTTCGTAGAAAATGCCCACCTAAGAGCTTACCTTGTAGTGCATACGCAGTCCTATGATTTGGGCCAAGAAAGAACGGGTAAAGCGAGCGCGGACCAACTGCTTGTAAGCGCCTCCCAGAGAGGATTCATAGAGACACTTGCCCACCAGCCGCCCTGCAAATTCATACACCTTGAGGCGCAGGTGAGCCGGGCGATTAGGGTTGGGATGCACCTGATCACAGAGAGAGAGAGATTAAAAGGCTCTCTTTAAGCCCAGTTCTGGGATGATCCTCCTTCCCCAACTCTATCCCAAGGGAGCAAGAATTTCAGTGTTAGGATCAAAGAGCCCATCCGAATGGCATTACTCTTTTAGTAGCCACTACTGAGGAATTCAAAGTGACTGGGGGATAAAGGGCGAAGACGGGCTCATATTAAGTGAAGAATCTCACACTGATTTTGGGTCCCAAGCTGCATGTGGAAGTCAATCAGTGGATGACATAATGCCGTTTCCCGAAACCAGAACTTCTTCCCACCAAAGTCTGCTTCTCCACTCTGCCTTACCAAAGCTCGTGTATAGAGTTCAATTGCTTTAGGTATGCTTTTGATTGGCTGGGGGATTTTTTTTCGGCCTTGCCTGCAACAAGTGGAAGTTCCTGGGCCAGGGACTGAACCGACACCACAGCAGTGACCTCAGCAACTGCAGTGACAACACCAGATGCTTAACCCACTGTGCCACGAGGGAACTTGGCTTCAGGTATGTTTTAAGAAAGTGGCTTGGAGTTCCCATCGTGGCACAGTGGAAACATCCGACTAGGAACCATGAAGTTGCCGATTCGATCCCTGGCCTTGCTCAGTGAGTTAAGGATCCGATTTTGCCGTGAGCTGTGATGTAAGTCACAGACACGGCTCAGACGTGGCATTGCTGTGGCTCTGGTGTAGGCCAGCAGCTGTAGCTCCGACTGGATCCCTAGCCTGGGAACCTCCATATGCCACGGGTGCAGCCTTAAAAAAGACAAAAAAAAGGAAAAAGCTTAATTATTCAAACAATGAGTAGGAGTTCCCATTGTGGTACAGCGGACATGAATCCGACTAAGAACCATAAGGTTGCGGGTTTGATCCCTGGCCTTTCTCAGTGGGTTAAGGATCCAGCATTGCCATGAGCTGTAGCATAGGTCACAGATGTGGCTCGGATCCTGCGTTGCTGTGGCTGTGGCGTAGGACAGTGGCTTCAACTCCAATTAGATCCCTAGCCTGGAAACCTCCATATGCTGCGGGTGCAGGCCTAAAAAGAGAGAAAGGCAAATAACAGTAATAATAATAATGAGTAGAATAGCCTCTGCATTATAATGCTTTTACGTTAAATATTCACCTGTCCCAGCTGTCTGCATTTTCTTGTATTTTACAGAAATAATATTTTACAGAAATAATGAAGGCAAAAAGGATGGAAGCGATTTGATTAGTTCAAACTCTTATTAGTCTCTCCATTATAACATAATTCACACTTTCCTCCCACCCATGAGAAGTCACAGACTCACTAATGCTTGGTTGGTGTCACTGAATCGGGTGAAGAGCTGATTGGTGGTGTCAAAGAGTGCTTTGCAGATTAGCTCAAACCACTCCCGGCGAGGCCCTCCCCAGTCCAGAGCTGGAAAGCATAATAAACATAAAAAGTGACTCTGGCCTAGCACTTCCTATGCCTTTTGTTCATTTACTCACCATTTTACACTCTCCACACTCCTTCCGTTCCCCAACCTTAGTGTCCTCCACTCCACCCCACCTCAACTGTGGACTTTTTTTTTTTTTAAATTCCACCCTTTTCTCTAGGATTAAAGGTATTCTGATCACTAAGGTCATGCTCCCTTAGTGTGGGAACACATCAGAGATCCCAAGAAATTGACATTTCTCTTGTTTCTAGAAGGGGTACTTCGTCCTTCTGCTTCAGACTCTTAAGAGCTCTCGGCCTGTATGTCTGGCTCTACAAGCTCGACCACAGCATCCAGCCAGTAAATACTATCCTTTTTGTCTTGACTCATGACTTCTTTTTCCCTGGGAAAAAGAAGCTGGGGCAGGGGTGGCGAGTGTGTGCCGGGGGGAGAGGGGGATAAAAAAGATGAATATGAAATTTCAAAACTGACCTTCTTCATCCTGAAAAACCACTTCAAAGTTCTTACTCCAATCTGAGATGGAGAAATTCCGAGTGGCTTTCAGAGACTGAAAAGCAGTGAAAGAAAGGAAACTGTAAAAACACTGGCTGGTATCTCTTGGGAGTTCAAGACAAAAACAAAAGAACACTGCCATTGTCCATTTAATGGCCATACGTGCTTGGAAGCCATATATTACTCACCAATAAGCTTTAATACTACCTTGTATTTAAAATGTACATATCTCCAAAGGTTAAAAAAAATAACTAATTCATATTTACACCACTGCCTTATTGGAAAGTTGAAGCTTTTTTTTTTCTTTAAAAAACCTCTTTTTTATCAATGAGAATATTCTTAAATAAAGAAGTGAAAATGGCTCAAATCAGTAAGCTTGGTCAGCAGGAGAACCAAGGAGGCTTGGTTTTCAATAAAGTACAGTTTATCCACTAGACATCTTTCTCCACAAAGCTAAGGTCAGACAGGGAGCCATGCCACAAAGAGAATGTGGCTGAGAAAAGGGGTTTCCAGTCATACCTACCAGAGCCAAACATCACAAACACTTTCTGGACAAGGACCAAAGCCTTCTCATTCTCAAGGAATGTAAGAACTATGCCAGTGTCTGTGCAGTGGAGACAGACACACATCAGGTATTCCTTCTCCATCAGGCCAGAAGGACAACAAAAATCCTTTCCTTCAAATCCAACAAGAGCTCTTTTATTCCGGGGATTCAATAACAAGAACTTTCTTCTATAACAACAACTTAACACCCACCCTACGTAGAAGGAGCTCCATGACCTTGCTCGGGAACTAGTTCAGTACAGATTTTAATGCCCATGAGTCAACTAGTCTGTCTCTTCAATAACACACCTCCAGTACATCTGCCCCATATTCGGTAAAATCAAACACACAAGAGTAAGAGTTTTTAATAGGTTTTGAGAAGAGAGAGGTTTGGGTTTCATAAAGGAGATAAACTGTAGAATATAACCAAAACATCGAAGAGGTTTCTGGAGTTCCCGTCATGGCACAGCGGGAACGAATTCGACTAGGAACCATGAGGTTGAGGGTTTGATCCCTGGCTTTGCTCAGTGGGTTAAGGATCTGGTGTTGCCGTGAGCTGTGGTGTAGGTCGCAGACACGGCTTGGGTCTGGCATTGCTGTGGCCGTGGCGTAAGCTGGCAGCTGTAGCTCTGATTAGACCCCTAGCCTGAGAACCTCCAAATGCCATGGGTGCGGCCCTAAAAGACAAAAAAAAAAAAAAAACAAAAAACAAAAACGAAACAAACAAAGAGGTTTCTAATTGGAAAATGTTGACAACTGTTGACAGGGATGAAATTTTACGCACCGATTCCAACAGAGCATGTCTGCTGACCTTCAGGGTGACTTTGGAATGTGGTCTTTTCATGTGCACCTGCCGAAGCTCTCGCTGGAAAAAGTTCACCTTGTCCTGAAAGGTCTCAGAGCCTCCTGAGGAGCAGCAAGATCCGTCATGATTACAGCCTCATTACGAGACATCCGTGCTGGCCACCTCCACACCCTCCGGCACCCAGGGTGTCGCTGCCTTCCCGGTCAGAATCCCTGTCCAACCTTACCTATGTTCTTATGGAGTGAGCGGATGAACGTGGCCGCTAGGATGTTCCTTTCCTTACAGCTGAGCTCCACGGGAGGTTGAATGCCATCATCCACCACCAACGTGAGGAGCTTATGCACAGGGTCAGGGCCAAGGTATGAAAACTAACAAAGGGGAAAAAAAATGAGTTAATCCATTAACCTTTCAAATTCACATCTCTACCCTTCTGCGCCAACCAACAAAAAATGACTTAAGCCTGGAGTTCCCATCATGGCCCAGTGGAAACAAAACCAACTAGGAACCATGAGGTTGTGGGTTCGATCCCTGGCCTTGCTCAGTGGGTTAAGGATCCGGTGTTGCCATGAGCTGTGGTATAGGTTGCAGACGCAGCTTGGATCCGGTGTTGCAGTGGCTGTGGTGTAGGCTGGCAACTGTAGCTCTGATTGGACTCCTAGCCTGGGAAACTCCTTATGCCGCAGATGTGGCCCTAAAAAGAAAAAAAAACGTTAAGCCTGCTTTCTCCAAGTACCTACCAGGAGTATATCTCCTTGTTTTTCACCTCAGCCCTCCATGATTCAAATTCTATTTTAAATTATTTGAGGTACAGAGACCACCTTTAGTAAGGGTCACAGGCAACACTCGATATGTATCTTCTGTGCTTCCAACATCACATATAAGAAGGGTGAAGGCAGCCAGGATATACAGAAGAGCAAATGGGTACCCGAACAGGTTGGGCAAACTGGGAACAAG
Source organism: Phacochoerus africanus (assembly GCF_016906955.1). Taxonomy (NCBI): domain Eukaryota; kingdom Metazoa; phylum Chordata; class Mammalia; order Artiodactyla; family Suidae; genus Phacochoerus; species Phacochoerus africanus. The sequence goes on from NC_062552.1 coordinate 100,509,238, forward strand.
TGATCTGCCTTTAGATTCCAAAAGCTCAGACACGTTGAAAAAACAAAATTCTTTTAATAGATGAGAATACTGGTGCTAAAAGAGTTAGTAAGCTTTGGCACATGGGGAAACCAAGCTCAGGTCAGAGTTAGCAACACCCTCTCCATTAACTTAGTCTTAGGGGCGAAAGATAACTATTGAAGTACTCTGACTCGCTACTCATTGCTGTTTCTGGAGGCATGGGTCCTCCTAGAACTACTTCCTTCATGCCGTTTCATGAGGAGGCAACAGCATCTTTGCCTGGCTGTGCTTATGGCATGTAAAAGTTCCTGGGCCAGGGAATGAACCTGAGCCACAGCTGTAAGCAGAGCCACGGCAGTGACAACACAGGATCCTTAGCCCACTGAGCCACCAGGGAACTCCCAAAACTCCTTCTTTATCTGGCAATAAATACTGTGTGCATAACGAGAAAGCCCTTCTAGGAAAAAAAGAAAAGGCTGAGACGTCAGAGGTTGAAGCCTACCCGGCATGACCCAGATATGAAGTTGAACTTACTTTTGTTCCTGGGCACACTCGGAAGGTATAAAGGCGCCAGGGAATGATTTTAGGTAGAACTCCTTCACTGAGAATTGCTGGAGGACCAACGTACAAAAAATAAAGCGAATGATAAGTAAAGAGGTTCCATTTGGGTATCATAGTTCAAATACCAGTCCCCATCTACATTTTTCATGATAACCCTTTTTCCTCTATGGACAAAGAGGATAATTTAGTCAGGACTGAAATCAAATAAAAAGCATCAACTGTAACTTAAAACAGGCAAATTAAAAATATCACTCTCACAATGCAGTTTCATGCAGACATTTCATAACTTTTTTTTTCTTTTTTGCTTTTTAGGATATGGAGGTTTCTGGGCTAGGGGTCAAATAGGAGCTACAGCTGCTGGCCTACACCACAGCTCACGGCAATGCCAGATCCTTAACCTACTGAGCAAGGCCGGGGATCAAATCCGTAACCTCATCATTCCTAGTTGGATTTGTTTCCTCTGTGCCATGACAGGAACACCAACATTTCATAATCTTTTTGTTGTCGTTGTTGTTGTCTTTTTTGCCTTTTCTAGGGCCGCTCCCTCGGCATATGGAGGTTCCCAGCCTAGGAGTCTAATCAGAGCTGTAGCCACCAGCCTACACCAGAGCCACAGCAACACAGGATCCAAGCCGCGTCTGCGACCTACACCACAACTCATGGCAACGGCGGATCCTTAACCCATTGAGTGAGGCCAGGGATTGAACCCACAACCTCATGGTTCTTAGTTGGATTTGTTAACCACTGAGCCATGATGGGAACTCCCTATTTCATAATCTTAATACTCAGGTCTTATTACCATTTCCAAATATCTGAGATCAGGTTTTCACTTTATGAGTAGAGAACATTTCACCTAGAAACAATCAAATCTCCTTATGTTTAGCCGGATGCTATTCAAAGAGACTGCTTCCAAGTCAGTGGACCAGGAACCCCAGGGGCCCATTCTCACTACTTTATCCCTATTTGAATGGCACCAAAGATTTGCTGGGAAAGAGAGGTGGGGGATAGGATGAGTCTCATACAAAAAGTTTATAAAAATTCCTTAGGTAAGAATAAAAGAGAGGTCTCTTGGAGTTCCCATCATGGTTCAGCAGTAACAAACATGACTAGTATCCATGAGGATGCATGTTCAATCCCAGGCCTCACTCAGTGGGTCAAGGATCCAGCGTTGCTGTGAGCTGTGGCGTAGGTCACAGATGCAGCCCAGATCCCGAGTTACTGGGGCTGTGGTATAGGTGGCAGCTACATCTCCAGTTCGACCCCTAGCCTGGGAACTTTCACATGCCATGGGTGTGGCCCTTAAAAAAAAAGGGGGGGGGGTGTCTCTCACCATTTACAAAAAAGGAAAAGATAATGCAATAATTTTTTAATCTTAAAAAAACCCTGTTGGAAGTTCCCATTGTAACTTAGCGGTAACAAACCCAACTAGAAACCATGAGGACTCGGGTTTGATCCCGGGCCTTGCTCAGTGGGTTAAGGATCTGGCATTGCTGTGGCTGTGGCAAAGGCCAGCGGCTGCAGCTCCATTTTGACTCCTAGCTGGGAATTTCCATATGCTGTGGGTGCGGCCCTAAAAAGACAAAAAAAATTTTTTAATTTTAAAATTTAAAAAGCCCTGTTATCTGACCATCTAGTAGATCAGGCTTTTCCTTGATTTTTAAAAAACTCTTCATTAAAGAACATTTCAAACTCATACTAAAGAAGAGAAAAGAGTACAATGAAGCCATCATCAGCTTTAACAATTATCAATTCATAGGCAATCCTGTTTCATCTCTACCTTACCATTTCCCTAAGCCAAATTAAGGCTAGATTTTTTTTTTTTTTTGGTCTTTTTATGGCCACACTTGCAGCATACCAAGGTTCCCAGGCTAGGGGTCAAATCGGAAGTATAGCTGGCAGCCTATACCACAGCCACAACAATGAGGGATCCGAGCTGTGTCTGCAACCTACACCACAGCACATGGCAATGCCAGATCCTTAACCCACTGAGCGAGGCCAGGGATCGAACCTGGAACCTCATGGATGCGAGTCAGCTTTGTTTCCACTGAGCCACAAAGGGAACTCCAAGGCTAGATTTTAAATGCTGAATGGTACAGAGTGAAGTGTTCTAAAGTAGAACAGATTTATAACTCAGTTTTGGTTATGAGATTAAAGGAATGTAATGAGATGTTTCAAGAGTCTCGTTTTTTTGAGGTCTGAATGAATCAGCAAAATGTAAAAACTAAAAAAGAAAATCCCTAACACAAAGCGCCTCTTAGTTCGGGGGCCTTGGGAAGTTCACCTCCTTATCTCTGCCAAAATTTCCCTATTCGAATCCTGTACCCTGATGATGCCATCCATTTATTGTGGTTTCACACATCACAGAATGAAAGATCAACTTGTTCCAAAACAGCACAAGGGACCAACAGTGATTTTTTACACTAGTGAGAAACTGTTAATGGTTAAAAGTAGCTTTCTTTAAAACTCTGAGAGCCGTGCCCTGAAAAATCTTCCCAGAAGCAATCAAATGGCAGAACGCCACAGGTGCTCTAAAGAACCAAGGCACACAGACTCTCCGGACAGTGATGTCCTCTAGTCCAAACCAGACGCGGGCAGCAGAAGAGAAGGCCCCGCCCACTGCTCCACCTGCAGCAGCACCTCTTAGTGTCCTTGCAGCCCCACAGGTCAATGATCTCGCCCTGCCTCTCAGACGGTTGCTTTGTGGGTCTGGTTACCAAATACCAATTACGAGCAGGCTCAGGCAGGGGATTCTAGGGCAAGAATGGGAGTTCCAACCTTTGGTGACACATAGCAGTACACCTTCTTCGGCTTCTTCCACCTTCTCAGGGGTGTGACACTCAGAGGGTGAATCTTCATCTTCCTCCTCCAGAGCCGTGGAGGGCCGGCGCTGGCCAGAGCTCATGTGCATGGGCGGGAGGTGCCACGGCGTGCTGGCACAGTTGGCAGCATTATACAGATAAGCCTCGAAGTAAATGCTCACTCCTGAGGTGGACACATTGCGTTCGACAATATTCCTCTCATTCTCTGAGGTAAAACATGGAATAAGGTTTAAAGTCCAAGACAGGGGAGGAAAAAAAAATTGCTTACCCTCAAATCTTTAGTCCATAGGACTCTAAACCAAGTTTGCCTTCAATACCAAGTATCTGCGGGGTTGTGAGAAGGGTGCAGATGTGCAAAGAATAAGGGGCCTGGGAAGAGAACTCGATCACAGCTTTTCTCTCAACTCACCACTTAGGACGATAATGTCAAATTCGCCATTATTGATGGGCTGATTTTGGTATGAAATACAGGCATGGAAGCAGCCTCGGGAGTGCAGGGTGAGCCGCAAGAACACCTGGCAGGTCTGCCGGTTGGAGGTCACTGACCTCTCAAATGAGACACCAGCACTCTCTTCTTCCTGAGGCCCGAGCTACAGGAGGAAAACAAAGCATCACTAACCATGTAATTGTCCCTGTTTGCACAGTAATTTACTCTTTATAAAGAACATTTTGGAGTGCTCGTCATGGCTCAGTGGTTAATGAATCCGACTGGGAACCATGAGGTTGTGGGTTCAATCCCTGACCTCGCTCAGTGGGTTAAGGATCTGGCGTTGCCGTGAACTGTGGTGTAGGTCGCAGACTCGGCTAGGATCCCGAGTTGCTGTGGCTCTGACGCACGCTGGTGGCTACAGCTCCAATTCCACCCCTAGCCTGGGAACCTCCATGTGCTGCGGGTGAGGCCCTAGAAAAGATTAAAAAAAAAATTAAAAAAATAAATAAAGAATTGTTCTTATCTACAAGCTCAGTCTCACAATTACTGATGAGAGGTACTGTCAGATGAAGGATGGCCGGCACAGAAGTCAAGGGGAAGGAGGTGACCTGGAAAGGGTGACAGTGACAGAGAGGAGCATGCAGGCACGAAGGGAGACTGCTTACCTCATGAATGGACAGACTGTAATTGTGCTCATCTCTCAAGGACGTGGAATTGTTCGTAGGGTTGTCATACTCATCTCGGGGCACTATTTGAAGAGTGTGTGGCTGCCCACAGGTTAACACAAGAGTAGAAAAATGGCACACGATTTTGGTCTTGGAAGGAACCACCATTCCTGGCACAAAGACAATGGAATGGAATGTCAGAGAGGGGATTCAGGGCACAGGATCTGCTTGGTCAGTGAGTCCTAGAGACCTGGGTCTCCGCCCAGTTCCTAGGGATAAACAATACCGTTATGAGGCAGAAAGAAACAAAGAAAACAAAGAGATTAATTCAAATCAACTTTGGGGAACTTATTTGTACAAATTCCTAACCACCACAAGCACTAAACAAAATGACAAAAACGTGGAGGAAACAGACTGAGAGCTACAGACAAAGTGCCTAGAATCCCTCTGGAAACCTATGAGCGAAGCAGGCCTCAGTAAGTGAATAATCACAAAGCAAACAAACAAACCCGAAATATTCAGGTGCAAATCTAGCAAAACAAGCACAGAGACTTATATGTTGAAAGCCTCAAAATGCTGATTAAAGAAATAAAAAAGTTCTTGGAGTACCTGTTGTGGCTCAGAGGATTAAGAACCTGACTAGTATCCATGAGGATGTGGGTTTGATCCCTGGCCTTACTCAGTGGTTCCTTTAGGAACCAGCACTGTAAGTAAGGAACTGCAGTGTAAGTCACGGATGCGGCTTGGATCTGGCATTGCTGTGGCTGTGGTGTAGGCTGGCAGCTACTGCTCTGATTCGACCCCTAGCCTAGGGACCTCCGTGTGTCATGGGTGCAGCCCTAAAAAGACAGGAAAAAAAGAAGAAATTTTAAAAGTTCTAAATAAATTCAGACGCATACCATGTTTATGGACTGGAAGACTCAACAGAGTAAAGCTCTCCTCAAATGATATAAAGGTTGAACACAATTCTTATCAAAATCTCAGTAAGATTTTTTGGTAGGCTTAGACAATACTATGCTAAAATTTATATGGAAAGGCAAAGGATCTATAATAGTAAAAAACAATTCTAAAAAAGAAGAGTTGGAGTTCCTATCGTGGCTCAGTGGTTAACAAACCCAACTAGTATCCATGAGGACAAGGGTTCAATCCCTGGCCTTACTCAGTGGGTTAAGGATCCGGTGTTACCATGAGCTGCGGTGTAGGTCGCAGACATATCTCAGATCCTGTGTGGCTGTGGCTGTGGTATAGGACAGCAGCTATAGCTCCTATTCAACTCCTAGCCTGGGAACCTCCATATGTTGTAGGTGCGGCCCTAAAAAGCCAAAAAAAGAAAAAGAAAAAAAAGAGAAGTGGAAAGAGTCAGTGAGTCAGTTTACCCAATTTCAATCACGTAGCTTATTATATAGCTATGTAATTAAGCCTCTGGTATTGGTAGAGGGATAGACACATAAATCAGTAAAATAGAACAGAGAACCCATAAATAAATATCCACAAATATTCCCAACTGATCCCTGATAAAGGTGCAAAAGTAGTGTAATAGGGAAAGACAGCCTTTTCAACAAACAGTACTGGAGTAACCAGACATGTGTGAGAAAAAAAAACCTTGACCCAATATACAAAAGTTAACTAGGAGAAAGGACAGCTTGTTCAATAAGTGGTGCTGGGAAAACTGGACAGCCACATGGAAAAGAATGAAATTAGAACACTCCCTAACACCATACACAAAAATAAACTCCAAATGGATTAAAGACCTAGATATAAGACCAGACACTATCAAACCCCTAGAGGAAAACACAGGCCAAACACTCTCTGACATAAACGACAGCAACATCTTCTCAGATCCACCTCTCAGAGTATTGTCAACAAAAACAAAAATAAACAAATGGGACCTAATCAAACTTCAAAGTTTCTGCACAGCAAAGGAAACCCTAAACAACACAAGACAACCCACAGAGTGGGAGAAAATCTTTGCAAATGGATCGACTGATAAGGGATTAATCTCCAAAATTTATAAACACCACCTACAGCTCAATATCAAAAAAACAAACAACCCCATCAAAAAATGGGCAGAAGATCTAAACAGACAATTCTCCAGAGAAGACATACGGATGGCCAAAAAAAACACATGAAAAGATGTTCAACATCGCTCATCGTTAGAGAAATGTAAATCAAAACCTCTATGAGGTACCACCTTTTACACTGGCCAGAATGGCCATCATCAAAAAGTCTACAAACAATAAGTGCTGGAGAGGGTGTGGAGAAAAAGGAACACTAGTACACTGTTGGTGAGATTGTAAATTGGTGCAACCACTGTGGAAAGCAGTACGGAGATTCCTCAGAAACCTAAACATAGAACTACCATTTGATCCAGCAATCCCACTCCTGGGCATCTACCCAGAGAGAACCAGGACTCGCAAAGACACATGTACTCCAGTGTTCATTGCAGCACTATTTACAATAGCCAAAACATGGAAACAACCTAAATGTCCATCGTCAGAAGAGTGGATCAAGAAGATGTGGTACATATACACAATGGAATATTACTCAGCCATTAAAAGGAACAAAATACCAGCATTTTTTGCAACATGGATGGACCTAGAAACTACCATGCTAAGTGAAGTCAGTCATACAATGAGACACCAACATCAAATGCTTTCACTGACATGTGGAATCTGAAAAAAGGACAGACTGAGCTTCTTTGCAGAACAGATGCTGACTCACAGACTTTGAAAAACTTATGGTCTCCAGAGGAGACAGTTTGGGGGGTGGGGGGATGTGCTTGGGCTGTGGGTTGGAAATCCTGTGAAATCAGATTGTTATAATCATTATACAACTACAGATGTGATAAATTCATTTGACTAATTAAAAAAAAAGTTAACTAAAAATGGATCACAACCTTAAATATTGAATGTAAAACTAGGAAACTTTTAGAAAAAAACAAAGGAGGGTATCTTAGGAATCTAGGACTAGTCAAAGAGTTCTTGGAGTGCCTTTTGTGGCTCAGTGGTTAACAAATCCGACTAGGAACCATGAGGTTGCAGGTTCGATCCCTGGCCTCGCTCGGTTAAGGATCTGGCGTTGCCGTGAGCTGTAGTGTAAGTCAAAGACCTGGCTCAGATCCCACGTTGTTGTGGCTGTGGTGTAGGCTGGCGGCTACAGCTCTGATTCGACCCCTAGCCTGGGAACCTCCACATGCCGAGGGTGCAACCCTGGAAAAGACAAAAAAGAAAAAAAAAAAGAGTTCTCAGACACCAAAAGCATGATCCATAAGAGGAAAAATTAACAAACTGATTTCATCAAAATTAAAAATTCTTGCTCTGTGTTAAGGGGATGAAAAGAAAAGCTAGGAGTTCCCGTCATGGCTCAGTGGTTAACAAATCCGACTAGGAACCATGAGGTTGCGGGTTTGATCCCTGGCCTTGCTCAGTGGGTTAAGGATCCAGCGTGCCATGAGCTGTGGTGCAGGTCGCAGACGCGGCTCGGATCCTGTGTTGCTGTGGCTCTGGTGTAGGCCGGCAGCTACGGCTCCGATTAGACCCCTAGCCTGGGAACCTCCATATGCCGCGGGAGCGGCCCGACAAATGGCAAAAGACAAAAAAAAAAAAAAAAGAAAGAAAGAAAGAAAAGAAAAGCTAGAGACTGAGAGAAAATATTTGCAAACCACATATCTAGCAAAGGACTAGTATGCAGAATATACAAAGAACTCTCAAAACGCTAGAGTAAAACACACAAAAAATCCAATCAGAAAATGGGCAAAAGGCATGAAAAGACATTTCACCAGAAGGTACACAAGAGATGGCAAATAAGCACATGAAAAGATGTTCAACACTGTTAACCACGAGAGAGATGCAAATTAAAATCACCACCATGATCAGAATGGCTATAGTAAAAATAGAAACAATATCAAATGTTGGCCAAGATGTGAAGAAACTGAATCATTTATACATTGCTGGTAGGAATGCAAAATGCTTTGAGTATTCTGGAAAAGAGTTTGTAGGCTTCTTTAAAATACTAAGCATGCAACTACCCAGCAACTGCATTCCTGGGCATTTGCACCAAAGAAATGAAAACTTATGAACACACAAAAACCTATACATGCATGTTCATAAGATTGTTCATAACAGCCAAAAACTGGAAATAACCCAGATGCCCTTTAACTGGTGAATGGTTAAACAAACCATGGTATATGCACACAAAGGAACACCGCGCGGCAATACAAGGAACCAATTCTTGATATACTTGACCTGGATGAATCTCAAGAGCAATTTGCCGAGTGGGGAGAAGAAAAGGTATGTTAACCAAAAGGTTACATACTGTTATGATTCCCTTTATAGATCATTCCTGAAGTGGCACAATTACACAAAGGAAGAAGAGATGAGTGGGCTGCTAGGGGTTAAAAAAACAGGTGGATGAGGGAGGAAAAATGGGTGTGGCAGTCACAAGGTCACATGAAGGGTCTTTGTGGGGATGGAACCGGTCTGTGTCTTGACTGCATCAGAGTCAGTACCCGGGCTGTGATCTTGTATTTCAGTTCTGTAAGATGTCACCACTGGGGAAAAGTGGGTCACGGTACAAGGGAGCTCTCTGTATTATCTCTTATAACTGTAGGAGAATCTACGACCATCTCGAAATGAAATAAAGGGCTGGTACACATTAAAAAGATATTACCGGTTCTCCTCTGGGGGCAGGGAGTGGGGCGGGATGCTAATTCGTATGGAAAGCAGAGTGTGCGTGAGTCATGTAAGCAAAGGAGGAAATGCCTGGAGAAGGAGAAAGCTTGGGAGCCCCCTTGTCCAGAGCCTTCCTCTGTTAGAAGAGAATGAAAACTGAGGACCAGTCAAGCACAGACAGGCAAAGCTTCTTAAGACCCTTCTCATTACGGTTTGACTCCTAGAGTGGACACTGACCCAGCTAGTATCTAGTGACAGCCTCAAAAGGCAGCCAAGACAGGGCACACAGGGCAGCCAGGGTCTCAGCACACTAAACACCATGCTGCAGAACCAGGAGCTAGAGATTACACTTTTAGGCTTTAAAGCCCATGAACATCTATTATCTGACACAAAGGACATGAGAGGGTAAAAAAGTAGAGACAGAGGCCTCCATTCTTAAGATACTAGAAGCTTGGGCAGACACTCTTCAGTAAGAAGTAAATGGGAGTTCCCATTATGGCTTAGTAGGTTAAGAACCCAACTAGCAGGAGTTCCTATTGTGGCGCAGTGGAAACAAATACAACTTGTATCCATAAGGATGCGGGTTGGATCCCTGGCCTTGCTCAGTGGGTCAGGGATCTGACGTTGCCAGGAACTGTGGCACAGGTCACAGACACAGCTCAGATGCCACATTGCTGTGGCTGTGGTGTAGGCCGGCAGCTGCAGCTCTGATTTGACCCCTAGCCTGGGAATGTCCATATGCCACAGATGCAGACCTAAAAAGACAAGAAAAAAAAAGTAATAAAACACATATGGGCAGGCAGGGAAGGATTAAGTCAAGGTGCTTTTGAAAAGGTTTCAAAAACCAGAAGACTTTACCTTTGGTCTATTCTGGCACCCTTACCCCTTAAGGACTTACCAGGCTGATGACCCAGCAATTCCACTTCTAGAGAAAAGAAAACATAAGTGCACACAAAAACTGTGCACAAATGTTGTTATCAGCATGATTCACAGCAGCCAAAAGCAAAAATAACGCAAATGTCCATCAACTGATGAATGGATAAATAAAATGTAATAAATCCATATACTGTAATATTACTTAAGAAAAGAAATGAGGTACTGATTCCTGCTATAGCACAGACAAACCCCAAAAGCATTATGCTAACTGAAACAAGCCAGTCACAAACGGTCACGTACGTTACGATCACACTTTTAAGAGACATAAAAGTAGTGTAGCACTCAGAGTATGCAAAACCACAGAGGCAGTAGATTAGTGCTTACCTAGGGCTGAGGGATTGGAGGAAAATGTGAAGTGACTTCGAAGGGGCACAGGATGAGAAAGGTGATGAAATTGCTCTAAAATTGACTGTGGTGATGGTTATGCAATTCTATGAATTTTTAAAACTGTGTATTTTAAATGAATGAATTCTATAGCATGTGAATTAGATCTCAATAAAGGTGTGGTTTTTAAAAAGGAGAAGATGAAAGGAAAAGAAAAAGGAAGGAAGGGAGAGCGAGGAAAGGAGCAAGAAAAAAGAACCTACCAGGTTGAAAAATCTTATAGTAGGGACTGTAGGCCACATTTAATCCACCAAGCTTCACTGAGATTTCATATCGCCCAGCCCTGCGCACAGTGAAGGCCACCTTGACCACGTTGGAACTGGGCTCCTGGAGGACTTCCTGGGTCACTGGAATTTCCACCGCTAGCTCAACATGGGAGATGTGAACTCTTAGTCCTACAGGCCGATGTGCAGGGAAGGGCTGCCCATTCTTATAGAATAACTGCGGTGGGGAGAAGAGGGGCACCCATTAGTGAGCAGGGGGAGAAAATCATTTTCCGGGTAACCTGAGAGTGTGGGGAGAGAGGAGGTGGCTGGCATACCTGTAACCCACCCATTCCTGCAGTCCTGCTCACAAGGAAAAACAAATTCTCTCAATGCTCCAAAGAAAATCATTAAATCACGAACACATTCTTAACTTATTCAGAGGAAAGGGGTAAAATACACCACTGTGAATCACTTTGTTTTAACTTTTTTGGCTATGGCAAGCAGCAGCTTGAGGTGGGATCTCAGTTCCCAGACCTGGGACTGAACCTGTGTAGCAGCGGTGCAGGTGCCGATTCCTAACCACGAGGCCACCAGGGAACTCCCCTGAACCACTTTCAACTTGACATTTCTGAACCATTAATGCTGCCTCCCCTGTCTTACTCGCCATTTTAAAAAATTATATTATCACTACTAACCCAGATGTAAAGGTAAGTCAGTGAGTGAACAGAAACACTAGGCAAGGCTAGAGGGGCTCAGACTATGAAGCCAAGCATAAGGCTGCAGTGGAGAAGTCCTTGCAGGGGGCAGCAAACCTGCACAGGGGCAGAGAGTAAATATTTTTGGCTTCGCAGGTCACACACAGTTACTCAACTGTGGTTAACTTTTCGAATGTGAAAACATCCATAGGCAGCACAGGAAGATGAATGGGTGTGGCTGAGCCCCAATAAGTCTGTATTTATAGAAGCAGGAAGCGGCCTGATTTGGCTCTCAAGCCGTAGTTTGCCCATCTTTAATCTATAATACCTACTCTTTCCTCATATTTTTCTCATTTTGAAAAGGTAACATTAAGCTTTATGCTTCTTCAAAGCTAAGCACCTATTAAACCAAAATGATAGAGAAATCTGTGACTCTTCAGATGTTAACAATTCCCAAGTTCCTGGGAGGGGCTGACACACAAGGGAAAATACTAACATTCCAGGCCAGCATCACCAACAGACTGCACTGGGCTCTGGAAAGCAAATGACTCAGAAACCCCAGTGGGTACAGAGACAGAAACATTCCCTTACATGCACTCGGAAGGCCATGCTGTGGCCCACCTCATAGGGGTCCTTCCAATCCCAGGAGACTTTGCAAGACCGGGGATCCAGGTAATTTCCCCGCACGTAGTCATAAATAGTCCGGTCCCCTCGGCGTTCACGATCCTCATTCTGGAGGAAGCTGACTACACGTGCGGCGAGCTCAAACAGGAACTTAATTGTGAAGAAGAACGCAACCACAGACACTGTGATGCCACCTATACAGAAAAGAGAGAATACACATACCACCTGCCCATTACACATGAAGCTTCTCATTCTGGAACAGGCTAGCCATCTCCCAAGAGAGAATTCCAAAGACAACACTCTCCTGGGTCGCTACCTCTGTAGGTAAAGAGAGGAACTTCCATACCCGGGGCAGAAACTACAGTCCTTGGGCCAAATCCCACCCATCACCTGTTTCTGTAAACAAAGTTCTATCAAAACACAGCCCCGCACACTCATTTTTTTTTTCTTTTTTGCTATTTCTTGGGCCGCTCCCGCGGCATATGGAGGTTCCCAGGCTAGGGGTCCAATCGGAGCTGTAGCCACCAGCCTACGCCAGAGCCACAGCAACGCGGGATCCGAGCCGCGTCTGCAACCTACACCACAGCTCACGGCAACGCCGGATCCTTAACCCACTGAGCAAGGGCAGGGACCAAACCCGCAACCTCACGGTTCCTAGTTGGATTCGTTAACCACTGCACCACGACGGGAACTCCAGCCCCGCACACTCATTTACATACTATCTAGGGCTGCTTTTGCGCTAAGGCAGCAAAATTCAGTAGTTATGATGGAGACTGTATGAGCTGGGAAGCTGAAAATATTTACTCTTTGGCGCTTTACAGGAGAAGTTTGCCAACCCTTGTTCTATACCTGGACCACATATAATGCCTGTCCTCACCCTTCCTGCACATGCTGGGCCCTGATAGTAATAAAAAGAATGTGCGTTCTTCCTCTTCCTGTCTACTTGGCGAAAGCCGTCCCCAATCCCTGCCACAGTTAGGGGTTCCCTTTTCTGGGCATTCATGCATGCATTACAACTTTTCTCCCCCTTCACGTTATGAACTTCGTGGAGGCAGACTTTTACCTTATTCAGCTTTGATCAGGCAGGAAACAGTGTCTGGCACTGGCCATAATTACTCAGTGAATATTTCCCAAATGAATGAATTCCATTGCCAACTCTGTGAAGGTACATTCTGGCACGACTGGAAATACTTCTAAGTCTATTTTCAAGGGGAAAGGCATAGGCCAGGAGGCAAAAAGGACATAAGCAACCCTAACAGAAAGAAAGAATTAAAGACAGCTCTTTCCATAACGTACCAATAACGTAAAACATCAGGTCCCTTCAATGCCAACAGACAGCCGAGGATCACAGCTGCAGCTGCAAAAGAAAACTTGTTTAGTTTTTCCTCTCTTTCTTAAAGCCATCTCAGAGAGAGACAAAGCAGAGCATGCAGCTTGAGCCAGCCACCTCCAGCCTTCCTATCCCTGCTCTCTGTCTAGCTTGACAGGTGCCCTACGACATTTCAGAGAAAGAGACTGCATCACTCCCCCTAAAGACTTCCAATCTACCGACCACCCTAGGAATACCACAAACAGCCACTTCTAATTACAAAATGCAGTAACATGGCTTTCATCTACTTGGATCCAGGGCCCCAAGACAGTTTCCCTCCCCCATGCAAAGCGGCGCTAATTAACACAAGCAAAGAGGATAATGGACTCACTTTGCCCTTGTATTTGCCTTCTGGAAGTAATTCATCTAAGTAGAAATAGTTATATAAAATGTGGATTTTTAAAAAGCAAGTATTATTATCATCATGTTGGCATTATGTAATTAAAATGAACTCTGGGTCATCCCAATAATAAACAGTAGGCATGTAAGAGAAGCCATTTTTTGCTGTTACTCCAATCAGACAAACTAATGGGCCCTGTGGAGGATGAGCTCAGCCGAGAGGGAAGGAGGGGAACCAGAGGACACGACTGTACTTCGCATCCTAAGGGATGGATGCCCGCCAAGGTCAGAACAATTCAAACGGGGGCCAGAGTCTGAAGGGAAACTCTCACTGTTATTAAACTTATTTCCAGAATAACACTTATTACTCATTTGAACCACCCAAGGTACTGCCAAGGAAAAACACAATGCACATGAATGTTCCTGTCTTATCACTGAGTTTTGACCTTAGCATAGGCTTTCCAAACCACAATGCACTAAATGTAATCTTTCTTTTCAAGTTAATATATATTAAGGTTATCAATGTTATCACAACTCAGCACCTTTTATCAGCATTAATGTATTACTTAAAGTCAGGACAGCTGAAGATTTCTATGCTCAGATTTGGAAGGAACCAAAACAACTTTCTCCCTCTTTTTTTTTTTTTAATTGAGCATGCTTTTCTATATAATTGTGCCAGGAAAATTTAAGAGAAAGAGTAACCAAATATGGCCTCTAGATCCTTAGATAACAACATACCCAATGGAATCCATAGAGATTTGCAGAATGATCATACTGAGTTTCACAGAAATCCCTATTTAGACTAGGGTATAAAGTCCTACCAGAAAAGAAATCCACAGGGGGAACATTAGCACTTTCAACACACATGGATTAAACTGCTCCCCAAAGGGCCTATTATATAGACAACATACTGACTCAAAATTTAGAATCACAACTACTGAGCCTCCTTCCCAAACAAGTGTCTCATCTCCAAGGACCCTACACTGAAAAGCTGCTATCATCTCCCAGAAAGCATCTGTTGTGCCTTATATGATGTACTAGGTGACTCAGTGGGACCAAACCCAACAGTTTAACTCAGATACTCCCTCAGTTGGATGCCATCCAATCTGATCTTGGATGTGAAAATTTAGTCCTCATCAAAGTTAGAACACTCAATAGAACATGAAGTATATGTAGCTGATGTTACAGACTTGTGATCTTAAGTCTCTTACTCTTTGGAAGAAAGAGAGCAATGTTAAATTTATGGCAAGTGCCATGAGAGCTGGGAAAGTTCCTATGTACTATCTCTGACAACTACAACAGCCTTTTCTGTGAGAGGCAGCTGACAAGGAGTAAGAGCCTAGAAAACCAGTTCCAGGCCTGCCACTGGTGACCTAAGCTTCAGAATTCTCACTGCTGTGATGATGTTCCTATCTTATCACTGAGTTTTGACCTTAGCGTAGGCTGCACATGCTCTCTAATCCATAATGCACTAAACTCATTCTTTCTTTTAAAAGAAATAAAAAGAGCTGAGGTTTGATAATTTCTATGGCACCATCTCCTTTAGTGTGATAGAGCTTCAATATAACTCCCCACAGCCATCAATTCTCTACAATCAAACAGTATAGCAAAGAGAATAAAATAGAGGATGAGGGCATGGACTCTAGAACTAGAACTACCTGGGTTCAAATCCATTCTCTGCCATTCACAGGATGACCAGGACAGCTTATTTGATCTCTCTATAATCTGCCAGTTTCCTCATCTACCAAGTGGGAATGATAGCTGTGCATACCTCATAGGAGTCCTGTGAGGATGAAATGAGCTCATGCATATAAACAGCCCAGAAGAGTGCCTGGCACACAGTGAGTTCCCAGTTTTAATTATCATTATAATTATTATCAATTGTACTAGCAGCATCGCTACTCCTTTGCTTCAGAGCCAATAAGAAACTCAGGGAATCTCTCTACTGGCCCACACTTCATTCAATGGGAAATGCATCAGAACTACAAAAGGCAAGGTTCCTCTGACTGTACCTAAAATCTGTACCTACAAGGGAGTTCTTTATATTCTTTTAATTTTATGTCTGAAAATTTTTACACTGAAGAGTTTAAAAATTCATCCTAAAATAATTCATCCAACAAATACTGGGTACCTACTTAACATGCTAGGTACTGGGGAAGAGTATAGAATAGTCATAGTCCTCACGGCTCACTCTCAGGCCTCAGGGCTGACAATAAACTTGACCTTGTTAGTCCTCGTTCATTTTGTTCCCCCATTCACTCATCTCTCAACCAAACCTCCCTCTAACCTAGATCACCAATAGGTCAACTCTGCATTTCTAGCTCAATATTTAAAACTCAGCACACCAATTATTACTTTTTTCCAAACTCTCCACTCCTTGAAACCTCCTGTGACCAGAGCTTTCGCTGTCAATTCATCATTCACTGACATGATCTTTAAAAAAGACCCCACTTCTCTACAATACCTCTCAAAAGCCTCCCCAATAATACTTACCCAGCTCTCAATTTTACCCCATGGCAAAATTTACACTCTAAACTTGTCTTTCCTTATGCACTTCCCCCCTTTCTGGATGTTGTCGCAAAGCCTCCATAGCTTTACCTCTTGGTAGAGGGTTTCCTTTTAGGGTGAGCCCTCAAATCACTTTTACTCCAGATTTCATGGCTCCCTAGGCATTTTCCTGTCCTCTTACTATACCTGTTGTGCCGTGTCTCTATTCCCACCCACCTCAAAGTAGTAAACCCATCACTTACAATCCTCTTATTGAGCTACTTACCAGAGGCCAAACACTGTACAGTTTTACGTGTTAGCCTAAGTAATTGAAACCAACACAACTTGGTAAAATAAGCATTATTATTCTCCTTTTAAGACTTAAAAAAAAAAGAGGCTAGGCTTAGAAAAGCTGACTTGCTGAACACTGCCCAGCTGGTTAAGTGACTCAAGCCTTTGTCTAATTCTGATGCCAAATGTTCTTAACCTCATACAACAGTAAATCTTGAAAAAGAGTGGACTCATAAGGATAGCAAAGTATTTGGGAAGAGAAAAGATCTAAGAAAACAGGTAAAAGAAAGTATGAAAAACATTACTCAATCTTCCTGTAAGAATCTCACCATGAGGCTAAAATTAGAAAGATAAATGCTTACGGCCCTTTCAAAAATGTTTTGAAATAAAAATTAAGCATTACAAAGGAAAATGGAATGCAGTACCAATTATCTAATGCAGAATATCACTTGCTTTCTAAAGGATCCTGGGTAAGTTGCTTAATACTACAGCACTTTGGCTCACTTTACCTATAAAAGGGAAAGGGGAAATACTTGCAGCAATCTGTCTTAAGGGAATGTTAGAAAGTTGATTGATATACATATTCTAAAACTCCTTGCTTTTAATTTTTTGAGTATAAAGATTTATAATTACAATAGCAAACAAATTTTAGTCCTAACATTGAAGATCAGTTGTGAAAAAGTCATTTCCCAGAAATGGAGAACTGATTTCTTCATACTCTAAGTTGCCCTGCTGGGAAAAAGGCAACTCCAACTGCAACCATGTACGTCAATGCCATCCCCTGCTGAAAAGGCTCAGAAACTCATCACCAAGTCCATGGTCTATAGCCCAGTAATAAGTGAACCTTAACTAGTCTATTGCCTTACCTTTAAACGAGGGCCCATGTTCTGAGAACCAAGAGGAGCACTCCTATTCACCAAGACAGGTAACTTCTGGCCAGTTTCACCTTGTCTTCCAACTTCCACATGAAAGAAAACAGCTGCAAGGTCAAGAGAAAGTGTCTGTCCATCAGACCTCCAGTGAGGGTGTGTCACAAAAGCAGAAGGTCAGTGTTTCTCGAATGAACTGGACGGATTCCAGGGTGGAGAACTATAATCCCCAAATATATCATCCCTGGGCTTCTCTCTAGTGCAGGGCGCAATCAGCTGCCAAAGGATGCATCTGTTCTGCTCTCTCGGGATCCTACCCTACAAAGACAAAAGGGTCAGTGGAATAGGTTTTGACTTCTGAAAAAGAACCCCCAGAAAACAACAAAAAGGAGGTAGCACAGACAGCAGAAACCCTGCGGCACTAAAGACAACCAAGGGGAGGTAAACTCTGACCAAGTTTTCCCAATTAAAAGTCCACAAGAAGGGAGTTCCCGTTGTGGCTCAGTGGGTTGAAAGCCCGACATTGCGTCTGTGAGGATGCAGATTCGATCCCTGGCCTTGCTCAGTGGGTTAAGGATCCAATGTTGCTGCAAGCTGTGGCGCAGGTTGCAGATGCAGCTTGGATCTAGCATTGCTGTGGCTGTGGCGTAGGCTGGCAGCTGCAGCTCCGATTCGACCCTTAGCCTGGGAACTTCTATATGCTGCAGGTTTGGCCCTAAAAGAAAGGAAAAAAAAGCCCACAAGAAAAGTCAAGTGGCAATCTCACTGCCTTGACAGATACCGCCCCCACCTCCACCAGAAGGGAGCTTCAGCACTTCAGATGATTCCAACCCTTCAGTAGACGCAAACTGGAGCACAAACTGAGAGTGAGCCTCATCACAACACATGCCCAGTTTCAGCTTAATGGCCTGGAGCACAGGGTATGGGAACAAGGGGAAGAGAAATGAGAGGACACGGTACTCGGGGCCAGGTTGCAGTGGGCGCTGTATATGGCGAGGAGGAATCAAGATCATCCTCAGCTGCAAAGGGGATACTACCAGAGAGTTTCAACACCTCATCTATCAGCCTCAGCAGTCTGTTCCCTTTGTGTCCATGCATGCATTTCCAAGACAGGGTTAAACAATACTGATTTTTATCTTTAAAAGAGTAAAAATGTTCTACTAGGAGTGAGGGGGAAATTTTTGTTAACTTTCAAGAGAAAGTTACTGAGTAATAAAGTTCAGTAAAGTCAGTCTTTAACTCAAAGATATTCATGAACTAAATGCAGCATAAAGGGGGGGGTCTGGCAAGGCACACATAAACAGCCACCACACAACACACAAGACGCAACTATTGATCACTAAATGAAAAGAGGCAGTTCTTTTCCACACGGCAGGAGCTGTTCTCACTGCCTCATGTGTATTAACTCACAAGCCTAAGACATAGAAACAATCATCCCTATTTTAGCCACAAGGAAACTGAGGCACTCTCTCAAGGTACTTTCTCAAGATTACCCACAGAAGTAGTAGAGTTGAGTCAACCCCAGCCAACCTAGACTCAGACTCGCTGCTTTTAATGATCACTCTACTCTCTGTCATGGGAAACTGAGAAAGAAAACAGAATGCTAACAAGAGCAGAACAGAATGAGTGAAAGCCACCAGATCAAACAAGCTGGCATTTTTTTATAATTAAAAATAACTATATGTAATTATTTTAAAATATGGTGACAGACTTGCCAAGTACATCAGCCAAAACCTGGGTCAACTAGCATTTGGAGCCAGCTTAAAGCAGCCACAGATAAGAGAAGAATTACACAAACTATAAGAAAGCCATTAGAATGCTATACAAGCATTTAAAAAATGACACTTTTAAGAAATAATGAGTCACAAATAACATGTTAAATGAGAAAGCAAGCATAAAATTATTTACACATCATGAGCCCACTTTTTAAAATATTATATTACACAAAGAAGACTACAAGGAACAACACAGGAGTTCCCTGGTACCCTGGCAGTTAAAGATCTGGCATAGTCACTGCTCTCTGTGGCTTGGGTCACTGCTGTGGCTCAGGTTTGATCCCTGGCCTCCGAACTTCCACGTGCCATGGGCACAGCCAAAAAATTAGTTATTATTATTATTTTTTAAAAGGAACATAAAAATCTTCACTGTGGTCATCTCTTGGTGTTTGGAATTATAAGCAATTTTCATATTTTACCTGTACCTTTAAGTGTTTTCCAAACTGTTAATGACACAAGAACATATAAAAAGTTTCTATTTCTGGAAAACAAATATCCTTTTTTTTTTCCCTAAAAAAGGAGAGGAGTTCCCATTGTGGCTCAGTAGTAATGAACCCGACTATTGTCCATGAAGGTACAAGTTCAATCGCTGGCCTTGCTCAATGGGTTGGGGATCTGGCATTGTTACGAGCTGTGACATGGGTCAGGGATGCGGCTTGGATCCCGCATTGCTGTGGCTGTGGTGTAGGCCAACAGCTGCAGCTCTGATTTGACCCCTAGCCTGGTAATTTTCATGTGCTGTGGGTGCGGCCCTAAAAAGACAAAAAAAAAAAAAAAGGAGAGAATAGGCAAGTTATCGTTTTCAAATAAGGAAACAGTATTTTAAAATTAGCTAAAGACAACAGATCATACTGGACTTTAACTTTTTTTTTTTTTTTTTTTTTTCCTTTTTAGGGCCACACCTGTGGCATACGGAAGTTCCCAGGCTAGGGGTCAAATAGGAGCTGCAGGTACCAGCCTACACCACAGCCACAGCATCACCAGATTCGAGCCACATCTATGACCTACACTGCAGCTTGCAGCAAGGCTAAATCCTTAACCCACTGAGCAAGGCCAGTAATGGAACCCACACTTTCAGGGACACCATGTCTGGTTCTTACCCAGTGAACCACAACGGGAACTCCAGACTTTTACTTCTATTCTTAATGACTTCAGTGGGTCTCTAACTCTGTGATCAGTCATTTAATTATTAATCCAAATAACTCTTAGATATAACATCATCTTTACTCTGCCCCACCATGAACTACCATGCTTACCCCAGCCCTCCATGCTTCAATGACTCTACTGAGCTTCGAGACTCAATTCAAGCACCATCCCCTCCCCTAGTCCAACTCCCAAGACCTTCTGAGGGCCCTCCCCACACCAGGCAAAACCTGATGACACCCCTATGTGGAAGATATCTCCATTATAGCATTTATTAGTCTGTATCATAATTTTTGTTTATGCAGTAGTCTTTTGTAATGAACTGTGGACCCTCTGAGGATGCTTACTGGGTCTTACTCATCTTTGCCTCCCAGTGGCTAGCATGTTGTTGAAAGTCACCTCAGAGTCCACACTTTCACAAGTTCCCCAGGTGACTACTATGTATGTTAAAGTTTAAGAAGCATAGGCTAGACTTTAGAGCAGTCAGCCTGAGAAGGGACCCAATATTCTGCATCTCTAACAGGTTCTCAGATAACACGGATGCTGCTGGTCTACAGACCATGCTTTCAGGATCAAGGGTCTATAGCAGGAGGAGCTGGCAAACTACAGACTGCAGGCCAAATCCAGACAGCCACCAGTTTTTGCTTTTTAAAAAAATTTTTTTTGTAAAAAAAAAAAAATGAACACACAGCCAAGTTCACTTGTTTACATTTTGTTTATGACTGCCTTTGAACTACAATACAGAGTTGAGTAGTTTCTGCAGAGATGTATGATGGCCTAGAAAAATTTCCCCTGAACTTTTACAAAAAGTTTACTGATCTCTGGTATAGATGCCTTAGTCTTAAAGCTAGATAAATGCATTGTATAAGTGAACTCATTTTTATTTATCAAAAAAGCATAAAAATCACATTCTTCCAGTTCTACTATCCTGGATTAGCGAAAGAGCTATACTACTGGCAACATTATGCAAATGTTTCTCCTGGCTGATTTCAACTGTTATTTAAAAGTTTTATGCCTTCCATACCCCAAATAGGAATTTTATACAATAATTTCCCAAAGTATGTGTTTCATATAATCATGCTTGGATTTCATCAAGGCTGTAATTTCCTAAAACCAAACAGTACTTCAGGGACCAAATACTATATCTGAGTTTCTAAAATTACTACAGTACATACCGACTCAGTCTCTACTTTTAGAGTGCTATTCTAAAAAAACTGTGAAAAAAAAAAAAACTATATGAAAGTCATTTCAGAATTATGGTGCATAAACAGGTAGCAGCTGCACACAGGAGTTCCAGATGTCAACCACTGAGTCCCACAGCACAAGACAGGACAAGAAACACATCTGCTTTGTAAGATGTAATCTCCGGCATTTTCCACACAGAGAAGCACCAGCCACAAGTCCACAGAAATCAAATTAAAAAAACAAATCATTCAATTAGCAAAAGGCCCTCAAGTTAGAGCGGTCTAACTAAGGAGGTGCCAAGAAATAAAGTGCACCATCAGACACTTTCGATTATTAGTGAACATTTTCCTTAGCTTAATTTCACCCTTGGTTTATTCTCCCCACCCAAAATCACAGTGTAAAAGATTGTCCTCCCCGTCCCATGAAGTTTATATTCCTGAGATATTTATACAGTGTGTATTCCTGCTACCTTGGTTCAGCCAAGTTCTACAGTTTTCATTTATATTCTTTCCTCATCAGTCAGCCCCTCCAGTCTCTTAATCATTCCTGTGGGTCTTCTGTGAACTCTCTCCAGCTGTTCCCCAGTGATCTGGTAATGAGGTGCCTCCAATGGACTGCAGCCTTCCAGGAACAGCCCCGTCAGTCAGGACAAGATGAGCTCAGCCTCCTCGGTTCCATGACATAATACTCCAGACTAGACAATCCCCCAAATCACAGAAAGCTAGAATGCTGCCGTATTAGACTATAACCCCATTCCATGCTTCCCAGATTTGGGCACTGGGGCATGCCAGAATGTGCTAGAA
The DNA here is from genome assembly GCF_016906955.1 of Phacochoerus africanus. Lineage (NCBI taxonomy): Eukaryota > Metazoa > Chordata > Mammalia > Artiodactyla > Suidae > Phacochoerus > Phacochoerus africanus. Next base: position 100,531,489 of record NC_062552.1, read on the forward strand.
GACAGAGGAGAGATGGACATGTCCCTGCTGCATCTAGTTAGCAGCGAATATGTCGGTGGGGAGAAAAAAAAGCATTTTCATGTTACAACAAACTTGTGGATAGTAAAACAGAATGCAAAATATGTATGAATTTTTAAAGGTAAAACATGGGTCTATTCAAAGCATTCACATATATTTGGCAGTTGAGACAGAAAGGCTCTGCTCGCAGTCCCCAAACGGTTACGTGCGCACTACCCTCTACTATTCAAGGTACCTGAGCGGAGAATTTTGAAGAACTCGGCAGCCCCCACTCACCTTGTGGTTTACTACCCCATTACCACCTGGTCCACAGACTCACATTTTTGGGGGTTTTTTTTTTGCTATGTTCCTCCATCCCTAGAAATCTGTATTTTCTTAGCTTAAAATTACTTGCCAAAACCTTATGGTTTAGCAAGTTCACTATAATTCACTATCAATATTTTTAGGCTCCTCTGTATTGTTCATTCTTCATTCCTTTCATATTTCTTGAGCATCTGTGGTGTTTTGTGCTAAAGACCAAGGATATATAAGACAGGGGCTTTTTCCTAACCTCAATGAACCCTGCCCAATGTGGGAGATAGACAATAGCCTGGGGCAGGTACCACAAAAGAGAGAAAAAACAATGCGTGGAGGGCAAAGGAAGGAGAGGGGTAACTGCCTGAGTGGGGAAGTCTTCACAGGAGTGGCAACAGGGCTGTTACTTAAGAATGAGTAAGCATTTGCAAGGCAAGGAAAAAAAAAAAAGACCAGTATCCTAGGAAGAAGAGCCTAAGTTAAAGTACTAAGCGGGGGGGGGGGGGGGGGGGGGGGGGGGGGGACCAGTATCCTAGGAAAAAGAGCCTAAGTTAAAGTACTAAGTGAAGAGATAGTGATGAAAAGCTCAGCATTAGGAAACCACCTGGGGCCAAGCCAGGGTGACTGATTCGGAGCACAAGGCAGTGCAGCGGTCAAGAGCATGAATCTTACCACTAAGTGATCCTGGACAAGCTACTTAGCTTATCTTCAGTTGCCTCATGTAAAATGGAGATGCACTAAGAAAAGGAAGGAACTCAGCTGCTCGTGGGGAGAGAGGCTGGGAATGTAAAGGAAGGGAGAACTGGTTGAGACTGGAAACTAGACCCAGGTGACTTGGCACCAAAGGAGAGCCCTAGGGCATAGAGCTCTCTGTGCAAACCAGGCTGCAAGGTTGCCAGGTTACGATGGCAGTTTGTGCCCAAGACACAGCAGCCCAACCCAAATGAATGAGGAAGGTGGCACTACGTACCTGAGGGATCTTAGTTCAGCAAAGTGACATAGTTTTCATTGATATTCTTTCCTCATCAGGATAGATGAGATACCCAGAGAAATCTCATTTGGAAATAACAACAGCAACAATCCAAAATACTAAGTTTTCTGGATTTTTTGTCTTTTTTTTTTTCCGTCCTTTTAGGGCCACACCCATAGCACATGGAGGTTCCCAGGCTACAGGCTGAATCTGAGCTGTAGCTGCCGGCCTACACCACAGCCACAGCAACTCGGGATCAGAGCTGCATCTGTGACCTACAGCATAGCTCATGGCAATGCCGGATCCTTAACACACTAAGTGAGGCCAGGGACTGGACCCACGTCCTCATGGATTCTAGTCAGGTTCGTTAACTGCTGAGCCACGAAGGGAACTCCCGGATTTTTTTTTCACGTATGATGATAAAAACAAGAATCCACCTGTATTGAGAACTTACTATATGCCAGCACTGTTTACAGTGTTTCCTGTATTATCTCATTTAATTCTCACAGCAACCATATAAGGTAGTCATATTGTTAACCATATCTTATAGACTAGGAAACAAGGTACAGAAAGCTACAATTACTTGCCTATAGTCACTAAGGTGACAACTGAAGAGTCAGGCAATATGATTCTAGAGCATACACTCTTAACCAGGAATATTGATACATCAAGAACCCCCAGAAAGGGGTGGGGGGGGGCAGATATTCTTGGGAAAGGAAGAATGAGAGCTCAGAAATATTTAATTTGGAATTTTAAAGACTATGACCTCATGTTAGACTCTAAGCAACAACAAAAACAAAACCACAAGAGATGTTTTTTATCTAAGGGAGTAGGAGGATCACGCATTTAAAAAGAAGTAACTCTGGGGGAAATGTGAAAGAGACTCTGAAGACTAGGATGGACCATGGATGAGAGACAAGATAAGAGGATGCTGGGGAGTTCCCGTAGTGACTCAACTGTAATGAATCTGACTAGTGTCCATGAGGACTCAGGTTCGATCCCTGGCCTTGCTCAGTGGGTTAAGGATCCAGGGTTGCCATGAGCTGTGGTGTAGCTTGCAGACATAGCTTGGATCAGGTGTGGCTACAGCTCTGATTTGACCCCTGGCCTGGGAACATCCATATGCCATAGGTGCAGTTCTAAAAAGACAAAAAAAAAAAAAAAAGAGGCTGCTGGTCCAAGGGATTACCTAGGCACTAGCCACAGTGTAGAGACTACAGTATACTTTATTTCAGTTAGAAGCAACAAGATTGGTGGTCCATGGGGCTGAAAAGATCAACAAGACCAAGAAGCTAAGGACAAATCAGGATTTTCTATGCTTAGGCACCTGGATGAATAATGGTGGAGAATTGAGGAGACAGAGACAATATGGAGAGAAAGATAATGAATGTAGAACTGAAGGTGTTAAGTTTAAAGCCTCTATAGGAGATCCAGGTAAGTATATCCACAAGACAAGTGGAAAGCAGCACCTGAACTATAGATACCAGGATCCTGAGGGCAGTTAAAAGACATGGGAAATGGGAAAAGACTGCCATAGAGAGCAGAGAGACCCAGAAAAAGAATTACAGAACCCTGAGGAGATCAACTTTAACTATACTCTACCCTCCCCCCCAAAAGGAGCTTGCAAATTAGAATGAGAACAAGCTGGAGTTCCCATTGTGGCACAGGGGAAATGAATCTGACTAGGAACCATGAGGTTGAAGGTTCGATCCCTGGCCTCACTCAGTAGGTTAAGGATCCGGCATTGCCATGAGCTGTGGTATAGGCGCAGACTCGGCTCGCATCTGGCATTGCTGTGGCTGTGGTGTAGGCCAGCAGCTGTAGCTCCTGATTAGACCCCTAGTCTGGGAACCTCCATATGCTGCAGGTATGGCCCTAAAAAGACAAAACACAAAAAAAGGAGAGGAAGGTCAGTGAAGAAGAGAAAAATTATAAAAGTAATTTATTGGAGGCAAAAGGAAGTGACTATTTCTAGAAACCAGTGGTCAACTGTATTAGACCCCATAAGGATTTAGGCCAGAGAGGGAATTCAAAATCCGCCTTCAAGTTTTTTTTTTCCTTTAGTTATTTGGAACTCTCATTCTCTGAGCTAATGACTTCTTCAATTAAAGTTTGTATTTTATTTCTATCTATTTTCATTAACAATAGTAACCCAAACCTGACTCAACATTGATAACTACTAGTAAGTTCTTTGTAACTCAATTCGGCAATATCATTTCAAAATTATTTAAATGCTTATAACAAATTCAGATCCAAACTAATCTAAATCCATTGCTTTTTTTTTTTTCCCCCTTTTCTAGGGCCACTTCCCATGGCATATGGAGGTTCCCAGGCTAGGGGTCTAATCGGAGCTGTAGCCACCGGCCTCCACCAGAGCCACAGCAACATGGGATCCAAGCCAAGTCTGCAACCTACACCACAGCTCACGGCAACGCCGGATCCTTAAGCCACTGAGCAAGGCCAGGGATTGAACCTGCAACCTCATGGTTCCTAGTCGAATTTGTTAACCACTGTGCCACGACGGGAACTCCTAAATCCATTTTCTAATCCTGGATAAATTACTGGTTAAAAAAAATCTCTTGTCAAAATCAGCTTCACTGAAGTGTAATATAGTAAAAGACACCAATTTAAAGCAGACAGTCAAGAGTTTTGAGAACTGTATAGTTATGATACAAAATACAATCTGATACAAAACATTTCACCCTCCCAGAACTCCCTCACAATCCTTTGTAGTCAATCCCTCTCCACCACAATCACTGATGTGCTTTCTTTCTCTAAAGTTTTGCCTTTTGAGCTCCATTCACACTGTTACTTGTATCAGCAGCACATTCTCCCTTCTTGCTGGCAAGTGGCATCCATTATATGGACATACAACAATTTGTTTATCCATTCACCAGTGAAGGACACTTGGGTTCATCCTGGGTGTCACTGCTGGGCTTGGGTCGCTGCTGTGGCATGAGTTCGATCCCTGGCGTGGGAACTTCCACATGCCAGGGGTGCGGACAAAAAGAAAAAAAAAAAATCTTTGCGTAACTCGAGGCCACAAAGATTTTCTTCTTTTTCTTTTTCATGGCCGCACCCACAGTATATGGAAGTTCCTGGGTCAGGGACTGCATCCCAGCCTCAGCTGCAGCAACACCGGATACTTTAACCAACTGTGCTGGGCCAGGGATGGAACCCTCATCACTGCAGCGGCCAGTGGATTCTTAACTCACCTGAGACATGTGGAAGTTCCTCAGCCTGGGATCAAACCCATGCCACAGCAGTGACCCAAGCCACTGCAGTGACAATGCCAGATCCTTAACCTACAGCACCACAAGAGAACACCTAGAAGTTTTATCTAAAAGTTTCATATGAGAAAACCTCTTGTGGAGTTCCTGCTATGGTGCAATGGGATCGGTGGTGTTTCGGGAGCCGTGGGACACAGGTTCCATCCCGGCACGGCACAGTGAGCTGAGGTGTTGACTCAGCAAAAAAAGAAAATCTCTTGTCAAAAATTTTTAACAAGATTCTTTATAAAAAATGCCTGCATTCCATTTATCTATAATTAGTCACACAGTTTTATTATCCCTTTGCTTCTTTCAAAATCAACTTCCCACATCACCAGGCACTATTTAAGTTACAGTATACTTCAAAATTGGAAAGATTTTTGTCTTTTAACAGATGTTCCCCTTCTTCAATCTAATAAATGGCATTTCTAAATGTAGGCAAAGTTTTAGACCCTCATTTCTCCTCAAATTGACACAAAACTTCTGGATCCCTGATGCTGGTTCTTAAACGTAATTCTACATTTCTTAATTCAGTTTGGATTCCACTACATCATTCTCTTCAAAATAAGCCAGAGTTCCTCAGACTCAAAATGAAATGAAGAGTATAATAGAGCTGTTCCCTTCATGGCTCAGCGGTTAACAAACCTGACTAGGATCACACAAGGATGCGGGTTCGATCCCTAGCCTTGCTCAGCAGGTTAAGGATCCGGCATTGCCATGAACTGTGGTGCAGGTCACAGACACAGCTCGGATCTGGCGTTGCTGTGGCTGTGGCTCTGGTATAGGCTGGCGGCTGTGGTTGTGGCTGCAGTGCAGGCCGGCAGCTGTGGCTCAATTCAACCCCTAGTCTGGGAACTTCCATATGCCACAAGTGCCGCCCTTAAAAAAAACAGAAAAGAGTATGTATGAAACTCTATTCTATGCCCCCTGGAACTAAGCATAGTTCAGAGAAGGTAAGAAAAAGGTATATAAGGTGAGTAAAACAGGGAGAAATGACAATTATCATTGCTCATTTTGTAAACTCATGGGAATGTATGGAGAAAAACAAAACAGAAAACTGGCTCATTTATGCCCTTGTCACAGTCTTTACTCTAAATCAAGAAAACAGTACCTTGGATTTACAACTCCCTCCTATCCTGATGATTTTGCTATTTATCAAACCAACTCCACTCGATCTACAGAATTAGAACAGGTCCCTGTGTTCCCATACCATGGCAGCTTTTATGCTTAGGTGACCCTGGGCCACTGAATCTTGGCTATAACAGGAAAAATTTTAAACTAATTCTCTGAATCTGACAAGCCGTCTCCCTCAATAAGTCTAGGAAGTTTTTGTTTCATTATCCGTGCATGAAGCAGCAGGCAAACAGCCAGATCTGCAGCCCAGTGGGTAGAACTGGAATTGTCACACATACACTTTAAAGCTAACAAAGTTTCTACCTCTACGACCATCTATTTCAATTCTACTCCTAGTTTTTAAGGAAAATAAATTATATAATCAGAAGAAAGAGCAACATTAAATAAGTATTTTATAGTTCTTTGTTTAAGATTCTGGGAAGAAAAACTCAACCACAGAAATGGCAATTTAAGATGGCTCAATCTGAAGGAGAAACTCAATACTTAGCAGTATTCAAAAGAAAACTTCTGTTAACCTAAGAACCAATGTTCCAAACAAGGAATTATTAATTTGTGTATTAAGAATGTGTATTAGGAATCTATTACATGCCAAGCAATATGTGGGAGCCTTAGGAGTCCAGAATGAGTTAAGATAGTCTCTGATTCTTAGAAGCACACAACTTAGTAAAGAAGACAGACAAGTTAAACATTTGGTGATGGTTCCATGTAGTAAAATCTATGAGGTGAGCACATGATGCTAGCAGAGCCAAGGAATGGAACTTCCATCAGGATCACTCTTAAGAAGTCTCAGGAAACTTCATACCACCCTCCTGGGAGCAAAGCCAACTCTTCCACTGAGTTAACAGTGCTTTGGGAATCAAGGGCTACGAAACACTGCCTATGTGGTACTATTTATCCTCATGGTCAATGACTTTCTCTCCTTAGCACTGGTCAGAGGGGATTAATGGACCACATACATGGCAGAGAAGCATGCAAAGCTCATCAGAAACCCCAATCTACTTATCAGTATTACACATGATCTAGATGCAATGCAGTGTCCTGGAATGGAAAAAGGATATCAGTGGAAAATTTTGTGAAGTCCAAAAAAAGTCTGTAGTTCAGTTACAAGTGTCATACCAATGTTTATTTCTTAGATATGACAAAATGTACCACAGTTATGCAAGACATTAACATTAAAGAGAGATTTGAGTGAAAGGTATACAGGAACTCGCTGTACTATTTTATATCTTTTCTATAAACCTAAAATGATTCCAAAATAAAATTTGTTTTAAAAAAAATCACATATGTTTTCCCACTTTACATTCTCATTCCCCCTTAGATTCTGACCATCTCTGCCAAGTCACTGCCCCGATTCAGGTGATGCTTGGTTAAGACTTTTTTTCAAGTCCTTTTCAATTCCTTACTATAAACAGTTTATGCAGTCCAGCTAGGTTTCCTTCTTCATCAAGACATGAAAAATGAGATCACACTTGGGAGGGTTTTTTTGTTTTGGTTTGTTTTTTTGTCTTTTTATGGCTGCACCCCTGGCATATGCAGGTTCCCAGGCGAGGCATCAAATCAGAGCTGCATCTGCTGGCCTTGCCACAGCCATAGCAACACAGGATCCAAGCCATGTCTGCAACCTACACCACAGCTCACTGGCAACACCAGATCCTTAACCCACTGAGTGAGGCCAGAGATCGAACCCGTGTCCTCATGGATACTAGTCAGTAGCCACAACAGGAATTTCCACACTTGGGAGGTTTTAACTCTTTTCTCTTCCTAATAGCTTCACCACATACACCAAGGGGATCCTTGAAGTTAAACTTCCCTAAGTGGATAAGAGAGGGGTTTAAAATAACCTGAGCTGGATCTCTGGATTAGAAAAAAGGGACACTACAGAAAATGTATGTTGTATATTATTTGATTATATCCTTACCTGATTTCTGAAAAGAACAATGAATAGAAAACACAATGAAAGCATGAGGAAGAACTTTTCCAGAAGCCCACAGCATACTTAGCCTCTCACTTCATTGACCAAAATGAATTACATTCCCTTTCCTAAATCAGTGACTGGTAAAGATGGATGGAATTATTCTTAGCCAACCAGGCCCATCTGTTGGCCTGCGGATATTTGGCTTCCCCTAAAGCACATGGCCACAAAGAAGGAGAGTGTATACGTGGAAGAAAATCTGTTAGGAGGAAGGAGAAAATAGATGCTGGGGGTAGAGGGGAGGAGCGATCAACCAAAAGAAGCCTTTGCACTTTACATCCACAGTGCGCTAGCAAATGAGGAGCTTTAAAAACGTAAAGGCAACTTTTACTACACAATTACTTTTACTAGCACCTGGATTTTCTCTTGCTTTGTCAAAGTTCTTGGGGTGGACACAGGAGCTTATAAAAGTAATGTAAGTAGTATATATTTAGTATACTTATATACTAAAATTATATTTAGTATATAAACATTATAAGTAGTATATACTTAGTATATTTACTCAGTTTGTCAAAGGATAAAAACAGAAGGATATGCATCTGGAAGAGAAGGTGAAACTACACCAGAACACTGTATAAGATCTCAGAGTATCTAAGAAGGAAGGGACCTCAAGACCGTTAGCTGAGTAAATATACTAAACCATTCAATCTTTTAATAAAACTATTGTGTCACTATTAAAAAAATACAACGAACAGATGTTGACAATTAGCATCTCAACACACCATGCAAATTGCACTGAAATGAATGCTTTGGCTACAAGCTCTGAAAAACATGGTACAAATTTCTCAACATTCAAGGTAATAAAAATTCATATTAAAAAAATATGCTACTGGAGTTCCCATTGTGGCTCAGCAGTAATGAACCCAACTAGTATCCATGAAGACATGGGTTCCACCCCTGGCCTCGCTCAGTGGGTTAAGGATCTGGCATTGCTGTAAGCTGTAGTATAGGTTGCAGACATGGCTCGGATCCCCCATTGCTCTGTCTGTGGCATAGGCTAGTGGCTACTGCTCTGATTCGACCCCTAGCCTGGGAACTTCCATATGCCACAAGGGCAGCTCTAAGAAGAAAATAATAATAATAATAATATAATATGGTACTGTTCAATGCAGGCTAAATGACAAGACATATATCTACCATAACTTTTGGTTTTGAATAATAAATGAATATTCATCTTCCTCTATTAAACCACAGTTTGTAGGACAGACTTCAAGAGTCCCATCAAGAGGACATCATGGTGACATATCCCATACCAGGGCCTCAGGCACTCTCCCTCACACACACACACACACACACACACACACACAACCACTGCAATAAGGTTAAACAACCTCAAAACTTTGAAAACTACCATACAAAAGAATATTAGTGAAGGCTAAACTGTCATGAAAACTTAAAGGAAAGAAAGGAAGGAAGGGAAGAAAGAGGCCAAAGATAACTGAGATTTACCCCTAAACTATTTTAGGGCTAAAGTCATTTAAATAGTAAAATGTTATACCAGAATCCATTAAGGTCATAAAATATGATCTGTTATATGGTATGTTACAGTGCTAAATAAATATTACACAATAGTACTCTGACCTGGACCACTTCCAGAAAGATGAACAGGTAGAGTAATTCCCCTAAAATATTTCAATTCACATTACCTCGTTCAACCACCTATTGTAATTTACCTGTTCACAAACCCACAGGCCTTCACCTTTTCTAGAGCCTCACCTGTAGCATATGGAAGTTCCCAAGCTGGGGTCCAATCAGAGCTACAGCTGCCAGCCTACACCACAGCAACAGCAACAGCAACACTGGATCTGAGCTGTGTCTGCAACCTACACCACAGCTCACAGCAACGCCGTATGCTTAACCACTGATCGAGGCCAGGGACTGAACCCACATTCTCACGGATACCAGTCAGGTTCGTTACCACCAAGCCACAGTGGAAACTCCAGACCTTAACTCTTGAAGAGTAACCAGCACATTGTCTGGGGCAGAATGGGCCCCCAGTAAATGACTTCTGAATGAAGGAACATGCAGTGGTAATGTACTTCTGAGGTATCCAATACCAATACCTTAGGAGCAAGGCACGTTGTATACATACCACCTTTGGGAAGGAGTCAAGCTAACTGAAAAATAACTAACAGCACCTAACATTTGTTGAGGAAAAACTCATATCACACGAGATATAAAAATAAGTGTAAAAATTAACTGGAAAAAAGGAAGAAAATGTGAATTAATTTGTTTCTCACTGAATGGCCACAAAAGTGAATCTAGCTTTAACTTTCTAACATTCAAACACGAGATGTTCTTTAAGGAACCTTTCATCATCCAAGATTTTATAAAGAAATCTGTTATCAACTTACATTAGTAGGTTAGACCAATTAGTGAACGGAATGAAGTCCAAGCCCAATTATGTGCTCAAACTGTGGGTCGAATGCCCTGAGCAATTCTTTCTCTTCAAGACGGCAGAAAAATACAAAACAACCCTCTTGACTGCTGAGAAGGACTAAAATCATTTCTTTTTCTCACAAGTATGTAATCAAAAGCAATTACTTTCTGTTCCCATCCAACACAAAGCAACACCATCTCCCCCTCCCATCACCATCAAAACACGCTATAGAATACTGAAGTTCTTCGATCTTAGACCATAAGAATCTCCAAACAAAATTACAATGCCACAAAAGCATATTTTTCTAAGTATGTTCTTATCCCTCATAGTGATCCTATACTAATTGAGCTCCCTATGGAGTATTAACAATCAAGGAAATCAGAAAAGTCTCAGAATAGACATTACACACTGCTTGTTTTTGGTTTTTTTTTTTAATGTTATTGTTCATGGATTCCAAAATTCAGGGTACACATTACCAAGAGAGTGTTTTCCTGTCAATGTCTGAATTTAAATGCAAATTACTGTTTAATTATATGCAATTTTCCCTTCTGAACCTATATATAATACTAATTAGTCTGTAAATGTTTAAAATAAACACACCAATCATGTTTACTTTAGAAGCTTATTGCCTAATCACCAGGCGCTTCTAGTGCATCAAAAAGAGTGGTTACTATCATGTTGGCTTGGCAGACAGGCTGTTCCCATAAGATTAGGAACTTCTAGTGACCACAAGTGGGATAAAGAAGGAGGCACATACGGTATCTGTAGATGCTTCCATAATAAAACTATTTCAATATCAAAAACTCACAGCCTACAAAGCCAGATATGTGCCCTAAACGCTATCTAAATGCATGCATACCTCAAAGGGAAAAAGAGAAGGAAAACTGTCTCTACTCAAATTGCCATAAGAAATCACCCTGCAATTGAGCTTTTCAAGAAATGAAAGCATAATAAGGTTCTTGAGGCTATCAACAGATTCAAGTTCAAAAAGAGAGCAACTATATTAAAATACAATTGATATACTCTGACAGAAGACACACAACTGTAATAGAAAACAACTTTAATAAAGTTTACTTGTGGTGAGCACTCTTCTAGGGACTTCATATTTTAACAAACTTAGTCCTTACTATACACCTGTAAGACAAATATTATCATGATCTCCTCCATTTTACAGATAAAGAACTGAAGCAGAGATAAAATCACCCAATGGCTAGTAAGAGACAGAAGAGAATTTAACCCCATCAGTCAGACTCCAAAGTTCATGTTAATACACTGTGGTTCACGGTAAGGATTATGGTGCAATTGTCAGCTTTTTTTTTTTTTTCAACCTCACAGCCTTTTTGGATTTCAAATACTAGGACAGCTTTGCGCAATAAGAAAAGTACATGCTTTGGAATCAAACAGACTTTCCTGAACAAAGTCCGAGGTTCAATCTCACCATTTGTAAAATCAGGGTTTTACGTTATTGTGAAAGTCAAAGCAGGTAATATAATTAAAGTGCCAAATACAGTACACAAGATAGGGGTTCTTGAAGTCCACAGACATCTAGAGGGTCCACAGATGGGCTTCAGAGTCCACGAGTCTCACAACTGTAAGACAAATGTATGTGTACCCATTTATTAAATAATCGTCCTTGGAGCTCCAAGAGGTTAAGAACCATCAACTACATAGCAGATACTCAACGGACTATCTCCCCTTTCCTGTTCTCAAAAACTCTCCCTTTTCCATTAAGGATGACACACCAAGGCTGCACACTAAGTGTTAAGTACTTCCCAACGTTTTCCTGGCTCGGTAACGAGTAACACATTCAAGTTTACGCCTTAATTTTCCAGAGAATGTCTAAAGAAGGCCTTCATATGCTACACCATCTCTCGCCTCACAGAGACGAATACACGGTATTCACTCGGCGAGAAGCATGAGAATTGTCCACCTGGTTGCACGAAGCATCATGACGGCTGGGAGAACCAAGTAGATATCAGAGCCTCCGAGGAGCATGATAGAGACCTGGGGCCCCAGCACTGAAAGATAAGGATAATGGGTTTCCCCAAACTATTGGGCAACCCAGAATTCCGTCCCCCTTACCCATGTCCTCCCTCTCTCTGGAACTCTGGTGCAGGCAAGTCCTCTGGGCTCTGCCCTGTGCTGGAGTGATAAGAGGAGAGAAACGTTACCGGAGCAGGTGGGTGCAGCACGGCGAGGTCCCAGCTCTGCCACCCGGTAGGTGGAGGCAGAACCCGCAGATATCCAGGCCGCGACCCTCCCCGCAAGAGACTTCAATACAAATCCCGGCCGCGGCTGGGAACCGGCTTCGGGCTTTTCTGTTCCCCAAAGTGGCTTCCGCTTCCGGGCTATCCTTTGCCGGAAGCAGTGTTGGGTGACGCAAAACTGTCGCGCCGCAGGTGATTCCCAAAGAAACTAGAGTGCGGCGTGAACATGGTGAGAGAAGGGAAATCGTCGGACCACGTTTGGGACGGAGATTGAGGGAGTAGTCCTTGGTCAAATTTCCACCACATTTCTCTTGCTTATTTTCATTCTGATCTTAGCTCTTAAACTGCTCGGAATGGTGTTTTTTTATGCTCCAGCGACAGGGGAGAGCGCTGGGTTGGGGCAGATAGAGTAAGTAAGGGGAGCTGGGTATTTGAGGGAAGAAGGGAGTGGACAAAAGAAAAGGATTCACAAAGATGCAATGTATTTTCAACTCTTTTAACGCTAAAATTTTTCTTTCAAGGGGAAGCAAAAGAAAACACGGAAGTATGCTATCATGAAGCGAATGCTTAGTCTCAGAGATCAGAGACTGTGAGTGTCTGGAATCAACTGCGTTCGTAGACTGCCCAGAGATATAGGCGTCACCAGGGGATAAGCAGTCAAAGTTTTTGTTGTTATTTTGTGTGAATTTTTAATATTATTGTGTCTTGGATTTATATAACGTAAAGTAGTAAAGTATAAAGTATGTGGTGAATGGGATGAGAATTCAGCATCTCTTTAAGTGTTCAATTTGTGCGACAGGTTTTATATACTGTATCTGCCATGTCACATTTAAGCCTTCTAACAATTCTGTGAGGTGGTAGGATTATCCTTATGTTCTTGCTGTTGCACTTATACTCCCAAGGAAAAGGATGTCGTATGATTGTTGAAAGACCGTGAGGTCAGAAACCACAGTTTTCTTGTGCAGCCAGCACCTGACACTCAAGTGTTTTCGAAGGAAAAAATAGGAAGACTCCTAGATGTCTCCATTTTATAAATCTTCTAAGAAGATTTATGGGTATGGAAGAAAAAAGTAGAATGGCTATGGAAGAGTAGAATGATATTCCCTATTATAAGGGGAATCTAAACAGCTTGCCTGCTTCAGTGAAGAATGGATGGAGTTATTAAATAAGAACTGGACTTAATTGTGTTTAAGAGCCTCAAAAGAAAGGAATGTTCATTAGAGCCTTTAGAGTTATTAAATTGTATTCTTAGCCTTTATATTTATTATGTAATTTTAAGAAAATTTACCCCACTAATAATATTTTATTAGTAATTAAGGTTAAATTTGGTGTATGTATTGTCATATTTTAGCCTTTTATAAGAGGCATGTTGGGGAACCCTTTCCCCCCTGCCACTGAAACATCTGAGTCATCAGAAGATAACTATCAGCCTTTTTACCCACTGCTTGGAAGTGGATTTTGATCCTTGATATGAGAGCTTCTGACCAAGAAAGAAGTAATAATATAACCAACATTTACTTAACAATTAATAATTCTTATGGATTACTAGCTAACCATTTTAAAATTTAACATGTTTTACTAATTAATTGTGTTAATTCCAGGCTTCTTACCACACAGTTATTTGTGCTCAGAAAGTGTTTGCTGATATTAATAATATTGAAGTCACAAAGTATGATTTCCTTTGTAGACAAAAAAAAGAAACTTAATTTTGATGAGATTATAACTGTTAGTTTTTTCCTTCTCTCGTGCATTGAAATTTTTTTCTCCTAGTAAAGAAAAGGATAGATTAAAACCGAAAAAGAAAGAAAAGAAAGATCCCAGTGCACTCAAGGAAAGAGAAGTGTGAGTAATCAAAAATTTCACGTTTTCTAAAACTAGAAGATTCTAAAACTATAGACCTCTTAGAAATTCACTTTCACTGAACTGATTTTCTCAGTCATTTGTTAAGTCTGGCACAACTATGCAAATGATGCTCATATGATTTTGATGAGCATATACCAATTCTAATGGTTTGAAGGTTTTTGGATTTCATGAAACAGTAAAGTTTTCCCTAAAATCCTGGAGATTGAATCTAGGATCATTTTTTCCTTTGCCGAGAATCTTTCAAAAGAAATAATTACCATTGTTTAAACGTACCAGCATTTCATCAAAGAGAGAATGTCTCCCCAGAAAGTATTAAGGGCATATTTTCAGAATAAAGCCATTCCTTTTAAATAAATACATTTGACTTCATGAAACCTCATCACATTTTTTTATTTTTCTCATTTTGCCCTAGATTGGTGGATATATCATCAGGATTTATTAGGACTTATTTCCAATGAACAAGGAAAAAGTAGCATACTGTTCCAAGCAGAGACTTCTTTTCTTATTTATAGCCTAGTATTAGTACAGACTTACTTTATGTTTTGTTTCTTTTTTCCTTCAGCCCCCAACACCCTTCCTGCCTATTCTTCCAATATAATACACAGCTGGGCCCACCTTACCACATCCTGGTTGATACCAACTTTATCAACTTTTCCATTAAAGCCAAACTGGACTTAGTGCAGTCAATGATGGACTGTCTGTATGCCAAGTGTGAGTATCATGCTTTTCCTTTTCTGTAATATTTGTACAGAATAATTATACTTATGCAAGTACATGAAAAGAGGGCAGTGAGGTTGTATTTAAACAAATTGCTGGGCATTTAATTTGCTCACCATAGCAATGACCATTTTCAGTGAATTGAAATATAATGGAAACTTGACCTGGAGTAATTAACTTTCACAGTTCAGAAAACACTTGCAGGAGTTCCCGTCGTGGCGCAGTGGTTAACGAATCCGACTAGGAACCATGAGGTTGCGGGTTCGGTCCCTGGCCTTGCTCAGTGGGTTAACGATCCGGCGTTGCCGTGAGCTGTGGTGTAGGTTGCAGACACGGCTCGGATCCCGCGTTGCTGTGGCTCTGGCGTAGGCCGGTGGCTACAGCTCTGATTCGGTGGCTACAGCTCTGATTCGACCCCTAGCCTGGGAACCTCCATATGCCGCGGGAGCAGCCCAAGAAATAGCAACAACAACAACAACAACAAAAAAAAGAAAACACTTGCCATGATTTGACCGTCATTATAGATGTCAATTTAGAAGATAGGTGGGGAATTTTCTGTTTCAGTATTTTGGATTTTAATTTTATTTATTTATTTATTTATTTTTGTCTTTTTAGCTATTTCTTGGGCCGCTCCCGTGGCATGTGGAGGTTCCCAGGCTAGGGGTCGAATCAGAGCTGTAGGGCCACAGCAATGCCAGATCCGAGCCTCGTCTGCAACCTACACCGTAGCTCACGGCAACGCCGGATCGTTAACCCACTGAGCAAGGGCAGGGACCGAACCCGCAACCTCATGGTTCCTAGTCGGATTCGTTAACCGCTGCGCCACGACGGGAACTCCAGTATTTTGGATTTTAAAATTCTGGATAAATGAACATTTATTTCATTTCTCACTATATATATTATTAAGGAGAAAGTATTCTCATTCTGCTCCAGTGTGGAAAGGCTAAATAAGATGTTTTACCATTTACAATCACAGAACCAAAAATGATAATGGTCAGCTATTCCTAAGTTTATTCAGTTTGGTGTTTATTTGTACCACAAAGGACCTGAGGTAGTTTGTTTTCACCTAGATATGTAGTTTACCATTAATAGATTTTCCTTGGGTGTTTGGGTGTCCCCTCCTTCAAATGATCTTCTCTTCCTACCATGAGAAGGAAAAAGAAAATTTAGGCCACGTGCAAGGGAATCAATTCCTAATGGTGAGATCTATTGCATTTTGTGGTGAATTTATCGTCATATATTTTCCAGTCATCTAGTTAAAGGTGCAAATGAAAATTAGACTTAAACTTTGCCATAAAGAATAAATTGTGGAAATCAAAGGAAAAAACTTGCACCTCCTTTAATATTTAAAAGATACTATATAATAAACATTTACAGAGTGATAGCAATATAAATGTTGCTTATTGATTTATTAATATTAGCAAGATGGGAAGATAAGGGATATCTTTAAATGCCTAAAATTAATAAATATAAAAAATAACTGTGTAGGAGTTCCCATCATGGCTCAGCGGAAAGGGATCTGGTGTTCATGAGAATGCAGGTTCGATCCCTGGCCTCACTCAGTGAGTTAAGGATACGGCACTGATGTGAGCTGTGGTGTAGGTCACAGACGTGGCTCAGATTTGGCGTGGCTGTGGCTGTTGTGTAGGCCAGCGGGTACAGCTCCAATTAGACCCCTAGCCTGGGAACCTCCGTATTCTGAGGATAGGGTCCTAAAAAGACAAAAGTAAATAAATAAATAAAGTAACTGCATATGTTGATTATATCAAGTTATGAAGGTAGCCAGCAAGTGAGAAAAACAGCCAATGGATTAAAGTAGTCATCTCTAAGGATCAGAATTGGTGAGGTGGGGAAAGGTCCCAGGATGGTTGTTTTTTTTATATAAGCCTGTTCATATTTTTTTTAAAGCTCTGTACGGGTAATACTTTAGTATTTTTAATCCTCTTTGAAATGATAAAGAGTAGTCTGAAGCTGGACCACTACCATGCCTGTAAGAGTGGACTAGGGTGGTCTGTGTGAGGGAAGACACTAATCCTGGTAGGCTTTTTGCATTCCCATGCTGTTTCCTATAATTGTCTTAACTGCTTCTCCTGGAATACTTATTTATTTATAAATGAAATTACTTGTTTATAAATGAAATGAATGGAGAGTTCAAGCATGGCCCTTGGAGGTGAATTGTTTCCCTGCCCTAGAGCTCCACTGCTATTGGAGTTTCTGTTGTGGCTCAGCAGGTTAAGTACTCTACTAGTATCCATGAGGATGCAGGTTCAATCCCTGGTCTCTTTCAGTGGGTTAAGGGATCCAGCATTGGCACAAGCTGCAGCGTAGGTCAAAGACATGGCTGGGATCTGGCATTGCTGTGGCTGTGGCGTAGGCCAGCAGCTACTGCTCCAATTTGACCCCTAGCCTGGGAACTTCCATATGCCACGGGTGCAGCCCTAAAAAGCAAATAAATAGATAGGTAGGTAGATAGATAGAGGGATAGATAAATAAAAATAAAGCTCTACTGCTATTATCTAAATGGTAGTTGTTTAGGATAACTTCAGTCCCATAGTTAAGCTTTCTCTAGGTATGGATATCTTAAAGTGCAGCTGTAATGCATACAGCTGAATGCTCTCACTCTGTGCCACACTCTCTGTGGCACAGCAGGTTAAGGATACAGTGCAGCCTGGGTTGCTACTATGACCTGGTACAATCCCTGCCCCACAAACTTCCACATGCCCCAGATATAGCCAAAATAGAAAAAAGAAAAAAAAGAAAAGAAAAACAAACTTATTAAGGAAAATACCACTTCCTATGTAACCTAATACCTCAAAGCAAAGGTGGAAGAAACATTGGAGCATAGTACAAATTCAGGTACCGAGGAGATCCTTAACTGTTTTAAGCTCTGCTTATTCAAATTTTTTTCACTTGCCTTTATTCATAAAAAAGGCCTTTATCTTCCTCTTGCCTTGGCGATGCCCCTTTGAGCTTTTCATAGCTTCTTGTCCCTTTCATTTCCATCTGATACTCCAACAATGGAGGGTAGTTAGCTACCCATCAGCTTTCCTTTCTGCCCAGGAGTCCTCTTCCTTGTTCTTTGTAGTGATCTTCCTAGGCCTGCTTCCTGTTTGCCTGCTCCAGATGCAAGCCCTTGTTTCAGTGCTACGTGGCTCTGAAATTGATCATTTTAAGGCACCTATTACCCTCTAATTCCGTGGCTGTCTGCTCTTCCTGACTCCTTTCCTCTATTTTACAGCTGCTTTTTCTTCTGGGCATTGTATTTTAATGTAAGTTTTCTTAACTCTGCTTTCAAGAGTGTTAATGTACTTGTTAAAAAAAAAAATCTAGCATAAAGAAAATGAAAGTTGCCTATAATGCCTTTCCTGAGCAAGGGGTGGTTTCTTTCTTTTTTTAGGGCCACACCTGAGGCATATAGAAGTACCCAGGTTAGAAATCAAATCAGAGGAGTTCCTGTCGTGTCTCAGTGGTTAACAGATCCGACTAGGAACCATGAGGTTGCAGGTTTGATCCCTGGCCTTGCTCAGTGGGTTAAGGATCTAGCGTTGTCGTGAGCTGTGGTATAGGTTGCAGACTCAGCTCAGATCCTGCGTTGCTGTGGCTCCGGTGTAGGCTGGTAGCTACAGCTCCAATTAGACCCCTTGCTGGGAACCTCCATATGCCGCAGGAGCGGCCCTAGAAAAGGCAAAAAGACAAAGAAAAGAAAAGAAAAGAAAAAGAAATCGAATCAGAGCTGCAGCTGCCAGCCTATGTCACAGCCACAGCCACAGCAACGCCAGATTTGAGGTGCATCTACACCCTACACAACAACTTGGTCACAGGTGGATCCTTAACCCACTGAGTGAGGCCAGGGATTGAACCCTCATCCTCATGGATGCTAGTCGGATTTGTTTCCGCTGCACCATGACAGGAACTCCTCTTCATGCTTTTTAAAAAACAGCTTTAAGATATGAGTCACGTAGCATGTAATCCACTCATTTAAAATGTATGATTCATACTCAATTTTAAAACATTTTCATTACCTGAAAAGAAACTGAATTCCTTAGCCATCATCCCTCAACCCTTCTCATTCCCCCCCACACAGGCAACCATAAATTTGCTTTCTCTCTCTGTAGATTAACCTATTTTGGACATTTCATTAAAATGAGATCATATATATTTAGTCCTCTTTCATTTAGCATAATGTTCTCAAGGGTCATCCATGTTAAAGCATGTACTAGTATATCATTTCTTTCTGTCACCAAATAACATTCCATCTAGTTACCCATTTTTCCTTGCTTTTTACATCGAACAAATACTCTTGAACATTTTTCTGTGCCAGTTTATATACATGAACCTTATTCCTTTTTTGGTAGGTTACATTTAAAAAATGATAGTCTGTCATTTTTAAAGACTAGACATTTGGATTATTTCCAGTTTTTACCCTATTTAAAACAGCGACTGTAGTGAATATCTTATGTGTCTCTGTGTTAGGGTAGAATATTTCTTTGGATACATTTTCTAGAAGCTGTATTGCAATATTAAGGGAGTACATTTTTTTTTTATTTTAATAGGTATTGTAAGATTTCCCTCAAATAGTTAAATGAATTTATACACCTGCTAACTTAGTGTGAGGATATCTATTTCTTCAATATTGGGTATTTTCATCTGTTTAATTTTTGCCACAGTGGTAGGTAGAAAATGAAATTTTGTTCCATTTATATCTTTAATTAGGAGTAAAATCGAGTATTTTTATGTTGATGGACCATTTGTATGCCTTCATTTATGAACTGAAATGTGGCATGGTGGTTAAGAACCCACTCTGTAGCCTGACAACCTCAGTTCAAACTTTGGCTTCACCATTTGCTGTCTAGGTACTTCATTGTGCCTCAGGTTCCTCATTTATAAAATGAGAATAATAACAGGACTACCTGATAGGAATTGTTCTGAAGATTAAACAAAGTAATCCTCGTAAAGTGCTTACACAGTGTCTGGCAAATAACACATAATTCCAAGCTATTATTATAAAGCTCTTTGTTTATTAAGAAAATTAGCCTTTTTGGAGTTTCCTGGTGGCCTAAGGGTTAAAGATCCAGCGTTGTCACTGCTGTGGCATGGATTCAATCCCGTGCCTGGGAATGACTACAAAAGCAAAAAAAGAAAAGGAAAATTAGCCCTGGGAGTTCCTGTCATGGCGCAGCGGAAACAAATCTGACTAGGAACCACAAGATTGCGGGTTCATTCCCTGGCCTCGCTCAGTGCGTTAAAGATCCAGCGTTGCCATGAGCTGTGGTGTAGGTGGCAGACACGGCACGGATCCCACATTGCTGTGGCTGCAGCTTAGGCTGGTAGCTGTAGCTCTGATTCCACCCCTAGCCTGGGAACTTCCATATGCCACAGGTGCAGCCCTAAAAAGCAAAAAAAAAAAAGAAGAAGAAGAAAATTAACCCTTTGGTAAATGTGTAGAAATATTTTTCCCAGTTTATTTATTTATTTATTTTGTCTTTTTGCCTTTTTTCTAGCCGCTTCCCGCGGCATAGGGAGGTTCCCAGGCTAGGGGTCGAATCGGAGCTGTAGCCACTGGCCTACACCAGAGCCACAGCAACTTGGGATCTGAGCCACATCTGCGACCTACACCACAGCTCACGGCAACGCTGGATCCTTAACCCACTGAGCGAAGCCAGGGATCAAACCCACAACCTCATGGTTCCTAGTTGGATCTATTAACCACTGCGCCACAACGGGAACTCCTATTTTCTTTTTTAATATGACTTTTTGTTTGATAGTTTCAAACAGAAGTTTCATGTTTTAATGTGATCAAATTTACATTCTCTGATGGTTTCTTTTGGTTCACATTTAAATTTTTTTCCATCTAGGATTTATTTTTATATATAAAAAACGACAGAGATCCAGCTTAGTTTTTTCCCCAGATATGTTTATGATAGATACTTTATGGAATCTGTGATGTGGGATTGGAACGGTTCCCTAATTTCTTTATAAATAAGGATTTTATTTTTCTCTAGGTCCTATTGTTCACTGCATTCCAGAAGTCTTATAGGTCTTTTAAAGACTCTCAACAGGATATAATGCAGAGAGAGTAAAATCAGTTCCTTTATTAAGTTCTGTTACTGTTTTTTTTTTTCCTGTCAGGTATCCCGTGTATAACTGACTGTGTAATGGCTGAAATTGAGAAATTGGGGCAGAAGTATCGAGTGGCTCTAAGGTAAGAAAAAGCTGGTCTATATTTATTCTAGACTGGCATACTGAATATTCTTTTGACCCTCCTTCATCTGTTTGCTCTGTCCAAAGATTCCTTGCTCTGTCCGAAGATTCCTTGCCTGGTTAGTTTAAAAAAAATTCATACAAAACTAGTTAACTGTTTATTATTAAGAAGGCAAACATTTGATATTTTGAGGTTTTTAAGCTGAAGCTTTTTGAACTGAGTTACTTAAGTCATTATCGGTCTGTTGGGCTTCCTTTTAAGTTCTAATTTTCAGTTAGAAAGTGTTTTTCTGTAGAGTTCCTGCTGTGGCGTAGCATGTTGAGGATCCAGCATTGTCTCTGGCATGTGGGTTTGATCCCTGGCCCAGCACAGTGGGTTACTGATCTGGCATTGTCACAGCTATGGCATAGGTCATAGCTTTGGCTCAGGTTTGATCCCTGGCCTGGGAACTTCCAAATGCTGCCAATGTGGCCATAAAAAAACAAAAAGCAAAAGAAAAAAAAGTATCTTTCTGTTAGTTTGTTATCTAGTTATTTCCTTTGGAATCTCACACTTGAAGGATTCACATTATGAGTTTTAAGTTTACCCTAGAAAGTACCCTTGAGTTCACAATATTGATTCCTGAAGTGTGGTTCATGGAACCCTCCCAAATCCGGGAGTCCCAGAGAGCTTTGCAGGGAGTTTACAAAATTGTTTTCATGATGATACCAAGATGTTGTCTTTGTCACAGTGCTGACATTTGTACTGAGGGCAAAAATGCCAGTGCCTTCTTCAAAATCAAGGCAATGGGCCAAGTGATCCTGGTAGTCTTGACATTCTTCACTATAATTCCCTGGCAGTTAAAAAAAAAATGCTACAGTCACTTAAGACTATCCTTAGTGGAGCAGTCAAATTGTTAAATCTCAGTCCTGGAGTACACATCAGGATTCCTTGTGGTGAAATGTGAAGCTCACATAAAGCATCTCTGCTGATGGATGCTCACTAACCTTACTGTGGTCATTTCAGCATGTGTGTTAAGTCAAATCATTATGTTACACACCATAAGCTTACACAGCGCTGTATCTCAATTATATCTCAGTAGAGCAGAAAGAAGAAAAAAGCACTTCTGCCGCATACCAAAGGATGAAAGTTGTCTCAGTGAAAAGCATTGTGTGCTTGAGTTGTGAGCTGAACCAGCTGCTTTTTCATGAAATATTTTTATGTGAAGAACGACTGACAAACATTGATTTTTCAGACTTTGGTATTTAGCAGGTATTTTCTCAAAAATTAATGCAGTGAACCAGTCACTTCAAGGAAAACAACTTACTCTTAGTTATCAATGATAAAAATTGAGCTTTCATGTGAAAAAATAGCATTTTGGAAAATCATTATCACATTCCCAATTCTAATGACCTTTCTATTGAGACCAGTGAAGATATTAATGAATATGGTTTGTTTGTTTGTTTGTTTATCTATTTATTTATTTATTGTCTTTTTGCCTTTTCTAGGGCTGCACCCGTGGCATATAGAGGTTCCCAGGCTAGGGGTCTAATCGGAGCTGTAGCCACTGGCCTATGCCAGAGCCACATCAACGCCAGATCCTTAACCCACTGAATGAGACCAGGGATTGAACCTGCAACCTCATGCTTCCTAGTCGGATTTGTTAATCACTGAGCTACAATGGGAACTCTGAATATGTTTTTTTTAATGTTGTGTAATAAAATGTGTCAATATTTGGAATATCTGTGTAACTCAGTGAATCAGTAATTTCCAAATGACCAATGCATGATATTATAAAATCACACATGAGTAAAAGACCCATTGAAAGTGCAGGGTATGCCTGTGGATAGGTGTGTGTGTTGGTTGCATTTATAGAGGTGTCATTTACAATCTATAAGATTGACCAAGTTTAATCATATAATTTGATGGGTTTGGCAAATGTATACAGTCTTGGAACCACCATCATAATCATGAAATGAAACATTTCCACTGCTCCAGATGTGATTCCATTTGTATGAATTTCAAGAAAAGACAAAATAGCAGTAGTAGAATATAGATCAGTGATTCCTGGAGCTGAGGGTAGGAAAGGGGGATTAACTGCAAAGAGACACAGGGAACTTTTTGTAGTGACAGAGATATTCTCTATTGATTATGGAGGTAGTGGCATGGATATGTAAATTTGTCAAAATTCATCAAATTTTACATTTATATCAGACACAATTTAGAATAGATTTACAAGGAGATCCTGCTGAGTAGCATTGAGAACTATGTCTAGATACTCATGTTGCAACAGAACAAAGGGTGGGGAAAAAAAAAATGTATACATGTAAGGATAACTTGGTCCCCTTGCTGTACAGTGGGAAAATAAAGTAAAATAAATAAATACACTAAAAAAAATTTTTTACATTTATAATCAGTAAATTTTATTATATTTCATACCTAATAAGGCTAATTTTTTTAAGGCAAAAGAAAACTGGGAGCCTAATATAGAAGAAAGGTAGAATTGTTTGGAAAGTGATAAACTATTAAAATAAAATTGAATAAAAATCTTTATCTTATTTTCACAAAAAGTAAATTCCAGGTGGATTAAGTATCTGAACCCTTATAGAAAACATAAAGATTATCTTAATGATTATAGGGTAGGTAAGGATTTCTTAAGTCTAAACTGTAATGGAAAACTAATTAATTTGACTATTTTGAAATTACAGTTCTGTATAGCAAAAGACACCAAAAACAAAGTGAAAAGACAAGCCACAGAAAGTGAGAAGATATTAGTAACACATATAATTAATAAAGGGCTCATTTTCAAAACATAAAAAACTACAAATTTATAAGAAAAAGACCGAATCCTTAAATTCACAATAAAATATTCCATACCCAGCAGATTGACAAGATTAAAGTCTGTTCAACAATGCCAATAATAGTTGAGGCTGTGGAGCAATGGGAATTCTCATAATCAACTGCTAAGGATATAAATTGGACAGTCATATTGGAGTGTAATTTGGCAATAATATCTGGTGAAAGTAAGGTTGTTCATACCCTTATGACACTGCATCTTTCAACCTGGATATCAAAAACCTATAGACTGCAAAATCAATACAATGGGTCACAACCAGGGATTGAACCAGGGCCAGAGTGGTGACAGCACCAAGTCCTAAACACTAGACCACCGGGGAGCTCCCAACCAGTATTATTTTTTTAATAAGACAGAATAAACTAGAAAATTTGTGTGCATTGCGTGTAGCAAAGGCTGAGTATTATGTCACAGAACTTTCTCCACTTTTATATAGGTGTGCATATATGTGTGTGTGTGTGCTTAAGTAAAATGAATTTCATACTGTAGGTTCTGGTAAAAAAGAAAGGACTTACCACCAAGAAGCTCACATACATATACTGGAGTCCAGTATTGAAATTTTCTTATGTAGATAGTAGCAAAAAATTGCATGCAGCCAAAAGATCCATTCGGAAGATAATGGGTAAACTGTGGAGTGTTCACAAATAAAATACTATACAGGATGACAGCGAGTGAGGTAGCGTTTTGGTCGTCAGTGTGCATATATCTCAAAAACAAGGAAATAAAACAAGAGCAAACGAGCATACGTGGAGCATACCATTTAAGGTTTAAAAACATGCAAACTAATACTACATTGTTTACAGGTGTATACATAATGTAATCGTATGTGTGTGGGTCTGATAAAACCCAAATTTAGGATAATAGTTACTTGTGGGGAAGTAAAAAGAGATTAGGATGGGCAAAGGGCTTCATTTTTGTTCGTAACATTGTATTTCTTTAATTAGATGGTCGGTACAGGGTATTCATCATTCCTTACACTTTTTCGTGGACTTGAAATACTTCAAATAAAAGGGGAAAGAGACAGTTATTTTTAAAATAATAATAAAAATAAAGGGTGGGAGGGGAGAAAATAGAGGCACCAAGTGGAAGCACCAAGTTTGGCTGTAAAGAGAAGCAAAGAAATGGGATGCCAGCTGTGGGGGTTGGTGAGGAGTGGAACAGTAAGTAAAAAGAAGGATTTTCTTTTCCTTTCTTATGATGGGGAAGATACTAGAGCATGTTGGTATGTTTCTAGGAAGAGTTAATGGAAGGAAGTTGACAGTTTCAGGAGTGAGGGGAATAACCAACCCAAAGAGCCAAGGCCTAGACAATTGCCTTTCTAGTTTCTCAGTAGCCAGTCTGGCTTCTAGCGTAGTCGGCTCGCCACAGCTAATTAGTCTTTCTAAGACAGAGCTTTGCTCGTGTCACTCAGTCACCAAGAGATCTTTTTTTGCCTCCTATCCCCTATGTCACAGAAATCACACACCTCAGCCCAGCTCTGGAGACTCTTCCTAGTCCATCCTCAAGCTGCCTTTCCATCCCTCCTGCACAAACAGCCCCCCACCGGAAGCGAGTGCTCACTCTTCCCTGAACACCACCAAACCATTTCACAGATGCTTGGTGCCCTGTTTGGAATGTGCCTCCTTTCATTTTGCTTAGAACATTCTTTCATCTTCATTTTACCTTATCTCCACATAGTTTTTTCCTAAATATACCCAACCCACACTGACCTAGCTCTGAACCACTGCAATATGGAATATTTTTTATTGCATTTGGTATGTATGTGCTGCCCTGTGTTTTTATTCATTCTGACTCATTGTCATTGTGTAATAGAAAGAACATGACTCTGGGAATCACAGATTGAGGTTTTGCTTTTTAAATTTTGTATGAAAGTAGTGCATGTTTGATTTATTTATGGCAAACTATGTAAATATATACATGCAATAAAAAGTAAAAGTTCTCCTCCATGGTCACACTCTATTCATTCCCTTACCCTGAGAATGACAAGTGGTAAGGGTTAGTATAGTTACTGTATATTTTTCCAGACTTTTTTTCTGAACAAATGCAAATCTAGAGAAAGAGAATGAGATTTGTATTTTCTTAATTGAATCATATCATGATATATCATATATGATCTGCTTTGTTTATTTAACAATTTATTACCTGTTCTTCCAAATTGGTACATACAGCTCTACCTCATTTTTTTAACGGATAGGGCACAAAAATGTATTTAACTTTTGCCTTGCTGATGGATATTCAGATTATCTCCAATTTGCCACGATTATAAGCTGTGTTGTAGCGATCATCCTCGTGCCCATATTCTTGTATGTTTGTGTAAGACAACTTCGTAAAAATGAAACGGTTAGGTTAAAAGTGATTTGGCTTTGAATCCTGACTTTACCCATCTGTGCAGCATTCAACAAATTAATCAATTGCTCTGAATCTGCTTCTTCATCTCTAAAATGGAAATACAGTAATTCAGAGTTTTGTGAGGAATACATGATATAAAGCACACCAGCTGTCAGTGAGTAAGCTTTAATTTTTAACCTTTCTCTATAAATTGTTTTTCCAATTAGAAGATAAGCTTCAGGAGAGAAGTGTCTTAAAATTGCCACTAGATAGTTACTTTTATTTCATTGATTGAGACTGTAAAGTGATCCAGTTGCCTGATTGTTTTCATTAATCCACTTTTATAACCAAATAGGATTGCCAAGGATCCAAGATTTGAACGATTACCCTGCACACACAAAGGAACCTATGCAGATGACTGCTTAGTACAGAGAGTAACCCAGGTAACCTCATTTTTTAATATTTACTTTGTGCTTTAAAAAAAAAAAAAGGATTATTTCCTGAAATTTTATGTAGAAATACAAATGATAAAAAAAAATTATATATAGAATCTCTTCATAGGAAGTTCTGTTTATTTGAGAAAGTGGATTAGAAATGTATACTATAACCATAATGAAAAGATTATGGGTTTAGGCAGCAGATGTTTCAGATCCTGGTACCTGGATTTATTAGGTGTGTAATTGGAGTACTTAGTGATTCTTTATTCCACAAATGTTCTCTATAAAATTGTTTAAATGAATGAGTGTAGACATAGTAATATATCAGATTCCACCTCCCTGTCAATCTAAAATAAGATTCCATTTCCATTTACTCCCTACGGAGGGATTTTGTTCCTCTCTGCCATGCCTAACCCAGAAGTATTTTTCAGTCACATCTGAGTCTTCCAGAGTGTTGTCTCACACATACCCTAGATAAGTAAGTTTTTGATTCTTCTGTTCTGGCTTCCTTGTGAAACACCACAAGAACTTCTGCTACCGATTGCCCTTATAAGAGCCTCTTTCTGTGAGAATAATCATCCTCACCTGCTTATCACATTGCCATCCCTTTAGCCACATTATCCCATGGGTGGGGCGAGCATTTCCCTTAATTTCCCATAGCATGGCTGACACCAATCTGCAGCTCTATAAAACTCAGTGAGAGCTTTGGGTGCTATGGAAGTTGAGTACAATACAAATTAGTTTCCAAATGGTAGCTAAATGTTGGTGCTTTCAGAGCCATTTGACTCAAACTTGCCCTGGAGATCTTCCTGTCTGGCTTCAGGGCCAATGTTAGGCTGCCTACACCACTAGGAGGCCTCAGAGTAGGCCCAAGCCCCAGAGATCCTGCAAAAGGCAGAAGCTGTGCCCTCTGATCTAAGGTGCTTACTCTACCTTTGCATAGAGTCTCTAAGGGCATTTTCCCAAGCCAAGGAATTGTCTGTCCCAGATGTGAAAATCCTTTCCACATATGAGACAAAAAGCAATTTGCAGTTTTAAAATAGTTTTTCTAGGAGTTCCTGTCGTGGCACAGGAGAACCAAATCTGACTAGGAACCATGAGGATGTGGGTTCAATCCCTGGCCTTGCTCAGTGGGTTAAGGATCTGGCATTGCCGTGAGCGGTGGTGTAGGTCTCAGACGTGGCTGTGGTGTAGGCCAGCGGCTACAGTTCTGATTAGACCCCTATCCTGAGAACCTCCATATGCCGCCAGTGCAGCCCTAAAAAGACAAAAAAGAAAAAGATAAAATAGTTATTCTGTGTCCTTTCCCTCAAGATTTTTAGAACAACATTCAGCCCAGGCAACTTGTTATGTTTTATAAATATGAGCTCCTAGATCACAGGAGATTGTTTACCTTTTCCTTTCCTATTTACTGGGAAAATGAATAATTCCTCAGACTAGCCAGTATCCCTCAGTGAGCTCTATGTGAACACTCAATCTGTGTCTCTTGTTACAGCACAAGTGTTACATTGTGGCCACAGTTGACCGGGACCTTAAACGAAGAATCCGGAAGATCCCTGGAGTTCCCATCATGTACATTTCTAACCATAGGTGAGAATTTTCTCTTAGGGAAGTGATTAAAAGTATATAGTTGATACCAATTAAAAATGAGGTCCAGTTATAGAAGGATTTAAAAGAGATTGTCCTATGAAATGTTTACATAGTTCTATTTGAAGAAATGAGACAAAGTAGTAAGAACAAGGGCAAAAGATAAAACTAGGATTTAGAAATAAGGCAGACATTCACACTGTTACAATAAGATCACTAGAAGGAACAGAGAGCTGTGTGACTTTAAATACAAAGCAGTAATTTAAATCAAGCTAAGCTTTTTGGCCAGAAATATCTTTTCTTAAAAACCCTAGTTCATGTGATTACTGCCTGATCTGGGTAACTAGAAGTTTATATATATGATTTTGTGTGTGTGTGTACACACACACACACACACACACACACACACATATATATATATAGCATTTTTTTAAGCTGCTTTTTATCTTTCTTGGATGGTCCTGTGTCAGTCCTCAGACTATTCTTGTGCAGCTTTTCAGCCTGGGATGAACACATATAACGAGAAGAATATGAGTGAAGGGGTTGGACTTCCTTGGACTCAGTGCCTGGCTTCCCAGCTTCTTAACTTTCTGACTTTGAAGAGTAAAGATAATGGAGTCAGAATTTTGCTATAAATCGTTCATTATGATATTCTTTTAAAATGTTCCCACTGACAAAAAGGATTCACAACAAGACGTGAGAGTGCTATAATCAGTAAAGGATGGGTTTTTGGTAAGTTCTGGACTCACCTTTCTTACCAGTGTTAATTTTTTGTCCTAATCAGGTACAACATTGAGCGGATGCCAGATGATTATGGAGCCCCTCGGTTCTAATCCTTAAAAGACAAAGTTCCTCTGCCTCCCTTCGACCAACTTTCTCCTTTGCTAACTCATTAATCATGCCATAGCATGAGTTATTCCACTCACCCATGTGCTCTGAATGAGCTGAGTATGGTTAAATACACCCACTTTTTAATATTGTGTTGAAAATGATATATTTTTGTCATTTCAAAATTTGTTGCATCTTTCTTTTCCTTTTTTTTTTTTTTTTTTTTTTTGTCTTTTTAGGGTCACAGCCGAGGCATATGGAGGTTCCCAGGCTAGAAGTCACATAGGAGCTGCAGCTGCCGTCCTGCACCACCAGCCACAGCAATATTAGATCCAAGCTGTGCTACCTACACTGAAGCTCATGGCAACGCTGGATCCTAAATCTACTGAGTAGGGCCAGGGATTGAACCCACATCCTCATGGATACTAGTTGAGTTTGTTACTGATGAGCCACAACAGGAACTCCCAGAATGGTTTCTTTCTGCTTGGTTGGGATGGGGAGGGAAGAAAAGATAGAGGTAGTTATGTTTGAATTAATCTTTAAAAAAGTGAATAGGTTCTTGCCCAGTAAATGAGGTAAAGAAAATGAGGCATATAAAGCATATACATAAAAGCATGGAGGATGGATATTACATAGAGTAAATGTGCTTTGCCTATTTAGATGACTGTCAGAAGGTTTTTATAACTAGGACATGGGGGAAGGAGTCCACATGCACGTCTGAGACTCCAGAGGTAGGAGACGGAGGAGGGGGCCCTATATGACATGCTGAAGGGTTTGGACTTGGTCCTGAGGTCAATAGGGAGTTAACAAAATTTTAATTAGGGTGTGAAGTTCCCACCATGGCCCAGTGGATTAAGGAACCGGCATTGCTACAGCTGTGGCGTAGGTCACAGCTGTGGCTCAGATTCGATCCCTGGCCCAGAAACTTCCATGTGCCATGGTGCAGCCAAAAAAAAGTCAGGGTGGATAACATGATCAGATGAGGTGTTTTAAATGATTGTAAGATAGTGTAAGATAAGACAAATAGATCATTGAAACAGAATAGAAAGTCCATAAATAGATTTATATATTTAGGGCAATTTGGTATATTTTAAAGCTGGTATTTCAAATATATGGAAAAAGGGAAATTGCATTAGAAGGCCAAATAATTGTGGAGTCATTCTCCTAGGGTTTGAGTCCTGATTTCATCAGTTAATATCTATATGAATTGGGCAAACCACATAACCATTTGATGTCTACCTTGCTTATTATAATGATAAGTTGGCTATCGATTTGAAAAGAATTTTAGATTTCTACTTCATATCCTTCATGAGACTATGTGGATCAAAGTCTAAATTCTTTTTTAAGCTACAGAAGTATTAGAAAGAAAATGAGAAAGATGTGTATAACCTCCGGGTAGAGTTCCTAAATAAGACGAAGAATGTAAAAACCGTAAAAGAAAAGGTTGATTGATAAGTGTGGATACATTAAAATTAGATGTCTCTGCAAAGCCTCTTCTCCCCAAATTAAGACAGATGACTAACAAGAAGATTTTCCAATGTATATAGCAAGGGTGTGAGGACATGGATAGTCTTGTAGTGCTGACAGGAATACACGTAGGTATAACCATTTCAGACAGCAGTTAGGCAGGACCCATTAAAATAAAAATTTCAGATATTGTGTAAGCCCAGTTCTAATTTCCGGTTATTTACGGATGGTTTCCTTTAAAATACATGATCAATTGTGATGTAAAAAAACATTCACATGTTTATAAGGAAGTACATAGAAGGATGTTTACTGCACCACTAAAAGAAAAAAATTGAAAAGAATGTAAGTATCCTTCAGAAAGTTCCTAACTATGTTATGTCTATACTATGGGATGTCATGAGCACTTAAAAACAACGAGGTAGGAGTTCTCTTCATGGCTCAGAGGTTAACGAACCTGACTAGGATCCATGAGGATGGAGGTTTGATCCCTGGCCTCGCTCAGTGGGTTAAGAATCCGGCACTGCAATGAGCTGTGGTGTAGGCCAGCAGCTGTAGCTCTCATTGGACCCCTAGCCTGGGAACCTCCATATACCTCGGGTACGGCCCTAAAAAGCAAAAATAAATAAAAATGAAAACAGTGAGGTAGATTTAAAAATAGGTAAAGGACTCGAATAGATAATTCTCTGAAGAAGACATCCAGATGACCAATTAGCACATGGAAAAGTATTCAACACCGCTAATCATTAGGGAAATGCAAATCAAACCACGGTAAGATAGCACCTCATACCTATCAAGGTGGCTGCTGATAAGAGTAAAGAAATAACAAGTGTTGATGAGGATGTGGAGAAATTGGAACTGTTTGTTGTACATTGTCGGTGGAAATGTAAACTGGAGCACTGGATGCAGGTTCAGTCCTCAGCCTGGCACAGTGGGATAAGAATCTGGTGTTGCTGCAGCTGTGGCATAGATCACAGCTGCAGCTCAGAACTGCCCTGGCCTGGGAACTCCATATGCCACAGGGCAGTCAAAAAAAGAAAGAAAAAAATAGTTAAGATGGTAAGTTGTACGTTATATACTCTTTTCCACAATTTATGGTAACATAAGATGAGGTAGAGCTATATTACATACATGAAAACAACTATGACATTGTTAAGAGAAAGAAGCAACTTGTAGGAGTTCCTGTCATGGCTCGGCGGTAACAAATCCAACTAGTATCCACGAGAACGTGGGTCTGATCCCTGGCCTCACTCAGTGGGTTAAGGATCTGGTGTTGCCATGAGCTCTGGTGTTGGTCACAGACGCAGCTCAGATCCTGTGTTGCTGTGGCTGTGGAGTAGACTGGCAGCTACAGCCCCAATTCAACCCCTAGCCTGGAAACTTCCACATGCTGCAGGTACAGCCAAAAAAAGAAAGAAGAAGCAACTTGTAGAACAATTAGGTACAGTGTGGTAACTTTTACAAAAATACATAGTTGGAATTGAGTGACTATGTTTGCCAATACATTGGAAAAACCTTCCTGGGTTTTACTTTAATTATATAGCCAAATCTAATCCTGACTGACATGTGATATATGTCTACTAAACCAATAGAAAGACAAAACAGAAAAATGAAGAAGCTCGATGAAAAAATTAAAAAATAAGAATGTATTACCAGACATCTCTATATTTCACTGCACGTAAATTTTAAAAGAAAAAGGGAAAAGAAGAGTTCCCTGGTGGCCTAGCAGTTAAAGATCTGGTACTGTGGCAGGGGTTCAATCCCTGATCTAGGAACTTCCACTGGTTGCAGGCCTGACCAAAAAAAAAA
Organism: Phacochoerus africanus; assembly: GCF_016906955.1. NCBI lineage: Eukaryota > Metazoa > Chordata > Mammalia > Artiodactyla > Suidae > Phacochoerus > Phacochoerus africanus. Next base: position 100,563,801 of record NC_062552.1, read on the forward strand.
AGAAGAAAGAAAAAAAAATGCAGAAGAGAAGAGGGAAGAAGAAATAATAGTAAGTCGAAAACAAGATGGTAGGGAAGAATCCAAACACAGTAGTCATGATGAATGTGCATAGGTAAAATTCCTTCATTAAAAGACAAATGCTGGAGTTCCCGTCGTGGTGCAGTGGTTAACGAATCCCACTAGGAACCATGAGGTTGCGGGTTCGATCCCTGCCCTTGCTCAGTGGGTTAACGATCCAGCGTTGCCATGAGCTGTGGTGTAGGTTGCAGACGCGGCTCGGATCCCGCGTTGCTGTGGCTCTGGCATAGGCTGGCAGCTACAGCTCCAATTCGACCCCTAGTCTGGGAACCTCCATATGCCACAGGAGCGGCCCAAGAAATGGCAAAAAGACAAAAAAACAACAACAAAAAAAAGACAAATGCTGGAGTTCCCATGGTGGCTCAACGGTAACAAACCTGAGTGGTGTCCATGCAGACTTGGGTTCAATCCCTGGCCTCACTCAGTGATGTGAGTTAAGGATCTGGTGTTGCCATGAGCTATGGTGCAGGTTGCAGATTCGGCTCAGATCCCCTGTTGCTGTGGCCGTGGGGTAGGCCGGCAGCTGTAGCTCCGATTCGACCTCTAGCCTGGGAAATTCCACATGTCATGGGTGTGGCCCTAAAAAGACAAAAGAAGCCAACACCAAAGAATATACACTGTATGATTCTGTTTATGTGAAACTAGAAAACACTAATCTGTAGTGATAGTGAATTGATTGCCTGTGGTGGGGGGTAGAAGATTGCTTGTGTAAAGGTACAAGGGAATTTTGGAGGGCAATGGAAATTTTCTGTATTTTGATTGTTATGAAGGTTACTTGGATATATTGATTTGTCAAAAAGCATTGAAGTGTACACAGAATAGGAGTTCCTGTTGTGGCTCAGCAGATTAAGAGCCTGACAGTGTCCATTGGATCCCTGGCCTCACTCTGTGGGTTAAAGATCCAGTGTTGCCACAAGCTGCCACATAGGTCACAGATTCACCTCGGATCCAGTGTTGACATGGCTGTGGCATAGGCCTGAGCTGTAGCTCCTATTCGACTCCTAGCCCAGGAACTTCCATATACCACAGGTGCAGCCGTAAAAAGGAAAACAAAGAAAAAAGAAAGGTACACAAAATAGGAGCATTTACTATTTGCAGATTATACATCAGTAAAATAAAAGATGGGGAAAGGCATGCAAAAAGCATAGGTGTCTGAGTATGGACTATATTGAGGTGTTCTTTGGAGCCTAACATATGGTCAGTTTCATGAGAGTTCCATATAAACCCAAAACTGAGGTACATTCTATATTATCTGGTATTATCAGGGTAAAAGGCTTGATATTTATCCATAAGATCTATCTGGTTGTTTAGATTTTTTATATTCTTACATTTATTTTTGATCTGTCTCACACTGAGAGAAATAGGGTTTCCTAGTATTGGTATATTTTGTATTTCTCCTTAAACTTCTTAGAGTATCCACTTAATGAAAATTGCTACTGTGTTATTTTGTGCATGGATGCTCATAACTGATAAAATTTTTGTGAATTGTAGCCTTGAGCATTATAGTGTATTCTTTTGTCTCATTTAATGCACTTTTGCCTGAATTCTACGTTTTGATATTAAGAGCAGGATCTCTGCTTTCTTCTTCTTCTTTTGATACATTTGCCTTATATACCTTTGCCTGTCCTTTTATTTTTAGCTTTTCTAAATTCTTTATCCCCAAAGTAAGTTGCCCTTGCATGGTTCATCTTGTAGACAGGATTGCTAGAGACTATTCATTTCTGTCTTTTTTTTTTTTCTTTTTTGAATAAGAGTGTTCACTGTGGTTGTCCTGTTTCTATCCTACCAATTGTATATTTGGCGTATGAGGGAAGATAATTGGCCCTCTTGGTATATAGGTCTCTAGATCAAAAAAAGCCACACCTCCTGATGCTGATACTGCTACCGACACCCCTTGCTGTAGAGACTGCTGTGCTCCACTTGATATCCTGGACCTTGAGCATGATGCCAGGATTGGAAAGGACCTTGAGGATTCTCATGTGGGGGAGGGTGTTGTATAGTGTATACTTGGCCTATAGTGGAGAAAGTGAGATCAGCATTTGGTACCTAGAAGGGTAGAGTATAGCAATTGTTTGTGCCATTCACCAAATAGTTCTGTTCTCTGCTTCGTGGACACAGGGTAGGAAGCCTTTCCCCACCACCTTTGAAGTTAGATGAGGCAATGTGAATGAAGATAACATGGCATTTCTAGGCAGAAGTTTTAAGTCATTGTGTGATGAGCTATGCTCCCTTTGCCCTGCCTTGACAAGCATGAAAACATAGGGATGAAACCTGACTTTGCCTGGATCCCACAGAACTTCCCAACCTAATAATGGGAACTTTGGGGTGAATGATCAATAGGTTGCATTTCAAATACACCAACAGTGAACAATCCAAAAGAAAGAAAGGCAACAGTCCAATTTTCGATAGCATCAAGAAGGTAAATACCTAGGAGTAAACCTAGCTAAAGAGGCAAAAGACTTGTACACTGAAAATTACAAAATGTTCCCAAAAGAAATCAGAGCATATACAAGGAAATGGGAAGACATACTGTGCTCCTGGATTGGAAGACTCAGTTTCAATAAAATGTCCATATTACACAAAGCTCCGGCATTGTGGTGAGCTGTGGTGTAGGTTGCAGGCATGGTTCAAATCTGGCATTGCTGTGGCTATGGCATAGGCCAGCAGCCAAATCTCCAATTCAGCCCCCTAGCCTGGGAGCCTCCATGTGCCTTGGGTGCAGCCCAAATAAATAAATAAATAAATAAATAAAAGAAATATCTGGATAGGAATTAATATGCAGAACTTATAAAGAACTTCTACAACTCAACAAATAACCCGATTTTTTTTTAAATGGGCAAGAGACTTGAAGACATGATTCTCAGACATAGAGCCAAAAAGCACATGAAAAAGTTGCTCAGCATCACTGGTCATGAGAGAAATGCAAATCTAAACCACAATGAGGAATTACTCTCTCATATTAGGATGGCCACCATCAAAAGAATAGAAAATGAAAGAGTATTGGTGAGAATGTGGCCAATATCCTATTCATTGGAAAAATTTTGTGCTGTTGATAGGACTGTAAAATGGTACAGCTACTATAGAAAACAGTATTTTTGAGGTGGTTCCTCAAAAAATTAAATATAGAATTACCATATGGTCTGGCAGTCTTACTTCTGTGTGTGTGTGTAGTAGAATTCAAAACAGAATCTCAGATTTTTGCATACCCATGTTCACTGCAGCATTATTCATGATAACCAAGAGGTGGAAGAAACCTAGATGTCCACTTAAAAATGATAAAGATGGGGCGTTCCCCTTGTGGCTCAGTGGAATCGAATCCAACTAGTATCCATGAGGATGCAGGTTTAATCCCTGGCCTCGCTCGGGTTGAGGATCCTGTGTTGCTGTGAGCTGTGGTGTAGGTCACAGATGTGGCTCAGATCCTGTATTGATGTGGCTATGGAGTAGGCCAGCAACTGTAGCTCCAATTCACCTCCTAGCCTGGGAACTTCATATGCCACAGGTTTCAGCCCTAAAATGCAAAAAAAAAAAAAAAAAAAAAAAGGCAAATTTAATGTAATAACTCTTTTTACAATAAAAAACCATTGAGATTAATGTGATTTTTTACTACAATTAAAAACATGAAATCAAATCAATGCACCATGAGAATGAAAGTTTAATTCTGAAAGGAAATCACACGCCCTGTTTTTAGAATTGCTTCTTTCACTATAGTCCCGTGTGTTTTGTGGACAGAAGTCTTGTTGACTTTCAGAATTACGTGTTTTAGGGACCCATCTCTGGTGTGAGAGCCTTAAAAATTAGAGCGCTAGATGTTGGTCCAAACCTCTTGCTCCTCAGGGAGAAGGTGGGGCTTGGAGGTTCTATGGCACTTTGCTGAGGGTGCGGTTCATGGTGAGAGTGTCTCAGTCTTCCCTATCTATTTTGAGGTAAGTATTTTCTCATTTACTTGATGTGCAGAAGTTATTCAGCTAGTTTCTGGAGGGAATTGCTCCGTGTGTGGCTGTACATTCTCTGTGTCCATGGCAGGAGGAAAGTTCAGAAGCCTTCTATGTCACTGCGTAGGTCCCTCTTTGTAACAAGGAATTTTTTTTTTTTTTTTTGCTCTTTTTGGGGACGCACCCACGGGATATGGAGGTTCCCAGGCTAGGGGTCCAATCAGAGCTACGACTGCCGGCCTACACCAGAGCCGCAGCAATGCCAGATCCAAGCCGCGTCTGCGATCTACACCACAGCTCATGGCAACGCCGGATCCTTAACCCACTGAGCAAGACCAGGGATGGAACCCACAACCTCATGGTTCCCAGTCAGATTTGTTTCTGCCGCACCACGACGGGAACTCCGGAGATTTTTTAATTATAGAAAAATGCAAGGAAGTCCTCAAAAATTGATGTGGACTTGCCAGAAGAAACAGGAAACAGCTTGAAAAGGCTGATGTTGGCCAAATTTAAGACAATTTAAGTATCAAAATTAATAATCGCAATAGTGAATTATTACATAATTATTTTTAATTTTTATTTATATATTGGGATATGTAACATTATGTAAATTCAAGGTGTACAACATGTTGATACACACTGATTTTAATAAAGAAACTGTGTGTCCATAAGATAGTAAAATAAACAAAGAAAATGGAAGATGGGGAGCTTCTTTTGTATAGGAATAGTAGAACTAATAAATGTAGAAGGAATGATAGAAATACAAAATCAAGGAGTTCCCGTTGTGGCACAGTGGAAATGAATCTGACTAGGAACCATGAGGGGGAAGATAGATAGATAGATAGATAGATAGATAGATAGATAGATAGATAGATAGATGATAGATAGATAGATAGATAGATAGATAGATAGATAGATAGATAGATAGAAAGATAGATAGACAGACAGACAGACTAGGAACCATGAGGGGGAAGATAGATAGATAGGCAGATAGATAGATAGATAGATGGAAGGAAGAGAGGGAGAGAGAGAATGCAGCAAAATATTAACAATTGATATGCCTAGGCAAAGGGTATAGTGTGTTTATTTACTTATTCTTACAACTTTTCCAAAAGATAACTAGCAGAATACTGTTGAGAGATTGAATCTACAGCACAAAGGCCAGGATTAACTTGGGACAGAAGAGCCTCTCTGAAACCTATCCTTATAGGAGGCAAAGGTGGCTGCCAGCAAAGATTAGCGTGTGAGTGTGAGCAGAAGTTGAAGGAGTTTTTGCCTACTGGTTTCAACTCTGTGATGTTGAAAAAAAGGCCATTTATTAAGGGACAAGGCTTGAGATAGTGATGAAGGATTGAAATAGCTACTGTAGGAGTTCCCGTCATGGTGCAGTGGAAAGGAATCCGACTAGGAACCATGAGGTTGCGGGTTCAATCCCTGGCCTTGCTCAGTGGGTTAAGGATCTGGCGTGGATCTGCTGCTGGCTGTGGCATAGGCCAGCAGCTGCAGCTCTGATTCAACCCCTAGCCCGGGAGCCTCCAGATGCTGCAGGTGTGGCCTGAAAAAGAAAAAAAAAAAAGAAAAAAGAAATAGCTACTGAAGTGAATGGAGAGGCAAGTGACATTTAAATGGCAAAGTATTGTTAAAAACCCAGGCAGGATTGCAGACCCTGAATTAGTGGCAGCAATTGGTGTGTTATGTAGTTTCTTCAGAAGCATTCAACCAAAATAAGTGGACAGGTAGAATGAGCTACAGTTGAAAATTTATGGGACAAGTTCAACAATAGAACAAAGAGTTGAGGATGCATGCAAGAGAGGTTGAACTGTAATAACACAGGTTCCAGAACTGGTAAAAGTGTGAAATCATAGAGGAGTGTTGAACTGGGATAAAGGACAGGAGGATCGAGAAAGTTGATTAACAGACTAAAAATTAGGACGTGAGAGGGCTGTATAAATAAAAGATTCAGGTGGGTGATTAGAGTAAGATATCAGAAGTGGAACCATTCCAGCAAAGATAAGGGCTAATGCTGCATTATGGGTACCAATTTTGGATAAAGATTTTGAGGTTGACAGGATGAAAGAATTTTGAGCCTAAATTGTAAGGTTTATCCTTCTGTGTATAGAACAGAAACCTAGCATGAATAGCACACCTATAGGCAATTGCATTCCATATAAATTGCCAAATTGATACTTCATATTCAGCAAACTTGACTGCTCTTAACTGAGTCCAGGGTGGGGCATCTTACCCTCAAACGTCTAGTCTACAGATTGGCAGGGAATTCATGAGATCGGCTGTCCTAAGGAAATAGATCCTCTCTTTGGGGAATTTAGATTTCAAGACAGGGAGAGTTGAAGAGCCATCATGGTGCAGCGGAAACAAATCCGACTAGGAACCATGAGGTTGCAGGTCTGATCCCTGGTCTTGCTCAGCGGGTTAAGGATCCAGTGTTGCCATGAGCTGTGGTGCCGTTCACAGACGAGGCTCAGATCTGGCGTCGCTGTGGCTGTGGCATAGTCCAGCAGCTGTAGCTCTAATTAGACCCCTAGCCTGGGAACCCCCTATGCTGTGAGTGCGGCCCTAAAAAAAAATAGCAAAAAAAATTTTGAAGAGCTATAGCAATATTAGAAGCCGCACATAAAGAAAAGCAGAGATGCACCTGACACAAGAGTCCTAGGTTAGGAGTTGATCATGAACATACTAATGCTGAGGGAGTTACACTACACTGGGTCCTAAAGGCCACCTGCACAGTGCCAAGTAGGGTTCCTGAACTTCCATGGGGCTCCCCTGTGTGTCTGAGATTCCTATTTCTGTATGTATCCTTAGAAAGTATCTCCACATTTCAATTAGGGTGCTTCCAGTGCAAGTAGCAGAAATACTATCTCAGCCTACCTTAAACAATAAGAACATGCATCTCAAATAACAGATTTCAAAGGTAGTGCAGCTCTGTGAACAGCACTATCGGGGCTGACACTCCGTCTCTCTCAGTGCTGACCTCCTTCTCTTGGTTTTGTCATCAACACTCCCAGTTGGCTGTAAACAGTAGCTGGAACAACATGCTCTTTGTTCCTATACATTGGAGAAAAAGACGACATCTTCCCCAACCACGTAAAAAAAAATTCTTCCTCTCAATATAATTGTGCCAACTTAGGCACTTGCCAGCCTTTGGATGTCCAAAGAAATGCCACATGCTAATTAGGTTAAGCCAGACTCTGAACCAATAAAAGGCAAAGTGATGACATCAGCATGATTGACTTAAACTAATTGTACCTACTCTTGGAGCTGGAGATGGTCAGCTTTTCCTGACGTGGGCTCTGTATGGGAAAATGTGGACACCTGGATAAAACTGGGATCTTATCAAGAAGGAAAGGACTTGGAGTTCCCGTCATGGCGCAGTGGTTAATGAATTCAACTAGGAACCATGAAGTTGCCAGTTAGATCCCTGGCCTCATTCAGTGGGTTAAGGATCCGGCATTGCCGTGAGCTGTGGTGTAGGTCATAGACACGGCTCGGATCTGGCACTGCTGTGGCTCTGGTGTAGGCTGGCAGCTACAGCTCCGATTAGACCCCTAACCTGGGAACCTCCATGTGCCGTGAGTGCAGCCCTAGAAAAGGCAAAAAGACAAAAAAAAAAGTGTCCTGTTGTGGCACATTGGGTTAATGATGCAGCTTGTCTCTGTAGAGGCACTGGTTTTATCCCCAGCCCAGCATGGTGGGTTGCTGCAGCTGCAGTGTAGATTGCAGCTGTAGCTTGGATTTGATCCCTGGCCCTAGGAATTTCCATATGCTGCTGGGGTTCACCTAACTTCATTCTCAAGCACTCAAATCTTTTGTCTGAGATGGAACTGTACAAATTGGAGCTATGTTTCAGTTTAGAAAATGTCTGAACCTTAGTTTTTCTAAGTTTTTTTTTTTTTGTCTTTTGTCTTTTGTCTTTTTTGTTGTTGTTGTTGTTGTTGCTATTTCTTGGGCCGCTCCCGCGGCATATGGAGGTTCCCAGGCTAGGGGTCGAATCGGAGCTGTAGCCACCGGCCTACGCCAGAGCCACAGCAACGCGGGATCCAAGCCGCATCTGCAACCTACACCACAGCTCACGGCAACGCCGGATCGTTAATCCACTGAGCAAGGGCAGGGACCGAACCCGCCACCTCATGGTTCCTAGTCGGATTCGTTAACCACTGCGCCACGACGGGAACTCCAGTTTTTCTAAGTTTTACTCAAGTAACCCAAATTAATATTTCTTAATTCTCCTTTAATTTTCCCACATAAAAATATGTAATACTTCATACAAAGGTATACACTTATATTAATATTTAAATATGTAATTGTATTTAAATGTATACCTTTGAATGTATGAAATACTGTATAATATATATTGATACTATAAGATATTACATAGATAAAATATAAAGAATATTACTAGGAGTTCCCTTGGTGACTTAGTTAACCAACCCAACTAGGATCCATGAGGATATGGATTTGATCCCTGGCCTCGCTCAGTGGGTTAAGGATCTGGTGTTGCCATGAGCTGTGGTGTAGGTCGAAGATGCTGCTCGGATTCCACGTTGCTGTGGCTGTGGTGCAGGCCAGCAGCTGTAGCTCTGATTTGACCCCTAGCATGGGCATTTCCAAACACTGCTTCTGCGGCCCTTAAAAAAAAAAAGAGTATTACTAAAATGAACATCCTTGCACCATGAGCAGATTTAAGAAAAATCTATTATCTATCAGTAAGAATCTATCTGTATCCTATTATCTATATGATAATATAGGATAATTTATAACCTATAGATATAAATACATATCCTCCATAATCCTCTATGATTACATTCCTTTCTCTCAATTCCACCCCACCTCTCAGATAACCACCCTCCTAGATTTTATATTTGTCATCTCCTTGGTTTTCATTATAGTTTTCCCCATTACTTGTATGCCTTAACAATATGTTTGTAATGTGCATGTTTTTGAGCTGCCTATTAATGAAAACATGTTGTGTACAGTCCTTTTTTGTGGTAAAATACACATAACATAAAACTTACCATGTTAAGCATTTTCCAGTGGACAGTTCAGTGGCATTAAGTACATTCACATTGTTGTGCAACCACCACCACCATCCAGCTCCAATTTTTTTTATTTTCTAAAACTGAAACTTTGTACCCATTAAACAATGACTTCTAATTCCTCCCTTCCCCCAACCCCAATCAATCATGATTCTTTTTTTGGTCTCTGTGAATTTTGACCACTCTAGTCACTTATAAATGGAATCACACAGTGTTTGTTTATTTATTTTTTGGTCTTTTTCGGGCCACACTGAGGCATACGGAAGTTCCCAGGCTAGGGGTCAAATCGGAGCTGCAGCTGCCAGCCTATGCCACAGCCACAGCAACACCGGATCCAAGCCACATTTGCGGCCTACATCACAGTTCACAGCAATGCCAGATCTTTAACCCCACGGAGCGAGGCCAGGGATCCAACCTACATCCTCATGGATACTAGTTGGATTTGTTACTACTGAGCCATGACGGGAACTCAAAGTAAAAATGAACTTTTATTTTGTTTAACTCACTGTACTTTAATGTCTCATTACTATAGCAGCTTAGACTACTTCCTAGTTCATACATTTATTCTTTGATTTTAAAAGCATTCCCAATTTATCCTTGCCCAGAAAGTCAGGGTTTACTCTCTCTCAAGATTTTCCTGATGGTGTTCTTTTTGATTTGCTTAACATAAAGCAGGTGTTTTGTGTGTGTGTGTCTTTTTTTTTTTTTTTTTTTTTTAGTTCCACACTCACACGGCATATGGAGATTCCCAGGCTAGGGGTCCAATTGGAGCTAAAGCCGTCAGCCTACACCACAGCTCACGGCAACGCTGGATCCTTAACTCACTGAGCAAGGCCAGGGACCGAACCCCCATCCTCATGGATGCTAGTCGGGTTTGCTAACTGATGAGCCACGATGGGAATTCCTCTTTTACATTTGATGGATAATGCTAATTTCCTTTTTATGCCCATGTCTTTGAGTATATTTGCCTGAAAAATGGAGGCCCTTCTCCTAGGATGGTGGATATTTGCCGCTTTTGTTTGCTCATATCCACTACTCCTTTTAACAGGATCTAGACTTTTTTTCTTTTCTTTTTCTTCTTCTTCTTTTTTTTTTATGGCCACACTCGTGGCATGTGGAGGTTCCCAGGCTCTCAAGCTAGGGGTCTGATCAGAGTTAAGGCTGCCAGCCTTCACCACAGCCACAGCAACTCAGGATCTGAGCCTTGTCTGCAAACTACACTACAGCTCAGGGCAACGCCAGATCCTTAACCCACTGAGCGAGGCCAGGGATTGAACCCAAAACCTCATGGTTCCAAGTCGGATTTGCTTCCACTGCACCATGACGGGAACTCCATGACTCTTTTACTTGTAGTGTTACACTTTCCCAACTTGTATGCAGTTGTATTAGGATTTAGAACAGAGTGCCCAGCCTTTTCACTACAGAAGCTGAAAGGAGCATTGGAGCCTTCTGCCATATCCTTCCTCTCATCACTCCATATATCTAAGAAGGCATTGACTGTCTGAAGGAGAAGAAAAAAAAAAAAGAGCTGAACACTGTTTCTTACAGCATCGAGAGATTTGATGGTAGACCAACTCCTGGCCTGGCTTTTTCCTGCTCCAAGGCCTAATTATATGGTCTTCTTGTCTATTTTGTGACTTCCATAATATCTTTCCAAATACATTTCTTTTAAAGTTTTAGCTGTTGCTATAGATAATCTCCAAAGAACTGTAAGGGATACAACCACTCTCAAGTTAGACTCTCCTAAACTGTGCAGCTCCATTGGGAATGAAGGGCTGATTGCAAGCAGTTGAGATTAGTTATGAACACCTGTGGGTTTGGGGGGGGGTTTGGTTGGGGGGAATAGAATGAAAGCATGACTCCCTGATGATAGGAAGGGGAAGAAGTACCCACATTGCCATAGTTATGTATGACCAGGTTACTCTGAGTCTAGACACTATCCATCCCAACTCTTAAGGGTGATCGCAGATAATCTGCCCCTAGATCAAGTTGTTTAAAACAGTACAAACTGCAAGAGGTAGCAGAGATTTTTATTCCACAATAGCCCATTAGAATATGGCTTCAAACCCCTAACCAATCAAAGCTACAACCTCCTGGAGTTCCCATTGTGGCTCAGTGGTTAACGAATCCGACCAGGAACTATGAGGTTGCGGGTTTGATCCCTGCCCTTGCTCAGTGGGTTAAGGATCTGGCGTTGCCGTGAGCTGTGGTATAGGTTGCAGACGCGGCTCAGATCCTGCATTGCTGTGGCTCTGGCGTAGGCCGGTGGCTACAGCTCTGATTAGACCCCTAGTCTGGGAACCTCCATATGCCGTGGGAGCAGCCCAAGAAATGGCAAAAAGACCAAAAAAAAAAAAAAAGCTACAACCTCCTGGTCCCTGCCCTCACCCATGTTCCCCTAGTAACAGTAAGAATGAAACATAACAAGAGAGAAGTGCAGCTGGATTGCAAACCTAGTCCAGAGAAGACTCATGCTGAGTTGATTTTGACAGCATTGACAATTAACAGCTGACTCCATCTAGAGTCTCCCACACAAAACTTTCTGTGTGATTTGTGCTTGAATGCATCCCTTATTTCATTTTGAATAAGAGCAATTTTATGTTTTTATTGTTCTTTACTGTTTGCATTCTAGATCAGTAAAATTCAAGTAGTTCCCTGGTGGTCTAGGAGTTAGGATTCAACACTTTCATTGGTGCAGCCCAGGATTCAATCCCTGGTCTGAAAAGTAAGATCCCACATCAAGCCACTGCACACCTGGCCAAATAAATAAATAAATAAATAAAACATATTAGTAAAATTAGTCTCTAAAAATGGGCTTGAGGTTTGTGATATAGCATAAAATCAGTGTTACCAAAATATCGTAAGGAGAGTATTACACAATGAGGCTTCTTTCAAAGAATTTCCTGGAGACAGTGGTTGTGCATAATGAAGATGGCTGTGGACTTCTGCAAGTTATTTGTGCAGGCTAGAAGATTTGAATGACCAACAATACATCAGTTCCCTGAAACTAAGATTGTAGGGGATGTGATTCCCTATAGCATCTAGAACAATGCTGAAGTTTATCTTGAAACAATAAGGGGAATGCGGAAGGGGCTGTTTTAAACAGCGGTGCTGTGTTCCTATTAGGTGCTGAAAGGTGTTGTTGATGGAGGGGTTCTGGATAGAGGACTTGACAGCTAGAACCTGCCGTGCCAGGTAGGGAAGGAAAAGGCAAAGAGAAAGCTTCCCACCCTCCTCCACCCAATCTCATCTTTTTCTGTCTTCTACTACCATTACTTTTCTTCTCCTTCACTTTTTAAAACTCTGTGCAAAATTGTCAGGTAGAGCACAGAAACAGGAAAAGTTACCAAAGGGTAAATTTATAGCTCAGTAAGTTTTAACAAAGCAAATATTTGTGTAATTATCACGTGGCTCAAGAAATAGAACATTGTTAGCAACTTCAGAAATCCTACTCGTGACCCATCCCAGTCACTACCCTTTTCCTTTTCCCCAAAGGTGACCATTACTGCCACTTGTAGCACTGTGATTTCATTTTGCCTCTTTTGAACTGTACATAAAGTCTATTATACAGTTTAATATTAATATTCTTTTGAACTTCCATCTTTCATAATTTTCTCAATGTACGTTATTGAAGTATACAAACAGAAGAGTGCACAAATCATAGATGGCACACTTTTCTGAACTTTTCATAAACTGAACATACCCTTGTAAATGCACCCAGCTCACAAATCAGCATCAGCAGCTCCCTTTTTGTCCCCTTTCAGTCACTGTCCCTTCATTGTCCTGAATTCTAACACTATATATCAACTTCGGCTATTTTTCAACTCATATGTGTGAAAACACACAGTATATATTCTTTTCTGTCTAGCTTCTTTTGCTCAACATTGTTTGCAAGATTCATCTGAGTTGTTTCATGTAGTTATAGTTCATTCATTATCTTTACTGTATTGTACCCCGCTATATAAATATGCCACAATTTGATTATTCTAGTGTAGGTGCATATTAATGTCTTCCAGTTTTTCAGCCATTATAAATAGTGTTGCTATGAAATATTTTTGTATATGTCTCTTGGTAAACAAAAATATGGATTCCTGTTGGCTATACGCCTAGGAGTGGGGTTCCTCGGTCAAAGGCTTTGAGGCTGTTCGGCTTTAGTAGATAATGCCAAATGATATTTCAGAGTAGTCATCCCAATTTACACTCCCACCAGCAGTGTATGAGAATTCCATTTGCTCCACTTCTTGGCTTGCAGCTGCATAAGTCCATTTCTGCCTTTGCCATTACATGGCATTCTCTCTGTGTGTCTGTCTTCAGGTGTCCATCTTATAAGGACAATAATCAGAAGGGACTAGGACACATCCTACTCCATGAGGACCTCAGCTTCATTAAGTACACCTGTGACAACCCTCTTTCCAAACAAGGGCATAGTCTTAGGTAGTGGGGGTTAGGACTTAAACATCTTTTTTTGGAGAGAGGCACAATTCAACCTATTACTAATGTGATAGTAGTGGATATCTGTTCTTGACCTCGGTGTGGAAACGTTCCATTTTTCAGCATTAAATGTGTGTGTGTAGCTGTGCCCATGGCATCTGGAAATGCCTGGGCCAGGGATCAAATTTGTGCTACTTTGTGACCTGCACCACAGCTGTACCAATGCCAGATCCTTAACCTGCTGCGCAACAAGGGAACATCCTTAAGTGTGATACTCGCTGTAGTTTTCTTAGTGAATACTCTGGATAAGATTAAGGAAGTTCCCTTTCACTTCTGGCTTGGAAACTTTTTAAAAAAATCATACGTGGATATTGAAACTCATCCTATTCTTTCTCTGCATCTAGTAAGATGATCATCTGATTTCCTCCTTAAGTTGGTTCTGTAGTAAATTAATTTATTTTTATAGTTTTCAAAGAGAATTTTAATTGAAAACATTAAAATTGAATGGAAGTGGGATTTATGGAAATATTAAAATTATATGGAAGTGGGATTTGTGAGTTGGATAATGTTCTGTTTCTTGATCTGTACACAAGTGTGATTGGTTTGTAAAAATTTACTAAGCTGTACACTTATGAGTAATTTTATGTAATACTTTATGTTTCAATAAAAGTTAAAAGAAAAACAACTAAATTCCTATTTGAGAATGAAAAGCTGTTTCTTCTGAAGGAAACTTAGCTGCCCCACTTTCCACTTACATCCACCTCCTAGGAGAGGTGAAGATCTGGGTTGTTAAGATGGAAGTAAAGTCAAATATTTAAGTGGTACGCAATTGACACACTTAATGTTCTCAGAGCTGGGTGGCTCCCCCCTGCCCCAGAATTCAGTGTACATTAGCTTTGTTACTCACTGGTATACTCAAGCCACAGGAGGTTCATGTTTAGTATTATGATGAGAGACTGGATTATTTTCATGAGAGATTGGATTCTTTCCTAAGTCACCCTCTCCAGACAATCTTCTGTCTGGTTTCTGCTATCTTTCCTTTCGCTGAGCTTTTCCAACATAATATTTCTGTGTTGAGTTAAAGAATAAAATTTCTCCTCTTTTACAATACCTGCAGGAATTGATGTTGTCTTACATTCTGTCTTCAAACTACATTTCCATCCTTCCCAGATTTGTTCCCATTTGGATTTTTTTGTTGGAACTCAATGAAGTCTATTCATTAATTTGAGAAGTGATATCTTTATAATTTTTCCTCTTTTCATTCAGAACCATGGTAAACCTCTCCATTATGTCAAGTCTAATTTTATTCCACTCGGATATGACTCAATATGGTTCTGCAGTTTCCTTCATACAGATTCTACATATTTTTTATTAGTGTTATTTCTACTTGTTTCTTGTTTTTTTTGTTGTTGTTGCGATTGTTGCTATTGTGAATGGGAATGGGTCCCCCTTTTTTTTTTTCCATTCAAAAATGAACTCGTAGAGCGATAGGATCTCTACCACCCTTCTCAGTTATGAGACTCTATGGTTCCCCGCTTCTATAAGAACAGTCCACTTGCACCTACATTATCTCAACCGGAAGGAAGATGGCAACCGAGAGTCACCAGGCAAAGGGCCGCTCTATCTCGCCTTTGTTCTCCTCTCTGTGGTTACTGCGCAGGCGTAGTCGTCCCAGCACCTCCCCGCCTTCCCGGTCGCGGGCCCAGCTCGGTAGCGCCGGCGCACTGGCGCGCTCCGTTTACACGCTCCGGGGCCTGTAGGCGCCGCGAGTTCCGGCTGTCGCCGTCGCTGCCGCAGCTCCTGGAGGTCGGTTGCGACGAGTAACGGCGCCGGGACGAGCCCAGCGCCTTCTTCTCCGATATGTACCCGAATTGGGGCCGGTATGGCGGGAGCAGCCACTATCCGCCGCCGCCGCCGGTCCCGCCGCCGCCGCCGGTGGCGCTTCCTGAGGCCTCGCCGGGGCCCGGGTACTCGAGCTCGACGACTCCCGCGGCCCCTTCCTCCTCGGGCTTCATGAGCTTCCGCGAGCAGCACCTGGCGCAGCTCCAGCAGCTGCAGCAGATGCACCAGAAGCAAATGCAGTGCGTGCTCCAGCCCCATCACCTTCCTCCGCCCCCCCTGCCGCCCCCGCCGGTGATGCCGGGGGGCGGCTACGGGGACTGGCAGCCACCGCCGCCGCCGATGCCCCCGCCACCTGGGCCGGCTCTCAGCTATCAGAAGCAGCAGCAGTACAAACACCAGATGCTCCACCATCAACGAGACGGGCCTCCTGGTTTGGTTCCCATGGAGCTGGATTCCCCCCCTGAATCTCCCCCAGTACCGCCGGGGTCCTATATGCCCCCCTCTCAATCTTACATGCCCCCACCTCAGCCGCCACCCTCGTACTATCCCCCAGCCTCGTCTCAGCCCTATTTGCCTCCTGCTCAGCCGTCCCCTTCTCAGTCCCCAACTTCCCAATCCTACCTGGCGCCCACCCCATCCTATTCTTCCTCTTCCTCCTCCTCGCAGTCCTATTTGAGCCATTCCCAGTCCTACATGCCCCCTTCTCAGGCATCTCCTTCCCGCCCCTCCCAAGGCCATTCTAAATCCCAGCTACTAGCTCCACCACCACCGTCCGCCCCTTCTGGGAATAAGACAACTGTTCAGCAAGAGCCTTTGGAGAGTGGGGCCAAGAACAAGAGTGCTGAACAGCAGCAAACTGCTCCTGAGCCAGATCCCTCTACGATGACTCCACAGGTAAGAAAGCTGCCCAAGCTGCTGTCTCTCACCTAGACGGCCCTAAGTGAGCGGGCCTGGGGGCTTTAGCTCCGTGCTTAGCCTGATTCCAACACATAATACTAGCTACTTTACACTCCAGAGGATTCCATAAAAGTCAGAGGCTGACATCTCAGCTTTTTAATGAGCTAAATGTGGATTATTAAAAGAACTGTTTTTGAAGATATTTCTAGACACCAGAGCAAAGGGATGGCTCAAGAGTTACTTCTCAGAATATATTCCTTGGTTTCCTTTGACCAGCCTTCTAGATTTTGTTGCTGTTGCAAAGGGCTTTTTTTTTCTTTTTTTAAATTGTAACTTAAACTAAAATTCTATTTGAGAGGCAACCTCAGTAAGAAGTTTCTCAAAGGACTGACACTTGAAATGCATATAAATCTTAGGATCAGTTAGCTTCTTTAAAAAATATTTAAGGGTCACTGATAGCTGTCAGCTTCCTGAATTAACAGGTCTCAGCAAATGAAGGATGGAAAATTTGTTCTAATCAGGAACACACCTAGGGAAGTCTACATATTTGATGTTTTGGGGAGTCTATTGGTTGTTTAAGTAGTTTACCTATACTTCTTTTTTTCTCATATCACCTAAACGTAGTTTTAAGACGGCCAGTTTGCTACATTGCATTGTTGTCACCATGTACTCCAGAGTAACAGCCTTGGGATTTGGCCAAGTTTTTTTAAAAAAAAACTTCTTGATACATCTTCATTCATGAGCTATTCTTCTCAACTTCTGTTTGAAGTGATGCTTTCCTGTCAAAGATTGGTAAGGGAGCGGTAATGTATTCCTCCCTTAAGAAAGAAGATAGAATTAAAGTGTAAGAAATCATGTTATGATTTCTTAAAATGGACACTTACTAATTTACCGAGGTTCTCTAATGAAAAAAGAGAATCTTTTAATCAGCAAGTTCAGATTTACATATAAAAGATTTCCAAAAGATAGGGATGCAGCATTTCAATTTTACAGTGGCTTGGCATTAGAAATTAGGAAAAGAAACAGGTTGTAAATAAGCAAGCTGTGCTTGGCATTTCATCAGGAGAGAACACTTGAGATGCTAGGGTAAAACAGTAGAATAAGATTCTGTTAGCTTACACCACAATAGCACCATTCCACCATGTTCTTTCCCCAGACTCCTCTCATAATAGAGACAGAATTTCTCCCCCCTTTACCACTCCACTCTGAAATTTCCAGTGCTTTTACTGTCAAACACTCAGAGTTAGTGCAGGCCAAAATATGACATTTATATCCTTATCTCTGGTAGTCTTTTTCTGGCCTTTTAGACAAATGAATTATTTTTTGGTTGTGGGAGGAATCAGACCAGTCCTTCATCTAAATACTTACCATGAACACTGCATTTGTTTTTCTGCCTTTGTGCCCTTGTCTATAGTCAACTTCTTTTAGTACCTTGACTATTCAGTGCCTCATATTCTTTGATGAGAGCTGGAAAGAAAGTGGTGGAAGATGAGGTTTGAGAGGTGTGAATAGGCCAGATCAAGAAAGGCCTTGTTAAACTTCTTTAGGTTTTCTTGTTTATGTCTAGAATTCATCCCAACCTCCTCAGCCTTCTTTTGCCTTACAGCTGTATTGCTTTTAAGGCACATCTCAAATATCAGGGTCTCTATGAAGCCAGGCCTGAACTTAACCATGTGGTTTGTCACCTGCAGGCAGAAACTGTCTCACTTACCTTTTTATCCCTTGTAGCACCTAGGACAGTGCTTTACAAATTGTAGGCTCTCCACAAAGATTTGTTGAATAAGATGCAGGAGTTAACATGCTCTAAACTTGGTATACTTTGGTTTAAACATTTTCTTTATTCTAGTAACATTTTCTTCATGCTAGTGCCAATCTCTGACAACCCTTCTGCATATTTAATATTCTTTGATTCATTTTTTTATTTTTGGAATATGTCACTAAAACTCTTATGGAGAAAGATCTTAAACATGCACAAAAGTAGAGAAAATGGTTTGATTCCCCTCCATATACCCATTGCTCATATTCAACAGCTGTCAAGATTTTTGCCATGTTTACTTCACCTAGGCCTTTATTTATTTGCTGAAAATTTTTTTTTCTCTTTTTGACCACACCTGTGGCATATGGAAGTTCCTGGGTGAGGGGTCAAATTGGAGCTGCAGCTGCCAGCCTACACCACAGCCACAGTAACGCCAGATCAGAGCTGTATCTGCAACCTACGCTACAACTCATGGCAGTGCCAGATCCTTAATCCACTGAGCGAGGCCAGGGATCAAACCCACATCTTCACAGAGACTATGTCGGATTCCTTACCCGATGAGCCACAATGGGAATTCCATACCTACAGAATTAATGAGAGTTTCTTTCTGTCATCTAATACCTGATCCATTCAAATCTCCCCTATTATTGCATCATAATAAAAATAACCCCTTGGTATTATCCATGTTAAATTTCCCAGTGGACTTAATAATGTTTTGTTGGTTTGCTCAAATCAGGATCCAATGTAGACATTTTGGGGCAGAATACTTTTGTTGTGGGACTGTCCTCTGCACTGTAGGATGTTTAGCAGCATCTCTGGCATCTACCTCCCAGATGCCAGTAGCAGCCTCCAGTTATGATAACCAAAGATGTTTCTAGACATTGCCAACTAGTTGCTGGCAGACAGAATCACTCTCATTTGCGAATCTCAGATTTAGGCGAGTCTCTCCTATTCTCTTTTTCTACACCTGGCCATTGAGCTTGATGAAGAACCTGTGTTAGTTGTCCTATAGAATGTCCCAAGTTCTGGATTTGTCTGCTCTTTCATGGTGTCATTTGTCTTGTTCCTCTCTCTCCCACGTTTTTTGTAAACTTGATGTTAAGTCTGAAACTTTCCTAGATTTAAGTTTGCCCTTCTTTTGGACTAAAAATCCAAGTCATGCTGTGTACTTCCCTTGCATCCCATCAGGAGGCACTCAGTGCCTGCTTGTCCCATGGTCAGTTGTGCCAGTAGTGATCAGAGGGTGACAGTCTGGTTCCTCCACTGTAAAGCTTCCAATCAATTTTGTATCTAAAGTTTCATCTAGTGGCTCATTCATTGATGGTCTTTGCCTGTAAATTATTTTATCATTAGAGGTTATAATGTGATTATTTCTGCCATTTCTTCTATTTACTATATGGAATTCTGTAAAGAAAGACTTTCACTTCTGATAGGACTGTTTGATTGGAAATACAGTTAGTATAGAAAAGACAGGATAAATGCTTGCTAGTCTTCCATTATATTTCTAGTTTTCAGAGTAAAATGATTGTGATTTAATAAAATATGTCTTTTTTGAAGAATTAACTTTGTGTTTAAAGATCTGGCTAGGTAAAATACATACTGGTCTTTTTTGTGACTTGTGATTCATTCTTTTATTCTCAAAACTTATTTAAGTAGAGCTGTTGACTTTCAGTTTTTAGTCATTATTTAATATTCAAATATTTATTGAAGGAGTTCCTGTCATGGCTCAGCAGGTTAAGAACCCAACTAGTATCCATGAGGATGCAGGTTCGATCCCTGACCTCGATCAGTGGGCTAAAGATTCGGCATTGCTGCAAGCTGCAACGTAGGTCACAGATGCAGCTCGGATCCAGCGTTGCTGTGGCTGTGGTGTAGGCTGGCAGCTGCAGTTCTGATTCGACCCCTAGCCTGGGAACTTCCATATGCCACAGGTGTGGCCATAAAAAATTTATTGAGTAACACCTGTGTGTCAAGAACTGTGCTTAGTACTGGAGATGAAATGGTGAACAAAATAGACAAGGTACCTGCCCTCATTGACTTGGTCCAATGGGGGAAAAGGATATTTAATAAGTATTTAAGAGAAGTACAGGGTGCTATGGGATTATAAAATAGAAAATATCACTAGACTGTTCCTTAAGGAATAGGAAAAGGTGAGTTTTTTTAAACTCACCATTGTATTCACAGTGCCTTGCTCAGAGTCTAATACGTAGTAGGTGAAAAACGTATTTTCACAGGATTGAATGAAGCTGGGAGCTCTAAGCTAGTTGAAGAGACCTCCCTTTGCAAGTAAAATTTAAATGAAACCTGAAGAATGGGTAGAAATGAACCAGATAGAGGTCAAAGAATTAAGTAAGGCTTACTGAAAGCTCAGGGCGAAAATGGCAGGTACACACCAGGCTAGGGAGGCCTTAGAGGACTTTATTCCTAAGGACAGTAGGAAGCCATTTAAGGATTTTTATATAGGCAAATGTGACAGATTGGCTTTCTTGAATGTTCACTCTGCTTTGCAGTGTGGAGAGAGGAATCTAAAGGAGTAAGAGTGATTTAGAAAGAATAGGTGATGGTGTGATCCAGGCAAGAGTTAATAGAGGCTTGGGCTTGAATGGTGACGGAGAATCATGGAGAGAAGTGGAAAGGCTGGAGAAATATTTAGGTACTGGAATCCAGTTGGAGATGGAGTCGTAGTGGAGAGGGAGGCATCAAGGATGATTCCTGGCTTTCTGGGATAGGCTGCTGAGTAGATGGTGGTGTCATATACTAATAAAATAGGAAAACTTTCAGGAGGAGGAACAGGTCTGGGGAGATGAGGGGAAAATGATGAGTTAAATTTTAGACCTACTGAGTTTAAGATCCTGAGACATATGATTTCTAATGGAGATGTCTGGTTGGAAGTTAGATATAGGTCTGGAGTCTAGAAGTGAGATCTGGGAGACATGATGGACTTTTGAGTCATCAGCCTAAAAATGGTATTCGAAGGCACAGGGGAGGTATTTGAAGTCTCCCAAGGAGTATGTGTAGAGTAAGAATAGCGTTTAAAGGACATTGAGCCTCGTCCTGCAGAATCACAGTATCTAATGGAACCAATGGGAAGTAAGGACAAATAGGTAAATGGAAGATCAGGACAGTGTGGTGCCACAGACTTGAAGGGAAGGCTCTTTCTAGCAGGAGGGAGTGGTCACCTGTGTCACTGCTGAGAGGTCAAGCAAGATGAAGACTGAGTTATGTGTTGCATTTACTGACATGTAGATTATTGTTGACCTTGGCAGGAGCAGTTTCATAGTGACTGAAGCCATATTGCATTGATTTGAGGAGTGATGGAAGGTGAGGAAATGGGGATGGTGAGTATAGACAACTCTTTCAAGAAGTTTAACTGAAGGAGAGAGAGAGAATGTGGGCAGGAGCTGGAGGAAGATGCAAAGTGAAGGAGTTTTTTAAAGATGGGACTAAGATTATCTAGTTACCTTAATTCCTGGAATAGAATGTGAACATCAAAAATACTGAAAACAAATATGTCTTAAATAAATTTTGAAAATGGAAATCCATTTCATTATTTTACCAAGTCCCCCCACCCCCACCCCATTCTGCTTGCTTTAGGATATAAGACATTGAACATTTAGTGTTACAGGCATTTATCGTAAGCAACTTGGATAGGAAAATTAATCTTTAAAACATCACACATATATACACATGTATTCGTTCATTCATTTGTTCTCTCTCTCTCCCTCACCCTCTCCCTCCTTCTTTATATTTCCCTACTTGGAGAATCATTTAGTACCTAGTTCATTACTGTACTTGTAGAAAGTAGTCAGCTAGTACTTGCTGAATTAATTAGCTTCTTTTTTGGTAGTGATACTCGTGACAGATAATTCCATTCAATGTCTTTTGGAATGTGACATATACTATGATTTTTCCTCAGCCCATGAACTAACATCCCATATGAGATGGAGTTGTCTGATATAATGGGACATTCAGAACTGCCTACTAGTTCAGCTTTATTACCAAGTCCAGGCAGGTTTTATTCCTTTCTAAAATAGAGATAAATCAACCTTCTCTGGGATCACTGAGACATTTCAGAATGATTTCATCATTATTCATTTGTAGAGCTTTTAAAAATGTGCCAAAACCTTGTCCTAGGACTAAATTAGATCTGGTTTCCTCACATTGGGTTCATGTTAAGTAGAAATTGACCCGCAGTGCATACTGTCAGTAAATCAACAAGTACTTGAGCTCCTAACAAGGTTCTTAACCTTAGACTAAGTCCAAGACAAAGATTGAAAGCATGAGAATAAGGTGGGTACAAATTGAGAAAGAATCTAGACCTGGGAGTTCCCTTGTGGCACAGTGGATTAAGGATCTGGCATTGTCACTTGGGATCACTGCTGTGGTGTAGGTTTAATCCCCGGCCAGGGAACTTCCACATGCCGTGGGTGTCACCCCACCCCAAATACAAAGAATCTAGAGCCAAATAATCTTCCTATTTGTAGCCACTGGCTTCATAGTTTATGAAAGATGGTTTGTGTTTTTGTATCTTTTGGTGATGCTTTCAAAGCAACTTAAAAAAAGGAAACCTTTAACTTCTGCTTGGGTTTATTTTTTAAAGTTGAAAGAGAAGACTGTTGCCTTTTTTCAGTATTTTCATACAATGATGGAAGAAAGCTGAAAATGTTTTACTACTACATTTTTTTTTTCCTTTTAGTACTACTTTATTGTTGACTGTCATGGTCCATGTGCTGTTTTTTTTTTCATGTTGACTAGTAAAAATTATTATATCCCAGGAGCTGATGATTATGCATGTGATAATTTAAAAAACCCAGTCATGACCCAGACTTCAAGATGGAGTTAGTGAGGTGTGGAATTTATTCTTCCCAATGGATTGCAGCATGTTTCAGGTCATAGAAATTAGTAGCCAAAAGGGGACTCTTTAGCTGATCAACAACCATTTATTAACATTCTACTGTGTGCTTTAGCACTATGCTTAAGCACCAGATAGGATACAAGAACAGCGTGAGAGCTAGCTCTCCCAAGAAAATTACATTCTGTGAGTGAAAAAACAGGTAACAAAAAGGTATGTTTAATGAGAAAAGAGTATATGTTTCATATATTTGTGTTTGGAAAATTGAAGAGGATATGTAATAAAATAGTAACAATATAGGAAATCCTGGTTATCCAAAGATGATGAATCTCAGTTGAATGCATGTAAAATGAATCTATTTAACACAAGGACCAAAAGTTTACCGTAAAAAGTAAAAAATTTGATTTGGGACACGATCTTTTTTTTTTTTGTCTTTTTAGGGCCGCACCTGCGGCATATGGAAATTCCCAGGCTAAGGGTCAAATCTAAGCTGTAGCTGCTGGCCCTATGCCACAGCCACAACAACATGAGATCTGAGCCGCATCCGACCTACACCACAGCTCACAGCAACGTTGGATCCTTAACCCACCGAGCAAGGCCAGGGATCGAACCTATGTCCTCATGGATGCTAGTCAGATTCGTTTCCACTGTGCCACAATGGGAACTCCTCGTCTTTTATTTCATTTCACATTGAAAAACTATTTTAGGGATTAATAAATTTTTTCACGGGCTGTTTTTTTTCAACCTTTGATATTCATGTCATTCTCTTTCTTTTTGGTTGTTAACTGGTGGTACTTCTGCTAGGTCCTCAGCTATCAGTAATGAGTTCAAAGTTCACCAACATCACCTTTTTTTTTTTTTTTGTCTTTCTGCCATTTCTTGGGCCGCTCCCGTGGCATATGGAGGTTCCCAGGCTAGGGGTCGAATTGGAGCTATAGCCACAGGCCTACGCCAGAGCCACAGCAGTGCAGGATCCGAGCCACGTCTGCAACCTACACCACAGCTCACAGCAACGCTGGATCGTTAACCCACTGAGCAGGGCCATGGATCAAACCCGCAACCTCATGGTTCCTAGTCGGATTCGTTAACCACTGCGCCACGACGGGAACTCCCAACATCACTTTTATAAAAACCTGCATCTTGGAGTTCCCATTGTGGCTCAGCAGGTTACAAACCCTGTTAGTATCCATGAGGATGCAGGTTCGATCCCTGGCACCGCTCAGAGGGTTAAGGATCCGGTGTTGCTATGAGCTGTGATGTAAGTTACAGATGCGGCTCCGAGCTGGCATTGCTGTGGCAGTGACGTAGGCTGGTGGCTACAGCTCTGATTAGACTTTCGATATGCTGTGGGTGCAGCCCTTAAAAATAAAAATTTAAATAAAATCCTCCATCTTTATAATCGTAGTAGAAATATATGCTATTGTTAATTATAGACATATATAGGGCAATTCATTAGTGAATATTTTAGTGTTATGACAACATTTTTTCCTTGTGCAACCTTGTAACCATGGGGAATTGTATAATGAACACTGAGATAGCGAAGGTCCTGTAGTTATTTTTGAGTGGTGAGATTTTCTAAAAATTGATTTTAATTAGTTATCACCTGTTTGTACAGTCGAGTCTCTTTATTTCAGGTATTTATACTCCATAAAGTTTTCAGAAACACTGACTTAGAGAATACTGAACCATTGCTCCTGGGGGAAGTATAGGGTTAGGTTCCTGTGGGCCTTTGGCCACATTTTCATCAACTAACCAATACATGACTTTGTTTTATAAGTTTCTGGTGAAAGAACCTTGTTTAAGGTATACTGTTGATCATTAATGTTGTACTCACCTCCAACAGCACTGTGACACGTGCCTGAGGAAAGCTTATCCAACAAAAGTATTTTTTCCTTAAGGCACATCACAGCCTTCCTGCACTTAGGAACACTAGACAGCACTTTAGCAGTATGCTTATGGGCCGTTTTAAACAGCAAAGGCTTCAACAGAATGCACGGAAATGTGAAAAATGTGGCCCTGAATAGACTTCGAAAAGAACATCTATTTACAGTATAAGAGCTAAACAGAAAGGCAGAGTATGGCCATGGTTAGGCCAAGAAGATGCAAGTCAAGTAACTTAGATTTTTTGCCGCTCTATACATGTCCACAAATGGCTGCCAAAGCTCCCCGAGTATCAACTTTGGAATTAGAAATAAATTTTAGCCAGTAGGGCAGATTCACAAATATAAAATCCATGAATAATGAGAACAGGCTGTGTCATCTAGTCTTTTTCCACATTAAACGCATTATTGTAATTTTTAAAAAGCAGAAGCACAAATTTCCAGAAGGTCAAATTATAGTATAATTTGGAAGACAAAGTACAACTTTTAAAATAAATAGAACAGGAATTCCCATCATGGCTCAGTGGAAATGAATCTGACTAGTATCCATGAGGATGCAAGTTTGTTTGATCCCTGGCCTTGCTCAGGGGGTTAAGCATCTGGCGTTGCCATGAGCTGTGGTGTAGGTTGCAGACGCAGCTTGGATTCCCCACTGCTGCGTCTGTGGCGTAGGCTGGCGGCTGCAGCTCCCATTAGACGCCTAGCCTGGGAACCTCTATATGAACCTCTATAGTCTATGAATATATGTATACGTTCTAAGAATATACATATGTATGAAAATATACATATGTATAAAAATATACATATGTATATTCTCACATATGCATATATACCTGGTATAGCAAGATTAATGATACAACAGGTATTTAAAAGAGGGAAGAACACTGCAGAAGAGAAGACAGAGAAATGAGGACTGTTTGGTTGTATTCACTGTATATATTATATCAATAAGACCCCTGTGGATAAATCTGACCAGCTAAAGGCAAGTTGAAAACGAGTAGCTGTGAACAGTGAAAGGATTTATTACTCTGCTCATTTATCAGAAAGACTGCACTTACCTCCAAAAGTGTGTTTTTAATGAGAGAAATATGTTGAATAAATATAACATACGGTTTAGGAGTTGCCGCTGTGGAGCAGTGGGATTGGCAGCGTCACTGCGGCTGCAGGACAAAGGTTCAGTGCCCGGCCTGGCACAGTGGGTTAAAGGATCTGGCGTTGCCATAGCCGCTGTGGTAGACCCCTGGCTGGGGAACTCCATATACCAAAAAAAAAAAAAAGTATGTGTGTGTGTATATATATATATATATATATGTATATGTATGTATGTATGTATGTATGGTTTAACTTAAATGTATAAATTTGGGGGAGGAATTGAATAATCTTGTGTATTTATTTGCTTTTCTCAGTCCAGCTTTGCCTTTTCCTACATACAGATACATGAACATAGATACAAATATAGATGACAACAAGTTGCAGATACATAGGGTTGTCAATTAAAATTCTTAAAAATGGTTTCTGTTGCAGGAACAACAGCAATATTGGTATCGACAGCACCTGCTTAGTTTGCAGCAGAGGACAAAAGTGCATTTACCTGGGCACAAAAAGGGTCCTGTTGTATCAAAGGATGCACCTGAGCCAGTAAAAGAAGAAGGTACTGTACCTGCCACCAGTCAAGTACCAGAACCCCCTCCGTCCGAGGAACCCCCACTACCACCCCCTAATGAGGATGTACCACCTCCTCTCCCACCTGAAGAACCCCAGGTAACCATAAAATTAATTACTTTGTATTTATGAAATTGTTCAGCTTTTTTTCTGGTTCATATATCTTTGTTAAAAATGAATATTTATTTTCATGTGTTTATATTAAAGTACATGTAAAATTTCATTTGTGAAATATTCAGATGTATGCCATATCAGGTTTAGAAAAGGCATTTTTCTGTAAACAAAACAAAAAGATAACCTACGGAATGGGAGAAAATATTTGCAAATGATGCCACTGACAAGAGGTTAATCTCCAAAATATACAAACAGCTCATACAGCTCAGTGTCAAAATAAAACCAGCTCAGTCAAGAAATGTGCAGAAGATCTAAAAAGACAGTTCTCCAAAGATGACATAAAGATGGCCAAAAGGCACATGAAAAGATGCTCAACATCACTAATAGAGAGATGCAAATCAAAACTACAGTGAAGTATCACCTCACACTGGTCAGAATGGCCATCATCAGAAAGACTACAAATAATAAATGCTGGAGAGGGGGCAGAGAAAGGAACCCTCCTACACTGTTGGTGGAAATGTAAATTGGCACAACCACAATGGAAAATAGTGTGGAGGTTCCTTAAAAAACTAAAAATGGCACTACCATATGATCCAGCAAATCCCAATCCTGAGCATATATCTGGAGAAAAATACAATTTGAAAAGATACATGCATCCCACTATCCATAGCAGCATTATAGCCAAGACATGGAAGCAACCTAAGTGTCTACTGACAGATGAATGGATAAAAATGTGGTACATACACAATGGAATATTACTCAGCCATAAAAAGAATGAAATAATGCTATTTGCAGCAACATGGATAGACCTAGAGATTATTATACTAAGTGAAGTAAACGAGACAGACAAAGACAAATATCATATGATATTGCTAATATGTGGAATCTAAAAAAAAGGATACGCATGAGCTTATTTATGAAACAAATAGACTCACATACATAGAAAGCAAATTTCTGATTACCAAAGGGGAGGAGAAGAGGGTGATATATTAGGAGATTGGGATTAAAATATACACACCCTATTATATATAAAATAGATAACTCACAAGGACCTACTGTATAGGACAGGGAATTATACTCAGTATCTTGTAATAACCTATAATTAAAGAGAATGTTAGAATATATATTAATATATATGTATAACTGAATCACTTTACTGTATACCTATAATTAACACAACATTGTGAATCAACTGTACTTCAATAAAAATTTTTTTAAAAAGAAAAGGCATTTTTTCGTGGTTTAAGTGAGAGTGAAGAATTAAACACTCTGCTTTTTTCGTCTTTTCTCCTTTTCTGGGGCCACTTCCTGCGGCATATGGAGGTTCCCAGGCTAGGGGTCTAACCAGAGCTGTAGCCGCCGGCCTACAGCATAGCCACAGCAATGTGGGATCCGAGCCACATCTGCAACCTATACCACAGCTCATGGCAGTGCCGGATCCTTAACCCACTGAGCAAGGCCAGGAATCTAACCCGCAACTTCATGGTTCCTAGTTGGATTCGTTAACCACTGCGCCACGACAACGGGAACTACAAGATACTTCTGAATTAAGTGTCTCTAAACACTGAACAGATGCCATGTGGCTGTTTTCATATTGGCAGTATAGGGCAGTAATTAAGACATGCAGCTTTATTTATTTATTTTTGCTTTTTAGGGCCGCACCCACAGCATGTGGAGGTTCCCAGCTTAGGGATTGAATCGGGAGCTGTAGCTGCCAGCCTACACCACAGCCACAGCAACGTCAGATCCAAACTGCATCTGTGACCTACACCACACACAGCTTACGGCAACGGCAGATCTTTAACCACTGAGGGATGCCAGGGATCAAACAAACCCGCAACCTCATGGGTCCTAGTCGGATTCATTTCCACTGAGCCACGATGGGAACTCCCAGATTCAGCTATTATTGTCAAACTGCCTGGACTGTAATCCAGGCACTGCCACTTGCTGGTGGTGACGCTGAAGAAGTTAGTTAACCATTCTGTGCTTCACTTTCCTTATCTGTAAAATGGGTATATCCAAATAGTAGCTTTCTTATAGAACTGTTGAAGCACTAAATATAATAATCCTTGTTGCTTTGCATACTGACTGGCACATGGAAAGTTCTCACCTTGGTCCAAAGGTCATTGTCCTCCCTTATGTGGAAACATTAATGAAACATAATGATTATACTGTTATCACCTGCAAAAGGTGGCTAAGGTGAAAAAGATTTCTCATGGAGTGAAAAGGACAGTAACTATGGATTATTTTTCTAATGGAGAAATGGTTATCCTGTTTAGGAACAGAGATTGTTATTTTAGCAAAGACTGTGGAATTTGGAGTTCCCGTCATGGCGCAGTGGTTAACGAATCCAACTAGGAACCATGAGGTCGCTGGTTCAGTCCCTGCCCTTGCTTAGTGGGTTAAGGATCCGGCGTTGCCGTGAGCTGTGGTGTAGGTCACAGACGCAGCTTGGATCCCATGTTGCTGTGGCTCTGGCGTAGGTGGGTGGCTACAGCTCCGATTCGACCCCTAGCCTGGGAATCTCCATATGCCGCGGGAGCAGCCCAAGAAATAGCAAAAAGACCAACAACAACAAAAAAAAAGTGGAATTTATAAATTCCTTTGTGTTAGGATCCATGATCACAGTGTAGATAGAACTGCATATTTTACCTAAAGATAGAGTAGCTTGGAGTTCCCATTGTGACTCAGTGGTTAACGAACCCCACTAGCATCCATGAGGACATAGGTTCAATCCCTTGCCTCATTGAGTGGGTTAAGGATCCGGCGTTGTTGTGAGCTGTGGTGAAGGTCACAGATGCGGCTTGGATCTGGCGTTGCTATGGCTGTGGTGTAGGTGGGCAGCTACAGCTCTGATTCAACCCCTAGCCTAGAAACCTCCGTATGCCTGCTAAAAGTGTGGCCCTAAAAAGAAGAAAAATTTAAAGAACAGATTTTCTCAGCCAGAGTTGTAGGCATCCTGGCCTTTATAACACAATACTATACAATAAAATATAAATTGTATAAGATATTCACATTTCTTTTAATCTGGTTGCTCTTTATGACTTGCAAAAAAAAAAATCCCCCAAAATAAAATGTATCCTCTCTTATCTTTAGTCTGAGGACCCAGAAGAAGATGCCAGGTTAAAACAGTTGCAGGCTGCAGCAGCGCACTGGCAGCAGCACCAACAACATCGAGTTGGCTTCCAGTATCAGGGAATAATGCAGAAGCACACTCAGTTACAGCAGATCCTACAGCAGTACCAACAGATTATACAGCATCCACCCCATATACAGGTGAGTGCTTTCCTCAGTTGACACGTGGGAGATTGACCCAGGACATTTAAAGGGTT
This sequence comes from Phacochoerus africanus, assembly GCF_016906955.1. Lineage (NCBI taxonomy): Eukaryota > Metazoa > Chordata > Mammalia > Artiodactyla > Suidae > Phacochoerus > Phacochoerus africanus. The sequence continues at coordinate 100,593,631 of NC_062552.1, forward strand.
TGTTTCTCATGAAACAGATTTAAATGTGAAGAAGGACAACTATCACGTTTTCCTGGAGTGCCCAAGTAGTTATATGTCACATGACCTGGGAGCTTGGGAAGTGTGGTATTATGAAAATGCTCTTGGGGAGGGGCAGGTATAGCAGAGACTTCATCATGTCAACCTCAGCAGATGTTAAGTACTGTTGAGGGATGTAAGAACCAGGGTTTCTTACAGAAACCATAGAAAACTTATGGTTACCAAAGAGGAAAGCGGGGGGGGGGGAGTAAATTAGGAATTTGGGATTAACAGATACACACTATTATATATAAAATAGATAAACCATAAGGACTTACTATATAGCACAGGAAACTATAGTCAATATCTTATGATAACCTATAATGAAAAAAAATTATATATATATAATTTTATATATATATATAAAACTGGGTAACCGTGCTGTACACCAGAAATGACACAATATTGTAAATCAGTTATACTTCAGTTTAAAAAAAGGAGTTCCTGCTGTGGCACAATGGGATTGGCAGCATCTTGGGAGCCCTGGGACATGGATTCAATCCCCAACCCAGCATGGGTTAAGGATCTGGTATTGCTGCAGCTGTGGCTTGGACCTGGTCGCTGCACCAGGAGCTCCATATGCCATGGGGCGGCCGAAAAAACAGACATTTCCATTGTGGCTCAGCAGGTTACAAACCCCCAAAATCAGTATCCATGAAGATGTGAGTTCGATCCCTGACCTTGCTCAGTGGGTTAAGGATCTGGTGTTGTGAGCTGTGGCTTAGGCTAGCAGCTTCAGCTCTGATTCCACCCCTAGCCTGGGAACATCCATATGCCACAGGTGCAGCCCTGAAAAACAAAAACAAACAGAAAAACAAAAAACCTGGAAAACAACAAAAATAAACCCAAACAGAAAAACAAAAACCTGAGTTTCTTATGTAGCTTCAAGTTAACCTGTATCTTGCCTAAAAAGCACTATAGTAACAGACAAAAATCTACCACCACAAAAAAAACCTAAGCAAATACACCACAAAAGATCAACTGACATAGATACCTGTTTGTCTTGTATCTTTGAGGTATAAATGTATGTTTATATATTTATAACATCATTTTCTTTTTCTTTTTTTTTATGTCTTTTTAGGGCGGCACCTGTGGCATATGGAGGTTCCCAGGCTAGGGGTCCAGTTGGAACTGTAGCCACTGGCGTGTGCCACAGCAACAGGGGATCTGAGCCACATCTGTGACCTACACCACAGCTCACTCTGACGCTGGAACCTTAATCCACTGAGCAAGGCCAGGGATCAAACCCGAATCCTCATGGATGCTAGTTGGGTTTGTTAACCACTGAGCCATGACAGTAACTCCAAAATATTTTTTGTTTGTTTTTTGTTTTTTTAGGGCCGCACCTGCCGCATATGGAGGTTCCCAGGCTAGGGGTCAAATTGGAGCCACAGCTGCCAGCCACAGCCACAAGCCATGTGGGATCTGAGCCATGTCTGCCACCTGCACCACAGTTCACAGCAATGCTGGATCCTTAACCCACTGAGCGAGGCCAGGGATCAAACCCACAGCCTCATGGATCCTAGTTGAATTCATTAACCTCTGAGCTCTAACCTCCCACCCCCCCCCCCCCTTTTCTTTTGTCTTTTTAGGGCCGCACCCGAGGCATATGGAGGTTCCTAGGCTGGGGGTCAAATTGGAGCTGTGGCTGCTGGCCTGTGCCACAGCCACAGCAGTGAAGGATACAAGCCGCGTCTGCAACCTACCCCACAGCTCATGGCAGTGCCGGATCCTTAACCCACTGAGCAAAGCCAGGGATCGAACCTGTGTGCTCATGGATGCTAGTCGGATTCATTTCCACTGAGCCACAATGGGAACTCCTAAAACATCATTTTCAATAGTAGTTAAAATGATCCATAGTAATATTAAAAATTTGAAAAATACTTACTGCTGAGATAGGTATTTGCTTTAGTGTCTGGTTCATTTTTCCCCCCAATGCTGTGATAACTTATATAAGTAAGTCAAAGGAAGAAATGTGAATGATCATCATTGAAAGGGTTTAACAAGCTTATCCTTAGCCTCCCAAAATCTTGTGTTCTAATTTCCTGAGGCTTCAGATTCCCTTGATTCATTAATATTTTAACTTATGATTGATTCTATGACTGTCTTGACATAATTTTTATGTCTTTATTTGTAGACCATGTCCGTAGATATGCAGATGCGACATTATGAGATGCAGCAGCAGCAATTTCAACATCTCTACCAAGAATGGGAGCGAGAGTTTCAGCTGTGGGAGGAGCAGCTTCATTCCTATCCTCATAAAGACCAGCTTCAGGAGTATGAGAAGCAGTGGAAGACATGGCAGGGCCATATGAAAGCCACTCAGACCTATCTCCAGGAAAAAGTCAATTCATTTCAGAACATGAAGAACCAGTATATGGGGAACATGTCAATGCCACCACCTTTTGTCCCATATTCTCAGATGCCTCCACCTCTGCCAACAATGCCCCCTCCTGTATTGCCTCCGTCGTTGCCACCCCCAGTGATGCCCCCTGCCCTGCCTGCTTCGGTGCCACCACCTGGCATGCCTCCACCTGTGATGCCCCCTTCTCTACCAACCTCTGTGCCCCCACCTGTGATGCCTCCATCTCTCTCTTCAACAGGGCCACCTCCAGTTCTACCCCCTCCCTCCCTCTCTTCTGCAGGACCACCACCTGTTCTTCCCCCACCGTCTCTCTCTTCAACAGCACCTCCCCCTGTCCTGCCCCTCCCACCGTTATCTTCAGCTACACCTCCTCCAGGAATACCTCCCCCTGGAGTTCCACAAGGGATACCTCCTCAGTTAACAACAGCCCCAGTTCCACCAGCATCCAGTTCTCAGAACTCTCAAGTTCCAGAGAAACCTAGACCAGCACTGCTTCCCACTCCTGTGTCTTTTGGTTCAGGGCCACCCTCAGCTTACCATCCTCCATTGCAATCAGCCATTGGCCCATCTGAACAAGTGAATTCTAAAGCTCTGAGCAAATCTACTCTGCCATACAGTTCATTCTCATCTGAGCAAGGACTTGGGGAGTCATCAGCTGCTCCATCTCAGCCTATCACTGCAATCAAGGACATGCCAGGAAGGTCAGGTGGTGGACTGCTTCCAGATCCTCCTAGAAGCAGCTACTTGGAAGGTCCAAGAGGGCCAAGGTAGGTTTGCCTTTTTTTTTTTTTTGAGGGAGGGTCGTTTTGGCTTTTTTATTGTTATAGGCTGAGTAGACCTTTATATTCTCTTTGTACTTTCATATACATTCCTGGTTTATAATGAATACTGTTAGTATTATTTATTAGACATGACATAATGAAATCTAGAAATGGTATACTGTCCCCTTTTCATTGATGTCATTGCTTTTATCCTGTATGTGAGAGATTGTAGTCCAGGATGAATATAGTGATTTAGAGTAATGCTTGTCAATTTCTTAGTGACTTTTCAGCTTCAAAGGCAGTATTTATTAAGTTCATTGATCTTTTTTTGCTTTTTGTTTTTTTGACAACTGAATTGGCAATTTCTTTTTGTGAGATGATGTACAGTTGTTGGAGACTAAAATGAATAAGCATCTAGTGAAATAAGGCAATGGAATTTAGTGTAAGGGACTTCAATCCATTTGATCAGCAAATGTTTATTAAGTTTCTGCTCTGTGCTTCCAGTAGTGAATATTACATGACAGACAAAATCCCTGCCCCCATGAAACTTGCATCCTTTATATTTCCTCAATTTCGGAGATATTTTTCTTTTGTCTGAACCACATTTTTATGTAGAAAGCACAAAAAACTTTTACTAGTAGCTTCTAAATTTTTTCTTGTACCTTTTAAAATGTTCAATTTATTTTAACAAGTTTGTAAAAATATTTTTTTCCCAAGTTGACCTAAATGATAATTTTCTTACAGAAAAAGTCTTTTTTTTTTTTTTTTCCTTTTCATGGCTGATTGTGTGGCATATGGAAGTTCCCAGGCTAGGGGTCGAATCAGAGCTGCAGCTGCCAGCCTCTGCCACAGCCACAGCAGTGCAGGATCCAAGCTGTATCTGCAACCTACACAACAGCTCACAGCAACTCCAGATCCTCGACCCACTGAGCAAGGCCAGGGATTGAACCCACATCCTCATGGATACTAGTTGGGTTCTTAACCTGCTGAGCCACAGTGGGAACTCCTAGAAAAACACTTTCAATCAGATATTTTTTCCTACTGGAAATTGTATTGGAAATACATATTCCTTATACAAAATTTACAGTGCAGGAAAGAATTTAAAAAGTAAAAAAAAAAAATGTAAAAGTCACCTAACTCCACTATCTGGAGGTAATAATATTTAAATCATATGTCATAAAAATTGAATCATACTAAATATATTTTAACTTGGTTTTTCCCCGTAACAGTATTGGTTAGTTTTCCATCTCAGTGTCAGTGGATCTACACCATCATTTTAAATTTAAGCCTAATTTCAACATTTGAAAACAAAATATACCTTTTATTTGTTCTCTAAGTTTATATTCAGAAAACAAAACTCCATCCAAAATCAACGGTATTTAGAGGTAATTAACATTGAATTCCTCTGGGTGCAGAGGCTTTACCTACCATTATCCCATGGAGTATTCTCAACAACCTCTGAACTTGGCAGATTCATACCCTACATTAACCTTGTACAGACTGGGGCTGAGAGGATTGGGTAACTTGATTGGGATCATGGAGGTGGGAGAGTAAAGCCTGAGACCCGCATGGTGGGAGCTGAGTATAGAGGGTCCCCAGAGCGAGAGCACTAGTTAAGCACTGTGTTTAATGCTGTGATTCAGTGACTTTCATCCTGTCAGTGATTACAAGTGTATTTGTAGTCTTGATTTTCTTGATGTGTGTATCATCTTGATTTGAATTCCTACTTCTCTCCTGGATTGTGCATTGCCTTTTATCTAGATCTGGTAACTGGTTTGCTCTATGAGAAGTACGTTCTTAACACCTCATGGAACATAGATTTCCTGCTCCTTTTTTTTCTGTCTTTTGCCTACCAAATCTTGACTTCGTAAATTTAGGACCTATTTTAAGTTTTTTCTTGCCTCAAGGTAGTTAATAATTTCAGCACTAGGAGGACCTTAGCAGTTACGTAGTGCAGCATTCCCTCTACAGCACCTCAGCAGTTACGTAGTGCAGCATTCCCTCTACAGCACCTCACTTTAGTGTTGCGTTTAGTTTGTCATCCTAGATCTTGCACAGACTACCTTATTTATTCCTCTCAGTGATCTCATGAGGTAAATAGATAAAGGGAGCTGAGATTTGGAGGGATTATAAATGCATTGTCCCAGATGGCATAGCTAGTAAATGGTTGAGATGAGGTTAGAATCCAAAGCCATCCGGCCACTCTGAAGTCAGCTGTGCTTTCCTGTCCCAAGCAGTCAATGCACTCCGCTCGAACATTGGCACTGCGGCAGGAACACTGCTCTGTAATGTGTTGACGTTGTCCAGAAAGCTTACTTCTTACATAAACCTAAATGTGTTGCCTTAACTTCTACCTGTTGATTCTGAATCTGCCTCTGTGGTGCAACACATAATGAACTACCCTAACCCTCTTCTACAGTATGTTCCTACCATTTTTAAAGACCACCCTCTGTCTCCCATCACCCACCTTATCCAGCTTCGCTCTGCCGTTGTATAAACTGAAATTCTTCTTTTCTTTCCACACATTTGTCCTAGCCTTCTCCTGCTATAGCGTTTACTGTCCTTTGAAGGGCCTTTGGTTTGTCAGTCTCCTTCAGAATGAACACTTACTTCACGTGCAGAGGACTGTAGACCTATTACTGACTTCGTTAATTAAAAAATATACTTACATAGCAGAACAAATTGCTTCTTCTTGGTCAGCACTCTCACAGTGTTGACTCGTGTTGAGCTTAACATCAGTTTGGCTTCCCAGGTCTTTTTCACCTATTAAGCCAGTTCTCGCTCATCCTGAACTTGTACGGTTATTTTTTGTTATTGTTGTTTTGTTTTTTTCCCTAAGACTTTATCTTTACATTTCACCTAGTTAGTTTTGGACCAACATTCTGGTCTCCTGAAATCCTGTTGAATGGAGATTACATTTTTTTTTTTTTTTTGAAATATGAAATATCCCCTTCCAAGTTTTTCGACCTGCAAATTTGATGACTTTTTTTGTTCTTGAATTGGATCCTGCTCACGTTTTCTACCTTGTTTTATTAACTTTTCCTTGATCTAGCTATGTCATTGCCACTTCTAATACCCTTCTGCTTCTTTTGTTCACTTAGCCCATATAAAGTATAGTTTGTGACTATTGTCCAGGTATAGTCCTCTCATTAACTAATGAAACAAAAAAAGAAAAAAAGTAGTGGGAAGCTGGTTATTGAGTGAAAGAGACTGAGTTAAGAATGATTCACACTATCAAGGGAACTTGTGAATTTCCTTTATTAGTTGAATTCAGAGTTTGCTATAAACATATAATTTATATGGTAAGCTAATCTGGTTTTATGTGTGTTTGGTTTTTAAAACAAATCTGGGTAGAAAAACAAAAACTGAGGGCACTGTTAACTGATTTACCAATAACACATTGTTAAGTACTGTAAATTACTTTGAGTTTTTTGCAAAAATCCAGACTCAGGCTGCTTCTTAATAACTGAAGGTTTACAAAAAGTCAAGTGACGTAACTGCATCATATATAAATAGCATACTACATTGTTGAGCATGTGGGGCAGCTTTTTGGATCTGTTTGTGTGTATGTGTATCATTGGATTCATCAAGTCTTATGGAAGACTACCTCTGCTCCAATGAACTGTCCAGTTAGTGGATGTTGGTTTCCAACAACCTTTTATTTTCAATAATAAAAGTTATTTATTGAAAGGTAACATACAGAGATGTGCACAATCATAAGTGTACAGCTTAGTGAATTATCACAAAGTAGATACACCCATGTTAACAATACTCAAACCAAGAAATAGAAATTAATAGTGTCTAAGAAGTCCCCCTCATGTCCCTTGCCATTTTCCCTCATCCCAAAGATAACTAATATACCGGCTTTTTACGTGATAGATACATTTTGCCTGTTTTTGAACTTTATATTGACTCGTGTTGTATGTACTCTTTTGAGTCTGGCATCTTTCCTTTGACATTATATTATTGTGAGATTCATCCTTATTGTGTGTAGTTGTAGTTTGTTCATTCTCATTCCTGTACAGTATTTTATTGCATGAATATACTAGTCTGTTTATCCATTCTAATATTGACGGATATTTAAAATTTTTGCTTATTATGAAAAACACTACTTTGTGTCTTTTGTGCTGTATGTCCCTTTAGATGTGCATATGTATGCGTGTTTGTATTTAATTTTATTTAGCTATATACCATAGATTGGAATTCTTTTGTCCTAAGAGTATGTACATTTTCTTTTTCTTTTTTCTTTGTCTTTCTTTTTTTTTTGTCTTTTTTTGACCAGCAAGTGGAAGTTCCCAAGCTAAGGGTCAAATCAATGCTGCAGCTGCTGGCCTACACCACAGCCACAGCAACACGGGATCCAAGCCACGCCCAAGACCTACGCCGCAGCTCGTGGCAAAGCTGGATACTTAACCGACTGAAAGAGGCCGGGGATTGAACCCACATCCTCATGGACACTAGTTGAGTTCTTAACTCGCTGATCTACAACAGTAGATCTGTATTTTCTACTTTGTCAAACAGTTTTCCAAAGTGGTTGTGTCAGTTTACACTTTTCACCAGCAGCGTTTCTGTGTTTCAGTTTTTTGTTTTTTTGTTTTTTTGTATCCTTATCAATACTTGGTATTATTAAATAGCTTTTTTTTCTTTTTTTTTGGATACCCCATAGCATATGGAACCCTGGGGCCCAAGGATAAGGGGTACTTGATAAGTAATGATGGGTAATAGTGAATTCTAGGATAAGAATATCACAAAATGTTTTCAAGATGTAGAAAAAAGGTCACTTAAGATCCCAAAATGTGTCTTAAGTTATAAAATAATTCAGTGGCCCTATATGATAATTTCAAGATAATGTAATCTTTGTCCTATTCTTCAAAAAGTAAATTTTCTTTTTCTTAGGAAGGCTTAGAAGAAAAGTTGTGGAATAATAAATCCTTACAAATAGAACTCTTTTAAAAAAACTCAGGAGTTCCCGTTGTGGCGCAGTGGTTAACGAATCCGACTAGAAACCATGAGGTTTCAGGTTCGATCCCTGCACTTGCTCAGTGGGTTAAGGATCTGGCGTTGCTGTGAGCTGTGGTGTAGGTCACAGATGTGGCTCGGATCCCGTGTTGCTGTGGCTCTGGCATAGGCTGGCAGCTACAGCTCCGATTGGACCCCTAGCCTGGGAACCTCCGTATGCCGCGGGAGCGGCCAAAGAAATGGCAAAAAGACAAATAAATAAATTTAAAAAAAAAATTATAGGATCTAGTTAACCCAAATGAACCTCAGGGGTTAAGAGTACCTTTGATTAATAGAAGTCCTTAGGAGTTCCCGTCATGGCACAGTGGTTAACGAATCTGACTAGGAACCATGAGGTTGCGGGTTCGGTCCCTGCCCTTGCTCAGTGGGTTAAGGATCCAGCGTTGCCGTGAGCTGTGGTGTAGGTCGCAGACGCGGCTCGGATCCCGCGTTGCTGTGGCTCTGGCGTAGGCTGGTGGCTACAGCTCCGATTTGACCCCTAGTCTGGGGACCTCCATATGCCGCAGGAGCAGCCCAAGAGATAGCAAAAGACAAAAAAAAATAAATAAAATAGAAGTCCTTAATTTTAATTTAGTAGTCTAATTTATTACTAATTTATGGTTAGCACTTTTTCATGTCCTGTTTAGGAAATCTTTGCTTACTTCAAGGCCATAAATACATTATTGTATTTTATTTTCTTTAATTGTATAGTTTTTATTTTTATCACCAATCCTGAGTTCTCTTGTGGCTCAGTGGGTTGGGGGTTTGGCATTGTCACTGATGTGGCTCAGGTTCAGTCCCCAGCCTGGAAACTTCCACATGCTGCAGACGCAGCCAAAAATGGATAGGTAGGTGGGTAGAAAGATAACCAATCGATATAGAATTGATTTTTTTGTTAATGTATGATATGAGGTAGGGTAAGTTTCATGGTTTTCCATATGGCTATCAAGTTGACCCCAGTACCACTGATTGAAAAAGTCATCCCTTTCTTACTACTTTATAATGTCTCCATCATAAGTCAGGTGACTATATGTGTGGATTTATCTGTGGACTCTATTTCTTTGAGTTATCTATCTTTGCACCAGTGTCATATGGTTTTAATTGCTGTAGCTTCATAATAAATCTTGATATCTCTTAGTGTAGGTTTTCCAAATGGATGTTTCTCAATCGGAGGTTGGCAGACTTCTTCTGAAAGTGCCAGTGAACATTTTTAGGCTTTGCAGGCCATATTTGGTCTCTATCAAGTATTTTTCTTTCTTCCTTTTCTTTTTCTTTTTCTAAACCTATAATGGTATTAAAAAAAAAAAACAGTCCTACCTGGATTTGGCCATGGAGCGTAGTTTGCTGACCTCTGATGTTGATTGTGTTGACTACTATTGGTCCTTTCTGTTTCCCATTATCATGTTTAGAAGCAGCTTGTCAGTTTTCAAAAACTCCCTGGAATTTTGCGAACATTGACCATGTTGAGGAACTGACATTGTTACAATGTCAAGGCTTCTGATCAGTTATACCTACTTTTGACTGGTTTTAGGATTGGAATTATGACCTCCTCCATTCTGAAGCTGTCTTACTAGGAATGGCAAGGAATGAGCACCATAGTTTTCTTGATGCTTCCATTTGTCATGGCTGTTCTTGTTTATAGTGATTATTTCTCTCTGAAATTTTGATTTTAGGATCTTGGTTACGCATATTAGAAAATAGGCATTATTTCACATGAAAACTAAAAGAACGGGCATTTGATTCCAGAATTTAACATCTTGTAATTACTGTAGTCTACTGATCTGTGTTTTTATAAATATTGTAATAATCAAACATTACCTTGTTTAAGGGTATTTATATTTCTGTATACTTTTTAAGTTTTTCTACCCAATTTGGAATTTTATATCAAATTAAAAATTTTTATTCCTAGTGCTAATGGTTTCATACTTAGTTTTAGATGTTTTTATTTTTTAGAGGTTTATGAAGTACTTAACTGTACAAGCAAAACGTTTTAAAATTTTGGAGTTCCCACTATGGTGCAGTGGCTTAAGGATCTGGCATTGTCACTGCAGTGGCTTGGATTGCTGTTGTGGTGCAGGTTTGATCCCCGGCCTGGGAATTTCCACATGCCATGGGTGCAGCCAAAAAAATTCAGAATATTTAAATATGAAATATTTGTCTGTTTTTCCTTTTATCTAACCAATGTACAACGCATGCATTTTGTGTGATTATATTTAGTGAATTTATATTATGTTTGTACTTTATTTCAAATACTTTTTTATATGTTAAAAAGGTCATAGTATTGGAGTTCCCTTTGTGGCTCAGTGACTAATGAACCCGACTAGGATCCTTGAAGATGTGGGTTCAGTCCCTGGCCTTGCTCAGTGGGTTGATGATCCAGCATTGCCATGATCTGTGGTGTAGGTCTTAGATGTGGCTCAGAGCCTGCATTGCTGTGGCTGTGGCTCTAATTTGACCCCTGACCTGGGAACTTTCATATGCCGCCGGTGCAGCCCTAAAAAGCAAAAAAAAGAAAAAAAATCATACTATTGTGTTGATGTAAAGATGGCTTATTTTTGTACATATATCTAATATGAGTATCTCTTTTTTATTGAAGAATAGTTGATTTACAATGTTGTGTTAATTTCTGCTGTAAGCAGAGTAATTCAGTCATATGTATAGATACACTCCTTTTTTTAAATATTTGGTATCTCAATATTTATGCCAAGGACCTGAAAGCTCTTTACTTTTATAAACCAAAAAGGTTTTGATAGGAGTTCCTGGTAGCTCAGTGGATTAAAGATCCAGTGTTATCACTGCTCTGGCTTTGGTCACTGCTGTGATGGGGGTTGGATCCCTGGCCCCGGAACTTAGGCATGCCACAATGCAATCCAAAAAAAAAGAAAAGAAAGAAAGAAAAGAAAGTTTTGATAGTCTCATATTTTGTAACATCTTTGAACTTTGAAAAATTTGAAGTTCGGTATTGATAACTAATTGCCATTTATATATAGTATTGAAAGTAAATGTAGTATTGAAAGTATGTTTCAGTTGGTGTAACATTTTTGACCCCCCCCCAAATAAAAATAAAATGATGAGCCTTGGCTGCTGATCAGCAATTTGAAATCTGAAAGTAAAGTACCCAACCCTTTAATGGACACTGTATATTGTATATGCAGGCATGAGACTTGCAGAATTGCGTTCATTCCCTTTTACTCCTTTTCTGCCATGTTCACTTCTCTCTTATCTGTACACCTTTCAGTGCCTCCTGCTGCTTTTATCCTTTCCTCGGGCCTTTGCACTTGCTTTTCTCTTTCTCTAGAATCCCTTTTCTGGCATTTTTTGTTTGTTTGTTTATCAATTCCTATTTTTCCTGCCCTGGGGATGGCAATTCCGTATTATGTGTTGAGAGCCTCTATAGAGTTGGACTTTGGAGATAACTCATTGAGCAAGACCAACATATCCCATATTTATCAAATTCTATTCTAATTGTTAATTTACATGTCTCATTCTTCTCCTTGAAGTTAGGTATCCATTTATTTCCAGCACAGTTCCTGACAGTAGGTGTTGTGTAACTGTTGCTTATGCCAGAATGTCTATGGGTAACGTTCTTAAGGAATCACAGTGGAAGCAGTTCATTCATATTCAGAATTTGATTATAATACTACCTAACATGTTGAAAATTGTTCTTACTGACTTGGGTATTATGTATAGTCTTCTCTTATCACTTGTATAAACTAGTAATTGCTAATTGAATATAAAACAGATGATTGTACACAACTTCAGTGACCTAGGATATTACTCCAGGCACTTTGAATTAATAAATGTAACTTCAAGAAAAGGATCCAAATCATTACAAACGTTAAAATGGCATCCTTTTTTGCTTTATAAATATGTGGTCTCTGTCCTTAGCAATGTGACATATCTTTGACAAGCTTTGGGTCAGCTCCTTTCCCCTTTGTCCAACAATAGCTGTCAAGCCATCACTATTTTGCATAGACCATCTATGCTAGTGCTGCTTTCTCTGTCTCAGCACACTTTTTTTTTTTTTTTGCTTTTTAGGGCCACAAGTATGGCATATCGAAGTTCCCAGGCTAGGGGTCAAATTGGAGCTACAGCTGCCGAACTATGCCACAGCCACGCGGGATCCAGGCTGTGTCTGCACGCTACATCACAGCTCGTGGCAGCGCCATATCCTTAGCCCACTGTGTGGGGCCAGGGATCACCTAGATGGTACCCTCTTTCTTTTGGTAATACTTTCATGTCACTAAATAATATGCTGCTACATTCTTGACTTAGACATTATAGGTATTACATACTTACTTCCTATTCTAATAGATAAAGGTTTAGTTCTTATACTGCTCTCTAAACTCATCTGGCCAATATATCATTATTTTTAGATAAATCGGTGGACAATGTTGTTCATAGTGGTTGGCAATATATACTATGATTACATTTTCTTTAGTGTAATAACTTTTTAAAAGAATTTCCAAGTGTCTTTCTTCTTGCAACATCTTTAAAATAGTCCTCCAACCCAGTCCCAAAAGCAATATCTCTTTTTCTCTTGAGATCTTTCTCCTGAATTCATGCATTCTCTTGCTTTTGCCTGGGCTGGTTGGCTGTTCTCAAGATCTGTCATTTGGCTGGACTCCAGCATTTCCTTTGACTATGCTTCTGGATTGGATTCACTATTTATTGAATCTTAATGGCTTCCCGTGTGTGGTTTAGTGCCTCCTTTTCCTGGAGTGCATGCTTAAGTAACTAAGAAATTATGGGTTGGAGGTAAATTTTCTGATGAGTCTTTGGATGTCTAAAAATATTTTTATTCTAACTTCACATTTGATTAATAATTGGGATATAGGAATTCCCTTGTGGTGCAGTGGGTTAAGGATACAACGTTGTCCAGCAGCATGGGTCACTCCTGTGGTGCAGGTGTGATCCCAGGCCTGAGAACTTCTATAGGCCATGGGCATGGCCAAAAAATAATAATTTGGATATAGAATTTGAAGTTGAATATATAATTTTATTTAAACTAAAAAACGAAACAAAAAGTTTACCCATCCCCTCCCCCCACACCCCTGTATCTATGACCTTGGTTTTTTTTTAATTAATTAAAAATTTTTTTAGATTTTACGTATAAGATCCATATTTTATGTCTTTTTAAATTTCAGTTAGCATAATGCCCTGGAGGTCCATTTGTATTTTCACAAATGTTAAGATTTCATTCTTTTTTTATGTCTGAATAATATTCCGTTGAATACGTACACCACACTTTCTTTGTCCATTCATCTATCAGTGGATACATAAGTTGTTTCCATATCTTGGCTGTTGTAAATAATGCTGCAGTAAACATGGGGGATGCAAATATCTTTTTGAGTTCGTTTTTTTCCTGATAAATACCCAGAAATGGAATTGCTAAGTCATAGGATAGTACCAATTTACATTCCTAGCAACAATGCAAAGGGTTCCCTTTTCTCTGTACCCTCACCAATACTTATTTCATGTCTTTTTGACAATAGCCTTTCCATCAAGTGTGAAGTAATATCTCCTTGTGGTTTTGACTTGCTTTTCCCTGATGATTAGGGATGTAAAGCATCTTTCTTTGTACCTTTTGGCTCTCTGTACATTCTTCCTTGGAAAAGCGGCTATTCAGGTCTTCTGCTCATTTTATTTATTTACTTTTTTGTCTTTTTGCCTTTTCTAGGGCAGCACCTGTGGCATATGGAGGGTCCCAGGCTAGGGGTCTAATCTGAGCTGTGGGTCGCCGGCCTACGCCAGAGCCACAGCAACGCAGGATCCGAGCTGCATCTGCAACCTACACCATAGCTCACAGCAACGCCAGATCCTTAATCCACTGAGCAAGGTCAGAGATTGAACCTGAAACCTCGTGGTTCCTAGTCGAATTCGTTAACCACTGCGCCACGACGGGAACTCCTCTGCTCATTTTAAAATCAGATTGTTTCCCTTTTTTGCTATTGAGCTGTATGAGTTTTTAATGTAGTTTGTAATTAACCCCTGATCATTCACATGATTTGCAAATGTTTTTCTCCCATTCAGTAGGCTGCCTTTTCTTTTCTTTTTCTTTTTTTTTTCCTCAGTCTTTTTAGGGCCACACCCACAGCATATCAAGGCTAGGGGTCATATCAGAGCTATACCCACCAGCCTACACCACAGCCACAGCAACATCAGATCTGAGCTACATCTGTGACCTACACCACGGGGCAATGCTGGATCCTTAACCCTCTGAGCGAAGCCAGGGATCGAACCTGCGTCCTCATGGATACCAGTCAGATTCATGTCCATTGAACCATGATGGGAACTCCTGCCTTTTCATTTTATTGACTGTTTACTTCACTGTGCAGAAGCTTTTTAGTTTGGTGTAGTCCCATTGCTTTTTTTTTTTTGTCTCTTGTCTTTTTAGGGCCGCTCCTGTGGCACATGGAGGTTCCCAGGCTAGGGGTCTAATTGCAGCTATGGCTGCCAGCCTATGCCAGAGCCACAGCAACGCCAGATCCGAGCCACATCTGCAACCTACACCACAGCTCACGGCAATGCTGGATCCTTAACCCACTGAGCAAGGCCAGGGATTGAACTCTCAACCTCATGGTTCCTAGTGGGATTCGTTTCTGCTGCTCCACCACGAGAACTCCAGTCCCATTTTCTTTTGATGTCAGATTCAAAAAAATCATTGCCAAGGAGTACCTTGATGGCTCAGGGGTTTAAGGCATTGCCACTGCTGTGGCACGGGTTCAATCCCTGGCCCTTGGAACTTCTGCGTGCCCTGGGCACAGTTGTTGTCCCGCCGCCCCAGCAAAAAAAAAAAAAATCATTGCCAAGACCTCTGTTAAGGTACCCGGGTACCTGCTGCACCTTTGTTTCTTCCTGGAGTCTCATGGTTTCAGGTCTTACACTCAAGTCTTTTATCTATTTTGAGTTAATTTTTACATATGCTATAAGCTGGGATCCTGTTACATTCTTTTTCATGTGGTGGTCCAATTTTCCCAACACCATTTATTAAAGATTCTGTCCTTTCCCCATTGTATATTCTTGGCTCTTTGGTTATGAATTAGTTGGTCATATAAGCATGGGTTTATTTCTGGGCTCTCTCTTCTGTTCCATTGATCTATGTGTCTGTTTTTGTGCCAGTACCATACTGTTTAGTACTGTTTATATACTGTTTACTGAAGTTGAACATAGATTCTTTCTCCTTGATTGTAAACCCTCTGAGTCTGAGGACAAAGAAGACATTTTATTCATATATACCCTGGATGTAGCATAGTACCTGACAAATAGAGGATGTGCACTAAATATTTACCATATGAGCAAGTGGGCCCATTGCAAAAAAACATCTCTGTCCAGATTTTAAAATGTCAGGACATGCTGTTAAGTTGTAGCTGGCTGCTGTTTTTTTTTTTTTAAGCTTTTGTCAGTTAAGATGATAATGCTAATTTCAGCAATATATATAGTCATCCTATTATCTTGTAATTGTTTTATATTTAATTTTTAGTTATAATTTAATTCTAAAAGTACTTTCAGAATTAGCTATGGGACTTTTTTTTTTTTTTCCTGTTTGAAATGAGTGGACTTTCCTGTCTACTAAGGCACAATATTTATAATTGCTTTTTAACAATTCAGTATATCAATGACTTGCTGCAGATTTGTCCTAAGACCTTCTGAGCGCTGCCATTTTAGCATACTGGTTCTAAGATATAGGTATCTCAGGATTTGTTTAATGACTGAAGAGTCATTTTTGTAAAGAGATTCTAAGGCAAGAGTGCCTTAAATATTCTTACATGGAGAATTTTTTTTCTGCTTTATTGTCTTGAGTAATATCTTTTGTTTTACTTGTAGATTTGATGGTCCTCGAAGATTTGAGGATTTAGGGTCAAGGTGTGAAGGACCGAGACCCAAAGGGCCTCGTTTTGAAGGAAATCGCCCCGATGGGCCAAGACCCAGATATGAAGGTCACTCAACAGAGGGCACTAAAAGCAAATGGGGAATGATTCCCCGGGGGCCGGCATCTCAGTTCTATATTACCCCCAATACATCCCTCAGTCCTCGACAGAGTGGACCACAGTGGAAAGGCCCCAAACCAGCTTTTGGACAGCAACATCAGCAGCAACCTAAGTCACAAGCAGAACCAGGAAACAAAGAACCATTAGCAGACACCAGTAGTAACCAGCAGAAGAATTTTAAAATGCAATCAGCTGCATTTTCCATTGCTGCAGATGTAAAGGATGCCAAGGCGGCTCAGTCAAATGAGAATCTAAGCGACTCTCAACAAGAGCCACCTAAAAGCGAAGTCTCGGAAGGGCCCATAGAGCCTTCTGATTGGGACCAGAATTCTCAAAGTATGGAAACTCAAATGGACAAAGCCCAAGGTGTTACTCAGCCTGTACCCCTTGCAAATAAACCTGTACCTTCTCAATCTGCTTTTCCCTCAAAAACAGGGGGGATGGAGGGAGGAGCAGCAGTAGCAACGTCATCATCACTAAATGCAGATAATGATTTTAAACCTTTGGGTATTGGTCTGTCCCATTTAGAAAACAACCAAGATAAAGGGCTGCCTCGGCCAGATAACAGAGATAATAGGTTAGAAGGCAGTCGAGGCAGCAGCTCATCTTACAGAGGTCCTGGGCAAAGCAGAATGGAAGACACACGGGATAAAGGACTAGTAAACAGAGGTCGAGGTCAGGCAATCAGCCGTGGCCCAGGGTTGGTCAAGCAAGAAGACTTTCGTGATAAAATGATGGGTAGAAGAGAAGACAGTCGAGAGAAGATGAGCAGAGGAGAAGGCAGCCGGGAAAGAGGGTTGGTGAGGCCAGGAAGCAGTCGGGAGAAAGTGCCAGGTGGTCTGCAAAGCAACCAGGACAGGGGTAGAGCTGGCAGCCGAGAAAGGGGACCACCTCGGAGGGCTGGCAGTCAGGAGAGAGGACCCCCTCGAAGGCCTGGGAGTAGGGAAAGAGTGCCCCCCCGAAGAGCTGGAAGCAGAGAGAGGGGATCACCTCGAGGGCCTGGCAGTCGGGAACGGGGAATGGGAAGACCAGATTTTGGTCGTGACAGAGGTCCATTTAGACCAGAACCAGGAGATGGTGGGGAGAAAATCTATCCATATCACCGAGATGAGCCTCCTAGGGCTCCATGGAACCATGGAGAAGAGAGAGGGCATGAAGAGTTCCCATTAGATGGTAGAAATGCTCCAATGGAACGAGAAAGACTTGATGATTGGGATAGAGAAAGATACTGGAGAGAATGTGAACGTGATTATCAAGACGATACACTAGATCCGTATAACAGAGAGGACAGGTTCTCAGCACCACCATCTCGATCTCATGATGAAGATAGACGAGGCCCTTGGTGGGATGATTGGGAGAGAGAGCAGGATATGGACGAGGACTACAACAGGGAAATGGACAGGGACTTGGACAGGGATGTGGATCGGATTGGAAGACCCATGGATATGTATGATAGAAACTTGGATAATGAGTGGGACAGAGATTATGGGAGACCACTGGATGAACAAGAATCACAGTTTCGTGAACGAGATATTCCATCTCTTCCACCTTTACCACCCCTCCCACCTCTTCCACCTTTGGATAGATATCGGGATGATAGATGGAGAGAAGAAAGAAATCGAGACCATGGGTATGATCGAGATTTCCGTGATAGGGGTGAGTTGAGGATCCGAGAGTATCCAGAAAGAGGAGATACGTGGCGGGAAAAGCGAGATTATATTCCTGACAGAATGGACTGGGAAAGAGAACGGTTGTCAGACAGATGGTACCCATCTGATGTGGATAGACATTCCCCCATGGCGGAACATGTGCCCTCCTCACATCATTCTTCTGAAATGATGGGGTCGGATGCAAACTTAGACTCTGACCAAGGCCTTGGAGGGGTAATGGTTCTCAGTCAGAGGCAGCATGAAATCATTTTGAAAGCTGCACAAGAACTGAAAATGCTTCGGTAAGTTGACATTTCTTTTAGTCAAAACCACATTCCGACTGCTCTTTTAAAAATGCTGTGATATATTTGAATGGAATCAGTTTACTTCAGGTTCTTACCACATAATTTTAATTTC
Organism: Phacochoerus africanus; assembly: GCF_016906955.1. Classification (NCBI taxonomy): domain Eukaryota; kingdom Metazoa; phylum Chordata; class Mammalia; order Artiodactyla; family Suidae; genus Phacochoerus; species Phacochoerus africanus. The sequence continues at coordinate 100,611,869 of NC_062552.1, forward strand.
TGGTCACTGAGTGCTGTTTTAGGGTAGGAAGGGTATTTAGGAACTGTGTTGTAATTATAATTGTAAATGTGTGTTCTAAAATCTGGAAATTTGCTAGCCATGCTTGGCTTTTATAGATGTATTGCTGATGTGCTGTGCCTGTGCATGTTTCAAATTCAGACTTCAACTCTCTTGTGCTCTGGATTTCACAAATCTCATATGTAAAATCCCTTTTTTTTTTTCCAGGAGGCAGTTTGTTCTTTGGTGTTAGATCTGGTAGACTTCATATTCACTAATCTTTGGTGTAACTTTGGGAAGTGCTGGAAGGATTTATGTTTTTCTCTGTTGAAACTAAGAATGGTTTACCTGGAAGCAGCCTCAGATTTGTCTAACCATTGATTCTTTCTTTTGGGAATGTTTTATCTTTCATTATTACTTGAAGCAGATATCTCTACTTGAGGATGATTCTTGTTTCTACATAATCAAGTATTTGTGCAATGAATAGAATTCGAATTTCTTTATTTATGATCACTTAACTATGTATAGATATCTACGTGATGCTCCCCATTAGTAGCAATAATAATAAAAGCTAAAATTTACTGCATGTTGACTATGTACCAGGAACTGTATGTACTAAGTGCTTTGTATGTATTAATTTATATAACCTTTATACCAACTATATCCTGAGATGAGAATTTAGGAGTCAATGACTGATTGCAAGCTTTTTGAGTAATTTCTTAGGAATTAACATGATCTGTAAAAATAAATTAATGGTTGGTTTTTTATATATTCCAATATATTGTGTTTCTTTCATTTTTCAATTCTGGTCTACATTTGTGAATCATGCCAATTGAAATTATAACTAAAGCTTTATGACTGGAAAGTATGATGAGGAAAAATACCTGCAAGTAAAAATGAAAGACTAGGTGCCTCAGGGAGCAAAAGAGGTTTCTGTGGTCTATAGAAGATATGCTCTAAGAGTTTTGACTTTACCAGATTATTCATGAAGAAGACATAGAAAGTATGCCATGGAATATTAGTTATGACACTGTTCACTTTAACTATGGACACCTGTAATTTAACACCTACTGTACGCTGGGACTGTGCTGATAATTTAGCATGTATTATCTCAATCCTCCCATCTCAAATCCTTATTGCAAAGGCCTACAAACAGAAGTAGTATTGTCTCCACTTCACAAATGACTAAGGCTCAGAGAGTACCACTTGGCTACCAAGTGGTAACCTAGAATTTGAGCCCAGTCTGTCCAACTCTGAAGTCTGCTTTGTTATGGAGACCCCCAGGCTGATTGGTGTTACTAAACTGCGAAGGTTTCTTTCCTTTCCTTTTTGAAATTTCCTTTTCATCCATTATTGCTTTGTATAGAAATGCTGGACAAAAGGTGCTTTATCACCCTTTTTGAAAGCTCTTTCTAGGGCATATAAACATAGTTAAAATAAGTGAAGTTATGAATAAGAGTGGTCATAGTTGAATACAAGTCAGCTGTGTTGTGTTGGGGTAGTCATAATATGATTTACATATGGCAGAAAATAATCTTTTTATATATTTGACCCTTACTTTGTGTCCATTTGGGTCACTACACTTTACACAGTGGTAGGGAGAAAGTTATAAGAGGTCTGAAGAGATTGTAGTAGATATTATATGTGTTTAAAATGGGCTTTGTTAAAGAAAAGTAAAAGGACTTTCATAAGTGGTTTAAAGAAAAATTTGAAGATTACATAATTACTCTTTAGGAATATGAAGTGGTGGTTTTTAAAGGTATAGACTGATGATTGTTTTCTCAAACTACAGCAGGGGCCATAAACTAAAATAAAATATTCATAGGAGCCAGACAAGTAACTAAAATGAGTGAAAGTGGGCTAGTATAACTCTACTGAGTGTGATGAGAATTGAGGCAAACTGCTCCATCTATAGTGGGAAGCTAGTACTCCACTGAGCTGATTGTCAACATGTGTGAATGTAGGCCCAGTATTTCCACATCTTTTTAAAGTTTGAATTTATACATCTTTTTAAAATTTGAATTTATTTTGCTTTGTAAATATGGCAACTAGCTCAGATTTTAAAATCTGATGTGAAAGCCAAATTCTGAAAAAGCTTTTTATATATGCATATATATATTTATATTTGGCCCATGGACCACCATTTTGCAACCTCTTTAGTACTGAACAACAACAAAAAATACCAAGAGACATTTTGGTTGGATGAATGAAAAACATGACAAATAGTTAAGATACTCAAATAGACTCAAGAGGCAGGTTCTAGAATTGGTCCTTGAAGATCTTCAATAATTTATCCTTATGTGTAAGTCTTGATCAGTTGGCTCATAAAGGCAAGAGAGTATTACCCCGGAGGTACTCTATGGGCATTGTAGAGGATTTAAAACAAGGTTTTTTGTTTCCTTCTTTGTTTTTCGATATTGATTGTACTTATTTAGGAATGGAGAACACATGCCTTATGTATAATGGCAATTTTATTTGTTTACAGGGAACAGAAAGAACAGCTTCAAAAGATGAAAGACTATGGGTCTGAGCCACAGATGCCTGACCATCTACCACCCCAGGATTCAAGACTGCATAATACATCTTCAAGACCTGGACTGTATCCGGTACGGGAAAATGTGTGCTCAGAAAATGAAACGGTTCCTACTTGGTATTTTATAATGTCATTCACTTTTTTTGTATTACCATAAGCATAAGTTTCCACTATAAAAAAAAGTAAGTTTTAGAAAAGTAAAAAACTAATGGTAATGGACCTTTGAAAATCTTATGAGTATAGCTGAAAGTGTGACAGACATGCTTTCCTCCCCAAGAGTTTAATAAGTACACCAAGCACATCTGAACTATATATGTGGCTTTTTGTTCACAATATTGTAGAATTTTCCTGGTAATCCTTTTTCTTCAAATGGTCCTATTACATTTAACAGTAGTACAAGGGCTCCCTGTGAGCCCTGCTCATGTGAGCTTCAGAGTCTCCCCAACCTCTTAGCTAGGAAAGGAGTCGAACATCGTACCCCCCCTCAGGCAGTAAAGTTATGTTAAAGACTTGTGTGATTAAGTTCTCCCCTTGTTTTGCTTTTGTGTTGTTGTTGTTTTTATCTTTAAGCCAGTTACTCAGCGGGCTTTACAAATGTTATCATGCAAATAACTATATAACACAGTGAGAGAGGAACAAACGCTGTTGAATCATTTCAAATTAACTCTTTCCATTTTTCAACATTCCCTTCCATCCTAATCTAACATAAAACACTCATATGTAATTGTTGACGTCAGCAAGCACCTTGATATTAACTCCCCAAATCATCTCCTGACCTATGTATGCATCCATCTGCCTACAGGGTATCTCTCTGATGTGTCTCCTGTCAAACTCAACATATTAAAACTCATTATCATCCTCCATTAAACTTATTCTTTGTCCTCTTATCACCTGGTCACCCCACCTTGAAACCTGTAGTCAACATTAACTCTCCTTTGTCGTGCCCTACTAGAATTCAGTCGTTATGTTGACTAATTTTACTGCCTTTTAAATTTTGCTCAGCTATTCTGTCCTCCACTTCCCCACAACCTCAGTTCTAGCCTTTGGCAATTCTTACCTAGGTTATTTCAGAAACATCCTAATTCATCTCTTTCCATCTCATTCCCCTCTCATCCATTCTTCATTCTGCTTTCAGAGTGATCTTTTAAAAACATTTTTTGAATGAAATTTTGGAGTATAGTTTACAAATATTTTAAGCCAACAGTTGGGTTCACAGTTGGGTTTGTTTTTTTTTTTTTCCCTTCAGGGCCGCACCTGAGGCATATGGAAGTTCCCAGGCTAGGGGTCCAGTCAGAGCTACAGCTGCTGGCTATAGCCACAGCAACATGGGATCTGAACCACATCTGTGATCTACAGTGCAGCTCAAGGCAAAGCCAGATCCTTAACCCACTGAGCAGGGCCAAGGATCAAAACTGCATCCTCATAGATATTAGTGGGGTTTGTTACCACTGAGCCGAAATGGGAACTCCCATGGTTTGGGTTTTGAAAAATGTATACCAAAAGGTAAAAAAAAAAAATCTTCCATGACCCTAAAAAGTTCTCTCATGCCACTTTGTAGTCAGGACTACCCTTACACTCTACTTTAGGCAGCACCCATGTGACCGTTGGCCAAAATGGACATTTTATTTATTTATTTATTTTAAATTTTGTGCTTTTTAGGGCCGCATCCCTGGCATATGGAAGTTCCCAGGCTAGGAGTGGAATCGGAGCTACAGCTGTCGGTCTGCCCAGCAGCCTGCAGCAACGCCAGATCCGAGTCGTGTCTGCAACCTACACCATAACTCATGGCAACACCCCATCCTTAACCCACTGGATGAGGCCAGGGATGGAACCCGCATCCTCATGAATCCTAGTCAGGTTAGTTAACTGCTGAGCCACGATGGGAACTCCAAAATGAACATTTTAAAACAGAAACCTCATCATGTTGTGCAAATCGTGTTCACTATTCCCCTCTTGCTTTCAGGATAAAATATATTTGCATGGCCTTTTATATTCTTCCTGCGCTGACCCGAGCTGTGCTCACCATTACTTGCTACTCGCTCTCTTTCTTTCCCTCCACATGGAGCTTCTCACTTCTGGGAGTATGACTGGCTCTTAACTTCTCCGTGCCTTTGAATGTGCATATTGTTCTCTAAATCTAGAGTTTCTTGGAGTTCCTGTTGTGGCGCAGTGGTTAATGAATCTGACTAGGAACCATGAGGTTGCAGGTTCGATCCCTGGCCTTGCTCAATGGGTTAATGATCCGGCGTTGCCGTGAGCTGTGGTGTAGGTCGCAGACGCGGCTTGGATCACATGTTGCTGTGACTCTGGCAAAGGCTGGCGGCTATAGCTCCAATTAGATCCCTAGCCTGGGAACCTCCATATGCCACGGGAGCGGCCCTAGAAAAGGCAGAAAGCCAATAAATAAATAAATAAACCTAGAGTTTCTTTTTTTCCCCCCTCTCTTCCTTTGCCCTACTCTAGCTAGTTAATTCTCCTTCATATTCTAGAACTCAGCCCTGTATCTTCCCTTACACCTGTGTAAGATGATTCCCTCGCATGTATGCTCATCCTGTATGGGCCTCTCTCAGAGCCTTGATCTGTTTTCTTGTCTGTCTTAACCTTCTGTCTTATCTTGCCTATCTTTCATAAGGACAGGAACTAGGTCTTCTATCTTTGTATCTCTTAGCAGATAGTAGAAGCTCTAGATTATAGATTCACATTTCTGCTTTATTCACTTAATAAATCATAAGCATTGTAACATGTTGCTACATGCTTTGTATTTTTGACGCATAATAATTACAACTATCCCATTTCTGTTAGACCTAATCTTTTATTGTTTTTATTAATACAACTTTAGTGAATGTCTTTGTAGCAAATTCTTCTTTTAGATAACTTCTTAAAAGTACTTTTAAATTCCCAAAGTGGGGCACTTCAGGTAAAGTTCAAGGACATTTTTAACACTTCCTATAATTTGGCTGTTCTATAGCCTTGCAAGCATTAGTTATTTAATATTTTTGGTAGACTTAATAGTTTTAAAAAAATGTTTTAATATACATTTTTTATAATTAGTGAACATAAATATTTCCCATATGTGTTGATTATACTTCTTATAAAGATCCTATTTTGGAAAAAAAAAAAATCTATTTTAGGGAGTTCCCTTGTGGCACAATGGGTTAAGGACCTGGTGTTGTCACTGAAGCAGCTCAGTTCACTGCTGTGGTACTGGTTCAATCCCTGGCCCATGTGCTGTGGGCATGGCCCCCCCAAAAAATCCTATTTTTGTAATCTATTTGACCCTTGAGGTTTTTCTTTTTACCTTAGTATAACATAGCTATTAATCCTTCCTCATATAAATACTGTAGAGGTGTTTGTTTTATTTTTCACAAATGTATATGTTGCTTTCACTATGTAGTATGAAGAAAACAATTTTTATTTATAGATGTAGTCCAAAGGGTTCTTAAGATGTTTAAAACATGTTTGGGGAGTTCCTGTTGTGGCTCAGCAGTAGCGAACATGACTAGCATCCATGAGGACTCAAGTTTGATCCCTGGCCTCGCTCAGTGGGTCTAGGAGGCATTGCCATGAGCTGGGGTGTAGATCGCAGATGAGGCTCAGATCGTACATTGCTGCGGCTGTGGTGCAGGCTGGCAGCTGCAGCTCTGATTTGCGACCCCTATCCTGGGAACTTCCATGTGCTGCAGGTGCAGCCCTAAAAAGACAAAAATAAATTAAAAATAAAACATGTCTGATAACTCTGCCCCAGACACAATAGCTTTGTTGTATATAGGCATTTTCTTATCAAAGTTTAAAGTGCCATAACCTAAAATTTACCTTTAGGTAATAGTCATTTGTCTTTAACTCCAGTCCGTAGTGGCCTCTTATTAAATAATGTTCCTTACATATTAGCCAGAATGTAATTTTGTCACTCCAAAAGTTCGTTTTTGAAGTACAGCCTATGTATGAGTAAATATATATATATATATTTACTCATACATAGTATATATATATATATATGTATATATATATGTATGAGTAAATAAATATATATATATATATATAGTCGACTCTCTAAGGTCTAAATAGCTCTCAGTTTGTCAGTAGAACAAACAAACCAGAAATACAGAAACTACAAGTGTTTGAATACAAGTGTTCAAATCAAAGATTAAAATAATCTATGGTTGCAAAGATTAAAATAAGTTAAGTTTCAGTATTTAGTGGTTAGGACCTGTTTGCCAAGGGATTCTGCCATCTTCTTAATATATATTAATATACATTTTGTTGACATTTGGTGCTTCTTGGAGAGATTACTCCACATCTCATTTGGTTTCTTTGTTTTGTTGTTTCCCAGTGCTGATGTTATGTGTTGATACCAGCCTTGGTACCAACTACTGTTGTCAACCAAATAACGAATAAATTGAGGGGACTACCTAGAGTTTGTTTTTCTCACTGGGCATTCACTATTTTTGTGGAGAAGATAGGTCGCCAGAGTGGGAAGATAGTTTATCACAGAGGTTCTTAACCAAGTAGTGAACATCAGAATTATGCATGAAGGTTTTGTTTTGCTCGCTTTAAACTAATGCCAGGACCTCACTCACATAAATTCAGTAGGTTTGAGGCGAACCTGGGATATTTGTATCAAATTGGCCAGTAGCCTGATTTTTCTAGGAGAGGAAAAAGTGGGTGGTTCATTGCAGGGGAGGGAGGGGGTGATAGTGTTGAGGGTAGGTTTTTTTTTTTTCTTTTCTTAACCTAATTGAGATATAATTTACATACCATCTAGTTTGCCCATTTTAAGTGCGTAATTCAGGGATTTTTAGTAAATTACGGAAGTTGTACAACCATCGCCATATTCCAGTGTAGAACATTTTCATCACCCCAGTAAGATCCCTTGTGTCAAACTGCAGTTAATCCTCATTCCTATCCCAACTCACAGGCAACAACTAAACCGCTTTCTCTCTTTCCGAGCATTTCATTTAAGTGGGATCATACAAAATCTGGTCTTCTGTGTCTGGCTACTTGCTTTTCGCATATTGCTTTCAGGGTTTATCCATGGTTGTAGCATGAATCAGTAATTTGTTATTGCCCAGTAACAATGTGTTGTGTGGCTATACCATGTTTTATTTATCCTTTTACCAGTTGATGGACATTTGGATTATTGAATCTTGGTGCTGTGAATATTTGTGTGCAAGTCTTTGGGTAGACACTTTTTTCTTAGATAGATATCTAGGAATGGAACTGCTGAGTTATATGGTAAATTTTTAGAAATTCTTAGACCATTTTACTTAAATTCTTAGACCATTTTACATTCTTACTAGCAGTCTAAGTCTTTGTGTTTCTCTCCATCCTTACCAGCATTTGTTACTGTTTGTTTTATCAATTATAGCCATTCTGCGAGGTATGAAATGGTATCTCATTGTGGTTTTAATTTGCATTGCCCAAATGACTAATGATGTTGAGCATCTTTTCATGGGCTTATTGGCCATTTGTATATCTTCTTTGGAAGAGTATATTCAAATCTTTTGTTCATTTTTTGGATTATTTGTCTTATAAGAGATTTTTATATTTTTAATATAGGTCCATCATTAGAATATGTGATTTGCACATATTTTTCTCCCTAATTGTGTATTGTAAAGTAGAGAAGTTTTTTTGTTTTTTGTTTTTGTTTTTTTTTCTTCTTCTTCTTAGGGCTTGCGCTTGCAGCATATGGAAGTTCCCAGGCTAGGGCTAGAATCAGAGCTACAGCTGCTGGCCTACACCACAGCCACAACAACGCCGGGTCCCCAACCCACTTAGCAAGACCAGTATCTTCATGGACACTAGTCGATTTGTTTCCACTGAGCCACGATGGGAACTTCTTAAAGTACGAAAAGTTTTGAATTTTGAATGAGTCTAATTTATCAAATTTTTCTTCTATGGATTGAGAACCAGATTTTAATTTCTACTGATACGTGGAAACATGACGGTATATGTATTCATTAAGCCATTTACTCTGTTCTTCAGCCTCCAGGGTCCTATAGACCACCCCCTCCTATGGGTAAACCACCAGGTTCAATTGTAAGACCTTCCGTTCCACCAGCAAGAGCATCTGTTCCTGTGACCAGGCCACCTATCCCAATACCACCACCCCCACCCCCTCCTCCTCCTCCTCCACCTCCCCCTCCAGTGATAAAACCACAAACTTCAGCTGTGGAACAAGAACGCTGGGATGAAGATTCTTTCTATGGCCTCTGGGATACAAATGATGAACAAGGATTGAATTCAGAATTCAAATCAGAAACTGCAGCAATTCCATCTGCTCCGGTGTTACCACCCCCCACCTGTTCACCCTTCCATCCCTCCTCCTCCTGGCCCAATGCCTATGGGTATGCCACCAATGTCCAAACCACCACCAGTGCAGCAGACTGTTGATTATGGCCATGGCCGAGGTGAGTCAAGGCGGCAGATTTCTATTTGGGATTCTAAAGGAACTGTTAGCTTAAGCTTTGGCTTCCTTAAGCGTTACTGTTAACAGTGTTTTATCCCTGATTTTATCAGACATATCCACTAATAAAGTTGAACAGATACCCTATGGAGAAAGAATAACTCTGCGTCCAGAGCCACTACCTGAAAGATCAACTTTTGAAACAGGTTAGAGTCCCAAAGAGATCAGTATTTCTAAACCTTTTAGGGCCTAATTGTCATATGACTTTTCCTTTTGGTAGTATTATCTTTGCCTCCCTTTAGTATAGCTGCAAGATTCATAAATTGGATTTAGGGCAGCAGTTTATACTAGTTCTAAATTTAGATTTGTACTTTTCTGCTTTCATTTCAGAAAAAAAAAAGCTATATAGTTCTTATTTTATACTAATCGTTTTTATAGAGCATGCGGGCCAACGTGATCGATATGATAGAGACAGAGATCGTGAGCCTTATTTTGATCGTCAAAGTAATGTCATGACAGATCATCGGGATTTCAAAAGGGATCGGGAGACACATAGAGATCGAGACCGGGATCGTGGTGTTATTGACTATGACCGGGATCGATTTGACAGAGAACGCCGACCGCGAGATGATAGGTATGCTATGAAAAATACCTTTGCTGGGTGTGCAAATTACCATGTACTACAGCTCAGCAAAAGTCAGTGTATCTGCAGGGAATGTAGTAAATGATAGATTCTTTTTATACGTGTGTGTATAATTTGGAGAGGGAAGAGTAGTTCTATACTAATTTTCAGGAAACTAGAAAACTTGAGTTTTGTGAGCTTGAAATCCAGAGAATTAAGTGGGAGATGGAGATAGCCAGAAAGGAAAGGAAAGAGTATTGTCAACAAAAAGTTGTAGTCATTGCTTAATTAGTGGACAATTTATTTTTGCAGTTGTGTGAGCTTTTTGGATTTGTATATGAAAGGCAGATCTAAACGGGAAAGAAAAATAAAAATGTAAATATTGACTATGTATAGTAACTACATGTAGAGAAAACTGGACAGGTTTTGCATTATAAGAGATATCCGTGTATTTTTTATTTACCAAAGCACTTCCTGTTAAACCTTCTAGGACTCAGTCGTATCGAGACAAAAAAGAACATTCCTCATCCAGAAGAGGGGGATTTGATAGGCCATCCTATGATCGGAAGTCTGACCGACCAGCCTATGAAGGACCGTCCATGTTTGGAGGTAGATTGGTGCCTTGTTAACTATAAGGATGCTGAAAACTGTGAACAACAGGAGATACTTTCCATTTTGCCTGTGGATTTAAACTTTCAGAGTAAAATGCACTTAAAGATTTCTCAGAGTTGGCAACATTATCACCAAAAATAGCCATGTAATTGATGAAATAAAACATAAACTGCTTTTTTAAATATTATTAAAGACCTTTTGGAAGATAGAAACAAAATCACTTATAAACCTACTACATAGCTACCATACCACAATTATTATAATTTTGTATATTTCCTGTCATTCTCTCTTCACATACATATTAGTGAAGTTATAACCAAAGTATAGTTTCTTTATCATCCCTGTTCCCTATTGATATTGTACTACTACTTTTCTCCATATGGAAACCTATTATATTAATGACTATGATAGTCCATCAAGTGGATAAGATAAAAGACTTTTTTTTGTTGAGGTCGCTTTTAGTTTTTTCATTGCTATAAATTACACTTAAACTATAAATTTATACCTGTCTATATGAACAAGCTTTCCTAAGCTGGTGACTCATTCTCAAAACTGTAAAGCAGAAGTTACATACAGGTGGACTCTGAATCATACTTGGGACTATTTAAGAGGATATATCATTATTCTATATTCTATTGTTTAACTTTTTTTCTTAACTTTTAATACAAATGAGGATGAATTCAATACTTCTCAGAATATTGTTTTTGTGTGAAATCATACCTAAATCTTTTCATTTTCTTGATTTCAGTAGATTTATGTTATCTTAAACTATCTTTAATTAAGGATAAAAGTAGCCCTCAAATCATCATAAATTATATTAGGAGGAGTGGAATGGGTTAAAATTTTAAATTGTTACTACATAAATAGTAATTGTTCAACTGCTGGAATCCCAGGAGAACGAAGAACTTACCCAGAGGAGCGAATGCCCCTGCCAGCTCCTTCACTAAGCCACCAGCCACCTCCAGCTCCACGGGTTGAGAAGAAACCTGAATCTAAGAATGTAGATGATATTTTGAAACCACCTGGCCGAGAGAGCAGACCTGAGAGAGTGAGTCCTATGTAGTTGACTAGTTTACTTGCAAATCAGAAGCTGATAAGGAGTCATTTTAATATCCTAAACAGAATTTCTATACTTTTCTGTGACGTAATATTAATATCAGATTCAAGGCATTTTACCATCTCCAAGTCATCATAAAATCTCACATACTGCCTTCCCTATAGAATCTAATAAATTAGAGCTTACTTGCTTGACAAAAAAAAGAATGTTGAAAACTTCAGAAAATAATTCATTAGCAACTCGATTAATTAAACTTTGAAAAGGGGAAAAGAGGATTTGGTTTTATGGTATGTGAAAGTGAAAGAGTCAGAACTAGGGGATCTGATAAGTTTAGACTTATTTTTCCTAGTGATCTCCAAATGTATATTTTAAATTTAGCTTATATTGCAAATAACTAGATTCCATTTAAATGAACTAGTACTGGAGATTTCTATCAGATGTTTTGACTGTATGTATATAATGTCACTGTTAGATTAGTAGCTCCTCTAGCTTTCTGTGATGGCTCATGTATCTTTTTCTGTCCTTTTACTTTCTTTTCTTTTTTTTTTGTCTTTTTGCCTTTTCTTGGGCCACTCCTGTGGCATATGGAGGTTCCCAGGCTAGGGATCTAATCAGAGCTGTAGCCACTAGCCTGTGCCATAGCCACAGCAATACCAGATCCAAGCTGTGTCTGAGACCTAAACCACAGCTCATGGCAACACCGGATCCTTAACCCACTGAACAAGGCCAGGGATCGAACCTGCAACCTCATGGTTCCTAGTTGGATTCGTTAACCACTGAGCCACGACGGGAACTCCTGTCCTTTTACTTTCAATCTATTTGCGTCTTTAAATCAAAAGTATGTTTTCTGGAGTTCCTTGATGGCTCAGCGGGCATTGTCACTGCTGTGGCTCAGGTTGCCGCTGTGGTGTGGGTTTGGTCCTTGGCGGGGGAACTTCTCTATGCCATGGGCACAGCCAAAAAAAGATTTTTTAAAATAATAATAAAGTATGTCTCCTATAGACAGCATATGGTAGGATCATATTTTTAATACAGTCTGATAATTTCTACTTTTGAATTGGATTGTTTCATCCATTCTCATCTTATCATTGATATAGATGGCTTAAGTCCATTCTTGAATTGTTCAGTTGTATAGAAATACAGTTTTGATCTTATAAGTATTGATCTTATATCCTTCAGCACTGCCAAACTCATTTTTGGTTCTAATAGATTATTAGTGGATTCCTTAGGATTTTTTCTATATATAAGAACATGTAACCTGCTGATCAAGATGACTTTACTTCTTTCTTTCCAATCTGGATGCCTTTTTTCTTTTTCTTGCCTGGTTTCTCTGGCTAGCCCTTACAGTGTCAAATAGATGTGGTGAGAGTGGACATTCTTATTTTATTCCTCATCTTAGAAAGAAAATTGTCAGTTTTTCACCTTTAAGTATTATGTGAACTTTCCTTAGTTGTCCTTTATCAGGTTGAGAAGGTTCCCTTCTATTCCTAGTTTGTTGAATATTTTTATCATGAAAGGATGTTGAATTTTGTTAAATGCTTTTCCTGCATTTAATTGAAAATTTTTTTGTTTTTTACTGTATTGTGTGTGATTTTATTCTGTATTAACTGATTTTCAGATGTTAGTTTGCATCGCTGGGATAAATCCTACTTGGTCATGTTGCGTAATCCTTTTTATATATTGCTGGATTCAGTTTGGTAGTATTTTGGAGTTCCTGCTGTGCCACAGTGAATTAAGAATCCTGCTGCAGCAACTCAGGTCACTGCAGAGGCGTGGGTTCAATCCTTGGACTGGCACAATGGGTTAAAGGATTCAGTGTTGCTGCGGCTATGGTGCAGGTCACAGCTGTGGCTCGGATTCAATCCCTGGCCTGGGAACTTCCATATGTTGCAGTGTAGCCATGAAATTAAAAAAAAAAAAAAAAAAAAGTAGTATTTCACTGAGACTTTTTCCATCCATATTCATAAGAAATATCTATAATTTTTGTGTGATGTCTTTGATTTTGGTATCAGATTATCTGCTTGATTTAAAATGTTAGTCTCATAAAATAATTTGGGAGTTATTCCTTCATCTGATTTTTTTTGGAAGAGTTTGTGAAGAGTTGGTATTCTTTAAGTGTTGTAATTCAGTGATGAAGCCTTCTGGGTTTCAGCTTTTCTTTGTTGGCAGTTTCTTGACTACTAATTAAATTTCTTCACTTATAGTTCTATTCTTTTTTTTTTTTTTTGTCTTTTTGCCATTTCTTGGGCTGCTCCAGCGGCATATGGAGGTTCCCAGGCTAGGGGTCGAATCTGAGCCATAGCCGCCAGCCTATGCCAGAGCCACAGCAACGCGGGATCCGAGCCACGTCTGCAACCTACACCACAGCTCACGGCAACGCCGGATCGTTAACCCACTGAGCAAGGGCAGGGACCGAACCCGCAACCTCATGGTTCCTAGTCGGATTCGTTAACCACTGCGCCACGACGGGAACTCCTCTCTCTTTCTTCTTAAGTCAATTTCAGTAGCCTGTGTCTTTCTAGAATTTGTCCATTTTGTCTAAGTTATCTAATTTGTTGGTATACAGTTGTTCATAGTATTCCTTTATAAACTGCAGTTGAATTCTTAAGCCACTATGCCACAGGAACAACTCCCTATAACAACCCTTTTAAATTTTTCTAAGGTTGGCAGTCATGACCCCTCTTTCTGATTCTAGTAATTTGAATCTTTTTTTCTTTTTTTTAAGTCTAGCTAAGGTTTTTCAATTTTGTTGCTCTTTGCAAAGAACTAGCTTTTGGTCCCATTGATTTTTCTTTATTTTTCTGTTCTTTGTTTTATTAACCTCTGCTCTATTATTTATTATTTCCTTCCTTCTGCTTGTTTTAGGTTTAATTTGTTCTTCTTCCAGTGTCTTATCATGGAAAGTTGGGTTATTGATTTGAGACCTTTCTTCTTTCTTAATGTAGGCATTTATAGTTATACATTTCCTTGTAAGTAGCACTTTAGCTGCATCCTTATAAGTTTTGATATGTTGTATCCTCATTTTTATGTCAAAGTATTTTCTGATTTTTCTTTTGACTTCTTTGATCCATTGGTTATTTAGGAGTATGGTACTTAATTTCCACATACTTGTGCATTTCCCAAATGTTTAATTTCATTCCATTATGGTCAGAGACATGCTTTGTATTATTCCTGTCCTCTCAGATTTATTAAGGTTTGTGTCGTGGCCTATCACATGGTCCGTCTTGGAGAATGTTAGGTCATTGTTAATGATAAGATCTCATTGTTTAAAAAAAAAAAAAACTTCTCTGATTGATTTTTTTTCCCATTGTGTTTCAGATTGTTGTTATAATGAGAGGATTGCCTGGCAGTGGAAAGACACATGTGGCGAAACTTATTCGAGTGAGTATGAGAAGCAAATGGATCAGCTGCTTTTGTTAGCTTCTTGCCTTCTTAGCAAGCAACGTGATACTGACACAGATATTTCCCATTTGATCCATTCTACTTGGCCCATCTGATAGATGCTGTCTCATAAATTTCGATCTGCTTAGACAAATACTTTTTCCTCTGCTTGATTTGAAATCATAAGATTGCATGGTATTTGGTCACAGGAAAAACTTTGATGTGCACATTTGTTAATTTATTCCATAAATTCTCTTTTAACTTTCTTGACTATATGATTCTTAGGATAAAGAGGTAGAATTTGGAGGACCTGCACCCAGAGTTCTAAGCCTGGATGATTACTTTATCACTGAAGTGGAAAAAGAAGAGAAGGATCCAGATTCTGGAAAAAAAGTGAAAAAAAAGGTATGGTATCTTCCTCTCAGGTTATATCTTGATTCATGAGTAGTACTGAAAGGAGAATATGTTCAGATAGAAATGTGGCTTTTTTGAACACAAACTTTAGTACTCAGGTGTGAAGGAAAAACAACAAAGTTGTCTCTATCTAGGTGCTAATAACCGGGAAGAAGTTGAAGATGATTCTTTGCTATTGCTAACTCCATATCTCTTTGGGGGATCTTAGGTAATGGAATATGAATATGAAGCTGAGATGGAGGAAACCTACCGTACCAGCATGTTCAAAACCTTCAAAAAGACTCTAGATGATGGCTTTTTCCCCTTCATCATCCTGGATGCCATCAATGACAGAGTTCGACATTTTGACCAATTTTGGAGTGCAGCAAAAACCAAGGGATTTGAGGTATAGATTTAAAAGAACTTTAGAGTACTTTGTGTCTTCATGCTGCATTTGTTTGCCTAATCATTATTCATTCTTTCTTAGGTATATTTAGCTGAAATGAGTGCAGACAACCAGACTTGTGGCAAGAGGAATATTCATGGGAGGAAGCTCAAAGAAATAAATAAGGTGATTTTTTTGAAACCTAGGTGTTGTTTTCTAAACTTCCTTTTGCCTCTCATCACTGTTGTCTGGAAGTTCTTGTTTATTCCCTTTACTTTCAGAATATCTTTTCTACCTGTTTAGTAAAAGTTTCTTACTCTTTGTATCTAAGGGAAAGAGGTGGCCTAGCTCTTCCTGGAACTAGCCTGTTAGCCTTCACAGTATTAGTTAAAATGGTCTTGGATGCTCACTTTGTCTTTCTTTGAGTAGTTTCCAGCTATAACTTGACCTCCTGAATCTCTCAATTAGATGGCCGATCACTGGGAAGCTGCACCTCGTCATATGATGCGTCTGGACATTCGTTCTTTGCTTCAAGATGCTGCTATTGAAGAGGTAAGTGTCCTTTGGCTCAAAAGCCATGCAAAAGAGACCTTTATTCCATCTATTGTTACTACTACTACTATTCCTACTACTATGGAACCATTTGAGAGTTAAAATGCAGACTTCATAAACCCTTTACCCCTAAAAATTTCGGTAGGTATTTTCCAAGAACAGGGGAAACTTAGAAAACTAAAAATCTCAGTTATCAAATTCAAGAAATTTAACATTGATAAAAAATACAGTATTAAGTAATATAAATTTCCTGAAATAAATTTCCTGAATTTGGAGTTCCCTGGTGGCTTAGTGGGTTAAGATTCAGTGTTGTCAGTGCTGTGGCTTGGGTCACTGCTAGTGGTGCAGATTTGATCCCTGACCTATGGACCTTTGCATGCTGTAGGCATGGCCAAAAAAAAAAAAAAGGAAAATTTCCTAAATTGTTTAATATACAGTCCTTATTCATATTTCACCAGTTGTTACAATAATGTGCTTTATAGAAACCGTTTTTAAAAATCTAGGATTGGAGTTCCCACTGTGGTGCAACAGGATTGGGAGCACTGGGACACAAGTACCATCCCTGGCCTGGCACAGTGGGTTAAGGATCTGGCGTTGCTGCAACTGTGGCTAGGATCTCATTCCTGACCTGGGAACTCCATATGCCACAGAGCAGCCAAAAAAGAAAAAAAAATCTGGGATCCAGTCCTTTACTATAAAAAATGGTTTCTTAGCCATGTCATTGTCATGAAAGACAAAGACTTTTTGAGTTTTGTAGGCCGGTTAGTTGTTTTATAGAATGGCCCTCAGTTTGGGTTTGTCGTGATTAGCTTTCCATAATTCTACCATTATTTTCCAAATTCTCTACCGAAAATTATGTATTAACTTAGTAGCCCTCAAACTCAACTATTCAACATGTAATTCATCCAAACATGTTCCTTCTCTAATACTCGCTATTTTAATTAGGCCCACCAGTCACTTGGTTGCTGAAACCCTGACTGTTTATTGTTGACTCTTTTCTCTTCCTTTATACCAGTGTTTGACCCTATCCCTCCACCATGTAGTGAGTCAGTTTTGCTTTACAGATACTTCTCTAACCTCTCTACTCTCTGTTTGTAGCGCTCCCATTCTGGGCCAAGCTCGTATCACCTGATTTCTCACTATACCCTTTCTGTTTTGAAATTTTGAATTATACATGTTTTACTTGATTGAAAATGTACTTGCTAAAGATTTTAAAAAGAAATCCTAGTAATTCATAGTCATTCAAAACAGATAACCATCAACTTAGAACAGATCATTATACTCAGCTTCAGAAAAGATTTATAAAGATGGATATTCCAGAAAAATGAAAGGCAAGAATACCATCCTGTCTTTCATCAGTTCTGTTTCAAAGTTTAGGGTGTTGGAAATTACTTAGTGTGTAACAGTGGGTCTGTGCTGCCTTACTCTGGGCAGCTGTCCTAAATGTTACCTCAGTTTTTTTTGTGTGATTATTGGGATGTTGTAGGTAGAGATGGAAGATTTTGATGCAAATATTGAAGAACAGAAGGATGAAAAGAAAGATGCAGAAGAAGAGGAAAGCGAACTGGTAGGAGACAGAACAACCACTTTGAACAAAGTGTCTCTTTATTAAAATTCTTAAGGGTTTAAATTCAGATCTGTGATCAAATTACTATTGTTGACATGCACCTTAATGGTTAAAAGTTTCCGTAATCATCTTCAAGGAGACTTTTGGATACTTTTTATTCACCCCCCGCCCTCCACCAACCAAAAGAAAAGAACCCTCTACTGTGTCGTTACAAGAAAATTTTAAGAATACTAAGAAACCTAGCCTCGTACTCACTCAGCTGTTTGTGGGTGGCTTTAGGGGAATATACTTTTTAAGAAAACATCAGTTACATATGAAGGGGCATTCTTACATTCCAGCAGATAAGTGATACAGCCTACCCAAGGTATGCATAATTGTCTCTTTGCTACAAGAGCTCAAAATTGAGTTTCTGTCAACTGGGGCAGAAGAACTCAGTGAATGAGGAGGCAGAGGGGTTGCCACTGATGGCTAGATCTGTTCTGCATTTTATCTTATTAAGTGATGGGGGAAATGATTTTACTGTGTAGGCAATGCATTTTGCTTAGGCTGATTAAAGGCTTACATAGTATGAATTCAAAGTTCCCGTGTACCTACTGTAAATGCTTTTGATCACACCTCTGTAGTGATGTTTGCCTTACCCTGTCATTCAAGAATACGCGACCTATAGACTTTTGTTATTTTCACTGTTTGCTAATGGGGTACAGAGATTAGCAATGCTTTGGAATAGTGTTGCTTTTTAAATTCAGAATATTATTTGGTTTATTTAATACTTCGGCCCTTGCTAAAGCTGCTTTTCATATTCTTCTGAAAATGTACAAAGTGAGAACCTTGATTCCTACCCCCTAGAGAATACATCCTAAGGAGTGGTCCCCTCAACCATGCGTGTTACAGAGGACTCTGGATAGAAACTGTGTGTTTACATAGAGATGGTGTCAACCTCTACATTCCTAGATTTCTCTGTGTATTAAAAAACAAGCTTTAAAAGTTAATGGCATTTGAGTCTCAGTATGTTTTTTCCTTTAAACAAAGTATTTTTATTAATTAGGTTGTACTTTGACATAATATGATCTCAGACGTAGGCAGGAAGTTCACTTAAAGGTCCACACTCTCCTGGAATATAGCTAATGACCTCTTTATCTGCTCGCAGCGTGTATACTGGAGAGTGATCATGTGAGAAGTCGATAATGTTAGCTTTCTGAAGCTCCGTCTTCCTTTTGTGGAGATTTCAGTTCAGGATATGGTTCATAACATCTGACTTGGCTAGGTGTAGATCAAAACTGGAACTTTTAATTGAATGTACTATTATTTTTAAAAGTGAAACACACTGTAATACTCTATTTTTTCATCAGAAAACGTGGCAGCGAAGCCTTAGAACTCTGCCCTGCTGAACTATCTTTTATTTCCAAGTAGACAAATACTTCAAACAGCATTGAGTTTTAAGGAAGAACAAGGTGGTTCCAGCAGGGGGAATTAATGTACTTGTTTTGCTTATCTTTACGTGATAAAACTTCTCTTAACCTTTTTTCAAAATCCAGATCTTCTACTATTGGGTTCTAGGCCAAGAGTAAAAGATTTTTGGAGAATTTTAATCAAAGGGTTAAGAGCAAGTCTCATGTCACTCAGACCGTTTAATGGAATTTTCACTACTTTTTCTACTCTGTACTGATTACTGCAGCTGGGTGAAATCCAGACTTTTCTTGGTTAAGAGACTCCTTTGGGGGAGGGGGCATTATTGGTATGATATTTTGTTTTCTCTACTGCTTCAATGAACCTAGTAGATATGACACAGAATTTATATTATTCTAGTGATGCTTAGTGTTCTCAGGTGACTTTTGAGATACAACTGTACAAATTCCATCAGTACTCAACTTTCAGCACCATCACTTCAGCCTAGCTTTGTCTTGGTTTGTTCTAAAAATGTATTTGGAAAGGAGGGTATAATTTATAACCTGAAATACTACCTAATAAGTAGAAATTGAATTATTAGTCTGGCTTTAAAGACTAGAAATGTATAAAACCTGTAGATTTCCTGGAAGAATGATGATGCTGTGTAGTAAACTCTTACACAAAAGCTGTTGTCATGAAATGTTGAACATGCTTTCCAACTTTACTTGTGTGTCAGTCTGTTTTGTGAACTGCAACATTCCCAATAGTAGAGCGATAAATTGATTCTTAAAAGAAGCTGCTGACACTTTCGATGAATCTGTCCTGTATACTAAGTTCTTACATTAAAGTTCTCTATGTTAGGATCTAATAGAGACAGAGTCCAAATGAAGGCAAAGGAGAGTCATAGCGAATTTTGTGGGAAAAGTATGCACTTGCTAGATGAATAAACTAAAAAGCTTACTAGTAAACATAGTTAACTAGGTACATTGGGAAATTTGAAAATCTTATATAGGACTTTGTTTGAAATAAACCACCCAGTATTTTATTAAATAAAAAATAAGTTGCCTGTGGAGATTTCTGGTTTTCCATAAATAGGAAAATATAATTTTAAAAGACATCAGAAATAATAATCTAGTTTGCGCTGATGAAAAAGTAATGCTCTGAACTTGATTCAGTAAAATTAGCCTTTGTAAAAATCTAACTGGTAAATGGATTGAGTCATTTTAAAATGAAATTGAACTTTGTAATTGTGTTCAGTGCTACCAAGTTTTCTCCTTTCTTTTGAGCATCTAAAATTACACTGGAAAATGTAATTGTCTTGGAGAACACTCTTGAGACTTCATGGCTCCTATCACTTGAGAATAGCAGTTGTATTTAGAAAATATCCTAGCTAGTATTATAAGTCCTCTGCCACTCTGAATGGTATTAATTTAGCACAGTAACTACCATACATTCTTACCGTATTTGCTATACAGCTGTTGTTCATACTACAGTTGTGTGTCCTGAACTGTAGCTGCCCCAAAGCGCCTTCATGATACTGTTCTGAAGTGACTGCTCTGAAATCTGGGCAGTGAAGTTTGGTGAATTTGGTAATTCAGTTTCTTCAAATATAATGACATTGTGTTTTCCTTAAGGATATATTTATAACTAGTGAGTGGAAAGTGAATCCATTCCCAGTTTTAATGCTTTCCAGTTCAAAAGTGATATGCATGTATGTGTCTCTTTCTAACCCTTCGAGCTTCTCTCTGTGTACAATTTAGGGTTACATTCCGAAAAGCAAATGGGAGATGGACACATCTGAGGCAAAGCTAGGTGGGTATTTCCTTTTTCCTGTTTTTATATGTGATACCTGATGGTAATGGTCATAGATCTTTCTGCTGTAAGAAGAACAAATTTCCCCAAATTTTTGCTTAAATCAAGATTTTTGGCCTACTTTTTACATCATCAGTCGATTTTGCAGGCTTTCATTTATATCTTTGGCAGAGTGGGAGAAGAGTATTTTAAAAGAACAACCTTCAGTGCCACTTAAGTTTTTTAGAGTAAATGGAAATGTGTGATAAGTTTAGTAATAAAATAATGTCACTTCTAAAATCCATTGATTTATATTAATCAGAAATGTTGGTGCAGGTGAGATTTCTACTTTTTTAAAAGAATCAACTGCAGTCCAAAGTTGCACCTGATTATGAATATTTTGGGTAATAATAGTAATCATAATAAATATTGAAGTTTAAAAATTCATTAAAAGCAGTTATTTTCCTTGTATAATAAATTAAGAGTTTTGGGCGAGGAAGGTAGATACATAATTCAGGTTTTTGAGGCGCCTGCTTTGAAAGATTCCGTTCAAATTTTCCTTCAACTTGTCTTTAGGGCCAGATAACAAGGTAAACTGGTTAAAATGATTTTCTAAAGCAAAAATTGGACTTGCTTAGTGTGGGATTCTCTGTCAAGCAGAAAATCATACATGGGTTTTCCCCTCCAATATTTCAAGGTAATATTGCAGGACATCTTTTTTACCCTCATGTAAAGAGAACCATTTAACATGTTGACTAAGATGTATTAATAAATAAGATAATGGAATAAGATTTTTTGCAAAGATTGACCTTAGTAATGTATGAAGTATGACTGCTGCGCTCTGCATTTCTTTTCCTGAAATTGTGCTGTTACTCCAGAGCTGAAGTAACTGTAGAAATAAGTCTTAAATTCGTAGAACAAATTTGAGTCATTAGCTGCTTCTTTGTGTGGGATGTATTATCTGTGTTTCTGACATCAGAGGGATGTGTTTTATACACATTTGCATAGGGTCTGCCTTTTCTTTTGCCCAAATGATCATGTGAGCCACTGATGTTGACCAGGCCTCATATTAAAAGATAATTTCATTAACTGTAGTATTGCCGTATTGTTGGGATAGGTGCTTTGTCGCAAAGTCTAGAATTTTTTTCTAGTGTATGGTGTGTGAAGATTATATGTGATTACTGACACATGTACTTCCACTTATCCTCCCTCTGTGGCAAATCTTAATAATAACCAACTGACTCCTTCCCTAAACTTTTAAAGCATTCATTAAGTGTTTAAATGCAATTAAATATGTAGGAAAATAGTGGTCACAATTACTTTTTAAACAGTAATGCTTTAGATCTGTTTATTTTGACACTAGATTAAATCTGAAGTTCTGTACTTACAGAGTAACCTGTAAGACTGTAAGTTCTGTACTTAAGTTCTGTACTTATAGAATAATCTGTAAGACCAAGTTCATTTCTCTCTTCTGTGGTTCTCTAAATAGGATTATCTCTTGGGGCAAAAAGAAATGGTAATTAAGAGACAAAGGAGGGAGTTCCTGTCATGGCTCAGCGGTAACGAACCTGACTAGTATCCATGAGGATGCGGGTTCGATCCCTGGCCTTGCTCAGTGGGTTAAGGATCCGGTGTTGCTGTGAGCTGTGGTATAGGTCACAGACACTGCTCGGATCCCGCATTGCTGTGGCAGTGGTGTAGGCGGGCAGCTACAGCTCCAGTTCGACCCCTAGCCTGGGAACTTCCGTATGCCATGGGTGCGGCCATAAAAAGATCTAAAAAAAAAAAAAAAGGGAGAGAGACAAGGGGAATTATAAAAGTGATAAATATTTTATCTAAGCATATGTTCTTTAGAGGCCTTATGTAATATTACCTAGGATAATGCTTTTTTTAACTTGAGCCAATCTATTTTCTATTTTCCTTTCTAATTTCTAAAGAGAAAGGAAAATAGAATTTACTTATGATTATTCAAGAAAATATGACATTAATCTTGGTATTGATTACTGGAAAAATTCAGGCCTGTATGCCATTTGCTTCTCAGAAAATTTATTTTATATAAATTCAGTCCATTTTAAGGACAGAATGTTATATAGTAAATTCTGGAAACAGAATTGTTAGATAAACCATTTTAATCAAAGACACTGAAGATCTAGAAATGAATCTAGGCAATAAATTCTAATATGTTTGCTATTGGGTTTTTGTTTGTGACAGTGATGTTTCATATAATGACTTGTCTCTTGCACCACTGTGTTATCTTGAGAGCTAAACCATCTGTAGAGGAAGGCAAATTGCATATAAGCATTCTTGAAAGTGCTTGTTTGCTTTTTTTGACTTTGGTCCATGGAGCCAGTTGAGAAAATTCTTTTCTAAAACATGAGGCTCTTCATTTGTGAATTAGCTTATTTATGTTGCCTTCCTTATCATAACAAAATCAATAGATTTGATTACCAGATACAAATTATTTTTCTGAGTGCTTTACCAATATTCTTAAATTACTCCTGGTAAAATGATTGTGCTGGGTGAAAACATATGCAGCTTTGGTCATGTCATACATTGAGCCAGATAAGTTCAATCTGTAACTGAGGAATTTTGATTTACAAATGAGTCTGCCAATGAGAAGATGCTCACTTACCTATAATATTTCAAGCAGCTGTTAAATCTCATTGTAGATTCTTGATCTCTGTTCATTAAGTACAGTATACAGTTCAGCCTATGTGTGAGTGTTTAGTTGGAAGTGGTGTAATTTTAGAAAATAGAAATGTTCTGAGCTGCATCTGGCATGAGTTGAAGACTGCCTGTGGCCCACCTTCAGTAGCAGCTGACTGGCTCCTTTGCAGTGGGGACAGAGGTACCTAATGCAAGGGTGGGTATCACGTGCCACATGAAATGCTGTGATTCAACATGCAAGCTACTTAAATTCCACTGCTAAGATTTTGGTTTCTCAAACTGAGAAACCAAAAGAATATTTGAGACTCTTATCATTTGAATTTAGGTTTCTTCATATCGAGTACTTTGGCTTTTCTCCTCTCAGTGTCATTGGTTTCTACTTATGAGTTACTGTGTACTGGCCTTCTACACGTCAGGCGATTTCATCTCTTCACAGCTGGAATGCAGTTATTATTTGTAGAGGCATGTAGCCCTTGTATGTTCACCATGAACAAATTTTCAGGAATATAATTTATGTTCATAAAATATGTAGATGTATCTAAAAAAGTTCTCATTTGAGTTATAATATACTGTTTTGAAGATGTGGTAAAATTCTGTGACCTGCCAGGTTGGATATTTAAACTTTCATCTTCATCCTAAAACTTTACCTTTTGAAATTCAAACCTCTGAAAGTCTTTAGTATGAGTGTATTGGACCCCCCCAGTCGTCTTCTGTAACTAACACACAACCTGGGTTCCTCTTCCCTCACCTTATCCCATACATCTGTGTGTTTGGGTTTCCAGGATGCCATGTGGAAGAGGTGTGAACCTTTCTTCAGTCCCAAGAAGGAAACTTTAAACATGTGTACAATAAAGCTTCAAATTAAACATTACAAACAGGGGTGTTCAGACTAGAAATATATGCTCTTCTGAACTTCCATGTTGCAAATATGGGACTCCTGGTCTGTAACTCCTGTGTCTGAGAAACACTTCTTGCAGTTTTCACACTGCCCTTCTGTACTGCTGCCTAGCTATGTTCTACTCGTGGAATTGAAATATGGAATTTTCCTTTGAAGTATGTGAATGTCAGAGTTGATCTTATTAAGTTTGAAAAATCCATTGAGGTTTCTTTAATATAAGTGTGTTGGAGCTGCCTGCTCTTCTGGTACAGACACTATTGAACTGAGAACAGTTTTATTGTTCGTGGGACTTCATTGGTTTTCTAATACCATATTCTGTGTCCCTGTGCAATCAAGGTGTCACTTCTTTAAGATCTTGTATAGTACGGCCTATTATATACGTGTAGATTAGAGCCATTTGGGATAATATGTGATTTACAGAGATTAGATGATTATCTCTGTTGAACTCATCCATGTTAAAAATTTTCCACAGTGATAACGATAAAAATTTCTTGAGTTTTGTAAAGTGTTATAGTTTGCCTTACTGATTTTTCAATAATACTGCTTTATGGGGGAGGGGCTTAGGAAATAAACTCTTTGCCAAGTATGCAAAATCTTACTAATTTTTGAGGCCTGTATGGTATGGCACAGTTAGTTGTGTGTGAAACTTTTACATTTGAAATATAAACTCACCTTGCTTCCTGCCACTGCTTCCATTGTACTTTTCTTTTCATATTAAGTTCTCTCCAACTTGGTGCCTAAAAAGTTTCTGTTATATATATTCTGCACCCTTTATGGAGTTAGATGAATTGTGGTTATTATGTGATTCTGAAGTGTTCAAGTTTTCTTTTATTGACCTGCTTAATGATAGTGTGTTTATAACTACTGATGATTGAAAGTTTAGTGCTTCATTGTAGCATATATATGTGTGTGTGTGTATAGATATATGTGTGTGTGTATAGATACACACACATATGTATATAACTCATAATATTTTACATGTGGAATTCAAAATCAGAATTAACAACAAATAAAAAAGACCACACATTTTCATCATGTGTTCTTGAAGACACCTAATCTCCTATCTTATAATTTCTGAATGGGCAGTCACTATTCATTTAATTAATTACAGTTTGGGGCCTTCGGAAAGCCTAGCCATCTCAGATTGAGCCTTCAGAGAGAAAATTCAGATCCAGTCACTTTGGCTGACTAGCCATTTAGCCTCAGAATGGTCAATAGTATTTCATAGTATATAACCAAAGAAAGTGGTGATCGTATAATCAGCTTACTCCTAAATGTGAACTTGTGGCAAATCCTCCCACCATGGTCAAAATCCCAAGAAACTGTTAATCTAAAATTTTTCTGAACATTAGCTTGGCTCATTAAGTTCTTATACTACCTGCTTTTCATGTAACAGTTTATCACACATGAGTGCAAAGCAAATGGATGGTGTTAATATTGTGTTAAAGAAAAAAAAAAAAAAGAATGGAAGAAATTGCTCTTAGAAAAACCCAACGCTGCATTTTCCTTCAGAACATGAGAGCTAAGGCGTTGTGATTTTAGGTGGAGCAGGAAACAAGTGCCTTCTCTTGCTCCGCCCATATTTGTTACTTAAGCTAACATAGTAATGTAAAGGCTGCCAGTATGAACACCAGACAAACAATGGAAATTGCACAGAACTTGATATTATCTCAGCCAAGAAGAGAGTTTGGATCTACGAGTGATGCTGCTCTCAAAAATGCGGATGTGCCTTCTGACAGTGTTCCAGCCTTCTTTCCCCTTGTTTGTGTGTTGTGTGCAAACTCACACTCTCCCTTAATGCTGCGGCTCTGTGTTTGTCCTTCAGACAAGTTGGATGGCTTGAGAACTGGTACTAAAAGGAAACGTGACTGGGAGGCTATTGCCAGCAGAATGGAGGATTATCTTCAGCTCCCTGATGATTATGACACTCGTGCTTCTGAACCTGGGAAGAAGAGGGTAAGAGACTATCAGTAACTACCAACAGATGAAGAGCCCGTTTAGGTACTCGGTTTTAGAAAATTACAGGCAGATAATCATATGAATGCTATTTTTTTGTAGAGTGATTTGTTTTATACTGTATCATATTACGTGTTAAAAAAAAAAAAAAAGAATCAGACCTTACAGATTACCAGATCAAAATGTACAAATAACTTTAAAAATGGAGAGCAGAGCCTCACATGGCTAGCATGTTGCCAGCTTTAGAGGAATTTGGAGAGGCTGCTTATGCTATTTTGTCATGGGGCAGAAGAGCTAGGTACAAAGAGTATTGAGAACCTGTGGGGCTTTTTTTGTTTTTAATTTTTTTGAAGTATAATCAATTGGGACTTTTTAATGGATTAGTTATAGAGGGTCCAGGATGGATGGAAGTCAAAGGTGACTCTTCAGGATTGTGGCCGTAAACATTCCATGTATATGGTGCCACTTACTGAGTTAGTGAAAAGTAAGGGATTCATAAATTTGAGTGAAAAATCAGAAGTTCAGTGAGGTACCAGTTAAATTAGACGTGATGATAGGACTCAGGAGGTGTTGTTGTTGTTGTTGTTGTTATTTGCCAAGCCTGTGGCATGCGGAAGTTCCCAGGCCAGGGAGGAGTTGAAAGTTTAGAAGTTCAAATAGAGGTAAATGTTTTAAGAAGTAAAGAATAGTCCATTGTTAAATGATACAGAGAAGACAAGTAAATTGGGAAAAGAGAAATAGCCATTTGGATTTGGCAACATGGAGATTGTTGATGATTAATTAAAAAAAAAAAAAAGTCAAGCTTTCTTAGAGAAGTGAAGGATAGAAGCCAATTTGGAGCAGACTGAAGAAGGAATAGGAAACGGGGAAGTGCAGAACAGCAAACATAGACAATTCTTTGAAGAAGTTTTGCTGTAATAGGGAGCAGAGAAATGAAGCCAGGATGTTGGATAGGTCTTCCACGTAAATGTCAAATTCAATAAAAATGATATTTCTATGTATCCTTTAGAACAAAATAACAAAGTAAGAGGGATCATATTATATATGATCTGCATAAGCCTTTTTCAGCTATTCTCTCTTGATCTTTCTGTATAAATAAACACAGACCTACCATTCTTATTGAATGGCTGCCTAGTAGGCCATTGTTGAACAGTCAGGTATTTATCTAGCCCCTCATCAATGGATGCTTATGCTGTTTTCACTTTATTGCTAATATAAATACTGTGGTGAAAGTCATATGCCTATGTCTTGGCACCTTTTTGACACTCTAACTCTAGGGTGTATTTTTAGCCTTAAAGCTACAATACATTCATAGAATGGGATCTGTCATTCTGACAGATATTGTGAGGTTGTATTCTAAAAAGGTTGCATCTGTACATATATCCACATGTGAGTAAATGCCTGCTTGTCCACACTTGCACCAGCAGTGTTGTTATCGAACTTACTAACTTTTGACAATCTGATAGAAGAAAAAAAATGGTATGTTGTTTTGCATTTCTCAAAGAATGAGGTTGCTTATCATTCCTTTATCTTTACACATCATTTCTTTTCTATGAATTCCCTCAGTACTCTAATATTAAAAGGATGTTTATTGTAAGAGAATAAAAATGCCAGTAAAACTTCATCACAGTGGACAACATTACTAAGAACTCCAGTTTCAAAGCTCTTTGAAATATTGTCAACAGTCCCTAGGCCTGCCCTTGCCTGTGTGTCTTGAGGGGATGAGGAAGAGAGACCTGATTAGTGGCCTTCGGTATTGTGCCCAGCTCCACTCAGGGACTACGTGTCTTGATACCTCTTATTCTAGTTTGTTGTTTTGTTTTTTTTTTTCCTCTTTTAGAACTGCACCTGTGGCATGTGAAAGTTCCCAGGCTAGGGGTTGAATCACAGCTACAGCTGCCAGCCTACACCACAGCCACAGCAATGTAGAATCTGAGCTGTGTCTGCAACTTACACCACAGCTCATGGCAACACTGGATCCTTAACCCACTGAGCGAGGCCAGGGATCAGACCCGCCTCCTTGTGGATCCTAGTTGGGTTTGTTACCACTGAGCCATGATGGGAACTCCTTATTCCAGTTTTGAGGTTGGCTTGGGGCAACAAAAATAGAAATAGCTCTTCCTTGGGAATAATAATTTGGTGTAGTTTGGTAACAGTGAATAACCTCAAATGAGAAATATTTTTCTCTAGTTCATTTCTGGTCAGGTAACTATCACTCTCTTCAATAAGGAGTATGTGATCCCATGTAATTTACTTTGTAAGCTGGGTGGACAAAGAGGATGAGCTGTGCATATCCCAATTCTTTAAAGTGTCTCCTCTTTTAATTCTCCTCCCTGTCTTTCACCTTCATTTAAAGTAATACTGAACACTCAAACCACTCACCAAAATCAACCTCAGAGTACAAGGAAACCCTGTCAGTGGTAAGGCATTCAGGATTCATTACTCATTCCTTTCCTTTCCTTTCTGTTCATGGGGTCTCTTGATTTCTTTTTTTTTTTTTTTGTCTTTTTGCCTTTTCTAGGGCCACTCTTGCAGCATATGGAGGTTCCCAGGCTAGGGGTCGAATTGGAGCTATAGCCGCTGGCCTACATCACAGCCACAACAACGCGGGATCCAAGCCGTGTCTGCAACCCTCACCACAGTTCACGGTAACGCCAGATCCTTAACCCACTGAGCAAGGCCAGGGATCAAACCTGCAACCTCGTGGTTCCTAGTTGGACTTGTTAACCACTGAGCCACGAAGGGAACTCCTCTTGATTTCTTTAATTCAGCTTTTTATAAATACTGGGTACATTCCTAGGATTAATTTAATTACACTGTTAGCACAAAGGTAGTTCTGTAGAGTTGATCATATTAGAATTTTATCAAAATGGCTAGATTTTAACATAATTTATTTGTTTAATTTCATTTATAAGGTTGGGTATAAAATGGTAGCTCAAGTAGACTTTAATATGTGCTTCTTTGATGACTGTGGACAAATGAATATTTCCTTTGTTTTGTTTGCTGAACTCATACATTTTAGAAATTTTTTTGGTGACAATGAATAAAATATACCTACCTGAAACTTTTGAGATTTTTTTAAGTCAGGATTTCTCTTTAACATTTTTTCAATATTTAAGATAGGCAAAAACTTGAGATTGTAAATCTCAATAAAAGTACCTCTAGGAAGATTAGGAGGGACACTGACATTTAGGAAGCCGTTTCTAGCTGAAAGTCATTATTCTGCTACTTTTATTTTTAGTGGTTTTGGTAATCATTCATTCATTCTACAACATTGCATGTCTATGTGTTAGGTCTGTGCAGTGAGGCCTCTTATGGAGTGGACTTCCAGGAGGAATCCAACATGTAAATAAAGAATGTCAGGGAGTTCCCGTCGTGGCGCAGTGGTTAACGAATCCGTCTAGGAACTATGAGGTTTCGGGTTTGATCCCTGGCCTCGCTCAGTGGGTTAAGGATCCGGCGTTGCCATGAGCTGTGGTGTAGGTCGCAGATGCAGCTCAGATCCTGCATTACTCTGGCTGTGGCTTAGGCTGGCAAGTCAGCTCCGATTGGACCCCCTGGCCTGGGAACCTCCAAATGCCAGGAGTGCGGCCCTAGAAAAGACAAAAATAAAATAAATTAAAAATTTAAAAAAAAAGATGGAGTTCCCGTCATGGCACAGCAGAAACGAATCCAACTAGGAACCATGAGGTTGCGGATTTGATCCCTGGCCTCGCTTAGTGGGTTGAGGATCCGGCATCGCCATGAGGTGTGGTGGTCGCAGACTCGGCTCGGATCTGGCATTGCTGTGACTGTGGTGTAGGCCGGCAGTTGTGACTCCGATTAGACCCCTAGCCTGGGAACCTCCATGTGCTGCGGGTTGTGGCCCTGAAAAGACGGAAAGACAAAAAAAAAAAAAAGAATGTCAGTATAACATAAATGTTTATTAGAGATGTGAACAAAATAGTAGTAGTGTCCAAAATATTTTCATTTCAGCTTTAAAATTTTGAGCATTTCTACTAAAACATATTCCTTATTTAAAAATAATTAGGAGAGTTCCTGTTGTGGCACAGCAGAAATGAATCCAACTAGTATCTGTGAGGATGTGGGATCCCTGGCCTCCCTCAGTGAGTTGGGGATCCGGTGTTGCCACGAGCTGTGGTATAGGTCGCAGATGTGGCTCGGATCCTGCATTGCTGTGGCTGTGGCATAGGCTGGTGGCTGTGGCTCCAATTTGACCCCTAGCTTGGGAACTTCCATATGCCTCAGGTGCAGCCCTAAAAAGCAAAAATAAACAATAATAATTATGTAGTTTCTTTCTTTTTTTTTCCCACCTACCCACCACCCCCACCGATGCACCCACAGCATATGGAAATTTCTGGGTCTGGGATCAAAGCCAAGCCAGAGCTGTGACGTAACCACAGCTGTAGCCACACTGGATCCTTAAGCCATTGCACTGGGAAGGGAATCAAACCAGAGCTTCCAGAGACAAGCCCAATCATTAATCTACTGCACTACAGTGGGAGC
The DNA here is from genome assembly GCF_016906955.1 of Phacochoerus africanus. Taxonomy (NCBI): domain Eukaryota; kingdom Metazoa; phylum Chordata; class Mammalia; order Artiodactyla; family Suidae; genus Phacochoerus; species Phacochoerus africanus. The sequence continues at coordinate 100,642,575 of NC_062552.1, forward strand.
TCCTCTAAGAGCTAATTTTTAAATCTGTAGTTTATTTATTTATTTCTGGCCGCATCCACTCCACAGTTTAAAGATTGACCAGTGCGTTTACCTCTGTGGTAAGGATGTACTGTGGACTGGTTACCATTTCTTTGTTCAGTGGCCACAATCCATCTGTCTGTCCATCCATCCATTCTTCATTCCCCTTAACAATAGTCATCTTTGCTAAAATATGTGCCCTTGATCCCAAGGAGAACTGAGACAGTGTGTGTGAATCTGTCAAAATAGATACGTCAGCATTCATGGGCAAAAGGCCCAGAGATTTTGGTATACCGTAGCCCACATTCTTTATTATGCTTTTTACTTAGGCCCATGAAGAAAATTAAGCCATAGGTTTTCTGCCCACAAAGAATCAACTTTAAAAAGAGTCAGGTGTAGTCAGTTTTTCCCCACAGCTGTTACTGTATACCTTATCTTTGGCCAAATGGTTGCTAAAGACAGTGCTGAGGGGTAGGCTGCAAAACAGAAACCTAGTCATTTGAGTACTATTCTTGTAAACTATAATAGGGAAGGGCAGTGTACCTCCAAGAGCAGTAGCACGTTTCCAGGTGCTTGCACCAGCGTGGGTGAGCATGCTATCTTCCCTTTCCTTGTTACAGATCACAATCACGATAAATCACAAGCCATGTTTAAAATGCAATCTCTGAAGGCTTTAGTACTGTGCACTGCAAATCAGTGTCATAGTCTCTATTTCATCTTTTACAGGATATGTCTGCTTATATTTTTTAATTATTAATATAATTTGTAAGAATCCCTATTTTTAAACTATCAGAATACCAATAGAAAATATCCCTGGTCTATATATTTGTAGTTATAATCTTGTCATAAATGACATCAGCCGAGTCTATCTCTTGGTTTCTATCTCATAAATGGAAGTAATAATATCAGCTCCCTGTTTTCTAAGATAAATTTCCAAGAATATTATTATGTGGCGATAAATAGAATTGTCTTTGATTTAGGGTGTTTATAGTCTGTTTAGGGAAGAGCGATCTAAAAATGGATAATTGCAATATAGTGTGGAAGTTCAAAACTAGACATGCCAAAATCCAGAAGTAACTTCAGGGAAGCAATGAGTCTTTGATTGGCAAAGGACAAGAGGGGTTAAGCAAGGATTGATGACTAGGCTCATGCCAGGTGGACCAGGTTAGAGCAAAGACATTTTCAGGAAGAGAGTCTAGTATATGCAAAGTTACAGAGATGGGAAACGACCCAGTGTGCTCTGAGAGCCAGAAATAATTTTGTATTGCTGTATAAAATGCCATAGGTACTGCCCAGAGATGCTGCAGAGTAGACAGGACCGGATCCAGAGAGACCTGTGTGCCTGGGTTTTACTCTGTAGGTAGGGCAAGGATTTAAAACAGGCGGGAGTCACAGCTGTGTGTTATTTTAGGACAGTTTCTCTGGTAGAGTGGATCGGAGGGAATGAGAATGAAGATAGGAAGATTAGGTAGAGGTTAGTGCTTTACTTTAGATAAAAAACGAGGCAGTGAGCCAAAAAGTAGCAACAAAGGAGGTGGAAGGGACAGGACTGAACTGAGGTTTGAACTGTTCAGGAGCAGGTATGGTTAGGACTTGGGGGTTGATTGGAAGGGTTTTCTTTCTGTTAACTTAGGATATATAGCTTTCTCCAGTTGTCTGTAGTTAATTTCTAATTTCTTAAACTTTTGGCTTCAAAGTAGTTATCCTGCCCCTTAGACTATTGAGAAAGGTAAGAGGCTCTTTGCATATTTATTTTTTTTCTAAAGCCCTACCTAATGCTGTGTTCTTTTTAGGTGAGATGGGCAGACCTGGAAGAAAAGAAGGATGCAGATAGGAAAAGGGCCATAGGTTTTGTGGTCGGACAGACTGATTGGGAGAAGATCACAGATGAAAGTGGTCACCTGGCTGAAAAAGCCCTCAATCGAACCAAATATATATGAGACTTAGTTTTTGAATGGAGTCATTATTCCTCTAAGGTAAGGGTTCACAATTGTATAAATAGCCTACTGTATGTTGTTTTAGACTTTGAGATAAAGAAGACAGCATGCTTTGCTAAAAATGCTTTTCTTATGTATTTTTCTGGTTCTAAGAGTAAGTATGTGCTAGTTGCCAGCATTTACGATGCAGGATATTGGGAAAGGGAGCAATTTTCTGCAACCTGGCTCACTAATAAAAATGTAAGACTTAAGAAAAACTTGGATTCTATAGATTTGGGAAGGAGTGGAGAGATGAAACACTATAATTCCTGTCTGTTTTTTCCTGCCATGACAGCCTTTTCTTTTCTTTCCAGGCGGTTCCCCGTGAGGTGATCTGAAGCCAAGGCCTCATGGAGCTTCGTTGTGTGTCACCTTGCCTCCACGTTTCAGTTTTTGTTTTGTTTCTACTGCTTTAGTTTATAAAGTTCTCCAGTGTCCCCAAGAGGTATTAGAATCTTGCTCTACCCAAGCAAGACATTAATTTTCTTTTTAACTACTTTTGGGGAGGGAGGGAGTGATAGCATAACTGCTGAAGCCAGGTGGAGGTCTGCTGGAGGACTCCAACAGACAGCGTTTCCTCCACTGTACAGTGTCACAGACTATCTCTATCATCATTGCTTCGTGGCTGTTTTGTTTTTTACTGTATGTAACTGGTAGTTGACTGTACTAGGATTAAAAAAAAATAAACTTTCTTGATAAAGCCAATGAGATTCATGGGCTGTACAGCATGAGCCCCTTTCTCTTGTTTTCTTAATTTTATTTTTATTGTTTTTTTTTTTAATATGGTGTGTTCTAATTACCTACTGGTTGAACATCCCCAAACCTCTTTCCCATTGTATATTTTGTAGTTCAGTGCTTCCATAGCACATGCTCGAAACACAAGGCTCAGTGACACTTACCTTTGTTTTATAGCCGATTTCCTTCTCTATTGTTGCGACTTGACTAGGGGAGACGATTTCAAATATCCATCTGTCCCCTGGAGCACATCTGTTCTGCATCAGGATGTTTTATTGTTTCATTTTTTTTGAACCTTTCTCTGCTCCACCCTTTATTTTTTACATCCTCTTTCCTTTCTCCCTTGGTGCTCGGTTATGTTTTGATTTTTCCCTGATCTGGCTTTGACTCCTGGTAGACAAACTGATATACGCCTTGGAATTCAGGAGCTTGTTGCTTTGCTGCTGATCTTGAATTGTTGATTTTTAAGGCGAGGTTGCAGGGCAGAAGTATGGTGATGCCGAGCGCTCTGGCAGGCAGCCTTCAGGTCTGTCAGGTTTTCAGGTACTTGCCAGATTGCTCATTATTGGGAAGCATAGCCTTCTCGTAGAATTTCCTCGCTTATAGATGGTGCCTAGAAATATACAGAGCTAGAACCCAAATATTTAAATTCCTATTTAAAAACAGAAAAGGAGCTCTTTTCCCTTTTTCATTCTGCAAAGGAAAAAAAAGTTATTTCCAGCAGGAGAGAAGACAGAGAAGAAACTTCTTCCTCAAACATCATTTCCACTTTGTAATCCAACTCAGCAAGCTGTAAATTTGTTTACAAAAGGCTTGAATATTTTGACATGTTTACTTTGGGGCTATAGATAAGAACCTTTTAGTTTTATGACCTCCGTTAAATACTGTGTGAATAGAGATAATATTTATTACCATTCAAATAGTATCACTCTGGGTTCAAGAACTTGAAATTATAACACTGAGGGCCAGTTTAATGGGAAGTTCTGACAGCTTTCTGTACTTTATCTTTCCTGTAATTCTGAATGTTTACACACGTAAGAGGCTTTAAGTTTATTAACAAGTCAATATTGAATGTGTGATTGCTACGTTGAGTAACTTCCTCTGATTGTAGTATTTAACAAGCTACTTTGGTTGCCTCTTAGCCAACAAAACATTTCTATGTAGTGATCTTTCTCAGCTGCCTTTCTTAGGTTGAGTGAAGGTATATCACAGGATAGCCAATAGAATTATCGTTTATACAGAGACCAATTTATTAATTACTGAATCTACCAAATGTCTGTTCCCATCAGAAACAAAATTTCCAGAATGTATTCTTTAGTTCGGGAGGTATATATGTTCTTATAGAGGATGTTTTACTTCAGTTTTCTTAAGCTTTTTGTGTTCTGACAGACAGTATTCAGAATGCTAATGAAATTAGAAGTGATAGTCACCCATGACTCACTTTAAATCTGTCCTGGTTTTGTCTTGCAGCCATGGCTCTGTGTTTGCTATCTTATGCCAAGAGAGGGTAGGGAAATGTGAACAGGGTCAGAAATTGCCTCTGCCAAGTTCCCTTCCTGGCTCAGCGGAAATGAATCTGACTAATGTATACATTAGGATGCAGGTTCGATCCCTGGCCTCGCTCTGGGTTAAGGATCCAGCATTGCCACAAGCTGTGGTGTAGGTCGCAGACATGGCTCAGATCCCGTGTTGCTGTGACTGTGGCGTAGGCTGGTAGCTACTGCTCCGATTCGACCCCCAGCCTGGGAACCTCCATATGCTATGATTGTGGCCCTAAAAAGACAGAAGAAAAGAAAAGAAATTGCTTCTGCTGATTTTTAGAAGATAGAGATTAACATGACCTTAGGTGATGAGCACAGAATGTTGCCTCCTTTAGAAAATTGGCACCAAAAAGAAATAGAGACTGTCAGTTGAAATTTGACTTTGCTAGTTTGATTTGGAACTGTTAAATTCTTAAATTTGCATTATCACTAGAATAGGAAACAAGTTCAGGGAACTCTTGGAAATATTAGTGCGTGTAGAAATTGCCTTGGTAACTCAAATGTTTTAATGTAGTCTGCTTGTTGATATTTATTTGATTCACATAATTTTCTAGAAGTTCAAATTTGATTCAGATGTCGGGTTAATTCAGAAGTTTTTTGGGTTTGGTTTTGTTTTGTTTTAAGGGCTACTACACCTTTGGCATTGGAAATTTGGAAATTCCCAGGCTAGGGGTTGAATTGGAGCTGCAACTGAGTCCTACACCACAGCCACAGCAATACCAGATCCACAGTTGCATCTGTGACCTATACCGAAGCTTGCAGCAATGCCAGATTCTTTTTTTTTTTTTTTGTCTTTTTGCTATTTCTTGCGCCGCTCCCGCGGCATATGGAGGTTCCCAGGCTAGGGGGTCTAATCGGAGCTGTAGCCACCAGCCTACGCCAGAGCCACAGCAACGCAGAATCTGAGCCGCATCTGCAACCTACACCACAGCTCATTGCAACGCCGGATCATTAACCCACTGAGCAAGGGCAGGGACCGAACCTGCAACCTCATGGTTCCTAGTCAGATTCGTTAACCACTGTGCCATGACAGGAACTCCAGCAATGCCAGATTCTTAACCCACTGAGTGAGGCCGGGGATCAAACCCACATCCTCATAGAGGCAACATCAGGTCCTTGACCTGCTTACCACAATGGAAACTCTGAAAGTTTTTATGATGAAGGTAAAATCTTAAATTTTCCAGTTGGATTCATTTCCCTTGTGAAAAAATTCTCATTGTTGATTGGACATATCAAAGTAAGTGCCATCGTATCTGGAGACCAAGTATTTAGTTCTAAATTGGATTGACTAAAAATTTCTTACTTTGAAGGTACCTCAGCTTTTTGTTAAGTATTTTATCTTCCTAACTGTGCAAGTTGTAGGTATTTTGGTAATGTTAGATGTCTAGAGCCAGCTGACTGCTGGGACTGTGAAAGCAGCAGGTTGTCAGCTACAAAGAGACCATACAGCTGTTTCAGATGGATTTCAGAGTTGAGGGTTACCAAAATGGAGATGAATTTTAATAGGCCGTAGAAGAATGAGCTCTCATTTCTAGTATTAACCAACCCTGGTACAGGTTCAGATTCCTTTCTTAGAAGCTATGTGACCTTAACCAAATTATTTACTGGATCTGAGCTCTGGTTTCCTCATCTATAAAGTGAAAATAAGAAAATTCCCCTATTAAAGGTTGCTGTGGGGAGTAAATTGAGATACTGCTTGTAAAGCTGTTTGGCACAGTACCAAGCTCAAAAATTGGTTCCTATCATTATCATTATTTTTTGACTTGTTCTCATATGTGCTTTTACAATTCAAAGTTTTCAATTGGCTTGAAGACAGTTGTCATTTTTTTTATAGTTCACTACTATAACTGAGCTATGCCATATGAAACGGTGCAGTATGTGTAGGTTGGGAGAGTCATAATTTATAAGAGCATTTTCAGGCAACCAGTGACCCTGACCTTCAGAACCAGTGTGGAGGCTGAAGAGAAGCACCTAGGTGCCAAGGCTAATTAGTAAGTTCCCAGGAGGGACTCAGTAGTGATGGAAAGCAGTTGCCAGACCACATGTGTGGACACAGGCGAAGGCCCTGCAGCGGTGATTTGCCTTGTCACATATTCAAAAAGAAAAGAGTAATTTTATGAGTGAGTAGTACATTCATATGGTGTAAAATTTAGACAGTTCAAGACTCTATATATATTGACATCATCCCAGTCCTCAACCTCCCACTATCCCATCTGTAGAGGCAGCCAGTTTTGACTGTTTCTTTTGTGTCCTTTCAGAAAAATTCTGTGGATAAGCATTAATATTTTTGTTTCAGTTTACCCTAATGGTAGAGCGCTAGCTAGACACACTATGCATGTTTATTTTAAAATTTTTTTTTATTTTTTATAGTATATCTTAGAGGTCACTCTGGCCACGTATAGAACATTCCCATTCTCATCCCTCCTCCTCCCCTCTCTCCCTTCTCCCCCCTACCCCTTATCCTCATCTTTAATTTTCCAGAGAATACCTTCTGATGTGTAAGGAACTTTACTGAAAAATGTCAGCAATTCATCTGTATTTCTGTCCTTTTCGTGGCGTGGAGTATATGTCATATGGGTATGTTTCTGTAGTATTATAACCTGTCAGTTTCTGTCCCACCTCCGTCTTTCCCCCCCCCCCCCCCCCCCCCGTCTATAAGCCTTGGCAACCACTAATCTGTTCTCCATTTCTGTGGTTTTATTATTTGAAGAATGTTTATAAATGAATTCATGCATTTTGTAAATGTAACCTTTGGGGGTTGTGTTTTTTGGCTTTTTTTTTCATCTGGTCTAATTCCCTTGACAGTCATTCAAGTTGTTATGTGTGTCAGTGGTTTGTTCCACTTTCTTCCTCAGTAGCATTCTATCTCATTCTTTTTTTTTTTTTTTTTATCTTTTTGCCTTTTCTAGGGCGGCTTCCGAGGCATATGGAGATTCCCAGGCTAGGGGTCCAATCGGAGCCGTAGCCTGCAGCCTATGCCACAGCTCACGGCAATGCCGGGTCCTTAACCCACTGAGCAAGGCCAGGGATCGAACCCACAACCTCATGGTTCCTAGTCAGATTTGTTAACCACTGTGCCACAACGGGAACTCCCATCCCATTCTTTTTTATAGCTATAGAATGTTTCATTTTGTTTTTACCATAATTTAACTTACCAGGTCTCTGTTGATGAGCATTTAAGCTGTCTCTTGCTCGTATAAATTGTACATCTTGTATATTATCATCATCTCCCTACTTCCTATTCTTGCCTAATTTCATCCTAATGGCATCCTTTCCATAGACATCCTCAGGGTGACAAGTGCTTAAGAGCCAGCACAGCACAGCACAGCAGTGAACTGTCAAGGGAGATAACAATAATGAAATAAAATGAAAAAGGCAAATCTTGTTTCCCAGGGACTTCTGCGTGATAGGATTCTGACATGCCTTGAGGGCTGGAGTGGCCAGAGGCGCTGATGGTTCATGGTCCACATGTGACTAAGAGTCAGGACTTAGTCCTCTGTCCTCTGTACCTGGATATTTATGTGTCTTCACCTCAGTGGCTGATCTGATCTCACTTCTCAGACTGCATTGCTTTCACAATAGAGTGTAGTCAGGGACCCTCTTCATGGCTGGAGCTGAGCTTCTACAGTTTCGGACAGTCCTCGACCTGCCAGCAGGAACTTGCATTTGTGATCCTATAAAGAGCTTGTAAATTTAATGGTTTATTATGTAGGGCAAGACTTGACTTTGAATCTTCTACCTAAGAATCTTAAACTTTCTACCAAATACTCACATTCTTGTTTCTGACAATACTGATCTAGATCATAGATCCCTTTCCTACCCAACTAGTATCCATGAGCATGTAGGTTCGATCCCTGGCCTTGCTCAGTGGGTTAAGGATCTGGCGTTGCTGTGGCTGTGGTGTAGGCTGGCAGCTGTAGTTCCAATTTGACCCCTGGCCTGGAAACTTTAATATGCTGCACCTGTGGCCCTATAAAAAGAGTAATAATAATAAATAAATAGAAAATAAATTTTAAAAAATAAAAAGTTTCTTCCACTGTGACTTGAAATCCCACTCTACAATCTGTTGTTTCAAATGACAGTTTCTCTTTCTTGACTAGACATGTCTAATGTTTTTTTCTTTATGGCAACTAGCTTGGTGCATGGCTCGTGTATCTGTAGAATGAACGAATAGAGAGGCTCTCTCCTATGTGTATGGCACTGGTCACTTATTCAGAGCTGGACAGGTAATGAGTGAGGAGGAGGGTAGCAAACTAGAGAAGAAGGTAGGTCCTGTTAAAGTGGAAGCAGCGCCTGCTCTGGCACAGCAGATTTGGGCTACCTGGGGATTTGGAGTCTTGTGTTACCAGATTTTCTGGGGTTTCAGAAGTGAGAAAACTAGATTTTTTATTTATTTATTTTTACTTTTTTTATCTTTTTGCCTTTTCTAGGGCCACTCCTGTGGCATATGGAGGTCTAATCTGAGCTGTAGCCTCTGGCCTATGCCAGAGCCACAGCAGTGAGGGATCTGAGCCGCGTCTGTGACCTACACCACAGCTCACAGCAACGCCGGATCCTTAACCCACTGAGCAAGGCCAGGGACTGAACCCGCAACCTCATGGTTCCTACTCGGATTCGTTAACCGCTGAGCCATGACAGGAACTCCAAGAAAACTGGATATGTGAGGTCATCAATATGTCGGCACCAAAAACTTTTTCATGTCTTGTTTGGGGTTTTTTTGTAACTGCTTTGGACCATATAGGCTGCCTGTCATTTCATACTCAAAAGTCATCGAGTTGAAACTCTGGATACTTAGATAAGAGCTTGAAGAGGCCTTAGAGCTCATTCCTATCAAGTTCTTTCATTTTACAAATGAAGTTTCTGAGGCTGAAAAGCGAAATGACTTGCTGAAAGTCTCAGTTATTTGGTGACAAAACAAGGCTAAAACTTGGTTTTCCTGGTCCATAACCTAGCACTTTGGTTTTCTGTAACTGCTATACCTCCTTTACGAGGGCCTTCATAAGTCCCAGGGTGGCAGACCCTCTGGTATTGCATGTGTTATGTGTGCATGTGCACATCTGCGTGTTTACTAAATTCTTTGGGCCGGGAAATCCATTCTGACGGAAATACATCTGTCAGGAACAATGTGACTCACTTGATTATCTCTGAAACCGTCTTCCTTGAACTCTCCGAAGCATAAAGTAGCTGTATACATAGGAGCTCACCTATTACTTGTAGATTGGTTGATACTTCTTTTTAATCTCGGAAGCTTAAAATTTTGACAAGAGTATTGAATTGATTATTGTTCAAGAGCAGTGGGATTTTCTCTAGAAAACCATTCATATATCGATGCTTTTAGAAGCAGCTAGCTTATAGAAGCTTATATGCCTTATATACGAGCTTGTGTTTAAGCCATAAGCTCAGATGGCTTATAGAGATAATTTTGTTTTCTGCAATATATAATTTTTTATGTAATGTAACTAGAGTATTTGCTTTGGCTCCACTGATGAGTATTATTCCTGCTTTACTTTGAGGGTCCCTATTACCCACCTTATTAGGGACAAACACAGCAACTTGGCAGTGAAGTCTGTTAATAACATGATCCCAGTTACTTCCTGTACTTCCACTTTTCTTACCACGTGTACAACTACACAGCAGGTTCACTGTATGACTTGCTGTTCCCCCCAATACTCCCTAAAATTTTCTGTTTACTGCCTCCTTTTTATCTCATTTGTTAGAAATTGTAACTGTCTTGGCGTTCCTGTTGTAGTGCAGCAGAAACGAATCCTACTAGTATCCATGAGGATGCAGGTTTGATCCCTGGCCTCGCTCAGTGGGTCAGGGATCTGGCATTGCTGTGAGCTGTGACATAGGTCGCAGACAAGGCTCGGATCCCGTATTGCTGTGGCTGTGGTGTAGGCCGGCAGTTGCAGCTCTGATTCGACCCCTAGCCTGGGAACTTCCATATGCCACAGGTGTGCCCCTAAAAAGCAAAAAGAAAAAAGAAAAAGAAAGAAAGAAGAGAAGAAAATGTAACTATCTTAAGGCCCAGCGTGCGTGCTACCTTCTCCCTGAAGCTTTCCTATCCTACTCCGTCTTGCAGCTTTCATAGGACTTTGCTTGTATTTTGTGACCTCAATTTGCCTTTCTAGGAGAGTAACTTATATACCTGTCTATTCTTTCTTCCCTATCCCTTTCAACTCCCAAAGGCAAGCTCCTAGAGGGTAAGAACTATGTTTTATTCATCTTCCATTCTTGTAACATTGAATATGCAATACCCATTATGTATAGTTGGTGCTCAACAAGCATGTTTAGAATTGATGGCATGGTGTATTTTAAATATGAAATTAATTCATATAGGTAAATATATGTGTAATTTACAAAACTCCAGTTTTTGTTCGCTTTATCACTGTCTGTGTATCTTTGGGCTGGTGGCATATCCGTAAGCGTTATATAAATCAGGCATCTGAAAATCAAATGTCTGCTATGGACAGGAAGATATCATAAGTGAGGGAATTGGCCATTGGTTTCATAATGGCATGCTGAGCTGTATTCTTTCATCAGAAACATATGTTTTTGCAATTGGACATGTAGAAATAGTCTCATAGAAAAATATCCTCTTTCTCATTTTTTTTCTTGAAACATCTGACGCTCTGCATCTTGTTGCTTTCCCACTCTTGGTAGGACTGTAAGTACAAATATTAATTATCTTCCTAACTCCTCTGTGAGAAAAACAGCAGTGGAAGCAGAATGATACTGGCAGCTGACTCTCAACCTTAGTATTAAGGAGGTAGCAGGGCATGGTGGGGACTGGGCTGTTGCATAGTGCTTGCTCTGTCTCAGTGCGACGTTCTTCTCCAGCCAGTGGTTGCCATGAAGCAAGGTAGACTCCGTGTTACCAGATGAAGATAAAGTGGAAATATCAACTTTTATGTGAAACAGTCTTTCAAAATACCATGAGGACAATCCAGTAGAGGTAAAACAGTCACATCTGGAAGCCACATATTTTGGCCATCATTTTGGGACTTCTGGTATATACAGTAAGGGATGGTGAATCCTGGAAGACAGTCATTGTGAAGAAGATATGTATAGTGAAGGAAACATCAGGTTATATCACTGACTGTATAAAAATATTGACCAGCCCCTTTTAATTGATATTAATTGTTAATTGATATTTGGAATGAGCAGTTCTGTTTTCATTGAGCCATATGGTAATACATACATAATGTACTGATGCTGGATTTGCAGTGGGTTAATTGTTGTCCATTGCTTGCTTTCACGTGGAAGCGTGTGTATTGCCCTCCTTCCTAACATCCTTCCAATGCCTCCATTTATCAAGGTGCAGGTAAGCACTGTGTGCGCACAATTAAATAGTGGGCACACACCTTTCCCAGAGAAAGAAGACAGCGAGAATTGAGCACCCATACCCGGATGTGAATTTGACCCGAATGTTCTCTTAACTCTCCTTTACTTTCTACTATTTCAACTGGGGAAAGAGGATGCTTGTCATTAAATCTTCTTTGTTGCCACCTATCAGTGTCAAGGTGGGTATACTTTTGATTTCTTAAAAGTATTTTGGGGGTATTATCTTTTTCAGATTCATTTCAGCCATAAAATGTGAACTCATTGTCAATATTTTTAAAAAGTTACAGATAATACTAAAGCCCCCATTGAGCAACAGACACCTTAAAATCTTAGAGGTGATTACTATTAACCTGTTGGAATGGGGCTTTCCAAACCTTTTTCTGTGCCTTTATATGCATATGTATGTATATGTAAGGATATATAGTTTAATTTTTTTCATGAGTGATATATATATATATATATTTTTTTTTTTTTTTTGCTTTTTAGGGCCTCACTTGCATTATATGGAAGTTCCCAGGCTAGGGGTCTAATTGGAGCTACAGTTGTCAGCCACAGCCACAGCAGTACACAGCAATATAGGATCCAAGCTGCATCCGCGACCTTATACCACAGCTCACAGCAATGCCAGATCCCTAACTCACTGAGTCCAGAGATCAAACCTGCATCCTCATGGATACTAGTTGGATTTGTTTCCACTGCACCACAGCAAGAACTCTCTACACATTTTCTTTCTCTCTCTCTCTCTTTTTTTTTTTGTCTTTTGTCTTTTTAGGGCTGCACCCATGGCATATGGAGGTTCCCAGGCTAGGGGTCTAATCGGAGCTGTTGCTGCCAGCCTACACCACAGCCATAGCAGTGCCAGATCCAAGCCGCACCTGCCACCTACACCACAGCTCACAGCAATGCTGGATCCTTAACCCACTGAGCGAGGCCAGGGATCAAACCTGCAACCTCATGGTTCCTCGTCAGATTCGTTTCTGCTGCGCCATGACAGGGACTCCCCTATACATTTTCTTTAATACTAGTTTGAACAATCCTGGAAGTTGTATGTTTTGATACTGTGTCATGTCCAGAAAAAAAAAGTTTAGTGAAATCTGGAATACCCACTTCTTAAGAGAATCTTGTTCATTTAGGTATTAAAACTTTGATTAAAAGAATATTCACTATACAGATTACCAATACTGGAAATGAAGGAGAGGACCTCACTACAGTTTCCCTGGACATTTAAAGGATAACAAAGGAATGCTGTGAACAACTCTTTGCCTGTGAATTTGATAACCTAGATGAAACAGACCAATAACTTGAAAGATAACAATCTGCCAAAATTCACACAAGAAGAAAGAGACAGTTTGAATAGATGATACCTAGTAAATAAATCAGTAATCATTAACCTACCAAAACTGAAAGCTCTAGGACCAGATGGGTTCACTGGGAATTCTATTAAACACTAAGAAATTATACCAACTTTTTTTTTTTTTTTAAGGGCACCACCCACAGCATATAGAAGTTCCCAGGCGAGGGGTCAAATTGGAGCTGTATCTGCTGGCCTACATCACAGCCACACCAATGTAGGATCCAAGCTACATCTGTGACCTGCACAACAGCTCATGGCAACACTAGGTACTTGACCCACTGAACAAGGCCAGGGATTGAACCTGCATCCTTCTTGATACAAATCAGTTTTGTTACTGTTGAGCCACAATGGGAACTCCCTATGACAATTCTTTATCATCTCTTCAGAAGATAGATAAGGAATACTTCCCAATTATACTGTGAGGCTGATATTATTCTAACATCAAAATCGAAGACATTACAAGAAAAGAAAACTGTAGACTGTAAATCTCTCTCATGAAATGCAAAAATCCTCAACAAAATAGCACATCAAATCCAATAATGTATTTTTGGAAATTATGTACCACAACAAAGTGGGAATTGTTCCAGGCATACAAGGATGGTTCAACATTCAAAAGCCTGGTAATATACTCCACCACATCAACAGGCCAAAGGGTTTGAAAAGGCACACGATCATATCAATAGTGATAGAAGAAATGGGTTTTTTTTGTTCTTTTTTTTTTTTTTAGGGCCACACCCATGGCATATGGAAGTTCCCAGGCTAGGGATCCAATTGGAGCTACAGCAGTCCCCCTATGCCACAGCCACAGCAACACCAGATCTGAACTGCGTCTGTGACCTACACCACACTTCATGGCAATGCTGGATCCTTAACCCACTGAGCAAGGCAAGGGATTGAACCTGCAACCTCATGGTTCCTAGTCGGATTCGTTTCTGCTGTGCCACAACAGGAACTCCTGTAAGAAATGTTTGACAAAATTGAACACCCATACATAATACCCTTAGTACACTAGGAATAGAAGGGAACTTCCTTAACTTGATTTAAAAAAAAGTCTATGGGAACCCTACAACTAATGTATTTCATCATACTTAATGGTGAGAAACTTGAAGTTTTCCCACTAAGACCAGGAATAAGGCAAGGATGTCCCCCTCACCACTGCTTTTCAACATTGTATGGGATGTCCTAGTTAATGCAATAAGAAGGAAAGTAAATGTGTATAGATTGGGAAGGAAGAATTAAAACTTTGCTCAAAGAAGATGTGGTTGTGTATGTAGAAAATCTAAAAGAATCAACAAACTCCTGAAACTAAGAGTCAACTATAGCAAGGTTGCAGGATATATAAGGTTAATATATAAAAGTCAGTTGCTTTCCTATGTAGTAGCAAACAAGTGGAATTTGAAACAATACTATTTACATCAGCACCCCCCCCCAATGAAATACTTTAGATGTAAATCGAATTAAATGCAGAGATAGTCCATGTTCATGGATGGGAAGACTCGATGTCAAGATGCTGATTTTTGCCAAATTGATCTATAAATTCACTGCAATTCCAATCAAAATCCAGCATTTTTTTTTGTGGATATCAACAAACTGATTCTAAAGTTTATATGGAGAGGTGAAAGACCTGAAATAGCCAACACAATGTTGAAGAACAAAATTGAAGGACTGGTACTACTTACTTGAAGTTGGACTTCAAGACTTACTATGCAACTACAGTAATCAAGACAGTATGGTATTGGTGAAAGAGCAAACAGAAATAAATGGAACAGAATGAAGAGCCCCAAATAGACCCACATGAATATAATCAACTGATTTTGACAAAGGAGCAAAGGTAGTATTTTCAACAAATGGTGCTGGAACAACTGGACATTAACATGCAAATAAGTGAATCTAGACGCAGATTTATACCCTTCACAAAAATTGAAGTGGATAACAGACCTAAATGTAAAACACAAAACTACAAAACTCCTAAAAGAGGACATAAGAGGAAATCTAGATAACTGTGGATTTGGTGATATTTTTTTAGATCACCAAAGGCATAACCCACAAAAGAAAGAATTTAAAAAAGAACTCTTAAGGAGTTCCCACAGTGGCACAATGGCCTTAGAATCTGACTGCAGTGGCTTGGGTTGCTCTGGAGGTACGGGTTCAGCACAGTGTGTTAAAAGATCCATTGTTGCCACAGCTGCAGCTCGAACTCAATCCCTGGCTTGCTGCAGATGTAGCCATAATTTTTTTTTTTTTTTTTTGCTGCTTTTTAGGGCTGCACCCATAGCATATGAAAATTCCAAGGCTAGAGGTCAAATCAGAGCTACAGCTGTTGACCCACACCACAGCCAACAGCAACGGCGGATCCAAGCCATGTCTGCAAACTGCACCAGAACTCAGGGCAACACCTGATCCTTAACCCACTGAGTGAGGCCAGGGATCAAACCCATATCCTCATGGGTTCTAGTCAGATTCTTAACCAGCTGAACCACAACAGAAATTTGCAAAAATTTTTTTAATTAAAAATTTTTTTAATGTTTACAAAGATCTCTTAAAACTCAACAATAAGAAAATAACTGGATCTTAAAATGGGTCAGAGACCTTAACACCTTACCAAAGATATACAGATGATAAGTATATAAAAGATGCTTCGCATCATGTCTTTAGGGAAATGGAAATTAATTAGCTACAACCACACACCTATTAGATTGGCCAAATCCAGAGCATTGACAGCATCAAATGCTGATGAGGATGTGGAGCAAGAGGAACTCTCATTCATTGCTGGTGGAAATGCAAAATCGTACCACCATTTTGGAAGATAATTTGGCAGGTTCTCACAAAAGTAAACATGTTCTTACCATATAATCCAGCAATCATACTCCTTGGTATGTACCCAAAGGAGTTGAAACTATGGGCACACGGTGACCCGCACATGGATGTTTATAGAAGCTCTATTCATAATTGCCAAAATTTGAAAGCAACCAAGATACCCTTCAGTAGATGAAGGGATAAAATAAATTTATGGTACATCCAGAAATGGAATATTATTCAGCACTAAAAAGAACTATCAATCTTGGGATGCTGAAGTCTCCTTAGATCTGATTCTAATATCCTCTCCATCAAAGAATTTATGATAATTGTAATTAATGCAACTACAATTAAATAATACAGTTATACAATTGCATTATTAATAACCATTTCTCTCCATGGTACAATGTAAGGTCTATAATGTCTTGTTTATCACATCACCTAGAATGGTGTAATACCTATATTGAAGAATCAATAAGATGTAACAAATTGTGAGGACATATTTATATAGTTACACTTTTTTAACCAATTTATGCATATTATATTTTTAAAAAATTTAAAAATTTAAAAAAAGAACTATCAAGCCATCAAAAGACATGGAGGAAACTTAAATGCATACTACTAAATGAAAGAAACCAGTCTAAAACATGCTACATATTGTATGAGTCCAACTATATGACATTCTGAGAAAGGCAAAAGTATGGAGACAGTAAAGATTAATGATTGCTAAGAGGTATTGGGAAAGGACGGATTTTAGGGCAATGAAACAGTACTGGTGGTACCTGTCATTATACCCTTGTCCAAATCCATAGGATGTGTGCCACCAAGAGTACTCTAAGAAGACCATGCTCTTGGGATGATGCCGATGTATTAGTATAGACTCATCATTTCTAACGAATGTACCGCTCTAATGGGCATGTTGATAATGGAGAAGCCTGTGCCTGTATGGAGGCAGGAAGTATGTATAGGAACTCTTTATACCTTCTGCCCCATTTTGCTGTGAACCCAAAATGGCTCTAAAAAAATAGTGTGTTTTAGAAATATAAAGAGAGAGCTGGAGGAGGGGGTGGACAGAAAGAGAAAAGAGAATTTCTTTTTTTTCATATGAGGCTTCTGCTTTCACTAGATAGGAATCTGAGTGTGTTGGTAGGGCCCCTACAAGGGCTGAAAATTATTCCCAAAGTTTATCGTCAGGGAAAGGTTTGATAGTGGAGGCCCTAACCCAAGAATTGGTGTGGTTCTAGTTGAATCATTGCTGACATTCCAGAAGCACTCAAACATATGATTACTCTTTTCTTTAATGTATGCATGTTTGGAAGAATGATGAGATATGAAAAGTATTCCATGTGAAGAGTTTGTGCTAAAGCAGTAGTTATCAAACTTTGCATGTAAGAATTGCCTGCGGCTCTATTAACTCTCCCAAAGTTCAGGCTACACCTCAGGCAATTAAATCAGAATCTAGAGGTAGGACTCGGGCATCCGCAGTTTTTAAAGCCCACCAGATAGTTCTATTGTGTAGCCAAGTTTGAGAACCAGTAAGCTAAAGGAGATTTTAAATTTTATTTATCTCCATCTGAAAATAGGTTCATTAATCACAATTTCCAGAGGCCCTGGTCTGTCAGTAATTTTGCAAGTGTGGAAGAATTCAGAGGTTTAGGAAGGCTGTTTGTTAATAACAACTCCGTAAGTGAAAAATAAAGTCTACCTACCCTGAAAGAATTAGTGTAGTTTCCACAGGTGCTTGATAGCCAAGGAACAGCTTAGGCACAGGAAGAATATGGTTTATTGGGAGCAAATGAAGCCAAGACTTAAAATGCCTTTTAATCTAAAACGCATATGTGCCCCTGGGCCTGAAAACAAGCCAAGACCTTCACAGTTGGGGTGAAGGTTCTTAATAATAGATACAAATTAATTGTTGTACAATGTTATTTAAAATTAAAAGTTTAGAGAGGAAATGTGATTTGTAGGGGAGGTTATAAGTAGGAGTATAGTGGGCACTCAGAACAGGTTATTTTCTGTGACTCCTTTCTGACTCCAGAGAGCAGAACTAGCTGATAGTTCTGATTATCTATTCTATTTTGTCTGTTCAGAACAAAACCAGACAAACCCTAACAAAATGAAATTGTGTCCTGGATTTCCCTAGTAACGCAGGGTTAAGGATCCAGCATTGTCACTACCGTGGCTCTGGTTGCTTCTGCGGCATGGGTTTGATCCCTGACCCAGGAACTTCCGCATGCCATGGGTGCAACAACAACAACAAAATGACATTGTGTCCTTACAGAAGCACTCTAATCCATGGTGGTATAGACTTTTATTTGCTTTTTCCTTAGGGCGCATCACTTCTTCAATAGGACCCTTTCTCTCAGAGGTTCTAATTTTGATTCTATGGGTTGCAGGCTTTTTCTTTAACTTTTTATTGTGAAATAATTATAGATTAAAAGAGATTGAAAAAATTTACAGGGAAGTCCTCATGCATCTTTCACCCAGCTTCCCCTATGGTAGCATCTTCTATAGAGTTTTGTATGTATCAGAACCAAGAAATTGTTTCAGATTTTGCCAGTTTTGCAGGCACTCTGTGTGTGTGTGTGTGTGTGTGTGTGTGTGTGTGTGTGTGTGTGTAATTCTATATAGTTTTGTCATGTGTAGCTTTGTGTAACTGCCCCATGGTACAGTACTTCACATGGATTCATGATACAGTACTTCATGTGGGATTTTGAAGAACTGTTGAGAGATATGGAATGATTCACTTTGCTTGTAGTCCCATCTTCAACTTGAGTTCAGGACTTTGTATTGCTGAGAGCTGCCACTTCAAGGGGGTAGGTAGCATAGCTTTTGTAACCTAAACCAGCTTTGGTCTTTTTTTCATAGGATCATCAATACAGATGTATTTCTCAATAACTATGCACTGAGGAGGTAGGTCATTTCATTTAAAGTGAACTGATACATACATATCCCAAAGCATAAAACTTTGCTATTTATCTTCATTTGGGGAAAAATTCACCAATTCTGGCAAAACAGCAATGGACTGAGTGCTAGGAAGTTCTTTTTCAGCCAAATTTTAGAGTATTTGAAATTTGCTCAATAAACAGTACATCTTTCCTAGTTCCTGAAACAGTGAGAAGACTGTCTGCCACCCAGAGAAATGCCCTGATATGTTTGAAGTGAATAGGCATGGTTCTATAATAAAGAAGTGAAAACCATTGCTTAATGGTATATTCTAAACATTGTCAACATATTAAACTCTGCCTCACATTAAGTAATTACTGTCTCTAGAACTTTAAGGATGCATAATCTTATTTACTATTCACGTGGTATGAGGATTTTTATTACCTTTGCATCTAGTTTTTGAAAACCAAGGTATGTAGGAATATAAGTCCAGTGTTAAGATTTCTATTCCAAGGATTTGCTGATAAATCTACAATCTAGCAAAAAGTATTCATATGTGTGTTCTGTTCTAGTACCTACACCCCATTCTCTTCTGTAAACATTCTTATTTCTGACACTTTTTTTGGCAAGAGAAGAGTTCTGGAGGGAGTTCCTGTTGTGGTGCAGAGGAAATGAATCCAACTAGTATCCATGAGGATGCTGGTTCAATCCCTGGCCTCGATCAGTGGGTTAAGGATCCGGCATTGCCATAAGCTGTGGTGTAGGTCGCTGACACAGCTGAGATCCTGCATGGCTGTGGCTGTGGCTGTGGCAGGCAGCTGTAGCTCTGATTTGACCCCTAGCCTGGGAACTTCCATATGCCACAAGTGCAACCCTAAAAGTCAAAAAAAAAAAGTTTCTGGAATTTGTTCTGGTTGGTCCAGAGTCAATAAGCTCAGCCCTGATGAAGTAATGGGATATATGATGAGAAATGAAGTGTCTAAACACCAAGATAGTCATCTTGAACAAAAGCAGCTTTGGGATATTTATAAAGAATACATTCCGCCAGATGTAATTGTGGGTTTTTTGTTAGGGATTTAATAGAGTGAGAATTCAGCAAAGCATCAAATTGATAATCCTATTGTGTCATAAATCTTGATTTGAAATAGCCAGTTTATTTAGAAACAGTAGCCAAAAAAACATTTAGAGTCTTAAATATTCTGAAAAATATTTGCCAGTCCATCATCATGAAATAGCAGAGGAAGAAAATAAACAACTTTAATGACTATCAAATGAAAAGAACCAAAAAAAAAAAAAAAGGTCAGATTATAAGAAATCAAGCTTATTTTTGTAGAAATGTAATCCCGAACATGGATTTTTAAACGTTGAGAGGAAAACCAGGGTGATGTCAATAAACGTTCCTCCAACCCACCCACCCAAGCAAGAAAGCAGTGAGCCAGCCTCTTTAACAAGTGGAACAACTAAAAGGATGTTTTGAATAATTGTACAGAAGTTATTCAGAAATCCTCAAGCCAAAAACAGTGAATATGGATAGAGCCCCCAAAAGCAGTTGCTCACAGATGGCAAGTTGAATGATTTTAGAAATACTAACATCAGTCAACGCTCCGGATTAAAAGGGTGTCGAAATGCAATGTATTGTACTGGCCTATTTAAAAAAATCAGGTTGATGTCTCAGCAACCAGCTAGCAAATGGCAGTAATAGTTGTGTCATGTGTCAGATAAGCAGCACATCAACCTAGGATTGTTAAAAGAGAGTAAACGAAGGGAGTTCCCATCATGGCGCAGCAGAAACAAATCCAACTAGTATCCATGAGGCTGTGGGTTTGATCCCTAAGCTCGCTCAGTGGGTTAAGGATCTGGCACTGCCGCGAGCTGTAGTGTAGGTTGCAGACATGGCTCTGATCCCACATTGCTGGGGCTGTGGTGTAGGCCGGCAGCTATATCTCTTATTTGACCCCTAGCCTGGGAACCTCCATATACCTTGGGTGCGGCCTTAAAAAAAAAAAAAAAGGAAAAGAAAAAGAGTAAATGAGGGATGCATATAGAATTTATAACACAAGTTAAAAAAAAAAAAAGCTTGGTTTTTCTTTACCTCTCACAAAATGTAAACACATCACTTTATGCTATCATCACAAATACCAGTCCATGTTAATGCATGGTTATAGTAAAAACAAAATTCAGAATATGTTCTGTATCAGTAATGTCACACATCAGTGCCATTCATGATTTGGGTAACAGTTTATGACTGCTGAGTAATAGTGTAGCTAACATTTACTGAGCACATACTGTGTGCTGGGAGTGTGCTGAGAATTTCAACAGTATGATTTTACCTAAAACGTAGTATTATGAGGTAGGTACTATTTTACTATCTCTGTTTTATAAATGGGAAATCTGAAGCCAAGGGAGTAAGTAACTTGCCCAGAGCCGTAGCTGACAGGTGCTTGGGCCAGGATAAAGAGTCGCTCCAGAACTCATGCGCCTAACCCCGGTCCTCTACCAGGAAATATTGGTTGAGGGAGAAGTGAAGGTAAAGGGGAGCAAATCAGCTAAGGATAAAATAGGGGAGTGGGAAGGGGAGAGACCGCATTCTCGCCTAAAGCTAACTTGGTTTTGTTTTGTTTTGTTTTGTTTTGTTGTTTTTAGGGCCGCACATGCAGCATATGGAAGTTCCCAGGCTAGGGATCGAATTGAAGCTGCAGCTGCCAGCCTACACCACAGCCACAGCAATGCTGTATCCAGGCCTAGTCTGTGACCTGCACCACAGCTCACACCAATGCCAGATCCTTAACCCACTAAGCAAGGCCAGGGATCAAACCTGTGTCCGCATGGATCCTAGTCGGGTTCGTTACCTCCAAGCCACTGCAGGAACTCCTAATTTCTTGCCTAAGGTACTCAGTGCTTGCTTACTTTCAAAACTTAAAGAGAAGCCGTTATCAAGGAGAGCCACAGAAATCAGTACATATGGGGAGAAAAAGGGTTTTCTGAGGAAGGACTAGGACCTGATGTTTGAAGGGTGCCTCTGGAGAATTCAGAAATGGCAAAACAAGTTTGTGCGTGTGAAGGGGTAAGATTGTGAGAAACAAAATTACCCCAAGAGGATCCTTGGTGTAAAGCAAGGCAGACTCCCCAGTGAGTGGATGGACAGGTAGAGCAGGTGGGGTTGCAGTGGATGGTTCTCTGCTGTTTCCATGGTCTCTGCCCACCCTCAGCCTTTCATCTGATGTTCCCTTCTTCCTCTGGAGCCTAGCATCTGATTTTTTAAAACAATGTGATTGGGCATTCAACTCCTGGCCCTTGGTTATACTGTTGAAGTGTATATAGTCTGAAAGAGTACTTTCTGGTCTATAGGGATTGTCTATTCCCCTGAAAAAATACTCTTTTCATGAATTAATCTTTTTTCATAGGTGAGCACCTAGCACGTATTTTTAAGTAAAGGTAACACGGTCTGCCCCAGGAGTACAGTATGCATTACGGCTCTCAGATAGCTAACCAGAGCTCATTTTCTACAGGTTGTGTTGTATATACTTAAATCAAGAATCCTTTTATACTTTCGTGAGAAGTATTGTATTTGTTGTCACAAGCTCATCCTCTCTGCCGGGGCATCAAGCCCTGAGGCGATTAAGAATTGTAGAGCTGGAGTTCCCATCGTGGCGCAGTGGTTAATGAATCTGACTAGGAGCCATGAGGTTGTGGGTTCGGTCCCTGGCCTTGCTCAATGGGTTAAGGATCCGGCGTTGCCATGAGCTGTGGTGTAGGTTGCAGATGAGGCTTGGATCCCACGTTGCTGTGGCTCTGGCGCAGGCCGATGGCTATGGCTCCGATTCGACCCCTAGCCTGGGAACCTCCATATGCCGTGGGAGTGACCCTAGAAAAGGCGGAAAGACAAAAAAAAAAAAAAAGAATTGTAGAGCACTTCTCAAATGCAAACATATGTCATTTAATCATCAGCCTGACACTCAATTTCATTTTCTTTCCTGGTTTTTCAGTCCTGAGAAATGATCTTATATTATGCGAAATACAAATACCTAATAGAGTTTGTGTAAAAACATCAACGAACTTTTGAAATCTCTCCTTCGTTTTGAATGCATGCCTTATCAAGCTATGTTTGATCTGCTTAACAGAACAAAGGCTCAAAACTATAAAGAGCTAGAATCAAAGGTTATGAACATTTACCCTTTGCTGTACACCAGAAACTAACACAACATTGTCGATCAGTTATTCTCCAATTAAAAAAAAAAGATTATAAACATTTAGAATGTGTAAAACTTCATCCAGGAAACTGGTTACTGGAACTTCAAGAAATCGTGTAAGGATTTTAAAAAGACATATTTTCTAAATTCACATGTAAAATTATGTTTTGAACTCTTTAAATTATTTTTTCTGAGGATTCTACATTTCATCATTGCAAACAAAGACAGGTTTTTGTTTTTTTTTTTTTTAAATCTGTCTTGGGTGCAGAACTTTATTAAAGGGTGCTGTGCTACCTCTGCCGCGTGTGCTCCTTCTCGATGGAAAGGAAATAGTTCAAGTATGCCTTATACATCCTGGAGATAATTTTGACCTCTTCACTGTATGCATCCAATTTGGAGCTGTGTATAGTAAATGCAACCGTGTTTGAAATAAAGGGTCCGAATGACCCTTTGACTGCATGGAATGCCAATTAACTGCCTGCTTTTAATTGATAACTGGACATTCACTCCTCTATCATAAACCACGGTCCAGGCCGTACTATCCATCGAAGAAGGATTAGACAATTATGCAGTGTTTGACGAGACACTGAACACGTCTGTTTGGGAGAAAAGAGTGCCCACATACACCTTGATGGAAAGAACAACCAGACCTTTGGCAATATCATAACCAGCACCATAACCAGCTCAGCTTACACTCCGAATGTGTTCCCATCACACTTGGTAGAAAGAGAAAAATATAATAAAATAGAATTCTGTTGTTGGCAGAGCGTATATATTTATACATTCTTCTGTGTTTAGCTCAGTGGTTAGAGAACGCTTCCTGGAAAGACCTTAGTACACAAATGTTTTCAATTTGAGCTTGTACATTTCATCTAATTGATCTCTGGGACAAGGTTCGCTGCCCTGGAGGTGGCTTGGCTCAGTGTTTAAAACACACACTAATGAATTTCAGGTTTGGGACAGAAAATAGCTGCTCCATTTGGACAATCATGTGAACTTGGAATTGTTTCACATGAATGTCTTAAATAACTATGTAATGTCACTCTGGACGGCGGGTTCCTCTCCTGTCTCCAAACACAGATAACTGATTGCCCTTGCTCAGGATACTCAGTGCTTGCTTACTTTTAAGACTCAGTCTTGGCAGAGCCCTTCATTTCTGTAAAGGGAACATTGTGGGAGAAAATAGGGCAAAGATCATCTGAGTGCAAGTGAATGTGCTGAGGACACTTAATAACTTTAAAACAACCTGAGAAGATTGGTTTGGGCTGAGTATGTTTGTTTTGTTTTTCCTCTTAGCTGTTTGGAATAAGAGAACATTCAAAAGAAAGTCGTCTTTCCTGCCTTTTCATTTGATACATTCAGCAGTAATTTAGGGATTTCACTTCACCTGATCCAGCTGATCTGAAAAGTCAAGGAAGTGGGGTAGTTGAACATGGACATTTGTTGTGTGTAGACGCGAATGGAGAAAGCTGATGAAGTCAGAAACACTCCTTAATCAGAACACGGAGCTTGAGCTCTCTGTGATGCCCACTCGGGCCTGAGCACCTTTGGCAGCACTTTCCAAGACTTGATTCTGACTAGTTGGAAGCTAGATGTCATTACTCAGCTTTGCAGATGTCTGGCTTATGTGCTCAGAGCAATTTGTGTTGGGCCAGTAGCGAAAAAATGTTGATCTCACGCATTCCTTTATCTCTAAAAGACTGACCCCGGCCTGTAATGGCCTTATGGAGCAGAGAATTTCCATTTCTGTGTATGAGGCTGTATTTGTCCTAAGTACACTGTTCTCCGTCTGTGAGGCTGTGCACAGGCTGTGCAAAGCCTCCTGTCTGGGTTTCAGTCTCCTCCTCCCTTGTTTAAGCGGGGTGGGCCAAGTAAGCCCCTAAGGCCCTTTCTAGCTGCCATGGTCTGAAGCTCAGTTTCCTCCGCACATAGGAGGTTGGGGCATTAATTGCATCAGTCAACTGGAGACCATCTGGGTTATCCAGCTGATAAACTCTTCCAGGAGGCAAATGAATGTGCAGCAACACTCAGTCCTGCAGAAAGTTTGTGTTGGCTTCGCTGGAATGGCCAGTGGACACCTGGGTGATGGAGCACTCCTAAGTGCTAGGAGGGGTTGTCAGGAGACAGTGCAGCATCAGTGCTGATTGCCAATCGGGGATGGCAGCCTGTGTGAGAGCATGGGTGGCTGCACGAGGTGGTCCGTGCACAGCCTGGCATCCAAAAAATCGTGGGCTTCTCCACACTCCTGACTGCCCCTGCCAACCCGAATGCCCTCGCCTCCCAGCCTTTGGCGGCTTGTCTCACAGTTCTAAAACTTCTGTATGGTTATTTTTAAAATGAAGATAATACCTACTTTTTAGGGTAAAAAGCTTAAAGGTAATGTATTTGAGTATCTTGCAAATAAATGGAGCTTAATGACTAGACAGCTAAAAACAGCAATGTGTGAAAACCCCAAATAAGATAACCTTATCTGAAAGCAGAAGGGGGAACAAATACCATTTGCTTGGTAACTTTCTCAGGGCTCTTTAGGACGTATCTTTTTCCTTACAACCTCGTCTTAGGGAGGCAGATATTCCTGCAAGTTCCCGGGGTCATGATACCTGGAAACAGTGGAACGGAGATTTATGTCTTCTGGTTCCAAACTGTTGTGTTCCTTTTACATTATTTTATAGATAATGTTAAATCTCTGATAATTCTGGAAAATATATGATCAAAAATGTGCTAGTACCTATTTGAAGAGTTTCTCCTTATGCCCTTTTTTATATGACTACAGCTGTACTGACTGCCATTGAAGACAACCTCTGGAAACTCAGTCCAGTCACTCCTCACTCTGTGGGATCTTAATTCCGAAACAGCTCCTGGGCATAGCTGGAAGATTTGAATATCTCTGGGATGTCACTGTCCAGTTTCGAAATAATTTTATAAATGGGTTTCTTCCAGGAAGGATCTGAGTCTTTGCCTGCAGAGACAGCCCTGAAGAACTCCTGTAACGTCAGGCTGGCAATTTCCAAGAAGCAATCTGGGACCTGCATTCCCAAAGAGACCCACAAGAAAGAAAAGACATGAACCTGTGAAGCACTGGCACCATGCCGACCTCATATCTGATGCTGCTTGTTCTGGAATGGTGGGCTGATGAGAGCATCTCTGCTCTACTGGCCCCTGACTTTTGCAGCCCCAGGAATCCCTTGCTCCCTCATCAAATACAAGCCTAAAACAATGATACCGATGAGACAGCCCCAGGACAAAGCGTATTAGGGACACTCTTTTGTAGGAGTAGCTGATTCCATTGATGGGTGACCTGTTTAGTAAGTGGGAAGCTCTGACTTTGATTGAAATTAAATCTGGGGTTCAAAAGAGGTTTTTAGTATTCTTTTCCTTAGTGCCTCATGTGGAAAGGACCGTCCCCAAGCTTACAACTGTTGCACCTCATTCCAGCATTATTTGGGACTGGATTCACAGGACTTGGAATCATTCCTGCTTCTAAAGCCAACCATGAGGTTGGGGGTGGAGCTCCAGGCTGTGCTCCAGGACCTCACCCGGACCAGCACCGTTAGCAATGGGACATCTTGCAGAAACTCCAGATCCAGCCTGGCCCAGGGCTAGCCACACTGCCCGCCAAAGGACCACCCCCGCATGGAGAGACATAGCAGCACTGCCCCCAGCCCATGCCTTGCCTCCCACGAGCCTCACAAAGGAGGCATGGTCCATTTTCCCCACAGGTGCTAGGCTTAGGTTTCCAAGCACATTCTGATGGAGCATCCGACCAGTAGATGCCAGCAGTTCTTCCCTTTCTTGGAAGCATCAATACACTGCTCTTTGTGATCACAGTCAAGTGAGAAAGGTCTGTAGGGGGTGACCAGACACGCCCGGCATCTGCAGAGCAAGATGCCAGCCTTACAGCGCTGTCAGCACCACACAAGGAAGATTACGCAGTCTCACCAATGGTACGCAGGCCTCTTGCCCACCCTTTACTGATGCTTTACCTCTAAGGTACCACCAGTGTGCCTTCACAGAGATCCCCAACGGACTGGGAAGCTTGAGTATTTTTTATTATTGGCAGAAAGGATTTGAGGTGATTTGCCATGGAAGGCCCACAGATAAAAACTGTTCAATGAAGAATAAAGATAAGAGCTAAATGATGGGAAGAACGGAAACTGTTGTAAAGAAAACCTAGGCCAGGCCTAGGGGCTGCGGCTGAGGGCCTCCCAGCGCCAAGGCAAGAAGGTCGGCAGGCTCTGAAACGCCATCATCATGGAGCGCTACCTAAAATGGCATGACACCTGACCTCCAGCTAAGTTTCTGAACGAAGACGGGCTAGAGGTTCTGTTTGCGGCATCCACCTGTTGCCTAAGAGACATGGAGAGTGTAACCTTTAAAGACGGTAGAGCCTGGCCCCAGGCTGCCCTGGCTGCCAGTGACATGGACAGGGACAGGAGCTTTTCTAAAACTCCAATCACAAAGGGAGGGCACTCGTCAGACTTCCTGGGACCCAAGTACCTGGTCTTACCTCAAAGTCATTTCCCTTGTTGTAGTGCATGTTGAGAGCTCGAAAAAGTTCGGAGTCGCGGAGAACCACCAGCATTTTGGGATTGGTGACACCCTCTGAAATTGCTTGCCGGGCAAATTTCTCCATTTGGATATAATAAAACTCACGGAAGTTGCTGAACCACTTGATCATCTGGGAAGTAATGCAGCGGTTGAACTGTACAAACAACAGGGTCCAGAAAGTCAGGTGTTTGCCAGGAGGTGCTCGGTGTCAGAACTGTCAGCTTCCAGTTCAGCACAGAGGTAAACAAAAGGTACTTCAACCAACACTAAAAAGGGCTTCCTTTAAAAAAGAAGGCACAGGGAGTTCCCGTCGTGGTGCAGTGGTTAAAGAATCCGACTAGGAACCATGAGGTTGCGGGTTCGATCCCTGGCCTTGCTCAGTGGGTTAACGATCCGGCGTTGCCGTGAGCTGTGGTGTAGGTTGCAGACACGGCTCGGATTCCATATTGCTGTGGCTGTTGTGTAGGCCAGTGGCTACAGCTCTGATTCGACCCCTAGCCTGGGAACCTCCATATGCCGCGGGAGCAGCCCAAGAAATAGCAAAAAGACAAAAAAAAAAAAAAGCACAGCTACTTTCTAAGTCTATTCAGTTATAGACAGAAACATCTCAATTAGCCATAATGCCCATTAGAAAATAAATGTTTCTCAGAGTTCCTGTCATGGTGAAGCAGAAATGAATCCAACTAGGAACCATGTGGTTGCGGGTTCGATCCCTGGCCTTACTCAGTGGGTTAAGGATCCAGCTGTGAGCTGTGGTGTAGATTGCAGACAAGGCTTGGATCCTGCGTTGCTGTGGCTGTGGCGTAGGCTGGTGGCTACAGCTCCAATTAGACCCCCAGCCTGGGAACCTCCGTATGCCGTGGGTACGGCCCTAAAAATATACAAAAACACACACACACAAAATCTTTCTTTCTTTCTTTCTGGCTTTTTAGGGCCGAACTCTCGACAGATGGAAGTTTCTAGGCTAGGGGTCTAATTGGAGCTACAGCTGCTGGCCTACACCACAGCCACAGCAATGCCAGATCTGAGCCTCATCTGTGACCTACACCACAGCTCACGGCAACACCAGATCCTTAACCCACTGAGCAAGGCCAGGGATCAAACCCACATCCTCATGGGTCCTAGTCAGGATGGTTAACCACTGAGCCATGAAGGGAACTTCCAGAAGATGAATGTTTCTTATAGCCTAGATTTATAAAGGTTTCTCACTCTCGTCTAAGTGTGACTTTGGGAGGGTCCAGGGATAAGGCTAGTGTGGCCCCAGCTTGTCCTACACCCAGGAAGACTGCATGGCAGCCCCAGAGCCCTCTGCCAGGTAAAGAGCCAGGGGAAGGGGGTAGAGGTGTAGATCAGAGAGCCATTTATCAGCAACTTGGAGTTGCAGCATGAATCAAAATGAGAGCTAGGTGCAGGGGTCAACCAAGCAGCAGGATGTAAGGGAAAGAGCTTAAAAATCACAAAGGAATAATATAGACACCAAGTATTAAGAGCCCCTACCCAACACCTAGGGTGAAAGAGGCCCTCCGAAACTGGAAACAGGCAAGTTCTGGTTCCAACCATCAGAGCTTGAGTTTTCTTATTGTCACCCTTGATCTGTATGCACCTTCCCTCACTTTTGAAGCACAACTGTCTGAATGTAAATTTGACAGTGACAGGGTGCAACTCGATACTCTTTCCTTTTCATAATGTTCCCAGCAAAGACAGACCACTAGGCCAAGTATGCCATTTACTAACGGTTCTCTCTACCCCACCCCAGTCCCTCCCTCCCTCCCCATGTTGATCTCTGGCTCAGAGCTTAAATTCAGGTACCCAACCTTCCCGCCCCTTATTCAGGCAGTTTCTCAGCCCAGACCAGAAGTGCCGCCGATTCCTCCACAGCATGAAGGGGAGCTCAAATGCCCCTGTGCTGACCTAGGCCTTGCCTCACATGAGAAAAACCCGCTGCCCGTGGGAGTTTCGCAGAAGCTGAAACTGCGCTGGACTTTACCTGAACATCAGGGAAATAAGCCTTCAGGAGGTTGGAGCTGGGATAGCGGGTGAAGAAAAACATGAGTTTGGCCTTCTTCAAGTGACCAGGATTGAGGCCCTCCTGGATTTATCCCGGTGTCAAGGAAAACGAATACCAGTTTAGCAAGTAATTTTGTCAAATTATCCAAATAGTAAATTGCCCTGTTCCTCATGGTTTCTATTTTGTTTTTATTTTTTTCTGGCTGAATGGTGTATTTGCTCCATTTTTCTGTCTCTGGCAAGTGTGATCGGATAAGCTTTTCCTTTCCAGATGATGAAGACCACATATGTACAGTAAAGTTGCAGAATTTAAAAGACATTTTGATGTGTAAACGTTCTATTGCATGTGTGATACGGAATGCTGTTTGTTGCACTCTCTGTGTGTGTCCTTTCACAACAGGATGGAAAGATGATACATACAACAAGTCTTATGGACCTCCAGGGCATTATGCTGAGTGAAATAAATCCAATCCCAAAAGGTCAAAAAAAAAATAATAATAAGATGGGAAGAGATGGCAACTCTCTCCCAGATAAACCACCTCAAAACCCCAAGTAGAGATGTACTTCCTCTCTCTGCCTCCTCGCTGTCCTCCTCTGTAAAACGAGAGGAGTCAACTAGATGGTCCCCATTCTGGCTCTCATCTTCGCCTTTGCAGTGGTAACACCAAGAAGCACCCTACCAGACTGAGCACTGGATCACAGCTTGCTTTGGTTCAAGAAGTTGAACTGCTGGGCTGCACCTGCCATCTGTTTGCCTGGCAGAGCTTCCTCATCCTTCCCGTCTCAGCTCTGATGCTCCCTCCTCTGTGAAACCTTTCCTTTGCCAGATCAGGCCTTCCTTACCCTGGGCTACCAATGCTCTTTGCATAAACCTCTTTTGTAACAATGACGTTACTGGAATTTTTATTGCATGTTTGTCTCCCCATTTAGACTGTGAGCTCCTTGAGTGCAAGGAATCTTCTCCTTTCATCTTTGTATTCCAAGTGCCTAGCCCAATGCTAGGAACATAGTAGGTGCTCAATAAATGTTTGTTGGATAAAGGAATGCGTGAGTGATTAAATGGTCAACCTTAATCCACAGAAAAATATGGAAATTCTGTTCCAACACATCCCTCCTTCTGGGAACAGATTCTTTCTCCTCTGACAAGAGCAGGGGGCTGTTGTATGAAAAACTAGCACAGGGTGGGAGGGAAATAAAGATTCTTACATAAGAACACTTAGCATATCCAGGAGCAATCCTAGTGAGAAGCATTATACAGAGTAGGAGCTCAGGCCTAAGAGGTGTAGCTTTAGGACAATTAAGACTTCGCAGTGGGATACATCCGTTGACCTGATTTATTACTGATTACTGTTATAGCTGGCCCGGGCACCCAGGCTGCTGCCCAAGAGGCCCCTGCCCTCTGCCCCCTTGCCCCTACTTCTTATCCTTTTTACAGATTCATAAATGCTGTGAAAAGAATCCTGGCTTGAGAGTCCAGAAATCCAGTTTCAGATCCTGATTCTGCCACCCATTCCCTGTGTGACTGTGGGCAAGCTGCTTACCTTCTCTGGGCTTCATTCCTAAACTATAGAATTGAAGCATGTGCTTGGCAATCAGATGCTGGGTTTGAGTTCTGGCTCTGCTTATGTCTGTTTGACTTTGGGCAAGTTAGTTTGCTTCTCTGTCCCTACCTCTCAGAATGGATGCCTGAGGATTGTGAGATAACATGGGCCCACAAGCCCTTATCTGAAACACTGGGCCAAATGGAGGCCAGATTTCAGAATCCCTGTTATTTGATGTGCATATGGCACGTGTAATATGTTACTTAACCCCTGCAGAAGGGTTGACGGCGGGACTCTCATCCAAGAGTTTAATATTTCCATAGCAAAATCAATGACTAGTTATGCGAAGTGAGATAGTCTATAAATAGCCTATCAGAGCAGGTCAGGTTTTGCAACCAAGAGAGTTCCCATCACATAGATGGGGAAAAAATCATAGAGATTTTCAGAGTGTTTTGAGGGTCAGAATTAGGGCAAAGTGCTGGTAAACACCTGAACTGGAGTTCCCATCGTGGCGCAGTGGTTAACGAGTCCGACTAGGAACCATGAGGTTGCGGGTTCGGTCCCTGCCCTTGCTCAGTGGGTTAACGATCCGGCGTTGCCGTGAGCTGTGGTGTAGGTTGCAGACGCGGCTCGGATCCCGCGTTGCTGTGGCTCTGGCATAGGCCGGTGGCTACAGCTCCGATTCGACCCCTAGCCTGGGAACCTCCATATGCCGCGAGAGTGGCCCAAAGAAATAGCAAAAAGACAAAAAGTAAATAAATAAATAAAAATTTTAAAAAAAACAAAAATAAAAAATAAATAAATAAAATAAACACCTGAACCGCTGGCCGCAGTGCCTGTCGCAGAGAAGGTGTGCAGTAAACGCTGCCCTCAACAGTGTCTCCTTGCCACACCTGCTCTTCACAGGGATGGCCTGTGAATGGTCTTTTACACTTCCAAGCATCTTGCTCTTGGAGTTGCTATCGTAGCTCAGTGATAACGAACCTGACTAGTATCCATGAGGATGTGGGTTCCATCCCTGGCCTCACTCAGTGGGTTAAGGATCTGGTGTTGCCGTGAGCTGTGGTGTAGGCTGGCAGCTGCAGCTCCAATTCAACCCCTAGCGTGGAACTTCCATATGCCTGGGAGTGGCCCTTAAAAAAAAAAAAAAAAGACAAAGCATTTTGCTTTTAGGTTGGCCTTTCATGGCTCAAAGCAAAAAGTTTCTAAGGCTGGAATGAGGAAGTAATTAGGCCAGGATGCTGCCTCAGGGCTCCAAATCATTCCAGAGGTAGCCAAGTACCTGAGCCGGCAGCCAGACCCAGGTAGCCTGGCCCTGCAACTTCCTGGAGCTCTCTGAGCCCAATCCTCCTATCATGAGGCAGGGCCAGGCCACAGGAGGTGGCT
This sequence comes from Phacochoerus africanus, assembly GCF_016906955.1. Classification (NCBI taxonomy): domain Eukaryota; kingdom Metazoa; phylum Chordata; class Mammalia; order Artiodactyla; family Suidae; genus Phacochoerus; species Phacochoerus africanus. The sequence goes on from NC_062552.1 coordinate 100,674,897, forward strand.
GAGGAATGGCAGCACGCCCCTCACAAAGGAAGCAGAGAATCTTTGGGGACTGAGTTCTTGAGGTTCTTCTACCACTGCCTGACATTGACAGGGAGTCTTAACCAGTGGCCTCTCAGAGGCCCATGCATACAGTCTTTCTCACACAGGACTGTCACCTGATAAGAAGATCTATCTATGTTGATATCTCTGTGCCTACTGCCTGGAGAAGAACTGGTGGCTGGTGAGGTGCTTTTAGTGTTGGTAGTGGTGTTGCTCACTGCCTGCCAAGGGAACAACCCAGGGGCGCCCAAGCTTTGGGAATGTTTTCAACACCTATGACCAGCAGGGGGCGCTCATAGCATTTAAGACACAAGAGCTGGCTGGCCCTGGTGTGGCAATGAGCTGTTCCACCCCATCCTGCTGCCCTCATTACAGCTTGCCTGGTAGAGAATGGCTGTTCACACCTAGTGGTGTGACTCCACAGACAAGGAGATTCGATTGAAGGTTGTCTGTGAGAAGCAGCAGCATGAGCTGAGCTCACTAAAAAAGCAACATCCAAATCTGTCCTCAGGAACTTTAGTCCTACAAGATGCTTGTTAGGGAAAAGGGTTCTTTGGTCATATGAATTTGTGGCTGCAGACATTCTCCTCTTAGAGCTTTGCATTGGACTTCAGCATGTTCAAGGCTCTGAGAAGTCCTGCAGTAATGGAACTAACCCAGTGTCTACCCAAGCTACTTTTTCTGCTAATTCAACAACTATTAACATCTTGAGGAAGCGTTACTCTGGGAAAAAACTGTTTAAGAACAGGGTCTGCCTAAGGGTTGCAAAGATGATACAATAAGATTCAGACCCCTGTAGACCAGCCTGAGCTCTGCAGCTTTCCCCATGGGGACCTCCTTTCTCTACTCATACGCGCAGCCCCAGGCTCTGTCCATCACGGCTGCATCTTAGAAGCTAATCCGTAAGCTGAAGTCTTCTCACCCCTTTCAGCTGCCTTGGGTCTAGTTCCTGAAGAAAACCTCCCCCTTTCCACCTGCCCTGGAAGTTTCTGGTCCCTCATATCTTCCCCATGAGTTAAAAAAAGCCAGTGCAGGCCTTTTGCCTATGGAGCCAAGAGCTTTCAAGAGCCAAGCCACAGAGGAGGCCATTCCTTTAATGCGCTCTGCCAAGGCATATGAGCAGCTGACCACCAAATGGTGGGGTTCTTCCTTCCATAGGGTACTTGTTTTGGGGGAGCTCCCTCGGGTTTAAAAACAAACACATCCTTTCAGACCCAAAAGACTAAGTCAGTAGTGGTAGAATCTGATGTGTCAGAGAGGAAGGGAAAGGAACTTTCCAGCATCCATAAATCCCAGAATGTGGACACTGCTTTCTCGGGAAGATAACATATATGAGCCTAGGGATTGAGCGGGCCCGAAAGACTCAGTAAGGAGACCACTGGGGAAGCGAGCTGTTCCCTACGCCAGGTAGCTCTTTGTTCCCACCTCCCCTCATTGTCCTGTCTCGGGCTCCTGTTTCTCTGGGCTGTGACAACGAGAACATCAGTGACTAGTAAAGGATACGTGGGCTGAAGAGAAAGGAAGGGCGTCCATGGCAGCCTGCGGGGCCCCCTGCTCCATTTTCACCGAGGGAATGATGGGAAGTCTTTCCAGACAGGAGGCCATGAAGGGCCAGGGGCACTGCTGCCGGCTCAGAGCCAGCGGTCGCAATGTGGCAGCTCCCCAAGGTCGCAGGGCCGCCTCCGACGAGGGGTGACTCTGGGGAGACGAGTCCTGGGGAAGACTGCTGCTCCAGTGGCCACCGGGTCCCTGGCCCAGGAGCTGGCTGACAGTCTGATCTTCCTGGACGTGGGCAGGCACAGTCAAGGGACAGTTTGCTGGGGGACCCGGATAGGGTTTGGGGAGCATTCTTGGAGAGACGGGGAACCTGGGAGAATCTAGAGCCTTGGCCAGAGGCAAGTTTCCCAGTGGCCCCCCCGCCTGTGGCTGGGCCCTCCTGGGCAAGGCAGCCGGAGAAAGTTGGTCTTTCCAGGCACCTGCCTCGGGAGATGACGGCTCATCTGGCACCAGCCCCTGGAAGCGTCTGCTCAGCTGAGTCAGGGGCCCTGGTGGATCCAGTAGCAGCTTTTGTAATACTGAGTCTACAGCCTGGGATATTGCCCCCATCAATTCTTTCTTCAGAATCACCAGCAAAGGCCGTGCTCCAGAAGGAAGGAACCTGGCTTCCTCAGACACGCTCTGTTTTTCCACCCTGGAGAGGGCCCCGCTGGAACCCTGGAGGTGGTCACTGTCCATAGCCCAGGGCTGAGACCCATAGCCATTCATCTGCTTTACCCTCAGAGGGCCCGTCCCCGTGTCACAGCCTCCTGGGCCCTCCTGGGCCCTCCTGGGCTCAGCAGCCTGAAGGAGGTGCTCTTGCAGGTGTCTTAGCTGTTGCTTCAGCAGGTGAAGCTGTTCTCTCACCCGAGGGCCCCCCTTCCTGCTGCCCCGGTCCCCGGCAGGGCCTGGCCTCAGGGGGCCTTGCTGCGCAGGAAGGCTCTGCTTCCTCTTCCGCTCCCGGGCCTTCTCTGGGCAGCAGGGGCTGTCCCTGGCTGGGGCACTGCCTGGCACCAGAGGGTTAGGGGAGAGGCACATGCCTCGGACAATGGTCTCTACTCTGGCCCTCTTTGCCTGGACGTGCTCATCCCAAAACCAGTCAGGGTCGGCCAGGCTGGAGCTGGGGGCCTGGGTCCAGGGAAAGGGAGAGTGTCTGCCCTGCTCCCCAGGGACCGGGCTCCTTCCATCTTCCATACATGGTTCGGCCCGGTGCGAGCAGGCCTGGGACGGATGAGCAAGCAAGCCGGAGTTTGGATCCATCCCTTGGCTCCACAGAGGCTGTTAGTCAGGGTCACGTGAGAGAATCCCTCCTCCTGAGGTTCTCTGCGGGAGGTGCACCTGGGAGCTGGGGGCTCCTCCTCTTCACTTGGAGGAAGGATTCAGACTCCAGAGTCCCAGGGCTTATTCACCTCCTGGGCAGACTCTGAAATTGGAGACGGGAGAAAACAGTACCTGTGACTTTGAACACACTTTTCAAACTTGTTTGTGCGGAAGGATCCCCTTTGAATCCTGTTAAAATGCAGATTCTGACTCAGCAGGTCTGGGGTGGGGCAGAGAATCTGCCTTCGTAATCAACTCGCAGGTGATGCTGTTGGTCCAGACCACACTTTGGGGAGGAGGTTCCTAAGAGCGATCCTCTAAGGAGAAGATTCTTCTGCCGGGGTAACAGGAAAATAATCCATAATAATAATAACAGAAATGGCAGCTAACGGCATAACTGCATTGTGCCAAGAACATTACATGCATCACCCAACTGAATTCTCCTAACAGCTCTGAAGGAATGTGGTCATTCCTATTTTACACATAAGGAAACAGGCTCAGAGGAGTTAAGTTACCTCCCTACGGTCATACAGTTAGTGTGAGGCTGGAATCAGAACAAGATGTTTCTGGATTCAGAGTGACAATCTGGAACAGAATCACCCTGCCCACTTGTTAAAAATAGCAAATTCAATGGGCCCACCAGTCCTGCTTAATCAGAATCCCTCAGCTCCCCGGGGCCAAGGCACCTGCCTTTGAAATAAGCAAACTAAAGTTTGAGAACCTGCTGTTTGACCACAACTGTGTCTCGCTCCTGGAAGAATCAGATTATGCAGTCATAGTTCAACATTTCACGGCACTCATTAAGCACCGACTATACACCAGGCCTTCTTCTGGGCTTTTGGAGAGTCGGTGATGAACAAGATAGCAGCCTTGCTCTTGCGGAGCTGGATTCTAGCAGGGGAAGAGAGAATCAGTAAGTATATTTTCAGGTTGTGATAAGTGTTGTGAAGAAGAAGCACAAGAGATAAAAGCTCTGAGATGAACGAGGGCCCATTGGAAGGTAATGAGCAATATGGCCTTATTTAGTTTTATCTTTTTTTTTTTGTCTTTTTCTAGGCCCACTCCTGCGGCATATGGAGGTTCCCAGGCTAGGGGTCTAATCAGAGCTGTAGCCACTGGCCTACGCCAGAGCCACAGCAACGCAGGGTCCAAGCCACGTCTGCCACCTATACCACAGCTCACGGCAACCCCAGATCCTTAACCCACTGAGTGAGGTCAGGAATTGAACCTGCAACCTCATGGTTCCTAGTCGGATTCGTTAACCACTGAGCCACAATGGGAACTCCTGGCCTTATTTAGTTTTAAAAAGATCATTCTTTACTAGGTGGGGAATAAACTAGGGGGAGGGGGGCAAGGATTGAAACAAAGGGTCTATTCAGGAGGCTCTTGTGATCATCTCAGTGATAGTAATCCAGGTGAGATGCTTTGGACCAGGGTGGCAGCAATGGGATGTGGCGTCAGATCTTGGATATATGTCAAAGTTGGAGCCAATGGGATTTCCTAGCAGATTGGACATGAGGCCCAAGAGAAAAAGAAGTATCACTGATAATCACTCCGAAGTGTTTGGCCTGGAAGGTGGGGAGCACCTGAACTGAGATGGGGAGGGCTGTGGAAGGAGCAGGCTTGGGGAGAAATATCAGGAGCCTGGTTTGGGATGTGATAAGTTTGAAAGAATTATTAGACATCTACATGGGGATGTTGAGAATGCAGTTGGATAACTAAGCCTGGGGTTTGGTGAAGGAGATCTAGGCTAGAAAGATAAAATTGAGGGTTGCCGGTGTGTAGATGGATAAACTCACCAAGGAGTGAATGTAGATAGAGAGGAACAGGCGGTGAGGTCTTCGTCCTGGGACAGAACCTGAAGAGGCAGGGGCAGGAGGGGACCCCAGCAGGAAACAGGAGCAATCAGTGAAGAAGAACTCTAGGGGTGTGTGAGGTCCAGGGAGCCAAGTGAAAAAAGTGTTTCTTGGAGGAGGAGAGGTCACATCACATGGGAGTGTGAATTGATGGTTCAAATTAGTAATTCAAGGTGTTGATCAGAGTCATTTGGGGTCTTGATCACAGCAGTTTTGGTGCAGAGGAAGGGGAGGAGCCTGGTTGGAGTGAATTTTATGGAGAGGACAAGAGGAGGAATTGGTGACATTGACTATGACAACTTTTTAAAGGTGTTTTATAAGGAGGAGAGACATAGAATGGTAGCTAGAAAGAGAGAGAGGATTTCACTGTTGGTGGGAATGTAAATGGGTGCAGCCGCTGTGGAGGACAGTATGGCGTTTCCTTAAAAAACTGAAAATAGAGCTACCACATGATCCAGCAAGCGCACTCGTGGGTGTATCTCCAGAGAAAACTGTTATTCAAAAAGATACATACATTCCAGTTTTCATAGCAGCACTATGTACAATGGCCAAAACATTGAAACAAACTAAATGTCCATCAACAGATGAATAAATGAATCCGGCTAGTATCCATGAGGATGCGGGTTTGATCCCTGGCCTCGCTCAGTCGGTTAAGGATCCGGTGTTGCTATGAGCTGTGGTGTAGGTCACAGACACAGCTTGGATCCTGCGTTCCTGTGTCTGTGGTGTAGGCCAGCAGCTGTAGCTCCAATATGACCCCTAGTCTGGGAACCTCCATATGCCGAAGGCGAAGCCCTAAAAAAAAAAGATGTGGGATACATACAGAATGGAGTATTACTGTAAAAAAGAATGAAATAATGCCATCCAATAAGGACCTAGAGATGGTCAAACTAAGTGAGGTAAGTCAGAGCAAGACAAATACCATATATCACATTATAGGTGGGATCTAAAAAAAAAAAAAAGGATGCAAATGAACTTATTTACAAAACAGAAATAGACTTAGAGAAAACAAACTTTGGTAAACCAAAAGGGACAGTGGCAGGGGGTGGGGAGGGATAAATTAGGAGTTTGGGATTCACATATACACACTATTATATATAAAGTAGATAAACAACAAGGACCTACTCTATAGCACAGGAACTATAGTCAATATCTTATACTAACCTATAATGGAAAAGAATATGAAAAAAGTAGATATATATGTGTAACTGAATCACTTTGCTGTACACCCAAAACTAATACAACATTGTCAACAACTATACTTCAATTTTTAAAAAAAAATTTAAAAAAAGAGGGTTGCACAAGATAGGAGAAACACCAATATATTGGAAGGCCGATGGCAGGGATGTCGTAGAGAGATACTATTCGTTGATACAGGAAAGAGGAGGGCAATTTCTGGACCCATGTCCTTGGGTAGGAGGGAGGGGGTGCAGTGTGGTGCACATGAGGAGGGCGGAATTTAGAGGGGAGAACCTTTGATGCCTTGGTGGTAGCAGGGGGAGGGGCTGTGTAGGCGGACAGGGGCTGGCAGGTGGGTAGATGTGGTGATGAGAGCTGTTAGAAGTCCCTTTTGATCATTTTGGTTTTCTCAGCAACATTGTCAATGGCATTACTTTTCTGAAGTGTAGGTCTGCTTCTGCCCCTCCATGGACTCAGAGCCTTTGCTAGCTTCCTATGGACCGTCAGGTTCAAGACGTCTCAGCTGCTCATGGTCTTACTCTAACTCCTCTGGAGCCACCACCCTCAATACGTGCTTGCGTTTACTGTCCCCTCCCCTGGAAGGCTCTTCTCCCAATTTTCCACCCGACAAACCCCTACTCCTCTCTCAAAATCCAATTAAAGTACCAGCCACTCCCTCAAATGATCAGTGTGCCTTCCTCGTGTCCCCAAGGAGCGCCTGACAGCCTATTGTCACTGGATTTTTGCTGACTCTTAAATAAATTGTTCTCTAAGCACTTCATATAGACTGACTTTTGTGTCCTCATTAGAGGTACGTTATTTCAGATACCTCTAGCACATAGCACAGAGCCTTGGGCATGAAACAATATCAGTACAAAAAGATGAAGACAGGAGCTCCAGTCATGGCTCAGTGGAAATCAATCTAATGAGTATCCATGAGGACACTGGTTCGATCTCTGGCCTCCATCAGTGGGTTAAGGATCCAGCGTTGCCATGTGCTGTGGTGTAGGTCACAGACACAGCTGGGTTCTGGTGTTGCTGTGGCTGTGACTAGGCTCTCGGCTACAACTTGGATTTGACCCTAGCCTGGGAACCTCCATATGTTGCTGCTGCAGCCCTAAAAAAGACAAAAAAAAAAAAATTAAGAGCCAGATTAAAAAAGAAGAAGACAGAAGAGCATAGAATCACTGACTACCAAATCTCTCTTGTGGGCTAGTTAAAGTGTTGTTTCTGGTGTTCCACATAGTTTGTGTACCCCGGAAGGCATAAGTACTAGAGTGAGAGACGAGGCTCAGCACTTGGGGTCTCCCCAGGCATCCAGCAGCATGATCACCCGCGACCTGGCCCGGGAAGCCTTGGGGAAGCAGCAGCCTGGCAGCTAGCCCTGCGAAACCAACACCAGACCCCCATCTGGAGTGGCCACCACCAGCCCCCAGGCTTCCTTCTGAGGTGCTAGGCTCTAGGAGCCCTGCCCACCCCTCCCTTTCCCTCACCACCCCCCACCTTGTGTCTAGGCAGACTATTAGCCAGCAGAAGCGTGTGGGATTTTTAATATCAAAACAGCAAAACAGCAAAAAAGAAGCTGAATCTCCCTGCTTACTATCCAAGCCACGGGAGAGCCCTCCTTACACCATATAACCATGTACCTTGCACCAAGTGCAAGTTTGGAAAAAATGACGAACACCAAAATGTTAGCTGTAATTTTTTTTTTTTTCTGGGAGGCAGTATTATAAGTGTCTTTCCTCTTTTCTTAATACATTTCTACATTTGGAAAGTAAAATGATCCTGTATTACTTTCATAATCTAAGAAAAGCAGTAAACCTGTTTTAAAAAGGTTGTGACAATGGCTACTTGTATCAGCGAATGTGACAACGCTGCTAGGTAATTTTCAAACAGAAAGCATTACTGCTTTACGCCACACCCAGATAAAGGGCTCTGAGCCACAGGCTGGCCCCCGCACATTTCCTGTTTCTCGGCTGCTGAGACGCAGAGTTTCCATGATTGTCCACAGAGGAGGGTGTAAACGTCTCTGGGCACCGCACCGCAGCACAGTCTGGCTGGATTTCCGGTTGCTGACCTCAAGACATTCTTGCTGGTTTTTGCTTCATTGAAAACACTGAGCTCGTCCACAGTAACTGGAGATCAGAGCCGCGTCTGCGACCTACACCACAGCTCACAGCGAGGCTGGATCCTTAACCCACTGAGTGAGGCCAGGGATCCAACTCACATCCTCACAGATCCCAGTCGGGTTTCTTAACTGCTGAGCCATGAAGGGAATGGCCAACATATGCCATGTTTTTAGAACAATTCCTGGCACACAGTAAATTGCTGATGTGTTAGCTATTGCTATTAGGAATGGGATGAACACTCCTATAGCCTTGGAAACTTATCCTATTATTTTCTGATGTTACATTTCTAGAAGTGGAAATTCTGGGTTAAATATTAGACACATCTTAAACTTTTTTTTTTTTTGTCTTTTTGCCTTTTCTAAGGCCGCTCCCTCGGCATATGGGGGTTCCCAGGCTAGGGGTCCAATCAGAGCTGTAGCCGCCCAGCCTATGCCAGAGCCACAGCAATGCCAGATCCGAGCTGCATCTGCAAACTATATCACAGCTCACGGCAACGCCGGACCCTTAACCCACTGAGCAAGGCCAGGGACCGAACCTGCAACCTCATGGTTCCTAGTCAGATTCGTTAACCACTGTGCCACGATGGGAACTCCAAAACTTTTATATTTGTTAACCAACTGCTCTCCAGAAATGTACCAACTGATTGGGAGTGGAGATGAGGGTCTGAAGGAGAATTTTCAATTTTGACTCTGTATATTTCTCTTGCAATTGAATTTTTAAAAGAATGTGTTCATGCATTACTTTTACATATATTTTAAATAGCCAATTTGCTATCTTACCAGCATTTCGTTAAAAGAACACATATCCCCTCATCCTCACCAACACTAAATATGGTAGTCTTTTGTCATTATCAGTCTCTTAAATCTTTGCCATCATGATGAGTGAAAGCGTTACCTCATCATTTTTATTTCTTACTCATTGTTCATGTATTTTGGGAGAGTTATGTGATTATATATTATGAAACAAACATGTTTATATTATTTGAGTCAATGACTCTGCATTTAAGAAATAAAATTAAGATGCTATTAAAAATAAAATACATTAAAAAATTTTTTTAAATTAAATAACGTGATACCCACCGATTTATATCAAAAATGATTATCTGAATGGATAAGCAATGTGGCCCTGCTGTATAGCAGAGGGAACTGTATATCCAATCACTTGTTATAGAACATGATGGAAGGCAACATGAGAAAAAGAATGTATATATATGTATGACTGGGTCATTTTGCTATACAGCAAAAATTGACAATATTGTAAATCAACTATACTTTAATAAAAAATTAAAAATGATTATCCTACTATGATTTATAAGAGTAGAGACTGGTTAAATAAATTATAAAGTATGATGTCATCCATGTAATGTTATATCATGCAGTCATTGAAAAAAATCATATTTAAGAAGAGTTTATAGAACATTATTTTATAATAAATAGTGGTAGAGAAAAATCACATATTAAAAATACAAAGAGGAGTTCCCGCCTTGGCTCAGTGGTTAATGTACCCGACTAGGAACCATGAGGTTGCGGGTTCGATCCCTGGCCTTGCTCAGTGGGTTAAGGATCCGGTGTTGCCGTGAACTATGGTGTAGGTTGCAGATATGGCTTGGATCCCGAGTTGCTGTGGCCACTGGCGTAGGCCGGCAGCTACAGCTTCTATTCGACACCTAGCATGGGAACCTCCATATGCCACAGGAGCGGCCCAAGAAATGGCAAAAAAGAAAAAAAAAAAGGATAAGAAAGAAATACATTAAAATGTTAGCAGTCTTTTTTTTATTTTTAAAATGATTTTTATTTTTTTCCATTATAGCTGGTTTACAGTGTTCTCTTTTCCACTGTTCAGCAAGGTGACCCAGTCGCACATCTATATAGACATTCTTTTTTCTCATATTATCATTCTCCACCATCAGTGACTAGATATATATAAGTGACCCAGTGCTCTACTGCAGGATCTGATTGCTTATCAACTCCAAAGGCAATAGTTTGCATCTATTAACCCCAGATTCCCAGTCCATCCTATTCCCTCCCCCTCTTCCTTGGCAACCACAAGTCTGTTCTCCATGTCTCTGATTTTCTTTTCTTTTCTTTTCTTTTTTTTTTTTGTCTTTTCTAGGGCCGCTCCCGTGGCATATGGGAGGTTCCCAGGCTAGGGGTCGAATCAGAGCTGTAGCCACTAGCCTACACCAGAGCCACAGCAACGCGGGATCCGAGCCGCGTCTGCAACCTACACCACAGCTCATGGCAACGCTGGATCGTTAACCCACTGAGCAAGGGCAGGGACCGAACCCGCAACCTCATGGTTCCTAGTCAGATTCGTTAACCACTGCGCCACAACAGGAACTCCTGATTTTCTTTTCTGTGGAGAGGTTCACTTGTGCCGTATATTAGATTCCAGATATAAGTGGTGTTTGTCTTTCTCTTTCTGACTTACTTCGCTTAGTATGAGAGTCTCTAATTCCATCCATGTTGCTGCAAATGGCATTATCTTGTTAGCTGTCATTCTTTATGGGTGATAGGAATATGGATAATTTTTTCTCCATTTCTTCTTTTTATTTTTCTGTATTTTCCATATTTTCAATGGGTATGTTTTCACATTAATAATTTTTTTAAAAGGCATCCTTTGCCTTGAATAATTAAAAACTTTCATTTATAGGGGAGGCTATGCATGCTTGGGGACAGAGGAGGCTACATGGGAAATCTCTGTACCTTCTGCCTATTTTTGCCATGAACCTAAAAGTGCTCTAAAAAATAAGTTCTAATAAACAAACAAATGAAGCTTGCATTTTCTGCCATTGATTCTCTCCCAGACATACATTCCTGGGCACCAGACAGGAGGAGCCCCACTGGAGAAGCAAATTCAGCTACAAACGCAAGCACAGAGCACAGGGCTTGTAAGATAATTCCAAAGTTAGGTGGAATTTTTATAGCTAGAAAGGGTAAAATAAGGGCGAGATTGAATTTCTAGTAAATAATAGACATAAGAAGGAAGTGGTATGTCGTCTCTTTGTAGCTGAAGTGTTCAGGTCCATGGGCATGCACTGAAAAGACAGTGTCTGGCACATTTTCAACTGCACAGATCACCTCCTGACATGACAGCCATTCTCCCTGCGAGTCTGGGCCCTTCCAGAGGATCTCCCTGGAGGTCTCCCCAGAGCTCTGCCCAAGAGGGCAAAGGGGAAGAGCTGCCCACAGGGCCGGCTGGGGTGACACCTGCCACTCACAGGCTATGTCTCTCCTTCTGTGGCGAGTCCACATTTAGGTAATGGCAAACACTCCAACACACTCCAGCAGGGCCACTGAGAACCAATCAATAACACCAAGTGATCTGTGGGGAGTCCTTAGGTAAGAGGCACTGCACTAACTCATCCCTGTGATGGACGCTCAGTCCAGACTTAGACAAGGTTTACTGGTATGCCCTTGATAGAGTTCCTGCCAGGTTTTCGTTGGGAAAACTTGGTGTTTTTCTTTGCAGGGTTTTGTTATTTCCTTTCCTAAACTCAGCTGGATTCTGATCAGACCATCCTAGTAGATCACCACTCCAATATGGCTGGAGAAATACAGAGGAAAATGCCTTATCCTGAAACAGCCTCTCCTCCACCGATGGCACGGGATCGATGGGCCCTCCACTGTCAATTCATAACAGTGATCACTTAATCTCACATTTCTGCCTCTCCCATGGTGTTTCTGAACAGCCTCCCATCCGAGTATTTCGCAGGCTCAGCGAATTTTAGCTGCCAATGTAAGGCTTGTTCAAGGTGGCACATCTCAAGGACATACAGCATTTCTAGGCTTTAGGAAGGTGTTTTCACCTATGATCCCACCTTTGCTTCATTTGCCGGGGTCCCCCTGCATCATCCTCATGTGCTCGTGGGGCCGGTGGGGGAAGGGTGCGCCTTCATCTCTGGCCTGAGCAGCTCCCCCCACCCCCGCCTGCCCCACCCCGCACTGGCTGATGATGGAAATGGGAAGAGGAGGTCACCCTGACGGCCCAGGCCGCACAGTCCCGACCACTGATGGACACAGATACAACCAAGTCAGAAGCCCTGGTGGTCTACATGACTGGTACCCATGAATTATGCAGTGGTCCACTGGTGCTGGACCTGGGTCAGACTCCCCGGCTCTTAGGCGATTCCCACACAAGTTGACTCTCCCTCTTCCCTCCCTTGATTTCTTTGTCTGTAAATTGGAGTTGAAATAGTGTCATCTCCTTGGGTGGTGGTAAGGATCTCAGATGTTAATACATGCCCAGTGCCTGGACTCTCTAGCAGTGATAATAGGTGCATCTTAAATGGCAGTTTCCTTTCCCCTCGGGCAGTTCGGGGAGGCCCCACAGCCCTGGAACTTTAGCACTGGCAGGGACTTAGGGATCACCCAGTACAGTGGGTGGTTTTCAGACTTCTGGATTTCAATCTTTTTTTTTTTTTTTCTGCTTTTGCTTTTTAGGCCCACACCCTTGCCATATGGAAGTTCCCAGGCTAGAGGTCGAATCAGAGCTGTAGTCGCCGGCCTACACCACAGCCACAGCAACACAGGATCCGAGCCATGTCTGTGACCTACACCACAGCTCCTGGCAGCCGGATTCTTAACCCACTGAGTGAGGTCAGGGATTGAACCCACATCCTCATGGATACTAGTCAGGCTCATTTCTGCTGAGCCACAATGGGAACGCCTAGATTTCAATCATTAATAAAATGAAAAAAAAATTGGATCAGCTTGAGAGTTGCTGACGTATTTGCAGATAAGGGCACAAAAATTAAGTATACAAGGATTGCAATCTACTATAATTTTTATTTCATACGAAAAGAATCTTAACCAGCCTGTTTGAAAAAAGAGGTAGGGTATAGTATCCAAATAAATTTAGCCTCATAAAAAACTCTTTACATCGTGTTTTCTGAAAACCAATGAGTATGTCACAGACCAATGTTGAGGATCCTCTGTCAAGCCATGCCCTCAATCTATGGATAAGGCAACTGAAGCCCAGAGAAATGGAGCGACATGTCCAAGGTCACACAATGGCTGCCATGTCTCATCACTACCTGGGACAACACCCCTGGACACGAGAGCAGGTGGCCGAGACAGGTGGTCTGGGCTAAGTGTTAGTAGGTCTGGGCTCTGTTCCCAGCCATTTGCCCTCAAGCCACACTTTCTGCCTTATCTGCTTTTCTAAAACAGAGATAATAATCACCCCCTCACTCAAGCTTGCGTAAGAGCCGAGTGAAAGAAGAGTTTCCAAAGGGCTCGGAGACATTGTAAATCAACTGTGCTTTAACAAAAATGTTAAAAAATTAAAAGTTAAAAAAACACAGCAACAATGTGTTCAAAGGTACACACCAGGGTATTAGAGAGTGAGGTACTCGGCGTGAAAAGTCTTGCTGTCTGACTTACTTGAAAGCTTTTCAGCCAACAGAAATAGATGAAGCAAATATGGCAACGCATGAACAATGGCAAATCTGGGTGAGGGTACAAAGATGGGTATTGCTATGCTAGGCTTTCTACTTTTCTGCGTAGCTGAAAATTTTCAAAATAAACATTCCGTCATCATAAAAAATTGCTCTGGCAAGGTCAATGGCAGAGACGGTGTTACTCACGGAGAAGACGCCCTCATTGAGGTCCGGTCCTGGGCTCTTCGGCCAGGTGGGGCTTGCCACTCAGAAGCTGGAGCAGCCCACCCTTCACCAGCCTTGGGCACACAGAGCCACGGTCAGGAAGTGATTTTGGTTTTCCTGCTTCCTCCCCCAGGCAGGCCTGGTGCCTGTGGCTGGGCGAGGGAAGCCTCCTACCTCTTCTCAGTGCAAGGCACCATCTGATGGACCCAGCCCTGCTGCAGCCACTGGCACTGGGGACAGTGGGGGCTGCCTAGCACAGCCAACCAGTATGGGGGGCTTATGAATATGCAGATAGAGGCCAGAGCTGGTTGGCTGCCCCTCTGCCATCTCCCACTCCCACCCCAACTCAGGTGCCCAGAAAAGCCAGTGCAGAAAGGACTTTGCTGAAGTGCCATCTCTTCTGTCCTTGCCTAAGGATCCACAGAGCCCCTTGAAATTTTGAGGACTGAATGATCCAGCTTCTCCTGTTACACTGACCTCCAGCAGGGAGCTCCTGACCTCTGCTTCCAAATTCCCCAGTGAGTCAGCTCCAAAGAGAATATCTTTCTCCCTGTCCCTCTCACCCTGAGGATATGGAAACCAGCCCAGCATCAAAGACATAGCATCTCAGCTCTGCAGGAAGGCGATGGGGCTTCTCTCTCCATCAGAGGGCTAACCACTGTTGGGGGGGCTCCTTGTTGGACCAAAAGCCCCCTTCTCTGGCAGAACTGGGGAGAACTCAGTGGCCAGATCACTTCCCCCGAACATCACTTGAATTTTAGCAACTTTTCCCTCAGTTTGGGAAGTGGATTGAATGTTACGAAATACAGCAATGAAAATCGACAAACTAATCTCAATTCAAGATGGATAAATCCTCAAAACATAATGTTGGCTAAAAGAAGAAAGTCATAGAATGCCGCAAGTGACTGTGATTCATTTACATTACATTTAAAAATAGGCCAAAAACATCTAGATTTTTGCTGAGTACTCATCTATCCATTATTCTATTTTATTTTATTTTTTCCTTTTTAGGACTGCACTTGTGGCATATGGAGGTTCTCAGGCTAAGCGTCCAAACGGAGCTGTAGCTGCTGGCCTACACCATAGCCACAGCAACATGGGATCCGAGCTGCGTCTGCAAACTTCACCACAGCTCACGGCAATGCCAGATCCTCAACCCACTGAGCGAGGCCAGGGATTGAACCTGCATCTTCGTGGATGCTGGTCGGGTTCAATAACCGCTGAGCCACCACGGGAACTCCTATTCATTATTTTATTTCATTTTAATTTTTATTTATTTTTTTAGGGCAGCACTTGCGGCATATGGAGGTTCCCAGGCCAGGGGTCTAATTGGAGCTACAGCTGCCGGCCTACACCACAGCTCACAGCAACACCAGATCCTTAACCCACTCACTGAGCGAAGCCAGGGATCAAACCCACAACATCATGGTTCCTAGTCGGATTTGTTTCCACTGCGCCGCGCCAGGAACTCCATCCTATCCATTATTTTAAATTACAACTGAATGAAGAGCTACACAGTGGAAACTAGGTATCATGAGTAATGCAAAGTGAATATGGGGTATATCTCTATTTTATGGACCTAAGGCTAGAGCCCCATCTACCATCTGGTCACTAATATTTGAAAACATATAAGTGTATATTTCAGATCACACTTATGAATATTGGGGGATCTCAGTTAAGAGAAAAGAATGCTGTGTATATTATTTAAGCTGAGCTGCCCTCTCTGGTGTTTTTCATTAATGGGACCATTTATGCTTTCTAGAAACATGTTTTTTTTCTTATATAATTTGAAAATAAGTACATATTTTCCTCAATTTAAAGAATAGGAATTCTTCTGTGGTACAGCAGTTAAGGATCTGGTATTGTCACTGCAGTGGCTGCTATGGGGCATATTCAATCCCTGGCCTGGGAACTTCTGCGTGCTGTGGGTGTGGCAAAAAAAAAAAAAAAAAAGCAGTTAGGCCTATGGAGTTCCCACTGTGGTTGAGTGGGTTGACAATCCAGTTTGTACCTGTGGTGTTGCCAGTTTAATCCCTAGCCTGGTACAGTGGGTTAAGGATCCATCATTGTTGCAGCTATGGGATGGGTCTCAGCTCTGGCTCGATTCCATCTCTAGCCTGGGAACTTCCATATGTTGTGTGGGTGCGGCTGGAAAAGGATTTAAAAAAAAAAAAAAGAATAGACAAAAACATGTGCAGTTTAGGACACATGCATATTGAGGCTACAATGAAAGCAAGAGGATGATTAATATATAATTCAGTATAGCAGTGGTTAGCCAGAAGAGCCACATAGGGCTTTGCCATTGCCCTTTTTGTTGTTATTGTTCTCTTTTTTGTTTTGTTCTATTTTTGGCCACAACATGGCCTGTGGAAGTTCCCAGGCTAGGGATCAAACCCTTGCCACAGCAGTAATCAGAGCCACAGCAGGTTCTTAACCTGCTGCACCACCAGGGAACTGCAGCCTTTACCATTTCTTAAGCTGTGTGGCGAGAGTGGCTATTCCTTTTATTACTTTTCTTTAGATCATACACATATATTTATATACCCTTTTGATTACATATTGTACAATAAAATTTCAAAAATTTTGTTTTGAACCCTGCCATAAACAGAAATTTATGAACTTGTATTCATAAACTCTTGTCCTGATAGAGAATGCTGTGTCCTGGGAGGCTCTAAGTACAGAAAAAAAATGTAAGCTTATCAGGCTGGACCTTGGGCTCCACAGAAGCTCCCATGTCCATCTCAAGGAAATTAGTTTCAACCTTTATCCTGTGAGAGAAACTTCAAATGCTACTCATGTGTGTGTGTGTGTGTGTGTGTGTGTGTGTGTGGTATCTATGTAACATCTAATTAACTTGGGTAATCACCAAGCATCTCAGGAGAAATGCTTTGCCACACTGTTCAGGCCTGAGCTTCTCAGTTCTCAATAAGAATCTCAAATGTTAATTATTTAAAACTGAAAAAATTAAGTAGCTATCTAAGATATATTAACAGCAACCCCTGCAAAGGATTGCCACAACTCCTGATGATTGTTTTTGGACCCGTTTGCTGTATCCAGCCGTGTTGTCAGCATGGCAGCATTTAGTCATTCCACTTGTATTTACTGAGCACCCACGGAGTACTGGCCACTGTGAGTGACCTGGGCAGGGGGGAATTCAGGACAATAGAGACGTCTCCTTCTGCTGCTCTGCCCAGTAGAGGAGACAGACAGGCAAAAATGACATTACAATGCAAAGGAGAGATACAGACACAATGCTTTGGAAAAACAAAAGGTATCTGTTAACTCTGCTAGAGGGGCTTAGGAAGGGATTCAAAAGCTTTAAAAAGGATGGTGAGGAATCCCTAGGCAAATAGGAGTTGGGAGCAGCCCTGGCCTAGAGGTGAAGGAGTGAAATAGCACTAAAGCTCTGTGAGAATGGGGGTGGGGAGGTAGGGAGAGGATCACCATAAAGCAGAGGGCAGATTATCAAGTGCCTGGTCAAGCTGAGGAGGTTAGGTTTTATCCTACTGATAGGGAGAAGCAATGGAAGCATTTTAAGCAGGGAAGTGACAGGATTAGATTTGCACTTCAAAAGCATCTTTGACACAGGTGTGGAGGATGAGTTAAAGAAAGTGAGTAGAAGCTCAGGTTAGTTGGGAAGCTTTCAAAATAATCCAGCTGAAGGTTGCTAAAGACTTGATCAGGGGCAGCTGCAAGGCAAGGATGTTTTCTCTATTTTAAGCTAGGGCTTCTAGCCCATCCCTCCAGAATTCCAGTGGAAGTGCTTTCAGAGTTTAGACAAGTGAAAGCACCATAAAATTCCCAAGGCCAGGCAAAATGACTCAGCTAACAAAACCACCATGAGTAGGCACCAAGTGGCTCATTCTTTCGTTCATTCTTAATTCAATCAGAAGCTTATAGAACACGCTTTCTATTAGGAAGGTGAACTATAAAAGTGAATACTCAGGAGTTCCTACTGTGGCTTAGTGGTAACAAACCCGACTAGCATCCATGAGGTTGCAGCTTTGATCCCTGGCCCCGCTCATGGGATTGAGGATCTGGCATTGCTGTGAGCTGCGGTGTAGGCTGGCAGCTACAGCTCTGATTCAACCCCTAGTCTGGGAACCTCCATATGCCAGAACCTCCATGTGCTGCAGGTGCAGCCCTAAAAAGACAAAAAAAAAAAAAAAGAGTAGAGGGGGGGGCTATGTGTTTTCTTGGTTGTTCAACACTGGGAGGTCCCAATTCAGCCCACAAATATTTATTGGACACCTAAACAATGTCAATCTCTGTTCCAAGTGTTGGGGATACATTATAGTTCAAAAACAAACTCATAGAGAAAGAAATCTGATTTGTGGTTACCAGTGATGGGGGAGGAGGGAGAATTGGATGAAGATACAAACTTATAAGATAAATAAGTACTAGGGATGTAATGTATCGCATGATAAACTCACCCTGCTGTATGCTATATATGAAAGTTTTTAAGAGGGTAAATCCTAAGAGTTCTCATCACATACAAAATTTTTTTTTGTTTTAAATTTCTTTAATTTTGTACTTATATGAAAGGATGGATGTTCACTAAACTTTTCGTGATAATCGCTTCACACATACACAGAGCAAATCATTACGCTGTATATCTTATACAATGCTACATGTCAATTGTTTCAACAAAAATGTAATTTTTAAAAATTACTAGGAATACAGCAGTGAAAAAGACAGACACATTCTCTAATCTAATGGAATTTATTTTCTAGAGGTCGAGAGACAAATGAACGGCTTTCAAAATGCACAGGATGTGTGGGGTAGAGAGTTTGAATAGGGGCTAGGGAAGATCAGGAGATGTGGATGCAGAAGTAAGGCTACTTGGTGAAGGTCTTCAGCTGGGTTAAAGGGTAATGGGTAAAGGGTTCCTTGGGGTTGTTTCTTTGTTCCGAGGTTAGAAAGGGAAGTGATCACTGCTTTTTATTACTATTATTTTTTTTAATAGTTGAGGAATTTGAGGCATAGGGAGGCAATGTCTCTTGTCTAAGGACACACAAGTGTAAGATCAGGCAGGCTTGTTTGTCAAAGTCCGAGTTAGAAGCCCTTGACGCCTTCCACTCTTTTCCAGCAGCGCTGCGGAAGAAGAGCAGGGTGTCCGGGGACCCAGGAGAGATGGGCGCCACGCTCAGAGACAGCTCTGCGGAAAGATCGTGGAGGGAAGGACCCCGGGGCGACCGGATCGCGGGACAGTCATAGGTACCCTGCAGAGGATTTGTCCCGGCCGGAAGGCAGCGCAACTTGTTCCGGGGCGCCTAGCCGCAGCGGGTTCACCCTGAGGGCACACCTGGGCTGAGGTTAGGGCAGCTGTGTTCTGCCCGTCGATTTCCCCCCCGTCCGTCAGTGGTTCGTTCCGAACACCCCTCTCTGCGCTGCGGGTGCCGTGGTCCGCCCTGCTTCCGGTTGTTGCCGGGCCCTATATCCGGTGTCCGCCCGCCCTCGGCTCCGCCGCCGCCGCCGCGATGCTGTCCCGGTCCCGCTGCGTGTCCCGGGCGTTCAGCCGTTCGCTTTCCGCCTTTCAGAAGGTACGGTCCGGCCGGGCTGGGGCCCCGGCGGGTGAAAAATCCCCGGCAGGCAGACGGGCGGCTCGGGGTCAGGGGCGTGGCCCGCCGGCGAGGCCGGGCACCAAGGGCATCGGGACGCGGAGGCCGCGGGCTGGGTGGCCGAGAGCCGCTGTTGCTCTCGGGTTCTTTTGCGGAGCCCAGTAGCCCCTCGCCTGCCCGAGGCAGGCGGCGCCTGGTCCCTTGCTGTACCCCACCCTCCGCGCGGGGCGGAGGAGCCGCGCCCGCTCCGACACGAGACTCAAGAGTTGGGGAGGAGGCGCCACGGAATGCTCCGACGGGATCCAAGGGCCCGTTTCCTCTCTGTTAAAATCAGTGGGTATCAGCCCCGTTGGAAAGTTGAGATAGTTTGGCAGGCCCAGCGTGCTGACGGACTGAGAGCACGCCTAGGCTGTTGCCATTAGCTTTCGGCGTCATGAGATTTCACCTGTCACCAGCACCGGGACAGCTTTGAGTCTGTATTTAAGAGAGAAAGCTGTTTCTTTCGTCTGGGTGACGTCGATAATGTCTTCTTTCTCCACAGGGGAACTGCCCTCTAGGGAGACGTTCCCTGCCTGGTAAGTTCTGCCCTTGCTGTCACCTAAAAATGCTCTCCTCCTGGGCAGAGCCGTATGTGAGGAAATGGGGGTGCCTGTGTTTCTCCGCATGGTGTTCAGATAGATAGGAATGAAACAAGATGCTATTTAATAACAAACATCATTTATTCATTTAGCACGTAGTTACTCAGTATCCGCAATGTGTCAGGCACAGTGCTAGGCACTCATTAGGGATCCAGCAGTGAGTGGTTCTCCTTGTACTAGACCGTAGACCATACAGTCTAGTGGGAAGGACATGGTGTAAATTGTTAAACAAATGAACTATCATGAATCTTGGTTAAATGCTGAGAAGGAAACAAATGAAGCAGGACACTAAAGCTGTGACCCACAGGATGTGACAGAGGCCAGGGTGATGAAGAGCAGGAGAGGGAAAAGGAATAGCATGTGCAGAGTCCCTGAGGAAGGAAAGACCTTGGCAGTATTTTGTTACTGGAAAAAAAAAGGTGATTTGACCAGAGCATTTTGGTTAAGGGAGAGAGTGCCACGAGGTAGAGTGCCACGAGGTATCGAGACTAGGAGAAAGAATTTAGGTTTTATCCCAGTGGTTTTTTATACACATGATACAAATATTTGTTGAATGAGTTGATCGTATTATGGGCATTCTGTGTGCCAAGCATTGTTCTGAGTGCTTTCTGTACTTTTTTTCAGTTAATCATTAAAAAACAGTAAAAGAGAAATTTTCTTTATTTTACACATGTATCATTCAAGGCTAAGAGAGGTTAAGTGCTTTGACCAAGGTCACTTGGACAACTACTGGTCAAGCCAGGCCTACCTACTCTTCAGCTTGAACCCCTAACCCACCAGGTTATCATTTACTCATGCACTGCATAAATTATTTATTAAAATGTCACTGCATGCCAGGCACTGTCCTAGGTGACAGGGATATAGATGGTCTCTACCCTCCAGGATCTTATGGGCTACCAGGAGAGACAACAAATATATGTTTATGCATATGGAAGGACATAATTACATTGTAACTACTATGAAAGAGAAGTGGAGTGTAATGAGAGGGTGGGATGAAGTAGCCAGCTTGGGAGCGTGGAGAGTGCAGTGGTAGTATCAGCAAAGGCTTCCCCCACAGGAGTGACATTTAAGCCAAGTCTTGAAGAATCCATAGGAGTTGGCTGAGAGAACGATATTCTAGGCAAAGGGGATTGCTTGTGCAGAGGTTCAGGCAGGAAGACTTGACTCGTCATAGAGATGGAAAGGAAGCCTGTCTGGGAGGGCTGGGCAGGAATGTGTAAAGTTTTTGGACTTTATTCTAAGAGTCATGAGGTCATAGGCACCTGGCATAATGTTAGCTCAGGACTCTCAGTAATAAACTTTTTAGTTTGGAATCCTGAAAAATGTCAGTAAAGGTTTTCTCCATTTTAGA
Source organism: Phacochoerus africanus (assembly GCF_016906955.1). Lineage (NCBI taxonomy): Eukaryota > Metazoa > Chordata > Mammalia > Artiodactyla > Suidae > Phacochoerus > Phacochoerus africanus. The sequence goes on from NC_062552.1 coordinate 100,696,111, forward strand.
GACTAGCAGGACAATGGGAAGAGCTTTGTATTTGGGGTTTACATTGTGGTTCAGCACTTCTCCTTGGGCTCGTCACTTAACCTCCAGAAGCCTTTCTTGTGTATGAAATGGGGATCATGGCAGATGGTTGTTCCGCTTCAGGGAGCTGTGAGGCGAAAATCAAAATGAGGTCATTATCTGAAGGATTTTTATCAACTCCAAAGCACTGTACAAATGAAACTTGCTATAAGATGAATTCTGAGTTGGACTTAGGATTCCAGAAGTTGGTATGGGCTGGCTGTTCTAGCTCAAAAATACATGCTATGCTTGGGGTTTTTACTGCGTAGTCATTGGCTACTGGTCATGGAGGTGGGCACAAGAGAGAATTGTCTCCCGTTCAATGGCTCCTGTGCCCATGGTTCAGAAAGAGTTATTAATAGATCTGAAAAGGTAAGACCCAGGAGAGAATATATTCAGGTGAAGCAGATAGAGTGATTAGTTATTGAGGAAATGCAGTCATCCGTGCTAAGGACAGTTGGTGGGGCAGAAAGGAGCTCCCACCTTGTTGAGTGTGACCAAAGTGGAAGGTCTCAGGGAGGGGGGAAGACAAAACACTGAAAGAAGGGATAATGATTTGCTCAGTCCTAGAACCAGCTGGAGTCCTTGGGCCTAAAGTAGCCCAGTCTTTGCTGCTGAGGTACAGGCAACAAGACTTCCAGCTCAGTGTATTTTAAATAACCAGGGAAACAAACTCAGATCAAACATTTCCACTGCTTCTCTGATTAGGCTGTGTCTTCACAAGATAAGCCATCATGTGTTTTTCTTAAGCTTCAGTTGTATTTGAAGACTTGCAGAGTAGAGGCCCTTTATTATGAAAACATGTAGGGATAATGAAAGTTTATGAATTTTAAGGTAAATAAGATGATAGAATTCTCCCCTTTCTTCCTCAAACACCTTCCCACCCACAGTCCCACATACCTGTTCTCTGCCATTACAGTTACTTTGGTGGAAAAGTTTTAAGAAGCAGGACTTTCTGATAAAGATGCTATTGTTGCTTGCCGTTGATCCTGCTCTATCTCAGTTAGGGGGTGAACAGACGTCTTTTCCATTCCCAGCAGGTATCCTGTGTAAGATAAAGAGTTGGTTAAGAGTTGTTTTGTTTCTTGCAGGGATCTCCTTATGTCAGGGACCAGGTTACCCTGACAGCAGGAAGATTGTGTAAGTATCACTGGGGAGCATAGATATGTGGACACGGGGTATTTAAAGACATCAGTTTGACCGTCTGCTTTCTTCATTGACTTTCAAACCTAGAAATCAGACTGTTTGTGTTGAGTCCCTAGATCTAACCTTGATGTTAATTCATGACATGTGCTTGAGCTTCAGCTCCATGTTAAGTGCTGGACCAGGAGTGTGCCTGTCCTCAGGTGTTTAGATTATAATGAAGGTGAAGCTGGAACCCTCTTTTTATGAGAATAGATGTAGTGGGGTGCTCCTAAATATTCTGGTTGGATACAAGTGAAGCTGAAAAGCTGGAGGTTACATTTATTGCGGCGATTAAGAGCATCTTTTTGGTTGCATAGTTACTCCCTTTAAAAACAGTAAAAGCAAAGAGTCTTGCTAATTATAATTCTATTATTGCATAATGCAAGGTTTGGAGAAAGGCCACCCATGCGCGTTTGAGGTTAACTTCTGCTTATGAGTGTTGCTTAATGCATTCCAAGTGTTTTCAGGGTGGTGCTAAGAGGATGCTCTCTAGCACTGTCAAGCTACTTTCTCTACAGGGGGAATCTTCAAAATGAAGGGTCAGCAGATTAGCGCCTTCTTCACTGTGCATTACAGTGTTTGGTCTTTTGGTTTTTTAATTGAGAAACTGATGCACACACTACTAGAAGTATGAGTTCCTGTGTTATTTTTGGAGTGCAGTTTGGCATTCATAAGTATTTGAACTGAGTGAACCTTTTGATATAGCAATTCCATTTTTAGGAGTCTATACTGAAGAATGCCCAGCATACCCACATTTCTCTTAAAATGGCCAAATAACAGGGGATTGGTTAAGCTTTATTCATTCTATAGATGGGAAAAAGCAGGTTATAAAATGGTTCTCTTTTCTACCGTATGGTATAATCCCATTGTAAATGTTCTTTTTGCTGTTTCTAAGTGTCATACTGTGAACATCTACTGTGAGATTACTTTTATAATTTAAAAATTATTCAGGGAGATTCACAATATTACTCATCTGCAATTTAAATGAAAATTGGAGCAACCACAAATCTCCGAACAATAATAAACACAACAAATAACCATTTTAAAGTAAATTATTTTTAAAAACCCCTAAACTTTGAGGGATAAGGATTACACCTTGGATGAGAGTATTACTCTAATAACAGTTTTATGTTGTTCATTGTCTCTTTTCTGTGAATAAGATACTCATTTTACTTAAACCAAAAAAAAATTTTTTTTTTTAGGGGCACACCCGTGGCATATGGAAGTTCTCAGGCTAGGGATTAAATTGGGGCTACAGCTGCCAGCCTACACCACAGTCACAGCAACTCCAGATCTGAGCCACATCTGCGACCTACACCACAGCTCACGGCAATGCTGGATCCTTAACCTGCTAAGTGAGACCAGAGATCGAACCCACATCCTCACCGAGAGTAGTTGGGTTCATTACCACTGAGCCGCAATGGGAACACCCAAATACAGTTTTACAATAAAAGATTTTTATGTGTTTATTTATAGCTTACATGATTCAAAAGTAAAGAGTATCCATGGGAAGATTTTATCCTTGTTCTGTGGTGCCACCAAGTACCTCCTCCTGGGGACAGCCAGGACTGCATGTTCTCGAGTGTCCTCAAAGAGCAGTCTCTGCATTTACATGTTACCTGTTAGTTCTTGCCCTGAAACGTACCTATGTATGGTTTTGAACTTTACACAATACTTTGTACTCCTTTTTTTTTTTTTTTGCTGCCACTTGCAGAAGTTCCTGGGCTAGGAATTAACCTTTGCTACGCAGTGACAGTGTGACAATGCTAGATCCTTAACCCACTGAGCTATCAGGGAACTCCTATAATTTTTAATAACATACGTTTTTTTCCTTTGATTTTTACATAGACTTTATAGTTATTTTGATGTTAGAAAAGTAAAAATAATCAAAAGGCAACTTTTGGTAGAATGTTCAAACAACCTTGAAGTGTAGAAGGTGAAAGTCTCCATCAGATCAAATTACTTTTCCAAAATGCATGTGTATGTAACAGATAACCATAGGTGCCATATATTATCTGCGTCTGCCACTCTCCAGTGATAACCACTATTAATGGTTTTTCTTGGTGTTTTTGTTTGTTTGTGGGGGGTTTTGTTTGTTTTGTGCATAACACCTTTTTACTTGTTAACTGGCTTATCTTGCTGTCCTGTCTGATCTAAATCTGTAATCCTCCGGACAAAAATTCTTGTGTATGTGACAACTGGTGTGTACCCTGAGGGCACAATGTATTTTACTTGGATTTAAGTTAAGAAAAACCAGTCAGGAAGCTTAAGTCCTTTTGGTAGGTATGCAAAGGACTAAGATGGCTATCTTCATCTTCAAAGACCCAAACGTAAGTCTGCTCTGTGAGAGCTGGCATTTCACTGCAGCACAGGCTCTTGATCTTACCCAAGGAACTCACTGTTTAAGGCACCCAAGTCATCCAGGCTTTGTGCTAGACCCTCTGAGTCAGAATCTCTGGGAATGGGGCTGGATGTGTGTGCTTTGAAAAAGTTCCTCCAGGCAACACTGATGGGCACTCCTAGTCAGGAATCACTGATGTAAAGAGGGAAGGTGACGTGGGTTCCCATTGTGATGCAGCGGAAAAGAATCCAACTAGTATCCATGAGGTTGTGGGTTCGATTCCTGGCCCCGCTCAGTGGGTTAAGGATCCGGTGTTGCCGTGAGCTGTGGTGTAGGTTGCAGACGTGGCTCAGATCCTGTGTTGCTATGGCGTTGGCTGGCAACTTTAGCTCCGATTTGACCCCTAGCCTGGGAACCTCCATATGTCATGGGTGCTGCCCTAAAAAGCAAAAATAAAACAAAGAGGGAAGGTGACCCAAGGTGCCTTATCTAGACTGAAATATCACCCGCTAAAGTTTACTTTTATTTTTGTTTTGTAGCATTAGCAACAGTAGTGTCTTGAATGTTCGATTCTTCAGAACTACAGCTGTGTGCAGTAAGTATCTGCCTTCAGCTCCCTGCTTCTTGGGAATGGAGTTTTAATGGGAAGAACTATAATTGACTGAATTTAATTCAAGAAAAATTGAAAAGAAATATGGACTGTGTGTGATTTTTTTGTTTTGTTTTGTTTTGTTTTTAACCTCTTTTCCTAGAGGATGATGTGATAACAGTCAAAACCCCAGCATTTGCAGAATCTGTCACAGAAGGAGATGTCAGGTGGGAGAAAGGTAAGACTTAGTGTCCTCTCACTTCTTTAGGTTTAAATACCTTTGAAATGTCCCTTTTACGTCCCCTACCCTCACAGTAATCAGTGGAACCTATTGCTCCCCTCTTTACATGCAGCGACCTTCTCCTGGCCTGTAGGAAAGGGGTCTTGTAACATACCTGCCAGAAAGGATTTTGGAGCATCTCACTCCCCCCTGCCCTAATAGGTAGCCTTTGCCTGTCATTTCAGCTGTTGGAGACACGGTTGCAGAAGATGAAGTGGTTTGTGAGATTGAAACTGACAAGGTAGGCTTGTGCTATATTACTGCCAACTTTTCATGGTCTTCCTTTGGTTTCTTAACCTAATAGAAGGAACAGGGACTTAACTGTTAAATTTAAAAATAATTTTTGAGGAGTTCCTGTTTTGGCTCAGTGGGTTAAAAACCCAGCTAGTATCCATGAGGATGTGGGTTAAAGATCTGGCATTGCCCGCAAGCTGAGGCATTGGTTGCAGATGGCCTTGGGTCTGGTGTGGCTGTGGCATAGGCCGTCAGCTGCAGCTCTCATTCAGCCCCTAGCCTGGGAACTGCCATATGGCACAGTTGTGGCCCTGAAAAGAAAAAAGGAAAAAAAAAGAGCCCCCTCCCCAAATAATTTTTGACTGCTTCAGTTGTAAAAGTGTTTGAAGAGCTTATTAAAAAGAAAAAGCATTAGGAGTTCCTGTCATGGCTCAGCAGTAATGAACCTGACTAGTATCCATGAGGATGCAGGTTCGATCCCTAGCCTTACTCGGTGGGTTAAGGATCCGGCATTGCTGTGAGCTGAGGTGTAGGTCACAGATGTGACTGGGATCCCATGTTGCTGTGGCTGTGGTGTAGACTGGCAGCTATAGCTCTGATTCGACCCCTGGCCTGGGAACTTCAATATGCCACACCTCCGGCCCTAAAAAGACAAAAAAAGAAAAAGCATTAAAGTTTAATTTTAGATTGTTCTAGGTATATGTATTATACTTTATAGTACTTTAGTAACTTTAGTTTTATAGCTTTTGTGTGTGGGTGTGTGAGCTGTTTCCAGTTGTTTTTCGTGTATCACTTGGAAACACATTAACTGAATCTTGTTTTAATGTTTCTGAGAAAGGGCAGAAGGGTGAATCTTCACAGTAGTGTTGACTTGTCATTACTCTTACTCTGAAAGTGTGACCTCAGTGTTTCTATATGCAGGGTCTTGTACATCTGTTGCAACTCTTGTGACATGTTTGAGATTCTATACAATTAATTTGCTAATGCTGAGTAAAAATTTGGACTCTTTCTCCATCTGTCTTCCTTTTCAAGACATCTGTGCAGGTTCCATCACCAGCAAATGGCGTGATTGAAGCTCTTTTGGTACCCGATGGGGGAAAAGTAGAAGGAGGCACTCCTCTTTTCACACTCAGGAAAACTGGCGGTAAAGAAGTTCTCCTGGTTGTCAAGGTCTCCAGTGTTCCCCCTTGGAATTGGGGCTGAGCATAATATTCTAATTCCTTGGTACCTCAAAGACCATTTGGCATTCCCTCTGCATTTAGTGAGGCAGTAAGAGGGGAAACATTCATATAGAGTGAACTTTAAACGTCACGTTCTAGAAGAAAAGGGTATTAAAAAGATAAACCTCATAATTCTCTGCATTTTCGTGGGACTTTTTCTTAAATAGAAATGAAGATTCTAAGGACAATGATTTACATCCCCTCCCCCCCCCAGCCTGGCATCCGAGTCACATGGGGGCCTTAAAAATAATACAAGCGCCTAGACTCTGTGTCCCAGGAGTTCTGATATGTTAAATCTGGGGCTATCAGATCCTGGTTATCTTAGCGCCTTTTTTTTTTTTTTTTTTAAATGCTCTCCAAATGATTCTTATACACAGCCAGGGCTGGAAGCCACTATTCTCAAGTGAGAAGAAGCAATATTTCTTCCTATCTGTTATGGAGAATTTGGTGTTTTTTTCCACATCTGTTCTCTCATAACATTTTTGGGGAAGGTTGAAATAAGGAAATGAATTTGTGCTGGATCTTTTAGTCAGTATTAGAAATTAGAAAAGAAAATAACTTTGGTTCTCAAAGCTGTAACTGCAAAAAAGTCTGTTTCTTTCTCGTTGTTAACATAGTTAAGCAGAGAGATGGTAGATTGCATCATTAAGATTGATCTGGGTGAGACCAAAAACCCAGGATGGAAAGAACATGGAGCTGAAGGCAAGGGAGTAAGATTGATTGTTCTAGGGGGAGAGTTTCACCCTCTGAGCGTTCCTTAAGAGAACGTTATTTGAATTTCAGTATAAACCCAGATGTGATATCCTAATGGGTAAATCAAAATAAATATTTAAAGTTGTGAATTGATTGCTTGACTAACTCTTTGGTTTGTGAGAGTTATCCTAGAGGAAGTGCTTTGAAGTCTTAATTCTAAATGTGTCCTCAGAACTTATATTTTTTAATAGTTAAGAGTATTCTTCCACATGTGATGTTAAAATTGAAGAGATGCTCAGTATTACTGTAATCAGAAATGTGTTGCTTCTATGTATTTGTTTCAACATCTTAAATTGCCTGGGTTCCTTTTGTTTTGAAGTTTACTTTACCATGAACTTGGTGCTTAGAAAGTACTTCCTGAATTTGATCAATAGATATTTGTGAACCCGGGAAGGCAGCTGAATTAAGTCAGTTGCCTAATGTAGGACATCTAGAAGCCCTGAGGAATAGGAGGATAGAGCCTTGTATCAGTCTGTGTATCTCTTAGCCTTACATATATAGCAAGTACTCAGGAAGCATTTGTTAATTGATTAGAGATAGAGCTTTTGCTGCTAAATGCTGCATGGTGCCTGCAATATGGTTGCTTTCCTTTCCAGATAGTGCCAATGGCATCTCTTTTTCTTGTTTTCCAGCTGCTCCTGCTAAGGCCAAGCCAGCTGAAGCTCCTGCTGCTGCAGCCCCAAAAGCAGAACCTGCAGTGTCAGCGGTTCCTCCTCCCCCTGCAGCATCTATCCCCACTCAGATGCCACCAGTGCCCTCGCCCCCACAACCTCTTACTAGCAAACCTGGTAAGCCTCCGCCTCCATGTGTCTTTATGTGAGAGAAGGACATCTCTGATGTCATGTTCCCTCACAGGGCAAAATCATGGCTCTAAACAGGCTCCATTTGCTACTTTGTAGAAAGAAGGCTAGACTTAGTATCAGAAGACCTGGATTTGCATCCCAGCTTTCTGTTTATAGCACCGTGACTTTAGGCTAGTTATTTAACTTCTGGGAGCAAGTTGCTCATTTGTAAGGTGGCAATGATACTGGTACACATCAGCGTCTCTTGAAGATTAAGAGACAGTACTGTATGAAAGCAGCGGCATGTACTCATGTGTTTGTGTCTCATTTTCTGATGCAGTGTACCCTGTCTTCATTTTCAGTGTCTGCAGTAAAACCCACTGCTGCCCCTCCAGTAGCTGAGCCCGGAGCTGTCAAGGGTCTGCGTTCAGAACATCGGGTAAGCCTCTGAGGACCACTTCCTAGAAAGAGGCTGAGCGATGGTGCTGAGCTGAATGGAATGTAGGTATGCTGTGCCTCCCTTTGAATGGCCGGCAGCTGACTCTCTGGGCCTTGACAAGGAAATTGAGTTTAGGAAGTGACTTCTTCGGTCACGTAACTGTCAAATGATAGGACCAGAACCTGAGGTCTTATGAACACCTGTCCGTTGGTTTTTCTCACCGTTATGCTACTACTTAGATGCCGGGGGCGAGTAGATATATGCAGGGGATGGTAGCCTAGTAACACATCCCTTCCCTCCCAGGATAACACACACTTCGGAGAGGTGGTTTAGTGAATTCTGTTCCTGTACTTCCAGGATACTTAGCTGAGGGCTGTACAGTGGCAGACAGGGGCAGACATAAAACCTCAAGGAAGTATGGTCAAGAGTGTGGGTTCCTCTGCCTGAGAAAACACCCCCTGAAAATACTATCGCCTCCAAAGTTTGTTGCCTGTGAGTTGCCATTGCACGAGTACATCCCAAGTAGATATTCTCACGCAAGTCTTTAGTATCAGAAACTGCTTTTCTGTAATGACTCTTGCACTGGCTAGCTCTTCCTTTCCATAAACTGGTTTTGGTTTTTAAATCAAACCATTTCCTGGGCCTCTATTCTTGGTCAAACTTTAGGCACATCTGAGTAGTTTTTGTCTGCATTTCCTTGTTCTTGCTCAGAGGAGCAAGGCCACCACAGGAAAGAGGAAACATGGAGCTCCTGTATTTAGATACTGTAGTTCTTAATTATCCCCTCCGGGCAAGCCTAGTGCTCCCTCACATGATGTAGGAACGGCTAGGTCCAAAGACCAGGTTGTCAGTACCTGTCCCACTTTCCCTTTCAGGAGAAAATGAACAGGATGCGGCAGCGCATTGCTCAGCGTCTGAAGGAGGCCCAGAACACCTGCGCGATGCTCACCACTTTCAATGAGATTGACATGAGGTGAGAACTCTCATCCTTCTCCCAGTGCCCTTTTTCTTGGAGAACACGTGAACTTGCCCAAGTCCTTACTTTGTGCTGATTCCACCACTAACTAGCCAACAGGAAAGAAGTACTTCTTTGCACTGCTCAGTGACTTCACAGAGGGACCCGTTGGTTTCATTTCCTCATTGACTTTCCTAATGCTATGTCTTCCTCCTCTGTGACTTAAAAGACTTAGCCTTTTAAACTCGTATACCCAAATCTTGTGATTTCTGACCAGCGAGGCTGGTAATAGTCTTAAACTCAAATGATTACTGTCAAGTTGGCAACTAGAGATATGGCCACCAGGCCAACAAAGGCTCCCTCTAGGGATGGAGACTTGATAGCATTCCCAGGGGCAGGGTACCGCCCCTGCGTTCTCACTGTGCCTGCTCCTTATGTGTGTTCCCAAGCGACTCACAATGGGCTGGTCATATCGTTCGCCTTTCTCAGCTTTGGAAATGGAATGGAAAGCAAGTTGAACTTTTAAAGAAAAACCTTAGAATATTAACCAAAGGGGCTAATTGAGTATACCCATTTCTATAGTGAACTAACTGTTGCCTGACTTATCTTCTTTAAGACTTTGATGTTATAGGTATCAGCAATTGTAGGGAAGAGAATGTAGTTAAAGTCAACAAGTGTTTTTTGAGTACTCACTGTGTACAAGATACTCTATTCGAAGGGAGATGCAAAGATGAGTGAGAAAGAACCCCCCCTCCCTCCTAAGGCTACCGTCTGGTTTGGATAAATACAAAATCTAGAAAAATAGGAGTTCTCTCATGGCTCAGTGGGTTAAGAACCCAACTGGTATCCATGAGGGTGTGGGTTCGATCCCTGGCCTTGCTCAGTGGGTCAAAGATCCGTCATTGCTGTGAGCTATGGCATAGTTTGCAGATGTGTGTGGCTCGGTTCTGGTGTGGCTGTGGCCGGCATCTGCAGCTTGGTTTCAACCCCTTGCCTAGGAATTTTCATATGCCGCGAGTGTAGTCCTACAAAAGACAAAATCTAGAAAAATACGTATCAGAAGGATACAAAAAGTATGACGTGGAGGAGAGAATTAGATCATTTGTTTTTGAGGTGATGAGGCGCATAGATGGGGAGGGTGGGGTCAGGAAAGGCTTCCTGGAGGAAAGAGATTATTAACAGGCCTTTTATTAAATTTTTTTCCCTTTTCTTGGCCACCCCATGACATAAGGAGTTTCTGAGCCAGAGATCAGATCCCAGCCACACTTGCCACCTAAGCTGCAGGTTACAGCAATGCCAGATTCTTAACCCACGGTGCCAGGCTGGGGATGGAACCTGCATCCCAGTGCTCTCGTGACGCTGTTGATCCCATTGTGCCACGGCGGGGATTTCTAATAGGCCCTAAAGAATGACCAGCATTTTGACGTAGTCAGAAAGGCTGTTCTGAAGCTGTTAACAGTATGAACCTGGCACAGATAGGAAAATACAAGACGCATTTGAGAAGTAACCGACATGAAGAATAAGTGTAGGAAAGAATGGTAAAGAAAGTTGGATCTATATTTCAGAGTGTTTTAAGTGCCAGGGTAAGAGTTCATATTTAGTACAGGACGTAAAATCAAGTCTTTAGGTCATCTCTTTGCTTCCTTTGTCCCAGGTGTTCAATGTGCTAAGAATCTACGTTGCATTAGGGAAATTGGTTTCCTTTGGCAGGGGTCTGAAAAGTATAGATACGGGAATGGTTTCTGTGGCATTGTTCACAGTAGGGTTCTATGGCCCATTTCACTAGATGTCTTACGTTCTATTGGGAAGCTTCCTGAAGACTGGATGTCATTCAAGCTGACCATTTCTTTCCTATCCATAGGATGTAGAGAAAGACCTTGACTAATGAACCACAAAGACTGCAGCTTATGTTTCAGTGCATTAGGGCCAAATTGTACACAAATTGAATTGGGCTTTGAAATTCTACCCAATTCCTTAAGACAAAACATGTAAATATTTGTGCCTTGAAAGATGCAGTTGGTCCAGCAGCTTTGATTGGAAGGAAAGTGCAATAGCTGGATCTCCTTTCAGCAGCTAATCGAAGTGTCACTTAATGATGGCCTGGGGTCTCGCTGCAGTCAGTAATCTGGTTTAGATTGAGTGCCCTTTGGGTCTTGTGCTGATCAGCTAACCCATAAGGGACCTTTCTGAGACCTTCTCCTCTTCCCTGTTGTCCCAGCCTCTGCCTCCAAGGGCAGAGCTCTGAAATAGAAACTACTTAATGACCAGACAATAGCATTTGGGCAGTTTTGAGAGCAGAGATGTTTATCACTTCTCTTTCCCCCTTCTGCAGCTCTTGTGTCTTGGGAACCAGTAATGTCTTTAGGGTGGTAATCCTAGCACTAAATGAGGTTAGACTCAGGAAAACAAACATTTTAAACTCAGTCAGTCCCCCTAGGAAAACTTCCTTTTTCAAAAACAAAAGGTCTAAAGGGGGGAGTTAAAGTTATAGCATCTTATCTTTCGTGCTAATGTCAAATTAGGCCATTATAGGGAGAAAGGGAGAACCGAGCATTTGGGCCTGAGATAAAGTTAAATTCAATTTCCATCACGGAACTGTATTCCCATAAATACAGAGGTTTCTGCAGCAGAATGCTGGGAAAGCCATTTCCCACTAAGTCTGCAGTACATATGTTGTATGTATGTGAAAAACCAGCCCCAAAGAGCAAAGGCTGTTCTTATTGCAAAGGCTTCTCAGAGGCTTTGGCTGCTTGTACTTCAAAAGCTCAGGTCCGCACATGGTCAGTTTTCTAAGTACTGGGGAAACCACATGCATCAAACTAATCTTAAGGGCAAGAACTATATCTTTTATTATCTTTGTATCTTGGTGCCCTGCTCTGACTCCCACTTGTGATGGGTGTTAGTACCTGTTTGAAGGAACAAGTGGCTAGAAGTGCTAACTCTGGGGAGATGAATGAATCTACTGACTGTCTCATGAGCCTGAAATAACACTGGAGTCTACCCATCCATAAAGAGTCAGGACTGCTTTTGCTCACATGAAACCCATACGCCTGTAGGGTTTGGGGGTTTTATTTGGTTGTCTTTTGTCTTGGGTGTTTTGTTTTGTCTTCACTAGTCAGGAGTAAGGTCACAAGGAAGTCATAATCAGGTTTGGTGGTATTTTGAAAATAAATGAAACAAGAAATAAACAGAATAGTGTTTATTTTGTGGACTTTGTTTATGCTTAAAAACAATTTTTTTTTTCAGGGTAGATGCTCATGGTTTTAGTGTAGCTAGGAGTATCTTTGTTACCCAGGGTGAGGATGTTGGTGTGATCTCCTGTTCATATTGTCTACGAAATCTGTGACTTCTGGAAGGTCACAGTCTACTTTAAAGACGGACTGGGTCTCATTCCTTTGGATCCAGATTTTGTAAAGGAATAAAGTTATTGATTGTGTTGACCTCTAGTGGTCAAAACTTGAACTTGAACTTAGGTGGATGGTCCAGAGTAAGGGAAAAAAGCTTTCTCAGTTGTGTACATGGCGTTAGGAACCAGTATGAAAATCAAAATTAGGGCTTCGTTTCGTGGTCAGTTTGTTTTGTAATGTGTTTTTGCAGTAACATCCAGGACATGAGGGCTCGGCACAAAGAAGCTTTTCTGAAGAAACATAACCTCAAACTAGGCTTCATGTCGGCATTTGTGAAGGCCTCAGCCTTCGCCTTGCAGGAGCAGCCTGTTGTAAATGCAGGTGAGTTTGGGGTGGCCAGAATCCCAGAGCTCCTGGGAGGTATGTGTATCAACACAGATCTGCTCCCACACATGCAGCCACAAAGATGGAGGTCAGCAGACTAAGGCTTCTTATTTCATACGTGTGAAAACTGAGTACCTTCCCAGGAATTTCTTTTCTTTTTTTTATTTTTTTTTCTTTTTTCTGTCTTTTTGCTATTTCTTGGGCCACTCCCGAAGCATATGGAGGTTCCCAGGCTAGGGGTCGAATCGGAGTTGTAGCCACCGGCCTACGCCAGAGCCACAGCAACGAGGGATCCGAGCCACATCTGCGACCTACACCACAGCTCACGGCAACGCCGGATCCTTAACCCACTGAGCAAGGCCAGGGATCGAACCCGCAACCTCATGGTTCCTAGTCGGATCCGTTAACCACTGCGCCAGGACGGGAACTCCAGGAATTTCTTTTCTTTCTTTTTTTGCTTTTTTTTTTTTTTTTTTTTTTTTTTTTTTTGCTTTTTAGGGCCACATCTGTGGTATATGAAAGTTCCCAGTCTAGGGGTCGAATCAGGGCTACAGCTGCCAGCCTACACCTCAGCCACAGCACTGTGGGATCTGAGCCTCGTCTTCGACCTAACCACAGCTCATGGCAATGCGGGATCCTTAACCCACCGAGCGAGGCCAGGGATCAAACCCGCATCCTCACGTATACTAGTTGGATTTGTTTCCGCTGCTCCACAACAGGAACTCCATCCTCAGGGATTTCTTGGCTCACCTCTGAATGGGCATCATGATGGCTCTCTCCCTGCTAGCTGTACAGAACAGGCTCTCTTCTCAGTGCGTAGCTTGGCAGCTGCTCTGGCAACAGGCAGTTTTGAGCCAGCCCAGCTCTCCAGGCCTCTCATGTCAGAGTGGAAACTCATGTTCTGGCTGCTACCCGCCCTCCCACGAGCCCTGTTATCTTGGGTCCTGACTTCCACACTTAGCATAGCTCCAGGATGACCTTTGATTTCTGGTCAGTGGATCTCATTTGTGAGGCCTTGGCTTGGCCCGTCTATCATGGATTTGGTGCTCGTTTTCCTTACTTTTTGCTCACATACGTCATTGAAATGTTGACCTAACAAGGAGTTCTCTTTCCTATTGAGACAGTTCTCTGTTCCCTGGAAGATTAGAGGACTGTGGCACCTCTGCAGCCTTTAGCAGGGCAGGGCCCCTAAAGATCTAGAAATAGAAATCCCAGTCCCTTCCATCAGGTGGTGTGCCGTCGGTAGGTAGAAAGGCCGTCTTTGTCTCACCAAACGCAGACCTCCTTATTGCCTCCATTCTTCCTACGCTTCCCGATGACTCTCTCCATCTCTCTGCCTTCCCACACATGTAGGCATTTCTCAGACTTCCCTTGGCTTCCTTCTCACTTTACATACTTTTCAGGGGTGTCTTATCTGAATATAATATAGACTTTCTATGGAAGAGATTCCCAAGCCTGTGTTTTCTCATGACCACCAGAGCTAAATTTTCAGCGGCTGGTTTGCTCTCTCAGGCTAACATATTAAAGCCAGCTCACCCTGCTTCTGCCTGAGTTTTCTAGAAAGAGGCTTCCCTCACCCCTTGTTGAGAGTAGGCAGCAGAATGGGTGGCATCCCACCCCCCCCACCAACTTCCTTTACCAACTTGCTCTTTTTTGAGCACTTTTTAAGCCTAGCTGAGGGAGGGCTGGGGTAGAGCTAGCTAGCAAGAACCTGGGCACATGACTTTTCTCTGTCAGCCAGTGCATTGATCCTTCTGGAGGCTGCCATGGAAATGGATGCTCTATACTGGTGCTTAGCCAGGACACTTGGGAGAAGTTATGATTGGTTGGCATGGGAGTAAGTGGAGTGCCAGCTAGGTCTTCATGCTGGTTGATCAGCCCACACTGTACCAAGCACTGTGGATTTTTACTCCACTAATGCAGCTGTTTCCTCATTAGCCTGGGCCTGGGGAGTTGTATGTAATGTGTGTTTTCTCTCTCATAGTGATTGATGATACAACCAAAGAGGTGGTGTATAGGGACTATATTGACATCAGCGTCGCAGTGGCCACCCCTCGGGTATGTTGGGGCAGGAAGTGGGGAGCTCTGGTCTTTGACTCTCACCTGTGTGAGGAAGCAGACACGCAGGAGACATCATTTCTGTAATTCTGTCTTTTTAGAAGGCCGGTACTCGAAGAGTAACGTGTTTTTGACCACACCACATTCTCCAATCTTAATGTCAAGCCTAAATATCTTGGACTCTGTTAATCACATTGGGTGATTAAGATATTCTGGGAAGGGGAAACCATTGGCTTGAACTAAGGGAGTTATAACTGTAAAGGGTACTTACTATTTGCAACTGAAAACAGCTTTTCACCCTCATCAGGGTCTGGTGGTTCCCGTCATCAGGAATGTGGAAACTATGAATTACGCCGATATTGAGCGAACCATCAGTGAACTGGGAGAGAAGGTAAAGTAGAAAGAAAGATGTGTAGGAGCTGCTGGTCACGTCAGGGAGGAGAGCCTGGGGAGGCTGGGCCAGTGAGCGGCGCCCAGGGAGCTGGAGCCTCTGTTTATTCTGCAAGGAGCACCTGGCCCTTGAGAACACCCGTCACAAGCGAGAGCCAAAGCACTGATAACTGGTGGAGCTTTTCGTGCTCTTGTGACTGCAGATCTCATGAGATGAAATCTACTCAGAAAAGAAAAGGTCCTGGAGTCCTTTCCTCTGGTGGAGCATTAGTCCCAGGCATCTCAGCTGACCGCTTTCATGTTACAGCCAGAACTTGGACTGTTGACCTCAGATCCTTCTGGACTTCTTTTGGGTAAAGAAAGCTGTGCTGACCTTATCTTTCAATTATAAAATCTCTTTTAGGCCAGAAAGAATGAACTTGCTATTGAAGATATGGATGGTGGCACTTTCACCATCAGCAATGGAGGTGTTTTCGGCTCCCTCTTTGGAACGCCCATCATCAACCCCCCCGCAGTCTGCCATCCTGGGCATGCACGCCATTGTTGATAGGCCAGTGGCCGTGGGCGGCAAGGTAAGGACCATCACTGTTAAGGTCCTGGCAGTTAGGCGATGAGCAGAGGGAAGTCTAACTAAATGCTCATTATAAAAGAGTCATTATAATTTCAGGCATAGATTGCATCTCTTATAGTTTGTAATTAATAGCTAAGGCACTGATTCTCAAATTGTGCATGGAGCAGCAGCATCTGGGAACTTGTTAGAAATGCAAATTCTTGGATCCCTTCCCCAGACCTAGGGAAGCAGAAGGTACAGATGAGTCTTGTTTTTCTTTCTTATGATTTTTTTTGTCCATTACAGCTGGTTGAGTGTTCTGTCAGTTTCTGCTGTACAGCAAAGTGACCCAGCCATGCATAGATATGTATATTCTTTTGTTCACATTATCCTCCATCAGGTTCCATCCCAAGGGACTAGATCTAGTTCCCGGGGCTATACAGCAGAAATGATTCTGATGTATGTTAACGTTTGAGAGCCATTGAGCTGAGAAAAGCCTGCTCCTTCATCTGGGACCAGTCAACAAGCTTCATTCTCTAGGTGCTGTAGGGAGTGGGGGACGCAGTTTAAGACGTGCTCCTTGCCCCTGGGAAACAGCACAGCAATGCAGAGCTGTCTATAAGCTGCTAAGTTGTATGATAAGGCTTAGAGGTTTTCTGGAAGCTCAGGGAATGATGTCAAAGGGTCTTGAGCCTGCCCTGGAAGATTCGTTGGTAGGATAATGTTTCTGGGACCTCTGTGTCTAGAACCTTTTTGGTTTTTTTGTGTTTTGTTTGTTTGTTTTTTTTTATTTTTGTTTTTGTTTTTTTTTTTTTTTTGCTTTTCAGGGCTGCACCCATGGCATATGGAGGTTCCCAGGCTAGGGGTCCAATTGGAGCTACAGCCGCCAGCCTACGCCACAGCCATAGCAATGCCAGATCCAAGTCATGCCTGTGACCTACACCACAGCTCATGGCAACGCCCGATCCCCAACCCACTGAGCAAGGCCAGGGATGGAACCCGCAACCTCATGGTTCCTAGTTGAATTCGTTTCTGCTGTGCCACAACAGGAACTCCTAGAACCTTTTCGGATCTCTCCTTTTTGAACCCAAAATCATAGCTCTCCCCTGAAAATAGTCATATACCCAACTTGGCATACAGTTTGAGAGAATCTGTGGATCCCAGGTTTAGAAAAAAAATTTTTTTATATTATAACCCTAAAGAAGAAATTGCAGGCAGCAGAACTGAAGAGGAACTTTCCCTGTAGGGAGCAGACAACAGAAAGTGCAGAGCATGTTGTCTTTTTTTTTTTTTTTTAAGGCAGATCTAAGGAGACTCCTATTTTCCTGGATTAAGCTTTGTTTTTGAGTGTGGGAGCTTTGCTCTAAGCTAGGGCTTGCTCCCTCTGCTTGGTCATCCCTGCTGCGGGGCTGTCTCTGCCCTGCTGCAGACAGACCTGTCAACCTCTCTTCTCTGTAGGTGGAGATACGGCCCATGATGTACGTGGCCCTGACGTATGATCACCGGCTGATCGACGGTAGAGAGGCCGTAACTTTCCTCCGCAAAATCAAGGCAGCAGTAGAGGATCCCAGAGTCCTCCTACTGGACCTTTAGGAGGAAGCCATGCGCCCTACATGTCAACCACGCAGGAACTGAAAACCAGTCTTCTCCCTGTCCCCTCATGGCCCCAGGTTAGCCTGATGACAGACAGGCATATGCTGTTGGCCTCAAGCAAGGAAACCAGGGCACTATGTAACCAGCAGTCACAGGCCTCTTCTTGGTGTCTCCTGCCGGGCTCTCTCCCTCTCTGCACCCTTCTCTTACGCTCGAATATCTTATTTCCTTAGGCTTGAGGGAGAGAGAGAGCCTTAACAGATGCCGTTAATATTTCCGCCTTTCCTTCATTAGCCCTCCGCAGAGATGATTTTGTTTCTCCCCGGCGCCAGTATACTGGAGAGAAACTGCCAGGGAGGGACCATGTGACTAAGTTTCTGTCTTTTTAAAGTCTGTTCTCGAGACTCCCAGGAGGGAGCTGTGTCTCCCAGGCTCAGAGCAGCCTCTGTCCTGGCTGTGCACGTCCTCCCTCGGTTCCCCCTGGGTGGAGGTATTGACCACAGGCAAGAGGTGCTGCTTTGCTTCCTAAATGGCACCGCGTTCTCAACTGGCATTGACTTCAGGCTGCCTCTACTACCTCTTCCGGGAAGCACAGCCCAGGGGACCTGGTGGGGGGAGGGATGGGTAGGCAGTGTTGAGAGGGGAAGAGGGCAGATTCTGAGGTCCTATTTTGTAAATGAGACAGGAGCAGAATGGAGGCTTGCCCTCACATCCTGACTTTGCACCAGGAAAGACCCATTTTGGCACAGACACACACGGCTGTGGCTGCACCACCCTTTCTAGGCTGCTAGCTAGGAACCATCCTACCACATTGTTCTCATTTAGAGCAGATTCTAGCACATCTTGGCAGTGAGACAAAACATGTCACCACCAAAGGCTGGATGGTGCCTGGTAGAGATTGGAGTGAAGGAGGCTTCCTGTGAACTGGCTCAGATTGACTTGAGCTTTTAAATTCCATTGGTGTAGCCCGTGGGCTAAAGAGGCAGTTCTGTTCTTGCATCGTAGCCCTTGGGTAGTGGGGCCTCAGCCCTTCCTCTCCAGAACACAGGTCTGGGGAAGGATGGATGGTGGTGGAAACCAGCTCCCAAGATGCTAGTACACAGTGGGGAAATGACCAGTGTCACCTCGGAGGTCTGGGCACAGTCATTGGAATTCCTCGGAGCATGGGTAAATGCACACACCTTGTGGAAGTTCCTGGGTTTCGTGGCTTTGTATGCACTTGCATCCAGGCCTGAGGCTGCCAGCCTTGACACTGGGAGCCATTTATTCAGTGTAGTGTCTGTTTGTATCTCGAGCAAAGATGCAAGACCTGGGGGTTGGGGTGGGGGGAATGGATGGGAGCCAGTACTGAGTGCCTGCAGCATCTACTATGTCTTCACTATTCAGAACTTGTAACTAAAATATTTAAAGAAACTGATTTTAAATGCAAATTAAAGGGCAAATGTTCGCAAACAGGGTTCCTGCTTCTGTACTGCTTTTGGTCACTGACGTTGTGCAAGTTTCCAGCCCTGTGATTGTCATTAGTATTGAAAGCCATAGAATGTCCCCAGCCAACCAGGGAAGCGCCCCAGCTTCCTCCAGTGAGCCCCTCAAGCCTGGCAGGCTGCACTTCTGGAGAAATTGGCCCTACCCGTGGGAAGCCTGTTCAGACACCAACAGACACCTGCATTTTTGTGGGGGGCTTGTATTATTTCTGGAATGGACTGGGGAGAGGTGGGACGACTCTTAAAATTTCAGGTTTTGCACTTGATGGGCCACATGGGTATGCGATGCCCGAGGTTGGTCAGAACAGATGAGGTCTCCTCCTAGGAACAGGGGTCTGTGAGGGTGAGTGGGCAGAGCTGGGTGCTAGTATGCCCTGGCTCCTGGTGACAGGCCTGATGCCGCCCAGGCCGAAACTCAGCCTGCTTTTTCTGCACATAGTCCCTGCCTGGTGCTGCTCCTGTCAGTGATGCTGTTTTTGTACGAAGGTGTGTCCCGGGAACTTCTGGCTTCCAGAGGGTGGGAAAAGCTTGGGGCCAATGAAAGGAAGAATTTTAGAATGATCAGATCTGGGGCATGGGGCCCGAAGCTTTAATTTCTCTAGTAAACCTACAAATGAAGTATGTTTAGCCCTGTTTTTTATCAAATGGACTATAAGCCCCTCAAGGGCTGGGACCACAGTATTCTAGACTCACAGTTCCAGATGTGCAATGTTTATTGCACGAGTGAGGCCCCGAGGTTCCAAAAGCAGCTTGCACTTTGTATGGCAGTTGGAGGTGGTCTGGCCTAACTTAGCAAGTGTAGTGGCCAGGTCCTGTCATTTACCTCTTGGAATTCCAGTTTTCTCAGGAGCCACCATCTATCTGTTCAGGGGGTCACTGTGAGGATTATATTCCCCCCGCCAGGCACCAGGACCCCCTTCCATGACTCCTCTTCCCATTTCCCACAGAGCCTGGTGTCCCCTGCATGTGGGCTCCCAGCTGTTCTACAGGGTACAGGTTGCCCTGCTTCCAACTCCCTAGCAGGCTGCCCGCGCACTCTTGGTTACTACAGAGCTTCCTCTGGGGGAGCCTTCCCAGCTCCCCACCCTGGCACTGCCGACTGGCTGCATTGATGAGGCAGGGACACCAGAGGCAACAGCAGGCTTTATTGGAATGGGGCTGGAGTGATACGGGTGAGCCCCAGGGCAAGCCAGGACCATACAAAGGCAGGGCCTCCCCGTGTCCTCTTGGCCCCAGACTCATCCTGAGGAGCTGAGGAGCACTGTGGCCTCCGGACAACACAGGCCTCGGGCCCCAGAATTAGAGCTGGGCCTCCCCAGCCAGACGGAAGGACAGGGTCAGAGATGCCACCTGGTGCTGGAGACACAGGGAGGGAGGGAGGGAGTTGGGGCAGAGGTCTGTGGAGTTTTCTGTCTTAGTGCCACACCCCAGTGACAGCGTGAGTCCTGAGAGGAAGAAGAGGGCCCCCAGATCTGGGGAGAGATTGTCTTTGGGGGTAACTACTAACCCCAGTTTCTTTAGAGACCAGAAACATCTGGCTTCTGGCTAAAAGCTTGAGCAGTTGTTCCGTGTATTTTGTGGTTTCATTTCAAAAGGAGATGAAGTCACAGTGGCCAGGGAATTAAGTGGGTCTCAAAACTAAAACGCAAAATGGTCAACTGGACGAATGTCCAAGAAGGAACTCCTAATGGGTACAATGTGTCTTCAGCGGCTTCCGGCTGGAGGCTGAACCGTGGTCTCCCCTCAGAGCCATGGGCAGTGTTGCCTTTCTCTCCACATTGGTAGGCTGGCTGGGAAAGGGAGCTCTTTATTCTGTTTCCAAAATTTCTAAGTGGCAGAGCTGCGCATCCCCTGCCCCCATTCCTCCTTATCCTTATTTTCCTCCCCTCCTTGCCTTTCGCTCTCCAAAGTCTGCAGTCACCAGATAAGGGGCACGATGGGGGCTGGGAGTGGGTTGTCCTGTCCCCGCCCCACCCCATGCCCTCTACAGACTCTTGCCCGCTCCCCTGCCCTCCCAGCCCCCTGGTGGAAGAGGCTCACGAGGTGCATGATTAAGATGACCAGCCATGGCAGCCCTGGTTTGGGTCCACTGAGCCAGTGGACTGGGATCCTGAGATGAGTCTCCAAAGACATCCCCGCAGCGGGGCACATGGCAGATAGATAGTCACAGAATGTCACAGCTCAGCAGGTGGTCAGTAGCTCAGCGCTGATGCGAAGGAAGGCACCTTTTAACAAGGGAGGTCTGCGTTCAGGGTACAGGGTGTGCGCTTGGATGCTGATGTTGATTGATGGGTGGAGGGCTTCACGCTGCCCAGAATGCTGAGATCTCCTTCCTTCCACCCTCAGCACCGACTAGAAAGGGTTTCTCCAAAAGATGGCCAGGGGGCTCCCCAGGCCCTTCCTAGGCTGTGGCGATGAGACTTCAGAGGCCGGAGGGAGGGGCCTGAGCAGGAAAGGCAAGCAGCCTTGCATCCTTTGCCTGAGGGCCACTGATAAGAAGGGCCAGCTCTGGGTGGCAGGCAAAGAGAAGCGACCCAGACCAGTCCAGCTGCTTCCATCACCAGCTCCATCCCCTCCTACCCCACCAGTTTGCTCCACTGGATAGAACTGAAGAAGGGGTGGGACTTGAGTTTGTCAACACCGCCTGTTCCCGTGCCTAGGCGCAGGGTGGGCTCAAACTGCAGCAGCTGCGGAGAGAGGCCTAGTCAGCACTGGGCCGGGGGCAGCCCCACTGCCCCCCCGCCCAGCCCACAGAACCCCCTGGAGGACGTCAGTGTTTGGCCACCAATACAGAGAAATGTGTTGTCCCCATTACCCTCCTGCGGCCACCTCGGACCACCTAGTACGTGGCTCAGCTTGTTCACACAGAAGGGTCTGTCCTTTCCATCCACAGGCCCAGAAGCCGCCCCCTCTAGGCCGGCTGCACCTCACCTCAGTCAGCAGGGAGGCAGCGGGGCGACTGAGCCACTCAGGCAGCTGGAGCCGAGTGTGGGGCTGGATTCCTGAGGGGTGGCTCTGGGACAGCGCCTGGGAAGACAGGAAGGCAGTCTGAGGCAGCCACCCCAGGAGAGGCTGTACACCCCAGTGGTGGCCAGGATTTTATTTTTCCCCTGTGTTACATCTCAGGGGATGATGCTGATTGCTGCCTTTTGCTTGCGTGCCAGGCTGCTGAAGATGCCTGGGACCTATTATCCGTAATTTCTCCATCAACTTTCAGAGTAAGTATTAGTATCCTCATTTAAAGACAGGAAGCAGGCTCAGGGAGTGCAGGCTCCTGTTGTAGTGCAGTGGAAATTAATCCGACTAGGAACCATGAGGTTGCAGGTTCAATCCCTGGCCTCCCTCAGTGGGTTAAGGATCCAGTGTTGCCGTGAGCTGTGGTATAGGTCACGGACGCAGCTCAGATCTGCCATTGCTGTGATGTCGGCCTGTGGCTGTAGCTCTGACCCCTAGCCTGGGAACCTCCATATGCTGCACCCCTAAAAAGCAGAAAATATATATATATAAAGACAGGAAGCAGGCTCAGGGAGGTCAAGGGATCTGTGCTGAGTTCAGGGTTTAAACCCAGATCCCTCTGGCTCCAAGCTTGCTAGAAGCATCGGTCTTACCTACGGTTGCAATTAGGGCAGGTGCTCTAGCAAGAGTAACATTGAAACTTGTCTCCTTACAGAAAAAATATCTCAACAGGTTACTCATGTGACAGCAGGCCATGGCCATGTGACAGCAGGCCATGGCATGCTACTGTCGCAGGGCTGGGATGAGGGAAGAAGGCAGGACCTCTCTGGGCTCTAGAAGGGTGCAGTTGGAGGGAAGCAGAGAGGCCTGTCGGAGGCAGGAAGAGAGGCAGGTAGCGCCTGGGAGCCCTGGGCTGGAGAGGTGGCGGGAGGCCAAGAGGAGAGACCCACTCCGCGGGGCTGTTTGCAGCCAGGGGTCCCAGAGGAAGCCAGGATGGACTGGTCAGATCTGGACTTCAGGTCACAATGCAGCCACTCAGGACATTTCCTGCTCAAATGCAGCTAGGCCTCTCCCTGCTGCCTGATCTAAGTGGCCCTGGGCTTATAGGGAAGGAGAGGGCAGAGGCCGCCCTCCTGAGAAGGGGAACTTTAAGCTCCGGGCTGACAGGCTGGACAGGCAGCTGCTGGCCTGGGATGAAGGATGCCCTCTCTCCGGCCTTCCAGCCAAAGTCCTGGAGGTTACGTCTCTGAGGGGTGTGGATGAGGAGAGCGAGTAGTGGGGAGAGAAGGCTCGGGGATCCTCCAGGGGCCTTCCAAGTAAAAGGTCTATGTCAAACTCCACCCTCCCTCCAGATCCAGGCCCAGGCGCTCTCTTCTAGAACCCCCCCCCCGCCACCTTCCCGACTCAACGCTCATTCATACAAATGGGCAGTCTCATTAGCTGTACCCACTCGTCTGGAGGGGGTGCTCAGTGTGTCCTTGGCCTGGGTGGGAAGGGCTGCTTCTGTCTCTCATGGCCTGGGCGGCGGGGGTTAGTGGTGCTGGCAGGACCTTGAGCCCAATGGCCAGGACTTGGAGAACCAGACAGGCTCATCCCTGACACTGGCTGGTTGGACAAAACCCAGCCCGTCCTACACCCTTCAGGCTCCACACCCGGCCCAGCTACTCACCGTTCCAGTCAGCAGTTCATACAGGAGAGACCCAAAGCTCCACCAGTCACAGGCTTCCGTCAGCTCAGAAATCCCACCCACCTCTGTGGGAATGAGAACATCCGCGTCTCAGTCTCGCCCCCCTCCACCCACACCTACTCATCCTACCAGATGCGGCTCCATCCACACAGACATCCAAGGTCCACCTCCCCGGCCCTCCTTGCCTGGGGCACCATAGAGGTTGTCCAAAGCCTCCCGGCAGCACTGGGGCTCCACTTCTGACCACTGGCCAAAATACGTGAGCCGGACGTGACCTTGTCATCCGGTGTGTTGCAGGGAGGAATAAGAGGACAAAAGTTCTGAATAGTCATCTTTGAGCTGCTGGCACTGGGGCAGGGGACATCAGCGCTTCTCTCAACAGCCACAAGGAGGAGCCAGCAGCCCGGCTGGCCAGAGCCTCCCTGAGGGCAGGGCCCCCCCAAGGCCAGAGACAACCTGGTCTTCGCAGGAGCCACTGCCCAGAGGTCCGGGGGTGGGGGGGGCGGGTCTGTTTTGTAAGCTCGACCTTGACCAACCAGGCTCGGCAGAGTCCTTCCTGAAAAGGCTAGGGGGAGGCAGGGGAAAAAGCAGATAACCCCTGACTTTGGGGAGTCCTTGTTCACTGATTTGAGGCCTTAGGGGCCTCCTGCCTGAGGGGTGGGGCAGGGTGAGGGTGGCCCACTCCTCTCCCCCTGGGCCCGGGGCTCCTACCTGCCTGGTCCAGGAGCAGGTTCTGGGGATTGAGGTCCCGGCATAGCACCCCCTGCTCGTGCAGTGCCTCCAGGGCCACCAGCATCTCAGCCGCCCACTGCCGCACCTGCTCCTCCTGCACACTCCAGGCACCCCTGCCAGACACCGGGCTGGCCCCATCGGCTGAGGGGCGGCTCTGACCTCTGCCTCGGCCGCAGCCCCCCAGCACCCGGCCAGCCCCTGCACGAACCCAAGGGAGCGCCCAAGAGTCTGAGCCCTGGCCAGGTCCCTGCCTGGCTTGGGGGTGCAGGCGGCCACGGAGGGCCTTTGGAAGATCCAAGGAGCAGGAGGTGCTGGTCCTAGCTGAGGGGCGACCTTCAGCCTCTCTCTGGGGTCTGATGGATGCGGGCTCCCTGGCTGGGGTGAGGCTCTGAGAAGTCCGTGGAAGCTCCAGAGGTATTCCATCCTGCAGGTGGGTGTGGCCTGGGGGGAAGAGCACTGGGGTCCCCGGGTTGAGGCGAGCGTTGAGCTGAGCCTTCTTCTCCAGGCTGGAGCCAGACCCAGTCCCAGGCTGGTGGGTGTGCGGCTGGGAGAGCAGGTGGGACCAGAGAGTGCCTCCTGGGCCGTGCGGAGGGAGCAGCAAGCATGGGGACAGGGAGGAAAAGAACGTGGGCACCGGGTCCCTGTCCTGCCTCCCCTCTGTCTTGAACGAGGACCTTTCGCCTTCCAGGTCCTCACCTCTGCTCCCTCTGCTCTCAGCCTAGGATGTCCTGCCCCTCTCCACCCACCTAGAGGACCCAGCCTCACAATCCGGCATTAAATGGGTACGTAACTCCTAAGGAGATGTAAATACATTATATTTACATATATTTATATATACATAAATTATTATTATTATATATTACACACACACACACACACACACACACACACACACACACACACATATCCACCGCAATGCTGGATCCTTAACCCAGTGAGCGAGGCCAGGGGTGGAACCCGCATCCTCATGTATCCTAGTCGGGTTCCTAACCCACTGAACCATAATGAAAACTCTGATGTAAATTATCGTTTGGAATTCCCTTCGTGGCGCAGCAAAAACGAATCCGACTAGGAACCATGAGGTTGTGGTTTGGATCCCTGGCCTCGCTCAGTGGGTTAGGGATCTGGCGTTGCTGTGTGCTGTGGTGTATGTTGCAGATGCGGCTCAGATCTGGCGTTGCTGTGGCTGTGGTATAGGCCGGCTGCTACAGCTTCGATTAGACCCCTAGCCTGAGAATCTCCATAGGCCGTGGGTGTGGCCCTAAAAAGACCAAAAAAAAAAAAAAAAAGTTAATTCCCTTGGTTGAGGTGATGGGTTTGCTGGTGTTTAATATATTTTAATTTTTAAAAGACAGAATCGTGTAATAAAATTTAAGTTAATAAAAGAAGGCCAGGCACGGACCTGCAATGACTCTCATCTTGACCCAGGGATGTGTACCTCATGTTAAAAAAAACCATAGCTGATCAATAAATATCTGCTACGTGACCCATTCCTGTCTTCCCAGTTTCAGCACCACCATCCTATGTGGCCTCTCCGAGGGGTCAGCACAGACTAGAAAAGTGAAAAGAGCCAAGACTGGAGGAGATGGTGCCAGAGGGGACATCTGCATAGACGCCCTCCCACCACCCAAGATGCAAACATCCTCCCAGGATGTTCCCTGCCTGCTTGGCACCACACAGAGGCCCATCACGGCCTGGTCCTCCTATCGGCCTCCAGAAAGCCTGGGTCCCCAGGTCTGCGCTGGGCATCTGGGCTCAGCGAGTTAAGGGCATGAGACAGGACAACATCCCAAAGGCCTGAGGAGCTGGCGGTTCCCCCTTGGGCCCCCTTACCTTGCACGTGCTCCAGCTGCAGGAAGATGGAGTCCTCGCTCACAAAATAGCGCAGCAGCTTGGTCATGTAGGGCACGCCATGCGGGATGATGGTCAGCCGCTCCCGGCTCGCCACGTGGCACCTGGGCAGGCTCTGGGAGGGAGCAGGGCAGGCAGATCAGCTGGGGACCGGCTCAACCACGGAGGAGGAGCTCCCTGAAGAGCCGCTGCCTCCCCCCGGTGCCTGGGTCTGGCCCTCGATCCTCTTTCCACCATGGAAGGCAGGCCCTCCCCTCTCCAGGCCAAGGGAGAGGCAGTGTGTGTGTGTGGCTGGGAAGCAGGGCTCATGCTCAGGGGCAGAACAAGCAGCTGTTGGGTTTGGAGGGAGCATGGGCTTCAGATTTGGGTTCTGGGTAGGGGTCCCCAGAGGGTAAGGGATTCCCAGAACTGAGAAAGCCCCAAGGGGAGGGCAGAATGGCAGGGGACTGGGTGGCACCTGCCTTCACCACAAAGGTTCCTCCAGTCGCTGGGTCCTGGACCAGCTGCACCTGCCGAGGTCCAGGAGGCACAGTCAAGGCACAC
This sequence comes from Phacochoerus africanus, assembly GCF_016906955.1. Lineage (NCBI taxonomy): Eukaryota > Metazoa > Chordata > Mammalia > Artiodactyla > Suidae > Phacochoerus > Phacochoerus africanus. The sequence goes on from NC_062552.1 coordinate 100,722,520, forward strand.
GTTAGTTCCCCAGGGCTCCATGGCCCCAGCCCCAGCCCTCAGGGTCCTCCACCAGGGCTGAGCAGGGAGGCCAGGCTTTGGTGATGCCGGCTACAGCCCCACTGCCAAGCTGACACTGATCCTGACCTGCCCATCCATGCTTGTTAGACCTGTGGGTCTTAGCTCAGGTATGGCCTTCTCCAGGAAGCCTTCCCCACCCTCAGGTTGGGCTGGGGCTCCTCATCTGTCTCCAGTGCTCTCTGGGCTCACTCTTTCACACTCTAATTTCCTCTCTCCCCATGAGCTCATGAGGGCAGCTCTGTATTCCCAGAGCATGGCATGAGCAGGGCATGGATGCTGCCCACATGCCTGGTGAGCAGTCCATACTGCAAGGTCTGAAGGTGTCACAGCTGGAAAGGACCTCAGAGCCAGTCCCCTTCTCTGATCTCTTATTTCACAGGCAACACAGCCGAGGCTTTGAGAGCACGGCCCTGGTGGTGCCCAAGACCATGTAGGCTCGGCGTGCAGCCTCAGGCCCCAGTCATCCCCTGACCCCTTCTAGTCTTTCTCTCTGGAGTCTGTCTTCAGAGAGCAGCCCATGGCTTCTCCTGCTAGTGTTGCTTGAAGGCCAGTTTGCCACTCAGGTCTGAGCCTTGTTTGGAGTGGGGTCCTAGACGCATCTCCGTGGTGGGCAGGGGTGGACCTCAGCCACAGGAGAGGACACGGCAGACCCACTGGGCCCACCACGGCAGGAAGGTGGAGACTTGGCCCAGATGAGGAGCACGTGGGGCCAAGACCAGCACCGTGGTGTTGGGACTTAGCCGTCAGCCTGCCTTGCACACATTCCCCGAGGGGGCAGGTGGGAGCTGGGCCCTGATGCCGGGGCTGGGCAGTGATGAAGGTTGCAGCCTAGGCTCGGGGTTAGAGCTTGGAGAGTGAATTGACTTTCTCATCTTCCAAACAGGAATTAGGCATGCCCACCCTCCCTGATCGCTGGTTGGTTGAGGCCCTTGGTGAATGTAAAGGCGTCAGTTGGAACGTCAGTTATCACATTTACAAAGTCACGTGGCCTCGCAGAACTTGGTTATTCTTCACTGCAAAACGGGTCAAGGCCATAGCTCCTTCAGAAGGCCACGAGGAGGATTCTGTTTGAGCAGACAACTCCCATCCAAATACTAACCGGGCCCAACCCTGCTTAGCTTCTGGGATCAGAAGAGATTTGGCATGGAGTTCCCATTGTGGCGCAGTGGTTAACGAATCCGACTAGGAACCATGAGGTTGCAGGTTCGATCCCTGGCCTTACTCAGTGGGTTAAGGATCCGGCATTGCTGTGAGCTGTGGTGTAGATCACAGATGCAGCTCGGATCCCGTTGCTGTGGCTCTGGTGTAGACTGGTGGCTACAGCTCCGATTAGACCCCTAGCCTGGGAACCTCCATATGCCGCGGGAAGCGGCTCTAGAAAAGGCAAAAAGCACCCCCCCCCCAAAAAACAGATGGGGCATGTCCAGGGTAGGGCCGTAGACCGAGCAGACAGCTCAAGCAAGGCAGCAGTCTGCCTGCACATAACACTCTCAAGAGCCTAGAGCCTAGAGTGATGCTTATTATCACAGGGGAAGCCCACACTGGCTACATGGCATTGACTCCGTGCTGAGGGCTTTATCCAGATTAGTTAATTTTATTTCTACAGCCCTACCAGATATTACTAATGACTCATTTTACTGATGAAGAAATTAAGGTTCAGAGAGGTTCTGTTGCCTAAGGTGCTCCTGCTAAAAAGTGGTAGAGCCAGGATGTGAAGCCAGACAGGCCGATGCTGGAGCCCTGGAGACGTGACTAAAAACAGGGGCATGACCAGGTGACCAGACACCCCCCCCCCCAACCCCTATCCCCATTTCCCCATCGTCAGTGAAAGGTTCTAGGAGCACCAAGCAGCAGGCGTGAGACATCCCTTCTGACCAGCAGGGGTCTCTCCTCTGACAGCCAGAGACGGCATCCAGCTTGGCCCTGGATCCTTGGCCCAATTTGTGAAAAGTTTGAAAAAGAAGGGGAGAAGGCTCTGGGGTCATTTAGGATAACACAGTTTCCCACAAGTACTGACACCCTGGGTAAATTCCCCACCATCTCTTGCCAAGTGGGATTCCCCACCACCTTGTCCTGGGCAAGGCTTCTTATTGGCAAAGAACAAAAAACCAGCAGCGAAGCTCAGGGAAGCCAGGAATCAAACTCGATCAGTATACTGAAACGAGTGTGTTAAAAATAAAATAAAATACATCTATACACACGCAAACACACCTATCAAGAAAGAATTACACCAGGAGTTCCCATGATGGCTCAGTGGTTAATGAACCCAACTAGTATCCATGAGGACACGGATTCAATCCCTGGCCTTGCTCAGTGGGTTAAGGATCCAGTGTTGCTGTGGCTGTGGTGTAGGCCAATAGCTATAGCTCCAATTCGACCCCTAGCCTAGGAATCTCCATATGCTAAGGGTGAGGCCCTAAAGACCAAAAAAAAAAAAAAAAAAAAGAAGGAAAAAAAATTACACCAAAATATCTCAGAATTAGGATGGAGGGGAATATATGTATATACATTTATAAAATATAAATATATTCATATATAAAATATACAAGTACATAAATATAAAAAAATTTTTCCCCTGTAACTTCTTTCTCTTTCATTATATTTCAAAAGGGTAGCAGAGGGGTATTTTCCCATTAAACCAAGCAAATAAAACCCCCCTTCGTCCTCTGCTCTGTGCTGTGGGGGACAGGGGGCTAGTTTGTCAATTGACTTCTATGAACCTCAGTTACATGCTCTGTGAGACAGGGATTAAAATGCAGCACAGTCCAAGAGAACCTTCCGCCATGATGGCAAAACCCAGCAGGGCCCTGTGGGGCTCCTGGGCACGAAAGCCTGTGTCCCCCATTTCTGGTTTTTAGGACAAGGGCCTCCTTCAGCCAGCATGGCCTTTCCTGAGTCCAAGGGGCAGGTTCAGCCAGCTGCTGATCAGGGCAGGGCAAGGAGGAGACAAGGAAGAGTCGAGAAACAATAGTGCAGCCTTGCGGCCGGATCCTGGCTCCCCCTCAAGGGATACATATGATGCTGTAGGCATCCCATACACCTAAGAGAAAGTTACATTCCTTATGCTTCTTTTTGAAGTGAATACTTTTACTTGCTTTTTTTTTTTTTTTTTTTTTTAGGGCTGTACCTGCAGCATGTGGAGGTTCCCAGGCCAGGGGTCAAATCCTACAGCTGCCGGCCTGCACCACAGCCACAGCAACACGGTAACTGAGCCACATCTGTGACCTACACCACAACTCACAGCAGCCCTGGATCCTCAACCCATGGAGCAAGGCCAGGGATAGAACCTGAAACCTCATGGCTCCCAGTCAGATTTGTTTCCACGGTGCCACAACAGGAACTCCAGAAGTGAATACTTTTTTTTTTTGTCTTTTTTAGGGACACACCTGTGGCACATGGAGGTTCCCAGGCTAGGGGGTCTAATTGGAGCTGTAGCTGCTGGCCTCCACCAGAGCCACAGCATCGGGGAATGTGAGCCATATCTGCAACCTACACCACAGCTCACCGCAACGCCGGATCCTTAACCCACTGAGCAAGGCAAGGGATGGAACCCACAACCTCATGGTTCCTGGTCGAATTCATTAACTACTGAGCCATGACGGGAACTCCAAGAAGTGAACAGCTTGGAGCCCTTCCTTGTGCTTCTCCCTCCTTTGATTGCGCCCTAAATGCAATCACATGTAAGCTAAGATTAGGCACCCTGAGCACAACTGCCTGTGGGTTAAAGATTAGAAGCACTTGATGTTCTTCAGGCGCTTTCCTGTTTTGTTCTAGTCTCTGATCAATATGCTCTTTTCAGTGTTGTTATTCTAAAACAAGTCAAGATGCCGAATCCCAAAAGACCACCACCAGGATCACGGGATCATAGGATCATGCTATGATCTTCTGACACTAGCTTCGGTGACTAAGAGTCCCGAAAAGAAAGAAGAATGCATGTTTGCCCCAACCCTGATTCTTATCTGAAACCCTGTTTTTCCTCCTTTTAGACTATAAAACTCCCTGCAATTCATCCCCAAAGGAGGGCACAGTCTTTAAGGCATTAGCCTGCTGTGGCCTCTTTTGCCTGGCAAAGCAATAAAAGTTATTTTTTCTCCTTCCTCCAAAACTGTCTCCACATTTCTACTTGGCACCAGTGGACAGAGGCTGAGTTTCAGCAACAATGGAAGTATATTTTGCACCGTGCAGTACAGAAGCCATCAGCCGCAAGTGACTCTTGAGCCCTTGAAATGTGGCTGGTGCCACTGAGGAACAGAATACTTTAACTAAATGTAAATCGTCTTATGTGGCTCGTGGCTACAGTATTGGCTGTGCAATATAACCCTTCTCCCCCCAACCCTCAGGGTGACACAACAGCTTTGCAAACCAGAACTGGTCTTAAAAATGGCAGGTGAGTATTGCTATCGGGAAGGTAGAAGGCAGTTCTGGGGGCCTGCTCTTTTTGTTGTTGGTGTTTCTGTTTTTGTTTTTTTGAGGCCCACACCCTAGGCATATGGAGGTTCCCAGGCTAGGGGTTGAATCGGAGCTGCAGCTGCCAGCCTACGCCACAGCCACAGTGATGTGGGATCCAAGCCGCATCTGTGATCTATATCGCAGCTCATGGCAACACCGGATCCTTTAACCCACTGAGTAAGGCCAGGATCAAACCCACATCCTTGTGGATACTACTCGAGTTTGTCACCGCTGAGCCACAATGGAAACGCCTCATCTTTTTTAAAAGGGAAATTTTTCTTTAAAAAATAAAACCCTCTGAGATGCAGGAACAAAGCTTTGGTGAAATACATTAACCCTTTCATTTAAAATGCCTGAAGTGGAGCTCCTGTTGTGGTGCAGCAGGTTAAGAATGAGACTATAGGAGTTCCCATCGTGGCGCAGTGGTTAACGAATCTGACTAGGAACCATGAGGTTGCGGGTTCGGTCCCTGCCCTTGCTCAGTGGGTTAAGGATCCGGCGTTGCCATGAGCTGTGTTGTAGGTCACAGATGCGGCTCAGATCCCGCGTTGCTGTGGCTCTGGCATAGGCCAGTGGCTACAGCTCCGATTCGACCGCCAGCCTGGGGACCTCCATATGCCGCGGGAGCAGCCCAAGAAATAGCAAAAAGATGAAAAAAAAAAAAAAGAACGAGACTGTAGGAGTTCCTGTTGTGGCTCAGTGGTAAGCAACCTGACTAGTATCCACAAGAACGAGGGTTTGGTGGCTACAGTGGCGCAGAGGTTGATACCTGGCCCTGTGCAGTGGGTTAAAGGATCCAGCACTGCCGCAGCTGTGGCTCAGATTCAATTCCTGGCCCAGGAACTTCCATATGCTGTGGGTGCGGCCATAAATAAATAAAGTAAAATGCTCAAAGTCTCAAAGGCCAAGAGGAATCTCTCCTGGAGCAAACGAACCCAGAAGTTTCAGACAGGTTCTCAAGCATCAAGCCCACAGGGGCCGGGCAAGTGAGCCAACGAGCAGGACAGGAAAGGGGCAGACGGAGGGCTAGTGCCCCATCAAAGCGGGCAGCACTTCAGCACCAACACTCAGAAGTGTGAGCTAGCCTTTCCAGATCTTCTAGTTTTTCTCGAGAAGTAGGAAGTCTGGACTTCTCTATGAAACCTGCCAAATTTTTAAATGCTGATAACTAATAATTATAAAAACACCCCCATGTTTGAGCCAAAAACACAAGAAGGGACTTGGCTGGCTTTCTCCATCTTCCTCATCCCTGACTCAGGGTCTGGCTCCTGGTCAAAGCTCAGCAAACTGGCAGCGTTGCCTCCCAAGAACAGGCTCCCCGAGAACAGACCCTGGGTAGTCCAGCCAGCTGCCTACCTGGCCTCTGACCCACCCACCTCACTGTCCCTTGCCATCCTCCACCTGTGCCAGTATCTTTCCAGCCCCGAGAGACCCCTCCCCAGGCCCTCTAACCCTCAAAATGGAGCATGTCTGGGAACGCTCAAGGCTTCCTGAGCAGGGTCCTGGGTTCCCCCTGAGCCTGCGGGCTGCACTCCAGCCGCCTGGATCTGCCTGGGCAGAGCTGTGGAACGGAACTCTGGGACAGCCACCCAGGCCTGGCTGCAGGGACCTGGGCCAGGCGCTCTAACACATCTCCTGATTTGGGGACACTGGTCTTCCTGGCTTGAGAAGGACACAGGAAAAGGAACTGGATTTTAAAGGAAGGTGGAGAAAGTAAGCTGAGTGCCCAAGAAAATGTAGAAAAGGAAAAAAAAGAGGGCAATCTGGAGACAGAACGGTTGGGTTTGGCCTGAATTTGCACTTCCCATAGGCACAGGCCTCAGAATATGGAATTCCAGAAATGCTTTGCACATGCGTGTCCCAAGGTTAAACAAATTCAAATTCGGGGAATTCTGTCATAGACCTCCCTCTTAGAGACTCACTGTGTACATCTGCATTCTAAAAGCTTGAAAATTCCTATAATTGCAAAAAAGAAAAAAAAAAGTAATTTTAACTCACTGTTTCCCAAACTTATTTGACCCAGAACCCTCTCTCCAGAACACCTATGGTTCAGTGGGATCCCACACGGGGCAACGGCGGTGGCCGTCACCTCCTCAGTAAGCCACGCGGACTAGCGCACTGGGAAGGAAGGGCTGGGCAGATGGAAGCTGGCTGGACCTTGGCTGATGGACTGGGGCCTGTTCCAGGGACCTGGGAGCAGCAGCTGGAGGAAAGCTTGCTCGCCTCTGACCTGCTCTTGTCATTAGCCTTCACAGCCATCAAACTTGCATCAAATGCTTTAGCGTGTGCCAGGCCTTTCCCAAAAATTATTTCATTTTAGTTCCCAGTCACCTCGGGTGGGAGGGTCCTTACCCACTTTCAGATGAGGAAACCAGCGCCCAGGGAGGGGAAGGGGCTTGCCCACGGCCACACGTTGCCAGCCCAGCCAGCACATCATCCCTGGAGTGTGGGGGAGCACACGCTGGTCGCTTTTTCTCTGTGGGCTCCCAGATGCGTGCAAATCTTCCACGAGTGTTTTAAATTACAGATGCCTAGGCTCAACCCTAGAAATTCTGACTCAACGGGTACGGGACGGGCCCAGATGTCTGTAGTGTTAGGAAACTCCCCCAGGTGATTCTGATAAGCAGCCAGTTTGAGAGGAAAAAAAAAAAAAAAACCTTCAGCAAATACTCAGGGATCCCTGGTTGGGGCAGAGGGATTATGGGCTCAAATCTCACCTGACCCAGCTGTTTGTCCTTCTGATGAGTGTCCCAAGTTCAGGTTGGGCTGTGCACCCCTATCTTTTTTTTTTTTTTGCCTTTTCTAGGGCCGCTCCTGCGACATATGGAGGTTCCCAGGCTAGGGGTCTAATTGGAGCTATAGCCACCGGCCTAAGCCAGAGCCACAGCAACTGGGGATTTCAGCCACATCTGTGACCTACACCACAGCTCATGGCAATGCCAGATCTTTAACCCACTGAGCAAGGCCGGGGATCGAACCCACAACCTCATGGTTCCTAGTCGGATTCGTTAACCACTGTGCCACGGCGGGAATTCCGAGCTCGTATCTTCTTGTCCCTGAATTGAGGGAAAAGATCCTGGATCCATCAGGTCAGGATGGGGGGAGGGGCGGGGCCAGGAGAAAGCGGGCAGAGCTGCGGGACCCTCTGCAGGACAGGTTTCTGGAGATGAAGCGCATTCCCACCACAGGCACTTCTGGGCTATGCCGGGTGGGGATACTCTTGGCTGCAGCCCCGGGGTGCAGAGCGAGCGCGGGGCGGGGCCTGCGGGAAGTGGGAGCCAGCAGGGCAGCGCATGCTGGCCGGGTGCCCTGGCCACAGCTTCTCCTGTGGCTTCTGTCTTGAATCTCCGGGGGAGCGGCTTGCTGTGTCTGAGCTGGAGGGCTGTGCAGTGGAGCTGTCTGCCTCTGCTTGTTCCTCACTTTTTCCTTTCCAGGCCTGACTGGTGTGTGCTGGGATGGAGTGGGGGATGGGGAACCACTGGATACCAAGGCTGTTCTCCCCTTGGACCCTCTGACCCCTGGCCAACATCCTCTCGGGAAGCAGGGGCGGCTGCCCTTTCTCCCCCGAGTCACGCACACCATCTCCTCCCGCACCTTCGGCCTCGGTGGTCACTCACCTTCTCAATGACCGCAACCACCCTGCAGCCCCTCAGCTGCTCCAGGGCAGAGCTCAGTGTGCGGATGGGCCGGAGCCTCAGGCTGCTGAAACCCTGCGGAGATGGAGAGTCACATGGCAGCCTCAGGCCATGCGCAGGGCCCGGCCTGCCAGGAGAGCAGTGGCCACAGAAGGCAGGACCCGGGTACAGGCAGACCCCACCTCACAGGGACAGACTGAGTGAAGCTGGCCTTGGACCAGGGCGGCCAGGTCACCCTCTCAGCTCATTCTCCACCCAGCCCTCCTCCCAGACCAGGGAGTTCTCAGGGCTTCAGAAACCCCCTCTCAGAAGCTCCATCCCCAGGCGGCAGATGCTCCCGGGGTGGGGAAATAACCTCAGAATGTGTGTGTCTCTGGGAACAGGCCTCCGAGACCAAGGCATGTGGCCCCGGCACCTGCTTTGGAGGAAGCAGCTTGCAAGGTGCAGCGAGCCTAGAGGGGGTGGCGTGTGTGTGTCTGCACGTCTGTGGGCATGAGAAGTGTGCAGGCGTTTTCAAGCCCCTCTGAGTGCCCACTGGGTTAGGAAAAGCCCTGCGGGGAGAGGACTTTGCACATCTGCATGTGAATGTATTCATGTGTGTCTCTGTGTGCATGTGCGCACGCGGGTATCTGCATCTGCTCTAAATACTCACTGCAGCCCAGCCAAACACAAATAGATCTGGGAGCCTGAGTGCGCACATGGGCAAGCATGTGTATGGGCCACGTGTGAGAGTGGGGAGGGGTGTGTGTGCGCGCGCGCGCGCATTGTGTGCGGACGTGAGACTGGACTGGAGACGATTCCCTGAGTGTTTGAAAATGAATGAACCATGGAGCGTGTGGGAGAGACAGGAAGCCAGGAGGAGGCGGGCGGGAGGGCTGCCCTGCACTCTCCACCGTCTGCCCTGCCACGCAGGAGGCAGGTGACAGCTCTCTGGCCTGGGGGCGCGGGTGGTGGAGGCCTCAGCTCTCCCTCCTCAGGGCCCTCAGGCCTCTGGGGTCTCCTCACCGTGCCAGAGCTGGTTCCGCTGCCCAGCGTCCTCTGCAGGTGGCAATTAAAGATCTCCTCTGCCCGCCGCAGGTACTTGGTAATTTTCAGCTTTACAGCCTCACGTCTCTCCTTGTTGGGGTCAACTGTGGGGAGCAGGGCATTGCCAGGATCCACCCCAGTCTTGGGAGGAGGCTGGGGGTTTGGGCTCCCATGGCCGGCCCTTTGCCCTCCACGGGAGGTAGTGCCTATTTCTGCGGCCGGTCAGGGGCTTCTGACCCCACGCCTGTTCCTGGGTCCTCCTCTGGGTGGGAAACGGGCAGGGGAGGCAGGGAAAGGAAGGTGGCCGGAGAGGTTGGGAACCAGGGCCACCCCTATGCCTGCATCCTTTCCAGTTAGCATCCACACCTCGCTGGCCCCCATCACACCCTGGGAAGGGACAGAGAGGGGATTTCCATGTCTGTTTTCCAGAGGAAAAAGAAAGTCCCAGAGAGCACATGCCTTCTTCTGTCTCTGATGCCCCGTGTGAAAGAGGCCAGAATGGGGGTCAGGATTGGCGGGCAAAGGAATTCACTGGGCGGGCTTGAACCCCAGGTGTTGAGAGGTCTCCTCTGTGAATCGGGGCCTGACTCCAGCCTCTCTCCCAACTTGGAAATGCTCCCCTTGCCCTGAACAGGCCTCTTCTCTCACCTCAAGGCCTTTCCTGTTCTCCCTCTGGAGCCCTTCCCAGCCCTTCAGCTGGACAACGTGCCCACCATTCTCCGGGGCTCAGATTAGGGTTTTGAATTCTAGAAAATGCCCTAGGCTGGACTAGCCTGGCCTCAGTTTCCCCCTATCCTCCCTTCCCTTCCTCCTCATTGTTTGTGTTACCCGGGACTATAATTGCCCATCATCGACTCATCCGTCTCCCCCCATTAGAACCAGGGCAGGACCCCGGCCCAGCTCCAGGGGCAGCCAGCAGACTGGGCCAAGCAAGCAGCCTCTGGAGCCAAAACTGGTCAAACCCCAGCATGGCACTTGATAGCTATGGAATCTTAAGCAAGTTATTTAACTGCCCCGTGCCTCTGTTTCCTCATCTGGAAAAGAGGAATACAAAGAACTCTTATAAACTTGGAAGTACACACAAGAACACATACAGTGGTTTCTGTTACTGTGAAGCCCAAATGAGCTGCTATAGGTAAAGCCCTTAGACCAGTGCCTGGTGTATAGCAACTCTGCCATAAATGAGCTATTACCATTGTCCTTCACAGAGGCCCTGCGGGCCAGCAGAGAGCCCTTCTCAGAGCCCAGATAGACAGATGACGGGGTGCGCCCTGAGCTGGCCCTTCCCCACTGGCCTCCGTACCCGCCCTGCCCTAGCCTCACCATGCACGCCTCGGAGCAGGACGTCCACGCCATTCTGGTAGTGGTTGAAGGCCGCCTCGTAGTCCTCACTGACATCGCGCTCCAGGGCCAGCCTGATCTGTGTGGCCGCGTCCACCAGGTAGTCTGGCTTTGTCATGTCAGGCGCCCCCGGAGCCACCCGGCTGCGAATCTGCTCCAGGTACAGCCGGGCCTGGGACCGTGCTCGTGAGCAGGGCTCGGGCTCCGGGCCAGGACCGGGGGGGCACTCACAGGCCACTAGGCTCATGGCTGTCCTGGGGCTGGGACCTGGAATGAACAGAGGCATTAGGTTAAACCCAGCTGGGAGCAACATTCCATCTGCCCCCTGGTTTCCTCCAGTGAATATTGGGGAGACTAATACTCACCTCCAAAGGCTGGAAGGATCAGAGCTAATGTGGGTTACATCCCTTCACTGAGCTAGATCTTTCCCAAGTGGTGGCAATAACAGAGTAATAATATGCTTTGGGTGCTATTTTTTTTTTTTTTTGAATTCAAATTCAGTTCAGCAAGTATTTCCTGCGCACCTACTATACTGGAGCAGCATGATCCAGAGCTGCTTTAAAGGGCCTCCGTGAGGCAAAGCCAGCGTCTACTACACATTAAACACACGGAGGTCACACACGCTGCGGCTGAAGCCAGGACCCAGAGCCCAAAGGCCATTCCTTCTACTGTTCTCCATCCTGCCTGTTCTCCCCTCCTTGCTCCTCCCACGGTAATTTCATTTATCCTCCAACGTTCAGCGCAGTGGCACCTCCCGGAACCGGATGGATTGCCCCTACTTCATATCATTTCCCTTGGTCTGGAGCTCAGTGTGGCCAGGAAGTGAGGCCCCCCAAGGAGCCAGCAGAGAGCTGGGCACAGCTGGGCCTTAAAGCCTGTGGGCAAGCGAAATGACTGAGCAGCCGATTCGGTGCTATTCCGGATGGGGTTAAAGGAAGCGGATCAGAGCCCATCCAGTCCTCTGCAAGAGATGGCTCTGTTCTCCTGGCTCTGGCTCTGGCTCTGAGAAGGTCAGGAGGCCACGTGGTGGCCAGGGACCAGACTGTAGCTCCTCCCTGAGCAATGTGTGATAAAAGTGGCAAAGGGATAAGAGCAGTAGCTGCAGAAAGGGCAAAAGGCTCAGTGAGAGGCCAGCAGAGCTGCCTTGTCCAGTCACCACAGCCTCTGCCCTTTTGCTCTCTCAGGCCGCATTGGGAAGGGACAGGGGCCAAACTGCCAACCCCAGACCATTTCAGCCTCTGTGGAGACAGGGAGGAGAGAGCAGGATGGGGAGTGGGGCAGGGAGGAAAACCACATCCTCAAGCCAGCAGGGAGCTCAATTCTGGCCAGGAAGCGGCAGGAGCGTGGGGGGAGGGAAGCCGCACCCTCCCCCCTGGGCCCAGTCACCGGGGCCCTGCACCTCTGAGGCTGGTGCTCAGGCGCAGCAAGGCCAACAGGCTGGACTGCTCCAGTCAGGGCTCGACTTCAGGGGCCACCCGCCAGGCCTGTCCTTGGGGGCAGAGCCGCAGGTCGGCGCCTGGACCCAGAAAGCGGCTCGTCTAGCCCGCAAGTCTCCAGCAGGCCAAGTGCACTGCCCTGCGGGGGTCAGCAGAGGAAGGCCGGCCCGGGGAGTAAGAGGAGGGGGCATCCTCCCCGGGGAAGAGGGGATGGAGGAGGAGCCAGGCAAACACCGTACCTGCCCTAGCCTGGAGCTCGGTCCACGCGGCCAGACCTAGCTCTGCAGCCACCGCCCCTTCGCCCCCGCGGGGGACAAGAGCACCGTGGGCGACTGCTTTCAGCCCTCCAGCCAGGTGCAGGGGTCTGGCCGGGTGCGGCCCGGTCATTGGTTGTAGATGAGCTCATCCTCTATCCGTTAGAATAAATCACCAATCAGCGCCCTGCTCAGCTTCTGCGGGTCCTTAAAGCCGCAGAGGCCCGCTTTGCCGAGCATGGGTTTTGGGTGGGGGTGGGGTGGGGTGGGGTGGGGGGTGGGGAAGGCCAGTGTTGGAGGTGAGGGAGAGAAGGTTCAGAATCACCCCTAGATGCCAGGAGGCCTTGCTTCAGAAATCTAGGCTACCTAAGAGCACACATGCCCCCCTTCCAGGATTTTCTCATTATTTCACTCATTTATTCAACTATTTAAATGTTGAATAAATGCTTTTTTTTTCTTTTCCTTTTTGGCTACGCCTTCCGCATGCAAAAGTGGGCCAGGGTTCAAATCTGCACCACAGCAGGACCCCAGCAGCAGCAATGAAAGCACCTAGGTCCTTAATTTACTGAGCCACAGAGGAACTCCCTAAATATTATGTACTGAGAAACTATTGTGCAGGAGGAGCGAGGTGCCAAGATGCAGCCACGGAGTAGACAGCCTCTGCTCATGTTTTCATGGGGTCTAGTGAGGGGTACAGCGATTAAAGAACTAAAGAACACAGTTGATATTTCATTCCAGTCGTGGTCAGAGTTGTGAGAGAGAAGCACCACAGGGGCAGAGGCCATGAGACTTATAACAAGGGGAGTGACCTAGGCAGGGGTCAGAAGGCTTTCTGGAGGGTGTGTTTCTGAACTGGGCCCACGCACCTCACCTGCTGCCTAATTCTGCCTGGACTCATACTGCCCCTCCCCAGGGCAGTTGCTCTCCCCTAGATACCTTATCATTGCATCCCTTCAATGCCTCCCCCTCCTCACTCTCAGCCAGAGACCCTGCTTCCGCCTTCCCTTGGAAACGTGGGAGCACAGATGACTACCCTGCCTGCTATCTCTGCCTGCTGTCCAGGTCTGCACCCACATACTGCCTCCCCGCCTCTTTTCATAGATGACCTGTCTGTGCCCCATCAAAGGCCAGCCTTCCGGTTGGGATCAATCTTGTCCTGTCACCTACTCAGGGACCCTCCCTCCAGCCATTCTTCCCCCTATCTCTTATGTCATTAATTTTTGTCTCCCACTGCACCATTCCTTCCCATCTGATACAGACATCATGCAGGTTCTCCTGTCTTAAAGGCGAAACAAGAAAACAAAACAAAAAACACTCTTGGCCTCCCTTCATCCATATATAATTTCCAGAATGGGCAAATGTGTGGAGACAGAAAATAGGTCTCAGGGAGAGGGGAATGGGTCATGGATAATGGGTGTGGGTTACTTCCGGGGGTCAACAAGTGTTCTGGAATTAGATCATGTGATGGTTGTGCAACTCAGGAATATACTAAGAGCCATCAAACACATTTTTTTTCTCTTTTTTGGCTGTCCTGCAACGTATGGAGTTCTGAGGCCAGGGATCGGATCCAAGTTGCAGTTGCAATCTATGCCATAGCTGTGGCAACACTGGGTCCTTTCACCCACTGTGCCTTGCCAGGGATCGAACCCGTGTCCTGGCGCTGCAGAGATGCTGATTCTGTTGCACCACAGCGGGAACTCCAAACTCACATTTTAAAGAGATGACTTGTATGATGTGTGAATCATAACGTAATAAAAAATTGTCATGTAAAAGAGAAAAAGAAACTGACCTCTTTCTTGATCCTCCTCTACCTGAAAGCTTCTCCACCCGAAGCCTCTTTCAGCTCTATTCTTCCAATCACTCAGGTCAAAATTTTAGCACCATCTTGGCTTCTCTTATTTTCTCACACACCAATCCAATCCATTAGAATATCATCACAGTTTTTCCTTCACAATATATCCAGTATCTGAGCTCATATCATCATGGTTTTTCCTTCACAATATAGCCAGTATCTGAGCTCCTCTCACCACCTCCCCGGCTATGACTCATGTAGGAGCATCTTCATCTCATACCTGAGTTACTGTAGGAGAGTCCACCTATTTTCCTATTTCAACTCTCACAGCCCTAAAAGGCAGTGCTCAGCACTGCATGGGGCAGGGGGCAGCGGGGGGGAGGGAGGGGTGGATTCTTTCGAAGCACAGTCAGCTTCTGTCCCTCTTCTGCGCAAAACTCTGCTAGGGCTCCCAGCTTCGTCCACAAAAAATTCAGTCTCTGCTATGACCTCCAAGGTCCTCATGGTCACCTCCACTATTTCTCCAGCTTCATCTCTTACCAAGTTCACTCACTCAGCTCCAGCCATCTGAGCCTCCTCACTGTTTCTAGAACACACATGGCAACTCCCACCCCAGGGCCTTTGCCCCGCAGCTGCTCTCTGCCTGGAACAGCCTGCCTCTGGATGCCTACCTGGGAAACTCTGCCCCTGCTTTGAGTCATTGCCCAGATGTCACCTCTTTGAAAGACCCACTCAGACTACACCTTCATTACACTTCCATTTCTCCATTGCTCCACATCTTTTGTTCTCAAGACTATTGCCATGCTATCTAATTTATTTATTTTATCTGTTTATTTTCTTTCCTCCCCCGCAGTGTGAGATCCACATGGGCAAGGGCCTTTATCTGCTTTGTTCACTGATGTATCCCAAATGCCTAGAACATCTGGCACGGAGCTTTGCTCATTCAATATTGGCTATATGAATGAGTGAGCTCTAAAGAATGAGAAAGAATTAACCAGGAGAAATGTTTGATGAGGGCAGTGGAGGAGAATGTTCTGGGTGGAAAAATGGCATGTATAAATGCCTCAACAAATTAAGGGAGAAAAATAACATTTGCACATCAAACAGATGACATAAAACCAGTTGATAAAGTTTAACACTCATTCATGATAAGGACAAACTCTTTACTTAGCAAATTCTAAACAAATGCATGGACTTACCCTAAATGTGATAAAGGGTTATCTACCAGAGACTTAGAACAAACACCATGTGTAATTGTGGTGCTTGAGAAGCATTCCCACGCTCCAGTTGTCCTTCTGGCCTATGGCAGAATCACACTTTCTTACCCCTTTGGAAGTTAGGCTTGGCCATGAGACTTGCTTTGAAATGCTAGTGGACAGAATATGAGTTATATCAGGGTGGAAGCTATCAAAGCCAGTGCATACTTCTTGCCACAGTGACTGTAGAAGCATACGTGATGGTACAGAGCCTCCACCAGTTTGAGTCTCTGAGAAACAACAATGAGGAACTCCTCCCTGCCCCATGACTTGTGTTGGGTGTGAGGTATAAGCGAGAAATATAATTTGATTGATCGTATTGAACCACTAGAGTTTGGGACTCTTTGTTCCTGCAGCATACCCTGGTCTGTCTTGCATAATACCTCCCATGCAGTCAGAAATTGGACCGATACCTCTGCTCAGCAATCTACTGGAAGTTACAACTAACACAATAAGAAATTAAAAACAAAGAAAATGTTTAAAGATTGGAAAGGAAAAAGGCCAAATTGCCATTACTGGTGGTCATGTGATTACCCACCTAGAAAACCCAGAGCAATTATTGGTGAGTTCGCCAGATCAATATTTACAAATCAAGAGCTTTTGTATATCTCAACAATAACAATTTGAAAATGTAATAATAAAGTTTAAATCCCATTCATCACAGTAACAAAAACTATGAAATACTTAGGATATACACATAATCTATGACCTATAAGTTCCACTTCTAGATATTTATATAATATAAATATCTATATATTATATATCTATAATATATAGATATTATATTAAATATATATTTATATTTATATAATATAAATATCTATATATTATGTATCTATAATATAAATATCTATAACATATGGATATTTATATAACTATCTATATATAATATAAATATCTAAATATTCTATTTATATAAGTACATAGATATTTATATATATAAATGTCTAGATATATATTTTATCTACATATTTATATTATATAAATATCTATATATAATGTAGATATCTATATAGATATTTATATAATATAGGTATCTATATAGATATATAAATATCTATATATTATTTATATTTATAATATAAATATCTATATATCTATAAATATCTATACAATATATTGCCCAGATACATAAGGATATAGGATATATAAGGATATATATATATTGCAGCATTGCTTGCAATATTAAAAAATTCCAAATTTATTAACTTATGGCATCTCGATATAGAAATAAATTAATAAAATGTGGTATATTAATATATTGAGTTGTTATTATTATTATTCAGCATTTTTTGGCCATCTCCCCAACATGTGAAAGTTCCAGGGCCAGGGATCAAACCCAAGCCACAGCAGTGACAATGCCAAATCCCTAATGGCCAGGCCATCAGGAACTCCTACTATTCAGCATTTTAGAAGAATGAACCAAAATGAAATCTATGTGTATGAACATGCGAGGTCTCAAAAATGTATTGTTGATTAAAGAGTTCCCAAGAGGGCGTTCTCCTGTGGTGCAGTGGGTTAAGGATCTGGTGTCATTACTGCAGTGCTGTGGCGCAGGTTTTATCCCTGGCCCAGGAACTTCCACATGCTGCAAACATGGCCAAAAAAAAAAAAACAAACCCAAAAACAATTCCCAAAGCTACCTGCAATATGATGCCATTGTATTTTTAAATTACACTCACAAAAAAACCCTATACATGACTGATATATTATAGATTACTAGGATTCTCCAGAGAAACAGAAACAATAGGGTGGATAGACAATAGATAGATAGATAGATTTATTTTTTCTTTCTTTCTTTTTTTTTTTTTTGTCTTTTTAGGGCCGCACCTGCAGCATATGGAGGTCCCCAGGCTAGGGGTCTAATTGGAATGACAGCTGCTGGCCTACATCACAGGCCCAGCAATGCCAGATCCAAGCCACATCTGCAACCTACACCACAGCTCACAGCAATGCTGGATCCTTAACCCACTGAGCGAGGCCAGGGATCGAACCTGAAACCTCATGGTTCTTAGTCGGATTCGTTTCCGCTGCGCCACGACGGGAACTCCCTAGATTTCTTACTGTGGGAAACTGACTCGTACAATTACAGAGGCTGAGAATCCCATGACCTGCAGATCTAACATCTGCAAGCTGCAGACCTAGACAAGGCCGACATAGCTCCAGTCTGAGGCCGAAGACTTGAGAACCAGGAGCACTGATGGCCTAAGTCTCAGTCCGAGGGTGGGAGAGCAACACCCCAGCTCAGTCAGGCCGGGGCAAGGAACCCTCCCTTCCTCCGCTTTTTTGTTATGGGGCCCTCAGTGGATTGAGTGAGGTCCACCTGCACTGGGGAGGGCAGTCTGCTTCACTCAGTCCGCTATTCCAAATTGCTAATCTCATCCAGAAACGCTCGCAGACACCTCCAGAAATCATGTTGAAGCAAATATCTGGGCACCCCATGACTCAATCAAGTGACACCAAAAATTACTATCACATGCAGTAACAGCACGTACTATGAGCTTGGCACTATTCTTGCCACTTAACATGGAACATCTTATGTATATCTTTTTTTTTTTTTCTTTTTGGCGGCACCCACGGCATATGGAAGTTCCTGGGCCAGGGACTGAATCTGAGCCAGAGATGCAACCTATGCCACAGCCGCAGCAATGCCGAATCCTTAACCCACTGTGCCACAGTGGGAACTCCATCTTGTGTAAATCTTAAACCTGCACTATTAGTTACTATTATTAACTGCCCCCCTTTTTAATTTTGGCCAAGCGCAGGTCATGCGGAAGTTCCTGGGCCAGGGACTGAACCTGCACCATAGCAGCGACTGGAGCCTCTGCAGTGGCAATGCCAGATCATTAACCTGCTGTGCTGCAGGAGAACTCCAAGTTACTTTTTTCTTTTTAGGGCCATACCTCCAGTACATGGAAGTTCCCAGACCAAGGGTCAAATTGGAGCTGCAACTGCCAGCCTATGACACAGCTTGTGGCAACACCAGATCCTTAACCCTTGAGCAAGGCCAGGGATCGAACCTGCATCCTCGTGGATACTAGTGGGGTTCTTACCTTTTAAGCCACAACATGAGCTCCCCAAGTTACTATTATTAACCCTTACTTTACAGATGATGAAATTGAGGCAGAGGAGTTCCCGTCGTGGCTCAGTGGAAACGAATCTGACTAGTATCTGTGAGGACGAAGGTTCGATCCCTGGCAGTGGGTTAAGGATCCAGCATTGCTGTGAGCTGTGGTGTAGGTCACAGATATGACTCAGATGTGGCGTTGCTGGGGCTGTGGTGTAGGCCGGCAGCTGTAGCTCCTATTCGACCCCTAGCCTGGAAACCTCCATGTGCCTCTGTGCAGCCCTCAAAAAGCAAATACACAAACAAAAAACTGAGGCAGAGAGAAGTTAAATAACTCGCTCACGCTTACACAGTTCATAAGTAGTGGCACTAAGAATCAAATTTTAGCAGTTTGGCTCCAGAACCCGAGCTCTGAACCACTCTGCTAATCATAGTAAGTGCTTACTCTCTCTCTCCAGAGAGAGGGGGGAGGCAGGGACCTAGACTTGGGGGGCGGGGGCAGTGGTCAAATAAAGCTCTACAATACCTGTAATAGTCTATGTGTTTACAGGGCAAAATAAACTGGCATATTACTTGTGATATTAAATTTTTTTTCAAAAATTACAAAGTAAATATATGTACATGAAATACATAATTACTTTTCAGAATATGGTGCTTCGTGCTATAAGGAAGCAGACAGTGGTCCACAAGCCTCTAACGGTGAGCTGGACGCCCTTTGAGGGGGAGGGATGTTTGGGAAACTTTCCCGAGGAAGTGTCTTTGAGCTGAGCTGTGGATGATGGGAGTAATTAGTCAGCAAGGCTGAGGAGCTGGGTGTGGGAAGGGGGGAAGTTTTCCTGGCAGATGAAATAGCATGAGCAAAGGCCCTTCGGGGGCACCACCAATTCCCAGAAGTAAGAAAAGGCAAGTGTGTTGGACTTGAGAGAAAGAGGAGGCATAGCTTAAGATTAGCGGGCAGGGGTCTGACCTCAGGGAGGCTTGCAGGCTGAGGAAAGGATTGGGGGTTTAATTCTCAGAATATGTGTGCTGTTGAGTAAGATGAAAACTGGACACTCTGATTGGCACCATGGAAATCCCTGGAGTCACTTTTGCAGAGCTGTGTTATGCTAGTGAGTAGAAATGCCGAGAAAAAGAGCAAAAGTGTAGATAACTCTCAAAACCCACATGGGTCTGAAGCACAGGCTGGAACAGGGAGGCGCCTGGGGGGTGAATGTGCCATTAAGGGCTGGGTGTAGTTTGGGCTGCTGTTATTTTGGGATGGGAAAGAATTTTACACACACAGACATATCCACACAGATGTTCATCATAGCATTATTACGACTACAACAACGAGCCCAATTACTCAAATTATCGAATAGCCAAGTGATGCAATGAAATTCAGTACTTCATAACCATATGGGAGGGGAGTTCCCACTGTGGTTCAGTGGTAATGAGCACAACTAGTATCCATGAGAATGTGGGTTGGATCCCTGGTGGGTTAAGGTACTGCTTTGAGCTGTCGTATGTGTCGAAGATGTGGCTCGGATCCTGCTTTGCTGTGGCTGTGGTGCAGGCAGGCAGCTGTAGCTCCAATTCAACCCCTAGCCTGGGAACTTCCATATGCCACACCTTCGGCCCTATTAAACAAATAATCATATTATAGGGAGTTCCCACTGTGGCACAGTGGGTTAATGATCTGTTGATGCAGCTGTGGTATAGGTTGCAGCTGCACCTCAGATTTGATCCCTGGCCCAGGAACTTCCATACGCTGTGGGGATGGCTGAAAAAGAAAAAAAAAATCTTATCATAGAAGAATATCTATTGTAACAGGGAATGTCTATAATAAATTTATTACTATTGTTGTTATTGTTTTTTGTCTTTTTAGGGCTGCACCTGCAGCATATGGAGGTTCCCAGGCTAGGGCCACAGCCATGCCAGATCCAAGCCGAGTCTGCGACCTACACCAGAGCTCACCAAAATGCCAGATCCTTAACCCACTGAGCGAGGCCAGGGATTGAATCCATGTCCTCATGGATACTAGTCAGATTCATTTCCACTGAGCCACTACAAGAACTCCTATTATTATTGTTTTTTGGTCACACCATGGCATGAGGAAGTTCAGGCTAGTGATCAAAACTTTGCCATAGCAGCAACCCAAAGTTGTAGGAGTTCTCTAGTGGTACATTGGTTTAAGGATCTGGCATTGTCACTACAACAGCTTGGGTCACTGCTGTGGCTCAGGTTGCTTCCCTGCTCCAGGAACTTAAATGAATAAGGAGTTCCCGTCGTGGCGCAGTGGTTAACAAATCCGACTAGGAACCATGAGGCTGTGGGTTCGATCCCTGACCTTGCTCAGTGGGTTAACAATCCGGCGTTGCCGTGAGCTGTGGTGTAGGTCGCAGACGCGACTCAGATCCCTCGCTGCTGTGGCTCTGGTGTAGGCCGGTGGCTACAGCTCCGATTCGACCCCTAGCCTGGGAACCTCCATATGCCGCGAGAGCGGCCCAAGAAATGGCAAAAAAAAAAAAAAAAAAAAAAAAAAAAGACAAAAATAAATAAATAAATAAATAAAAAGAGTTATGGCGTTTCTGCTGTGGTTCAGTGGTGACAAACCCAATTAGTATCCATGAGGACACGGGTTGGATTCCTGGCCTCACTTAGTGGGTTAAGGATCCGGCATTGCCATAGGCTGTGGTGTAGGTCAAAGACAAGGCTCGGGTCTGGTGTTGCTGTGGCTGTGGCATTAGGCCAACAGCTGCACCTCCAACTGGATCCCTAGCCTGGGAACTTCCATGTGTTGCAGGTGTGGCCCTAAAAAGACAAAAAAAAAAAAAAAGCAAGTTATTAAAATAACATATCAAGGTGTCTCCTCCACCTCTTCCTTACTTCTTCACGCTGGTGGCGGTGGGAGGAGGGGGATCTTTGGATATAACGCACGCAATATGACAAAAATCATGCCAAAGGGAGTGATCCACTTTAATCAAAGAAAGGCTTGCTTGTCTTTTGGGTGCTCCATTTGGCTTCAGGATGGAGCTGGATGTTGGGGGAGGGCAGAGGAATAAGAAGGAAGGTGCTTCTGTCTCCAGCCTAGGCTAACTTTATAACAAAGCTGAAAAAAATGTATTGCTCATTCTCTGGTTTTTGGAAGCATGTGAGATCAATTATAAGAAAGATTTTGGGGAGTTCCCATTGTGGCTCAGTGGTAACCAAGCCAACTAGTATCCATGAGGACGTGGATTTGACCCCTGGCCTCGCTCAGTGGGTTAAGGATCCCGTGTTGCTGTGGCTGTGGTGCAGGCCGGCAGCCGCAGCTGCAGCTCCTAGCTTGGGAACTTCCATATGCCGCTAGTGCAGCCCTGAAAAACAAACAAACAAACAAACAAAAAGACTTTGGGGGAAAAGTGTCAAAAGACATTGTGACTACTCACCACTGTGAGAGCGTCCTTGCTTAAGCAAGAGAGAGCTGTACTTGCGAGGCAGTATCTGAGCAAGGCGGGGAGTGAATCTCACGCAGGCTTTGGGGAAGCGAGGCGTCAGGGTGGATCCACTTCCTGAGTGTTTAGAAACGGCTGACCTTTGGCTCTAGAAGCGCAGTCAGTGGATTGAGGCTGCGGTTGACTTGTTATTCTCAGAAGGGGGGGGCTGCCTCTGATTGAGCGCACGGTTCCAGGATCACGGTTACTGAAACAAGGGATCACATCAGCCAGGGTTCTAACGGGTACCGAGACTTATTTATTTCACCGCACCTGTGGTATATGGAAGCTCCTGGGCCAGGGGTCCAATCTGAGCCCCTACAGCTGCAGCAGCCGCCAGATCCTTACGCCACTGCGCCAGACTGGGGATCCAACCCGTGCCCTTGCAGTGACCCGAGCTGCTGTAGTCAGATCCTTAATCCACTGGGCCACTGTGGGAACTTCAAGAGGTACTTGTTCTTATAACTACACAACAATTCATCTTTTCCTAAAAGAATGGGGATGTTTTATCTTGGGGAGCAGGGAGGAGATGGCAGGGCAGCCTACACACACACATGAAGATGAAGGATCCCAGTGAAACAGCTCGGCCTCTGTGCTGATACTCATCTCCATTGGCCAGGACTGGTTTCTCAAGGAGGCTCCCAAAGGCACCCAGAGTCCCCTGGATTTGGACTGGGGTCTTAGTTGCGAAAGATCTGTCCTGCCCCCTCCTCAACCTCCCCAGGTCTGCTGAGAAGTTGTGTTTCCAGTTGATAGAGTGGGGGGGATGGAAGCTCCTGGGAGCCCCCTACCCCCAGGTTCCGTTGGGCTCTCCTTCCTGAGCCATGATCCCCACGACCCCACAAGGCTGGCCCTGGGTCTCCAAGTGACACAGAGCCTTCGGCCTGGCTGTGTGGCAGCCGCAGCCAGCTGTCAGCCCCCTGAGCCTCCAGACTCCCCGGGCTGAAAGTCCTCGGGCAGAGTTCTCACCCTCTCCATGCTTCCTTCCAGCCTGTCTGGCAAAGGAGAAAACTCGACAGGCTTCAAAAGGGGGCTGCGGCTGAGACAGCGCGGAGAGGGATGAAGTGCTCAAGGAGGGGGGATATCACCATTACAGTCCAAACCTCAGACCCCCGCCGGGGGCGTCAGGCGGTCACATGTCTGTAAACAACCAGCGCCGTCGGCCTGCGCTGTGTGAGCACAGAGGCTCCCGTTACCGTTAGCGAGTGGCCCACACGGTGACTCATGGGTGGCCCAGGCTGACGCCTGGGTGGGAGGGGCAGGGGCCTCAGAGGAGAGAGAAGCCTGGCAGACTTAGAGATGGGGGTTGGGGGCTGCGGGCGGGGACGGGCCGATTCTCCCAGGGCCTCAGTGAGGGGCCCTCTCCCTGTCACGCAGGTGACACCCCCTCAGTGAGAGAAACCGGGTGGGGGGGAGCCCAGCTCTGCGGGGAAGCTCTCACCCTCCTCCTCGCTGACTGTCCTGCCTGGTGGTTTCCGTGGTAACGAAGTTACTTCAGGGCCTAGAAACACACCATCTTTTTTGGCCTGGGGCCCCATGGCCTGTGAGGTGGGGCCCACAGACGTAGCAGGGGCCAGGCTCTCATCTGCCTCAGTCACAGCCAGCGTCAGGGGGAGGGAGCGGGGGCGCTCCAGGCTTCCTCAGGAAAGGGAAGGGTCGGCCTTCTCTAGGAAAACAGCTGCTGGGCTCTGGTGCTGACAGAGCCATCTTTCCACACCAAGGCTCTGTCCTGTCACCGCCCTGTCTGGAGCCTTGGTTTCCCACCAGTCTGTGGAGGGGCCGAAGTCTGTCGACCCACCCCTCGGATGTCTGGCCTGCTTCTCAGGTTTATAGACACCCGTCTCCTCCCTTCGCCCCCTGCTCTCCATCCTGAGAAGAGATGATGCGGTGAGGAGTAGAGAGCACAGGTTTTGGATTCAGATCTGGCTTCAGTTCCATCCCGGTCCCTTACTGGTAAACTGTGAAATTCTGGGAGTTCCCCATGAGGATGCGGGTTCAATCCCTGGCCTCACTCAGTGGCTTGAGGATCCGGCGTTGCCATGAGAGGCAGTGTAGGCTGGCAGTTGCAGCTCCCATTCGACTCCTAGCCGGGGAAATTCCATATGCTGCAGGTGCAGTCCTAAAAAGCAAAAATAAAAAATAAAAATCAAAAAACAACAAAAAAAAACCCAAACCCAAAACACTGTGAAATTCTGGCTCACTTAACTTCAATGGCTTTGGATACACCTGACCCTCAGCTTCTCATTCGTAAAATGACGAGGTGGAATTGGATTATTTGCCAATTTCCCTTCAGCTTTCAACTCCAAGATCATACCACCTGCTGCTTAAAAAATGTCAGTTCCTCCTGCTGCCTAGGAAATTTTGGTCTCCCTAGAATGGCATCCAGGGCCCAGCCCACCTCCCGGCCTTATCCTTCACTCTGCTTCACATCCCTTAAGCATCAGCCAAACTGAAACACGTCAACATCGCTCTGCAGCTCCTGGGTTTCCACCTCCTGGTCTTTGTTAATGGGATGCTTCCACCTAGAACGCCTTCCCCAGGCATCTCTCATGCTCAATCCTGCCCATTCCTCAATGTCACTGACTTTGCAAAGCTGACCCTGATTTTCTCCATGTGTAAATCATCTCAGCTCCGATTTCTTTAGCAGCATGTCACCTGCATTTGTGTAAGCTACGTGGCCTTGTTCTCTTATGATCACCTGCGCACATCTCATACTTTGGGGAAACTTTTAGGATCGGGGCAATGGCTCAGCTGTCCCTGTGTAACCCCAGCCAATCCAGGTGTTCCACTAGGTTCAGTCTCTCCCTAAGAACATCAGGGCCTTCAGGAGTTCCCGTCGTGTCTCAGCAGCAATGAAACTGACTAGTATCCGTGAGGACATGTGTTCAATCCCTGGCCCCACTCAGTGGGTTAAGGATCCTGTGTTGGCCGTGAGCTGTGGTGTAGGTCACAGACAAGGCTCGGCATCTGGCGTGGCTGTGGCTGTGGCATAGGCTGGCAGCTCCAGCTGTGATTCGACCCCTGAACTTCCATACGCCATGGATGCAGAGAGACTGAACCCAGTGGAACACCTGGATTGGCTGGGGTTACACAGGGACAGCTGAGCCATTGCCCCGATCCTAAATAAAAAACAAATAATTAAATAAAAAGAACAGGGCCTTTAATATCGGGGAAGTTTCCAGGTCAGGGATCAAACTTGTGCCATAGCACTGACAATGCCAGGTCCTTAACCAGTAGGCCACCAGGGAACTCCTCCCCTTACTGTCTTAAATCATGAGAAACTACAAACAGGACACCAGGCTCTTTCTCTAGTTCTGACCCTGACATCTTTTATTTCCCTTTCCCATCATGCCTTCTCTCAGTTCTTAGGTAGACAACTTAGCCTTTCCAGCTGAGACTTTCTTTATTCTTATTTCTAACAAAATGGGATGTTCTTTAGTAAGTGGGGGAGCCGGGAAGACGTTCACATGGTAATATACTTTGCCCCTTCACACATGTATCCTCTACAAAGTGCTGTGTCCAAGTGGACTCAAAAAATATAAGGAGTTCCCGTCGTGGCGCAGTGGAAACGAGTCCGACTAGGAACTGTGAGAACTCGGTTTCGATTCCTGGCCTCGCTCAGTGGGTTAAGGATCCGATGTTGCTGTGATGTGGGTCGCAGACGCAGCTTGCTCGAGTCTGGCGTTGCTGAGGCTGTGGTGTAGGCTGGCAGCCGTAGCTTTGATTAGACCCCTAGCTTGGGAACTTCCATATGCCATGGGTGCGGCCCTAAAAGGACAAAAGACCAAAAAAAAAAATTCATGAATGAATGAATAATCAGGATAAGCAGCCCACATGCATAAATAAGACCAACTCCAGACACAACTTAGAATAGATTTACAAGGAGATCCTGCTGAATAGCATTGAGAATTATGTCCAGACACTCATGTTGCAACAGAACAAAGGGTGGGGAAAAAAATGTAATTGTAATGTATACATGTAAGGATAACTTGATCCCCTTGCTGTACAGTGGGAAAATAAAAAAAAATAAATAAATTTAAAAAAAGACCAACTCTCTCGCTTTTGTCCATCCCCAGTGCTTTTTCCTAGACCAAGCCACTGTAAGTAAGTGCCTGGATTTGCTATAGCCTTTTTTTTTTTTTTTTTCCGTGCCCTCAGCATTTGAAGTTCCCAGGCCAGGGATTGAACCTAAGCCACAGCAGTGACCTGCACCATAGCAGTGACCCGAGCCACAGCAGTGACAATGCTGGATCCTTAACCCACTTGGACACCAGAGAACTGATACAGCCTTCTAAGTGGTATTTGTACCTCTGATCTTGTGCCCCTCGTGTCCATTCACCATGCAGAAGACAGATCTTTCAAAAATGCACATAATATCACTTCATGCCCCTGCCTGAAACTCTCCAACGGTTTCCCTCCGCAATATAACAAAATTCCCTCCTTCCCCTGCAAAGCCCTTCATGATCTGCCTGCCTCTAAGGTCACATCTCAAGGCGCTTCCTCCCCTGCCTATCATGCTCCAGCCACACTGGGATTCCTAATAGGCCGTTGCATCAGCTGTGTTTTCTGTTCGGAGGGCTGCCGTTCTGTTTTGGAGCGATCCTCACATGACCAGCTCCTTGTCCTTCAAGTTCAGCATAAATGCCACTTCCACAGAGAGTCTGTCCATGACCTCCTGGTCTAGAGAAACGTCCCCAAATACTATCTCATTACCTTTCTTTGTTTTCCATGCAGCCCCCTCTTGCTGCATAACAAACTGCCTCCAGACACTTTGCTGTTATTCTCATTATTCTATGGATTAGGACCTCAGCTGGGCCGTGGGTATAGCATCTTCCTCTCTTCTCCATGGGATCTGGGGCTTTGGCTAAGATGCCTGGAATGCCTAGGCGCTGGAGCACCTGGAGGCTGGCCGAGCCTGTCTTTCTCTCTCTCTCCCCACGCCCCCCCTTCTCCTCCCCACACATCTATATTGCTCGCTGGGGCTTCCTTCCAACACGGTGACCTCACAATAGTTGGACTTCCTACGTGGAAGCTCAGGGTTCCAAGAGACCAAGGCAGAAGCTGCCAGTCCTCTTTAAAGGACTTGAAACCATTACAGGACTCCCTCTGCCATACCCTACGGATCAAAGCAGAGCCAGGTCAACTCAGATTCACAAGGAGAGCCATCTCTAATATGCCAGAAGCATATTCTGGCAATAACATACTTCCTCATTAATGTCTTTGTTTACATGTATAAATTGCTTATTGGACAAACAGCAAGATTACAAACAAACAAGTTTCTTTCTCTCATCATTACGTCTAGATGAACTATGTTGATTCTCCTTTTCCTGTTTCTTAATAGCATCTTGGGCAGATCTTCTAATGTTTCTGCCACTCTAATTTATTAAAGGTCCAGACCTTTCTAGGCTGGTCCATCCAGCTTAAGACTAACCCCTTTCTCCTCCCTGGATTTGACTCAAGGGAGCAGAGAGAGGCGTGGTCTGCCCCTGTCCTCCTCTCCCCTCTCCTCTCCAAAGCCCCTTTCTCCTTTTTCACAAGGTCAGGAAGGAGCCATTAGGGGAAAGTCTCTCTTAGCTGTGGCCATTTCTTCTCTGGCTATGAGTGTCCTATGCATGAAAACCTTCAGATGCCTGCCCTCCCTGGGGTGCCCTGCAAGGCCACCCTACAGTACCTTTCCCTGCTGTGTTCCCTCTCCAGCCCGCACCTGACATCCCTACGCAGCCATTGCCCCAACTCCACACACAGCCTATAGCCTGTGGGGTCTCCTCACTTGCACGTCCCCTCTTGGGAGGACATGGGCAAGGCAGCTCATGGCTGTTCACCTTCCCAGTGTCCCCCTGACCCATGGGAAACTCCTGCTGGATGCCCTGAGGTGTCCTCATTCTCCATCCTCTGTCACTGCTCAGTTCCCCACTCCCTCTAGTTCCCAGCCAGATAGCACACGGGCTAGTCTGAAGGACAGGGGTTCCTGATGTGGCGTGATGGAAACAAATCTGACCATCCCTGAGGATGTGGGTTCCAGCCCTGGCCTCGCTCTGTGGGCTGGAGAGCCAGTGTTGCAGGGAACCTTGCTGTGTAGGTTGCAGACGCAGCTTTGATCTGGTGTTGCTGTGGCTGTGGCGTAGGCCAGCAGCTGTAGCTCCCACTCAAGCCCTGGCCTGGGAACTTCCATATGCCATGGGTGCGGCCCTAAAAAGCAGGGGGGAAAAACAATCTGAAAGGCAAATCCAGCTCTGGGGATCTAGCAAGCCAGGTTTCTGATGACCATACCTCCCCCTCTCCCTTCCCCCTCCCTGGTCCCGCGGTTTATGGAGACAGAGGAAGCGGGTGCTGGGCGACATCTGAGCCAGCAGGATTACTTCAGCCATCTCTTAATAAATCCTGTAGGCAGATGTAGCCAGCCTCAAATGGCTTCTTCTTTGTTTTGGAGTGTGGGCTACTCAAGCTCCCTTTTTCCCTAAGCTCTGGTCTGGTCACGGATTTGAAAGACAATCAAGTCCGCTGAGCATCCTGTTACCCATGACTGTGGTCTGTGTCTCCACCCAAATTCAAGATCCATGAGAGCAGGTCCTGAGGGGGTTTGATTCCCCACTCGGTCAGGGACACAGGTGGGGTTCCACAAATACATCAAGAGCAAAAGAAAAGGACCTTCTAGGACCTAAATTATCTGTGTGGTCAGAGGGACCAGGCAGCTCCTTTCCTACTGTGAGGCTCTGGCCACGGAAGCAGACTTTTCTTCTGGCCTCAGGCTGCTCCCCTGGTCGCTATCCAGCTCTCTCCAGGGGTGGCTGCTCTGGAAGGGGAGGTGGACCTCCATGCGGGTAATTTTGGAAGCGGAGAGCCGTGGAGATGCTACAAGGGCTGGGCTAGTGTCCCTGAGGCCGTGTCAGAGCCTGACGAAGGGGAAGGGGTGCTCGTCTCAGCTCTCAGCCCCCAGAGGCCACAGCTCAGAAGCGGTGCCGCCCAGGAATGAAGAAGCAGGAGAGAAAGTGCGTTTCTTCCGCAAAGTGTGGGTTCCCTGGGACTGGCCCATGCCCACCCTGTGATCACCAGCCAGAAGCACCTAATGACCAGAAAGTCCTGGGGGCCTGGGGGTAGGGGGCGGGCCTCGGTGAACAGCTCACTGGGGGCAGCTGCCTTGGCAGGGCCACCCCACCCCACCCCACCCCATCCACCCACTGGACAGGCCATGGCTTCCCTCTAAAGCCTGAGGTGGGCCCCTGGCCCCTGGGCCCTGTGACTTCGTCCTGAGCAGCCTGCAGGGAGAGAGAATGGGGACTCCCCTTCCCACAACGCGACATAAAACAAACACACCTTGTGGGCCAGAGGCTTAAGGGAGTCGGACAGTGTGCAGTTTGGACCAAAAAAGAAAAAAAAAAACATCTTCTTTTCTTTCTCATTTCATGCCAAGGTGCTCAGGAGGAAGACAGAGGAAGACGGGAGATAAAAGGAGCAAGAAATCAGTTAACAAACACCTGCCAATCCCTGCCCTCAGCAGCCAGAGCGGGCTGGAGAGCTGCAGTTCAGGCGCTGGGGCCAGGAGGTGTGGAATCTGGGCGCCCCCGTTCAGTTGGGGTCTAGAGGGCCAGGCACGGGGTGGGGTGTAGGGTGGCCCTGTGGGGAGAGGAAGGGGACCATGCTCTTTTTTTTTTTTTTTTTTTTGCTTTTTAGGGCCGCACCATAGCATAGGAAGGTTTCCAGGCTAGGGGTCAAAGCAGAGCTGCAGCTGCTGGCCTACACCACAGCCTCAGCAACTTGGGATCCGAGCTGCATCTGCGACCTACACCACAGCTCAACGCAACGCTGGATCCGCAACCCACTGAGCGAGGCCAGGGATCGAACCCGTAACCTCATGGTTCCTAGTCGGATTCGTTTCCGCGGTGCCACGACGGGAACTCCAGGACCATGTTCTTGAATTTGAGAGTGTTCGGGGTTGACTGGGGTCAGGTGCCCCAAGGCTCCATCTTAGGAAACCCTCTTTCTGGGAGGCATGGGCCTCAGGGTGGTGCCTAAAGCAGCTGGAAGAAGAAGGCCAGGAAAGGGCAGGGGCAGGCTGGAGCCAGGCCACGGGCAGCCTTGAGGCCCACGGTCCCTTTTTGTCCCGTACTGCTCCCATTCCCGCTGTTGCCTTCTGCTCTGGTGGTCACACTCACTCCCCCGGAAAGCCGCTTCCAGACTAGAGTACTTTATTCAAGAGAATCTGGCTTGGCGGTCAGACGGCCCTCGCGGGGACAGCTTGCTCCATGACCAGCCTGGGCCCTCTCTGCCTGCGTCCCCGAGAGGGGCAGGTGGGGATGCCTTGGCGTAAAGAGCAATGTCCCAGCACAAGCGGTGGTAAGATATGAGGCGAGACCTAGGGGACAAGGAGTGGCAAAGGCCCCCAGGCAACCACTGGTCTCCAGAGCTGAACATCCTGTCTCCAGGGCGCGGGGCTGCTGCCTGCCCGCCCTCCCGGCAGGGGCCACGGCGGCCAGAGAAGGCTCCTCCACCCTCATCCCGGCAGGGAGCTCCCCAGGCAAGGGCTGCTGGTCCCGGCAGAGCCCAAGGCCCTGGGACAGGTGGCATGTCCCCCCCGTCCCTCCCTCTCCAGCACCCTGGAGACCCTCAGGCCTCTGGGGTGTGACACGCCCCTCCACAAAGCCACAAGTCTTGCTTCTTCCCCAGATGACGCACACGTGGATCTGTCTTCTTTCTTTCTCTCACGTTCTGTTTAAGGCACTGAATTCCTGAGGGTCCTGTCCCTTCCTGCCCCTCATCTTGAAGGGAGTGAGTCATTCAGCAGGTATACACTTGGGCTAATAAATAGAGGGCAGGTGCCAGCAGGGAGGTAACTGAGAGTGTAACGGTAATAAATACACGAGCCGGGCGTGGGGTCTCCGTCTCTCTCCTCCGAGGGGCTGGTTACCTCCGGGGAACTGTATCACCGCACCTGCCAGAGACCAAACACAGAAAGGGGGTGTCAGCCCAGTGTCAAGGGTGGGGGCCCTCCTATGGGAGGGGTACAAACCCAGAGGGGAAGCTTGGACAGGGAGCACAGGAAGATGGCAGCGGGCCTGGTCTCTGCTTGCACGAGGCCAAGAAGAAGCTGGGAGCTACCCTGCACCAAGCACTTACCCAGCTCTGCGCTAAGCCCTCTCGTTGACCCTTACCAGCCTCCCAGGAGAAGGGCACTGTTACTATCACCCTTTTGCCAAAGAGGAAAGTGAGGCTCAGAGCGGTTAAGAAACTGGCCCAAAGTCACACAGCTAGTCAAAGACAGAGCCAGCTTTGAACCCAGGCTGGCTCCACGCACCACTGCCTCTGGTTACTGAGGGACAGCAGTCTTCAAACGAGGAGGTGGGAACCCCTAGATGTACCTGAAGACTGTCCCAGGGGTGTGTGAGGATTGCTGGTCACAAAGGGATATCATGCGTTTGCAGCCGTCACACGGACTCGGCCTGAAGCCCGTGGGAGGGCTCTGCTTCCCTGCGGTCTGCCCCACCTGAGGTCTGCCTCCCTCCTGCTGTTCCCACCTGCTCTTCTCCCTTAGGAAGGCAGGAAGCATCTAGTCCATTCCCAATCCTGTTAAGGTACTTTGCCCCAAGGTAAAAAGGGTTGGGGGGAGGCCCCCAATAAGAGAACAATTGGGGGCATTGGTGTAGGCGTTGAGAAAGGAAGTATGCTGCGTGACTGGGTAACCAAGACTTTTGCAAGGCAGGTGGTTTCCAAGTCTGCTCTCAGCAAAAGTGAAGAACGGCTTAACCAAATTGTCAGCTAATAGGTCACGAGAAGTCATTTTTGTAGCAGAATCACCTTGAGGTTTTTGGCAAATAACTTGGAAGGAGTTCAAGCGATTGAATGACATACGGTCCCATCTGCTTATTCATGTGAACGTGGTTTCGCAACCTTTGCATCTACTTAAAAAATGCTGAACAGGAATGGAACTCTGTTGAATCCTGTCTCAATCTGGCAGGAAGTAAGATTCAATACCGGGTTCATTAACTAATTGAGAAGAATGGCTAAGCCGCCTCATTGAGGTGTCTTCCCTATAAGATTGACTGTGCTCTTGGGATTAGCAGTTAATAAAATACGGTGTGTCTGTGCTGTTTTGATCAGATGGTAGTCCTAATAATTACTGTGATCATTCATTCCACGAGAAAATTTACTTTGGGGTCTTCCGCTCACAGGAAATTGAAGATAATTCAAACTTATATACCATGGTTGTGGCGGATACATCTGACAAGGTGATACATAAAAGACTTTTGAATATTAAAAAAAATATTACATTAGGCTGAATTCTGTGGGGAAAGTAAAATGAAAGACAAGTTCAAGGAAAAAAGAAGCAATGGAAATATGCAATTATTAAAGGAGAGTTCATCCTCTTTTGCTATTGCTGTTGTTCATTTTTTAAAAACTAGATGATGATAAGTATTAACTTAGGATGCCTTATTCCAAAGGGATACATCTGGAGAGTGATGTAATGGCTTTCTATTAAAATATTAATATTTTTAATAGGCCAGAAATTATATCCTTTGCAACTATTTATAACATTGGTGAAAATTTTAATTTTTTCTTTCTTTCTTTTTATTTTTTATTTTTTTGCTTTTTAGGGCTGCACTCGTGGCACATGGAAGTTCCCAGGCTAGGGGTTGCATTGGAGCCACAGCCACAGCAACGTGGGATCTGGGCCAAATCTGCGACCAACACCATAGCTCATGGCAATGCTGGGTCCTTGACCCACTGAGTGAGGCCAGGAATCGAACCTGCATCCTCATGTAGACTAATTGGGTTTGTTAACCCCTGAGCCACGACGGGAACTCTGAAAAAGTTTAATGTCAACTTAAAAATGAACGAAGGAGCACATGGGTTTTTGAAGTTCTTTCAAGAGATTCCCGAATGGGACGAATGAAACGTTTGAAGACTGCTGCCCCCAGATAGAGGACCGGCACCCTCTCTCTCTGGGCTGCCTGGTGGGGGAACCCTGCACTGACTACACTGCCAGCCCCCTTGCCCCCCAGTTGCTGCTTGGGCCCAGGGAGAAATACGGGCCAGGAGCCTGTGGGGGCCCAACCTCCTCAGCCTCCCCATCATCAGGGAGGAGGTGGAAGTCTCCGATGTGGGCTCAGGGGTCACAACCCCATCCCACAGCGGGAGATGCTTTTCCACGTCCTGCTGCTGGGAGGAGGCGGGCCCTGAAGGAGAAGCGCTGTGTGACTGAGTTACTGCGCAGGGGAATATTTTTACTATTTACTCTCCCAGATTTGGGGTTTCCCTCCTCAAATCCTTGACTCCCAGTACGCAGGCCTGGACTCCAGCCTAGGCCTCCAGATGTGACGCCAAGTGGGCAGGTAACTTGGAGAAGGAAAGGGAAGCGAGTGGACCCCCAGGCCCAGGAAGGTGGAAGAAACACTGGCCTGGGAGCCAGTGGGGGCTGCACTTTCCCCAGGGCCGACAGGAAATGGCCCTGGCTAAGTTTTCAGCTGCTAGGCATTTTCTTTTCTTTTCTTTTCTTTCTTTCTTTTTTTTATTTTTTTTTAAGGCTGCACCTGTGGCATATGGAAGTTCCTGGGCTAGGAACCTCCACAGCCATAGCCACGCAGGATCCAAGCCGCGTCTGCGATCTACACCACAGCTCACGGCAATGCCGGATCCTTAACCCACTGAGCAGGGCCAAGGATCGAATCTGCAACCTCATGGATACTAGTCAGATTCTTAACCCACTGAGCCACAACGGGAACTCCTGTTGGACTTTTTATCGCTAGAATGTAAGCACTGAAAGAGCAGGAATCTTGTTGGTTTGCCCACTGAAGTACCTGGCACATAGGAAGTACCTGGAAAATGTTTGTAGAATGACTGAATGCTTAAGGGACCCCCTGACTGCTCATTCTACACAGAGAAAAACTGGGCTCAGAGAGGTGACATGACTTGCTCAAGGCCACACAGAGACTTAGAGCTAAGCCAGGACAAGGACCGAGGCTTCCTGATTCTTGTCCTGGGTCACCTGAGGCTTCCTAGGCCCTAGAATCTCTAGGTGTGCAGCTCGCTGTTCTGGCCCCCACGACTGCCCCAGCCTGGCTCTGCCCCTGCCCGACCACTGGTCCCTGCCAGCAGGGCGGGGCTCCCCTCTGGCCCAGCCTCCTTGCCATCCCTGGGCCCCCGCGCACTCACAGGTGGCAGTCTGTGTGTCTCTGCTTCTCTCTCTTCCTCTTCCCCCTGCCCTTGGGTCTCCTCCTGCAATAAGCCAAAAGCGTCAGGACAGAGTGGCTGGGGGCCCCCATGCTAGGACAGGGGCTGGCAGGCCCGAGAACAGCCCGGTGCCCCAGCCAGGCCACTTACCTTTCTGGCTTCATCTTCTCCCGCAGAGGTCTGGGAAAACAGAGACAGGGACAGGGCAGAGTCAGAAAAGCAGCAGTGGGGGCTGCCTGGCCCCCCCCATCTCCCCTCTGACCTCGCTAGTGCCGATCCTGTAGTTGGCATTGAAGCCACTAGGGGTAGCATGGAGCCAGTGAGGGAGGGACGCCCAGAAGCCTGAGGCCTGGGGCTCCCACTCTAGGCTCTGGTGACCCCATGCAGAGAGGTGTGAATGCCCTCTTGGGGTCCTCTCCACATCCTCTGTTCTACTCTCCCTCTTGGCGTCAAATCAGGGGACTGACTCTCCTTTCTGCCACCTTTCTTGTTTCACTCTCTTCCCTTGTGCCTGCTCTTCCTTCCAGAATGCCCTCTGGGAGTCTCCTCAGACCATGAACGAGGGGCAAGGCCACCTGTCAGGGCATAGCTGCACCCCCATCCTGGAGATGCGTGACGCTGCAGGCAACAGCAAGGGGCGCAGGTGAGGAGTGGGGTGAAGGGAGGGGAGCACAGGCCCCACAGTCGCCAAGCTTGTCCTGGCTCTGCCTCTCAGGGCTGTGGCTGTTGACCCCGAGAGAGGAGAAAGGTAGCCCTGTTGCCCAGCCCTCTGAAATGGGACGGAGCCTCAGTCTTCCCTGGAAACCAGGGTGAGGGCATGGGGCAGTGTGGTGCAGTCAGCTTTAGGGCTGGGGGGAGCCAGGATAGGGTACCAGCCCTTCCTGAAACTGCCTGGTCCTGTCTCTGCCATCTGGGACCAGTCAGAGACACTCTAGGGCCCTCAGTCTCCTCATCTACCTGCCCTAATAGAGCAACTGTGAGGGCAAAGGTGATGTGGGAGGTGAAAGGTCATTGTCCAGTACTGTGTCTGAAAGCGTTCATTACTGAACTATTGTTACATGGCTAAGGACGGACAGGAGGAAACAGACTGAGGCAGGGCCTCTAACAGTGGTACAGGTCCACGAGGGTGGCCAGTGTCCTGGACTCTAGGCAGGACCAAGGCCAGGGCAGTCTGGGACTCCTGGAGAGTGAGGCCATGGCCATGAAAGGGAGAAGGAAAGGGGCAGGCTTAGGAGTCAGACAGACTGGGGTTCACTCAGTAGCTGTGACAAATCACAGAATCACACCGAGCCTCGGTTTCCTCATCCGCACAATGGGATGCCAATAGTACCTACCTCCTGGGGTTGTTATGAGAGCAGGGACCTGGTGTGTCTTGCTCACTACTGTACCCCAGGCATCTGGGACAGTGCCTAGCATACAGTAGGTGCTCCATAGATGTTTATTAAATAAATGAGAAAACACATTCAAGTGCCTAGCCTAGCGAGCCTCAAGGCACAGAGTAGGTGCCCCATAAATGAAGATCCTCCCTCTTCCTGCCCCCGGATAGGGCTTGGGACCTCTGGCCTGGTGCCTCCATCCATGGCCGAGGGGCACCAGGAGAGCACCTGAGCCCATTTCTCTCTTCCCTGAGCCTGGGTGGCAGTGCCGGGCCCGCCGCTCCCGGTAACTAACGTGCAGAGTGCCTTGGGCACCCACAGCAAGACTGGTGCCAATGAGAGGCTCTGCCAGGCGGGGGTGTGACTTGAAAGAAAGCCAGGGCCTCCTTCCCTCTGTCCCTTTCCTCCCACCCGGGCTTGTCGTCTTTGTGCTTCTCAGCCTAGCTACCCCTCCTGTGGGCACCAGCCTGGCCTACAACTAAATCCAGGCACCTCTGCTAGGGCTGTGGCAGCCACCTTCTGCTCAGGGTCAGAGAGGGTGGGCCCCGAGCCCCCTGCAAGTCTGGGAGGGACCCCGGCTCCCTTTGTCCCTGTGGCTTCTTGGTAGCTGTGCTCCAGCTGCTGGGACCACTTCCCGGGGCAAAACCAGCTGATGGGGAGACACAAGGCTACTGCCCCTGGCCCCCGGTCTCCCTGGCCTGCCTCAGCCAGGAAGGAAGTGTGGCCTGAAGCAGGAATGGGCAGCCCCTGGGCTGAAGCTGCCAAGTGCGCGGGGACTGTCCCTGCCACACCCCAGGACCCACCTGCACTCGCAGCGCACGTGCTGAGAGAATGTCAGCTCCACGTAGGAGGGCCGGTCCCCAGAGCGGATCTTCAGGAGCTGCGGGGAGAGAAAGGTTGGCCGCCTGAATTGGGGGGTGGCCCGTGGGTTCCCAATACTCCCTCTACCCTCCTCTGGGGAAGCACCAGCCTCCCTATTTCCCACCAGACTTTGAACTGCACACCCTCATCCCGCTTTGAGGGCGAACAGCCCTCCCAGCTGCACATGGACCTCCCCTTTCTCTCCCTTCCCGGGGCCACCGCATCGCAATAGTGTAGCCACGGGAGCCCACGCTCTGGAGGCAGCGAGACCTCTGTTCAAATCTTGGCCCTTCGACCTGCTGAGCAAATGAAATAAGATCCTGCACCTCGAGTTCCTCATCTGTGAAATGGGACTATCACTTGGCTCCAGGGCTGAGTGCCAAGGTAACAATATACGAAGCACTAGCACAGTGCTTGGCATTACTCAACAAGGACTCAAAACCCCATTGTGTGTGCTGGTGTGTAAGCGAAGTTCAGGAGGACACCGAGTGTTCCTGGTATAAACAAGGACTTCTCTTTTATTTTTGGCCCTGCCCATGGCATGTGGAAGCTCCCACACCAGGGATCTAATCCGAGCCATAGCAGGGACCCAAGCCCCAACAGGGACAACCACTGGGCCACGAGGGAACTCCTAAAGAGGGACTCCTGGAATCTGAACGGATTTCTTTTCCAACCTCAACCAGGTATCCCAGCATCTCAGGAAGGAAGGGCCCTGTGGTTAAGAGCATGGACCTGTGACCCTGGCCCGCCCTCCTTCCCTCCCCAGGCCCCCTCTTGGGGCAGGTTCAGTGGCCTTCTGAGCAGGGTGTGGACGTCAGGGCCCAGGGAGGAGAGCCTCGCTACCTGCATGGTGACATTGACCGTCTCCACGGGCACACAGTGCAGGTTCTCGTCGCCACAGCAGCCGGTGCAGCGCAGCAGGGAGACGCAGGACGGGCTGAACATGTGCTCCACCTCACTGGGGTACACAGACACGATGTCCACCAGCCTCTCCAGCGCCCGGCAGTAGCTGCGGCCCCACACCTCCTGGAAGGGCACCACTGCAAGGAGACACACAAATGGCGAGGTTAGGCCAGGAGGGGCCCTGATCCTTGAAGCCCCAGGCCCGGCTCCCCAGGACCTGCAGGGGCCTTCCAGGTTCTGCCCACATGCCCTCCTCCAGGAAGCCCCCAGCCGCTGTGAACTCCCTCTGTTCTGAACTCCCGATGTGATCCCTCTGGGACAACAGCTGGCCCTTTAGCTCATCTGCTGATGAAAATCCCAGCGGAATGGAATTCCTCAGTGTCTTGAACTCTCGGCTCTACTCTCTGCCATGGTGCCTTGGAGCTGCGAGGAGTGTGCCCTGGCAGCTCCCCAGGCCCTCTGGATCTTTCTCAGGCCCCACCTGGTGCTTCCTTGGTCCTGGGGACTTGGCAGAAAACAGGCAGTTCTGCAAGTTCTGCAAGATGGGCTAGCAGAGTCCCACTGGTGGGGGTTGGCCTTTCACTTGGTCCTTCTCTCCTGCCCTACTCTGGGCCAACTCCTCTGCCTGGTGGCCAAGACAGGCAGCCAGCAATGTGCCCCGCTGCCGCGCTCCATTTTGGTCGGACCACCCTTGCACGAGCTCGGGCCGCACCACTGTGCTGCCCAATTTTGGTCCACGATCCTGGCCCCCTTCTCATTTCTAACCAAATAAAGCCCACCCCCCCCACACTTCTCAAGGCTCATCTCCCTGACTCCCCCCCGAAGCCTTCTCCTACTTGTCCAGTGTGAACAGATGTTCCTCTTTTGAGCATAACTCAGCCCCAAGGGCCGCCTTATCTCCATCACTGGTGGCTCTTATCTCCTTTACAAGCAAGTTGAGTCTCCTTGAAGACAGGGATCCAAGCACCCAGTAAACACAGGCTGAGCGATTACCGATTGGTTGGATGATGGTTCACTGAAGATTATCAGGGACATCCCCGACCCCCACCAGGTCCTGGTGGTCGTGACTGGGATATTTTGGGGGCTGATCTGGAGTCTCTCAAAAAACACTGCTCCTTCACTGGAGGGACCGGAGCCTGGCCCCAAACAGAGGCTCATAGGAAGTCAGGAGACAGAGCCGGGAGACCTGGCTGCTAACCCTAGCCGGGCACTGGCTGTGTGACCTTGGGGAGGTCACTGCACCTTTCCGGGTATATCAGTTTCCTTAGCTGGGGGAATGAGAAGCAGGTTGGGATAGAAGGGCTCTCCCAGCTCGGACAGCCAGCCTATGATTCCAGGCATGCAGCCCAGCCCAGCCTTGAGACAGCGGGCACAGACACATTTCCAGTCATGGGTCATCCTGCCCTGCGTCTGATGGCTGTTCTCAGCTGGCGGGGGAGGACAGGGAAGCTGGGCCACCTGGGGACCCTGCTGCCTCTGCCCCCGAGCACTGGCCTCTCCTGG
This sequence comes from Phacochoerus africanus, assembly GCF_016906955.1. NCBI lineage: Eukaryota > Metazoa > Chordata > Mammalia > Artiodactyla > Suidae > Phacochoerus > Phacochoerus africanus. The sequence goes on from NC_062552.1 coordinate 100,761,096, forward strand.
CAGCCCCTGGCTTCCTTCCCTGGCCCTTCCTAGGAGGTGGCTGGGGCCGAAGTCCATTCCACTGAGCCTACGAGGACGTGAGTCTCCGGGTAATCTCAGAGGAAACATAAACTTCAGCCCTAGCAGAGGCCCTTGGGAAAGGCTGCAAGCGGGTGAAAAACACCCGAGAGGCGGTGTGTCCACGTGGAGCTGGCTGCGGCGGCCACAGAGCAATAAACCATGCTTATCTGGGCGTCTGCGGCTCCATTCTGCCCCGTCTGCTTAGGGGGCACGAGGGCTGGGCCCGGGGATGGGAGGGGGACGAGAGGTCTCCCTGATCCTCCCTCTCCGGGCCCTGGCTCAGCCTTGCTGGACCCCAAGTGGGAAGCAAGGCCCTCTCCCCACGGGCGGCCCAGAGCCCCAGGGAGGCTGGCTTCCGCATGGAGAGGCCGGAGGAGAGCGGCCCTCTCGTAACTGAACTGAGTGCGTGTTCGGTCTAAACTCTCCACGAGCACGATGTAACTCTGAACGTTTCATCTCCGCCTTCGAAAACATAAACAGCGCAAGACGAGCCAGCTGCCAAGGTGCCATAGAAGGATCAGGCTGCCGCCTGGGGTGCAGCCATGTGAGAGTGGGACAGCAGCAGAGAAAGGACAGCCCAGTCCCCTCCCCTCCTCCAGGCCAACTCCCACCCGGCTGGGCTGTGGGGCCACGGCCAGGTTCCATGCAGCTGGCAGGGCCGCCTCGGAGGCAGAAAAAAGGATTCCTTCCCCCACACACCCACCATGCGGACTGATGTGTCAACAGGCCCCGGGCTCCAGGGCCCTGAGGTTTGCCCCTTTCTGGGCCACGTGGCCGGGCAGTGTGGGGAGAGGGCTGAGATGGAGGAGGGCTGGGCCTGCCTCACCTGGCAGCCACTGGGAAAGAGGGCAGCTCCTCCCTGGGGGCTGTTGTCTGGGCGTGTTGGGGAAACAAAGGGGACCAGGTGAACGGCCTACTGCAGGGGCACCGTGACCCGACCGCTCCCAGAAGCAGGCTGAGCCCCTCGGCAAAGAGCTCCGCTCAGCTGCTCCTGAGAGAGCACTTCCTCTGGCCCCAGACCTGCTCGGAGGCCCGGGCTTGGGGACAGGAATGGGAAGCTGTGGCCCAGGCAGGCGCCTGGCTGCTCCTGGGGCTGCTCTCAGCTCCCTTGCCAGCCCTGCGGGTGAGCCTCCTTGTCCGGCTCCAGCTGCCTACTACCCAGGATGAAGGAGACCCCAGGAAGGAAATGTTTCATCCTGAAAGCCAGCACCTGGGGAGGCCAGGGACGAGGGACGGGGCTGGGCAGAGCCATTGGCCACCAGCCTGAGCCCAGCAGGTGTGCGCTCTGCAGTCCCTGGCAGGGCACCTAGCCAGCCTGCCCCAAGGGACAGCCTGCTCATGCCTGCTCAACCGCGAGACGTGGGGAGGCTCAGAGCCATGCCCACCGGCTCTGCCACATGCACTGAGGGGTGTCCGGGGCTTTGGGCCACCCCAAGGGCCTCGGTGAGGCTCAGGACTCTCATGCATAAAGCGAGGAGAATACAAGTGCCTTCCTAGCCTACAGCCTGTGGTTGGCACAGAGTTATAGTAAATGCCCGATACTACTGCCATCGTCATCGTAATAGTAAAAATCAGTGTCTGTGGATGCAAAGTACAGACCATGCTGTCTCTTGTCTGGTGTTAGGAGGGGATGGCATTTTCAGGATTCTGATAACGGGGGTCCAAATCTCTTCCCCTGGTCATGATGTGGGTTCCCTAAATGATCAGGATGACAGGTGAACCGCCCTAATGAATCAGCACCTCCAAGCCTTCTCACTCGGCACCCCAGGAGATATATGCTCCTGTGTCCTCTCCATGGAGTCAGAGAATCCTACAATCTGAGAAAAAGAACCTTTGATATCATGTAGTCTAATGCTCCCATTTTACCGATGAGGAAATGGAGGCTCAGACTTTTGGGTAGCTGTTGTCTGAAATATACTAAAAAAAATACTAAAAATATACTAAAAACATCAAAAAGGCCATGGGGTGGGCATAGGTGATGGGTCCCTCCCCAAACCCAAAGAGCATATTGTGCCCGTCCCAGAAGGCCCAGCAGCGGGAGAGAGAGGGTGTCAGTGAAGTCAAGGATCGCTGCCGTCCCCACCTTCTCAGGGCCCAAGGGGCCTGGGCCTCAGCCTGGAGAGGCTGGCTACCAGGCAGCAGGGGAAGGGTGTTCCCAGCTCGCAGAGGCTACCACGAGTGTGCGTGTGCACGTCCCTACATGCTCCCTTTCTTCCGTGGGAAGTGGTGTGTGGCCTGGCTGCACGTCTCGTAGAGGCAGGGAGGGAGGAGCAAGGCAGGGGGGCCTGGCACGGGCCTCCTGCCTTCTGCACTTATGTCTCTTTGGCAAATGTCTCACCCTTTGAAGATTCCCTCTTGATGCAACCTCGGGGTGGGGGGGCGAGGGAGGGTGCGACTCATTATGTCTGTTTGTAATCAATGGAAAGGCCGGGTCAGATCCCTGCAGCTCCTCCAGGGCTGGGTTGCTGGGAAGGTCCTTGGCCCCTCCCTGCTCCTCTTGACTGCTTGCCCACTGCGTCCACATCTCCTGGACCCCCAGTCTGGTCCTTGGCACTCACTGCCTGCGCTGCTCTCCAGTATCACATCTGTCCCTTCACATTACATGCTGGGAAGGGGCTCTGAGCCAACCTGACGAGCCCTGGGTACATGAGGCCCAGCCCTGCTGTGCCCGGTGACCCTGGCCCAGGACTATACCTTTCTAAGCCTCTGGGTCTCAATGTGGGACCAGCTTTGTCTGAGTTCCAGGGCATCAGCCAGCTTGCCGACTTTCCCCAGCTTGACATCAGGCTGCACGCACCCTTCATGCCATCCTTTCCAAGCCTCTGCAGAGGCCTGGGAGATGAGGGCCCTGTGAGCTCATGTACCAACCACTCCCCCCCATGCACCTTCCACCCTAGCAGGCTTACCTTCCACCTCCGATGAGCTGTTCCCAGCAGACAAGGCCCACTGCTGTGGACAGAAAGGTGCAGAGATGAGGGGACCACCTTGGGCTGCTGCACACTGGGGCCCAGTGTAAGAGCGCAGAGGCTCCTCTGTGCCGCTTCCCACCCGCTGCCCCCACTCTCCGTCCCATCTCGGAGCTGGCTCCTCCGGGTGGGTCCTACCGCTGTCTCTGGCCTCAGTTTCCTCATCTGCAAAGGCTAGGAGGCCGGAAGCTTTTGGAGACCCTTTGCCTGCTGTGTCCCAAAGATCTCGGGATCCTTTGGGGTCTCCCTTCTACCCCGCCCCCAGGCAGCCCTGCTGAGCCCTGTGCAGCCTGCCTTGGCTGGGTGCCAGAGCCCAGGGGGCGGTGATCAGCTGGTGGGAGCCGAGGCGCTGGAGCCGGTGGCGCCATGAGCCAGTGTGCCGGTAAAGTTACACCTCTGACCAGCCCTGCAGCAGGCAGGCAGGAGGCGGTGGTAGGGCTCTTCCACCCCTGAGGGACAGCCCGGCCCACCCACTTCTGGGCTGGGGCTGGGGACTCCCAGGGCAGCAGGACATCACAGTGGGAAGGGAGCTCATTGGCTTTGTCAGGATTTCACTGCCCAAGCTGGCTCACGGCCAGACTCACCCAGCTCCTGGGAAAAGGGCCCTGCTCACTTCCCCAGGCCCTGCACTCAGGACCTCCGGCTGCCCACCCGGGAAAGAGGGCACAGTGGGACCCTTGTCTCGCCCCCAGCCCACCCAGGAGTCCTGGGCTGAGCCCAGAGCCCTGGTGGGGCAGGGCCCAGCTTTCCCACCACTGGCCTCTTCAGTCAGCTTCCTCTCCATCAGGCCAGGTCAGAGGTCCTGGGGGCGCCTGCCTGGTCATGGGGCCTCGACCCTGACCACAAGGCCAGGGACCCGCCTGGGATTAGTGGAGAGATGCTTTTAGCAAAGCCACCAGGGCTCCAGGGGCCAGACAGGAAACCTCCCTCCCTTCCCTGTGGCTTCCCTGCCCCCGCCAAGACAGACCCCAAAGCTGGAGTCTGGGACAGCGCAGCCTGAGGTCTCTTCCCAGGGGACACGGTCCAGCCTGGCTCCTAGGAAGGGTATGGACATCCCTGGAGGTGCCGCTCCCGGGAGGGGGTCTGTGATTTCAGAGTCCCCTGTTCCCAGTACTGGGAGTGGGAAGATCAGGGAAGCCAGGCTGGGGATGGGGGTCTTACCTGGGGGGGCACAGCCGGCAGTGCCAGCCCAGCCAGAAGCTGCAGGAAGCAAGTGAAGAGCCTCATGGCAGGCATCTTCTCAGACGTACCAAGCCAGGGGGCTCCAAGGGAAAACCACCATGCTCTTCCCCCCGGGGAGGCCCCCGGCCCAAGAGGACAGGAGCTGAATGGGGGGCTGGGTGCCCCCCTCACTGCTGCCCCGAGGTCCCCGTCGGTGGGCTGAGCATCCTCTGGAAGCCCTGAGGATTCTAGAGCCCGTAGGTAAGGCTGCGGCTGGGGAACCTGACGCGGAGCGCCGGGCAAGGCCGGGCGGTGTGGGGCAGGCGAGTCCCTGGGGAGGGTCCGTCGGGCGCCCAGCGCGACCCCAGATCCTCTCGTGGCTGGCCCGTGAAGATGCAGTTTCCTCCTCAGACAGCAGCTCCCTTCTGGGACTGAAGCTTGTCGGCGGCTGGGTTTCAGGGGCCGCGAATGGGGCGGGGCTGCAGGCCCGCCCCGCCCACCGCCCAGACCCGAGTCCCTGGGAGCCGCCGAACGAAGCGCCGAGCGGAGCCGGGCGGCGAGGACTTGAGCGCGGCCGGCCCGCAGTGCGTGGAAGGGGCGCTCCCGACGCGGACCTCCTGGCTGCCGGAGCCTGCTTCCCGGGGCGCCGGCTGACCCGGGCAGCACCCAGTGCGGGCCGCGGAGAGGGGTCCGCGGCTCCGCTCCCGCGCTTCCAGGCTGGCCACCTTGCATGGGGGGCAGCCAGGTGTGGAGCCCACGCCTGCCAACAGGGCTCCTGACGTTAGCGGTCTCTGCGGAGACTGCAGACCCAGCCTCCTCAGGGCAGCAGCGATTTGGTCTGGCCCTTCCCGTGCCACCTTATGCCATCCCCATAATCCTCAAGGGCGAAAGAATTAGAAACCCTATTTTACAGATGAAGAAACTGACATTCTGAGAGGGCCTCTGCCTGGTGCACATTTATGTGTACTCTTGAAAAGTGTGTGTGTGTGCGCACGTGTGTGTGACTAATGGAGACAAAACCCAAGGCATGTGGCTGTCTCTTCAGCCCATCCACCATCCTCCTAGCCGTGCACTTGGACCGCCCGCAGCCCAGCTGTGGGCACCTGGCGGAGGCTTCGGCACCATTTCCTCTTGTGGGAAGCCAGTTTCCCAGGCCCTGCCTGCAAGTCTGCCACATGTGGGTTGGAGTGTGGCCTAGAGCAGCATTTCCTCCCTGTCCCAGGAGGAGGAGGAAGTGCTCCAAGGCTGCGGGGTCTGCCGACAGGGGTCTGGGTGCATGAACGCGCGTGTCTCTGTGCATGTGTGAGGGCATTTATGTGTAGCCGTGGCGATCCATGCGTGCTGTCCGCCTCTGTGTGGTCTGAGTGTCTGTGTGCCTCTGCTGTGTGCCTCTGCTGTGTGTGCAAATGTCGCCTGTGTGAGGGTCTTGGTATCTCTGTATGCCTGTGTGATTACATATGTATGTGTCCGCTTTTTTTCTGCTGTGTTTGGAAGTGTGTCTGAGTGTGCATTTCGGTGGGCCGGTGAGTTTGTATGCCTGTCTGTGCCTTTGTGTGTGTCTTTGTGTGTGAGTTGCTCAGCCGGCTTCTGTGTGTGCCTGCGCATCTCTCCGTGTATTCGTGTGTGCCTTCCATGATCCTGGAGCGTCATTCATCCCCATCACCACCCCCTCGCCACAGTTTTCTGGCTACAAGAACCTGGCAGGATTCCGGGTCATGGGTTGGTCTGGGCCTGGGGCTGGTGGGTGGCTCTGGGAGAGGAGGGAGGCCTGAGAGGCAGCCCCTACAGCTTACATTCCAGCCAGGAAAACGGAGGCCAGGGCAGCCCCGGCTCTCACCCCAGTGACCTCTGAGTCTGCTGCCTGCCCGCCCACCCACGCGGGGCTGCTGGGCTGCCAGAGGCACTGCCTCCTGCCTGGCGGGCCCCAAGCCCGGAGGTCCAGCAGCCCGGAGCCAGTCACCAGCCAGCTAAGTGGGGGCTACAAAGAACTTTCTGATGAGCTCCAGCATGCTAGGGCTCAGGGAACAGACAGATTCCTTCCTGGGCCCAAGGTCTTGGTGGAGGATATCTGGGCATCACTGTGCACGTGTATGGGGGTGAGTAGATGTGTGTTTGTGCATATCTGGACCAGGGATGCTTGCCCACAATATCTGCATATACATATGTGTCTTGGTGTGTCTTTCTTTTGGATTTGGATTTGTGAATGTGGGCATGGGTGTGTTTTGTGCATGTGTGTGTGTATTTAGGGATCTGTATTGCATATGCTTGTCTATGACTGAGTGCTTTGAGCACCTCTGCTGGGCACCTTTGCCTATAACTGTGCATGTATAAGAGTGCTGAACTGTGCACGTGTGTGTGTGTGTGTGTGTGTGTGTGTGTTTGTATTCATTCATTTGCTCTTTCATTCAGCTTGTATTGCTTCGGGCCTACTATGCTCCGGGCACCTGGCAGGTGGTGTAGAGGTTCCCTTGAAGTTTATGGGGGTGGGGCGGGGTGTGGGGGAGGTACTGATGGCTAGGGATGCTGGAGTTCCCTTTCTACTCTCCAGGGTGAGCTCCACGCCTGGGCAGCATCTGGAGTTCCTGCAAGCACACCTCGGTCTTCTTGTCACTAAACTGGAGACCATGTTCTTCTAAACCTGGCTTCTTGGGCTGTGAGATGAATTGGTGTGGGGGCAGGGGGGACCAGTCAGACTTCCAAATGCCCATGGGTCAGAGAGAGGTTCCCTCTTGCTTCCAGGCCAGGGCAGGGTGCTGGGGGCTCTGCTCCTCTGGACAGTCATCCTTACTAGCTGTATTACTTCCAGTAACTTCTTTTACTTCTCAGAGCCTGGACTTCTTCCACCTAAAATGGGAATAAGAACAGTGCTTACCTCATAGGTGAGGATGGCTAGAGCCCTTGGGGTACAGGAAATGGTAGCTGTCAGGCATGCTTTCTAAGTCAACTTTTGATTCTTATTAGAGATAGAAAAACACTACCGAGTTGAGTCCTCATCCTGATGAGACAGAAAATGAAGAATTTTTTGCTTCTGCCAATTGCAGAGGAGCAAAACAATGCAGGGATTTGCACGTGGGAGCGCACATGCACACACACACACACACACACACACACACACACGCACACATTCTCACCATCACCATCCAGGTGACCAGTCCCCAGCTGACCGTGAGGCCTTCTGAGTAGATACAGGTGCGGAGCAGATCCGCTGGTACCATCAGTGTTCGCAGCTCAACCTCTAGCTGTGTATCACTGCAATCATTCATTGTTGTTTCAGGGAGAGAGGTAATGTTTTTCTGAGTGCTTCGTATGTTTCAAGCAGTGTGCCTGGCACGCTAAATGCCTCAAATCATTGAATTCTCATAACTACCATTTCACAGATGGGACCATGGAGGCCCAGGGAGTTTAAATAGTTGGCCCACAGTCATTTAGCTGCCAAGGGAAGAACAGAGGTGGGGATCAGGCTTAGGTCTCTGTCCGGACTCTTCGCAGGGAGCACAAGCGCTCTCTGCCAAGCAGATGGCAAATACCTTGAAGGTAGAGATGATGTCCCAGACCTTTCCTGATGCCCCCTTTGCTGGAGCAGAGTGGCTGGTGGCAGCCTCTGAAGGTCGGTGTGTAGGAGGGAAAAGTGCTCCTTCCAGGCCTGGGGCTGACCCTGTCACAAGAGCCAGGCAAATGCAGGTAAACACAAGGGTCTAGGCCACAGAAACATCGACTGGACTGTGACAACAGTCACCCCAAGCAGCCGCAGGTTCTACATCTGCATGCCAGGCTGCCTCGCAAGGCTGCCCCAAAACACAAGTCTCCCCACACCTTGCACTGGTCACGGCCTTAGCCTGAAATACCTGCCTCAGCCCATTCCAATTTCCTGGCTTTTGGCTTCCTGACTCATTTTTGCATTTTCATAGTCTGGCTTCTTCATCGTCTTAAACCTCTGTCCCTACTGTGATCTCGTCCTTCTCCCTCGATGACGCTGAGCATCGGCCTCTGAAGCGGTGTCTCAGGTGGCCCTAGGGAAGCATACTCCCTCTGACCCTGTCCCTGAGCCCCAGAACTGGGTGTGGCCAGGTGACAAGCAGAGCATCCAAAGGACTAGACCCTCCTGCCTCCTGGCTGGTACCAGGCAGCTCAGGCCAAAGCCTTTCCAACTTTATAGGCTGGACATGCCGGAGCCACGGCGAGCTAGCCAGAGTCGCCAGCAAGAAGATGTTTGGCTGGCCTCTGTGCCTCTTCTTGCCTCCCGGCCTGGGATTTCCTGTGGACCCAGCCCAGTCTCAACCCTGAGCCTCCTTCCTTTTCTCCAAGCACCTTGTCCAGGCTCCAGAGCTTCCCTGGCCTCCACCACTGCACAAGAGGCTCCTCATCCAGGCCCCCTCCGCATGTGGCATTTCCCTCAGCATCAGCACGGCCCAGCTGCTGGTCTGTCTTCCCTCGGCCTGCGATATGAGAGGGCAGACCCTCGCTCACCCTTGGATCCCCAACACCTTGTGCAGTGCCCGGCACACAGTAGGGGCTTACTTGCTGTTTGTTGAGTTGGGCCCATCCTCGGAGCCCTCTCTCCTCCCCCCACAGGGAAAACGTTCCACGCTTGCTCATTCCTTACGCAAATGTCCATCGGCCTTCTGACGGAGCCCTCCTAGATGCCGTGCTCAAGACAACTTGGGTGGGCCTCACTGGTGGGAGGGTCAGTGTGGGAGACCAACCTCCTGTTACTGTGTAATCATGCCCTGGGTTGGTCACCACTGTCCCACCAGCCCCCAGGGGACAAGGCTCATGCCTCGGGCTGGAGACCAGAACCTGGTGGGAGGCCCAGGGTGGGGCTGACTTGGAAGGGAGACAAGAGCCGAGCCCACGGGAGATCAAGTGGTTCCCAGGGGTGGGAACAAGATGGCGCCCACCACAACGCTGCGAACGAGGGAAGCCAGGCGAGGTGCCCAAGGCCTTGTCCCCAGTCCTTTGGGGCGACATGTCATCACCAAAGGACTGGAAACCTGTACTTTGGGAACTTGGCAGCCAGGCCTGGGTTTTTCGTGTTTTCTGTAATTATTTCCCTTTTGTTCTCCCTTGGTATTTAGGAAAGCCCTTTGTGAAAATGCCAGCTGGTCTCAGCTGGGCTAAGCAGAATGACAAAGGGGTACTCTGTGCCTGCTTGGCCCTCTGCTTTAATGGAGGGACCTAGCTTAGTGGTGGCAGCAAAGTCAAGGAGTACCAGGAGAACAGGGCTGCTCTGGGGCCACAGCCAGCACCCTGTGTCCAGCAGCCTCCTTGACCCGGAACTTCCTTCCAGGCTCTTCCAGGCTCTAGCCTAGGCTTTATTAAAACCAGAGGAGCTGGAGCGGCCGGTCACGGCTGCCCGAGGGAAGGCGTTGGTTCAGATCCCAATGTGCCCAAAGCTCTCGAGAAATCAGAGGCCAGGCACCTGCTGTGCTCCGGCCACCCCATGAGGGGCCGTCCTCCCCAGCTGGGGATCCTTGGCAAGCTGCTGGCCAGGAGTCAGGCCCATAAGCTGGCACCACAGCTGCCTCCCCTCCCTGCCCTCACAACTCAGGGCCCTTGCTAAGCCTTGGTCCCCTGCCTGCCCGCTGCTCACCAGAATGGACACAGCGGGTCCCTTCCCAACTGCTGAGACCCTCCACAGCCTGTTTCCCGTGACTACAACCCCCCTTCCCCTCCCGGCCCCTCCTCACTTTCCCATTATGTCCCTCAGCTGCCCTGGTGAGGGGCCAGGCAGAGCATCCTCCTCAGGAACAATCTCCCCTTTCTCTCTGTTGTGTAAGTGATACACGAGGAGAGGAAGCAATTTGTAACTAATCGGCTGTGATGTGGAACAGAGCTTTCTGAGAACTGGAGAGCCGGCGACAGCTCGGGGCTGTCCGGCCTCTGCAAGAGCTGGGCAGCTGGGGACGGCAGGTCAGCCTTCTCCTCCCCCACTCCACCCAGGAGGCCTGAGGGATGAGGGCGGGCGGGACCTCCCGCCCATGGAGCGCCTCTGGTGTGCCAGGCCAGCAGCAGAAGGGAGAGGGTTGGGCAAGGACCGGCGGAGCCTGTGCAAGGAGGCAGCATCAGGCAGCGACTAAGTGCCTGTCTCTTTCTAGCCGTGCGACCTGAGGCAAGTCTCGCCAGCTTTCTAGCCCCATCTCAGAGACTGCTTCTGTGGTTTGAGAAAGTGGAAGCTGATCACACAGCACAGGGTCGTGTACACTGCGAGGGGTCCAGCGGTCACGGTCATTTCCTGGGGAGAGGGGAAAGAGGTGGCCGGAGCCTCCCTATTACGCTTCTCTCGCCGTGGTCAACAGGTCCATGGTCACCATGGTCACCGTGGATGGCAGGAAAGCCATCCCACAGGAGGCAGGGCTTCTGGGTTATTCCTCTGCCCTGAGGGCTGGAGCCGACCTCCGAGACCTCCTTCTCATAGAGTAGGAAAGGAGGGAGGGGAGGGAGGAAGGAGGGTCCCTGCACCCACCGGGCCTCTCCTCTGTGCCATTCAGCCAAGGGGACAGAGGTGCTCCCAGCTTGGAGACAATCACAGACCACCACTGGAAGCTGCAAAGTGCCACGAGAGCATAAAGCGTAGGGACAGGGAGGAGGAGGCTGGAGTGTGTGTGCATGTGCAGGGATGGGGGTCAAAACTGACTTTGAAGTGTCTATGCAAGGGGAAGGGAGAGGGGCCCCAGAACCAGGGCCTTGGGAAAGGAGGTCTTAACGCCCCAGCTGTGTCCCCAAGGTGACACTATGACAAAAAGTCTTCTGCAGGGACTCCCCCAAAGAGAAAAAAGTCATGCCTGCTTTCTGAGGAGTTACTGAAGGACTCCCGTGAGCACCTGGCTGTGGCGGGGGAACTTGGGGTGAAGGACAAGGAAACAAAAGCCCCATTCCTGCCCCTCACCCTCTCGGCTCCATGTTCAGAGTTTGGGGAAGCAGCCAGCCTGTCCTCCGCTGGGCCTCCCCAAGCTGGCAGGGGACGAAGGACCTGGAATCTCGGCTCAGCGCTCCCCCACTGTCGGGAGCCCAGGGGTGGCGAGGGGCTTCTGTTCCCATCAGGAGTGACGCTGTCTCTGTTATGGGTCGAAAGGTTAGTGGAGACAGAATAGACTAAACATCTCATAATTGGAACGGCGTGGATCTGGGTGAGCATGGCTGCGAGGACTTGTATCTGTTCCATTTTAATGTCATCCCTTGGAGTGTTAGGCCCTGGTCAAGCTGTCATTCTGTACTTCAGAGGGAGGGAGCCAGGCCGCTGAACTGGCAGGACTCTGAGCTACAATGAGGGGAGGAGCAGCTGCACCTCCTGTGAGTCCTTCGCTCACTTGGCCCCACTCAGTGCTGGCCCCTGGGCTCACTGCTCGGGACACCAAGATAGCGATGGTGCTGGAGCAGCTTCTGGTCCAGCCAGAAAGCCTTAATGCCTTCTTCATACCATCCATGCAAAACAAAGGCCTCCAGGGCCTCTGCTGCAGACCATGGAAGACGTGGGTGAGCGGCGCTGAACCTTGGAATGCTCTCTTCTTGAGAGCATTCAGTCGTGTGAGAGGGTGTTCCAGAGACTTCCAGGAGATCCGCAGAGGAGGCAGGAAGGCTTTGGATGGAGAAGGTAAATGCTTGCGCAGGCTCTCACAGGATGAATGGAAGTTTATTAGGAATCAAAGAGCAGAAAGAGCGCTGCAGTCAAGGGGGGGAGCTTGGTGAGGCATGGATGATTTAAAGGACATAGAGGAATCTGGTGGGGCTGGAATGTGTGTAGGGTGAGGATGTGTGCAGCTGTGCTTGGGATACGAGGCTGGGAAGGAAGGTTGGAGTCAGATTGTGAAGAGCTTTGAAGGCCATACTGAGAGACTGTAGTTTATGCCAAGGGCTCCAGGGAGCCATTGCAGGTTCTTGAGCAAGAGAGTGATATGGCCAGAGGTGGAGGGTTTGTCTGGAAGCAGGAAGACCAGGTCTGTGCTTATCCTGGAACCGAGTGTAGCCTGAATCAGGACAGTGGCTGTGTGAGAGAACAGGATGGGACCCAATGCCACCCAGGTAAGAGTTTATTTCTCAGCTGTCTTGGGAGCTGGCTATGACCTTATGACTAACTTCTGGGCAATCCTTGCCCCTTCTTACTGCTCAGAGTTTTAAGTGTAAATGAATGTTTGGGGTTTGACCTCGGAACGTCTTCTTGAAGGAAGGAGCATGTCTTTTCTACCTGCCAAGCTGTTACCTGGAACTCGAATATGATGGTAGGAGCTCTTGCAGTCATCTTGGACCATGAGGATGAGTTGGAAGAAAACTGGATCCCTGAACACTTTGCAGGATCTTCATATCAGCCCTGGCTTAGTTACATCCGAAATTATTTTACGTGAGTAGAAAATAAATTTCCATCTTGTTTAAGTCACCATTATGTTGGAGTTCTCTGTTAGCACATGTTAATACATGTTGCCTTATAAAGGTGAGAAAATGATTCCCGCAGTTCTGCATTTTACAGAAAAAAGGCTGCATTCTTCCACGGCTTATCCTGAACAGTGAGTCAGAGCACTGCTTCCTGGGGAGAACGGGTGCTCTCCCATCCCCTCTCCGTTCAAAGCAGGCAGGGGGAGGCCACGGTTAAGGATACAGATGTGGCCCAGCTGAGCCTCCTCCCCAGCCGCATCCCTCTTTTCCCAGTTCTCATCTTCTCCCAGAGAGCACAGGAAGGAAACTGTTGGGGGCAAGGGGTGCAGAGGGGAGCCAGATTTGTTCCTCTTATGGTTGGATTCCCAGGGGTGGAGGAGACAGAAAGTCTAGCGGAGGCTTCAACAGACAGACGGCGGACCTCCAGCTGTCCCCTCGGGCCCCAGGCTCTCCTAGGAGTCAAAGAACACTTGGCTGCTTCTCCAAAGAGCCTCCTCTCTCTCCAGCTTCCCTCATCTCAGAGAACAGGGGCCTCAAATCTATAGCCCAGGAGACTTTAAGGGGCAGAACTGCCTTGGGTATTATGGGGAGGAGGTGGGAGATGGGAGCAGAGGTGGAGCTGGTGGCTGCACTTTTCCTTTCTGACTTTCCATCTCTAGCGTTAGATCAGGGCAGCTTGTGTGTGTGTGTGTGGAGCGGGTGGGGGGTCATCCAGTTCTCCCCAGTTATGGGAATCAAATGCTCCAGATAACATCATATACCATGAATCACTTCCCTATCTTTCTTCCAGGAACTTGCAGGAGTCCTCTGGAGCCCACATTTCCTGAGCACTTGCTATGTGTCAGGACTCACGTTTACTCCATCCTCATAATAGCCGTGAGAGTTGGCATCCATCGCCCCGTGTTAGCGAGGAGAGCGATGAGGCATCGACAGGTTTGGTAACTTGCTTCAGCTCAGCCAGCCAGTGAGTCGTCATGTGATACTAGACATTAGACTCCAAAGACCAGGCTTTTGTGCTGGACAGCGCTGGGGAGCCCCAGGGGCAGGGGACTATGCTCGAAGTCACAGAGGGCAGTTTCTAGGTCGTCGAGACCTAGATCAGGTTGTGAAGCAGGCTCCTTGACAGCCTCCCTTTCCAGCCCTCCTGCTTCTCACCCCATCTTACCACCCTCTTTCCCTCCAGCCTGGTTCTCACTTCTCTGGATGCAAAAGACTTTGAGTAACACTGGATTTGTGGCTCGACCAATAATAATATTAATGAACTTTACGGAGATGTCTTGACTTCAACCCCCTTTCACATACTTACGGGGCTGAAAACACCTGAGGCAGTCGGACGAGGAGATGGAAAGGACTCATCCAGGGCCGCAGAGCTGTGAATGTAAGGGCAGGACTAGAACTCATTTTCCCAGCTCCCACTAGGTACCTGGAATGTAGCAAATACCGTGTGTCACATGGAGCCTGACCTCTGACCTCAGGCCTGTTAGCACTTTTTGTTCCAGATCCCGTACTGGGTCCCACTAGGGGAGATTCCAAGACCTAGGACATTTGGCGCCCCTGAGATGGTCAAAACTTGGCAGTACTAGGAAGAAAAGCTGAGAAGTTACCCTTAAGATCAGAGCCAGTAAAGACAGCGGGTTGGGGGTGGGCGTTCTCAGAAGAGTCAGTTGGAGAGATCGTTCCCCGAGAGGGTGTCTGCATCCCTCTGGGGACCAAGAACCTTCATAACTGGGCGCTTACGTCACAGCTCAGTGGTTAACGAACCTGACTAGCATCCCTGAGGATGCACGTTCGATCCCTGGCCTTACTCAGTGGGTTAAGGATCTGGTGTTGCACGCAACTTGGATATGGCATTGCTGTGGCTGCGGCATAGGCCGGTGGCTACAGCTCCAATTGGACCCCTAGCCTGGGAACCTCCATATGCTGCAGGTGCGACCCTAAAAAGACAAAAACAAACAAACAAACAAACAAAAAAACCCTCATAACCATACGCCACATTCATGAAGCTTGTCATAACCTCATACTACCCATACTGTTGTTTTTTGTTTAGATTTTTTTACCTTAAAAATATTTTTTCTTTTTTTTAATCACTTAATGAACTTTCTTACATGTATAGGTGTACAACAATCATCACAACCAAATTTTACAGCATTTCCATACCAAACCAAAACTACTTTTAAAGGAAACTTTATATCACTGCCTTAAATAGCAAAGTCACTGTAAAAATAAATTAAATTATAGCTGGATATTGCCAGTGACAACTCTGAGCCTGAAGTCTGCTTTTTTGTTGCTGTTGTTAAAAAGGACATTTAGCAACTGTTATGAAGTGTTAGAGACACATCAGCCCCTAACTGAGGCTTTCTCTTTAACTCATTAGAAGGATGGAAGAAAGATTGGAAAGGGGACCATTTTCTCACTCCATGATTCAATATTATTCAAGGCTAGCTCAAGTCATCTCAAACATACGCCAAATCATCTCATATGCTGTCCATACTTTGAGAACCAGTGGCATAGAAAAATGAGCATTCTAATCCCACAGTCAGGGCAGGTGTCATGTCTGGGGAGCAGACCCTCACTGGTGAACCCCAGTGGGCAAAACGGAAACGTCAAGTCATTTTCTCTCTGACAAAGAACAAAAAGGGGAGATCCTGCTGTGGCGCAATGGGATCAGCAGGGTCGTGGGAGTGCTGGGACGAGGGTTCCATCCCTGGCCTAACACAGTGGGTTAAGGGGCCTGTGTTGCCACAGCTGCGGCTTAGGTCTAGACTGCAGCTCAGATCTGATCCCTGGCCAGGCAGCACCTATGCCACAGGGCAGTCTAAATAGAAAACAAACAAACAAACAAAACAGAATTCTCATGGCAGCTCTTCAGGTTAAGAATCTGATTAGTATCCATGAGCACGTGGGCTTAACCCCTGGCTTCAGTGGGTTAAGGATCTGGCATTGCCATGAGCTATGGTGTAGGTCACAGATGCAGCTCAGATCCCGTGTTGCTGTGGCTGTGGTGTAGGCCGGCAGCTGCAGCTCTGATTTGCCCCTAGCCTGGGAACCCCCATATGCGGCCAATGCAGCCCTAAAAAAAAAAAAAGAAAAAAAGGATAGGCAGGCATCTCAGTTTTGGTACATCCTTTTGCAACTTGCAGAGAGCTTTTTTTTTTTTTTCAGGCACATGAGGCCACAGCCTTGGGTAGCCCCCTCTATTATGGCTGAGAAAATTCACATAGAGAAGGTCACAGAGGCCACCCAAAGCCATCCAGCAGGTAACCCCCCAAATTACTGAGCAAATGCTTGATGGTTCTCTTTAACCACCCCATTCCCAGGTAGGAGAACACAGCAGCACTTTGTATGGGAAACCTGTCCTATGCTGCAGCAAACCCAGACCCTCAGGCTGGACCTAGAAGAAGAGCTTCTGGAAGCTCCCAGATTACCATCCTGGGCATCTGATCTCTGACCTGAAACTGGATTCACCTTGCCCTGGGGGGGTTTCTCTCTACCTGATTCCCACTGCTCCCCCTCTCTTGGTCCCAGTGGGTACTCACCGGCAAGGAGGGCAAAGGAGTTACAAACCCCGAGGGAAGGGGATTGGATCACTGTCCAGAGACTGAGATGTCTGTCAAGGGCCTGGGGTGGGGGCTTCGTTCCCTACCTGCACCAGCCTCCACATGTGCGGCTCATCTGCAAGCCTCCCACCTGGGCTTCCTCCTATACTTTTCAGCCTCTTCCTAGTCCAGGTCCAAAGATCTCCATTCCTGGACTTCCTTTGCGGTGCAGCAGGTTAAGGATCTGGTGTTGTCACTACAGCAGCGTGGGCGGCTGCTGTGGCGGAAGTTTGATCCCTGGTCTAGGAACCTCCATAGGATGCGGGTGTGGCCAAAAAAAAAGAACTCCATTCCCAAGCTTCTGCCTGGCCAGGCCTCTCAGTTTGGGGCTGGCTCTTGCACCAAGGGACATACTTTTCGTAACTGGTCTCTACAATCCTTTGCCTTCCATTGAGACTCACGTCTTGCATTCAGGGTGTCACCTAGCAGTATAAACAATTTGTTTGAATTACACAATACACACAATCAAAAAAAAAAAAAAAAAGAAGAAGAAGAAGAAGAGTTCCCGTCGCGGCTCAGCAGAAATGAATCTGACTGGTATCCATAAGGATGCGGGTTTGATTCCTGGTCTCACTCAGTGGGTTAAGGATCTGGCGTGAGCTGTGGTGTAGCCACAGATGCAGCTCGGATCCACCATTGCTGTGGCTGTGGCATAGGCTGGCGGAGACAGCTCTGATTCGACCCCTAGCCTGGGGTTGGCCCCCCAAAAAAAGCAATAAATAAATAAAGTATGTGAGAAGATGTGCATAAGCGATATGCAAATACTCCTCCATTGTATGTAAGGGACTTGAGCATCTGCAGGGTGTTCTGGAACCGGTCCCTGGCAAATACTGAGGGACGACTATATATCCATTGTAGAAGATATGAATTAGCATCAAGAATGAAATAAAAATCACCCAACCTTGTCATCTAGAGAAAAACTCATAATATTTTGTTTTATTTCCTTCTAGATTTCTTTTCTTTTTTTTTTGCTTTTTAGGGCCACGCCTGCTGCATATGGAAGTTCCCAGGCTAGGGGTTGAACTGGAGCTACAGCTGCAGGTGTAGACCACGGCCACAGAAACACCAGATCCAAGTCTCATCTGCAACCTACACCACAGCTCACAGCAACACCAGATCCTTAACTCACTGAGCAAGGCCAGGGATTGGACTCTTGTCTTCATGGATACTAATCGGGTTAGTTTCCGCTGAGCCACAATGGGAACGCCTAGATTTTTTTTTTCTATCTATGCATTTTTTCTATCTTTTTTCTTACAAAAACAACCTCGTACCTGGACATGTGCTCTGCTCCAATGTTATTGAAATTGCAATGACCAGGGAGTGTTTATTAGCTGTGAGAAGATACCAATAAAAATGTTAAAAGTTAGGTAATATAAAAATGAGTGTGAAGAAGAAAATTGTTCCTGAGGAATCAACTAATGTCATTGCTCCTTTAAAAACATTATATTTCCAATTCCAATAAAATCATGCAGTTAGAAATTTTTAAATGGCATCGTACCATTTGTAGCATGCTCTTCTTCATTGTGTCATATTTTGGTAATGTTTTTCATGTTAGGAGTAAAAATTATACCACCTTGCTGCTCAAAGTGTGGTCCAGGGAAGAGCAGCATCAACATCCTCGAGGAGCTTGTTGGAAATGCCGAATTTTAGGTATCACCCCAGACTGTTGAATCAAAATCTTCATTTTAACAGGATCCCAGGGATCTTCTTTTGCACATTAAAGTTTGAGAGTGCTGCTATTTTGCGTCATTTTTTTTTATGACCGCACCCATGGCATGTGGAAGGTCCCTGGTCAGGGACTGAATATAAGACGTGGCTGCAAGCTATGCCAATGGTTTTACCCAGTGCCCTGGGCTGGGGACTGAACCCAAGCCTCTGCAGCAACCCACGCTTCTGCAGTTGTATTTTTTTTTTTTTTGTCTTTTTTGTCTTATTAGGGCCGCACCCGCAGCACATGGAGGTTCCCAGGCTAGGAGCCTAATCAGAGCTGTAGCTGCCGGCCTAGGCCAGAGCCACAGCAACTCCAGATCCGAGCCTCATCTGCCACCTACACCACAGCTCACGGCAACGCCGGATCCTTAACCCACTGAGCGAGGCCAGGGATCGAACCCGCAACCTCATGGTTCCTAGTGGGATTCGTTTTCACCGTGCCACGATGGGAACTCCCTGCAGTCATATTCTTAACCCACTGTGCCACAGTAGGAAGTTCTATTTGGCAACATTTTTAATGGCTGTAGTCCTAGGGAAGACCTCACTGCAGAGTTAATTTTTCTTTTCAACTCCACCTACAATTGGGCATTTAGGTTTTTTTCTAATATTTTCTCCATTATTAACAGTGTTGCCTCTCTATGCATATTTGTTGCTTGTGTCCCTTAAGTTCCTAGAAGTAGAATTTCTGGGCCAAAGGCTTTTGATGTTTATTGTCAACTTTGCTACAGGAAAGCTGTTCCATCCCGCCTTGCAAGGTCCAGGACAATGATATCCCCACACCCTGGCAGTCCTTAGTATCTCCATTTGTTTACATCTTGGTATCAGATCTGGGAAAATTGCGTCTCAGGTTGGTTCTGGATACATTTCACCTGTTCCCGGGTAGCTGAGATGAACATTTCTCCCAACGAGTCCTGGACATGTGCATTTGTTCTGGCAAAGTGTCAGCTGGGGTCTTTTATACCCCCAAGCCCACCGAGATAGTGAGAGATGTTGCCAGTGAGGGCTGTAGGGACCATGGCCCGAGTCCAGTCCTGGCACAGAGTCCCATGTGGAAACTCCTATTACAGCTGCCGGAGGGCACAGTGGGCTGGATCCAAACTCCGACTCTGCCTGGCCTGCTTGTCGGGCCCCAGCCTTGTTCTATGTCCAGACCCCAGAGCAAATGCCCAGCCAAGTCCCCGCCTCCTGGCCTGGTGGGGGCTGGGGGCCGGCTGCCACCCAGGATGGTGCTCTCAGGCCTGGCTGAGTACCCCGTGGTTCCCCAGGCAGGCAGGCCTGCCAGGTGTGCTGGGGGAGCCGGCGACGAGGACAATTCAGGGAAGTGACCCTGCCTGTTGCTGAGCGCCTGCCCCAGC
Organism: Phacochoerus africanus; assembly: GCF_016906955.1. Taxonomy (NCBI): domain Eukaryota; kingdom Metazoa; phylum Chordata; class Mammalia; order Artiodactyla; family Suidae; genus Phacochoerus; species Phacochoerus africanus. The sequence goes on from NC_062552.1 coordinate 100,780,311, forward strand.
AAGCATTGTGAGCCTCCCACTGGCCACAGTGCCTGAAGCTGCTGACGGTGGCAGCAGGAAACGGCGCTTACTCAGCCCTGGCTGCACGTTTGCTGTCTCCCTCCACCCAGCCTTCCTCCCAGGCCCAGTCTGCACAGCCAGCAGCTGGGGGAAGCAGTGCACGGGGAGGAAACAGGAGGAACCGCCCTCCACATCCCCTGCAAGGCTGCACCTGCGCCCTGCCACCTGTTGCCTGGCTGGGCACAAGGCCTGCATGGGGCAGGGTGTCTGTGACCAGCAAGGCACAGGGCTGTGACACGGGGTGGCTCCTGGCCTCAGGGCAGTCAAGCTTGGAGTGGGACCCCAAGTTGACATCTACTGAATACACCACTCACTCCCCACAGCCACTGGCACCTATGTATTAATAACTCCCTCTGACAAACAGGGAAATCAAGGCTCAGAATATAAGCATAATAATCTAACCTAGAGCCTGATTGTTGGGTGTCAGGAATTCTGCTGGACATTTTGCAAATGTTGACTCTTTCTAACCTCACAAGAATCTCAGGTAGGGGAGTTCTCATCGTGGCTCAGTGGTTAATGAATCCGACTAGGAACCATGAGGTTGTAGTTTCGAACCCTGGCCTCGCTCAGTGGGTTAAGGATCCGGCGTTGCTGTGAGCTGTGGTGTAGGTTGCAGACGCGGCTTGGATCCTGTGTTGCTGTGGCTCTGGTGTAGGCTGGCGGCTACAGCTCCGATTCGACCCCTAGCCTGGGAACCTCCATATGGCACGGGAGTGGCCCTAGAAAAGGCAAAAGGACCAAAAAAAAAAAAAGAATCTCTGGCAGGACAGTAGAGCCACTTTCAGCTGAGGGAACTAAGGCAGGGAGTGGTAAAGGCACTTACTCTCGGTCATTTAGCCTGTGAGGGGAAGATCTAAGTGTCTCATTCCAAGGCTCCTGCTCTGAACCTGGCAACCCCGGCCCAGCTGGGGACCCTTCCGGTGCCCCAGACCTGGCCCTAGATTAGCAGGGGAGAGGGGCCCGCCCACTCCCTCATTAGACTGTCTAAGCACTGACCCCGCCCACCCCAGGAGCAGCCAAGCTGACCCTCTTGCAGTGGGAGTCACCTGAGCCCAGGACTCTGTATCACCACCCTCTTCTGTGTCTCCTGTGACCATGTGTCCTCAGGGACTGTCCCAGGGGCTGGGTCCTCTGGCTGTCTCTATCCTGCTGCTTGACCCTGCCTCTGGCTTCCTCTGGCTCTTTTCTCAGATGGGCAGGGAGCAGAGATGGAATATGCCTGGAATGTGGCAGATCAACCGTGGCACCAGATGCCATGGGCAGCAGAAAAGTGTCTCCTGGCTGGGAGCTGAATGGATGGAGGATAAGGCAGAGGGAAGGGAGCGAGGAGCCTGTTAAGGGGCTGGGGGTCTGGGGTGGGGGGGCAGGTGTCTGGAGGATAAGAGGCGCCTGCTCCCCAGAACTAGGGAGGGTGCAGTAGCCCTTCTCCCCGACACATCCAGCCTCCTGACACCTTCCACAGTGGGGCGGTGGCCACAGGCTGCCCCGAGGGCTACAGCAGCTGTTGCTGCTGATGCAAGCTCTTGGCTGCGGGAGGTTGGGAGGGCCGGCCGGAAGGAGGGAGTTATTCTCAGAGTGAGGGTCTCTGCGTAAGCCTGTTGACAAGCCTTCAGATCTGCAAGATGGGACACCAGGTTCTCAACCACATTCACTTCTGTCCCAAGTGAGGCTCAAGGCCAGGCCTCCAGGCCTCTGGCAATCAGGGTGGGGTCCAAACACCAGCTGTCAGGACTAGCCGTATCTCTTAGGAAATGCACAGAAAGCTCCAGAGCCTGCAGCCCAGGGGAGCAGAGGCTCAGAAGTAAATGGCAATGAGCAAGCCCACGTGCGGACCAAGGGGAGCCCCATGGGGTCGGGACCAGAAAGAGTCCCAACTTGGCCCAACAGCTTCCTTCCAGCCCTTGCCTCTTCCCAGCAATGTCTCCTGGGTCTGGCCTAAGTTAGACTTCAGCCATACTGGCTGGCCTCCAGATGGATTTGGGTCAGACAGCTGGGATGTGGTGTTTCCCGCTCTGAAGAGATGGAGGCTGGACATGGGGCCGTGGTGGGGCTGGAGCCGGAAAGGCTGGGCCCCTCGGCCATGGATCTCTGATGGCGGGGTCACAGGTGGGTAGAGGTTGGCCAGCATGTCCTCAGTGAGGTTCTCCAGGGAGGGGATGTGTCAAAGGATCTGGGCCAAGTCACCCCCATACCTTCACCCTGAGAGCTGAGTGGTCCCTTGGGACGGCCAGCAAGCGGGCCCTAAAGGCTCGTCCCGTGTGCTCACCCCGTGGCTCTTGCTCGCTCAGGAGAAGAGTTCCGCTCTTCTCTGAGGTTGAGTCAGCCTGCTCCAAGGTAGCATCAGGCACTGTTTATGGGCCTTATTTTGCACTTGGTCATAGCTGTCTGGACCCATGATTCCAACATAGATGCTGTGTTCGGCTCCTCAAGACAACCTGTGCTTGTCTCTATGCGGCATATGTGAATAATAACAGCCTTTCCGCCCACCCTCCAGCTGCCAGCTTCAGCTCTGGGACTTCTTCCTGTCCTTCCTTGTCTGGGTGGCTGCTCTCCATCCTTGGAGGCCCGTGTCAGGTGTGAAGCTGTTCCCACTCCTCCCCATCGGTTCCAGGCATAATTTCCCCACTCTGGGCTCTCACAGCACAAAACGCTAAGTGAACGAAGCTTTCCAAGGAGCCATTCTGATCTCGACACTCTCAAACACAGCTCAAACATGTTCCATGGCTCCCGTTGTACAAAGCCTTTTGCTCCCTTTGGCTGCATCAGCCTCTAGGCCCCGATCAAGCTATGCCCAAGCCTTGCCCCAAACTTGGCCTGAAACTCCCCCTCGCTACTGCCCCCTCTTCTTGGAACTCACACCGCCATGCCTACCTATTGGAATTCTCTCCACTCTGCAAGGTCTGGGGTCTCCTGGTGCCCTGGGAAGCTGATGGCTCTCAAAAGGGCATGAGAGAAACTTCCTTTGGGGGCCCAGGCTTCCTCTTCTACCCCCTCCCGTGGTCTCCAGAGCCAATGGGTTTTGGTTGGTTGTTTATTTGTTTTGTCTTTTTAGGGCCGAACCCACGGCATATGGAGGTTCCCAGGCTATGGGTTGAATCAGAGCTGCAGCCACAGCCACAGCCACACCAGATCCAAGAATGTCTGTGACTTATACTGCAGCTCACGGCAACGCCAGATCCTTAATGCACTGAGCAGGGCCAGGGTTTGAACCTGCAACCTCATGGATAACAGTTGTGTTCATTACTGCTGAGCTACAATGGGAAATCCTTTCTCTTTTTTTTTTTTTTGGTCTTTTTGTGGCCACACCTCAGAGCCAATAGCTTTTGAACAACTTCCACCATATATTCCAAAATTTGAAGCAGCAGCTGAAAACCTTCCATTAATGTCCTGTGTGAGTACTCATGAGGCGTGTCATTGTATGCAGATGAATTCACATAAGGCCATGGGAAGACACAAGGCAGCACGGCTCAGGGAGCTACGTGTGGATTTGGAAATGTGTGGGAATGAATATGCCTCTGCGTCTGCAAACGTGTGTGCACATGAGCCTGTGCTGGTCACCCTGTACTCATGGGCCAGAGCATGGGCTTTGTGCGCGTGCATGTGCAGAAGGCCTGTAGATGCAGGAGAATCTGTGCGCACAGGTGTCGGTGTCCTGGCATGCTTCTCTGTGCTCTGCCCATGAGTAGGGAAGGCCAAGGCCACTGAGTGTGCCTTCTACGCACCCCATCCCCACCCCACCCGACCTCCAGGGGCAAGAGGAGAGGCTATGTCCTGACTTCTGACAGAGATAAATGAAGCATTCCTGTGCAGTTGCCCAGCTGTGGCAATGCGCAGCTGTGAGTGGCAGGGGTCTGGCCTCACAGTGACCTGGCCCCTGGCCTCCAGCCCTCAGGAACCCCTGTCTCCCACAAAGCTGGTAACCAGGACTAGGAAGGCTTAGGACGGGTCCAGCAGGAGGTAATGGCTCTGTCCTTGTCCCAGGCAACACGACCCCCCCGCCACCGGGCCTGTGAGGAGCTGCATATATTGAATACTGGCCTTGGGGATGGTGACAGGGCCAGCATACCCAGAGAATGCCAGGGCTTTGGTCCTCTTTCCTTTGGGGAGTAAACTCTGGGGAGAAACAAAGCAGCAGGTTAATGCCGAGGGAAGGTCGATTTCTGTGAATGTACTTTAGGTGGAACGGGGAGGCACAGGCTTCAAGTGTAGCCAGGAAGCTTAGGCTAGGCCAAAGGAGGGAGCATCCTTTGCTGACTAAGGCCACAAAATCTATGAGTGCAAAGATGCCCCAGATAGGATCCATGTCCAGCCACGGGGTCGGGGAGAGAGTCAGCGGCAGGAGACCATCTGGCCGGGGCGTCCTCTACATCTTGGAGGGGGCCCGGAGGGGAGTCTGGGGAGAGGATCAGCCAGGCGCACTTCTGGACACTGCTCCCAAGGTCCCTCCCTCCACGCCTCCTGCCAAAACCTTCTTATCCTCCATTTCCTGCCGCCCTCCTCTCACCTCCAAGTGGCTGCCCCAGCCTTGCCCCCAAAGTGGCTTCCTCACTCCCTCCCTGCTGCTCCAGAATTCAGGAAAGAAGCCACAGATTCTCCCAGCAGACCACCCCCAAAGGCCCAGCCCAGCCCCGCCTGGTCCCCGGAGTCCAGCCGTGGGCCTCCCACCCATAGGAATGGTGCTTCAAGGCCCAAACTGGGAGGTGTGCCCGGGGAGGACTGGGAGAGGGCAGGCCTTGGTGGGCACAGTCGCCCACCGGGGTGGTCCTGAGGGAGCCAAGGCTGAGGGAACCCTGCGGCTGCCACCTCTGTGCTGGGTCGCCCTCCTCTGAAGGACTTTGGGGCCCCTGCCTTGCCTTTCCTGGTGGCTTCCTCTTGCTCCCGAGGGAGTGGCTGTGGGAGAGGACATGCAGAGGTGCTGGGGGAGGGTGTGGAGGGAGGGCGGGTGCCCCTTAGGCTTTGGGCTCCCCCTTCCTCCTCCTGGAGCTCTGGTGCTTTCCCTGGGAGGTCTGACCTAAACGAGCCCGGGGACACGGAGGAGGCCATTAATCATCATTATTTATTATTCCTTATGTAATGGGTGTTATGAAACATGGGATCTTGTACCAGGCACAACTGGGAATATGCGAAGGAGAGTCACCAGTCACCAGTCAGAGCTTCCCATTGGATCACCAGGTAGGCCTGGAGCACTGGACAACCTGTGAACCAGCCTGAAAAGAGGGACACGGGCTGGACTGGGCTCGGGGAGGCGGTGGGTCGGCCTGCTGTGATTGCCGGCTACTTCTTGGAGCCTCGAGGTAGGAAGGGAGCTGGGTTTGGGGCCCCCTGCACCACGCAGGCCCAGATCAGCACTGGCTCCAGGGTGGCCTGGGTCACAGCTGGAGTTGTCACAATATTGACCCAGGAGGAGATAACATCCAAAGGGCTTGGAGTCCCAGTCGGACAAGGAGGGGGATGTCGCCGGAAAAGATCCCTGGCCCCCAGGGGGATCAAACTAAATGGAGCTTTAGTAGGTCTCTTCCAGCTCAGATTTCATGGGTAATTGGAAGCAGGTCTTGAGCTGAGCAGAGTGGGCTGGCCCAGTGGCCTGCGAGTGAGCGGGTGCCGCCTCCATGTCACCCCACACATCCCACTGAGGCCTCACTGGGGGCTTCTGGACTCCTTTTACTCTGCTTCGGAAGTGCTGCTGTTTTAACCCCTTCAGGGAAAGAAGGTGGATAATAAGTGGGAGTCAGAGTTAGCTTGGTGGGGGGTGGAAGAGGCATGTCCTGAGCCAGGCATACACCAGGCCTTCGTCCATCATTCATTCATTCAACAAATGTATATTAATATTTAAAGGTAGCAATAGCCCTTCAAGATAGAAGCCTTACCTCTTTTTTTTTTTTTTTTTTTTTTTGCTTTTTAGCGTCGCACCTGTGGCATATGGAAGCTCCCAGGCTAGGGGTTGAAATTGGAGCTGCAGCTGCCGGCCTACACCACAGGCAAGGCAATGTGGGATCCTTAACCCACTGAGGGAGGCCAGGGATTGAACCTGCGTCCTCAGGGATACTAGTTGGGTTTGTAACCTGCTGAGCCACAGTGGGAACTTCCCCCTACATTTTTTTTAATGACAAAAGAGGTACATACTTGTCAAAATAAAATTCAAGCAATATCAAGGCATATTAAGTAAAAAGTAAAAGCAAGCACTCCTGGGGTAACCTGTCTTCAATGCATTCAGTGCTACCTCCTGCTGTTTTCATCCGACAATGCATCATTAATATCCTTCCGAGGCAGTAAGTAGAATGTGGAGATTCCTCACTCCCATTTATTTATGTAGTTATTTATTTTACCTTCCAATTCATTTTTATCAAGGTAAACTATACATAACATAAAGTGTATCCTTTTAACCACTCTTAAAAGTGTACTTCAGAGCCATTAAGCGCACTCCTATGGTTGTATAACCCTCACCGTTATCCACCCTTCTCAGTTGTAAAACACACGCCACAGCCGTGCAACTTCCTTCTTTTCATTAACCCTGCTTTTGTAACATACTGTGCTTTGGATGCCACAAAAGGTTCAGAAAGTGGGATGAGTGAAGTAGATCCTTCACGGTCCCATTAACGGAATTTTAAAGTTACATGCGCTTCGCCCTCCAGCCTTTTAGGGCAGCAATAACCAAATGGTAACCATAGCAACACCCACACCTCCCCAAGAATGCAGCCACCAAGTCCCCAACGACAGCTGTCCTTTCCCTTCCTCCTGCAAAGTGAGCAGCAGGAGCTGAGCTCTTTATCCTGCATTGCAGGCTGGAGGTGACAAAGACAGCTGAACTCTCAGCATTCCTTCTCCACCTCCTCGGGTTCGGTTCCTGCACCCTCCACACACCCAGAGCCCAGGCCTTCTGGCTCACTCCCATTTTAAAGATGAGAAAACTGAGGCTCAGAAATATTTAATGGCTGTCCTAGGCTTCACAGCCAGGCCTTATTCTCACCCTGCCACACCTTCCAGTTCCTTCCCTGCACAGGGCGGGTATGACAGAGAAGAGAACCTGGAAAACCCCTGAGGGAGGGTTGGGATGGGAGAGAGGGGTTGCAGAACGAGAAGGAGCAGCAGGCTAGGAGGGGTACAGGGTCTGCTTGAAGTGCCGTGGGGCCCTCCTCCCACGCCCTCTAGGAGCCCATGCTGTACTCATGCCCAGGGGCCCGTGGCCCTGGAGGTCTGGGCTGGGCAAGGCTGGCAGCTGGCAGTGTGGGGGTTTTCAAACCAAACCTAGTAAGAGGGAAGTAAGGATTGCATTTCAGCCCCCAGGGTGTCTGGGGCACGAATATTCTAGGCCTCGAGGGGCATTTCTCCCTTGACACCATTGGTGGGTGTGGGCCACTGCCCCTGCCCACTAGTGCCAACCTGGCGGTCTCAGTTCTCCCTCTAGGGCTCCAGCTACCTGGGGGGAGGGGGTCACCCCTTATCCCAGCCAAGGCCCTATGGCCAGGACCAGGTCCTACTCACAGTTGGCTTGGGGCATCCTTTTGGGGAGGGGACTGAGGGGACAGGCAGGTGAGAGGCCAGCCCAGCCTGTGCCTCAGCCTGAAGTATAAATAAGACAGGCTCTGGAAAGGTCGTGACCCAGAGGCCACCACACCAGATACCTAGCTGTCTGTCTCCCTGCCTGGGACCTCCAAGGGAGGGAGCTGGGAAGCTGACAGAACACAGAGAATGGATAGGAAAGGAACTCCCCAGTGTTCTTTCAGGACAGCACATGTGCTCTCCCCCGCCACACGCGTGCATGTCCACACTCCTGCACACACACGCTAATGCAGGAAGGGAGACCTCGGTCGAAATGTAGCCCAACTGTCCATCATAGTGGCTTAAGGGGTGCTGCCTGCAGAAGCAGGGCAGGGACGGGTGGCCTGGAGGGCTCTCTGTGACTGAGACTGTCTGCAAAACTGACCCCACAAGGACCACCCGGACCTGGAAGGGGATCATAGAGATTCTCCCACAAGGCATTCAGGCCAAGTGGGGAAGAGGAAACTGATCCCCGCCACACACTTTGCCAACATCCTTGGCAAACCTACTTCCGTGCCAGGCACCATGCTGGGCCTGGGAGTACAGAATGCACCTGCAAGGCTCGCCTTGCACCAGGCACCCCTGGGCATATGGGAACGAGCATCTTTACCAGCAAGAGATCCCTCCACTTGGGGCTGGCTGAGCGGTCACTGGGGGGCTGCTGAGTGGTCTTTGGCTAAGCTGAGGCCATACCTCAGAGGAAGACTCTCACCCTGGACCCTGCCCCCAATGAATGCCCAGGTAAAAAGAGCCCCAAAAGATCCATGTCTACTTCCCTCCCTGCCCACAACCCACCCATGCCCACAGTTCTGGCCTTGGCAGGGGGCCCTGGAAGGAAAATCACTGAGGAGGATTGAGTGTCAATTCACAAACTAATCTGATCAGCGCAAACAGCTATAGCACATGCTGTTCCCTGCTCCGCGGCCCTCTCCCCTGCCCCACAGACCCTGGCTGGCAGACCCGGCCCCTGCCTGGCTGCGAGGCCAATTACAGCGGCCCTTAATCACCACGGTGGCGGCGGCAGCGTTAACAACTGTCTGCCCATCAGTCTCCTTCCCGGGCGTTGCAGAGGGGATGACCCCTCGCAGCTCTCCTCCAAGGAGCAGCAGCGTGAAACTAGATCCCAACAACAAGCCAGTGGCAGCCGGCCAGGGTAACGCCTGGCTCCTCCCGCTGCCTGCTGGTCTCCTGCGTGTTTGCCTGGCTGCTCCTGGCCCTGGGGTGGAGGGCCCACGCGACAGGCCCGGGGACCGCGCATCTCCGGAGCACTAACGCCATTGCTCCCTCCCAGCCCCAGTGGTGCTGGGGAGGCGGGAGCTCCCTGCCAGCCAGTGGAAATTAGGTGCCCGGACGTTGAGGTCTGCTTGGCATTTCCTGTGTTGGCTTTGGCTGGTGAGGCGAGGCCAGTGGGCCGCCCTCTTGACCCGAGCCGAGTCAAACCAGAACGTCCGGGACTCTAGAGCCCACTGACTTCTGCTCTGCGCCCCACAGGGAGTCCTGTTCCGGAAAAAAAGCTCACCCCTCCCAGCCCGGGTTCCCACTAAACTGCCTTCCCTTGCCTTGTAGGGTGCTGTGAGTGCCAGAGGCCTGGCCAGCCCCCAGCCCGGCTCATCTCGATGCATGTTCCTCAGGCTCAGGAATGGAGCCCACGGAATTTGCGGATCTCTGAGCCTCCCGGTGTCTTCAGGATGTGGCAAGGTCTCTCTGCTTGCAGGCCCCCAAGGCCGGGGTTCAGTGAAGGGGGGGCTCTGAGCTCCTCTGATCTCCTGCTCCTATCCGTCTGTGGAATAGTTTCCTTAGTGCAAGGCTCGTCCTTTGGACCCCAAGGAGCCACAGGCAGGGAGGATCCTCCGTGTGTCAGCAGCCAGGTTCAGCTTGGGAACCTGCAGGAGCTCCCATGCCCAGCCCTGGAAGGGCAAGCCTCACCTGTGGCCTTCAGCATTGCTGGCTCCGGTTACTCAGCCCGTGTTTTCTTTGGCTCTGGATCTCTGGGACACCAGATTGTCCAGAACAAGACAACTTTGTGATACTCATTTTCCCAAAGAGCAGAGTCTGCAACACAATCAGGCTGTTTGTGTGCCGTGCGGTCCCCAGCCATTCCCTCCCCAGTTGCCCCCATCTCTGCCCCACCTGGGACCCCTGGGGGCGCAGAGCACTCTTCATTCCCAGTGGCCAGGGGTGTCTGGTCTAGGATTTGACCAGGCTGGGCAGAGAGGGCAGAGCCAAATCCCACCCCATAGGTGATCACTGATCGATAGCCCTTCCTCCTCTCCTCCTTGGGGTGCTAGAGGAGCCCCTGTGAGAAGAAGCCGGAATAGTCTAGAGCACAGGCTCTAGAGCTAGAGACACCTGAGTAGAAATCTCCGCTCTACTACACACCGGCTGTGGGCTTTGAACAAGGTACCAAAGGGCTGTGGAACTCAGATGCCTTGTCAGGCAAATGAAGACAACAGAGGTAGCTATGGCCTAGGGTCTGTGCAGGGAGTCAATGGGCCTCGCCTACAGCTAAACCCTCAATAAATGGCTATTCTTTTGTGTGTGTGTGTTTGTGTCTTTTTAGGGCTAGGAGTCAAATCAGAGCTGTAGCCCCTGGCCTACACCACAGCTCACGGCAACACCAGATCCTTAACCCACTGAGCAAAGCCAGGGATTGAGCCCGCCTCCTCATGGATACTAGTCGGGATCATTACCACTGAGCCAAACAGGAACTTCCAAGAAGAACATCTTTGTAGAAATTTTTCTGGGCCCTCCTGTCGCCCTTGCCTGACCTCTGACATTTCAGATTATTTCCCAAGGGCGAGTACCAGAAGCAGAATTGCTCATGATGGTGATAAACACTCCTTGGTCTTCTTGATAAATATCATCCCAAACTTTCCAGAAAAATCATGTCTATGGCTCCTCCCAGGAGCAGCATAGGAAATCCAGCGGCTTTTCCTTCCTTCACCACACATTTAGCAAATTGCTGAGCGCTCATGTGCCTGGTCCTGAGGAGCCAAGGACGCCTGTGCTAGCCCTTCTCTTTCCCTGGAGAAAGGTGGAGGCCTCCACTGGCAGGGATTCAACCATTTTTGAGGGCCCTCGAGACCACGCTATCCTGGTGGGCTGGTCTCTCCAGTCAGGATGACAAGTCCTTGATGGCCATGGGGCAGAGCAGTTCAAGAGAGTGCCAGCCCAGGCCTGGAGCCGACTCAGGGAGACTGCAGTGCAGTCAGCCTGGAAGCAAGGAAGCAACTATGGGGAAGAGGTGTGGGGTCTCCATCCTAGGTGTGACCTAACCTTGGCCCAGGACCAATGAGCAGACCCCTTGGTGACTCAGCCAACGCCTTGCAAAAAAAAAAAAAATAGCCATTTATTGGAGTTCCCGTCATGGCGCAGGGGAAACAAATCTGTCTAGCATCCATGAGGACGCAGGTTCTATCCCTGGCCTTGCTCATTGGGTTATGTTATGCATATGGTACCATAAGTTTTTTTTAAAAAGAGATCATAAGGAAATATATCAAAATGCTCAGGCACTGCCATGAGCTGCAGTGTAAGGTCGCAGATGCGGCTCGGATCCTGCGTTGCTGTGGCTGTAGTGTAGACTGGCAGCTACCGCTCTGATTTAACCCCTACTCTGGGAACTTCCAGTAAAGTACAAACAACCAAAAAACAAAGATGTTCTTCTCAGTGTCACTTATAATAGCAAGCAAACAAAAACACAAACAGAGAAGATCCTTCACGATCCAGTGGCAGGAGACTGGTTAAGCGTATTATGCGACATCATCCACATAAGGAATTAAGGAGTGAGCACTACAAACTATACTAGGAAAATAGCTGATTTTTGAAAATGTTTAATTAAATTTTTCATTAAAGTATAATAAGTTGCTTTGTTGTGCCAATGTACAATGTTGTGCCAATTTCTGTACAGCAAAGTGACTCAAACATACATATATATACGTTCTTTTTTTTTTTATATTATTTTCCATCATGGTCTATCCCAGGAGATTGGATGTAGTTCCCTGTGCTAGACAGGCAGACCTTATTGTTTATCCATTCTAAATGTAATAGTTTGCATCTTTAGGAAAAAATTTTAAGGACATGGCAACATCTGGGTAAAAAAATCAGGATATCTAACTGCTGACAAAGTATTATCTTAACTATGTGAAAAATCGGTTATGAATGGATAAACACAACATAAACTATTTTATTATTATTACTTTATAAGTAAGTTGTCACTTTCCTTACCTTTTATTTATTTATTTTTTATTTTTGGCCATGCCTGGAAGTTCCTGGGCCAGGGATCAAACCTATGCCACAGCAACAACCTGGGCTGCTGCAGTGATGCCACAGACTTCACTTATTGTACCACAAGGGAACTCCAAAATATTTATTATTATTATTATTATTATTATTATTATTATTATTATTATTATTATTCAGCCTTAAAAAGTAATGAATTCTGACATACAATGTGGATGAACTTTGAGGACATTATGCTCACTGAAATGAGCTGGACAGAAAAGGACAATTACTGTGTGATTTATAGGAGGCACCTAGAGTAGTCGAACGCTTAGAGACAGAAAGACTGCGGGGGAGTCGAGAGTTATTGTTTAATGGGTACAGAGTTTCAGTGTAGGAAGATGAAAGATTCTGGAGATGGCGATGGCTGCCTAAAATATGAATAGACATTTAAAAATGGATATACTCTTTAAAATGGTTAAAACGGTAAATTTTATGTTATGCATATTTTACCATAAGTATTTTTAAAAAGGAGATCATAAGGAAATATATCAAAATGTTCTTAATGAATATTTTTGAGTGAGGGGATTAAGGGTGATCTTTTTCCTTTTTCGTTTCTGACATTTTGCCCCTAGTAAATGAGATTTTTTTGTTTGTTGTTTGCTTTAAGGAAGCTTGCTCCAGCATCTCCCAGATGTGTGTGGGGGTGGGGGTAGGGGGAGAGGCTTAGTCCAGCTGCAGTTGGAAATGAGGGGAGAAGCACAGCCTGCTGGGGAAGGGCTGGCTCAGAGAAGGCCTGGGGTCCTCTAAGCTCTCACTCCCGCCCGCCCCCGTCCCTCCTCCCCACGTCCTGCTGGCCTTTTCCTCTGCCTTCCCTCCACACTCCTTACCCGGGGGGCCTCTCTGTAGGAACAGCACAGTCACTAGCCCGAAGGGGCTGTCCCAGCTCTAGCGGGAATGTGGGCTCAGGGCTTTCTCAGATGGTCAGTACCCACGACGTCTTCCCCGCTGCTGCTCCGCCCCAGCCCAGCTGCAAAAACAACAGCCCATACCCGAAGTCCTGTTATTGCAGCCCGGAGCGGAGCCTCAGTGTGCAGCGGAAGGAGTAGGGACGGGGCCTGCAAGCCCTAAAGGGACTTAGGGAGGTTGGAGGGTCCCCTCCCACTCTCCTGGGGAAATCTGGCTCCAAGGTGTGGGGGGAAAGGGCTCTGGGAGGCCTGGGGGACTAAGGGCCAACTCTGCCAGTGGCCTCCCTGGCTCCCTGGGGACTGTGGGGGGTGGTGGCGGAGTGGGGGGAGGAAGTCAAGCCACTTGGGAACCCGCTGAGCCAAGCCGTGGGCAGGAGGCGGCACCACCGTGGCTCCCAGGCAGGCCAGGGCCAAGGCTTTCCCACGGGGTGCGACTGGCCACTGGGCTCCATGGAGCCATCACCCCAGGCTGGGACCTGTGAGCCCTGGGAGGTCTCCATGCAGCCTTCCCTTCACAGGGGAGACGCTGGCAGGGAGAGTCCCCTGTTCAAGCCCTAGCGCCTTCGGGGATGTGCAGGGCACCCTAGCAAGGCCAGGTCACAGCTCTCAGAGGCCCGTCACTCAGCCTTCTCAGCCTCGGCTCCAGTCTCATCCATCAGCTCCTTACTCCATGGGACAGGATAGGGACACAGAGCTTATAGCCCCAAGATCCTGAAGACCTCAGAGGCTGGTGGGAGCCTAGCCCACTTGACCCCTAAAGACCATTCCTCCCACCCTAAGATAAAGGCTATAGATGCTGGGAAGTCAGGAGGCACTGTGGAAGTCTCTGGAGACAGACAAACCTGGGCAGAACCTAAGCTCTGCCTCATTGGCTACATGCCCGGGCATGTCACTTAACCTCTCAGAGCCTTGGCTCCTTCCACCATAAAATGTAGAAGTTAACCTTTATCTTGTAGAGTCTTGGAAGGGTTGGCACAATGTAGGTGCTTAGTAAGTGGAGGACACTGTAATTCTTACTACTCAAGCACCAAGAAGTGAAATTAGCTGAGATTAGAAAGAACTTTCTTAGGCTAGGGGTCCAGTCGGAGCTGTAGCCGCCAGCCTACACCAGAGCCACAATAACACGGGGTCCAAGCATCTGCGACTTACACCGCAGCTCACAGCAACGCCGGATCCTTAACCCACTGAGCAAGGCCAGGGATCGAACCTGCAACCTCATGGTTCCCAGTCGGATTCGTTAACCACTGAGCCATGACGGGAACTCGTAGAAAGAACTTTCTGATCTCAGTGCTCAGCTCAGTTCCCCCCACCAGCCGTGTTCTGCACATTGTAGACAGCAATGCTGAAGCTCCCCCACCTTTCCTTTTTCCACTCTGGTCAGGAACCAGTTAATCAACTAACTTCTGCAGTTAGACAATGACTGTCTGTTGTTAAAGATGTTTCTGGCCACAGGCCTCAAACCAGAGACAGACACCATTCCAAGGGAAGAAGAAGGGGAGCCAGATGGAAGAGGTTGGGTCTTGGGCCTCTGGGAGCCATCAGTAGCCTCTGCCTGCAGATTGGTTGCTCAGTGTCAGTTATGCACCGAGAGTGGCAGGAAGCTGCTGGGACCCAATACCCAGGATTCCTGACTGGGCTGCCACCACCATGCAAGGTCTGTAGCTGCTCTGAAATGCTCTCAGGTAGTTGCCCTGCCTGATTCATTCTTAAAAGAGAGGAGTTGCAGAAATGAAAGCTAGCACTATTTTTATCTGGGCTATCTGGTCTTCAAAGTTACAACCAGATCTTTATTTAAGTACATTAAAATCACCTTTCACGGAGATTTAAAAAATTCTCTTGATTACGTAATGGGTATCCGACCTAGTGCTTTAAAGATCAATAGTAGTATAATGTCTCTAAATCTTTAAGGTCATTACCATTTATCAAATGTCGCTATTACTGTCATCTCCACTGACAGATAATATCCCCAAGTTTAGGAGGGGCAGAACTAAGATCTAAACTGAGATTCCAAACCCAAGCATTTAAACAGTTAAAGTTTCCATTACGCTGCCACCATAGTTAAGAGGATAACTGTGGGCCTAGGTCTGAACATTTTCCCCCCAGAATCACAGCCTATCTGTTTTTGTTTACCTATGTGCTTGGTACAATTCTCACTTAGGATGGACCCATCAATTGTGGAATAACTGATCTCTTGACCAGAATCAGCCCACTACATAGAGCTCTTTAGAGACCAAGAGAGATAAGGAATATGAATATCTTTTTTTTGGGGGGGGGGGTCTTTTTGCCTTTTCTAAGGCCGCTCCCGTGGCATATGGAGGTTTCCAGGCTATGAGTCTAATCGGAGCTGTTATTGCCAGCCCACCCCACAGCCACAGCAACTCGGGATCTGAACTGTGTCTGCGACCTACACCACAGCTCATGGCAACGCCGGATCCTTAACCACTGAGCAAGGCCAGGGATCAAACCCACACCCTCATGGTTCCTAGTCGGGTTCGTTAACCACTGAGCCACAACGGGAACTCCAGGAATAGAAATATCTTTAACTAAAAGGCAAAGTCCTCTAAGTGTAAGAGATGATGTTGTTTGTTATTATTGAGTCTCCCCTACTCTAAGGGGCATAACAAGGGCTGTTTCCAAGATGCACTGTGGTGCTCGGGATAAAGCTCAATAACTGTCTGTTGCATATCGAACACTTTGCTCTGTGAAGAGCAACTGTTAATACATAATCCTAACAGTGTAGTATGTTTTTCTAATCACATGCCCTGAGACCACTACTGTGTCTGTCATTAGAATTTCCCTCCAAATTCCCAGCAATTAACCACATTTAAGTGGCAGAGAATCTCAAGAACAGAGCCAGCTTCCAAGAAAATATAAATTTGCATTTAGACCAACATTAGCTTCTAGTCTAGCAGAGGCATCAAATAATAACAAACTCCTATGCTGGCTAAGAATAGGGTTGGACCCCTGAGAGGACAAAGGAGAAACTTAGTCAAGGTCCTAGCAACTCAAAAAGTTATGCCAGGAGTTCCCGTCGTGGCTCAGTGGTTAATGAATCCGACTAGGAACCATGAGGTTGCGGGTTCGGTCCCTGCCCTTGCTCAGTGGGTTAGCGATCCGGCGTTGCCATGAGCTGTGGTGTAGGTCGCAGACGTGGCTCGGATCCCGCGTTGCTGTGGCTCTGGCGTAGGTTGGCAGCTACAGCTCCGATTCAACCCCTAGCCTGGGAACCTCCATATGCTGCGGGAGCGGCCCAAGAAATGGCAAAAAGACAAAAAAAAAAAAAGTTATGCCAAAGGGGAATTTGGTGAGAAGCCCAAGGGTGGCTCTACCTTCAGGTCTGGCTAGATGTAAGGGACATCAGCTCCTGTGCACTTTCCCCTCTCACTCTCGGACTTGGTTCTGCTGACTTCTGCTTCTCCTGGAGCAGCTGCCTGACTTTCTCCTGCAGACATGCTTTCTCCCCGAGGCAGGAAAGCTGGCCACTGATCATCCCAAGCCAACTTCCCTATAGCAGATGAGGAGAGAAACCTGTTCTCTTTCAGGGTCTGTACAGCAAATCAGAGGGAAGCATTGAGTGGCTTTGCATCACCCGGCAGCGTGGAAGTGGGTGACTGACTAGACCTGGGTGGTGTGTCATCCCTGTGGTGAGCGGCTATGTTGGGCACCGGAGGGCCTGGGATTGACAGTTCCACCTGAATGACATGGGATGAGGAGGGGCAGTTCCTGAAGGAAAGGGGGTGCGGGGCAGACAAAAACAACAGGTGTCCACCACAATAGCACTTGTTCTCAGGTTGCATAGAGACATGACTTATCCACCAAAACAATCAGAGAAGGATAAAAACAGTAGTGCATTCACATACCCAAGTGTTGAGTCAAAGCCCTTCAGGAAAAGGAAGTGATCTGATGGCCTAAAGGAGATTCTTTAGAACTGGAGGAGAAAGACAAACATTCTGGTCAGCCTAGCGCCCCTAGTTGAGATTTATCATCATAATCACCTGATTCTCCAAATTAAGTTTAGAAACTGTGATTTGATCACTATTCAGCCAATTAGTCAGAACATTTGAAACTGGGATACTTTGGAAGAATCTGGAAGATTTGGTCAACACAATCATGCTCCTGGTTGGGAGAGTGGGCCTGATGAAGGACTTCTTTTTCTTGTAACTTCTCTTCTAATTTTAAATGGGATGTGTTTACTGTAGACAGTTTGGAAAATACAGAAGAGTGCCCAAATGGAAATAAAAATCATTCCTGTACTTGGCAGGACCAGGTGTGACTGCAAGTGCTAGAAACAATGACCTAATGGGATTGTAATGATCATTGTACAACTACAGGTGTGATAAATTTATTGAGTAATAATAAAAAAACAAAAAAACAAAACAAAAAACAATGACTTAAACAACAGAAACCCCAAGACAACAAGGGCTTAAACAAGACTGAAGTTAATTTTGCTTCCAGCTAGATGAAGTCATGGGAGTTCTGCTCCACAGAGGCTTCAGGGTGGCCAGACCCTTCCAGCTCACTACTCTGCCATCCCTGCAATGAGGCCTGCATCCTCATCATCTAAGCGGGCACAGCAGGAAGGCAGCAAGGAAGGGAAAAAGATAAAGGTGCCAAGGACCCGTGCCAGCTATCTCCTAGGGAAGGTTCTCAGAAATAGCAACACAACATGTCCAGACCGTCTCCTCTATAAGAACATTGTCACATGGCCACATCTACATGCTGAGGAGACTGGGAAATGTAGTCTTTTTTTCTGGGTGGCTATTTGCCCAGGTTAAACTCTGATACTATAGAAGAGTGGCTTTTGAGGAAATTAGGGATCTCTGATAAACCTGTAATCATGCCACCCAGAGATAACCACTGTTATTAACACTTTGGTATGTGTCATTCACACACACATTCAAACATACATACATACACACATACCTGTTCATAGAAAAATAGATATAGATATATGTAGATATGCAGATAAAGAAATACGGAATATATGTATGTGTGTATGTGCGTATATACGTATATTTTTATATAATAATATATTTGAAAAACATATATAAATATTTTATTGTATTACATTTTTTGCTTTTAAGGGTCACACCCATAGCATACAAAAATTCCCAGGCTAGGGGTTGAATCAAAGCTGAGGCTGCCAGCCTAGCACAGCTACAGCAATGCCAGATCCAAGCCATATCTGTGACCTACACCACAGCTAATGGCAACACTGGATCCTTAATCCACTGAGCAGGGCCCGGGATTGAACCCACGTCCTCATGGGTTAAGATACCAGTAGGGTTCTTAACCCACTGAGCCACAAGGGGAACTCCTAAATATTTTAAATGAAATTAGGGTCCCACCAAATACACTGTTTTCACCCTGCCCTTTTTTTTTTTTTTTTATGGCCGCACCCACCGCTTCTGGAAATTCCCGCGCTAGGGACTGAATCCAAGCTTCAGCTGTGACTTACGCCATGGGTGTGGCAATGCCAGATCCTTAACCCAATGAGCCAGGCAGGGGATTGAACCTGAGCCTCCACAGCCAGCTGGGCTTCTGTAGTTGGATTCTTAACCCACCGAGCCACAACAGGAACTCCTCACCCTGCTTTTTTGAAAAACTGCACACCTTAAAATCATTTATTATCTATTTTAGAATGAGCCATTTAACAATCAGAGTACTGTATGCTTTATGATTTTCTTTTAAGTAGATATTTTTATTTTATAAATCCTCATTTATGAAGTTTTAATTTATTTACTTTGAAACAACTAGGAATGTACATCAAAGCCCAAGCATTCTTCCCCGCCTCCTCCAATGGTTACAACTGTGATACAAGATCAAAAAAAAGATATTGATGGAGTTCCCGTGTGGCTCAGTGGTTAACAAATCCGACTAGGAACCATGAGGGTGTGGATTCGATCCCTGGCCTTGTTCAGTGGGTTAAGGATCTGGCATTGCCGTGAGCTGTGGTGTAGGTTGCAGATGAGGCTCAGATCCCATGTTGCTGTGGCTCTGGCATAGGCCGGAGGCTACAGCTCCTATTGGACACCTAGCCTGGGAACCTCCATATGCTGAGGGAGCGGCCCTAGAAATGGCAAAAAGACAAAAAAAAAAAAAAAGATATCAACATTGGTACAGTCCATAGAACTTATTTAGACTTCACTGGTTAAACACAGCCTCCCGTGTAGCTTGCATAACCATTACCACAATCAAGAAACTCAACTCTACTATCCTTTGTGTCACTCCTTTATAGCCATACCCACCCCATTCCCTAACCATCCCTAATTCCTGGCAACTAGGAATCCATTCTTATCTCCATAATTATGTTACTACATGAACATTACACAAATGGAATTAGACAATACGTATACTTTTGAGACAGGCTTTTTTCACTCTGCGTAATTTCCTTGAGGCTCATCTCATGGTTGCCTATACCAATAGTTTGTTCCTTTTTATTGCTCAGCTGTATTCCATGGTGTGCATGTACCACATTTTGTTTAAACATTAACCAACAGGAGAACATCTGGGTAGTTTTCAGTTCAGGGCTATTATGAAAAGCTGCTATGAATATTCATGTACAAGTTCCTATTTGGACTTAAGTACTCATTTCTCTGGGATAAATGACCAAGAGTGCAATTCTTCCTAGGGTAATTATAAGTCCATTTTCAGTTTTGAAAAGAACTGCCAAATTATTTTCCAGAATGACTGTATGCAATCTGCTTTTTTTTTTTTTTTTTGGCCGCTCCTCAGCATATGGAGTTCCCCAGACGCTGCCAACCCCACTGCACCACATCGGGAGGTCCGCAATCTGCTTTTTAAACTTAACAATTGTTGTCAACAATTCTCCTTATCGTTAAGCACTTCCTAGGTCTAAATGATATTTAATATCTTATTCCCAAACATGATATTCCACTGTATGATTGTACTATATAAATTCTGAGTTTTAGAAATATTTCTTTTTTGTGTGTTATAAATAACAAAGTGGAAAATACTGTAGATGATTTTTTTTGCCTATTGATGATTATTTCCTTACGATAAATTTCTAGACATAGACATGCTGGTTTAAAGGGTATGAATGAAAAGTAAAAATGAAAAGTCTTTCACTTTTTTTTTTCCCAAATTGTTCTATTAAAGGTTTCAATTTATAATTCTATAGCAATATACGAAAATCTGGAGAAGTTTCTAAAAATACTAATATTTTAACACAAATTGCAGTCAAATAGTATCCTTAATATATAAATGTATAGATTTTATAGTCAACTAGAAAAAATAAATATCCAGGATCAAGATGCTTTGGGCTGTAGATGACAGAAAATTCCAATTAAAATTACATAAACAATAGAGAAATTTATCACTTCATATAATAAGAAGCCTAAAGGTAGGGCAACTTGTGAATTTATTGATTTCATACAACTTTAAAAAAAAAAAGGCACCAGAGTACACAGACTAGCAGTGTAATCTCTAAAGTTAGATTGTTGGGTTTATACCCAAGCCCCTCCATTTACTGAGTGTGTGACATTGTACAAGTTACTTATCCTATTTATAAACCTTGGGTTCTTCTTTAAACATGTTTATATTGATAGTATCTATCTCATAAGATTGTCTTAAGGATGAAGAGTTAATATATGTAAAATATCCATTAAGCCATGATATTATCGAGAGCCTAGGTTCTGTCTGTTTTTCTGTTCTGGAATCCTCAGTGTGTTAACATTAACTTCAGTCTTGAGACCTCATGGTCACAGGATAGCTACCGTAACTCTGGGAATCTTATCCAAGAAGACCAGAAATAGAAGAGACTAAGTAGTCTTCTCTGTTTCTTTCTTAAGAACAGGGAAACTTTCCAGGAAGTCCCACATTTCCTCACATCCCAATGCCTAGAAAATGGGTTACCCTATGCTAATCTGTTAAAAAAAAAAAAGGAGAATGGAATTACTATGATTGTCTTAGATCAATCAGGATTTATTCATAAGCCAAAACTACCATCCCTGTAAATCAAAAAAATCAGTTCTTTTTAACAAGGAAAAGAAAATGGATATTGAATGAACAACCAGAATGTCTGCTATACATCATATTAGAAAAATGGGCAAACCACAGGCACCAGCAATTCATAAGAAATGCAAACAGTAAGGAGTTCCCGTTGTGATGCAGTGGTTAACGAATGTGACTAGGAACCAGGAGGTTGCAGGTTTGATCCCTGGCCTTGCTCAGTGGGTTAAGGATCCGGCGTTGCCGTGAGCTGTGGTGTAGGTTGCAGACGTGGCTCAGATCCCATGTTGCTGTGGCTCTGGTGTAGGCCGGCAGCTACAGCTCCAATTGGACCCCTAGCCTGGGAAGCTCCATATGCTGAGGGAGCAGCCCTAGAAAAGGCAAAAAGACAAAAAAAAAAAGGAAACAGTAAACAAACATGAAAAAAAATGCTATCCTGATTAATAAGCAAAGAAATGCAAATTAAAGGGAGTTTCTGTATTTTCTCTATTAATTTAGCAATGATGAAAAAGATAATCATCTATAACAACAACAAATATATAAGGTGCCCAGGAATAAATTTTATATACAAGTTGTGCAAGACCTAAATGGAGAAAATTATAAAATTTTACTGACCAACATTAAATATCTAAATAAATGGACATATATACCACGTCCATGGATAGTAAGACTCAGTATCATAAAGATGTCAATTGTCCTTAAATTTAGAGATTTAAAGCACTGCCAATCAAAATCTCAATAGGGTGAAATTTTTTTGAGAAACACTTTCTTTCTTTCTTTCTTTTTTTTTTTTTTTTTTGGTCTTTTTGCTATTTCTAGGGCCACTCCCTCAGCCTATGGAGGTTCCCAGGCTAGGGGTCGAATCCAAGCTGTAGCCACTGGCCTACGCCAGAGCCACAGCAACGCAGGATCCAAGCCAGGTCTTCGACCTATACCACAGCTCACGGCAACGCCGGATTGTTAACCCACTGAGCAAGGGCAGGGACCGAACCCGAAACCTCATGGTTCCTAGTCGGATTCGTTAACCACTGCGCCACGACGGGAACTCCAGAAACAGTTTATTTCTAAAATACATATGAAAGAGCAAAGGCTCAAAACTAGTCAAGATACTCTTAAAGAAAAGAATAAGGTATGGGAATTTTCCTTACCAGATGGTAAGACTTTTTAAAAAAATAAGACAATAGTAATTAAGATAATACAATATTACTTCAGAGATAAACAAAATAGAGAGAAACAGACTCACACAATATAGAAACTTCACATATTACAATGGTAGCACTGAAAGTCACTGGAAAAAGAGTGGAAAAATAGAAAAAAATTGGATTCCTACCTCTCACCCTGTACAGAAAGTAATTCAAAATTATGTGTAAAGGCAAAATTATAAATTATTCAGAAGAAAATACAGGAGATTATCTTTATTAGGGAAGGATTTTCTAAATAAAACACAAAAAGGATGGAGTTCCTGTTGTGGCTCAGCAGACGCAAATCTGACTAGTATCCACGAGGACATGGGTTCAATCCCTGGCTTCGATCAGTGGATTAAGGATCCAGCATTGAGCTGTGGTGTAGGTCACAGATGCAGCTTGGATCCCATGTTGCTGTGATGATATAGGCCAGTGGCTACAGGCTACAGCTGATTTGACCCCTAGCCTGTCCATATGCCATGGCCCTAAAAAGACAAAAACAAACAAACAAACAAACAAAAACACAAAGAGGAGTTCCCTTGTAGCACAGCAGGTTAAGGATCCAGCATTGCTGCTGTAGTGGCTCAGGTTGCTGTTGTGGCACAGGTTGGATCCCTGGCCCTGGAACTTTCACATGCCATAGGTGTGGCCAACAAACAAATAAATAAAATACAAAAAGCATTAACTATAAAAGACAAGGTTGATCATTTTAACCATTATTAAAGTGAAGAACTCTGATCGTGGGAATTCCCGTCCTGGCTCAGCGGTAACAAACCTGACTAGTATCCATGAGGATCCAGGTTCAATCCCTGGCCTCACTCGGTGGGTTAAGGATCCCTCATTGCCCTGAATGAGGTCACAGATGCAGCTCAGATCCAGGAATGCTGTGGCTATGATAAAGGCGAGCAGCTATAGCTCCAATTAGACCCCTAGCCTGAGAATTTCCATATGCCAAACAAACAAAAAAAAAGACTCTGCTCAAAGACATCTCCAAGTTTATAAAAGACAAGCCATAAACTAAGATAAAAATTAGTATTCAGAATATATAAAGAATTCTTATAAATCTATTAGAAAAAAATGTTAAGCCAAAAAAAGTAGGTGAAAACCACAAAGGAGAAAAAAAACACGTCCAATAAATATGTGAAAAAAATGAACAACTTCATTACTGATCAGGAAAAGAAATTAATATTCCAATGATACGTCCCTTTAAATACACCTGATTCTACCCCCCTCCCCAATAGTTGATAATACCAAGTATCGGTAAGGAGGTAGATCAGCTAGAACTCTTTAAGCCTTATTGGAGGGTAGCGTATATTGACTTAACCACTTTGGAATACTAGCACTATTTGTAAAGCTGAATATTCACATAGCCTATGACCCAGCTGTTCCTCTTGTAGGTATGCCAAGATATACACAAGAATATTTATAGTTGATTCTCCCACCCCCAAAAAGATTGGAAACAACCCAAATATCTGTTGAAGGAAAATGAATACATAAATTTTGGTACAGTCACATGATGGAACATTATGCAGCAGTGCAAACAAGAGAACCACAGATACATGTAACAACATGGATGAATTTTAGGACTGTCATACTGAGTAAAAAAGCAATTTTTAGAAGATAACATTATAATACCATTTGTAAAAACTCCAAAACAAGCAAAATTAAACAGTATGTTGTTTAGGGATTGTAAATATACAATAAATTATTTTTATAAAGTAAACAAATATCAATCAAAATTTAGTCGAGCGGTTATACTTGGGTGCGGTATAAGGCAGGGAAATAGGGTTGGAAAAGAGCACACACACTGACATGATGGTATTGGCAGGATTTGGGCTTTTTTTTCAATATCAGATTTTTTTTTAATTGTGGCAAAATACACAAAACATAAAATTTACCATTTTAACCCTTTTAAGTGTGCAGTTGTGTTGTAAATATAAATGCACATCCATCATGCATTTCTAGAATTCATCTTGTAAAATTGAAACTCTGTACATTGAAAAATAAGTAACCACTCTCTCAATTCCCACCATGGCTCAGTGGCTAACGAACCCAACTAGAATCCATGAGGATGTAGGTTCAATCCCTGGCCTTGCTCAGTGAGTTAAGGATCTGGTATTGCCGTGAGCTGTAGTATAGGTCACAGTATATTATATACACAGATGCACATATATTTTCTTTTGTGTGTATAAAACAGTATGCACCTTATTTTTCAATGGCTTTACACCTGGAAAAATAATGACAATATAAAGAATTGGCCAGAACATGACAAATGCTAACAAGAATGTAAATTGATACAATTTTTAGAATATTTTAAACACACAGTAAAAGTGACAAATATTTATGGCCTTGGGGAGCTACTGTGTTTTCAATTTTGGTTCCTGATTATTCACTGATAGTATATAGAAATATGATTGATTTTGTATGTTGACTTTGTATCCTTGCTAAATTCACTTATAAACTTATAAATAAGGTTAGTGTTTGTTACTATTGTTGAATCTTTGGTTTTTGTTTTGTTTCGTTTTTTTGCTTATTAGGGCGGAACCCACGGCATTTGGAGATTCCCAGGCTAGGGGCTGAATCAGAGCTGTAGCTGCCAGCCTATGCCACATCCACACAGGATCCGAGCCGCATCTGTGACCTACACCAGAGCTCATGGCAACTTCAGATCCTTAAACCAGAACCCACTGATCGAGGCCAGGGATCAAACCTGAAACCTCATGGTTCCTAGTGGGATTCATTTCCACTGAGCCACGGGAACTCCAAATCTTTGGGATTTTTAAAATGTAGACAATGATGTTTTCTGTGAATATAAGGACAGTTTTCTTTCCAGTCTGTATGTTCTAAAATTTTCTTTTTCTTGCCTCATTGAACTGGCTAGATCTTTGAGTATAATGTTAAATAGGAGCAGTGAGAGTGAACATTCTTGCCTTGTTCCTTGATCGTAGAGAGAGAAAGCAGTCTTTCTCCATAGAGTATGATGTTAGGAGTAGGATTCTACAGGCGCCCTTACCATACTAAAAAAACTTCCCTTCTATTCCTAGTTTTCTGAGGTTTGTTTTTGTTTTAAATTCAGTGGCTGTTAGATGTTTTCAAATGCTTCTTGCATCAATTGATAAGATCATGTGGTTTTACTTTTTAGAAATGTTAATAGTTTCTCAAATTGATTTTCAAATATTGAAACAGCTTTGCATTCCAGGTTTAAATTCTACTTGATAATTATACATCAATCTTTTATGTATTGATGGATCTGGTTTGCTAATAATTTGTTGCAGACCTTTGTATCCGCATTCATGACGGACATTGGTCTGTAATTTTCTTTTGTTGTACTATCTTTGTCTGATTTTTGTCTTGATATATTTTTTGGGAGGGCAATTTGTCAACTGTAACAAACGTCTTAGAAATGTGTGTGTCTGTGATGATCATTGTACAACTGTAAATGTAATAAAATTCATTAATTAAAAAAGAAATGTGTATGCCTAAGGATTCTACTTCTAAGAATTTCTTAAGGAAGTAATTGGCGAGTCTCATTATACACAGACTTTAGGTTGAGATACACCTGGATTTAAATACGAACACATTCTCTTACTAACCACTTAAATTCTGTGGGTCTGTTCCTAACCTGTAAAATGAGGATAAGAGGACCTACCTCACAGAGAGGCATTAGATGAGACAATTCACACAGTGTCCAACATCTAACAAGCTTTAGAGCCACCTAGTAAATAGTGGCTCTTGGTGTTATGTTATATCCTCCAGCCTCTGTAGTCTGTCCAGACAGAAGGACATTATCTTTGTTCCCAAATTGGCTCCCACTTTGAATCTTCTTATTGGTGGGTATTCGATCTCCTCATCCCTAATTACTGCCTTGTATTAGGCGCGCTTGACGTTTGGAATGCAAAGGCAATAGATTCAGGGAGCTGAATCTATTCGAGAGACACAGGGGCGAAGGAACCAGTATCATGTCATACATATAACAGCATTATAATGGAGCGTCTGCCCGAGGGGAAGAGAGCCCTGGACGCGCCTCTGAGCGTCTGTGTCAGGAGGCTGGGAGGTCGGTGGAGCTGAGGGAGCTGAAAAGAGGGCGGCAACTTTTCCAGAGTAGCCTCGGGTCGTGGTGCTGGACGCACAGACTGGCTGTTTCCACAGCAACGGGACTAGCTACCCTCTCGGGAGGCCTCACGGGTCAGCCTTGCTCAGCGTCTAAGGAACCGGGAAAAGCCACTTCCGCTCCTTCAACCTCCCAAGAGCGCTGACGCTTGGCTGTAACCGAATAAATCAAGCTCCAAGTCTCTGATTGGCTCAGGCAGGTGAAGTGGGCGGAGGTGGCAGCGAGGGGCGTGGTCCTGCAGTCTCCCACGCCAGAGTTAGTCCCTCAAAGCGGAAGTCGACCTCTTCTGCCCCGGAAGTGCAAGTTCGGAGGTCTTGCAGGTGGGGATTCCACCGGCAAGGCGGCTGCTTTCGAGATGCCAGGGGCTGCCGCCAAGGGCTCGGAGTTGTCCGAGAGGATCGAGAGTTTCGTGGAGGCACTGAAACGGGACAGCGGGCGGCACAGCTCCGAGGACATGGCCCGGGAGACCCTGGGACTGCTGCGCCGGATCATCACGGACTACCGCTGGAGCAACGCAGGTGAGGCAGACCTAGCTCCATCGCCTCCCTCGCACCTTTCCGTTCCCGATCCCCCGGCGGAAGGTCTCCTTGGTCCCACCACATGCTTGCCTCGTTCACCCTCTCTCTTTGGACTGCAGGGGAGCTGATGGAACTGATCCGCAGAGAAGGCCGGAGGATGACGGCCGCGCAGCCCTCAGAGACCACCGTGGGCAACATGGTGCGGAGAGTGCTCAGGATCATCCGGGAGGAGTATGGCAGGTCAGGCCCGCGTCCTGGGCTGGGATTGGTCCCAGTAACGCTTTTTGCACGGGCCCCTCTCCCTGCTTGGAGCCTTTGTTGGAGCCGAGCAGCTGTTGTTACCTAAACGATCACACCTCTTCCCCCCACCTTCCTCTTTGGGTCTTGTTGCCTCCATAGACTCCATGGACGCAGCGACGAAAGCGATCAGCAGGAGTCCCTGCACAAACTCTTGACGTCCGGGGGCCTGAGCGAGGATTTCCGCTCTCATTATGCTGAACTCCAGTCCAACATCATTGAGGCAATTAATGAGCTGCTTGTGGAACTGGGTGAGTCCTGATCCCTACATGGACAGGACAGGTTGCAGACAAATGAGGGAACAAAAGACCCCGGAAGCTGTTCATCAGCAGAGGTGGGAGATAACCAGTCTTCTGATTCTCAGAAGTTTGCTCTCATCCTGGTTGGGAAGGGTTGGAGCTGGTGGCAGGACTGAGATAACCCTTTATACACTTCCTTACCATCTAACCCTTTATTGGCTGCAAATCCACTGTAGCAGAGACTCAATTTGGGAAGAGCTTTATTTTTATTTTAAAGAAAATGAATCCCCTAAAACCACAGTTGATAGACCCTCCTTCACTAAACGTGCTCTTGAATTTTTACACGTATACACATACATACAGGCCACCTCCATCCCCCTGTTTTCGCGATCCAGGATAACTGCAGATATTCATTACAATCAGCATTCCCAGGGGAGGACCGAGCCAGGTCTGTTTGTGCATTGAGCTGCTGCTTCCAAATTCCTCTCCTGTTTTTCTTCTGTGGCTTTCCTTTCAGGTGGGCCATCTTTTGGAGGAGGAGTTCTTTTGGGGGGAAGCTCTATTCACTCTCAGCACTTCAGAATTTCCAATTAGGACCATTTCTTGCCTAAATACATCCTCTTCAAAGTCAGTTGCAAAGAAAGGGCTGGTGTTAGGGTGAGGCAGGAGTGAGGGGAGTAAGTGGTTGAGTAGGAGGACTGCCCGGCAAGACAAAAGGCTGAGCCCTTAGGAGGCAGAAGATCCTGAAGATTGGGGCTTTTAAGAAAGTGTGACATTTCGTATTAAGTCCATTGACCTTGTGTTTCCAGGGTCTGCTCAGTGGGAAATCTGTGAAGGGCACACATCCCTGTGTTCTGTCATGTCTGTCCATGTTGTAGCAAGGCAGTCTCATATTTTCCTTGCAAAACTGGCTTCTTGCAGAAGGGACAACCGAGAACATTGCAGCCCAGGCCCTGGAACACATCCACTCCAATGAGGTGATCATGACCATTGGCTTCTCCCGAACAGTAGAGGCCTTCCTCAAAGAGGCAGCCCGAAAGAGGAAATTCCATGTCATTGTGGCCGAGTGTGCTCCTTTCTGTCAGGTATGGGGACTGCTGGAGTTGCTAAGAAAAATGTAAAATTAGGAGGGAATAAAGGAGGGGCCGGTGGGCTTTGAATCTTTGAATTGATAAGCAAGATGTAAATTGAGAAGAAAGAGTAAAACATTTAAGGGAATTTTCAAGTTGTTCATCCTGTGAACATTCTTAAACATTGGCTTAAGAAAGTTGGGTGGGAGTTCCCTGGTGGTGCAGTGGGTTCAGGATCTGGTGTTGTCACTGCTGTGGTTTGGGTCACTGCTGTGGCAAGGGTTCAATCCCTGACCCAGGAACTTCCCCATGCTGTGGGTATAGCCAAAAAAAGAAGAAAGAAAGTTGGGTGAACTGCTAGGCCCAAGGAAAGATAAATATTGATTCTTTTATGAATCAGAATAGGGTAAATTACCTTGGGGATGACTGATTCTTGGTCTGACTTCATTCAATTTTTAGGTTAATAATAGTTCTCAAAAAAGGAAATATGTAAGGGTGCAGGACATTGTACAATAATCAGCCAGAAGCTATCTTGTCAGCTCTGCCTGATTATGCAAGCAAGTCATATTTCCAGTTTTGTGGCTGTTCTAGTGCCGTTCCAGTGTAATAATAAACATTTATTAGCTTCCTCTGGGCTTCCTGCTGCTTCCTAGAGAATACCTATCAAATGAGTTAGTGATCTGTTGGAAACGGTGTGTTGGATGTGCCCAGTGTCCCAGAATCTCCCAGGTCCAGTTATAGTCGAGAGTGCTTTCACTCTCACTCTTCCTCCCAGCATCAGCCCTTCTCTCCCATTGCAGGGTCATGAGATGGCGGTCAATTTGTCCAAAGCAGGTATTGAGACAACTGTCATGACTGATGCTGCCATTTTTGCTGTTATGTCAAGAGTCAATAAGGTGGGTGTATTTGGGTTATATTATGTCAAATTCATGAAGATTATACTACTTCTAAAATACTCATATCTCCCTCCTCCCATAATATCCATGAGAAGCGAAGGAAGTTTCTAGCACCTTTTGAAAATACATACTTGGGATTTTTTAATCTATTAACTGATTCTCCCCCCCTTCATCTAAATCACTGTTCCTCATTTGGAGGAGCCTCATTCGGGTTACAGCATAGAAAAGAATGAACTGGGACTCAGCCAAGTGTGTCAGCTGCTGGTAGAGGGCTGCCCACTTCTACTCAGAGAGCTTGGTGGTGGTGGATGGTGAATGAGAGGCTCCCTGCTTCTCAGGAGGTGTAACAGATTTCCAGGAGAGGCAGGGCTAAGAGCAGTAGTATTGCAGTTTCCTTCCTGTATTCCATTCATTCTTTCCTTGGAAACCCACGTTTATGCTAGAACTTACAGTCTGAGCCTAGAATCCCTTTCCTTTTACTGGTGCGTGACCCCCCAGCACACCAAGACTGTTGACTGAGCATTTTGGCTCTGATTAAGGCTCTGGTCCCAGAAGGGCTCACACATTTCTTTCTGTCCCAAAGGTGATCATTGGCACAAAGACCATCCTGGCCAATGGTGCTCTGAGAGCTGTGACAGGAACACATACTTTAGCACTGGCAGCAAAACACCATTCCACCCCACTCATCGTCTGTGCTCCTATGTTCAAACTTTCCCCACAGGTACGTGTGTCTGTCTCCAGCTGCTCTCTACTCTGTCTCTAGCCAATAAAAGGAAGTCAAAGTGTAGCCTTGAACTTGGGGCCTTCAACCTTCGCACTCTGGGGCTTCTCTTTATCTGCATTTACTCGGTGGATTATAGCTAGTGGAGGATGGAAAAAACCACAGAAATCTCGATCCAGGAAAAGCCATTGGCAGTTACAACTTGTCAGCTTCAGGAAGTCAAAATTGTAAGGTCAGGACAGTGTGTAGGTGGAAAAGGCCCCTTGTTTACATTGCCACCACTCCCTGTCACCCCAACCATTTCTGAAAATGCCAAGCAAGTTGAAACCGGAAACATAGAATTGGTTTTATTTGTCATCATTCCAAAGGACTGTCCTCAGTAGTCTAGATACAAGCAGTTACTAAATGAAGAGCCATTTCACGAGGGATAGAAACTATTTGTTTTAAAAATATCAATCTGTGTATAAATGTCTATTTTTATTTATTTGTTTGTTTATTCATTTGGCATGTAGAAGTTCCCAGGCCAGGAATCAAACCCACACTATAGCAGTTACAGTGCAGGATCCTTAATTGCTAGGCCACCAGGGAACTTCTCTACTTTTTTAAATTGAGGTGAAATTCACATAACACACAATTTAACCATTTTAAAATACACAGTTCAGTGGCATTTACTGCATTCACAGCATTGTGCAACTCTCACTCCCTAGTTTTAGAACTTTTTCATCACCCCAGAAAAACACTGTGGACTGACTCAGAAATCACTCGCTATTCCCTTACCTCCCTGCTTCCTAGTAATTGCTAATGTGCTTTCTGTCTATGGATTTGCCTATTTTTAATATCACATAAAAGGAGTCATACAATAAATCAACTATATACTCCAATAAAATTAAATTTTTTTAAAAAAGGAGTCATACAGCATGGACTCTTTTGTTTCTGATTTCTTTCACCTGGCATAATGTTTTTGGAGTTTATCCAAGGTGTAGAACAGTACTTTGTTCCTTTTGATCGTTAAGTAATATTCCATTTTATGGATATACCACAGTTTATTTATTTGTTCATCTGCTGATGAATATCTAGGTTATTTTTAGCATCTGGCTTTTGTGAATAATGCTGCTATAAGGCTTTGTGCAGAAGTGTCGATAGAGGTATATACCTAGAAGTGGAATTGTTCGATCTCTATTTTTTTTTTCTGTTTTTTTCTTTTCCAGTTCCCCAATGAAGAAGATTCATTTCACAAATTTGTAGCCCCTGAAGAAGTCTTGCCTTTCACAGAAGGTAACGGAAGTTACTTGAATGTGTGCGTGCACAGGCACTTGTGTGTTTTGGTTTCAGTTTTGGTTTTGATGGTCAGTGGGATTGAATGCTGTCAGGTTGTGTTTTTCTATTACCATACTTCTTGTGGGAAATGTTCTCTTTAGCAGCTTAGAGTGCATGAGATATATCTATATACATTTTTTTCTGAAACTAATATATTTTAGCGGCGGTATCAGGACCATGATGGGTTGGGTCACCCAGCACTGACTGGGTTTGCTTTGCAAGTCCTTTGAGACACAGGCAGTAGCCCAGTGGGAAAATGTACTTGTTTTTGGTTGCTGCAGGGAGTCATTTTGGTGACATGACAGCCAAAGGAAGTAGGCTCTGAAATGTTCCTACCTGTAGAGCTTATTTGTAGTCTGGAAACCTTTGTGTGTTTGGGTCCTTTCTCTGGCTTTTTCTGAAGGCAGCAGCTTTGCTCAGTGAGCCTGCTGCCTCTTCAGCAGTTAGCATGGTCTTCAACACTCTCTAGGAGCAAAACATAGTACTTGGGGTGCTGATTCTACTTGGAAATTGAATAACTTCACCATGTAGTCAACCATTCATTCTTTCAAGAAATATTTATGACTCTTGAGCACCCACTGTGTATCCAGCACTATTCCAGGCTCTAGGAATGTGACAGTAAACATGGCAGATAGGCCCTGTTCCCCTGGAGTTTATATTATGTTGCCAAAGATGGGCAAGAATACTCAGGTCATGGGATGTTTTAGGAAGAAAATGAATAGAATGGATGTGATGGAAAGTGACTAGGAGGCTGCTTTCGACCGGAGAAGACATTTCAGCTGAGTCCTGAAGGAGTAGAATTTGCCATGTGAAGATCAAGGAAAGAGTTTTCCAGGTGTTGGTGCAAAGGGCCTGAGTTAGGCACATGCTGAGCCAGTTGGAAAAGGATGGCTTTGTGGCTGGAGAGCAAGAGAGAAAGGGATCCGAATTATAATTAGTGTCGTGCGGTGGGGAGGGCTAGAGGTTGAAGGTGGCATCCCACATTTGAATTTTATTCTAAGGGCCCCAGAAAGGCATTGGAGAGTTTTAAGCATGGGGCGGATCATGACCCGAAGTCATCGTTTCTGGTTTGCAGCTTGCCGCTGCTTCCTTTCCTTGGGGTAGCAAGAACACCTGCATTACTGAGCTTAGAATCTTTAAGATACCTCATTCTAGAGCAGGATCCTTGGTTTTATCCGTAGCTCCTGTGATTGCCTTTCAGGGGACATTCTGGAGAAGGTCAGTGTTCACTGCCCCGTGTTTGACTACGTCCCCCCAGAGCTCATCACCCTCTTTATCTCCAACATTGGGGGGAATGCGCCGTCCTACATCTACCGCCTGATGAGTGAACTCTACCATCCCGACGATCACGTGCTATGACCAGCGCTCGTCCTAAGCAGAAGCTGCTTAGGCAAACACACAATGGAAAGGAGACTCCGGTGCTACGGCTGGAACGCATCTTCCTTGTCATGGGGGAGTGAGCTAGAGTCAACCTGAGAAAACTTGATACTGTTTCCTGCCATTTTAGTCATCCCGTAACCAGGGCCCACATCCAGGACTGTTTTGCCTTTCGGCTCTTAACAGAGCAGCAGGGCTTGACCTATTGATTTTGGAGCCTCTTACTGACTCGAGGCGTCTGTTTCAGGAACTTAAACTTTCCGGCTCAGTGGAGTGTTACATATAGCACTGAAGACCTTGCTGGGCTGCAGGTTTTTGCTCACAACTGACCACCACAACCTTTTCCGAGGCTGTGCCAATAAAAGCTGCTCGAAGGCTCCTGAGTTGGTTTATTTATTTTTCTGCTCTGACTGAACTGCCTGGAACAGCAGCAGAGCCCTTCGGTGTTTTCATAGAGGGCAGTAATTAGAAACAACAGCCTAAAAGAGAAATGCAGACAAAGTATTTATAGTTTTCTTTATAGTTCACTGGACGTAGTCTCAAACAACTTGTTAGTAGTCTAAGACAGTGATTGCAAAATCACCGATCATCAGGAGTTCCCACTGTGGCTCAGCGGAAATGAATCTGACTAGTATCTGTGAGAATGCAGGTGCGATCCCTGGCCTTGCTCAGTGGGTTAAGGATCTGGCATTGCCGTGATCTGTGGTGTAGGTTGCAGACTCGGCTCGGATCTGGCGTGGCTGTGGCGTAGGCCAGCAGCTACAGCTCTGATTTGACCCCTAGCCTGGGAACTTCCAAAGGCTGCAAGTTTGGCCCTAAAAAGACAAAAAACAAAAACAAAACGAAGTCACCGAACATTAGAATCATTTGGGAGCTTGAAAAAATATACACTCTTGGGCTGCATCCCAGACCTACTGCATCTAATCTCTGGGATGGCACCTGGGAATCTACTTAAAGTCCCCAGAAAAGGATCCTCCTGTTCTGTTAATAGGATTGTAAATTGGAACAGCCTTTTCTAGGGCAATTTTGAACCTTCACTTCTAGAATTATTTTTACAAGCCCACAAAGATATATTATAGACCGTGTCCATTGTAGCAGCTATAATGTCACAGCCTAAGTTCCAGCAATATAGCATTTTGTATCCTGTTAGCTAAAAATAAGAGAGGTTTTAAGTAAGTACACTTGTTATTTCTGTACTGTGAAACATTATGTATACACTGCAGTGGAGGTTTCAAAGTGTAGCTTGAGGGCATTTGAACTGGTTCATCCAATATTTAATTTGAATTATTTACAAATTCAAAGAAATATGAATTATTAAATTCAGATTTCTTGCTTCTGAAGATTTGGCAACTCTGGGCCTACATTCCAAATGGCAACAGTTGGCTATAGTTGGGTAGCTTCTAATTCCATTAAATGGAAAACCTCCAGTTTTCTGCAGTTCCACTCAGTTGAACTCATTTACGTTGTCTGCCTAACTCTTTTAGGCATTTGAGTTGTGACCTGTGTGTTAATGACGGGGCGAGATTTGTAAACAAGTCTATTTTATATTCTGTTTACGAATCCCAGAAACAAGCTGGGGAAAAAAACCAAGCTGCAACGTGTATGATATGACCTTGACTCACTTCATTAAAACAAAATATATGCATGCCTTGGATAAAAGTCTGGAAGAATAACACCAAAACTGGCAAGCAGGAGGACATTTTCTAATCTTATTTCGTGTGTTTGTATGTTGTTTCCATGTTTTTATGAGTACTGCTTTAGTACTTAATGGTTTCAAAAAGTCTTCCCAGGTCATCTAGAGGGTCTGCCACTTTGGGGAAGTTTGGTCCAAAGTATAGGTTCAAGCTCCACTGCATGTGCAGGAGAAGCCCCTGGGATGCTTGTCTCAAAGCCAGCCTCCTGCCTCTTGCAGAAATGTCTATGAGGAAGCACCCGGAATCTGCATATTTAACAAACATCCTAAGGGATTTTTTTTGGCGACCGGAGTTGGGGCGGTGGGGTTGTGGCCATGCCCACAGCACAGAGAAGTTCCCAGCCAGGGATTGAACCTGTGTCACGGCAGTGGTGACGGTGATGCTGGATCCTTAACCTGCTGAGCCACCAGGGTACTCCCCAAGGGACTTTAACAGGTGATTTGATAACCATGTTTTGGTAACACTGGCCACAGGTAAGCTATGGGGGAAAGGCCTCTGCTCTCTGATACCTACTTGATGTGGATAGCTCTCTGCTTACCTCTCTTGGGTTCCCCGAGAGAGGGACAAAACAGGGATCGAAGAGGGTGAGTCTAAAGGACTGACCTAAAGCTTTCTGACTCAGAAGAGCCTGAGTCACTCAGGGTCTCTGTCGGTTATTTCCTAAAGCATCTAAGACCCTACACTTTCTCACTGAAGTGGCTTATAGCTACCAATTTCTGGCAGTTGGCTCTTCTGAAGGCACCAGTTCTAACGGCAGTTTACTCGGGAACAATCGTGTGTTCTGGAGTAAGAGCGGCAGTGAGTCAAGGAACTTAAATCTGTTTCTGGCACCAAAAATGCTTTATGATACTTGTCCTTTGTGCATCTTAGTCTCTGGATCTAAAATTAGCACCAGCATCCCTCCTGGGCATAACTGGAGCTGGACGTAGGTTAGAAGGGTAGAGGCTCTCTCTCTGGTCATCTCTTGCAGTGCCTAGAAGAGAACTGCTCAAGTGTGTGTTCTTAAAACTCTTTTAGGACCTCAATTAAGTAAATCCCACAAAGCTATTTATATGCCTCGTTTTTCTATTCCCCTCTCTCCCTTTTCCTGTTTGAGGAAGCGTAAATATTGGAAAGAACCTGATCTAACAGGGAAAGGCTAAGGAACTTGTGTCAGCTTATTACCTATCAGCCTTTGTTTGGGCTTACCTCCTGCCTCTGCCTTAACAGCAGAACCCAGAAGCTCATAAGAAACCGTTATAGCTTGGAGAGAATTAATAGAGGAGTCCATGGATGTGAAAGCCTTCCTGAATATGCTAAGCAAACCAAGTTAGATCACTTACTCAATACAGTTTGTAAAGACACTTTTTCCCACGGTTTCTATCTTCCAATTTGGATGGAGGGCAGGAAAGGCACAATTCTTGGAACTGAAATAAGGAACAGAAATTCCTAATTTGGCCTCTTAAGAGAAGTCCCTGAAAAACACTCTACCAAGGAAAACGTAAGTGTAAAGTGATACCTCAAAGAAAGAAATCCTGGTCCTCATGTTTCACAGATGTGCTTCAAAGCCATTGCTCAGAGGAGTCCGTAGCAGCAGCCTCTGGGTCAATGAAGCCTGCCAGTCTCACCATTGAGCTCCATGACTCTACTACCACATCTGTAGAACCCTGTACATCAGAACTGCTTTGCCTTAAAGATGGCACCAGGTGGTCATGTAATTATTGTAAAGGCCCCACACTATCCACCTGTCCTCACAAAAACTCCCTCTGCAATGTGCACCTAGTTGACAAAAAGGAGCTATTTTGAAATGTGGCTTGGAAGTGTTTTGTATCTGGCCTACTTTGCTTTGAATTATTCTTTCATTCACCAAATGGTTATTCCAGGATGTTGTGCAATGGCTGAGCAGTGACTATTAATAAAGAAGCTATAGTCTAAGCTTTTGGTCTCCCACAACGCACCACGGAGTGCTGCCTTCAAGCCCAATTGCACTTGAAGTGATTGCCTGATGTTTATATTAAATACTGTGCTGACAAGAAGGAGCCTTTCAGTAGTGTTTTTGCAGGCATGTTAGTTACATTTAGAATTAAGACCTGCCTAGAGAAGGAAGCTACTTAAAATATTGGACAAGATTCCAAAGATTCATAATTTATATGTAAAATTCTGCAGTTTAGTACAAAAGAGGTGATGAAATACTTAAGTAATGACAAACTAATAGCGGTAGCTAGCTCCAAACTCCTTTTTTAAAAAAATCATGATTGGATACTCCTTACTCTTGAAGTAAATAAGAGCAGGCTATTTACGCAGGCAAGTTGTACGGGGAAGTGCAGCCAAATCCAGCTTCTTCACACCGCTGCTTGAGTCACGCTAGCTTACTGACTCGACAGATTCCAGTGTGTAAGACACTCAGATTCCCACAGACTATGGTCAGGTTGCCTAAACATCATCAGATGTTTCTGGACAAGACTGAGTGCTCTGCGACAAATAGGCATGAAGTGAAAATCATCCAAGGGCTTGAAAAATCCTAAACCATAGGATAACTTTTTTCTTTATCTCAGTTTCTGCTGCAGTACATTTAGACGGAACTCTGTTACTGAAAAATAAATGGAGGGATAGAAGGAAGGAAGGGTCTCTTTGGTGCTGATTATCCAAATTTTTGGTTTACTAGGCTTCCTTTTCCTCTCTTCTGAGCCCACTTTTGCCACCTCATTGCTGAGCAGTTTGGGCTGGGAAAGGGTGAAAGTAGGCATGATCCATAGTGGCAAGTGTACCAGGCAGTGGTCATTGTTGGCGAGCTTGTATAAAGAGTTTTGATGGAAGGGGTGCACTTCAGGTGGAAAACAGGGAGAGTCTGGTTCTTTGTGTTAGAAATTGCTCTTCATTCAGATGTGCCCATGCTGGCCTCCACCTGAAGCTTTGGCTGAGTTTGGCTGTCAGTGCTGTCTAGGAACTGAGGGGCTGCATCGGTTCGTAGTTGGCATGGCTTCCTTAGCCCCTACACATCTCTAGAACTTGGCCTTGGGCCCCCTCCTGCTCTCACCTGTTCTGGTTGCCTTGCCCTATCCACTGTCTGTTAGGCTCAGATCCCAGCTTTTCACTTGTGTCTGACCTTTTGCCTCGCTCTGATGTCTGACTGCTAGACCCTCTCCATTCTCGTAGAGTTCCGGATCCCTGGCTGGGTTCTGAACCTTGCCCTGGCCCCCTCCTCTGGCTCTTCCAGCCTCTTCTCCAAGCTCTGCCTTTAGCTTTTTGATACTAGCTCCTGTTGTCATCTATAGTCTTCATTCTGACAGTAGAATTATCTCCTTTTATTTCAGTAATAGACACCGCTCTAACTCAGAGCCATCCCTGATCCTAGAGGAAGTTACCATAGGCAATCATCAGTTTCCTTGTTTCTCTCCTCGCCTGAAGCTTAGCTTCTTTCCTTTCTTTCTCTCCCTCCCTCCCTCCCTTACTTCCTTTCTCTTTTAAAAGGGCCACACATGCAGCATATGCAAGTTCCCAGGCTAGAGGCTGAGTTTGAACTGCCAGCCTATACCACAGCCATGGCAACACCAGATCTTTTTTTTTTTTTCTCATGGCAACACGCTGGATCCTTAACTCACTGAGTAAGACAAGGATCAAACTCGAGTCCTCATGGGTACTGGTCAGGTTCGTTACTGCTGAACCATAATGGGAACTCCAAGCTTAGATTCTTGAAGGTATGAACCTTTATTTTTCAATAAAATTCTGATGAGTTTTACTGAAAAAGGAACTCTTTTAAGAATGACTTCATTGGAAGTTCCTTTTGTGGCTCAGCGGTTAATGATACCGACTAGGATCCATAAGGATGTGGGTTCGATCCCTGGCCTTGCTCAGTGGATTAAGGATCCAGTGTTGCCATGAGAAAAAAAAAAAAAAGAATGGCTTCATTGCTCCCCTCTTAAGTTTTACTCTGAAGGTAGCAAATCCTCCACCAGGTAGAATTGAATAAAGTTGAACCACTAAGCTTACAAACTGACAAATCCCTAATGAATTAAAAATCTATCCGGCAATGTGGGGGAATAATGGGAAGGAGCATGCAATGGGAAGTGGCACAGACCTGGGTCTGAATTCTGACTCTCAGCAAACCAGCTAACATCTCTGAGGGACTTTGTAGTCTCACTGCAAGGGAGAGATACTAGCTTCTTGAGAGGACTGTTGTAGGGATAAGAGATAGTACACACAAAGCATTTGGTTTATAGTGAGCCCTCAGCAAATGGTCATTATTAGTGTTCTCGGAGCCAGAAAATTTGGATACCTACCACCCTCTGCTTTACTTACTTATTAGCTGTGTGATCTTAGATCACTTAAGATTTTTCATCCTTAGTTTCTCACCTTGTAAAAAGGGGAGAATAATACCACCTTATCTCAGGAGTTGCCAAGAAATTAATAAAGTGAGGCATGCAAAAATTATTTGTAGACCTTAAGATACCACACAGGTGTTAATGATCACCATGATGTATTCAAAAATTAAATGTACCTTTGCTCGTACAGCACCTGAGTTAAAAAACAAAACAGGCAATAAAAATAATGTTAAATATTTTCGGCTAATTGATTGGTTTTATGCTGATGCATGCTACTGAGTTTATAAATTATTAAGACAGGATAATTATCTCTTGCATTGCTAGAGTCAGGCCGGGTAGGAAGATTTTTGGAGACCTTTTTCTAATCCTCCGCTCTTCTAGAGAACATAGGCACAACCTTATGAAAATGCACCCCATCATCCTAATATAAAAGGGATCATAACACTTTTTTTAATCCCACAAAATCAGTCTGATGTAAAAAGACTTAAAAATTCCCAGGACAGCTGGCCTGCACAGCGCTCTGGAGGACGGAGGCAGAGGTCCCGAGGCCCCGGCACCCCACTGGGCCTGGAGGCAGAGCCCTGGAAAACATCCTCCTTTCTAAGGTCATATCTCCTAGTCTGTGAAACCATTTATATGTATTTAGAAGAATAAAGGCCATTTTTGGACAGTGGTGCCTATTTTTCAGGGTTCCAATTACGTAATCCTACAAGGACCCCCTTGAAAACCACTGAAGGCTTTTCCTGAACCTTCTGTGAGGCACACGCTAATGAATGCACTCCTTCATTACTCCTCTAAGACTCACTGCAGGGCTGCTCGCAAATGAACGTTTCTTCCATGAGCACAAATTTGCTTCCTGTATTGAAAAACAAAGAAAATCATTCCATTGGCTACAAAGGCCAGTGTGAGCAGGCTGGTCAGTAAATATAAAAAAGTGGAAATTCTCATTGCAACATCTTTCTCATTGTATGGCATCCCAGTTGTAATAAACATTACCAGCTGGTTTTTTGCTTTTTTTCCCCCCTTTTATAAGACTTTAGTCTCTTGAGTCTTATTAACCAGAAGTCATCTAAAAAGGTGGGGGAAGGGTTCCTGCTGTGGCTCAGCAGTTTAAGAATCCGACAAGTATCCATGAGCCCCGTGAGGCTATTTCTGGTCTCACTCAGTAGGGTTTAAGATCGGGTGTTGCCACAAGCTGCGGTGTAGTTTACAGATGCAGCTTGGACCCGGTATTGCTGTGGCTGTGGTGTAGGCCTGCAATTCCAATTCCACCCCTTACAGGGGAACTTCCATATGCTGCGAATATGGCTGTTAAAAAAATAACATAAAAAGATGGGGGAGGAGTTCCTGTTGTGGCGCAGCAGAAACGAATCCAACTAGGAACCATGAGATTGTGGGTTCAATCCCTGGCTACACTCAGTGGGTTAAGGATCCGGTGTTGCTGTGATCTGTGGTGTAGGTTGCAGACACGGCTCAGATCCTGCATTGCTGTGGCTGTGGTATAGGCCAGCAGCTGTAGCTCCGATTCCACCCCTAGCCTGGGAACCTCCATGTGCCACAGGTTCGGTGCTAAAAGAAAAAAAAAAAAAGATAGGGGAAGTGCATATTAAGAGTGGCTTAACAAGGGACTTCCTCCACCAAAAAAAGAACAACAAAATTTCCCACTGTGGCACAATGGGATCAGCAGCATCTAAAAAAGGAAAAAGAAAAAAAAAAGAGTGGCTTAACAAGTATTTGCAGAAAGGATCATTGCTGGTCCCAAATGAAATTATGAGGCCATTAAATAGGCATAAAAGCAAGACAGAATTTGAAAGGACCAAAATAACACTTGTCTCCTGAAAAAGAGTAGAGAACATATGTGGGTGGATTAAAAGAATAAATGGTGCTTTTTCTTTTTCTTTTTTTTTGTCTTTTTGCCTTTTCTTGGGCCGCTTCCTCGGCATGTGGAGGTTCCCAGGCTAGGGGTCGAATCGGAGCTGTAGCTACTGGCCTACACCAGAGCCACAGCAACGTGGGATCTGAGCCTCGTCTGCAACCTACACCACAGCTCACGGCAACGCTGGATCCTTAACCCACTGAGCAAGGCCAGGGATCGAACCCGCAACCTCATGATTCCTAGTTGGATTCGTTAACTGCAGAGCCATGACAGGACTCCTAAATGCTGCATTTTTGATAAGAAAATTGCTTTCACATAAAGATACTTTTTAAGCACACACACAAAAAAATTCCATGATGGAAGATAAGGGAATGTATATATATGGATGACTGGGTCACTTTGCTGAACAGCAGAAACTGGCACAACATTGTAAATCAATTATAATTTAATAAAAAAATTTAAAAATTTAGAGATCTGAGTTCATTTAAAAGTATCTACGTTTTAAATCTTTAAAAAGACAAATCACTTAAGATTTTAAATCTTTAAATAAAAAGTATTTTGGACCTGACTGATGCTCTCATGTCCGTATTCTAGTTAGTTTTTAATAATTTCATTTTCGATTATTTTAAACTTGAACTGTATTAGCACAGACCACTAATAATAATAAAATTGGTTATTGTTTAAATTTTTTTTTCTAAAACAAGCTCATAGTACTTTCACTGTTTTACTGGTTTGCGATATGAATAATATAGGCCTCTGAAAGGGGGTTTTATTTTGTCTTACATCCTTTTATTTATTATATATATGCACATATGTTTTATGCACAGTAATTGGTTCTATCAGATAATCATACCAAGACATTCTACTGGCATTCTTCCCCAGAACAGATTCAGGTGAACTGAGATATTTGTGCACTTCATGGACTAGCAAAACTTGATTGCAGTTTTGAGGTCATACAACAATTCAAAATACACATGGTTTAAGGTGATAAACGTGGGCTGAAAGAAAGCACACGATTCACAAACTATGTTTTGCTTGCATTTGAGGCACACGATGAACAGTAAGTAGGTATATCTCATAGCTCTTTTACGGTGCGGGGAGGGGAGCAAACAGCTGATACTACCTGGCAGAGGCTTCGCCGAGAATTCCTTTCTTCTCTATCTCTGCCTTCTTGGGTTCCTGCTTCCCTGTGTCATCAGCCAGGGCAGCCTGGACTGCACCCTCCACCAGCAAGGAACAGTGCAGCCACAGGAGGAAGCCAGAGTTCCTTGGCTGTGTTCCTATGCTTGATGGTCTAACTAACCTTCCTCTACCGTTTTCCCTTTTACCTACTCGATAGCAAACCAGCTGGAGGCAACTGCAGAACCACAGCCAAATCTTTTTTTTTTGCCATTTCTTGGGCTGCTCCCGCAGCATATGGAGGTTCCCAGGCTAGGGGTCGAATCGGAGCTGTAGCCACCGGCCTACACCAGAACCACAGCAACACAAGATCCAAACCACGTCTGCAACCTACACCACAGCTCATGGCAATGCCGGATCCTTAACCCACTGAGCAAGGCCAGGGATCGAACCCGCAACCTCATGGTTCCTAGTCAGATTCGTTAACCACTGCGCCACGACGGGAACTCCCCACAGCCAAATCTTAAACCTGACATCCACAATCCTCCTCTTTTCATCCCCTTG
Source organism: Phacochoerus africanus (assembly GCF_016906955.1). Taxonomy (NCBI): domain Eukaryota; kingdom Metazoa; phylum Chordata; class Mammalia; order Artiodactyla; family Suidae; genus Phacochoerus; species Phacochoerus africanus. The sequence continues at coordinate 100,822,351 of NC_062552.1, forward strand.
GATCTGTAACTGCATTATGTCACCACAGGCTGGAGCCCCCACTAATTCAGTTCCAACATTTTTAGACTTCTTGTTAAGGGACCTGTTTCTAAAATTTTCATATGGTCAACAAGCTTATGGCTGAGTGTGGCCAGGGCTCCCTCATGAGCAGGTGGAGGGCCCATACCCACCTGGGAGCCCACGCTGCTGCCTGCTTGAAAGGTTTTAAGGAAACAAACAAAAAACTAGGAACAGGACTTCATAAATTTTCTCTATGCCATCCTTGTCTTTGTTTCTCTTTATCATTCATTTTTATCCCTAAAATAATCTAACCTCAGGCCTGGTAGAAGGCTGCAGGGAATGTTTTAAGAGAGGGTGGAGAAACTCTTTTAAGACTGAGATGTGGAGTGTACAGCAGCAGCAGAGGGAAGTGGAGGAGCCCAGAGCGGAAGAAGGGGCTGAGGGCGGCAGGCTAGGAAGGCAGGCCCAATTCCTGGGAGCTCAGCATCAGGTATATCACTTCAGTGCAAATGTTGAGGCTCAAAAAAACTGCAAAACAATACCAAAAAACCCCCATCCCACCCACCCCCAAAATCCCACAAATGAACCAACCAGGCAATTAATCATTAAATTTTATCCCCAAATAAGTTACAAAAAGTAGAGCAACCTCCAGTGTCCATGGATGCCAACTGTCTTGAGGCTTGGATTCCATCTGGCTACTCAACTTAAGGGGTCATGAGAGCAGCCGGCTATGGGGATGGGTGCACAGGGCCCATCCCGTCAGGACCTGGCTGGTGCCTGCAGCTCAGGCTCTCTGCTCAGAGGCCTTCAGTCAGCATCCCTTTGGTTCCTTAGCGACAACAATCTATTCTCATGGAGGCTCACAAGGAGGCAGGGATGCCTGCAGGCTTTGCCTTGTATCAGATCCTTCTGCTTTTCCAAAGAGATGCCAGGCCTGGGTCATCCTGCGAAGTTTAGCAAGATTGGGTTTAATCTATGGGACGAAAGAGAGTAACTCCAATTAGCAGTATGAAAAGCCAAGCAGCATATAAGTATTTCCTAAATGTGGCCATTCAAATCAGTTTCAATTTCTAATTTCTGGATTGGGAACAGATTACAGATTTCCTTAGGATAAGTGGGACTGAAAACTGTAAGTCTAGAGCCCTAACCCTTTAGGAGTGAGGACAAAACTTTTTTTTTTTCATTTTTTCGTTATCATATGAAAGAAAACCTTTTCTTGGTCACACCCACGGCATATGTAATTTCCTGGGGCCAGGGATCGAACCTGAGCCAAAGCATCGACCCAAGTCACTGCAGTGACAGTGCAGGATCCTTAACCCTCTGTGCCCCAAGAGAACTCCAAAACAAAAAGTTCTCAATGTTGTAAAATCTGCTAGATGAGTCAGAAAACATGAGTACCTGAAAACTCCTTGTAAGAAAAGACTAAAGCCCTTAGCAGGCAGGGTGACTAAAGGGAAGGCTTTTGGAAAGCAACAACACCGACATTCCTATTATGCTCTCATGTTCTGTTTCATGTAAGATTATAACAAGGATAGAAAATGTTCTTTAATTTAAACCACTCGGAGCCTTTATTGCATTATCCACATCATTGTTCCTTGACTGCTGAGTAATCAGGGCCAAAGCATAATGTGAAAATCTCCTAAGCTTGGTTCCTTGCCCGATGATCCTCAAATCATTACTCTAGAGAATCTTGGCGATGGCTACCATTTCCAGCAAGTACTACCAAGCAACTGGCTGTTGAGGCTGCATTTGCCAGCAGTGAATTTGCTGTGCTTCTACCAACTTTCTGTAGCCCCAGAGAGAACTTCTGCATCTTATCAAACCTAGAGCTTGTAGGCAACAGGTGTTCAGGACACATCAGTCCGTTTGTGTGTTAAGCTCAAAAATACAAAGCTGGAGTTCCCGTCGTGGCGCAGTGGTTAACGAATCCGACTAGGAACCACGAGGTTGCGGGTTCGATCCCTGCCCTTGCTCAGTGGGTTAACGATCCAGCGTTGCCGTGAGCTGTGGTGTAGGCTGGTGGCTGCAGCTCCGATTGGACCCCTAGCCTGGGAACCTCCATATGCCGCGGGAGCAGCCCAAGAAAAGACAAAAAAAAAAATACAAAGCCATAATGTGTCTAATGAGACATCTGAATTTGAGCTAGAAGACGAAACAGTGAGACTTTATATAAAACTTCCAAGGCATAGTTTCCAAAACTCGTATTTGGGAAAGGATTAAGACAGATGACATTTGGCTGTCAAAGGAGCTGTTAGTCATTACTGTACCTGCTTTTCTTGCTCCAGGTGGTCAACGTCAGCTAACGGTAGCATGGAGGGCCTGCCATGAGCACACTGGAATGGCAGCTGGCACCAGGACAGAGCTTCAATAAGGCGACAGCTCTCCTCTAGGCTCAGACTGTCATTAAACTTAATGGCCCCTAAAAAAAAGAAACAAGAGGGCATGTGTACGGTGGGAAACCAATGCTGACCCTGGGTCAGGGCCAAATATCCGAGAAGAGAAAGGTAGTTCTTAGGCTTCTTTTATGTGACTTTAATTCTGCTTGAAGTTGGCTTCAGGACTGACCTGCCTCTCAGCTTTTCCTTATGCAATGGTTGTCTTTCTAATCCCTATAGCAGACATTCCTTAACTTGTTAGAATTTTGCTTTCAGAGTTTTTTTTAAATGAAACATGAGCAGTATTTTTGCCTACCTCTTAGGTTTGTGAAATTGAGGTCATCTTTCATCCAGAGCCATTTTATCACCAAGACTTCTATTTCCCTGCAATGTCCGTTTTATTTGCTGCTTTCTTCCGTTTCGGTCATCATCTTCCTAAACTTTCATATTGTCAGAACCTGCCTTTCTGCATATATTAACTCACTCAGTTAACAAATATTAAGTCTCTACTCTGTGTTGGAGCTATGCAGGCAGTGAATGAGATGGATGCTCTCCACCCACATGGAGCTTACAGTCTAATAAGTTGAGACGAACATTACCCAAATAATTACACGGTGATTTAATTATAAGTACTATCAAATATCAAATAATATACAATTGGAAGACCAAACACAGTTTAGGAGGATCAGGGAAGGCTTTCCTGACAGAATGATATTTAATCTGAGACCTTAGGTTAAGAAAAACATGGCTAATAGAAGAAGGGAATGAGCAGAAAGGCATTTCAGACAGAGGAAAAAGGCAAGTACGGAGTTTAGCACACAAGCCCAAGACCAAGGGGGCAGGCTGAAGGGCGCGGTGGGGAGTGATGTGAGAAGACACTGGAGAGGCAGGCAGGGGCCAGACCATGACGACCCCTGCAGGCCAGGGGAAAGAAGGAAAAAAATGTTTATCCTGAGAGCAGGGGGTAAGCATTGCCATGTGTGTTTCAGAAGAACGACGCGCTCAGAGAAATGTTTGAAAACGATTTCTCTGGATGCTGAAGGAAGAACCGCTGGAAGGGGAGCCAGAATAGATGTGGGGAGGCTGAGGAAAAGGACTCCGCAGTGGCAAGAACGAGGGAGGCGGCAGTAGGAACAGACCACACCGGAGACATTTAAGATACAGTTTGAAGGCAGAGGTGATGAAATTTGGGAATGGATTAGCGAGGAGGAGTAAAGATAAGATAAAGGAGTGAAGGAGTGTGTGATATTTGCAGAAGACAAACTAATGAGGGGCTGAGGTTACAGAGCCAGAAAAGACAAGAAGGAAGAGAGGAGGTTAGGTTAATGGAGGAATATCGCATGGAGGGGGGATGTCAGTGAAGTGGAGACCCCAGTGTGGTCAAATGATAGTTGCAGGGGACTCTGGAGCTATCACGATCCCAAAGAAGTTCCTCCAGTGCCATTTTCTGTATTGTATCACATGACTCTACTCAAGAACCCTCAATGATTCTTGCTTTCGGTATAACATCTAAAGGTTTTGTGGTGAACTTCTGGGAATCTATGCTTCCTTACCTTCCTTACCAGCCTAATTTCTTGCTCTTCTTTGCTGCCCCTTATGTAACTAATTTGTTTCTGTCTTTGGATCCCTGCACAGGCTCTTTATTTTTGTCTTTTTGCCTTTTTTTTTTCCTAGGGCTGCTCCCTCGGCATATAGAGGTTCCCAGGCTAGGGATCTAATTGGAGCTGTAGCCACCGGCCTATGCCACAGCCACAGCAATGAGCCTCATCTTTGACCTATAGCACAGCTCAGGGAAACGCTGGATCCTTAACCCACTGAGCAAGGCCAGGGATTGAACCCCCAACCTCATGGTTCCTAATCGGATTCGTTAGCCACTGCACCACAACGGGAACTCCCCACAGGCTATTTCTTTCCCATGTGGTAAACTTTCTCATCCTTCCTCTGAATCCATGTCCTTCAGCTCATTCAAAACTTCACTCAAAATGCCTCTCTTCTAGGAGTTATTACTCCACTCCTATCACTCAGTCTGCATTATAATCAAATGTATATGCTTGTATTCTGCTTTATAATTTTTCAGTGTTCATTTTTAGTGTATTCGGTTTCTTGATCTAAACCGTACCCTCCAAGAGACTGGTAGTACCGTGCCTTCTACTTCTTTTGGAGCTGCTGCACCCTGCCAGTGCTTAGCATGCAGGGCCCTCGATGCCTGGTGTGTTGAGAGTCTTACCATGGCAGGCTTGGGATGCCAACACCTTCTGGACAGTCAGTGGCAAAGTACCTTGGATGCCTCCTGTGGTCTGGAGTAGCTAATACATAAACACATTATTAATGAAAAAGCAAATGGGACAATGAAGGCTTTTATGCGTGGTGCCTCTGTGTGAAACCTCAAAATAAGAGAAAAGCTTACCTCCACTTGTTCTCGAATAAATTCCTACAAAGAGAAAAGGAAAACAGGCATTAATCTACTGTTATGTTATAACTGCCCTCTGATAATTTACAAAATATTCCAAGTTTCTTCTTTAAACTATGCTTCTTAAGAGAGTTCCAGCAATACAGCACTTGGGTACAAATCATGTATTTGTTGTAAGGCACGCTGAATATAAAATACCAGGATAACTGAAAGAACTCTTACTGAACAGAGAATATATTTAGCTACTGAAGTTTCCTCTAGAGAAGCTCATCAACGCATGAGATTATGTAACTGGCGGCCTTAATGACTCAACTAAATATCAGGGAGGTTTCTCTCTAAGAAGCTGTCTGTTTGTATTTTATAACCTTAGCCAGAACACATGTAATACTGCACAAAAACAGCATAAATACACAACAACCATCACTTGCGTAAATATCATAAACAGAAGCAGTCATTTAGTTCCTGCAGGCCTTTTTTTTTCTTTTTTAGTGACAATTCCCTTCAAGTCAAAAAGCTTATTCTCTGAGGCACTTTGTTGAGACATTTTTTCCTCCTTTGCGTATCTCTGTCCCTAGGGTAGCCTTTTCAATAGTTATATTCCTGCAGATTTTTTTTTTTTTTTTTTTTTTTGCTTTTTAGGGCTGCACTTGAGGCATATGGAGGTTCCCAGACTAGGGGTCGAATCAGAGCTATAGCTGCTGCCTGTGCCACAGCCACAGCAATAGCAACGCAGGATACCTACACCACAGCTCACAGCAATGCTGGACTGCTGACCCACTGAGCAAGGCCAGGGATCGAACCCACATCCTCATGGATACTAGTCAGATTTGTTTTTGCTGTGCCATGAAGGGATCTCCTTCCTGCAGATGTTAATATTTACAAAAGGACTAAAGAAATTTAAAGCAGACACTATTTCATGCTGCTAATTTGTTTGACCTCTGGAGGTTAAAAATTGTTTTGAGATATGGCACGTTTAATCATTTCTTTATAAGAAAACAGGATTTCTTTACTTCTGGGAATCTCTCTGTGTAAGTTAGTTTCCTAAGATTGCGACACGATAGACTTCTTTTTAAACCGGACTCTAAAAATTCCCTCCCATCCCTCATTTACATGCTAGTCCACCATACTTATAAGTGAGCACAGTCACCAAAAGCTAGGGGGTAGATACTACATTTTTTAAGCCATGTATTTTCCCAAACAAATCTAAACAGAAAGATATCTCAGAATACCTGACCCACTAACGAAGTTTAGTGTAGGTAAAGATCAAACCTAACTTCTTTGCTGTTCTCTCTTGTGCTCATTGTCTGGGACTTGTAAAACATCAGTCTGTAAGCCTGGAGAAAGGGAGACCCATTTATTCTCTGTTCATTTCTTTTCTTTCTCTTTTTTTTTTCTTTTTGTCTTTTTGCCTTTTTCTAGGGCCACTCCCGCAGCATATGGAGGTTCCCAGGCTAGGGGTCTAATCGGAGCTGTAGCTGTCAGCCTAGGCCAGAGCCACAGCAACTCCGGATCCGAGCCTCATCTGCCACCTACACCCCAGCTCATGGCAACACTGGATCCTTAACCCACTGAGCGAGGCCAGGGATTAAACCCGCAACCTCATGGTTCCTAGTCGGATTCGTTAACCACTGAGCCATGACGGGAACTCCTCATTTCATATTTCAATCATTCAATTAATGCTTGATAACTTAATATTAATGCTCGATAACTTAATATTAATGCTCATTCATTAGGCTGGAGGACAGAACCTTATAGAAAGATGTCTTAGTGATCTTTCAACTGCTAGGATCCAAGTAACTACCTCTTCTTCAAGATGCCAGAACTGTTCCGGCTGCCCTCAGAATCAACAAAATCTCTCCTGATCAGCCTGACTTAACATAATCAAGATTTTCTGAAACTTTAAGTCTTGTTTCAATTTGAGGTAAACTTCTTACCAGTAGGCTTTGAAGTCACTTTAGGAAAAGTTTTCATTATAATTTTCTGGTTAAATACTTAAGGATTGAATTACAATAAAAGATTCTAACAGATCCTATCTTTTGGATTTAAGACAATTTAAAGGAGGAGCCTTGGAGAAAATAAGCCCTGTTGGGAGAAGAGAGCACAGCTGAAAGCCAAGCAGAGGTGGTCTGATCAAAGCCATGTATATTGGTAGTTCCCTAAACACAGGATCTGCTTCAAGTCTCTGATATTTGTTTTTCTGTCTAGAATGACCTTCTCCCCTCTTCTGTACCTAATAGGCTCCTACTGTTCTACAAGACATTTCCTTAAAAAAAAAAAAAAATAGCTTTTCTGTGACGGTTTTCTTGACCTTCATTCTCCTAGGCACAGTAAACATTCTGCGTTTCCATAATACTTTGTTTTGTTTGTTTGTTTTTGTCTCTTTAGGGCCTCACCTGCAGCATATGGAGGTTCCCAGGGCAAGGGGTCGAATCAGAGCTGTAGCTGCCAGCCGATGCCACAGCGACACTGGATCCAAGCTGTGTCTGCAACCTACACCACAGGTCATGGCAATGCCAGATCCCTTACCCAATGAGTGAGGCCAGGGATTAAACCCACATCCTCATGGATACTAGTCGGGTTCATTACTGCTGAGCCATGACGGGAACACCCATAACACCTCTACCGGCCAAATTTCACTGTAGTATAACTATTTAAATGGGCTTCTTCCTCACCTTGAGCTAATTCATCTTTTAATCTCTAGCACATGGCACTCAGCAGGTATTTCACAAATGCTTGCTGAATAAAAGGTGAATATGGAGAATTTCTAAACAAACTAGGAGGTTATTAGCACTCAGCAGTTTTCTCAGCATCTGCAGCTGTGTCTTACCTCCACAATGCTCTTGGTCACAGTAGATCTTCCTCTTCGAAGTTCATTGGCTTCTCTTTCTACAAAACAGAGTGGAACTTTTCCTACAAGGACCAGACGATTGCTAGTGTCTGGAAATATAATTTCAAGGCCCAGATCTTCCAGATTTTTGTGGTAACACCTGAAGAGATAACCTCAAATGTAAAAAAACTACTTTATTCACATTTCAGTATTGGTTCCAAATACTTGATAGTTTCTCAAAAGCTGCCCCAAGCTTTGAAAATTGTACTGTTTTTCTCACATTATGATTGTTTGTTTAGGATTTTAGTATCAAATTTCCTCTCTGAATTATAGTAACATTCATTTTTTTTTTCTTTTCCACTGAGAGAATCAATTTGTTTCTGTGTCTTGTTGCTAAATTTTCATTCTTCACTGAGAAATCGCTAACTTCTTGCTGGCACTTATAGAAGTTTGGCAAAAGTAAAAGGACTGAGAATGTTTTGAATCAGCATTAAAGCCAGGAGGTAATTAACAGCCCCAGGAACTGAGAAGTCCTGATGAACGGGATGTAAATAAATGGATCTGCCTCTAATATAAATTATGCCCCAGGGAAAAAGATGTATTGGCAGTGGCATATTCCCAAACCTTAAATAAATTCAGAGACAATTCTCTTTTTCATTTTCAATAATTTGTGCTGCCCCTCCCCCAAAGGGGATACATCCTATCTTGTGACTCACTACATGATTTGCCCCTTCCTTGTGGCCCAGTGTTTTACTTTCTTCCCAGTATGATTATGGTAGTGAAAACTAAGAATCTAGAATGCACCAAGGCAAGGCAGAATGGAAGCAATTACTGCAGCAACTCTGCTTTCAGAAACAGCACGGCATAAATACAGACTGTTCCAAGAAATGCTAAGAGGATTCTAAGCCAACTGCTGGAAAAAATTATCAGGGAAATGCTATCCTATACTCAACAGCTGTGATATAGTGGAAAGATCAACATTTAGAGTCAGAAGACCTGCATCTGAGTGGCTGCTCTACCTCTTAATATTTGTTATGACCTTGAACAAGTCATATAATCTCTTGGTCTCAGTGCCTCATCCGAACAAAGGAACAATAGTTATGCTCACACCTCACAGAATTATTGTGCAAATGTACATTAGCAACATCACATCCTCATGGTGGCACTAACCATAAGAGTCTCCTTTGTTCCTCAGTCACTGGTATCTCTAGCGGAGGATTTACAGTGGAAGACAATAATTTTTTCCGACCAGAGCCTTGTGCCTGTTGCTTCTCATAGGAATCTATTGAGAGAAAGTTAAATGGGTTAAGGGCAGGAGGTGAAGTCTTCTAGATTCAGATAAAAATGAAGACACAGTCATGGAATTATTACAGTGCTTAGCGGTGTTCAGTTCAATGTTCAATTTTTGGCTTTGAATTTCCATTAAAGTCAGACTAATAACTAGTTTGTTTATTCATTTTAGCAAGTATTTTCTTTTCTTTTCTTTTTTTTTTTTTGTCTTTTTGCCTTTTCTAGGGCCACTCCCGTGGCATATGGAGGTTCCCAGGCTAGGGGTCTAATCAGAGCTGTAGCCACCAGCCTACACCACAGCCACAGCAACACAGGATCCAAGCCGCGTCTGTGACCTACACCACAGCTCACGGCAATGCCGGATCTTTGACCCACTGAGCAAGGCCAGGGATTGAACCTGCAACCCTATGGTTCCTAGTCGGATTCGTTAACCACTGCGCCAACATGGGAACTCCTAGCAGTATTTTCTTAAGTAAGAAATATAAGACTTAAATCTTACATTCAAATGAACAAATGCAATGTTCCTACAGATAGGCAACAGATATAGTATCAGTAATAGAGGCTGACTATTGTGGATTACTGGGGAGATACGAGGGGGTTTACTACACAACCCAATGGCTCAAGAAGCCTTCCCCATTCCTTTAGAGGGATTTCCCAGTCTCTGAAGAAAACTGGTCAGTACTGTTCTCAAATAGCCCAGGGCCTATAGCAAGGAAGCTTTTCTAACCCTGCTTTTACTGTATCTTTCCCAACTCATTTACAAGGAAAAATGAGGACAGAAGTAACATCATTGCCATTCTACTGCTATACCTCCCTAGGTCCTCACCTAACTCTTTAACATTCCAGGGTTTTGTTATTTTATTTTTATTATTTGACCGCAGGAATAAAGATTTTTCTTGGCATTTTACATCTTGGGGAAAGGTACTACCTCATGATGAGAAAAAAAGGGTGGCAAAGATTAAAAAGCACACATTGACTTTGGAAGAATATGTAATGAATTAGTGATACAGGTTACCTCTGGGGAGAGAAACTGGGTGGGATGAAGGACAAGGGTAGAAAGGAGACTTTATTATATTCTTCTGCACCTTTCCGATTGGAACCTATTTGATTATACTACCTATTCAAAAACAATTACATTTTAAGATAAAAACAAAAACGTTGGGCCTTCTGAGGTACTGGTGGTCTCTACTTGATGAACTGTGAAGAAGGGAGATCCCACAGGCATACTGTCGTAATAAAGTAGCCTGATCCTTAGGGCTGATGATAAATAGATGGCAAATATGCCTCTGCCCACATAAGTAAGGCCCATGTGTTTGAATGAGTAAAGTGAATTACTGTGTTCTTTCAGTTATAAAAGAACATGAGCCAGCAGATTCCAGCTTAATTTTTTTATTAATTTTTTAAACCTATAATTAATCTTTTTTCTCAATAGTCACAGTTGGAAAAACTCCTTCAGGTACATTAATTCTGCCGGGGAGTCTCCAAGCTTTCCTAGACCTCAGGAGATTCTTACCAGCGATCAGCTGCTCCAGGCGGATGCGCTCATGGGCGGCGTGCTGGTCCACTAAGACTAGCAGGTTTCCACCTAGAAGACCAGCAAGGAGGACCAGGATTTCAAATTCTCAGCTCAAGATTAAAATAATCATGTTGTGGTGAGGGAGCAAAAGGTTAATTCAAACTATTTAACAACATGAGCTAAGAGAAGCACACAAACTGAAGAGTCACAACTGTTTCTTTTGTTTCCTAAAAAGTTGAAACTATAGGAAAAACGACAACAAATGTATCCCCTGATGAAAAACTCATTAGTTCATTAGTATTTCATTTCATTTTTTTTTTTTTTTGCCATTTCTTGGGCCGCTCCCGCGGCATATGGAGTTTTCCCAGGCTAGGGGTCTAATCGGAGCTGTAGCTGCCAGCCTACGCCAGACCACAGCAACGCAGGATCTGAGCCGCGTCTGCAACCTACACCACAGCTCACGGCAACGCCAGATCGTTAACCCACTGAGCAAGGCCAGGGATTGAACCCACAACCTCATGGTTCCTAGTCGGATTCATTAACCACTGAGCCACGATGGGAACTAGTATTCATTTCTAAAACAAGGTGAAAACCCCACATTCTTAATGTTTATATCCTGATTTGCTTTATTAATTCAACTTTGATACGATGAAGGTTCATTAAACCACACATTTTATAATCAGCTGACTTTGATTCACAAGCTCCTCTGAAACCCATGAAGACTGTAATTGTATTACACTTTAGATCAGAGGTCAGCACTCTTTTTCTGTCAAAGGCCAGGCAGTAAATGATTTAGGCTGTTGGGACGCATGGTTTCTGTCACAACTATTCAATTACTCATTCTTAATCAAAGCTGCCATGGACAGTATGTGAGTGTTGTAGCTGTGTTCCAATGAAACTTTACTTACAGACACCAAAATATTAATTTCATGTAATTTTAATCTCCCAAGAAATATTATCTTCCTTTGCCTTTTGTTCAACTATTTTAAAATGTAGTATACCTGAAACTAAAGTAACATTGTAAATCAACTATATATCAATTTAAAAAAAGAGTAAAAACCATTCTTATCTCCCTGACTGTACAAAAACCAGTGATGGCTACTAGATCTGGCCCTAGGTCATAGTTTGCCATGCTTTAGACTCAAGCTTCCCAAACTCTGATGAGCAGACAGTCACGTAGGGATCTTGATAATTTTTTTGGCAGCGCCTGCAACATGTGGAATTTTCCAGGCCAGAGATCAAACCTGCACCACAGCAGCAACCCAAGCCATAGCAGTGACAAGGCTGGATCCTTAACCCACTGCCACCAGGGAACTCCTACTGATCTTATTAGATTCAGATTCTGATTCAGTAGATTAGGGATGAGACACAAGATTGTGCAATTCTCACAAACTCCCGGGTGACATTATTTACAGACCATGATTTTGAGTAGCAAGGCTATAAACTCTCAAGTGTGAAAGAGAAGCAGAATGTCCTGACCCCAAAGCCAAACCTATCAGGAAATCTCTTTCTCACTGACAGGATGACTGATTCTCAATTATATTATTACATATTTTTAGCTTATAACTTTAATATTTTTGGCCAAAGAATTGACATTTATTGTTATTGATTATACTGAAATAAAAGTTCTCCTCTTGAATTTGATCAAGACAGATAATGCCTGTTGTTCCTATTTCTACTAAAGATTAAAAAGCTGTTTCTATCACACCATCAAATTCATGGCATGAGAGCTTCAGACTTAAAAATGGATTATAATTTTTCTGACAGCATGTGTAACCACAGAACAGGCCCCAAAATGCTGAATTTTAAACTCCTTTGAGGTTAGGAGGAGTTGCAGCTGGTTGTGATGAATACTGAACATCCTGTATCGGGCAAAACAATGGAATAAATAATAAATTATGAGGGAGTAACCTCAAACTTGAAACTAGAGCCAATGTGAATTACCAAGAGTTAGGAATCCTAAGAAATCAATCCTGCACCTGATTCTAGAGGATTATATAGTCCATAACAAAGTTAACGATGATGTCCATTCCTTGAATGAAGCAGAATATATGAAAGTAATTTACTCATGTCAGGGCTGTATTTTTGATATTTCAAAACAACACATAGAAACTTCATAAGGGCGAGGATTTTTGTTATGTTCCCAGCATGCATAGGAGCACCAGGCACATAACAGGTGCTCAAAAAATATTGCTGAATAAATAGTTATGCTATCCTAGTTTTAGCTTAACATTCATAGCTTATTCTTTATGCTATCATAACTGAACAGTTATATTTTTTGTAGGTGGAAACATGCAATAAAAAGTGCTATTAGATGGCATTAATTTCACCATAATTTAAATCAGTAATATATTTGTCCATTACAAAAATATGTACAAACATTAAGTCAATTATAGGAATAGATTGCTTTTGGTATTCAAGAGTAACAAAAACATATCTTGACTTAGAAAAGTGCTTTTATCTAAAATCTCCTTGGTGGCAGCTAACCAATAGAGTGACAATCTAGAATATCGAGAAATTTAAATAGGTCCCCTCTATTTCTCTGAACATCTGCAGATCTTGTGGCTATTCTCATCTCAGGTGCCATTAGTGAGATTTTGGTATTAAACAATAAAGAATTCCAGGTAAATACAACTTTAGGAACAAATCTATTTGTTTTCTGGAAATAGTAAAACTACCAAAATTTGACCTTCATGAATTATACTTCTGTGATAATTATGATAGAACTTTGCCTTTGATCCATTATGACATTTACAAAATAAATTTACATTGTAAACAAGATAAAAGGGCATGTTTTGAAAATCAAAGAAGATGAACGGCTTTCAGATTTCAGAGGCTCTGAAGGTCTACAATGCACATCTACAACGGGGATCCAAGTCCCTCAGTGATGCTCAGGGCTCTCAGCCATCTGGCCCTTTCCAGGCCTGACAGGATCCAGCATCCCTTGTAAATGGTTCAAGAGTCTCCCAGTTTAAAAAATAAAATTAGTAGTTCCCGTGTGGCTCAGTGGTTAACGAATCTGACTAGGAACTGTGAGGTTGCAGGTTCAATCCCTGGCCTTGCTCAGTGGGTTAAGGATCCGGCGTTGCCATGAGCTGTGGTGTAGGTTGTAGACATGGCTCAGATCCCGCATTGCTGTGGCTGTGTAGGCTGGCAGCTATAGCTCCGATTAGACCCCTAGCCTGGGAACCTCCATATGCTGAGGGAGAAAAGGCAAAAAGACAAAAATAAAATTAAATTAAATTTAAAAAAAAAAAACCTTCTTACACCATCACCCTCCTGCAGTCCCTTTTCCATGTCACAGATTTCTGAGCCTGTCCACCTGTCTACCTGTCCTGTTGGGGGCTGTCATCCCACCCTGTCTCTTCTCTGAAATACCTCTTATTTGCTGAAGTTCCTGACCTCCACTGTTGGGAAATCCAAGGGATGTTTTTGGTCCTCATCTCACTTAACCACTCGGCAGCATTTTGTACAAAGTCTTGGCTTTGCAACACAGCCTTTGCCTGTGTTCTTCCTATTTCTCTGTTTCTTCACAGTCTCTCTTGCTGTTTCACCCTTTTCTACCCAGCTATTAAATGGTGGAATTAGTCTAAATTCAGAATGTCTCTTCTTCTCATTCTTCCCTCTTCTTCAGCGTGATAAAGCTTACACTCACGACTTCAAAGACCAACGTTATGCTGACCACTCAGATTTAGATCTCTATATCAGAATGTTTCTCGAGTCCTAACCTGTAATATCCAACCCATTCTTGACACTTCTTGAACATTTCAAAGGGATTTCAGATTGAACTCACGATTTTCACCCTCCCTGCCTGCTTCTCTTCCAACCTGGTCCTGCAACATTATCCACTCAGTAACAGAGGTCAAAAAAACCAGAAGTCATCTTTGATATACCTTCCCCACATCCACTCCACCAACAAGTCCTGTTGACTTATCTCCTAAATATCTTTCTCCCTAGGCCACCCTGGTCCCCTCTAGTTATCATTTCTTAGATATGGCAATATCCTCCTAACAGTCTCTCTGCAGTTACTGGGACTCCACCTCCACGCCCGATCCATGCTCCACACTGCTGCCAGAGCAGTATTTTCAAAATGCAAATGTGATGTGACAAGTGCCACTATGAAAACAAACATTAAAAAAGAAAACAAAAAGCTTTCATGGAGTTCCCACTGTGGCTCAGCGGTAAGGAACCCAACTAGGAACCATGAGGATATGGGTTCGATCCCTGGCCCACTTCAGTGGGTTAAGGATCCGGCGTTTCTGTGAGCTGCAGTGTAGGTTACAGACACAGCTCAGATCTGGCATTGCTGTGGCTGTGGTGTAGGCCAGTAAACTACAGTTCTGATTTGACCCCTAGCCTGCAAACTTCCACATGCCCAGAAAACTTTCAATTGTTTCCAACTGAACCTACCTCTACTCTAGCCTGGTCTCCTTGCTCTCACACAGGAAGGGCTTGCCCCGCTTCCTCTCACTGAAGGAGAGGAAGGCATAAACTGCATGTTACTGCCGCTGCCCAGAATATCCCTCCCTCCCCCTCTTTACACTTCAGATCTCACTTTACCAAGAAAATCTTCCCTAACCTCGCTACTCAATCAAATCTCCCAAAGCAGATTCTTACAGCCTCTCGTCTTTCTCCTCCATAACACTAGAGTTAAAATTTTAACGTCTGTGTAATTATCTGCTCTCTTGCATGTATTTTTTTCTGAACATTGTATTCTGAGCAGTCCCTGGCGTGCAGTAGGCACTCAGTCAATATTTGTTGAATGAGTTAATATTATTATTTACAAACTATTGTTTTATTAAAGCAGGTCACCAAGAGATTACATGTAACTCTTGATAAATCTTACGTAAGAGTTCATTACGTAAAATTTCTATTATTATAAAAGGAACATATTAAGACGTTATTAAAAAGTCAAACAATATAAAATATTTTAAAGAGTAAAAGATCAAATTTCCCCTTTGCCACTTCCATTCTTACTCCCACTATTATTAACCACTAATAATAATTTAACAGGTATCATATGTGTATGTATATAAAACTTTATTATAATATCAATATTTAAATATAAATAAATGTATTTTATTAAAAAAATTTTTTTTACTGGCTGCATCCATGGCATACAGAAGTTCCTGGGCCGAGGACTGAAGCTGCACCACAGCTGTGACAACACCAGATCCTTAACCTGCTGAGCCACAAGGGAACTCCAAAACTAAATGTAATTTAAAAACTGTTGCTTCATAATATTAATTTAGATTGGTTTTCCCTAATCTGTACAAATCATTGAAACTGTATTTATAAAAAAAATAAATAACCTTAAAAGGAAGCTTGCAGAAGACCAGCTGATTATTGAGGTTCCATTCTTACCTGCCTCACCATCCTCTTCAGTCTTAGTGCTCATTAAACAGGCAATAAACTTGTTATCCACTTGCTGGAGAACCTGTCATACATTCAAATAAGTGGTATAACACTAAACAAAAATTAACAAAGGCTAATACTTAATTTAAAGTCAGTTGCTCTATAACATTCATATCCAAGACTGAGGACAAGGGCTGATTAACCTGAGGGAGTCATTAGGAAGGATAAAAGAACGGGCAAGAAGAGTGATCAGTGATCAGAAGACAAAAGGAGAGACTACAAGAGAACCAACTGAGGCATCTAGGAGGGTTATGCTAATAAAACTTCTGAGGAGCCTTGAAATGTTCCCAACAGAATGATTTTTTTTTTTTTTTTTTGCTTTTTAGGGCCGCACCCAAAGCATAAGGAGGAGGTTCCCAGGCTAGGGGTCAAATAGCTACAGCTGCCGACCTACACCACAGCTCATGGCAATGCCAGATCCTTAACCCATGGATTGAACCCTCAACCTCATGGTTACTAGTCGGATTTGTTTCCACTGCACCACAATGGGAACTTCAGACTGACTCATTAATAGGTAATATGACCAGAGAAAACTTTTTTCCTCTTTTCTTTCTTTTTTTTTTTTTAAAGCCACCTGCCTACACCGCAGTCACAGCAACTCCAGATCTGAGCCTCATCTGCGACTTATGCTGCAGTTCACAGCAACACCGTATCCTCAACCTACTGAGGGAGGCCAGGGATCGAACCTACATCCTCATAGATACTAGCTGGGTTTGTTACTGCTGAGCCACAATGAGAACTCCTAGAGAATTATTAGTATGACCATAGACTGCTAACAAATAGGGCTGGAAAGAAAACAGAAGTGTATGCAAAAGCAAGGAAAACCATCTTGGAGGAGTTAGTCCTTCATTAAAGCAGTAAATTAAAAGCGACCAGTGGCTTTAGACCTTGGTGGTTCCTCTCTAGCTAGATCAGTCTAAGCTCCAAATTTGTTTCCATACTGCAATCAGGGAGACAGAGAGGGCCTTAGTGGTGTAGAGAGAAGGCAAACTAGAAGAGCAGATGAGACAAAGGGTCCTTTCAATTAATGGAACTCCTCAATCTGGGGTCTCTAAGCTGTGCCATTTGAAGCCTCATACAATACAGGATCATTTTAAAAGGGACACTGTTGCACATTTAAGGACAATGTCTCTAACGTACTCAGTTGACTTATAAATTATTGTCAAAATGTAATCTTTGAAACTGTGAGCTTGAATCCACAATTCATTCCTCCAGACTTGCTCACACCATTAAGGACGTTTTTTTCTTTGTATTTATAATTAGTCCTTTGCGTTTTCTTCTGATGATAAAAGTTACAGCAAGATTTAAAAACAAAAAAACCAACAAAAATAGCATGGGCCTTGACCAGAGTGATCTATGTCATCAAACAATTTCACAAGAGTTAGTCTAGCTTAGGTCTTATATATACATATCTTAATGAGATTTCAAAGTCAATCTTTTACCTGCATCGAATGAATCATTTCTTTGGTAAAACGATAAGGATACAAGATGTTGTGAATTTTAACTGCTAGGCTCTCAGCCTGGCCACTGCTTACGTCAACAGCAACCTAGAAAGACCCAGCACAAACGTAATTTACATTGTAATCTTTTATGTCTGCAGAAATGTTTTACCAAAGATCTCAAAGTGCTTTAAAAACATTCATTTTCACAGAACATATTAGAGGTGGGTTGAATTCAGGGAACTTATAAAAATTCAAAAGGCTCTATGAATTATTACTCAAATAATTATTTTTGTTTATAAGCAAAATTACTGACAAAAACCAATGGTTTCAGAATAACAATTTCCTGTGCTCCCTGGGCAAGTCTTTGAAGACAATTTAACTGATGAATCAGTAATCAAATGCTCATCTACTCTACACCCTCATTACAACACACAAAGCACATTCTGTGATAACTCACTGAGGAGAGAACAGACACTTGGGTCCAATGATGAACTGTTCCTCCAGAAGATTCACTGCTTCATCTTAAGATAATGCTTTTTATTACCACCACCCTAAATTCTTTGCCAAAGCTGCAAGGCAGGATTTCTGAGAGTGGTAAACACAGTGATTGCACAGGTCTAGTCCAAAGCTTCCAAAATGCTATGAGTTCTGATTCCTCCTCTCTACATAAATATTCATTTCCAGCTAAATTATTTGGAATTTTATTTAAATTATTTGGAATAATTATTTATTATTTCCAGCTATTCATAATTACAAATCAATATAGTCATTCATGCCCATACTCAATTTAAATGAAATTTAAAATTTAAAGAACAAGCGAACCTACCTCTGGATAACGGGCAAATACTGGATTTTCCCATTCTGAGAACAAAGACTGAAGTGATTCGTGACCAAAAGCATCACCCCCAGTATCTAGGGCAAAAGGGGATACATTGACATCAAGAGCCTGGGAAGAGGGTGAATGGCATCTCATGCACCCTCAAGACCAAAGATCAGACACATTGTTCCAATATGCTACAAATGCACAGTGTTGCCTGTATCTCTAGATTGTTTTGATCTGCTGCTTTTTAAACTAGAATCAATGACTGTATCTTCTGGCATCATCTGCTTCTTCTCTAAGCTATTTTCAAGAGATATTTCAGAATACAAGTCCAGAAGAAACTGGACTGGGTTCAAATTAGTAGCCTTACTTCCTTTAGGTAAAAATATACATTATCAATTTTTAGAAACAAAGAAAAGAAAAATAATAAATGTCTGTAGCTTTTTCTGAAGATAAGAATTTTGCTTATATAAATTGACTGCAAAATGGAGTCAACTCCGTTCTTTAAAAATAAGAAGTATTTTCTTAATCACAAGACACCACAGACTGTGCCTAATCACCCAGTATTGACCCCTTCTGGAAAAGTAATTTCTGATCTAAATGCATGCACTGAATGACTTAGTTCTGCTGTTCAGCGAGACCGTGGGGACGTCCTGGTTCCAGGAAGGCACAGCTGGCACTGATCAAGCTTAATAATACACCCTGCTTTGTTTTCTTTGCGCTGGGTGGCACAGTTTGTACTAGGTTGTCCCAAGAGGCTCCATTAATGCCCTACCTCTGTTATTCTGTCTCATCACAGTCCTCTCTTCCCGAGCTCTAGGGAGGAAAGGAAGAACAAGGTCGCTTCTAAAAGGATGACACCTGTACTGAAATCCTAAATATAAAAAAGAAAAACCTAGACATTTGAACTCAAAAAACAAATGATTACAAAGTTAAGTTACACGAAAATCTCTTTCTGTACCAATTAAGACATGAGGCAGACTACTAAACAAACACTAGGCTGAGTCAGACATTCTTTAATGAAATTCTTCTAACTTAGGAATTAGTATTAATGCTCAGTCCTTTTATCTATACCAGACAGAATGAGGACCTAAAACAGATCCCCATTTTAACATGTCTCTTATCCACAACATATGTGTGTGTCCCCAGTATTATAACATTTATCTCATCATATTATAATTATGTTTAGATAGCTTTCCTCCCTAATAGACTGTGGACTCCTGAAAGCAAAGCCAATTAATTGGCAATGTGGCAGCCCCAAGGAGAGTGTGCATGATCAACAAATGAGTGAGAGTGAATGAACAGACGAGTAGAGAAAAGTTTTCAGGAGTTCCCATCATGGCGCAGTGGAACCATGAGGTTGTGGGTTTGATCCCTGGCCTTGCTCAGTGGGTTGAGGATCTGGCATTGCCGTAAGCCATGGTGTGGGTCACAGACGCAATTCGGATCCCCACTTGCTGTGGCTGTGGCCGGCAGCTGTAGCTCCAATTAGACCCCTAGCCTGGGAACCTCCATATGCCATGGGTGCAGCCCTGAAAAGCAAAAAAAAAAAGAGAGAGAGAGAGAGAAAAGTTTTCAATTTAAATTCCAAAGTCCAATAAGATCTGGCCTAAATTCTACCCTCATTTCTGAAGGATGATCAGATTTGAGTTTTAGAAACAAGGCTGAATTTGACAGTTTTGAACAAGGGCAAAACATGATGAAACTTATTTCCAAAAAATCTGTTGGACAACTGTGCCCAGTCTCTTGAATTAGAACACGATGGAAGATAGTATTAAAAAAACAAAAACAAAAACAAAAACAAAAACTTGGAGTTCCATCGTGGTTCAGGGGTAAGGAACCCAACTAGTATCTATGAGGATGTGGGTTTGATCCCTGGCCTTGCTCAGTGGGTTAAGGATCTAGTGTTTGCCGTGAGCTGTGGTGTAGGTCACAGATGTGGCTTGGATCCCGTGTCACTATGGCTGTGGTGAGGGCCGGCAGCTGTAGCTCCGATTTGACCCCTAGCCCAGGACCCGTAGCCTGGGAACTTCCATATGCTGTGGGTGCAGCCCGGGGGAAAAAAAAAAAAGAATGAAAAAAAAAATCTGTTGGACAAAAATTGGAGAGGGATTAATTCAGAGTGATAAAATTAAAGTGTGAGGTGAAATAAGGTTGTGTGAAGTAATATAAAGGACAGAGTTCAAGACATTTTAAAGAAAAAAACTACCAGGGCTTCGAGACTTGACACTACTCCTTAAAATTACCTTTACAGATCCTTTCTCTCTCTCTCTCTTTTTAACAGATCCTCTCTTTTGTGCAATAAAAGTAAAGTAAACCTACTTCTTAACAGTTCTTACGTGGCATTTTATGTGTGGTTCAACAATGTCCTGATGGCCTGCTACACATGAGCCATTTCCAGAAAGGAAGCCTTCCCTATGAATGGAGGCTGCTCAGGGGCCATCTTTTCTTAGAACTAGTTTCTAGACCCCAACACTCTATTTTTCATTATGAATCTCTGACTTAACATGACCCTCAAAAGTTCACTAGAAGAACTTGCTGATCTAAAAGTTAAGTGGGCTGAAGCATTTTAAGCATCTAAATTTATTTAACAAGAGCAGATGCTTATGCTGAGCATGGCAGCCCAGATTTCCACCCCCCTTGTTTTAGCAACAACCATCTCAGTTTAATGTAATAGTTATTTTTTGTCACCATATCAGAAGCAGCTGCATTTCCGGAAGATGAGGTGCCAGTGCCTTAGATTTACCTTTCATAAACATTCAGTATAAGTCAGGAAATAAAAACTACATATGTTGAAAAACACAAGTGTCTTTAAGAGCCACCTGATAGTCTCAGGAGCATTATTGAAAGGAAAGAGTTTTCTCCTATTTAATACTTTGAAAGTTACTGCAGTGATTATTTTCTTTTTTACAAGGAGAAAAAAAACTGGAAAATTGAAAAATAAAAGTCTTACTTAACTTTAAATACATCAGACTCCTGCTAAAGATATTTATCCCAAGGAAAAAATTATAAGATAATTTGCAATTACCTTCTTACAATTTACATTTTTTTGCAACATTCAGGACTTTTAATACAGATGCACATTTAATGTTTATCCTCCTGATGCAAAACCAAGATTACTGCCAGATGGAAATCAGCTCTACCATCTCCCAACATCTGGCTCTCAACACACTGCCAAAACAATGTCACTTTTAATGCTGACTTAGACCTGGAAACTCAGAGTCCTAGCCTAGGCTCTGATGTGGCCTTTTGGTCCCATCTAAAAGCCACACTATTGTCGTGCTGAATAACAGCCACTTATACAAATCAAGAATATTAGCATATGTACATATAGTACATATAAAGTATATTTGAAAAGTATGTTTATAAAAATACACACTTAACCTATATTCCAAAGATTTATGATCAAGTCCTATTTTCTTAAAAAAAAAAAAGTTCATAATATAGTATTGTCCTGGGCCATAGATTTTACTGGGAAATCTAGGATGATGACAGGATCATTCTGGCCATTAACCTGGGAGCTGCATAGAGCAATTTCTAGAAAAATACCACACTGGCATTGCAGGTGCCTTTAAAGACAAATTTCTAGGAGAGTTGTGTGTTTGGGACAGAGGGGAAAGTGGGGAAGGGAAGCACTGTGGATCTTCTCAACTATCAATGGCACCATTTTCATTAAAAACTCTCGCCCTCTTGTATATACACACCCCCAGAGACACCATACATACACTTACATTTTATGTTGTTCTTTCATGGTATTTCTAGATTTAAATAGTGCTGGACCTGAATAATCTTCATATACCATAAAACCTATTTTATTAATTAAACTTCAAAATGTTCTATCTTCTGAGATCATCTCTTTGAACAATGACTACTATGCCTACCTTCAAAAGCATTCATGCCAGTTACCATTTACTTACCATTCTCAAGTAGAACATCCACAGCCATAGTTGTCAGGTCTTTAGTACAAGCAGCCCGAACGTCCTCAGTAGGAGCAACGAATGTGCTCAGTCCGTGAGCTTGTTGATGTAAACCATTCTTCCCAAGGCTCCATCGAAATGTTGCTGCCAATCTAAAGAAACACGGGTTGGAGTCTTCATTTTCACAATCAGTTCTTGCTAAAGAGTCCTCACTCTGAACACAAGTTCCACTTTGGTGAGCTGTGGAATCTTCTACATGACTCATTAACATTCTCTTTGGAGAGTCGAGACTTCCAATCTGTTGTTCTGAAGCTCTAAGAACATCTGCATCCTTACTGGTAACTGTAGAATTGTCATAGGGCAATACCAAAGGCGTTACTGACATCACAGAGGGCTCTGTGGTACTGTTGTTAGAATGCATCTCACTGTCTTTATTGAAGGGACTACTCTGTGTGACAGAGTTTGACATTGGCTGGATGCCACTTTCTGGTTTTTCATGTTCATTTTTAAATAACTTACCAGAATCTAGGGTTAACGCACTGTACAAGCCACTGTCTTGCCTACTGGAACCTGACTGTGGACATTCGTCACAATGACCCATCATCTCCATTGTTTGAGTCTCTCTTTCAGAATCCTTCAATCTGGATAATTTAGAGGCTAGTGATTCAGGTGACTTCTCAACATCCAAAGGCTTTCTGTTAAAATGAGATAACTCATTTAGAGTTATAGGGCTTTCTCTTAAGCAAGGCATCTGTTGTTCCAAACAGTCTTCTTCCTTGGAGAATGGAAACTTTTCTGAATAAAACATGTGACTTGCTGGTTGACAACTACTCCTTGAATCATTATGTTTCAAGGTAGTGATTTTACAAATACCAGAGTTATCTAAGTGGTTTTCGTCTTTCCATGGAATGTCAGGTTCACCCTGGGGACTGAGATTGGTAGTGATTTCTAAAGTATTATTTTCCTCTACTTCTGTACTCAGAGGATTTTTAACTTTCCCATATTGCCTCTTAAACTTCTCTAAAGATCCTAGTTGTGAACTTAAGCTTAGCTTCTTATGAGCTATAGGTTTGGTGGAACCAATCAATTTATCTGTTCTCTTACTACTATTCGAAACTTGTCTACCCCAAGAGAAAGATGACGTGTCAGTTAATAGGCAACCTGTGTGTGGTTTTTTACTACCTTCCTGAAAAACGGCAAATTTTTTATAAGTTGCTATAGGCTTATTCTCTAGCCCATGACTTATATTTGCTCTACATAATTTTTTGTTGGGCAGCTGAGCAAATTCTTTACTTAAAGTGCTGGTTAAGTCTTTAGTGTTTGGAATCTCAACTAAATGGCATGTTCTACTTCCAAATGTTTCTTTGGCACTCACAGGACCAGGTTGAACACGGTTCTTAAATAAATGCTCTGTTTTGGTTGATTTAGTTTGCTCATTTTGTACCACGTGAGTTATGAAGCCAGTGGAACATAATTTAACTTGTCCATAACTAAAAACATTTATCCTTCCACAATTACTAGGTTCTTTTTTTCTTTCCTCTTCCTTTCTCGGAGTGCCATTTGCTCCCAATAATGTCTCAAAAGGCAGAGGCTGGCATTCCATTTCAGTAGCATCTTTAAATCTCTCTAGTTGATTCTGAATTCTATTACTTTTCAGGATGTTGGCATTTGTGTCATTCACAATAGTACTTACTTTCTGTACTTCTGGGTTGTCTCCACTCCGCTCAAAGTGATGTGTTTGAAAAGGGCTTGCAAACATTTCTGAACTGGTTCCACATGGATTTTCTGAAGAGTTAAGTTCCAAGCAAGATTTTTTATCTTTCTCATTCTCTCCTGGTTCTGATGCTTCAACTGTCTCTTGTTCTAAGATCCTTGACTCTGAGCAAGCACTATCTTCATTTTGTAAAGATGTCTCTGTCATTTTACTATGGGCTGGTCCACTGGATTCAAAAGCATACAAAAATGAATCATTTGTCTTTTTTCTGATAGCTTCTGAATCCCTAGAATTCTGTGTGTTTATGTTTTCTACAGCAGCTTTTCTTTTCACAGCTTTTGATTGCAAATTAAACATTTCATATGAATCCAAAATATTATTACATGCTTCCTGGAAATTGACCTGGTCATACTTCTCATCAGAGGACACTTGCTTCTGAAGAGTGGTGCTAAATAAACTAAAATCGTTATCTTCACTAAATTCCTTTATGTCCTCATTTGATAATTCCACAAATAATTTTTCTTTCTTTAAAAACATTTTTACTCCTTCTTGAATGCAAACCAAAAGAGTATCCCAGTTCTGAAACTCAATCAGTGTTTTTGCTGGTTCCAGGCACACGTCATACTCACAAAACTGGCACTGCATATTAATGACATATATACCATGGAGTTCTGGGTTAGGCCGAGGCCGAGAACTACAATTCATTTGCCTACTGGCAGAGCCGTTCTTTGGCTTGCATATAATACTTTCTTTCCTTAGTAAAAAGTCAATGAGTTTATGCAACTTTGTCCTTAAAATGAGCCTCTTGTTCACAAACAAAAACTGCATATTCTTATTATAATGTGCTTCAGCGCTAATAAAGCCATTAAGCTCAAACTCCTTATATTTAAAATTGATCTCTCTTAACTTTTGGGACTTACCTAGTCCATAAATTTGACAAAATCGGGAACATATGTCTTTAGTTTTAGGGAGCTGAAGAACCATGGAACCAGAAACATCATTTCTCAAAGAGAAAGAAACGGAAGGGTGCATGAGTGAGAGTGCTTCTACCCTCTGCCTAACCTTCTCAAATTCCAGTCTAGGATCCATGCATTTCCTCCTTACAGGTAACTGATAAAATAGGTTATATACTGTGACTGTTGTCCCAGCACTTGGCCTAGTCAAGTCAGCTTCACAAGCTTTTAGGGCTTTTCCATTTTGAAACAGTTTCACAAAAGTTTTCATCGACTTGTTTCTCCTGGATGAAATTTCCACAGCACTGGCCATGTCAGCGATACTGGCCAAGGCCTCCCCTCGGAAACCATAAAACCTTGGGTTCTCCAAGTCCTGTATGGAGTTGCATTTACTAGTGAAATAACGATTTCCCACCTTGTCTACATCTTCACTCCCCATCCCAATTCCATTGTCTATCACTTGAACTTGAAAGGTTTCCATGTTCACCCTGACAGCCACACATTTTGCTTCAGCATCGATACTGTTGAGGGCAAGCTCCTCAACACACTGACCTAAGGAGCATATAGCCAAACCAGAACGCAATCTGGCTTGTACTTCAACTGACAAGCACTTGATCATGGCAGGCAGAAAGCCGGTAAGAATGCCAGGCACTGGATCCCTTTCAGACTGGAAATAATTGCCTATGGGAGAAAACAACAACAACACACAGAGAGACAAATTAAAGCTTCCAAGTGACATGACATCACCCATTTCTCTCAAGCATTATAGAGAAATATTTGAGGTAAATGAAGTCTCTTATTAAATCACATTGTAAAACAAAACAAATTACGGCTCCGATCTCTCAACAGATCACACAGCTCATGTTCGATACAGCGGTTTAATAGCAAAACACCGAACACTATAACAGCATCCGTAATTTCACAATTTTTATTGCTCCTCTCTAAATCCCTTATGCCCTAAAGTGAAATCATAATTATGCTTGAGGCTGACCCCTGAAGACAGTGTTCAAATTCTAATCACTTCACCAAAAACAGATGCCTAAATTCCGCTAAGAAACGTTAGTTAGAAATTACTCATGAAAATGTCTAAGCTAGCTTCATAACATTTATACACAGTAACTATGACTTTTAGAAAAAACTTACAATGA
This sequence comes from Phacochoerus africanus, assembly GCF_016906955.1. Lineage (NCBI taxonomy): Eukaryota > Metazoa > Chordata > Mammalia > Artiodactyla > Suidae > Phacochoerus > Phacochoerus africanus. The sequence continues at coordinate 100,848,178 of NC_062552.1, forward strand.
AGTGTTAAGACACTCTAATAAGTAAGATGTAAGAACAGAAAGAAATAAAATTAAATTGTTATATCAAGAAGAAATGGGTAATAAGATTAATAGTAATTACTAATATTATTATTGGTTAAATGTAATTATCTCACCGGAAAGAGACTAAGAATGGGAAAGGATAGGGCAGGAAAATTCATTTTCATTATAATCCTTTCTGTACCATTTGACTTTTAAATCTTGTTCATGAATTAATTTGATAAGTTTTCAGAAGGTCCTTACTATTACTTTGTATTAATATTCTTTGGTCTTTACAGATGGCTTCAAACTATCGTGGCAATAATAATGATGGCAGGAGTCTGTCTGAACTTCAAGTTTTCTTGCCGGTAAAAACAAAAACAATATTATAGTGCAATTAAAGGTCTTCATAGCTGAGGGGAGCATGGGCTGGACATCTCGCAACTTGTAAGGATAGTTTTACAAACCCGGGAAAATCAAAGTTATAATTGCGGACCTAATTTCTTTTTTTTTTTTTTGTCATATCTAGTGGTACCCGCGGCATGTGGAGGTTCCCAGGCTACGGGTCTAACCAGAGCTGTAGCCGCTGACTTATACCACAGCCACAGGCACACGGGATCCGAGCCGTGTCTGCCATCTACACCACAGGTCACGGCAACACCAGATCCTTAACCCACTGAGCAAGGCCAGGGATCGAACCCGCAACCTCATAGGTCGTAGTCGGATTCGCTAACCACTGAGCCACGACAGGAACTCCCGGAAGCTGATGATTTCTAAGATAATGAACTTTGCAGCCAGCAAAAAACGAGAGGTGAACGTTTAATAAGCATTCCAATGGGTACCCAGCTAAGCGATTTCCTGATTGCATCCCAGTCCTGAGACAAATGAGACGATTCGATCCGGGTTTTGAAAACTGGGGGAGCAGGGCTGCGGCCACGGACCCCGCCGCCAAGCTCAGGCGCTACCCCGTCCCCTCCCCCAGCCAGCAACCCGAAACCCCCGCCTGCCCGGGTTTGGGCGCCCTGCTGAAGGCAGGCCGAGAGGCCTCCCGGAGCCCTTGCGCAGCGGCTCGGTAAAGCTGGCTCGCAGCGGTCGCAACGGCCCTTCTGGTGTCTAGAAGAGCTCCCAGAATCATCTTTTCGTCGCGTGCTTTCCCCCAAGTCACCTCGAATCGCATTTCACCAACTCCCACATACCAACCGCCTCAGACGCCAGGCGCGCGCACGTTGGTGCGCGAGGCTCGTGCGCGCGAGGTTCATGCACGCGCGAGCCCGCGAGCATGCGCTTCTGAGCCTCCCCACCAAGAACACCCTTTCTTCCCTGACACCCCAATGCGCATGCGCACTGGGTATTGCCGGCTTGGGAATTCAGAAGTGCAGAGGTCTCTTCTGACAGGGCAGGTTCTCAGTCTTTATCCTGTTTCAGCACGGTGTGAAAAACTGTTTCTTGCAATTTTTACTCTTGTTTTTTCCTCTTTCCCCTTCTTTCATTTCTCCTTTGCACGTACTACTATTTAATTTAATGTATATTTTATTTGCTTATCTTGTGTCCTCTCTCACTAGAAATGTAAGTTGTATGACAGTAGGGATTTTGTCTATTTTTGTTTGCTGCTGTATCCCCATGGCAAGAACAGTGCCAGGCTTGTGTTAGGCACGCAATGAAGTTCAGAGCCTTCCATCTTAGAGATTTATAGCATTTCAGAGCTGGAAAAATCAGAGAAACTATATCCAGCTCAATTCTTAATTTACATGTGAGGACTTTTTTGGTATTGTCCCCAAATCGCTCTTTTCTAATGGAATGAGTGTGAAACTCTAAGGACATTGAGTTTTGAGAAAAATAGGTGTTTTGAGAATTGTTAACCAACTTTGTTTTTGCTTTGTCTCATTTTCTTTTTTTGTCTTTTTAGGGCTGCACCTGTGGCATATGAAGTCCCCAGGCTAGGGGTCTAATCCGAGCAGCACTTGATGGCTTACACCACAGTCACAGCAACTCTAGATCCCAGCCACGTCTATGACCTACACCACAGCTCATTGCAATGTCCGATCCTTAACCTATTGAGCAAGGCCAGGGATTGAACCCATGTCCTCATGGATACTAGCAGGGTTCACTGATGAGCTACTACGGGAACTCCTGCTTTGTCTCATATTCATTGAAAGCTTATATTTTTAAAAATTGGAAATTTATGACAAAATTGTCAAACCCAGTAAGCATTTGATACATACTTTTTTAATGGCTAACCAAATCAGGAGATATTTATATCTGATGAAGCAAAATGCTTATTGTCTTATTAGTTTAAGGCTGCCATGACGAAATAGCAGACTGAGTGGTTTAAACAACAGAAATTAATTTTGTCATAGTTCTGGAGGCTAGAAATCTACAATTAAGGTATTAAAATGATGTCTTCTGTTGCCTCCCTCCTTGGCTGGTAAATCAATGCCTTCTGCCTTCACATGTTCTTTCTTCTGTGCACACACATCTGTGTCCAAATTTCCTCTTCTTATAAGGACACTCTCTAGCATATTGGATTAGGGCCCACCTTAATGACCTCATTCAACCTTAATTACCTCTATAAAGGCCCTAACTCTAAATGCAGTCACAGTTCTGGAGTTCCCACTGTGGTGCAGCAGAAATGATTCCAGGAGTTCCCGTCGTGGCGCAGTGGTTAATGAATCTGACTAGGAACCATGAGGTTTCGGGTTCGATCCCTGGCCTTGTTCAGTGGGTAAAGGGTCCGGCGTTGCCATGAGCTGTGGTGTAGGTCGCAGATGAGGCTCGGATCCCGTGTTGCTGTGGCTCAGGCATAGGCCGGTGGCTACAGCTCCGATTTGACCCCTAGCCTGGGAACCTCCATATGCAGCGGGATCAGCCCTAGAAAAGGCAAAAAGACAGGGAAAAAAAAAAAAAGCCTCTAAATGCAGTCGCATTCTAAGATAATGGGAGTTAGGACCCTTGGGGGGGGGGTAACACGACATAATTTAGCCCATAACATCAATTAATGGGAATTCCTTGCTCAAAGGACAAGAATGACAGCAGAAACTAGAAAAATGAAAAACAATTAGTCCAAAATATCATTTGAATAGCTAACAGATTGAACTTATGGTATTTGTTCTTATTAGCTATGCAATTTCCTGAAGACAATTTCATGGAAACTATTTAAAAGAAATGATTAAAAGTAACTGGTAACTTTTTCTTTCCGACTTCTTTAAATTACTTCAAAGTTCTCTTCTCAAAGATGTTTACTGAGTAAATGCTTCTTATTTTGCCCAAAATGAAGTTCACCAGAGAAAATAAGTATCCTACACAGAATGTCCTGTGTGTTTATTGATTAGAATTGTGTACAGTTGTAATCCTTCCATCATACACATAATATACAGTAACTATCAAATATCTGATACTAAAATAACTTACTGACAAATTCTAATACTGAAACAGAAGCATTCTATCTCTATTAACAATAAGAAAACAAAACCACTGAGTATCTTGGAAAATTTAAATTCAGATCATTATTTCACAATTTGAAAATCTGAGTAATCCAACTTTGAGATGACTTTCTCGTTGTTGAAGCTTGCTCTGTCGATGTGCGACTTGGGACTTCCCCTTGTCTCAAGCCATTCCTGCATATGACGTACTTTGGAAGTGGGACCTTGCAGTTGTCCCTGCACTGTGCCCTGGTCAGTGTTCTGGACCCAGCCTACTAATCCAAGCTTTTTACCCTCAGCCTAAAGGAAAGAAAAAGACAAGAGAGAAATCCAGTGAGACTGAACAAAACAAAGTGAGTCTAAAATCTCTTGCCAGAATCTTGGCCTAGCATCAAGCCACTGAAACTAATTTGATATTGTCCAGAACAGTCAAAACAGAACTACACCAGGGAGAATCTCATTGCTGATCTTAACATGAAGCGTTGGCCACTTGACTCCATTACCTTCTTCCACCCTATAAAACCCAGGCACCAGATTTTTTCACTGTGTAGTCAATTTGGTTAAATACTAAAGACTTAAGACCAAAGCAGATATTTTCAAAATGATTCCCTAAGGCTGACTGTTGTTAGGATACTGGACTATATCTTGTTCCTTTTCCTTCTCCTAATCAAGAATCAACTGGGTATACTAAATAGAAAGAGCATGAAGTTATCTGATCCTCTCCTGCTCTTTAAGCAGAACCATACCTAAGCAAATCCAGATGATTAAGTGTCTATTATATCTTTAAAGATCATTAGAGAGTATTTCACAATTTCCTGGGCAACTCATTCCATTGTTCTCACTGTAGAGAAACTCTCTAATCTTTATGTTTCATCCCAAGCTCACTTTCTGTCATCCTCCTGGAGAATAAAAAAACAGCTGGTATCAGCTTCCGAATACCAAAGTTTCATGAGACTACATTAACGGTTGTTTTCACTTGACTTTCTCCTCTTCTAAGTAACCACAATGCCTTTAATGTTGAATAAGCTTATGAAAACTATCTAATCATTGTACTTGCTCTTTTCTTAGCCTTTCTAATGTTCTTTCCTTTAAATCATTAACCATGAACTGATTGAAAACTGGGGGAAAGTAGTAATGTTTTAGAGGCAATTTCATTTTTGTAAAAATTTCCAAATAAGAATATTAAAAGTTATTGATTGTTAAATTTTATTTAAATAGAAGGGGTTGGATTACAAAAGAAAATGGGAGTTAACATGATTGCATGTCCAAATGCCAGACGAGTGATCTAGTGAATGTGGGAAATTGCTGGAGTTGGCCAAAGAAAATGTTATGCATAGCAAAACTATGTTTGATGAGGAACTGAAGGATCCATCAAACGGGTTATGTTCAAAGCAAAGATATGTTTGTATATGAACAAAAGGGACTTTGGTCAAATAAATAACAGTTTAAAGGATACAGAGGAAATTAAGGAATAAAAATAAGAGATATCTACAGCATGCATTGTGTTAAAGATTTTGGCATTAAAAAGGAATGCAGACAGGAGTTCCCGTTATGGCTCAGTGGATTAAGAATGCAACTAGTATCCTGAGGATACGGGTTCTCTGCAGCTGCTCTGATTGGACCCCTAGCCTGGGAACTTCCATGTGCCTCAGGTGTGGCACTAAAAAAATAAAAAATAAAGAGGAATGCAGAGAATGGATTTTGAGTAAGCCTCCACATCCATTTGACTTTGTGTAATGATGATACTCTTCTACTCCAAATTAACCTGAGGGGTGGGCTATCCCTAGTTCTTAGTTACCTTATATGGTAATTAGCTTATAAGAATGATGGTGTTGGAGTTCCCGTTGTGGCGCAGTGGTTAACGAATCTGACTAGGAACCATGAGGTTGCAGGTTCGGTCCCTGCCCTTGCTCAGTGGGTTAACAATCCAGTGTTGCCGTGAGCTGTGGTGTAGGTCGCAGATGCAGCTCAGATCCTGCGTTGCTGTGGCTCTGCAGTAGGCCAGCAGCTACAGCTCCAATTAGACCCCTAGCCTGGGAACCTCCATATGCCACAGGTGTGGCCCTAAAAAGACCAAACAAACAAAAAAACTGATGGTGTTGAGTTTTGAGCAGGAGGTTATCTCATTCAAATACATTTTAAATTGCCATATGATTTATTTAAACACTTGAGCGTGAACAAAACACTCCCAACTTTGACTGGTGATAAGAATGAGAATTTCCTATGGGTTTTATTTGTGCATTCCATTCTGTTTTTATTTTTAAATGACAGCATAATGTTGCTGAGTCATGCCCAGTTTGGGATATGTCTGAACAAGTAAGCAGTATTTTCTCCTAAGAAAATTCCAAAAAGCTAATTCTCCCTCATAACCATATTTCTGCTTGGAGAGTCATCTGGAAACATTTTAAGGAATATAATCACCAACTCTAGTCTCAATCTAAAAAGAAAGTCCCCTCAAACTAATAACCTAGACTTCTACCTTAGGAAACTAGAAAAAGAGAAGCAAACTAAACCCAAAACAAGCAGAAAAAAGGAAATAATAAATATTAAAGCAGGAGATAATAAAAAGGAGATAGGGGAAAAAAATGAAAAAAGGAAACCAATGGTTGCTTCTTTGAAAAGATCAACAAAATCGTCAACACTAAGCTAGCCTAATTAATGAAAAAAGAAGGCTCAAATTACTAAAATCAGAAATAAAAGAGGAAGTTCCCCTGTGGCACAGTGGGTTAAGGATCTGATGTTGCACAGCTGTGGCACAGAGTGCAGCTGTGGCTCGGGTTCAAGCCCTGGCCCAGGAACTTCCACATGTCACAGGAGCAGCCAAAAAATAAAAAAGGAAAGAAATGAAAGAGGGGACATTACCACCAACCTTACAAGAATAAAAAGGATAATAATAAGAAAAATAAAAAGGAATACTATGAACAATTGTATTCCAACAAATTAGATAATTTAAAGGGGAAGATAACTAGAAACTCAAAAACTATAGAAATCAAATCAAGAAGAAATAGAGGAGTTCCCGTCGTGGCGCAGTGGTTAACGAATCCGACTAGGAACCATGAGGTTGCAGGTTTGGTCCCTGCCCTTGCTCAGTGGGTTAACGATCCGGCATTGCCCTGAGCTGTGGTGTAGGTTGCAGACGCAGCTCGGATCCCGCGTTGCTGTGGCTCTGGCATGGGCTGGCGGCTACATCTCCAATTGGACCCCTAGCCTGGGAACCTCCATATGCCGTGGGAGCGGCCCAAAGAAATAGCAAAAAGACAAAAAAAAAAAAAAAAGAAGAAGAAGAAATAGAAAATCTGATAGACCTATCAAGAGATTGATTAGTAGACAAAAACTTCCTGCAAAGAAAAGCTGAGAACTAGATGGCTTTGCAGGTGAATTCTACCAAATCTATTTATTTATTTATTTATTTTAAATCTACTTGATAAAAATTTCTACTTATTTTATTTTTTGCTTTTTAGGGCTTCACCCTTGGCATATGGAAATTCGCAGGCTAGGGGTCGAATCAGAGCTGTAGCTGCCAGCCTACACCACAGCCACAACAATGAGGGTTCTAAGGCACATCTGTGATCCACACCACAGCTCATGCAATGCAGGATCCTTAACCTGCTGAACGAGGCCAGGGATCAAACCCAGGTCCTCATGGATATTAGTGGGGTTCATTTTAACAGGGACTCTGTCTATAAAATAGTTAAAGTAAAATCTTTCACCAACTCTTCTAAAAGACAAAAGCGGAGGAAACATTCCCCAAATCATTCTATTAGGCCAGGATTGTTTTCATGTCAAAAAAAGACAAAAGATACCACAAGGAAAAAAAACTGCAGAGGAATATCCCTCATGAACACAAAGTGAAACAATAAAATATGAGCAAACCAAATCCAGCAACATATAAAAAAGATTCTACATCATGAACAATTGAAATTTATTCTTAGAATGCAATGATCCAACATACAAAACAATACAGCCTTGGACGTATTGCAGGTGCAGTTCCAAACCACTGCAATAAAGTGACTCACACAAACTTTTCGGGTTCCCAGGGCATAAAAGACTTATATTTAGATTATACCGTAGTCTATTAAGTGTGACATAGCATTGTGTCTTGAAAAAAAAATGTATATACCTGAATTAAAAAATAAAAAACAAACAAAAACATGATAGTAACATCAAAGATCACTGAGTGCAGATAACCATAACAAAAATAATAATGATGAAAAAGCTTGAAATAGTGTGAGAATTACCAAAATGTGACACAGGCACAAAGTGAGCAAATGCTGTTGGGCAAATGGCACAGAGAATTGCTTGATCCAAGGTTGCCACAAACCTTCAGTTTATTTAAAAAAAAAACAAAAAAAAAACTGTACCTGTGAAGTACAATAAAATAAGGTATGCCCATACACTACATAAACATCATACTAATAAATAAAGCAAGATGAAGAGTTCTATCACAACAAAATCAATGTACTTAAGGTCACTGAACTGCACACTTAAAATGGTTAAAAAGGCAAACTTTATTTTTTAAATTTAAGAAATTTTAAAAAATTTTTTCCTTTTTGGAGTTCCTGTTGTAGCGCAGCAGAAATGAATCCAACTAGGACCCATAAGGATCCGGCATTGCCGTGAGCTGTGCTGTAGGTCCCAGACTCGGCTTGGATCTGATGTTGCTGTGGCTGTGGTGTAGGCCGGCAGCTGTAGCTCTGACTGGACCCCTAGCCTGGGAACCTATATATGCTGCAGGTGTGGCCCTAAAAAGCAAAATAAATAAATACAATTTAAAAAAATGTTTTTTCCTTTTTAGGGCCACATCTGCAGCATATGGAAGTTCCCAGGCTAGGGGTCGAAATCAGAGCTGCAACTGCTAGCCTACACTACAGCCACAGCAATGCCAGATCCTTAACCCACTGAGGGAGGCCAAGGAGCAAACCTGCATCCTCATGGATACTAGTCGGGTTTCTTACCACTGAACCACAAAGGAAACTCCAAAATGGCAAATTTTAGATTATGTATATTTTACCACAAGTTTATTTAAAAAGTGTGTTATATAGTTTCCAAATATCTGGGGATTTTCCAGTTATATGGGTTTTTTTGTTTGTTTTTGTCTTTTTTTTTGCCATTTCTTGGGCCGCTCTAGCGGCATATGGAGGTTCCCAGGCTAGGGGTCTAATCAGAGCTATAGCCACCTGCCTACACCAGAGCCACAGCAACATGGGATCCAAGCCGTGTCTGCAACCTACACCACAGCTCACGGCAACTCGAATCCTCTACTCAACCCACTGAACAAGGTCAGGGATCGAACCCGCAATCTCATGGTTCCTAGTCAGATTCGTTAATCACTGCGCCACGACGGCAACTCCTATCTTTCTGTTTTTGATGGCAGTTTAGTCTCATTAAAGGGAAACATGCTTTATAGGACTTAAATCCTTTTTTTTTTTTTTTTGACTACACCCACAGCATACAGAAGTTCCCAGGCCAGGGATCAAACCCACACTACAGCAGTGACCACAGCCACAGCAGTGACAATGACAGATCCTTAACCCAGTGAGCCCCCAGGGAACCCCATGGACTTATATCCTTTTAAATTCATTGATACCTCAAATCAAAACAAAAAAACAAAACACACTCACCAGTACGGCTATAATAAAAAAGGCAGACAATAACAACTGTTGACAAGGATATGGAGAAATTGAAATTCTCATACATTAATTGTAGGAGTGTAAGATGGTGTAGCTACTTTGGAAAGTAGTTTGGCAGTTCCTTAAGAACTTATACATGGAGTTACCATGTGACCCAGCAATGCACTCCTAGGTGTGTGTGTGTGTGTGTGTGTGTGTGTGTGTGTGTGTGTGTGTATCAAGGGAATTGAAAACAATGTTTACATAAAAACAGCTACATAAACATTCACAGCATTATTCATAATAGCTAAAAGGTGGAAACAATCTAAATGTCTATGAATTGATGATTGGATATATACAATGTGGTATATCCATACAATGCAATATTACTCAGCCATAAAAAGGAATAAAGTACTAATATCAGCTACAATATGGATAAATCTTGAAAACACGTCAAGTGAAAGAAGCCAAACTCAAAAGGCCACAAAATGCGTAATTCCATTTACTTTAAATGTCCAGAATAGGTAAACTCATAGAGATAGTAATGAGGTTAGTAGTTGCCAGGGGCTGGGAGGATGAAGAATGTGCTAATGGACATGGGGTTTCTTTTTGGGGTGATGAAGTGTTCTGGAATTAGTGTGCATCTTTAGGAATATACTAAAATCCACTGTATTATACACTTAAAGAGGGTAAATTTTATGGAATGTGAATTATAGTCCAATTTTTTTAAAAAGTCCCTCTGAGGGAGTTCTCTGATGGCCTAGTGAGTTAAAGCTCCTGTGTTTTCACCACTGTGGCTTGGGTTGCTGCTGTGGTGTAAGTTCAACCCTTGGCCTGGGAATTGCCACATGCTGCAGGTGTGGCAAAAAGAAAAAAAAGAGAGAGAGAGAACCTGAAATAAACATTGCAACTCTCATTTTTTTAAAAAGTCCCTTTGGGTATTCTCATCACTCATTTTAGGAGTGATGGAATTTAATTAATAGGCTAGATGATATCAACATGTAAACAGAGGGTAGCAAAACAAAATAACTGCTAAAGTGAACATATATATTTAAATGATTATAAGTAGTCAAGAATAAACTACAAGGAGGTCCCATGTGGCTCAGTGGATTAAGAATCTGGTGTTGTAAATACAGTGGATTGATGCTATGTTGTGGGTTCGATCCCTGACCCAGGAACTTACACATGCTGCTGACATGGCAAAAAAAAAAAAAGATAAACTACAAATCTAATAATTACAAAAAAGACTGACATTTCCCCTGCAGTTTTCCAAACAAATATTTGTTTTTCTGAATTCTTTTATTCTCTTTAATTTGAAGGGTGGGAGGCGCAGTAGAGAAAGAGGGGCTATACTGCCAACTGGTCTTTTTCCCTCAACAACTTTAATTAATCTTTGAAGCTGTCACCTCCATTTACTAAATCACAGGAACTTATCCTACATAATTGGTAGCAAAACTAATTGGAATATAGCTCTTGCTATGACTTTCTAATTTTTTTTTCCCCCAACAGGCACTTTTTTCCTTTCTTCCTTTCTTTTCCTTTTTTTTTTTTTTTTTTTTGTCTTTTTGACTTTTCTAGGGCCCCTACCATGGCATATGGAGGTTCCCAGGCTAGGGGTCAAATCGGAGCTGTAGCCACCGGCCTATGCCAGAGCCACAGCAACACGGGATCCGAGCCTCATCTGCAACCTACACCACAGCTCATGGCAACACCGGATCCTTAACCCACTGAGCAAGACCAGGGATAGAACCAGCATCCTCATGGTTCCTAGTCGGATTCCTTAACCACTGCACCACGATGGGAACTCCCAACAGGCACTTTGAATATGAGTATGAACCAGGAAGAAATGACTTGCAAGTAATTGGAAAGAGAGATAATGGCATTTAACATTCATGTTTCAAAGATTCGGGGTTGAATTTTAAGTACCACAGTCTTAGGAACATGACACTTTGTAAGTTCTGCAGTGTTAACTCATTAACTTAGGGTTAGAAATACCTTGGGAAGGCAACAGCCTGACTGATAACCAACCCCGTATAGAAGACAGAAAGCAAACTGAGATGGCATCTGTGTGTGCATACTGAGGGAAGATTAGTGCCGTTAAGGCAGAGGTGGTCAATAGTTTGTTCATGGCCTCAACTAGTCCCTGATACTCTCATAGGAACACCAGGGTCCATGTTCAATGTTACCATTACCTATCCTGCAACAGACAAAGCATTTTCATTAGAAAAGCTACACCTGGAAAATGTGCTCATTCTTAAAGTTAAAATGGGAGTTCCCGTCGTGGCTCAGCAGTTAACAAACCATACTAGTACCCATGAGGACGCAGGTTCAATCCCCGGCCTTACTCAGTGGGTTAAGGACCTGGTGTTGCTGTGAGCTGTGGTGTAGGCTGAAGACATTGCTGTGGGTGTGGCTGTGGCTGGCAGCTATAGCTCTGATTCGACCCTCAGCCTGGGAACTTCCATATGCCTCCGATATAGCCCTAAAAAGACTAAATAAATAAATAAAACAAAAGCTAAAATGAGTAGAGAGGAATCAAATGGGAGAAGGTTGAAGAGGGAAACAGGTCTGAAGAAAATGCACCAACTACAGAGGAGGCAATTGCATAAATGTTATGAATTCATCTAAATGCCATCTCTTTAATCAATGTTAACTTTCCTACAGGAACGGTGACTTGGTTTGATGATGCCACAACAGAGAGAACTGCGGAAGCCTTCCATTTCCCTTTGGAAAAGAAGCTCATCCATACGTGTCTCGGTACTCAAGTAACACTGTTAGAAAAGACCAATAACAGCAGAGGAATCTTACACTGCGTTTTGCCCACTGCAAAGTATTTTTATAGCCACTGCTCTACATACCAACGCTTTGCCAAGCAGCTACCAAATAGCCAGCTTCTCCCAATGCATATTTGTCAGGAACATGTCTCTTGTCACCATGCTCATAACCTAGGGATGTCCCCTTGCTCATTACCTAAGGATGTCCCCAAAGCCTGTAGGTCACATACCTGAGTGTACTTGCGGAAAAACACTCCTTGCACCTTTCCAAAAACTTCATAATCCACTGATATCAGGGTGTCCCCTTCTGCCGTGCTCATGCTCAAACCTGCCAGAGACCAGGAAAGTAAGAACGTAAAGGATTGGAGTCCCTGTCGTGGCGCAGTGGTTAACGAATCCGACTAAGAACCATGAGGTTGCGGGTTCGGTCCCTGCCCTTGCTCAGTGGGTTAACGATCCGGCGTTGCCTTGAGCTGTGGTGTGGGTTGCAGACGCGGCTCGGATCCTGCGTTGCTGTGGCTCTGGCGTAGGCCGGTGTCTGGAGCTCCGATTTGACCCCTAGCCTGGGAACCTCCATCTGTCGCGGGAACGGCCCAAGAAATAGCAAAAAAAGACAAAAAAAGAAAGTAAAGGATTCATTCATTTTCCTATTCCAGGGCCTCCAATCCTGAGGCAGAAAGGGTCACATCCGTACCTCTCCATTCTTAACCACTGCGACCTCTTCCTGACCATAAGATGCCTGAACCTCAGAATAAGTAAACGATTACGTGTATGTGCGGGTGTGTGAAGTAACAGGAAGACACCTGGGCAAGGGAGCTTCGGGTCGTGACTGCCCACAGAGGCCTCTTTTGGGGCAATTACCTGCTTATCCAATTACCTCCCTACACCCATCCCCGGTCCCTCTTCATCCTTCCCTCTTCCCACGGTTCTGGCTTCCACGCGGCCGCCAGAATCCCCTCCGACTAACATTTTAAGGTTAACTGAGCTGATGGGCACGCCCCGGGGCCCGGTCGCAGGCTCGCTCACCCTTCTCGTCCACTTCTCCAGCGGCCTGGACTATCCCAGAGACCACCAGGCCAACGGTACCCCAGCAGCGAAACCGCCGCGCCCGGAAGTTTAGAATGCAGATCCTCCTTCGCTATCTCCCATGCCCATCACCTCCTGCGACCAATCATAGACCGCGGGCTCGACTCAGAGCCCGCCCAGCAGGTGGGATTACTGGATGCGGTCATCTGGTAGCCTCAGAGCGTCGGATTGGGGGTATCTGTCCAGGGGATCTGTCTAGGGTCTCTGCCACCATTCTACAGATGGAGTTCTCACTCCACCTCGCTCACTAAGCGCACCCCTTGTTTCATTTTCTCACGGGGAGAAAGAAATAGACGAAGAAGCACTTGAGATAAATCCAGTTATTCTCTATTTACTGAGAGCATCTGTGTGCCAGGCACAATTCTAGGTTTTAGACACACGTTAGTGAACAAAAAAAGATCCCTGGTCTGCAGGAGCTTAAATTATGGAGATAGAGACATCATAAACAAACAAACAAACAAAAAATATTAAATATATGACATACAACTTTTCTGACCTTTTTCTCAGTTCTTGAATTCTGGGTCATGCCTAAATCTGGAATTGGTAGCAGCAGAGGTTAGTGTGTAGGAGGTTCCAGTGATTTCTTCCTCTGTGATTCTGGAGGCTTCCCACTAGTGTCTGCCTTACTAAGAAAACTCCCAACAGTGCTTATATAAAGCAGTCAATCAATCACAAGGGAAATAATCCAGGGCTCCAGAATCAACTTGAATCAGTCAGTCTAGGCCAAATGACCAAGTTGCATAAATTTCTTTTGGCAGAAGGGAATAGTCAAGAAGAGATGCAGGTGGTGATTGTTAAAAGTAAGGTCACCTTGCAGGCACTTCAATTCAGATGCCCTTATGATTAAGAATATGTACAAAGTGGTACAACCACTACAGAGAAGTGTATGGAGGTTGCTTAAAAAACTAAATGTAGAACTACCATATGACAGCAATCCCACTCCTGGGCTATTTCCAGACAAAACTATAATTCAAAAAGATACATGCACCCCAATGTTCAATGCAACACTATTTACAATAGCCAAGACAAGGAAACAACCTAAATGTCAATCCACAGAGGAATGGATAAGTGGTACATATATTCAAAGGAATATTACTCAGCAATGAAAAAGAATGAAATAATACCATTTGCAGCAATGTGGATGGACCTAGAGCTTATCATTCTGAGTGAAGTAAGTCAAAGAAAATAAAATATGCTATCACTTATATGTGGAATCTTAAAAAAAACCCGATACAAATGAACTTATTTACAAAACAGAAGCAGACTCACAGACTTTAAAAACAAACTTATAGTTATCGAAGGGAAAATATTGAGAAGGGCAAGTTAGGAGTTTGGGATTAATATATAAACACTACTATATATGAGAGATAATCAAGGAGTTCCCACTGTGGCACAGTGGGTTAAAAATCTGACTGTAGCAGCTCAGGTTGCTGCAGAGGCTCAGGATTGATCTCCCAGCACAGTGGGTTAGAGGGACCGGTATTGCTGCAGCTGTGGCTTGGATTCAATTCCTGACCCAGGAAGTTCCACATGCTGTGGGTGAAGCCATAAAAAAAGAGAGAGAGAGAGAATCAACAAGGACCTACTGTATAGCACAGGGAACTCTACTCAATATTCTGCATTAACCTATATGGAAAAGGAATCTGAAAAAGAATGGATACATGTATATCTATGGCTGAATCACTTTGTGGTATACCTGAAACTTAACATTGTAAATCAACTATACTCAAATATAAAGTAAAAGTTAAATTGAAAAAATAAAAAAATTTAAAAAGAATGTGTATGAACAAAAACTGTAGTGTTTATTGCTCCTCTTTGGATTGCTTGTGTGTATTACATCCCTTTATAACATAAGACTCTGTATGTGAATATGCCTGGTTGGCAGACTTGGCAAAGTGAGATGTCAATGGAATCTCACCTTTACAATGGAAACCATGGAGATTCATTATTCCACTATTTCCCGACTACAAAGTGAGGATCCAGATCCTGGAGAATCATATAACTCAGTGCTGGCATGGGGTGGGAGTGGGAGTGGGGTGGAAAGCTTGGTTGAATGTGATGCTTGGCAATGTTTGAAAATGATGCAGAACAGAGTACCTGGCTGATGTTCTTTCTCTAAAATTTATTTTCTAAGAACTAGTTTCTCTGTAGAATTAACCTACTGAGTACCTACTATGTATGGGACACCATAGGATATACAAAGATGAAGTTATATAATCTTTGTCCTTGAAGAGCTTTTTATTTAGTGTAAGGGAGAAATATGCATGCAAATAATGACAATAAATGCACAACAGGCTAATTCAACTCCAAGAGCATTCACTGAGAGCTCATCACAAGCCAGCCCTGTGCTATAACAAGGACAGAAAATATGAGAGCACAAAGGAGCAAAGAGATTCATTCTGACTGAGAAGATTGGGAAAGTGTTCTTGGAGGAAACAGTATATTACCCAGGGTTACACAACCACAAATGTAAGTGAGGGAGCTGGGATTTAATTCCAGGCAGTCTGAATCCAGAGCCTACTCCCATGAATGCTATGCTCTACCACCTGCCAGTACATGGACCTTGGAGTAAGGCGGTACCACTGAGGTATGAAAGTGCAAGTAATCACATGCGGCCGGACCAGGGATTCTCAACCCTGGCTGCACATTAGAACTTCGGGGGAAGCTTTTCAAAATACAGATATCCAGGCTTCATCCCCAGAAATTGCTTTCCCTGTAGTTCTAAAGCACGGCCAGGGTGGAGATCCTCAGGGGTAGATTCTGGGTAGGCAAGGCTGGAGAGGCGGGCTGGACCTAACCTGGAAAGTTGAAATACCATGTTAAATTACACATTTCAAGTTTATTCTATAGGTAGAGAAGAAGCCATTGGAGTAGGAGAATGACAGGATCGACAGTAGTTTTGGGTTTTTTGTTTTTTGTCTTTTTAGCGCCGCACCTGCGAGGCACATGGAGATTCCCAGGTTAGGGTCTAATCTGAGTTACAGCTGCTGATCTATACCACAGCCACAGCAACACCAGATCCTTAACCCGCTGAGCAAGGCCAGGGATCGAACCTGCAACCTCACGGTTCCTAGTTGGATTCGTTTCCACTGTGCCACGACGGGAACTCCAGGATCGACAGTATTTAGGATAATTATTCTAGCAGCAGCATGAAGGATGGGCTTGGGGAGCAGATGAACAGCAGTTAGGAGAGTGGTGCTGTCCCAATGAGAAGTGAGGAAGGACTCACCTAGGGCAGCAGAAGTGTAAAGGAAGGGACGCATATAAGAGACATTGCAGGAGTTCCCGACGTGGCGCAGTGGTTAACGAATCTGACTAGGAACCATGAGGTTGCAGGTTCGGTCCCTGCCCTTGCTCAGTGGGTTAACAATCCAGTGTTGCCGTGAGCTGTGGTGTAGGTTGCAGACGTGGCTCGGATCCCGTGTTGCTGTGGCTCTGGTGTAGGCCAAAGGATACAGCTCTGATTTGACCCCTAGCCTGGGAACCTCCATATGCCTCGGAAGCGGCCCAAGAAATAGCAAAAAGACAAAAAAATAAAAAAATAAATAAAAAATAAAAAATGTTATTTAAAAAAAAAAAAAGACATTGCGGAGTAAATTCAACAGAGCCTGCTGACCAGTTAGAGAGAAGGGATGACCAAGAGGGAGGAGTGGAAGATGACTGTTGACATCAGCATGAGCGGGAACGCTGGAGAAGTGGATTGGGGGAATGGGGAGGTGATCGCGAGTTTATGTCTTGTCATATTGAGTTTGAAGTTCCCGAGAAACATTCATGTGGAGGTGCTACATGGGCATTTGGAAATCTGAGTCTGTAACTAAGCAGAGAGAACGAAGCTAGAGAGCATTTAAACATAGGTGAGATCTGAAA
The DNA here is from genome assembly GCF_016906955.1 of Phacochoerus africanus. NCBI lineage: Eukaryota > Metazoa > Chordata > Mammalia > Artiodactyla > Suidae > Phacochoerus > Phacochoerus africanus. The sequence goes on from NC_062552.1 coordinate 100,864,930, forward strand.
TTTGAGTATCTGGTTGAAATCATTAAGGAAGAGAATGTCTGAAACTGCATTTATATGAGAAATAAGAGGGCTTGTTTTGGAGAAGACCTACATTGAGGGGCAGGTGAAGAAATACGTAAATGTAAAGACACGAAAGAAGATGGAGCAAGGACATGAAAGAAGCAACCAAGATGGCACACAGCAGCAAGTGAGAAGAGAGTTCCAGTGAAGAGAAACATCAGTAATGTCAAATGAGTAAGCTGAAGAAATAGCAGCTTTTGTTTTGGGGTCAGTGGAAGGTCACTGGTAGCCTGGTGGTTAAATAAAGTGGAGAGGGGGGAGCCAGACCACAATGGACTAAGCAATTAGGGAGCATCAAGGCAGCAAATGAAAAACTTTCTATCAAGAATCTAATTTTTCTATTAAAAATCTTTTCTTTTTTTCTTTTTTCTTTTCTTTTTTTTTTTTTTTGTCTTTTTGCTATTTCTTGGGCCGCTCCCTCGGAATATGGAGGTTCCTAGGCTAGGGGTTGAATCAGAGCTGTAGCCGCCGGCCTACACCAGAGCCACAGCAACGAGGGATCCGAGCCGCGTCTGCAGCCCACACCACAGCTCAGGGCAACGCCGGATCCTTAACCCACTGAGCAAGGACAGGGACCCAACCCGCAACCTCATGGTTCCTAGTCGGATTCGTTAACCACTGCACCACGACGGGAACTCCTAAAAATCTTTTCTATTAAGAGAAAGGAATGGAATCCTCAGGTGAGAGTTCAGGTCAAGGGAAATGAGGTTAGTTTTGCAGCGGAAAGTTAAGCATATTTTAAAACCCAAAGAGAAGCAGTGTATGGATAGATACAATCTGAAGTCAAGGTGTAGGGGTAAAGTGAGTCAATGCCTGGAGGGTACTTTAAGGGACTAATTCAAGAGAACTCATGAAGGAGTTCCCCTCCTGGCTCAGTAGTAATGAAGCCGACTAGTATCCATATGGATTCGGGTTTGATCCCTGGCCTCACTCAGTGGGTTAAGAATCTGGCGTTGCTGTGAGCTGTGGTGTAGGTCGCAGACGTGGTTCAGATCAGATCCCGAGTTGCTGTGGCTGTTGCGGAGGCCAGCAGCTACAACTCTGACTTGACCCCTAGCCTGGGAACAGCCATGTGCTGCGTGTGCAGCCCTAAAGAGACAAAACAAAACAAAACAAAAGAGAGAGAGAGAGACTTCATGGAAAGACAAAAGATTCTTCTTCCTCAGAAACAGGAGGGAAAGAAGTTAAAATGGAGGGAGGCACCCTGGGAAATTCTGCCAGACTGAAGGGGACCTTAGGGAGTTGATGACAGACAAGCCCCATGCTGAGATAATTAGGGCCTTGAGAAGAGTGGGAAATGTCTGGAAATGCATACATAGAGAAGGCAGTGGAGAGTCAATTAGAAAAGAAAACAAGGCATAAAAGGACTGCCCTTGGAGGGCCACCAAGGAATTTCTTTGTAACATGTAAAAACTGTAATATGACATATTAAAGTATTAACACCGACCACTGCTGTCCGTCTTGTTCTCCATGGGCATGAATCTTTTAAGCAGTTACAGGGAAAAAAGTAAGCTGCTTGTTCCAAGTAGCTTACACAAATGAATTGAAGCATAAAGACAAACAAACCTTCTGATGTTAACAAGTTACAGAGCATCTTTAGTGTTGAAATCAGGTTATATTGAGTATTTTGAATCTGGTAGTTAACTTTATTATCATTACACTTGGTTGAGTCACTCTTTGGCCGCAAATAGAGAGGATCAGAGTTACCACGTGAGAGTAAAACATTATATCCAAATAATTAGATTGGCTACGAAAACGTCCCCGGAAAGATACTGCAAAAGACACCGCGTAGCAAAACCTAGCCGATTTGCTAAAATTTGACGCAAGCTCCAAACTATTTGCGAGGAAAGCCATGGACAGTATACAGCCGTACCTGGGGCCCGTACAAAGCAGCCGAGCGTGCTAAGAAAAGCTATCAGTATGCCCACGGCGGCTAAGAGGGCGGACACCGGAATCCTGCGGCAGGTCTTGAGGACACATCTAAGGCGCTCCATCTTTTGCCAGAGAAGGACACACCCCAGGACCTGAAAGCATCGCTCTGAGAAAAAAAAAAAATACAAGCCCTTTGATGGAGTCCCAGAAAAGCCTCTCCCACCCTCTTCTCCCGTTCCCTAAGGGCTGGGCTGGACGGAGCTGCAGAGTTGGAGGGACACCGGGTCAAATGACACTCGTGTTGACCGCGCCCGCGACCGGGCGACTCCCGGGTGTGCGGACTGCGGCTGCGCACGCTTCCCCGGTGGAATTCGGGGCGTGGCGGGACTGGGTGCGCACGCGCTCCGGTCTCCAGGCGACGGGAATAACAGAGGCCCGCCAACAGCGCCTGCACGGCGGCGGACGGTTGGGAGGGTGGTGTGTGGTCTGGAAAACTAAATTCTGGGGTTTCCCCTGAGCAGGAGCCGTCTGCTAGAAGAGGTACGCGGAAGGGCGGGAAGATATGGGGTCAGCACCTCGACCTCCCAAGGGCCCGAGAGACTGAAGAGCGAGCACTTGTCCCTAAAGCAGAGTCTCCAGTGGGGCTACCCGGCTGACCCTCCAGGACAGAACAGGACTTAGGCGTTCCGGATATGAACCCCGCCAGATCAGGTGTTCTCCGCCTTTCAGGTTACCGACCTTCGGCCATCTGCGCTGCGAGGACACCTTGCGAGAGGGTTTGCCAGCCAGGCACTTGCTGCAGGCCCTGAGCCGGCTCTCTGCACTTTGGGGTCCAGCACGGTTCCAGCAGGCGGGAAGTCCTGAGAGCAGTTTGTGCCAGTTGCTTACCAACAGGCTGAAGTTTTCTCACCTGTAAAATGGTGGAGCGGGACTCGGAGTCCTAAGGTCCCTAAGTTCCGACCATCTAACTCTTAAGTGAACCTCTCAGTTTACTGGTGAAGAAACTGGAGCCGGCGAGGGGATGCTGCTTGTCCTGACTGAAAACTGACTTTCAGCCCAATAGCTCATTCCGCCTGCTACAGAGTATACTGTGTAAGCAGGAGCATCACTGTGTATGATATATATAAAGGAAAGCTAGGTGGCAGGTACACCTGTATCACATTCCCTTTTTCTATCCTTAGGACCTAATAAGCACCCATAGGACATAATAAGCGCTTATCAAATGCTAGACCTAGCAGCACTGTCCCTAAAAAGTCTAAGGGAAACTGTGGGTAGGACAAGTGTAGAAATAGTTTACTTTCGCAGCTGAGATGAACCTCAGACAAACTCCTCACATATGTCTGGTTTAAATCTCCCCTAGGCTTCTGTCCAAGCCCTGAATGGCTGGCCTCCAGTTGGCACTGACTCTGCCTGTGGGCATTATGCTCCCATATAATAAAAGGGAAGCTCCAGAGCTCCATTCAGTTAAGCAAGATCCCTATGAAAAAGGTGACTCTTCCCAGCAGTCCTCTATGGGGCACCTGAGGAATAATTTCCAGCAGGAGCTTTTGAGCAACAAAGAGCTGACACTGGATAAGCTCTACACTCACCCCAAATGGAACACCAGCATGAAAGCCTGGAGCTGCTCCTATCCCCACTGTGCTGAAATAAGCCAGCAAGATTCGAGAAAAGGTTTGTTTTACTCATCAGGCCCTCAATCCCGGTATCCCAAAGCAAATATCCAGGAATTCATCCCCTTTACAAAGAAGCGAGTTGGGGTGGACCGAGCATACCCACTGAAACCTGTGTTTCACCGGAAGTCCCGCAGTACAGGTGAGGCTGGCACTGATGGGGACCAGAATGTCTCTCTAAGATCCCACCAGCCAAGAAAGCTCTCATACAGCAGTTTTGGTTCAAGGAACTGGGTGAATTCATCTGTGGTTGGTTCCGTTGCTGCCACTCAGGAGAAGAGGGTTGTGGCAAACCCCAGCAGGATGGAATGGATGCAGATCCAAAGACTAGAAGCTGCAGGGGAGAGTTTAGAGGAGGAAATCCGAAGAAAAGAGACTCTCCTGAGGGAAAAGCTGAAGAAGACAGAGGAGGAACTCAGAAGGATCCAGAAGAAGAAAGAACAGGCTGAAGAAAATGAAAAAAGAGAGCTACAGAGGAGAATGGCACTACCCAGGAGGAGAGTTAAAGGCAAGAGTAACACCTCACACAAACCTATCTTCTCCCCAGAATTCAGGTCTGCGGAGGTCTTCAGTAGAGATGTAGGATACGATGAAACTTGGGGACGGTCTCAAGAAAATTCTAGTCCATTCCAGTTCTCTGATCATGGAATTCAGAAGCTCAAAAGGGAAGGACTGATGGCAAGCAATAACCAAATCCGAGACTGAATCTCAGGGCTGCTGAAGGAGAAGTTTTCTCAGGCTTCAGAAGTGCCACCCAGTGCTTTGCAGAGATCTACCTGCCATTCTAGCTCGTCTAGGGCCCCAGACTCCTTGGGTTCCAGCTGTTCCACTGAAGAGCCAGAACTGGGTGCGTGCAGCCACTGTGGACGGAAATTTCTCTTGCTCAGGCTTGAGAGACACTCCAATGTCTGCAGCAGGATGCGGGGTTCCAAGAGGAAAGTCTTTGACTCCTCCAGGGCCCGGGCTAAGGGCACAGAACTAGAGCAGTACTTGAACTGGAAGGGATCGGCCTCAGTCAAGGTAACAAGGGCCTTTAATGATTTGCCTTTGAATGGGGGTGTGAGCCTGTTATATCCTCATCTGTTTTCTTTAGAAAAATGTCATGTGTCATGTGGAGAGAAAGCGAGAATTAACATTTATTGATTACTACTGTGTGCCAGTCACTGTGATATGGGAGCTTTTCATATTGTCACCACAACCCTGGGAAGATTTCAGTATCTCTTTATCAGTTTCAAAATTTAGTCTCAGGTTAACTTGTCTGAGTTCACAAATAGCTTTTAATGGCAGAGTCAGCATGTAAATCTGGGTCAGAATGACTCCAAAATGTAGAATTAAAAAATATGTCCTTTTGATTATAAAAGTAGTAAACATTTTAGAAAATTTAAGACATGAAAAATATAAAGAAAAAAATTATGCAGTGTTTCAGCACTCCCAGAGAATTCCTCACACTTTGCAATATACCCTGCCACCTCCCAAGATTAGGACCTGTTACCACTCCTAGAACTATACTTTTTCAATTAACTTTGATGAAACTTCTTAGTAAATATATGAGGCACCATTAAGTTTGGGACTCTTTTTCTCCCCATTTAGAGTGTCAACACCTTAAAGGTAGAGAACTTTATTTTGGGTTAACATTTCTAGCTATGGAAAAACTAGATTGTAAAAATTAAGGACTTGGAGACACTTTCATAAGTTTGGGGGAACTTCATAGACACATTTGGACAGTCATGTCTGGAGATGGTTGTCTGGAGAATAAGCCTACCATTCTGTTAAGGTAATATGCCACTTGGGTTGTACGTGAGTGTTTCTCAAAGTGTGACATGCTGACAAACATTTCTCATCTTAGTAACTTAAGGTGTATTAGAAAAATATAGCGTAGTAAGCCCTTGATTTCCAGGAACCATGAATTTAAAGAAAAAATATAATGGGGGATAAAGTGAGAGTGGTATGCAAATGATTAAAGTGTGGGAAAGCCTAGACCACGTAATCTCGAAGCCCCATCCAGTTTTAGAGTTTCATAAACTACCAGAGCGTTATTCTTTTTTTTTTTTTTGCTTTTTTTGCTTTTTAGGGCCGCACCCAAAGCATATGGAGGTTCCCAGGCTAGGGGTTGAATCGGAGCTATAGCTGCCAGTCATGGCCACAGACATAGCAACTCAGGATCCCAGCCCAACCTTGTGGTTCCTAGTCAGATTGTTTCTGCTGCGCCATGACCGGAACTCCGAGAGCGTTCTATTTTCCTTTCTTTCCAACCCTCCCACAGCTGTGCTAGCACCTCTTGTCTGTTAGGACTTTACAGGTTATGTGTGTATTTACAGGGCCTTTAAAAACTCACATTTATGTGATGGCTGTTAGGAGAAGTCCTTTGCAGTTATATTTCTTTGCGTACAATATGGGGGAATCACTACAAGAAAGTCCCTTCCATGGTCAGCGATGATCTCCATGAAATCCAGTTTCCAACGTTTTGCTTTTGCAGATAATGTGATCACCAGTTCCTGTTCTTTCCTGTTTTCTTTCTGGTCGACCCAATAATCTAGTGGAGTATTCTCTGTCCCACTACAGTGATTTATTTCTGGCCAGAACCTAAAAGACTCTTGTATTTCTTAAATTTCCAAATATAGTAGCAGTGGAACAAAAGAATTGGATTCCTGAGGTCAGATGCCCTAGCTTTGCAGAAACATGTCAGCAAAGCTAAGGACACCAAAGCAGAAAGGATCTGGACTGAGATGCACTCTCCTCCTTGGAATGTCCCAAGTCTTATTCCAAAGCTTTGCACCTTTGGAAGCTGAGTGTCTCTCTGTCGCTCCTTCGGTGTACCCAGAAGAACTGGTGATTGTCCTTATTTCCTTTAAGACTCATGTAACTTCCAGCAGACTGGTACTCTCTACTGGACCTTAGGCATTTGAGCGCAGACTTACATCTTCGTGCTTTGTGATGAATAAGTGTTAATTTAATAAATTTCAATACAATGAAGAATCAAAGGAGTTCCCATTGTGGAGCAGGGGAAAGGAATCTGACTGAGAACCATGAGGTTGCAGGTTCGATCCCTGGCCTCACTCAGTGGGTTAAGGATCCAGTGTTGCTGTGAGCTGTGGTATAGGTCGCAGATGTGGCTTGGATCTGGCATTGCTGTGGCTGTGGCGTAGGTGGTGGCTACAGCTCCGATTCGACCCCTAGCCTGGGAACCTCCATATGCCGTGGGTGCGGCCCTAAAAAGACAAAAAGATTAAAAAAAAAAAGGATTAAAGAATAAGTGTCATATATAGGTGAGGAAATTCCCCCTAATTCAAGTCTCAAGGTTCCTAACACTCTGGTTCTCTTGCTTTGTCTGTTTCAGTAAGATTCTCCTGATGGATCCTTCCTTTTCCTTTGGTAAAAATCTCTTCCTACATTCATCATCATGCAGCTACCTGCTTTCTTTCTTTTTCCTTCCTTTTAAGGTTAACTTTATCTTCATCTAAATAACATTTGGATACATTAACAAATCATGTAGTACTTAGTGGTCTATCAGCAGTGTTCTGCCCCATCCCCTCTGACCCCTCATCCAGCCCCCAGGAGTAGCCTTCAGGTCTGACTCTTCTGATATGCATTTCCATGTTTCTAAATAATATGCTTATTTTTTTGTGTTAGCAGTTTTGCACATTATCTGTACAAACTGACTTCCTCTTATGGATGCTGTGGGTTTATATCCCCTCCTCCCACTTTTCTCATTCTCCTATATCCCACCGTAGTGGAATCACAGTTTTAGTAGTCACGTTACATCATAACCATATAAGTTTTGTTCACTGTGGAGTGAAACAGGTTCTGCCCCACCCATACTTAATAACTGACTTGTTTTTATTTGCTTGTTTTCCTACATACCTCTTCTGATTTTTTTTCCCCTAAATGATCTGTCTGATCTTAGGTACCTGTTAAAGTTTTCGTAAATGCTCAAACATCTCTCGTATTTTCAGGTGTGTTTTTTTTTTTTTTTTTAGCTGCTCCTGGTGGATGTGGAAGCTTCCAAGCCAGGGATCAAACCCTCCTCATAGCAGTGATCTGAGCCACAGCAGTGAAAATGCTGGATCCTTAACCACTAGACTAGGGAACTCCTACAACTAGCTTTTAGCATCCAATGTGCCATTTTGTTTTCTGCTCTATTACGTGAAATCTTTTTTTTCTTGCTTTTTTTTTAGGGCCGCACCTGTGGCATATGGAAGTTCTCAGGCTCGGGGTCAAATTGGAGCTACAGCTGCTGGCCTATGTCACAGCCACAGCAATTCGGGATCCTAGCCGCATCTTTGACCTATACCACAGCTCACTGCAATGCTGGATCCTTAACCCGCTGAGCGAGGCCAGGGATCGAACTTGCATCCTCATAGCGAGGCCAGGGATCGAACTTGCATCCTCATGGATACAGTCGGGTTTGTTTCCGCTGAGCAACAACAGGAACTCCCTTTTTTTATTATTATAGTTGATTTACAAAAATCTTTTTTTTTTTTTTAAAGCCTACAGGATACTCTCTCTTTATTCTGAGATTCTACAGTGACTATGTCAGATTGTGGGTAGGCCATTTCAATCAAGGGAGTGATCTTTAATTCTAGAAATGTTTATTGTCTTATTTCTTTAATAATTTCTTCCTTGTGCTGTTTTTTTGTTTTGTTTTTTGAACTCCTATTGAGTCAAATGTTGGACTTACTGGATTTTCTGATCTTTCCTATTTTCCATCTTGATCCTTTTTTCCATTCTGGATAATTTTTCTGACACTATTTACAACATTTTTTATTTCTATTTTTACTTTTAGCTAATGCAGTATTTATAAAAGTTCTTTCTCATTCCTTTTTCACAGTATATATATTGTTTTTGTTTCATTAGACACACTCTTCAAATACTCTGTTATTGATATTACGATTTTTTTTGGTCTGCTACTTGCCTTGTTGCTGCTTCCCGAGTGTGTGTGCATGTGCATTCTCATGTACTTGTTCTGATCTTTCCCTTGTTAGAGTTTTACTCAAATATCTGGGTATCCTTGACTGTCCATTCATATTTAAGCTCAAGTGGGGCTTGTTGACTGAGGGCTTTCATCTTAAGGTTATCAAACTGTGAGCTTTTTTTGTTTTGTTTTGTTTTGTTTTGTTTTGTCTTTTCTAGGGCCGCTTCCCGTGGCATATGGAGGTTCCCAGGCTAAGGGTCCAATCGGAGCTGTAGCTGCTGGCCTATGCTAGAGCCACAGCAACGTGGGATCCGAGCTGCATCTGCTACCTACACCACAGCTCATGGCATGCTAGATCCTTAACCCACTGAGCAATGCCAGGGATCGAACCCACAATCCCATGGTTCCTCATCGGACTTGCCAACCACTGTGCCACGACGGGAACTCCAAACTGTGAGCCTTTTAATTGGGGTCCCTCAGAGTCAGCATCTGATGGCTTTTCTCTCAACTGCTTAGTGCATCCAGAGAACTCTTGTCTCCTGTGAGGGTGCTGAGTGGGATAAGGAGGCTGACAGTTAATTCCATAATTCATCATGTATGCTTGTCCTTAATCCCCATTTTCAGGGGTGCCTGCTGTGGTGCAGCAAGTTAAGGATCTGGCACTGCCTGGGGAACTTTCATGTGCTGTAGGTGTGTCACACCCCCCTCCCCGAAAAAAAAATCTCCACTTTTCAGCTCCTAGATTAACCCTGTTCTCCACTGTGCCTGGATGTGCTGAGTCTGAAACCTGTTTGGTTCAGTTCCTCCCGAGGGAGTTCTGGAAGGACTGGACACCTGGATGTGGAAGGTGGGAGAGGAGCCCTGTAGGCCAGCCTCTTCTCAGCCCTGCCCCTCCCCACTTCCCACCACCTCTGTTTCTAAGCACTGAACCTCTCAGGGGTTCTGCTGGGAAGACCAGCTTGCCTCTCAGGACTTTGAAGGCCCTTAGTTTACGTGTCTCCACTCTGGCAAGTCAGTTATCCTTGTTGCTCCTTTCCTGTTTTCTTTGACCTTGTGTCTTAACATCCTTTTTTTTTTCTTTTTTTTTTTTTAGGGCCGCACCCACAGCATATGGAAGTTCCTGGGCTAGGCGTCCAATTGGAGCTGCAGCCGCCAGCCTACACCACAGCCACAGCAACGCAAGATCTGAGCCGCATCTTCGACCTACACCACAGCTCACACAACACCAGATCCTTAACCCACTGAGTGAGGCCAGGGATCGAACCCGCACCCTCATGGATCCTAGTGGGGTTCATTAATCATTGAGCCATGACGATGATGGGAATTCCCCTTCCGGTCATTCTAATGGAGACTTAGGAAGAGGATGAGATAGACACTAAGTTAAATGATTCTCTTCCTTCAACTCAGGCTGAACCTCCTCGGAAGAGCAACTGGAGACAGAAGCATGAATCTTTCATCCGTACCCTCCGTCAGGCTCGGCAGATACAACATGTAATTGCCAAAGGGGGAAACCCCTCAGACCTGCCTCCCATCCTGCCTGCAGAAAATCCAGACTACATTCAGTGTCCTCACTGTAGCCGCCACTTTGCTCCTAAGGTGGCTGAGCGGCACATTCCCAAGTGTAAGACCATCAAGAGCCGTCCTCCGCCTCCAAGGAAGTATGACAGTTGAGCAGACAACAGTGGAAACCTCCTCTGTAGTCCAGAAGGCTCTGCTTCTCTGAAGCAGTAAATGGGAGTAGAATAATTTGATGCAGAGCAGAAAGAACTGAACTGTTATATTTCCGAGATCTGCCTGCAGAGCTGAAATCAGTGAGGAGAGATCATTGCCAAGCGGCAGGAGGCAGAAGGAAGCCTTGGCTTCCCACTAAATCATCACCTCAGGCTAGTATGCCTGATGTCCTTGCCCTGGGAACTGATGGGTGAAGACACGTAAGAGCAGCCAGTAGGCAACATTAAAGCTCTCTTCTTCAAAGCCTGACTTGTGGTTTGTGCTAGTGAAGTGTCTGCATTTGCTTTTTTTTTTTTTTTGAGGGTCAGACCCACAGCATATGGAAGTTCCCAGGCCAGGGACTGAATCAGAGCCTCAGTTACAACCTATGTCACAGCTGCAGCAATGCTGGATTCTTAACCCACTGTGCCACAGCAGGAACTCCCTGCTGTGTCTTGCCACGGCTCTGCATGTATGCTTGTGGTTCCTGTTAACTCTTCTTGTTCTTGCAAGAATTTGGCTTGTTAGAATCAGAGGACCATGGTATCTCTTATTAAAAAAAACAAAACAAAACGCTTTTGTTGTAAGGCAAATGACCTCCCTGGTACATGGTCCTGGCCAAGTCAGTATAATTTTGGAAGGTCAGGGCGCCAGTATGTCCTAAAGCCTCCCCATGGTATCTGTGTACTAAAGGGAACCTAATCTTTGTGTACTTTCAGGGTAGGGATGGGAAAAGCACACTATGTCTCTGCAGTTTTTTCCCAAAGGATTTCATATGTTTAAAAAAAAAAAAAAAAAAAAAGGAAGAACTTCAGTTTTAGCTACTTCTAGCATTCTGCTCTCAAATCAGATGACTTTTAAATGAGGCAGCAAAATGTACCATCCAAGCAAAATGGGACATGGCAGTGTCACATGTTTCTGCTGATGATACCATGGTAAACTTTTATTTTAGAAAGTAAACTCTGAAAGGAAAGAAAAGTACCAGATCTTTAAAATTTTCTTTAAACAGAATCATGTCTACTGCAAGTAACATTCATAATAAGGCCAACAATAAATGGGTCTTGGTACTTTAAACAAATAATAAAAGGAGTGAGTCCTAAGACTTGTTAGATGGGAGAAGTGATAAGGGAAATGTCTGTTGCGGGTCGTATCAGTTCCGGTGGGATGAAGCTTGCAGAACAGATCTGAAATACTAGTAAGATTTATTGTCCTGAGAGCATCAATGAAATTGTTAGTTTAAAATACTGGAGAAAAAACACCCAACCTGGCCTGGGCAAAGGGATTGGGCAGACCACAAAACCACACTTACCAAACTATAGATGGCCACTCTTGTTCCATTTCCTCTGGAGCTTCTGCTGAGTGGCTGAACTAATAGATCAGACCAATCTGCTATGTAAGTTTAAGGCTTTAGCTGTGATACTGCTAGACACTAGACTGAAAAAAAAAATCATGTTTAAAAACCAGCATATCTGCTTTATGCTCTTCTTAGCTGTTAGAAAGAAAAAGAGTTATTACATAATGGGCCTTTTGGTTGGCCATTTGAAGAAAGCTCACAGAGACACTGATTTTTTTTTCTTTTTTCTTTTTAGGACTATACCTGCAGTATATGAAAGTTTCCAGGCCAGGTGTTGAATTGGAGCTACAGCTGCCAACCTACACCACAGCTCACAGCAACACCAGATCCTTAACCCACTTAGTGAGGCCAGGGATCAAACCTGCATCCACATGGTTACATTGGGTTTGTTACCACTGAGCCACAATGGGAACTCCCAAGACACTGGATTTTTAACCCAATTATCCATTCCCCAATCAAGTTTAATGAGGTACCCACTTTAAGTTTCACACTTGACGGTAAAAGCAATAGCTGACTAGAAGGAGCAGTGGCCAAGGTCACAAAGTGATAGCCTGTGGACTTCTTTGCCCCACAGATATTGTTTTATTTGATTGACAAAGCATTAAACATATATGGAGCTAAAAGTTTTGGAAACCCTGGACCTGCAGCCCTACAGAGTACCAACTGAGTGGGGGTCAGAATCAGTTGTTCCTTCCACATGGGGAGGAGCACAAAGAACACCACAGCCCTGCCTGGCCTGCTTCACTTATTTGCCTTGTCTGCCTGGTTTGGAACTCCTGGATGATGTTATAAAGGACACAGACCAGGGCGCTCCAGGGAGAACAAATGTGTGTGGGGGGAGTGCTTTCTATAGACATAGGAAGGATTATTCTTATGCTGCTAGAGAAATAAATCAATGCCATGGTGTTCCCTTTGACCTCAACATGCCTGGAGGGTATCAAGAATATCTATTAGCCTTTTAAATTTAGCTTTATTGGACCTGTGGGAAGAAGTAAGAACCCCTTTCCTTTTTCTTTTTTTCTTTTTTTGTCTTTTTAGGGCTGCCCCAGTAGCACATGGAGATTCCCAGGCTAGGGGTCCAATTGGAGCTATAGCCGGTGGCCTACACCAGAGCCACAGCAATTTGGGATCCAAGCCCTGTGACCTACACCACAGCTCACGGCAGCGCTGGATCCTTAACCCAGTGAGCAAGGTCACAGATCGAACCCTTGTCCTCATGGGTACTAATCGGGTTCGTTAACTGCTGAGCCATGACGGGAACTCCTAGAACCCCCTTTTCTATCTAAGAATCCCCTTTCCTTTTCTATCTAAGTCTCTTCCTGGATAGTAGACGATGAGAGAGGATAAATAAATGCTGCTTGTTAATGTCCATGTATTATACTACTTTAACCAAAAAACTTTAGTGCAATTAGATGCTATAAATTCTAAAGTTCAAAAGGTTAAGCAATGGGAAAAATCTCATGGTGAAACCCACTTCATTGAAAGGTATTCATAGACACGCTGAGACAGTATTTCTTAAGAGCAGTGTATTGAATGCAGCAGAGCACCGTTGGCCAACATTTGCTGTAGGTCATCAATTTATCACTTTTCACAACTACACAGGAGGAAGCAGAGATGTGATATAGTGTTTTTCTCCCTAACATTCACGATTCTGGGAGGTTTAGTCATCAGCATGTTTATTTCCATAGTTAATCATTGAAGCAATAAATGATGCTTGGCTTTGTGGTGCGAAGGGACATGTTTTGTAGTCCTGACTACAAGCCCACTCTGCCCTGACACTATCATGAATAATACTTCTTTGGAGGCCCAGGGACGCTCATTTAAAAGCATTTATTTACAATACATTCTTGCTCCAGAGTTGTTCTACTATGAATGTTTCCAAAAATATGGCAAAACCAAATGAAATGTGACTTTAAGGCTGTTCTTGCTTTAAACTATAGTGAAATGTTCTGCCAAGTTGTAACTTGGCTGTGCTATGCCAGGGAGACCAAATACAGTTCAACCTTTTCAAGGGAAAACAGTTTTACAAACATAAACTGGCATTATCACTAGAAAAAACCCACTGTGACTGAGGAGACGAGTACGAGACATGACTCTTCCTCTTTTAATGGCTCATTTTCTTCTCCCTCTGCAGTTTAAGCAAAATATTTTAGATGTCTGGGGGGAAATAAAGTTGTAGCAGCAAAAATGATTGTTAGCAAGAAAAGTTGGAAAGAAGCAAAGATTATTTCTATGCAAATATCCCTTGCACTGTTTCTGTTATAAGACCACCTATTTATTTATATAAAGACTCACTGAATCGAAGATTCCTGAAGACCTAGAGTCTGCGTGTTTTCTCCCCAGTGACTAAGGTCCATGCATAGGCTCACTGAGGCATACAACTGACTGAGAGTTTAAATGTTTATTTAAAACAGAAATGCCAAACCACTCCACCCTCAACCTTTCAAACATGTGGCTAACAATAAGCTAATTCTTTAGCAACAATGCCAGAGTAGAGGAGCGTCAGGTTATACTATAACTCAAAAGCAATACTACCGGAAAACTTCAAACACCTAGCACTACATAAAGAAGAAAATTACGACACAATTGAGAATTAGCTACAGAACACCATTCAAAGGCATTTCTGCTGCCTCACTTTTCACTTTTAATCTGATGCATGGCTGCCACCTTTGAACTGGTTTCTGTTTGCATAGCTTTTTGGTGGGAAAAATTCATATGGTTGTCCCAGGCACAATTTGAGAAAGTGCAAATTGTCTCTAAGGCACAGAACTTAAGATTCTCAGCCAGATTAACTGCAAACCTAGACTTCCTAAGGGAACATGCTAGAGAAACGACCCCAGTGTTCCACTACTAGAGTAACTCCCCTCCAGAGCAAGAGCCAGGCTCTCACCCTCCCTTCAGTGCTCACTTCCATCCCGCGATCTCAGCAACATGCCCATGTTCCTTGTTCCCTGGCAGAAGCAATACTCATGATTCACACCCAAACTGACCCTGCCTCTCAGGCCTGCTGAGATGGTGAGCATGAAGGATACAGAACATGAAAGGCCAGTCAGTCCTTTAAAAAAAAAAAAAAAATCAAAGTTTCATTTACATGATGAACCAAAATCCATTGTTAGGGTTTATAGCAAACCCCCAAGTCCCCTGAACTTGTAACTTTAGTCCAGGGTTGGCCCCTTCCCTTACTTTAAGAAAAGGCTTCAGTGATTACATTAGTACCATTGTACTAGGCTTCCCAGAATTGAGAAAACAATGGGAATATCAAACGAAAGACGGTCCCATTGAATAGAGTTGCCCATCCCCAGCTGTAGGGTTTTCTTGGAGCAGCAACCTTTACATAACCAATTTTACCGAAGTGGCAAAACTTCCATGGCACAGGTCCTTCCAAAATATTACACAGATATCAAACATTCATTTTTTTTGGTTAAGGAAAACGAAACAAAAATTAATTTAGCTCCTTCTAGGATGTGAGACTCATCAAGGCAGCTCCTGCGACCCCAAATACTAAGGCCCAGGAGAAACACAAAGCTCACATCCTTAAGTAAGATCATCAAACCTTTCTAGGATACTCTTTCTCCTTGGGAAAACTAGCTTGCTCCTGTCTACAAGGACATGAAGACACAGGGATTAGAAGGGAGCTTTCAGCCAAATTCCTCTCACTTGGCAGGTTCCTCCTGTTCTGTTACGCTTCAGGGACTATCAGGTCTCGGTGCTGGCTTTGGGCCACTCAAGTAGGAAAGATGATAGAGATTCACTGATACGGCTTCATAAAACATCAAAAGGGGGAAAATACTGACTAGACATACAGAAATAGAGTGGTTGGGGCTGCTGATGTCAGGATTAGAACCCTAAGAGCCACGAAGGCAGAGGCAGAAGAAGCCTTCTCAGGGGCAGAAGACTCGGTCACTCTAGGTCCTCTCGAAGGTACCAAGTAGAGGCAGCTGAAGGAGGATCGCCCCTCACAGTTTCTCCTCTGAAGTCCATTCCTACTGCCCTAAGGACTCAATTCTCTCCGAGATGCCTCATCTCTTAGAGGAATCTTTCAAAGCTAGGAAGTCCCACCCTGCACTGGCCACAGCCTGACACTCCTGCTGTGAGATGAGGAGGGGCCTGCCCTTCTTTCTCTACTCAATGAAGAAGTTTCACTCAACCCTCAGAGGAAAAGCAATCTAAGCCCACTGTTCCTCCTAAAGCATTTAGCTGCACAAAGTAATTGAACTTCCTGAAAACAAGCCCAAGACTGACTCCACCGGGACATACTTTCCTGGACTCAGGCTCCTGAGAAGGCTTAGAACACTTCACCATTCTCCAGATGAACCTGGTTGGGCCACATCTGGTTCCAGCCCACTCCAGCTTTACACTTGAACCTCCTCCACCCAGAGGTGCAATGCCTGGTGCTGAATTTCCAAGGCAGCTTCCAATTAATGGTGAAAATGATAAATGAGATATAAGCTGCTACCAGCAAAATTAAGGTGAGCATTGTGTCTCCTCTTGAAAGGTGGAAATCACCAGACGCGGTACAGAGCTGCTGTTGCTATGGCAGTCACCGAGGACCAAGCCAGGGCCATGGGGCCCTTCCATTTTCCAATACAAAACCACTCCTAGATCCTATCTAATAGGCAACGCTACTCTCCAAGTGTACATGGAAAGTGCTTCAGAGCCTCCGCCTTGCGCTCCTTGTCTGCAAGTGAACAAAGCCAGGAAAGCGCTCTCTGCATTCAGTAAGTGTGCTGTGAAGGTCTCTGGATCCAAGGTTCCTGGAGGCTATACAGGCTCAGGAGACTAGAGGCTGGGTCGACAGGAGTCTGTTCCCAGAAGGCACCAGGAATCTGAATCTAAGTCAGGCTTTGGATCCATTTCCATCTCTTCCTTTGCTGTCTGAGTTCCTTTGGAATGCATCCCGACCTGTCCAGATAAAACAGAGTTCCACGTTAACAATACCCATCTAAGTTAGAGCAGTTCAGGACTGGATTTTCCTTTCTTTAAATTCTTTTCTTTGCTTTTTACAGCTGCACCTGCAGCATATGGAAGTTCCCAGGCTAGGGGCTGAAGTGGAGCTGCAGATGCTGGCCTATGCCACAGCTATAGCAATGCTGGATCTGAGCTACATCTGTGACATATGCAGCATCTTGTAGCAATGCTGGGTCCTTAACCCAATGAGCAAGGCCAGGGATTGAACCTGCATCCTCATGGCCCCCATGCCGGTTCTTAACCTGCTGAGCCATAAGGGGGACTCCAGGACTAGATTTTCAATGCCAACCTCTAAGAATGTGTAGCCACAGTTTTATAAGAAGCTTATAACACTACCTTAATAACAGGACTTAGGTAAGTCCTCACCTGTACATTTGCTGCAGGTAAGGTGACCAACTGTTCTGGATTTCTCAGGACTACAGGATTTTCTGGGAGGCAGAACTCTCTTTTAAAACCCAAACAGCCCTAGGCAAAATAATCCTGTCTGCTTCAGTTGACAGTCACCTCATGCTTACCTCAAGTGTATATATTACTTTCCGAAGTACTTTCGCAGGCATTATTTCATTTAATCCTCAAAACCACCACACAAGGTGGGTGCTACTATTTTCTTTTTTTAGGTGAAAACTAGGGCTCACAGAAACATTATTTGTCCAAATACATAAAGCTGGTAAATGGCAAAGCCAAGGGTTGACAGTATTTCCCTATCCTAGTTCACTCTATATAGAGTAATACTGTGGCCCTTTAGAAACAATGCAAGCAGCATCACTGCTGAAGCATTTTTACTAAAACGTTTGACTTCAATCTAATCAAGCTTAAGTCTAACTTCCAGTTTACAGAAATGACAGGGTGACAAAAGAACAGGTTAAGCAATGTCTCAAGGAAATAAAACAAATTCAGACTGTAGGACATTCTGTTAAGCAACTGACCTGGCTTCTTTAAGCCAATGCCATGAAAAAATTTTTTAAGAAAGGAGGAGTGGTGGAGTTCCTGTTGTGGCGCAGTGGTTAACGAATCTGACTAGGAACCATGAGGTTGCGGGTTCGGTCCCTGGCCTTGCTCAGTGGGTTAAGGATCCGGCATTGCCGCCAGCTGTGGTGTAGGTTGCATACGCGGCTCAGATCCTGTGTTGCTGTGGCTCTGGCATAGGCTGGCAGCTGCAGCTCCGATTCGACCCCTAGCCTGGGAACCTCCATATGCCGTGGCAGCAGCCCAAGAAATAGCAAAAAAGACAAAAAAGACAAAAAAAAAAAGAAAGAAAGGAGGAGTGGTGGTGGTGGAGGGAACTGTTCTAGATTAAAACCAAACCAAACCAAACCAAACCAAAACACGAGAGATAGAACAATGTAACAAGGAGTTCTTGACAGGTTTCTGGTCTGATGAAAAAGTTATTAAGGGAATTCCCGTCATGGCTCAGCAGAAACAAATCTGACTAGCATCTGTGAGGACATAGGTTTGATCCCTGGCCTCGCTCAGTGGGTTAAGGATCCGGTGTTGCTGTGAGCTGTGGTGTAGGTCACAGACATGGCTTGGATTTGGCATTGCTGTGGCTGTGGCGTACACTGGCAGCTATTCAGCCCCTAGCTGGGAACCTCCATATGCCGTGGGTGAGGCCCTAAAAAAAAAAAGACCAAAAAAAAAAAAAAAGCTATAAAGGACATGTTTGTGGGAAAATTTGAGTATTGACTGGGTACTAGATGAGAATTGAGAATATTAGTATTATTTGTGTTGTAATAATCATACTGTGATAATCCTAGAGAATGAATGTCTTATTTTTTCTCCCTTTTTTTCCACCCTTTTTTTTGGCTGCCCTCCAATATGTGGAGCTCCCTGGCCAGGGATCAGATCTATGCCACAATTGTGGCAATGCTGGATCCTTAACCCAGTGTGCCGTGCCAGAGATCAAACCTGCATCTCAGTGCTCCAGAGACATTGCTCTGCGGCTGATCCTGTTGTGCCACAGAGAACTTCAATTGTCTTTATTTTTGGATATGTGTAATAAAGCATTTAGAGAGGCTCTGTCATGACTTTCATAATTTACTTGAAAATGGTTTAGCAAGAAAGGAAAAAGAAAAAAATACATACACAAATACCTCACCCATCATTTAAATAACACAGATATATACCTACACATATTTTAAGCACACACACACACACACACACACACACACACACACGCACACATGAACCAAATACAGCAACTGTTAACCTAGATGGTGGATCTATTGGTGTTTGCTGAATTGTAATGTTTAAAGTTTTTCATAGTAAGTAAAAGAAAAAACAAAGGTAACAAACAGAAGTTAGGTGATGGAAATGATTCAATCCAGGTGCCTAACAAGGCCCAAGGCTTCTGGAATTAATTACAAAACTTAGATCATCAAACAGTAAGTACTTGCAAAGGAATAAGTCTATTTCAGTCCTTGGTGTTTTGTTTCTGTGATTCTTCAAAAGAGAATTAGAAATTGAATTATTCTTTTAGTGCTCTCACCTGCTGCCCTCCTTCTAATTTCTTGTTCAGCTTCTGCAGTTGGGTAAAAATCTGAAGGTTTTCTTGCTGGAGCTTCTGTTGTTCAGCCAGACACTTCAACACCAAACCTTGCAATCTCTCAACCTCCATCTGCAGAGCGCTGCATGCACAGGTAGGAGTGGTCAAAGGTGTTCCCTTCCCAGTGCATGTTCCTGTTCCTCCTGCATTCAGCCGAGGTGGCTAAGAGAGAGGTGAGAAGGGTCATAGGAGGTTCTTCCAGATGCTACGGCTCCCCAGTCCAAATGTCCTCTAAGTGCTGTCAGATTTTACTTTTAAATTAACAAGATAAAACACATATGCACAAGAAGTAAACGCAAGAGAAACAGAAAACTGCTGGGATTACAACAGAACCTGGCTCTAACTTAACAGAGCAAGAGAACTCCCAGTGCCTCAGTCTCCATTATGGTAAGGATAAAGAATAATCATCTATTTTGGAGGAATCTGAGAAAAATTTTAGTCACTGGTATCTTCCTATTTAAAATGCTGAAGTAGGGGAAAGCCCAATTTGATTGGAATAAATCTTTCTGATCACAGTGAGGATAATGTGATTCAAAGTGTCCATATTCATGAAATGTGGATCACACCTTAGAAGAGATTTGAGAGGTGTTCATTAAACAAGATTGCCAAAACAATTCAAGGCTAACTGGAGTTCCCACTATGACTCAGCAGGTAACAAACCCAACTAGTATCCATGAGGATGCAGATTCAATCCCTGCCCTCGCTTAGTGGATCCTCAGTTAAGGATCCAGTGTTTCCTTGAGCTGTGGTGTGGGTTGAAGACATGGCTCAGATCCCAAGTTTTGCTGTGGCTATGGCGTAGGCCGGCAGCTGCAGCTCTGATTCAACCCCTAGCCTATGAACTTCTATATGCCATCGGTGCAGCCATAAAAGCAAAAAAAAAAAAAAAAAGTGGCTAATTGACAGAGGAATTTATTTTATTTATTTATTTTTTTTAGGGCCACACCTGTGACATAGAGAAGTTCCCAGGCTATGGGTCGAATTGGAGCTGAAGCGCCAGCCTATGCCATAGCCACAGCAACTCGGGATCCGAATCTCATCTGAGATCTACTATGCTGCAGCTCATGCGGTGATGCCAGGGATCGAACCCATGTCCTCATGGATTCCCACTGAGCCACAATGGGAACTCCCTGACATAGAAATTTAAATTTAGTTTATCTTGAAGTCTCAAAGGTTTTATTTCCTCTTACAGGAAGCTTTTCAATTACCCTAGCCTGGTTTTTTCTCCCTTCTTCTACTGTACTTTGTTTATAGCAAGGGTCAACAAATGATAGCCCATGGGCCAAATCCAGCCTATTGCCAATTTTGTAAATAAAGCTTTACTGGAACATCAGCATGCCCATTCATTATGTATTATCTATGACTGCTTTTGTGCTACAATGTTAGTGCTGAGTTGGTTGCAAGAGATGTATGATCCTCAAAACCTGAAATAATTACTATGTAGCCCTTTAGAAAAAGTTTGTTTAACCCTTGGTTTACAGTTTTATTCAGATATTTAGCATAATTTGATTTCTACCAAAGTTAGATATACATGTGTTGCTCCTCACTACACTACAAGTATAATTGCTTACTTAATTAAGATAATCACCAGAGTTCCTGTCATGGCTCAGCGGAAACCAATCTGATTAGTATCCGTGAGGATACAGGTTTGATCCCTGGCCTTGCTCAGTGGGTTTAAGGATCCAGCATTGCCATGAGCTGTGGTATAGGTCGAAGTCAGGGCTCGGATCTGGCATGGCTGTGGCGTAGTCCGGTGGCTATAGCTCCGATTTGACCCCTAGCCTGGGAACCTCCATATGCCATGGGTGGGTGCACGCTAAAAGATTTAAAAAAAAAAAAAAAAAAAAGAATCACCAACCTACCCTAGCAGTGTCATGAAAAATTGTACTTGAATTTTGGCATTTCAATCTTGGTACTTCTGAGGTAGAGAGAAAAGAAAGACAATCACATGGTGTAGAAAGGTGTGTACCTATCACAAATGTAAAAGAATAAATACTTTTCCATAGAAAGCAGCTTGGCCTTGGGTAGAGGTTTTAGGCATTACTGAACAGACAGTATGAGTTGATGCAGGGCAACTGGGAAACCAATGAAGCTAGAGGAGGAGACAGGGAGGCCTGGAGGACTGGGCAGAGCTAGTAGCCAGTTTACTTAGTTGTGATTTAAAGGTAAAAACTCAGTTACCCAGGCTCCTGCTGGGGGCCTGTATTCCAAAGGAGCTTCAGGGGCCACCTTGAATCCTTGCAGCTCTTCGTAGGGCAGAGTATCTTTCTCAGATTCTGAAAAAGCTGCACTTAGGGGAGACGGGCTGTCAGGCATAGGGATGAATTCTGCATTTTCCAGCTCCTATGTATAAGAAAGAATCTCATCAGTTCTATGTAAGACATTTATATATAGCTATAGCCTTCACTGTTGTGACATCAGCACCCTCTAGTGGGACAGGACAGTTGTGGCTACAACACAACTCACCCTACCTGTCAACATCGGGCCATCCCTTCCTCAGAGGAGTAACAGGGAAGCAAATTCAAACTCAAAAACAGTCTAGAGTGTCTGGTCTGTTTCCCCAACATACTTAGTCTTCACAGGCTATTCAGTTAAGTTAGGAAGCTCCAAGGTGATGCTACTGAGACCAACTGCCAGGCTGTTAAAGGCAGAGGCTGAAGCTTTAGATAGAACTCTGTGCTGTTTTCTCCATTCATATTCCTAAGGAGCTATCAAATTTAATCTTATTATAGAAGGACCTTAAACCTATGAGTTTTTTTTTTTTTGGTAAAAAATTTAAAATTTCTCTAAATGTTAACTGTAGAAAATATGAAAATACAAAGGAAAATGATAAAAATCCCAGTAATTCCATTACTCAGACAACCGCTGTTAAAATGATCAGTATATAGCCTTCGTGGTAAATATTCCTCTATGCACTGCATATTTTCTAAAACAATAGGTCATGCTGCACAGGTATTCCATCCTTTTCTATACAGCCATATGTTGTAACCAACTTTCCATACAAATACACTCCAACATTTTTACTGTCTGTACTTCAACACTCATAAAGCATTTCTCTACTGTACAGGATTCCAATTCCCCAATATTTTACTTCTATGAACCACAGTACAAAATCTCTATAAGTTTGATCCTTGCATGCATGCATGACAAAAACTGCCTTCAAGAAAGGTTGCGTTAATTTCCATTCATTTAAGTAACGTGAACATCTTATATCTTTTCTTGTCAGGAAGAAAAAGGATTAGAGATTAGGTGATTTCGGTTCAGGCTGAAATCAGAAACCTAGATGCCTGCTGCAAAGCACTTGAACAGGACATGGGAAACACAAGATCCTTTCTAGTCCCTGCAAAGGTAATTCTACGGAAGGAATTACCTTTCGAAGCCAGCCAGGACAGGAGCTGCTGGCCCCACTACTGATCCTCATGGCCTCTGTGGGACTGACTAAACCTTCCATTCCTCGGTCTGCTTCCATTGTTCCTCGGAAGCCTCCACTTGGATCAGGAGTTTCAGATTCCTGCCGACTGTCCTCCTCTTCTCCCCCGCCGCCGCCACCGCCACCACCACCACCACCGCCTGGGCTAGAGCTCTGAACCACTGACAGACACACAGCACAAAAGCAGAGATTTACTGAACAGCAAGGAAAACTTACCATCTGAGATCCCCACTGGCCCCTGGAGAGGTTCCTACAGTGGCATGAAGTGCAATAGCAACAGGGTCAGTCAAGTACTTGGGATTAAATTTTGAATTTTTACACAAGGTATTGTACATCAATACCTTTATAACAGTACTCACTCCTACTTCCCAAACTTGCTTATCTTACGTCCACAGCAGATTAACAAGGTTCTACAGCATTACTGAATACTCATCCCAACCACTGCGTCCACCCCTGAACGGATATATCAACTCCACTATCCTTCAAACATTCATCTTATATACAAAGTTCTTCTACATTTAAGCCAAAACACCTCTTAAAAGTTGCCAAAAAAGTTGCTCACCATTAACTCCTTTTCTGGGGAAACACCCAAACGGAGAAGTCTCAACTATTAAATTCATTATTTTTTTTTTAAAAAAGATCATTTTATTTATTTATGTATTTTGTCTTTTTGCCTTTTCTAGGGCCACTTCCCGCAGCATATGGGGGTTCCCAGACTAGGGGTCTAATCGGAGCTGTAGCCGCCGGCCTATGCCAGAGCCACAGCAACTCGGGATCTGAGCCGCGTCTGTGACCTACACCACAGCTCACGGCAACGCCAGATCGTTAACCCACTGAGCAAGGGCAGGGACCGAACCCGCAACCTCATGGTTCCTAGTCGGATTCGTTAACCACTGCGCTGCGACGGGAACTCCCATTAAATTCTTTAATGACTATTTGTAAGAACTTTAAAAATGTGATGGCTGGCTCTTTTAATATCATGCAGCATATTCCAAGTTACCTTTAATGAAAGTGAGCTGATGTGCAGTCAGGAAATGAAACTGAATTTTAACATTGGCCAAAAATATATATATATATATTATATATATATATTATATATATATATTATATTATATTATATATATATATATATAACTAAGAAGTAATTTGCCAAAGCATAAAAAAAAAAAGAGAAAAGAAAGAATTGCATGGTGTACAGTGTATTGGCTTGAGGACTGATGGTGCCACACTGGGATCCTACCAAAGCAGCAGAACTGTAGATGCCAAGATAAGCTCTGAAGCTTGCTTTTTTGTTTTAAATGCCTTCTACAAATTATGTTACATTTAACATATACATTAAGACTATTTTTAACATATGAGTAAGGACAGATGCCTAACAAAATCAACATATATGAATCTACTATGTGAAAGTACAATTACTTTCTGATATGAGAGCCACTAGCCATACATGGCTATTTAAATTTAAATAAAATTTAAAAATCAGTTCCTTCGTTACAAGAGCCACTTTTCAAGTGTTCAACAGCCACTTGTGGCTGGTGGCTATTATACTGGACAGCACAGATATAGAAAGTTACCAACACTGCAGAAAAAGCTATGGGACAGTGCTGACCTAGGATATTACCTATTATTGCTTTGTCTGCCTTGCCAAGTTCTTCTTCCTCTGGCCTCCTACCCAGATGGAACTACTCTGATTAATTGTGTGTTTTCAATGTTTCTTAAAAATTTTTTTATCACATATTTATGTATCTTTAAGCAAAATATATTTTGCTTATTTTTGAACTTTATAAAAGGGCATTTAGTCTGCTGCAACTTGCTTTTCACATTCACACTATGGAAATATTTATAGATGATGTACTTCCTCCCCCCACCCCTTCCTTCCTTTCTTTCTACAGCTGCACTATAGCATATGAAAGTTCTTGAGCTAGGGGTTGAATTGGAGCTGCAGATGCTGGCCTACACTACAGCAATGCCAGATCCGAGCTGTGTCTGTGACCAATGCCACCACTTGTGGTGATACTGGATCCTTAACCCATTGAGCAATACCGGGGATCGAACCCGCATCCTCATGGATACTATGTTGAGTTCTTTTTTTTTTTTTGTCTTTTTTTTTGCCATTTCTTGGGCCGCTCCCGTGGCATATGGAGGTTTCCAGGCTCGGGGTTGAATTGGAGCTGTAGTCTCCAGCCTACTCCAGAGCCACAGCAATGCAGGATCCGAGCCGCATCTGCAACCTACACCACAGCTCACGGCAACGCCGGATCGTTAACCCACTGAGCGAGGCCAGGGACCGAACCCGCAACCTCATGGTTCCTAGTCGGATTCGTTAACCACTGCGCCACGATGGGAACTCCCTATGTTGAGTTCTTAACCAGCTTAGCCACAACAAGAACTCCAGATGATGCCCATTTTAACTCATACTATTCCACTAGATGGTTATAACACATTCAACCAATAAATATCTACTGAGCACTTGCCATTTCCCAGGCTCTCTTCTAGATAATGTGGATAAAGTTAATGAATAAAAAAGACAGAAATCCCTGCCCTTATAGTTTACATTTTCCAGACAATGGACATGTGCTTTTAATCTTATGTTTTTCCTTAATAGGTGCTTTCAGCAAAACAAAGTTGTAATATACCAGCTATACTTAGAAAAGAGGTATTTTATCATTTAACAGATATTAATACGCACAAATAGATATTGAGCAATGGATTACTAAAGGATACTAATAAAAGGCATGATGTGTGTGTGTGTAAACTAGAGTTTGACAAGTCTAGATCAGATTTCCAACTGTCTTTCTGGAGAATAAATTTGCTTTCATTCTGGTTCTTCAACTGTTTTCACTCCATAAAATATCAGCATCCATTTCTGTCACATCAAAAACTGTAGGTACTCTAGGAGTTCCCGTTATGACTCAGTGGTTAACGAATCCGACTAGGAACCATGGGGTTGTGGGTTCGATCCCTGGCCTTGCTCAGTGGGTTAAGGATCCGGCGTTGCCGTGAGCTGTGGTGTAGGCCGGTGGCTACAGCTCCGAATCGACTCGACCCCTAGCCTGAGAACCTCCATATGCTGAGGGAGTGGCCCAAGAAATGGCAAAAAAGACAAAACAAACAAACAAACAAACAAAAAAACTATAGGTACTCTAGCAAATAGAAAATCAAAAGGAACACAGATTTGATTTCCTGACATGGTCCCAAACAACTGAGAACCATGAAGAGAGCAGCCAAAGGAAAAGTATTAGAGGGCTTTGGGCTGATTTTCCTAACCATATTTAAAGTTTAGCCAGCTTTTAATTCTGAGAGACTGTTTAGAAGGACTATTTCTATAGATTGGAATACCCCTGGGTATATCATGGACGTAAAGGGTAGACAGAACCCATAGCAGCCTAGCATTTTAAGGACAGGAACAGTAGTACATAAGTCATATTACAATTTGGGGCAAGCCACTTAATTACCTCCATATGCAAGTGGCAAAGATGTACTCTCCCTCTGACCGTGATGTAAAAGTCGTAACTTACTGTGAAACCTACCAAAACATGATCCTCCCTCTTTATTATTGTATTCCTCATTTCCCAAAGATATTTCCTGTTTCCTTTTTTGGGAGACTGCCCAGAATTCAATCCAAAGACTCACACCTCAGAAAACTACTGGTACCTGAGATATTGTTACTTACCAGTTCCAATGGATAAGCCACTGCTATTGGAACGGATGGTCTTAGAATTCAATACTTTCTCTGAGGAAAAATGTTCAATAGGTAAGTGTTGTTTACAGCTAGAGACAGGAAAAGTCAGAAGACTAGGACAGGGAGTTAATCTAGGAGATGACTGCTATCCCTCACACCAGATATGATTACAGCTTTAGATAGAAATATTATATCTAAAGCCAAGCACTACTGGCTACTTTAACTATATTCACTATGTAAAGTAGCAATTCATCTTAACTACTAATATCTCTGGAATCACTTGGGAAACCTTAGAAAGTAATAATGCCGAGATCCCACCCCAAAGGTTCTGATTTAACTAGTCAGGGCAATGGGATTCCTAAAGACTCCTCAAAGGATTCTAATGTGCAGCCAAGGTGGTAAATCACTGACCTAAAGAATAAACTTGTAAACCTTCACATAGGCCTTTATAATTTAGTTCATAACAGAGGAATTTCTATACAGAAAGTAGTTATAATTTAGTTTCTTTTTAAAGGTATACTAAATGTTTCTCAAAAAAGCATGAGCACATTTCAACTAATTAGTGGACAGCTAGAAGTAACAAATTCTATGGCAGGGTGGGCAAAGCCCAAAGTTACCCTGAGATGGCAGATAACAAAGCTCAGGAAACGACAATGTTCTGTTCCTACCACTAGATATGGTACAACTGACCGCAGACTTACAGAGTTGCTTCTTTTTTCTTCAGGACACTTCTGTTTGCAAGAATGTAACCATCAGTAACTTAGATGCAGGTCTATCTTCTGTCAAAGCCAACCCAACCCACACATGTGGAACCCTTACCAACAATGAGAATGGTGTGCCAGCCACGGCAAGATAAGTCTGGGACGTGATGCAGAGATCCAAAGATAGGCCGAGGCCAGGAAGTGCAGATATCAGAGCCATGCGGTCTCTCTGTGGGGGTCATTGCTAGGCGACCATTACCGCCATTGCCCCAGGCAAAAATGTGATTATCTAGACAAAAAAAAAATTAAATTAAACAACAGATAGTTTAAGAGAACAGCTTCCCAACTCTTTTGAGTCCCTCACATTTATGCCCTAGAGCTAGAATGATTTTCTACCATGCACAAAACAAGGGAAAGCTAGTTGTTCCCTTACATAAAACCTAAACAATTCCTGATTGTCACCCAGGTAAAAATGACCACTGCTCCTACAAAATACCATCCATCCATTCACTCATTTGACATTATTGAGCATTCATTCATTTTGGTCATCAAATGTCTACTTCATGATAGGCACTGCTTGAGGTGCTAGAAAGAGAGCAATGAACAAAACAAAGTTGCTGTCCTTGCGGTACTGACATTCTAGAGGGGAGAGATTGATAAATAAATTACTTCTGGTAGTGATAAGTGCTTTGAAGGAAGATAAAAGGTAAAGAAAAGTGGCAATAAAGAACAATAGTGGGGTATCATTATTTTAGTTAGGGTAGTCAGAGAAGCACTTTTGATACTTGAGCAGAGACCTGACTACAGTGAGAGAGAACAGGTGGATATTTAGGGGAAGAGCTTTCCAGGCAGAGAGAAGAGCAAGTACTAAGGGCCTGTGCAGGTCATGTAAATGTCACGAACACAGATCAAGAAGTCTCCTGTGGTGTTCCTGTTGTGGCTCAGCAGGTTAAGAATCTGACTAGTATCCATGCGGACGCAAGTTCAATCCCTGGCCTTGCTCAGTGGATTAAAGGATCTGGCATTGCCATGAGCTGTGGTGTAGGTCGCAGATGTGGCTTGGATTCCATGTTGCTGTGGCTGTGGTGAAGGCTGGCAGCTGCAGCTCCAATTTGACCCCTGGCCTGGGATCTTCCATATGCTGCAGTGTGGTCTTAAAAAAGAAGAAAAAGAAAAGAAGTCTCCTGTAGCTGGAGCTAAGTAAAGGAGGGGACAGTGGTCACTGAAGAGGTCAGGACATAGGAAGTACCTGAAGTCTGTGTCAACGCAGACGATTGCAATGACTTTGGTTTTACTGACTGAGACAGGAAACCATTAGAGATTCTGAACAGTAAGTATTTAAAAAGATCCCTCGGGCTGCCATGAGGAGAACTGATTACAGGGGACCAAGGGTGGAAGCATGGAGACTAGCTGTAGTACTGAAGACGATAAAAGTGGCTGGATATATTCTGAAGATAATCTATAGAACTTGCTAATGGATGGGATGTGGGGTGTAGAATAGAGCTACCATTTACTGAGACAGGAAGGCCACAAGAGGAACAGGTTTGAACAGAAAACCAGAAAGTAGATTTTGAATAGAGTAAGTTTGCTTGAGATGCCCATTACAAATCAGGACTTTTTTTTTTTTTTTTTTTGGTCTAGGGCTGTACCTGCGGCACATGGAAGTTCCCAGGCTAGGGATCAAATTGGAGCTTCAGCTGCCAGCCACAGCTACATGAGATTCAAGCCACATCTGCAACCTACACCACGGCTCATGGCAACACCAGACACTTAACCCACTAAGCGGGGCCAGTGATCGAACCCATGTCCCCGTGGATACTAGTCAGGTTTGTAACCCGCTTAGCCACAGTGGGAACTCCAGCACATTTTTTTTAATGAAAAGGGGGTGCTATTAATGATTAAGCCACAATAATAGGCACAATTTAGAATGATCTGGGAAGACCAGGCTATAAAGCCACCTTAACTTGAGACATCCAAGTCAAGGGACTGTTGAATAAGCGAGTCTGGAAGTCGGGTAAGGTAATATAAAGCTCTCAGTTTACAGGAAGATTTAAGGTAATGAGTTCACTTAGAAAGTGAAGAGAGACGGTGGAGAGCCCTGGACACTGCTCTCATGGCACTGAGCCTATCTGCCTGTACTAATCTGTATATGCGTATGTCTCCACTACCCTACTAGACTGTGAGTGCCCTGAGGACAGTGCTTTCTGACACACACCCCCTTTTTAACTGAAGTGTAGTAGTTTGTATCTCTTAATCCCATACCCCTATCCTGCCCCTCCCACTGGTAACCACTAGTTGTTCTCTATATTTGTGAGTCTCTTTCTATTTTGTTACATTCACTCATTTGTTACATTTTTAGATTTCACATATAAGTGATAACAAAGTATTTGTCTCTGACTTATTTCGTTAAACATAACATCCTCTAGGGTCCATCTACACTGTTGAAAATGGCAGAATTTCATTCTTTGACGGCTGAGCAATATCCTATTGTATATATACATCATCTTTATCTATTCATCTGTTTATGAACACTTAGGGTGCTTCTATATCTTGGCTATTAAACAGTAAAAAGTGCTGGTATGAACAGTGGGGTGCATGTTATGGAAAGGAATTCCTGGATCATATAGTAATTCTATTTTTACTGAGACTCACTCTTATATTCCCAGAGCCTAACAGAGAACCTGGAGGAGGCACTCAGTTTATGTTTGCCATATGAATGAGGCACACGGTTCAGAGGAGTAGAGGAACGTGTATCAGGAGGTACATGTCACAGAATCTAATTCTACACGTGTTGTGAAGTCCAACTTCAGAAGTATACAGATCTTGAAAACCACACACTGAACTACTACATGACTCAGTGATTCCACTCTTGGGCATATATCTGGACAAAAACTTTCCTTGAAGAAGACACACATACCCGCATGTTCACCGCAGCACTATACACAATAGCCAAGGCATGGAAAAAAACCCAAATGTCCATCGACAGATGATTAGATTAGGAAGATGTGGTATATATACACAATGTAATACTACTCAGCCATAAAAAAAGAACAAAATAATGCCATTTGTAGCAATACGGATGGAACTAGAGACTCTCATACTGAGTGAAGTAAGTCAGAAAGAGAAAGACAAATACCATATGATATCACTTATATCTGGAATCTAACATATGGCACAAATGAACCTTTCCACAGAAAAGAAAATCAGGGACTTGGAGAATAGACTTGTGGTTGCCAAGGGGGAGGGGGAGGGAGTGGGATGGACTGGGAGTCTGGGGTTAAGAGATGCAAACTATTGCATTTGGAGTGGATTAGCAATGAGATCCTGCTGTGTAGCACTGGGAACTATGTCTAGTCACTGATGATGGAGCACGATGATACGAGAAAATAGAATGTGTACATGCATGTGTAACTGGGACACTATGCTGTACAGCAGAAAAAAAAAATTGTATTGGGGAATTAACATCAAAAAAAAAAAAAAAAGGAGTTCCCATCATGGCTCAGTGGTTAACGAATCTGACTAGGAACCATGAGGTTGCGGGTTCGGTCCCTGCCCTTGCTCAGTGGGTTGAGGAGTCGGCGTTGCCGTGAGCTGTGGTGTAGGTCACAGACATGGCTTGGATCCTGCATTGCTGGGGCTCTGGCGTAGGCTGACAGCTACAGCTCCGATTAGACCCCTAGCCTGGGAACCTCCATATGCCGCGGGAGCGGCCCAAGAAATGGCAAAAAAAAAAAGACAAAAAAAAGAAGTATATAGATCTATTGAGAAAACATTACCTCTTTGAGGCCCTCTTAGGAAGTGCTGCTGAACTTATGCACTACATTTAATTCTCAATGACATCCTGATTCTGTCTTTCTAGGTGACATTTCCATTTATCTAGCCTGAACTAACCAGTCTGTTTCCTAAAACCACTTGTTTTGGGACAAACAGGGAAGGTTACTGTGCCACTCTGAAGGCTGGTTCACTTAAATACAGTAACAGATCATTTATCTGACACTATCCCTGGACCTCTCCCATCCCTGTATATAATATGCACAGACCAAAAGAAAACTACTTGCCAGAGCAGGAGCAATAACAAAAGAAAACTCAAATGAGTCAAAAGGAGATGAAATGTGATTCGGTGTTTACCAGTTACAAAGAAAGAAGTGGGTACAAAAATAAAGAAAAAAGTCTAGAAGGTGATACAGGAAGAGAGAAAAAAAAGGAAAGAGAAGAAAAGGGGGAAGGGAGTGAAGGCTAGCAGCAAAGAAGGCGATACAGGAAGAGGAAAAAAAAAAAAAGGAAGCAGAAGAAAGGGGGAAGGGAGTGAAGGCTAGCAGTAAAGAAGTAACAGAAGTAGGAAGATGCTGAGAAGAAATAGCTAGAGAGAGAGAGAAGAAAATTCCATTAGACCAATATAGAAAACCAAGACACCTGGTGTATGCCCTCAAGCTTAGCAGCCCCTAAGGACGTCACTGAAGTGCAACTGACTCCAACAAAGCGGCCAGGTTAAACTATGTTGTTCCCAGCCACCAGGCCAACATTTATTGGAACCAACATGGTGCTAGGCAAGAGGTGTGTGTGTGTGTGTGTGTGTGTGTGTGCGCGCGCGCACGCGCATGTGTGTATTTAATAATTCTTAAAACACTGCACCAAAAAAGTTAAAGAAAAAAAAGTAGGAACTTAGAGTACTAACTTGCCATTATCTAGAAATCTGTCCTTTTTACAATCGTCATGTTGGACACGTGAAAAGTTAATAAAACTCCATATGCTCCATAAAAACTGGCCACCGATTTAACACAAATAAAAAAGTAAACATACAGGGAATCGCTGGTGGTACAACAGGTTAAGGATCAGGCATTGGCACTGCTGCAGTGCAAGTTTGATGCCTGGCCTAGAAACTTCCGCATGCTGAGAGCTCCGTCAAAAAGAAAAAAAAAAAGTAAACATATGATCCAACTATACAAATAACCAGTCCACCTCTTTCACAACCAAAAGTTAAAGCATAACCATCTGTCCAGAAATTTTGAAATAATGTGCACAGACTCACCATCAGTGGCAGCAATGGTAAACTCATCACCGCAGGAGACCCTGATCACTTGCTTCCCACCCAGGGGTCCCCCCAACAGGTTGATTCCTAGACGCTTCTTATAATTCCCAACGCCCAGCTGTCCACACTTGTTGCAGCCAAAGGTCAGCAGCCGGCCTCGCTCTGAGACAGAAGCAAAAATAATCAGGTACAAACAGGTCATGAAACAGAGGGAAAACGCAGCCAATGCAGAGCCTCACAGACTAGCTTCTGGTTGTTAAGAGTATATAACTAGAAAGCTAGCCACACAATCCTGGGCCTAGGACAGCTAGTGTATTGAGAACTATGACCATTTAGATCGAGGAAGAGATTCGATGTTAGATATTCTATTTTAAATGTGGAAAGTGAGTATTATGTAACTTAGAAAACTTATAGATGGTGCTGATTAGAGGTAGTAGTCGTCAGGAATTATAGTTGTGGTGTTCTCATTAAGGGATGTTTGATTATGCATTATAATGATTACCAACAAAACATTTAACTTGAATGCCCAGTCTGTTAATGAGATAATACTGGATGAAAGAGGGAAATCAGGAGAATACACATGCAGTTAAGAAGAGCTACTACTTGATAGAATAAAAAAGCTTGAAATACCAAGACCTGCATACACAGTTTAAATCAACTCACCATCAATAGCAGCAGTGTGAGTCTTGCCTGGGGCAACTGTACGGATCTTATAAAGGACAACTGTTTAGCCAAGGTAAAGGAGGTTGTGTAGGGAACTTCATGGTATGCCTGGAATAAGGTAAAACACAAAGCAAAAACTCTTAAGGTAAAAAATGGAGGGGAAAGAGGCTGAAAATGTTGTTATGGGGACAAGAAGGCCTTCCAAGAAAATCACGTTACTAAGAAGGTGCCAGAGTAGCTTTTCATCTCCAATAGAATAAAAGAAGAAACTCAATATGTAATCAAGAAAATTTAATTAATATGAGGTGTTCTGACAATAAAAGTTTTAGATTCCTAAATCAGGTTATGTAAAACACAAGCTCTCCATTCCAGAAGGCATCTGTATAAAGATGGAATCATTGACATTTGTCCTGGTTATACGCTCTGTGTAGCTAACAAAAACATCTTGAAGACTCTCTCCAGCCCATAAAGCAATCCGTCTACTGTGATCTAATTTGACTATAATGTGTTCTTGACTTATTAAAACCCATGTTTCCTTTAGATTAGCATAAAAATAAGTGTTCTTATGTAAGCTTAAAATTTCACAATAATACAGTATTGTAACAAACACAAATCAAGTAATGATAATTCTGAACATGTCTTTTCAAACTACACAGACACCCTCCCCAGACTTGCTCCAAATTTGTCCTTAGGAGTTCCCAGTGTGGCTCAGTGTGTTAAGAATCTGACTAGCATCTGTGAGGATGTGGGTTCAATCCCTGGCCTCGATCCCTGAGTTAAGGATCTGAAGTTGCTGTGAGCTGCACTGTAGGCTGCAGATGCAGCTTGGATCCAGTGTGGCTGTGGCTATGGCATGAGCTGGCAGTTTTAGCTCCAATTTGACCCCTAGCCTGGGAACTTCCATATGCCACAGGTGTGGCCATAAAAAGCAAAAAACAAACAAACAAACAAACCAAAAAAAAAAAACTCTTGCCATTTCATAATCTACTTTAGAGACTGCTCAAAAATTAATTCTTATCAGAGTTCCCATTGTGGCACAGAGGAAACAAATCCAACTAGGAGCCATGAGGTTGAGGGTTCGATCCCTGTCCTTGCTCAGTGGGTTAAGGATCTGGGGTTGCCGTGAGCTGTGGTGTAGGTTTCAGATGCGGCTTGGATCCCGTGTTGCTGTGGCCCTGGTGTAGGCTGGCGGCTACAGCTCTGACTGGACCCCTAGCCTGAGAACCTGCATATGCTGCAGGTGTGGCCCTAAAAAAAGAAAGACACACACACACACACAAAAAAAACCAAAAAAAAACTTTTGCCTCAATTTGATTCTTTACAAAATAATGAAAACTCATCATACTAACACAAAGAGGAGACTAGGACTTAGTATCGGTAGTGAATTTTTTTTTTTTTTTTTGCCTTTTTAGGGCAGCCCCTGTGGCATATGGACGTTCCCAGGCTAGGGTTGAATCAGAACTGCAGCAGCCAGCCTATACCATAGCCACAGCAACACGGGATCTGAGCCACATCTGCGACCTACACCACAGCTCACGGCAACGCTGGATCCTCAATAAACTAAGCAAGGCCAGGGATCGAACCTGAATCCTCATGGATCCTAGTTGGGTTCGTTAACTGCTGAACCATGAAGGGAACTCCTCAGGGGTGAATTTTATGACATCCTTGAAGGAGGCGAATGGTAATTTAGTAATTCTGTATAGAATCAGTAATTTGAGAGCAATAAATCTAAAAAACTCTCCAGGGAGTTTTCATAATGTTAGTTCTCTTGTACCTGTTTCAGTGATAAGGTAGAATATGAATTCCATTACTTGACTGTAATTTATTTATTGATGTATAACAAAGCGCATAGTATTGTACACCCTGACGCATTTTTCTATAGATATATACATGTAAAACTACCACCCACAGCAAGATATAGACCCTTCCCATCACTCCAGGACCCTTCCTGCCCTTTCTGCTAATACCGATGCTCCTACTCCCAAAAGTAATCACTATTTTGACCTCTGCCATCGTAAGGTAATTTTGCCTATTCTTAAACTTCATATAATGGGGATTATATAGTATGCACTCTTTGGAGGCTGGCTTCTTTTTTTCTTGGCCACACCTGCGGCACGTGGAAGTTCCCGGGCCAGGGATCAAACTCATGCCACAGCAACTGCTACAGTGACAACACCAGGTCCTTAACCTGTTGTACCACAAGAGAACTTCGTGGCTGGCTTCTTTTGCTGAACATAATGGCTGTGAACCCTTACTTTATTCTTAAGTCAAATTCCATGGTCACAAATAATAGCATTCCCAAAGAAATTCCAACCCAGAGAAGTTCTGCTAGGTATTTAGGATACCAAAGGCGGTACTCACTTCATGGTTGATGATTCCAGACATGCACTGATTCAGACCCAGTTTGTTGAACTCATTGAGTCCACAGGCCAGCACTTTGCCTGACTGGGTCAGCAGAAATGTCCCATCACAGCCACACTGAACAGCAACAATAATCAAGGCTTTGGGAACATCCACCTAAAAGAAAAAAAAATCCCCCAAACGTAACCTGTAATACAAAAACCCCCTCAAATTCTTTCAAAAGCAACATTCTGCACTTAGCAGAATGACTTCAGGGAAGCAAAGGTTGCCCTATTCCTGCCTAGCAGCTTAGAGAGGATACTATTTTCAACAAGGAGCCCAGGATATTTTTTGGATGCACCCATGGCTTGCAGAAGTTCCTGGGCCAGGGATCAAACCTGCTTCACAGCTGTAAACAGAACCAGAACTAGTGACAACGTTAGATCCTTAACCCGCTGAGTCACGAACTCCATCAGGTTTTATAATAAAGTAAAAGAAGGCAATCCTAGGCTAGCTAAACAGCTCCTGTCAAAGTTTGTTTTAGCAACAGGTCCTACTTAGGAAGACCTCTCGGAAAATAGCAGAAAAGAAGAAGCTTTGATCCATTACTGATTTTGTCCTCTGAGATGGAATACCCATGACAGCTACAGAAGAAACTCAGTAGCCCTGTGGGGGCCCAGTCTGGTCACACTGTAAGTGAGATGACTGAGGTAGCAGCCACAACTGTCGAAGGCTCACACCCCCCTGTAGCTAGCCAGACAGGGCTGGAGAATGACGGGGGGTGGGGGGGGGTCATGATGGATGTCTGTGAAACCTGAAAACTCAGACCGTCTGCTAGCATTTTCAGAAGAGGAACAGCCATGAATCCTACTGAGTAAGAATGATCCGACAAATATATAAGTTAATTTAAAAAATGTAAATAAACATTGTTAGCAGTGAATGCTGTCATCAATTACAATCAACCTTCCAGTGGGTGAGCCCGAGTCCTAGGGTGGATGTGTGAGAGATGTGACTGTGCTCTCCCTCAGCTGGTTTCGGCTCCTGGGGCAGCTCTTACACTTGCCGTGCTGAGAGGAACTGCATATTACGTTTTGTGTAACAGGCCCCCTAAATACAAACAGCTGTATCATCTGGTGTCCAACCGGAACGAGGAGGAGAAAATGGCTGTGCTGGGTGAAGGGACAGTACATCTTTCCAAGGAATTTTCTGGGATGTATTTAGCTTGATGTGACTTTTTCACTGTACATGCTGATTCTGGTGCTGATCCTCAAACAAGATGTGACTCCAGAGTGTCCACAGTGGCTGTATCTTCTTTCTCAACTTTTTATGATTTAGTCAGATGATAAGACTGCACAGTGCTAAATTAGGAATCCTGGATTGGCAGCCTCCCAGACAGGAAATATTACAGGCATAAACACCTTGACCATGAGGAGTCAAGGAAAGAGGACATATTACTGGAGTCTGTGTGATCTAGACAGGCTTTACAAAGAAGCTGCCTCTGATTTTACCTTTTGTGGTGTATAATAATCCTCTTCTGAATCCAAACCCAGTCGTCCTGAGACACACATAAGAAAGAAAATCATTAAAATAAGGGCTTCCTTCCCCAAGAAAATGTGCTCTAAGATTCTCTTTTACAGAATTAACACTTGTCAAGTAGAGGCTGCATTATGTGTTAGAGGCACAGACGCCTGAAGTCAGGTCGTGCGCCTGGGAATGAGCGGACAGACACAAGGCTCCACCTACCATATTCACCACAGCCCCAGGAGTAGACTTCTTTATTTCGTGTCAAAACTACCACATGATTATCTCCACAGGAGACCTGCTCCACTGGATTGTTCGAGAAGAAGTTCAGCTGCATGGGCTCTAACACTTCAGGGCCAGCAACCTTGTCCACCCCCATGCAGCCATAATAGTCAGATCCAAAGGCATAGAGCTGACCTTCATCTGTGAAAGGAAGGAAAGCAGTACCCATCAAAGGAACGCTGTCTCATCAGAGAGCTGGGCAGGGCTGGAAAGAGGTGACCTCAGCCAATGATCCTCATATGGGATGATGTTATCAGAGAAATCCAATAGACTGTGCAAGTTGATAGAGTTGTTTGTATTTGGGAGTCACGTATATTATCACAGTAACAGTTTAAAAAAAGGTGGTAGGATTATCATGTTAAAATGGCTTAAATTTTTACTGGGGCCATCTCTATTTTATAAAGAAAAAGGGGAGCACCAAGGAATCATAAAGTAAAGGCAAGACCAAAACTAAATTTTAGCTCCTGATTCTTGATTTAGTGTTATCTACACCTAAGTAGTGAGGTTGTTTTCTCCCCCTAACTAGGACATACAACATATTTCTCCTAATTCCGCCTCTTCTCTGTTTTCCACCCGCCTTCTCCTTGCTCATCACTCCTCTATACTACAGCAGGTTGGGCATCTTGTTATTAATGTGTATATTTGCTCACTGTCTTTGGTTCTTTGGAGACCATCTTTTGTTGTAAAACCTCAACTAAAACTGCATATCCCACATTAAATGCACCTGAATGCTTTCTGCTGATGGCTTACCTGTCACACAGACAGTGAAATCATCACCACAAGACACCTGACGGATAGCTTTGCCTTGCAACTTTTCCACATGCTTCGGCTGTCGGTAGGAAGCTTTGTCTCCATGACCCAGCTGACCATGGAGTTTAGTACCCCCTTGCATGTTCTGTGAAATAAATAGGTCTTGTAAAGTTTCAAACTTTTCATGTCAAAGCTAATCTTTAATATCCCTTCTTATTAAGAAAAAGAGTAGGAAAAAAATCAGCTGGAAATTTAGAAATGAAAAAGATTAAACCTTTTAATGGTAGGTAGTAAAAAACTCCTGCCACAGGTAAAGATTTTTAAAGTATCCAGACTGATATCCATCAGACCTTAAAAGGATGCATTTCCGGAGTTCCCGTTGTGGCTCAGCGGTTAACGAACCTGACTAGCATCCATGAGGATGGGGGTTCGACCCCTGGCCTCACTCCATGGGTTAAGGATCCAGCGTTGCCGTGAGCTGTGGCATAGGTTGCAGATGCGGCTCGGATCCCGAGTTTCTGTGGCTGTGGCGTAGGCCAGCAGCTACAGCTTCAATCGGACCCCTAGTCTGGGAACCTCCATGTGCGGCCCTAAAAAGACAGAAAGACAAAAAAAAAAAAGGATACATTTCCAATTTTGTCTTTCTCCTTCAAGTCTAAGGTGAACCACCTATTTAATTATGGGTAATGGTGAAAAAATTCTTTATATAGTCTAATTTTATTTATTTTTGTCTTTTTGCTATTTCTTGGGCTGCTCCCATGGCATATGGAGGTTCCCAAGCTAGGGGTCCAATCAGAGCTGCAGTCACCGGCCTACGCCAGAGCCACAGCAACATGGAATTGGAGCTGCATCTGCAACCTACACCACAGCTCACGGCAACGCCGGATCCTTAACCCACTGAGCAAGGGCAGGGACCGAACCCGCAACCTCATGGTTCCTAGTCGGATTCATTAACCACTGCGCCACGACGGGAACTCCTGATTTTTTTTTAAATAGGAGTAGAGCTTCTTGGAAATCCTTATAAAAATTTTACAAATTCTGGTCACAGTTTCCTTGAAACAGGGAACAGTTATAATGGAATCTGGCTATATCAAAGAAGCTGCTAGAGGAGTTCCTGTTGTGGCTCAGCAGGTTAAGAACCCAACTAGTACCCATGAGGATGCAGGTTCGATCCCTGGCCTTGCTCACTGGGTTAAGGATCCAGCATTGCTCCAAACGGTGGTGTAGGCCACAGATGCAGCTCGGATCTGGCATTGCTGTGGCTGTGGTATAGGCTGGCAGCTGCAGCTCTGACTCAAGCCCTAGCTTGGGAACTTCCATGTGCCACAGGTGTGGCCCTAAAAAAACAACCACAAAAAAAAGCGAGTGATTGAGGGGTGGGGGTGGGGGATGCCATAAAGCACTGAGAATAGTCCTAAGTGACTTTTCAACAGTTTTCTAGAGAAAGTACTCTTCCCATTCCATAACTTAACTCTAAGTCCTTATTAAACATTTTTTTAAAAATTTTTTTTAACAAATTGAGCATGTGCTTTATTGGGTTGACTTCTTTAGGTTAAACTCCTTTATTTTTTAATTTTTTAATTTTATTTTTTATCTTTTCAGGGCTGCACATGCATCCTGGAGGTTTCCAGGATAGGCGTCAAATCGGAGCAGTAGCCTCCAGCCTACACCACAACCACAGCAATACAGGATCTGAGCCTTGTCTTCAACCTATATATACCACAGCTCACAGCAACGCCGGATCCTTAACCCACTGAGTGAGGCCAGGGATCAAACCTGCGTCCTCACGGATGCTAGTCAGATTTGTTTCCACCGAGCCACCAAGGGAATTCCTTCAAATGTTTTTTTAAGACATTAGTTTCACTCCACCTCTGGCAGCCCCCTAGAAGCTAGTTCTGTAAGCAAGATGCTTTTAGGAAATAACAGCAAGTTAACACTCTATAGCAGAGGCCAGATCACTCATTCTCCCTCTCAAGAATCAATAGTTGAGTGTCTACGCTGTTGCACACTAGGAATAAAGCCCATCCTCATGGAGAAATTGTCTAAAACCACTGGAAAAAAATGAGCTCCCTCAGAAGAGTGGGAAGGAAAAGCAGCCTGAAGTGAGCCACAGCCTCTAAAGAACTTAGCTTTCACTTACCACCCAGGTGTAGAGTTCCTTCTCCACTGTGACCACAGCAAAGTGGGTATTCCCTGCACACACCTGCCGGGCACTACAGCCACTCTTGATGACATCCAGTTTCTGGGGAGTGGATTTCCCACCACCCCAAACATAGACTTCACTGGTTCGGGATGTTACCACAGCAATGGGTGTTTCAGTCACAGTGCTTGACCTGCCAACAACCCCCAGAACAAAGGCACATTTAACACAAAAATTCTATCAAAGAAAAATGTTTCCAGTCTGTTCCCTGAGAAGAACTGCCAATTATGGTATGAGAAACTATGTTCTTTCTCGACAACTTATTTCAACCCTCTATCATAGCAGGCTTTGCAATTCCTGCCTCAGGGCTTCATCATAGCCTGGCCAGCTCAGATTCCAGTCTGATCCATAACACCTACACTTTTCAACTTTGCAACATTCATCATGGTAATGATGTCCACTTTAGCATGAGGGTGAAATTATAGCTTTCTTTTTCTCCAAAATGACTATCTGACATTTAAGCAGATGTTGGCTTCTGAAAGGATGCCAAAGGCTACTTGCTAGGATCAGACAATGTCCAAACCCAAGAAAGAAAGACCCCCTGGTGGTAATTTAAGGTAAATTACTTTCCAAGAGTCTTGAGCATTACCTTGGTCTCTTTGTAGGTGCATTAAGCAGTGTGACTTTTTCTTCCATCTCTCTAACGAAAGAAAAGCAAAAATACATGAAAAAAAATAATTGGTTTCTACATTAAAGGTCTCTTTAACACCTTTCACAGATTTAATCTTCTATAAACCATATTCCTCCTGCAATGTTACAATACTTTTAGGAAAGTACTTTGATACAACTCAGTTACATAGGCCTTTGCATTAATTAAGGACAAGAGGGCCAGCAGTCTGGGGCCATTTGCCTTCTGTCTCTGAGAAATATTCCAGGCTGGAACAGAGAGCCTTGAGAACTTCTGATGCGCATTTTAGGAACAGACTAACACCTCTATCTAGTCCGCCCACTGAGTCCCTAAACTCAACATCTC
The DNA here is from genome assembly GCF_016906955.1 of Phacochoerus africanus. NCBI lineage: Eukaryota > Metazoa > Chordata > Mammalia > Artiodactyla > Suidae > Phacochoerus > Phacochoerus africanus. The sequence continues at coordinate 100,905,589 of NC_062552.1, forward strand.
TAAAACTCAGTTTATTATCCGTCTGTCATACAGCTTTTCTTTCTGACTCTCCTAATTCTATAACTGGTACCCTCTGTTCTCCCAGTGAACTAGGCTTAAAATGAAAACTTCAGTGACCTTGGACTTAGCCATCTCCCCTCTCTTCCATATTCAGGTTCTACAGATCTCACTTATACAATGCGCTTTATTCTCATCTCTCCTTCCCAGTCTCACCACCTTAGTTCTGGGCAGCTTTACTTCCGACCTGGCCTGTGGTAGCACCTAATTAGTCGCACCAATTTATTTTATCAGTCTTTCTTTTAGTGATTTAACACTGATACTAGCATTGCTAAATAACTCTTCCTAAGGCATGTCTCTCATCACATGAACTGACTTTTCCTAAACATCCAACACATCTGTACTGTTTTATTTCTTTTTTTTTTTTTAGGGCAGCACCCATGGCATGTGAACACTCCCAGGCTAGGGGTCGAATTGGAGCTGCAGCTGTTGCCTGCACCACAGCCATAGCAACGCCAGATCTGAGCCACGTCTGCAAACTACACCACAGCTTGCAGCAACACCGGATCCTTAATCCAATGAGCGAGGCCAGGGATTGAACCTGCGTTCTCATGGATACTAGTTGGGTTCATAAACCATGAGCCACAATGGGGACTCTAGCATTTCAGTATTTTTTTGAAAGTACCTGAGGTGTTGCTATTGAGAGCACCAGGTCTAGAACCACTAATCCAACCAAAAAAGACTTAGTACTTCCTGAATATTTCTACAATTTCCTGCATCTGTGCTTTACCTGGAAAGCTCTGTCCTATGTTTTTCCATCAAAGAACAAAATTCTAACAAAGTATACATGTTAATCTCCAATTATCTCAATAAAAACTGCAATTAAAAACTATCAATGAAAATATTTAAAGGAGAAATTTAAATAGTAGTATATTTTTGGAAAATAAGCCAGATAAAGAATTTAAATATGCTTAACCAGGCCTTAAAGGGTGATATTGTCTGAACATTCATAGATCATAAAGGGAAGGTCACAGGGCTGTATCTGGAGTATTACACGTAATTCTAGATGCTAAAACACTGGCTAAAGATCAACTAGAGAGGAATTCCCTGGTGGCCTAGCAGTTAAGGATCTGGTGTTGTCACTGCTGTGGCACAGGTTTGACTTCCACATGCCATGGGCACAGCCAAAAAAAAAAAAAAGAGAAAGATCAACTAGATAATCAGAAAAGATTAATTTAATACAACAGAATAAAAAGTACTAACCAAAGAGCAGAAATTATGGAATTAGGTATATACATTATGCAACTAAAGGCGAGACTTGAAAAACTACATGGTTTTAATATTGGGATGATATAGAAACAAAGAAATGGTAGGGGAGGAAGAAGGGTAATAAGGTAAAAACAGTGAAACAGGATGAAATAGCCACTGAAACAATTTAGAAGGACAAAGAACATGTCATCCTCTGTGTTATGATTTGAAGCCTCCTACCAAAAGTGAGGGATAAAGGACATTCTTCCTACCTCTAGAGAATTCTAAGGCTGCATAAATCTCAGGAAATAACCAGTCAGGAACTAATTAAGCTCAACTACTGGAAATGGGCAGAAGATACCTGAAGCAGACTCCTCCAACTGCAACCTACCACCTTAAACAATGCACTAAAAATTAAAGGTACTATCCAACAACTGTTGAGCACCTTGTGCCAGGCCCTGGGCTGAGTACTTTATATGCATTACCTCCTTTAATCCTCACCCTACCTTACTTCAGAGGTGAAAACTAAGGGACAGAGATATTAAATAACTTGACAAAGGTAACGCCAGAACTCAGACACAAACATAAGGATGTCTGAGTCCAGAGCCCTTCTCTCTTAATTCTTATACTCTAATGCCTCAACTCTAGATTAGAACTCACAGATGAGCGAGTGAGGGCTTAGGGTCTCATCAGTACAAACTTAGAATGAAACAGTACAGGCTAAGGAGATGAGAGTCAAGAGCTAAATGAAGCAATGAAAGCAGAGATGCTGGTAGAAAATAGCATCAGAGTGGCCAAGCCAGGAAACACCACCTTCTCTTTGTGGTACTCTGATCAGGCCTCTAACAGTCAGCCAACCATCTACAGAAAGACAAAGAAATGACTTCTTTGTTCTTTACCTTCTGCGTTTTCTGAGAAGGGGGCGATCTAGAAGTTCATCTGCAGTGGGTCTCTGCTCAGGATCCTAAAAAGTACCAGAGCTGAGTTTTATTTTGGTTACTTATTTATTTTTTTTGTCTTTTCTAGGGCCGCACCCAAGGCATATGGAGGTTCCCAGGCTAGGGGTTGAATTGAAGCTGTAGCCGCTGGCCTACGCCAGAGCCACAGCAATGCCAGATCCGAGACTCATCTGCAATCTACACCACAGCTCACCAAAACACCGGATCCTTAACCCACTGAGCAGGGCCAGGGATCGAACCTGCAATCTCATGGCTCCTAGTCGGATTTGTTACTCACTGAGCCACAATGGGAACTCTGAGTTGAGTTTTAATTTAAAGGAAATGGACAGAGTTCCTGTTGTGGAGCAGTGTAAACGAATCCAACTAGGAACCATGAGATTTCGGGTCTGATCCCTGGCCTTGCTCAGTGGGTTAACGATCTAATGTTGCTGTGAGCTGTGGTGTAGGTTGCGGATGCAGCTTGGATCCTGCGTTGTTGTGGCTGTGGTATAGGCCGGCAGCTGTAGTTCTAATTAGACCCCTAGTCTGGGAACCTCCAGGTGCAGCCCTAAAAAGCAAAAAATAAAATTAAATCTAAAAAAATAAAAAATAAAGGAAATGGGCAAGATGAGATCAAAAGAGAGATTTTTTTTTTGTCTTTTTTAGGGCCGCTCCCGCGGCATATGGAGGTTCCCAGGCTAGGGGTCTATCGGAGCCGTACCTGCCGGCCTACGCCAGAGCCACAGCAATGCGGGATCCGAGCCACATCTGCAACCCACACCACAGCTCACAGCAACGCCAGATCCCTAACCCACGGAGCAAGGCCAGGGATCGAACCCGCAACCTCATGGTTCCTAGTCGGATTCGTTAACCACTGAGCCACGACAGGAACTCCCCAAAAGAGGGATTTGGCTTCCTCTCAAGACCACTATTTATCATCCTTTTTTTCTGAAAAAACATAATTTCTTATGTCAGGTTCTTTGCTTCATGCTTAGCATCTCATTATCACCAACTTATACGCGAATAAAAACGCACCTTCCTCACTTGTTCTAAAGGCAAGGCAGTGGTTCTAAATTTTAATATAAACAGCAATTAAGAATCTCCTGGGGAGTTCCCATTGTGGCGCAGTGGTTAACGAATCCGACTAGGAACCATGAGGTTGCGGGTTCGATCCCTGCCCTTGCTTAGTAGGTTAACGATCCAGCGTTGCCGTGAGCTGTGGTGTAGATTGCAGACGTGGCTCGGATCCCGAGTTGCTGTGGCTCTGGCGTAGGCTGGCAGCTACAGCTCCGATTAGACCCCTAGCCTGGGAACCTCCACATGCCGTGGGAGCAGCCCAAGAAATGGCAAAAAGACAAAAAAAAAAAAAAAAAAAAAGAATCTCCTGGAGTGATTTCTATGCTTTATCCACAGAGATTCTGATCCAGGTGGTCTGGTGTGGGGCCTAGGATCTTCATTTTCCTGTAAAATTCCCCCCATCCCCAGGTGATTCTAATGCCTATGGTTCTTAGATCACTGGTGAATAATACTACCTAGTGCTACACTGCAAGGCAACTGTGAGATTTAGAACTATACACATTAGGAATTCTAAATTATCTCTATTATTTCATAAAGTCAATTTATAAGAATTAATCTTGATCATGAAAATGGAACACAATTTAGATGGTAAAATCATTTCATAAATCTGTAAATTAAATCTGTTGGCTAAAAAAACAAACAAAAAAACAGGAGTTCCTACTGGGGCTCAGGTTACAAACCTGGTTAGTATCCATGAGGATATGGGTTTGATCCCTGGCCTTGCTCAGTGGGTTAAGGATCCAGCATTGCTGTGAGCTGTGGTGTAGTTTGTAGACTCGGATTGGATCCTGGGTTGCTGTGGCTGTGGCGTAGGCCAGCAGCTGCAACTCTGATTCGACCCCTAGCGTGGGAGCTTCCATATGCCATGGATGCAGTCCTAAAAAGCAAAACAAACAAACAAACCAAACAAAAACAAAACCCCAAAACCCAAAGAATTTGTTAGCTGAAGCATACAACTATCATGAATTAGCAGTTATCCTACATACAGCCTAGGGAAGTGGATGTGGTTTTGTGTAGGTTCATCTATACCATACTGCAAACACTAGGCTAGAAGGGTAAAACAATGAATCGAAACCAGTATGCATGCTTACCTGGTCAAGGCATGCATGGACCATCTGGATCAGTTCCAAAGAGTACTGTCTAGAATCAACTTCCATGGCCCGGATTCCTTGTACAATCTTCACACATAAGTTGAGTGGATTCTATAAGAAAATGATTATTAGACAAAAAAAAAAAAAAAGAAAAAACTACTGGACTTGCTGTAGTGGCACAGGGGAAATGAATCCAACTAGGAACCATGAGGTTTTGGGTTGAATCCCTGGCCTCGCTCAGTGGGTTAAAGATCCGGCTTTGCCATGAACTGTGGTGTAGGTCGCAGACTCGGCTTGGATCTGGCATTGCTGTGGTGTGGCTCTGGCGTAGGCTGGCAGCAACAGCGCCACTTAGACCCCTAGCCTGGAAACCTTCATGTGCTGCGGGTATGGCCCTAAAAAAAAGACAAAAGACAAAAGAAACAAACAAAAAAAGAAAGTGATTATTGTATTGTCCTTGGTTACATAAAGATGATATAATCTACCAGTAGGGATTCTGAGATGTCTTCAACTGTTATTTAAAGTAGTGGGAGGAGGAGTTTCCGTTGTGGCGCAGTGGAAACAAATACAACTGGTATCCATGAGGATGTGGGTTCGATCCCTGGCCTCCCTCAGTGAGTTAAGGATCCAGTGTTGCTGTGAGCTGTGGTGTAGACCAGCAGCTGTAGCACTGATTCGACCCCTAGCCTGGGAACTTCCATATGCTGCAGGTGTGGACCTAAAAAGCTAGATAAATAAATAAATAAACAAAAATAAAGAAGTAGCAGGAGTTCCTTTGTGGCTCAGCAGGTTAAGGACCTGGCATCGTCACTGCTGTGGCATGGATTCAATCCCTGGCCCGGGAATTTCTGCATGCCATGGGTGCAGCCCAAAAATGAATTAATAAATTAATTTTTAAAAAGAAGTGGGGGGAAAAATGTAATTGTAATGTATACATGTAAGGATAACCTGACCCCCTTGCTGTACAGTGGGAAAAAAAAAAAAAAAAAGAAGTGGCAATAGTTCTGAATCAGGTCTGACTTCTTTTCATAACTATTACTACATGTCAGCAAGAAACAGGGAGTGTACTACTACCATGAGAGAAAATAAAGCCAACCGGTCAGCAGCGAGGTATGAACTATGTGGGCAACAGAATAATACTTAAGGGTATGTTATTATCTGATCCTTCAAATGAATTCCAAGAAAAAAGAAAGCAAGGTTAGCTGTGCTTCTTGGCTTTAAGTATCTACTTTGCCAACTAATTTGCCTCCTAACTTATATATTCTAATAGTGATTATATAGGTGATACTCTGCTACGATAGACAAGACAATAAATAATAAGTTGATAATGATAATAAATTATAATAATGCTACCACCACTTTTACTGAGAGACCACTATGTAACATAAGTTGCACATATAATTTGTTTTTTTTGCTACGCCTGCAGCATGTAGAAGTTCCTAAGCCAGAGACTGAATCTGTGCCACAGTAGCAACCCAAGCCACTGCAGTGACAACACCAAGACCCTTAAACCACTGCACAAGGGAACTCCACATATGATGGTTTTTAACCCTTGCAAACACCATACAAGATTATCATTACCAATTCAGAGATGTAAAGTAACTTATGCAAGATTACACAGACAATAAAAAATGGAGCCGTAATTCCAACCAAAGTCTATCTAACTACAAAACTCATTTTCCTTCTACTATATTATTTAAGAAAATTGGAAAAACTTTAGGTCTCATAAAAGTCCAATTAGTTTTACATTATCTTACATTTGCATTTTCCATATACATTAGCAGAGAATCTATAACAAGGATCAAGTGATTTGATCCTTGTTATAGAGGATCAAGAGATGAAGTGACTTGTTTAAGTTCTCACATCTGGTTTGTAAAGGATATTGGATGTGAATCACTTTGCTACTCAAATTGTGGTCCATGGACTAGCAGCATCAGCATCATCTGGAAGTTTGTTAGAAATGCAAAGTATCAGGCCTGGCTCCAGACACACTACAATAGTCTGCATTTTAACAAGACGCCAAGGTGATTTCCGATGCATATTAAAGCTTGAGAAGGAATCCGACCAGGAACTGGGCTTTACTTAAGAAGAAAAGAAAGAGACCTTAACGGGATCTGTTGTCTACAAACAGTAACAATCTTTTAATAAGAGTCAGTGTGTATGTAATTTTTCATAAAAAGATCAAAATAATAAGTATTATATAATTTGCCTTAGCTTTAAAAAAAAAGTAGAAGCATGAGAAAATGAAATGGCTTATCCCAACTGCTGCATCACAGAGTCAATCCTAGAGCCAGTTTAAAAATTATAGTCAGCAGGAGTTCCTTTCATGGCTCAGTGGTTAACGAATCCGACTAGGAACCATGAGGTTTCGGGTTTGATCCCTGGCCTCACACTGTGGGTTAAGGACCTGGCATTGTCATGAGCTGTGGTGTAGGCTGCAGATGCGGCTCACATCCCAAGTTGCTCTGGCATAGGCTGGTGACTACAGCTCCCCTAGCCTGGGAACCTCCATATGCGGCAGGTGCGGCCCTAGAAAAGACAAAAAAAAAATTACAGTCAACGGATTTAAGTAACATGCTCAAACTACTTGATATGATTATTTTAATGGGTAATTCAAAGTGGAGATAAATCTAGTCTACAGCATTTCAATAATGCACTACTAAGCCAGTGCCTGAATACTGGTTATTTCTGCCTACAGCTGATCTCTGTTCAAGAAATCAGAAGCTCAGGGATAAATGAAGTTGATTCTCTTAACCAAGTCATACCATTCGCAAGGACAATATAGGAATAATACATTAACTTACTGTAGCATCGAATGTTCTCTTTAGCGTAAGCAGTTCGAAAATGACACAGCCTACCGCCCAGATATCAGACTTGAAATTGTATTTTACTCCTTGGCAGAGCTCTGGAGACATGTAATATGGAGTTCCCACAGCTGAACAACAAAGAAAATAATCACAGAATAACTTCTTCTGAGGTAACTTAACTGTATTAGTATTTCAAAACCAAATTGAATTTCCTAGGAATTACTGATAACAACTATAAAACATTCATCAGCATATCCCAAAATGTTTATGAGATGATGCCACCACGGAGAGAAATCTTATTCGTCAGATCTTTGGGGCAAATTATAAAAGGCCAATCTCTGTGGTAAAGGCCTGTGGTAATTTGCGAGGAAGAAGAGCTCTGTGGTTTGTGGATCACAGAGGCTTTAGGCATTCAAGGCCACTGAAGGACTTCAGAGATAAAGCATTCTTTGTAAAAGCTCACCAATAGAAAAAAACAAAAAACTGGAGATGGTAACTGAATAAAGGGGTTAAAAGTCATAACTGAAACTCATAGTAGTGAAACTTTGTAAACAGCTTAATTTAACATTTGTCATACCAATACTGTTAGTGAACTACTTTCAAATTTAAAAAGATTTTCTGGAGTTCCCCGGTGGCTCAATGGGTTAAGGATATGGCATTATCATTGCTGAGGCTCAGGCCTCTGCTGTGGCATGGGTTCAACTCCTGGACCAGGAACTTCCACATGCCATGGGTACAGCCAAAAAAAAAAAAAAATTTTTTTTTTTAAATTAAAAAAAGGGAGTTCCCGTCATGGCGCAGAAGAAATGAATCCAACTAGGAACCATGAAGCTGTGGGTTTGATCCCTGGCCTCACTCAATGGGTTAAGGATCCAGCATTGCCGTGAGCTGTGTTTGTGTGCTGTGGGGTAGGTCGGCGGCTGTAGCTGCAATTGGACCCCTAGCCTGGGAAACTCCATGTGCCATGGGTGTGGTCCTAAAAATAAAAAATAAATAAATAAATAAATAAATAAATTCTGAGTTCAAGAATGTGTTTGGGAATAAAAAAATGTCCTGAATGGAGCTCACGTCTCTCCAAAGATTAGAGACAATGAGTACCCTATTATTCAGCGGTAACAAAACTGATAGCCATCTTTAAGTCAGCAAAGCAAAGCAATTTTTCAGATGGCTTATACAGCATTTATAAATTTTCATATCACTCCTTCTTTGCATTTAAATGGCTGAAAAAAGTTAAATCTTGGTTTTTATCAGATTACTCTTGAAGGGAAAAATCCGGGCAAGGACATGACTACTTCCTCAGAAGCTCAATATGGCCCCATGATACAAGCACAATGGGTCCCGGAAGCAAACTCCCAACCTGGCTATCCGTATTCTTAGATATCTCTAAATTGCTTGCAGGCATATCTCGACATTATCAAAAGAAACATCAACAGGACAAAATTAATTCATATTTTCAAGTTCTTTTAAAGACAGAGCACCGTAAAAACCAGAAGAGTAATAATTGGGTTTTATAAGTCTTAAAAGGATCAGATCATTGTCCTTAAAGATCCGTTTGTGTCTACTCTTTACCAAAGGTCTTTCATAGGATCAGGTGAGAAGGGAGCCCTGTGGTTCAGACTGCATGTGATATTAAAGAGCAAACTGTTCCCTGGGCATCAGCCTTTATTTGTAATACAGGACTTCTGAACTAGAGAAATTCAAAGGAAACACAACAGAGAAGTCCAACATCCTAAGCTCGAACATTAAATAAGAGATAAAGTGAAATCTACTAAAGATCCTAGGCTAGAAAAAAAGATGAAGCATTTTACTGCTTTCAGAAAAGTCTTTAGTCAGTGCTGGAAAGGGCAATGATGTCAGAACTGTTACGTGGACAATGACTCTAGGAAAAAAAAAAAAAATTAAGGATGTAAATGCCTGTTAGTGAGTCTTGGAAAAAGACTCCTGAAGACTTGCTTTGTAAGTATGGAGAACTTGTAAGAATACTGAGAAAAGTATGCAAGATTTAAGGGGTAAATTTATATCTCATGGGGCAGGAAAGGAAAATAAAAAAAATTAAGTCAAGAGCAACACATACTTACCGTCTCAGCCATAGAATACTCAGAATTAAGTTTCTTTGCTAAGCCATAATCCCCAAGTTTTATCAGGTTTGCTTTGGTCAGAAAAATATTTAATGTCTTTATATCTCTGAAAAAAAAAAAGATTCTATATATCAAACCCATATACTCACCCTTTCTGCCTAAGATTAGTACAAAATAAAAAAGAATGTTATCACTGCTCACACTGTTATGGGATCCCAAAGAATGGTATCACTTTCTCATATACTTTAATATTGAAAAGGGGACTTGGGGGAGTGAGGGCACAGAATTAAATCCAACCTCCAGGGCTGCATAGAACAGGCATGTCCCCCAAACCAATGAAGGCAATAGGAAAAGTTGAGAGGGTCAGATAAAAAAACAAAAACAGTGCCCTAGGTAATCATAACTCCTATAAGGTACACTGTCTCTTCAATTACCACTTATGCCTTGAATTAAATGATATCAAGGCATTTGAACATTTAGTTGTTGTCAAAGGTTGAAATCTGTTAAGGCAAGAGAAGACTGCACATCCCAATGGCAAAATGATCAGGCTATGTAGATCACCTTAATAAAATCACTGGCTATTTTTCTAAAGATGAACTGACCGTAAGTAACACAAACCGTGCCTGGTTTACACTCTGACTTCCTTTACTGAAAGATGTGAAAAAACTAGAACAATGTTCTTTGTTAATTTCTGAAAAGAAAATAACAATATACAACTGTAGCTACTCAATATCTATTAAGAAATGTATGTTAACCAAATGGACAAACCAACAACAAAAAAAGAAATACTAATGTATTAACAATTATTTCTAGCAATGGTCCATGACTCACTTAAGGATATAACAATATGGAAATGTTCTTATAAGGGTTCTCTCCTATAGCTAGAAATGCATAGAAAGCTGTCCCCTCAGCCTCCTTCCAAAGATGTGGGAAAACTGCATAATTAATTGTACAAATGAGTAAGTTTTTACTTAATTAAAAGACAATTATAAAAGTAAAAACAATTGCCAATTATTGCTCAGAGAAACATTTACTGTGAATTCCAACTAATCTAATACCACTTTTACAGTGGCTTCCAAGCTTAACTGATGAATTAATGAACTCATCTCTAAAATATTTCTTTAAGACGGGAGTTCCTGTTGTGGCTCAGTGGTAACAAAACCAACTAGTAGCCATGAGGACCTGGGTTTGATCCCTGGCCTTGCTCAGAGGGTTAAGGATCCAGCATTGCTGTGAACTGTGGTGTAGGCTGGCAGCTGCAGCTCTGATTCAACCCCTAGCCAGGGAACTTCCATATGCCTTGGGTGCAGCCCTAAAAAAGCAACCCCCCCAAAAAAAAATTTTTCTTTAGGAGATGACTGAGCAGTACCTAGCTATTGAGGAGAGTCTTCCTAGATCACAAACACAGTTTAACTTCAGGAAGTGAAGATAATGCCCTTCATTACTCACTCTTTCCTTCCTAAATTATATCAACGGAAGAGCCTTCCTTGACTGCTTAATCAAGAAAATAATAGTGCTGACAGGAGGTGCCCAAGGTGGGGGTTGGATGGGTGGAATAGAATCCATCCCATATTATTTCACTCTTTACCTATGAAGGATTCCAGCTTTATGGATACAGCTCACTGCTGAAACAATCTGAAATAGGTACCACACTACCATCTGCAGAGAAAAAATAAATTATATTTGGACTGGAAACAAACAAACAAACTTCCATTTAAATACATACACATACATACACACTTGTACACACAAAACAAAGGAAACTGCAATCAGAGGTTATGATTCAACATGACTTGACATTTCTTGCTTGTAGGTTGAGTAGGCAAAGAAAAGAGATAGGGGTAAAAAAAAAAAAGAAAGAAAGCAGATCATCATAAAATAGTTCCAATGTTGTTATAAAATATAGTATGGTGAAGCAGACTTGTGGAAAGAAATCCAGGAAGAATGCAAAGGTATAGAAAACTGGGCATACCAGTATGCAGTAATAGAACCGGGAAAGAAAGCCCATAGAGAATCATGATGTTGAGGTAAACCGTTTAGGAAGCAGCTAAAGACAGCTTCCTTGTTAGAGGTTTCCTTTCTCATGAATATCAACCAGGGCCTGGAAGGAGTCTGAACAAAAGGAAAAAAAAACACTCTTCATTGTTGGAAGAGTATAAATACAGAACTAGAATGCAAGAATCACAGTATTACAATTCTAGCTTCCTTCCACAGAAATGTGAGTTACCTCTTCCTCAAACAACTTGTCCTTTTGACGAAGGATTTTGTCATACAGGTTACCTCCTGCAATTAAACAAGAAACAGGTTTGAATTGCTTAATAGAGATCAAAGGTACTATGGTTTTAACAGGTGACACAGGAAGCGAAGGATTTTGCTTCTGCTCCAAAGGAAATCCATTCTTCCCTCTTGGCTCTTTACATGGATACAAAACTCTTCCCATCTGTCAAAGCCTATATCTGAAATATTCTTCAAAAATTCCCCTCCCTGGAGTTCCCGTCGTGGCTCAGCGGAAACAATCTGACTAGCATCCATGACGAGGCAGGTTCGATCCCTGGCCTCGCTCAGTGGGTTAAGGATCCAGCATTGCTGTGGGCTGTGGTGTTGGCCAGCAGGTACAGCTCTAATTTGACCCCTAGCCTAGGAACCTCTATATGCCACGGGTGCAGCCCTAAAAAGCCAAAAAGCCAAAAAGCCAAAAAAAAAAAGTAGATTAGAGCTATATTTAAGTTATATGGGAAACAAATATTAAAATGATTAAAAAAAAAAAAAAAAAGGATTCCCCTCCCTAACAGAAGAGACTCAAAAAAACAAAACCAAAAACAGGAAGTATGGCATTTTTAGAAAAGATGAGAGTAAAGACCATTTCTATAGTACCCTAATTAGTGAAATTACTTTGAAAGTCTTCAAAATCATATGATTTTCTTTTTTCAGAACTCCCTTTAAAGGAATCTGCAATGTTTTGGTCACATCTCTCTCATTTGACTATTAGAACCTGCGAGGTACTCCTGTGATGGGATGTTTTGTATACACAGGTGTATATATCATCTTCTTTTTCTTTCCATTTCATACTGAAAAGGTTTCCCAAATTTAGGGTAGACTCTAGATTGTTTCCAGTCTTGACCCCCTTTACTAACTCCTTGCTGCAGAGTAAGTCTGATTTTGCTTCTCCTCTCATTATAAAGTAATACAGACCGCAAATGATGATGACTCACTGTATTTCCTACCTGCAACTATAACTTACACTGTAGTCCTGGCTAAGTTTCACAACTTCTTTGCTTCTGCAATTTAGTAACTCTGTGTTCAATAAATGTACTATTTGTTCTAGTTCCTCCTAACCACAAAGGAAGTTAACTACTAGAGGCTTTTGCTACTTCAAAAATCGCTAATATAATCTCACATATTTAGGGTTGATCAGAACAAGGAACAATCATGATATCCAAGAAGCTAGTAAGAAAGTTAGAAGTCTAGGAGCTTTCTCTTAGAGATTTTTTTTTTGGCCACACCTGTCACAGGTGGAAGTTCCTGGGTCAGGGATTGAACCTGTACCACAGCAGGGACCTAATTTGCTGTAGTGACAAGGGTGGATCCTTAACCCACTGTGTCACAAGGGAACTCCTCTCTTAGAGATTTAAGTGAAGAATATGCTGGGACCTCTTAACATGCAGCTCAAGAAAGGGCTTTCAGGGTTCTCTGTGTAGTAAGAAGGATAATAGCTAGCACAGTAATTACCAAAAATTTGCTACATATCAAGCACTATGCTAGGGGCTTTACACATTCATTTAATACAACCCTATGAGCTTAACTACTGTTTATCTGCAAACTCACTTAGATAAGAAAGCTGAGGCACAGAGAAGTTAGGCTGCTTGTGCAAGATTATAGAGCTAAAAAGTAGTGGAGCTTGGGATATGGGTTCAGGGTCTATTTTTTTTTAACAACTAGGCTAGACTGCTCTTTTACAAGCAAAAGGGCTCAAAGAAATCAGAGACCAGATAAAGCCATGCTTTGCTATATATCATTTTCAGTCAGCTATGATCTTTGGACCACTTTTCAATAGGACAGCTTTAGCTGAAGCCAATATAAATAAATATCAGCTATAAGATTTCATTAAATATTACATCACCCAGTGCCAAACCATGCTATGTCTCTAACGCCTGACTAATGTCATTTCATGAGAAAAAACCTTGGAAATGAATGTAAAATTTAACTGATCAAATAATATGATGACGGAATTATAATCACAAAGGAGAATTTAGGTATTCAGGGGAAAATCCCTCCCTTCATTTTGTAGATCACTTCAAAACACTGCAGGGCCTGAACTAGTTCTCTTAAACTCTAGAAACCCATCTAGTTTGGGTTTTTTTATCACTGTATATGCACCTTCTTTTTCTTTCCCCCTCAAGGTAAGTATAAGCACAAGAATGTCTAGCTGGAAGAAGTCCCACTGAGTTCTATCTTACCATTACAATACTCCAGCTCAATCAGCAGGGTGGTATTGTCCAGGAAGTGATTGTAGTAGGCAATGATATTGTCATGCTGCAGCAACGCCAGAATAACGATCTCATTCAAGGCATCACGACGTTCCTTCTCAGACAGTCGGGTCAAATCAACTTCCTTCCACACGACCAATGAGTCATCCTACAACACAGTAATAGAGGTATCGTGCTTTCCTCTTGCCTGGCAGAGAATGACTCCATACCCGGATCTGTAAGCCTAGAAAGAGAACTTCCTAGATGGGCAGAGACTGACTCCTTTTCTGCCTTTAAACAAAATATGAACAGACTTGAAAGGTTCTGCATAAATTAAGTCCCTGCAGGACTGGGAAAAGCGTTATGATGCTGTTACAGGTTTTTACACCTAATTTACATGATGTCAATTTCAGGTAAAAACATGGGTTGGAGGCAGATCTCAAAGATTCTATTGAGGGACATTAAGACAGACTGCTAGTCATGATTAGGACAGTAATATGGCTAGAGTATTGGGGGAACAGAGAACTGGAGAGTGGTTATCCATAGCTGACCACTGTTTCTTGTAAAATGGAAATATTAAAGTTGCCTCTAATTTTATAAATTTAGATTTCTCTAGTGATTTTCATTTATCCTTCTGGATTAAAAATAGTCACGTCTGGGAGTTCCCATCATGGCGCAGTGGAAACGAATCCGACTAGGAACCATGAGGTGGCAGGTTCGATCCCTGACCTTGCTCAGTGGATTAAGGATCCGGTGTTGCCGTGAGCTGTGCTGCAGATCGCAGTCCTCAGCTAAGATCTGGTGTTGCTGTGGCTGTGGTGTAGACCAGCGGCTACAGCTCTGATTAGACCTCTAGCCTGGGAACCTCCATATGCCACAGGTTCAGCCCTAAAAAGACAAAAAAAAAAAAAAAGAATAAATCATGTCTAAGGATTTTTAGTGCACTTCCCTCACTCTCTGATTTTGCAAACTGTTTCTCCTGTCACTTTTCTCATTCTATGTCTTCCTCTACTCAGGAAAACTTACCTGCAGCTGCCAATGTCTGCTCTCTTTCATACTGTCTTTTACTGATACTGCTCCCCAGCCCAGGAGCATCCTACCTAAATAACCATGCATATCCTTTAGACTGGCTCTACTGGGCCTTTGGAACTTCTGAGGAGGGAGTTCCCATCATGGCACTCAGAAACGAACCCGACTCGTACCAATGAGGATGTGGGTTTGATCCCTGGCCTTACTCAGTGGGTTTGGGACATGGAACTGCCATGAGCTGCGAGGTAGGTCACAGATGCGGCTCAGATCCTGAGTTGCTGTGGCTGTGGTGTAGGCCTGCAGCTGTAGCTCTGATTTGACCCCTAGCCTTGGAACTTCCATATGCAGCTAGTGCAGCCCTTAAAAAGAAAAATAACAACAACAACAACAAACCAAAAAAACCTTTTGAGGAAGATGGATAAACCTTCTACTGTGCATTTATTCAATGCAACCATTCCCTTAATTTTTAGTGCTCATACACTGAAATATTTGTCCATTCTTTTTTATTTATGTACATGTATAACTTATATGTTATTTGCTAAAGAACAAATCTAACTGGTCTTCCCACTGAAATATAAGCTTCTTGAGGGAAAGGGCTGCTTCAAGTTAATCCTTTATACTCAGAGATGTAATAAATATTTGGTGTTACAGATAATACTATATAGTTTGGGGAGGTGTAATATAATTTAAAATAATTTCAGAATCAAGTTCAACATGATAATAATGGAAAGGCATGGACAAGAAGATGTGAAACTCTGTCCCAGCCCAGGATTTGCTTCTAATTAAAAGTGGCAAGTCACACAAATATACTGTCTTAGTTTCTTTAACTATAAAATAGGAATATTAATTCTCATCTCTTCTTTCTCATAGTGCATTTGGAAAACCGAATTTTAACAGTAACTCTATATATTAATTCTGCAACCACTTCTCTCCTCCTCCATCTTTTAGCCTTAAAAGTATGCTAGCTTGGAACACAAACCAGCACTGCAGATAATCATCTTCAGCAACCCCATAAGGTTCTGATTGATGCTTAACTATTCCAAGACTACAGTTTTAAGCCTTCAGTGATCAAATCGAGTTTATGGTTAGCTTTTGGAAAGAGAGTCACCACTACAGGGTTTTAATCAGTACACATTCTGAATCTGAGGATCAATAATCCACGAATCTCTTCAAAGGATGTGTATATGTGTAATAATGGATTGGGGGGGAGGCAATGTTTACATTAGATTCTCAAAGAAGTCCTTATCCCTGGCAAAGTTAAGAACTAATGGCTTAGAATACACCAAAAAAAAAAAAAAAATCCCATGCATAAACGCTGCTGGATAAACACTGAGGAAGAAAACCGACACAAGACAATCTTCCCATCGACATTCGAGAAAAATCTCGAACTCAATGTTCACATCTAAACTCAAGCTATGGCAAGACAACTGGGTTGACATGGATGTGGGAAATTTGAAGCTATCCCCTCCTCTCCACCCCGACCTTGGAGAGCTGTACAGAATGAGAGGGGAAGGAAGTTTTGACGAGATCTCACACTCGTATACTATTTTAATATACAATTTGGAAAGAAACCCCGTTCGATTCTCAAAACAACCTTAAAAAAATAAACATTACTTTTAAGGCAGATAGTTACCACTAACTCCAACTTACAGACGGGGAAACTAAGGCTTAGAGAAGGTTCAATGACTTGCGTTAAAAAAAAAAAAACGACCAGTTAGTAAAACCAGCGATCCAACCAACTCTGAGGGTAAGTGAGCTGGACGAGTGGTGAGGACCCCGAGACACATAACTGCGGGCGCCCTGACACTAAGTAAGGACGAGGCGCGGGGAGAGCCGGGCCGCGCAGGCGGGACGGGGGCGGCTACCTCGGTGCGGCGGTACAGCGTGGCTTCCCCGAAGGCGCCGCGTCCCAGGACGCGGATGGGGATGTAGTGCAGCTCCTCCTGCTCCGCCGCGCCGCCGCCGGCTCGCGGCCCCGGACCCGCGTTGGGCCCCGGGCCCGCGTCCCCGCCACCCCCCGACTCGCTCCCAAAGTCCGAGTTGAGGGAATCGCAGTGTCGCTCGTACTCGCCCAGCACCGACATGGCGGCGGCGGCGGCGGCGGGACCGGCCTGCGTGTCCCCGGCGGTGCTGGCGGCGCTGCGCCGCTCCCGCTTCAGACACCGACCCGCGGCTCCGCCAGCCCCGCCACCCCGCGAGGCTCCATGGTGGCTCCTTCCCCCCTGACCCGGAAGCAGCTGCGGGTGCTTCCGGCCCGGCGGGGGTTTCCTCCGCCTTCGCCCGCCAGCTCGCTTAGCCTAGGGGCCAAGACTTTTCTCCTTACCTGTTGTGAGGAAAACGAGGCCTCGGGCGGAGTTGGTAGCACTTGGTGGGGGCTGCATGGAGCCAAAGGGCTCTGGCAGGGGCAGGGACATCACCGACCGGTCTAAAGACCCCTCGGCTGAGCCCTGGCCAGGTCCCCAGACAGTTTTGAGGTGCAAAGGTCGTTCAGTCTCATCTTGGCCACAGACCTATTTCAACGGCAGTGGCTGGGGAAGCAGTCTCTTTCAACGTCAGATAGCGCCCTTTGTTTAGAAAGAGGTTATAGTAAAGATACACGAAGAGTAAAGATAAGCAGAAATACTTGCCCCCCCACCCCACCCCGTCGTCTCGGTCAGTGCGCCGGTTACTTCTTCCAGAACTACCCTGGGTCCTTCCGTTTTCCACACAATTCCAGGTGTTTTTAAGTCAACTATCATGACAATCTCCCCCTTTTTCAGATTTCACATTCTTCCATGTCTTTAAAAATCTTTGCTCATCTAGTCCCGCGATTCTTCGAACACCAGGTGCCAGATACTGCATTTGGAGGTGGGGGATCTGCAAAGAGATGCTTCCTGCTCTCAAGTCACTAAGAAAATTGTGATAGAGTGGAAACATGTTCCATCCGTTTTGTGACCGTGGGCAAGTTACATCTCCAAGGTTGTCTTTCAGTCGTAAAGTTGTGGGACTATGAGGTTGTCTTTCAATTGTAAGGTTGTGGCAATATGACCTACAGAGGTAACAGCTAACATTTATTATGTTCCTGGCACTATGCTAAAGGTTTTTTTTGTTGTTGTTGTTTTTGTTTTTGCCATTTCTTGGGCTGCTCCCGTGGCATATGGAGGTTCCCAGGCTTGGGGTTCAATCTGAGCTGCAGCTGCTGGCCTACGTCAGAGCCACAGCAACGCGGGATCCGAGCCTCGTCTGCAACCTACACCACAGCTCATGGCAAAGCCGGATCCTTAACCCACTGAGCAAGGCCAGGGATCGAACCCGCAACCTCATGGTTTCTAGTTGGATTCGTTAACCACTGAGCCACGACGGGAACTCCGCTTAAGGTTTTCTTTTCATGTATCATCCCATTTAATCCTCGTAGCATACAGAAGGAACTGAGAGGGGTTAAGTAACCTGCTGTGTTACACAGCTAGTAAGGGAGCCAAAGCCAGCAACATGGCAGTGGAAAACTGGAGATTTTTAAGCAGGGGAGTGTATGATTTTTGTGACTGTATGTCCCGGTTTGCTGGGGCAAGTCCCAATTTGTACCTTTTCCTCTAGCATAATAGTCTCCTTTTGCTCAAGTGCCCAGCTCAGACAATAAACAATATGGTTACTTTATATAGTACCAAAGCTATATTTTACCAAGAACTCTGATGGCAAAATGAAAGACAAAGACTGGAGGCCAGAAGACAGGCACTGAAGTACTATCAGTGTGAATGGAGATGGGGCCCAAATTTAAGAAATCCAACTGAGGGAGTTCCGGCTGTGGCAAGCAATTAAAGGATCTGGCATTGTCTCTGAGGTGGATCCTGTCGCTGCGGAGATGTGGGTTCAATCCCCAGCATCCCCTGGTGCAGTGGGTTAAGGATCTGGCATTGCTGCAGCTGTGGCATAGATTAAAGCTGCAGCTCAGATTTGATTCCTGGCCTGGAAACTTTCATATGCTGCAGTTGTGGCCAAAAAAGGGAAAAAAAGATGAAGAAAGCCATCTGAAGAACATTTAGAACCCTATGATCAGCTAGGTATAGTTGGTGAGGCAAATCTGTGTCCAGGAGACTCACATCTAGCTTTTAAGTAGGTGGATAGTGCCAGCAGGTATAGGAGGAAGAGAATTGGTGGAATGGGGTAAAGGGTGTCACATTCCTCTGATCTCTCCAAAAAAAATTTTTTTTTTAAGAGTTCACCAACATTCCTTTTTAAAGTATGATATCCGGCACTCTGCATAACATTCCACATGGGGTCTGAATAGGAGAGTACAAGGGACTTCTGTCTTCCTTGATCTGGATTCATTTTTTCTCTTAATGTACCAGACTTCATTGTGGTCTGCTTTTATACTTACTTATATTTAACCAAACTTCTCTTTTTCACACCCAATCTGATCCAAAATAACACAGTTTTCCCACCAGATCACATTACTCCTTATTTCCTTCACAATACTTATTTATAAAATTGATGTCTTGTTTATATTTACTTTATTGACTATCTCCATTCATTAGAATAAAGCTCCATGAGAAACTGGATTTTGCCCTCTTGTTCACAACTATATAACACTGGTGCCTAGAAAAGTGCTTGATATTATAGGCTTAAAAATTATTTGTTGGAGTTCCCATTGTGGCGCAGTGGTTAACAAATCCGACTGGGAACCATGAGGTTGTGGGTTCGATCCCTGGCCTTGCTCAGTGGGTTGAGGATCCGGCATTGCCGTGAGCTGTGGTGTAGGTCGCAGACACAGCTCAGATCCCGCACTGCTGTGGCTCTGGCGTAGGCCGGTGGCTACGGCTCTGATTTGACCCCTAGCCTGGGAACCTCCACATGCCTCGGGAGTGGCCCTAGAAAAGGCAAAAAGACAAAAAAAAAGTTATTTGTTGAGAGAGTATCAGGTTGTTATTCTTTTATGTATATAACATTTTAAAAATGTAAATGTAAGACTGACTGAGGAGTTCCTGTCGTGGCTCAGTGGTTGACGAATCCGACTACGAACCATGAGGTTGCAGGTTCGATCCCTGGCCTTGCTCGGTGGGTTAAGGATCTGGCATTGCCGTGAACTGTGGTGTAGTTCGGAGATGTGGCTCGGATCCTGTGTTGCTGTGGCTGTGGTGTAGGCTGGCGGCCACAGCTTGGATTCAACCCCTAGTCTGGGAACCTCCATGTGCTGTGGGAGCGGCCCTAGAAAAGGCAAAAAGATTAAAAAAAAAAAAAAAGACTGACTGATAACCCCCATTAAATATTATTTTGTTGGTTTCATTCTAGGTTTCTAGCTTGTACAGATAGTTTTGAATTTTCAACTCATTCATTCAACACTTGAGTAGCAACTTGTGCCAGGTGCTGAGTTACAACTGAGAACAAAATAAACATAGTTCTTACTCTCCTGGAACCTACAGTATAACAGACTAACCAGGCAATTACAGCCGTGTTTAAGTGCTATGATAAAGAAAGTACAATCTTTTAGAAAGGCATTTTAGAGGGGCACCTTCCCAAGGCAAACTAGCTAAGTTAGTGAAGGCTTCCTAAAGGAATATCCAAAATGTTAAGTCAGTGATGACTAAAGAAAGTAGGGAGATCATGCTGGATAGAGGCCATTCTATTTCCTCCTATTAACTAGAAGGCACTTTGAGGATAGGTATTGCTTATTTGTCTGGGTCTACACCAGAGTTTAGTTCAGCATATTAAACAGATCATCAATAAATGTTTTTTTGTCTTTTTGCCTTTTCTAGGACCACTCCGGCGGCGTGTGGAGGTTCCCAGGCCAGAGGTCAGATCAGTTACAGCTGCCGGCCTACACCACAGCCACAGCAACGCATGATCTTCTGCGACTTACACCACAGCTCACGGTAACGGCCAGATTCTTAACCCACTGAGTAAGGCCAGGGATCGAACCGGCAACCTCATGGTTCCTACTCGCATTTGTTAACCACTGAGCCATGACAGGAACTCCAATAAATATTTTTTTGAGTTGAATGGAAGAAGAAACAATTAAAACCAGAAGTGCTGGAGTTCCCTTGGGTGCAGCAAGTTAAGGATCCAGCATTCTTAGTGCAGTGGCTTGGGTTGCTGCTGCAGTGCAGTTTCAATCCCTAGCCCAGGAACCTACACGTGCTGTGGGCATAGCTGAAAAAATAAAGTGCCTTTGGTAAAAAAACAGACTATTCCCATTTCATTTTTAACAAACGAGGAGTTTGGATGCTATAGAGTGACAGGTAACATTAAAGAAATTACCAGAGTACTAAGCAAAGGCTATAGCTTTCACTATCCAATACGGTGGCCACTAGCTACATGAAACTATTGAGCACTTGAATTATTGTAGCTAATCTGAATGGAGATGTGCTGTAGCTATAAAATGCACACCGGATTTCAAAGATTTTATGTGCAAACAAGAATGTAAGGTATCAATGACTTGAGAGTCATTTTTACATTGACTACATGCTGAAATTCCATTTTGGATATATTAAATATATTATTTAAGAATAATTTCATTGGTTCCTTTTTACTTTTTAATGTGGCACTAGAAAAAATTATATTATTCATGGGGCTCATATCATGTGAGATAAACCACAGCAGCAGCCTGAATAGATAATACGCAGAACATGTACAACTGTTTAACATGTATTTGATACTGCTGAGACAAACCTAAATTCTTATATTTTGCTGAATTCATTATTTATATTCACATCGGTGAGAAATGATATTTTTGATGTTAAAATATTTATACTCAAATGTTGGGAACCACTACTTTATAGATTACAAATTCACTGAGATATTAACTATTTTGGGAGGAATGGAGGTAGACAGTAAATAAGAGGCCACTTAGTCAATGTACAAAAAGCCCTACAGGTCACTCTTAGAAAGAAGCTTTATGGAAAATGTTCAAGTGCGAGTAAAAAGGAGAAATTGGCCTTTACCTGCTGGAGTGGGGTTTTGCATAGATGCGATGGGACAAAAAGAAAGTCCCTAGGGGATCTAAATTAGGAGGGATATTTAAGAATGGAGGGAAAGGGAGAAGCCTCTCTGTAATTCCAATAGCAGTTTCCAAAAGAGAGAAGCTGCAAAGAATTCCTGGCATACAGAATCCTATTTAGCCTTTCTGAAGATGTGTAATTAAGTATTATCACTTTTATATACACATTATATATAGTTTATACCTTTATATGTAAAGTATAAACTTTAACTAGCCCACATAAACTCATCTGGAGTAAATCATGGACATTTTTTTCCTCTTTGTCACATATAATTTGCCATACTTTATTATTATTTGTCTTTTTAGGGCTGCACCTGGGGCATGTGGAGCTTCCCAGGCTAGGGGTTGAATCAGATCCTTAACCCAATGAGTGAGACCAGGGATCGAACCTGCAACCTCGTGGTTCCTAGTTAGGTTCGTTAACCACTGAGCCACGACGGGAACTCCTAATTTGCCATCCTTTAACACTGAGGAACACAGAAGAATTATTCCCAATCCAGGCAGAGATACTCAAGAGTAACAGAAAAATACACCTAAAATGGTTTCTGCTAGCTTTTATTTGAGAAAATTTACACAAAAATCCCCAATCCAACACTTACAAGTCAATCTGTATAAATCCCACATGCCTCTTTCCATTAAACAAACAGAAAAATGGCTTATGACAGGGGTTTATGACAATAGTATAACAAAGTTTACTTAAACTGTGTTATTCTCATCAATAATTTACAGACTGTGTTAAATAACAGGTTCAAAAACAGAGGAAAACAGATAACATCCTTGTTTTCAAAGCTGATTTGCTCTTACACTAGTCCTGTCAAAGACAAAAAAATTTTATTTCCAGATAAAATCAAGGAGTAATATCAATGAAATTGTAAACCAAAAGCACAAATGTCCAAGTTAGTAGTTTCAGCATGAGTAAAAGAAAGGACATGAAAGAATTTGTTTCACAAAGTCACACTTGGGAACAAAACATCGGCAAAATAAAATATTCTCCTCTCCTCTATTTTTTTTTTATTTGACATTTTGTCAGAACAGAAGATTATAACCAACTGAGTAGCTTTCATTGCTTCTAAAAAGGGGAAAGGCACCAGTCAGAAATATGAAAGAGTATCTTGTTAGGCTAACCATACACAACAGAATTCCACCTTTAAGTGTCTAAAGACAGAGCTTAACTCACAGATTTGGTTATTCTCTTCCCCACTTGGATGTATTCTCTGTTGTTTATTATATATAATACCACAGACAGACTCTCAATACATCTGCTGCCCTTTATGGTGAGGATTTGGCGGCCAGGTTCTTGGAAGCAGTAGCTATCATTTCTTAACAGCAGATGGCAATGTTGCACAAATTAATGAAACCACTTTTATGCCACACCAGAGGACTTCATACAGGGAGTCAAAAGAAGGGGGCGGGGGAAGCCTTTGGGTTCACAGTAGCTGGAACATTAACAGAACAGCCTGTGATTTTAACAACATAACTCGGTCCCTCCTCCCAACCTCTGTACCTTATCCAGGTCATCACAGCAGTGTGCTCTATTAAATTCCAACATGCTGCTGCTTCTCTGAAAGCTGCAAGGCCTAAGTCCTGTAATTCTTGCCATGGCCATTAGACAAGCCCTATAATGGTCAGCAGGGTTAAAAAAGAGATTACAGAAAGGACAAACTCCCACCCACTTTACTGGGAGAAGTGGGGAAAATTTCAAGTGATGTATTTTTCACAATTGTTTATGAACATGGTCATTTACTAATATTTACATTAGTATTGGCCTTTAGGCATCTTATTCCCACAGCGATTCTTAGCTTTGTTTTTACAACGTGTATTTTCAAGTATTTACTCTATTCATGATCCTTCCACATGTGTTATTTTTTAATATCTTAATTCTCTAGATGGAACACGTAAGAATAGAAGTTAAGTCAGTGACTTGCCATGTAAGACTTGGTAAATTTTACTTATTTTTTCTTCTGTATATGTTAAAAATTTAAGCAACCACATTGACAAATGACTTATATCTAGGACATATAAGGACTTCTCGAACACAATAGTATAAATCAACTATATGTCAATTTAAAAAAAAACCCTCAATAATAAAATGAACACATACCATCTAATCATAAAATGGGCAAAGGAACAGATATTTCATTGAGGAAGATATACAGATGGCAAATAAACACATGAAAAGATATTCAACATCATTAGCTATTAGGAAAATGCAAATTAAAAGCACAATGAAGTATCATTACACTCATCTCTCAAAATGACTAAAAAATAAAAAACAATAATTTAGCAAATACTGATGAAGATGTGGAGAAAATGGATTGGACACAGATGGCTGGTGGGGATGCAAAACAAGAGTCACTGAAAAAAGAGCAGGACGGTTTCTTACAAAAATAAACATGTGTTTCCCATACAACCCAGCAACTGCTCTCTTGGGGACTTAGCTCAAAGAAATGAAAATTCATGTTCACATAAAGACCTGCACATGAATGTTCACAGCAGCTGTATTAATCATGACCCCAAACTGAAAACGAACCCGATGTCCTTCAATGGATGAATAGCCAAACTGTGGTACATCCACACCATGAAATATTACTGAGCAAGAAAGAGGAAAAAACTATTGACATATGCACCAACCTGGATGGATTTCTAAAGCATTATGCTGAGTGAAAAAAGTCAATCCCAAAAAGTTACATTCTTTATGATTCCATTTATATCACATTGCTGAAAGGACAAAATTAGAGAGACGGTGAATAGATCAGTGGCTACCAGAGGTTGGGGCTTGAAGGTAAGCAAGGAGGTGACTGTGAGTATAAAAGGGTAGCAAAAGAGATGTGATGGAGCAGTTCTGCATCCTGTGGTCACATGAATCTACACATGTGATAAAGCTGCATGGGACTAAACACACATCAATACACAAAAAGGAAAAAGGTCAAGCAGTTGAGCACAAATATTTTAATTCTCTAAAATGTAATTTTCTTTAAGAGTTATCTACAGTTCAAAGCTCATTTCTATCAGATGTCACATCCATCACCCTTTATAAGAGACATAAAATGATGAAAAGGGTATCACCAGAAGCTACCTAAACATTTCAGCTAAGAGTCAAGAGAAAGTTAAAGGTTGCCACAGAGAAACCCAAAGAGGACAATCAGAATGAAACAAGTTCAACATGGTCACACAAATCTTGGTAAAGGAACTAGAGTGGAAGCCCAAGCTGGTGAGTAAGTGGGAGAAGGAAAGAAAACATGGTTTACACAGATCATTTGAGGAAACCCAGTACACATGCTGGCTTTGGCATTATCTAGGTAACCCCTATTTTTTGTCGTAGGTGACGCTAGTAATAGTCCTACTGTTGCAAAACCAGTCCAAATCCTACCAAGTTAAAAAAAAGTCCATCTTCAACATGTTGGGTGTAGGTGGTAACCCACATCCACCCACATCCTCCCACACCAAAAGAGACCAGTTCTGGCAAGAAAGCTCCAACGTGCCTTGATGGTGCTGTTGGTAGGATGCCTTAAGCCAGGCACATACCAGCGATGTTCTGCTGGCTAAGATACAAGTGGGAGGAGGCTGGGCTTTATTACTCAATCAACTTCTTGGCTTTGAAGAAACGACGCAGGTAGAAGACCTGCCAGGTGGCTAGTCCAATGAGGCAGAACATTGAAAAGATGCTGAAGTACAGGACCCGAGTGTTTGTGGATTCTAAAAAAAAAAAAAAAAACAAAGGCAGTGTAAATGTAATGAAGTAAGGCTTCGCAGGCTAAACAATGGCCAGGGGGAAAGAGCCAGTTAATTAGCTTCACTCTGTTCTCAGGGCTTACAGTAGGATTTCAGATAGTTTTTTCTTAAATTTTCATTATTCTATATATAATGTTAAAAATTACAAAGATTAGTACTATCAATTTTTTTTTTTTTTTGCTTTTTAGGGTTGCACCCATGGCATGTGGAGGCTCCCAGTCTAGGGGTCCAATTGGAGCTTCTGCTGCCAGCCTACACCATAGCCATGGCAACGCAGGATCCGAGCCACCTCTGCTACCTATACCACAGCTCATGGCAATGCAGGATCCTTAACTCACTGAGAGGCCAGGGATCGAATCCACAACCTCCTGGTTCCTAGTTGGATTCGTTTCCGCTGCGCCATGATGGGAACTACTAGTACTATCAGTTTGATACTATAAGCTGACTGAGAATATGGTCAACTGTTTATCACAGAAAAAAAATAAACCTATTTCCTTAAAAACCTAACAAGGCTCTCAATAGCAACAAAACTGTAGCAACAACAGCACTGAGGTAAGCAATTATCCGTCCATACTGCCCCCGTTGGCAAAGCTGAGGAAAAGGGTATTCCAGAATTTGAATCTGATATTTGGGGATCTGTCTCCTTTACAAGCACTTATTGAGAAACAGAGCTGCCTTGCCCTCACCATTGGTATCACGCATCTCTTCCTCTCGCTTCTTCATATAGGCAAAATCATTAACAATAGACTCTGAAAGGTCTTCTAGGCGTCGTAGCTCCACCTCCAAAGGTTTGAGCTTCTCAACTTTTGCAATCTGGAAAAGAAAGGAATTATGAAGCCACTCTGAAAAAATTGCTCCAGTCAAGAACACAATGTCAAAAAAATAAAAAATAAAAATAAAACACACGCACATGCAACATGTAACAGAGGAGTATCTTCAAAAGATTCACCAAACTTAAAATCTCTTCTCTCATTCTAACACATTTTAAAATTTAGGGAGTTCTGGAGTTCTCATCATGGCACAGCGCAAACAAATCCAACTAGGAACCATGAGGTTTCAGGTTCGATCCCTGGCCTTGCTCAGTGGGTCAAGGATCTGGCACTGCTTTGAGCTATGGTGTAGGTCAAAGACGCGGCTTAAATCTGACATTGCTGTGGCTGTGGTATATAGGCCGGCAGCTGTAGCTGTGACTGGACCCCTAGTCTGGGAATCTCCATGTGCCACAGGTGCGGCCTAAAAAAAAAAGGCAAAATAATAATAATAATAATAATAATAAAACTTAGGGAGTTCCCACTGTGGCACAACAGGATTGATAATGTCTCTGGAGTGCTGGGAAACAGGTTCAATCACCTACCTGGCACAGTGGGTCAAGGATCTGGCATTGCCAAAGTCACAGTGTAGGCTGCGGCTGTGGCTCAGATCTGATCCTTGGCCCAGGAACTCCATATGCCATGAGGCAGCCCCCTAAAAATTCCCTTCCCTACTATGTTTCCATCTCAGACTTTTTTTTTTCCCCATCTCAGAAGCACTATAATATGGTAGCCTATAAAATAAGATGTACTATTTCTCCAAGATTTCTGAGTTTAATAAAACACTTTATTTTGTCCTTCCACTTATGTATAAAAAATAAGTAATATTATTAGCATAAGCATAATTAAGATTTATAGTATTAGTCAAATGTAGTCTTAAGAAGAAAGCATACCAAATTCCCAATAGAGAATAGGAGTTCCCTTGGTGCAGTGGGTTAAGAATCCAGTATTGCCATTGCAGTGGCTTGGGTCACTGCTATGGCCTAGGTTCAACCCCTGGCCTGGAAACTTCCATAGGCCACAGGTCCAGCCAAAAATAAATGAGTAAATGAAAAATAAAAAATTCCCAAAAGGGAATATAAAGGAATGAGAAACTACATATAATTACAGCATTAAGATAATAACTCAAACTGCAAAATGAGAGAATTCTGGTTTGCTGATTTAAATCATCAGAACTCGGAGTTCCCGTCGTGACTCAGTCGTTAATGAATCCGACTAGGAACCGTGAGGTTGTGGGTTCGATCCCTGGCCTTGCTCAGTGGGTTAAGGATATGGCGTTACTGTGAGCTGTGGTGTAGGCCGGCGGCTACAGCTCCGATTAGACCCCTAGCCTGGGAACCTCCACATGCCGAGGGTATGGCCCTAGAAAAGACAAAAAGACAAAAATTAAGAACAAAAACAAAAAAACATCAGAGCTCAAAAGCCCAGATGAATCCTAGGTCCAATACTAAAAATAAAAATTTGCATCTTGTCATTTAATTACATAGCCAGTTATCACAAGAAATCTCCAAGGACTTCCCTGTGTGCTACAGAATGAATTGCGTAAAAATAAATTGTCTTCTTTTTCAACGCAGACCTCTGTGAAACCTCCAAGAGTATGTATTTAGCACCTAAAGGCATATGATATATGACCATAGAGAGGATTTCATTATTCTATTTGTTTTTATCAACCTTAGATTATGATTTGCGTTTTTTTTCCTTTTTACGGCCGTACCTGCGGCATGTAGAAGTTAATGGGCCAGGGGTCAAACTGAAGCTGCAGCTGAGGCCTCCATCACAGCCACCCCAAAACCAGATGTGAGCCGCATCTATGACCTACGCTGCAGCTATGGCAGCTATGGCAGCTACTGGCCACGCTGGATGCTTAATCCACTGAGCCAGGGCAAAGATCAAACCTGTACCCTCAAGGATACTAGTTGGGTTCCTAACCAGCTGAGCCACAATGGGAATTTCATGATTTGCTTTAAAATGGAAATAAACAACCAGAGCTTTCCATATCTTAAAAACTCATATACCAGTTGCTCCTAAATTTTTTTCCACAGAGAATTCTTCAAAAAATGTTTCTATATCTGTTAACTCCTTATTTATCATACATTCCCTACAGAACTCCCTGCTTTTTCTTTTCTTTTGTCTAATTTACCTTCCTTGTTCTTCTTCTCTGTTAAATGTTAACAACAGTT
The DNA here is from genome assembly GCF_016906955.1 of Phacochoerus africanus. Lineage (NCBI taxonomy): Eukaryota > Metazoa > Chordata > Mammalia > Artiodactyla > Suidae > Phacochoerus > Phacochoerus africanus. The sequence continues at coordinate 100,934,011 of NC_062552.1, forward strand.
AACATGGAATGAATGAGAGCAGTTTGAGGGTGTTCTTGTGATCTTTTGCTGAACTGTATATTCTTCATTGAACATAATACGAAGAATAATACAAAGTTATTTAAAATAAAACTATAAAGTGTTGTTAAGACAGGGATATAAACACTGAGATTATATTTAAGGTACCTAAAATATGGTGATGGATTTGCAATGATCAGTCTAAGTTTTGTTTCACTGGATACCTTTTCTTACAATTTTAAAATGTTGGATAGAGTTAATGGTATGACTCACAGCTGCAGAACAGAATAAAGCTAACTGGGTACAAGATTTGCCCAATGCTTAGTTAGTTACTACACTGAGCTAACTCTCCTAGCTAAATGCCCAAATGCCAGGTTTTGCCATTAATCTAGAATATACATTTGTTAGTTGATTCCATATGGAGGAGCAGAGCAAAGAAATTCCCCAGGAAAAAGATACAAGAGATATATAATAAGCTGAACCCTAGGCTGTTCAACATTTTCCCTCCTCATATATACTTTCCCCTCCGAAGCTTCCTGTGTGAAATAGTTTAAAGCCAACAGCATGATACACCTTTAGAGATAGGTGATTTAAAGCTCCCTAAACAGAAACTGGAAGGGAAACTATGGTTGTACTTCTGCAGCTGAAAAAAAAAAATTGTATATGTATATACATGTGTGTGTATCTATGTATGTGTATATATATATGTACGTATGCATATGTATATATTTTGCTTTTCAGGGCTGCACCTGCAGCATATGGACATTCCCAGGCTAGGGGTTGAATCAGACCTACAGCTGCCAGCCTACGCCACAGCCACAGCAATATGGGATCCCAGCCTAATCTGCAACCTATATCACAGCTCACGGCAGTGATGGATCCCAACCCACTGAGCAAGGCCAGGGATCAAACCCACATCCTCATGGAGACTAGTTGGGTTCTTAAGCTGCTGAGCCACGATGGGAACCCCACTACCTTTATTCCTGCTATTAGTTTAAAATCTAGCAAACTTAAAGAATTGCAAAAAGACTAAAACAATAATGAAAACCAACCTGCTATTTCAGTTATCCAACACATCCTGGATACTCAGTGGTATGTAACAAAAATCGTGAATGAATGTATTTCTACATTTAATCTAAACCTATAAATCAAAACAAATGTAATTTTTTTTTTAACATTTTAAGACCCTAACAATGCTTTTTGAGTGCTCATTAAGTGCAAAGCACCAAGGTAAATTAGTATGTCCTCTGCTCCTAAGAAGCTCACAGTCCCAGTAGAGAGGCTCATGTAAAGAGCTGTAACCATAATATAAAGCATTATGTATTAACTTCTACAACTAAGGTACACATTAGGAGTTCCTGATGTGGCTCAGCAGTAATGAACCAAACTAGTCTCCACGAGGATGTGGGTTCTATGCCTTGCCTTGCTCAGTGGGTTAAGGATCTGATGTTGCTGTGGTATAGGCTGGCAGCTATAGCTCTGATTCAACCCCTAGCCCAGGAACTTTCATATGCTGTGAATGCAGCCCTAAAAAGACACACACACACACACACACACACACACACACACACACACACAAAAGGTGCACATTAAAATTGGAATGTAACAAAAGTAGCATGAGATTAATTATGGTTAGAAGAAGAAAATGGGTGAGCTGGGTCTCACAAATTGTATAGGATTTAAAAAGATAAGACAGATATTTAATGCTGAGGGGCCCCTATAAACCAAAACATGGAGGGAGGAAAGTGCAGGCCCTGTTTAGGAGGCCATGAATAGTCTGGTTATAAGCAGGCTGGTGTGTGTGTGTGTGTGTGTGTGTGTGAGTACATACTCACATGTGTGCACTTGCACACTTACTTGCTTTGGGGGTGGGTGGTAGGTAATAGCAAATATAAGGCAAAAAAGTTAGGCTGGAACTAAACTGAGGAAGAGGATGAAGAAGGTAGTATGATGAACTAGACCTATTAGTATATATCCAGACTGTGATCCATATTTTATATCCTCTACTCTCACTAATCCTCTAAACCCTATATAGAGTAAATAATATTACTCCTAAATTTCTCAGATGAAGAAATTAAGGCTCAGAGTGTTAGATAACTTGCCCAGGGTCTCAGAGCTTGGTGGAGCAGGGATTGCAATGCAAGTCCGAGTTTACGTTTTATTCTGTGGGTATAAAAATTAGGTGAAGAAAGCCAGATGACTACACCTGGATCAAAGGTAAAGTTAATGAGGTATATGAGGCTGCAAGGATCTGGGTAAGTTGTCTAGTTTATCGATCAAACTTCTAGGTTCCATACTGCTATTACTCTAATTTTAGAGACTAATAGAGTAAAATTTAAAAACAAATTAGCCATGTATTTTCAGGTAGGCGCTCTTCACTTGCCTAGGATGAAGCATTCAAAGACTTCATATCGTAGGCAGTATAAAAAGCTAACAAGAAAACTTCTATCAGCATTCCTACTGACTACTATTCACTACTCTAAACATCTGATTTAATGTTCAAAGTGTCTGTAAGATTGCGAGATTATACATGTTTCATGAAGGTGAAGGCAGGCCATTATTCTTCTAGTCTACTTTTCTCTTCCATGGCTAGAAGGATGACTTGTGTTTTGCCAACAGTTTGATCAAAGCAAAGCCTATCTGACAATGAGCACCACAGGTTCCCCACTAGGAGGCAGCATTCCCCTTGTGGGCTGCATTTAGCCATTCAGTAAGCAAAGACTGTCAAGAGCCTTCATTTTACAAATGAGGAAACTGTCGATTCCATAAAGTTACTTAGTCCTTTGGGTGGAAGACCAAGGCTAGCAGAACCATGGTCTCTTGACTACCTAATCCAGGGTTACCGAAGCATTTATTCAGCATCAAAACTTCAAAGCTCTGCTGTAAAATGCAAGCAAAAACAAATCTCTGACTTTCAAAAGCATGCACACTCAAAGGTATCCAAATCCTACTGATCTTCCCAGCCTTAACCATGAAGTCTCCTTTAATTACTCCTGTCCACATTGATTCCCTCGTTCCCAAAGGCCTAAGACACGCAGACTGTGCCACACAGCTAACACTCAATTACATATTGTCACAGTCACACTGTTTTGCTTTTATCCTTTCCCCCCACACTAGTTTGGATCTTGAATTCAACAGAATTAAGACGATGTATATTTTGTATAGTCCCACATGCCTGACACATGGTACACACACTCGTCACAGACCTGTTATGTCCATTCTACGCCTTCTTCAAAGGAGCCAACTTTCTCATAGCAGATAGTAAGGGTCGCGGGTGCCCTGAAGCAAGCACTCCCTGTATGTCAGGAGCACTCTGCAGCTATTTTCACTCAGCATTCTTTTTCACAAGGCCCACGACCTAGGAGAAAGTTTTCTCTACCACAGTAACTATCACACTCATCTGTAGCAGCAGCAGGTACTGTCTGGAAAGCTTGCCCTGCACATCTACAACACCTCCAAAATAACTGTACAATTACTCTTCTTAAACCATATCCAAATCTGCCATTCTTCTCCTAATGCCATGAATCTAAAGAGTTCAGAGTTATATGGAATTGTACACAGGAAAGGTGTTAGATCTGAAAAACTGCTTCTTAAAACATACATGTGAAACCAAGCCCCTTAGAGAATCGCTACTAGATCCTTTGCCCTGGTTATCACTAAGAAACTCAAGAGAAGCTTCTTGAGCTAAGCCAGATTTGGTCAAATTACTCTGTTATCTCCATGCTCTGTTCTGCAGCCCCTGTGAACTGTCGAAGCACAGCAATAAAAGTGAAGACCACTAACACAATCAAGATAATGAAGACAGACCTACATCCAAAGACAAGTCTACTTATGGGGGGGCAGGGGGCCACGTGCGAATCACAGGCTTCTTCACAGAGGGTCAAAAGGTCAAAAATGTGCAAAATAAGTCCAGATAATACTGCCAATCTTAGGGCTAAACGAATGAAATTTAGCAAGATCCTATTTACTCTGTCATAGCCACTTGGCAGTTTCCAGAAAGGGAGGAGAAAGGAGCTAAAATCTACTGAACTGATCACCTATGTGTCAGATGGCTTACCCATGTTATTTCATTTAACCCACGTCAATAAAGGAATTTTTGATCTCGTATATAGAAACAGAGTTCTTCCTTCCTGAGGGTATTCAGAGAAACAGAACTTTTGAAAAGTCTTCAGCTGTTGTTCAAACAAGGGCAACTGTGTTTTTGGTGTGTATGTTAGTAGCAAATAGCAGACTAATGGCATCCCTAGGCAAAACAGGATTTCAGTTGTGTTGAAAATGCTGCCATCCACGCCAAGAAGGGATACACATAGCCCAAGAGTCAGCACATATGTCAGACAACTCCTTCTGGTGGGGTAATAATTGCTTTCATTCCCACAACTGTAAGATTAGACAGTAAGTCCCTGAAGACAGCTGTTCTAGTTCAGAGACCAGAAACGAAAAAGAAATGGCTTAATTCACATACTGATTCTACAGAGATGCTCCCCTCTGAGGGGCAAATAGTGGCGAGAGGTCTTAAAATACAACAGAGAGAATCAAGAGTGCTTTATGTCTCAGGACATATTCTCTTTAAAAATTTCAAACTACAAAAAAGACTATGCTTCTCATCACAAAATAACAACCATTCTGCCTTTAAATAAGATCACCTTACATTCTGTACTGTTTTTATAGGAAGTTACAGGCATTAACTAATCCTCCATAACAACTTAGTAGGTAGCGTAGTGCTCTGCCCAGCTATTAAGACACTGATTACTACTGAAAATTTTTTTTTTTTTTTTTGCTTTTTAGGGCTGTACCTGCAACATATGGAGGTTCCCAGGCTAGGGGTCTAACCGGCGCTGTAGCCGCCAGCCCAAGCCACAGCCACAGCCACACCAGATCCGAGCCTCGTCTGCAACTTACACCACAGCTCACGGCAACAACGGATCCTAAACCTGCTGAGCGAGGCCAGGGATCGAACCTACAACCTCATGGTTCCTAGTCGGATTTGTTTCTGCTGCACCACAACAGAAACTCCACTACTGAATTTTAAAGGGCCACGTGGGATTTTAGAATTATGAAGTCCAAAAATGTGAGGAGAGAGATGCTGAATGAGAAAAAAACTAAAAGAAACGTACCACTTTCCTGAATTTAAATACCGACGCAGAAGGGCTCCATCCTCTGGAGATAAAGGCTCTTCTTTGCCTCAAGGGCCTGAAACTAAATGCTTCAAAACCTCTACTTATGCTCAGTGCTCTCTGGTAATTAACCAAGGAACAAGTGCTTTCTATTATTCATGTTCTTGTCATAGGCATTAGCCCAGAGACAAATAACAGATATTTTTTAAAAAAAAATTTTAGGTAGTTCCCATTGTGGTGCAGCAGAAACGAATCTGACTAGGAACCATGAGGTTGTGGGTTTGATCCCTTGCTTCTCTTATCAGGCTAAGGATGTGGCGTTGCCATGAGCTGTGGTATAGGTCGCAGAGGTGGCTCAGATCCCACACTGCTGTGGCTGTGGCGTAGGCCAGCAGCTGTAGCTCCGATTTGACCCCCAGCCTGGGAATGTCCGTATGCCACAGATGCAGCCCTAAAAAGTGGGGAAAAAAAATTTACTATAGGTGATTTACAATGTTCTGCCAATTTTTGAGCAAGGTTAAGGGAACCTAGCCACAGACTGAGAAAAGGGCTGGGTTTTGGCCTATGTCAAAACCACTTCCTTTCTGCCTCAGTTTGATCTGCTTTTTTGGGGGGTGGGGGAATGGGGAGGTAGGTCACTGAAGAAAGTATTGGGAGGAGTTTCTTGGTTAAGAAAAAGACTTTAGAACTGTGTTGTAACCATGTGCGTAAAGAAAGGCTTAGGACGCGACAGACTTCCGAAGCAGGAAGCAGGCAAAGGAAGCACTGTGGTTTCCTTTCTGCTAGGGATTCCCCTCCTGGGTTAAGTAAAAGGTCAGGAAAAATAAAGGACTTTTCCCAGTGTTAACAAAGTTTAAGGGTGATGGCAATTCCAGGAGGTATAGGTTCTAAAATGCTATCTGACAGCCCACATCATTCTATATGTAAACTCACCGTAATACCATCTATTTTATTTTATTTTATTTATTTATTTATTTTTGTCTTTTTTCTGTTGTTGTAGTTGTTGTTGTTGTTGCTATTTCTTGGGCCGCTCCCGCGGCATATGGAGGTTCCCAGGCTAGGGGTCCAATCGGAGCTGCAGCCTCGGGCCTACGCCAGACCCACAGCAACGTGGGATCCGAGCCACGTCTGCAACCTACACCACAGCTCACGGCAACGCCGGATCGTTAACCCACTGAGCAAGGGCAGGGACCGAACCCGCAACCTCATGGTTCCTAGTCGGATTCGTTAACCACTGCGCCACGACGGGAACTCCTTTTTTTTTTTTTTGCTTTTTGAATACCATCTATTTTAGAGAAGAACAAACTATGTCTAATATAAACCAAGTGTCCTGTTATTTAATATATACCACCTACTGATGGCCATCATATTAGAGGGGAAAAGTCACAAAAGGCAAAATTCCACATAAAAGCAACTCAATGAATGCTTGCCTAGAGAATTGTCTGAGGTGGATGATACAGCAGCAGTACTCAAAAACTGAAAATCATTTCACCTACTCTTCTACCTCATAATAATATAACATTTTTCTTAGTGTTTTAGACCTTACAACAGCACTTTAACTTATATTATATTGTTTAAATATAATCAGGATTCTCCTGAATCATAAACACTTAAAAGGATTTTTCGATTTACTCCTAAGTTCATCAAAGAGGCTCTTGCTTTAACTCTTTTAACTAAACTATCCTGGAGCCAGAAACAAGCAAGAGTCTCCACTAGGAACTGTCTTCCACTCACAGCTCCATCAATTGCTCCTGTTTCCTGCCTACAAATAACTCAGTCTAGTTTTGTTCAACTGAACCCATGAACTAGGAAAAAGAGGCAAGACCTGGAGAGTTGCAATTATTGCAGTACTACTTCCTGTTGAAGAAGCAGCCAGTGGCTTCTAGTCTTCTTCCATTTTAGGATATTTCCCTTCTAAGTTCTGACCAAAGATAGAACAACTTCTCCCGCTCCATCATTCCTAGAGAATTTGCTTAAATCACTTAAAGCAACTTTCCTTTGTTTATTCAGTTTACCTTCTTCAAAAGCCATCTGTATTTCCTACACCCCACCTTTTCTTCATGCCTTCGGGTACTGTTGTAGAAAGACTCTGATCTGGGTAAAAACACGCTAATCTTTCTGTAAAGATCAATCCTCCAATCTTAAATAGTTCTTGTGGTTTTTCAAAGGTGCTCTTCATTTGAAGAGCCATTTTTGTGCTGCCCCCAGAGTCTCTCATGACAGGGATAGGAAGGGCTCAGTCCCCCTTCCCCTTATTCTATGCACACTTCCACCTTCCTACCACCCAAATAAAGGTCCGTTCTTGTTCTCTACGATACTTCCGGTTAGCAAAAATCCTAATCTCGGAGTTCCTGCTGTGGCGCAGTAGAAGCAAATCTGACTAGGAACCATGAGGTGGGTTCGATCCCTGGCCTCACTTGGTGGGCTAGGGATCTAGCGTTGCCATGAGCTGTGGTGTAGGTCACAGATGCGGCTCAGATCTAGCGTTGCTGTGGCTGTGGGGTAGGTTGGCAGCTGCATCTCAGATTCAATCCTTAGCATGGGAATGTCCATTCGCCGAGGGTAAAAAAGCAAAACAAAAACAAAGCAAAACAAAACACACCTAATCGCTTGCAGTTTTTCTTCCATCTGCTCTCTTTCTGAAAAATTTGAAATTGAAATTATTTTAACTAAAAGCTACTTTTGACTACTACATTTCTCAAAGACAGCACAGTTGTTCAAGTCTAAATAGCAATGAATCCATGCCCTAGTTTTATACATAGCTGTCACTCTGGGAAAAAAAGCCATAGGGATTAAAACCAAATCACTTCTCTTAACCTTGAACATTAACATATAAATGAATTCCGGCTTTAAAAAATTACAACTATATATCTGGTTTCTGTCTCAAGAGCACTAATAGCATGTTCTTGAGTGTTTTATCATACCAACATTTCTATGGGACAGTTGGTCCAGTCACTTGGCTGACAGCACAGCCAGAATTATTGTTCAAGGCTGTTAACATAACTTTTTATATCAAGCTGGTTGTCACATGACTGCTGAGAAAACCACAGCCTTCTGGGCAAAGCACAGCCTGCTGGCCTGACTAGGTCACAGAAACCTCACAGACCAGCATGCTGCTGCCTCTACTGGCTGTTACAGCAGGACATACCTCTTCATAATTTTTTGCCTCCACTCCATGCTTCATGTCTAGGATCACGAGTTGGTCAGGTATCCGCCCTGTTCCTGAGAAAGAAATCAAAGGATTCATTGTGCGGAATATTTAAAATTCCGGGAAATCACCCACCCACCCTCCCTCTCCCTCCCTAACCCCTACCCTCTCAATAGAGGGAAATAGCCTCAACTCCTCCCCCTACTCAGCTGCAGAAAATTCCTGGCTCTGGCTAAAAATCACAAGCATTCCAGACAAAGCCTCTATCTGTGAGGGGGGCCAGAAAGCAACGAAAACACGCTGCTGGCAAACGTCTCTGAGGGAGCAGCACACAAGATATGTATGTAGTTGGCACCACAGAGGAATAGAAGCAGAAAAGAGAAAACACACTGGCTTATTGGATTAGGAAATAAAACTCCAAAGTCAAAACATCATACAACTGACTGGCATACAGACCCGGAGGTAGTGGGCACCAGCTTAGGCCGAAAAGTACATTTCCACATCTAAAAAGGCTGACCCATGAAATTCTGAGAGAAGGATTACTGCATACACGCTAAGCCTGAATTTACTTAATACAAATATAAGTACTGAAAAGACCACAGCATTTTTCTAATATTTTATAGGACTAAAGTATTTTGGTCAATGTAAGGCCATTTCAATAAGTAAACAAAATGTTATAGAACTAGTCCCACAAAACCCTTACAAGAGAAGAGCCCAAGAAGAAACTTGACAAAAAGAGTACAGTTCTTGAAGATACTTCTTAAAAGAGGAATGTTTATTTGGGATAGTAGGATCAACAGAGCAATGTTCATATTAGAAAAGGCAATCTGCCTTTTTTGGGGGGTGGATCTTTTTAGGGGCACACCCATGGCATATGGAAGTTCCCAGGCTGGGGCTGAATCAGGGCTGCTGCTGGCCTATGCCACAGTCACAGCAACGCCAAATACGAGATGGGTCTGCATCCTACACCACAGCTGACAGCAACACCAGATACTTAACCCATTGAGCAAGGCCAGGGATTGAACCTGCATCCTCATGGATACTAGTTGGGTGCGTTACCACTGAGCCACCACAGGAACTCTAGGAAAAAGTAATCTGATTCAGCTTGATCAGAAAGAATTCTAATCTTAAATCATCAAGTGGGAGTAAAGGGACTGGAGTGGTTCAAAAGAGCCCCAGAAAATTGCTCAGTCCCAATTCCCTGGAATTTACCTGATTACTTATAAATTTCAAAACTGCCTGCATGAAATTAGGAGTTTTGGAAACGGTGCCACTTAAGCACTTGGGTTCCTAAGACCATAAGCCAGAGAATGCACTGAACACTGAGAGACACTGGAGATTTCTGAGATGGACTGAAGCCAAATCAATAACTACTCATTTAGAGCTCACTAGGAACTAGAACTGTGCTAGATATTTCAATCTCTGCCTTCAAATAATTCAATGGGCATCTAATACATAAATATGCATAACAGCTACAGTGAAAATGCAAAGCAGTATAAAACTTTAAGGGTAAAAAAAAAAAAAAAAGGTTCAGATAATCCCAGCTATGAAGCAAAAGTTAGAGGAGGTGAGAGATTAGTTGTGGACAGACTTTACTCAAGAGGTAGCACCTGAAGGCAGACAAGGTATGGTAGGCAGAAGGAAACACATGAGCAAAGACTTACTGAAAGGAGTGTGTGGCATGTTTAAAAGACAGTAAAGAAATCCTTCTTGGAGTTCCCGTCATGGCTCAACGGTTAGCAAACCTGACTAGCATCCATGAGGACACAGGTTCGATCCCTGGCCTCTCTCAGTGGGTTAAGGATCCAGCGTTGCTGTGTGCTGTGGTATGGGCTGGCGGCTACAGCTCCAATTAGACTCCTAGCCTGGGAACTTCCATATGCCATGGGTGTGGACCTAAAAAGACAAAAAAAGACCAAAAAAAAAAAGAAATTCTTCTGGATAGACTAGAAAGATAAACTTGAGAGCAATAAAATAAGAAAGAACAGTAGGATCAAGAAATTAAGACAAGTCACAGATAGCTTCTGAGCACTGAACCAATTATGTTTCCCAAAGAAAACAAAAAAACGACACCCAGAGAGTTCTCTTCTCCCAAATCCAATGTGCAGTGCTGATCATAACATCGCCCATAAGAGATTCAATACAAATTTTTGATTCTCCTTCCTCATTTAAAAAACTGTGAAATCCGGAGTTCCCGTTGTGGCGCAGTGGTTAATGAATCCAACTAGGAACCATGAGGTTGCGGGTTCGATCCCTGCCCTTGCTCAGTGGGTTAACGATCCGGCGTTGCCGTGAGCTGTGGTGTAGGTTGCAGACGCGGCTCCGATCCCGCGTTGCTGTGGCTCTGGCGTAGGCCGGTGGCTACAGCTCCGATTCGACCCCTGGCCTGGGAACCTCCATATGCCGCGGGTGCGGCCCAAGAAATAGCAACAACAACAACGACAAAAAAAAAAAAAACAAAAAAACCAAACTGTGAAATCCAAGCAGCTCACAGCTCCACCTGGTCCAAACATATTCTTCCCACTGTCTGTTCACCACAGCACAGCTTCAGCATTATTCAAACACGAGTGAAACCACAAAACCACAGACCACCTGAATCCAGACCATACAGTCTCTTGCACAGAACAGACAGCCCATCCCATTAGTTGGTATCGTGGCCCTCAAGGGTTTCCTTTGTAAAAAGATGCTTTAGTAATTTCTCTCCGCATTTGCCTAGCAATGTTTTAAAAGGTCCTCCAAAGACTACAAGGTATAAGGTCTTCTTATCAGAATAAAGAGAGAATACAAACTAGAAATTGAGTGCTGTTTCTGTGTGTATATACAAACATTTATACATGTGTATACACATACATACAAATACATACACACTTTTTTTTTTTTTTGCTTTTCAGGGCCACACCTGTGTCACATAGAAGCTCCCAGGCTAGGAGTCGAATTGGACCTGTAGCTGCTGTCCTACACTATAGCGATAGCACGCCAGACCCAGACTGCATCCTCGACCTACACCAGCTCATGGCAATGCCAGATCTTTAACCCCACTGATCGAGGGCAGGGATCAAACCCACATCCTCATGGATACCAGTTGAGTTTGTCACCGCTGAGCCACGACGGGAACTCCTTATACACACATTTTAATACCAGTTCCTGAGCAATTACATGGATAGTATCAGCACAAAAGATACTCATGGCTCGGCAGGTTAAGTATCTAGCATCGTCACTGCCATGGCTGTGATACACACACACACACATTTATATATGCCAATCAGTAAGTGATGCACTATTCAGAGGAAACCACACTGACCTCCTTGCTGTTTCTGAGACACGTTCAGCATCTTGAGGCGTTTGCTTTTTCTCCAAAGCCCTCATTACCACTGGACTTATACTTGTCTACTGTCTGTCTGCTTCAATGAAAATGTAAGCTCCATTGAGAGCACAGACTTCTGTTTTATTCACTGCTATAATATCCTCAACATCAAGAACAGTGCTAGATGAATCAACTGATGGAGATATTGAGCAGACTAGAATGGTTGAGAAATGTATGGATATGGGAATATACATATATGGGAAGAGAGCATTTTGTTTTAGCAAATGAATAAATGTGACATGTTTAGAGGATGGGGCAGAATGGCTGGGGCCTGACGAGCAGTGGAAGATATGGTTGGATGGAGCAAGAGTATAAAGACTACTAAATGCATGATGCCTAAAGTCCCTTCCAGTTAGAAAATTCTGTGATTCTGGGATTCATTCTACCGAACAGGAACATTTCTACCCCAAGGAAGGTGGGGCAGTGCGTTAAGGATACGGCATTGCCATGGCTGAGTCGTAGGCCATAGCTGCAGCTCAGATTTGATCCCTGGCCCAGGAACTTCCATATGCTGTGGGTATAGCTGAAAAAGGGGAGGGACAGGATAGGAAGGGAAAGCTGAAAAAGGACGGACATGATAAAAGATGTGTTTTAGGAGATAAAGGTGATAGCAATATTTGAACATATTAAAAGCAGGGATATCAGAAGCTTAATGACACCATCCATGATTTAAGATTAGAATTCAGATTTGTGTGGTGACAGATACAGGAGGTATTTTGAAAGAAGTACCAGCATAACTTAATGAGAGGCTGGAAAAGACACACACCAGTAATTTCAAAAACATGAGCCCGAGTAATTGGGAAGGTGGTGGTAATACTGATGAGTGAAGGGAACTAATTTGAAAGAGAAGATCACAGATACAGTCTTAGATGCCTGAGTTCTGAAGTAAGAATGCACAACTATATGGAAATGTCTAGAATACCGCTGAGATATCCAGGTACTGGCAGGAGTGAGGGAGGCAGAAAAGTATCAGTCACGAAATCACTATTAAAGCCCTTAGTTTTCCAAAAAAAAAAAAAAGGAGTTCCCGTCGTGGCACAGTGGTTAACGAATCCGACTAGGAACCATGAGGTTGCGGCTTCGGTCCCTGCCCTCGCTCAGTGGGTTAACGATCCGGCGTTGCCGTGAGCTGTGGTATAGGTTGCAGACGCGGCTCGGATCCCGCGTTGCTGTGGCTCTTGGCGTAGGCCGGTGGCTACAGCTCCGATTCAACCCCTAGCCTGGGAACCTCCATATGCCGCGGGAGCGGCCCAAGAAATAGCAACAACAACAACAAAAAAAGACAAAAAAAAGCCCTTAGTTTTCTATTTTTAATCTGTTATTCCATTTATTTCATGAGACCTCCTTTAGCTTTTAGGCTAAATTGACTCATTTTAGATCATGGGGTCAATTCTTGTTTTTTTAAAGGTCACATTTGTGGCATATGGAAGTTCCCCAGCTAGGGGTCGAATCAGAGCCATGGCTGCTGGCCTACACCACAGCCGCAGCGCCAGATCTGAGCCACGTCTTCGACTTACACCACAGCTCAGGGCAACACCGGATCCTTAACCCACCAAGTGAGGCCAGGGATTGAACCTGTATCCTCATGGATACTAGTCGGGTTTGTTACTGCTGAGCCATGATGGGAGCTCCATGGGGTGAATTCTTGGTTAACTGTCAAAAACAGCTAGTTCACCTGTTATTCCTGGGAATCTACTGGTGTCATCAGCAAAAGTGCTTGCTCTTCTAGGATTGCTATGTTCTGAATATTCTATAAATGTAAAACTGCCAGGATTCCTTTTGCTACCTACCATACAGAGAAAGCCTAAGAATAAAATCAGATGGAGGCAAAAAAAGAGGGTGGGGCATCTCTAAAAACCAGGTAAGTTTCCAATGATATTGCTAAAACCCCTAAGATCCAGCTGTACCTGAAGTCAGCCCTAAACTATAAACTTCCTGGTTCAGAATCACACTTTCTCTTCATCCTCTTTAGCAAGTTTGAGTTATGTTTTTGTGTCCTGTAGCCCCAAACCATCCCAACTAATATAACAGGTATAAATGCATGGATTAGAATCTCGTGTCCTTGAAGCTGAAGAATAAGGAGTGGAAAGGTACCTACCACTGAGCCAGAAGCCATCAGGTAATCAGCCTAAAAATTACTATGGGCTCTTGGCCTTGAGATGCACAGAAGATGCCACAGCAAGATATTAGGACTAGGAAATAGCAAATGCCTTGGAGACCAAAACTGTCTCTGGGCGCTCCTCACTGGTGAGGATAACTACACTCTTCTCTGAGTGTGTGACTTTGACTTCTGCCACTACTTCTTTGTTCTTTTTGCATACACTGTGCTTCCAATCAACTGTGCCTGCTTTACAAAAAAAAAAACCCCAAAAAACAAAAAAAACCCCAAATGCCTTGCTGTATGTTATTTTTCAGGGAGACCCTACTTCTAATCTCCAAGAAAACATGTCACTAGCATATAAATGCGCTATTTTTAGCATCTATACCAAATTAACTCTACCATTCAGGCCAAGTATAACATAGCACGCAAAAGACGCCTGCTCCTGCACATGAAGAACTCTACTGACGAGCCAACTTTCACTGACATGTGTGTGCACCCCAGCAAATGGAGTTTTCACTTCCACTTTCCGTCCAGCGCAGGAGAGAAAGTTCATGCTTTAACCTGCTTAGAAGATGATGCTTAATTCAGGGAGAACACTCTGATTTACTTACCCTTGCTCTCAAAACACACTTCAAACATGTCATAATCTTCAGTGGTAAAGGCAAACTTCCCCTTGGTTGCGTCCTCCTTGGAGTACAGAATATGGCCAGCAGAATCTGTTATCTAAAATTTAAAAAAGTTAAGTAAGAATAGGCAGCAATAATAAATAGCAGTAATAGTAAGCCAGGATCTCCTGCCACGAATGACGTTGATCGTTCATTATTTTGTCAAGCATTTAAGGTCCCTGGATCTGCACTGGTCACTAGGGAAACAAGGAAGTGTAAGATGGTTCCTTCAAAGAGCTTAAGAGCATAAATGAAGAGAAGAATAAGAAATGGGACAACTTTGCTGCAGTGTAGAGAGTGCACTGCTAGAGGCATGCTCAGGTGTCACCAGATTATGGAGGGTCACAGAGTGTATCGTGAAGGAGGAGACTCAAAAGTCTTTTGTCCTTTTAAGGCCACACCCACAGCTTACGGAGGTTCCCAGGTTAGGGGTCTAATCAGGGCTGTTGCTGCCGGCCTACGCCAGAGCCACAGCAACACTAGATCTGAGCCATGTCTGCGATCTACACCACAGCTCATGGCAGTGCCGGATCCTTAACCCACTGAGCGAGGTCAGGGATTGAACCTGCAACCTGACGGTTCCTAGTCGGATTCGTTTCTGCTGCACCACGACAGGAACTCCTACATGCAATTTTTAATTTAATCTTCACTTTAACCCTATAGGTAAGAAGTATTATTCCTCCCATGTTCCACAGGAGGAAACTAAGGCACAGAGCGGTTAAGTGGCTGGATCATGTAGAACCACGACATCATGCTAAGGAGTTTATTTTGTACAAAGTGGGAAGGCGATGAAGAATTTGAAACGAGGTGATGTGATTCAATTTGCAGTTTGGAAAGATGCATCTGATAACACTGTGATGATAGACTTAATTAAGAGGGACAAACCAGAGATAAGATGGGCTAGGACACTATTCCAATACTCCAGGTTAGACATGATGAAGGCTTTGGATATGAACAGAAGGGGTCAGATTTGAGGATTTTAAAATGGGAAAGCCCACAAGAAAAGACCAAAAAGTGAATGCCCACAGGATCGAGTAAGCAGCATAACCAAGTCTAATGGGCCAGTACAAGTCCACAGGGTGTGGAGAACAAAGTGGTGAAATAGGGAAGATAGGATTGTCTCAAGGGAGAAACCAATTACTATCTACCATGGCATGTCAGGTTTTTAGATCATCCAATTTCCTAAAAGAACCTAAAAGTTTTAACTTTTATTTGAAATCTAGTTTTAAAATCCTTGCAACCAATCCCAACATTTGAAAAACTATCTCAAGGCCAAACAAAAGATGTCTAGGAGCTCCTGCTGTGGCTCAAAGGGAACAAATCTGACTAGTATCCACAAGGATGCAGGTTTGATCCCTGGCCTCGCTCAGTGGGTAAAGGATCTGGAGTTGCCGTGAGCTGTGGTGTAGGCTGAAGACACGGCTCGGATCTGGTGCTGCTGTGGCTGTGGTGTAGTCCAGTAGCTACAGTTCTGATTTGACCCCTAGCCTGGTAACCTCCGTATGCCGAAGGTGCGGCCCTAAAAAGACAAAAAAAAAAAAAGATGTCTATAGAACAACTTCTTCTGGGCCACCAATATCTGACCTCTGCACAAGACAGGAAGAAAGACTAAAATCATATAGAAGAACTGCTGGAGAGCACTGAGGTCTCACCTGAGATCAGGGACCATGGACTTCTAGTGGCCACACCTAGCAGCCAAGATATAGGAGCAAAGAAAAGTAGTAAGTAATTTAGGTCTGGGGTTTTGCACCTGAGTGGTTTGGAAGAATAAAGGGAGTAAGGGGAGTTCCTGCTGTGGCACAGTAGGTTAAAGGATCCAGCATTGCCACAGCCACGGTGTATGTTGCAGCTGCAGCTTGGATTCAATCCCTGGCCCAGGAACTTTCATATGCTACAGGTGCAGCCATAAAAAAAGGAAAGACTCTTTTAAAAAGGGATTAAAGAATTATTTTATAAACTTTACCTACGTAGTCTTTAATCCTCACAACAATCCTGGAGAAGCCAGTCTTATTATCCCCATTTTATTGATGCAAAAATGTAGTAATCCATCCATTACCACAGAGTTAAAAACTGTGTCTGTGGATTTGAAGATAGGGTCTAAAACCCATGTTCTTTCCACATTCCATCTTGCCTCCCCACAAAAGAATGGCTGAAAGAAATGGAATGCACAGAAGCCAAGAAAGACTAACAGAATCTGATGGATTCTTTGGGTCAATGCAAGTCAGACAGCCTGAGAGTCCTCCTGAGTGGGGACATAGCAGTGTTCAGTCTGCGTTCTCTACCTTAGAGGGATTAGCAGGCAGCCACAAGGTAGAGGTCTTGAAGTTAGCAATAAATAAAACAATTTGCATGGGAACGCTTAGCCCTGAAGACTCCTAAAGGCCTCTTTTTATGGGATATTTTTCCTGAATTATCAACTAAAAGAAAAAGCAAAACAAAGGACTACTTGAGAACTTTATTATAGGGCAAAAATGTCTGGGAACTAATCATTAAATCCCAAAGTACTGTGTAGTCACCAGGGTAGCGCCATTCTTCCTTTCTTCAGAACCTGCTCACCATCAGATACTCACACTTCCCCACTCCCTAGCCCCCCAAAGACAATGATAATTCTTAAGAGCAAAGAGGAAGTCAAACATCAGGAATAACAAATTTTCATATTCTAAGCTTATCTAAAAACTCTAATTTGGATTTGGCTCCTATGAATAAAGTTGTAAAGATGCAGAATTTCTCCAAGGCATAGGTGGATAAAAATAAGCTTCCAGATTTGCTCATTGTATTAGTTTAATTCTTAAGGGAGAAGGAAAGGATTAAATGAAACCAGCAGAGGATATCAGGAAATAAGCACCAAGGGTACAGCATGGAACAGTCATCCCAGATGTCATCATGCCCAAGGTCAAGGAAGGAAAGAGGCCAGGTCACTGGCCTATGACAAACAACCAAACTTATTCAGGCTTACAAGATTTGGCACACATTTGCCTAACCAACTTGTTTCCTAGAAGAATTGCTTATGATCTCTTTGTATTCTCTTAAGATCTCAAGAGTTTAAAAAAAAAAATTATTTATTTAAGGGCAGGAGTCTCTTTAGATGATAAAGGAGCCTAGAAACAGGTCAGAAAACACTTATTAAGGCACTGGCAAAATCCTTCATTGAGTACTTTGCAAAATGAATTAAGAAATCTGCCATGTTCTTCTGAAAGACTCAGATACAACCCACCCCCCAATTGGTATTGAGTGGTGTAAAAATTGTTTAAATTGCTTTCCACATTATACTGAGGAACTACAGTAACTATGGCAGAACACCTGTGTGGTTGATTCTATGACATCTGAGAATGTTATTAACCATTCAAATGCTTTACAAGAGGCTGAAGGCAAAGAATCTCTCACTGTCTGTGCCTTTTATTAGCATGAAATCTACCTCCTTGAAATTGTGATAATATCACAATTCCCTCAGTAGAGGGAAACGTGGAGATGTTATTTCTATACTCCTTATGATCTTCAGTTGACACAGCTATATAAGAGCATACATCCAGATATTTGGAAATTTAGGCAGACCACTTGACAACTTAACCTTGATGTTATGCTCTTAGAGACTGTTGAGCATTCTAACAGATCCTAGAGTTTTTCTGAAAATCAGTACATTTCCCATGTAGTTCATTACTTTGCAGCTATTTAGGAGCCAAGCCATTGATCTTAAGAAGAACAACAAAAAAATCACATGCCCAGCAAAATTACATAAATCAGCAGGTAGCTAAATTTAGGGAACAGAAAACTAGGCCAATCTCAGTGATTAGCCAGAACTGGCAAAAAGTCTAATAGGCTGAAATGATGGTTTTAAATTTCTTTAATTAAAATGCTCTGATTATAGATCACCTTAAAAGGTTATCTGGTGGAATTCCCGTTATGGCTTAGTGGTAATGAACCCAACTAGTAACCATGGGGACCTGGGTTCAATCCCTTGCCTCAATCAGTGGATTGAGGATCTGGCCTTGCCGTAAACTGAGGCGTACGATGCAGATGTGGCTCGGTCCCTGAGTTGCTGTGGCTGTAGTGTAGGCCGGCAGATGCAGCTCCGATTCAACCCCCCTAGCCTGGGAACTTCTATACGCTGTGGGTGAGGCCCTAAAAAAGCAGAAAAAAAAAAAAAAAACCACCTGGTTTCTCAAAAATTGAGATTTTTTTTCCTCTTAAATTCTACTGAGAACTACTTTGGTAATATGATAAATAACTGCCACTTTTATCTACTCTAACAGCAAGCCCTCAAAGGATTCCCGCCTTCCCTTTTAACCATAAAAAACAAGGAGTTCCCACAGTGGCTCAGCAGAAACAAATCCGACTAGGAACCATGAGGCTGTGGGTTCGATCCTTGGCCTCGCTCAGTGGGTTAAAGATCCAGCGTTGCCGTGAGCTGTGGTGTAGGTCGAAGACGCAGCTGGAATCTAGTATTGCTGTGGCTGTGCTGTAGGCCGGCAGCTATAGCTCCGATTAGACCCCTAGCCTGGGAACCTCCATATGCAGCAGATGTGGCCCTAAAAAGCAAAGCAAAACAAAACATAAAAAAACCCCAATAAAAAACACTTATAAAATTTACTGTAAAGTTCTTAATTAAACAAAGGTAATATTAAGCCATAAAATCTGCCCATATGACATCAAGGAATGGGAAGTAATAAAGATTTGTTTCTAGATAACACCTTCTGTAGAAAAGCAAAGTTCACAACCTATAAAGTAGTAAAGTGTTAATTGTATATGCACAGTAGCTGATGTCAAGAATATGTGAATACTCGCACTGAAACTGTCAGATAAGTGAGATTACAGGTCCAATGGGAAAAAGAGACTCATTTAGAATTGGATTTTCTTGGACTATTCTAGGCAGCATCCAAAAAACATGATCTTTTTTTTTTTTTTTTTTTGTCTTTAGTCTTTTTAGGATTGCACCGGGGGCATATGGAGGTTCCCAGGCTAGGGGTCCAATTGGAGCTGCTGCTGCCAGCCTACACCATGGCCATAGCAACACCATTTCCGAGCCGTGTCTGCAACCTACACCACAGCCCACAGCAATGCCGGATCCTTAACCCACTGAGCGAGGCAAGGATGGAACCCGCAACCTCATGGCTCCTAGCCGGATTCACTTCCCCTGTGCCACGAGGGGGAACACCCAAAAAACATGATCTCGAGCAGCTTCTGCTCCTGAAGCCTGCCCCTCTTCCCTTACCAAACATTCAATACCCCCTCTACTTCAAAAGGATCTTTTAAGTAGCTTAGGCCCAAACACTAGGTAAACAGCAATTAGGAATTAAAGAATAGAGTTCACCTGGAGGAAGAAACAAACAGGCACTACCAAACACTTGAACTGAGCAAATGATATCTGCACAACAAATTTGCCTCTCAGTTTTCTGGAAGCCAAGATTAAGAGAGAAACAAGTTGGGTTACACATCATTTGTTTTCTGATGAAAGCTTGCAAATTTATCTTCGGAGATAGTTTTCCTGGAACTAAACAAGAAGAACCATTTATCAGGAAGGTCCTTGTGAAAGAATGGTGACCAATAGCAGTCTCTCCACTTGCAACCATGGCCTTGCTAAAGTTACAAATACAGTTCAAATGAATGCTTTTAGTGACCCACTGCAGAAGCGGGAACTGAAGGAAGTGGATGAGAGCTCCCGTGTCCCAGGCCTTTGCCCTTTAGCACCACTACTTCTCTCCCCATCCTGCCTCCTCTAGCTGCTCAGGGAATTCCTAGCCTTCCTCTAAAGTTGCAAGAAGGCTGAGACTACTTCCACTTGCTACCACCACGAGTATGTCTGGAAAAAAAAAAGCATCAGGAAAAGATGTTTTAAAAATGATACCATCAGGGAGTTCCTGCTGTGGCGTCAAGAATCTGAATGCAATGGCTCAGGTTGCTGCAGAGGTGCAGGTTCGCTCCCAGCACAGCATAGTGGGCTAAAGGGTCTGCAGCTGGGGCTCAGATTCAGTTCCTGGACTGAGAACTTCCATATGCCACAGGTGTGGCCATAAAATGAAAATAATAATAACAACAACAACAATAATATCCACCCAGATCCTGGTTTCTAATGCCACTCTCCAATAAAAGGAACCAGGGCTCCTTGGAGAAAGGGCTGATATTAGGACTGGGGCAAGAAATACACAAGATGAGCCTGGAGCACCTTGTAGTATGAGACAGTGGTGCTGAAAAACAAAACAAGGCAAAAAATAAGAATGGGTTATGTCAAAGGGACACAGAAGCCAAGTGAAAGAGCTCCAAAGAGGCAAAGCTGAAACAATTTGAACAATGAATTAAAGTAGTACTGGATTATAATCCAAAGTATAAAATAAATACCCACAAGTCCATACTGGTATAAATAATTAAACAAACGGGGGCAAAGAGACAAATCTCCTATGCAGAAGACTCTCAAGTAATTTATGCAAAAGTAGCAGCCTCAAGGAGGTCAAGAATTAACTCCCCACGCCTTAAATGTGGGCTGTACAGAGTGATTTCCTTCCAAAGTACTCAACATAGAAAGAGGGAAAAAAGTACTTTACAGTGAAGAAACCTGATAAACACTACCTCAGCCTGATGACCAAGGTCAATGCAAGTGATAATTCATGCTGTCAGTATGCTCCTTTGGCATAGTATGATGAAAATGACACTTGGAGTTCCTGTCGCGACGCAGTGGTTAACGAATCCAACTAGGAACCATGAGGGTGCAGGTTCAATCACTGGCCTTGCTCAGTGGGTTAAGGATCTAGCGTTGCCATGAGCTGTGGTGTAGGTCACAGACGTGGCTCGGATCCCATGTTGCCGTGGCTGTGGCGTGGGCTGGCGCCTACAGCTCCAATTAGACCCCTAGCCTGGGAACCTCCATACGCTGCAGGTGCGGCCCTAGACAAGGCAAAAAGACAAAAAAAAAAAAAAGGAAACGACACTTCACCTCTGTAGTCTTTTTTGCCAAAACCCATAATCCCCATCGGATCATGGAAAACATCAGACAAATCCCAACAGAAAGGGGCAGCCTACAAAATACTTGACCAGTTCTCCTCAAAACTCAAACGGTGCTCAAAAATAGGGAAAGTCACACTGGTTCACTCATGGTGACGAATGTGCCACAGAGATGTAAGATGTTAACAACAGGGGAATGATGTGGGCTATATGGGAACTGTACGATCTTTACTTTTCTGTATATCTAAAACTGTTCTAAAATAAAAACTTTATTTAAAAAACACTATGCAGATGGATAAAGTCAAACATACACACAACCCTCCAGATCCTCAAGAAATGTACAGTCATCAAAGCCAAGCAAGCAAATAAGCATTTTTACATACTTTCCATGTTGTAAATACAAATAGTTAATTTGGACAAGTCTATAGCTAGGCCTATAAAAGGAGAGATTACCCACGAGGGAGGTGGCACGTCTGTGTCTTTCTACAGGCACAGGTCTCACAGTGCTTTTACTTGCTGTATCAGCTCCATACCCCACCAGTGCAATGTGATAAAAACCGAGAGCCAAATCCACATCTTTCCAGGTGTGCTACCACAGCAGCAGTGGTCAATCAGCCTGGGGCTTTGGTGCAGTTGGTGAAACCCTGAAGATGTAATTTCCTTCAAATAGGCTCCTACCTGCACTCCATCCTCCTCAGGTTTATGATCAGTCTGTGGTATAACACTGAGTATACAATGTGCACATATTATTTTAAGGACAACCATCAACCATGTAGTTCCTGAATGACTAACTCAGGAATTAAGACAGAGCAAGTCTGTCGCAGAAGCTCTATACACTGAATAAAAATAACCCAACAGAAACACCTATCATTTTCTCCATGTGAGAGACAGTACAGCATACTCGTGAGACTGAAGGCTCTAGAGTCAGACCTCTAGCTGGAAAGCCCTGGTAATGTTCCTTAACCTCTCTGTGCCCCATATGTAAAGTAAGGACCAGAGTATGTACTTCATGGGGTTGATGCGAGGATTAAATTTAACATAAGCAAAGCGCCTGGAACAGGGTTTGGCATCTGGCAAGCCCTCAGTAAGTGTTACGATCACTGCTGTTGTTACTGCTAGCATTGCTGTTGTCATAACTGCTTATTAGTGGTAACTCAGAACTCCGGAACATTTAGTCACTAAGCATACCTCCAATCTAAAAGTGCTAAAGGATGGCAAACTAGATAAAGCAGTCTACGCTAACTAAACCCACGGATGACAAGGGCCTAAATGATTCCTGCATGCAAAAGGAAAAGACAGATAAGCCTCAAGGAAGCAGCCGTAAGATTCAGAAACAGAGGGATACAGAATGCCTCACAAAGCAGGCATCCAATGAATTGTTTTAACTGCTAACAGGGGATAGTAAGAAATACGAGGTGACTTTAGCATGTCCTGCATGGGTTTTACTTGATAAGTAATAAACTACATGAAAGACCCAACAACATTAGGTGTGGGAGGTGGGAAAAGAAAAAAGAAGACTGTGGGTGCACACAGAATGATCATGGTTGCAGGTGTCTACACTTCTTAGGTAAGAGTTCACAATGAATCTTAAGCTGTGAGGTCTACTACTCTAAGACTAAAAAAAAAGAACTCCAAATCACTGAAGATGCTGTAGTTTTAGACTAGAATAATAGTATTGGAAATTCCTTTTTTTTTTTTTTTTTGCTTTTTATCTTTTAGGGTCGCACCCATGGCATATGGAGGTTCCTGGGCTAGAGGTCGAATTGGAGCTACACCTGCCGGCCAACACCACAGCCACAGTAACGCCAGATCCAAGCCTCGTCTGTGACCTACACCACAGTTCATGGCAACATTGGATCCTTAACCCACTGAGTGAGGCCAGGGATGGAACCGGTGTTCTCATAGATACTAGTCAGATTCGTTTCTCTGAGCCATGACGGGAACTCGTGGAAATACTTTCAAAAGGCTACCACAAGCCCCCACTGTCCTCAGACAGGAAGAACATGGACAACTCTGATAGCCTAGAAGCTACATTTAATGGCCATAAAACAAATTTACCCTGATCTTTCAAACAAGAGCCAAGGACTGAGTCTACCAATGGCACCCCTGGAATCAGGGAATTATATCTAGATTTCACCCAGAACGAAGTCAAACTCAGAAAAGCCCTAAGCAGCAATTAGCAACACTAAATTCTTTCAAATTTCCAACATAATTCAGCAATGGCATAGCATAGCACAGAAGTCCTGATTAAGGAGGCTTGTAGAAATGTTGAAAACTAGACATGGAAAATTTCCAGGCACTGGTATGATAATGGATAGATGCTCTCTTCCTGCTTCTATCAGCATTTACTACATTAACTCGACAAAGCCAATGCGTCACACTTGACTGGGGGGTAAGAGTGGGGGAATTTCGGTGGGGGGGGAGGTGAGGAGGAGAAAGCTGGAGAAAGAGAGGGAGGAAGGGAGGGGAATGAGAAGGAAAGACCAGTTGCTGCTCTAACAATACTACTGCGGGGGTGAAGCCAGATCAAATGTTTTTTTTCATACTGTTCCAAAGTTATTTACGGTAAAAAACCTCCAGCATGACCCTTTTAGACACAAACAAAGCCTTGTTCTTTCTTAACAACTAGTCCCTTGATTTCCCACACGTTGTGTTGAACAATGAGGTTGGGGGCACAGGATAAAGCAGATGACATCAACCTCCCTCAAGTCGTAGGCTTGTTTGGGAGCCCAAATTCTGGTCTGTGGCCAGCTGGCTGATTACACAGAGGGCTCTACTGTCCAGGCAGCCAGGCTGCATATGTACATGGGGGCCAGGGCTCACAATCAACCACCAGTCAGCAAATCACACAGGAAACAGCACAGAAGTCACTGTACCCCACTAGACTACCTTCATAAATCTGTCCCCTTTTCCTAGAAACTAGACTCAGTCTTCAGAAGTCATCATAAAAATATGGTATAACAATTTCAAATTCTAAGCAGCCCTGTTCTCTAGATCAGCTGAAAATAGAGAAGGCTGTGGACAACTGTTGAACAAGAGAGATTTAAATAAAGTAACATACTGTTTAACTTTTCTGGAGAAGGAAACATATGGTCAGGTCTTAATTTAAAGCTAGAAATTTGTATACAATACAAAAATAAACCAGATGTTAGTATTATTAAATTTCCACGTATCAAACCATTAGTATATTACTAAATCATCAGTACATTAGATGTGTTAAACCACCTATTTACTGACCTGTTTCTAACCCACTGGACAACAGTCCACATCAAATGTGAATTTGAAAAAGGGATACTTTTCTTAATAGAAAAAGATCAGCCCTCAATACAGCAACAGCAATCATGAGCTAAAGTATAAGAGCTCCAAACAAAATTGATCAAAACTATAGTGTGCACGCACGTGTACACACACACACACACACACACACAATCTTTTAATATAGCTTTTAGTGGGGGAAAAAATATAAGCCAATGGTTTCCCAACTGCCAAAATATTTTTTGATGATTTTGAGGCTTAACACGTGATAGGCCTATGACTCAAGGCTGAACTCTTCAAATGATCTGTTTGGCTTTCTCATCTGTAAGCTAGCTGGGAAACACAGGGACCATAACTGAGTGTAATATCCAAATAACAAATAATCCCATTTAGCAAAATGAATTATTAATTAGCAATAGCACTCTTGCAAAATGACAATGAAAAAAAAGTTAAAACAATTAGATGATTTTATTACCATCAGGCTTGTCTTTTCTTTCTGGGGATGATAATGGCATCTCCTCACAACTGCTTTTTTTGTTTCTGTAATATTTCCAAAAGCTAAGTCATCCTTAGCAATAACTTATCTCATCCCCCAAAATTAATTCATCCTCCAATTTTCACTATTAACAAGCATTCTAAATAATAAATGGTACTGGAGTCCATTAAACTATTATGGTATCATCTAGTCTTTATAAAAATGTGGTTTTTCACAGATTCTGAGTCCCTACAACAGGCTTTTATTACAGGCCTAAAGTAATGAGGAAACATCTATATTCACTATGGATGATTAATTGATATGCCCTGCTTCAATTCTGTGCAGCAGTCTTTTTTCTTTTTTCAGGCCTGCACCTATGGCATATGGAAGTTCCCAGGCTAGGGGTCCAACCAGAGCAGCAGTTGCCAGCCTACAATGCAGCCACAGCAACCCAGAATCTGAGCCTCGTCTGTGACCTACACCACAGCTCGTGGCAACACTGGATCCCCCACCCACTGAGCAAGGCCAGGGATTGAACCCACATCCACATGGATACTAGTCAGATTCATTACCGCTGAGCCGAAACAGGAACTCCATAAAATATAGGACATTCTTTAAGGACTACCGACCAACAATACAATTGGAGGCATATAAAAAAGGGGGAGGAGGGAAAGAATGGACTGCTCTAGATTATAAAGAGACTTGAGAGATGCAACTTAATTTTAAATAGATATTTTTGAGACAAGTGGAGAAATCTGAATATGAAGTGGGTATCATTAGATGACATTAAGGAATTACTGCTAATTTTTCGAGGTATGATTATAGCCACAGAATACTGTGATTAAATTCACATTTTTAAAAGAGAGTCAGGCTGAAGTATGCAGGACTGAAATACCATGACATCTAGGATTTACTTTAAAACCAAATGAGAAGAAAGAGGCAGTTAAGATGAAATAAGTGTGGCAAGATCCTAAAAACCAGGAGCTTTCACATCAAAATCAGGATTTCTGGGAGTTCCCATTGTGGCTCAGTAGAAACAAATCTGACTAGTATTGGTGAGGACCCAAGTTCGATCCCTGGCCTCTCTCAGTGGGTTAAGGATTCAGTGTTGCTGTGAACTGTGCTGTAGGTCCCAGACATGGCTCAGATCTGATGTTGCTGTGGCTGTGATGTAGGCCAGCAGCTGCAGCTCTGATTCAACCCCTAGCCTGGGAACTTTCATATGCTGCGGTGTGGCCCTGAAAAGACAAAAACAAACAAACAAAAAACAGGATTTCTGGTTTTTTGAAAAATCAGATATGGCAACAAGGCCCACATAAAGAGATGAGTACTAACTACTTCAAATTGAGTTTTCACAACTTCCAATTATCCCCCATTTATCATCACTGCTGTCTGTCTGTCTTTCTCTCTCTCTCTCTTCTTTTTAGAGCTGTATGCATGGCATATGCCAAGTTCCCAGGCTAGGGGTCAAATCTGAGCTAGAGCTGCCAACCCACACCACAGCTCACGGCAATGCCAGATCCATAACTCACTGAGCAAGGCCAGGGACTGAACCTGAGTCCTCATGGATACTAGTCAGGTTTGTTAACCACTGAGCCAAGAAGAGAACTCCCACTCCTGCTGTTTTTCTTATAGCTGGCCCAAATCATTCATTTATGTTACCGACTTAGCATCTGAGTTAAGGCCTCAGGAGTAGTCCAATTAAGCTGGTTGGTAGCAGAAGAAAAGAGCCGACATAACTGATGGCAAAATGCCTGCAATGCAGGTGCACAGACTTCTGCTGCGTAAGTCCTTCAGCAGCCTCGGATACAGACGTGACACCCATAAAACCATGCTACACTATGTGCTCCCTGTATTAAGAGCTTCCTGGAAGCAAGGTGGTATGTTTGACATTCTGAAAAATATGAACATGAATAAAATTCTTGCCCTCAGGATACTAATGGTCTAATGAGGAAGACAAGATACAAGTAATTACAATTTAAGATGAAAATAAGTTGAGTTTAGGGTACTGTTCAGGATGGCGCATATGTAAAATGCAAAGCGGGGAGCGGCAAAGCAATTACAGTTTCAGGAACAGATAATGAGCACTACAGAGTATACCGGGAAATCTATTTATTATTATTTTTTTGCTTTTTATTTAGGGACACATCTGTGGCATATGGAGGTTCTCAGGCTAGGGATCGAATAACATGCTGCTGGCCTATGCCACAGCCATAACAATGGATCTGAGCCACGTCTGCAACCTACACCACAGCTCACAGCAATCCTGGATCCCCAACCCACTGAGTGAGGCCAAGGATTGAACCCGCATCCTCATGGATACTAGTGGATTGTTTCCACTGCGCCACAATGGGAACTCCTATTGAGAAATTTAAACTTTACCAGATAAGGAATAGTGAGCCTCTGGAAGGTTTTAAAATGTAAGTACAAATCAGAGGGGGCGAGACACGAGAGATGAGAATAAAGTCTCTTTCACTGCTAAAATTCTCTGATCCTATGCACTACATACATAGAATCGAGCCAGAAGCGTGATCCCCAAATTGTTGCACCTAAGCCTCTAAAATCACGCCATCATGGTTTTCTTGGCTAGGCAGAAATAAAAGCCTCGGTCATTATGCAACAGTCCTATAATTTATCATCTCTCAAAGTTTAAGTAAGAAATCGCATCTATTATGACTATTGCATTCCAATACCTTGAGCTTTTTTTTTTTTTTTTAACTTCTTAGGGCTGCACCTGCTGCATATGGAGGTTCCCAAGCTAGGGGTCCAATTGGAGCCACAGCTGCCGGCCTAAGCCACATCAAATCCGAGCCACATCTGTGACCTATACCATAGCTCACGGCAACTCCATATTCTTAACCCACTGAGCAAGGCCAGGTATCGAACCACAACCTCATGGTTCCTAGTCAGATTCATTTCCGTTGTGCCACGATGGGAATTCCTCCAATACCTTAAGATTATGTACCTAAAGCTCTATTAAAACGTAAAAATGTTTCTTCCTATTTAGTTCAAGACCCATACTGTTAAAAACAAACAAACAAAAAAACCCATATGGGGTTCCCTTGTGGCACAGCTGGTTAAGGATCCAGCTGTTGTCACTGCAGTGGCAGTGTTACAGCTTTGTCTGGAGGGTTTGATCCCTGGCCCAGAAACTTCCACATGCCCCAGCAGGCCAAACAAACAAAACCCCCACATGCTTACTGCGAATGAATAAAACCACCTAAAACAAAACCCAATCTTAAGAGATACCAAATCATGTTAAGGTTTCAAAGAGGAGGCCTGGTCATTCTAACTGCAATATGGGACCAAAGTGACATAATTGGTAATAGCTGTCCAAGAGTATATTAAAATTTACACAAAACTTGGCCAAGTCCAGATTCTGGGGTACGGGAAAGGAAAGTACAAGAGACTGAGACCATTTCGTGACCAATAATGGACTTGAATCAATCACAGGAATTACAAATAAAAGGCAAGGAGAGACTAAGATTGCAGCACTTTTCCCTCACTTTACTCAACTCCTAAACTAAGAATCACCAGTTTGTTCTCCAACTTCTCTGAGCCTCAATTGCGTAAAATGAGGTCAATAGTACCCACTTCACAGGGTAATGTAAGAACTAAATGTATGTACAGTACAGAACCTGACACACGGCTAATGCTCAAGAAATAACAGCTTTTACTACCCACAGCTCGCTTAAATGCTTCCATCATTTTCCTGCAGGTATCAATGTGTCTTAGATGCTGGTCCCCACAAACACTCGGCATCCATAGACTTCTTTGGAGAACCAAGTTACAGTTCAAGGTACTTAAGACCAAAACAGGTATAGGGCCACGACAACGACCCAAAGTCGAAGCCACTGCAGCTCAACTGTCACCACATCCGCCAAGGCCTGGCGGCCCTTCAATGGGTTCCCGGCTTTGGCGCCCAGCCCCGCCCAGCGAACGCCAACGAGGAGGATGAGGGGGCGGTCTCGGCGGCTCGCCCCGAGCGCTCGGGGAGGCCAGGCCGCCCTCCAGACCTCAACCTGCAAGACTCCCCAGGTTCTCCGCCACCGCGCCGACGCCTGTGGTGTATCCTCCCCGCCCCTCGCCCCCGACGGTCGCACCTTGAGGTGGGTGCGCGGGCCGCCAGCGCCCCCAGACTGGTCGGTGATCTCGTACGCGCCCGTCACCAGCAGGTCCTTGTGGATCTCCTCGCGGAGGCACTTGCGGGAATTAACGGGCAGATGGAAGGAGATCGTGAGGACGGAGCTGGGGCCGAGCAGGAGTAAAAGCAGCAACGCTAGCGGGCAAGGGCCACGCAGGGCTTGTGGACCAGACAAGCCAGACATGGTGCCGGAGACTGTTCACCACCGTGGGCCTGTATCGCGCCGGAACCGGGAGGGCCCACGTAACTCACCTCTGACCTTTCAATACTGCCGGCGCCATTTTGGAGGCTGGCAAATAGATAAAAAATGTACAGTAAGTCTTTTAAAGGGAAGTGGGGATATGATAACACGTCGTACTCACAGATTAACGTGGTTAAATGAGATTTCCCAGACGTTTCCCCGAAAATTTTCGTTTTTGTTAAGCTCAGTGATAGCGCACTCGGCCATAGCAAGTATGGGCAGCCCTGGAAGTAATTCTCCTTTAAATTCCGGAAGTAGTGCCCTGGAGTTTTAATGGTCTGTGATACCATAGCAACTAAGCCCCAATAGGAAACAGCCACAATGCCAATTGCTGGGCCCGCCTTCCGACCTCCGGAGAGCACCCGGAGAGGGCGGAGATGCAGGCAGAGTAGGTGCCGTCCCAGTGACGTGGTGACCGTTGGGACTTTGAGCGCTCGAGAGGAAGACCTCAAGAGGCCGAGGAAAATTTGCAATCTGGCTATTAAGCGAGCAGGAGCCAGAACCTCAGAGAAGTAGAGGTCGCCTGGTGAATGTGAGCTGGAACCGTCCAGTTCATGCCCCTGAGCGGGGGTATTTGGGCTGGAGTAACTGATTTCTGAATATGCATCTTATGTAACAGACATTAAGCACCTACTATGCTAGGTGGTATTCAAACTATAATTTGGATTCTGTATTTAAATTGAATAAAACACGCTTTTAGTCCAGTGTTGGAGATGGACCTAATGTGTTTTACTAGATAAGCATTGTCCAGGGAAGGCAAGTATTGATGTGTTTTAAATGTTTAAAACACTTTAGGGATCAAATTGGCAAGTCCGTAGTAAGGAAACTTATATGGTAATCATGCATGCTTTTGTTTAACAAATATTTATTGACTACCTACTATGTGCCAGACACTATCCCATGCATGCCTACTGAAATGTCTATTGACTCAACAAACCATGAGGGGGATGCTATAAAATATTCAGAGCTGAAGAAAGTAGGAAGATGAAAAAGTACTCATCAGCCTATGTTTAGAATTATCTACTTTGATTCATGTTTATTGAGCATCTACAGAAATACCAAGAAGATGGACTGTATGCTTTTAACAAATTAAACAGTTGTTCTGTGTTTATAACTTCTTTCAGACTATTTCCTGGAACTGAAATCCCACAAACAAAACAAGAACAAACAAAAGAGCTGTAAAGCATTTTAAAATTTGACAAATGTCATATAATAATTATTTTATGAGGTGTCCACTTAGGAACATTTAGTTTGACTATCTTATCCCTCATCTAAGATACCGATGGTAATCTACTCAGAACACCCTGGTAATTTGCATTGGCCATTAGTTTTTTCCCTGGGGAGGGTGGGGGGAGGATCAATACCAAGCAGTTATCTAATTCCCTGTTTACTCTCAGTCCTGAGGCTTTGCTGACCATTTGCAACCCAAGAAATACCTGTGTGGTTTTTTCCTTTAAATTACTTTTTTTTTTTTTTTAGGGCCACACCCAGGGCATATGGAAGTTCCCAGGCTACGGCTGAATTGGAGCTACAGCTGTTGGCCTACCACAGCCACAGCCACAGCAATGCCAGATCCAGATCCGAGGCAACCTACACCACAGCTCAGGGCAACATTGGATCCTTAACCCACTGAGCAAGGCCAGAGATCCAACACGCATCCTCGTGGATACTAGTCAGGTTTGTTTACCATTGAGCCACGATGGGAACTCCTAAATTTCTATTTCTATTTTATATTTAAATGACAGCTTATATGTTTTAAAATATTTTCACATATATTAGTTATCTCATTTGGCATTTTCAAAAACCATGTGATGTAGGCTGGGCAAATCTGTTCATTTTACAGATGAGGAGAAGTTCTGAGAGGCCAGAGAACTTTCGTACCCAAAGTCCCATAGTTTAAAAGTGACAAAGTCGGTCTAAGGGCCTGAGCCTTCTTCAGAAAGGCACTATTATTTTACAAGTGAAGAAACAGAAAAATTGAGTTACTTTCCTAAATTACAGCTCTCAGGTCCTGATCCTGTGTCCTCACTTACCCTGGCCTGCAGCTCTTTCCTTTCCCCCTTCCTTCCTTCTGTTTTTCTTCTTAGTACTCACCACTGTCTAAGCCTCATGCATTTTACTTACACACTTATTAATCTGTCTCCCTGACTGGGATTTCTTTTTGTGAGGGACAGGGATTTTTGTCTGTTTTGTTCACTGCTTTATCTTCTAAATCTAAAATAGTGCCTGGTGCTTAGGAGGCACAATAAATAATGGTTCAAGGAATGCAAGAATAATTCCTTAGCTCCTAACAAAGTCTAATAGTAAAATTCTTCTGTTATTCCTCAGCTGTTTTCACACAAATTTATTTAACCCACAATGTATCCAAAGTGTAGGTACTATTTCATTTTCGCCAACAATATGCAAATCTTTATTTTTATTTTTTGTCTTTTTAGGGCTGCATCCATGGCATATGGAGGTACCCAGGCTAGGGGTCCAATTGGAGCTGTAGCCACCGGCTTAAACCACAGCTCACAGCAACGCCGGATCCTTAACCCACTGAGTGAGGCCAGGTATTGAACCCGCATCCTCATGGATACTAGTGGGGTTCGTTAACTGCTGAACCACGATGGGAATGCCACAAATCTTTTTTTAAAATTGAAAAATGGGAGTTCCTGTTGCAGTGCAGCCGAAACGAATCCGACTAGGAAGTATGAGGTTGCAGGTTCGATCCCTAGCCTTGCTCAGTGGATTCAGTGAACGGTGAGCTGTGGTGTAGGTAGCAGACATGTCTCATATCTAGCATTGCTATGGTTTTGGCATAGGCCGGTGGCTACAGCTCCGATTAGACCCCTAGCCTGCGAAGCTCCATATACCGAGAGTGCGGCCCTAAAAGGACAAAGGGCAGAAAAAAAAATTGAAAAGTGTGTCCTTATTTCTATATAAGGACATACACATACAAAAATCTCCCCTCTAGGCTGTGGTACTAGAGGGCAGAGTAGATACTCCTAGCAACTAGAATTTTTCTTGTCTTTTTAGGGCCGCACTCATGGAAGTTTCCAGGCCAGAGGTTGAATTGGAGCTGCAGCCACCGGCCTACACTGCAGTCCCAGCAACACTAGATCCAAGCCGTGTCTGTGACCTACACCACAGCTCACAGCATCCCTGGATCCTTAACCCACTGAGCAAGGCCAGGGATCAGACCTGTGTCCTCATTGATACTCATCAGATTCATTTCCCAGGAACTCCCAAATAGAATTTTTAAACTCTGCATCTGCATTAAACAAGGTACCATTTTAAATCTGGAGAAAAGGCCTCATTCTGAATTGGAGAGCAAATGGAAAGTATCCCGCAATTAGAGAAGTTGTTTTTTTCCTGGACTGTCTTCTGCCATCTCATCATCCTGAAGCTCCCCCGGCCTGACCCACCTAAGATTCCTGGAGCCTCTGGAGGTGAAGAGATGTCACCAGGACACACCCTTTACCCAGTCTCTCCCTAAGCCACAGGTTTCCCAACACACCTCACTCCAGACAGTGAATCAGGAGCTCTTATTGAACATCTGCATTTGTAATAAAACTTGCTGGGCAGTTCTGTGGTTGGGAGGCCTTGGAAGCACTTCAGCCCTCCCGATACCTCCTTTAAGCAGCCTAATCCCCAGGTGTGGCTTGAGGCTCCCCAGCTCCAAGGCAAAAGTAGTCAAGGATTTCTAACTTCGGTGTCCCTGCCCATTCTTGTGTACAGTCCCACCCCCACTCACAGTGTGTATTTAAATAGCTAAAACAAGATGGGTTCTGTGAAGATACAAAAGACCCTTTGGGAAAGCAGTTTAGTAATATTTGTCATGCGTCACACTCTGAGCCAGAGAGTGATGCCAAGGAGCTTTTCTATGGGTCCTCTGAGTTCTGGCGTCCCCCAGGAGCTGGTCCTGGAACCTCTGTGCTGCACTCTGGGTGATCTCATCCAGTCTATGACTTTAAATGCGTCCAGGGACCCCAAACTCCCAAATGTGAATCTCCAACCCTGACCTCTCCCCTAAACTCCAGGGTCTATATCAGGCTCCCTACTTGACATCTCCCCTTGGATGACTAATAGACAACTCATACTTAACTCTTGATTTCCTCTTTCCCCCCAGCCCCCAAATCTGCTTCTTCCCCATCTCAGTAAAGGACACCACCTGCTACTTCTTCAATGAGCCCATCCCTGTTTCCTCTTTCTCTTACCCCCACCCCACACACAGCCAGTTCACCAGCCAGTCCTACCAGTTTTGTGTCCTAAATATATGCCAATCGGTTTGTACTTCACTCTAAGCCAGGGGCAGGCAAACTACGGCCTAGCTGGGCAGGCCAAATCTGGCAGACAGCCTCCTATTTTTGTATCACCCAAGAGCTAAGAATGGTTTCTACATTTGTAGAGAGTTGTTGAAGAAAAAAGAGGATGGGGAGGTGGCGGGGGAGAAGAGTATGTGACAGAGAGCTTAGTGGCTCACAAAACCTAACATATTTACTATCTGAGTCTTTACAGAAAATCTTGCTTCTCTCACCTAAGTTTTCCTCTCTCACTAAGACAAAAGTCTCCTGACTATTGTCTCTGCTTCCATTCTTGCACCTCTATAATCATGCTCCTTAATACACCTCAAGTGATTTTCTTAAAATGTGTAAATCCGTCAGAATTAAGCCCAAATACCTTACCACAGCCCCCAAACCTATGTGGGCCAATTCCAGCCTACCTTTCTAATATCATCTATTTTTTTTTTTTTTTACCCTTTTTACAGACTTGCCTGTGGCATATGGAAGTTCCTGGGCTAGGGGTTAAATCAGAGCTGCGGCTGCAGGCCTACACCACAGCCATGGCCACACCACATCTGAGCCACATTTGTGACCTGTGCCACAACTTGCCGCAATGGTGGATTCTTAACCCACTGAGTGAGGCCAGGGATCAAAGCTGCATCTTCACAGAGGTTATGTCGGGTCCTTAACCTGTTGAGCCACAATGGGAACTCCTCTCTAATCTCACCTTACCCAATAATCGCTTCCTCCCATCACCCATCCATTCATTCTCCTATAGTCATTTGACTTTTCAAGCAGTTTAAGCTTCTACCTGGAGCTCTCTTCTCGACATCTTGTCCTGTGGACTCTGGACTCTGCAGGCTGCTCCTGATGTTTAGGTCCCAACTCCAACATCACATCCCAGAGAGCCCACCTTACATAAGTCACCCATGTGATCCGGTTTAATTATCTATAGAGTATTTGCCACTATTTGAGAGCATCTTGTTATTTCTTTCTTTTCCTGTTTTAAAATTTATTACCACCTGGGGTTCCCTTTCTGGCTCAGCATTTAACAAACTGAACTAGGATCCATGAGGATGTGGGTTCTATCCTTGGCCTCGCTCAGTGGATTAAGGATCTGGTGTCACCGTGAGCTGAGGTGCAGTTCGCAGGTGTGGCTCAGATCCCGAGTTGCCACGGCTGTGGTGTAGGCCATCAGCTATAGCTCTGATTTGACCCCTAGTCTGGGAACTTCCATATGCTGCAGGTTCAGCCCTAAAAAGCAAAGAGCAAAAAAATAAAAAATAAAATAAATTATTACTCAACCCAACTGGAACTCAAGGTTTAAGAAAGCAAGGTGTGAGGCCAGGCACAATATTCTGTACATACTGGGTGGTCAACAAATACTTGCTGAATGAATGAATGAAATAATATAATGTAGGGAGTTCCCGTCGTGGCGCAGTGGTTAATGAATCTGACTAGGAAACATGAGGTTGCGGGTTCGGTCCCTGCCCTTGCTCAGTGGGTTAACGATCCGGCGTTGCCGTGAGCTGTGGTGTAGGTTGCAGATGCGGCTTGAATCCCGAGTTGCTGTGGCTCTGGCGTAGGCCGGTGGCTACAGCTCCGATTCGACCCCTAGCCTGGGAACCTCCATATGCCGCGGGAGCGGCCCAAGAAATAGCAACAACAACAACAAAAAGACAAAAGACAAAAAAAAAAAGAAATAATATAATGTAAAGCATTTAGCACATCAACATAGAGCAGTTGCTCAATACATGCTAGTTCCTCTAGCTAGTGTTTTAATTACCATTTTTCATATGGAGAAGCTGAGGTCCAACATTGTGTAGTGACTTGCTTCAAGCCATACAATGAGTCATTGTTAGAGCTGAGAATAGAAATGAGAGTTCCTAACTGCAGACAGACTTTCAGACGTAACTGTCATTACACTTGACAAAAGATGATATTTATTATTTAGTTCCCACTCTATTAAGAAGTTTTAGATTCATCCATGTACTCTTTTCTACCCTTGCTTGTATTCGTAATACAACTTTTGTGGGGTTTAAGTAAATTTCAGTCTTTCAGAACATCCATGAAGATATTAATAGTTAATGCAAAACCTGTGGCATCTATTAGCATCTCCCCTCAATTCACTTTGCTTGAAAAAAAAAAAATCAAGATTTATCTTCCTCTCCAGATTTCCATGATGCTGAATTTTTATCTTCCTAGGTGGGAAGTATAAACTCCTCACCAACTCTTCATCACAATGCCCTCCAGCAGTGATGTCTATAGAATTTTGCTGAGTTAAACTAGCAGGACCTGGCCTTTATGTTACAGTTTATAAATCCTTTTTGCCAGGATCAAAGTTCTTCTAGTGATGTATGTGAGCTGAGAGCACTAAGAAGTATGGATTTAACAAAAAATTTTAGGAAGAATTCTAGAAATGATGCAAGCAAAAGATACAAAATGTGTCCCCAATGAAGTTTCAGAAAACCTAAGAACCACCACCACTACCTACATGCCTTGGGAGCAAACCAAAGCTGAAAAGAACAGGAATAGAAGAGAGGTGTCTCTTCTGCCCCATCAGCACTGTTTGCATATGAAGAACCTTGGCCCTAGAGCCTGGGGCAGGGAAATGAAGTCCTGGAGGCCAGGAAGGTAGAATCCTAAGGCAGGAATGAGATGAGAATAAATCCACTGGATCAGTTGAATTGGAGGGACCAAGGGACAAAAAAGAAGAGCTGTGAAGGTGAGACTCTAGGGAGAGGGAAGTAGGGTCAGGGAGGTAAGATGGGAACCACAGGGGCCTCCGTTTACCTTACGTGTGTAGCTACTTATGCTTCAGAGAAGAAGAAAACTATTGAGAAGGAAAGCTAGAAATGTAGAAATTTCTCAGTGCTTTGTGAAATAGCCCCGGAGTGGAGGCCTTCCAAAGGGGGATTAATAAAGTGTCAAGTGGCACCTACTCCAAACCCCTGGACATAGCCTTGCCTGAAGCCTGTCCACATGCAGCTCTTAAGAGCACTTGGAATTACTTCAAAAGTGATCTAAGACCTTAAAGCTGGGTGATCTAGAGAAGATGACTGTACTGTTTTTGGCCTTCACTCCTGGTTCTGAGAAAATTTTGTTTGCTCTCCAATGCATTTTCCCAGATAGGCCACTCAGCGTTCTGTATCTTATGTCCACCATCACCAGCTGTCTCTGAAATCCATGAAAACTCATTCTCCTTCAACAAAACCTCCATCTTGTGAACAATATGGACCATACAGATGGGAAATGGCCATAGGCTGTGGGCACCTTGGTAAAGCCTATGTGACTTTCCCTTTATTCTTTATTTGAATCACCTCTGCACACTGGAATCACCTAGCCACCATTTATTTATTTGATTTATTATTATTATTTTTGGGGTCTTTTAGGGCCGTACCCTCAGTACAAGAAGTTCCCAGGCTAACGGGCAAATTGGAGCTGTAGATGCCAGCCTATGCCACAGCCACAGCAATTCGGGATACGAACCCCACCTGTGACCTACACCACAGCTCATGGCAACTCCAGATCCTTAACCCACTGAGCGAGGCCAGAGATCCAACCCATGTCCACATGGATACTAGTCAGGTTCCTTACTACTGAGCCATGATGGGAATTTCTAGCCACCTTTTAAAAACTACCAATACCTAGGACCCACCTAGAATCCAGCACAGACCACTGAAAACAGAATATCTGGGTACATTCCAGGGAATAGCATGTTTCAGTGGTTCCCTACCTTTTGCTGTGTGCTGGAACCCCCTGGGGATCTTTAATAAATATTGATGCCTGACTCCACACCCCACCCCACCCTGTGCATTCTGGTGCAAATTATATTCAGGCAACCTTGGCATTGGGATTTTGAGGGCCGAACTCACAGCATATGGAGGTCCCCAGGCTAAGGGGTCGAATGGGAGCGCTAGCTGCTGGCCTATGCCACAGCCACAGCAATGCCAGATCCAAGTCACATCTGCAACCTACACCATAGCTCATGGCAACGCCGGATCCTTAACCCACTGCATGGGGCCAGGAATTGAACCCGAGCCCTCATGGATGCTAGTCAGATTCATTTCTGCTGAGCCACGATGGGAACTCCCCGGCACTGGAATTTTTAAAAACTTGCCTATGATCCAGTATGCATCCCGGGTTGAAAACGAATGGCTCCATCGAACCCTTGGCTATTCCTTTTTCAGCAGCTAACCTTTCCACGCCTTCCAAGGAGCATGCTCTCAATAACTATTTCTCAGTCTGGTTTACACCCCTGATTTCTCCTCCGAAAGCACTGCTCCTTGCTCCTAGAACTTGACATGAAATCAGACCTCTGGTAAGGAGAACACCTGGAACCCCAGCTTAGGGACAAGGTTCATTCCTGGGCCAACCACGTGCTGCCAGCTCAAATGTTAGCCGAGGAGCAGGAATGGGAAGCAAGGGCTGCAGATGAGGAGGAAGCTCTCTCCGCAGGCACATGAAGGAGGCTTCTTCTTTCTTGCAGATCATTGTGGCACGTGGACAAAGGAAGTATTAATAACCTTCCTAAAGAGGTACTTCTCCAAGATTTGGTGTTTCACAGACCACAGCCAGTGCTGTCAGTTCTACAGATGGCCAACTTCCACATTTTGGATAGTGGCTTCTGAAGATAGTTCAACTTGCATCCCTAAAGCAGAAGACCCAGCCATGGGGAAGGGAACCCTCAGAGTCTCCAAGCCAGAGGTCAAAAGCCACTACCCATGTATTGATCAGGGGCAAGAAGACTGACCATCAAGCTGAATCGTCAGAGAGAGTTGACTCTGGAGTGAAATTAAAGTAACAACATTACAGCATTATAATACCCAGGGCGTCACAGCAAGCCCACACTGAGAGCTGTGTACTGGGCAACCCACAGGAGATGTGTGCTCTAAACAGGGGCTCTGGCTCTGCCCTGTCACCCACTCACTGGGTGACCTTGGGCTGGAAATTAGGCCATCTGGATATTGACTTCCTTCTTTGTAAAATGTGAAGCCAGAGGCTGAGGACCAAGCCTTCCTTTGACTTATAAGCCTGCATCCAAAACAAAGTCGTAGGCTCGCAAAGGTGATGGTTCTATAGCATTCACAGCTGACCTTCCTTCCTGCCTGGTGTAAAATGTGAAGCCAGAGGCTGAGGACCAAGCCTTCCTTTGACTTATAAGCCTGCATCCAAAACAAAGTCGTAGGCTCGCAAAGGTGATGGTTCTATAGCATTCACAGCTGACCTTCCTTCCTGCCTGGTGTCCTGGCTGGGGGTTCAGGACCTCCACAGCTCAGCATCGAACTGCAAAAACCTCTCCAGGGCAAATGGTGTGATTGGGATGAAAGCCTTTGTCTGAGTGTCCCAGTGCTGCTATAGTGCGTGACCACAAGCTTGGTGGCTTAAAACAACAAAAATGTATTCTCCCATAGTTTTGGAGGCCCAAAGTCTGAAATCAGGATAACAACTGGGATGTGCTTCATCTGAGGTCTCTTTTCTTGCCCCTTCCAGCTTCTAGCTTCTGGTGGCTGCAGGGATTCCTTGGCTTGTGGCAGCATCATTCCAATCTCTGTCTGTCTTCAAACACACTTCCTTTCTGTATGTCTCCTCTGTCTCTCTCTTTCTTTTTTTTTCTTTTTTTTTTGCTTTTTAGAGTTGCACCCACGGCATATGGAGGTTCCCAGGCTAGGGGTCGAATTGGAGCTACAGCTGCTGGCCTATGCCACAACCACAGCAACTCAGGATCTGAGCCGCCTCTTTGACCTACTCCACAGCTCATGGCAACGGTGGATTCTTAACCCACTGAGCAAGGCCAGGGATTGAACCTGAAACCTCATAGTTACGAGTTGGGTTTGTTAACCACTGAGCCACAATGGGAACTCCTCTCTCTTTTTTTCTTTTTTGGCCACCCCACCTTGGAAGT
Source organism: Phacochoerus africanus (assembly GCF_016906955.1). Lineage (NCBI taxonomy): Eukaryota > Metazoa > Chordata > Mammalia > Artiodactyla > Suidae > Phacochoerus > Phacochoerus africanus. The sequence goes on from NC_062552.1 coordinate 100,973,618, forward strand.
TCCCAGGCCAGGGATCAAATTTCAGTGGCCACAGCTACAGTAACACTGGATCCTTAACTCACTGCACCAGACCAGATATCGAACTGGTGTCTCCACAGAGCCAAGCCAGATCATTAACCCACTGCACCACTGCGGTGTCTCTTCTAAGGACACTTGTTATTAGATACACCCACATAATCCAGGAGGATCTCACCTCAAGATCCTTAACTTAACTACATGGGCAGAGATCCTGTTACCAATTACAGTCACACAGGTTCCAGGGATTTCCACATCAACATATCTTTTGGGGGACACAGTTCCACCTGATATAGCCCCCAAATGGAGAAGGATAGAAGGCGGGACAAAATCCTATCCATCCTTAAAGCCCAGGTCATCATTTTGCAACATCTATGACTATTGAATCATTATGTTGTACACCTGAAACTAATATAATGTATGCGTCAGTTATACCTCAGTTAAAAAGAAAAGCCCAGGAGTTCCTGTTGTGGCGCAGCGGAAACAAATCCAACTAGGAAACGTGAAGTTGCGAGTTCGATCCCTGGCCTCGCTCAGTGGGTTAAGGATCCCATGTTGCTGTGGTGTAGCTCACAGACATGACTTGGATCTGGTGTTGCTGTGGCTGTGGCATAGGTTGGCAGCTGTAGCTCCGATTTGAGTCCTAGCTTGAGAACCGCCATATGCCGCAGGTGCGGCCCTAAAAAGCAAAAAATAAATAAATAAATAAATATCTAAACAAATAAATAAAAAGCAAAGCCCAGGTTACATGCCAGCTTATCCAGGAGAACTTGCCATTTCACAGCACCCAGATCTTATCCCCATGGGGCCATCTAGTTAGTCTTGTGCTGTGTTCCCCTCCTACCTCTAGACCACCTGCATCAGAATCACCTATGGAGCTGGTTAAAAATACAAATTTCTGGAGTTCCTGCCATGGCATAATGGGATCAGCAGTGTCTTGGGAGTGCTGGGGCGCAGGTTTGATCCCTGGCCTGGTGGCCTAGTGGTTAAGGATCTGGCTTTGTTACTGTGGTGGCGTGGGTTCCATTCCTGGCCCAGGAACTTCCACCTGCTGCAGGCATGGCTAACACCCCACCCAAACAAAAAACACAAACTTCTGTCCTCTCTGCTCCAGCCCTACCACTGTTACTGCTGCCAGAGTCAGGCTTTCAGAGTGTGGGACCTCAACATGTTTTTTATTTTACTTTATTTTGTTTTATTTATTTATTTATTTTGATAGGCAAGAAATAGATTTATTAGGATGCTTGTGAGAGATACAAGTAGGCAGGCAAGGAATCTCTGCCCCAAGGATCCAGTGGGCTATAGTTTAATCATCCAAAGCGAGTGGGTGTCGGAAAAGACCGCCTCTTTCTATTTTATTTTATTTTATTTTATTTATTTTTTCATTTTAGGGCCACACCTGCAGCATGTGCAAGTTCCCAGGCTAGGGGTTGAATTGGAGCTGTAGCTGCCAGCCTATGCCACAGCCACAGACACTTAGGATCCGAGCCGAGTCTGTGACCTACACCACAGCTCACAGCAATGCTGAATCCTTAACCCACTGAGAGAGGCCTGGGATCGAACCCGCATCCTCATGGATACTAGTTGGGTCTGTAACCTGCTGAGCCACAGCGGGACCTCTTCAGCATTCTGATGTGCATTTGGACCATCACCCTGGGAGATTCTGCTGCAGCAGAAGCTTGAGAAGCCCCATGCCATGCTGTGTACTCGTGCCCAGTTCTCTGCTGTATCTCTAGATGTATTACATGTGTTTGAGTTGATGAGAGACAAGAGGAAAGTGTGTGGTCCTGGGGTCAGAGTGCCTGCGTTCTGTTACCCACTAACTGTGTGATTTCAGGCTAGTTACCTAAACCCTCTGTGCTTCTGCTTCCTTGTGTAAATGAGGGAAATGATTGTGCCTACCTCTTAAGACTGTAGTGAGGTCTAAATGAAATAAAATCTTCAAACCGTTGAAAAGAGCGTCTAGCACGTAGCATACACTCAGTAAATTAAGCTGTCATGAAACGAGAACAGGCTGAAACTGAACAGGCTGGCAGTGGCTGATTATTTCAGTTTTCCTAGATCCCTCCATCCAGGAACACACCCCATTATCACAATTATTGCTAATATTTATTGAATCTTTGTCTTTTCTGGGCACTGTGCCAAGCTCAGTATGTGCTTTATCTCATTTCACCCTCGCAGCAATGGTACGAGACAGTGGTATTACCTCCCATTTTATGGATGTGGAAACGGAGTGTCAGGTAGGTTCAGGAACTTGCCTGATGTCCCAGAGTCAGTGCACAGTGAGGTCGCGTGGTTAGTATCAGCTTGGGTCGGGCTCCGACCACTACCCTGCCCTGCTATGATCCCACTGAAGCTTTTCCCTGTGCCCTCACCCGGCCCAGCTGTCTCCATTAACCAGCTTCTCCGCATCAAGCTCCACCTTTTCTGATCCCTCCAAACCATGCTTTTCCATGCTTTGCCTCCTTGGTCTGGGACCCTCCAAGAAAAAGTCCTCTTCTCAGAGGGGTTGGAATCAAACTGTATTTCTCCTCCACCTTCCTGGAGTGCTCCTTCAAATCCTAAATCGCCTCCAGCGTCTCTCAAACCCAAAGCCCTGGCCCCACACACAGTCACCCTCGTTAGTTTCACCCTCAACCCCGGGGTGGCCCTGGTATCCACAGAGAGCTTGCCCCCCTCTTCCTTCCCTGGCTCGGTAGCTCCTTCGGGTGGAGGGAACCTGTAGGCCTGGACGTTGGGGAAGGAAAGCCAGTCAGCCTTCCAAGCACAGGTCCCACCCTCCACTAAATCCCTCCTCCCGCCTCCCTTCAGCCCCTGCCAGGGAGGGGCCTCTCACCCTGCCCCCCTCTGCTGCCCACCCTCTGACTTCTTGTCCCTGGCCCAGGGCCACCCTCGGGCACAGAGGCTTTATCACTACACAAACACTTCCTCTTTCCCCCAATACCATTTCTCATACAATAGGTTATCAGGGTAAACTTCCTGCAACAATTTACTGAGCAAACACTGCCTCTGCCCTATGCTAAGGCTTATAGGGGAACCCCAGCCTGGTCTCCACCTTGAGAAGCCTTGTTATTATTATTATTGTTATTATTATTGCTTTTTAGGACCACACCCAAGGCATACGGATGTTCCCAGGCTAGGGTAGAATCAGAGCTACAGCTGCCGGCCTACACCGCAGCCACAGCAACACAGGATCTGAGCTGCATCTGTGACCTACACCACAGCTCATGGAAACGCTGGATCCTGGCCCACTGAATGAGGCCAGGGATCGAAACTGCATCCTCATGGATACTAGTCAGGTTTGTTTCCACTGCACCGCTATGGGAAGTCCTTTGAGGAGCCTTGAATCTGGTCAAAAAGCACACCCAGGAGGATCAGGTGCCCTGGTGCTTTGTAGCCCAGCACGCCTGGGTTCTAATCCCATCTCTGCTCTGTACTATCTTTCTGCGCCCTGGAGCAAGTGACTTACCCTTTTTTGATCCTGAGTTTTCTTAGCTGTGAAATGGGAATCATGCTGCCCAGGTTGGCTGGGAATAAACTAAGATCCACATAGGGCCTGGCAGAGCCCCTGATAATGATGTTAGCGCCTGGGTTCCCAGGGGAGGCGAGGGAGGATCTTCAGGAGCTGGAGGAGGCTTCTTTCAGGTGGGAGAGGACCGTGGTTAAAGACTGAGTTCTGCCTTGAAAGCAAAATACCATCAAGAAAGGCTTCTTGGGAGTTCCCGTCATGGCTCAGTGGTTAACGAATCCGACTAGGAACCATGAGGTTTTGGGTTTGATCCCTGGCCTCACTCATCAGGTTAAGGGTTCTGCGTTGCCGTGAGCTGTGGTGGAGGTTGCAGACGCAGCTCCGATCCCATGTTGCTGTGGCTGTGGTGTAGGCCGGCAGCTACAGCTCCAATTAGACCCCTAGCCTGGGAACCTCCATATAACGCGAGTGCAGCCCTAGAAAAGACAACAACAAAAAAAGAAAAAAGAAAGGCTCCTTGGAGTTCCTTTGTGGCTCAGCGGGTTAAGGATCTGGTGGCTCTTTTCACTGCTGTGTGATGGGTTCAAGCCCTGACCCAGGAACTTCCATGTGCTGTGAGTGTGGCCAAAAAAAAAAAAAAAAAAGAATGGCTTCTTTTTCTCTTGTCCCTGCTCTTTCGAGGTCCAGAGTAGGTGTGGTGCTATCTTTCAGGTTTCATTTGAGTGGTCCCTGCATACAGGGCAGCCAATGAGTCCACAAGGATGCATTAGTAACTCACTTGTTGGGGGACAGATGGAATGTAGAACAAAGGCCCTCAGTTTACCATGGGGTTGTGGCAGTGGTTGGTCATAACATGTCCACATTCAACAGTAAGAGAACATCATAGGATAGGATAAGCTGATTTCCTAGGTGAGTGTTAACTCTGTGGGCACAGTCTACACGGGAGAGCTCACCAGAGGCCTGGAGTAGTTAGGAAATTTCTCATGGCTGAGGAATCAGTATGCAACATCACAGCAACCCAGGCAAAGCAATTGGCTACATGTCCAAACACAGGAGTGAGGAGTTCTCTGGTGGCCTAGTGGTTAAGGATTCAGCATTGTCCCTGCTATGGCTTGGGTTCCATCCCTGGCCTGGGACCTTCTGCATGCCAAGGTTGCGGCCAAAAAAAAAAGTTCAAAACACAGGAGTGAAAGGAGTTTCCTTCCTACCCCGCTCCATCAAAACATGCAAGCAAAATGGACAACCTTTCAAACTCAAAGTTTGGTTTTTTTTTTCTTAATACTTTAGAGTTTCTTTGGGCTCTGGACTGGTTTTGTCATGGAAACATGGTTGAAAAAGAGCAGAGAGGGCCCAGAAGGGGCTAGGCCTTGGTAGAGGGCACCCAGGGGACAGGGCTCCTAGAGTGATGGGCAGTGGGCAGCAGGAATTGGAGAGCTGGCTCCTGGCCTCAAACTGGGTGACATGGCTGATTATCCCTCTACTGAAGGAAGACAGTAGAAAAGGACACCAAGGAGTTCCCGTCGTGGTACCGTGGTTAACGAATCCGACTAGGAACCATGAGGCTGCAGGTTCGATCCCTGGCCTTGCTCAGTGGGTTAAGGATCTGGTGTTACCGTGAGCTGTGGTGTAGGTTGCAGACGCAGCTGCATTGCTAGGGCTCTGGCCTAGGCCGGCAGCTAGAGCTCCGATTAGACCCCTAGCCTGGGAACCTCCAAATGCCATGGGTGCAGCCCTCGAAAAAAGACCAAAAAAAAAAAAAAAAAGGACACCAAGAGGAAGTGGTGGACGAAGACTGAGCTGTGGTGAGAAGCCAACTGGGTTTTCATTAAGCCCCAGACTCTGATCGGCCGTGAGAACTTGGCCAAGTTGCTTTACTGCTTTGAGTAAAGTTGCCCAATCCCTCAAGGAGAGCAGCATCTGCTCCATGGATCTTTTGTGAGGACTGTAAATTACAGAACACCAAGGCTGCCAGAATGTAGTTGATCAAGTTCCCCCTTCTCAACTTCTAGGAATGCCCCAAAAATACAAGACAGACTATATTTAGTGCCTGGCTCCCTCCGCCGCCCACCCATGGTTCAGTTAGAATTAAACTACTTATGCTAAAGCCCCTTCCTGTTCTCAAATTCTCTGGTAGCTCGTGAGGACTGGGTGGGAGAGGACAGGCAGCAGTTCATCTTCCGGGGACGTGTTGGCCCCTGCTGCCCCAAGGCTTGTCTCTGAGCAGCCCACCCAGTGGCCCTGGATGCAAGAACCTCGTAGGTGAGGCCTGCAGCGGTGAGAGGGCTGCCCCAAAGCTGACAGCTCCTCCTTCCCTAGCCTGGGTTCCTGTGTCTGGAGTCCTTCACTCCCTTTGCCACAATTCACCTTGGTGATGGTGGCTGTGACAATGGGGGTGAAGGTGGGGGTTGGCACTGTAACTGTAGTAGAAGAAAGAGTTGCTGGCTGGCCCCACAGCGGTGGGTGTACAGGGAAGCCACCCAGAGGCTGATTTTAGTCCACTCTGAAAAAGAACACTGAAGTAATGGGATGTCCAACACTGGAAAGCTATCTCTGGCGGCAGTCAGAGCTTGCACCCTGGAGAGTTCACCCAGACCTAAGGATTCTCAACTCTCAAGGGAGTTTGTTTTTTATTTTTTTAATTTAAAAATTTTTAAGGAGTTCCCGTCGTGACGCAGTGGTTAACGAATCCGACTAGGAACCATGAGATTGCAGGTTCGGTCCCTGCCCTTGCTCGGTGGGTTAACGATCTGGCGTTGCCGTGAGCTGTGGTGTAGTTCGAAGATGCGGCTCGGATCCCGCGTTGCTGTGGCTCTGGCGTAGGCCGGTGGCTACAGCTCCGATTGGACCCCTAGCCTGGGAACCTCCATATGCCGCGGGAGCGGCCCAAGAAATAGCAACATCAACAACAACAACAACAAAAGACCAAAAAAAAAAAAAATTTTTTTTAAATTTTTGGTCTTTTTTGTCTTTTTAGGACTGCACCCCCGGCATATGGAGGTTCCCAGGGTAGGGGGCCAACTGGAGCTGTTGCTGCCAGCCTACACCAGAGCCACAGCAATGCCAGATCCAAGCCTCGTCTTCGACCTACACCACAGCTCACGGCAACGTCGAATCCTTAACCCGCTGAGCGAGGCCAGAGCTCCTCCGCCCTCGTCTCCTTCTCTGGGCATCCACGTGTCAGGTGTGCTGTGTTGTGGAGTTGCTTCCATCCTGGCCTCTTGTAGTTCACTGAGACATCAGAGACACTGAGTAGCCAGAGTGATCCTTTTTTTTTCTTTTTACTGCCATACCTGTGGCACATGGAAGTTCTTGGGCCAGAGGTCAAATGGGAGCTGCAGCTCCCAGCCTACACTACAGCCATAGCAACACCCTATCTGAGGTGCATTGGTGACCTATGCCAAAGGTTGCAGCAAGGCCTGAGAGAGGCCAGGGATCGAATCCACATCCTCATGGAGGCAATGTTGGGTCCTTAACCCACTGAGCCACAGAAGGATACTTTTTACACAGATCTGAGCTCATCCTTTTCCAGCTTCAACATTTCTGCCCTCTGCCTGGGGTTCTCTTGCCTGACTTCTGGTGGGCTCCTCCTCGTCCTCTGGATCTCACAGGCCTCCTCTTCAGAGAAGCCTTCCTTACTTGCCTGGTCCGCATGGCATGCTTGCCCGTCCTTATCACATAACCCCCTCCTAGAAAGTAAGACCCATGAGAACGGGAAACTTGTCTAACTGGCACAAATGGATTCTCAAGAGCTATTTGTTAAACAAATGAATGACTATGTGCATAGAATATGTGGATGTATTAAAATCACGTGTGTTTGGGAGTTCCCCTCTTGGTGCAGTGGTTAACGAATCCGACTAGGAACCATGAGGTTGTGGGTTCGATCCCTGGCCTCACTCAGTGGGTTAAGGATCTGGCGTTGCTGTGAGCTGTGGTGTAGGTCGAAGATGCGACTCGGATCCCACATTGGTGTGGTGTAGGCCAGGGTCCATGAGCTGTGGTGTAGGTCGCAGACACGGCTTGGATCTGGTGTTGCTGTGGCTGTGGCTGGTGGCTGGAGCTCCAATTCGATCCCTAGCCTGGGAATCTCCATATGCCACGAGTGTGGTCCTAAAAGGCAAAAAAAAGGAAAAAAAAAAGAATTTGCATTCCTTTCCCTTAGTTAAAAAAAAAAATTACGAGTTCCCTGGTGACCCAGTAGGTTAGGTATCTAGTGGTGTTGCCGTGGTGCAGGTTCGATCCCTGGCCTGGGAATTTCCACATGCCGCAGGCATGGCCAAAACAATTATAATCTTTTTTTTTTTCTGTCTTTTTAGGGTCCCACCTGTGGCATATGGCTAGGGGTTGAATCAGAGCTGTAGTTGCCAGCCTACACCACAGCCACAACAACATGGGATCCGAGCCGTGTATGTGACCTACACCACAACTCACAGAAACGCTGGATCCTTAGTCCAATGAACAAGGCCAGGGATTGAACCCGAGCTCGATGACGTCCTGAGGGTGCAAATAACTTTCCTGAACGTCCAAATGCATAATCCAGAGGTTTATAATATGTAAATCTGGGGGCTTTTGGCTTCATTGAGCAGAGCTGAGCTGTCTCTCTTAAACTTCCAAATCTAATTTCTAGCCAAAGGAAGAGAATATACCCTTTAGAACTTACTTTTAAAAGTTTCTGTAGTGGTTGGAATTCCCCTGTTGCGCAGAGGGTTCCATATCTGGCCTTGTCACTGGAGTGGCCAGGGTTGCTGCCGGGGTATGGGGTCCAATCTCTGGCCTGGGAACTTCTACATGCCGAGGATGCAGCCAAAAAAAAAAAAAAAAAATCCCTAGTGGGAATTCCCTGGTGACCTAATGGTTAGGACTCAGAGCATTCACTGCTGCAGCGTGGGTTCAATCCCTGGTCTGGGAACTGAGATCCCACATCAAGCCGCTGTACGCTCTGGCAAACAAACTAACAAACAAAAATCCCTAGAATTTGTTTGATACCCAGATTCTCTGTAATCTTAGTCTGGGAACCATTTCTGCTCTGAGCCATAGGATACTTTTTCTTATTTTTAATGTCAGAGCTGGTTCTTAATTACATCTGATGGAAATACATCAAGCCATCTGGCAGGGGACAGAAATGAGTTAGACCTCCTCCTTGCCCATAAAAAGCAAACAGTCTAATGGCTAGCTCCCAGGGGCTTAAGCTTAGTTAGGGAAGGGCCATCAAGTGAGATAGAAACACAATGTGGAGAATCTGTAACACAGGAGTTCCCTGGTAGCCTAATGGGTTAAGGATCTGGTATTGTCTCTGCTCTGTCCTGGGTGGCATGAGTTCCATCCCTGGCCTGGGAATTTCTGCATGCTGTTGTCGTGGCCCAATAAATAAATAAATAAATAAGAATCTGTAACACAGGATGAGAAGTTTGCATGTTTCATTCTGCAGATGATGGAGAGCTGTATCAGTTAGCGCTCTTTAGTTTGGGAAGATAGGAGTCAATTCTAGGTTAGCTGAAATGAGAAAGAGGGTTATTTGTCGGAGGGATATTGGGAAGTTGACAGAAGTGAAGAAAGACCTGACTAGTGAGAGAGGCTCACCAGAGGATGAATTCATAACTCAACATCAAATCTCTCATTCCTGTATCCCCATTCAGAATTCAAATTCCCAGAGTTCCCATTGTGGCTCAGCGGTAATGAACCTGACTAGTACCCATGAAGATGTGGGTTCAATCCCTGGCCTTGCTGAATGGGTTAAGGATCCAGCATTGCTGTGAGTTGTGGTGTATGTTGCAGATGCGTCTCAGATCCTGCAGTTGCTGTGGCTGTGGTGTAGGCTGGCACCTGCAGCTGCAATTCGACCCCTAGCCTAGGAAATTCCATATGCCGTGGGTGGGGTCCTAAAAAAGCAAAAAAACCCAAAAAACCCCCAAAAACAAAAAAAACAAAGAATTCAGATTTCCAGGAGAGCGTCTGATTGGCTTATCTTGGGTCATGTGCCCATTGCAGAGGCTCTAGGATTGACTGTTCTGCAGCATCCTGCAGAACACGGAAAAGGAGACAGTTCTCAAAGGAAGAGTTGCTGGCTAGACAGGCAAGACATGCTGGTCTTGCAGTCACTGGATGCTTCTGAGCACAGAAATAATATGATTAACTTAGATCACATGCCACTATGTGCTTGAGTCAATAGATTTGTTTGATCCTTATACCAGCTCAGTAATGAGGGCACATTTATTAACTTTTCTTTTCTTTCTTTCTTTTTTTTTTTTTTAAAGGACTGCACCCGAAGTATATGGAGGTTCCCAGGCTAAAGGTCTAATCGGAGCTACAGCTGCTGGCCTATGCCAGAACCATAGCAACTCGGGATCCGAGCCGTGTCTACGACTTATACCACAGCTCACAGCAACGCCAGATGGTTAACCCCACTGAGCAAGGGCAGGGACCGAACCCGCAACCTCATGGTTCCTACCCGGATTCGTTTCTGCCGTGCCATGACGGGAACTCCTATTAACTCTTCTTTTTAACCCCTATTTTTAAAGGAGGAAAAGTGAAGTTTTAAAAGGTTACATGACTTTTCCCAAGAGGAAAAGCTCTTTGGAGACAGTGAATTCTATTTCTCTTTACTGTATGATTTTCCTGTTTTGTAGAATCATTGGTTTGGCTCTAAAGTGTTTAAAGATAAGAAAGGAGAAGGAGATGGGTTATCAAGCTGTTGATGTCAACCAACATGGAACAAGTGAACCTGGCTGGGCCTGTGAGGAACGAAAGGAAGCAATAAGACATGAATCACGAGGGCTCAAAAAGTAGTTTGAAAACTTGACGGAACATCAGAACTGTCAGGGCAGGGAGTTCCTGCTGTGGCTCAGCAATAACAAACCTCAATCCTTGAGAACTCGGGTTCTATCCCTGGCCCTGCCCTGAGCTCTGGGGTAGGTCCCAGACTAGGCTCGGATCTGGCATTGCTGTGGCTGTGGCGTAGGCCGGCAGCTGCAGCCCTGATTCAACACCTTACCTGGGAACGTCCCTATGCCTCAGGTGCGGCCCTAAAAAGAAAAGGGGGGAGTTCCCTGCGCCCGTTGTGGCGCAGTGGTTTGCGAATCTGACTAGGAACCACGAGTTTGCGGGTTCGATCCCAGCCCTTGCTCAGTGGGTTAACGATCGGGCATTGCCGTGAGCTGTGCTGTAGGTTGCAGACGTGGCTCGGATCCTGTGCTGCTGTGGCTCTGGCGTAGGCTGGTGGCTACAGCCCTGATTAGACCCCTAGCCTGGGAACCTCCATATGCCGCGGGAACAGCCCAAGAAATGGCAAAAAGACAAAAAAAAAAAAAGAAAGAAAGAAAAGGGGAAAAAGAAAAAGAACTGCGTCAGGGCAGTTTGTGAAAAACACCAATCCCAAGAGTCCATTTCTGACCTGAACCACAATACTCTCTGGGTGGTGACTGGAGATGGACAATTTTAAAGCACACACCCATCCTGTGGTAGCAATCATTTTGCAATACATAAGACTATAAATCTACTCTTGTACACCTTCAACGTACACATTGTTATATGTCAATTATATCTCAATAAAGCTTGAAAAAAATTTTAAACACACGCCCATCCCCCATGCAGGTGATTCTTGTGCAGTCAGCGGGCCACTGGTTGATAGACTGGCATATGGAACTCATTGACCTATCAGACACTTTTTTGTAAATGTCCTCTAGTCCAGTTTCCTGTCTTATCTCTCTGCTGTTGCAGTTAAGCTTTATCAAAGTATAGGTTTGGAGTAGTTGCAATTTGTACTCATTACATTGAGTGTCATATATCTGCAGTATCTCTCCTAAGGTCTGGGAGATGAAAACAGACAGAGAGGTAGGGTGGCTCCTGGCTGTTCCCTTATTTTGTTAGAGCGTCTGGGGTTCGTGGCTTTTGACATGGACTCTTGGGAGATGACTTTGCCAGCTTTCCCCTCGAGAATAATCCTGGGTTCTTACCCTCCTTTGCTGTAGTAAGTCTCCATAAGCAACACACCCAAGGCTGGTATTTCTGAACTTATGGCTCTGTGCTGAATACATGCTGTTCCTGGAGACGGGCTCATTCTGCAGTTTCTCCTCCCCACCCCACCCTTTGGTCCCACTGATGGGCTGATCCAGCCCTGGCACGTGATAACCCGAAGGTTCTGGGTGTTCTCTCTGCAACATTCCAGAGAAGTATAGACTTTAGTCGCATCTGGAGTTAAAGAGTGGTAATCTTTGGAATGGGGTCTGGTACAGGTGGGCGAACAGGATTTATGGCTCAAGTTTCTTCCCCTCATTCATGGAGTGAGGGGACTCACACAAATACGTCACTAGGAAATAAGTATATAAATCAACATGTTCATTTAGGAAATTGTTTTCCAAACCTCAGTCACTTGAATACCAGCTCCATGGTTCCTGCCAAATCTGTGTCCCATCTATCTGTTATTTACCTCATGTTTTTCATTACATTAATTAACATGTTTTGCTGGAGGACTCATACCCCACGCTAACCTTCTCAAAAACAGTAATATTTATGAGGTCACGGATTCATGAGATCAGGTCTGATAAGCTACCAGTCAATTTTCTTCTAGAACATATTAAAATCAATATGCATTTATTAAAACTGTGTAAATGTTCACCCATGTTCTGTCTAAAATCCTCCCATAGAGGGAGGTATGTATATCATTAAAGGTATATGCATCACACCTTCGGAACATTAGGCTGGAAAAGCTTATGGCTAAGAGGCACGAAGTTCTAGATCACTCAGAGTACCACAGTTTGGCTATCAATTCTGAGAATATTTTTTGAGAGTTCATTCAGTGAAAAACTATGCTTTTATAGCCTCTTACTGAAGAAGTTAAAGTTCAGAGCAAGAAGTAGAAGCCACTCAAGGTATTTTAAGCAAGAAGAAAATTATAATTGTCAGAAAGCTTGGAGGACTGAGCTCCATTTTGTTTTTTGATTTTTTGCTTTTTTAGGGCTAAACCCGTGGTATATGGAGGTTCCCAGCCTAGGGGTTGAATCGGAGCTGCCAGCGGCTGGCCAACACCACAGCCACAGCAATGCAAGATTCCAGCCATGTCTGTGGCCTACACCACAGCTCATGGCAACACCGGATTCTCAACCCACTGAGTGAGGCCAGGGATCGAACCCGCATCCTCATGGTTTCTAGTCAGATTCATTAACCACTGCACCACGACGGGAACTCCTGGGCTCCTTTTGGAATGAAAACCAGAAAGCACTATAGAACTAAACTGCCAGGGGAACTGCAACTCCTCCATAATCAGGAAGCTACTAATGAGACTGCGTGATTTAAGAATTCATCACCATGGCTATATCCTGGGATCAGGTACCACCTCTGCCCCCCCCTGCCACAAGTTCCTCTTGACGTCACGGGTCTGGAAATTGAACACTGGACTGCTGCTGTAGATGTCCACGTGGCTTTGACATTGCCTGTCAGCAGACATAACCAAAGCATCAGAAAGGTGCCCCCGACTCTCTTATGCCATTTAAATGTCTCATGAGTGCTTTTAATTGGTGAAGCCTAATTTGCATCATCCAGAACCCCAGCCACAAGGGATTCTGAGCAACATAGTTTATAGCTTTCTAGCTTTTAAGAGGGCCCAGTAAAAAGGGAGACTGAATGCTGAAAGCTACTTAATCTCATCTGATATATTGCCTGTCAGTGGTAATACTCTGCTGCTGATTCCCGGTGAAGTAAAGAATCATTAAGCCAAAGAGAAAAAAACAAGATCAAAGCAGGTTCTTAACAGTTTCTCTTTGTGAAGTGTGTGTGTGTATGTGTGTGTATGTGTGTAAAGGTGTGTTTGGTGTAATCAGAAAGTATGCACCTGCAAACATACTTCCCTCGTCACTGCACCACAGGGAGCCAGCATTGTTCAGCAGAGGCTTGTGTCGCTGCAGTGGCACGGTTCGATCCCTGGCCTGGGAACTTCGGCAGGCTTCGGGCTCGGCAAAAGCAAACCAACAAAAACCCCAACCAAAAAACTCCCGTACTGGCTAAGTTGATAAAAGTGACCTTGGTAGCACACATCGGCATGCCATGCCTCAAACCTCAGTGGCATGGACGGGGAAGTCCAGTAATAGCCCTTGTCCGAGGCCTTTTATCCGTTGGCCTTAAAAGCCAGCCTGATCTGCGGCAGTATCCACTCCAGTCAGAAAGTTCTAGTAACTGACAAGAAGCCCTCAAACTGTGCTCCTTTCTGCCTTTCTTGTCAACAGGGCCATGTTTGGAAAGCCGGTTTTTCCTCTTCTCCATGTTCTTAAATCTTCATCTTCCTTCAAGGTCCACTTCTGTGCTTCTTCCCTCTCACTCTCTGCACCCTCTTTAGTAAAAACTATTCTCCTCACTTGGGACCTGGTGTCAGGTCTTCCTTTCCTGTAACTTGCTAGGGGAGGGGCTCCAGCCCTGTGCGCCCACTTTCCTGGGCACTCCCCCCAGAATGTGAAGTCGGAAGAAGGAAACCTGCTTCACCCTCACTCCCCTGGAAAGACAAAGGCTTAGGAGAAAGGGTCCTGAGTTCCGGGTCTGGTGACACCAAAGCTTTAGCCAAATCATCCACCGTGCAAAAGAAAATCTGGGAGTTCCTGTCATGGCTCTGTGGGTTAACCTAACTAGGAACCATGAGGTTGCGGGTTTGATCCCTGGCCTTGCTCAGTGGGTTAAGGATCCAGCATTGCCCTGAGCTGTGCTGTTAGGTCACAGACGTGGTGTTGCTGTGGCTGTGGGGTAGGCCGGCAGCTACAGCTCTGATTAGACCCCTAGCCTGGGAACCTCCATATGCCAAGAGTGGAGCCCTAAAAAGATAAAAGACAAAAAAGAAAAAAAAAAAAGAAAGAAAGAAAAAGAAAGAAAATCTGGAGCTGGGGAAAATGAGATTGCTCTGGGGTACATATAGTTTCTGGAGGCATGAGCCTGCTGTGTCACCCTTTGCCTGGCAAAGCAACAAAGCTATTCTTTTCTCCTTCATCCTCACACCAAAATTGCTCTGTGTATGATAAAGGGAGGAATGGAGTTGACTTCTGAGCATCAGGAAGAGGTGAAGTAGCGCAGGATGGGGAAGTTGGAGAGAGGAGAGAGGGGAGAGAAGCAGTCATCACAAAGGGAGTTCCCATCATGGCTCAGTGGTAACAAACCCGACCAGTATCCATGAGGATTCGGGTTGATCCCAGGCCTCCCTCAGCGGGTTAAGGATCCAATATTCCAGTGAGCTGTGGTATAGGTCGCAGATGTGGCTCAGATATGGTGTGGCTGTGGCTGTGGTGTAGGCTGGCAGCTGCAGCTCTGTTTCAACCCCTATCCTGGGAAATTTCATGTGCCGCCGGTGCGGCCCTAAATGAAAAAATCATCACGAAGGATCTCTAAGGAGAGAGATGCTTATACTCTCAGGGGACCCTAAGGTGCCTCTCTCACACCTTGGTAAGGTCTGCTGCTTCCACCACAGCCATAGTGAGTGGCTTTGGGGGCCAGGACGGAAATGAGACCGAGCTCCTGATCTGTCATGGAACAGAACAGAGACCCTGCATGGGGATGGCAAGAAGATTCACAGCCTGACCTAATTCAGAGGAAGAAGCTTGGCTCCAGAAGTAATCATGATCACCAGAATCCCACAAGAGCTCAGATAAACCTCAGGGGTCATCTGTGTGCCATCTCTGGCTGTGTGTATTCAGATCATCGGCATGAGGGCACGCCTCCTGGGGACTCATGAGAATGCACACTCCACTTCTTCTGTCCTCACTGTAAGCCTCATGTGGAACCGAAGCCTGCCATTTAGGATTCCCAAACTCCGTCTGATTCCTAGCTCCTAGCAGCAGAATTTCTAAAATGGTCCCTGACCCCCACCCCCACTCCCACCCCCACAGCTCGCCTAACCCCAGAACCTTTGCATATATGATGCCATATGAGTCCCATGCGGATGGTATGTGATAGGGCACAGTTGACCTTAAGGGAGGAAGATTATCCAGGTGGGCCTGATCTAATCACACAGCCCTTTAGAAGCAGAGAGCTTTGCAGAGGGCAGCAGAAGAAGTTGGAGATTCAGAGCATGAGGGGGATTTGAGACATCATTGTTTTTTGTTTGTTTAAATGGCTGCACCCACAGTGTATGAAAGTTGCTGGGCCAGGGACTTACACCACAGCTCTGGCAATGCTGGATTTTTTTTTTTTTTTTTTTTTTGGCTTTTAAGGCTGCCACCAAAGCATATGGAGGTTCCCAGGCTAGGGGTCAAATCAGAACTGTAGCCCCTGGCCTACACCACAGCCACAGCAACACCAGATCTGAGCCATGTCTGTGATCCTTAACCCACAGAATGAAGCCAGGGATCGAACCTGCCTCCCATGGATGCTAGTCAAATTCGTTTCTTTTTTTTTTTGTCTTTTTGTTGTTGTTGTTGTTGTTGTTGTTGTTGTTGCTATTTTCTTGGGCCGCTCCCGCGGCATATGTAGGTTCCCAGGCTAGGGGTTGAATCGGAGCTGTAGCCACCGGCCTACGCCAGAGCCACAGCAACTCGGGATCCGAGCCGTGTCTGCAACCTACACCACAGCTCACGGCAACGCCGGATTGTTAACCCACTGACCGAGGCCAGAGATTGAACCGCAAACCTCATGGTTGCTAGTCACATTCGTTTCTGCTGTGCCACAACAGGAACTCTGAATTCCTGGATCTTTTAACCCACTGTGCCAGGCCAGGTATTGAACCTACTCCTCTGCAGCAACCGGAGCCACTGCAGGCAGATTCTTAACCTGCTGCCACATAGGAAGTCCTTGATACATTGTTGATGGCTTTGAAGATATAAGGGCCACTTGAAAGAGAATGTGGGTGGCGTCTAGGAACAGAAAGTGATGGACCCTGACTGGAAGCCAGCAAGGAAATAGAAACCTCAGTTCCATAGCCACAAGAAACTGGACTTTGCCAATATCTGGATGAATTTCCAACCGAGTTCCTCTCCAGGGCTTCCAAATAAGGGTCCAGGCTGGTTGATACCTTGACTTCAGCCTTGTGAGAACCTAAGCAGAGAGCCCAAGTAAGCCTGCTGGACTTCTGATGTACAGAACTGTCAGCTAATATGTGGCTTTCATTTTAAACCACTAAGTTTGTGGTGATTTGTTATGTAGCAACAAAAAACTAATATACTGTCTATCCTCTGTCTAATGTTGACCTCAGCATTGCCTTCTGGCCCTGTGGGACTCATATATCCTTTATTACAGGATGCTTTGGTTGGGACTCCTCCTCTTAGCCCTTCGATATGTGTCAGGCTCTACTGATCCTATCTGAACACAGGCCTAGTCTCCCTTGGACTGTTCCATCTGGAGCATCCTTGATGTATCCTGCAAGGCCCCTCTGGTGTATTGTGCGTCTTTCCCCTCCGATTGTTTGAGGAATTACAACATTTAAGTGACCTGGACTGGAGTCCCGTATCTAATGGGACCATGGTATTTATGGCCCATATCCCCAGTCCCTTGCGGGGTGCCTAGTGTGTAGGTGGTGCTCAATAACATGTGTTGATGATGCTGATGATTACAGAGAGAAGGAACTCTCTGGATCATCCCCATCATGTATTCCCAGTGTTGGCATTTGATGCTCTAGCTGTGTTGCCCTCTGTGCAATTCCTAAGAGATGCCATTGTCTCTCTTGTTTGTGAGTTCCTCCAACCCTACCCTGCTTTTCCTCCACCCTCACCCCTCCCCTCCTTCCCCCTTTGAACTGGCTAAATCTTCTCATTCTTCAGCGCTCAGCTTAAATATGACATTTCCTTTGTAATTGTAGTTGTCATTTGGCTTGTCTGGAATCCCTACGAGGTGGATGGTATGGTTTATGATGGTGAGATATGCTTCCTTTTTTCTTTTGAGACTCCAGCAGCTTTACAGGGCCGGTTTTCAATAAACATCTGTGGAAGGGCTATGCATCTTCATCCCCTGGGAATCCTCTGAAAGTGCAGACTCTGGAGTTCCCATCATGCCTCAGTGGTTAAGGAACCCAACTAGTATCCATGAGGATGCGGGTTTGATCCCTGGCCTCACTCAGTGGGTTAATGATCTGGTGTTGCTATGGCTGTGGTGCAGGCCAGCAGCTATAGGTCTGATTCGACCCCCTAGCTGGGAACCTCATATATGCTGAGGATGCGGCCCTAAAAAGACAAAAAAAAAAAAAAAAAAAAAGGGTGCAGATTCTGACTCTTAGATCTGGGTGGGGCCTGAGAGTCTGCACGTCTCACAAGCTCCAGGGGATGCTGATGCTTCTGGTCCCTGGGCCACACTTTGAGTAGCAAGGTAAGAGAATAGACACTCCCACCCCTACCCCACCGTGGCATAAAGTCTGCATTTCAGAGAAGGCAAACAATGTTTAGGGTGCAAATATGGCCAGAAGACAAAATTTCCCCTGTCATTGCTAAGCCGGCTGACTCATTTACCAAGATGAAGCTAATAACCTTGGCCTTATTAACAACTGAACTAACTGCCACAAACCAATAAATAACATTTGGCTGATTTGCATTTCAAAATTGTTTCCTTCCCTTCTTCACACCCTACAGCAGGTGCTAATGAACCATGAAATGTCTGAAGCATTGGCATCGAGGAGGAAAGGAAGTAGAGATGACCCATGTCTGACGAATAATGATCCTCAAAAATCGAGAGCTACAAAATGCACCGTGGTACGCTGGATTGGATCCTGGAACAGAAAAAGGATATTAGCAGAAAAACTGGTCAAATCAGAACAAAGAAGGGAGTTTAGTTAATAATAATGTACCAACGTTGGTTTCTTAGTTTTGCCAAATGCATTCGGAGGAGAACCTGGGTAAGGGGCAATTTGGAAAGTCTCTGTATTATCTTTGCAACTTTTCTGTAAATCAAAATTATTCAGAAATTAAAAGTTTGTTAAAGGAATCAGGTGCTAGACTCTATGAGTTTTCTTTACTTTGTGTGATGGTATTACAAGGCGCTGAACATGTAAAACAATTGCCATTGACTTAAGAAGAAAAAACTGGAACTATGTGTTAATGGGAAGAAACGTCTACAAATGAAAACTCAGTAGCAGTCAAGGAAGGAGTTAGAGGATGGCTGGTCCCAAGGTCATACCTGCAAGGTAGCAGACCAGTGATAACCACACTCCAAATCGCTTTGTCATGTAGCATGATTCCAAGATATCCTGACTGCTCTTTGCTCTGGGAACATATAGTCAGCATATCAGGAATTTCTTCCATTCTTGAGAATCTCTTCATTCGATACTCAGGATTCAGGGTTTCTTTTGTTTGTTTTTATTATATTATTTTATTAAGATTTATACTGATACTTATATTTATTTTATTATAATTTATATATATTGTATTAAGATAACAATATTATCTTAAAGACTTGGTCATGGGAATTCCCATCGTGGCTCAGCGGAAATGAATCTGACTAGTATCCATGAGGTTGCAGGTTCGATCCCTGGCCTCCCTCAGTGGGTTAAGGATATGGCACTGCCATGAGCTGTGGTGTAGGTCACAGATGCACCTTGGATCCCATGTTGCTGTGGCTGTGGTGTAGGCTGGCAGCTGTAGCTCCGTTTAGACCCCTAGCCTGGGAACCTCTGCACGTTGTGAGTGAGGCCCTAAAAAGACAAAAATAAAATAAATAAATAAATAAATAAATAAAAACATTACAAAGGGGATTTCATTTTGATTTCCCAGAATGGGAACCAAGGTATGAAGACTGTATCCATGGCACATGGAAGTTCGCAGGCTAGGGGTCCAATCAGAGCTACAGCTGCAGGCCTACGCCAGAGCCACAGCAACGCAGGATCCAAGCCACGTCTGCAACCTACACCACAGCCCATGGCAATGCCAGATCCTTAATCCACTGAGTAAGGCCAGGGATTGAACCCGCAACCTCATGGTTCCTAGTTGGATTCATTTCTGCTGCACCACAACAGGAACTCTTTTGCAGATTCTTAAGAATTATTTGTTGGATGGTAAAAGAGGTGAAGTGAAACTTGAATTTGAAACTAGCATTTGAAATGAAACTTGCCTGAAAAAACACATGCTTTTCTGAGGATATTTCATTATGTAAATATATCCGTTTGATGGAACTTGATGGAACTCACAAAGCCTTCAGGTCTTATGAGAAATCGTCAGGCTTTTTCCAACTCTGGTGAATTCATGGAAAGCCATGAAGCTCTTATAAACTATTATGGAAAGTATAGCTTTAACTAAAAGTGTATGGAGCGAATGTGCTCTGCTCACAGGGGCTGCTCCCTGGGTCCCGCACGGAGGTCTGGCATCTGGGCTGGCCACAGAGATATGGTCAGAGGCTGCGCGGTCTAAGGTTTATGTACACATTGCTCTGTATGTCCTGCAGAACCTGATTCCCTCAGGAAGCTGCTCCTGTCCCACTCCAATGTGTGGGGACGGAACTCACAGGCCGTCTGTCTCCCTGGTAGGCCTGTGGCTCCTGCCAGCCAGTCAGAACCTTCTCTGTGGTTATAGCACAGAGCTGCTGGAAAAGGGCCTGGGTCTTTTAGAGCATGGAATTGGGAGGGGTGACTCAAGGGCAGCTGTCAGCCTCTTTCCCTGCCATGGGGAGAAGATCTTCAGAAGCATAGAGGGGCCTCAGTCAAGATATGGAAATGGAGAGAGAAAGAGAAACCTAAAACCCATGGCTAAGGGTCTGGATCCAGCTGCATTTTAGGCCACCTCATCCCCCTGCCCTTCTCAATTAGGAGAACCAATAAATGACCTTTTTTTCTTAGGCCGATTTGGGTTTTTGTCGGTTGCCATGGAGAGCTCTATAATCCTGGAGAAAAATGTGCAATTTCCTTCCCACACTTAATGGGGACTCGTGCCGGTTCAGCCTGGGAAAACGTTCTGCGGACCTCTGCTTGGATAGGGTGCAGTGGCAGAGAAGGCCAGCTGCCCTCCCCAAACTCAGCCTCTCCCTTCCATTGCAGACACTCATTGGGGGGTGGTACTTCACCCCCAGACTGCACTTCCCATCCTCTTACATTAGGTGGGAACTCATGGCATGCTCTCACCAAGGGAATGTGAGTGGAAACGACACGTGTCAATTCCAGGCTGAAAGGCAGCGAAGAAGGAGGGGTCCCTCACCCTTCTCTCCTTTTTGCTGCCCATTAGCTGGACACAGAGGATTCTGAGGAGCCTGGATCCCGCCTTCAGGCCACGAAAACTCTCATTTGGCTGTTGTGGGAGAGAGAAGTAAATGTTTTGGCCTTAGGCCACTGAAATGTTGGGGATTTGTTTGTTAAAGCAGCTAACACTACTCTGACTAACACATTTCCAAGAGCTGGAGCTGGGTTCAGGGGAAGATTTCTTTTTAGGGCCCAACCTGCAGCATCTGGAAGTTCCCAGACTGCGGGTTGAAACAGAACTGCAGCTGCTAGTCTATACCACAGCCACAGCAAAACTGGATCCAAGCCACATCTGCCAGCTATGCCGCGGCTCACAGGAACGCTGGATCCTTAACTCATTGAG
Organism: Phacochoerus africanus; assembly: GCF_016906955.1. Classification (NCBI taxonomy): domain Eukaryota; kingdom Metazoa; phylum Chordata; class Mammalia; order Artiodactyla; family Suidae; genus Phacochoerus; species Phacochoerus africanus. The sequence continues at coordinate 100,994,558 of NC_062552.1, forward strand.
TGGGGCCAAGGATTGAACCCACATCCTCATGGATACTAGTTGGGCTCTTAACCCACTAAGCCGCAATGGGAACTCCCCAGTGGAAGATTTTGTAAGTAGGAAGAGTTACAAGCAAAGCTTAAGAGAAAGAAGCTTAGGGAGTTCCCGTTGTGACGCAGCAGAAATGAATTTCACTGGTATCCATGCAGGTGCGGGTTCAACCCCTGGCCTTGCTCAGTGGGTCAAAAATCCTGCATTGTCGTGAGCTGTGGTGCAGCTCACAGTCTTGGCTTGGATCCTGTGTTGCTGTGGCCGTGGCGAAGGCCAGCACCTGCAGCTCCAATTCAGCCCCTAGCCTGGGAACTTCCATATTCCCTTCCAAAAAAAAGGGAGAGAGAGAGAAAGCTCAGAATTGAAGCAGGTGCTGAACTCTATGGTCAAGTCCAAGGGATGATTTCAGGGATGGAAACAGGAGATAGTCAGAGGGTCAACAACTGGGAGTGGGGGGGGCCTTAAAGAAGTAGTGAGTGAGAAATCAGAGCGGGACAGATATGAAGCAAACCACACGGGGTGCCTCTGGCTTGGTTTTTGTAGCCACCAGCAGCATGGGACATGGGTGGGTCTTCCTGGTTTAGAGGGATAGCGGCAGGGGGGGCAGGAAGCACAGGTAGCCTGAGGGAATGGTGCCAGGTGCTGGACCAGGGGGATGAGTCAAATCCACAAACAGGAAATCAGCCATGACATCAGAACCTCCATGTCTTGGGAACATGTTGGGGTGTAGAACAGGAAGGAGGTGAAGGCAAGTGGTCTAGAACTAATGACCAAGGTATTTTGGAGGCCTTCTTCTCTGTGAAGTTGTGGGATGGGCCCGGTAATTAAAGTAAAGGGAGGTCGAGGGCCAGGTGGGACTGGGGCCAGGGAAGAGCACATGGCTTGTCCGAAAGGGGCGGATGCTGCTCAGCTCCTGTGGCTCATTGCCATGTGGACATGCAACCCTAATGTCTTCAGATCCTCTAATTTTTCAAGAAAAGCAGGAAATCCGGAATTTTTTTTTTTTAAAGGGGGATGAAATCTAATTTTTAAATGCTGGCCACTAATTCAAAATTTTGAAAAACACTCTGTAGGCCAAAGAAAACACATTCACAGGCTGAACTGGCTCACAGGCTGCCAGCTTTTGGCCTCCGGCTTAAAGGAAATGGGCAGAAACAGAAACATGTAAAAACAACAAAAACAGAAAACATGAAAATCATTCATAATTTCCCGATTTCCAAACACCATAAGATACTACTGGAAAAAGAGCTTTGGGACAACCACTCACAAAACCATAATATGTTTGGTCTTCAGAAAAGCTCTGGGCTTCTGGAAGTTGTCAGAGAGGCACCTTGTAGTTCCCCAAATCTTTTGCAGTTTCCTCAAAGTCGGATCTATAGCTTTTGATGGAGTGAGTTAATTTTCTTTCATCTTTCTCTCAGGTACATCACGGTTTTTTGTTTGTTTGTCTGAGGGGTTTTTTTGCGGGGGTGGGGGAGCGTTGTACATCATTTTTTAGGTTTACTTTCTTTTCTGAAAGGCCATTGACTCTATCTTGACAGCTGAGTTTCCAGTAAAAGCAATGCCTGGAGTGAAGGCAATTTAGAGAAATGGTACTTCAGCCAAATAAGAGTTTGGCTAACGAAACTTTATGATAGGAAATGCTTGCAGGCCAAAACTCTCAAAAAGTGATCAAAGGTTTTCAAAGACTGGATCAAACTCATTCAGTTTGTTAACCTTAGCCTGTGTCTGAGCCAGGGTCATGCATGCCTAGAGGATGTGGTGAATACAGGATCTGATTTTTAAAAATATGGTTTCTTAGAGGGTATGTATCTACATGACTGGCTGCTGAGCGCCTCATTTTTGGTGCCCCAATTTAGTATCTAGCTTAAGGTTTGGCGCATCACAACCGTTCGCTTTGCCCAGGACTGAGATGTTTCCTGGGATGTAGGACTTTCAAGTAACGAAACTGGGATAGTCTCGGGCAAACCAGGGCAACTGGTCACCCTATATCCCAGTGTTCTTGGGGTTCATGATATAAAGTTTTGGTACCTTTTGACTGGCCCTTTAAAACAAAAAAAACCCAAAAAAAACTCTCACTCCTCCACTATAACAGTGCTGTGCTCTCTTGAGTTTCTTCCTATTTCTCTAATTGCTCTTACTCATCTCCTTTGCTGCTTTCTCTTCCTCCTCCTACCCCTCAACCAGGAATTGCACCTCAAAGTCCAGCCCTTGGGCTTCTGTTCTATTTTCTGCCCGTCTCTGTGGACTCATCTTTATGTGGAAGATTTCCACATTTAGAACTTGAGCTCATATTCCTACCTGAGACCCAACCCTCCAGCTCCAACAATTTCACGAACATTTTCCACTGGGATGTGCTTGATCATCTGATGCTGAGTCATTATCTTCCAGCCCAATCCAACTCCCACTCACTCACCTAGTATTCTTTTCCTTTAGAAGCAACAGCATATTTTCAAACCTTCAGTCTCAGCTCTAGAGATGCTAATCCTAAATTAGCATCCATGCATTGTACTATGTATCCACAGCAGCTACCATACTGTAGGGCACATGGGAAGGAGTCTAGTCGTGGTGAGTCAAATCAGATGTTGGGAAAGGAGTCCAAGGAGAAGGATATATAACAGCATCCTACTAAAAGGCTCAAGATACCTACGGAAGTACCCAAGATTCCCAGGGAGAAACTTAGCAAACATCTGGCAAATGTGATCCCTGCAAACATAGTTAATCCGAATCTTTGCTGGAACAACTTAGACCTCAGACATTTGACCACCTACCTACAAGTTAAGTGCTATTAAACTTACAGGTCACTTTGTATTATATATATATATACACACACATATAGTATTATATACATATAGTATATATATTGTATTGTATATATATAGTATATATATATTGTATTATATATAGTATATATATTGTATTATATATAAATAAATAAATATATATAGTATTTTTGTCCTTTTTTGGGCTGCACCTGCAGCATATGGAAATTCCCAGGCTAGGGATCTAATCGGAGCTACAGCTGCTGGCCTACGCCAGAGACACAGCAACGCCAGATTCGAGCCATGTCTGCAACCTACACCACAGCTCATGGCAACACCGGATCCCCAACCCACTGAGCAAGGCCAGGGATTGAACCCGCAACCTCATGGTTCCTATCCGGATTCATTTCCGCTGCGCCACGACTCCTATGCTAATATATTTTTTAAGAGCGGTCAAGAATATTTCCAAGATTGCAATTATAATCATTGACATGACAAATAAGGATTCTATTCTTTTGCTTTATTTCCTGGGTTTCTGACAAAGAAGTCTAGCTTTAATTATCAAATGCTCAGAACAGTGTAAGCTAGTGCCTTACCCTGCCCTTTCCCATATTATTTTTATTTCTTAAAAAAAAAAAAAAAAGAGTTCCTGTTGTGGCTCAGCAGTAACTAACCCAACTAGTACCCATGAGGACATGAGGTCAATCCATGGCCTCGTTCAATGGGTTAAGGATCCGGCATTGCTGTGAGCTGTGGTGTAGGTCACAGATGCAGCTTGGATCCTGAGTTGCTGTGGCTGTGGTGTAGGCTGGCAGCTGCAGCTCTGATTCAACCCCTGGCCTGGGAACTTCCATGTGCTGTGGGTGAGGCCCTCAAAAGACCTAAATAAATAAATAAATAAATAAATAAATAAAGATAAGTATTTAAGACAATCACGTCTTTAAAACACACTTTTGAAATAGAGCTATACCATGTTTTAAGGAGGGCCAGTAGCTTGGAAACATTTATCTTCAGGAAACCCTTCTCCCAGTGGGGCTTCCTTTTCAGATGTCCCGAAGTCTGGGGATCCCCCAGAGCCCTTTTTCTTTGTTTCTATAAAGCAAAGAACACCCCTTGGACCTGAGTTTCCCAACCTCAGCACTATTGACATTTGGGGCTGGATAAGTCTTTGATGGGGGAGGGTGCTATTCTGTGCATTCTGAGATGCTTCCAGATCTCAGGCTGTACTTGTGTGAGCGCGCACACACACACACACACACACACACACACACACACACACACACCCTCCAGCTGTGACAACCAAAAGTGTCACAAGACATTGCCAAATGTCTCCCCAGGGGCAAGTTTTCCATGGTTGAGAATCACTTTACTTGATTCTTTTTTAATTTCTTTTTGTCTTTTTGCCATTTCTTGGGCTGCTCCAGCGGTATATGGAGGTTCCCAGGCTAGGGGTCTAATCAGAGCTGTAGCCACTGGCCTACACCACAGCCACAGCAACGTGGGATCCGAGCCGCATCTGCAACCTACACCACAGCTCACAGCAATGCCGGATCCTTAATCCACTGAGCAAGGCCAGGGATTGAAGCTGCGACCTCGTGGTTCCTAGTCGGATTCGTTAACCTCTGAGCCACGACGGGAACTCCCCTTTACTTGATTCTTTGACTCAGAACTGAAAGGGGGTCTATTTACCTGCACTCCTGCAATGTCTCTTTGAGTGTCTCTGGGCCAGGCCTCAGCCAGCTGCGTTCCCAGAGCTGGGAAGAGAGGATTACCTGCGGGCAAGACTCAAGGCTGGACCTGGCAGCCATGTCAATCTAGGAGGCTCTCCTTGGACCCATTACCTTATCTGAGCAAATCCTCCTTTGGAAGATCACCCCAATCAGTGTACCCCTAGGATAATTTGCCTTTTCTTAGGGGGCTGGGATGGATGGGGGTGCTGGAGAAGGGCTGGGATCTGAGGCGTCATCAAATGGGGGGCCTGAGTCAGCAGAGCTGCTCTGGGCCACGGGGATTTCCAGGGGGAACTGTGTGGACAGAATTCCCCCTGGATGATGGTCTAGACAGGGCTCACCCTTCCCTCTCTCTGCTCACCAGGGGCTTCTGCTTCCCCTTTAGGAAGAGGAAACACCCTGGCTGTTTATTTTGAGGCCGAGGATCTGCTGTGAATAAGCCTCAGGATGGGCAGCAGAACAAGTCCTCCTGCACGTGGGGCATTTCAGGAAACAGACAGCCCTTGTCACAGAGCTCCAGGGGGACCAATGATCAATTAGGAAAATAAAGGAAGAACGATGCCTGAGATTAAGTCCAATAAATAAGAAAAAGTGATTTAAAAGCACACAGATTTCTTGCTAACATTCCCAAATCTTAAAACTAATCTGGAATTCCCATTGTGGCTCAGTGGGTTAAGAACCCAACATAGTGTCCACAAGGATGTGGGTTTGATCCCTGGCTTCCCTCAGTGGGTTAAGGATACAGCACTGCGGCAAGCTGCAGCACAGGTCACACATGTGGCTCAGATCTGGCATTGTTGTGACTGGCAATGCCACATAGGCTGACATAGGCTGGCAGCTGCAGTTCTGATTCGACCCCTAACCTGGGAACTTCCATATGCCACAGGTGTGGCCCTAAAAAGAAAAAAAAATCTATTTATTGAAAAATGCAATCCCAAAGTCATTGACAGCCATTATTGAAATACCTCCCATGTGCAAATTAACATAAAGAGATGGACTCATATTATATGTACTATTACATAATTTTTTTTCTCACCTAAAAACACTTCTACTGGGGAGTTCCCTGGTGGTCTAAGTATTAGGACTCGGTGTTTTCACCACTGCAGCTTGGGTTCAATCCCTGATCTGGGAACTGAGATCCCACATCACGCTGTTGCATGCTGTGGCCAAAAGAAAGAAAGAAAAAAGAAAAAATGTCTTTTAAACACTATTTTGAGTTACTAATTATGTATACTTTCTATGTACGAAGATGCCATAACTATTTTAAGTAAAATCTATACCTAAACATTTTAGTTGTTCAGCCATTACAAAGTATACCTGCAGCAAATATATTTGCATATACATTTTTAGGCTTTTGCCAACTGCCTTCTCTGACATTTTTAATTTGTTTTCTTTCTTCTTTTTTCCTCCTCCCTTCTCTTTCCAGCACCCTCCTCCACCCAAGTGAATGCTGACAGCATGGTATACATTTTTCTACACATTTCTCTAGACCCAAACAATGATGTACAGCCTATATATGCACATCATTTACTTGCTTATGAGTAATGGAATGCGGCTCTGTATTCTTAGCGCCTTTTCTCTCTTGATAAGAAACCCTCTGTTTCTATCCAGAGGCTCTTTTCTAGATGGAACACTGATGCGGTCAGGAGATCTGAGAACCTACTCTTTCCTTATCACCTGCTGCTGCTTAGAGGCCTTCGGTAGAAGCCGTTACCTCTTCAGACTTTTAGTTTCCCTGCCGAAGCGACGGGAACTGCTGCTGCTCAATTTACTTCCCAGAATTAATCTGAGCAAAACTCTTAAGAATAGAAAATAAGGAGTTCCCGTCGTGGCACAGTGGTTAACAATTCTGACTAGGAACCATGAAGTTGCGGGTTCGATCCCTGGCCTTGCTCAATGGGTTGAGGATCTGGCGTTGCCTTGAGCTGTGGTGTAGGTCGCAGACGAGGCTCGGATCCTGCGTTGCTGTGGCTGTGGTGTAGGCCGGCAGCTACAGCTCTGATTCGACCCCTAGCGTGGGAACCTCCATGTGCCCCAGGAGCAGCCCTAGAAAAGACAAAAAATAAATAAATAAATAAAAAAGAATAGAAAATAAGCCTTGAGAGTTCCCTGGTGGCTCAGCTGGTTAAGGATCCGATTGTCACTGATTGTCACTGATTATCGCTGCTGTGGGGTGTGTTCAGTCCTTGGTCTGGGAACTTTCCCATGCTGCAGGCATGGTCAAAAAATCCCCCCTCCAACCCCAAACCTTTACTTGGTAGCTGTTGGAGGCTAAGACACACAGTGTGCTTTATTTGCTGTTTTTAAATTAATTAATTAATTATTATTCTTTTCTTTTTAGGGCCGCACTTGAGGAACATGGATGTTCCCAGGGTAGGGGTCTAATTGGAGCTGTATCCGCAGGCCTACGCCAGAGCCACAGCAATGCCAGATCTGAGCCGGTTCTGCGACCTACGTCACAGCTTACAGCAATGCTGGATCCTTAACCCACTGAACAAGGCCAGGCATTGAACTCAAGTCCTCATGGATACCAGTCAGGTTTGTCACTGCTGAGCCACAACGGGAACTCCTAATGTATATCTCTTTAGTCTTTCTATGCATATACATACAGATAAAATATGACATATGTGCATGTCACCTCACCTCATACATATAAAACTCAAAAAAAAAAAAAAAAGATTTAGCACTTGTGTTCTGTGGGGAGATGTGGGAGGTGGGAGGTGTTCTCTTGGAAGCCCTGGGGGTTGCTCAAGGGTTCTAGTTCTGGGATGTCTAGAAGCATTTCCAGTAAAGGCAAGTGGAAGCAAATTCGTGGGGCCTTTTGTGCTCATTGAGTCATTGGTGGGGGAAGGGAGCCTGAGCAGAGAACAGTGAATCCCTGGGGGTCCTTTGACCCTGTGTCCCACACAGGACAGGGGAGCAGAGTATACAGTCCCCCTCTCCTATCCTCCCTCTCATTCTTATCCCTCTAGGGGGAGTCCAGGTCCCCAGAAGTTCTGGGTCTCACTCATCCGAGGAAAACTCAGCCCTGGGGCCAAGATTTCCCGCTGCTTGTTCCAGCCCTTCCTACTGGAAGCGCCAAACTGGCAAGAATTACCCAAGATGTGAATGGATGAATTGGTTCTCCCTGGGAATTGTGACACTCCCAGAGGAGGGCGGGACGTACACCCACTCCCCAGATGGCGCCTTGGACAGACTGGGGCTGGTGGGTGGAGGGCGTGTTGGAGGAGGGGCGGAGGAGACGAGCTCTCATTCATTGTGCCTCGACTCTGTGCCAGACACTGCTGGCTCTTTACATATTTCCTTTTCCTTTTGTTTGTCTTTTTAGGGCTGTACCCTCTGCACATGGAGGTTCCCAGGCTAGGGGTCAAATTGGAACTACAGCTGCCAGCCTACACCACAGCCACAGCAACGTGGGATCTGAGCTACCTCTGCGACCTACACTCCAGGAATGAAACCTGCATCCTCATGGATACTAGTCAGGTTTGTTACCACTGAGCCACAGGGGAACTCCCCATACTTTCTTCTTTAACCTTCAAAAGAAACCCTCAAGATGGTATCATCATGCCCACTTGACGGAAGAGGAAACTGAGGCTGATGCCGAAGCCTCTAAGCCTCCTGTGAGCTTAGCTGACTCCACCTGGTGTCATGTATGAACACACTGCTGTTCACTCACTGGCTGATACTTCCTGGTCACCTCCTCCCCGCCCCAGATGCCTCCCTCGTTTGTAAGAGTGACCTTTCTCCTCCCAGGAATATCCCTGACTCTTCTCTCACCTCCGCATCCAGGCCCCAAGTATGTCCTGTGGGCTCTGGCTCCAAAGCATCTCCTGTCACAGTCACTGTCACAGTCAAAACAATCTTATTTTTTGGGGGGTGGGGCACACCGGCGGCATATGGAGATTCCATGCCAGGGGTTGAATTGGAGCTGTAGCCGCTGGTCTACGCCGCAGCCACAGCAATGTCAGATCCTCAGATCCGAGCTGCGTCTGCAACCTACACTGTAGCTCACAGAAACGCCGGATCCTTAACCACTGAACGATGCCAGGGATGGAACCTGCATCCTCATGGATGCTAGTCAGATTTGTTTCCTCTAAGCCATAATGGGAACTCTACGATCTTTTATTTTATTTTTATTTTTTTCGTCACAACTGCTGCATATGGAATTCCAGGCGGGTGGTCGAATCCCAGCGGCAGTTTGACCTAAACTGCAGCTGCGGCAATGCTGAATCCTTAACCTACTGCACTGGACCAGGAATGGAACGTGCACCCTAGCAGCAACCCAAACTGCTGCAGCCGGGTTCTTAACCCACTGCACCACGTCGCGAACTCCCCAAATGATCTTTTAAACAGATTATATCAGCCAGTCTCAAATAGATTCCCTACAAACCTTCAATAAAACCCCAAACTCCTCGCCTTGGCTTGTAAAAGAAAAGATGTAGCCTGCTTGCTGCTGCTGCTTTTCCCAGCCTCTTTGTTTCAGCCACACTGCCATGTCCCCATTCCTCCAGCAGCCTGGCCGGCTCCCTCCTCAGGGACACTACAGCTGCTTTTCTTCACATCTCAAACCTCTGGCTCTTTCTCCCCTCAGCTACTCATGTGGCTGTTTCTTTCTTGTCATTCAGAACTTGGTTAAATGTCACCTCCTCTGAGAGGTTTTCCCCAACCACCTGTTCCAAGTAGCTACTTAATCACCTGCTATCACAGTCCTTTTTTTTGGGGGGGGGGGTCTTTTCTAGGTCCACACCCGCCGCATATGGAGGTTCCCAGGCTAAGGGTCAAATCAGAGATACAGATACCGGCCTACACCAGAGCCACCACAATGTGGGATCTGAGCTGCGTCTGCAGCCTACACCACAGCTCACGGCAATGCTGGATCCTTAACCCACTGAGTGAGGCCAGGAATCCAACTGCAACCTCATGGTTCTTAGTCAGATTCCCTAACCACTGAGCCACGACAGGAACTCCCACCCTGTCCTCTTTGAATGATCTGCATACTGCTTATGACTATAGGGCAATTTTAAAATGTTCATTCATTCGTTCATTCCCTGTGTCCTCCCACTAGAACTTACTCCAGGGCCATCAGTGCCTAACATACACTGGCTGCTCAGTAAGTCTTTGTTCAAGGAATTTGTGAATGAATGAAAGAAGCTTTCCTTTAATTAATTAGTTCAATTACCATTTATCATCTATTAGAGGCCAGATGCTAAGTAAAGGGTTACGTGAAAAATAAAGGTGAGCAAGACACATCGACTCTCAGGAAATGTTTGATTTATGATGTCTTTTAATAATCTAGGGGGTGGAGAAGAGAGAAGAGATAAACCAAAGCTGGTTAAGTGTTGATGACTGTTGAGGCAGCATGATGGGAAAAGGGGGGAGTTATTATTCTCTTGACTTTTGTGTATATTGGGAAATGTCCAAAATAAGAAAGGTTTTGCTTCATTTTGTTTTTAGGGCCATAAGTGAGGCATATGGGAGTTCCCAGGCTAGGGGTCAAATTGGAGCTACAGCTGCTGGCCTACACCACAACCACAGCAACATAGCAACATAGCAACCAAGCCGTGTCTACAACCTATACCACAGCTCACGGGCGATGCCGGATCCTTAATGCACTGAACAAGGCCATGGATCGAACCCAAATCCTCATGGATACTGGTCAGATTCTTTTCCTCTGTTCCACAACAGGAAGTCCCTGTTTTTTTTTTTTAAAGAAACTTAGGATCAAGAATGGGAGAAGTGGAGTTCCCATTGTGGCTCAGTGGGTTAAGACCCCACTAGTATCCGTGAGGATGCAGGTTGGATCCCTGGCCTTGCTCAGTGGGTTAAAGGATCTGGTGGTGCCACAAGCTGCTGTGTAGGTTGCAGATGTGGCTTGAATCTGGTGTTGCTGTGGCTGTGGTGTAGGCCAGCAGCTATAGCTTCAAATCCACTCCTAGCCTGGGAACCTCCATATTGCAGCAGCAAGTTCAGCCCTAAACACACACACACACACAAAGAATGGAAGAACTGTACACAAATAACTTTGCTGCAGACTGCTGAGAATTAGATAAATGAAGGAGCTCGTGAGAGGATAAACACTTTTGACAATGACAGAGCATCAGGCCCTGTGCTAAGTATAGTGATAAACGTGATACATGCGGGGCCCACTTTCACGCAGCGTTCAATCTGGCCTATAGATGCAGTGACAGGAGCCGCAAAAAAGGGTAAACCCCACGTGTGGGGAGAGTGCATAACAGAGAACACAAACTTGGTCTGGGGTTCAGGAAATTGAGGGCAGGAATGGCCTTCTGGGAGGAGGGAACAGCTTGTGAAATGGCTCAGCAGCATGAGAGAGCATGGCTCATCCCAGGACCAGCAAAAGCCGGCATTCCAGGGCAGACAGAGCAAGGAGGAAAATGGAAGGAGGAAAGGTTGGGCCAGTGAAAAGGGGCCAGAACAGGGATACCGAGGGTCCTGTTGAACCTTTGGCACTTTATCCTCCACCGCTCAAGGATAGTTGTTTCTTGCAACAGGTGAACTGTGGACGAGACTTTGAAGGTTGGGGACAATTGCAACATGCAAAGGTGGCCCCAAAAGGCACTCCTGGTGAAGGTAAGAGTGTGAACTCTGATCTGGAGGGTAAGAGTTCAAGGTATTAAGGAAAGAGTGGGTGGCCTGGCCTGGGAGGGGCACAGGTACGTGCAGGGGTGTAGAGGGCAATCAGCCTAGACAGGAAGGTCAGAGACAAGCGCCAGACGTGGTACACAAAGGAGTTTGGACTTTATTCCTCAGACAATGGGGAGCCATGGCAGATTTTTTGATCATCAGACAGGTATGATCAGGAGTTCCCGTCATGGTGTGGTGGAAACGAATCCGACTAGGAACCATGAAGTTTCAGGTTCAATCCCTGGCCTCGATCAGTGGGTTGAGGATCCTGCATTGCCGTGAGCTGTGGGTTAGGTTGCAGACGCGGCTCAGATCTGGCACTGCTCTGGCGGTGATGTAGGCCGGCAGCTGCAGCTCCGATTAGACCCCTAGCCTGGGAATCTCCATATGCCATGGGTGTGGCCCTAAAAAGACAAAAGACAAGACAAAAAAAAAAAGCAGGCTGATATGATCAGAGCTGCTCTTGGAAAGGATGGATTTGACAGGGAAAGCAGGTGGGAGATTACTGGTGTGAGAGACACTGTGGGTGTGATTTTAACACTTTTATCGAGCACATACTATGTTCCAGGCATTAAATTGAAAGCTGAGGTGCAAAGAGGGCAAAAGAACTGCCTCTGTCCTGCCCCACAGAGCTCATAGTCAGGTAAAGTGACAATGATAACATGTAATGACATAGTGACATGACCAGCATGTTGCAGGAACCCTTAAGAAAGGAGGCCACTGAATTCTGCCTGAAGTGGGTCAGTGGTCAGGAAAGGCTCTCAGAATGACATGAAGCCTCAGTGAGCCTTTCTAGTGGGATAAGTTACAGTAAAAGTGTGGAGAGCCATGTTTCAGGTGGCAGTAGCAGCACAGCTTGGAGGTTTGAGAACAGAATGACTGCAGAGTTGGGCTGAGGATGGGGAAGCTGCTGATGCTGGGTCTGGAGAGAAGGCCAAGGAGATAAGTGGGAGACAGATCCAGGGCTTTGCACATAAACTAGTTTGTTTCTTATCATTAAAGGAAATTTGTCCCTTTGTTTCAGAAGCCCTGGGAGGGGGGCAGTAATTCCTCCCTACAGTTGCTGCCTCATTGATATCTTAGCATTCTCTTTGTCTTTTCAGTTGACAACTTTAGTCTTAGTAAAAACAATCTGAAATTAACCTTAAGTCTTTTTTTTTTTCTTTTTTTGGGCTGCATCCATGGCATATGGAAGTTCCCAGGCTAGGGGTTGAATCAGAGCTATAGCCTCTGGTCTACGGTCTACGCCATAGCCACAGCAACACTGGATCTGTGACTTACATGGCAATGTCTGATCCTTAACCCACTGAGTGAGGCCAGGGATCGAACCCAATGGATACTAGTCAGGTTTGTTACCACTGAGCCACAACAGAAACTCCTAATCTTAAATTTTAAATGAGCTTGGTTAGACTTGCTGATGTGATTTCAGCTTCCTAGCTGGACCCTGACAGAGTAGGGTTGAGGGATTTCAAAGGGAGATTTACATTTTAGAAATATTTCTCTAGGGGCAATTATGGAGCATGAAGTCTGGAGACAGGGAACCCATTCCAGCAGGGGAGAGAGATTTAGGCTGCAGAATGCAGATGGAAAAAAGGGGATGCATGGAGTTCCCGTAGTGGCTCAGTGGGTTAAGGATCTGATGTTTCTGTGAGGATGCTGGTTTTATCCCTGGCCTTGCTCACTGGGTTAAGGATCCAGCATTGCTGCAAGCTGTGGCAGAGGTCACAGATGAGGCTTGGATCCAGTTTTACCCTGGTTGTGGTGTAGGCTCCAGTGGCAGCTTGGATTCAACCCCTGGCCTGGGAACTTCCTTTTGCTGCAGGTGTGGCTGTTAAAAGAAAGAAAAGAGGAGTTCTCATCCCAGCTCAGCAAAAACGAATCTGACTAGCCTCCATGAGGACGCAGTTTGATCTCTGGCCTTGCTCAGTGGGTTAAGGATCTGGCATTGCGTGAGCTGTGGTATAGGTTGCAGATGTAGCTCGGGTCTGAAGTTGCTGTGGCTTTAGTGTAGGCTGGTGGCTACAGCTCCGATTTGACCCCTAGCCTGGGAACCTCCATATGTCACGGGTGCAGCCCTAAAAATGACCAAAAAAAAAGGAAAGAAAGAAAGAAAGAGAAAGGGATGCAGTCAAGGGAGACTAAGGAAACAGAATTAAGAGACCATGGAGATTAATTAGGAGGTCTGCTTAAACTCCTGGGTTTGTGGTGTGCCATTTACTGGGGCATGCAATATGGAAGAGTTTGGTCAGTGGTGAGAAGATTGATTCTGAGGGGCTGTGGAACCACGTGGCAGAAATGTTCTGAGGACCACGGTCTATACAGCTCTGTCATCAGGAGAGGAGCCTGAGCTTAACAGACAGATTAAAAATCAAGGCATGGCGCAGTTGAGGTCCTGGATGGGATCACACAGGGAGTGTGTGGAGGAGGATGAGAGAAGAGGGCTGAGGGTGGAACCCCTGGAATCCCAGAGTTCCTGTCCTGGTGCAGTGGAAACAAATCTGATTAGGAAATATGAGGTTGTGGGTTCAATCCCAGGCCTCACTCAGTGGGTTAAGGATCTGGCATTGCCGTGAGCTGTGGTGTAGGTCGCAGACGCAGCACAGATCCCGTGTTGCTGGGGCTGTGGTGTAGGCCAGCAGCTGTAGCTCCAATTATACCCCTAGCCTGGGAACCTCCATATGCCGCGGGTGTGGCCCTAAAAATCAAGGGAAAAAAAAAAAAAAAAAAAGGAACCCTTGGAATCCCAACACCTGGGAGATAAACTAAGGAAGAGGAACCCACAGAAAATCCTGAAGAGAAGCCTGGGAACTACAAAGATGATGGAAGGAGGACTAGGCGGGATGCACTCAAGGAAGATGGAGCCTGGGCACCCGAAGGAGGTTGGCTTGGCAAGGAGTGTATGTTACTGGTACACAGCACACTTGCATTTGTAAAGTAATTCCTTCCCTTACATTTGGAATATTAAGCAGAAAGTTTTTCCCATGGCGACCTGGCCCAACCCTTCACCATTGTCCATGTGCGTCAGGAGAAGCCACCTGGCAGGAAGGAGCCAGGTGGAGCAGAGAGACTTACAGTCAATAACCAGTGATAAGGCCAACTGTGTGGCAATATCAAATAATCAAGAACCAGCGTCATCCCAGGTAGCAGGTAGTGGGCAACTGTCTTTAGCCGGGAGATGAGGAAGGGGTGGAGGGGTGTCCCAGACGCCTGGGAGGGGAAGTGGGAGGGGGCACACGTTTATGGAGTGGGCCTGGCGCTGCTGGGCTCTTTGCATGTTATCTCAACCTTCCCAGCAGCCCTGCCCCTTTCAGAGATAAGGAAGCTGAGGCTCAGAGAGGTTGAATAATGTGCCCGAGGTCACATAAGAGTTGAACCCAGCAGGCCAAAGCTTAGGCTGTATAAAAAATCAGCCCTTAGCCTCCAATTAAATCTATTTCCCAAGAGACCTGAAGGGCCACGTTCTCTAATTCTGGGGACACTGATAGAAACCTTCCTGTTGAGGTTTGAGCTGAATGATGGCTCAGCACCCGATCAGTGGCCCACAGTCTATGATTCCCATGCGTGGTTCCCTGCTGGCACTTGCTTCCAAACCAGACTTCCGGTTTCATCATTCACACCTATTGTCTCACTCCTGGGTTTCTTGCCAAATGCCTTCCTTGCCACTCCCAGTTAGGGGGTGAGGTGACTGGAGAACAGGCTGAAATGCGGAGTCTGTCAGACCTACTTACCTTCCAGAGACTGAAAGGTCTAAGGAGCAACAAGCTGCTCTGGGGTCAGGCCTTCCACTTGGTTTTTGAGACCCTGCAAGACCCCTTTTGAGCTTGATTACCAGTCAAATAATGCTAGTAGCTAGAGGGCACGGGGTGATGTTCTGTGTGCCAAGTGGTGAGCTCTGTGCCTCACACTCATTGTTTCACATAATCCCTAAAACAACCCCATGAGGTAAGTATGATTATTACACCCATTTTGCATGCAAGGCCACAGGCTCAGAGCAAGGTAGACATGCCCAGTGAGCATCAGGAATGTCTGAATCAAAGGCACAGAGAGGTACCTGCCATGCCACCCTCACTTCCTCTTCTGTCCCTGCCCCCAAGGCCCCTGGCTGAGATTCTCTCATCCATGAGAAATCCACCCCCCTTTTTTTTTCTAAGGCCGAGGAAACTCTGGCCAGGGATGCCAAGTGGTGGCAAAGGAAATGTGTGCCTTGGGTGTATCCAAAGTCCTGTCTGGGAGTTTTACTCCAAAAATCTTTTTACACAGAGAGAAATAAAAATCAGAGTTCCTGTCGTGGCTCAGTGTTAACACACCCCACTAGTATCCGTGAGGACATGGGTTTGATCCCTGGCCTGCTCAGTGGGTTAAGGATCCGGTGTTGCCATGAGCTGTGGTGTAGATCACAGATGCAGCTCGGATCTGGCATTGCTGTGGCTGTGGCGTAGGCTGGCGGCTACAGCTCTGATTGGACTCCTAGCCTGGGAACCTCCATATGCCGAGGGTGAGGCCCTAAAAAAAAAAAAAAAGAAAAAACAATAAAAAGCTCTGTGCCCTGCTACAGGTATTTTATGTTATCCGTGGAGGCAACAAAGAAAGGATGTGTGTGCCTGCAGGTCTGTGTCTGCATATGAACACACGTATATGAAGATGGGGTAGAATTTAGGCAAACTAACCTCATGGAACCGTCCCCTGTTTCTTTGGTCATATGTGGCTTCAGTGACTGCACTTTCTAAACCAAAAGTTAGGGCACTGTGGTTTGGCCAGTATAATATCCTCTGAGGAGAAAACACAGCACAATGAAACTGATCCCATCCACATGATATGCAGAGGCTGGTGGCTAACAGTTCAGCAAAGATGTTCTCGCATGTTTTGGTGGACAACCCACAGGCCTCTGGGGGAGACTCGATTTGGCTAGGAGTGGACACCTGGACATGTAAGTATAGGCTCTCCAGCAGCTCACAGCGTATTAAGGATCACATAATTATCTGTGATTTTAAAGATGCTGTTAGTATTCCTGGAACATTCAAGAGAAACATTATAGCCTAAAGCTGGAGTGGAGATCTGAAATGATACCTTGTTTTAGGGGCTATTATGGGGTGCATTCCATTAAAATCGAATCTATTTATATACATACAAAATGCCATGGAGAATTGAGCCAGCTCTGCCTACACATGAGGTAAAAAAAGTTACCTCTACTTAAAGTACTCAGTAAGTGGAGAGAAAAGTGATTTGCTTTTTTTTTGGCATGACATGAATTTAATGAACATGTATTACTTTCTACTTTTTACTACCAATTGGCTTCCCAATACTGGGTACTAGCCCCAAAGAAGACTGGGTCTAGGATTGCATTGATAATGGGATTACAGATGTGCAGGGAATAATTATGATATGGCATGAGGAGGGTTATGATACTGGCAAGAAAATATGCTATGAAGTCCAGACAATGACTGATTCTTGGGAGGGGGCTGGTCTTAGCTGTCTACTGTCACACAACAAATCACCACACACTTAGTGGCTTAAAACAGCAAACATTTATAACTCACAGTTTCCATGTATCAGGAGTCCAGGCATCACTTAGCTGGATCCTCTGCTCAGGGTCTTACCAGGCTATAATTAAGATGTCTTTTAGGCTGTGTTCCTTCCTGGAGCTTGGGTCCCCTTCCCAGCTCACATGGTTGTTGGCAGAATTTAGTTCCTTGTGTCTGTATGATTGGAGTCCCTGTTTTCTTGGGAGTTGTCATTGAGGGCCATTCCCAGCAACCAGAAGCTGTCCTTACATCAAGGCCAACAGGAGAATCTGACTCCAGGGAGAGTTCAAATCCCCCTTTTGATGGGCTCACCTAATTAGGTCACCTACCCAGGATAATCTCTATTTTCATTAACTCAAAATCAACTGATTAGGGACCTTAATTACATCTGCAAAATCCCTTCTGTTGTAATCAAGGAGGTGCTATCACATCATCTTTACAGATCTTATCCACACTAAAGGGTATACAAAGGTATAGCAAGCATGTACACAGACAGCCAGAATCTTGGGGGTTATCTTAAAATTCTGTCTACCAAGGGTGGGGGAGGAAGAAGGAAGAGGCAAGTGCTGGGGTAGATAAACTTTGAACCGAATGATGAAGAATTAATTTGAGTGCTCCAGGCTGCCAAGGAAGAGAGAGGGTTGGGGAGGGAAGCAGGAAGGGTGGGAAGGGCATTATAGAAAGACAGAAGACCACAAACAAGGGTACAAGTGCATCAAGAAGCCTGTTTAGTGGCAGTGGACTTGTCCAGTGGGGCCACAGGTTGGGGAGGGGGATTGGAGATTAAGAAAAGATAGACAGAGGAGTTCCCCTTGTGGTGCAGCGGCAACAAATCCAACTAGTAACCATGAAGTTGTGGGTTCGATCTCTGGCCCTGCTCAGTGGGTTAAGGATCCAGTGTTGCTGAGAGCTATGGTTGCAGATGCAGCTTGGATTTGGCCATTCGACCCCTAGCCTGCTGCCAAGGGTACAGCCCTAAAAAGAAAAGAAAAAAAAAAAAAAAAGCAAAGAAAAAGAAAGAAAAGAAAAGAAAAAGAAAAGGTAGACAGAATGTTAAGTCATGAACACCCGGTTCTTTTAATGAGTTCTTGGCCTCAATTCCTGGTGACTGTACCGGGTAGGCTAGAGACAAAACTGTCAAACAACAAAAATTTCACTTTGAAGCTCCTTCCACTTGCATTTCTCCATCTCCCCCATCCCATCTCCTTTAGAAAACCCTTTCCCCAGAAGTCTCCCCACCCGCCAGTGCATCACAGTTCTGTTGGTTTAACAGGATGAGTATCCACACTCTTCCTGGACCCTCACGCCCAGTTCTTACTGAGTCGGCTTTTGAACACTCCTTTTTTGTGCATGGAGAAGCCAAACAGTGGGGAGTCTGGAGATGTCTAGAAGAAGCCAAAGGTGCTAGTCAATCTACACCAAATAAAGAGCTGAGAGAGAAGCTAGGAGAGGGAGAGAAATATCCACAAGGGCTGGTGTCTGGACGTTTTAAGGAATTTAGGAGAGACATGAGGCTTAAAGAGGCTATGTTTACTGATCAGATTCTTTTTTTTCCTCTCTCTCTCTCTCTTCTCAATATTTAGCTAAAAATAGGAATTAATTCAAAAACTAGTTTTTAATTAGTTTAGATTATTTCTCCTATATGTATGGTTTTGTTTTGTTTTAGAAGATGATACTGTGCAGAGCCTGGGCCGCATGGGAGCTCTAGGATTTATTGGGTTACGTTAAAAGGAAAGGGATCTAATAAATCATTGATACCTCCTTGTGAAATAGTTTCATATGTTATCACTCTCTGAAGTATTTACATAAAACAGAACCCCAAGAACAGAAACCACCGGCCCCAACCCTTAGAAATGAACGCGTACTAGTAGAATTTCAGAAGTAATTAGAACGATGACTCTTTCTTCAAAAGAAAAAAAAGCAAAAAGCAAACAGCAAACACACAGCCCGACCTCATTCTGTCTTATCTGCACTATCCATGTATTATCTCTGGTCTCTGGTTCCTGGGGTCAGCTTCCTCCCTTGGAGTTTATGTCTGGTACCCAATGATCAAGATAACAAACCTGCAACTATTTTTTTTTTGTTTGTTGGCTTGTTTTTTGTTTGTTTTGTTTTTGAAAAAAAAAAAAAAAACTTTTGCTCTGCCTCCTCTCTGTCAGAAAAAGAAACCAAATCCCCCAACTGACTCAGCTGGACAGCATTTCCGCCCGCTACACCTGTGAGCAGCGATCATGGTTTTGGACAAGGTCAAGGCCCTGAGGCTGTCAGAACAGCCAGCCAAATCCACCCAGCCTCATCCCTCTTCTTGATTTCTTTTTTTTTTTTTTTTTGCCATTTCTAGGGCCGCTTCCGCGTCATATGGAGATTCCCAGGCTAGGTGTCTAATCGGAGCCGTAGCCACCGGCCTATGCCACAGTCACAGCAACATGGGATCCGAGCCGTGTCTGCGACCTACACCACAGCTCATGGCAACACCGGATCCTTAACCCACTGAGCAAGGGCAGGGACCGAACCCGCAACCTCATGGTTCCTAGTCAGATTTGTTAACCACTGCACCACGATGGGAACTCCCTTCTTCTTTTATTTCTTGGCACAAGCTTTTAATAATCCAGATTGTGTGTGATTGCTTGGACTTAAATAAACACAGTAGGATTTTGTTTTTGTTTGTTTGCTCTGAGGAAGGAGGTTGGAGTGTTGGGCATTCGGAGGAACCTTGATCCCATATAGGCCAAGAGAGGAGAGAAGCAATGTGGAAGAAAGTGAAGAGGAACAGCGGGGTAAAAAGGGGACTGATGTGGGAACTGACTTCCTCCTGAAAACCGGGAACAGGAGTTTTCGTCATGGCAGCGGAAACGAATCCGACTAGGAACCATAAGTTTGCAGGTTTGGTCCCTGGCCTCGCTCAGTGGGTTATAAGGATCCAGCGTTGCCATGAGCTGTGACGTACGTTGCAGATGCGCTCGGATCCTGTGCTGCTGTGGCTGTGGTGTAGGCTGGCAGCTGTAGCTCCGATCTGACCCCTGGCCTGGGAACCTCCATATGCCACAGGTGAGACCCTAAAAAGCAAAAAAAAAAAAAAAAAAAAGAGAGAAAAAGAAAGCCTGGAACATCCTTCTCAAAGCCCAGTACAGCCAAGCTCCTTGCACTAGCTCTCGGCTCTTCCCTTGAAATGTTCTCCTCAGAGCAAGCCTCCACGTGGTGCACACCTACAGCCCATGCACAGCAACACACACACACACACACACACACACACACACACCCCTCTCTGTGTTGTGACAGATTGGGCCTGAAGAAGCTGGCAGTCTGCACGGCCGATGGCAGTGTGGAACTGCTTCTCACTGTCTCCCTGGAGTCCCAGTGCAGACGCAGGTGCGCGTCAGTGCCTGCTCTAATTTTATCCCTGGTTGATGGAGGAGACTAACTGAGCAGCAGGGAGGCTGCTATTTTGGGTCTCTCTGTGGCTCTGGGTTATATAAAGCCTATTGCTCTGACCTGCATTGCTTTGTGGCTGTGCCTCACTCTTGCGCGTTCTGTCACAATATGTCATCAGTTTAGACATTCACACACACCCCCCGAGAGCTCCTGGGGAATGAGAAGGGAGGTCTGTGCTGGAGGAGTGTGTGTGTGTGTGTGTATGTGTGTGTGGTGTGCGCGTGTTCCTGCCAGCTCACTGGGACAGGAGGTCTGCTTATACTCCTGGGAGCGGGGGATTGTACGTGAAGGAGGTTTGTTTTTGAAGGAAATGGAAAGATCTTTCTGATGGAGGAACGTGAGTGTGTGTGTTTGGGCTTTAGGACAGAGCGTGTTTGTGAGATGTTGTTTTGGGTCTGCTGTTGGCATGGCAATAAGAATAACATCTATTTCGGTAACTCTTTTCATTTTGAAGGAACCCAAGCGTTTCATAAGTTATACACAAACGGCTCTGCCTCTGAATGGTAGGAATTTTTTCATCTGGAATTAGGAGCAAGTAGCTAGCTGAACAAACGTGAAAGCCTGAGTTTAGGGATGGCAGAAGATGGCACTTTCCAGACCATTGGGTACCAATCTTACTGGGAAAATTTTCATTATCAATCCAAAAACCTCTATAGTGCCAGTCTTGGGGCTACTATGTAAAGATAGGTTCCTGCTAGCTGAGTCCTGCATGGTATCTAATTTATCTTTGTTTCTCCCTGTATTGAATCTTACTAAATATTTTTAAATATTTTTAAATATGTCAGTTGATGGACAAACATACATTAGAATCTTAATATGACACAGATCGTTAGTCTATGGATTTGGAAGAACCCGTTATCCCAAAATATAAATTATCCACCGAGAACAAACCTAACAGAGCCTGATGAGCTTGCCAAGCAGGTGTTTATCCTGCCCCCAACAGAAGCAGGGGACAGGTGACGTCCTGTGCTTGGTGAGCTGTGTCCCCCGCATATAATCTCTGGGTATATTCTGACTGACATGACAGGACCCATAAGGCATCCACTCCCTCAGGGAGGGAAGATTTGGCACAGACATGGCTTGGCTCTTGGAGGACGACAGAATGTGTGGCCTCGGGCTGGTTGCTTCTGTTTCTGATTTGGGTTTCCCCGTCACCAGCGTGCAGCCACAGCAGGTGGGGCTCCCCGTTTCTAGTCATGTGACTGAGGTGCTGTTTCTTGGTTGCTCTTTGAAAAGACATTGGAGACCCTTCTCTTCCACTGGTCAAAGCCCTTCTGAGGGATTTTAGAAAGAAGGACTAGGGAGTTGTCCATGAAGAAAACTGGAAGAATCTGGAAGCCTGCTACCTAGGGCTGAAGGGAACGGAGTCCTCAGAGCCTTCCCGAGAAGGGAGCTGCTAAGGGAAGCAGGAAGGAGAACCTGACCAGAATCAAAGACAGGGCTTGCAGGGGCCGGATGGGGAAATGAAGCTAGGAATGGGGAAGGTTTAGATGAATCACTGTGTGTCTAGGTTAGTAATAATTGACTCGGACAGAATCTCACCACTCCCGTCCTCCCCGCCCCCCGCCAGCCGGGTGGGGGCAGGAGCTCACTACTCTGGCTCCTTGCTGGTCTCTTGGCTGCCTTCTAGCGCCCCCCACCCAGCCCCCACACTGGTGTCAAAGTGACCTTTCTAAAGTGCAACTCTGGTCACCCAACTGCGTAAACCTCTTCAAAGGCTCTTTATTCCTCTCTTCCGGAGAAAACCCAAATGCATGAGCATACAGACAAGGGTCTTTGTGACCTGGCTTATGTCTCCAGCTTAGGTCACACAGCAACCCTCTCAACCCTCCCAGCAGTGGTCCTCCTCCCACCTACCTCATTCCACTCCCTGACCCCTTAAACCTTCAACACCTCTAATCCCCAAAGGTGCTTAGCCCTCTTGTCATCTATGTGTTAGCATGGACGGTTCCATCCACCTGGAATATCATTCTAGTCTCTCCCCCCCCACCCCCACGCCCCCCCCAAGCTTCCTTCAGTCTCAACTCAAGCATCACCTTCTCCAGGAACTTGTGTTAACCCCTCCGTGCCTGGATCAAGTGCTTCTCCTCTGGCGTCTGTTCTCACCTCTGCCCTCGTACTTAAATGCTCTGCAGTCTGTCTTGCCTAGACCCTGGGCGTCTCGAGGGCATGGTCTCTGCAACTCCTATCCTGGCCACTGCTCAGTGTGCAACAGTGTTTGCTGAATGAATGAAGCCACATTTCAGAACGAAGACTTCCTCAAACCTCACAAGGGCTAGGGTTTGGTGGGAAATGCTGATGAGTGGAAAAGTAAAGGCCAGGTCCCAGGAAGTTGATCGTGAACAGTATCAGTGAGCCCGTGAGTTGTCTCTGCAGCCTAAGCCAGAGGCCTGTCCAGCCCCACAGCTGTACCAGGCAGGTAGCATTGCTGCTCGGCATAGACAGCTAGTGTGGTGCCCTCACGGCGATCAGTCATCCTGATCAGCATCTCTCTCACGGTCTACGTCGGGTCTGCCTTTTCCGCCCTCCCCTTGCCAGGCATCTGTGGGGTGGGGGGAGGAGACTCGCACCTCAGTGACCCCTCCCGGAGAAACACAGGCCTCCGTCCACGCCCTCCCCACGGTCATGCCAAGAAGTGCCAAGGCCTCTTGTGATTCCACCACAACCCTTAGAATCTCACGGCTCCCTCCCACTGGGCTGGTTGCTCCCTCTGCTCTGCCACACCCTGAAGAGGCTGACCATGGGCACTGGAGTGAAGCCAGCTTGCCAAGCACTTCACACTTGACTGAATTAGATTACGACGCCCTGTCGGTCAGGGAATTCAGCTCAGCAATTCTAGTGGTAGCTGACTCTCGGCATTTCTGAATAAATGGAGATAGGTTTGGAGGAGACCTCATACTATAAATCAGATCTCCAACGCACTGAGAGAGGCTCTTTAATGAAATCCCTGATTTAGCCTTCATGTAGGAAGTGCTTCTTTAAAAGAAGGTTAATCACCACTTTATTCATTTCTTTTAATAGTTCCATTTTCATTTATTGGCCGTTATTAGAGTCTACTTTTTCTGTACTCTCCAGGCATCACTGCCCCAAATATTTCCACTTGACACTGTGTTGGAAGCTGCCCTACTGCTCTTCCAGAGGCAATTCTGCGTCTGCGTGTGCGCGTGCGCATGTGTGCTTGCGGGTTGTCCTGAGTCATTTGTCCCTATTCTCAGAGTTGCCTCCTGATGATAGAATAATAATGATACGGACCCAGGAGGAAACTGGCGATAGGGCAGGTGGGAACATAAGCGGCATTTTCTTGGAAACTTTCAGAATTTTAAGCAGAGCCTTTTTCAGGCTCCTGAATGCTGACAGACACTCACCCTGCTGAGGCAGAGAGGGAGCAGAGAGAGCCTGCGTGAATGAGCCGGGGGAGTGGGGAGGAAAGGAGGGTGGTTGTGGGCACGCTCATAATTTGAGAACAGCTGCAGTGGTTAGAGGAGCTCCCCTGAATGAGATGACGCTGGGCCACTTAGGGAAAGGAAGAGAAAGATGATTTGGCAGCTGATGACAGTGACGCGAAGGAGAGGGGACTGGGTTTACACCGGGGGTGGGTGTTAAAGGGATTATGTCTATTAAACACAATAACCATCACCCAGACAGGTATGTGCGTTAACTGCCAAGAAACCAATACCGAACTGGAACACCTTCCAGGGATGAAAACACATTGAAACAATGAATGCTGAGCTCAAATGTAAGATCCTTTGAAATCGGTAGCACGTTTGGCCTTCTGGGGCATTTTGAGGAGAAACTGTAGGAGGATCTCAGGTTTATCGTTTATTTTGGTTTCTTTTTAAAGTCACTTAACAGGGCTCTGGTGAAAGTACTATCGGAGTTACCACCGTAGCGCAGAACTAATTCCGAAACAAATCTGACTAGGAACCATGAGGTTGTGGGTTCGATCTCTGCCTCGATCAGTGGGTTAAGGATCCGGCGTTGCCGTGAGCTGTGGTGTAGGCTGCAGACACAGCTTGGATCCCGCGTTGCTGTGGCTGTGATGTAGGCCAGCGGCAACAGCTCCGATTAGACCCCCTAGCCTGGGAACCTCCATATGCCGCAGGTGTGGCCCTAGAAAAGGCAAAAAGACAAAAAAAAAAAAAAAGAAAAAATGGACTTAGGTGGTCTGATTCCAGATCCCAGACTTACAAGCACTTTTCTATACCACCTTTGTAGTAGCTCATGTGCCCTTTTAAAACTGATGATGGTATGTGAGGTGTGTGTTTTACCTCAGTACATAAGGATCAGAGAAGCTACGTGGAAATCCTACATGAATGACAGCATGACATCATTATTAATGAATGCTTATGGACCTAGGTCACGTCACCTTCAGGGCTTCGCAGCAACTCTACAGAAGACTCCGAGTGAATCTCATTTCTAGATGCCCTGCCCCAAAGCATTAAATGAATAGATCCCTTCATCTATTCATTTAATAAATGTTTATTGAGGAGTTCCCATTGTGGCTCAGTGGGTTAAGAACCCAACTGGTGTCCATAGGATGCAGGTTTGATTCCTGGCCTCGTTCAGTGGGTTAAGGATCTGGCATTGCTGCAAGTTGCTGCATAGGTCTTGGATGTGGCTCGGATCTGGCGTTGCTGTGGCTGTGGCGTAGATTGGCGGCTGTATCTCCAAATTCGACCCCTGCCCCGGGGACATCCATGTCCCAACAAAATAATAAATAAATAAGTAAATTAATGTTTCTTTTTTTGGATAGGCAAGAAATGGATTTATTAAGTTAGGATGCTTGTGAGAGATGCAAGCGGGCAGGCAAGAAGGCTCTGCCTAAATAAATGTTTCTTGAGCACTGACTCTGCGGCAGGTATGCTGGGCACACTGTACTAGGTAGGCACTGGAAATAAAACTGGGAGTGGCAATGTCCTTGCCCTCAAAGAGCACATAGTACGTGGACATCTCTGAGCCAATGGCCAATGAATTAAAGGTGCAACAGTATCCTAACGGCTGATGACCACGTGTTGTCCATTTGTCGCCGGCCTCAGATGTCTGGATAATTCCTGTATGCTGGAGGCCTTAGGGGAAGCTCAACCACCAGCTGAAAGGGCTGCCAGCCCTGGAAGTCCCTTGTGTCCAGCAATGTTTCCCCAGCCTTCTGCCAAGAACTTGACGTTCTCATCAGGGAACTGACACAGAGTAATGTCAAAGATAGTAGTTAAGGCAGATGACTGAGAACAGAATGTGTGACATGAACCCACTGCGGTTGAAATAAAGTATATAGAGTAAATACATAAAAAGCTTTAGGGCGAATTTCTAAGGAGCAGCTCGTGGACCTGAAAAATCCAGGGGCATCTGTGTCAGGTAAGGCTTGATCTAGGAGCTCTAGGATCCACCTATGAAGTGAGAGGTGGGGTCCACTGCACTTAAAGAACAAGGATTGAGAGTGAGGAGGGGCGAGTCCCTGGAGGAAAATGAGGGTTCAGCTGCTGGGAGAAGCAGGAAAGAGTGCTGGGAGGCAAAAAAAAGTCCACCACATCAAATGAGAAAGAAGTACTGTTCACCTCAATTGACTGGTTTCCTTGAAAGTTTCCTTGTCAATACCACTCCATCCAGACCCACCCCGGAGAGGTGCAAAGAAATGATGTACTTTCCTTATGCTTAGGTGAGGGCAGATTATAACACCTGCCTAGATTTGGAGCAGCCAGCCCTAGTGACCTGGAAATCATGACACTCATGCAACAAGGAATTGGTGAAAGTGAACGCTTGAATAGACAGACAGAAGGCCACACTCAAGGTGTCAAGAAACTACACCTGTCTCCTTAGGGGGTGGCAGGTTTGTGACCACCTTTCAGATGCGCAGACCATAAGCCCAGACTCTTGAATTCCCCCCCCGGCGCAGGAAGGTAAAGCAAGTGCTTTGAGCTGGTGCCTGGAACCAAAGACATGTGAGCCCCTAAAGGGAGCAGCTATCACTTACTATCACTATTTTTCCCCCAAGAGAGGGGGAAAAACTCAGGTTGGATGTGTATGCACACACGTGTGAAATCTCTGTTTCTAAACATTGGCAACGAAACAAATTTTAAAACACACTATGTGGGGAGTTCCTGTCATGGTTCAGCAGAAATGAATCTGACTAGTATCCATGAGGATGTGGGTTCGCTCCCTGGCCTATCTCGGCGGGTTAAGGATCCGGTGTTGCTGTGAGCTGTGGTGTAGGTCGCAGACGAAGCTCGGATCTGGCATTGCTGGGGCTGTGGTGTAGGCTGGCAGCTGTAATTCCAATTAGACCCCTCGCCTGGGAACCTCCATATGCCATGGGTGTGGCCCTAAAAAGACAACAAAAAGCGAACAAACAGACAAGCCACACTCTGTGGGCTGGAACAGAAGAATACACTCAGAGGTCAGAATCTGCCTGTGGACCCCTATATATTGTCCTAGAGTGAATGAAAAATCCTTTCTCTGTTGATGGAACTCCAAATCTGTGTGTTAAATCTATGCCCAAATCAACAAACACCCAATGACAGCCCACTGCCCCAAGTTCAGCCCTTTCATCTACACTATCTAACCAGAATCTGAAAAACACCGTGTGGGCCACGAAAGGAGAGGGGAACATTGGTGTGAAAAACTGTACTTTCATTTCCTGGCGGGGGTGTGGTTAAATTCACAACTTCGCGGTGACACTAACCGTCGGAGGGTTTTAGATTCGATTTCCTGTTTCCTTTTCTTAATAAAGAAAGGAAAAGCGGGCCCCCCGCAGCAACGGTAGGCTGAGTTCCATAGGAAGACACCACGGGGGTTCCGACTTGACCACAAGCAAAAACAAAACATAACACCCAAACCTGGTAAATAGCGATGTGCAGAACTGTGGGTCATGTGTTTGCTTAGGATTGTTCTCATCATGAGCAGCAATGTTCCACTTCACACTCATTAGACTAGTGACCAAAGTTCTTTATGTTCTAGATGCTGGAACCCATTGCCCATGAAAAGTTTAGAAAATAATGGTGGCGATGATGATTGTAGCAGCTACTGCGCACCGAGGACCGTAAGAGGTGCTTCACGTGTCTTTAACCCCACGTAACTTCTTCAAGAACTGTCCCCATTTACAGATAGGAAACCTTGAAGGAGCCCCGGAGAAGTTAATTTGCCCACATCACTCATAAGTGATGCAGCTGGAGTTTCGTTCTTTCATTCCTCGAATATTTATTGGTCACCTATGTATTGAGCCAGGCACGGCAAAAAGGTTTATGGTTGAAAGCAGCTAAGCTCAAAGTGATCCTCACTTGCAGAAAATGACCTCTGTGTAGAGATTACTTTTAAAATATTTATCTGGAGATTTTTTTTTTTCATTTATTCAGACGCTTAGCATCTACTGTGTCCAGAGTTCTAGGCTGAGAGCTGGGGGATGCACTGATCCTGACTTTTGGAAGTTCGTAGTTTAGTTAGGAGGACAGAGCCTATGCAATAAAACAGTTGAATAATAATGTAAGATAATGTGTAACGAAGTGCTGAAGTCGATGGTCCAGATGAAAAAACTTGGATGGATGAGAGACCCCCTTTGGATCAGAATGTTTGGGAAGAAAGGGTCTTTGAGGGAAGGATAGAGGGGAGATGGCTACGGTAGGTATGCAGGAGAAAAGGGCAAAGCATAGGAGTTCCCATCGTGGCTCAGCAGAAACAAATCTGACTAGTATCCATAAGAATGCAGGTTCCATCCCTGGCCTCGCTCAGCGGGTTAAGGATCCGGCATTGCCAGGAGCTTTGTGTAGGTCACAGATGTGGCTCAGATCTGGTGTTGCTGTGGCTGTGGCATAGGCCGGCAGCTACAGCTCCAATTAGACCCCTAGCCTGGGAACCTCCATATGCCGCGAGTGCGGCCCTAAAAACAAAGGGCAAAGCACAGCATAAGCAAAGGAAGAGAGATATGGTGATACTGCATAATCTGATGTGTAAGCACCTGGTTTGGGCAGTCACGTGATATGGTCTCGGGTGTGAAATCCAGACTTGACACCTTGCTACTTATGTGATCCTCGATCTGTTCCTTGACATGTATTGAGCTTCAGTTCCCTCACCTGCCAAGTGAGCATCACAAATGAAGGGAGGCAGGTACAGCCGTCCCTGGCAGCTACTATTCTGAGTATGGCCTCTTGGGTTGGGGGTACCTTGAGCTGTTCCATCCAAACAGTGGAGAGAGGTGTGTGGCCAATCTGAAACCATAACGTAAGAGACGAAAGAGGACTGGAAACTCTATAGCCATGAACTAAAAGCAGCATGTAATCAGCCCCAGAATCGGATAACACAACCAAACCACAAATGTGCTGCTCAGGGCTTTCAAGTTCTACAGCAGGGCAAGACCTGCTGTAACTCACTTTGTGTGATGGAGGCAAACCACACGTTTTTTTTTTTTTTTTTCTTTTTCTCATCAGACTTCACAGGAAATATACTCCTTTGTTCAGATTTGAGATAAGGTACCCCTCCTCCTTGACTCTCCTTTGTGGCATTAACTCACCCATTAAGTGGCTCATTTTCTATCCTAGGCCCATATCATCAGCAGCTTATATTTAGTAGGCAAGGGGGTTCGTAATGCCCTTATGTTAGAAGTTCAATCCATTAAGACATGGTTTGTAGTCCGACTGAGATGATGATCTAAGAAAAGGAAGGTAAGAGTCTCCGGGGACACAGCCAAGGGGTGGGGGGAGCAGATTTTTTAAGGTTATTTTGCCGTCAGTAATCCCCTACATTGCTGTTGCTCAACAATTATTTTGGGTTTCACGGCTTTCAACCTTACCTCTGTGCCCAACAGTGAGGATCTATACTGAGGTGTTGACAAAGATTTCTCAGCAGCTGTTACAGATTAGTAGCTTTGGCTGCCTTCCCAAGTTGACCCATTAAAATTCTCAAGAAAATTGGCTTTAAGGAATTTCCCAAAGACCCCTGACCTAGTCTAATGGGATTTCGTCTTCGTTCTAAGAGTGACCAGGGGTTCTCCTGTGGCGCTGCAGGTTAAGGATCCGACACTGTCCCTGAAGTGGTTTGGGTCACTCCAGTGGCACAGGTTTGATCCCTGGCCGGGAGAACTTCCACATGCTTCAGGTGCAGCCAAAAACAAAACAAAACAAAACAAACAAAAAACCCATTCCTAGATCTCTTCAGGAAAAACTACAAAAGGATTTATAGCAGTAGGACATGGGAGGAGGAGTATAAACAATAGCTCAGTAAATGATAGCTTAGAGCCAGATTGTCAACAAACATATATCCAGAGAAAGAAGCGTGCAGAGAACTAAGAAACTCTCACAGTAAAAATACCTGACATTGACTGAGCATTTCTCATGCATATACATTATCTCAGTGTCATCCTTAGAATACCATTGAGAAGGTTTTATTTATTTATTTGTCTTGTTGCCTTTTCTAGGTCTGCTCCTGTGGCATATGGAGGTTCCCAGGCTAGGGGTCTAATCGGAGCTGTAGCCGCCAGCCTACGCCAGAGCCACAGCAAGGCGGGATCCGAGCCGCATCTGCGACCCATACCACAGCTCACGGCAATGCCGGATCCTTAACCCACTGAGCGAGGCCAGGGATCGAACCCTCAACCTCTTGGTTCCTAGTCGGATTTGATAACCACTGAGCCACTATGAGACCTCCCGAGAAGGTATTATTATTATTGTGCCCATTTTACAGGAAAGGAAACCGAGGCAGAGAAAGATTAAATAATTTGGAAGAGAAATACTTTGCAAATGAGTGAAATAGCTAGGATTAGAACCCAGAGAGTCTGGCTCTAGGACTGATCTTATTAAGCACTCCCGAGGTGCATATATTTTATTAGGAGGAGTGGAAAGAGAAGACATGCTATAAAAAGGCCAGGAATAGAAGGGTGCCTTGGGGGCTTTGGCTTTGGCCTGGCATGCTGCTGTCCCAGCTGTTGAACAGAACCCAAGCCCGGATGGACAAGGGCATATTCAGACAAATACCCAGAAATATGACATAGTTTTGTATCTAGTCTCTGCCCTTATCCTCTTCTGTTCTTGTAGCATCTGCCGGGTTCCAGCCCAGCTTTAGATTTTTACTGTGGGAATCTAGCTAGCCTAAGGGAATTACTGGAGCCCTCTCTGGCTCAGGGAGCTCCAGAGTGGCTGGTGAGCACCAAGGGGCCAGAAGCAGATGACATTTTTGGGGGCATGGACCAAGTGGCCCCAAGGATCCCCAGCAAACTAGACTTAGGGGCTTTGAACCTCCCAGTCCAACATGGAAATGTCTCAGGACTTCACCCTAGTCCCGTGTCCCTACTGACTCTAAGGGCAGGACCTCCACTTTGCTGTGGGTGATAAAGAGCACAGTCTCGGAAGCCAGCCAGCACTGGCTTTGAATTGCACTCACTGCCTGTGCAAACCTGGGGAAGTTAACTTCTCTGCACTCACATTCTTTCGTCTGTCAAATGGGCATAATAATAGAACCCACTTTATGGGGTTGTTATAAGGATTCAATAAATGAATCCATATCAGCCACAGAAAGCAGGCTAAGCACTCAATAAATGTGGGCGATGGTAATTATCTACACCTTGTCTCCGCTGAAGAAGTAATTCTGTCTTAAGCCCACAGTGCACGTTATCACATCCGGTAGGGAGCGGCCTGGTGAACAAAGCCTGTGGCCTTGCCAGGCCCTGCAGCCATGTGCTCGGGCTTCTCTTGAAGAGGAAATGGTTTCATCACCCACTGTCTAGGTCAGGGCCACTTTCTTCAGGGAAGGGCTTGGTGGCCTTGCCTGCTGGATATGCTTGGTTAGGCCCAGCACCCTAGCCTGGCTCTGCCAGCTCCTAGTCTACCTGCCCAGGAGAATGCTTTTTTATGCCAGGCCCCCTGGGGCAGGTGAGGTTCCCATGGAAGCCAGTGCATGTCTGAAGGTCCTTTTATTGACCTGGCTGGCTGATCATGACTGTCACCTTCATCTAGGAAATGCCTGCGTTCAAGGAAAGGCTATTTGAAGGTCTGGGACAAGGGTAGTTTCTAAGCTTGGCAGAAAGGCCCTTTCAAGTGGGCTTGGGAGCTTCAGAAGTAAAGTGTGAAGATGGGGGGTTGGGGGGGAGGAATTCCCATGTGGCTCAGCAGTAACGTACCCGACTAGTATCCATGAGGACCCAGGGTTTGATCCCTGGCCTTGCTTGGTGGGTTAAAGATCTAGCATTGCGGTGGCTGTGGTGTAGACCAGCAGCTCTGACTCGACCCCTAGCCGAGGACTTCCATATGCCATGGGTGCAGCCCTGAAAAGCAAAAAATAAAATAAAAACTAAAAAAAATAAAAAGGGAATTCCTGTTGTGGCTCAGCGGAAATGAATCTGACTAGCATCCGTGAGGAGCCATGTTCAATCCCTGGCTTCACTCAGTGGGTTAAGGATCTGGCATTGCCGTGAGCTGTGGTAAAGGTCACAGATGAGGCTCAGATCTTGAGTTGTTGTGGCTGTGGCATAGCCCAGAGGCTATGGCTCCAATTTGATCCCTAGCCTGGACACCTCCATACGCTGCAGGTGCAGCCCTAAAAAAAAAATATATATATATATATATATATAATAATAATAATAATAATAAAAAGGTGGGGGGCGGACCAGGGACTATGTCTATCTCTCATCTTCATGGATCTCTAGCCCTTGGCACGTGCTGGCTCTCTAGATATGGCACTACGTAGTGGTTGAGCACATGGGTTCCAAAGCCAGACTATCTGTGGTAGAATCCCGGTAGCTGGGTGACCTCTGGCAATTTCCTTAACTTTTCTGTGCCTCTGTTTCTCATGTGTAACAAAGAACAATAATAATAGTACTCACCTACTCACCTCTTTAGGTTGTTTTGAAGTTTAAATGAGTTTTCATAAAAATGCTTCAAACATGTGCTCGGCATGTGATGCCCTAAGTGCTAGCTGTTATTTCCCACATACTAGGATTTTAGTTCTAAATAGAGGCTCAGATAAATAAGAGGGCAAATCCAGAGACTTCGTCTATTTGATCATAAAGTCTGCTCTTTTTGAATGCTACCACCTGTACAAAAAGAATTCCTACTTTGAATCCCTTAAGAAACTCCAAATTTTAGAGTTCCTGCTGTGGCAAAGTGGGTTAGGAATCTGACTGCTGTGGTGAAGTGGGTTATGAATTTGACTGCAGTGGCTTGGGTCATCAAGGAGGTGTGGGTTTGATCCCTGGCCCGGGGCAGTAGGTTAAAGGATCTGGTATTGTCACAGCTGCAGCACAGACTGCAGCTGAGACACGGATTCAATCCCTGGCACAGGAACTTGCATATGCCGTGGGTGCAGCCATTAAAAGAAAAGTCCAAGGAGTTCCTGTCGTGGTGCATGGGAAACGAATCTGACTAGGAACCATGAGGTTTTGGGTTCGATCCCGGGGGCCCTCGCTCAGTAAGGATCCCGAGTTGCCGTGAGCTGTGGTGTAGGTCGCAGATGTGGCTCGGATCCTGCGTGGCTGTGGCTGTGGCTGTGGCTGTGGCTGTGGCTGTAGGGTAGGCTGGCAGCTGTAGATCCAATTCACCCCCGAGCCTGGGAACCTCCATATGTCGCAGGTGCCACCCTGGGAAAAAAAAAGTTCAGATTTCAACTTCGGGAACACTGAGTCCTCCAAAATAGAACACAGTCGTCAGATGTTGGATTCTTGTTTAAAATCCAGGAGTTAAGGTGCCCTATGGGCCCTGGAGACTTAGGGTAATCCGGCCCAATGGGACATGATCAACCATTCCTGGTCCGGGGTCTCAGGGTGGTGGAAGTCTGGTAAGCCTGCTCTTTGACCTGAATCTGGGTGACATTAGTAATACAGGCATAGGTGAAATGCCAGCCACACTTGGCTGGCCCATAAAGAGGAAATACTTCCCACACCTCACCTTTGCACACGGAAGGCCCCCAGGTAGAGGCATCCCTGCTGTAAGCCTCTGGCTTTAATGTCTGGGTGTGGCTACAGGAACCACCCAGCGCAAACTGGAGTGAACCTGCTGCCCTTTCCCTTCCCAGCTGCCAAGTCAAACAGAACAGGGAGAACACAAATAGAATCGTCACAATAAACCGGTTGTTGGAGCCAGACACAGGAGCACCCCCTCCCTGGCACGGCCGCCCCATTGGCGTGTCCAGACATGAGGTGCTCTGAGGGCTGAAGAAGGTGTGGCCCATGGGCATTCCTGCCCAGCAAGAAACCCTGGGGCCTGTCTGTATTCATGCCACCCGCATGGATCCCTCCAGGAGCTGCTCGCCAAGGCGGGAGGGAGGAGGGTCTCCCCCAAGCCCTGGATCGCCAGGAAATGCCCTTCCCACCCACTCCTCTTGACTAATGCCGTCTGTCTTCAGACACTTTAAAATTCTCAAGGTATCTGAGGTTTGGAGGGATGCATGCCAGACGTGCTTCTCTGCAGGGTCAGGCCTGGGGAGGGGGAGAGGGGAAGAAGGAGGGGCCAAGCCAAACTGACAGCTGCAGATCTGGGCTGTGCTCTCCAGGTAGCTGGGGAACTCGGGTGGTGCCCTCCCTAGCCTGGGGCAGGTCAGAGTCTCCCCAGAACTCGCCCAAACCTTTTCTGCTGCGTGTGCTCTGGGGCATGTCTCTCTTTGCCTCTTGGATCTGGGGCCAGTGAGGAAATAGAGGTTAGTCCCAGGAGGCAGGGATGGATCCTTGTTCTTTGTGGTGTCAGTGCCTTTTCATGAAGTTCTGGCAGATCACGCAAAAGACCTTCATTCTTCCCTTTGCTTAAATTTTTTTTTTTTTTTTTTTGGTAAAAAGGGGTTACTAGAGAGACCTCCTGTGGAAAGGTAAACGAGTGAAGTGACCCCACGTGGATGTTTTCTGTGAATTTCCCCTTGTTATGAGGGTGTAGGAAGAGCAGATGCTCTGAAAGTGGACGCCTGGGTTGCAAGCCTAGCTCTGTCCTCCATCCTTGGGCAAGCTTCTTAACTGCTTGAGGCTCAGTTTCTTTGGTTGTCAAATGGGCACAAGAAGACCTAGTCTCTGGGGATGTTGGAAGGATAAAATGAGATCACATACATGAAAGAAAAAACCATTCTGTATAGTCTGGCACATCAAAGGACTAGATCTGTGATTTTCTGGGTTCTTGATTGGCCTGAAGAATCGGAAGAGAGATCTAGAAAGAGACAGAATTATAGGAAACAAAATTGTCTTATTCAAAGTTAATTCTGAGTTCAAGGTAAGGAAGATAAGAAAGACTGTTACTCCAATCTTTTTTTGGTCGCCGCCTGGGTCAGGGATTGAACTCGAGCCACAGCAGTGACAATGCCGGATCCTTAACTCCTTGAGCCACCAGGGAACTCCTCCACTTTTTTTTTTCCTAGAGGGCAAGATAGGTTATTTATATGTCTAGGGATAAATCATATCAATGTGTTACTTTCCCATCTGAAACAAAACACAAACCACTTCATTCCCAGGCCCAAACTGATTTAATCTCAATCAGTATCATCTCATCAAGTCAAGCCTTCCCATTAAACTGAACTTGAGGTTTCTCCCTTTTTCATATGCTTTGTGCTCCAGGTGAAGTATTGAGGGGAAGGGAAAAGGGAACACAACTGATCCTTGAAAAGGCGTCTAGGTTCACACAAAAAAGTAGAAACTATCGTTACTTCCCTGAAAATGTCATAATTAGTAAACTGCAGCCTTGCCATGGTCTTTCTTTCTTTTTTTTTTTCTTTTTTGGTCTTTTTAGAGCCACACCCGCAGCATTTGGAGGTTCCCAGGTTAGGGGTCCAATCGGAGCCTACGCCACAGCAATGTGGCATCTGAGCCATGTCTGACTTACATCACAGCTCGCGGCAACGCAGATCCTTAACCTACTAAATGAGGCCAGGGATCGAACCCTCGTCCTCATGGATTCTAGTTGGATTGGTTTCCGCTGAGTCACGACGGAAGCTCTGCCCATGGTCTTGCGATAAGCAGATTTCATGTGTGTCATGGATCTCAACTATTATTTGGGGATTTTTTTTTTTTTTTTTTTAAGGACAGATAATGGCTTTGTTTAGCTCATTATGCCCTTCCTTCTGTGTTTGGCCTACATTTGCAGAAGGCTGACATCTTCTATTAAGTAAGGACCAGACAGGAAATATTATGGTGGAGATGGGTGGATGGGGCAAGGGTTTGGGGAGTGCTGGTCAACTGGGTACATCCCTGGGGAGTGGCAGCAGAGTGGGGAGGGAATTGAGGGAGAACTGTTTAGAGAAGGGTGTCAGGGAAGTGAGTAATAGGGAGGTCAGAGGATGGAGCAAGGGAATGTTGAAAGGGAACGGATATGCTCTGTGGGCAGGTAGTAAACTGTCTGAATGGGAGGACAGGGAGGGCTAGCACCGAGCAATAGGGAGGGTACTCCGAGGTGCTGATGTGTCAGATGGAAAATGGGGTTGGATGTGTGTGGGTGGAGGAACAGAGGTACCCCAAACCAACTCCAGATGCCATTCATTTTAATGAAATCCTTCTTGTTAGGCTTCTGCCATCAGAAATGGATGCTATGCTCACCCCAGGGTTTATTTATTTATTTATATTTGGCCACTAATGCAAGCTGGCATGCATTAGGTTTCCGCGCCAGGGGTGGAACCTGCACCACAGCAGTGACAACACCAGATCCTTAGCCACCGGCTGGGCCACCAAGGAACTCCCCCCTCGGTTTATTTTTAATTCCAGAAAATAATACCCCCTTTGTTTTCCCTCAAAGACAAAAGACACAATTTAAATTCAGGTAAGCTTGAAGATTACGATATTTGGAGTTCCTGCTGTGACGCAACAGGATCATTCGTGTCTCTGGAGCACTGCAGCGCAGGTTCGATCCCCACCCCGGCACAGTGGGTTAAGGTTCCCGCATTGCCACAGCTGCTCTGTAAGTTGGGAACTCCATTAAAAAAAAGAAAGAAAAGAAAAAAAAAGAAAGAGGATTATGATATTTGAAAAAAATTCAAAGTCCTGGGCCCTTCCTCTGTGAGGCATCATTCCAATGTCACACTCTGCTTAGGGAGGTTGCCTTCACATGGTCATGCCAACCTTTCACTCTTCTGTTGATTGACCTGGTTTGTTGATAATTTGTTACTGCAACCTTCCTGTAACTGTTTCTAGAGTTGTTTGAGGAAAAAGGAGACTGGCACACAGAGATTTCTCACACCCAACTAGCTTCTATAGTTAAGACAAAATTAAGCAACGTAGAAATCAAAGCTTCACTTCCTATTGATCTAGGTTTTTCAAGCCTCCCCATTTTTCAGTATCCTAGTCTCCAGGGGATTCTAAATTTTCTCTCCCTTTGAGAAGAACTCTTCTTGAACAGGCACCCCTCCCTCAAGTTTTCAACACAACTCTAAGGAAAGAATGCCTACAGTTCTGCTGCTTTGAAGCATAAAAGAGAAACCCAAACTTCTTTGAGATTCCCCTTGATTTGGGAGTTTACTCCAAGAGTGGGAAATTTTTCCTCGCTAGGATTTGCTCCTGTCTCCTGGGCAAGGCAGTTTGTTCAGTGGTTGTTCTGTGGGCTGCTGTCTGGAGGAGACGGCGGTTCCGGAGGTCACCCTGACAATTATGGCCTAGTAAGGGTGGAGGGAGTGGTCTGGGTTTGGCTCTCAGTCTGCACTCACATACAGCACGGAGAGATCTTGGCTCAGGACCTGGGGCTGAGGCGTGCTGGGACAGCCTAGGGGGTGTCCTGGCTTTCCAGGGGCTGGGGAACCCTCTCTAGCCCGGGGGCGGGAGACGCTATTCCAGAATCGGTTCTGCCTCTCCTGCCGCCTCAGCACTTTCTAATTCCAGCACCAAACAACAACAGCCCCAGATGCAGCCATAGCAACAGACCCCGCCCACTCGGCCTCGCTCCCGGCATGCAGCACGTGACGGCGACGCCTGCGTCGCTCCCTCCGCCCCTGGCGCGACGGGAGGGCGGGGAGAAGGGGGCTGGAAATGACGTTGACGCAGTCGTCTCCATGGATATAATGCATAGACGTCAACGTCGCCCAGTGTTTAGTGTGTAACGTTCCTCCGTCTCCATGGGAACGTCAGGCGGCCAAACACCGACCCCAGCAACAGGCTTCTAATTGGCCCGGAGCTTCCAAAGGCGGAGCTTTTTCTCCCGCGCCAGCTCTACTGTGTTGCTGTTTTGGTTGGTTCGCTCCCACTTGTTTATTTCTCTAACAGATCTTAGAGGCTGAGGTCTGGATCTGTTGCCAAGGGTGCGATCCAGGAGAAAACGTGCTCAACGTGCAGCTTGCCCCTACAGATTACAGCCCAACAGATGACATGGTTCCCTTGCGACCAAGGCCCTTCTGGGAGTCACGGGCCTCCGCCAGGGCACCAGTCACAGCCCAATACTTGATGTTTCACCCTCTGACCCCACCCCGCATCACATCTGAGACTATTACCCGCTCAGCCTCATCCCAGAGACTGCTTTGCCTTCACACACTTGTTTATGATCTCAAACCCAGAAGATGGCCTTTCATACCTAATGCCAGGATTCAGTGCTACTCCCCTCAGGATTTGGCTACATTTTTCTGTCTGGTCCTAATTCTGTTGAATGACATCATTTATCCGTATTCCCAACCATTGATACCCAGATTTCTTGTAGCCTGAGCAGATACCAAAAGATCCCCAAGGACATGGGTGGGTGCTTCTATTCCTGGGCTAGTAGAATCTTATGCCTTTCTCCCTGCTCATTTTTATTCAAAACGGGGTGGGAGGGCACCTGACTTCTCCAAAAGAGATAGACATAAACTGAGGACAGAGATGGGGGAGTGGGTGGGGTGGAATTTTCGCCTTAAAATCCCAGACTTAGTGATACATATTACTAGTGTACTGATGGAGTTAAACATTCTGAGGCACAAATATCTCCAGAAATAGTTTTAACCTACCAAGTTAACATCTGGCAAGAGATAGTGATCTAGCCTCAGGGTTTTCAGTCAAGATATGCTCAAAAGAATGCCTTAAAATCTTAAGTTATGGTGTCAAATATAATAAATCTTCACCACCTCATGCACCTACAAGTCTGAAATGTTTCATAAAAGGTTTAGATGACCCGATAATATATTTTCAAAACACACAGAGAGAAAGAGAGAGGGACCCTGATGCAAACCTCAA
Organism: Phacochoerus africanus; assembly: GCF_016906955.1. Classification (NCBI taxonomy): domain Eukaryota; kingdom Metazoa; phylum Chordata; class Mammalia; order Artiodactyla; family Suidae; genus Phacochoerus; species Phacochoerus africanus. The sequence continues at coordinate 101,032,749 of NC_062552.1, forward strand.
GTTAAAAACAAGAAAGTAAAATTATTCTTAGATCGGAATTGATAGAGAGTACAGAGGAAATCTGTTCTCTCTGTTCTAATCTTAACCTACTACCTCCTCTCCCCCTTTATCTACCCTGGTGAATAGCTTTGCTAACTGTCCTTCCCCTACCCCTAAGCCAGCCTCACAGCCTATAATTTCCTTCAGGAGATGTGAGCAAAATTAAATGAAATTGGGTGGCTGCTTAATGCAAATAGGACCAAAGGGCACACAGCTCTTTATCATAATGAACTTCATTCTGATTAAGTCACAGGAATCGCAAGTGCTTACTATTTACCCAGTAAATATGTTAAATTGCCAGGCAAGTCTCCCTCTTGCCCTGACACTGCCAGGGAATATTTGAAAGTCTGATATAAGATCATTTTTAAATGATCAAACACGGTTTTCTAGTTCTGTCTTCTCCCTTTATGTTTCTAGGAATCAGTGTCTTGGTCTCCGAGAGCCACTATATCTGGGTTATACCAGAAGAGGAATAACGAAGCAATCTTTACGTTGTACATTGAAAATGACCTGAAGGAGTTCCCCTCATGGAGCAGCAGAAACGAATCCGGCTAGGAACCATGAGGTTGTGGGTGCGATCCCTTGTCTCGCTCAGTGGGTTAAGAATCTGGTGTTGCTGTGTGCTGTGGTGTAGGTCACAGACGAGGCTCAGATCCTGTGTGGTTGTGGCTGTGGCTGTGGCATAGGCCGGCAGCTATAGCTCCGATTTGACCCCTTACCTGGGAACCTCCATGTGCCGCGGGTGCAGCCTTAAAAAGTAAAAAAAAAAAAAAAAAGATAAAAAAGAAAATGACCCGAAAAGCTAGGAGAGGTGGCTGAGGACATTTTCTCAGTATGGCTGCAGAAGAGGGTAGAAGATGGAAGATGACAGAGTCTCTAAGTGCCTAGATTTGACTCCAGCACATGAACTGGATTTTATGATTCTGTCCATGGACATCAGTTAAAACCTCAGAGCTTCCATATTTTTTTTCTATCTCCCAGACTTGGTTCCTTTTTCCCTTAGTTCTTTTGTTCTTTGGACATGACCCTAACGTGGTTGTGGGCCATAGTGCGTGGCCTAGGGTTTTTTTTTTTTTTTTTTGTCTTTTCTAGGGCTGCATTCGTGGCATATGGAGGTTCCCAGGCTAGGGGGTCTAATCGGAGCTGTAGCCACCAGCCTACAGCATAGCAACTCAGGATCGAAGCCTCGTCTGCGACCTACACCACAGCTCATGGCAACGCCAGATCCTTAATCCACGGAGCAACGCCAGGGATTGAACCCAAAACCTTATGGTTCCTAGTTGGATTTGTTAACCACTGAGCCACGAACTCTGGGAGTTTTTAATCCAGGAATTACCAAATAGATAATAGTTTTGATGGTACCGAAAGCAGAGTTCGTTTCTTAGGCGCTCACACATACGCGCATGCACAGACTCTTCCTGCTCTGTGGTTTGGCTGAGTCGATCCATTCAGCTGACCGAGTTCAACCTAAGGACCATGACGTCCTGCTACGCTGCTGATTTCTTCAAACCACAAGACAATTAATCTCCCCAAGCTTACTTCCTCATCCGTAAAATGGGGTCGGAGAACTCACTGACCCCACATGTTTGCTTTGACCTAAGAAGATTGTAATGATATGGTGAGAATTAGCACGGTGGAAATAAAACGGTATATACATGTTTGATTATCATTAATGAGTATAATTTCCCCCGACCCCTCCTGCCTCAGTGCCGAGTGGAGCCTCCACCTACCAGGTTTCCACAGCATAGAGGCCTTGTCCCAGGCCGGGAGGAGTAAGAGCAATGGCCTACGTGGCATTCCAAGGTGCAGGCGCACACTGGACCTCTTCCACATCACAGCCATGCCTGAATTCAGCTCTTCGATTCACACTCAAGTCTGCCTGTTCTGAGTTGTAGAAAGGAAGCTATGACTATCTCTCACCTCTTCAGAATGTTAGGAGGCTCACACTAGGTAATTCTTGTAAAAGAGCTTTGAAAACCAGAAAGCCAAAGAGTTTTTTGTTTTTTTTCTTTTGCTTTCTTAGGGCCTCACCTGTGGCATATGGAGGTTCCCAGGCTAGGGGTCAAATGAGAGCTGCAGCTGCCAGCCACAGCCACAGCCACAGCCACGCCAGATTTGAGCCGTGTCTGCGACCTCCACCGTAGCTCATGGCAACGCCGGATCCTTATCCCACTGAGCGAGGTCAGGGATCAAACCCACCTCCTCATGGTTACTTGTTGGATTCATTTCTGCTGCGCCAAAACGGGAAATCCAACAAAAGGTATTTTCAAGTTTATAAACGTGTTATAAGATGAGGTGACCTGGAAATGGATCGGTGTCAAGGTGGGCTTGAGGATCGTAATTTACAGACAGGCCAAATGGATCCACATCTGTGTGATTCGATATGCCTTCTCTCAAGGCACGTGCCCTCCCAGTCCCTCAGCGCGTCCATTTTCAGCCCCATATGCCTCAGGTCTTAGTTTGGGAACAAACACAGATTCTTTTGAGTAGTACCCTCCTAAAGATGAACATAAATGAAGTGATCAGACATTTCCTCCTCAGGTGAGATAGTACCACACGGGAGCCCTGGGCTCTGGGGTGAGTCTGAGAAAGAGGATGCTGGGAGCCTAGAGAAAACTATTCTTCTTACTCAAAGTCAGCCATCGCCGTTGTGCAGGTTGCTGACCAAGGACCCTCAGAGCCCACCCAATGGGCCTGTGGCTCTATTAACACATTCAGGAGATGTCTCCCCGTCTTCACCCAAAGCCCTGGAAGGACACTGCTGGATGGTCACTCAGGGCTTCCCACACTGTTGGATATTGGGGGCCAGCAACATTTTTTAAAAGTTGGTGAACTGGAGTTCCTGTCGTGGGTCAGGGGTTAATGAATCTGATTAGGAACCATGAGGTTGCGGGTTCGATCCCTGGCCTTGCTCAGTGGGTTGAGGATCCGGTGTTGCTGTGAGCTGTGGTGTAGGCCGGCAGTTGCAGCTTGGATTCGAACCCTAGCCTGGGAACCTCCATGTGCCGTGGGAGTGGCCCTAGAAAAGGCAAAAAAACAAAAAACCAAAAAAACCAAAACTTGGTGAACTGACATAGGTTTCCCACTTATAATTTTACTGGTTGACAATGATTACCACTTATTATCGCCATCACTTCACAAATGAAAGGGCATATTAGTACTCAAAAAGTCAAGAAAACACAACCGAAGCCTGAAGACAGCCCTTTTCTTTGTATTTAGTTATTTATTTTTTGGCCGCACCCACAGCACGCGGAAGTTCTGAGGCCAAGGATCCAGCCCACACCGCAGCTGAGACAACATGGGATCCGTAACCCTCTTTGCCACCAGGGAACTCTGAAGACAGCCCTTTTATTTTATTTATTTATTTATTTATTTATTCATTTTTGTCTTTTTAGGGTCGCACCCGTGGCATATGGAGGTTCCCAGGCTAGGGGTCCAATTGGAGCTGTAGCTGCGGGCCTACATCACAGTCACAGCCACGCTTGATCCTTAACCCATTGTGCCAGGCCAGGGATCGAACTTGCATCCTCATGGATGCTGGTCAGATTCGTTTCCGCTGAGCCACCCACAACAGGAATTCTGACACCCCTTTTAAATTGCATATATGTAGCTTTATGAAAACTCCTTCCTTTGTCTTTATTTCTCTTCTCTTTCTTTGACAGTTCTAGTCATTCTTCATTCTCTGTGGGGTGGTGTTGATAGTGGTGAAGAGCAGATGGAGAAATCAAGGAGAGACAAGGACCATTTAAGTTTCCTGATCCAAAAGACCACTTCTGGCTGATGTACATCAGGCTCACCAGTCTCTCTGGTAAAGGAGAGGAAGGTAATCTCACCAGGTGGGTTGCCGGGGGTGGGAATCTAATCCATTGAGTAATTCCCTTGGAGTAACTTCCACTCTGGGGCAGGTCAGTTTGTTTCCAGTCGGTCTGACCCTTGCCTGGACCATGTCCCACCTGTCCAAATACCTCTGGTTTTACCCAGGAAGGTGGGATTAGTGATGGCCTTATACCTGATTCAGCCAGATCAGATAGAGCTGAATGGTAGAGATGGGCAAGCTCCCAGAGGAGGGAACAAGATTGCCTTCCAACTGGTGTCCAGGCGAGTGTAGGAGACACTGGCAGAGCCGGTTTAACCAGCATCTTGGGCAAGATTTTGCCAGTACTCTTTTCCTGCTTCCAGTTTCCTCTGGCAGAGGTAGAAATACTCTCCATGTGCTGTGGTTGCATAAGAGTCCAATGTGATCAGCACAGCACCTATCTATCTATCTACCTGTGATATCTTGTAAATATATTTCCCTCAAAAGCCCCGCTGTGAGAAGTTCCCATTGTGGCTCATTGGTAACGAACCGGACAGGTATCCATGAGGATGGGTTTGATCTCTAGCCTTGCTCAGAAGATTAAGGATCTGGCCATCGTTGCTGTGAGCTGTGGTATAGGTCGCAGATGTGGCTTGGATCCTGTATTGCTGTGGCTGTGGCTGTGTCTGTGGCTGGCAGCTGTAGCTCCAGTTTGACCCGTAGCCTGGGAACTTCCGTATGCTGCAGGTGTAGCCAAAAAAAAAAAAAAAAAAGCCCACAGTGAATAGAAGCTGAGCCTATAATTTAATATTAAGCAATTTAAACATAATTAAGGCCCATGAGACTGAGTTTCTCTCTCACCAGCCATCAGCTACCAGAGGTAGACACCTAGGGAAATAAATGCACTTATTCAGGTCATCAAGGCACTACTTACTACACTGGGGAGAAATTTAGTCCAATTATCTATTGTGGATTAGAAAATTATAAGGTTATTATTTAAAAAAAGTATTGAACCTATTCCACCAAAATAACACAATATACCTATATTATTGAATTTTGGTGACTATTAAATAGCAACAATCTCTGTAAAGCACTAAACATAATCCCTGAGCAAGCACTTAATCAGTGTTAGCTATTGTTATTTTCATGCATTTAAGAAATATTTTTTGAGTAGTCTTCACACGGTCAGATGCTGTGTTAGGGTCTAGAGAGTCAATAATGAATACAACAGGTAAAGTTTTTGCCTTCCTCGAGGAGTTAGACACCAAACAATTTCAATTAACACTTAACAACTACCAACACCAGGCCTTCTCTAGCTGCTTGATGGTTCATCAGTGAACAAAACCAAAATCCCTATCCTTGTGGAACTTATCTTTTTGATATTAGCCCAACTGCTTTCTAAATAAGTATATATTATTACAAATGGTGTTTCTGGAGTTCCCGTCGTGGCGCAGTGGTTAACGAATCCGACTAGGAACCATGAGGTTGCGGGTTCTGTTCCTGGCCTTGCTCAGTGGGTTAAGGATCTGGCGTTGCCTTGAGCTGTGGTGTGGGTTGCAGACACGGCTTGGATCCCATGTTGCTGTGGCTCTGGCGTAGGCCGGTGGCTACGGCTCCAATTAGACCCCTAACCTGGGAACCTCCATATGCCTCGGGAGCGGCCCAAGAAAAGGCAAAAAGACAAAAAACAAAAAACGAAAACAAAACAAACAAAAAACCCAAATGGTGTTTCTTTGTTTTTGTTTTTGGCCATACTCACGACATGCGGAAGCTCCCAGGCCAGGGATTGAACCTGCACCACAGCTGTAACCAGAGCCACAGCTGTGACAATGCTGAGCTACAAGGGAACTCCTAAAAATGGTATTTGGTGCCGTACACACAAAGGCCAGGGCGGAACAAGGACTTCTGAAGGGTTCCTAATTCAGCCTGGGTGCTCAGGGAAGTTCTCGGTGAGGATAGGACAATTTTCAGTTTGAGATGTGGGTAAGAGTAGGTTTAATTGAGGAGCAGAGGGGGAGATGGGGGCAGAGAACATATGTATAATACTAGTTTCTCATATTTAATTCATGATTTCCTTGTTAGACGCCTCTCCCCAAATGTTCTAGAGGCTGGGGCTGCCAAAGATGGTCCTCGCATCAAGAAGTTTGCATCCAGATTGAATTTAGCCCTTGGCCCCAGAAGGCACAGCAGCAACTGCTCCTTCCCAGGAATCACTGACAGTTGACAGTCGCTGCCTCAGCCTCCCTTGGTCTCATTGCCTGGAACAATTAGTACCAACGAGACAGCAGTGACCTCTGTTGCTTTTACTTGCAGTAATGAAAGTCACCCTAGTGCCCCCAGGAATGTGTCAGCATACATTTGCTGCTGGATTGAAATAATCAAGCGTGGGCTGAATAATCGGTCTCTGAGGGCTGCATTACCCTCTTTCCCCAACACACACATAATCCTTTTTCTTTTGCTACTGAATTTTCTCCCATTTAAGTTTTAATGCTCTTCCTCTGTCATTCCCATTAGCAGGTTTTCACAGCCCAGTTCTTATCCCAGTTATGAAATAGTTCACATAGTTCTGTGCAGACGTCATATTTACGGGAACTGAAGATGGGTGGATTCTGATCATGGCTTGTGGAATAGTCTCCAGTGCAGTCGAAATGACAGAGAATTCAGGAAACTAATACTTTGAGAGTTTAGTTCCCCATAATTTTCCCACATATACTTGCTTAAACCCTGTGTAAGGATCAGCAGAATACAGGAGAGTGTCCCCCCGGGGTGAGAAAGCTTGGTTTGTTCAGTGTTCTGTTTTATAGCACAGATTCTAAACTGAACTCTGTTTATTGTCAAAAGCGCTCTAACAAAGGGCAAAATGGAATGTGCCTGTTTTCAAATTCCTGGGAAAAAGGGCCCTGGAAGTCCTCAAAGCCTGGTTGAGGGCAATTTACACCTTATTTTTCAGTTCTTTCTTTTTATTATTATTATTATTTTTACTACTGCTATTATTATTTTATGGCCACACCCACAGCATATAGAAGTTCCCTGGTGAGGGACTGAATCCAGCTGCAGCTGCAACCTACACTGAAGCTGTGGCAACCCAGATCCTTTAACCTACTGAGCTGGGGATTCTTAACCCACTGCGCCACAGCAGGAACTCCCTTCAGTGCTTTCATTGAACAGTATCTAAGCTATTGAGAGAGCTTACCCATCACTGATTTTAGTGGGGAGCCATCCATAAGAAGGATCCATATGGGTTGTTACTGTGTGAGAATGAAATACAACCATCCTGTTTGAAGCACAGTGACAGTGAGGGAGGAAACTAAGCTGGAAACAGCTGGGGCATTTCCAAATTTCGTAGCACTCATCCAAAAGCTGATCTTTATGGTCTGAGGGAGGAAGAGATGGTTTTTGGTAACTCAGACACTAGGGTTTGAGGGGCACCTTGCAAGGACAGAGGATTGCTGGGCTCGGCGGTTATGTTTCTCAATACTTTACATTGGGAAGTATTTCCTCTACCCAGAATGCTCTGTTCCCCGTCCTCCCAGGCCTGGTTCCTTCTTGTCATTCGCTTCTCATGACAAATGTCCTTCCACCCAATCCAAAGGAGCCACACAATCACTCATGACATATCCCTCCTTTTTTTTTTTTTTTTGTCTTTTTGTCTTTTTGCCATTTCTTGGGCCACTCCCTCGGCATATGGAGGTTCCCAGGCTAGGGGTTGAATCGGAGCTGTTGCCACCAGTCTACGCCAGAGCCACAGCAACGTGGGATCCGAGCCGCGTCTGCGACCTACACCACAGCTCACGGCAACGCGGGATCGTTAACCCACTGAGCAAGGGCAGGGATCGAACCCGCAAGCTCATGGTTCCCAGTCGGATTCGTTAACCACTGCGCCACGACGGGAACTCCAATCCCTCCATTTTGATTACCTGCTCAGCACTTACTTTTATCAGCTATGTTCGTTTGTTTTCTTGTTTATGACACTACTAGACTGTGAGCTTCATGTTAGTAGAAAGCTTGTCTGTTTACTATGTCTGTTTACTAAGTGACTGGCACTTAGTAGGTGTTCAGTAAAGGTACTGAATGAAGAATAAGGAATAGGATAATTTCCTCGGTGCAACTTCAGTGATGAAAGGATTAACTTTGTAGAGGCCATACCCTGGTACCTGTAGGTATTGTTTTTTCTGGCTTTTAGGCAAGGTAATAATAATCTGAGGTATATAAAACCCCTTTCTTCCCTGGAGGGAATTCTGAAACCAATGGAAAAATAAAAAGCAGATGAGAGATATCCGATAAGAATATAACTAAGTTAATCTCCACCAGATGTGTGAAATTAACACTCAGGGCTGCTCTTATCTACAAATTCCATCTTGGGAGTTCCTGTTGTGGCTCAGCAGTAATCTGACTAGTATCCATGAGGATGTGGGTTCGATCCTTAGCCTTGCTCAGTAGGTTAAGAATCTGGGGTTGCTGTGGCTGTGCTTTAGGCAGTAAAAAAAAAAAAAAAAAAAATCTAAAATCACTTAATTTGAAACTCTTCCGTTTTCTCCATTATTATCATTTTTACATGCATCTCTGCTCCTTTTGCATTATGGGCCAGAAATGGATAAGGAGTTCCTGTCGTGGCTCAGTGTTAACAAATCTGACTGGTTATCCTTGAGGACTTGGGTTTAATCCCTGGCCTTGCTCAGTGGGTTAAGGATCCGGCGTTGCTGTGGCTGTGGTATAGGACGGCAGCTGTAGCTCTGATTAGACCCCTGGCCTGGGAACCTCCATAATCTGCCCTAAAAAGACAAAAAATTAAAAAAAAATAAATAAAAGAAATGGATAAGAGGCATGGCTGGAGCTACGGTTTGGTGAGCTTGTGGATTTGGGGCCAGTGAATGGAGTGCTGTTTGAATACCATCTTTTTTCCTCCATTTCCCCAGCTTATTCACAACCTTTTGCTTCTCTTTTCCAAGTTCCAAGCTCAGGCAGACACCAGCTGGATGAAGCCCTCGGCTCAAATAAACCTGACTTGGGTGATGAAGTACTAATAGCAAACGAAGGAGCAAATTCGCACCTACTCTGTGAAGTTTCCCATTCCCGGCAAACAGACTGGAGAAAGCAAAAATTCCTCACCCACAGACACCCTCTGGGACAGGTGACCTATAATTTATTCCAAACCACTTGATTAAGAGAAAGGAAGAAAATGGTTTTGCCAAATGATTCAAATGAAGACTCCCGAGGGCTGATCCCATCCCTCGGTACTAAGCAACCTGAACGCAGCGGGAGCATGTGGTGCTGTTTGCAACTGCAGAGATGATCTGGGGCTGATGCAAGTGCTGCATCCAGGCCTCAGGTGATCCTGTGGTAGGTGACACCCCAGTCCTTCTGTCCAGCACATGCCAAACAATCAACAAATACTGACCTGGTCCCCGCCGCATTCTCAGTCCTGGTTGGATTGCTCAGGAAGCCAAAGAATCATGTGCTGGTGTGGTGCCAGGGGGTGGGGGTGGGGAGGCAGAGAAAGAGTCAAGGAAAATTACGAAAACTGTATCCATCATTCTATCTATTGGGCGCTTGCTATTGTGCCAGGCACTGTTCCAAGCACTGAGGAACCAGCAATTTTTCCATCCTTCAAAAATATTTCAGCTGGAGTTGCTGTCATGGTGCAGTGGAAACGAATCTGACTAGGAACCATGAAGCTTTGGGCTTGATCCCTGGCCTCTCTCAGTGGGTTAAGGATCCAGCGTTGCTGTGAGCTGTGGTGTAGGTTGCAGATATACGGCCTGGATCTGGCGTTGCTGTGGCTGTGGCATAGACCAGCAGCTATAGCTCCAATTAGACCCCTAGCCTGGGAACCTCCATGTGCTGTGGATGCAGCCCTAAAAAGACCAAAAAAAAAAAAAATTTTTTTTCAGCATATTTGTATGTTTTCTTTTCTTTTCTTTCTTTCTTTATTTTTAGGGCTGCATCCTTGGCATATGGAGGTTCCAGGCTAGAGGTCAAATCAGAGCTGCAACTCCCGGCCTACATCGCAGCCACAGGAACACTGGATCCAAGCAGCATCTGCGACCTACACCACAGCTCACGGCAACGCCAGATCCTTAACCCACTGAGCAAGGCCGGGGATCAAACCCACCACCTCATGGTTCCTAGTTAGATTCATTTCTGCTGTGCCACAAGGGGAGCTCCAAGTTTTATTTTTTTTAAGTAAAATTTTATTTTGCAGTTTGATATTGTTTTTATTTTGAATTACTTGGGAGGGTACCATAATCATTTTTGTAGTGGGGCCATAAAAACTTTCATTATGGCCCTATTCCCAGTGCTTTTAAACTAAAATATTGATTAGATTTCTACCTTTCTGCCCAAATATTTTCTAAAAAGTTGCTTGTGGTATTATGCTGAGTTTGTGGAAAAGAAAGGCTCAGGGGGATAACCCATCCCAGATGAAATTTCTGCTTATGCTGATCACTGGTTCTGGGTGGGATGGTTGTGGATTTAAAACTATAGCACAGGAGTTTCTGTCGTGGCGCAGTGGTTAACGAATCCGACTAGGAACCATGAGGTTGCGGGTTCGGTCCCTGCCCTTGCTCAGTGGGTTAACGATCCCGCGTTGCCGTGAGCTGTGGTGTAGGTTGCAGACGTGGCTCGGATCCCGCGTTGCTGTGGCTCTGGTGTAGGCCAGTGGCTATAGTTCCGATTCGACCCCTAGCCTGGGAACCTCCATATACCGAGGGAGGGGCCCAAAGAAATAGCAAAAAGACAAAAAAAAAAAAAAAAGAAAAGAAAAAGACACTTACAAAAAAAAATAATAATTAAAAATAAAAATAAAACTATAGCACAGAGTTCCTTTGGCTCCCAGTGGGTTAAGTGTCCAGCACCATCACTGCTGTGGTGCGGGTTTGATCCCTGTCCCGGAACTTCCACGTGCCCCAGATGCAGCCAAAAAATGAAAACAAAACAAAAAACTCTAGCACCCCTGCTCTCTTGAATGGCAGCTAGTGGAAGTATTAATACAGCCGATACGATGAGTCCATGCAATTCTAAGGATGGGTGTACCCCTTGGTTTATAAGCATCTAAAATTATTATGATTGGAGTTCCTGTTGTGGCTCAGGGGTAGCAAACCTGACTAGGATCCATGAGGACATAGGTCTGATCCCTGGCCTCGCTCAGTGCGTTAAGGATCCTGCATTGGTGTGGCTGTGGCATGTGCCAGCGGCTATAGCTCTGATTCAACCTCTACCCAGGAATTTCCATAGGCGGTGAGTGCAGCCCTACAAAGACTAACTAACTAACTAAATAAAATAAAACAAAATAAAATTAGTATGCCTGGAGTTCCCGTTGTGGCTCAGTGGTAACCAAACTAACTAATAACCCTGAGGATGAGGGTTTCCATCCCTGGCCTTGCTCAGCGGCTTAAGGATCCAGCATTGCCCTGAGCTGTGGTGTAGGCCAGCAGCTGCAGCTCCAATTGGACCCCTAGCCTGGGAACTTCCACATGCTTTGAGTGCTGCCCTAAAATAAAATTATTACATCTGATAAAGAAGGTGCTGATTAGGCTTGTTTCCTTTCACCTGAGACGGATACAGGTAAGAAGTCAACCATCAGACCCCTTTATCCAAACAGAGAATCTGTGCTGCCTTTCCAAACTTTCTGTTTAAGGTTCATTCCTTCTGCAAACATTTATTTATTGAGTGCCTACTAGTGTCAACAAGTGAGGCCCTGAGGATAGATAACTATTGAATAAGACAGATGAGCTTCCTGCTTTGGTGGAGCTTGTGACTTAGGAGAGGAAGACAGACAATGAGAAAGAACATAAAGAAACAAACAGGGCACCCTAGAGAGAAGTGCTCCATAGAAAATAAAACCAAGTAATGTGGCAAAAAATGACTGAGGGGCAAGGAGGAGGGAAGCCACATGGCATGCGGGACAGGACAGGCTTTTTTTTGTCTTTGCTAGGGCTGCTCCCGTGGCATATGGAGGTTCCGAGGCTAGGGGTCTAATCAGAGCTGTAGCCACCGGCCCACGCCAGAGCCACAGCCACACAGGATCTCAGCTGCGTCTGCGACATATACCACAGCTCACAGCAACTCCGGATCCTCAACCCACTGAGCAAGGCCAGGGATCGAACCCGAAACCTCATGGTTCCTAGTCGCATTCGTTAACCACTGAGCCACGGCGGGAACTCACCGAGCAGGTCTTGATCATGAAGATAAGTCAATGGGTCAAGGTCTGGGGGAAGGAGGGAACAGTGAGTACAAAGGCCCAACTTGAGAAGTGGCTTGGCATAATTGAGGAACAGAAGAAGGCCAGTGTGGCTGGCGTGGAGTGAATGAAGGTTGTTCTAGATGAGATTGGAGGGCAAGGCAGGGGCCATATCACACAGACCTGGCAGACCTCTGTGAGGAGGGGGGATTTTTTTTTTTTCCTAAGTGTAATTCTGTAAACTGGCCCCTAAATGGCTTTGGGGGGATTTATGCCTGAGGGTTTTATGTTATGATTTAATTCAGAGCCCCAGTAAATGGGAGAGGAGACCTTCAGTGTATGTTCTGTCCTTATCTTTTTGCTTTTTTTTTTTTTACGGCCGCACCTGCAGCTTTTGGAGCTTCCCAGGCTAGGGGTCAAATTGGAGCTGTAGCTGCTGGCCTACACCACAGCCACAGCAATGTAGGATCCGAGCCATGTCAGCAACCTCCACCACAGCTCATGGCAACGCCGGATCCTTAACCCACTGATTAAGGCCAGGGATTGAACCCGTGTCCTCATAGATGCTAATCAGATTCATTAACCACTGAGCCATGACGTGAACTCCCTCTGTCCTTATCTTAATTGGTTACCTCACAGCCCCAGGTGGGTCAGAGTCAAAAGGTGGAATTCTCCAGTAGAATCAGTGTGGGGATTTTCCACAAGGGATCTGTAACTCATTGACACTCCAGTTGAAACATCAATGGGGAAAAATCAGACCTCAACTGGGAGTTACAACCAGAAATTTTCTCATAGAACACAAATCAGATACTAAACTAAGACACCAAGGGTCCACATCTGAGGATAACCTGTGATCTGTTGATCAGAAGGCAGCAATCAGAAGGCAACATAACTCTGGGTTCCTACATACTGGTCAAGATTCTCCTGGTTTGGGAAAGGGGATTTTTTTTTTTTTTTAATTGCAATCATTAGTGTCACTTTTACAGATCATTCCTGTTGTTCTTGTTGAGTAAGGTGGTGGATAAAATGGTGTCAGCAACGCTTGAGATGTCTTAACACCTTGAAGCTTGCCATGTGCCAGCCCATTTGAGCCATCCCTGGCCCTGCCCATGCAGGTCGTAAGATTTTCCCATTGGATGGGAGCCCTGCAGTTGAGGTTTCTTAGGGTGTGTTGTTGTCCTATAGGCTTAGTGACGTAGATGGGGTTCCTTTGGAATTCCAGCAGCTGAATCCACCAGAGCCGAAGAAGGTCAGCTTAGGACATCTGGTGAGCTGACAGCCTGGGTAAGACTTGCTTGTCTGAAGATGGGGAATGCTTGTTTCTGCATCAAGGTTTGGCATTACTGACCAAATGGGGTCCAGTGCTGCCAGTGGTGGCAGAAGATGCCGTGAGCTTGGGCTGAAATGTGTCCTTCTTAGGCAGCATAGCTATTCCCTAGTTTCCTCAGCTCCAGATGGAGTGTATCCCAGGGACCACATAGAGCTTTGTTAAAATGCTTGCATTAGCAGAAGGACGGGGATCCCATTGAATCATCATCTCCTGTCAAAAAGCCAAGAGTTGTTCAGAATGAAAACAGTTTTTTTTTTTTTTCTTTTCCAAAAGGCTAAATCCCTAGTACTAATTAGTGGTGTGTGTGTGTGTGTGTGTGTGTGTGTGTGTGTGGTGACAGTGGTGGTAAGCCTGTGTCTCCCACTGTTTTAAAATAGGGACAGTATTTTGCTCATTGTCTGAGCCATAGGGTGAGTAACATTGACCCTTAAGATTTTTCACTGGGCTCGCATGTACGTGAGTCCTGCAGGACCTGGAATACTTCTCCTCCTTGGGTCCAGACATTGAGAATGAATAAATTAGAGGGTGGTGGTAACACAGTCAGTGTCCTTGCAGACAATGTGGCATTTATGTATGGGCACTGGCTGTCTTTCTCTTGGGGCTCAATAACAAGGGTAAATTTGATCTTTTATCACAAACCACTGGGAGTGTTCTTTATCCACAGAGCCTGCACCAGCTGAAAACACCCAAACATCTTGTTCTTTTATCTTTCCCAATTTTTGCCTATTCATACCCAATAAAAGACGCAGCCCGTTCAGCCTTTTCAAAGAGTTAAAGAACATTCTCTATTTGATTTCCTAGTACCCAGAAAGGCCAATAATATATATTCATCTTGCTTGGATGAGGGCATTATTCATTTATCATTCATCCATTCAATAGATATTTATCAAACACTCATTATGGGCCAAGAAGTGGACTAGGTGCTAAGTGAATATTTGTACACAAAAAAGACAAAGGCCAAAAGCATGTAGATGCTGAACAAGTCTTAGAAGTGACTTCCCCAAGTCCCTGAAGGAGTTGAATTTGCTATACGCATCTTCCTGACTTCTGGTCCCGTGCTCTGACCACAACCCTTCACCACCAGACCACACTTCCCCAAATAAATAACTACTTCTGCATGTTGGGGATGGGTTGTGTGCGGCAGCATTTACGTAGGCGGTACAGACAGTAGCCTTTCACTTAATGTTGCAATAACACCAGGCCAAACAATGTGCACTGACCTCCAGAGTTATCGAACAAATGCTTGCTATGGGCCAGGTCTCTTAACGCAAATGCCAGAGAAGTGCAAAATAGGAAAAGTCTCTATCTGATAAGAAACAAGGGCTACAAAAGAATGAACTTGTTTGCAATCTAGGTTAAAATCAGCTGTGGGAGTCTACCCTCCTTTTCACTTTTGGGTCCTCAGATAGGAGGAACTTAGCACATAGATAACCACGAACAATGTACATTTGGTTTTACACGCTCAGACTTGTCCAGAACATGGAATCCCTGCTCTGCTGGAAGGTGGTGCCGGGCTCAGAGCGGCACACACATGTCTGTCTCAAAATTATGCTGACCTTGGCAAATGGCAAAGATAATTTCACATGTTGGGTCCGATTTCCATTTAAGGCTACATTATGGGAACTCCATATTAAAAATGTGGTTTTACAGTCCTGGAATGGAAGCCATGAGTAAACTAAGAGTGTGTTAGAATGATCATGGGTTCGGATATTAGTGGGGCGGGAGAGGAAGTCTGAGATTGTATTACCTGTAACTACTGCTTTGGGTTGAGCACTTGCTTCCTAGATGATGCTCTGACCACTTTCAATCTTTATCACGTCATTTCCCAGAGGAGAGTGGATCCAGGTCCCATCTCTCTATTGCAGGCACCTCCTCTGATGCCTGTCCACAAACCCTCTTCTGTGTTTCATAACAGCACCCTGTCATGACCTCTGTCAAATCACTTACTGCTGCTCCACAATTCTCTTTTGACTTGTCTGTCCACGAGGCCAGAATATCGCTGATGGTTGGTACATGTCCACCCTGTCCATTACAACAAGCGCCAGCCCCCAGCACAGTGCCAGGCCATAGGAGGCTCTTAATAAGTAAATTCTTTTTTTTTTTTTTTTCCTGTGCCATGGCATGCGGATGTTCCCTGGGCCAGGGATTGAACCAATGCCACAGCAGTGACAACACCGGATCCTTAACCTATGGAGCCACCAGGGAACTCCTAATAAGTAAATTCTTTGTTAAACAAATTAATTAAAAAAAACAAACAAGTGAAAGTGTGGTCCTGTCCTTTTCAAAACGGGTTTATTAAATCTTCAACTCTCTAGTCATAATGATTCCAGGAAGGAAAGAGTTAAGCTCTGTGGAAGAGACAGTCTTATTCAAAAACCCTTTTCCTTTTTTATTAGCAAGGGCAGGATAAATGATATATGAGATAAATCCTGGATATAAAATCCTGACACATCCTTTAGGTGCTGGTCTGAGCTGCTTTGAGATTCTGAAGGGGAAGTTAATGAAATCATTCTAGGTTTTCTCTTAAGTGGCCCGAGATCCAGTTATGAATGGAAGGCAAGCCCAGACCCGGGAATTCAAAGCTTGACCTACTTTGTCTGAAGCTAATAAGAAGAGAGATGAATTTGCCTTCATAACTTTTTATTTTTTAAAGAATCAAGGACAGAGAAGTATAGCCTAACAGATGATAGAGCTAGGTGAATGGAGGGATGCAGAATTAGGGTTTGGAGCAGCTCCACGAAGTCTGTGTTTCTGTGTTTTTTCTTTTTTCTCCCCCTTTTTAAGTGAGGGGAAAAAAAGCGCCTAAATTCCCACCAACATAAACTAGTGACATACAATGATGAAATTCTGTTTTCACCTCTGCTTGTGACAGGGAATGCAAAAATAGCAAGTGGCCCAGTTCCACGAATCCCCGCCTCCCTGCCCTCCCCGCTCCCGCTGGGTTCGCATCTCTAAGAATGGAGGTTAGCGCCCAGCCGCCCGCGAGCCGCACTCAGCCCCCGGACCCGGCGGATGATGTCAGGCGGCAGGAGTGGCCACAGCGGGGCTGGGGAGGCCGGGGCCCCAGGGGTGCGAGGAGGGCGGGCGGGCGGCCTCGCCAGGCCGACGGCGCGCCCGGCCGCGCGGCGTCGCCTGGAGACAGCCCTGGCGGCGCAGTGTTGCTGTAAACAGCCGCTTCCCTGTTACTATCTATAGCAGGATCGCCTGGCTCCGGGGTGCGGCGGCGGGGGCAGGTCGGCGGTCCTGCTCTCCGCGCGTCCCGAAGGATCCGCCCTCTGCCCTAATCCCGCCTCACCCCTCTCCAGGTGCACACCGTGACCTCCGGGTCTGAAAGGTGGGGGAAGGGACACAGGGACCCGTGGCTCTGCGGGGAACTGCGGCTTCGCGTCCCGGAGGTGGCCGGCGCTCTGGGACCGAGCCGGGGCAGGATGACCCCAGGTGTCCTTTGCAGAGGAGCAAGAGGATGGGGGGTTTGGGGGCGCAGAGCACTCCAGAATACCTTGCCTCCCCAAAGCCCCGTTTTCCAGGCCACGGAGTGGTGCCTGAGGTCCCAGCCGCCGCGGTCTCCCGGCCTTGGCGCTGCTGGGCACGGTCCTTCCAGCGCCCCCGTCCTCCCCCCTCCAAGTCGGTGCTGGAAAATCACCCGCTGCTGGCTCCCAATAACCAGCTTCCGGGGCATCGAACCACCCCCACCTCTTCAGCTCGGACTTGCGCTCCCCCAATACCTCACTCCATCCAGTACCCCAACTGACGACCTTGTCCACATGACAGCCCCTCCCGGAGCCCGAGCTCAGAACCGGGCAAACGAACCCTACAGACATTTTTGCATGGAGGTTCTGCACAATGTTTATTGGCTGGTGTCTCTGGGGTTTGACAGTAACTCTAACATCCCGTATTTGGCCGAGGAAAAAAATGCTCCTTTTCCCTTAAAAAATTAATATTAAAATACCCAGCATCGTAGATAAAGTAGGTTATCGTATTCTCTTATTTTGTATCCCTCTACTTTCTGCTTCCAAACGCAGTAACAGTCCTAGTAGTGCTGAGCCCTGGGGCTTGAGGCGAGGTTGTGGGGGTCTGCTTCCACAGTTTGCACTGAATTAGAGATAGAATGAGGAATGGGGGTGGAGGCGCATTCCTTCGGGGGCCGAGGTTTAAGCCCAAGGGGCTGTGTACCTATCTCGCCTATACCTGAACCTCAGAACTCTTCCCCGGTTTCTGTACACAAGTAAAAAGGCGCCCCCGCCCCATCCCCCAACCCCGGGAACAAGGGTCCGCATTGAACCAGGTGCGAATGTTCGCTCGCCTTCTCTGCCTTTCCCGCCTCCCCTCCCCCCGGCCACGGCCCCCGCCTCCCCCCGGCGCTGCACCCTTGGTGTTGGCTGCAGCCCGCGAGCAGTTCCCGTCAATCCCTCCCTCCCGTTTACACAGGATGTCCATATTAGGACATCTGCGTCAGCAGGTTTCCACGGCCGTTCCCTGAAGTTGTGGGGGGAGCCATCCCCGAAGTCCCTCATTTTAGGGGGTCTACGCGACCCCAAGACAGAGACTGAGAAAAGCTCAGAAGATAAAGAAACACAATAAGACGAAAGGCAGGGGGCTGAGAGGGCGTAAGAGGCAGCAAAGAGGCTGCAGAGGTGGCAAGGTCCGCGCGCCACCCCTCGAGAGCTGCAATGGTAGCGCTCCGTGACGTATTGGGCTCATTCATAAAATGCTGTTATAAAAGCAGTGGCCTAGTACTCCAACCGCATCTGCAGCGAGCAGCTAAGCTGAGACAGAACCGGCAGCGGCGCAGCGAGCGAGCAGCGACCGCGCTCTTACCCAGCTCAGCCCCGCAGCTCCTACCTGTCTCCGCCCCTCAGCCCCTCGCCCGGCTTTGACTACCTGCGATCATGATGTTCTCCGGCTTCAACGCCGACTACGAGGCGTCATCATCCCGCTGCAGCAGCGCCTCCCCTGCCGGGGACAGTCTCTCCTACTACCACTCACCGGCCGACTCCTTCTCCAGCATGGGCTCTCCCGTCAATGCGCAGGTAAGGCTGGCTTCGTGCCACCGCGGGGCTCGGGGCTCGGGGTTACAGGGGAGGAGACACTGGGACGGGACGCTCAGGAAGACAAGCCGGGGACCCCATTCGCCAGAGAGGGAGGCTTGCCCCGGCCGGATCAGCCCTATCTCGGGAGCCCCGGACTTGTTCGGAGCGCACACATGCTTGTCATAATAAGAATCTTTTCTTCTCTCCCGCTGTGGGCTCATTCTGAGCTGACCCTGGCCCACGCGCTCTGACTGGTCTCTGACATTAGCGGGGGGCAAAAGTGTCCCAAGCAAAGACTCGCTAACTAGAGCCGGGCACCTCCGGGGGAGGAAGCAAAACGCGGCATTCCTCCCTCCCCTCGCAGCCTGGAGCAGGGAGGAGGGTGAGAGGAGGAGGGTGAAGCCGGCGGGTGTGTAAGGCAGTTTCATTGATAAAAAGCGAGTTCATTCAGGAGACTCCGGAGCGGCGTCTGCGTCAGCGCAGACGTCAGGGATATTTATAACAACCCCCCTTTCAAGCGAGTGATGCTGAAGGGATAACGGGAACGCAGCAGTAGGATGGAGGAGAAAGGCACTGCGTTGCGGAATTCTTGGGAAGGGAGAGACCTTTCATCCAGGATGAAGGACATATAAAAATACTTAAGCAGTCCATTTTTCACTCTCTCCCTGCTGCATGCGGCACTGGGCACTCCGCTCACTCCACCTGCGTCCAGAACCTGGTCGCTCACGTCAGCTTTCCCCTTCTATATTTCATTCTAGGACTTCTGCACCGATCTGGCCGTCTCCAGTGCCAACTTCATCCCAACGGTGACTGCTATCTCGACCAGCCCAGACTTGCAGTGGCTAGTGCAACCCACCCTGGTCTCCTCGGTTGCCCCATCCCAGACCAGAGCCCCTCACCCCTACGGAGTCCCCACTCCCTCGGCTGGGGCTTACTCCAGGGCTGGAGTCGTGAAGACCATGCCAGGAGGCAGAGCTCAGAGCATTGGCAGAAGGGGCAAGGTGGAACAGGTGAGGGTTCTCAACACCTTCTCTCTAGTGGTGGCTGGGGTTGGGAGGGATGAGGTTAGTCTTGATGGAGATGGGGAGCATAGTGGACAGGCTGAAACCATGGGTGGAACTGATTACATATCCTGGACTGCGAACCCCGGCTCCAAGCCCTATCCATCCCAAGTCAGACTCTAATAGTCCACCTTAAGTAATATCCAATGTGCAGTTTCTTCCCTAATAGTTTCTTATCTCATGCTTGTAGCTTCTCTTTGTTCTCCTGCTGAGGTTCTTATTTTAAATGCAAGTCACACCCAGCTTGCAAATGCAGGTTAGAAATGGCTTCACAGAAGAGGTGCCAGGAGGCGGGAAGCTGCAGGAGCCAGTTTTCCTAGGGTGGGTGAACGGAGCTGATAGCAGGCACTGTTACTGAATGTTGCCCTCTCTCTCTCTCCCCAACTCCAGTTGTCCCCAGAAGAAGAAGAGAAAAGGAGAATCCGAAGGGAAAGGAATAAGATGGCTGCAGCCAAATGCCGGAACCGGAGGAGGGAGCTGACTGACACACTCCAAGCGGTAGGTAGAATCCACGGATCACTTCCTTCGAAAACTTAAGGGCAAAGTTAGAGACTGGGTAGAAGGGAGCAGAGTCTTTGAGTAAGACCGTGTCTTATGCTTTGCTGTATCCTCTGTATCCAGGAGACAGACCAACTAGAAGACGAGAAGTCTGCTTTGCAGACTGAGATAGCCAACCTGCTGAAGGAGAAGGAAAAACTCGAGTTCATCCTGGCAGCTCACCGACCTGCCTGCAAGATCCCTGATGACCTGGGCTTCCCTGAAGAGATGTCTGTGGCTTCCCTTGATCTGAGTGGGGGCCTGCCTGAGGCTGCCACCCCCGAATCTGAGGAGGCCTTCACCCTGCCCCTCCTCAATGACCCGGAGCCCAAGCCCTCCGTGGAGCCGGTCAAGAGCGTCAGCAGCATGGAGCTGAAGGCCGAGCCCTTTGATGACTTCCTGTTCCCAGCATCGTCCAGGCCCGGCGGCTCTGAGACAGCCCGCTCTGTGCCGGACATGGACCTGTCTGGTTCCTTCTATGCAGCAGACTGGGAGCCCCTGCATGGTGGCTCCCTGGGGATGGGGCCCATGGCCACAGAGCTGGAGCCCCTGTGTACCCCGGTGGTCACCTGCACCCCCAGCTGCACTACTTACACGTCTTCCTTCGTCTTTACCTACCCTGAGGCTGACTCCTTCCCCAGCTGTGCAGCTGCCCACCGCAAGGGCAGCAGCAGCAACGAGCCTTCCTCTGACTCGCTCAGCTCACCCACGCTGCTGGCCCTGTGAGCGGGCAGAGAGGGGAGGCAGCAGGCAGGCACGCGCCACTGCCCGAGTCGGTGCATTACGGAGAGGAGAAACACGTCTTCCCTCGAGGGTTCCCGTAGACCTAGGGAGGACCTTATGTGGGCGTGAAACACACCACCAGGCTGTGGGCCTCAAGGACTTGAAAGCATCCACGTGTGGACTCGAGTCCTTACCTCTTCTGGAGATGTAGCAAAACGCATGGAGTGTGTATTGTCCCCAGTGACACATCTGAGAGCTGGTAGTTAGTAGCATGTTGAGCCAGGCCTGGGTCTGTGTCTCTTTTTCTCTTGCTCTTTAGTCTTCTCATAGCATTAACTAATCTATTGGGTTCATTATTGGAATTAACCTGGTGCTGGATATTTTCAAATTGTATCTAGTGCAGCTGATTTTAACAATAACTACTGTGTTCCTGGCAATAGTGTGTTCTGATTAGCGATGACCAATATTAAACTAAGCAAAGATATGACTTTATTTTCTAGTAGATAGAAATAAATAGCTATATCCATGTACTGTAGTTTTCCTTCGGCATCAATGTTCATTGTAATGTTACTGATCATGCATTGGTGAGGTGGTCTGAATGTTCTGACATTAACAGTTTTCCATGAAAACGTTTTATTGTGTTTTTAATTTATTTATTAAGATGGATTCTCAGATATTTATATTTTTATTTTATTTTTTTCTACCTTGAGGTCTTTTGACATGTGGAAAGTGAATTTGAATGAAAAATTTAAGCATTGTTTGCTTATTGTTCAAAGACATTGTCAATAAAAGCATTTACGTTGAATGCGACCAACCTCGAGCCCTTTTCATTCTGGAAGTTCGGTAAGCGTCTGAGAGGTATTATCGGAGACCAGTTTGTCGAGAAGGGCAGCTCCTGGAGGGGACACACCCCTCCGTTTGATCCCTTATCAAAGAGAAAGAAACTCTAGCGCTGACGCTGGACTATTAGACAAACACGTGTCTTGCCTTTGCGGTACCGCGTCTGTACTCACAGTTGCTGGGAATGGAAACTGCATGGCAAGAGCTTTTGAGGAAACGTCCTCCTGCTTCTTCTGTTTTGAAAGTCCAAGGCAGGGGGGAAATCCTTAAATCCAGTTGTGCTACTATTAAACTTAAATGTCTTGATCTTCTAGGAATCCTCTCGGCAAACAATTAAGCTTTGCACAAACCTCTTGAACGCTTCACAAAGTCACGTGACAGTTACTCCCCCGCCTTAAGGGAGGACAGTTGAATGGTTAGAAGGATGACTTCTCAGTATTTCAAAATGACAATCTCAAACCCTTGGGACTGGAATCTTAACTTCCTCACTCCCTACCCTATTCATCAGGCTGAACTGCCTCCTAACACTTGGTTTAAAAAAAGTTTTCGCCTGCTTCGAAAACAAACGAGAGCAACCTCCGACTTTTCAATCCTTAACTTGAACAGACTGTATATGTAGTGGTGTTTTTTTTTGTTTTTTTGTTTTTTCTCTGAAGGAAAGGAGGGTTCTCGTCCTGTCCCTTAGTAATAAATGTACTGCAGTTTCTGAGGTTTCTTTAACATGTGCCTGACCTTTAGTTTACACTGGAGGGAGAAAAAAGCTGGCTCTGAGAATTTGAAAGAGATCTCAAACAGTACAAACAGTGATTGATCATTCGGTAAATAGAAAGTTACATAATAGCGCGGGAAGGAGAAGTCAACATACTGAATAAGCTTTAACTTCGAAACTTTATCATCTTAACCAAGAACATAACCTTTGTCTGGGACACCACTGGTAATGGGGCTGTTACACGCACAGGTACAAACCACAAAGAAAGGAGGCGGTGCCCTCTCTCCCCTGCTCTCTGCTCTCACCTGGGCACCAAGCCTGGCAGCCAGAGGCCAGGTCTGCACACCTGCAAGGTGGGAGAGGAGCTTCAGGGCCAGCCTCAATGCTTTGGCGATAATGAAATTCACTGGGTGGTTATGGGATGTCATACTCAGCCAAGTTGAAAGTTTTAACTTCAAAGGACCGTTCCATTGGGGTGAGTATTCTCGCCTGTGATCCCCTGGCTCCTCACATAATAACTGACTTTTGAAAGCAACTAGCTTTAGGCTCTTAAGAGCACCAATCTCTCACATCACTTGCGTATTATTTTTGCCTGTCAGGCAGTCATGAAAATGGCCTTAAGACTCCCTGTTGGCTGTTCGGAGGATAAACTTTCTATAGCCTTTAGATACAACCTAAACTAAATACAGCGTTCTTATAACTAACACTTAGATCCGAAGTAACAGGAAGGGATCTGAAGGAAAGCAGCTGGCTCCATCACATGCAGAGCAGTAACAACCATGGAAGGAGATTTCTCATATGGGGAAGGGAGGCTGGCCATCTAGCCCTGGACACCGAGCTGCTCTCAGAGACCTGACTAATGGCCCCTGTGAGCCCCATGCTGCTTATAGAGAGAGCACGTGACTCTCCACGCGACAGCCCTGGCCTTGGTCTGGACACAGACCCCTCCTCTAGTTCATCATAGCCCAGCTGAGACCAGGCAGGTCCATCAAGACTGCATTAAAGGTCCAGGAGAAAATAAATAAATAAATAAATAAATAAATAAATAAATAAATAAATAAAGGTCCAGGAGAGGGCCTTTCACACAGAGACTTTCTTCAACAGGCTTCTGAGAGGGTCTGCCATAGGCTGACCTCCCATCAAGCTTTCTGGCCACCACGTTCATGGGTTCATGGGAAGAAAGGAATTCCCTCACTTTCTAGCCAAGGTGCTCCTTCCAAATCCTCCTCTGACTCGGGATTCAGCAGCTCCCGTGGATGATGAACACTGGGAATGTCAATTTTCTTCAGGGAAGGACCCCCTCCTCCCAAGATATGGCCTTATACTGGTCTCAACAAAATAACTATCTCAGGGCACCATTGTCCATTGATACAAAAGATACTCGTACGACAGCACGGGATGGGAAAAAGGATGCGCGGAGGTCATTTCCCAATGGGAAGAATGTCTACCTTAGCTCATCAATGGATCCCCAGACCTGGCTCAGTGCCTGGCACATAGTACAGGGTTAACACATATTTGCTGGGTGGACAAATGAATTCCGCACTATTTCCACAAGCAGAAATATAGTCCACACATATTCTCTAAATTCTCCTGTTCTGGCCCTGTATCGAAATTAAACAATGGGGATTTCACATCTTTTATGTCTGGCTTCAAACATACCCCACTTCCAGCTTTGACTCCTGGAATTCCTCTACTACCTCCCCGGCTTACTTCTGCCCATTCAACTTCAAAGTGAATGCACTGCCATTGTGCTTCCAGGTCCAAATTAACTTTAGATGGAAAAAGATAGAAGAAGAAAAAATCTTTATGTGATAGTGGATTGTAGATTCTGCATCATCTCTGCATATCTCTGCATCTTTGTGTAATCATCAAAACTGAAGTGTAGCATTTAACAATCTCTTCTCATAACAGTAATTCCGTATCAACAGCAACCTTCCACTTGTGAAGGAAAGTAAATCAATCATGCCATCATTAATTAATGGACAGAGTTGAGACAGAGGCAAAGGGAAAGGTTTCAGATGATGACTCTAAAGAAACTGGCTGAAGTTTTGATATTTTTCAAGAAAAAAAAGCAAAAACAAAAATTCATTCTTTAAACGGTGTGAGACTTCCTCCAAACACAAAATAATCAAATTCCTCAGAAAATCAGTGAGCTATGAGCATCACTTGAATGCTGAGTATCAGAGTGGGTTTTTTTGTTTGTTTTTTGGTGGGTTTTGTTTGTTGGTTTTGCTTTTTAAGGCTGCAGGTGCATATGGAAATTCCCAGGCTAGGGGTTTAATCGCAGCTGCAGCTGCCAGCCTATGCCACAGCCACAGCAATGCCAGATCTAGCCACACTTGTGACCTACAGCACAGCTCATGGCAACACTGGATCCTTAACCCACTGAGCGAGGCCAGGGATTGAACCTGCATCGCTGTGGATACTAGTGGGTCCGTTTCCACTGAGCCACAACAGGTAACTCCCTCAGAGTGTTTTAAGCTGTGCTGTTTTCCTATAAACAGTAAAGAGCTGACTCTTGCTTCCTCTCCACCCGCCACCTCCTGTCCTTCCCTCAGGCCTTCCTTCCATTCCTGACACATAGCACCTGTGTCCCTGCTGCAGGACCTTTGCACTTGCTGTCCCTCTGCCTGGGCCCCTTTTCCCAGGCTGGCTGCTTCCTGTCATCCAGGACTCAGCCCAAAGAACATCCCTCCCAGAAGCCTTCCCAGGTCATTCTCTCTAGAGGAATTTCTTTTTTCTTTCTGTCCTTTTAAGGCTGCACCTGCGGCATATGCAGGTTCCTAGGCTAGGGGTCGAATCAGAGCTGTAGCTGCTGGCCTACACCACAGCCACAGCCACGGCTACGCCAGATCCGAGCCGTGTCTTCGACCTACAACACAGCTTATGGCCACGCTGGATCTTTAACCCACTGATCGAGGTCAGGGATCGAAACCAAAACCTAGTTGGATTCGCTTCCACCACACCACGATGGGAACTCCTATCTAGAGGAACTTCTGCATACACTCCTGCCCCATGAGTCTCTCCATCCCTTGCCCTTCTTTGTTTTTCACAGCCTTTATCACTCTCTGCAGCACTTCATCTATGTTCTCTTTCCCTTTTTAACAAATTTCTACCCTTCACCGCTGCCTGTAAGTTTCGCCTGACTAGGAGCCTTTTCTGTCTTGATCACCTCTCTATCCTCAAGGTTATTAGGGACTCAAATGCTTGTCAAATGAATGAAGATGGATGGATGGATGAAGGCAGATACGCAAATATCTAAAATGAGATAATTAGAACTTAAAAGTGAAGATGAGCTATGTTCTTCATTGATTTCTTCCTGAGTGGAAGAGCAAGCCTTCTTCTTCTTCTTCTTCTTCTTTTTTTTTTTAATTCTTATCAAGAGTCCTACAAACTGGAGTTTCCTGGTGGCCCAGCGGTTACGGATTTGGCATTGTCACCACTGGTTTGATCCTTGGCTTGACCACCATTGCGTGCCTCAGGCAAAGCCAAAAACAAACAAAAACAACTACACTGCAGGTTAGTGACACTTCTAGACTCATTGTAGTTTTTTTTTTTTTAGGGCACACCTGTGGCATACGGAAGTTCCCAGGCTAGTGTCAAGACGGAGCTGCAGCTGCCAGTCTACACCACAGCCACACCAACCCAGGACCCAAGCTGTGTCTGTGACCTACACCACAGCTCATGGCCATGCTGGATCCTTAACCTCCTGAGCGAGGCCAGGGATCGAACCAGCATCCTCATGGATACTAGTCAGGCTCATTACCGCTGAGCCACCATGAGAACTTCCTAGACGAATTATAAATTGAAAAATTTGTTTTAATATAAAATGAAGAGTAGATGCATATGTAAATATAATCATCTTCACAGAAACAAACAAAACTTTATTTTTCACTCTCATTGATATAAAATTTTCAGACTATCACACAAATCCATTTGAGTTCATTGGTTCCTAGCAACTGGTATACTAAATAATAAAACTTACAATTTGGTCTGCATGAGAGTAGAATAGGGTCAGTGGCTGTCATGATCATTACCAATATCAGTGTCACTATGGAGTTCCCGTTGTGGCACAGTGGTTAACGAATCCAACTAGGAACCATGAGGTTGCGGGTTCGATCCCTGGCCTTGCTCAGAGGGTTAAGGATCCAGCATTGGCATGAGCTGCAGTATGAGTCACAGACATGGCTTGGATCTGGCATTACTGTGGCTGTGGGGTCGGCCAGCAGCTGTAGCTCTGATTGGACCCCTAGTCTGTGAACCGCCATATGCTGCGGGTGTGGCCCTAAAAAGCAAAAAAAAAAAAAAAAAAAGTCACAATCATCATTTACCAAGGATATGCCCAGACCTGCACAAAAGGATATGGGAATAAAGTATATTGACTTCTGATGAATGGGTTCAAAGTCCCTGAAGGGTGCTGGCTGAATAGAGTTCAACTTTGTACACAGGTGAAAGCGACAGAAGTATAAACCGGTTTATTTGCAACGCAATTCACTTCAATGGCTCCACACACCCTCTCAGGACTAATCTAAGTTATCTTTACTTTGCTATTCTCAAGAATTGTGCAGCTGTCCAAGAGGACAAAGAGCAGAAAGGGCTCTGGCCATTGTCCCAAGGAGGCTGCCTGGCCTGATGGTGATCAAGTCTCATTAAGAAGCTGCTTTAACATTCAGCTCACACCGACATGGTACTTAGGTTTGGTCCAATCAGGTGATTAAGAACTCGGTGGGGTTTGATCATCAGTTACATGAGAATCAGGCCCCTGGGAATGGGTCCCTGCTAAAATCTGTGGAGCAAAAGGCAGCACCTCCATCATAAGGGTAAATGGCACAGACCCCGATCGCTGCCATGTTTACTTTGGGGAGAAATTTCTGGTCATATCTATAGAAAGAATGATTCATTTTCAGGATTTTTAGGCAATCATGAGACGGTCATAGCAGCTAAACCTATCCAAGCAAAATGATAAATTAATTTGGATTTGAGGAATTGGATCCAATAGAGCAGCATGGTTCAGAGCAGAGACTCAGCTTTGAGACCTGGCTCCTCGACCCTGGGCACTTTGGTTTCCTCATCTATGAAAGGGGTAATAACTGTATCCACCTCTTGGAGTTATTGTGAACATTAAATAAGTTAGTGTGTATAGAGCTTATTGCAGTGCCTGGGTACACAGGAGTATTATAGAAGTGTTAGGTATTATGTATTACCTTTATAACTTCAGGGGAGAAAATATATACCTTCTGGAGCAAGCACGGGCTTCATTTCATTCAAGAAAAAGTTTCTGAGTGTCTCCTCCGCATCAGGTGCTGGATTCAGATGTGAAGAAGACACAGTCCTCAAAGAATTCCTGGTCTAGAAAGGGAGAAAGACTCATAAATGCATCACACACACTGTGACAACGAAAATTAATATGAGAAATGCATGTGTTACAGGAAGAGGGGAAGTGATGAGCTCTGTCTGGGGGAGTCTTTGGGAAGGCGACTTCTGAGCTGAGCTTTGAAGATGGATGGAGTTTGCTAAATGGACAAATGGCAGGTAGTGGATTCCAGGAGGCAGAGGAATATGCACGGTAAAGGCATAGACTCAGAAGACAATGCACTTGGTTTCCAGGCTATAGACTCTGGGGGTGAGGGAAGAGCAAGGGGAGGCATAAATTAGAGAGCATCGTATAAATATATTTGATTTCGTTTACATCAATATCATAGTATCAAAGTGGAGAGGGCTAGAGATAGGTCAAGAAGAGGTGACTGTGGCTAGATCATGAAGAGCCTGGTATTTACTTAGCTCAGTTGTGTGTAGGCTGAACCCAGGCAGTGGTGGTGGGAATGGGGAGGGAACAAGAGGTAATTAGGGGGTAGGACTGCCGGGACTCTGTGATTAAGTGGATGTGGGAGGTGAGGGAGAGGGAGGAAACCCGGCTCACTCCCAGGTTTACCAGGCTGGACACAAGGAGGTTTGTGGGTCTACCCATGACTTTGTGGCTCTGGGAAGAAGAGCAGGTTTGGGGGATAGAAAGGTAAGGTCTGTGTTGGACAGGTTGAGTTCAAGGTGCCTGTGGAATATCCTGGGGCGGGGGTGTAGGCGGTTGGAATTACAAGGTAGAGGTTCTAAGATGTCAATTTATAGAGCTTGTCTGGAGGCATGTGGTTGGATAGAACCTGGAGCCCTAGGACATATTATTGATAATGGCTAACATTTCACACGGGCTTCTAAGTGCCAGGCTGAACTATGCCCTTTGCAGGCAATGCTAAATCAGGGACCATATTTGCTTTGCTACTCATTTTGCCTCTAGCAACTACTGCTTTGTTGAATGCATGCTCTCATTCCGTGCTTACCACAAACCATTTAGGCAGATATGATGCAGAACCTCATTTTACCAGGATCCTCATTTTACTAATATGATCTAGGAAAGGTTAAGTAAGTTAACCAAGGTCGCACAGCTGCCAAGTGGTAGATCTGAGATTTGTTTGTTTGTTTGTTTTTTAGGGCTGCACTAGCAGCATGTGGAGGTGCCCAAGCTAGGGGTCTAATTGGAGCTACAGCTGCTGGCCTACGCCACAGCCACAGCAAAGCGGGATCCGAGCCGTGTCTGCAACCTACACCACAGCTCATGGCAATGCAAGATCCTTAACCCACTGAGCGAGGCCAGGGATTGAACCTGCAACCTCATGGTTCCTAGTCAGATTTGTTTCTGCTGTACCACGATGGGAACTCCTAGGTCTGAGATTTGAAATCAGCTCTTTATAGTCCAAAATGCTAACCGCTTTGCTAGAGTGTTAAATCTGCCCCCAAGGGAGTTCCTGTTGTGGCTCAGTGGTTAACGTACCCGACTAGTATCCATGAGGATGCAGGTTTGATCCATGAGGATGCAGGTTTGATCCCTGGCCTCGCTCAGTGGGTTAAGGATCCGGCATTACCGTGAGCTGTGGTATAGATTGCACACGAGGGTCGGATCCCGAGTTGCTGTGGTTGTGGTGTGGGCCAGTGGTTACAGCTCTGATTCAACCCCTTCAACCCTTAGCCTGGGAACCTCCATATGCCACGGGTGTGGCCCCAAAAAGAAAAAGGAAAAAAAAAAATCTTCCGCCAAATATGTACCTCTAGGATCTGGTATGAGCCTCTAAACCCTCTGAGATGTTTTCTCTGCCAAATCAGGAGTGGGATTCAAAAATCTCAAACCTCCCTTACAGGAGTTCCCGTTGTGGTACAGCGGAAACAAATCCTACTAGGAACCATGAGGTTGCAGTTTCGGTCCCTAGCCTCTCCAGTGGGTTAAGGATCTGGCGTTGCCATGAGCTGTGGTGTAGGTCAAAGAGGCAGCTTGGATCCCGTGTTGCTGTGGCTGTGATTCGACCCCTAGCCTGGGAACCTCCATATTCTGTGAGTGTGGCCCTAAAAAGCAAAACAAAACAACCTCCCTTCCAGCTTCAAGACAATGACAATGTTAGATGATGACTGTGGAAATGCATGGAAGGGGCCCATCCCGTATCATTTAGGGTGGAGAGCCCGAGCAGTGTATGCAACACTACAGTGGGACACCAGGCAAGTTCCAGGTACAGGTAAAGGCGTGGACTAGTGTTCTACTTCCATTTGACAGATTACTGCAAATTGAGCAGTTTAAAATAACACACTTACTATCTCCCAGCCTCTGTGGGTCAGGAGTCCAGGCACAGCTTAGATCAGTCCTCTGTTCAAGGTCTCACAAGGTTGTAAGCAAGGTGTCAACCAAGCGCATTCTCAGCTGAATGCTTGAATGGCGAAGAGTCTGCTTCTGAGCTCATCCAGGTTGTTGGAGGACTTGACTTCCTTGGGATTGGATAACAGAGTCCTGAGCTTTTGCTGGTTGTCACAGGGGAGCCACCTTTAGGCCCAGAGGCCGCTCATAGTTCCTTGATGTGTAAGCTTCCTCAACAGGGCTGCTCGCTGTATCTAGCCCACCAGGAGAACCTACTAGGTCTGCATGTCTATGTAAAATGACATCATCTAGGGGTGAAATCCCATCACCCTTGCCCTATTCTGCTGCTTAGAAGCAAGTCTCAGGTTCCACCTGCACTCAAGGGGAGGGAAACCCAAATCCCCTACATGGACACCTGGAGGCAGGAATTATTGGGGGTCACACCAGGGTCTGTCATCAACAAGGGGTCATATGACCCGCTGAGAATTTAAAAGTAATAAATGGCATATGGAAGTTCCCAGGCAGCCACAGCAACAACTGATGTGGGCCGGATTTGTGACCTACACTGCAGTTCAGGGCAAGGCCGGCTCGTTAACCCACTGAGAGGGGCCAGGGATTGAGCCCGCATCCTCATGGATACTAGTCAGGTTTGTTATCGCTGAGTCACAATGGGCACTCTTTAGTATCCTTATTTTATGGATAATATCGTGTAGGGGCGCAGGAGGATTGTGATCTGCTCAAGATTATCCACCTAGAGTGGTGGGAGCTAGAATTTGAGTCTGGATAGTGTGGTTCCCATGTTTGAATTTTAGACACCAGTAAGATAAAACAAAGCAAAACCAATTTCCCCAACAACCTTGCAGGCCGAGGAAGCCCTTCAAAAAGGACAGGCAGGCTTCCTTCTTTCTATTCCTGACCTGCCCCTGCTGGATCCTCGGCTGAGGGACAGCCGGTTTCCCAAAGACCTGCCAGAGAGGGTGCTCTCTCGGCATCCCCTCTCCGCCTTCTCAGCACCCTCGCCGCGCCTCTGCCCTCGTCTGCCAAGCCCAGGTCTCTCCCGGCCCTTCCCAGCTTCCGGCCTTTTGCTCCAGGCCAGGTCGCAGGGTCAGGCAGTGCCAGGAGCTCGCAAGCCCTCTATTTACTGTTTGGTTTCCATGGTGACACGTAGGCGCCGTCAGCGCCTCGCGTCATCTGCCCCGCAGCGCGGCCCCCACCCGGCGCCGTGACGTCTGTCCGTCGCTTCCGCTCTGCCCATATTTGGCGCAGCAGCCGCGCCGCGGGTAGGGAGGAGTCTGAGAGCCGGACTCCGGCCTCGCCCCGCCCCTGTCCCCGGCCACGCCCCCGTGGGGGCGCTTCGACCCCTGTGTTCCACGCCACCCGCTACCTTTTCCTGCGACCTGAACGGAGGCGAGGGGCGGTGGCGATGGGGACCCCGAGGGAGGGCGTGGATGACTGATAGATGAGCGCAGGGGTCCCAAACATATCTTGTCTCGTTAAGGCTGCAGCCAAGATTTGGGCTGTCTCGTCTGCTTTGGGTGGGTGAGCTGGGATCACGATTTTCTCACTCTGTGCCCGGAAATCATGGAAACAGCCATCCCTCCCCTCACTCCATATTACATTTTATAGGCTTGATTTTAAAACTCTCCCATGGCCCAGTGGAAAGCTTTGAAGACTGAGGTTCTGGGATGACTGCTGTGCCTTGGGGGATAAGTGACCTTGGGAAGGTCACTTCCCGGTACCTAGCCAGGTAAAATGAACTGTGGGGGTGGGGCCCAGCGTCATCAAGCTTGAAAGGGCAGATCTTCCGTCACTTTTTAATTGATGGGGGGCATGACATAGTGAAATATCAGAGCTTCTTTGAAGACCCCTACACTTCGGACCCCTCAATTCGGAACCCCATAGTAATTGGATTTATGAGTCTCTCTGTGCCTTGCTCATACTAGGCACTTGATTAACTGTAGTTAGCTGGTAATTGAATGAATCAGGCAAATTACCTTCGGATTTCACCTTCATAAATCCAGACCCCCGCAATTCCTCTTACAGGCGGAAGAAGGAATATTGCCGCGATGATTAATAATCGCGCAGCAGGGTTGCTGATGTATAGCGATTTGCAGATGTAAAGGGCAATAAACATTCCTGGGAGGAATGCAGTGAGATTCCAGAAGTCTCGGAGGGAGCCGTGGGTGTGTGCCGTCTGGCCTTGAGGGCGGGGGTGGGGCGGGCAGTGCCGCAGTGGCCACTGCTGGGGGAGCCGACTGCGGGTGTGGGATTAACTCTTCAAGATGCTTGGTTGCAAATCCCACGCCCCCCCCCCCAGCTCCGCCCCCGCTCTAACCCCTGCCCATTCCTCAGTTCTTCTGGCCCAAGGAATGTGCGCTTTTCATAATTTCAGAGCTAGAACGCACATCAGATAATATTCCTTTAATTTAGCCTTTGAATTTTACAAATGGGGGAACTGAGACTCAGAGAAATTGGTTCAGCCCTACAAACTTGCACAGCTAGTTAGAGAGATAAATGTCAAGATTTCGGGCATTTCAAACTAGTGTTTCTTCCACCTCACCTCTAACCCCCTCTGTTCTTGTGGCTTCAGGACCCTGTTGCCTGGCTCAGATAGTGGAATGTACAGTAAGGCTAAATACTGACTTCAGGACTCCTAAAGGATGCCAGTAGCAGCCTACTGCCCCATATCGCCCTCAGCATAACCCCAGGGTCTGGGGGTGATGGTCAGGAGGTGTGTAGTCCCCCCAAACCACACGCATTCCCCCTCCCAGTGGCTGGAATGGCTCCCCTCGTCCAGAGAACCTGAGTTGGCTGTCCTGCAACCAGTCTTAGACAAGCACTTGGTCATTTTTCAAAGTTACGAAAGCCTCCCATTAAGTTTTTCTCAGTCAAGACGATAGCAGAAGGCATCTGTAGCCTGATGGAAACCCCTTTTCTGCTCCTTGGAAGCTCAGACCGAGAAGACTGATGCCCACGGATCGGCCCGGGCCATCCCAGCCACCGGTAGATTTGAAGAGTCTGGGACCCTTCGCCTTTCTCGCTTGATTGCACTTGGGGCTCTAGCAGCAGAAGTGGCAGCTCTGCCCCCTGGTGGACATTCTCCAATTCCAGTAACGGCAACAGGGCTGGGGGAAGAGATTTTCTTTGTTTACCCTGATGGAAATAGCAAAACTTGGCAGAAAAAACTCAGTCTCAGATTTTCCTCTCTTTAGTTTATTTCTGAGCATCTGGTTTATTTGGACAGAGAACACGCTTCTCTTGTTTCTCTTGCCTGGACTGCTTTTTTTTTCCCTTCCTGCTAGCCAAAGCTTGCCCCTTCTTTCAAACGCTATTTCAAATTCCGCTTCCTTTGTTAACAACTTTTCTGACTCCTCTCCTCTGGATCTTATGAAATACTGCCGTGCACAGACATGCTGTCTTTACTGTTGTTTCCTTGAGAGTGGAGGCCAGGTTCTTGGTGTCATAGATCTCCATCATGCCCACTGTGTGTCTGGGGACAAGACCTGCTCTCAACCCTGTGATAGTGAATGAAGTAATTGATTGATTTCCATAGATGCAACGCCAAGCCTTTGCTTCGATAAACCTTCTTCTCAGTTCTTTGGGGAAATCTAGGTAGTGATCTAGACAGCCTTGCACAAGATGCAGTTTCACAAAGTAATTTCACAAGAGAACCACCCCCAGAGAGGGATGGGGAAGTGTGAAATGGACTGACTGCCAGATGAGGAGGGTGGAGACACAGGAAGGTCAAAGGACAGAGAATTGGGGGCGCGTGGGGGGTGGTGGCTGTTCTTGGGATCTGCTTCTGGCAGCAGAGCCTCTAGAGTCAGGTCTAGGCAGATGCATCACTTGCTGTGTGGCCTCATGCAAGGGTACTCTCTCCTCTGTGCTTCAGTTTTCTCGTCTGAAAAAAGAACCACCCATCTCTTAGCGATATGGGGAGGGTAAATGGAGATGATATTTGCAAAGTGCAAAATAGTGCCTGGCACAAAAGGAAGGGCCGTCGAACAGTTTATCAATCTATTTTCCATTTTAGCTGTCTTGTGAATGGAATGAGGGAAGATGATATGATATCTCTCTCTCTCTTTTTTTGGCCTTTTTTAGGGCTGTACTAGTGGCATATGGAGGTTCCCAGGCTAGGGGTCGAATCGGAGCCAGCCTATGCCACAGCCACAGCAAGGTGGGATCCGAGCTGCATCTTTGACCTACACCATAGCTCATGGCAATGGCAGATCCTTTAACCCACTGAGCGAGGCCAGGGATTGAACCTTTGTCCTCATGGATGCTAGTAGGATTTGTTTCCGCTGTGTCACCATGGGAACTCTCAGATGTGATCTTTGTTCCCTTGGGCACTGACCTTCCTGAGCAGTGTGTGAGCGCTGTGGTCACGCAGGTCTGGGTGGAGTCCTGTCTCTGTTACTAATTGGTTTTTTTTTTTCTGTCTTTTTGCCTTTTCTAGGGCTGCTCCTGTGGCATACGGAGGTTCCCAGGCTAGGGGTCTAATCAGAGCTGTAGCCACCAGCCTATGCCACAGCAACGCAGGATCCGAGCTGCATCTGTGACCTATACCACAGCTCACAGCAACGCCGGATCTTTAACCCACTGAGCAAGGCCAGGGATCGAACCCGAAACCTCATGGTTCCTAGTTGGATTCGTTAACCACTGTGCCATGACGGGAACTCCTGTTACTAATCGTTTGACTTTGGGCAGAGCACTCTACTTCTTGGAGCCTCAGTTTTCTCATCTGTGAAGTGGGGACAATTGTGTCTACCCCCTAAACTCTTGTGTGCATTCCATGCTTATAAAATGCCAGGCATATCAGGAGTTTAGTAAACAGAAGCTCTATTCTTGCCTATGAGAGGAGCCAGGTATAAAGGAGAAGAGAGTCTCCAAAATCTTTGAGGTTTCGGAGTTCCCTGGTGTCTCAGTGGGTTAAGGATCCAGCATTGTCACTACTGTGGTGTGGGTTGATATGGCGTGGGTTCCATCCCCGGCCCTGGAACTTCCCCACGCTTTGGGCATGGCTAAACAAAACAGAACAATGCCAAAAAAGCCCCCAAACAAAATCTTTGGGGTTTCAAGAATGAGTGAACCTGTTGACGAGCAATGAGACTGGCTCCATTCCTGGAGCTCGGGCGGGGCAGGGTAGGCCCTGGGTCTGGGCCCTGACTCGACAGTGTGACGTTGGAAGAAAGCAGGAATGGTGTGGCCTGCACAGCAGCTCTAGGAACATTTTTGGCCTGAGGGCTGCGCGGAGGGTGTGGTCCCAGCAGGGCCAGGTGCCCGCAGCCCGGGGCCCCTCCTCCTGGGGTAGGGGTGGGAGGGGGGGGAGACTTTCGTGAAAGAAGACGAGGAGGGCAGGGCGGACCCTGGAAGACTGTTGTTGCGGAGAGTGTGTGTGTGGAAAGGCCCAGAGACGTCCTGCCCTGGGGAGCTGGCCTCCCAGGCCTGGTGGGGCCTCCCTCATGGCAGGACCTGCCCACACAGCTCCCTCAAGCTGCCATTCGCAGCCCTGACCTGGGCCACCCCAGAGGGATGGCCAGCAATTATCCCAGGGGTCGGGGGAGGAGGGTTATACTGCTCTTCCAGCCAAGGTGACCTTTGATCCCTTCGGCGGCACGTATGGGAAGGTACTGAAGGGAATGTACAAAAGCTCTCTTTGGAGTTCTTCGAGCAGGGGGAAGGAGGGTTGCACAATCCAGCAGTGACAGAGTGTTGCAATCCCAAACGTGTGGGGAAGCATGCTTTCGGGCCCTACGCTTGATGGCGCTTGTCCCCAGTGACCCCCGAGGGGTTGTGTGCTCCTGGACAGGCCAGGGTCTACGCTCCGTGAGTTGTCATTTCTTACAGTTCTGGGAGTTGTTCGGGGATCACGGAGGAACCTGCGAGCCTCCTGCCCAACTTGTGTTTCCAGTCCCAGCCCAGGGGCCCCCAGGGACCAGCACCTGGAGCAGAACTCAAAGGTAGAAAGAATCTTGAGAAACTCGGCTTGTGGAGAGTCACGAAGGGGCTAACGTGGGTTGTCTCTGGGGAGGAAGGAGTGTGTTTTTCACTTTCTTCTTTTTACTGGTTTGTACTCTCTGATTTTTTGTCTTTGGCGAGCACACATATTGCTTTTGTAATAAAGATGTTTTTGAAATGTTCACAGCAGAACAGTATGCTTGCTTTTTTTCATAGGTAACAATAATAAATAGAAAGGCACAAAACTCGAATGCCTCCTGATTTTTTTTTTTTTTTTTTGCTTCTCCCTCCCTTTCCAAAAGAGATGCTCATGAAGTTCCCTGGTGGCACAGCAGGTTAAGGATCTGGCGTTGTCACTGTAGTGGCTTGGGTTGCTGCTGTGGCGTGGCTTCGATTCCTGGCCTAGGATCTTCCACATGAAAGAAAGAAAGAAAGAGAGAGAGAGAGAAAGATGTTCGTGGTACAACCTTTGACAATTCAGATTATTGAAATAAAGAAAATAAAAATTACCTATAATCCCTTCACAGAGATAGCCACTGCCAACAATTTTGATCTTTTCTACAAGATGGTTTTATTTTACTTTTTTTTTTGGCTTCTGTCTTTTAGGGCCGCACCTGTGGCATATGGAGGTTTCCAGGCCAGGGCTCTAACTGGAGCTACAGCGGCCGGTCTACACCAGGGCCAGAGCAACACAGGGATCTGAGCTGTGTCTTCGACCTACACCACAGCTCATGGCAACGCCAGATCCCTAACCCACTGAGCAAGGCCAGGGACCGAATCCAAAACCTCATGGTCACTAATCGGATTCGTTTCCACTGCGCCACAACGGACACTCCTCCAAGATCATTTTAATAGCTAGTCACATAGGATTCTAGTTATAAACATCCAACTATTAAACCAATCCTATCTTGTTACACCTTCAGGTTGTTTCTAAGTTTTGTTTGTTTGTTTTGCTATGATAGGCAAGGCTGCAGATACCTTTGTGGCTAAATTTTGGTACACATCTGAGGTTATTTCATTCGAGGTGGGCCAAGAGTGTTCTCCTTTTTAAGGCTTTTGAGATGTAGCCGTGCCGTCAGTTCCGTGTCATGTAGGACAGTGCACAGCCTCTGTTACAAATGAGAAGGGAGTATTGGCTCAACCAGTTTCTAGCTGTGCAATCTTGAGGAAATGACGTACCCTATCTGAGCTTTAATTTCCTGAAACGTAAAACCGGAGTGATTAGAACCATGGAATGGGATTGTCATGAGGATTGGGTGGAAAAAACATGTGTCAAGGATGAGCCCTCAGTAAATGGTGATTGTTTCTGATTTATGGCTTGTCTTTTCTTCAGGGGAAGAAATTCTCTTGAAATGGAGATCTAGTTGCCTGGGAAAGTTAGGGAGAGAACTCGAGCAGGTTTAGATGGTGAAGGGGTAAGATGCTGGGAGTGGAGGGTGGATGTGGACAAGTGAGAGAGAAGGGGCTGGGGTGGGGATGGGCTGAGGAAAGGCTAGCGGAGGACTGCGTGGGCTTGGGGGGGAATGGGAGCCCATGGACGGGTGAGATGTCCTCACGGGCCATGTGGAGCAGGGACCCTTGGACACAGCAAGGTGCAGGGCCCTGTGCAGTCTCGGAGGCCACGTCTATAAGATCTGAGGTGTAGCCTGTATCTTCTGGTCCCCGGCCCCGAGAGGCTACTTCCTGCCTTCCCCCCAGCCCCACGTTGCATCACTCCAGGCCAGTCTTCTTTCAGTTCCTTGAGTGCCCACGTTCCGCCCTGTTGGCTGAACTTTGTCCATTCTGTTTCCCCTGCCAGGAACGCCCACTCTTCCTGGCTAATTCCAAAGTACCCTTCAGATCCCAAGCTTAAACTCCTTCCTCAGAGAGGCCTCCCCAGACCTTTCGGTATCAATCTGCCCCCTTCCTGCGGTTACTGTGTCACGGCCCTCTGTACTCGCACAGCAAGGTCAAGGTGTGTAGCTATGTGTCTTTGTATTTACCCTTGGTGACCTTACTAGGGTGAAAGCTCCATGAGGGCAGGATCTGGGGCTGCTTTTTGCTCATTCTTGTATCCCTGATGCCAGGCACATAGGAGACACTCAGCTAACAGCTACTGAAATGGAAGAAGACTAAGCCAGTTCGTTTGTGACCTGCAAAATGACTTTACACCCTTCCTGTGTCTTTAGACCCATCCTAATTGATGTTGGCTGGTGGGCTGAAGGAGCAGGAGACTTGGGAACTGCAAGGAATGCCTTTGCTAGCTCCTCTCCCATTTATCTCTCCAGGAAAGCAGGCTTCCTTTTCTTTCTTTCTTTCTTTCTTTCTTTCTTTCTTCTTTCTTTCTTTTTCTTTCTTTCTTTCTTTCTTTCTTTTTCTTTCTTTTCTTTCTTTCTTTCTTCAGCATGTGGAAATTCCTGGGCCGAGGATTGAACCCACACCATAGCACCAACCTGAGCCACTGCAGTGATGAAACCAGACTCTTAACCCACTGCCCCACAAGAGGACTCCAGGATTCCGCCCCCTTTTCCCCCTAGGGCTGGCCACACCCAAGGCGTATGGAATTTCCTGGGCTAGGGATCAAATCAGAGCTGCAGCTCCCAGCCTACACCACAGCCATGGCAATGCCAGATCCAAGCTGCATCTGTGACCTACACTGAAGCTTAAGACAATGCTGGATCCTGAACCCACTGAGTGAGGGCAGACACCAAAGCTGCATCCTCAAGGAGACTATGTTTGGTTCTTAATCTGCTGAGCTACAGCAGGAACTCCAGTGATTCCCTTTCTAAGACTAGAAACTTTAAACCAGTGCTTCTCAAACTTAAATGTGTGTATAAATTACCTGGGGATCTTCTCAACATTCTTTCTGATTCTGGGGGGCCAGGGTCCTCCCTAGGGTTAGGCCTAGGACTCTGCATCTCTAACAGCTCCCAGGTCATACCCATGTTGTTGGTTCCAGGACCACTCTGCGCAGCAAGCCTTCCAGACTACAGCCCTTTTCTGCTGTACACACCATTGAGTCCCACAGTTAAGGTTGAGCTGCTGCGCCCTCTTGTGGCCACGTAGGAGCATGACAAGCATTTACCAACAAGCCAGCCTGCAGGAATTTTAAAACACCCAGATCTCTCTCTCTATCTATCTAGTCTCTCTAGCTCTCTTCTCTCCTCTCTCTCTACACTCTCTCTCTCTCTCTCTCTCTTTCTCTCTCTGTGGCATATGGAGGTTCCCAGGCTAGGGGTCGAATTGGAGTGGAGGCGCTGGCAGCCTATACTACAGTCACAGCAATGCAGGGTCTGAACAGCATCTGTGACCTACATGGCTGCTTGTGGCAAAGCCAGATCCTTAACCTAATGAGTAAGGGTAGGGATCAAACCCGCAACCTCATGGTTCCTAGTCGGATTTGTTAACCACTGAGCCACCACGGGAACTCCTTATTGGAGTTCTTAACCCACTGAGCCACAATGGGAACTGCTCCCGAGTATATTCTTATATGTCATTAGACTCTGTGTACCCACCTGCTTTTAGCAGAAAATCTTGTTCCCTGAGAATTTTGTGTGAGGCTTAAAATTCATGCCTATTGTCCCTCTACATATGCCCAAGACTGTACTAGGTGCCTTGAGGGCTATCGTGCAGTTCAAGCAGGTGACCAAATTCAACGTGTTAAATGACTTAGACATATATTGGGCCCGAGTGTTTATATGTACCAAGTGCTTTAAACATATCGCTTAAGTTTCAGAACAGCTGCTATCCATATTGGAGACACATGAGTTGAGAAGGTGACATCATTTTCTCACATCACAGGCAAGTATTTAGCAGATCTGAGATTTGAACCCCGGGTCTGTCGGATCCTCTCCACAGGATGTGGCAGGTGCTACAATGAGGTGCCTGCTTGGACATATATTCTCAAGTGTATGTTACGCTGCCAGGCAATGGGCGGGGGGTGGGGGGTGGGGGGGGAGATGTCGGGGAGGGCTGAGGGTCTTCAGGAGGAAGTTGGCTTTGGAGAAATAGTCATTGCAGAGACAAAGGGGAAGGCAAGCGGTCACAGAAACATGGAGGGGAGGTCCCCTGGTTCAGGGGACGATGGGGAGACTTCCTGAGTGGGAGGGAACTCAAGGTTAGGAAGTAGAGGGCAACAAGGCAGGCTGTGGTTCTAGGGGGTGAGGAATTTGGGCAGAGTCTAATATTCAGTGGCAAGTTCTTTGTTTCCTGGCGTCTCAACATTTAGTTCTAAATTATCTGTCTATCTATCTATCTTTTTTTTTTTTTTTTGCTTTTTAGGGCTGCACCCTCGGCATACGGAGGTTCCCACGCTAGGCGTGGAACTGGAGCTACAGCTGCTGGCCTTTGCCACAGCCATAGAAACGCCGGATCCAAGCCATGTCTGCAACCTACACCAGAGCTCACAGCAATCCTGGATCCTTAACTCACTGAGCAAGGCCAGGGATCGAACCTGCAACCTTATGGTTCCTAGTCGGATTCATTTCCTCTGCGCCATGATGGGAACTCCTAAATTATCAATAATTTAACAAGGTTTTTTCCACTTCCCTTGTCTCAGTTCCTCGTCAATCAAATGGGAGTTTCGAAGCTTGTCCTACACTCTCAGAGACGTTTGGGAGTTCAAGTGACTCTCAGCCCCACAAGGATGAAGAGCCTTCGTCTGATGCAAGCTTTATCCCCAGGGCCTGGGTGCTCAGCACACTTTTGGTGAAGGAAAGGGCATCATATTCCACAAATCCTTTTAAAAGCCGAGGCAGATCTTGGCTGGAGAAAACGCCCTGAGCCAGAAGAGGGCGCTCTTCAGAGAAACAAGGTTTAATGGAGAAAACTGCCAGGATCTTTTTTCTGGGGGGAACTCCTAGAATCTTTTTTTTTTTTTTGTCTTTTTGCTATTTCTTGGGCCGCTCCCGCGGCATATGGAGGTTCCCAGGCTAGGGGTCCAATCGGAGATGTAGCCACCAGCCTACGCCAGAGCCACAGCAACGTGGGATCCGAGCCGCGGCTGCAACCTACACCACAGCTCACGGCAACGCGGGATCGTTAACCCACTGAGCAAGGGCAGGGACCGAACCCGCAACCTCATGGTTCCTAGTCGGATTCGTTAACCACTGCGCCACGACAGGAACTCCCTGCCAGGATCTTTCTTCAGGATTGTGGATCCAGAATTTGCATCCTTAGGCTTTGCTTTAAGGTTTAGCATTTAGGAGGTCAAATCATTCCATTCTAAATTCCTATAGCTAAACTTACCTTAACTCTAGAATCCTAACTAGGAAAAGAGGCTAAAATGTGGTTTATCTCCCCTGCTTCCAGGCACTTAGTACAGTGTAATCATTTTGATTGGGGGGAGGGGTGGTAAATAGCAACTGGTTTATTGTATCTCATGATTTTGTGGGTCAGGAATTATGACAGGAGTTGGCTGAGACAGTCATCTGCTCAGTGTGGCAAAGACTGATCTCCTCCTTGGTATTCAGCTAGGGGCTGGGCTGGCCTGGAGGGGCTGAGATGGCTTCGCTCACATGACACAGCTGTCATTTTACATTTTGTGTGGTTATTTGATTGATATCAATCTCCCTCACTAGTCCAGAAGCTACCAAAGGATCAGAACTGTGTCTGATTTTGTCTATCATTTTATCCCTAGCAGCTAGCACAGTGGTTGGCCCACTGAAGCTTAGTAAATAGTATTTGTTAAATGAATCAATGACAGAATTCCTGTAAAAAGTGTCAGGATCCTCAGGAAGAAGGCATAGGTAGGAGTTGATGATATTAGCAGCCCAATAAGTGGCAGAGCTGAGCTAAGTATGGGATGACCTGGCTGGTTGGCATTATTTAGCCCCATTTTATAGATGAGGAGCTGAGGCGGCCCTGACACTGCTTCAAAGGTCAAGGCAAGAGATGGACCTTTTATGTCAGAAATCAGAGGATCTGGGATAAACTCAGGAGCTCTAAAGCCAAGTGAGTTTGTTTGTTTGCTTGGTTTTTTTTTTTTTTCTTTTTTGGCTGTGCCTATGGCAAGTGGAAGTCCCTGGGGCCAGGGATCGAACCAGTACCACAGCTGGAACCAGAGCCACAGCAGTGACAACACCGGATCCTTACCTCACTGAGCCACCAGGGAACTCCTAAAATGAGTTATTCGAGAGATAAAAATCTGATGAGGAGTTCCTGCTGTGGCACAATGGATTGGTGGTGTCTCTGTAATGCCAGGATGCAGGT
This sequence comes from Phacochoerus africanus, assembly GCF_016906955.1. Taxonomy (NCBI): domain Eukaryota; kingdom Metazoa; phylum Chordata; class Mammalia; order Artiodactyla; family Suidae; genus Phacochoerus; species Phacochoerus africanus. The sequence continues at coordinate 101,074,812 of NC_062552.1, forward strand.
TCAATTCCCAGCCCTGGCACAGTGGGTTAGAGGATCTGGCATTGCAATGTAAATCGCAACCACGGCTCTAATCTGAACTCCATATGCCGCAGGGCGGAAAAACAAACAAACAAAAAACCTGATGAAATGATAAAAGGCTAGAAGGTATGTTTTCAAATTAGTTGCAAACAATGTTCCAGATTCCGGCTTCTGCACTGTCCAAATAATAAAGGCAAAACCACCCCAAATGATGAGGTGAGGTGTCACTTGGGAGTTTCCGTTGTGGCTCAGCAGTAATGGACCCGACTAGTATCCATGAGGATGCGGGTTCCATCCCTGGGCTCCTTCAGTGGGTTAAGGATCTGGCATTGTAGTGGCTGTGGTGTAGATCGGCAGCTGCAGCTCTGATTAGACCTTTAGCCTGGGAACTTCCATAGGCTGCAGGTGCAGCCCTAACAAAAAAACAAAACAAACAAAAAGAGTCACTTGGATGTCTGTCACCACATTCACCTCACTGTTCCTCAAAATCCATACAGCTGTCTCTTCTTCATCCTCGGTTTATTTTTGATGTTTCTGCACACCTGGACTCTTCTGCCAACACGTTGTCACGTTTCCTTCATTTCATCAAACAACAGGCCCACTTGTCATCAGGAGCGTGGCACACAGTTGGGTTAGTAACAGTGCCCTGAAGTTGCCTGGGGGGGCAGAGTATTAGTGGATTATCTGATGCCCAGGTTTCCTGTGGGCTCTGCCTTGCATGAAGGGCTCTTCTAGATCTTGTTATTATAATGGGGAAATACCCCACGGTGCCAGGAAATTCCTGCCCAGGCAGGAGGCTGACTTCCCAGAACCCCAGGGAATCCAAGCGCAGCCCCCTGGGGCCAATCGGCAATGAAGCTGCCTCAAACGGACAAGCAAAATGAAGCCCAACAAAAGCAGCTGGAACCCAAACAAACAGACGTGGGTGAGGCTGGGAGAAGAGTCAGGCCTGGCGTCATCCAGGCTCTGGGCCATGTCGTTGTCATGGGGATGGCCAGCCGTTTACCAGCAGGCAGCAGAGCCAGATCTCCGAGGGGGAAGCCCGACGAGGGGGCTGGGGTGCGCCTGGGAGATGGGGAGGGAAGGGGCTGTGCTTCTTCAAGTGATAGAAACCCACAGAGACGGCACAGTCACTTCTAGGGAGTGGCTGCTTCTCTCAGAAGGTGGGGTCAGCCCCGGGGTGGGGTGGGGGGGCAATGGGCTCAGAGAGGCTGGCTGGCCTGAGAGGGAGGGAAGTGGCCACTGAAACAGCAAAGAAGCCTCTGGAAAAGCTGGAAGGCTTTCCGGGCAGAAAGGATTTGCAGCTGTGTTAGCTTTCTGGGCAAAACATGAATTGAAGTGGATCACAGAGTTCTTTAAAACAAAAAGACAAAAATAATACATACACACACACACAGTGGCCAGTGGAGGAGAGAGGGGCCTTTGGGAACTTCCGAGGTGGCCCAGGAACATGTCCTAAGTCCTTCTCCAGGAGTTTCTTTATGGTGTGTTTTTTTTTCTTTCTTTCTTTTTTTTCTTCTTTTCCTGATGACCACACTTCAAGTCATTTCCTGGAAGAATGAATAGCATTCTGAGAAAACAAAATGTTAGGAAATTCTGTTTTTCAGGGCACGGCCTAAAAGGTGTTTGTGTCCATGAGAGTGGGTTCCTGTAGAATAAAGAAGAGGCCCTCTTTCTGGCTAAAGTGCAACATTAGCCAAAAGAAACGCCGATGGAGGAGAGAATCTTGGGAACTTCCTCCAGAAATCTTGCTGCTAATCCATCTGTCATACAAAAGGACAATCCCATAAGCTATGACGTTTCTAGAGCAGTCACTTCAGAGAGTCAGAAAGTGGGATGGTGGTAGCCAGGGGCTGGGGGAGGGGAGGATGGGGAGTCACTCTTTAACCAGGATGGAGCTGCAGTTTGGGAAGATGAAAAGGGATCCGGAGATGGGTGGTGGCCATGGTTGCACCACAGTTTTAACGGTGACTTCAAAATGGTGACAGTGATACACTTTATGTTAGGCATATTTATGTTATGCATATATATCTACCTCAGTTAAAGACAGTCTTCTTGTTGTACCAGGAGACAGTGACATTTGCTGGGAGGCTGACACCCAGGGCGTGCTTGTTCACCTGGCTGGGCCTCTGCTGTGTCATCCATTAAGGGGGCGTGTCTTCCTTCAGCCAATGAGGAAGAACGGGCGTGAAAGCGTGTAGTGAACAGGAATGCAGCACAAGAACGTGAAATGTGATTAAGGTGTTATTTCACAATTCATTTTTTTTAGGTACCCAAATGCCAGGGGACACGATGAAAGGAGAAAGGGGGAGCTTTGAAGAAACGAAGGAAGGGATTATATTTGGCAGTTAGAGGATGTGGAAAAAACCCAAATATTTTAGGAGAGTAGAAGAGAATTTGGGGCTTATTCTCAGAGACCGAAGGTATGACCAATTCGGACTGTCACAGCCATTTAAAATACTTCTCCCTTTTGCCCTGCCTAAATTGAGAAACCAGTTAAGCCCACCCAACAAGAGGAAATGAAACAAAATGAAACAATGTCAAAACATAACCTCTCAAATTTCATGAAGGGAAATGGTACAGTTACAACACAAAGCTGGGTCGAAGTTTACCGGGTCTTGAACACAGATAGATGGATTTTTTGTTTGTTCGTTTGATGTATTTGGGGGCAGAGAATGAGCTCCATGTCCTACTCCTCTGCCATTTTGATTCTGGCTCCGTCACCTTGAACCTGAATGCGTGGGTGGACCTCAAATTATGGTCAGAGAGTCCCATTAACTGTCAACAGTTCTTCAAAGCAACTTTGTTGTTTGCTTATTTAAAGAATACACCGTTCACCACCAGCACCACTTACCCAACATATGTTCATTAGCATTAATCAGTATGTGCCAGGCGCTAATCTAAACGTGGTACACACACCTTTCTTTTCGTTCTTTATAAGAATTGTGCAAGGTGAATCTTTTTTATGGAAAACAACCCGAAGTTCACGCTTAGTATGTGTTCATTCTGCTTATTCCCTCATCCATAACATGAGAGTAATGCTGCAGCTGGAGGAGCACAGCAGCTTGACCCCCAATCACATAGCTGCTAATCGTAACGTCGGGAGTGGAACCGATGTCCATCTGATTCCAAAGCTCTGCCCTGAAACACCACACTACACTGGAGACGACGCTACGGCTGAGAAGCTTAGGAAACAAAGTTGGTATTGAATAATCTACTCTGAGCGCAACTGGAACGAGCAGTGGTAAATTGCTTTATCACGACATTTCGTGATGTCACAATGAATACAATGGGGAAGAGCCCTAAGCATCAATCATGAGCCTGTGTTAGCAGAGCATGAAACCATCCTTGGCTGTGGTGTGTATGTATGTGTGTTGTGTGTCTTGTAGTTTTGCTCTGTGTGTGTGTTGCATGGGGTATGGATGTGTTGTGTGTTTAGTTGTATGTGTGTGTGCGTGTTATATATGTGGCTGGATTGTGTGAGGGAGACTTGCATGGTGACCGATTTCTTCCATCACTGAAGATCAGACCTTCCAACAGCCACCATTTATTTAGTGCTGATGATGAGCCAGGCGTGCCTCTCGGTGGTTTATTAACTCATTCATCTTCACAACAGTCCTGGGCCAGTAGCTGTACCCTCGTTTTATGCATGAGGATAGGAGGCACAGGAAGATGGATCAACCTGCTCTAGACTCCCCTGCAGAGTAAGAGGTGGAGCTGGGATTCGAACCTAGGGAGACTAGCTTCAAATTCTGTGGCCTTTTATTCTTTTCTAAATTGGTGCCCCCAGATCACCACATGAGAATAGATACAATTAGTCTCCTCATGCTGCGGATGGAGAGCCCGTGGACAACGGGAACCTGTGTGGTTCAGATAATCAACACTGCTTAATCAAACATCCGCTGAGGTGAGCTGGCCACTGCTGGCCTTGTAGTATATGTGCAATTTCTATCAATTTACTAATTATTAAGAATTGAAAAGATTGCTGAAAAACAATCTTACATTTCACATTTGTAAAGTGCGTATAGAGAAAACGGTGTCATTGATCTGCTCTCTCTAAAACTGGAGACCGCCTACCTACAGGTGACCAGTATCTATGGATCAGATGTTCTCTAGGGCATGAGGACAGTCTGTGCTTTCTTTGAGATCGGACCACATTTCCGCTCGGGTTCTTCTCCAGCCACCATCCTGGGGCCCGCCTGTCCCTTTGAAGTTGAGGATAACAGAAGGAGGTCTTTTAGTAATGCCCCTCAAGGTGGAGGAAGAAACTAATCCTATTACTGCAGCAACACAGAAGAGATGGTTATCCGTCCATCCATCCTTCCTTCCACCCATCCATCCCTCCTCTAAAAAATATGTCACCATGCACCCATTATGCTGTAGGCACTATTTACAGGTGTCAAAAACTCAGTGATAAATGAGATAAAATATTTCCTTTGTTTTTTGTCTTTTTAAGCCCACACCCGTGGCAGATGGAGATTCCCAGGCCGGGGGTCGAATGGGAGCTGTAGCCTCTGGCCTACAGCACAGGCACAGCAACACCAGATCTGAGCCACGTCTGCAACATACACCACAGCTCAGTGACAATGCCAGATCTTTAGCCCACTGAGCAAGGCCAGGGATCGAACCCGTATCCTCATGTACACTAATCGGGCTTGTTACTGCTGAGCCACAATGGGAACTTTTGAGGCTGCTTTCTTCCTGTTCATCTTCCCCCACAGGACCTGAGGGTGACCCTTTTCCCTAAAGCCTCGATAGTGGAATGGAGGTGGGGGATGGACACTAAGGATGAGGATAAGGAGAAGGTGAAGCCAGACCCTGGGGAGGGAACAAAAATTTCAAGGGCTTGGACGCCCATGGGATGAAGAGTGTGGTGGATGTTCGTTGGTTACCTATTCCATATTCGTTCTTCTTCTCCCCACTTCCAAACAGCACCCAGATTCTCCTCCTGGGCTTGGCGAGATGTCAAGGGGGATCTGGACTCCTCTAAGCCAATCAGGAGAGTAGCCTCCTTTTGCCTCTGTGATTGGTTCAGAGTGAAGTGTGAAGTGTGCCGCTTGAATTTTCTGATGGACATGGAAGGGAGATTTTCCTCTGTCCTGGTGTAGACACTGATACAGGTGGCTGTAGCTCCATCTTGTGACCTTGATGGAAGCCATCATGAGGACAAAGCCAACACTTAGAAGAGGGCAGAGAGCAGAGAAGTGGAGCCAGACTCCCAATTGCTCCTGAAACTCGTGGCACTGGATTTTTCCCTTTGTGAACCAATTCATTCATTCAAAACATCCCACATGCTTGTTATTTGCTAGACGCTGTTCTACACGCTTGGGAAAAATCCACATTCAGTTTCGTTGGCTTTTCTTTCACTAGCCTGGGAGAAGCAGTGGGCAGATGATCATCGGATCAGACTACCTGGGTTTTTCAGTTTCTTGTTTTTGCTTTGTTTTTTTTTGGGGGGGGGGCTGCACCCCTGGCTTGTAGAAGTTCCTGAACCCATGCCACAGCAGTGACCCAAGCCACAGAAGTGACAACCCTGGATCCTTAACCTGCTGAACTATAAGGGACCTCCCAGACTTCTTGGGTTTAAATCCTGGATCCACCACCCCCTAGCTGTGTGACATCAGCCAAGTTATTTAACCTCTCTGTACATCAGTTTCTACATGCAAATGGAGATAATTCTAGTGTCTACCTCATTAGATTTTTGTGAGGATTCAGTGAGAGAAGGTGAAGGATATAGGACAATACCTGGCCTGGAGCAAGTGGCTGCCCTGGGGGCGGGGACATGCCATCCAAATCCCACTTTGAGAATAGAGGACTTATTTCTCCAGCTGCTGGGTGCCCTCAGTTGCCCGTCCTTTACAAGGATTGCCCCAGCTGAAGATGAACTCAAGGTCATGGCCTAGTCTGGGGATCAGTTTGCATCCAACGACTGATCTATGAGGAGCTATAAAGGCCTGGACCCATTGCCTCAAGTCAGAACAGCTCCGAAAGGCCACCCCAGTTCTGGAGCTCTCATGGGTTGACGGAGATCTTTTCTGGGCTCCCATCTCAGCTCTACGTCTCCTACGTCTCCTGTCTGCCCCATCCGGCTTTTCCCTCCTTTTCTGCAGGTGTTGATCCAAATAGCACATCCTGCATGCTCGTCTCAGAGTTTGCTTCTTGGAACCCAACGTATGACTCAATAAATATCAGCTGCCATCATCATCGACCAAAAGCATCCTAAGTGATAGAGAAAATACGGGAAAGGGTGCAAAGGGGAGAGGTTTCCCTACTAACTAGGAGAGGCCAAGCCTATGTATATATACGGTGCAGCGATGAAAGACTGGAACAAAGACCCTGTGCCTTTTTTTTTTTTAATAATAATAAAATTTAAGTTTATTTATTTATTTATTTATGTATTTTTTATTCTTTTTTTTCCCCACTGAACAGCAAGGGGATCAAGTTATCCTTACATGTATACATTACAATTACATTTTTTCCCCACCCTTTGTTCTGTTGCAACATGTGCCTTGTTTTAAAATTTTTTGACTTGAAGGACAGTTGATTTACGATGTTGTATTCGTTTCGGGTGTACAGCAAAGTGATTCATATATATATATATATGTTCTTTTTCAGATTCTTTTCCATTATAGGTTATTATGACCTTGTACCTTTCGAGGTGCTGGGGGAGTCATTTGATAGAGCATGGGGTCCTTCTCAAATCCCCATCTCCAGTGACTTCTGTGTGTGCTGGGATTGATGACTTGAACCTAAAGTAAAGCCCTGTGTATGAGCTTGACTGGCCAACAGTGAGATTTTTATCTCTTAATGGACTGTATCACCCCCTCTTCAGTAATAGTACAGGTTTACATTTTTTTGGGGGTCTTTCTTAGGGCCACCCCCTCGGCATATGGAGGTTCCCAGGCTAGGGCTTGAATCAGAGCTGCAGCTGCCGGCAACACCACAGCTCATGGCCACGCTGGATCCCCAACCCACTGAGCGAGGCCAGGGATCGAAGCTGTATCTTCATGGATACTAGTCAGGTTTGTCACCGCTAAGCCACAGCAGGAACTCCAGGTTTACTTTCGTACCTTGTCCTTCAAAGCTATTCTGGGGATTCATCACACACGTTTCACACATGAAAGCTCAGCTTTAGTGCTGCGATGCGTGGACCAGTTGGAAAGGGGCAGAGGCTCCTGGTTTTAGAGTCAGTCACACGGGGGTAGGATTTTGCTTTCTCGAATCTGGAGAGACATCAGGACCCTGGTGTTCACAGTCTGAATTTGGCAAAGGAAAACCAGGATTTAGCTCTAAATCCTGTTCAGAGCTTTGCTGGAGGGGGGAGCCTACTTCTGTCCTCTGGCTTTTTAAGTCAAGCGATGCTGATGCAGGAAAGCCGGTCAGCTGTTCTCTTTCTTAAATGTTAATAGATTCAGTTGAACCCTACAAGCATCATTCAAGGTCCCGCCATGGGCAAGCCCTGTGTCCGTCCATGTGAGAAGGGAGGTGCAAAGAGGGATGGAGAGAGGGAGAAAGAGAGAGAGCAGGAAAGAGAGGGAGAGAGAGTGCACATGAAATACAGAGATAAGAAAGACAGGCTCCCTACCAGTTTCCAGGGAAATTAGCCAAGCTCCCAAATAACAAGTTGCATAGTACAATGGTGTGGGCGTCAGATTTGGAACTAGACAGACCCGTGCTTGAATCCTGAGTTGAGTCCTAGTTCTGTTATTGAAGAATGTAGATTTCTATTAGGGGAGGCATGAAGAGCTGTGGGCGCTAGTGGGCAGGAGATGGTAATTCTGGGGAAAGGGAACTGTCTTGTGTTTGCTGTGTAATTGAAGAATATTCAACTCTGCTACAGAAAACGAGGCACGTTATGCACAGAAGTAGCTTCGACACAGGTGGAATACACGGAATGTGTATGTGTTGAATGCAGATAAAATGGTGAAAGAAATGAGAATGTTACTTATCATCAGAGGAACGAAAGGGTCATGTAAACCTTAAATATCGAAGCGGCTTGGATCCCGTCTTCTCCAGATTGAAGTGATGTCACTCCCAAGGTGGCCGCCCAATGGGGACGCTCATTATGTCCAAGAAACGCAGGTAGAGTCCAATTCATAACAGGTGCACTTGCCTCTGAATCCTCCCAACACAGGCCGTCTGTGGCCATCTTGTAGCCCTGCCATTAGGAGGGAAGGCTGCTATGGCAGAGGGAGAACAAAATCTGTGAAGGTTGTATAATCCAGGATTCAGGTAGGTGATCCTTCTATCTGCTTGCACTTATCCTAAATGTGTTTTCCTGTCCCATGGCATTGCCCTTGCTTCTCACCATGGTTGAAATAGATTAAATAAACCCTTTGGTGTAAGCACCTTCATTTGGCCTGCAAGCCTTTCTGTTCTGGGACCCATGCCTGGGAGAGCCTGCCCAGAAGTGTAGTCGGAGGCTGCCATTGCCTCAAGGTAACATCCCAGGTGACAGGGGAGATGGAGGTGAAGCTTCCTGGAAGCAAAGCCTGAGAAAGGGAGTCTTTTTTTTTTTTTTTTTTTGGCCATGCCTGTGGCATGTGAAAAGTCCAAAGCCAGGGATCAAACCCGCGTCACGGCAGTGACCCAAGCTGCTGCAGCGACAATGCCAGATCCTTAATCTGCTGCACCACAGGAGGAGTCCGAGAAAGGGATTCTTCTGAGGGCGATTTATCTCTCCAGAGAAAAAGTCTGTGAGCAAGTAAGGAAAACAAGATAGGAGATGGGAAGAGGCCACACCATGGACCCATGGGGAGCTCTGGAGTGTGGACAGCACCACAGATTTGGCCTCCCTGGAGGCAAGGGAGGCAGTCTTTTGTACCTTGTATCTGGGGATGATGCACCAGCCTAGGAAGGGCGTCTGGGTGGGGCACCAGCAGCCTCTGCTACAGGCCGTTCCAGGTAAGTCATAGGGCAAGGAGGGAAGAGGGAATTTAGTGGGTTGGGAGAGTAGTGGGAAGAGGAATTGGAAAGACAAGGTGCAATGTGATTTGGAAGGATCTGAGCAAGAAGTGAAGACCCGATTCTGCAGGCAGGGGCCACATGTGTGGGCCTGAGCCCATGTGTCTTTTGGAGCCGTGCTTCCAAAGAGCCAAATGGTGGTGGCACAGGTTAGGGGGAAGCCGCTGGCCAGGAGGGGCTGACTGAGCCTGGCGGGGGAGTGATACAGGTAGCTTAGAGCATCTTTCTCCTCTGTGGCCTTTGGGTGGCTCTCTATGCTCAGAAAGCTACTTCTCAGGGTCTAGTTTTGCAGTCACCTCTCTGGCCTCAATCTTGCAGAGTCTCTGTTCTTTTAAGAATCAGCCTTGGCGTTTCTGTTGTGGTGCAGCAGGCACAAATCCGACTAGGAACCATGAGGTTGTGGGTTCGATCCCTGGCCTCACTCAGTGGGTTAAGGATCTGGTGTTAGCGTGGCTGTGGCTGTGGCCAGCAACTGTAACTCTGATTTGACGCCTAGCCTGGGAACCTCCATATGCTGCAGGTGCGGCCCTAGAAAGCAATATAAATAAATAAATAAATAAATAAATAAAATTTAAAAATGAAAATAAAAAATAATAAAAAAAGCAAAAGGACAGGTACCACATTCACAAGAGGCAAGTGTCAGTAAGCCAGGCCGGGGGTGGTAGTGGGGAGCAGGGTGGAGAGAGGCACCTTGCTGAAGGCTCTCCCTCAGAGAAAAATACCTCATCAAAAGCTACCCAGCACATCCAGGCTGACTGGGGGTCAGGGGTGGGGTGCTGGCTAGTGCCAGAGTTGCACAGACGGCGCCAGCTCCAAAAGACGTTCCCAGATCGCTAAGTAATACAGAGCCTTCGAGCCTTTGGGTTTTATCCAAGACATTGTGGCCACCTGAGCAGTGGCAGGATGAAGATTTTTGGTGGCCTCAGACCAAGCCACTTCCTGTGCAACCATCATTCCTCCATGCAGAAGGTTTGACTGTCTGTCAAAGCCTTAAGGACAGTGGTTTTTCAGCATGAGACACACTACCTGGAGTGCTTTCTAAAAGTGCAGCTGTCTGGGCACGACCTGCGGACATTCAGACTCAGTAGATGTGGGCTGGGGGGTGAGGGATCTGCATTTTATTTTTTTAAACATTTATTTATTTATTTATTTTTGCTTTTTAGGGCTGCACCTGCGGCATATGTAAGTTCCCAGGCTAGAGGTTGAACTGGAGCTATAGCTGCTGGCCTGTGCCACAGCCACAGCAACGTGGCATCAGAGCTGCATCTGTGACTTACACCACAGCTCATGCAACCCCAGATCCTAAACCCACTGATCGAGGTCAGGGATCGAACCTGCATCCTCTTGGATCCTAGTCGGGTTCGTTAACCACTGAGCCATGAAGGGAAATCCCATTTATTATTTTTAATGGCAACACCTGCAGCCTACGGAAGTTACCAGGCTGTGCCACAGCTTGCCACAATGCTGGGTCCCCAACCCAGTGAGCGAGACCAAGGATCGTACTCATATCCTCACGACCTCTATGTCAGGTTCTTAACCCGCTGAGCCACAAAGGGAACTCTAGGATCTGTACTTTATTTATTTGTCTTTTGTCCTTTTTTAGGGCTGCACCCACGGCATATGGAGGTTCCCAGGCTAGGGGTCGAATCGGAGCTGTGGCTTCCAGCCTATGCCACAGCCACAGCAACTCAGGATCTGAGCCGTGTCTGTGACCTACACCACAGGTCACAGGAATCCTGGATCCTTAACCCACTGAACGAGGCCAGGGATTGAACCCACAACCTCATGGTTCCTGGTCGGAGTCGTTTCTGCTTCTCCACTATGGGAACTCCCGGGATTTGTACTTTAAGTAAGTACCCTGGTGACTGGACTGGTGGTCCAAGCATCATGATTGGGGGGTAGGACCCAGCATTTATTTACTCAGGAAGCACAACAGCCCCGTGAAGCAGGTAATGCTCTTTCCATTATTCTCAGTTTACGGGTGGATAAACTTAGGTTCAATGGGTTTCGCTAAAATATTCAAGGTCTCAGAACTAGTAAAGGGCAGATCTAGGATTCTGACCCACTGAGCTGTGCGGCTCTGAAAAATCTGGAAAAAGAGTGAGAGGAGATCTAGCTGACTGAATATGTATGCAGGCTTGTCTCCTGACACCCTCCAAAGGAGCCCATTGTAACCAGACCAACGGCAGCATCAGGAGCAGGCTAGGGTGTGCGGCAGTGACAAGCTCATTTTTTGCTCACATCCCATGGCTATTCCGACCAGCAGGGGGCTCTGCTCCTTACGGTCACTCTGGGATCCAGGCAGATGGAAGCTCTAGCTTGACACGTGCTTCCACTATGACAGAGGTAGGGAAAGAGGACACTGGCTCTGGAGCCATGCCTTTCTGTCTGGAAATGACATGAGTGTCCCTTCTGCTCAAATTTCATCGGCCGGGTAAGTCCCACAGCCATGCCTGAGTTCATCGGGGTGTAGAAATGTAAACGAGAGTGCAGTGCACCAACCTGCTCATCAGACCCCGATATGCCTTCTCTGCGCATGTCTTTGCTCATGCCGCCGCATCTGTCTGAACCGTCCTGTCCCTGCTTCTCAGCCAGTCCAGCCACCAGCTCTGGGCAGTCTTTCTCAACCTGGTATAAACCCAGGCTGGTTTATACGCCCCAGCCTCCAGGTCCTGGGGCTGACCTTGATTAGGTCATGTGGCACTGTAGCTGTTCCTGGCTGTCCCCAGCCTACCAAGCTGGGGGATCCGGGGAGACAGGACTGTGTAGTAGCGACAGGCCTTGCTGCCCCAGCCCCTGGAAGGCAGGAGACGTGCAGGAGCTCAGGGGAGGAAGATGGGTGTGATTAAGTGTGGATTCTGGTCTTGCGGGAGCCGTTCTTCCTTCCCTACAGGAAGAGGATAGCAAGGGGCTGTAGAAAATGGGGAAGAGGAAGGCAAATCTATGACTTCAGGATGAGCCAACTGCAGATGGGGAAGAAGACCCCCTGCAGAGGGAGCGGGCTTTTTCCAAGGCTTCACTGCCTATCATGGAACAACTCATCTCAAACCCGGGTTAGTCACTGCCCAGAGCTGGCTGTGTCACCACGGCGTGTACTTCAAGTCCAAGGGGAGGACATGCTGCATCTGGGGGAAAATTCTTGCTCTGTGGCCCCTGATGCCCATTAAAGTTCATTGTTAGCAAACGGGCAGGTGTTAGTGGTTTCCTCAGAAGAAGCTCTGCCAGCGTCCTGTCGCACCACAGCCTCTGGGGCCTGGGGAAGCCTATTTGGGGTCAAGAGCAGGGATCAAGGTCTATCTAGCAGAGGCCCTGGCCTGCATCAGCTGTGGGACTCTGCAAGGTCTGGGTCACGTGTTGGGTGCTCACACCTGGAGAAATCGCCAAAGCAAGGCCGGGCCTGTGCATGAGAGTGAATGTGTGGCTTGAGCTGTCCAGGCAGGGCCCAGTGCTGCCATCCTGCCCTCTCTCTCCCACCCCCCCCCCGCCCCCCACCTTGGGTTCTGGGGGATGGACCCGTTCCAGTTCTCCTGATTCCCCTTGCTCTCCCCCTTCTGGGCTCCCATACACATTAACCCCGACACAAATCTCAGCCTCTTCCTTTATTTTCCCGTAAGAAATTAAACCATCATGAGTGTTGTCTCCCGGGGGTGTAGCTTTCCCCGAAGGTTGAGGAAGAGGGCTGTTCGAGGGTGGGCTCCCGTGGGGTGGTACCCAGCACTCAGCTGACCCCTTCCTTTCCCTCCTCCCATCTCCCCACCTCGACCCCCTGGGAGCCCCCAGCCCCCCTCCTTCCACCACACACCGTCACTGCCCCCTTCCTCTAAGCCTCGGTCACCAGATGCCCCGGACCCAGAAGTGCCCCTGGGCCAGCATGCCTGTCTTCCCTGCCCTGCTTCACCTTCCCTCCCCCAGGGACCCAGGGACCCAAGAACCCAAGGACCCAGGGACCGATTGCTTGGTATTTTCTGCCTCCTCCCCATCGGCTATAAACTCTATGAGTGCAGCGTTCTTTCTGTTCTGTCTGTTGCCCGCTCCATCCCCAGAACCCAGAACAGGGTAAGTGGAGACCAGGGCATCACTGAAGGACTGTCTGCCAACTGACTTACAGCCTGAGGAATAAAGGGTCTGCTGTTGAGAGAACTCGGGACCACATCCGGCTCCCTAGTCTCCTAAGTCTAACTTGGCCCCAGCTGGTGTTCTTCCCTGGCTGAGAATCTGGAAACCTGAATATCTTTTCTTCTTTCCTTTTTTTTTTTTTGCCTTTTCTAGGGCCACACCCACGGCATATGGAGGTCCCCAGGCTAGGGGTCTAATCGGAGCTGCAGCTGCCGGCCTACACCACAACCACAGCAATGTGGGATCCGAGCCGCATCTGTGGCCTATACCACAACTCACAGCAACGCTGGATCCTCAACTCACTGAGCAAGGCCAGGGATTGAACAAGCAACCTCGTGGTTCCTAGTTGGATTCATTAACCACTGAGCCACGACGGGAACTCCTCTTTTCTTAGTTCTCTGGGATTATCTCCCCAGCGCAGTGGGAAGTGTCATCCCTTCTTGAGAGGAGTTGAAACTCCATAACCCTTGCCAGGGCCCATACACGTGTGGGCCAGGAGGATACCTCACTGCAGGCCATCCTGGAGGCCATGCTCAACCTGTGCGGGTTCTGCCTGGCCTGTAGACGGCTCCATTTTTTATTTTTATTTTTGGCTTTTTAGGGCCACACCCACGGCATATGGAAGTTCCCAGGCTAGGGATCGAATCGGAGCTTCAGCTGCCAGCCTACACCGCAGCCACAGCAACTCGGGGTCCGGAGCTGAGTCTGCAACATATACCACAGCTCGAGGCAATGCCTGATCCTTAACCCACAGAGCGGGAGGCCAGGGATCGAACCCATGCCACAGCAGTGACCCAAGCTACAGTAGTCACAACACCAGATCCTTAACCATTAGGCTGCCAGGGAACTCCAGGTTCTTGCATTTTGGTATGAACAAAATGCACATTTTGCTGGTTTAAAACATTTTAAAAAATGATTTAAGCTGTGCCCTACCATCTATTCGGGTGAGAATTTTGACTGAGAAAGATATAAAAACATGTTCTGGTCTCAGAGACAGGAAGTTTGGCTCAGCAACTGACTTGTATGATCTGGAGCAAGTAACTTAAGCTTCCTGATCCTCAGTTTCCTGGCCTCCAGAAGGGGATTTGTGCCGAGAAAAGGGTTGGTACTATGCCTGGCATACAGGGGTGTTTGATACGGTTGACGTGTTGATGGCAATTGGAAAAACATTAAATAAAAATCCAAGGCATATAGCATGAAGCTAGCTTTATAAGGCTCACCTATGACATTTCAGGGGCGTTTCAGCCGGTGTCGGACTGATGAGGAATATGATCTAGGTTGGTGGTGGGTGTTCCCCTGCCCCCCACCTCAAGGCCATGTTCACTATCTAGGAAGGACTTCTGAAGGACGGCAGCAGTAAAAACATGTATCAGTTTGTCTTTCAGAAACAGGCAATATCTCAATGTGTCCAGCTCCTAAAATAGCACATTTGCGCCTTTAAAAATTCTGTGGTTTAAATAAAAATCAATGGCAGGGGAAAACGAAAAGGCACAGGATATCTGAATTGGAATAAATTTGAATTGTATTGCAACTAGGGGGTCTCGCAATTTTCTGCCCCGTGGCTCATAACTTTTCGGAGCCTCAGTTTTTCCAAGTATTGACACTCCTCAAGATAAAGTGGGGCAAAAAGCGATATATGGGCAAGTTTTAGCTTAGGGCCCCAGTCATATCATTAATACCCTTTATGAGGCTGTATATTTGAGGTGGCCTGGAACACAGGTTTTGAGGTTAGGTCCGGGTTAGACTTCTGGTTCTACCCTTCGGCTCTGCCACCTTGGGAAAGTTACTTTGTCTCAAGGGGTTTGTGCAGCCTAAGCCCTAAGGTGTGTGATATCTGGCTTAGAGCAGGCATCCAACATTATAATGAGGTCCTCCTTGCTGCCTCCTGGTCTCATCACTCTTTGGCTTTTTGATCCTTGTAGAGCCCAAACCACATAACACAGCACTTGATTATACACTGCCTTATATTGTCCTCTTGTTTTTTTCTCACATGCTCAACTCTGGCTCTTTTCATGAAGCTCAGGTCCTTGAAGGTGCCACCTGGGACGTAGATTTCTTTAGTATTCCCTCCAGGAACTCCTATGTGTACATGCTCCATAAATCTTTCCTGCCTTGAATTGAGTCTGATCGATGGGTCTTTCCCCGATGATTTCTCAAGGCTTCACCCAGATTGAGCTGAAACCCTTGGGAAAAATTGCAGCTGCCTGCCTAAGTCCCCAGTGACTGGAGCTCTTGGCTTTGCTGAAAATGACAAATGGAGAAGCTCAAGGGCCTGAGTGCCACCGCAGGCATCGGACAGCTAAGGAGAGGGGGCTGCTCAGCCCCCCTCCCTGTCTCTCCCAGCCACCTGACTCAACAGCAGTGCCTGTGGCTTTGTGGGACAGCTGTGGCCTTAAATGGCACCAGAGCTTAAGATGCTTCCCTTATTTACATAGCCGCTGTTTTAATGCCTAAGAGCGGTCCTTCTGTGGTCCCAGTAGGTAATGCGGATGAAAAGTTAAACAAACACGAACAAAGTGAGGGAGGGGTAGGGTAAGGATCTGGCTGCAGATTTTCAACATTCGCCTTTGGTTTCTCCAAAAGAATATGCCATTTAAAAGGGGAACTTCCCACCCTTCCAATTCCTCAATTATTTCGAATAGTTTACCCACTAGAAGAAGGACTAGAGACTCATTAAAGTCAAATAGTTGACTTTAGATATGCTAATTTGCATATCTAAAGTAGCTTGTGAGTGTATTTGCATAATTCAAGACTGTAGTATGGGTATCAGGCTACTTTGTAGAACCCAAATCTTTTTTTTTTCCCTTTTGATTTTAGGGGTTGTAAAGTCCTTTGTTCATGCACTAATTTAACAAATATTTATTGAGCTAGGGTCTGGGTCCTGTGACTATCAAGTTTATTCACTGGGCAAATATTTGTTAAATCCCCTACAGGCAGGCCCTGTGTCGTCAGGTGCTGCGGACAGAACCATGAATGAGATAGGTATGGGGTCTAGCTCTGCAGACCCAGTGGGGATTAAGAGGCAAATGAATGGCCAGTATAATGTATAGTGCAAATTGCTAGGAGGGATTTCACAGGTTGCTAAGGAAGTTCTCAGTGAGAATCCCAGATCTAGACTTGGGAGTTCAGGAGGAAGTCACAGCTAAACTAAGCCTGATAGAAAAATAGGGTGAGTTCCCATTGTGGCTCAGCGGTAACAAACCTGATTAGTATCCATTAGGATGAGGGTTCGATCCCTGGCCTTGCTCAGTGGGTTAAAGGATACGGCTTTGTTGTGTACTGTGGTGTAGGCTGCACACTTGGCTAGGATCTGGCATTGCTGTGGCTGTGGCATAGGCCAGTGGCTATATCTCGGATTCATCCCCTAGCCTGGGAGCTTCCATATGCCATGGGCGTGGCCCTAAAAAAATGAAAAACAAAAAAACCAAAAAAAAAAAAAACCACAAAAACTCCCTGCACACACACAACTCTAAAAATAGGAGCTGGCTGGGTGTGGAGGTGGCTGTAGAGAGGCAGGAGGGAAACTCTTTATAGACAGAGGATGTACGAAAGAATGGGAGGAGATAGGCTAGGTTACTCTGCAGTAAAAGAACTGCTCCCCCCACAAAGTAGCTTAACACAAGAACTGTTTCTTTCTCCCCTAAGAAAAGTTTGATGTGCATTCAGGGCAACTGTCCTCCATGTGGTGACTCAGTGATCCAGGATGCTTCCATCTCAAGACTCCACCATTTCAATATGTGGCTGAGGAAGAAGAGAGAGGGAGAAGCATTGGAAATTCATAGCTTTAACCCAGATGTAACCGCTGGCTTCTGCTCACAATCTGCTAGAACTAGTTACATGGCTCCATCTAATTGCCACAAGGCAAGAAATGTAGGCAAGCACATGTGATATTTGGTGAGTGACACTGCCTGTGCCATGCGGAGAGTGCATATAGCACCCTGGGAAATGGCAGGTCATTCTGGATGGCTGCAGCTTATTTTGTGTGTATACTGGGGGTTGGTGGGCAAGATTGGGAGAGAAACTGTAAACAATGAGATAAGCTGAGGTCAGTCCCAAAGGGTTTTGTCATCCATTTTAATGTTGAGAAATTTGGATTTTGGGGAGACGTGGAAGAATTTTATTAGGATCACATTACATTCCAGAAAGAACTTTGTTTTGCTTTCAGAGCTGCAGGTATGGCATATGGACGTTCCAGGCTAGGGGTTGGATGGGAGCTGCAGCTGCTGGCCTATACCACAGACACAGCAACGCAGGATCTGAACTGTGTCTGTGACCTACACCACAGCTCACCGCAACACTGGATCCTTATCCCACTGAGCGAGGCCAGATATTGAACTTGGGGCCTCATGGACACTAGTCAGATTTGTTACCACTGAGCCACAATGGGAACTCCCAAAAAGACCATCTTAAAAAGATCAGGCTTTCGGAGTTCCTGTTGTGGCGCAGCAGAAATGAATCTGACTAGGAACTATGAGGTTATGGGTTCGATCCCTGGCCTTGCTCAGTGGGTTAAGGATCTGGCCTTGCCATGAGCTGAGGTGTAGGTCGCAAACGAGGCTTGAATCCTGCATTGTTGTGGCTGCGGTGTGGGGAGCTGTAGCTCTCATTTGACCCCTAGCCTGGAAACCTCCGTATGTCATGGGTTCGGCCCTAAAAAGCAACAACAACAAAAATCAGGCTTTCATACAGAGACTGAGAAGGAAGGAGAGGAGAGGGCAAGATTGGGGAACTGTTAAGAAGGGTTTGCAGTTGATCAGGTGAGAGATGACGGTTCCCGAACAAGGAAGGGGCTGTGAGGATGGGGGGGGGGGTGCATTCTCAAGAACTACACAGGATGTGGCGGATAGAGTGAAGGAGAGGAGGGGGTAAGTGGGAAGCTCAGACATGTGGCTTGAGTGACTGGATGGGGAGTGGTCCTGTCCACCTGCTCAGGAAGCGGTGTGGGGGGGTAAATGTAGGGAAAGACAATGTGTTCGCTTTTGGGGTCATTGAATTTAGGGGTCTGTAGAACATCTAAGAGGAGATGTTCAAGGGACATCTAGATTTGGATCTATGGCTCTGGTGCTGAGGAGAGTCTGGCTGGTTATGTTAATTGGAGTCAAGAATATGCAGATGGTATTGAAGTCATGACTACAGAAAGTTGAATTTATTTATTTATTTACTACAGCCTCGCTTGCATCTGTGACCAATGTGTGCAGCAACACTGGATCCTTAATCCACTGGACGAGGCCAGGAATCGAACTCGCATCTTCATGGCGGAGCCACAATGGGAACTCTGGAAAGTTGAATTTTATTTTATTTTTTTATTTTTTATTTTTTATCTTTTTAGGGCCACACCTACGGCATACGGAGGTTCCCAGGCTAGGGGTCTGATCAGAGCTGTAGCTGCTGGCCTATGCCACAGCCACAGCAACACCAGATCTGAGCCGCATCTGCGACCTACACCACAGCTCACGACAACTCCAGATGCTTTAACCCACTGCGAGGCCAGGGATACAACCTGAGTCCTCACGTATATTAGTCAGGTTTGTTTCCGCTGAGCCACAATGGGAACTCCTGGAAAGTTGAATTTTAAAAATCCCTGCTCTTGAGTAGCTAAAAGTTTAGTTTAGGGTAGGGTCTAGGCATAAAAGCAAATATTAGAATTCAAAGTGAATGGTATAACACTGAGCAGTGTACGAGGTTCTGTGGTGGCACAAAGCCAGCCTGAGGGTCAGAGAAGGCTTGACAGCAGAGGGCAAGACTGGGCGAGAGGTAGGTAGGTGGGTTAGGGAAGGGCGGTCCACACGGAAGGAATAGCAGGTGCAAAGGCACGGAGATGTAAATGCAGCCTTGCCCGGCCACAGTGGGTCTGGGTTCTGGCGCGTGTCACTGTGCTCATCTGAGAGAAGAGGCAGGAGCTGCACTGGAGACCTCGGGGAAACATCTGTCCATCCACAGCTCAGCAGTGCACCCTAAATAGGAGGGAGAGTGGCCTTACACAGTTGAAGCATTCAGGATAAGGTGGTATTTTCAAAAATTGTTTTTATTTATTTTTTTAATTTTTATTTTATTTATTTATTTAATTTATTTAATTTATTTTCTGGCTGTGCCTGAGGCATGCAGAAGTTCCCAGGCCAGGGACTGAAACTGTGCCACAGCAGTGACAATACTGGATCCTTAACCTCTAGGCCACGGGGGAACTCCTAATTTTTTTTTTTTTTTTTGGTCTTTTTAGGGCCACACCCATAGCACATGGAGGGTCCCAGGCTAGGGGCTGAATTGGAGCTACAGCTGCTGGCCTACACCACAGCCACGGCAATGCTGGATTGGAGCCGTGTCTGTGACCTATATATACCACAGCTCATGGCAACACAGGATCCTTAACCCACTGAGCAAGGCCAGGGATCGAACCTGTGTCCTCATGGATACTAGTCAGATTAATTTCCACTGAGCCACGACAGAAACTCCAGAACTCCTAAAATTTTTTAAACTTTTTTTTTTTTTTATCATGGAAGTTTTCAAAATACAAAGAAGTAGAGAAAGTGGTACAGTGAACCCACATGTATTCATCGCCACGTTTTAGTAATTATTAACATTCTGCCAATCTTTGTTCGTTTACTTATTTTCTCTCTCTCTTTTTAAAAATAGCTAATGGCTTTTATTTATTTATTTATCGGCTGCACCCACAGCATGTGGAAGTCCCTGGGTCAGGGATTGAATCCGAGCTGCAGCTGCACCCTGTGCTGCAGCTGTGGTAACACCAGATATTTTAACCCACTGCCAGGGTCTAACCCCACACCACAGTCAACCAAGCTGCTGCAGTTGGATTCTTAACCCACTACACCATGGCAGGAATGTACATTTTTCAAAGATTTACATAAATTGGAATTCCTATTGTGGCGCAGTTGTTAACGAATCCGAGTAGGAACCGTGAGGTTGTGGGTTCGATTCCTGGCTTTGCTCAGTGGGTTAAGGATCTGGCGTTGCCGTGAGCTGTGGTGTAGGTTGCAGACGCGGCTCGGATCCTGCGTTGCTGTGGCTCCGGTGTAGGCTGGTGGCTATAGCTCCGATTGGACCCTTAGCCTGGGAACCTCCATGTGCCGTGGGAGCGGCCCTAGAAAAGGCAAAAAAGACAAAAAAAAAAAAGAAAAAGATTTACATAAATAGAAACCAAGATACTTCACCTGAATTCACAGAATATAGAGATACTAGAGATGATTTGAGAAGGACAGTCATGACTATGAGAAGAAATTGATAGTGCATTCTAGAGAACAAGAAAAAGACAGCATAATGAAAGGCATTCTAAAGGAAGTCGAAATGACTTATGAAAGTTATATATACTTAACTGTATATTGCTTTCGCATATATAACAGATACTCTTTGCCTATAAGCTTTTTCGGGGGAAGAATTGCCTGAAATCATAGTCATATTTTAGAAAGCAGAAGGGCTCACCCATGCTGAGCAGGGTTCCTCTCAGCAGCTTGCTTCCCTTCCAGCAGCGGATTTGTCCGTCTAGCACAAGTACCCTGCAGGCACTGCTCTCAATTTCCACGCAGACTATGAAGATGGGGACCACCCAGGAGGGTCCCTAATAGAGACGGTGTATGTCGCCTTGCAAATGTCTTCTTTAGCTCACTTCATTATAAATATTACAACAATGTGGTTTGGCCAAACTCTCTTCATTTCTCTCTCTTTTAATTACCAGGGTATTATTTTACACTTTCTATGATATAGAACCACAGGAGCCTACAATGGGCCCTCAGGCACCCATGGCCTAATTCCAGGAAACATCAGCCCAAGGCCATGCTCCCATCCTGTTACTTGCCTACCATCACATCATTTCAATACCTGGAAATACTTACAAGAATATATCTCTCATAAGGACCTAAAAAATATAATGGCAATCTCATTATCGCACCCAACAAAATGAATGCTACGTCATAAGGTGGCATTTAAAAAACTCTGGGGAAGTGTTTGGTACAGCCAGAAAACCCTTTGTCTGTGCAGCAAGTATTGGGCAGCAATTCTGGATGTTCAGGTTGGTGTAGATCTGATTCCTTCAACCAGACCACACTGGACAAACCAGGGTGGTGGGGGAAGGAGCAGAGTGAATTTGGGGAAGTGCAGGGTTGTGAGTGAGAGGCTAGTTCAGCGATCAGCAGCCACCCCCAACCCCCGTGGGGCCAGGAGAAGATCTGAGGGGCCCAGGGAACCCCCTCAGCCCTACTTGTGTCCTTGGTTGGCAGGAAGCATCCATCCAAAGGAGAGAAATTGGGAGAAGGGATGGAGCAGGAAACAGAGAGAGAAGCGGGTGGGAGGAGAGAGGGGCTGATATTGAGAAAGAAAAAGAGGCAGGGGAGGGCAAAACGAAACTGCGGTGGTCCACCCACAGGGTGCCAGGGTGTGTCTGTGCCCCTCCAGGCTTCCAGGAGAGAGGTTCCCCTAAACCTGCCCCGTCTCTTGCTCGTCCCTTCAGTTACTCTGTCAGTGGAGGGAAGTTCCGGGCGGGTATGTGTGTACCTACAAGGAGAGAGGGTCTTGTGTCTTTGGCAGAGGAGGGGAAGGGCTCCACCTGCGCAGGCGCGGGCACCTCCATCAGGGCCTTGGCGGAGCCGAGGAGGTGCTGCCTGCAGGTGGGCGCCCGCCAAAGCAGGAGAAGGGAAGCCGCAGAAAGGAGCGGCTTGATCCTCCCGTGGGAGCGGGGCCACGAGGCGGCAGTCTCCGCAGTCTCGTGTGGGCGCGGGGCTCGAGGGTCTGAGGGAGGTGCGGAAGGAAGCGCCCCAGCGCCCCCCAGCGGGTGGAGAGAGGCCTCCCCGGCTTTGACCACGAGCGCCCCTTCTAAGCCGGGCAGGAACGGCGCAGAATGTGAGATGGGTGACCTGAGACGTAAGGCGACCTGGCGTTTCGGTAAATCCTTGGAGATGGTCTCCGAAGCCCCCAGCGCGGGGTCAGGGGGTGGCTCCGGGCGCGGCTGTGGCCGGCGAGGTCTTAACTTCCTCTCAGCAGGAAACATTGCGGGTGATGTCACCGCTAGAGAGGCGACTTGGAAGTCAGAGTGTGCCTTCCTCGAGGGCTTTGGGGAAGGGGGCTATAGGGGCCGTGCCAGCCGGGACCTTGGCTGCCTCAAGGGGTCCAGGACCCCTCCTGCCTCCAGTTTCTTCTTTTTTTTTTGTCTTTTGTTGTTGTTGTTGTTGCTATTTCTTGGGCCGCTCCCGCGGCATATGGAGGTTCCCAGGCTAGGGGTCGAATCGGAGCTGTAGCCACCGGCCTACGCCAGAGCCACAGCAACGCGGAATCCGAGCCGAGTCTGCAACCTACACCACAGCTCACGGCAACGCCGGATCGTTAACCCACTGAGCAAGGGCAGGGACCGAACCCGCAACCTCATGGTTCCTAGTCGGATTTGTTAACCACTGCGCCACGACGGGAACTCCGGCCTCCAGTTTCTGATGAAGCCCTGGGCCTGTGCCTCCTGGAGCTTTCTAGTTCCATCTCAGTGAGGTCTTCCAAACCCGGTGGAAGTGCCCCAGGAGCCCGGGGACCACATTCCTTTCCCACCAGTCCAACAGCTGGCGCCGCCCTGAGCACACCTTTGCAGAGAGCGTCCTCTGGATGGATTTCCAAAGGCTCCTGGTCCCTCACCAGGACCCTCACCCAGGGAAATCTCTTTCTGCCGTTTTTCACTAGACAAGGTGCAGGCTGGAGGTGAGCTGCATTGATTAGAACCTGCACAATGGGCTGGTGGCCACATGAGGCCTAGGGGATGAGGACATTAGCAGTGTGGCTTCCCAGACAGTGATACCAGTGAACACACAGCAAAAGGAGGTTGATGGAATCAGGTCTGGGGACTTGCCTTTTTTTTTTTTTTTTTTCCTTTTCAGGGCCGCACCCACAACATATGGAGGTTCCCAGGCTTGGGCTCCAATAGGAGATGTAGCCGCCAGCCTACGGCCATAGCCACCAGGGATCTGAGCCGCATCTGCGACCTACACCACAGCTCATGGCAACACTGGCTTGTTAACCCACTGAGTGAGGCCGGGGATCGAACCCACAACCTCATGGATGCTAGTCGGGCTCGTTAACTGCTGAGCCACAATGGGAACTCCCAGGGACTTGTCTTTATTACAGATAGTAATTAACACACTGAGTTCTTATTATGTGCTGGGGACTATTCTACTAAGCATTGTTCTCATGCATCCTGTGCATGTTCTAAATGTGCGTTATTTGATTTCATAACATTATTCCTGATTTTACAGATAAAGAATCTGAGCCACGAAGAGATGACATCACTTGGCCAAGGTCACACAGCTTCTGGAGCCAGAGCTCTATTTTGCCTTTGTGAAGAAGAGGGAACATGCAATGCACTTTTCTGAAGGAAAAACAAGCTGATGTCAGGGATTCTTTCAGGAAAGCGAATTTCAGGGCCGTGGCTGAGATCACCATCCATTCAACAAATGTCCCAAACGCTGAATGCACTTCTGTGTCAAAGCACTTGGCATAACTGCTGTTCACCATGATGACCTGCAGCCACCCAGAAAAGTTTAATTTAGGTTCTGCCAGCTCTGTTTAATAAGGTGGGGAAGTGAGTAAGACGCTTTGAAAAGGTCTCCATTAAAACGGAATTACCAAAGTTCAACGTCTAAAGGAATTAGCCCCTCTCTCTGAGAAGCTTGGTTACTCTGGTAACTCATTCTAGAGGACGCTTCGTTTTAAACAGTGTCCCC
Source organism: Phacochoerus africanus (assembly GCF_016906955.1). Classification (NCBI taxonomy): domain Eukaryota; kingdom Metazoa; phylum Chordata; class Mammalia; order Artiodactyla; family Suidae; genus Phacochoerus; species Phacochoerus africanus. The sequence goes on from NC_062552.1 coordinate 101,098,616, forward strand.
TCTGGAGGGCTCTGCTCTGATGTCGTTAGGGCTGCCGTTGGCATCTGTGAGACAGGAACGAAGAGCGTCTCTCTGCTATTTCCTTGGCAAGGACTCCCAGGAGATGGCGGGGATCACTTGGCGAAGTTCTTTTTCTTCCACCCGTCCCCGTCTGAAATTCCCCAAATGCTCTGGGCCCTGTGATGCTGGGCGGCCGGCAGTTTCCCCAGCAGTTGCCCTGGCATCTTGCCCCCTTCACACAAAGCAACCACTGTTGCAGAAAATGAGGGTCCTGTGACCATTTGGCACCACCCCCTGCCTGGCATTTGAGTGGGAGAAGGAACTTTTTCTCCTTGACAATAGATTCTGATCACAAACCCGGCCCCTTTCAAAGAAATAGCTTCCATAAAATGACTTTGCCTAGAGGTAAGAACTAAAGGCTAGAAGAGAAGTGATTTTCTGCAGGAGCCCCTTCATGTCGCTGAGACATTGGGGAAGGCTGGAAGGCCCCACACGGATTCCCATCTCCCACTCTGCTGTCAACTCTCACCCCTTCTCCTCTTACTGTGGTCTCCTAGAATTTGTTTCAAACTGTGGCGCATCTGGTCCCTGGTGCCACGGTGCCCTGTAGTTAGTGGTCTAGAATTCCAGTTGTACCTCTAAATGCAGGTGTAGCAATCCTTTCTTTTTCTTTTTCTTTTTTCCCCTCTTTTTAGGGCCACACCCACGGCATATGGAGGTTCCTAGGCTAGGGGTCTAATCGGAGCTGTAGCTGCTGGCCACAGTCACAGCCACAGCCACAGCAACGTGGGATCTGAGCTGCATCTGCGACCTACACCACAGCTCACGGCAACACTGGATCCTTAACCCACTGAGCAAGGCCAGGGATCGAACCCGCAACCTCGTGGTTCCTAGTCGGATTCGTTTCCACTGCGCCACAACAGGAACTCCTAGTGATCCTTTCTTACAAGGTAGCATTTTCCCGGGGTGCTTTTCTAAGGAATTAACATTGGTCTAATACCATTAACTAAACTACAGATTGCCTTTGGATCTCCCCAGTTTTCCTACGAACATCCTTTTTCTGTTCAAGGATACCACGTTGCCTCTTCTGATCTGTAAGTCTCTCCGTTGTTCCTTATTTTTCATGACCTTGATACTTTCAGGTGTTTTCCTGAATGGCCCTCAGTTTGGGTTTGTCTGAGGTTTTCTCTGGATCAGACCGGAGTTACGGATTTTCTGAAAGAACACCACAGAGGTAAGTGCCATTGCCTTTTGCACCACACCAGGAGGCACAACACCAACGTGACGAATCAGTGGTGAGGTTAACCTTGATCACACGGGTAAGGCGCTCTGCCAGTTTCCTCCTCTGGAAAGCTACTCTTTTTCCTTTTCTAGACTCTGCTTATTGGGAGCGAACCACCAAGTCCGTTCTAAGGGAGGGAAGGAAGCTCCACTCCCTTGGGGAGGGAGCATCTACATATATACTTTGAAATTCTTCTGTGAAGATTTGTTCCTTCTCCAGAACTTATGTATTCAATTATTTATTTATCTCAGCATGGAGTAATGGATATTTATTTTATTTTATTGAGTCACCACCCAATACTTTCTTAAACTGCTGCAGCTTTGGTCACTGGGAACTTTTAGGTTGGTTCCTGTGTCTCCCCCCCCTTTTTCTTTTTAGGGCTGCACTCATGGCATATGGAGGGTCCCAGGCTAGGGGCTGAATTGGAGCTGCAGCTGCCCACCTGTGCCACAGCCACAGCCACACCAGATCCAAGTCGCATGCGGGACCTACACCACAGCTCACGGCAACGCCGGATCCTTAACCCACTGAGGGAGGTAGGATTGAACCCGCATCCTCATGGTTCCTAGTCAGATTAGTTTCCGCTGCACCAGGATGGGAACTCCCTTTAAAAAAAAAAAACAAAAAAACCCCAAAAACCCCCAATGAATTTTATTATATTTATAGTTGTACAACCATCGTCACAACCCAATTTTACATTTCCATCCCAGACTTTCCGTCCTTCCCTCCCTCACAACCTGTTTCCTTCGGTAACCATAAATTTTTCAAAGTCTGTGAGTCGGTTTCTGTTCTGCAAAGAAGTTCATTGTATCCTTTCTTTTTAGATTCCACATATCAGTGAGAGCATATGACGTTTGTGTCTCACATTTTGACGTGTCTTCCATTTTTTTCATTTCTTCACTTTCTCATACAGTAAGAGGCTCCAGGCTCACCATGCACTTTCCTTCCTTCTTCTTTCTTTTTTTCTTTCTTTCTTTCTTTCTTTCTTTCTTTCTTTCTTTCTTTCTTTCTTTCTTTCTTTCTTTCTTTCTTTCTTTCTTTCTTTCTTTCTTTCTTTCTCTCTCTCTCTCTCTCTCTCTCTCTCTCTCTCTCTCTCTTTCTTTCTTTCTTTCTTTCCTTTCTTTCTTTGCTTTTTAGGGCTGCACCCTCGGCACATGGAGGTTCCCAGGCTAGGGGTCTCATCAGAGCTACAGCTGCCGGCCCACGCCAGAGCCACAGCCACACCAGATCTGAGCCGCGTCTGCAATCTTCACCACAGCTCACGGCAACGCCAGATCCTTAACCCACTGAGCAAGGCCAGGGACTGAACCTGCAACCTCATGGTTCCTAGTTGGATTCCCTTTTGCTGTGCCACGATGGGAACGCCTCACCATGTATTTTCCTTGCTCCTGCCTTAGAATCAGTTCTTTCTCTAGGGATCCCTGGTTCCTTTTCCTGGAGAATGGCATTTACAAACCAAGTTCTGAGCTCTGGGTCTGCTTTTTGCCACAGGTATCATCCTGTGGCTCAAGGTGCTTTTGAAATGCAAGGATGCTGTGAAGGTGAGGGTGTGCCCATTCTTGCCAGCCTGCTTGCAAGTGTGGCGAGGCCTCTGCGTCTCGGTTTGGGGGCCATGTGTATTGCTCCCCACCTGTCATCATTTCATGGCTGTGCAGAAATGTGTCCCAGTGGAGGAGTGACAAGGCAACCCCCTTCCCCTCTTCTCCCTCCAGGGTGGTCTTCATGTGCCGTGGCCACATTGGCTTCTAGTTACTCTCCCTCATGACTGAGCTTTCTCCACTGTTCGGGCAGTTCCTGAAAAGGCTACATTAACTCCAGTGAGTGATTACTTGAGGACTTGAAATAGATTTTTTCCTGTCCCAGATATGACACAGTCACTTCCCCAATAGAGCCATCACTCTAAGAGGAACAGGACGTCCTTGTATCAGAGCCGGGGCTGTGGGGGGGGGGGAGGGGTTGTCACATGATCAGGCACTTGGGGGCCTCCCGGGACCTTGTTTCCCCTTAAGCTGTTGGCCAGGACTTGTCCACAAAAGCTTATCTGTGACGGACCCTGGCAAGCCCTCTTGAACCTACCCTCCTACAAGGTTCAGTCCAGACCATTTCTCTAGGGAATAAACGTTATGAATGAACACTGGTATGTGGTCAGGGAGAATTCTTATGGAGTATTGGTGGTAGCCACGTGGGAATAACGCCAGCATACGCATGTCTCTGCACTAGAAGAATCGAGACATTTCCCCAAACCTGGTATCCTTGTCCCCTGCAGCCCCCATCAAGGAGGCTGTAAAGTTTGGACAGACAGCCAAACTGGCTGATGGGGGAATTCTTGGCCTAGTGTGTGGAACCAGTGGGGTTAGAGGGTGGGAGGCAGAGGGAGAGAAGGGTTTCCTTAGAATTCAAGAGCAAGCAGAAGAGAAAAGGCATTTGTGAAGGTTGAACCCCAACCCTAACCCCAGCTCCAGACCCCTGGGCCTTGCAGACATATGGTCAGGTTTTATTGGGAAGTCACCAGGCACTCCAGGGGAAAATGTGATTTAGGCAGCTGTGCGGGAGCAGGGGTGGGAGAGCTGAGAAAGGTCGCAAAAAGGCCCAAAGAAGGGGAAAATTAGCTGAGTCAGAAGCCAACAAGAGGAACCTGAACTAGAGGAACTTGGTCTGTAGAGTCAGAGGCAGCCTCACACTGGGACAGAGAGTTGGGTTTTAATTTTTGTATTTTTTCAATCTTGAATTTCTGGTGCCATAAAAACCTTTAAGAGACACAGAGTGCTCTTACATGTATTTAGTGAAATGTTCCAATTAAATGAAATTCACCTTTGGGATAAACGGGAAGACCCCCAATCAGACTAGGAAAAACTTCCAGAATGCCAGGAACCTGAGCACATTTCCAGGGCCCTCTGACCTTGCTCCCTACCTGGTCTCTTCTCTCCAAGAGTGAAAGAGCAGATCAATCCAAAAGCTCCAGGGCCTTTGACTTCTAGAAGGGTTGCAGTTGGCCATCAGCCAGGAGGGGGGTCACATAACTTCATTTAGTGCCTGGGACTTGTGGAAAGCCACTGGGCCAGGCAGCTGACATTGGGGTTGCCCTGGTTAGAGCACACAGTTGCAGACAACAGTGTTCACTCTAGCTAGTTTGAGCCAGGCACGTTGGGAAGCTCGCAGGATTGTTTGAAGGGCTGGTAGAGCAGGTTCTAAGTTGAATCTCTGGGAACAGGTCCCGGGACCACCTTGCAGGATTGGGTTGGTGGAGAGCAGCTGCCACTGCCAGCTGTGGAACCATGCTTGCCTCTGCTGAAGGCAGGCCCTGCCACTGGCCCCTCCATTCCCAGAAACCTGCCACCACCTGGGCCCACCGGTATGTGCCTGCACCCTTCTTGTTTCCTCAGCTGACTTTCAAAGCAAAGCCTCTTGTGGTTCGTCTAAGTGGCAAAATCTAGGCCACATGTGTCTCCCCAGGAAGGTGAAAAATGTCTGCACACACACACACACACACACACACACACACACACACACACACAAGCAATGTGAATATTCTTATAATGTGGAGAGATGATGCCAGGCCTGTTGAGAAGTCAGCAATGGCACATATCTGCTCCCAGGGGTCTGTGAGCTGCAGCCTGGGATGCACAGGAGAAGGTCCTGCCTCCCTGCGTGGGTGAAATGATAGACTCTCTCGTAGGCCTCCCTCAGCAGCATTCTGCTTGTTTGGTCTTAGGCAAAACAGAAAAGTAAGAAGTGCTTGCCTTCTAGGCTCTTCACACGGCCAACGCAAACTGTCACCACTATTTATTTAGTTTTAAGACACTTTCAAAAAGAGATCTGAGTCAACCTGGGTTTCGTTTTGCATACTGCAATACTAGTCCATTCTGGGCATTGTGAAAGACAGTTACACACATGGCTTCTAGTCTTGAAAAACATACTCGCCCCAACATTACAGAAATAATCAAGTTATGAAAAGCACCATGTGAATGGTGCAGAGCTGAGGTTTGGGGTAAGCAGTATGGCTTTTTAGAGGAGGCAGGACTGGAGCTGGACCTTGAACTGTGGGGAGGTAGGCAGTCCTGGAGGATGGGAAGGAGGTGAATGATGTGGGAGTGGGTGTGCTGTGCATATGTAAAAATGAAATCCATTGAGAGTACTGTTAGCAACCAGTCTGGAAGCATGCAGGGTGTGAGTAGAACTGTAGGAGATGACAATAGACACTTGAATTGGGACCATGTTTTGGAGAATCTTGATTGCCCCACATATTAGTCAGGACTTTTTTTTTTTTTTTTTTTTTTTTCAGGGCTGCACCTGCAGCATATGGAAGTTCCCAGGCTAGGGGCTGAATCAGAGCTGTAGCTATCAGCCTACGCCACAGCCACAGCAACACAGGATCTGAACTGCCTCTACACCACAGCTCACGGCAATGCTGGATCCTTAACCCACTGAGCAAGGCCAGGGATTGAACCTGAATCCTCATGAGTACTAGTCGGGTTCGTTACTACTGAGCCACAACGGGAACTCATGTCAGGGCTGTTATAATTTTAAGTGATAGAAACACAACTCAAGTTAATTTAAAAGGGAATTTATTTATGTATTCGTTCTTGCTTTTTAAGGCTGCACCTGCAGCATATGGAAGTTCCTGAGGTAGGGGTCCGATCGGAGCTGCAGCTGCCAGCCTACACCACAGCCACAGCAATGCCAGATCCTTAATTCACTGAGTGAGGCCAGGGATCAAACCCTCATGGTTACTGGTGGGGCTCGTTACCACTGAGCTACAATGGGAACTTCCTAAAAGGGAATTCATTGTTTCATCTAATTAAAAAGTCCAAGGGCATGAGTTTGAGACACGGCTAGATCCAGGTGTTCAGATGATCTCATCAGGACTCAGTATCTCAGCTCTGGGTTTGTCTGTGTTGGTTTCATTTTCCAGCAGGCTTTCTCCTTGTGGCGGTCCATGGCAACCCCAGGCTCGCATTATCTCAGTTTAGAAATCTCTTGCCCAGGAGTTCCCATTGTGGTGCAGTGGAAACGAATCCAACTAGTATCCATTAGAATGTGGGTTCGATCCCTGGACTTGCTCAGTGGTTCGGGGATCCAGTGTTGCTGTGAGCTGTGGTTGTAAGTCACAGATGCAGCTTGGATCCTGTGTTGCTATGGCTGTGGTGTAGGCCAGCAGCTGTGGCTCTGATTTGACCCCTAACCTGGGAACCCCCATATGCTGCGGGTGCAGGCCTAATAATAATAATAAAAAGAAAGTAATCTTTTGCCCAATACTTTTAATTCTGAGGATTCTCAAGGCTGAGGCTTATTGACTCTCTCAGCCAGGGTCATGAGTAGCCACTTCCTATCCCCATCAGAACTATACCTTGGCCAAGGGAATGTAGAGGGTCTCAACTTGAGCAGATCTGAGACGTGGCCCAAGAGGGCAAGTTCAGCTCCACGACAGCCACATGGAGGGAAGATCCCTGTAGCAGATGCTGTAGGTTTTTCATCCTTATTCCCTTGGCCCTTTCCCATTTCAGTGGATGCTGGCTCCATTTCCAACTGGTAACATCTGCATCTCTTTACCTGAGGGCTTTCGCTGCCTATCAGAGACCACCTGCACACAGTCGAGGCAGGCTAGAATGCCTGAGAATTAACATCTGGAAGCAGTTCTCAACCAGTGGCTGAGGGGACTGGAGTATAAATACCACATTTATATTTAAATTGTATTTAAAATTCACATAGTAGTAGAACCATACTGATTTTAAGGAGAAAGAGATCTGTAGGGGCTTTAATTCACATCTTCTAAAATCTAATTCAGTAGGAAAGAGAGCACATCCCCCGCCCACCCCCCCAAAAAGTCCAGGCCTGTTGCTCATTGGTTTATAGGGGACCCCATCTGAACTTGGACCAATTGCTGTGGTGAAGAGTGTGGTGAGGAGTGTGCTGATTGGTTGAGAACCCAGATCATGTGTTCTACCCTGGAGCCAGGAGAGGCGTCCGTTTGAGGTGCTGGCCCTGAGAGTGAGGGAGCAGGTTCTCCAGGGGAAATTGGGGAACTGTGGCTGAGAGTAGCACCTATAGAAGCTAGGTGGCAAAGTGGCGGATGTTCCTGAGGGCCAGTGCTTTTCTGGAAGGATGTGGGTCTCCCTCAGGTTCTCCAGTATGTATTCCTGTTTCTCCAGTACAGGGATGTACTCTTAGTGGCCTTCAGTTCTCAGCTCCTTGGGTAGGGGCATAGCCACTTGGGCACCAGAGAGGTTTAGAGGTCAAGAGTCCAGTACACAGCGAGATAAAGGATGAGGCCAAGGGTATGTAGCAAACACTTTTGGTTTTCTTTTGGCCACGCCCATGGCATACTGGGCCAGGGGTCAAAGCTGTACCACAGCAATGACAGTGCTGGATACTTAACGGCTGAACCACTGGGGAACTCCTGTAACAAACATTGTGGGGGCAGTTACGTGTGTCAGGCTCTGTTCTAAGTGCTTTCCTGGAATATCTCATTTTATTAGCCTCCCGGCCACTCCCAAGGTAGGTGCCATCTCCCCACTGCAGAAGAGGAAACCGAGGCTCACAGATGGCAAGTGACTTTCCCACACGAAGACACATGTCAGTAAGTGCCAGATCAAGAACTTGATTGGAATGGTTTGGTTTTTAAACTTCCAAAGGCTGACCATCCTATGGAAACTGAGGCAGCGCCTGGTGACACTGGCTGTTGGGACAGGAGCCCCCGGGCCCGACCCCAACACAGAGGGGACCGTGATGTGGATTTGAAGCCTTGAAGATAATCTTTAATAGGCAGCACTTCAGGATAATGACTCCTTTTTTTTTTTTTTTTTCTTTATTTGGCGACACCTGCAGCATATGGAAGTTCCCAGGCCAGGGACTGAGTCCAAGCCACAGCTGCAACCTATGCCACAGCTGCCAAAATGTCAGGTCCTTAACCCACTGTGCCACAGCAGAAACCCCCAACAAGGACTCCTTTGCAGCAGGCGAGGGTAGGGCTTCTGTAAAGTTCATTCGAACGATTCCACACTCTCTGGAAGGTAGAAGGATGAATGACAGCTCTCCTCCTCCTCTGTTCCCCGTCACCCTCCCCCACCACTCTGAGCGAAGGCACAGCTATGCATCCTGGGAAGGTCCTATTCATGCCTCAGGCCCCTCGGCTCTGGGACTGCTGGTGGCTCTTGCTCTGTGGCCTCCTTCAGGGAGGACTTCCTGACCCTCCATTCTGGATGGCAGCTTCCCATCCCTCCATCCCACTTTATTTATATCATGGCCCAAAAGTTTGTATATTATCTGTCTCCCTCAGTGGAATGGAAGATCCAGAGGAATAGGAACTTCATTTTGTTCAGAGCCATATCCTTTTTTTTTTTGTCTTTTTGCCATTTCTTGGGCCACTCCCGCGGCATATGGAGGTTCCCAGGCTAGGGGTTGAATCAGAGCTGTAGCCACCAGCCTACGCCAGAGCCGAAGCAACGTGGGATCTGAGCCGTGTCTGCAACCCACACCGCAGCTCACGGCAACGCTGGATCCTTAACCCACTGGGTAAGGCCAGGGATTGAACCCACAACCTCATGGTTCCTAGCCGGATTCGTTAACCACTGTGCCATGATGGGAACTCCAGAGCTGTATCCTTAGTGCCCAGAACACGTACTTCTTGGCACAGAGTAGCTGCTAACAAATATTCGTGGAATGCATGCTGTTTCCTTGGCACTGGGCTTAGTTCTACCCATGCATTATCTCATTGCCTCCTCAAAAGGCTATGGGTTTGCCCACACTGGGCCGTAGAGCCAATTTCAGAGATAGAGACATATGTCCCCACAACCCTGCCTGCGTTCTCCTGGCAGGACCTGGGTGTAAGAAACCCTAAAGGATAAGAGTTCCTGGAGTTCCCATCATGGCTCAGTGGTTAATGAATCCAACTAGGAACTATGAGGTTGCTGGTTCGATCCCTGGCCTTGCTCAGTGGGTTAAGGATCCAGAGTTGCCGTGAGCTGCGGTGTGGGTTGCAGACGCGGCTTGGATCCCGCGTTGCTGTGGCTCTGGCACAGGTGAGCAGCTACAGCTCCGATTAGACCCCTAGCTTGGGAACCTCCATATGCCACAGGAGAGGCCCTAGAAAAGGCAAAATGCCAACAACGACAACAAAAAGTTCCTGTTGAGGCTCAGTGAGTTCAGAACCCCACTAATATCCATCAGGATACTCCATAAGGATCCAGTGTTGCCTCAAGCTGCGGTGAAGTTTGCATAGGTGGGGAAGCGGCAGTGCTGTGGCTGTAGTGTAGGCTGGCAGCTGCATCTCTGATTTGACTCCTGGCTGGGGAACTTCCATATACTGCAGGTGTGGCTCAAAAATAAAGAAAGAAAGAAAGAAAGAAAGAAAAGAAACCTTAAGAGTCGACCCATCAGACTTAAGGGGCTGTGAAATTCACAAGGCCGGGTGCTGGGGGTGGGGAGTTCCACCCTGGCTGCTGTTAATGGCACCATCTGATCCCAGCATCTTCGCACCTCCCTTGGTGTGAAAGTCTTTGGGGGTACAGGACAATCACAGCTCCCAGAACCTTCTTTTCAGAAATTAGCAACTAGAAGAGCTGGAGGGACTTTACTGCCTATTGACCCTGGGGAGGAAGAGCTCAAGTCAGTGAGGAAGGGGAGAGGGCTTGGCGTGGGAAAAGGGACGCTTTCTTGGCTTCCACGCTTGTTGCTGCCATCCGCTGCCTCAGGTTCAGCGGGAACAAGGGCTTTGGCCTGGTCAGAGTTGCCCCGTGGAAGGCTGCAGGGCACTGCCAAGCTCTCAGCCAATGACAAACTCTTTTCCAAGGCTGGGCCTTTTGAGACCAGCCGCAAAGGTCACCATGTCACCCCGCTGGAGCTAAGAGCCCAGCCCCCTATATTTGATGCATGTAAAGCTTTGGGGGCAAAAGCAGCCGAAGGGGGCTCACAGGGTTTCTGGGGGGCATGTTTTGGTTCTGGGAGGGCTTCACCACTGACCTGCCATGCCAAGTAACCCTTCTTTTCACTTCCTTATTTCAACTGGAGTCTCATCCTAGGGAATGGCCCTCCACTCACGATTTGTTTAAAATAGGCTTCCTCTCACTCAAAGCCTACCTGGTTTTTGGTTAATCTACAGGCATTTAGCAAATATTTATCGAGGACTTCCTGGATGTGAAGCCACGCCCACAATAGTGGGCATGACAGACCCCGTCCACTCCCCCCACCCCCACCCCTTCTTGGGGCTTCCAATCCAGTGGCAGAATAATTCATTCGGCCCACAGTGCAGGCCTCTTTCTGGGTTCTTAGTGTGTCCTGGTTTAGCCTCCTAGATGCATGTGGCAGAAACAAATCCATAACCTGTTGGAATTATAAAAATGTCACTCAGCCCTCCAGAGGGCCCCCCCCTCTCCGTCACTGGCCATACATAGCACCTCACACAGCCTTCCTCTCTTCCCCTTTAATCCTAGAAGCTGCATTTATGTGCCAGGAAAACCAGGACTTAGGAGGGCCTTTTTCTGACTGTTGGGCGGCCAAGACTGCAGCTGGCTAACATTCTCAGGGGCCATCCAGAGCCAATGGCTCTAGGAGGGTGGAAGCTGGAGGAGGAATCCATCCTCACCTCGCTCTAGGCTTGCTGTCTGGGCCTCCGGGTACGGAGCTGGCAGGTGAGAAAAGGGAGACTCCTCAGCCTCGGTAACCCCCCCAGCTCTTCCCGCAGCAGGGTGAGCATCACGCCGTGCATTTGCTGTGTGGTTTGGACGAGCTTGCTGAGTTTTCTGCCTTTTGTTATGATACTATCAGCTGTTCCCTCATAGTTTCAGGGTATGCACACCACTCTGTTTATACTTGGCAGCACGAAGCTCTGTAAGTTTGTGTACACAGGAGGCCACCAAATGTCTGGAGAAAGAGGAGGGAGGCGAGAGCATGCAGGCTTTTGCCTAAGTGACAGTGAGATTCAGTTCTTACCTAGGAAGTTGGTCCAAGGATCCCAGCCTCGTCCCTCCAGCCACCATAATAGTGGACATCATGACAGCCTGAAGGGATGCAGGGCTGGTCCAGGGGAACATTCCCGGACATTCTTTGATGTGACTCTGGCCTGACTCTGCCCTTTCACAATGTAGCAGATGGAGGTTCAGAGACGTGAGATGACTTACCCAGGGTTGCACTGGCAGTAGAAGAGCTAATCTGAAATGGAGGATGCCTGTTCATGGCTCTTGCACCCCAACCCATCAGTCGTAATTTAATTTCATACAGACACGTATTTACATTTTCACAAGCAACAGTAGGAACAATGGTTTTTTTGGGGGTAAGAGGTTTAAATATTCCCAGTAGCCTGCGAAGAATGGAGTACAACTCTCCCCAGTGTCTGTGTCACTTTCCTGGAGAGACAGTGCAACCCCATGCGATGTCTTTAATATAACAAGTCTTAATACAACAAAACTGAACCTCTTGTAGTGAACAGGGTTTAATGTCTGATCCAACCCTCACACCTCAGAAAGCTTTGTGCGGGATATGTGTATACTTGCATGGGTATGTTGTGTGGACACATGTACACGCTATCAAGGGATTTTTGTTGTAATTTTTTTGTTGCACCAATATCGCAAATGAATTTCTGGAAGAATTCATTGCTTCCAGAAGTGACTGTTTCTGGAACAATCTGTCCTTCTGTAGACACTCAGGCATGATTCATTGTTGTGGTGGTCAGTATTCCTAATTCTTGTTTTTTGTGTGTGTGGGTGATATTGGATAGGAAGTACCCAACTTTCTACACCAGAAGTTCAATTAGAGAGTGGTTATGGGAACTGGGAATACATTTTCCCATAAAAACAATGTTATATATGGCTATGTGGTTTAGTTAATCCTCGAAACTTGTTTAATTTCATATATAGTTGAAATGCTGCCCATTTGGAATTAATGCAAGTATGAAACACTACTTTTTCACCACTTGTGCTTAAATAGAACTATAAAACCAACTACGAATTCATTTTTAATTATCATGGATGTTGGTGGTAAGCATGAGCAGTTTTATTGGCAGTGCAGGTAGATGAAGACTTGGTGAGAATTTTGGATGGACCTTTAGATATTCTGAGTGTTCCAGGTATTGACGGTCTTGGGTGTTGGGTACGGATAATTTGACTTTTACACTTATGGCCTTCTTGTTCTCTACGACAGTATGAGCCCTGGGGTTTAAGTTGATCAGATGTGATTAGGGCTGGGCTTTTGCTGAAAAAGGGAATGAAGTGAAGAAGGAGAGAAGGAGGGAACCACTGTTCCTCCTGGGATCACTAGGTAGGAGCAGGGAAGAAAGTAGACAAAGAAACTGTCTGTGCATGTGAGCAGGGTCACCCTACTGTGTGGGTGTTTTCTGACACTGATTTTTTTGGGGGGTGGGGGGAGCAGGAGAGAGCTGATGCACAGCCCACCCACATGGCTCAAACCTAATCACGTGGTGATCCCCCTGAAAGCCCAGAACCCTGAGCTCTCCCCACGTCTGATGTGGCTGAGTCACCCCAAATCAGCATGTCAACACCATTACAGAAGCCCAGTCACACGCAGCCCCGTGAAATGAATACCCTGTTAGCCAGCAGGAGTGATCTGCTTTCACTGATGACCTTCTGAAACCTGGACCCAGCCAGAACCCCAGAACAATTCCACAGACATGGCTCCTGGAACCCCCGGCCCCCCCCCCCCCCCCGCCGGGATATCTGGTCAACCTCATATGTTTGGGGAGTGGGAAGAGGTCAGGGTGGGCAGAGGGGCTGGAGAGCACCCCATAGAGGGAGATATGGAGCCTGGGACAAAGAGGGGGATTGAGAAAATTTCGAATGGGGCAGAAAGCTCTGCTTGTCTAGAGGCAGTACAAAATTGGAAGGCTGGCCTGAGATGGGCCCAACTAGACCTTGAATGGTAGAGGGAGGAATGGAGAGAACTCGACGTTGTAAGTCTTCCCTGCAAGAGAAGAAAGGGGAGGGTGGGGATCACTTCCCAGCACTGCCCACCAGGGACACTGACCTTACCCCCGGCTTGGCTCAAGTTAAAGCAAATACAGTGATGTTTCACTAGCATCACAGGTGCTGGTTAGGGAGAACGTATCCATAAACTCATTGTGCTTATGATGCTGACGAATGCTTGGTTTAGAGAAATAAAATTTGGTGACGATGGTCTGAAGGTAATACGGTCTATTCTTTCAGTTCTGAAAATCTCTCCTTGAATCACACCAGCTATGGATATAAACCATGTGCTTTTTGTCTCCAGTGGAAATGCTTTTCAGCAACGCAGATTTCTTAAGAAGCCATCAGCACACATTGAGATTTTTTTTTCCCCCATTGTGGCACAGTGGAAACCAAGCCAACTGGGATCCATGAGGATGTAGGTTTGATTCCTGTCCTTGCTCAGTGGGTCAAGGATCCAGCTGTGGTGTAGGTCGCAGACACAGCTCGAATCCTGTGTTGCTGTGGCTGTGGTGTGGGCTAGCAACTGTAGCTCTAATTCGACCCCTAATCTGGGATCTTCCATATGCTGAGGCCCTAAAAAGCCCCCTGCAAAAAAAGAGAGAGATTTTTTTTAAAGGGTGAATTTTATGATATACAAATTTATCTCAGAAAAGCCAATTTTTATTTTTATATTTATTTTTTTCCTTTTTTGGCTGCCCCGTGGCATGTGGAGTTCCTGGCCCGGGGATCAGATCTGAGCTGCTGCAGCAGCAACGCTGGATCCTTAACCCACTGTGCCAGGCCGGGAATTGAACTTGTGTTCCAGTGCTCCAGAGACACAGCCGATCCCATTGCACCAGAGTGGGAACTACACATTGAGACGATTTAAGAGACAAACTTCTGGAACTCCTTGTTGTGTTTATGGTAAGAATGTTGTTTTCTTTATGAGGATCAATGGAAGAAATTTCTCTGAGGTCTTCATTTGAGGAATAGTTGTTTTTCTCCTAAACACTTGGCTTTTATTTTATGGACACCATAGATTTTATAACTGACCATGTTTCCCCCCTTTTTTCCTGTTTATATTCAAATTTGAAGCGATTTTTGAGCCAGTGAACAGACCCTCAAAATCTGCAGAACTGAAATTTCATCCTTCGCATCTTCGTCTTCTGTTTTTCTTTTTTTTCCCTTTGACATATATCTATGTTTTTCTTATACATCTATTGTTTTTCTTTCATTACATTGCATGTAATTTTTAAAAGTCATCTTAAATGATTCTGAGAACAAGGTGGTTAAATAAATACAAAGGTGGCAAAGGGGTGCCAGCTCACGCGAGTCCATTTGCTGACTGTGGTTGGGTGGCTTGAACAACAGGCTATTCATAAGTACAGGAAATTTGCAAGACTGATGTTAGAAACTGGAAGTACCTGCACTATTTATAGTTGCATTTTTAAATAAATTCTTGAATCTGAGCAGTGAATATGTGCTATTCTAACTGGAAAGGTAATTATCAAATTCCTTAGTAGTCACTTGGCCATGGCGTAGAAGTAACTCTATGCTCAAGAGAGCGAGGGGCTGGTGATTTCTTTCATCTAAGCAGCGCTGTTTTCTTTTTAAGGTTAATTCCATTCAAAGATCAAAGTCCAAATGCTTAATCAAAACCACTGATTTTGCAAATCTGCAGTCAATCTTGGACTAGATTTGCAACCACCAAACACTGAAGAAAGTGAAGTGAAATGGACCCAGGCCCTTAGAAAATACATAGTGTATTGAACATATTTTTTTTTCCTAGTTAGTACTCAACACTGAACCCTATTGCTCTTCAAGTTCTCTCTCTCTTTAGGAATAAAAAAAAAGACCTTGATACCCTGTCCTTTGAATTACAGCTATTAGGACAATTGAGAGAGGGGTAAGCCAGCATGGGAATGGGATGCAGAATTAGGAGGGCTTGGATGGCTGCAAGTCGTAGTTCTTGTACTGGATGGGCTCACTGCCAGTTGTGCTGTAAAGACACGTGGATGAAGGCTTCTGTTCCTGAAAAGGGCTCACAGTTGGCAGAGGGGTGACAGTCTTCATAGGAACCCTTCTTTTCTTGGCTGACAGTCCGAGGAATCAGATGCTAGCACCACGGTTGGCCACCCCAGCAGAAAAGTCATTGATGTTGGAGGTTTCCGTGGAGTCCAGGTAAGTACCAGGCGTTACCCAGGTCCCCCTGGATCATAGGCTCCACTTATGCAGCTTCTCCACAAGCCTCCTCAAGATACCTCAGGAGGTACCTTGGTGCTGAGGTTGGTGCTGCAGCCTGCACCATTCCAGGTTCCAGGGATGGGCTTAGGATCTCAGGTTGCTCTCATTCCGAAGTCTTCGCATAGATGATGCCTGATGAAATGGACCATCCTGCGAAAGGATGGACGTGATGTCCCACGTCCATCCTTTCGCAGGGTCTTTTCTGGAACTCCCACTAGGCAGGCATGACCTTGGCATTCTGCCCTTGCAATCTTTTATATATACATATAAAAGATTATATATGTAATTATAATACATAATTATTACAATTATATATAATTATAAATATTATATATTATTATAAAAGATTGTATAAATTATATATTATATATAAAATAACATAAAATTATAATATATAGTTATTCTGTATATTATTATAAACGATTATATATAAATTATATAATATATAAATTATAATATAAAATAATATAATTATATAATTATTCTGTATATTATTATAAAATATTATAAATTATATATTATATATACAATTATGAATTACAATTATAATAATTATATATAATTATTCTATATTATAAAAGATTATATATAAAAAGATTATACACACACACACACAAACACACACAATTTATTTATTTATTATTTTTTTTGCTGCATGCATGGCATGTGGAAGTTCCTGGTTCAGGAATTGAACCTGAGCAACTGCAGTGACAATGCCAAATCCTTAACCTCTAGGCCACCAGGGAACTCTCTGTCCCTGCAACCTTGACATCGGTGTACAAGCAGGCCTGGTAGTGAGCCTCCACAATACCCCTGCCACAAGCTTTGTCTACTCCCATGGCAGCCGTATGGACCTGGGGGCCCAGGGAAGCGCTTGGAAAGCCAAGCGAAGGGTACTCGTCTGTGTCTGTGAGAGTATATTCCTGCTCCGCTCCAAACCAGGAATGCTGGTTTCTCACCATGTCTGTGATCTGTTTACACGTGTGCCTTCAACTGGTCTCTGTGGGCTTTCAGTTGCATCTGAAGACTTCACAGAACACCAGCTTATTGGGGTCCTTGAAGACAGCATCCTGAAGCATAGTAGCAGGGAGAAGATACATGTCGCTCTTGGAGCCTTCAGACTGAAAAGTCTAGAGCCATCAAAGTGCCACTTGGGCAACTCCTCTAGCACTGTTAATCCAGATTCACGTAGCTTGGGCTTTCTCATCCTAAGGCAGGCACATGTCCACTTGCTGGATGCTTTCGTTCAAGTGGGACTGGCTGAGGTGGCCGTGGTGAAGGTGTCCTGAGTGGCCAGTGGGCAGCAGGGTGGGCAGGTGGCGAGGACGGGGTGCAGAAGGAGAGGCAAGGTGGCTGGGGGTGCTACCCAGATACTCCACTTTGCCAAAATTATCCCTTTCTTCTCAACTGCGAAAAGAAGCTGAGGCTAGAAATGGTTTGATTGGGACAAGAGGAGAGCGTTCATTTTCTAAATCGCTCCCTCAGCCAAAGTGTTCCTTCAGTTTCTCCTTGTGTCATCTGGTCTCAAGAGGACATGGTGATGAGCCTACTTGTTTCTAGATGGTACAAGTGTTGGGTACCATCTGGACCCAATGGTACGTGGTACCGTCTGTACCATGATGATGATGGCTCAGCATCACGCAGCAGGGGAGACAGAGTATAGGTGTGATTTATGGAAGTGATTCCGTCTTCTTGGGTCTGCTTCCTACAGGGCTAACCGGAGGCCAACTGAAAAGAAGAAAAAAAATGCATCCTCCTTCCTTTGGGCCCTTTTCCACTGGGAATGATTCTGACTCTCACCTGCTTAGAATTGAGGATGCCAGGGGGTTTTCTGATACAAATATTAACAGTGTGGAAAATTGGCCCAGAGTATGGAAGGGCGTTTGAGAAGCCGAGAATCAAGCCCACTGTATTCTTAAAGAAAAGACGTTTAAAAAAAAAATGACAACTTCTAGATTTCAAAAGACCATCTTCTTTCCAGTTTTTCATTTAGAAAATATGGATAAAGTAAATATTCATTTGTACACACCTGCCTTGAAAAAAGCCCTTCAAAAGTGCTTGGTAGTTATCCCTGAGTGGTGGGATTCCAGGGGATTGTTTTTTTCCTGGTTTGGATCTATGGTCTGATTTCCCCACAATGAATGTGAACGACAGTATTGTTGGATGCTAAGTGGAGGTCAGGTCCTAAAGTCAGTATGTAAAGAAGAAAAGCATGTTCTGTAAAATTATCCCTTGAAAATAACTTCCCTCCTAAAATGGGATGTATGCATGGCTTTGTGTATCACAAAGTTGTTGTCTTAAATTTAGGAGCAAGATCTATGAAAACGCACACATCTTCTTACATCAGAATCCGCTCGAGGTGCCAAACCAAAAGATGCTAATTGTTGGAGGACCTGAAACCAGCTGCTGAGGGAATATCTGACATTTGTTCCTCCTTCTGTGGAGCCTCTGCTCGCTGAGGGGGGAATGGCTTGAGGCAGCATCTTCACTCTTCATAGCGCTTTCGCTCTCTCTCTTCCCAGAATGTGGTGGGGGCTTGTTTTGAAGCTAGTTTGCAAGGCAAGCCAGTCTATTCACTTAGATTTCATATTCTAGATCAACAAAATTAGCGTTTTATTCTATGGTGGATTTGTTTCATTAAGTAAACTGAAGTTTTTAAATTCTTTCTTTTTTCTTTTTTGCTCTTTAGAGCCACACTGGCGGCATATGGAAGTTCCCAGGCTAGAGGTTGAGAATCAGAGCTGCAGCTGCCAGCCTGCACCACAGCCACAGCAATGCGGGATCTGAGCCACGTCTGCAACCTACACTGCAGCTCACGGCAATGCCAGATTCCTGACCCAATGAGCAAGGCCAAGGATAGAACCTGCATCCTCATGGGTACTAGTCAGGTTCGTAACCCCCTGAGCCACAAGGGGAACTCCCTGAAGTTATTAAACTCTTTTTTTTTTTGGCATTGGTATTTTTTAATTTTTCATTTTTAAAAGTTTATATGGTTTTTGTCTTTTCCATTATAGTTGATTTACAGTGTTCTGTCAACTTCTACTGTACAGCAAAGTGACTCAGTCACATATACATATATATTCTTTTTCTCACATTATCCTCCATCATGTTCCATCACAAGTGACTAGGTATAGTTCCCTGTGCTACACAGCAGGATCTCATTGCTTATCCACTCCAAATGCAAGAGTTTGCATCTATTAATCCCAAACTCCCAGTCCACCCCCTCCACCCCCTTGGCAACCACAAGTCTGTTCTCCAAGTCCATGAGTTTATTTTCTGTGGAAAGGTTCGTTTGTGCCATATATTAGATTCCAGATATATGTGAAATCTTATGGTATTTGTCTTCCTCTTTCTGACTTACTTCACTTAATATGTGAGTCTCTAGTTCGATCCATGTTGCTGCAAATGGCATTATTTTGTTCTTTTTTGGGGCTGAGTAGTATTCCATTGTATATATGTACCACATCTTCTTAATCCAATCATTTATTGATGGACATTTAGGTTTTTTCCATGTCTTGGCTATTGTAAATAGTGCTGCAATGAACATAGGGGTGCATGTGTCTTTTTCAAGGAAAGTTTTGTCCAGATATATACCCAAGAGGGGGATTGCTGGGTCATATGGCAGCTCTATATTTAGTTTTCTAAATTACCTCCATACTGTTTTCCATAGTGGTTATACCAATTTACATTCCCACCAAGAGTGCATGAAGGTTCCCTTTTCTCCACACCCTCTCCAGCATTTGTTATTTGTGAACTTACTAGTGATGGTCATTCTACTCTGTTTTCTATTCTGCTTCATTGGTCTGTATGTCCGTTTTGGTGCCAGTACCACACTGTCTTGATTATTGTGGCTTTGTAATATTGCCTGAATTCTGGGAGAGTTAAGCCTCCTGCTTGGTTTTTGTTCCTCAGGATTGCTTTGGCAATTCTGGGTCTTTTATGGTAGCATATAAATTTTTGGATTGTTTGTTCTAGTTCTGTGAAAAATGTCATGGGTAATTTGATAGGGATTGCATTGAATTTGTAGATTGCCTTGGGTAGTATGGCCATTTTTACAATGTTAATTCTTCTAATCCAGGAACATGGGATATCTTTTCATTTCTTTGAATCCTCTTTAATTTCCTTGATTAATGTCTTATAGTTCTCATCATATAAATCTTTCACCTTCTTGATCAGGTTTATTCCTAGGTATTTAATTTTTGGGGGGGTGTGATTTTAAAAGGTGTTGTATTTTTATGTTCCTTTTCTTTCTTTTTTTTTTGTGTGTTTTTGCTATTTCTTTGGGCCGCTCCCGTGGCATATGGAGGTTCCCAGGCTAGGGGTCGAATCAGGAGCTGTAGCCACTGGCCTATGCCAGAGCCACAGCAACGTCGGATCCGAGCTGCGTCTGCAACCTACACCACAGCTCACAGCAACGCCGGATCATTAACCCACTGAGCAAGGGCAGGGACCGAACGCCGCAACCTCATGGTTCCTAGTCGGATTCGTTAACCACCGCACCACGGTGGGAACTCCATGTTCCTTTTCTAATATTTCATTGTTAGTATACAGAAATGCAACAAATTTCTGGATGTTAATCTTGTATCCTGCTACTTTGCTAAATTCTTTGATCAGTTCAAGTAGTTTTTGTGTGGAGTCCTTAGGGTTTTCTATATATAGTATCATGTCACCTTTATAGAGTGACAATTTTACCTCTTCTCTTCCAGTTTGGATACCTTTTATTTCTTTTGTTTGTCTGATGGCTGTGGCTAGGTCTTCCAAGACTATGTTGAACAAAAGTGGTGAGAGTGGGTATCCTTGTCTTGTTCCAGATTTTAGGGGGAAGGCTTTCAGCTTTTCTCCATTGAGTATTATATTTGCTGTGGGTTTGTCATAAGTAGATTTTATTATGTTAAGGTATGTTCCTTCATACACACTTTGATAAGGGTTTTTATCATGAATGGATATTGGACTTTGTCAAATGATTTTTGTGCATCTATTGAGATGACCATGTGGTTTTTGACTTTTCTTTTGTCAATGTGGTGTATGACGTTGATTGATTTGTGTATGTTGAACCATCTTTGTGAATTTGGGATGATTCCCACCTTGGTCATGGTTCATGACCTTATTTATATGTTGTTGGATTCAGCTGGCTAAAATTTTGTTGAGAATTTTTCATCTATATTCATCAAAGATATTGGCCTATAATTTTCTTTTTTGGTAGTATCTTTGGTTTTGGTATTAGGGTGATGGTGGCTTCATAGAATGTCTTTGGGAGTGTTCCTTCTTCAGTCTTTTGGAAAAGTTTAAGAAGGATTGGTATAAGTTCTTCTTTGTATGGTAGAATTTGCCTGTGAAGCTATCTGGTCCTGGACTTTTTGTTTGTAGGGAGTGTTTTTATTACATATTCAATTTCATTTCTAGTGACCCATCTGTTTAGTTGATTTATTTCTCTTTCTCTCTCTCTCTCTCTCTTTTTTTTTTTTTTTTGCTATTTTAGGGTTGCACCCTCAGCCCATGGAAGTTCCTGGCTAGGAGCTGAATAGGAGCTGTAGCCACCACCCTACGCCATAGTCACAGCAACTCAGATCTAGTTCTTCTTTTCTTTTCTTTTCTTTTTTTTGTCTTTTTGCTATTTCTTGGGCCGCTCCCGCGGCATATGGAGGTTCCCAGGCTAAGAGTCGAATCGGAGCTGTAGCCACCGGCCTACGCCAGACCCACAGCAACGAGGGATCCGAGCTGCGTCTGCAACCTACACCACAGCTCACGGCAACGCCGGACCCTTAACCCACTGAGCAAGGGCAGGGACCGAACCCGCAACCTCATGGTTCCTAGTCGGATTCATTAACCACTGCGCCACGACGGGAACTCCCGAGATCTAGTTCTTCTTAATTCAGTTTTGGTGGGCTCTAAGTCTCTAGAAAGTTGCACATTTCTTCTAGGTTGTCAAATTTGTTGTCATATAATTATTCATAGTATTCTTTTATGGTTTTTTTTGTATTTCTGCAATATCCATTGAGATTTCACCTTTTTCATTTCTTATTTTGTTTATTTGGGCTTTTTCTCTCCTCTTCTTGGTGAGTCTGGCCAGAGGTTTGTCAATTTTGTTTTCCTTTTCAAAGAACCAGCTCTTGGTTTTATTGATTTTTTTCTATTGTTTTTGAATCTCTATTTTATTGATTTCCTCTCTGATCTTTATGATTTCCTTCCTTCTGCTGACTTTAGGTTTTGATTGTTCTTCTTTTTCTAACTCTTTGAGGTGGTGGGTTAAGTTGTTGATTTTAGATTTTTCTTCTTTTTTGAGGAAGGCCTGTATTTCTATGAACTTCCCTCTGAACACTGTTTTTGAAGCATCCCATATATTTTGAATGTTGTGTTTTCAATATCATTTGTTTTGAGGTATTTTTTAATTTCCTTTTTGATTTCCTCATTGACCCATTGGTGTTTTAGTAGCATGTCGTTTAGTCTCCATGTAGTCAGTTTTTTCTCACATCTTTTCCTGTGGTTGATTTCTAGTTTCATGCCATTGTGGTAAGAGAAGATACTTGAAATAATTTCTATACTCTTAAATTTGTTGAGGTTAGCTTTGTGCCCCAGTATGTGATTGATCCCTGGGAATGTCCCATGTGCACTTGAGGAGAATGTATATTCTGACTTTTTTGGATGTAATGTCCTTAAAATGTCAATTAGGTCTAACTTTTCTATTGTGTGATTTAGGATCTCTGTTGCCTTATTGATTTTCTATCTAGAGGATCAGTCCATTGATGAAGTTATTAAATTCTAAGGTGAATTTGTTTCCACTTTGCATAAGGTTATGAAATTTTAAGGTATGGGGAGGTTGGAATGGGGTAGGTCTGGGTATAAACATAGGACCTTTGAGGAGACTGGGAGGGGTGTGCCCACCTTTGCTTGAAGCTGGAAGCTGTGGGCTGCTGTAGTAAGTCACCAATGAGAATGGCTAACAGGGTCATTTTCCCATTTGGGGTCCTGCTCCAGTTAGGTTGGGGTGGGGAGACAGGAGAACTAAGTTAGAGGGATGGGGTGGAATCATTTTTATACGTCCCTCTCCTTTATTCTTTCATCCCCAAATGGAAACAGGTCCCCACAAGACTGGTATGTCACCAGGAGATGTCAGGGGTCCCTGGCAGAGGGAATACTGGCCCAACACTTACTTACTGAGCACCTATTACATGTGAGATACTGGGCCAAGAATTGAATCTTCTTGGGGACAACTTATACACCTTCCTTCTTCCCCACCATGGGACAGGAAGATAATGACAGAGAAGATGCACCTATGGCTGCTCAGTGCCCTCTCAATTCTGTGACTCGTCCAGGCTCATGGATCATGTGGAGCAGGACAGTGGAGATTAAGACCTGGATTTTGGAGTCAGACAGACTTGCGTTCAAATTCCACCTCTGACACTTGTGAGTTGTGTGACCTTGGAACAAATTAATTAGGTTTTCTAAACATTAAGCAAGTTATTAAGTTATTTCATAAATGGGAAGGATCCTTACTGAGCACCTACTCTGTGCAAGGTACTGGGGATAAGTTCTGAGCAATGTTCTCTGCCCCAGAACCTTATAGACCATGGAAAGACTGATATTCATATGTCTAAGTACAAACTGTGGTAAGTTCTCCAAAGGGAGAAGGAAGAATCTTTTGAGACTGAAGAGCTGTGGCCCGCGTTTGAGTCATTTTCAGGGGAGGGCTTTAATAGCTGCTTAAAGTTGAGAACTGTGGGATGAGAAGGTGCCAGAATATGAGTGTGGGAGAGACCATTCCAGCAGAGGGCAAAGCATTTTTCCCACCTCCAGCTGATGAGACCCACCCCTCAATCCCCTTCAAGCCCTTCTTAGCTAAAAATAAACTTGCTGAGCCTCAGAAAATCCTGTCACTGCCCTTAGGACCCTCCCGCTCCCCACCCCGAGAGAGGCTTCTGTGGCTCTAGACCCTGTGTTGCACCCCACAGGATGTGTGGAGCTGGTGGTCCCCAAACTGCAGCCCCCAACTTTCCTGGCTAATTTTGCCTCCCTGAGAGTGTGTCTCCAGCAAGGCTGGGCTTCCAAGCTGGGCGCCCGCCAGTCAGTCTGGCCAGGGAAGGAACTATTTTGGGAATTTTTATGATGGAACAATATTTTTTGGGTAAACAAACGGAAAGCTGTTAAACAGGGACGTTCACCCCCTAGCTCCTGGTTCACCTTTCTCCACGTGGAGGTGTCACAGAGGCAGCACTGTCCAGCAAGGAGAATGTCCCCAGGGCTGCCTACCTTCATGCACACCCCATCATTCCTCTCAGGATAAACATCTAGGGAGACTGGGGAGGCTGCACCCTCCCCACACCCTACCTGGGGTTCTTTGCAAACAAAAGCCCTTGGTGTGGTCTGGGTGGTGGGGGGCTGGGCCCAGCCTGATTAACCCCTTAAGGCTTGAGGGTGGCCTGGACTTGGAATGTTAGCTCTGGAAGGGAATTGAAAGAACATCAGCCACCTCCCATTTTCCATCCCTCTAAGCAGGTGAAGGAACAAAGGGCCAGAGTTGGGAGACTGCTTTCCCAAGGTCACAGAGCCCGCCAACTGCAAATGAGGTCATAGACCCAGACACCAGCCTCCTAGTGCTGTTTTCTTCCTTCAGGAACAATGAGCCAGATCATTGGTGGTGAAAAGGAAATGGTAGATGCCAATTTGGTATTTTGCAGAGAGCCTGCAAACTATAGACTCATAGCCAATCAAGAATCTACTGAGTTCCTAAGCAGTGACCCCGTCCTCAACGTCTCCTGGGAGAGGATTCTCCTTATTTCTCGGGACCAGACCTTTATCCCAGCCCCAACCTCCCCTGGCTTGGTGTCTCTAGGTACTTGCCTCTGATTGGCTGCGTGGTTCTTGGGAGGCTATCCCTGCCCAAGCATCCCTTTTTCCAGCACTTCTGTCATCTCCTGTTCTACCCAGTGACTCCCAAGCATCCGCAGCTGCCAGGGCCCCATTTTCTCCGACTGGGCTATGGTCATTTTTTAATGTTTGTGCTCAGAGAAAGATAATCAGGGCCTCCAACTGAAAACGGGATCAATGCATTGCTTTCTCCCTACTTTCAAATTTAGGAGGTCACTATATTTTTATGACAATTATAGCTGTTTTTCTTTCTTTCTTTCTTTCTTCTTCCTTCCTTCCTTCCTTCCTTCCTTCCTTCCTTCCTTTCTTTCTTTCTTTCTTTCTTTCTTTTCTTTCTTTCTTTCTTTCGTTATTTCTTCTTTCCTTTCTCTTGCGTTCTTTCTTTTCTCTCTCTCTCTTTTCCTTCCTTCCTACCTTCCTTCCTTCCTTCCTTCCCTCCCTCCTTTCTTTCTCTCTTGCCATGGCATGCAATGGCTCAAGGTGGGATTCTCAGTCCCAAGCCCAGGTCTAGATTTCAGACCAGGGATTGAATCCAGGCTGCAGCAGTGAAAGCATGGAATCCTACCCACTGGACTACCAGGGAAATCCCTATCTGCCTCTTATTGAGTCCACCAGGCCCTAATAGATATCTTTTTATTTCATATTCATAATAGTCATGAATGGTATGGATTAGTTGTTGCGTCTTATAGACGAAAGTGCTGAGGGCCAAAGAAGCCCAAGATCACATGATCGATGAGTATTGGAGCTGGGATTCACTCTAGCTCTATCTGGCTCTAATCCCTCAGCTCTCCCCACCAGGCTGCCTCCAGGTGTGAGACGGAGTCTGGCCAGGATGGTGGCAGAACCATGTAGTGGAAGGGGCTTTGTTTAAGCTCCAATGGATCAAATGCTGGGGTTGAAACAAATGGACAAATAGAAATTGGCCTGAACTGGTCAGGAGTCTTCCATTTTTGCATGATAGAAACCCAACTCAATAAGCTTACGTAAAAGAGAGCTTACCTTCATTTGTGTGCCCAGGAGGTTGGGTTGCATCTGGGTTTAGGAACGGTGTGATCCAGGATAGTTTTTTTTTCCCTCCACCTCTTGACTCTGTCTGGCTTACTCTTTAGACAAGCTGTCTTCACATGACAGGTATCAGTTGTTGCTGGAGCCCCCAAATCATACCCTCTCACCAGAAAGGGACTATTTCTTTCATAGCTTTGGTGAGAAAATCCCAGAAGGATTCCTATTGGCTGGCTTGGGTCATGTGCCCATTCTTTGAGCCAATCATTGTAGCCAGGGGGATGGAGGCCTCTGAGCTATGCTGCCCTCAGGAAGCTTCAGTATCTGATGAAGGAGAGAAAAGATTTAGAGAGAGAAACAACAGATCACTTCTGGCAGGGGAACTGGGAGAATGCTAGCACCCTTGACAATCAGAGGGGAAAAATTAGGAGGAAGGGTTACTTAGGAATAACAATACTAATGATAACAACAGTAATAAGCACCATTTATTACAGCTCTAAGAGCAACATTTATCACAGTTGTTAGAGCTCTTTCACACACCTTAAGTCCTCATCTAACTCTGAAAGGAAGGCAGAACAGATGTTGTCACTGACCTCATTTTAGAGATGAGGGACAGGTTTGGAGAGGATAACGGATGTGCTCACGGCTGGCAGGAGGCAGGTCTGGGACTCGGATGGTGAATACACATGCATGTTCTCTGAATCCTGGTTCCAGAGGGAAGACATGCTGAGTGTGAAGTGCTTGGGGTCCTGAAGGCAGAAGCTACTCTCCAGGTGGCAGTTGCACCTGAGCATGTCACTTTGGGGTCATTTAGCTTAGTATGATCTCCTGCTAGGTGTTACATGTCATGTGGGCAGGGATCTTTTTGTTCCAGTTCACTACTCTGCCTTAGTGCTGGGTGGTATGCTTGGCATGAAAGAGACCCTGAATACAAAGAGACCCAGTAGTGTCCTGTTAAGGACCCGAGACTCCCTGGCGGATGGTGGGTGAGGACCAGAGCTGCAGGACAAGGACTGAGCCTTGGGGAGTGAGTGTGGGGAGAGAAAAGGGGTAGGAGCCAAAAAGCAGCGAGGTTAGCCCCAACTCCAGACAAACTCTGCTGCATGTATCACAAGCTTCGCATCTGCTGGGCAGACCAAGCTGGACCTATGGGAACTAGAGGCTATGAAAATCTGATCAGGGCAACTGGACTGAGTTGGCATCATGTGAGTCGTGCCTTCTGGGCCCCATCTTTGCTGTTCCTGATAGCACATCTCTTTAACTAAGTTCAAGTTAAGTTGGTCAAACTCCATTTACTGAGCACCAACTACATACTAGGCATTGTCTACACATTGTGCAGGAGATGTAGGGCGCTATGTAAGACCCAATTTTGAGGGTCATTTTAAGGGTCACTCATTTGTTTAACCCACATTATTTTCCAGGTACTTTACTGTGTTAAGCACTGGTGTACAAGATTTGGTGAAATTCTTATTCTAGATAGAGTGAGGGACACATTTATGCCCAACTGATCACAATACATACAATGCAATAAATGATTTGATATGCATTTTTTTAATGGCCGCACCTGTGGCACATGGAAGTTCTCAGGTCAGGGATTGAATCCCAGCCACAACTGTGACCTATGCTGCAGCTGTGGCAACACCTGATCCTTTAACCTGCTGCGATGAGCTCAGATTGAACACTCTACTCTGCAGTGACCCAAACCACCACAGATTCTTTTTTTTTTTTTTTGGCTTTTTGCCTTTTCTAGGGCCTCTCCCACAGCATATGGATGTTCCCAGGCAAGGGGTTGAATCAGAGCTGTAGCCACCCACCTACGCTAGAGCCACAGCAACGTGGGATCCGAGCCACGTCTGCAACCTACACCACAGCTCACGGCAACGCCAGATCCTTAACCCACTGAGCAAGGCAACCTCATGGTTCCTAGTCAGATTTGTTAACCACTGAGCCATGGCGGGAACTCCCTATAGTCAGATTCTTAACCCACTGTGCCACAGTGGGAACTCCCCAAAGCACTTTTTATTTATTTATTTATTTATTTATTTATTTATTTATTTATTTATCTCTTGTCTTTTTAGGGCAGCACCCACAGCATAAGAAGGTTCTTAGGCTAGGGGTTGAATTGGAGCTGTAGCTGCTGACCTACACTACAGCCACAATAACAAGGGATCCAAGCCGCCTGCATCTGTGACCTACACCATAGCTCACGGCAATGCTGAATTCTTAACCCACTGAGCAAGGACAGGGATTGAACTTTCGTCCTTGTGGATACTAGTCAGGCTTGTTAACCACTGAACCACCATGGGAACTCCCCAAAGTACTTTTTAATATGCATATCAGGAGTTCCCACTGTGGCACAGTGGGTTAAGAATCCAATTGCAACAGCTTGGTTTGCTGCAAAGGTGAGGATTCCATCCTAGCCTGGTGCAGTGGGTTAAGGATCTGGTGTTGCCGCAGCTGCAGCTCAGATTCAATCCCTAGCCCAGGAACTTCCGTATGTTGTGGGTGTAGCTATAAAAAAATTATTTTTAAAGTACTTTGGTATTATAGAGACAAAGGAGACGAATTTTTGTTTGAGAGATTCAGGGAACTCTTGATAAGGAGATGTCATCTGAGCTAAGCTGGCAGAGCAAAGGAGAGAGGTGAATGCAGGTCATGTTTAGAGGATGAGTGGGGAGAGTAAGGGGGAGGTGATGGGAAGAAAGGGGGGAAGGAGACAAGGCTTGAGGACCAGTTCAGGGATTTCCACTTTATCCTTGGATGCCCTGGCCCCTTGCTAGGGAAACCCTGGTCTCCTATGGGTCTAAGTCTTGCCATTCAGGCATCTATTGGTTTCATACTTTGTTCTTTGGTCAGCATGTCCTGTTTATGTTTTTTGCCCCTTAAAATGTGAGCTCCTAGTGGTCAAGGTCAGTTTCCATGTGTTGGTTTTTTGTGTATGCTCAGCCTGGGACAGTATGGACCATAACCCCATCCCCTGGCCAGAAGAGCCTGGCCACGAGCGCGACAGAGTGATTAGGCAGCAAACTCCAGGCTACTCAGAGCCGCCGAAACTGGGCCCTCCCTGAGCTTTCCTCCTCAGCCACCTTTGGGATCACCCATGATGTCTGTGCTGATTGTCCACTGAGACCCCTTCCCCTTCTCTCCGTGATAGAGCTGAGGTTGAACCGGGCTCATGCCACCCAGCCTCCTGTGCTTCTTGGTATGTCTGTACAACTACGTTGCAGCCACTGGAATGCGAGTAGGCATGATCCATGTTTGAGTTGGCCCTATAAGGAACCCGAGACCTCTCCCCTTCCCCCTTCTTGTGGCAGGTGGTAAGGACCACTGGAGAAGCCATTTTGGACCCAGCAATGGAAGCTGTATGTTGACGATGGTAGAGTCACCTGATGGCCCAGACCACCTACTCATGTCCTGGACAATTTTTTTTTTTTTTGGTCTTTTTGCCATTTCTTGGGCTGCTCTCGTGGCGTATGGAGGTTCCCAGGTTAGGGGTCGAATTGGAGCTGTAGCCACCAGCCTACGCCAGAGCCACAGCAACTCGGGATCCGAGCCTTGTTTGCAACCCACACCATAGCTCATGGCAATGCCGGATCCTTAACCCACTGAGCAAAGCCAGGGATCGAACCTGAAACCCCATGGTTCCTAGTCAGATTCATTAACCACTGAGCCATGATGGAAACTCCTGTCCTGGACATTTTAAAGCCTCTTTATTATAACAGCTTAGTCTGTACCTAAATCCGTTTAGTAGAAGAAACCTTGGACAACTAGTTCCTTGTTGTGTGGCCTTGCACAAGTCACTTTATCTTTCTAGACCTCAGTTGCCACATCTGTCAAATGGAAATAACTCCTTCCTTGCTCTGTGGCAAGTGGCTAAGAGCCGCAGATGAGGCTGAAATGTGAAAAGTGAGGGAGCATGGGAGTTCTTGTGGCTCAGTGGTAACGAACCCAACTAATATCCATGAGGTCGTGGGTTCAATCCCTGGCCTCGCTCAGCAAGTTAAGGATCTGGTGTTGCCCTGAGCTGTGGCGTAGGTCTCAGATACGGCTTGGATGTGGCGTCGCTGTAGCTGTGATGTAGGCCGGCAACTACAGCTCTGATTCGACCCCTAGCCTGGGAACTTCCATATGCTGTGGGTGTGGCCCTTAAAAAAAAAAAAAGAAAAAGCAAAGCACAGGAGCAGGGCGAGGGCACATGGGGAGCATCATCTCCCAATCATGGTTTATCGCTCAGTCATTTCCTCTCCAGGAGTTTTTGAGAAGCTCAGTCAAACTGCTGGGCCAGCGAAGCAGAGCCGGGGAGGGCCCTGTGGGTGTTCACCATCTGCCTGGAATAAGTCTCCCCAAACTTTCAAGTGCTCAGAAAACACAGAGTTTGTCTTGGCTGCGACGGGCCAGGCCTAAGGAAGTGATCTGGGTCGAAAAGCTTTTGCACGATTGTAAGTAGTGGGAGTGCTGAACCCAGTTGAACCTCATTAAAATGCCGTGGCGGGTTGAGTGTTTATGTTACATGCTCACGATGTTTGAATGTTTAAATTCACATGAAAAAACCTACGCACTGAGATGAAGTAATGGCCAGGGTCTGGGCCCCTATTTTAGGATGAAGGGTACTTGATGGTGACAGCAGTGTGGACAGAACACGCTGCCTCTGAAGTCCACGCAGGGCCCCAGCTCAGAGGGGACCCATGCTTCCAGCTACGCTAACCCACCGTGAGCACGATTTGCCTTTTCTCTTTAACCCAGTGCTGGGCACTCAGGCCTGCTCCACACACCCCTGGCCGATTTATGGTAAGTGAAGGATAGAGTGCGTGTGATTTGGGGGAAGTGGGCAAAGAGCGGAGTATAGGGGTTCGTTGGGGAAATTGACTGAGAAAGGAAGGCTCTGCAGGAAAGAAATAAGACTTGTATTTGACAAACTGGAAACGAGTTCCTGATATACCTCACAGTAAGAGAATAATAGTAAAACAAATTATGACCTGATCGTACATTCTGTTCATTAAAGAAAAAAAAAAAAAAAGACTTAATTGTCTACTCTGCACCAGGGTCCCGTGTTATTAGGTTCTGGGACAAAAGTCCTTGGCTTCATCTTATGCAGCTAATTTTTTTTTTTCTTTTCTCCTTTTCTTTTTATAGCCGTACCTGTGGCATATGGAAGTTCCCAGGCTAGGGGTTGAATAGGAGCTGCAAGTGCTGGCCTACACCACAGCCACAGCAACATGAGATCCAAGCCGCATCTGAAATCTAGGCCGCAGCTTGCGCCAGCGCCAGATCCTTCACCCACTGAGCAAGGCCAGGGATTGAACCTGCATCCTCATAGACGCAGTCAGGTTCTTAACCCACTGAGCCACAATGGAAACTCCCTGTGCAGCTATTTGTTTATATATTTATTTAAATTTAAATTTATTGGTTTGTTATAATTGATTTACAATGTTCTGTCAATTTCTGCTCTGTAGTGAAGTGACCCAGTTATACACTTATATAGTCTTTTTTTTCCCACAGGATCCTCCCTCATGTTCCGTCACAAGTGATTAGATATAGTTCCCTGTGCTATACAGCAGGACCTCATTGCTTATCCACTCCAAATACAATAGTTGGCAACTACTAACCCCATACTCCCGGTCCAGCCCCCTCTCTCCCCCTCCCCCTTGGCAACCCCAAGTCTGGTCTCCATGTCCATGAGTTTGTTTCTTTTCTGTAGATAGGTTCATTTGTGCCATATATTAGATTCCAGTTATAGAATATGCAGCTATTGGAGTTCCCGTCGTGGCGCAGTGGTTAACGAATCCGACTAGGAACCATGAGGTTGTGGGTTTGATCCCTGGCCTTGCTCAGTGGGTTAATGATCCGGCGTTGCCGTGAGCTGTGGTGTAGGTTGTGGACATGGCTCAGATCCCGTGTTGCTATAGCTCTGGTGTAGGCCGGTGGCTACAGCTCCGATTCGACCCCTAGCCGGGGAACCTCCATATGCTGCGGGAGCTGCCCAAGAAATGGCAAAAAGACAAAAAAAAAATTATGCAGCTATTTAAAATTATAGCTATGAAGCTTACATAACAACATAGAAAATACTTATGATATACATTTAGCAAGCAGCAAAACTGATGTACAATGTGATGACAACTGGATTTTTTAAAAAAGATAGTTGGAGAGTGAAGTGAGAGAAAACATGACAAGGAGGTAGTGACTGTGGGGTGGGGGTGCAGTTACGGCGAACTTGTCTTTATTTTCCTCACTTCCTGTACTGGAGTTGTATTCCACTCATACATTTTTCTCAAAGTTTTTTGTAAGAAAATAAGAGGGGACACATGAGTTTCCATCGTTGCTCAGCAGAAATGAACTTGACTAGTATCCATGAGGTTGCAGGTTTGATCCCTGGCCTTGCTTAGTGGGTTAAGGATCCGGCGTTGCCGTGAGCTGTGGTGTAGGTCGCGGACGTGGCTCAGATCCTGTGTTGCTGTGGTTGGACTGGACCCCTGGCCTGGGAACCTCTGGATGCCTCAGGTGTGGACCTAAAAAGACGAATAAATAAATAAACAAATAAGAAAGAAAGAAAGAAAAAAAAGAAAAGAAGAAGGGACAGCATCTGACCCGAGAACCCCTCCCCCATTAACCACCGGGTGCAGCCAGCCTTTGAGGAGCCCCTCACACTGGACCAGCTGCTGCTCCTGTGCCAACCGACTGCTGACCTTTCCCAGGTGTCAGGCTCTGCTATTTGGAGATTGAATCATAGATGTTAAAGTTTGGGAGGGGTCCAGATGTGCAAAACAGCACTGCTCTTCTCTGGGAGGGCAAACTCAGCAGCCCTCCAGTAGAAATGGAGAGGTCCCCATCCGGCAGAATGTGGGGGCTGACACTGCCCCCAACTCTCAGGGCCTGGGCGCACATCCATTTGGGGCAGAAGATGAAAGCCTTGGCCAGTTTCCCACCTTGAGAATGGATGGGCCAGGTACCGCTGGCCAAGCCAAGCCATGCCAGGCATTCACAGCTGTGCCTGCCCACCCCTGGAGAAAGCGAAGCTTCCATCTGCTCACCCTCAAATGGGCCTGCCAGGGCCGTGACTCTGAGATGTCGCTTGGAATCAGACAGACCCCCAATTTTTAAAACTTTACAAATATTTAACTGAAGAACGACATGCACGTGGTTAGAAACATAAAATGGTACAGAAGGGCTCATAGTTCAAAGCAGACCTCCGTCCCATGTGCCTTGGGTGTAGTCCTGTCTCTTGGAGGCAGTAGCTCTCAACTGCTTCGGTTCTTGGTTCTAAGTTATATAACATGCTCATCCTGCTGTGTCCTGGTTGTTCCTTGAGGAACTTTATCTGTTGTCTCTCTGCTGGGATAAAGCAGGATTTACCTCATCCATAAACTTGGGTAGACCGGGAGAAGCACCATCCAAACACCCTCTTCAAAAATGGACTTGCTGGAGTTCCTATGGTGGCTCAGGGGGTTAAGATCCCGGCATTGATTCTATGAGGACTCAGACTTGATCCTTGGCCTTGCTCAGTGGGTTAAGGATCTGGCGTTGCCACAAGCTGTGGCATAGGTCGAAGATGCAGCCCTGATGCCACCCCTGGCCTGGGACTCCCAGGTGCTGCAGGTGCAGCCATTAAAAAAAAAAAAAAGGACTTGCTGTCCAGCTGTGGGACTAGTGGTCAGCAGATGGCTGCCAGCTGCCGGCTCCTTTGGGATCAGCCTCAGTGGTACAGAGCCACTTTACCCAGGGCATCACGGGAGGGAATAAGGCCAGGCTATTTCCGCTCAGTGCGGGACTTGACCAGTGAGTGTTCACCTCAGCGTTCTGGGCTGGTCAGTGGAGGCGTTGTGGAGTCTGCATTGAAGTTTGACTTCTTCCTCTGCCCAACCTGTTTCCTTCCCATCCGTTAGGCCAACATTTGGCCCACGCCACAAGGTCCCTGATATTTGATCCTGTCCAAAATGCCCACGGAGACATTTGGTCTATGTCCCAAAAGCCCTTGAAATTTAGTACTGGTCCATGGAGCATGTACCAAACACGTTCATGGAAGTTTTGAACGGAACCCAGGTTCAAGGGCCTCTTGGCATGGACCAAATGTCCTATGGATGTTTTGGAGAAGACCAAATGTCCTGCAAGGTCCTGCTCTTTTCACAGGACCGTCTCAGTGTCGACTTCCAGGGAACCCATCCTCTAACAGTTGCCCTTGTCCCTCTTCCAGTTTTTCTGAATATATCCATTTGCATGTACAGTCAACTTAGCGGCAACTACATTTCCCAAAGTACCCTCCCCATCAGGGTTCCAAGTTAGGGTTAGCTATGAGGGACATTTGGAGGCAAAATTCGGAAGGCAGAGGTGAGGCAACAGCCATTTCCACTCTCTGAAAGTTTGGTGCAGGGCCAGGTGCCACTGCAGCGCATATCTATCATTGACACACGCCTTGCCTTGTTAGCTTGCAGACTGGGGCTCCTCCACTCCTCCTAGTTCTCCTTCAGCTCGTCTGTGTCCTGGGCTAAAGGGCATGTGCAGCTCCATGCAGGGCCAGCTGCTTATCCAGAAATTCATCCACGCCACTGTGATTGGAGGTGGAGACAGATTCAGGTTCCAGGTGTCCTTGTGGATTCCAGGGTGTCCTTCCTCTTCCTTGCTTCCATCTTTCCTTCTCAGCTGCTGGTCCTGCTGACCACAGGTCCAACTCCAGACACAGAGGCAACAGGCTTACATAGACTGTTGAATCAGGTCCCATGACTGTGTAAGGTCTAATTCCCATAAAATAGTCCCCCTTTTCTTGAATTCTGTGGTCACTCTTTTTTGTTCCCCTATTGATGACTTCATTTCATCAGCTCTCATTTGTATTGGACTCTTTACCCATAAGATATTAGCATCAACACCCCTGTCTTCCTGTCACGTTTTCTATAAAATTTGTATATTGTCAAGTGTGTTAACATTATATCCTGACCTAAAACTCTAATGAACCTTTCCCTTTTGGTTCATGAGCCATTCTAAAATTTGAAGACCATTAAACAGCAACTGAAATAGCGTATTTTGCATGAGTAAATGAGTGTAAGTCCTGGTGATGGTCAATAGTTTTATTTCTTTCCCTGTATGTCCAAGGGTAGACACTTGTGTCCCTCCAAGGACCGTACTTTTAGCCCCAAGTTCAAATAGATTTTCTTACTCTGTGCAACCATTTGCTCAAATGCATCTTATCTCTTACGTTGTTTCTTTCTTTCCTTTTTTGTTTTGTTTTGTTTTGTTATTTTAGGGCTATACCCACGGCATATGGAGGTTCCCAGGCTAGGGGTCCAATCAGAGCTGTAGCCGCCAGTCTGCACCACAGCCACAGCAATGAAGGATCCGAACCACATTGCAACCTACACCACAGCTCATGGCAATGCTGGATCCTTAACCCCCTGAGCAAGGCCAGGGATCGAACCCTCGTCCTCGTGGATGCTAGTCAGGTTTGTTAGCTGCTCAGCCACTATGGGAACTCCTTATTTTGTTTCATTTTTGGACCATGACTTTCTCATTTAGCAGTTTGTTTTCCCCAGGGTTTTTGATCGTTTCCTTTTTTCTCTTTAGGCGAAGAAAGATGGGTCTTTGCCATCCTGCCCCAATTTTATCATCCAAATTTTCACTTCTTTTATGTGTTTCTTGGATCCATTAGATTCTCCTAGAAGTCCTTCTCCTTGGGACTCCCTGACATTTTGTTGGACACCAGTTTCTCTTGAGGCTTGCTGAACAGCCTCTGGGTTAATTCCATCATTTCTTGTATTCTCACATTATCCTGGTATTCCCTTGATGGTCAGTCCACTTTTGCTGGAGAACACTCTCATTTAGTTTATCCATGAGGCGTGCACAAGAAGGAAATATCTAGTGTAGTTGACCCTGGAACAACATGAGGATTAGAGGCACCAACCCTCTCTGTGGTTGAAAATCTACATATAACTTCATAGCCAGCCCCTGACCTCCAAGAAATCAACCAACAATTGCGTAGTACTGTAATATGTATTCAGTGAAAGATACTTGTGTTTGGAGTTCCCATCATGGTGCAGTGGTTAACGAATCCAACTAGGAGCCATAAGGTTGTGGGCTCGATCCCTGGCCTTGCTCAGTGGGTTAAGGATCTGGCGTTGCCGTGAGCTGTGGTGTAAGTCGCAGACATGGCTTGGATCTGGTGTTGCTGTGGCTGTGGCTGTGGCTGGCAGCTATAGCTCTGATTGGACCCCTGGCCTGGGAACCTCCATATGCCGAGGGTCGTGGCCCTAAAATGACAAAAGCCAAAAAAAAAAAAAAAAAAAGCACTTATCTGTGTTTAAGTGGACCTGTGCAGTTCAAACCCGGGTCGTTCAAGCGTCAGCTGTACCTATGTGAGGATTTAACTGTGTGACTTGGACAAGTGTCCAGCTTCCTTGTACTTCAATTTCCTCAACTACAACATGGGGATTCTGTCACCTACCTCCTGGGATCACTGTGGGATTATATGTAATAACATTGCTAGAGTGCCTGCTCCTTGGTGCTGAGCAAATTTTGGTTTATTTCCCTAATTAAGCCACTTTTTGGCTAAGATCTTAAAATGCTCCCATTGCCTGTGGAAGAGCGTCCAATTTTTTTTTTTAACATGGCCCGAGGCCCTCCCTCCATAATTGGATCCCAATTGACCTTTTCAAATTTATTTCCTATTACGCCCTTCATATACTGTGTGCCTTGCCAAACTCTCCCCCCAGCACCTTTGTCTTCCAGCCATGGGACCTTGACTCTGCCCCCTCTGCCTAGAAAGCCTTTCCCATAATGTCTGTGTGTCTAAACCCATTTCCCTTGTCAAGCGCTCCCTCCACTGTGCATCATTCCCCGATTTCCAGTATAAGCAAGTGGGCATTCTCCTTTGGCCTGAACTGGATATTAGAGCTGTTATGGCCACACACTTGGCTGGCTGCCGGTGAACGGACCAAACCCTCTCAATGCTTCTTTACAGCTGGGGCAGCCACAGTGGTGAATGATCCTTTTTTTTTTTTGCAGGCTGGGCAGAATCCAAGATGCCTCTAGGCAACATTTTCAGAGCCAAAAAACTACTGCTTCCTTCCTCTCTCCTGCCAGAGCAGCTCTCCTCCCCCACAAACCATCCCTCCCCACCTTCACCCCATGGAAGTGTCAACTTTACTTTTATGGAAATCATCTATGGGGTGAGGTCTTATGGCCACTGGGAAAGTGCTCTGCCATCACACATCTCTTCCACTGGGATTTGACTCCACCAAAACAGTGGTTTCCCTGAAAGAAAAGGGCTTGGGTGGAAGAGGCTCCATAGAGTAGGGGAGTACCTGAGACAGTTTTTTCTTTATTTTACCACTTAGCTCTTAGGTATGATGGAGCCCAGTTGGTCCTCAGCAGGGCAGGAGGCTGGGAAGAGGGTGGAAGGGAAGGTGATGTGGCCTCTGAATATAGGGTTCTGCCCATCCCATTCGTGTGCCATACTCTCTCCTGACCCAGGTAAGACCCTGGACAGCGCCTTGAAATTCTACCTTTGAGGGAACCACAGAGAAAGGGAAATCCTTTAACCCATTCAGCCATTTCTGCTGGGTGAAATTCCTGGCCATTTCTGTTTCATTTCAGGGTAGGCATGGGGGGCAGAGAAGAAGAAGGGTGGCCCAAGCTGGGGCTTATCCCAAGCCCTACACTTCAGAGCCAGGCCAGACCCAGTCCCCATCTCCCGGATTGATGCAGAGGTGCAGAAGCTTGGAGTTGTATATTTCTGAGCAGACACTGCAGCCTATTAAAGTTTGAATTCCGTCTGGTGGTCACATCCTGGACCGGCTGCCCCATGGCAGACAAAGCTCCTTTTGTAGCCAGTGGGACCCAGGGAAGGGGGAAGCTGAGTTCTCAATGTGGCCAACCAACTTCCAGCTTATACCAATTAATTTCTCCCTGGACCTTTCCAAAACAGAACTTTGCTAAGGTGGAGCTGTGGGAGCTGGCTGAGGCCTGGCAGTGTCCACAGGCCCACATTCTCCTTGTCCTTGGCCAGATCCAACTCAGGGGCAACAGTCTTGAGATGCCAGCCTTCTGATCAGGCTTTTGCACTATCTATCTTATCCTGGAGG
Organism: Phacochoerus africanus; assembly: GCF_016906955.1. NCBI lineage: Eukaryota > Metazoa > Chordata > Mammalia > Artiodactyla > Suidae > Phacochoerus > Phacochoerus africanus. The sequence continues at coordinate 101,135,968 of NC_062552.1, forward strand.
AAGGCTGTCCAAGGGGCCCACCCATACCTGCATCAAGGACCACAGTTTCTAGTAGCTGAAAGTGTCCTCAGAGATAGCAAACCCAACCTTATTTGACAAGGCATGGCGTGTGTGGATGGTGGATCTCTGTTGTCTACAGAGATAGTGCCTGGGCTGGGACTAGACACCAGGTTTCTCTACTCCACAACAAGAGGCCCCTTTGGCTTATGCCATGCATGACTTTTCTTCTGGAAATGTTTATGTTTCAACAAAAGGACAAAAGGCAGTGAACTCTAAAGAAGCATCTGATGATGGTGGAAGCTAAAATGAAGCAATTGGCCTATAGGCCAGGGCTGTCCTGTTTCTCTCTTGCATCTCACTATGGACCACGATCTGGAGACCCAGGCAGCTGTGGTGTAATCCTAGTAGAGTCCAAAGGCCTGAGAACCAGGGGAGCCAGTGTTGTAAATCCCAGTCTAGGGGCAGGAAGAGACCACATCAAGAGGTGCCTAGCAGCTCACATGGGCAGGCAGGAAGGAAAAGGGGCAGATTCCTCTTTCCTCTGCCTTTTGTTCTACTCCAGCTGGCGTTTGGATGCCCATCCACAGTGGGGAGAGCCACCTGCTTTACTGATTCAAATGCTAATCTCACAGACACACCCAGAAATACTGTTTAACTAGCTCTGGGGCACCTCCATCCCAATGTTCTTGCTTTTTACCAGAGTCATAAGTTTGCTTTTTTTTTTTCTTTTTAACCTGACTCTCAAATTTGAAGAGGAGTCAACTATAGCTCTTCACCCCTCTATACAGAGTAGGGCTTCTCAGGGAGTTCCTGTTGTAGCTCAGAGGTAATGAACCCTACATTGCCGTGAGCTGTGGTGCAGGTCGCAGATGCGGCTCAGATCCTGCATCGCTGTGGCTGTGGCTGTGGCCAGCAGCTGCAGCTCCCATTCGACCCCTAGCCTGGGAACTTCTGTATGCCATGGGTGTGGCAAAAAAAAAAAAAAAGTAGGATTTCCCAGTGACTGTGTGGGTGGGAGCAAAATCAAGGAACACTTATGTGATGCAATTAGTTTCAGACAAATACTCCTGGAAAGTTAAACACCAGCCAGTTGTTCTCTGGCTATGACAGCAAAGGGAGACTAACCTGATAAATCTTTTCAGGGGCTTATGCACATTGTGTGATAATATAACCAAGTCGTTTAGAAGACAGTGGAGCCAGATACAGACTTGGGTTCAAATCTCAGCTCTGCTGTGACTTACTGGCTCTGTGACCTGCGGACAATTACTTAGCCAATTTGGGCACCAGTTTTCCCATCTGCAAATTGGGGATAATGTGAGGGTTTTTTTTAGGAGAATTACGTGACTTCATCTATGTGAAGTACCTAGAACAGTGTCTCAGTAGATGTTCGCTGTTATTAGAGGAGTTAAATGAAAATAAGAAACGTTTGCTGAGCGTTTGAATGAGGGACTGTGGATGCCAGGAGCTTTGGGAGATACAGGTTAAAGAAGACTAAGGTATGGGCCCTGCTCTTGAGGAGCTTTCGGTCCATAAGAAAAGAGAAGAGGGAGTTCCCGTTGTGGTGCAGCAGAAACGAATCCGACTGGTGTCCACGAGGATGTGGGTTTGATCCCTGGCCTTGCTCAGTGGGTCGGGGATCTGGTGCTGCTGTGAACTGTGGTGTAGGTCACAGATTCAGCTTGAATCTGGTGTGGCTGTGGCTGTGGCATCGGCTGGCAGCTGCAGCTCTGATTTGACCCCTAGCCTGGGAACCTCCATATGCCTTGGGAGCGGCCCTAGAAAAGGCAAAAAGACAAAAAGACAAAAAAAAAGAGAGAGAGAGAGAGTACACTAGCAAACAGAAGGAATGCCATGCCAGTGAGACCAGTAGTAACAACTGGGTGTTGAGAAAGAGGATTGGGTTACAGAAGGGGAAGAACAGAAATCAGGTCAGAACCTGAGCATTCTGAGATCGCAGAGATGGGAAAATTACTGGAGTAATTTGGGGCAGTTAGAAAGTGAAAGTTTTTTGGGTTAGAGGCCTGGTGTGTGTGTGTGGGGGTGTGCGCGTGCACACCACTCACAAAAAAGAAAACCTCCCGCTTTTTTAAGAAAAGAGAGAAAGGAACATTTTTAACAGCTCCGTGTAACCTCTTTTCCACTAGGCAGCTTCAAGAATTCATTAGCACATTGGCTATGGCACCTTTGTTTCAGCAACCCCAGCCCCCAGGACATCTGGGGGAATCCTGAGAAGGCAGCTTTGCCTGTCAGAGAGAAAAGGAGCCAAGTAGAGAATTCCAAGTCAGGGCAGAGCTGGAAACCTATCCCTAAAGGAGTGGACTGAGGACCCAACCTCCTGCCACCAGGAAGAATATGGCTCAGGGGCTGTTTACATGGGGCCTGATTTGTGTAAAAATTTATACCGTGGTTGTTTTCTTTCTTTCTTTTGCCTTTTTAGGGCTGAACTTGCAGCATTTGGAGGTTCCCATGGGGTCAAAACTAGGGGTTGAATTGGAGCTGCTGCCACCGGCCCATACTGCAGCCACAGCAATGCCAGATCCAAGCTGCGCCTGCGACCTACACCACAACTCCCAGCAACGCCGGATCCTTAACCCACTGAGCAAGGCCAGGGGATCGAACCTGCATCCTCATGGATACCAATTGGGTTCGTTAACCACTGAGTCATGACAGCAACTCCCTGTGGTTGTTTTCTTAAGTAATAACTAAGGTGAGGAAAGGGGACCTCAACCTGATTTAGAATCTCTTCACTCAGTTACTTTGAGCCTTTGTAGTAAGACCTCAGCTATTGAAACCAAAGAAAGATAAGTTGTTCTAAAGTGTTAAAACTTAGGTACCCAAACTTTAATCATATGATTCGTGTACAGGATAACTTGACCCACACTAAGTAGGCCCAGACTACTATGTGTTTTGCCTTTTTTTCTTTTGGCTGCACCCGCAGCATACGGAAGTTTCTGGGCCACGGATGGAATCCAAGCCACAGCTGCAACCTATACTACAGCTGTGGCAACGCTAGATCCATCACCTACTGTGCTGGGCTGGGGATGGAATCCACAGCACCACAGGGACAATGCTGGATCCTAACCCTCACCAACCCAGAATTCTATATCCAGGGAACTCACCCTTCAAAACGAAAAAGAAATGAAGGCTTTTTCAGAGAAACAAAAACTGAGGGCAAATACTTCCAGTAGAGCAACCCTGTAAGAAATGTTAAAAGAAGTTCTTCAGAGAGAAGGCAAAGGATGTGTGATCAAATTACATTAAAAAAAGCAAAAGCACCAGAGAAGGAATTAAAGATGTAAAATAAAATTTTATTTTTCTTCTTATTCCTTAGTCTAAACTATAACTGGGTGACTGTGGCATATGGATAAGTAAAATTAATGATAGCAATGTTATAAGGGATGGGAGGAGAAATTGGGAAATATTCTGTTGTAAGTATCCTGTACTACATGTGAAGTACAATAGTGTTATTTGAAGGTGAACTTAAATTAGTAGTAATTGTATATTGTAAACTCTAGGGCAACCATTAAAATTCTTTTAAAAATTCAATGAATTTTTATTATATTCATAGCTGTTCAACCACCATCACAAAAATTTTTTAAAAAGAAGCATGATTGATATGCTAACAGAATAAATAAAATGGAATCATAAAACACTCAGCTAAACACTTGGTGAAAACAGGAGAAAAGGGAAGAGAAAAAGAGAGATCAAGTGTAACAAGTAGAAAACAGTTATAAGCATGGTAGATTTAATCCAATTATATGAATAATCATGTTAAATATCAATGCTATAAGTATAAATATTAAAAGACAGGTTGTCAGAGTGAATTCAAAAGACAGAAAAATAAAACAAGACCCACTATATATTGTTTATAAACAACTTAAATATCTTGACTCTGGTAAGTTAAAAGTAAAGAGTTGGAGAAAGATATACTGTGCCAACGTTAATCAAAGAAAGCTGGAATAGCTACATTAATTTCAGGTACAGCTGACATCAGAACAACAACAACAACAACAATACATATCAGGAATAAAGAGAAGGACTGATTAAGGAGTCAATTGTCCAAGAATCTAGAACAATCCATGATGTGTATGCCTCTAAAAACGGAACATCAAAATACATGCTGCAAAACTGATAGAAATGCAAGGAGAAATAGATGAAGTCACCATTGTATTGGAGACTTTACCACTTTTCTTTCAGTAACTAATAGATCAAGCGGAGAAAATATCAGTGAGGATAGAGTTTACCTGAATAGCACTACCAACCAACTTGATTTAGTTGACATTTATAAAACACTCAATCTAACCACAGCAGAACATGCATTCTTCTCAAGCTTACGTGGCACATTCACCAAGACAGACCACATTCTGAGCCATAAAATACACTTTAATACATTTAACAGAATATAAATCATATAAAGTATGTTCTCAGATCACAATGGAATTAAAGTAGAAATCAATAATAGAATGATAGCTGGAAAATCCACAAACATTTGGAGATTAAATGACACACTTTAACTAGCATATAGGCCAAAGAAATCTCAAGAGAAATTTAAAAGTATTTGAACTAGGAATTCCCTTCTTGGCTCAGTGGTTAAAGAACCTGACTAGAATCCATGAGGATGAGAGTTTGATCCCTGGCCTTGCTCAGTGGGTTAAGGATCTGGCATGCCATGAGCTATGCTGTAGTTTGCTGATGTGGCTCAGCTCCCACACTGCTGTGGCTGTGGCATAGGCCGGCAGCTGTAGTTCTGATTTGACCCCTAGCCTGGGAACTTTCATATGCCATGGGTGTGGCCCTAAGAAGCAAAAAAAAAAAAAAGTACATGAACTAAATGAAAATAGAAATACTACTTATTAAAATGTGTGTGGTGCAGTTAAAGTTGTGCTTAGAGGGCAATTTATAGCATTAAATGCAACAGAGAAAATCAAGGAACTCATAAACTAGTTCCTTGAGGAGATCATAAAATTGACAAACCTCTAGCCAGGTTAAACAAGAAAAAAAGAGAGAAGACATAAATTATCAGTATTAGAAATGAAAAAGGTGTCATCTCAACTGATCCATGGACATTAAAAAGATAATAAAGGAGCACTGTGAATAATGGTATGCTCACAAATCTGATAACTTTGATAACATGGATCAAGTCCTTAAAGACACAAACTACCAAAATTCACATAATGAGAAATAGGTAGTGTGAATAGGTATTTATCTATTAAAGAAGAAAGCACTAGGTTCAGATGATGAACTCTACCAAACATTCAAGGAAGAATTGATATTACTTTTTATAATCTCTGCCAGGAAATTCACATGGTGAAAATATTTCCTAACTCATTCTGTGAGGCCAACATTACCCAAATACCAAAAGCAGAAAAGACATTATAAGAAAGGACAATGCGAGCCTGTTATGTTTCATGCACATAAATGTAAAAAATCCTCAGCAAAGTATTAGTAATTCAAATCCAACATTTATAAAAAGATTTATACAGCATAAGCAAGTGGGATTTATTCCAGGTTTGTAAGATTGATTCAACTTTCCAAAATCAGTCCACGTAATCCATCACATCAATAAGCTAAAGAAGAAAAATTATACCATCATATCTACTGATACAGAAAAACATTTGACAAAATCCAACATTGATTCACGATAAAAACCTCTTAGAAAAATAGGAATAGAAGGACACTCCCTCAACTTGATAAAGAACATCTACACAAAACCTACAACTAACATTATGATCGATGGTGAGAAATTTTATGCTTTTCCCCTAAAAGCAGGAACAAGGCAAGGGTAACCTCTGTCACCACTCTTTTCAACATTGTACTGGGAATCCTAGCTAACACAATAAGACAAGAAAAGGAAATAAAATTTATACATACTAGGAAGAAATAAAAATGTCTTTTTTTCACAGAAGGCATGATTGCCTATGTAGAAAGCTCAAAGAATTAACAAAAAAAATCCCAACTCCTGCAACTACTATAGAAAGATTGAAGGCTGTAAGGTTAATATACAAAAGTCAATTGCTTTTCTATATACCAGCAATAAACAGTCAAAAAATTTTTTTTTGTTTTTATAGGGCCGTACCTTCGGCATATGGAGGTTCCCAGGCTAGGGGTCAAATCAAAGCTGTAGCCGCCGGCCTACGCCAGAGCCACAGCAATGTGGGATCCGAGCCGCATCAGCGACCTACACCACAGCTCATGGCAACACCGGATCCTTAACCCACTGAGTGAGGCCAGAGATGGAACCCACAAACCCATGGTTCCTAGTTGGATTCGTGCACGGATTGGAAGACTCCATATGTTAAGATGTCAATTACTCCTAACTTGATCTATAGATTTGATATAATCCAGTCAAAATCCCAGAACTACCATGTATATATCAGCAAGTTCTAAAGTTTATATGTAAAAGCAAAAGACCTAGAATAGTCAGCACAGTTCTGAAGAAGAATAAAATCGGAGGGCTGATCAACCTGATTTTAGGACTTATTATAAAGCTACAGTAATCCAGATTGTCATACTGATCAAAGAATACATGCAATGGAACAAAACAGAGATCCCAGAAATAGCATCACACAAATACAGTCAAATTTTATCTTTGACAAAGGAGCAAAGGTTATTAAATGAAGAAAGAGTAGTCTTTTCAACAAATGATGCTGAAACAATTGGATGTCTATACGCAAAAAAAAAAAGAATCTCAACACAGGTCTTACATATTTCACAAAAATGAGCTCAAAATGGATCACAGACCTAAATATGAAATGCAAAACCATAAAGCTTCTGGAAGAAAACAGGAGAAAATCTAGGTGACACTGAGTTTGGCAACAAGATAAGAAAACAATCAACAATTTGGAGATAGAGAGACAGCTAGTTGGTTTGATTTGGTCTTTTGAATGGATAAGATGGGAAAGGGTGTGTGTGTGTGTGTGTGTGTGTGTGTGTTGGGGCTGGGAGGACAGAGAAGCAGAGAAGGTTGGTTTGCAGAGAAAGGAGAAAAAAACTGACCCTCAGAGAGAAGTGCAGATGAAACATGTTGGCAGAGACACTGCTGGGGTTCCTGGTGGTTTTTCAGTCCTTTGGCTTCTATCCCTTGAAAAGCCTTGTTATGGCTTCCATGGACACTCTAGGATTCTTCTAGGAAGCTTTCCTTTTTTTTTTTTTTTTTTTTTTTTGCCTGAGCAAGTTCAAGGTGGTTTCCACTAAGACTCAGAGCCCTACCTGAAAATCTTTATGTAGACCTGTGCCCCAAGCACCTCTGTCTCCCTCAGATCGACAGAGGATTAGGTTTATACGGATGATTGTATTTCTCCTGGAGATCCAAATATAAAACCCTTTCTGAAGCTTTCCAAGAAAGCGTGGCATGGCTGAAATTTGGTTCTCTGCAACGGATAAACCATGTATGTGTGACTGGTCTTGTACCTTAGCTAGGTACTAGAGCCTGGATTCCAGATTTGTGCCTTTTTTTTTTTTTTTTGTCATTTCTTGGGCTGCTCCCGTGGCATATGGAGGTTCCCAGGCTAGGGGTCGAATTGGAGCTGTAGCTGCCAGCCTACGCCAGAGCCACAGCAACGCAGGATCCGAGCCGCATCTGAGACCTACACCACAGCTCACGGCAACGCCGGATCGTTAACCCACTGAGCAAGGCCAGGGACCGAACCTGCAACCTCATGGTTCCTAGTTGGATTCGTTAACCACTGCGCCATGACGGGAACTCCCGATTTGTGCCTTTTAAACTTTCCAATCACCTCCTGTCTTCTCTTCTCATTCTTTCTAAGTTTAGCCATACTCTGTGCCAAGCATTATAGCTATTCTTGCTGCAGATAAGGTAGTTTGGCAAATAGGTTACGGGATTGCAACGAACAGAAGAAAGACAGATAGAGCCAGAGGCAAAGTTCAAGTCTGGACTTTGGTGAGTAAGCCTGAGCCCAGTTTCTTTCCTTTTTTTTTTTTGTCTTTTTGCCATTTCTTGGACAGCTCCCGAGGCACATGGAGGTTCCCAGGCTAGGGGTTTAATCGGAGCTGTAGCCACTGGCCTACGCCAGAGCCACAGCAACACTAGATCTGAGCTGCGTCTGCGACCCACACCACAGCTCACGGCAATGCCGGATTCTTAACCCACTGAGCAAGGGCAGGGATCGAACCCGCAACCTCATGGTTCCTAGTCGGATTCGTTAACCACTGCGCCACGACGGGAACTCCTCTTTCCTTTCTTTCTTTCTTTCTTTCTTGCTTGCTTTTTAGGGCCACACACATGGCATATGGAATTTCCCAGGCTAGGGGTGGAATCGGAGCTATAGCTGCCGGCCTATACCACAGCCACAGCAACATGGGATCTGAGCTGTGTCTGCGACCCATACTGGATCCCAGGCCAGTTGAGTGAGGCCAGGGATTGAACCCACATCCTCATGGATACTAGTTGGATTTGTTTCTGCTGTGCCACAATAGGAACTCCAGCCTGAGCCCAGTTTCTGGTCATCTTTCAGCTTTACATGGTTCAATAGTTTGATATTATCAGTTCGGACAGAGATGACAAGGCCCACGGAAGCCCTGTCCAATAGCTATACGGTGTAAGCCATAATGTAATTTAAAATTTACTACTGGTAAGATTTTAAAAAGCAAAAAGAATAATAGGACAACCCAATATATCTCAGGTGTTGTCCTTTCAATATATATTCAATATAAAAATTATTCATGAGCCACGTTACATTCTTTTTTGGAGTGCTAAGTCAAAACTTAGTGTGGCTTTCTCAGTTTGTACTAGCCACATTTCAAGTGCTCGATTGTCACATGTATGGGATAGTACAGTTGCTAGCCTGGAATTAGGTTAGGCCATTAGTGTCAAAATTGGCTTAAATAAGACAGAACTACATTTTCTCTTATATAAATGTTCAAGTAGGCATTGAGGGCTATCTGAGATGGCACTGCGGTTATATTTAGCTCAAGCTCCTTCTATCTTGGTGCTCTGCCCTGCAATGACATCTTTTACAAATCCCTTAATAGTCCAGTGTGACTGCTTTGGCTCCAGCCAGAGCATCTACATTCCAGCCAGCAGAAAGGGGAAAAGGAAGATGAAGGAAGCACCACCCTCTTTTAATGGTGCTTCCAAGGAGTTACACACATATTATTTTGATTTATATGCCATTGGCCAGAATTTAGTCACATGGCCCTAACTAGCTACAAGGAAGGCTGAGAAATATAGTTTATATTTTAGGTGACCATGGGACCATCTAAAATTTGGAGTGGTTGTAGTTCTGTGACTAAGGAAGAAAAAGAGAAAAGATAATTGGGAATCAACCATAGTGTTGGTCTTGGGCCAATGGACACTAAGAAATGTAGATTAGAATGATAAACCAGAAAGCCAGTTTATGAGGGGATTATGAGATGGTAATTGCAAGCGAGGGGGGTGTGCCTGGGTCTGCTGATGTTGCAATATCTTCCCAGTAGGATAATCTAAATGGTTGGAAGATTAATGGATCAGGCTATGATGGCCTGATTGACCCCTTTCCATTTAAGGGTATGCTGACCTGCCAAGTGAACTAAAACATTCCTTCTAACCCAAGCATCTCTCCGGGATGATGCTGGAGACATTTGGACAAACTCTTGCCCTTCAACGTTCCTCTATCTGAACTTCATGGGGGCACCATCCTTTCCTCCTCAGTGTTTTATACATTACAGCTCTTCTTACATTTTTTGCATTTTAGGCATTTGGAAGAGATTCTGAAGAGACATTAGTTCCTTGTTGTAGGCTTTCGAAATGCTGCAGCATTCACTTACTGGACAAGCCTCTATGGAGTACCTATTGTGTGTCAGGTGTTGCATTATGCTGAGAGTGAATAAGAACCTAATTTCTTTTCTTACAGTGATCATAATATCTAAAGAATTTAAAAAGTGTTGTTGGGCAAGGGCTTGAAAAGTGAATAGGTGTACACTGAGAACCAGGACTGAAAAGGCATCTGTGATACTGTGATTTATATTAAGGAAAATATATTTGGTCTTTGTCCTGTTCCTGGCACTGGGCTCCTAAAACCCTTGGAATTTCCTAAGTGATGAGAATGACAAAGGTGTTTTTGTTATGTTAATGAGGTGACTTTTGGGTGAACCCAAGGATGGGGGCTGGTTGCCAGGAGAACCAACCTTGCGACTGGAGGGCTGGAACTTTCTGCCCTACTCCCTGAGCTCCTGGGAAAGGAGAGGGGCTGGAGGTTGAATCAGTCAACCAATGGCCAATGACTTGATCAACCATATCTATGAAATGAAGCCTCCATAAACACCCAAAAGGAAGAGGTTTGGACAGCTTCTAGGTTGGTGAACACGTGGAGATGTGGGGAGAATGGTGCACCTGCACAGGGCATGGAAGCTCTTTGTTCCTTCCCTCAAACCTTGCCCTATGCATCTCTTCTATTTGGCTGTTCCCGAGTTACATCTTTTTATAAAAAGTCAGTAATCTAGTGAGTAAGTGGTTTCCTGGATTCTGTGAGTCACTCCAGCAAATTAATGGAATCTGAGGAGGGGGGTCATGAGAACCTCTGATCCATAGCCAGTCAATCCAAAGCACATGTAACAGTCTGGGCTTGGGACGGGTATCCTGAAACAGAGGGCTGATGTGGGACTGAGCTCTTGACCTGCGGACTCTCATGCCATGTCAGAACTGAGTGGAACTGTAGGTTCAGTTCAGCTGGTTATTGTCAGTATGGGGGACCCCCTCCCCGCTCCACCCCCACCAATACACACATTGTTATTCACTGCAGAAAATGCAGCATTCTCAGGTGGAAGAGAGAGCACACGCAAAGGTTTAGCAACATCAAGGCACAAGACCGGTTAGGGAGAAGGAAGAATCTGGGTGGGGTTTGAGGGGAGAAGGTGCTGGAAGGGTGCTACAGTGGACACTGTGGTGGCCTCCTCCACATCCATATACTTTTGGTAACTACCCCATTTTCCTTGGGTGGCCACCCTCTGTACACTTCCAATGTACTCGGGAGGAAGTTGACTCCACCCTATCCCTAAGGGTGGGGCAAATTGCCTCAATACGGACGCATCAGCAAAATCCCTTCTTGCCTGAGAATGAGCAAGTGACCCAGTTCTGACCTAAGGCTTTGCTGGCAGCTTTAGGAAAAGAAGCTCTCTCTCTTTCTCCTTCTACATGGCATGGAGTGTGGGTATGAAACCAGGAATTACTGCAGCCATTTTATCACCATGAGAGAAGTCTGCCCAAGGTTAAATACAACACTATGGATGGCAGAGAGGACATCCAGAGGAGGCGGGGGTGTTGATGACATGTTGAGCTATTAAGTCACTACCCTGAAACCCACTCTACTCTTAAGCCTTAGGCAAGTTTGGGCTATGGTGTGAGGGACCTTGGGGCTTAGCTTTTATTCTGGTGGCAGAGGCAAACGGTGGAAGGTTTCCAAGCAGGGGAAGGAGCTGATTGGACCTGAGTTCTAGGAAACTGCCTCAGGGAGCTGAGTGCGAAGAGCCTGGACCAACTTCTGAATGAGAACCTGAGCCAAGACAGGAGAGGGGGACAGTGTGAGAGTCACTCAAGTGACAGAAGCAGACTGACTGGATAAGAAGGCTTGAGGACAAGGGTGTGTTTGGGGAGGACTCTAGAACTCTTAGCCTGACCATACACATGGAGAAGCTCTCTCTTCCTCCTTTTGCCTCCATCACCGTACCCCCATGAAATCATTTCTGCCACTTTTTCTTTTTCCTTTTTTTTTTTTGTGGATTCATGTCTCTGATTACAGTTTCTCATGGGCATGCCTGGTCCTCTAGAGCAGGGACCATGCCTCCTCATCTTCACATCCCCAGGGACTAGCCAGGCACACAGCTGGCACTTGGTTAATGCTGAATTGGATGGAATTGATAGCAGACCGGTTCTTGCTGAGCTAGGAGTTAGCTGCACCCTCCTCTTGCCCCTAGGGCTTAGTCATCTCTTTCGTAAGTAGCCTCCAAAAGCTGCAGCCACGATATTCAGCTTCCTTGTTGTTGGCAGGTGCTGGCAGCCAGCGTGCCAGAACGCTGGGGAAGCAGCCACCAGGGAGAGCTAGGGTGGTTAGGGTGGTGAGAGAGAGCTGAGTGCTCCAGACTTATACACATTCACGAGAGGCATGTGTGCTCCCTGGGAGATCTGTAACAACACCTCCTCTCCAGGAAGCAGAAACCAGGCCTCCTGCTTTTCCTTTTTCTCACCTGTTGTGTCTTGTGGCCAGAAGTACATTCATTGGCTTTCCATGCTTCTAAAACAAATCAGTTTCAGGACCACACCCATCCAAGTTACCCCAGGCTTGCTCCCTGAAAGCATTAACCCCTTACCATCTCACCAAGCCTAAAATGCTAGAATTCCACTTCATAGAAATATTAACTCTTTACCTCCTTTCAGAAGAGGGATTTTTTTTTTGGGGGGGGGGGCTGCACCTGCAGCATATAGAATTTCCCAGGCTAGGGGTGAATGGCAGCTGCAGCTGCTGGCCTGCACCACAGCCACAGCAACAAGGGATCTGAGCCGCCTGCATCTGTGACCCACACCACAGCTCCCAGCAGCGCCGGATCCTTAACCCGCAGAGCGCAGTCAGGGATCGAACCTATGTCCTCATGGTTACTCATCGGGTTCGTTCCTGCTGAGCCATGATGTGAACTCCAGAAGAGGGATCTTGGTTTTCCTGAATATCTGCTCCCCAGTATCTCCCCCTCTGCTAATAGTTCATCCCATTGGAGGTTGACTGTATTTTGGGAAGGTCATAGGCTCTGCAGCTCGGGGGGGACGTTATATCACCATTTTGCTCATTTTGCAGGACCACTTCCTTATTCCTTTTATGTCAGCTTCTGATGGGTTTTTGAGATGCCCCTTGTTCTTTCAGCCCTCGAGTTTTCCTCATCACCTCTCCAAGATTTCAAGTTTTTCCCCTGGTCTCTTTCGCCATGGAAAGTCCCGGCCCCCTGCGAGCCTGTGCTTCTCAGGGCTCTGAAATCCAGCTCTCATCTGCCCCAATGTTTTGTTGTTTTCCCTGTCGCTATGGCAGGGGTTAAGACATGCCAGGGAAGGCGGGCGGAAGGGAGAAAGTGAGCAGGGAAAAAAGCAGGACGACGATGGGAGACAGCCTGATGGGAGGGTGTCAGAGGAGGAAACAGAGAAATAGGCAGAGGGCATCAAGGACGGAAGAGGGATTCCTGGTTTTGTTTTGTTCTATTTTGGTTTTGGTTTTTTGTTTGGGCTTGTTTCCGGAGGTGAGGAGACATACATTTATTGCTGAAATCTGCCCCCAATGCAGTTGCAGCAGAAGAAATACTCTCCCATAGCCAGTAATCCAGAGGCTGGGGCTAATAGGAAAAACTCTCAAAAGAGCTTCCAGTTATTCTCAGTTCACTTTATGGACAACCCTGCTGGGTCAGTGTGACAATGCGACCCAGTACCACCCCGAGACCCAGGCCAGAACGCTTGCTTCCAGAGCCCATGGGAGCATGTTTCCCTAGTCCTGGGTGGCCAGAGCAGCCAGGGGCCAAGGGAGAGCCACTTGGGGCACAGGCAGTGGCCCAAATTCGGAACATACAGGTGGCCAAGACCCTGAACTGAGGGTTGAGCAAAAGGGAGACAGGCCCTGACCCCAGGCTGTCCATCCCTGTGCTTCCACCTTCTGATCTGAGGAGCCTGAGCATTCTAAAGTTGACCTTGGCCTTCCAGAATGTTAGGAAGGTAAGTCTGTAAAGGTCGAGGGAGAGGACGTATTTTATTCAAGTCGTTAGCTTGCTGAATCGCTTTTAGATAGTTCACATGCGGTCTGTCTTTGAATTCTTGCCCCAGTCCTCCAAACTTGTGAGGGAACAGAGCTTTATCTGGTATGGATGCCTCTATTTCCAGCTGTGCCTCTGGATCTCGTTTCCTTCATGTCCCAGGCCTCCTCTGGCAAATGCCTTTGTTCAAAGGCTCCATACGATGTGAATCTGTTACTAAGCTTGCCTTAGTTACAGTGAGGGCAGCAGTAATGGAACGGTGGCCAGTTTCTGCTCCCTCTCTCTTTTTTTGGGGGGGTTGTCTAGCTCAGAACCCCCTTTCTGGGTTTGGGAAATATCCTGCATATACACACTTTTATGTGCCTTGGTAGGGAACAGAGGTCCTAAGCCAGGAGGGATGATGAAAATGCTAGGAACTTGCTACGGTGGACACCACCAGTCAGTCATCTCTCCTGATATCTATTCTCTCCTTCTTTAGTAAGAGAAACCCCCATTTTTTTTTTAGCTGGGCACATGGCCACCTGTATTAAAGACCACATTTCCCAGACTCTCTTTTATGTTCTATTTGACCAAATGATGGTTTCAACCATTGAGATATGAGCAGAGTGTGTGATGAAGTCGTAGTTAGGGAAGAGGTCATCCTTTTTGTGCCTTTTGCTTTCCTGATGGTTGGGATGTGGACCTGATGGTAGATGCTCAAGCAGCCATATTGGTCCATAAGGCAGCATGCGAAGGCAGAGTTGAAGGAGCTTCAGAGCATTGTGCATGCATTCTTTGCCTTCAACTTTTTTACACTGGGAGAAATAAATTGCTGTTTTATTTTGTGGTTTGTATAAAACCACAGGTATTTTGAATTCTCTATCATGTGGTGTGGACTCCAAGCCTGAATAATGCCTTTGTCTTCCCACTCTCTCTTGCAGCTAGGGTGCAGCATGTGACCAGGCTCTACCAGGGCAGCCTCAGCAGGAACCCTGAATTCCTGCAGTAGGGGTTGCACCCAGGGTCTAGTGCTGAGGGTGGGGGCAAGCAGGATGAAGTGCCTAGTAGTTGGTGGTGGCAGTAGGTCCTCATTAGGCCAGTGATTTTGGGTACCATTCTTGGCTGCATGGTCTCAAACCTGGTCTGCCAGGCTACCTGATGATTCCGTAAGTTATCCAATATCTTGTCAATAAGTCCCCTTTCTGCTCACATCTGCCAGAATTGGTCAGTAACCCACAGTTGAAATACTTTTCAACAATAAGATATCACCAAGATGGTTCCCTTTTGCCATTAAATGACTTAAACTCAAACTAACCATGAGGCATGCATGAATTCCATCTAATAAAAGAATTTTCCAACACCTCTGTTTCTTTCTTTCTTTCTTTTTTTTAATGTATATAGAAACGACTTCTTCTCTTGCCAAAACACCTCTGTTTCTAAAAGAGGCTTCTGGTGGCAGCAGAACAAGGCTCTTTGGAATCTTTGGTGTCTCTTGTCTCAGGAATATGTGCCACCTACTAGTTGAAGCTATGCTATTTGGGGCGGATACCAGAAAGCAAAATTAAATAAGAATTTAATTAAATTTAATATGAAATTAAATTAGACATATTCAAAGGGCAGCGGCACCTCACTTATCCAGAGGCGATGTATACAGCGACCTCAGTTATTTGGAACACTGTCAGGAACCAGAAAAGAAGCAAAAATAAACAAAACCCTCAAATGGGTAAGAAAACAACCACTCTCGAAACAAAACAAAAGACTGTTCACAGCCAAAATAAATGTCGTAGGATTCATCCCCTGTAGTGTATGTATTTACTTGCAGTCCAGCCATTTAGAACTCCCTCCAGGGTCCATTTACTCTGTGTAGACACAGAGCAAGTGACACATGATAACGGGGATGAATCAAAAAAACACAATGTTCAGCAGGCCAATAACCCAACCAGTATCCATGAGGATGCAGGTTCAATCCCTGGCCTTGCTCAATGGGTTAAGGGTCTGGCATAGCCATAAGCTGCGGCGAAGGCGCAGGTGCAGCTCGGGTGCGTTGCTGTGGCTATTTGACCCCTTGCCCGGGAACTACCATATGCTGCATGTGTGGCCCTAAAAAGACAAAATAAATAAACAAATAGGTAAATAAATCATCAAAACTACAATGTCCAACAAAAGGAACTAGTCACCCCATCATACTTGAGTAGGATTTAATTCCTATGATGTTCAAGAACAGGCAAAATGAATTACATTGTTGGGAGCCACATTCCCACGTGATAAAACAATAAAGAAAAGCGAAGACACGTGCACTGGTGTAGTAGTTAATGAGGAAAGAGGGGGCTCGGAAGGCACTGTACTGCCTTCTCTTACCATGGTGGGCCTAACCTTATCCACTTGATTTATATTCTTTTTTTTGTATTTTTAATTTTTTTATTAATGATTTTTATTTTTTCCATGATAGTTGGTTTACAGTGTTCGGTCAATTTCTACTGTATAGCAAAGTGACCCAGTCACGCATATATATAAAATATATACAAAATATGGAACACTTCACGAGTTTTTGTGTCATCCTTGCGCAAGGGCCATGCTAATCTTCTCTGTATGATTCCAATTTTAGTATATATGCTGCTGGAGCGAGCAAGCACGGATTTATATTTTTTAAGTTGTCCGTGTGTGTTTTATTCACATATGTGATGTATTTCACCAAGATTTATTTTTTTTTTCTTTTTAGGACCACACCTGTGGCATATGGAAGTTTCCAGGCTAGGGGTCGAATCAGAGCTGCAGCTGCCGGCCTATGCCACAGCCACAGCAACTCAGGATCTGAGCTGTGTCTGTGACCTACACCACAGCTCACAGCAATGGGCTGGGGCCAGAGATCGAACCTGCATCTTCACGGATATGAGTCAGGTTCATTACCACTGAGCCACAGTGGGAACTCTCAAAGATTTTTTTTTTTTCAAGAAGGAAGGAAATATCAGCAAGAGTCGGGTTCTGTCCAATTTACTGAAGAAGGCACGATAGCACTGAATAACTTTAAAGCATTTCCATCAATAACTATTAAAATAAGTTTGCGTCCCTTGGAGGGCCAAGCTTCGGTGATCTGGAAAACTCATCTAAGCCACAGCAACACCCGATCTTAGCCTCATCTTGGACCTACCTGCAGCTTTTGGCAATGCCGTGTCTTTAACCCACTCAACAAGGCCAGGGGTTGAACCTGAATCCTCACAGACACTATGTCAGACTCTTAACCCGTTGAGCCACAATGGGAACTCCCCAACTCTTTGCAAATGAGTTTCTGGATTTTTGTATTGGCTGAGGAAGAAAAAAGAGGGCAGCCTTATTGGGAGCTCCTTAATGGTACAGAGGACCTATGCCAACCTGCTCCAAGTCTGTATTTTGGCCTCCTTCCCTCTGGCTGTCACCCCATGGACATCACCCGGGAGTCTGTTACACAGGCAGACTCTCAGGGACCACCCTAGACCAACCGAATCAGAATCTGAACACACTCCCCTGGGGCTCCTGCTGCGTATTGAAGTGTGAGAAGCCCTGTTCAGGTCCAGATCGTGACTAAAGGAGTTCCTGTTGTGCCTCGGCAGTAATGAACCCAACTAGGACCCATGAGGATGAGGGTTCGATCCCTGGCCTCGCTCAGTGGGTTAAGGATCTGGCGTTACTATGGGCTGTGGTGTAGGTCACAGACTCGGCTTGGATCCCGCGTTGCTGTGACTGTGGCATAGGCTGGCAGCTGCAGCTCTGATAATTTAAAAAAAAAAAAAACATGACCAGGGACCAGATACTCAGCTCTTTAGAATTTTAGGGAAACCAGCTCTTTGAACAGTGCCAGCGTGGACCCTCCTTGTACTGATTCCCATGCTGCAGTAAATAGTGTTCAGAAAAACTCAGCTTCCTTCATTCAATTAATATTCGGCCAAATCATATGAAAGCACCATTCAAAAATGGTTGCATATTGTCAGTTTGATATGACCTAGCTCCTAGTATTTATTGAGCTCCTACGTGCCAGGCATGATGCTAGGTATTAGGGAAATACCTTCTGGCAATGGTCCCTTCCCTCATAGAGCTTGCAGTCCACTGGGAGAGATGCTCATCAATTTAAAAAAATTCCACACAAATCAATGTAAAATCATAGTCCCTTCGTGCTGGTGACACGGTGGAGGTCCCTGGTGCATGCACTGTCATGAGTTGATGTGTTTCAGGGAGGGGGTGGGAAGCGAAATCTGAAGGGTGAACAGGAGGTGAGAGTGAAGAGAGTGCAGACTCAGGGGAAGCGAATTCCCGGCCAAGGGCTCAGCAGGTGCCAGGACCTTCTGCAGACAAGTCAGAGAGAGGCAGAGAGCCCACCCTGACTGCAGGACCCAGGTGGCCAGGTCTGCAGTGTCTTCTCTCTCAGGGATCTTGCCAGCAAGGTAGTCGAGTTTGTCCACAGCAGCTCCCCAGGGCTTCTGCTTCTCCTGCAGCTTCTGTGTTTAAAGAAGCTACCAGTGCTTTCTCTCCCCCATGGGAAGGGACTGGCAGACCACGGTTTAATGCTCTCGCTAGTCAAATTGACTCACTCACATCTGTGTGGCCTGCTTTTGATCTTTCTTGTTTGAATAACCTTTGGTGGCCTCGGGGATCTCCTTTCAGTTCCCTGAATGCCTGCCAAGTTCTCTCCTGCTGCTAGGACTTTGCACATGCTGTTCCCTCTGCCTGGAGCACTGTCTGGGCAGCTGGCCTGCCTCCCTCCACTCCAAACAACTGACTTACTCCCAGTCATTGTCAGCACCCATCCAGGGAGTCTTTTTGCCCCTACCTCCAAACCTGGTGCTGTTTCCACAACCCCCTGCATGCAGACATGTCAAGGACCCATCACCCCCAGCACCAAGTCTGATATGACTCATCTGTCCTCTTCAGCGCCCAGCTCAAGGCATAGTAGGTGCTCAGTACTCACTTGTTGAATAAATAAACGAAGCATTGTCTTCAACGTGATGTACAGCTGTGGCGGACACTGTGGGTTGGCTTACTCAACTGCCATGTCTTCATTTCTTTCTTTCTTCCTTGCCTGCCTCAAGTCTATAGGCTGGTTTGCTTTCCCAGGCTCCCTCATACATAAAGTGACCATGGGACATGGTCATGCCAATAAGATATCTGCCGGGAATTTGGGGGACATTTTTTTTCCTTGTTTATAAAAGGAACTCACGGCTGGTGAGTTTCTTCCTGCCTGGAATTGGGCTGTGATGCTTGGAGCTGTGGTAGCCATATTATAACCACGAGGGAAAGGGCAGTAGCATCAAAGAAACAAGAGTCTGAAAGTTGCTGAGCCACAGAACCAGAACCAGTGGCCTCCTATCTCTAGATTTCTTCTTCTTTGAGGAAAATGAAGGCCTGTTTAGTCCATTGTTAGATGGATTTTATTTTATTTGCAATTGAGAGCATGCCTGACAAAATCTATGTCCATGCTACCACCAGGGGTGTAGGGAGAAGAGGAAAACAGTGTGTGTGTTGGGGGGATGTGCTCTTTAGTTTCTTAGAGAAGGAAGTTAACATTTGTTGAGTGCTGATAAGTCCCTGGTTATTACACTAGTTCCCTCATAGATATAACGTTTAACCTCACTGTCCAAGTAGACGCATATCCTGTCATTACACAGACCCGGCAACGATGGCCCAAGACCTGCAGGAATCTCCTAAGCTGGCATTGGTAGAGCTGGGATGGGGTCATCTCTCTCTGCTCCATCCCACTGCTGCCCTGAAGAGAGGGTGCTGGCCAAGGGATATGGCAGTGGGGGCAGTGTTGGGGGGAGTGTCTCTCATCTAGACCGCCCCTAAATTGACGAGGATTCTTTCAGCTCAACATCCTTTGTGTCAAGCAGCTGCACTGGCTTTATAGACGCCAATCCACTGTAGTTAGAGCAGTTTTGTGGTAGAGATTGTCCTACATCACTAATCATCACTAATTTTAAAACTGGCCACTGTCACGGCCAGGAACGTCCTCAGAGAAACATGTCCTTTGCCTGTAGCTCAGGCATTTTACTCAGCAGGGCTTGTGTCTTGGAGGCCCCTGGGGACTGAGCAGATGGTCCCCACTGCTTCCCTTTCTCTGTCCTCATAAGCACCACCCTTCTTCCCTACTCTCAGCGTCTCGTGCTTTCCTACTTTCTCAGTGTCTCCTCCCGAGGAAAACAAACAAACAGACTTACAAACAGAGTTGCATCTGAATGTGTTCCTTCTTTCAGGCCCCTCTTTTCCTACTGTCCACCCCTGGTAGCTGGGCAGAGTGTCCCTGAGAAGCACTGCAGCCCAGGCCCAGGACGTCAGAACCAATCCTGGTCTTTGGTTGGGGTGCACAACAGTCTTCTTGTTTGCTTCTACCCTGGGGCTTGCAACATTGTGCCAGGATCTGTGCTAACAGCCACGGGACTTTAGCATTATGAACCCCTATGGGAATTGAGGCTCTGACCCAAGTCATACAGGGAGGACTCAAACCCAGGCCTGTTGACCTTAAATCTAGTATTCTCAGTAAGGGTGTTTCTTTTCTTTTCTATTTTAAGGCTGCACCTGCAGCATATGGAAGTTCCTGGGCTAGGGGTTGAATGGTAGCTGCAGCTGCTGGGCTATCCCATAGCTATAGCAATGCCAGATCTGAGCCTCATCTGCAGCTTGCAGCAACGCTGACTCCTTAACCTACTGAGTGAGGCTGGGGATTGAACCACATCCTCATGGATACTAGTCGGGTTCTTAACTTGCTGAGCCAGAACAGGCACTCCATTAAGTGTGTTTCTTACCTCCTGCCTCAACTCTCTTCTTTCTGCTTTCTACTCCCCATCACCCCTCCCTGGGAGCCTGAAGATTCCTCATTAAGGAGTTTATTCCTTGAGGCTGAAAGCATTTTGATTTTCAAGAGTTTTCATTAAAATGCAAAAGTCCCTGGGAAGAAAACTCTCCAAAACCTTTCTTTTATAGCATTAGAGTAGGACGAGTGTAATGGACAAGTCCCAAGGGAGAACAATGAGGGTAGGACACGGGATGGATGGGGAGAAGGGGGCAGAATGAAAGTGTCTAATTGGCTCAGGGTCCCTTTCCCCTGGAGCCTTGATGAGCCCAGGGTTACCTTTCTATCCGAGTCCCAGGGGCTCTAAAGCTGATCATTTCCAGCGAACTACTTAGGGAGGCCAGTGATCTTGAGGGCAATTTCATCTCCTACTAGCAATCTCCTGTGGCTTCCAGGAGCCTGGAGCTTGGAATGCTTCAAGGAGAGGTCGCGCTGAAGGGTGTCCTAACTAGGAGACCCAAGTTCTGTGGCTCAGAGAGCTGGGGTCCTTGCAAGGTGAGTCTGAGTGTGTGGTGTTTGCCTATGTGTGTGGGAGGAAGGGTTCAAATGCGACCAGCAGACCTGGCCCCTGGGTTGTCATGGCAACCTCTCCTTGGACCAGTCTCCTGTTGATCCGGGTGTTTCTAAAGGCAAGCCTTCCTGGCTGGCAGCGCTGATTAAACCTGGACTGAAAGCCCATCCAGATAAAGAGACCTTTGCATTTCTGGCTTTGACACCCCAGACTTCCAGGACTGAACTTCAAGAATCAATATTTTTATTTCTGGCTCGGGGCGGACGTCTCTCTGCTGACCTGCAGGCATACACCTGCCCCTTGAACCTGAAGGCAGATGACAAACAAATGTCCCCTGAACTCAGAACCTTCCCCAGACACCCTTTCACTGTCTCCCTCCCCCCTGCTACTTTGGTACTGGATCCACTGCTCTCTTCTGCATTTTCAGAAAATAGGATGCAGGTTATCCTAGCAAGATTGGAGGAGTAGTTCATCAACATGCCAGGCATGATGATAGCCCTTTACACGCCTCATTTATGCTCACTCTGGTCACAGAAGGTGCAGACAAGGACTCATTTTACACATGGGGGCACTGACGTCCAGGGAGAGTAAGTGGCTTGCCTGGGGTCATGGAGCCAGGCCGTAATAGAGCTTGGATCGGAGCCCAGCTTGTCCGATTGTCAAGCCCAGGCTGGAACTGCCTGCGTCCTGCCTCTCAGTCTCAGGCTTGAGAGCACACAGCCTGGGAGCACCGATCACGGTGAGATGTATAAATATAAATGCGGCGCAGCATAGAGGGCCCTCCCCGTCACTGCCGTGCCATGGCCTGCCGAGAAAACCGACGTGTCTAAGTGTAAGAGGACCCCTCCCAGGGTGAGATCCGGAAGAAATAGCAACCTGCCTCCTAAACAGTTTGTGTTTGGTTTAAAATAGCAGCGCAGTGATTTCCAGGCTTTTCAGACTTGCAGCACTCTGTTGTTTTTGGTTGGTTATTGGTTTTCTTATTTTTTTAAATTTCATTTTGTTTTTAATTTTCCCGCAAAAAGCCCTTCTAGAATATCAAATCCAGGAGCTTTTTTTTTGTTTGTTTTTGTTTTTTTTTTGTTTTGTTTTTTTCTGAATTGGCATCAGTCATGAGACACAAAAGAAAGGGAGCAACTACCCACATTTTCCTTCTATAGAGGGGTGGGAAAAGACATGAGAAATTCATGCAACGTCCATGCAGCTGCAGGGAGAGGAAACCCGAGGGGTCCTGGCACCTTACCAGGGATGCATTTATTGTCTTGCTGCAGAGCGCCTGCCCTGGAGTGTGGCCACCGCCACCCCCCAAACCCCCGACCCCATCCTCCCAGCCACGCTCCCCTGAGAGCCTGGAGACTTCTCCTGAAGCCCTCACAGCCACCACCCATTTTATTATTGTAAATATTCCTTTTGTAAAAGGGCATTTATCTGTGAAATGAGACTCTTTTTTTTTGTTTGTTCATTTTGCTTTTTAGAGCCAAACCCGTAGCATATGGAAGTTCCCCGGCTAGGGGTTACATTGGAGCTACATCGGCCATGTAGGATCTGCGCCGCATCTGCAACCTACACCACAGCTCACAGCAATGCTGGATCATTAACCCACTGAGCGAGGCCAGGGATTGAACCTGCATCATCATGGGTACTAGTCAGATTCCTTAACAACTGAGCCATGAAGGGAACTCCCAAGACTCAGTTTTAAAATGTTTGCTTTTGGAGTTTCTGTCCTGGCTCAGTGGTTAATGAATCTGACTAGGAATCATGAGGTTGTGGGTTCCATCCCTGGCCTTGCTTAGTGGGTTAAGGATCCGGCGTTGCCGTGAGCTGGGGTGTAGATTGCAGACGCAGCTCAGACCTTGTGTTGCTCTGGCCCTGGTGTAGGCCGGTGGCCACAGCTCCGATTAGACCCCTAGCCTGGAAACCTCTATATGTTGCAGGAGTGGCCCTAGAAATGGCAAAAAGACAAATAAAATAAAATAAAATAAAATATTTGCTTTGAAGCCTTCAATGAAACCTCTTAAGATAACTGGAGATGTTTAAAGATGTTACCTGCAATAAGCAGAGCAGGTTACCCGACGTCCACTTTGTGAACAGCGGTGGAGCTGTACATTGAAGATTGGTGGGCTTTTTTGTATGTTACACGCCAGTAGAAAAAAGTAAAAGAGTCAGGACTCTGTCTGAATGGTGTGCAAATCATAACAAGAGTGTGGGCGTCTGTGATCTGTCTTTTGGTGGAGCTGATGGGCTGGAATTCGGGGCTCACACAGAGTTCTCAGAGCCCCTAGATGGTCACACCCTGGTGAAGAACTTTCTCTTAGAAGCCTTCTGGGGGGGTGCCCTGTCCCTGCCTTTTAGCTACGAGGGTCTCAAAACGTAGGGTTTGCACAGGGTTGAGCGTAAACACCTCAGTGCCTTTGTGCACGCCACGGGTTGACCAATAGCTCTGACAGCAGTTAGGCTGTTTTATTCGCATGGCGGCTCTAGTCCATGCTAGACTGTGTGACCCTGGGTGAGTGTCTTAACCTCTCTGAATCACAGTTTCCTCATCTGCAGAGTGGAAGAGGATAATACTGCCCATCCTGTAGGCTTGCATAAGGAGTAAATAGGATCCTGCATGTGAAGGCATGTGAAGGGCTTAGCCTAGGACCTGGTAATGGTAAACCTTAAAATAATGCATGGAATCCAAATGGCTGGGGATGGTTTTTTTTTGTTTTGTTTTGTTTTTTTTTGTCTTTTTAGGGCCACACCCGAGGCATACGGAGGTTCCCAGGCTAGGGATCTAATTGAAGATACAGCTGTAGGTCTATGCACGGTCACAGCAACGCCAGATCCAAGCCATGCCGGATCCTTAACCCACTGAGTGAGACCAGGGATAGAACCTGCAACCTCATGGTTCCTAGTCGGATTCATTTCCAATGTGCCACGATGGGAACTCCTTTTTTTTTTTTTTTAACCAGGCCCTTAAGTGATGCTGATGCATAGCCAATGTTAAGAATTACATGCTGACATGGCCTCTGCCAGCCACTGCCACCCTACCCCACCCCCACCCCGACCCCAGCACCACATTGCACCATGAAAGATCTAGAATGTTAATTCTCTTAATTCTCTTCAATTCCACAGATTAGAGTAGAGGGCAGAGGGGCCTGCCTTTTGAAAAGGGTGCATAAATGCCAGGGGAAGGTCATTTCTTGCCCTCTCCCACAGACATTCACTGACTGTGTGCCAGATGAGGTGCGAAGGAAAGACAGGCAGATGGCCAGGTGTGACCCCTGTCCTTGGGGAGCTACCTGCTCACAGAGGAAATTGCCTGATGACATGCACTGTGATGAGAGGGAAGGAATTCTCGGGCTCTGGTTCCAGATTTGCCCCATCTGAGTGTCTTGGGGCCTTATTTATTTATTTATTTTCTTTTTAGGGCCACATCTGCAGCATATGGAGGTTCCCAGGCTGGGAGCTGAATCGGAACTGGAGCTGCAGCTGCTGGCCTACACCACAGCCACAGCAACGTGGGGTCTGAGCTGCATCTGTGACCTACACTGCAGCTTGCAGCAACGCCAAATCTTTAACCCACTGAGTGAAGCATCCTCATGGATACTAGTCAGGTTCTTAACCCTCTGAGCTACAGTGGGAACTCCTGGGCCTTATTTTTCACATTCGTAAAGTGAGGGGGAAGGACTGGGTGATTTCTGAGGTGTTTCCATCCTTGACATTCTATGAATCCGTAATTTTATCCTTAAAAATGCTATATTGCAAAATTCAACAATAAGAAGACAAACAATTTAGTTAAAAAAAAAATAAGCAACAGATCTGGACAGACACCTCACCAAAGAAGATATACAACATTTAAAAAAGCAATGAGAAGATATACAACAATTAAACCACTACACGTTATTAGAATGGCCCAAATCCCAAACACCAAATGCTGGTGAGGATGTTGAGCAATGGGAATTCTCACCCACTCCTGGAGGGAAGTCGAAATGGTCCAGTTTCTCTGGAAAACATTTTGACGATTTCTTACCAAGGTAAACATAATTTTATCCTATGACCCAACAATTGTGCTCCTTGGTGTTTATCCACATGAGTTGAAAGCATGTCTGCACAAAAGCCTGCAAGGGAATGTTTACAGCAGCTTTATTCATAATTGCCAGAACTAGGAAGCAACCAAGATGTCCTTCAGTAGGTGAATGGATAAACTGGTACATCTGGACGGTGGACTATTATCCAGCATTCAAAAGCAGCCCACTATCAAGTCATGAAATGACATGCAGGAAACGTAAACGCATAGTACTAAGTAACAGAAGCCAATCGGCAAAGGCTATATACGATGTCATTCCAACTATTTGCCATTCTGGAGGAGGCAAAATTATGGATGCAGTAAATGGATCAGTGGCTTATGATGGCTAGTGGGAAGGGGAGAATGAAGAAGTGGAGCACGGAGACTTTTTTTTTTGGCTTTTTGGCCATTTCTTGGCCGCTCCCACGGCATATGGAGGTTCCCAGGCTAGGGGTCCATTCGGAGCTGTAGCTGCCAGACTGCGCCAGAGCTATAGCAACGTGGGATCCGAGCCGCGTCTGCAACCTACACCACAGCTCACGGCAATGCCAGACCCTTAACCTGCTGAGCAAGGCCAGGGATCCAACCCTCATGGTTCCTAGTCGGATTCGTTAACCACTGAGCCACGACGGGAACTCCGAGCACGGAGACTTTTAGGGCAGTGAAACTGCTCTGTATGGTACTATAATGGGGGACTTATGCCCTCATACATTTGTTTAAATGCGGAGAATGGACAACGTTAAGAATGAACCCAAACGTAAATGATGGACTTTGGATGATGAGAATGTGTCAGTGTAGGTTCATTGATTGTAAGGTATCACTCTGGTGAGGATGCTACTAGTGGAGGGGCTGAGCTTCTGTGGGGGAAGGAAGTATTTGGGAAATCTCTATACCTTCTGCTCAGTTTTGCTGTGAACCTAAAAATACTCCCAAGGGAATTCCTACTGTGGCTCAGTAGGATAAGAACCTGACGTTGTCTCCACGAGGATGCACGTTTGATTCCTGGCCTCACTCAGGGGGTTAAGGATTTGGCATTGCCGCAAGCTGTGGCATGGTTCACAGACGTGGCTCAGACCTGGTGTTGCCATGGCTGTGGCCTAGGCCAACAGCTGCAGCTTGGATTTGACCCCTAGCCCTGGAACTTCCATATGCCACAGATGCGGCGGTAAAAAGAAATAAAAATAAAAATACTCCTGAAAGTAAAGTCTATTAAAAACCAAAACCAGGAGGTTCCTGTTGTGGCTCAGCGATAACAAACCCAGTTAGCATCCATGAGGATGCAGGTTCAATCCCTGGCCTTGCTCAGTGGGTTAAGGATCTGGCATTGCCATGAGCTGTGGTGTAGGTCACAGATGCGGCTTGGATCCCATGTTGCTGTGGCTGTGGTCTAGGCTGGCCGCTACAGCTCAGATTTGATTCCTAGCCTAGGAACTTCCCCATGCCACAGGTATAACCCTAAAAAGACAAACAAACAAACAAACAGTCCCCCCCCCAAACAAAAAAAACACCATGTTGTGTATGGTTAAGAACATATGCTTTGGACCCAGACTATCTGAATTTGAGTCCTAACTCTGCCTGCTACCTAGCTGTGATCTATAGCAAATTAGCTGAACATCCTGCGCCTTCATTTCTTCATCTGTAAAATGGGGATAATAATATTCCTACTCCATGGTTTTTTGTGAGTATTAAAGGAAATAATAAATCTAAAGCACTTAGCACAGTGAGTAGCATATAGTAAGTGCTCAGTCAATATTGCCTACTATTGCAGTTCCCGTCGTGGCACAGGGGAAACGAATCTGACTAGGAACTATGAGGTTGCGGGTTCAATCCCTGGCCTCGCTTAGTGGGTGAAGGATCCAGCGTTGGCGTGAGCTGTGGTGTAGGTCACAGACATGGCTTGGATCCCGCCTTGCTGTGGCTCTGGCGTAGGCCAGTAGCTATAGCTCGGATTCGACCCCTAGCCTGGGAACCTGCATATGCCGTGGGTGTGGCCCTAAAAGGACAAAAAGACCAATATATATATATATATATATATATACATATATATAGCCTACTACTAAAAAAGCGAACCATTTTAAGAGCTGATGCCAATCGATTGGCTGTTGCTACGCTTGGGCCATGGCCATCCCTTGCACTCGGAGAGACGATCAGGTGACTGACCAAATGGAACTTCTCTCCACATTATGTTGAGGTAGAAGATTTTTTTCAGAGCCAGGGCTTTCAAGTCTGCACACGCTCTGAGGCCCAAAGAACATGCCTCTTGATGGGACTGATGCCAGTGGATCAGGCAGGGGAAAGAGTAATGTACCTGCTTTTCATTTGCCTGAGTGACCTGGCAGATCCCCCATTTTCCACTCTTTCCTTCACCAGCCAAACTCTGTTCTATTTCTGCTCTGGGGAAGAAAGCTTTGTGTTAGATGCACAAAGATTGGTGTTCAGGCTTGAGGTGATCCTGTCATCTTCGACCACAGCAGACACCCTGGACCACCTTGACCTTGACCTTTGAGAGATTACTTGAGAACCACTGATGTACTTCGACATTTTGTCACATGCTTATTATACATTTTATGTTTATTAAATATTATCCCCAATAGCCCTAATGGCATAATTTTGTTTGTAATTGATACATATGCATTTTAATACAAGAAATTTGCATGGCAATTTTGGATTCTTTTTATTTTATTTTTAATTACTCAATGAATTGTATTACATTTATAGTTGTACAATGATCATCACAAACCGATTTTATAGCATTTCCATCCCAAACCCCCAGCCCATCCCCTACCCCCCAACCTGTCTCATTCGGAAACCATACGTTTTTCAAAGTCTGTGAGTCAGTATCTGTTCTGCAAAGTTCATTGTGTCCTTTTTTAAGATTCCACATGTAAATAATAGCATTTGATGTTGGTGTCTCACTGTCTGACTGACTTTACTCAGTATGATAATTTCTAGGTCCATCTATATTGCTAAAAATGCCATTACTTCTTTCCTTTTAATGGCTGAGTAATATTCCATTGTGTATATGTACCACAGCTTATTGATCCACTCCTCTGTCGATGGACATTTAGGTTGTTTCCATGTCTTGGCTATTGTAAATAGTGCTGCAATGAACATTGGAGTACATGTGTCTTTTCGAGTCATGGTTTTCTCTGGATAGATGCCCAGGAGTGGGATTGCTGGATCAAATGGTAATTCTATTTTTAGCTTTCTGAGGAATCTCCATACTGTTTTCCACAGTGGTTGCACCAGTTTACAATCCCACCCACAGTGTAATAGGGTGCCCTTTTCTCCACACCCTCTCCAACACTTATTGTTTGTAGACTTTTTGATGATGGCCATTCTGGCCAGTGTAAGGTGGTACCTCATAGTGGTTTTGATTTACATTTCTCTAATAATTAGTGATGTTGAACATTTTTTCATGTGTTTTTTGGCCATCTGTATGTCTTCTTTGGAGAATTGTCTGTTTAGATTCTGCCCATTTTTTGATGGGGTTTTGGATTATTTTTAAAAAGGATTTAAGAAACTTAAATGACATATATTGTTTTCAGATAAAGAATGAGCCAGGTCTTAATGTAATTAAAAACAAATACTATAGCTGACCTTGGCCCCAAAGGGTCACTTAGCCATAGCTTATAGAGGCTAAGAAGTGAGTGCCCCAACAGTCAACTCTAAACACATTTCCATAGAAGATCCATTCGTGTTACCATTTTCATTGACAATGATAACTGGATAGAGGACATCCTTTCAGGCGGGATGTGAAAGTCTGCCAAGGGCTTGTATGAAGACTGAATTACCTCATTTGACCCTCACAACAGCCTTGTTAGATGAATCTGAGGCTCTCAGAGGCCAAGGATCCCACTCAATTTTTTTAGTTGGTAAGAGGCACAATTAGGACCCAGTGCTTGGGCTTCAAAGCCATAGTCAATCCTTTAGGTTTTAATGTTTTCTCCCTTTGTTTGTTGTGAACTGGTGGCTAGAGCTGGGCATCTAACAGCTCACTTCTGCCTTCCTGGTGGGCAGGCAGAGCTTCTATTTATTTAGTTCTAGTACCCATGCCTCCTCCAACTGAGAAGGCCAATCACTGATCAACCCTACATGCCGGCCAGGGATTGGTCTAGAGGTGGGCATGTGACTCAGTCTGGCCGATGAGATGCGAGGGGATGTCTAAATAAGGGTTTTCCTTTTTTTTAGGGCTGCACTCATAGCATGTGGAAGTTCCCAGGCTAAGGGTGGAATCTGGGTTGCAGCCACCACCTACACCACAGCCACAGCAATGCCAGCTCCTTAACCCACTGAGTGAGGCCAGGGATCGAACCTGTATCCTCATGGATACTAGTCAAATTCGTTTCCATTGTGCCACAATGGGAACTCCAAAAAAAGAGATTTTTCTGACATTAAAAATTGAGGAAAAAAAAATCTTCCTCATTTTATTTTGATTCCTATTTTACTGCTCATGACCTCTTTTAAAGAGCACCTAGCTATCTTTCTTTGACTCTGGGCCTGTGGGCTTTGGCTCATTTCTGATGACACCAGACTGGGTCCTGGGTGGTTTGAAGGCACTTGGCTGCAATTCCACACTGGCCCAAGACAAGGAGCCTCCCCCCAGGGAGTGGGTGCAGCTGTCTCTGCTGGATGAGCCCAAGGGGCTGGTCCCACTGGAGCATCATGGACTCAGGTCCCCCAGTTGCTCTCAGAGGAGGCTGGGGGCCAAGCCCCCACCACACATGTGCTTTACTCTGATGCTTCAGTAATAGCAGGAGGAGGAATGTTGCTTTAAGTGAGCTTTCTCTGTGAGACCATGATTACCAAGCACTGTGGCTTTGAAAGCCCTTTCTTGAGAAGCCTAGTCCCAAATGAGAAACCTCCAAGAACCAGAAACTGAGTTTTTATATATGGACTTTAACCCTTTAGTTCCTGAGGCAATGGTCAGTTCCCCAAATTGGTTTAGTAAATCTTAATTGGATGGGTAATATTAACAGCACAGAATGATTACACGGCTTTTCGATTTTCAGAGTCTTCTACTGCTTCCTTTATTCTTCTGTCAACCCAGTGGAGAAGGTAAGGAAGGGATTAGCAACCAGTCACTTGCCACTGGGAAATGCCGTTATGACTTCCTACCCAACCACACCCAGGCCCTGGGTGTGGTGCATCATATGTGGTCCTCTTAGTTCTCATGGTGACCCTATGCAGGTGGAATTCCTACCTTCCCTTTACCTCAGAGGATCATGAATCTCAGAGACAAGCATAAGTCCTAGGGCTGGGATTTGAATCTAGCCCCTGCTGCCCATGTCACGTGACATTTCTGGGTGTCACTTTCCTTAGAAAATAAAAGGGTTGTATTATGGACTCACTAAGGTCAATTTTAGTTCAAACTCCATGATACTATGACTCTTATCCTCTGCCATGGAAAAATGGAATCGAAGCATAGAAATGATCTTTGGGGTCACATAAGAAGCTAGAGGTAGGTGAGCCCTGCTCAAAAGCAGATCTTCCTCGGACTCCCTTCTCAAGCCACAGATAGTTGGAGGGGCTCCTGGTCTTAGAGAATTGAGGTCAACCTGCCGCACATCCAGCCGGCTTCAGTGCCCTTGTCTGTTTAGCTTCCGGGCAGTCTTCATTGCTGCCAGCATCTTGTCTCTTTTAAAAAGGTCCAGCCTCTCCTTCCTGGTGAGCAGTCTGAGACTCTGACCTGGGCTGGGTTCAGGCCAAGGCTGGACACATTGCCAGGGGAGTTTCAAACCGTAGCATCCAAGAGCACCTTTCCTGAGCCTCGACTTGGGCTAAGCACAGTTCCAAGGGCTTTACAGGCAGTGCCTCCTTGTATATTTATATATTTACCTCTTTATGATACCCCTATGGTTGGAGTGTTATCTCCTACACACCTACCTCACATCCACGCACACACCCCATTTTAATGATGATGAAATTGAGCACAGAGCCATTAAGTAACGTGTTCACGGCCACACGGTTAGTGTGCATCAGAGACAGGGATAGCCCGGTTCCAGAGTCCACGGGCTTCACTGCTATTCTCTACTGCCTTGCACGAAGCATTAACCTTAGAAGACCAGGTAACTAGGTGAAAACCTTGTATTTGCATGGCAGTGGATAACTACCTTGGGCCCCAGCCCCAAGATGGTGAAGAGGGCTGGGAGAGTTAGGGCTGGGCAGTGGGGTCTAAGGAGACCCCCCCCCCCAACCTGGAGCGCTGAAACTTTGACCCAAGGGAGGAGGATGCAAGTTCCTAGGAGAGCTTTTTACAGGACACCTGCTCCTGTGCTTGAGAGGGAGGGGCCTGGGGCATCCAGCTGATTTGGATGAGAGTCTCTGACAAGCAGAGAAAGGTTGATTCCCATTGTTTCTCTACCCATCTCATCACACCCCTTAATTCTCCTTTGCACAGTTGTAATTATTTAGTCAATTAGCTAATTATTCACTCACCGGAGAACTGGGCCATCCTTGAGTGTGGTTGTATTGCCGCGGCCCTGTCCACATAACCAAATATTTGTTGAATGATTGAATGAAGAAATGAATGAAAGTCTGGCCCTGTGGTCTCCAGTATTTCAGTCAGAGCTCTTGGGAAGGCTCTCGAAGGGGAGGGCACAGAAATAACAAGTTGGCATTTGAGGAAGTATTTGAAAGGAAAAGCAGGCTTTAAAAAGGAGGAAGGAGAGGATTAGGGAGGTATATTTAAGAGATAGAGAAACACTGGTGAGAGTCGAGGGTAGGGAAATGTGGGCATAAAACCTGAAAGGGAGGCTGTGAGCCTGGCCAGGGCTACCAAAGACGCCCTTGTCCTGCGCTCTCCCTCTGCGGACGCGTGGCCTCCCTCAGGGCCTCGTCCTGGGGCCGGCCCTGAGATGTCTCCTTGTACAGCAGTGACTTTTAATTGTAAATGTTTAGCCTCATTGCCCAGGTTCCGAGTGTGGGGCTCTTGTCTGGTTCCTGGGATGGGTTTCTGTGAGCCGGCCTGGGGACTCCCCCAGCCCAGCTACTCAGCTGGGAAAGGGGGCTCTCTGGAAGGCAGCCTGGGGCCAACTTAGGGCCCTGTGTTTTAGGAACATAGGTGTCCAAACTGGGCCTGGATCGCCTGGAGCTGGAAGAGCTTTCCTAGAAGTGAAAATCCCACCCCTCCCCCGCTGGCTGGGGCTCACACAAGAGCCCAGTCACAAGGCCCCCTTGGCTCCATCCCACACTTCGCTCTACCGCACCACCAAAATTGTTGAGTGTAAGAGGAAACGCCACCTCCCGCAGAAAACCTAGGGGACTTTTTTTCCCCTTCGATAAACATTTGCTGAAATAACTTTTTATTGGTGGTTGTTTTAAAACACGAGGCATAAAAAGAGTCCTGAGAATTATTCCCATCATAACTTTTGTTCAGCTAGATCTGTGTCATCAGTGTGGGCTTCAATTTCCTCGTCTATAAAATATGGCCCCTTCCTCACTTTAATGGTCTGCCAGTGTGCGCTGCACAAGGGGTCACTGATCTTAACATTCACTCTGCCCAGCAGCGATCGGACGAATATTCTTTAAGTGCCAAGAGCCCAGACTGCTTTTGACATGACTGGGGATACAAAAGAATTTATTTTCTGGCCTCTGGCTGTCACTTATTTAGGTGTTCATTCAAAGTCAACCGTAAAGTCAGTAGATGGTAGGGGCTACAGGGATTTTAAAATGATAAGATGTTGTCCCTAACACGAAGGTGACTTCAAGCACGTTGAAATGATACTACGCAAATGAAATAAAAAGAATTCAAAATAGCGTACGATTATCGTTAGGTGGGTAGGGATGTGATATTTCAGGTTGGAAGAAGGAGGAATCACTCTGGGCTTGACAGATCTAAGAAGGCTCCTTAGCAGGAAAGCTTGGATCGCCTAAAATGTGACATTGACGGTGATGGTAGCGATGACGGTGATGGTGTGAACGCAGCCAAATTTCTTGGACTCTTAGCCAGTGGCAGGTATTGATAGGGTGCTTTGTAAGTATCACAGTTAATCCCCACATCGACCTTCTAATGCCGTCACCATTCTTGTCCCCATTGAGCAGATGGGGAAACCGAGGTCCAAATGTTTTATTGAGGAATCTGGCCAATCCATAGTAACACCTTCTAGGTGTGAGGGGACAGGGATTAAGAAAAAGGAGGCGTTCCCTTGTGGCCCAGCAGGTTCTGTATCCAGCTTTTTCATTGCAGGGGCTTGGGTTGCTGCTATGGTATGGGTTTGATCCCTGGTCCAGGAACTTCCACATGCCAAGGGCATGCCCCCGCCCCCCCCCCAAAAAAAAACCAAGAAGGAAAGGTCCCCGAGCCTTCTAGACCAGCATTCTGTGGGTGTCAAGAGGAAACTTCTTCGTGGCATAATGCCTACCTTTTCAGATTAAACTCCCTCTTCTAATAATGACTGAGGCCTCTTGAATATATATCCCTATGGTAATAGTGTACTTTCTAGATCTAAACAAATACAGTGGACTCATCTCAGATCTTATTTATCTCTATAACGTTTGACCATATTGACCACCCATTTTGGCTTTCATGGCCGAGGGAAAGCCTACTCCTGGGTTAAGGGACAGGGGACTTGAGGAATCTTGAGGTTCTGTGCTTCTGTCTCTGCCTTCCTTTCTTCTATTTTCTGGGGGTATCCTTTGTTAACTACTTTACCTCCTCCTATATGCCCATTTGTTCATTGTCAGCATCTCTTAAGACTGAGTCCTAGACCAGCTTCTGTTTGTTCATTCATAAACTCAAAATGTGTTAATCACCTATTGTTTGAAGTTTAATATTTCTTAAGATCATTTTTGATCTAAAGGAGTTTGGTGATTCAACCTGCAATCCTGGTGTCAACTTCAGGGAGCACCTATATGTAGATGACTTACGTTGTGACATCCCTACGTGGACCTTTCATCTTCTTTTCAGGGCATATTTTGAAACATAATATTTTGAGAGCAGAATGCATTGGGTTTTCTCTAGACCACTTAAGTCCTCATTTCCCCATTTTAATGAATATTATCTATCTTCCTGGGTCTCTATTCTGTCATCTTTACGGTCAGGGATGTCTTTTTTTTGCGCTTTGCCTCCTCTCCTAGGGTGGTATGTTGTCTATGGCTCAGAGCAAATATTCAAACAAGGCCATCTGACTAAATTATTTAAATGCCGAGCTGAACCCTGAACTGCAAGAAGGGAGCTCAGTGTAGTTCTGTATTTAGTCTTGGATAGTTGAGTGGCATTTGATGGATGAAGCAAGAATAGTAAGCAGATAAAATTTCCCAATGTCAGTTTAACAGTGCTTTGTGAGTTTGACTGTGGGTCATTTTACTCACAAATTTTTCAGCTTTCTTTGGTGGCAAGTGGCAGAAAACCCTCAAACTATCTTAGTAAGAAACAGAAAGTGGATGTATTGACTTCATCACTGTGAAGTCCAAAGACTGATTCAGCATGTTCTCATAGCCTGTTAGGTTCAGGAAGCAAATGATGATCTCATGGTTGTTCTCTCTTTACATGTCTTGGCTCTCTTTCCGTCTTTGTATGTGTTCCACTCTCAGTCAGTCTCTTATCACATGACCAGAAAAAAATGGCCACCAATAGCCACAAACTACATCCTTGCATTGGTGTTTTGAAGGAAAAGAGCTCCCCTCTTCCCTGACATTCACATATGAATCTCAGGGATGACTCTGATTGGCCCTGATTGGCCCATCCCTGAACCAATCATTGTAGCTTAGGAAATGGACTGTTCTAATTGGCCAGCTGAGGCCACACACCCACACTCGAGTGGGGATGATGAGGCACCAGAATTGACAACACCTCAGGGCCTCAGGGAGAGGGAGGATAGTGGTTTTCCAAAGAAAGGAGTGCTCGGGAGAACAGCGTATCTCCACCACACTCCTCTCCTAACCCCATCTGGCCCAGCACTAAACGAGAGAATTGTGTTTGGAGATCAAAGAGAAGATGCTGGGCTTTCCCAAGAGATGGCTGTATTTCTGTGGATGCTGATTTATTACTAAAACTTTAGGAGTTCCCAGTGGCTTAGCGGTTAAGGAATTTGACTAGCATCCATGAGGATGCAGATTCAGTCCCTGGCCTTGCACAGAGGGTTAAGGATCCATTGTTGCCATGAGCTGTGGTGTAGGTCAGAGAGGTGGCTCAGATCCTGCATTGCTGTGGCTTAGGTGTAGGCCAGCAGCTACAGCTCTGATTCAGCCACTAGCCTGGGAACCTCCATATGCCATGGGTTCAGCCCTAAAAAGCAAAAACCACCACCACCACCACCACCACAACAACAACAAAAACCAAAAAAACAAAAACAACATTAGACATGTTTCCTGTTATTTTATAAAATTCTTATTGGTGGAAGAGAAGCAGCAGTTAGTTCTGTTCTCAATTCAAATTTTCTTCTCTAATATTTCAGCCATGAATATATATATATATGTATATATATATATATATATATATATATATATATATATATATATATAGGAAAAATTTAAAACTTTAAACCAGACCATCCCCTAAATGACTACGATGTTACTTCTCCTCCTACCCTATGGAAGACAGTGGAAGGCTCATTTGTCCTGGTCTCTCCTGGTAGGTATTTGATTGAGCAAAAGGGAAGAGTAGGAGGAAGCAACCACCATAAACAGGTCTTTGTAATTTGCAGAATACATAACAGCTAGTCTCAGCTTCTTGTTTGATTTTATGATACCACCCTGCCCTGCACCTAAGACTTCTCTAAGGCATTTCAAAATCTGATTTAATTTTTTAATGAATTTATTTTTGGCTATGCCTGCAGCATGTGGCAATTCCTGGGCCAGGGACTGAAACTGCACCACAGCAGCGACCTGAGCACTGCAGTGACAACACTGGATCTTTAACCTGCTGAGCCACATGGGAAACCCTATGGCATTATTTTAATTAGCAAATTTAAAAAACCGTGTTTTTGAAAAATGTGTGATAACTCTGTGGATCACAAGGGACTCTGAAAGACTGATATTGACATTGGCTTTGTTTAAGCTGTAAAGTCAAATGCTCCTAGAGATCGGGCAGGCCATGTAAATGCCCTGGCAGGCTGGTTGGAAACTGTGTCAATCTAGGGTAAGAATCATCTCAACGGGGCAGCTTCAAGGAAGTTCCCATCATGGCACAGCGGAAATGAATCTGACTAGGAACCATGAGGTTGCAGGTTCTATCCCTGGCCTCGCTTCGTGGGTTAAGGATCCAGCGTTGCTGTGAGCTGTGGTGTAGATTGCAAATTGGCTTGGATCTGGCATTGCTGTGGCTGTGGCTGTGGCTGGCAGCTATAGCTCCGATTAGACCCCTCGCCCGGAAACCTCCATATGCCGCGAGTGCAGCCCTAAAAAGCAAAAAGCAAAAAAAAAAAAAAAAAGGAGGGGGGGGTCAGCTTCAAGTGGGTTGTAGCCCATTGTTGCCATTAGGGAGTCCACGATGTGGCAAATATTAATTGTTCACTGATAGGCAGTTCCCTTCTCCGCCTGGTACATAGGAGGACTGAACTTCCCTGCCTCTCTGAAATTGTTTCGTGTGACTTGTTTTAGCCAATGCAATGTAAGCTAAAATGCCGCATATGTCACTCTGGAAGGAAACATTTAACTGCTGGTGCATGGCTCTTTCTAGCTCTCCCTCTTTCTGTGTGCTCCTGACAGAGGACATATGTGCTGATATGGCGGTGCAATACTGAGCCCTCACCTGTAGGACGGTCATCCTGAGCATTTACCTCCATCCACAGTTTTCGTGTTAAGCCACTACAATTTGGAGGATGTTTGCCACTGAAGCATAACCTGTCCTACCCTGACTGTACATGTTACCTGACTTTGATTTTTTTCAGGAGAGATTAGGAATCTAGATTTTTGTGTGAAATCTGTTTTTTTTTTTTTTTTTTTTTTTAAATCTTTTTGCCGTTTTTCAGGGCCGCTCCCGTGGCATAAGGTGGTTCCCAGGCTAGGGGTCTAATTGGAACTGTAGCCACTGGCCTACACCAGAGCCACAGCAACACGGGATCCGAGCCACGTCTGTGACCTACACCACAGCTCATGGCAACACCGGATCCTTAACCCACTGAGCAAGGCCAGGGATCGAACCCGCAACCTCATGGTTCCTAGTCGGATTCGTTAACCACTTAACCACAACAGGAACTCCGTGAAATCTTTGATAAGTTAAAAAATATATATATTTTAAGGTTGAGCCAGCAAAGTCAAATTCGGTCTGGCAGCTGCTAGTTTGCAATTTTTAGTCTAAACAGTTTGAGTAGAGAATAGAATGGATTAACGAATGATTTTTCTATTGTGCAATAATCCAGTCTAAGCTCCTTGAAGTCTGTGTCACTTAATAGCTCTTTGTTACTCTTGGTCCAGGGGTTCGTTAGTGTTCAAGTCATTCTTTCAAACTAAATGGGAGGTGGGAACTGGTGAGGTATCACTTCTTAAACTTTGGATACCTCACAGGCACACAATATCGCTTCACTAGCATAAAGACTAGATAATTGGGAGTTCCTGTCGTAGCTCAGGGGTTAACGAATCTGACTAAGAACCATGAGGTTGCGGGTTCGATCCCTGGCCTTGCTCAGTGGGTTAAGGATCCGGTGTTGCCATGAGCTGTGGTGTAGGTCACAGACGTGGCTCGGATCCCGAGCTGCTGTGGCTCTGGCGTGGGCTGGTGGCTACAGCTCGGATTCAACCCCTAGCCTGGGAACCTCCATATGCCGTGCAAGCGGCCAAAGAAATGGCAAAAAGACAAAAAAAACCAAAAAAACAAAAAAGACTAGTTAATTGGTTGTTTAACCAGAACTATCACTTCATCCTTTGATGTTGGAAGAACAGGTCTGGGGAAATTATTATTTTACCTTGCTGGTCCACTTTTTCCTGTTTGCAAAAAGGTTGGGATTTGTCAATACCCAGTAAGTTTTAAAATGCAATATCTAAATAAGTCAGATGCAAAACCTAGTGTATTAATCAGGACTTTTCTAGTTGCAAATAACAAGACTCCTAAATTCAGACTGCCTTAAGTAAGCTAGAATTTACAGTTCCCTATAACTAAAAACACCAGAGGTAGGGCTAATGTCAGGCATGGCTGGATTCAGGAACTCAGACAATGCTGTCTGAACTTGATTTGTCTTTCCCTCTGCTGCTTGGCTCTATTCTACTCTTCTTTGCATTAGCTTCACTCTCGTAGACTCTCTCCACATGGTAGCTTCTGGTGGTTTCAGATCCAGCTTCTGGCAGCTTCTCTTTCTAGCGGATTCACACAGACTCACTTGGGATAGATGGCAATCTCTGAGCCAGTCCATTGGCCAGGGCTGGATGTATTAATCAGGACCCTTTTTTTTTTCTTTTTGGGTGCACCTGCGGCATGTGAAAGCTCCCGGGCCAGGAAATGAACCCATCCCACAGCAGTGACCCAAGCCACAGCAGTGACAACTCCAGATCCTTAATCCACCAAGCCCCCCGGGAACCCCATTCAGGACTTTTTTAGTTGCAGGTAATAGGAAACCTAAATTTAAACTGCCTTAGCCTGGGTCACTTGTTCCTCCCTGAGAGCTAGAGGTAGATCAGCTCCAACCAGCAAGGCAGGGCGAAGCAGACCAACATCTATATAAATGAGCCAGTTTATGGCCCCTCCATCCAGCCACTTCCAGAGGCGATGACTACACAGAGGGGCCTAGTAGGGGGCAATGTGGCTGGAGATTTTGAAGCTGTGTTTACACAGTATTCTATATAAAATTAAAAAGCATCCATATCAAATAATGGAGGAGACCTAATGGATATCATAGAAAGATGGAGGGGGTTAAAGACCTCCAAGTTACCCCTTGGTGCCACCTGGAAGCATATTTAATTTGCGAGTGAAGCAAAGGTCCATTCGTACTGCCAGTGGCCCAGCCACATCCAAAGCAGGCCCTGCAGAGGATCACTCAAACCACACAGTAATTACTGGTCCCCACACATAGATCAGTTTAGTTTTTCCAAAGTCCCAGATGAAGAGGCATAAAGTAACACAGCCCCTGTTCAGTGTTTTCTTCCATATAAATGTTCAGACCCAGTCTCTTTCTTCTTTTTTTAAGGGCCGCACCCTCGGCATGTGGAAGTTCCCAGACTAGAGGTCAAATCGGAGCTGCAGCTGCCAGCCTACATCACAGACACAGCAAGGCAGGATCCAAGCCGCATCTTCAACCTATACTGCAGCTTGTAGCAACACCCGATCCTTAACCCACCGAGCGGAGCCAGGGATCCAACCCACATCCTCATGGATACTAGTCGGGTTCGTTACCACTGAGCCACAACGGGAACTCCCAGACCACAGTCTCACAGGGGAAACGTCGGAAGGCGGGCTCGTGGTAGTCAGCTTTGATCTTCATGCTGTAGTCAAGGTGTCGTTGACCTTTCTGGGGCTGAGAGTCATGTTCTTCCACAAGACTGTGAAATTACTACACATTTTCCATTGTTCAATCTTTTAGGACCAAGGCGAAGGTGAAAATGGTCAGTCAATGTCATTGGGACTTGCTCTGTCTATCCTCCCATAAGCCCAGTCCTCTGATCCAGAAAGATTTCCCTACATTGAGGCAATAAGGAGAACAGGACCTCACCGTCCTCCCCATGAAGAGATGTGCTCCCTGGCCTCTGCTCCCTTGCCGCATCTATCTCAAGACTTGTTGCTCTCGCTCTGAGCATCTGCACTCCAAGAAGGCATGAACTTTTTCTTTCACTTCCTTTCTTCTATGGGTGATGATCTGACATCACTGCGAAAGGGAGGCTGAAGGAGGCTGAATATAAACACAGTCACTCCCCTGTGGCTGAGGCAGAAAGGCAGGGGGTGGCTGAGCACCCAGGGGGTCTGGAGGGAAGACATGCATCGCTCAGTGCCAAGTCTCGGATGCCACATGTGTGCTTGAGGGCTCCGTGTGCCTGTGCCTTTACATACTGAAGGCACCGAGGAGGACACATTTCCTCTGGAGTCATCCCCAACCATCTCCCAATGTAGGAGGACGAAAGGTAGGAGCTGAATTGGCAGTGGAAGTTGTAAATGGGGAAGAAGGCCATTTGGCTTGGGCTGAGGGCTGGGGCTGCTCAGGGGAGTGTCCTGAGCAGAAAGAAGGCTGCTGGAGCGGGACACACAGCACAGGGGTCAAACTGTGAGAACCACCTGGAAAGCCGCGGCTGGGGCTGCAGCCCAAGGAGGACGGCAGGTCTCTTGCCCTGAGCCACCCTAGAGCTTAAGCGCAGCTGTGATGGCCTGGTGGGCTAGTGGGTAGGGGGTGGAGGTACCCAAACGTCTTAATCCTCTGTTCATCCTTCTGCACAGAAAAATGAAACAGGCTTGCGAGATCATTTCCTCACTCAGTGCTGAAGTGTCCAAGGATGAAAAAGTGTGTTGAAATTCTCCTTTCTCTTCTCTTCTCTGTCTCTCTGTCGCTCTGTCTCTCTGTCTCTGTCTCTCTGTCTCTCTCTCGGTTTGGGAAAAAGAGCTAAGGACTAAGGAGGATAGTTCCACACAGGCAACATCTGCTTCAAGGGGCTTTTCCACTTGTCCCGCGCCGCCTTCTCACTCCTCTCGGCCGGACCCGTGTTTCTGGGTGGAAGCCGGGCGGCTGTGCGCTGGAGATGCTCTTACATAACCGCCCGCCGCGTCCTGCTTTCTCGCGCGCTCCTGCACCGCGGGCTGGGAGAACCGGGGGCAGCGATGGAACCCGGGCCGGCGCTGCGGGGCCGGGGCCGCCCCCGCCGGGAGAGGAGCGCGAGGAGGAGGGCGCGAAAGGCGGCGGGGGAGGTGAAGGTCAGTGGGTGCGAAGCGCCGGATCCACACCCCCCTCCTCCCCTGTCCCCTCCTTCCCTTCCTCTCCGTCCCCCTCTGACGTCTGGAGTTGGCAGCTCGGCCGGTTCCGCATTCCCGACCCCTCCCCGCCGCCCAGGGGCCGCTATATAGCCGGGGCTGATGCAACCCGTCCCGCCGCCCGCCACAGCCTGCGGGAGGGACGCTCGGCGGCCGCGACGGGGGGCGCTGGCGGCGGCGGACGCTGCAGCGGCGGCGGGGCTGGCGCCGCGGCGGCTCCCGGGCCGGGACAGGCCTGGGCACCGGGCGGAGCTCGGCAGCCGGGCGGCAGCGGCGC
This sequence comes from Phacochoerus africanus, assembly GCF_016906955.1. Taxonomy (NCBI): domain Eukaryota; kingdom Metazoa; phylum Chordata; class Mammalia; order Artiodactyla; family Suidae; genus Phacochoerus; species Phacochoerus africanus. The sequence continues at coordinate 101,177,148 of NC_062552.1, forward strand.
TGAGCGGGCACGGCGCCTGCAGCCGGGCCCCGGCCCTGGGGGCGCCGCCTCCGCCCGCGGCTTCTGCACGGTGGGTGCGAGGGCGCGCGCCGGGGGGCGCCGGACCGGGCAGGGTGGGGCGCGCCGGCCGCGGGCACCTGGGACGATCGCCCCCGAGCGGGCTGAGCGCGCGGGGCCCCGGAACCCGCGCCCCGCGGGGAGGCTCCCGCAACCCCGGGACCCCGCGCTGTCCCGGCGGGGGGCGCTATAGCCGGGCCCCTCCCGCCAAGCGCCCGCGATCCGGTGGCTTTCCTTTGGTTCCCGCCCTAGGACGGGAGGCTCCGTCCGCTCCCCGGGCAGCCAGGGCGCTCCCCAGGTCTCCCTCCCGCGCTCTCCTCCCCCGTCCGTTTGCAGGGAGGTGCTCTCTTCGCGCGGCGGGGAAGGCGGGTGAGTAGGGAGAAAACTGCCCGGGCCGACGAGCCATAGGGTGGAGACGGAGGATGAAAGCCCAGGGAGGTGCAGGGTGCTGGTGGTGGAGGGATGACAGCGACCTGCTGGCAAGTCGTTCCCGCCCCACCCCCCTCGCAGGGAGGAAGCAGGGTTCCCTGCGGACCCGGAGGAGGGCACTGAGAAGGGTTGGGGCTCTCGGTACAATGAAGAGGGCTTCTCTCGGGCCGTTGCTCTGGGGTTCTAGCCTGGGGGAGGGGGTCAAAGGGCGGCCTGGGTCCCCTTTGGGCTCCCCAGCTCCCCAGCCAGGTTACATAAGGAGGCAAGCCGGCTCCCCTAGGTAACCAGCCCCTCCTCTCGGCCCAGCCCAGTGTAGAAGGCTCTCTTCTGCCCCTCCCTTCAAAGCAACCTCAGAGGTGGGGCCTTACACGCCTGGACCCCTGGCTCTAGGGTTGCAGACCCAGGTTTTGACTGGCGTGGGGTAGGGAGGACAAGGGAGGCCTTTCCTCTTCTGCAGGGATGGACGGGCCATCCCTGCAGCTGGCGAGGGAGAGGACCTCCACTGACCCCTTGGGTCAGCTCCAGTCAAGGTTGCCCCCGACCCTGACCCAGTGTGCTGCTCCCCTCCCCCCCACTCGTGGCATCCAGGGCATCCGGCTGCGGCCTGACCACAGGTGCTCAGGGCAGCTGTGCTCAGATCTGCCTCTTAAAAAAGGGCTTGCAGAGTGCATGGATGTGTGTTGCCAGGTTTAAATCTCCCTAGACTCTCCTCAGGGTCTTTAGTTTGAGGAGCGTGAGAAACTGAAGCTTTGAACCATGATTGGGTGCCTGCTTGTCTTTTAAGGCCTTTCAGTGAACTGCGTTCTCCTGTCATCTCCCTTCCCCCCCAACCTCCTTTCCCTGAGGGTTTTTAAAAACACCTCCCATTGCTTTCATCTTTCCAGCCAATCTGGCTGCAGTTTGGATGGATGCCTTATCTTCCTTTCCAGGTTTCTAGGGGAGAGTTTAACCAGGTATCAGGTGTGAGCATGGCTCTGATTTTATATAAATCTGACGACCAAGGAAAAGAAGCAAGATCTATTCCCGTGCCTCTGGCTGGTTAAGGTTTTTGCCTTGTTGAAAAGAGGGAGGGCGGATTTCTCAAAGACTCTTCTGTTCCCCTCTCCTTTGGCTTTGGTTCAGAGCTGCAGGCAGCTCCAGAATCTTCCTGAAGAGCTGGGTGCTCTGAGATTCAAAGGGCAGCTGGAAGGCAAGGATGCTTCTGACTTTTCTCCTGGGTTGGTTGCGGCCACCTCCAAGGAGATGTGTTAAGTGGTACCAGTGTCCCCCGAGGAAGGAAATGGACCGAGAACTCTCCCCTCACTCACCGCCTGGCTTTTGCCTAGCCTCCGACGTCTGTTCTTGCTCCCCCACCTGTTTGCAGGATGTGTGGGCATCTTTTCCAGCCTGCAGAACCCTTGGCAGAACCCTGAGAAGGGCTAAGCTTTCCAGGCCTTATTTGTTGTGGGGCGGCTGGTGTTGCACTGGCCTGTCTCTCGCACAAGTGTCTCCGTTTCCAGCTCCACTCTGGAAGAGAGAGGCCAGGGCAGACTCCAGGTTGGCCTGCTCTGTATTCATTCAGCCCCAGCTCAACTTGAGCAAATCAGAGCCAGGGCTGAGGGCAAGCTACATTCTTTTCTGCCTTTCTGCTGCAGGATGCAGTTGGCTTTTTTTTTTTTTTTTTTTTCCATGTGAATGAATTATGCTGGAAAGCGAAATGGGAGGAAGAAAAAAATAGAGTGAGTGTGCATGGTGATGTGTGTGTGTGTGTGTGTGTGTGTGCATACCTATATAGGCAGGGGGAGAGCAGCAGGCACATTATTTTTCCATTTTCCTTTAATTAAGGCTCTGTGGAGGTGTGTTTGAAAACAGAGGGTCTCCTATGCCTTTGAGGAGGGTGAGAACACTGTTTTGGCTGCGTCCTGGGCCATATGCAGCGTATGGTGGCCAATGAAACTGGGCCTGGCTCGTTCTGTTGCTTGTCTTGGCAGTCGGTTCCATGGCTTGTGTTACCAGCTCTGGAACTTACGGGCTGCCAAGCTCCATGGGTGTGTGTGTGTGTGTGTGTGTGTGTACACGCGCTCTTGTGCGTGTGTGTGGTTTGGCCTCTCGAAGCTCAGCAGAGACAAATGCCTTAGCCATTCAGAGTTGGATTTTCAGCCTGTGTTTCTTTACACGCATTGCTGGCTGTGGGAGGCCCGGCCAGAGCCCACTCTCCTGGGTCTTTTTCGTCTATTTTCTTGCAGCAGCTCATGGGATTCCATTTGTGGAGCTCCATTTCCAAAGCTCTAGCTGGCCAGTGGTGGTTTTTTTTTTTTTGAGAAAAAAGGACCAAAGGATTGTCACACGCCATCTGTTATGTCTGTTTTGTTCAGACCGTGAACACTGAGCATTGAGGAGCAGAGATGTGGCAAGGAGGGAAGAAAGGCCAGGAGGCCAGCCCAGTGGCAGTTCCTTCCCAGCTTCTTCTGGCTGCTCAGGACAAGGAACTTGGCAGAAATGACTTACGGTGTATTTATTAAGCGCTCACACGAGGCAGGGGAGCAAGACCTGCTTACAGGCAGAACTTGTCAAAAGATTTCCCGGTCTCCAGGGAAGGACCTTTCCTGGGGAGAGGTTCCAGATTCTTCTCTGGCTGGGATGGCTATATGGGGATCATGCATGCTGTGTCAGTGGCTTTCCTGACACCCACCACCCCTCATTTTCTTATGAAGCGCTGAGGAGTGACCCCTTTTGAGCAGTGCGGGGATACAGAGGACCAAAGGACACAGAAGATGCTGGCTGCTGCTTCTGGAGGCAGGCGTGGAAACCCAGCCAGCTGGGAGTGCCCCGTGGTGGTGACCTGTGCAGCTACATTCTGGCCTGGGAGATGGAGGAATGCTTAGGAGAAATGGAGGCAAAGGGCAGGTGCTGGGCCTCATTTCTGCGCCTGGGTACCAAGTCCTGATCTGGCATCCGTTGTTTCTGTTCTGCAGTGACTGTGTGCATGCAGGATAGTCCTGCTTCCTTGCAGTTTAGAGCTGGAAAGTGGGAGAGCAGAGACTCCTCTGGACAGAGGGAATCCTCTTCATGGTCGCAGGGAAGGGAGCTCCGTGTTAGATGGGAACTGGCAACCGTGCCAAGAAGGAAGGCCCCTGAAGCTACAGTGATGTCACACTCTCCAGGTGCAGGGGCTCTTCCAGGTGCTTTTTGGGTATTAACTCATTTAATCCTCTTCTCAGCCTTACAGGGCAAATAATGTTAGTGTTGCCATTTTGCAGCTGTGCAAAGTGAGGCACAGAGAGGATAGGGGACTTGCCCAAGGTCATGCAGCTGGTTCGGGGCAGAGGCAGGATTCACACGCAGCTGATCTGGCTCCACGGAGTTTTCCTTTTTAACCTGCCTCGCTCTCCTGTCTGCAAACGAGACAGCCATCGGAGACCACCTTTGGCTGCTCGCCCCTGTTCTCCATCTTCGAGCTTTCTGCTTTTGCTCCTTGCCTCCCGAATCTCCTTGTCTTTCGGAGCTAGTTGACCTATATCCTTTCAGATTCCAGGAGCGAGGTTCTCCCCAGCGATTCCTTAGCTCCAAGAACAGGTTTGGTGTTTAATTCTCCAGGATGCAGGATCGTTAGGACTGTGCTCTGTGATGACTGGGCCGGCACCTTTCTGGCCCTTCTGCCCTCCAACCCCTGCCGTGGACTTCTGCCCTCTGCCTCTTCCTCCTCGGATCTTCCCAGGCTCCAGCTCCCGAGACCGCCCACCGGCTCTTGCTGATCCAGTTACTAGCTACTCGCTCTTGACTTCCAGCGCCCCAAGTGCTCCTGGGACCTGACCCTATGAGCGTCTTTGCTCCTTGACCTGTCCTCACTCACCTCCACTTTTAGCACCGCGCCTTGCAGCCTTAGGCCATCCACACTCATTTGCCCATTCCTGGCTCCTGATGCCAGCCCAGGCCAGCTGTCTGCCTGGAGGGGAGCTGACCTTCTCAGAGAGACCCAAGGATTTTAGAGCCTCCCTTAAATTTTTGTTTCTATGGACAGAAAGTTCATGATGCAGATCCTAACTTTCTCTCAACCTGTCTTTTCTTTTTTTCAATATCTATCTTTGCCATTTTAGATGATGATGGCAATTATTGGGTCTTTTTTTTTTTTTTTTTGGTCTTTTTAGGACTGCACCCGCAGCATATGGAGGTTCCCAGCCTAGGGGTCCAATCGGAGCTATAGCTGCCAGCCTACGCCAGAGCCACAACAATGCCAGATCCGAGCTGTGTCTGCGACCTACCCTACAGCTCGCAGCAACACCAGATCCTTAACCCCACTGAGCGAGGCTAGGGATTTGAACCTGCAACCTCATGGTTCCTAGTCGGATTCCTTTCCATTGTGCCACAGCGAGAACTCCCGTTGGGCCCTTTCTAATGAGAATAGACTTTGAAGAGTTTGACCCATCAAAGCAAGACTATTATTTATTTGCAGATATACCCATTTAAAAATATTATAATATCCTGCAAGTGTACATGCAGTAAACAAGAGAAGAAAATAAGAGGAAAAAATTTAAGTTACGTCTATCCTTTTTTCTTTTGGCTGAAATGATTCCCAGTAGGGCCCATTTTTCTGGATATGAAGTGTTTCGTGGCTTTTCTTGCACTGGTACAAAGCAGCACCCCAAACTATGTGCCTGTGAGTCCCCGAGGAGGTCAGGATAGAGAGAAACAGCTATCAGATCTTTTTTTTTAGCTTCTTTTCCCTTGGATCCACCTAGTCCCTGCTTCTTTCAAGCTGGATTTTAGGAAGCTGCAGCAAACCACCCCAAATCTCAGACTCAACAGTAGCTTCGGGTCCACTGTGACCGGCAGAACTTTCTGTCTTCTTCATGCCTTGCTTGTCAGTCTCATCTTGGATCTGAGTCTTTCTTCCTTGGCTAGTTTCCAAGCTGTTCCTGGTCAGTGGCCTGCATTGCCAAAGTCTTTTTGGATTCTAGGCCTGTCTTTTGAGGCACAGACGGTGTTTGCCAACACGGGTCTTCTGCCCGTGTATAGTCCTCACGCGCTATTTCTGCGTCCCGGTTGCTAATGGAGACACGGAAGGTGTTTATCCTCCTTATGGACCTCTGGGCCCTGAAGGGAAAAAACTCCGGGTTCTTCCCTTAAAGCTCTCAGTGTGTAGTTCTCCTTTGCCTACCAAATTGTTTCCGTATGGAAACGGCCCGTTCAGGGGATGACTTCACCCCTTGTCATCTTTCCTGTGTCTTCCCTGAAGTGGGTAAATTCCTCCTGGCCCTTATTGGTTTTCTGCCACCGCCCCCCCCCCCCCTTATAGATCCCTAAATCACCTCAATTGTTTTATTCTTCACATCGCCAAAGTTGCCTCTCAGCCCTGGCTGGGCAGCCGGCCCTTTCCAGTTAATGGGCATCCAGTTAGGAAAGGCAGCTGCTCCAGCTCCTCCGTCTTCCGCCCCCGCCCCACAGCCGTTTAGGATGACTTCTTTATGGTGAATGTCAGCTGTTGTGGTTGTCTCCTAGGAATGGCATGTGTTAAGGACTTTGTGGTTTGCGTCTGAGCAGTTAGGGGCGCCCTTGAGGGGGGAGGAAGGAGAGGGGGATTTTCTGCTTCTGCGAAGAAAAGCCTGATGCCTGATCCCCTGAGTGAGGCTTGTCAGTGGGATGGGTTCATGTGAGTGGGGTGGGGGGCAGGAATGGCAGCCACGCACGGGCCGCTACTTCTCGGGGGCGGGGGGGTGCTCCCTTTGCCGGAGGACGGTTCCCACAGTAGCAGGGAATTCATTATATTTTGGGATCATTTGTTAGTGTCTCATTTATACCATCTGTATGAAAATAAACAGAAGCCGCAAGCAGAGCCTATCATTCCTGGAACAGAGTGGGTTCTGGCTTCCATCTCCCGAGATGGTTTAGATGGGGAAGCATCCAGAAGCCTCTGGAGGCATCTTCTTGGGGTCTCCTGTGGGAGTGAACATCTGGAGGTGGCTAACAAACACATAAACTTGCAGAGACAGATCCTTACCCTCCTCACGGAATGTTTGGCTCTGCCACGAATTCATCACTCATTCATTCGTTCCTTTATTCAGTCGACAAGCACTTGTTGATTATCCTTTCGGTGCCAGAAATGATGCCAGGCTCTGGGGTCTCATGGGGCAGCAAACAGCCATGGCTTGCTAGCCCCTTGACATTACCCTTCCACCTGCTCAGTGGCCACGTGGCACATTTTGCCACATATGAATGGGTCCTGCCAGTCCAGGGAGGTTCTGGGGCTTCTGGCCCAGGAGGGGATTTTGCACCATATTTTTGCTTTGCCTCCTACCTCAGGTGTGGCATGGAGGAGCCTCCTGCCCCTGTGAGGGTTTGTGTCCAGCTGAAGCGCCAGGCGGAGGACCCTTTGCAAGCCTCCCGTCTCCTGTCCGCTTTCACGAGCTCAGTTAAACATCCTTGCTGGGGGTGCTGACTCCTTGTAGCATCAGCTCAGGTCTAGAAGAGGGGGTTTTGTAGGGTTTTTTTTTCCTCTTCTGAGAAGAAGATGTGAGTTTCCCTTGTTCGTTTGGCTCAGGTAGCCTGAAATCACCCCCCTCTGCCTGCCAAATATCCACATGGCCGGACCCAGGCGTCACCGGCCACACAGGAGCGAGCCCTTACACTGGCCCCTTTCTTGTTCTCCCGGGAGGAGGCCCGGAGAGACATGCAGCTCAGCCACCACGTCCCTGGTGTGGCAGCCTGGCTCCGGACGGTGGAGGGGGTGACTATATCGCCGACCCTGGATCCAGTCCAGTTCAGGCTTAGGGAGAGTCACAGCACACTGGCCAACCACATAGAGGAAGTCCCAGAGGCCATTTCTTCTATGTCTGGACTCCCACCTAGCCTGCCACACAGTTATTCAGGAAACTTCCCAAACCTGGATCCCCATGGGAGGCAGAGTAAAGGGTCCTCTATGTAAGAGAATGATCCCCCCTACTGGGGGGGGGGGTCATCTCTGAAAATCCACTATCAGAAGGTCATTCCTTCTGCATTAACATTTCTTTGATCACAGGAGGGGAGACTAAAAAGGGTGGGGTGAGAAAGCTTTGGTTCTAAAAGCCAAAGACCAGGAGCCCAGCTCTGCCCCTCTCTAGCTGTGTGACCTTGGGCAAGTCATTTAACCTCTCTGAGCTTCAGTTTCCTCATGTACAAAATGAGGATGTGGTTTAGATGAGCCCAGGGCCTCCTCCAGCTCTACGATTATATCTTGATGTGAATGAGTCTCAGATCCTTTTCTGAGATGGTCCAGGGGACAGTGGGTGCTAAGGAAGGGGAGGGAGGATATGGGGTAAGAGGGAGGGAATGAGGGGCCAGGTATGGGAGGCAGAGCAGGTAGAGCCCTGATGAAAGAGTCTAGGGGACAAATGAAAACTTGGGTGCAAGGTGGGGAGCTATGTGCTGATGGCTTCATGGCAGTTGCAGCTGGGGCTGAGGATGAAACAGCAGGTCCGCTGTCCACTCAGAAGTGCCTTTCTGTAATGAAATTTATGTTCAATGGACGTCTTTGTGGGCTAAGGATACAAATCCCTCACATGCTTTTCCTTTCAGGGAGCAGAACCAGTTGAGAAAGAAACACAGGATTGGATAGGGAACGAGGTTTCACCTTTAAAAGTAAATCAGGGAGTTCCCGTTGTAGCTCAGCAGAAACAAATCTGACTAGCATCCATGGGGACGCAGGTTCAATCCCTGGCCTCGCTCAGTGGGTTAAGGATCCAGCATTGCTGTGAGCTGTGGTGTAGGTCACAGATGTGGCTCAGATCCGGCGTTGCTGTGGCTGTGACATCGGTCAGCGGCTACAGCTTCTATTTGACCCCTAGCCTGGGAACCTCCATATGCTGCGGATGCCTCCCTAAAAAGACAATCAATCAATCAATTAGTGTAAAACTGAAATGGAGACGGTGGCTTGCTAATATGCCCCTGTCTTGAAACCTACACGTGAAGACCCTCCTGGGGGCAGAGGGTGTGGGTCACCCTCCAGGGCCACTCTTGGAGGAGGCCGAGAACCCAAGACAGCGTGGCCACATGAGTTCATTAACTGCCCAGCAGAGGAGCGTGGTCCAGTGGGCGTCCCATCTCCCCTGACTCACCAAATACTCCCCTCTCTACGGGAAGAGGGAACGAAGATAGATAGGCCACAGCTTCTCCCCCAGGATTTCCGAGACAGATGAGGTTTTGATTTTATGACCCTGTGTGGAGAGGTGCAAAGCGGGGAGAAATGATTTTCTTTACAGGATGAGAATCCAGAAGCAGCTTTGTATTTAAATACTACCTAACAAGGCTGCTTAGAAGCCAAGGCTGTGTGCACCTATCTCCATTGTACTGTCAAGGCCTCCTGGCTCATAGTAGGTGACTGACGGTTGGATGGATGGATGGATGGATGGATGGATGGGTAGAGTCCCTGTAAGTGACCAGAAAGTCTGGCTTTATTGGTGGACAAGCTTCCTCCTCTACCATTTGTGCCTTGAAGTGATCTTTCTTTTACCTATGAGCTTTCCCCAGCAAAAAGGAGGAAGAAATAAGAATTCCCTTGGTACTGACCTGTCTAATTTATGTCTTGCTTTCATGCCCGAATCTGTCTTTCTCTGCAAGCCTTCTGGGTCTGGCAGAGCTAGAATATATGTTTGCTTTGAGAGTGAAGAGCCCGTGGAGGACTTTCCTGGTACTGGGCTTCGCCGGGGAAGCACATGCTAGTTAATTCCATCTCCTTTGCTTCAGTCTCTTGCTCACAAATGCCAGATGCATGTGCGCGCGCACACACACACACACACACACACACACACACACTCCCTTTTAACTTAGATTTGCTTCATCTCGTACTCAGAGTGTCTTAACGAGTCTGCAGAACGGGATGTGTGATTGGAGGGGAGGCACCGCGCCAGCCTGGAAATAGCTGCCTCTTAAACAGGTGCAAAGGTGCTCGAGATGCCTCCATTCTGATCTGTTCTCTTCAGAGGCGGCGTGTGGCAGTCTAAATCCAGCTCCTCCAGTTTTAACCGTGTGCAGGCTAGAGTGAGTTCTCTTCCTCAGCCTCAGCTTCTTCCTCCATGTCATGGGCTCTGACCCAATCTTATGGGGGCTGATGGAGGATTCCCGCAGCGCCAAGCACAGCAAATGCTGACTCCACGTGGCCTATGGTTGGTGAAGCATTGCCCAGGTGCCAAGAATAACCTTGGCGTGAATTAATGGATCCGGTTTCTCTCGATAACAAAATGGACCTCAGGGCAGGAAGAGCAACTTAAGGTGGGGAAACGGTTTAGGGGACATTGGGGAAAGAAGGGGTGAGGTCCTGGCAAGACACAGGGACTTAAGCTCTTCCTGGAATCTCCCACGTGGCTGACTGTGCCTGACCTGCTCTTCTCCTGTCCACTCCAGGCTGGACGGCCGCTCCTCCTGCTATGATGCCTGGGCAGATCCCGGACCCTTCCGTGACTGCGGGCTCTCTGCCAGGGCTCGGCCCCCTGACTGGACTCCCCAGCTCGGCTCTGACCACGGAGGAGCTGAAATACGCCGACATCCGCAACATTGGGGCCATGATTGCCCCTTTGCACTTCCTGGAGGTGAAACTGGGCAAGAGGCCCCAGCCCGTGAAGAGTGAGGTGAGCAAGCCTTGATCCCCCAGGCAGAGCCCAGGGCTAGGATTTCTGGGTGAGTGGCCCAGGTCCAGCCCTAAACTGCTGCGTCACCTAAGGGATGTTGTTTAACATGGGGTCTGAGGACCAGGCACATCCATGTCACCAGGTGGTTTGTTGGAAATGCAGAATCTGGGGCCCCACCCCAGACCTTCTGAATCAGAATCTGCATTTTAACAAGCCACCTGGGAAATGCCTGGTCTTGTTAATGTTGGAGAAGCTCTGGGCACACCGAATCTGTCTCTGGTTCTTCAGGGGCAAGGGGAGAGTCATTAGTAATAAAAATATTGAGTAATCATATTTGGCCATCTCTTCGGGGTGTTGGAAGGATCAGGAAGATGATGGAAATATGCATGTGCTTTGAAAGTATATAAGGCGATGCTAATATTGGGTTATCTTTAAAAATTTCAGGCCGGAGTTCCCGTTGTGGCTCAATGGGTTAAGAACCTGACTGATATCCATGAGGAGGTGGGTTCGATCCCTGGCCTCACTCAGTGGGTTAAGGATCCAGCGTTGCCACGAGCTGTGGTGTGGCTCAGATCTGGCATTGCTGTGGCTGTGGTGTAGGCTGGCAGCTGCTGCTCTGATTTGACCCCTAGCCTGGGAACTTCCATATGCCGTGGGTGTGGCTGTAAAATGAAAAAAAAAATTTTTTTCAGGCCAGAGCTGAAAGCAGGAACTTGGAGGAGGGCTCCCTTCTCAGGGCGTGGGCTCCCTTCCCAAGCCGCCACCAGAGCTGGGCCTGGTCTCTGTCACCCAGCATCATCTGCCTGAGCTGATGTTTGCAGAGGACCCACACGTGGGGCATGCCCCCCCGAGGGTCGCTTGCAGCAGCTTCAGCTCTCAAGGGCCTTGCTTGTAGAAGAGTTGCTTTTCCCTGGGGACTGGTGAGACGCAGAAGTCCCAGTGCAAAGTCCCAGTGTGTGGGCGAGCCTCAGGGCTAGGCACGCCCTCCCTCCCCAGTCACTTCCCCAGGGCTGGCGATTGGTCCAAAGGCCTGCCCCAGTAAGGTCCCCAGCAGGGCTGTTTCTTCAGAGGTGGGACAATATAGCTGCCCACCTGGAGGGGAGAAGGGGCAGATGGACATTGGGAGCTGGAGAGGTGGCTGGGCCGGGAGGGCTGGGGGGAGGCAGCTGAGAATCAGGTGCAGGGCGTGTTCACAGGCGAAGGTGCAGCCAGAGGGGGGCCAGTAGGATGGAGCTCGCAAGGCTGGACATTCCAGAGAGAGAGGGACTTTGAGGGGAGAGCGGTGTCTGGGTACCGGCAGGGGAGCGTGGGCAGTTACGTCGCTCCGCCTCTGCCCTTCTCCCCATAAGCACCATAAAAATTGCACAGAAGGGCTGCTGGGGGCTGGGCTGGGGGTAGCACCTGGGCTGTTGGCGGGCTGGATGTGGCTCTTGGATGTGTTTTGTTTGGCCTGTGCAGTGTTTAAAAGAAGCTTGAACCAACATTTCACTTGAAAATTTGGATTTTAATCTTTCCTTACAAAATGGGAAGATCTGGCCACACCATACCCCGTGCTGGCAGGGCCACGGCTACCTGGAAGTGAAGGGACCCACTTCCCTTCTTTCCTCTCTGCAGTCTCCTGCAGGCCCCCCACCCCTCCCTGCTAGTCTTGATTTTGCTTTGCTCACACTGTCAGGTGGTGCTTTGGTGGCCACCAGCTGCCTTCATGTACCTTGCACTGCCCGGGCCCTCCCGTAGACACGCGTGCTGCCCGCACCTGGGTTAGGCGCCCGCTAAAGGCTTGATTGCAAGATGAGGGCTGCCGGTAACTATATTCTTCTGAATCCATTGTGTAAATCAGCGGGCGGTGGGTAGCACGGCCCTGCCTGGCTGGCGTGTTCTTTTCTTTATGGAGAGCCCTTGTCTTGGATCTTTTGCTCTTTTGCCTCCTGAACTTGAAAGCATCTGTGGCTGGGTCCTTCCACTGTATTTAAAACCGTTTAAAACCAGTAGCTGAGCAGTTTTACTGGGGCGCTAACCCTATGGAGCTGATGGAGAGCCAAGCGCCTTGGTCAGGGGGCTGGCCCAGCGGGGAATCGCCTGGTGGCTGGGGCTGAGTTACCCCTGCTGCCCTTCACAAAAGGCTCTGGAGGTGCGGGCCAGTTTCCTTCTTCCCTCCCTCCCTCCCTCCCTCCCTTTTTCTTCCTTCCTTCCTTTCTTTCTTTCTTTCTCTCTTTCTTTTCTTTCCCTCCCTCTCACGCGCACCCTCTCTCCCTCTCTCCTCCCTTCCTTCTCTCTTTCCTTCCTTCCCTCCTTCTTTCTTTGGAAAAGACCTTTATCTGGACTGGGTATTTTTACATTTCACAGCCTCCCCCAGATTGGTGGCATATGCCCTGTACCTGACAGTGACGTGCTGTCCTCACAGGCACCCACAAGCACGCACCATCCAGGCTGTGAAAATAACAAGCCGTTTTTAGGGCGTATTTGCATGTCCTCTCCTGCGCTGTCAGACTGCAGCGTTGCGGGGGCGATAAGGCAGATGGAGCTGAGTGGAGGGTGCTGGCGTGCAGTGAGGCCAGCCCCGCCCTGGGAACTGACATCCAGGGCTCTAGGTCAGACCCAAGGTGGTGGAGGGGCTCATTCTGAAAGCACCTGAAAACTAAAGGGGGTTGGGAGACAGACTTGCAGCTGGAGAACCTTATGTCCCGAAGATTTATTTGCATGTGGCAAACTGCCTTTGATGGATTTTCACATTGGCATTTTGGACTAGTAAAAGTTTCTCGAATAACAATAAGGTACGAGCTCACATTTATTAAGCATTTAATATGTAGCAGGCGCCGTGTGAAATGCTTCACACGTCGGATCTCATTTATTCCTTACCCGATCCTGGTGACCGGGTTCCCCCTGTTTTAAGGAGGAGGAATTTGAAGACCAGAGGGGAGGTGGTCAGGTCACTCAGGGTCACACGGCTGGAAGCGGGCAGAGCTGGGCCCTGCACGGGGGCGATGGGCGGCTGTCATAGCAGAGATCACCAGGCACGGTGCTGGCCACTCTCTGGGAAGCATCTCATTGAACTCGCGCGAGAACCCTTTCGAGTCATTATTATTACTGTTGTTATTGTTGTGCCCACATTACGGATGAGGTCAACGAGACTTGGGGACCTCCAAGGTCATGCAGCTGGGAAACGAGCCTGGAAGTCTGACTTTGCAGCCAAAGCTTTAACCTTAGGCTATGCTGCCGCCTGTGCTCTCTGCCTGCCTTCCAGGCTGCTAATCAGTGCTCTTTCGGGCTGGGGAGGCGAGATGAACGTGGCCCCAGAATGCTCCATCATTTTGATGACCTGGCCTGATGAGCGCTGAGCCCAGCAGTTCTGCAGCCATATCATCTCCCAGGCCCCCAGAGAGAGACAGGCCAAGCCACTGTGCAGGCAGCTCTGTCCCAGCTGGTTCTTGAGCGGCCTGCCTTGGAGAGGCCAGCAGCCTTTTGGACCACAGCCAAACCCACGAAGCAGTGGGGCGAAAGAAAATCGGAGGAATTAAGTTAAAGGACAGGTCTGGTAAAGGAGAAAGGATTTTGTGCTGCTGTTGTGTTTATTATATGGTTGAGACATCAGGCGAAACCCTTTGGGTACCAGTTGCTGGCCTGCAGACCATTTGCCCAGCAGGTGTTTGCTAAGACCTACCATGTGCCGGACCCTGGGAGCTGAACTTTAAACGAGGTAGACAAACCTGCCTTCTCTTGGACTGTGGATTGGAGGGGGGACATCCAAAAATAAGCAAATTCATGTACAGTATCAAAGGCCAGGTTGTGGTGAGTATTGTGAAGAAAAACTAAGCAGACCAAGTCGATGGTAAGGGCTGGCTGGGGAATCTGGTCATGTCATATTCTGGTTTATGGGGTTTTTTAGATCTGACGCTTCTCTCTTGCCTCTTCGTTCTTCTTCCCTTTCCAATATTCCTTTTTAAGACACCTTTGCTCTCTGGTTTCTCCAGCGCTTTCCTGCCTCCCTTCATATTTTGTCTGTAGCCCTTTAAAGCTGGCCTCCGCTGCCACCAATCATTCTCTATTGTCCTGGGGATCTCGGCCCTTGCCCGCAGGTCATCTCTGAGTGGGCTGCTGCGGTTGCAGTGGCCACACCCTGCCTCTGGGCCTGGAATGCATTTCTAGTAGTGGGGGAGGGAGGCCAGATGCCCACCTTTGTGTGTGACAAACACACACACACCACCAAGCACTTCACAACTTGCTAGATGGGATCCCTCCCCCTCCGTGCTACTCTATAGTGCTCTTGAAGGGACTCAAGTTCAAGGGAGGTTAGCCTGGATGACCTTTTAAGAAAGAAAGAGGTTGCAAACTGTCATTCCATGGGCAAGAGTCAGCCTACAGATGAATCTTGTTTGGCCCTCACTGTGTGGGGTTTTTTTTTCTTCTTTTTCTTTTTTTTTTTTAATTGAATGAATTCCTATATTTAAAAGTCAGGAAATGCAGACTTTTTGGTTTCTTTTAAAAACCCAGCATATCTGGCCACTCTAGGCCCACACCCTTAAAGGCACTGAGAAGCTGGAGCTGGGCAGCTGGCACTCACGGTATTGGGATGTGGGCCTCAGTTCTCCACAGTCCCCACTACTCCCTGTTGCCTTCCACCCAGCCCACTTCATGCTATCTGTGTCACCAGCATGCTTTTGAATTTGTGTCCTGTGTTTAGGTCCCAAGGACCAGGACTATATCTTACATTCCTTTTTATTCCCACCAGATGGTGGCCAGTGCCTGGCCTGTAGACTGTTTCACACACACCTGTTGGCTGGGACATTGATTAGCTGTGTCAACTTGGCACGTCACTTAAACTTTCTAGCCCTTGAGTTCTTTATCTCCCAATTCTCACCTCCAAGCATCGGTCCATTTGTGTTTCTATTTCTGAACAGAGGTGACTTCAGGCAGAAGACAAGTGGACACAGTGGTTGAAAAATCAAACCAACCAGTCTCAAACCTGATTGATCATCAAAGCTATTTGGGGAGTTCCCTGGTGGCTCAGCAGGTTAGGATCCAGCATTGTCACTGCTGTGGCTCCGGTCATGGGTTTGATCCCTGGCCTGGCACCTTCCACATGCTGTGGGTGGGGTCGCAAAGAAACAAACAAAAAGTATTTGGAAATGTCCCTATGCATTCATATTTCCAGGCCCAACCTTGGGCCTCAGAGAGTCTCTGGGGGCAGGGTCCAGGGATTCTGTGTATTTAGTGGGCCCAGCTACATTTGGGAGCCTGACTTTATCTGTTCGTACTCCTAAGGCTCTTCTGATCCCTATCAGGGAGCACTCTGAGGGGCTCCCCTTCCGGAAGGAGCGTGTGCCTTCCATGGTAGGCTGTCTTTCCAGCACATACCCCGTGGGGTGACTGGATTCTGGCCCCCATCATCTCTGGAGCAGGAGAGGACACTTAACTGTTTGTGGATCTCCCCAAATGACACCGGTCACTTCCCCACTTCTCCAGGGAGCCCTACGGGACATTGAGAAGGTTTTCATCATTGGAAGGCGTGGGTCTAGGAATCCATGGACCACAGGGTGGCCTTGGAAGGTGTGCTCGCTCTCAGTTTGCTCACCGAAAAGACCAAAGTGTTCATCCATGTGTAGGCTGAGCATAAAACGTTGCCCCATACCAGCTGATGTGCTGCGTAAATGTTGGTGTAAGCATGCTTGTGTTTTTAGTGATTGAAAACATAAAGGCAGCCCCACTGACATTTTTTTTAGCAAGCCTTGCATAATTGGTTTTTAATTTGTGGCTCTTTGGAATAGCATTGGCCTTCGTCCCTCTGACTCAGATGCTTTTTCTGTCTCATACTTGCTTGGCAGAGAGATCCAATCTGTCCCTTCTTGGAATAGAATCTCCCAGCTCATCGCTGAAATCCTGAATTTCCATTTTAGTTTGGTTACTTTGTTAGCACATTTTCAAAAGCTGTTAGCTTTTTTTTTTTTTTTCCCCAAGTAATTTAATTTGAGGGTAACTGAGTGATAGCCAAAGGCAGCTCTGCATGAGTTCGACTTTGACCCTATGGTACTGAGTCTTATTTGATATCATATCCCGAGCCTTACAAGGGTTCTGAATCTCTTATTTGACATCATAGGTTGGTCACACCCATTGTTGTCCTAGCACAGGTGGGGGTGGGGACATGCCTGGAACTGTATGTTCGTAGCAGGAAATCAAATACTTCTAAAAATTTCAGGGAGTCCTGTGCTGCCTAGTGGATCTCTGCCTTGAGAAGGGGGTAATAACAGTGCCTACTTTCTAGTGTTGCTGCGATAACTAAATGAACTTATGCAGGCAGAGAAGGGCTTCACATAATGCCTGGCACTTGATAAGATACTCAATGAAAGTAAGATAGGATGGCGATTACTTTTCAAATGTGTTGATCAGGCATGTTAGGTTTTTTTTTTTGTCTTTTTGTTGTTGTTGTTGTTGTTGTTGTTGTTTTTGTTGCTATTTCTTGGGCCGCTCCCGCGGCATATGGAGGTTCCCAGGCTAGGGGTTGAATCGGAGCTGTAGCCACCAGTCTACGCCAGAGCCACAGCAACGCGGGATCCGAGCCGCGTCTGCAACCTACACCACAGCTCACGGCAACACCGGATCGTTAACCCACTGAGCAAGGGCAGGGACCGAACCCACAACCTCATGGTTCCTAGTCGGATTCGTTAACCACTGCGCCACGACGGGAACTCCATGTTAGTTTTTATAATTGACTCAAAAACTCTTCATCGGGCTTTCATTTGCTTGCGGTATTTTGCCCCGGGAGGTGGTGCGTGGCTTGAGTGTTTGGAGGTGTCCTGGGGTCCCGGGAGCAGGGCACCACCTTGGCTTCCTAACCAGACGGGCTGCTTCTGGGGCATAGGAAGAGCTCTGGGCTTGGGTTCAAGCGTCTGCGTTCAAAATCCGGCTCCATCGCCCACTCCCTGTATGACCTTGGACGAGTCAGCTAGTCTTTCTGAGCTCAGTTTCCTCAGCTGCAAAAGGAGGGGACTAGAACTCACGGCATTTTCGCACGAGGGCGAAGCGAGGCACTGGGTGTAAAGATAACTACAGTGCATCTCGCCTGTATATCGTCCTTACTGGGGACGGAGTCCACTGGCAGCGAATCACACTGCAAATCCCGACAGCGCTGGCCTTTCTAGTGCCTTGTATCTGACCTAGGTTTCAGGGAAGCAAGCAGCCCTTCCTGTTCCTGGTTGTTGATGTAGTTTAGATGCAGCCGGAGATTTAGTTACCAACTGCGAATGAAAAGGCCCTTCGATCCTCCGGTTCCCACTAAGCTGCCCTGGGTGACCTCTTATCTTGTTTCCTGTGGTGTTAAGGGCCTTGCTGGATTCCCATGAACCCTCAGTCTTTTTAGCAGCCCTGTGAAGTGGCCTCTTCTACCAGTGCTGGTCATCATGGTATCTTCGGGGCCACTGGCACTATGGACTCAGAGCTGGGAAACTGAGTCCTCTCGTGGGTCCTCCTCTGGCTGAACAGCTCTGGAGCCAGCCAAATTCCTTTCCCCTCTGCTGGGCCCCAAAGACATAAGACAACTTGAACTTGGAGCTCGGAGACCTAGAAGGGCCTTGGGGCAGATTCAGGCAGGCTGCAGAGATACTTGGAGTGAGGTCAGTGGGCCTCTGCTGGGTTTAGCAACTACACGAGCCTGTGCACATCCTGCCCTGTGGGGGGGGCCATGGCCTGCTCTGCTCTTTGGCAACAGGGCCCCCCTTTACTAAGTCCAGTGCATGTGTGTGTCCTGGGTGACCAGCTCCTCCACAGTTTGCTTCCATGGCCCTTCTTCTCCCTGCCACTCCCCAAACCAGCACCAATATGAAACCGTGGCTCTTTGGAAGCCATGTAGCCAAGCAGGACTGGTGCATTGGAACGGCCTGGCTCTGGATAGGCTACTAGACAGTGGAGCTTCACCTTCCTCCCTTGCAAAAATGGGGGGAGGGACAGAGGACCCCCATCTCACAACATATATAAAAAGTAGTGCAAAATGGATCAAAGACCTACTATCAGAGCAAAACCCACAGAAGTCTTAGAACAGCCACAAAACTTTGTGACTTTGGATTAGACACGACACCAAAAATCCAAGCAACAAAAAATAAGTTGGACATTATCAAAATTAAAAACTGTCAGGGGTCAAAGGACAAAAAATGCAAAGACAGTCCACAGACAGTGTTTTTGCCAAATATAGATCTGATAAAGCCTCTGTATCTAGAATATATAAAGAATTATTACAACTATAGTAAAAAAAAAGTCTGATTTAAAAACGGACAAAGCATCTAAATGCACATTTTTTTTGAAGAAGATATATGAATGGGTAAAAAGCACATAAAACATCATTAACCATCAGAGAAATGCACATCGAAACCACAATGAAACACTGCTCCACATCCACTAGAATAACTACAATAAAAAGGACAGATGATGACAAGTATGAGTAAGGATGTGGAGAAATTATAATCCTCATATCCTGCTGTTGGGAACGTAAAATGCTGCAGACACTTTGGAAAACAGTCTGCCGTTTCCTCAGATGGCTAAACATAGCGTTTCCATACGACCCAGCAATTTCACTCCTAGGTATACAACTGAGAGAAATGAAAACATATGTCCACACAGAAACTTGTGCAGGAATGTTCCTACTATCTCAAAAGTGGGAACAACCCAGTTGATGAGTAGCTAAACAAAATATGCTGTATCCGTACAATGGAATATTATTTGGCCATAAAAAGGAATAAAGTACATGCTATGACATGGATGAACTTTGAAAACATCATGTTAAGTGAAAGAAGCCACTCACAAAAGCCCACGTATTGTATATTTCCATTGATATGAAAGGTCCGGAATAGGCAAATCTATAGGGTCAAGGAGAAGAACCAGCTCCCTGGTGCCTAGGGCTGCAGGGGGAGATGGGAGAAGTCGGAGGTGATGGCTAAGGGTATGGAGTTTCTTTTAGGGGTGATGCAAATGCTCTAAAATTCATTGTGCTGATGGTTGCACAACTTTGTGAATATACGCAAAGCTGTTGAGTTGTATGCTTGAAGTGGGGCACTGTTCAGCATGTGTGAATTTTATCTCAATAAAGCTCTTGTAAAAATGGGCAAGAATAATAGCTACCTCACCCAGGTATAGGGAGGATTCAAAGGGATAATGTATATAAATCCACTAGCATGTATTTGTGCTCTGGAATTAGTAGCTGTGGTGATTAAAACCCCTTTTTAGGAGTTCCTATTGTGGTACAGTGGAAACAAATCTGACTAATATTCATGAGGACACGGGTTCCATTCCTGGCTTTGCTCAGTGGGTCGGCAATATGTTGTTGCCGTGAGCTGTGTGGTGTGGGCTCGGATCCCGTGTTGCTGTGGCTGTGGTGAAGGCCAGCAGCTGTAGCTCTGATTCGACCCCTAGCCTGGGAACTTCCATATGCGGCTAGCGCAGCCCTGGGGGGAAAAAAAAAAAGCAAAAACAAAACAAAACAAAAACCCCTTTTGGCCAACCTGTGAATGAGCCAGGGTCTAGTTAGGGGTGTTTGCTCCTCTTTTCCTTCTGCTGTTCGTAGCCATCTAGAGGCAGTGGGAGCAGCCTGGTAGGGTTTTGTATGGAACTTGGGAGGAAATAGGGAGAAATCCTGGTTACTCATTAGAGTCCTCTGGAGTGTGTTTTAAAAATATGGATACACAGTCTAGAGATTCTGGGTCAGTTGGTCTGGGTGGGGCCGACAGGTGGTTCTAATATGCAGCCACCAGTTGGAAGCTGTGGTACAGTGTAAACTGGCCCAAGTCTTTGACAGGTTGAGGACATTTGCCTTCAGGACAGAAGGATTACATGAGCCGTGCACTTTAGGGTTTGCAAACTGCTTTTGTAGAGATTATCTCCTTTGATCTGTTCAAAAACCTTGTGAGGTAGGTGTTTTTAGCACCATTAATTGTTAGGGAACAGAAGCTCAGAGAGATTAAGTAACTTGCCAGGGTCTCATGTTTATTTTTATTTGTATTTATTTATTACTATTATTATTATTTTGACTGCATTTGCAGGATGTGGAAATTCCCAGGCTGGGGATCAAACCCATGCCACAGCAGCAGCTGCAATCCCTGCACTGATAACACTGGATCCCTAACCCACTGAGCCATCAGGGAACTCTGAGGTCTCATTTTTAAAGCAGTTTTATAATTTCTTTTTAATGCAAGTGCCGTACACATGCTCAAATCTATTAGCTATCAAATCTAAAACTCTGGAGAGCACTGCCAAGGTGACATCTGGTGCTAGGTTAATCTATTTTGCATAGATTTCAGAACAAAGCTCTTTCTGCTGCTTCTCTTTAACTGATGAGCTCTAGAGAGTGCAAGGCAAGCTGAAAGAACATTATTTACACATACATGTGTATATGTATATACATCTATGATGTGTAACCGTTTGAACACACACACCGTTTGTAACTACTGATCTGTGCGTGCAAGGAAAAGAGAAGACAGGAATAATTTGGATGCCGAAGCTGTCAGAAACTTGCAACTGTCCTCCATAACCTCTGAGTTAAAGGTTTTGCATCCATCACAGCTCATCTTAATGTACCCATTGAATGACTATAGTAAGTATATGATGGGATTTGAGACCCTTAGGAAAATGCCACCTTTATCTATTAGGTATGTTGTGGTATCCTTTGAACAAGGCACTTCTGCTGAGAAACCTGTCTGAAATTCATTGGTTTGTGTTGGTCCTTCTCGAAGTTGCCTGTGCAGACTAGCTGGCATCTGGGAACATGCGAGAAGCACAGACTCTTGGGTCCTCCCTGAAACCCACTGAAGCAACCTCTCCAGAGAGGGGAGCTCCCAACTCTGTGATGTCCTGAGGCCTCCCATGGGTTCTGATGCTCTCTGAATGTTCAAAACAACTGAATGTCTCCTCCAGCCCTGACTGTTGGCAATGATTCTCTCTGAGAATAGCTACCAGGGTCTAAAGTCTCATTTTCCTCCTATCTCAGGCTTCCGGGAGGGACCCACAGCCGTCAGGTATTCATTAATATGTGTGGTTCCTGAGCCTGTGTCAGGCAAGCCTGCTCTCTGAGTCAGCAAACACCTTTGCATTTTCAGACCAGTTATTTCCAGGTCTTGATGCTCCCTGCCAGCAGCTCACAACCTCAGGGACTTCCCAATGAATTAAGCTGCCGAGCTTGTCCATAGGCCTGCTCCTTTGTCGTTTTAGAAGGGAGAATCAGATGAACTGTTCTGATGCCACAGGAGCCCCCATGTGCTGTATCTGGCCTGGAGTTCTCAGCAGCTCTGGTCTGAAACCTGGGGCGGGGTGGGGGGGGGGTGGGGGGGTCTGTGCTCCGCCCCCATCTGTCTGGGTTCTGTGAAGCCCCTCCTTCCCTCCTCTATGAACTGGAACCACAACATTTCACAGTATAAATCACTCAGGGTAAAATCGTCCTTCCATCCTCCAGGCCCCGCAGCCCTGGTCGTGAGTGTCTTTCACCGTGTCAGCTGGGTGGGATTTTTATGAGCTGGCGTTCCATTCCCTCGAAGTAGAGGTCGCCGATCTGCTGGGCAATTTGTCTGTTATCTGTGCCTTGTGCCTGAAAGAAACTGGCTGAAATCTGTATTTTTGCTGCACATTCTGCATACAGATGAAACAGGACTGCGTTGGTGGAGAATAATTAAGCCAAGGACCTTGTTTTTCACCTTCATGATGAAAGACAGAGGACTTCCAAGGCTTTAATCGGATGATGGCTCTTGAAATGTTCTACTTCGGCCAACTTGGGACTTTCAGAACAGCACTGTTCATAAATATTCTTTGCAACAACTACATTTTCATTTAATTATAGACAGTTATTTTGCAGGAGCTCTCTGTGTTTGTTTTGTTTTGTTTGGGGGGGGGGCTGGTGTAATCAAGGCCCGTAGACTACTTGTTGTTGCTGCTGCTGTTAAAGACCCAGTTTCAACTGTATGATTAACTCTTTTTGAGAAAAAAAGTGGGTTTTCCCCTGCCAGATCTATTCTGCTTTTTACCAATCTTTTGGAGGCGGAGAGACTCTTGTGGGGCCACTATTTTTCTCCTTTTCTCATCTTTTGAAGTCAGTGTCAGTTGGGTAAGAAAATTGATTGATTGCCTAGTGGGAACCCAAACCTCCCTAAACCATAAGTATGAAATGGGCCTGAAATAGACATATTTCCACAAAAAAGAGCCACCATTCTTCAAATAGCTCTTGTCCACAAAAGGATTTCCCGGCAACCATTGTTCCTTTTCTCTTCGGTGTTAGGTTTCTGCCCGTGCCAAGGTGATTTTCCCCTCTGTCTCCCGGCCTCTACTTGACTTTTGCAGTAACAGTGTTTGCTCTGCCCTCAGCGGGACCTTCCGGAGATGGGTGCCACCCTGCCCAGCCGGCTTTTTCAGGCTTTGTTCCAAATACAATGCTGCCTTTGCTTAGCTGTGGAAACGCTGTTCTCCACTGCCTTCTGAGAGAATGGCCCTTTCCTACTCTGCATATAAAGCAGCCCCGGGCCTCAGCAGCCTATTGTTGCTTGGGTCCTCTTCACCCAGAAGGTTTTTCCTGAGGGTGGTGGGGAGTGGTGGTTGGGAGGGGACCGGGGTCGGGAGATGCTTCCTCTTGCTGAGAGGTGAGGTGCCAGAGAAGTCATTTGGATGGATCCTCGTGGCTCTGATGCCCAGCAGCAAGAGTAGGGGAGCACTTTCTATTTATGAAGGATGGTGTCCCCTGCTTCTTCCCAGAAAGCAGGGCTGTTCCGGTTGGCGTTACTGCTGTCTAATGCAGAGACCCGGGAGTAGCCCTTCCTTGAGCTTGAGGTCCCAGGCCTGCGGATGCAGCAGGAATCAAGGATGTCCAGGTCTTCTTAGGTCCAGAACCTCAGGATGGAGCATGGTTTACAGCCCTGCCCCTCCCCATGGTCCCCTGCAGAGGCCCAGGAGAGCCAACTGCAGATTGCTGAGCAATCGCCTGTCCACCTGTGTGCGCCTCCTTCCAGGAGAGCTGAGTGCATCGGCTTGGCAGGAGGAGAGCTCGCCTCTGCCCGCTCCTGTTCAGAGCCCTCACCCGGTGGTTGGCTGCGCTTGACGCTTTGAGTGAGCGCGGTGTCCAGTGTGTGGGTTTGCTCATAGGTGAATGTATTGGGTGACAGCCTGGCATGGAGGCCCATTGGAAAGGGCACTGGCCCAGGACTCAGGAATCCTGGGTTCTTGTCCAGGTCACCAGCTCTGTGTGTAGTGGGCCTCCCTTTAGCAAACATTTATTGAGTGCTGTTGATGGCCATAAATGCTATAAGGTGCTGGGCACACAAAATGTCAACAAGACATGCACTTTGCCCTCCTGGAGCTCTCCGTTAATGTAGGCGGAAACTGAGGCTAGAATACAGCACAGTAGGGGCAGGATAAACCCCTAGTTCTGTGGGGGCCCAGAGCAGAAGGAGATCTCCCGGCCTTGGAGGGGTTGAGAATCAGGAGGGACTTCCTGTAGGAGGTGATGCTTGCACTGAATGTACAGCATAAGAGTAAGCCAAGGGGACGGCAGAGGCAGGAGGCTAAGGAAGTGCGAGGCAGTGCGGGAACGTGGCGTGTAGTATAGGGATAGACGAGAGGTGAGGACAGAGCATGTGAAAGTTCCCAGGCCAGAGATCAAACCCAGGCCACAGTAGCGACCTGAGCCACAGAGCAGTGTCAACCTAGCCACCAGGGAACTCCAAAGAGCTTCAGGGTCCCCTGAAAGCCAATAACTGGATCAGAGTTGCACTTTAGAACGTTCCCTCCAAAGGCTGGGGTGGAGGAAGATGGTGGTGCGAGAGAGAGAGACAGAGAGAGACAGAGAGACAGAGAGAGACAGAGAGAGACAGAGAGCCAGAGAGAAGGGAGAGACCTGGAGTGTGGCTGGGGGGCTGGAGACGGGGGAGCATCTCTGAGGAGGATTGCAGATGTCGGATTGGATGGCCTGTCTGGTCAAATTGGAGATGAGGGGAGGGGCCCATGAGGGGCAAGGCCTGAGTTTCTACCTCCAGGGACAGGGTGGGCAGGTGGCCAATGCGGTAGAGAATAGAGATAAGTCACCAAATGAGGATTAAGACTTCGAGGGGCTCAGGGACCTCTGGATTGAACGTCTAGCTGGCAGCGGGGGTTCTGATCTGACAATAAAGATATGGGTTGGCATTCGAGTAGAGGTGGTGTCGAAACCACACGAGCAGATGAAAACAGTGACCTGTGGGCGGTGCGTATAGGGGTCGGTCCTAGGTGACAGACAGAAAAGGTCAGAGAAGGAGGAGGACAGCCGCAGTCAGTGTTGGGCATCCAGGGCAGAGAGAATTTCAGAAAGAGGGAGCAGTGCATAGGCAGGTGGAGCCAGGAGGCCGGGGGACTGACCCACAGTGTCCTTTGGACTTGTCTGGGAAAGACCCAGGCCCTGCCCCCAGCTTGGTTGGGGTTTGGGGGGCTCCTGGTCCAGCCCCCCGTTTGTGATGTATGGGTCCCTGTCTTTCCCCAGCTTGGCAACTTTGGGCAGATGCTTCGCCTGGCTTCCTCAAGTGGAAAATGAGGTCCTTGGCACCCATCCTGCAGAGGGCTTTGAGGGTTAGAGGAAGTGGGAGCCGTTGTGTTTGTCAAAGAAGAGCCACAGGCCAGGAGATGAGCCGACTGGCCCAAGGTCATGGAGAAGGGCAGCGTGGTGACCAGCCCCGCCAGGCTCTGTTGCTTGCCAGGGGTCATAACTGAGCAGCCCACGGTGGGGGCAGCCCGCAGATGTGTTTTGTTTGGCTCACATGGCGTTCTTTTCAAAATGGGATTCGTGGCCAACATTAAAAATGGGGACATTTTACCTCTTAACTCATATTTTCAGCGAGTCTTGAAAACTTGGATGTTTCGGTCACACGGAGGGTGCACCGCCGTGGGGCCAGTCGGTATGTCCCCTCTGGGGGCCGAAGCCCCGTCCAGCCCTCCTTCCTCACTAGCTTTTACTTGCTTGGCCCCTGGGGTGACTTGAGTTTGCAACTCCGGCCCTTTGACCATTTGTCTTGAATTTTCTCGTACAGCCCTGCCCACTGCTCACTGAAACTGTCCAATCTTTCATAGCTGAGGTCCAGACCTCGGGCGTTTGCAGTGAGAGGGCCTGGCCAGAGAAGAGGGGAGAGAGAGGAGCTCAGCCCAACAGCCCAGCCCTGGGGGAGATGCTTGGGGGGTGAGGGGAGGGCCTGGCCCCTGCGGGCTGCAGGGGGTCAGCAAGGGTGTTGGACCAGGGCCCCTGGGGTTGCCTCATTCCTCCCCGCGGGGGTGGGAGGAGGCGGCAGGGATGGCTGGCCCAGCCTGATGGCCTGGCTGAGGTCTTGCCCCCACTACTCTTTGTTGATGCTGGGGGGTAGGGTGGGGGGGCAGGGGAGTGGGAAGGGACCGCAGCCCCTGGCTCAGAGCAGCCGTGTTTATGTGGGAGAATGTCTGGTATGTTTGGTATCTGGGTGTTTACTTCCCAGGGTGCTTGCGGGCCCCGGGTGTTGAAATGTGGCTCCTCCATGCGGGGAGGAGGCCCCCTGTGTGCCTGGCCAGGGCGAGATTTGGAGGCTGTAGGGCAGTCACTCCAGGCCCGCACACCGACAGCTCCTGTGCCCTGAAGCCCCCCACTCCCCGGGCACCTACCCCCCAGGTCTCCATTTATGCCAGATTCTGCCTGTGCGGGAGGCTGGCTGGGCTCCAGGCAGGCAGCACTGTCGTTGCCGCCCTGCCTCACCTAGAAAGAGTGGCAGGGAAGCTGACATTTTCAGAACCCTTCCTGTGTCCCCAAGCCCTGGGCTGGACCACCATGGGTCCTCACTACAACACACTGCAGCGGAGCCTTGGGGTGAAGGGCAGAGGCTCAGAGAGGCCAAGCGACTTGCCCAGGAGCCACAGCAGAGCTGCTGGGGGTGGGGGTGGGGGGTGGGGGGGACTCAGGCCTCTCAGATCGCAAAGCTCATGCTGACAGCCCTGAAGCCCTGGATCTCAGATAAGCCAGTTTCTCTCTGCCTGTGAGTCAGTTCTTAGTCTGAGATAAGCCTTTCCGAACGTCGCTGCTTTGCTTAGTGCTGGGGGTTTGATTTTTTTTCTTCTTCTCTATTTCTGTTTGTCACCTGCTTTATTGCTCTCTTCTCTATTGCTTCGTCCATGCGAGGGTTTCTATATTTGCCATGCCCGGGGTTTAAAAAGTGTCATTGCTCTTTCTCATCCTGTCTCTTTGTGGGTCCTGCAAGATACATATTTGGAAATGCTTATGAAATGTCAGAATTCAAAATCACGTCTAGGGGACTGTTGCCACCATGTGAGAGCCACGTGGCTGGCAGACGGGGCCTGAGAAACATGACAGGGGGAGGGGCAGGCCCCCCTTTCTCTGAACCGTGGGGCTTTCATGCTACACGTTCAGTGTGAATTGTGCAAGAAATATTTTGTGTTCAAAAGCACCCAGGTAGGAAAAAACAGAAAGGTCATCGCCCTCAGAGTCAGCTGCTTCTGCTGCTGCTTTATGGTCGGATTGCCAGGGTGGAGCTGGAGTTGGGTGGCGCTTGTGACCCAGACCACCTGTCTTTTCAGAAGCAGGAGGTGCTCAGGCCAAGGGGCCAAAAGACCGGGATTTGAAGCTGTCACTGACCTTTTGGGCAGCCCTGCTATCCTTAGTGTCTTCATCTGTGAAATTGAGGAAGAGGATAAGACTGTTCTAGATGGTTTACCGAGACCATTTAACACCCCAGGAATCCTCAGCCTTGGGATTTGGTACCTACTGAGGGGACCCACCTGTTTGCTAAAGGGCTCTTCTGCATCCGGGCTCTGCCACTTTCCAGGCTGTTCCAGAAGCATTGTTCCTGGGTGGGTTTTCTCCTCTGGAGTCCTGGGGACCACCTCCTGCGTCTCCCGATTTCACAAGGGTGGGACCCTGGTGTCCCAGACACCTTTCAGTAGCAAGAGGCAGAAATCTCTAATTCCCTTCAGGCCAAAGGAGGAATTTTCGGGATAGATTCGGGTGTCTCCATCACAGACCCCGAGGAGACAAGGGCAGCCAGGCCTCTCCAGGGATGGTATCGGGAAGACTAAGATAGTTTCTTTCTGTCTGCTATCTGTCCCTCTGTCTGTCTATACCATCAGACTCTGGCCATGTCCCTGGGTTTCTCCCTCTGTGACTCTGCCTCGTCCCCTCTGTCTCTCTCCACCCCTGTTTGTCTCTCTGGGTGCCTCTGTCTCTTTTCCCTCCATCTCTGTCTTGACCTTTCTCTGTCTGGAGCCCCCTCTATCTCCCTGGGCCTGGACAGGGTGTGGCAAGCCCGATGCCCAGGGCACGACCCTTAAGGAGGCACTGGCCCTCCGGTGCTGACCTTGCCTTAGCACGAGCCCCAGTGTGTGTGCCTCCTTAAATGTGTGCCCTGGGCACCTGGCTTGCTGCACCCTGTCCAGGCCCAGCTTCTCTTTCTGCCATGAGTTCCCCCTTCTTTGTCTGACTCGCTTCTGCAGCCCAGTGTGTTTCTCTCTTGCCACCCGGTCTCATCTCCACACATCAGCAGCCTGATTTTTCTGCTTCTCTGGGTTGAAATTGGCGACTCCATCCTGCCTGCTCCCCAGTCCAGCAGTTCAGTTGCAACTGTCCAGGCGGTGACTACAGCCCAGCTCAGGGTAGTGGCTCACACCTCGTCAGAGCCTCTGTGACCAGGGCCTCGGGAACAGCTTCTCTGAGGGGGAGGGGCTGCTCAACCTGAGGGCCTCCTTGGCTGTGGACCCCCAAGTCTGTCCCCCAGAGTGGCGTAGGGCCCCCTCACTGCCAGAACGCAGTCAGCCTTGTTGCCGGTCTCCCTGGGAACTGGGGAGACGCAGAGCCAGAACCTAGCTTGAGAAACCAGAATGGTGTGCTTGTCCCACCCGCCTGCCCCCATCTCCTGGTTTTTAAATGTCTTGAGGCTCAAGCTGCCTCCTCCTCAAACATGCTGGATCTTCCAGCTGTATCTGCAGAAAAAAGCATCATCTCCCATGTGGGGTTCCGGTTTTAGATGTTGGAGCTGTGCGCCGTGAAAACACTCCTGTCTCTCACCCACGCGGGACCAAATGCTTTAGAGAATCGGGGGAACATCAGGGAGGAGGCAGCAGCCTTGACTTGGGATGAAAGAGGCCTGGAGGGGCTGGGGGCAGCCTCCCCCGGCTCCAGTCAGAGGGCAGGCCATGAAGACCCCCACAAGAGGAGCCGGGGTTCGCCCCGGGGGGGACTGCAGAAGCCAAGGGCCCTGCCCAACTCCCGTCTTAATTCCAGCAAGACCTCAGCATCTGTTTTTGGTGTGTCCTCTGGGAGGCTCTTAACCAGCAGCAGAGGGATTTGGGGGAGATGCAACATAGTTTCAAGGTGAAAGTGTAGCAGGGGGGCTTTGGGGCCACTTCTTGTCTTATTGGGAGATGTGAGCCCAGGCAGGACACAGGGCTGGAAAGGCCCAGGATGGACTTAAAGCCAGACTTTCAGGGTCTGCTTGGGACCTGTGCAGACCTGCCACAGCCATCAGCAGACTGCACCCTGTATCTTGACTCTATCTTGGGCCCTTGTGCTTCTGCTAAAGGCAGCACCCAGTCCCCAAGCTTTGCTGGCCTTCTGCAAACAGAGCTTTCCCTGGCCAAGAAAGCTCCTTATAAGCACTGGAGAAAAGGTTAGGCAGATGCAAATACAGGCAGTAAATTCCATTTAGAAGTGTAGAATCCAAGCCTGTAAGCATCGTTCTCTTGACTCTTTTATTCTGTTCATTCATTTGATTGACATTGGCTGCGCCCCTCCTAAGTGTCCTGATCTATGCCAGGTACTGGCGATGCCCAGGTCCCCCATCCTCCAGATTAACGGGGAAGGCAGCTTCCCTCATAAGCAGAGACTAAGGATGGGGCGTGATAGAGACTCTTACACTGGGGAACTCCAAGTGCTGTAGCAGCACAGCAAAAGCAGTTCATTCTATCTGGGGAGTCAAAGGGGCTTCCTGGAGGAGGTGACGTTTGCTCTTGAAGGTCAGAGGAGTTTATAAGTGGGGAAAGAGGGTCATTGCAGGAGGGCTTGGCTGGCTTTGAGAAGGGTGAGACTTTGAAGTAGAGGGTGATGGCAGGAGGGCACTGACATGGCTGCAGAGGGGTGAGGGCTGGGACAGCCCTCACTTGGCTGTCACACTGGCCCGGTTGATCTCTCAAACTTCCAGGACTGAACCGCTTGCATCTGCTGCTAGAGTAGCTTCTGTGGGCCCCAACTTTATTTTTCTTTCTTTTTTTTTTTTGGTCTTTTCAGGGCCTCACCCGCAGCATATGGAAATTCCCAGGCTAGGGGTTGAATCAGAGCTGTAGCCGCCAGTCTACACCACAGCCACCGCAACGCAGGATCCGAGCCACGTCTGCTATCTACACTAGAGCTCACGGCAACACTGTATCCTCAACCCACTGAACAAGGCCAGGGATGGAACCTACTGTGTCCTCATGGATGCTAGTCAGATTCATTTCCGCTGAGCCACGACGGGAGCTCCGGTCCCCAACTTTTTGTAGGATGAGGCCCTGCCCAGGAGCAGGGTGGGGAGCTGGGTCTCGGAGGACAGAGGTTGTGTCTCCCAGGAATCAGTGGCTCTGCCAGAAGCGCGGGCTTGCTACAGGGAGGGGCCTGAGGCCCTATGAGCCCGGCAGGGCCCAGGTTGCACACATCACCTTGGCAGTTTGTGGGCAAACCCTCTGGGCCGAGGGGAGATTGCACTGCCAGCCGCTTCCTCCAGTTCCTTCCCTCTGCCTGTCGTCACTGTTACCTCGGCCTTGTTGGGGGTGAGGTAGAGGTTGGGCGGAATCAACTTTGTCCGGGTTTCTATTTCCCCAGATGCGGTCAGCCAGAGGAGCTGTCACTTCTGGTTCTGTTTCAAAGGAGGCCAAGGGGCTGGGAGGTGCTTGGGTGCGGCCGTGTTGACAAGGCGCCTCGCCAGCCAGCCTCCCAGGCAGGGTGGGAGGGGGTCAGGGAGACGCTCTGGGTGGTGGAGGAGAGGAAGGGGCGGCCCTGCCAGGGCCTGGGCCGAGGGCCGTAGGGGCTGGTCTCCGGCCCAGGCCCTGGGTCCTGAGCTCCCGGAGCATGCCGGGAGTGCAGGCAGAGAGGCTGTTTACTTTCCTGGCCTGAAGCCCTTTCGGCTGAGACCTTGTTCCAGGCCTCGGGCTGCCAGCAGCACCCCCACGGGCTCCAGAAGTGAGAGAGTTGGCAAGCCCAGGGCAACCCAACGGCTTCTCCAGCGGCCTCGGACTCCAGGCCGTTGCAGCCCGGCTGGTCCTGTGTGTCCTCCAGATTGTCCTGGTGGGAGATGGACAGTAAAAGACACCACCTCCAAGTGATCTTGATGGACAGGGGCCATGTGGGCCAGGGGTTGAGGACAGGAGAGCTGAAGTCAGGGTAATCTGCGTTGGAATCCTGACGTCACTGTTTCCTAGCTGTAGGGAGAGCCTTGGACAAACCAAGCTGTTGAGCCTCAGTCTCACCATCTGTAAAATGGGGGCAGTCATAGTACCTTTCTCATCAGGCTTTGATAGTGAGGATTGCATGGCCTGTGTTGAAAGCATTTAGCAAATAGGCAACAAAAGGGCAGCTCTGGTTGTTATTATTGATGAAACCATGGTAGGTGCAACTTCGGAAGTCTGTGTTGGTGGGCTTCCTCCTCCCCACACAATGGGCCCTGTTTCATGCTTGGTGAATTTCCTGGCCTGTCTGGGGCAGAAGCAAGCCCAGAGGCTCCAGAGGCCCCTCTGCCTATATCCCAAGCAGGGAACTTTGGCGAGCCCCTGGGATCCTGGGCTGCAAGTGGGTCTCCTGGGGGAAAAACCTGCAGGAGTTCCCTTGTGGCTCAGCAGGTTAAACATCTGACTGGTATCCATGAGGATGCGAGTTCAGATCCCTGGCCTCATTCAGTGCGTCAAGGATCTGGCGTTGCTGTGGCTGTGGCGTAGGCTGGGAGCTTTGACTCTGATTCGACCCCTAGCCTGGGACCCTCCATATGCCACAGGTGCAGCCATAAAAAGTAAAAACAAACAAACAAACAAAAAAACATGCAGAGGCCAAGAGAAGGAGGAAGCCCAGGTGAGGGGTGGGGGAAGACTATCCCATCACCAGGAGATAGACCTGAGGGAAGACTCAGGCGCTTCAGGGAGGGAAAGTGGGTGGAGGCAGAAGGCGAAAGCAACACTCCTGCCCCAGGTGTTTCGAAAGGAAGTGCCTGGGAGCTGCTGGCCTGGAAAATAGTGCCCAGAGGGTGGGGCTGGGCAAGGGAACAGACCACCACCGCCCTGTTGGGTGTCACCTCTGGGTGAGGAGATTGCCAGGCTCTGGGCCTCCTGAACTCTGGCAGAACCCAGGAGGCCTTGCCCTCCTGGGGCACTGGCTCCTCCCAGGGACGCACCTGCTCCCGGAGCCTCGCTGGGCTGGCTGGGAATCAGGGCCCCCCGCCCGCCCAGAGGCCGGCCGTTGGCAGGGTGGCTGGCTCCCTGGGGCTGTCGGTTAGGTTGTCCCTGTCCTCAGACACCAGGCCTCAGTGTCTCATCAGTGGCTCTTTGCCCTCGCAGCTAGACGAGGAAGAGGAGCGGAGGAAAAGGCGTCGGGAGAAGAACAAAGTCGCGGCGGCCCGATGCCGGAACAAGAAGAAGGAGCGGACGGAGTTTCTGCAGCGGGTGAGCCAGGCAGCGGCCAGGGTGGGGTGTTGGCCTTTGTTCTTTGGCAGCTTGTGTGCTCCTGGCCTGGGAGACACCCTCAAATGCCTGCCTGCAGACACAGTGTGGACTCGCTGGCATCCGCCCAGGTGGCCTTGACCCCTCTGCTCCTCCCTGCCTCCTATCCAATGCCCCCTCCCTAAACCCAGATGACCAGGGGGCAGCCCAGATCCCTGGAAGGCCAGAGACAGTGGGTAGAGCCAAGGTCCCTGCCTCTAACTGAGGTTAGACCCTTGTGTTGACTGACCCAGATGCCTGGAACTGGTACCACCCATGCTGGTGCACCGAGAGCTTCCGGAGTTGTCTGGCACGGGTGCAAATGAAGTAGGTGATGGCTCCATGCACGTGGGCCATGGATGCCGGGGCCAAGTGGAGACAAGCTCCTCCCTCACGTGCAGGAGGCTGTTCCCGCCCTACCTCCCCACTACCTGGCCTCAGCCCCACTGAAGATGACCCTGAGCTCTTGGCTGCTGCCCCTGGGACCAGAGGTTGCTCTGATTCCAAAGGCCACTGGAGGGGGCCTTGTGGTCTTCAGAGCACGTCCCTGCCCTTTCATTTGGAATGTGCCAGACAGGCGTGTGCTCTTTCTCTTAGGCCTCCCCTGCTCCTCCAGACATGGTCGATGGCTGGGAGGGAATGTGACCGGAAAGCCAATGCGTCCAAGCCGGTGGTCCCCGGCCTCCCCAGCCTTACTCTCTTGTTCATTTCTCCATCACAACAGTAACAATATAGTATAATAACCTCACGGGCTGGGCTCCCTTCTACGGTCTGCAACAGTTAACAGTAGTTGCTCACATTTGTAAAGTTGGGCCCTGTGCGAAGTAAAGTATGTTATCTCATTTTATTGTTACAACAACCGTATGGGTAGGTGCCTCCCTTATTCTTGGACTGCAGACTGGGATGCTAAGGAAGGCACAGGGAGTTAAGTAACCTGCCCAGGTCCCTCAGC
This sequence comes from Phacochoerus africanus, assembly GCF_016906955.1. NCBI lineage: Eukaryota > Metazoa > Chordata > Mammalia > Artiodactyla > Suidae > Phacochoerus > Phacochoerus africanus. Next base: position 101,209,836 of record NC_062552.1, read on the forward strand.
CACCAAGTGGTAGCACTGAGATTCAGCCTGAGGCCAATTTCAAAGCGTCCACCCGCAACGCTCTCCTCTGCTGGCTCTTCATTCATTCACTCATGGGTTCGTGCATTCCTTGGTCCACTCTTTCGCTCGTTGGTGGGTTTGTAGACAGGTCATTTGAAGCCCATACTGAGTGCCCAGCCCTGTGCCAGTCGTGGTCCGTCCTATGGGAGCTGGAGAGCCAAGGCTGGGTTGGCCTGGGTGTTCCCTGACCCTGGGGAATCGAGGGCTCTCTTCCCATGCTTGCAACAAGACGGAGCAAATGTGAGGTCATGGGTGTCCACATGGTGGGAGCGTGCGTACACTTCCAGGCTGTGAGCATCTAGGGCAGGGAAGTGGTCAGTACAGGCAAGATGAGACTCCTGGGTCTCGGGACCCCCTTGGAGGAGATGGTGGACCAACACCAGGCAGGAAGTTTTCAAGAAATTTCTTAGACACGGGTCTCACATAGGCCTTTAAGATGGATGGAGTGTCACATACCTCATTTCCAGCCCTTGAGTGCCTGTGGAGCTGGGTGAGGCACGGCAGGGAACAGAGAAGTCTCACATCCCATCCCTGCCTTCCAGGGCCGGTCAGCCAGCCAGCAGGCAAGCTGTGCCAAGTGGACGCACACCAGCAACACTAGGGCAGTGACTGCTCCAAATGAACGGGGCTGGTCTCCGCACCTTCTAGCAACGCTGGCTGAGCACCTAAGGTGCGCCAGGCATCTCACATATCTCGTTTAATCTCCCCGCATTCCACGGAGCTAGACACTGATGATCCGCGTTTTAGCGGAGAGCTCGGGTCACCTGCCCAAGGTCACACTGCAAGCGTGCAGTGGAGCCGGAATTCATCCATCCATTCTCTGCCCCGACCGTCCACAGTGTGGAGTGCGTGCCCGCCGCGCGGTGTGCCCGCAGGCGATGTCGCCCCAGGGCAGCAGGCAGAAAACGGAACGGGAGCTGTGCTGAGCGTTAGGTTGGGCAAGCCTGGCAGGCTGTGAGAACAGACAATCCAGGTCTAGGCTGTGGAAAGACTGCTGATTGAGACATAAAACCGGAGTAGGAGCCCATGTGGGGAAGGACAGGGCCGGAGGAGTTGCCATGAACAACAGAAGCAAAGGCCAGAGGTGTGGTTTAAGGATGCGGTGAGAGAATCAAAGAGACCGCCAGTGTGACTGGAGTTCTGAGTCCAAGGAGAGAATGGGGCTCCGGGTCCTTCATGTATCAGGAGATCCCAGCGCTGGGTTTTCTGGGGCCATCCTGACTGATGACTGTTTTCCATCCCAGCTGATGCCTGTTTTCCTGGCCTAATAATAATAGCAATAATAATTATTATTATTATTGTCTTTTGTCTTTTTTAGGGCCACACCCAAGGCATATGAAGTTCCCGGGCTAGGGGTCGAATCAAAGCTCTTGCTGCCAGCCTACACCACAGCCACAGCAACACCAGAGCCACAGCAACACCAGATCCGAGCTGTGTCTGTGACCTGCACCACAGCTCATGGCAACACTGAATCCTTAACCCACTGAGCAAGGCCAGGGATCAAACCCGCAACCTCATGGTTCCTAGTAGGATTTGTTCCCATTGCGCCACAATGGGACTTCCCTGGCCTAATTATAAATGGCACCTTCTTTTTCTCTCCCTGTTAGGATGATGACGTGTGTGGGCATGCGGACCCACGGGAAGGTTTGGGGAGGAGAGACCCACCCCTAACAGGTCACTGTGGCTGCAGCTGGAGCACAGGTTGGGGAGCCGAGAATCAAGTGGGAAGATGGGTTACGTGACTGTGGTGTTGTCCTAGTGAGAGAGGAAAGCTCTGTGGACCAAGAGAAGTATATGGCCTCGGGGCCTAGGAGGAAGGTTTGAGCAGGTCACATACCCCCCCTCCAAGTTCCCCTGCTTCCCTTTGGCCTTGGAAACAGAGGCTGGATGTGGACAGTCAGTGCCCAAGGATATGGGAGATTCTCTGGTCATTTATGTTGGAGCAGGTCAAATATTTACAGGGATATGTGTGTGTCTGAGTGTGTGCATGAGGGTGCACACACACATATACACACACGTATACCTGCGTGTATACATAATGCAAAAAGTCACTTTTCCATCCTTGACCTTTGGGTTTTTTTGTTTTTGTTTTTGTTTTTGTTTTGTCTTTTCTAGGGCTGCTCCCACGGCATGTGGAGGTTCCCAGGCCAGGAGTCTAATTGGAGCTGTAGCCACCAGCCTACACCAGAGCCACGGCAACGCGGGATCCGAGGCACGCCTGCGACCTACACCCCAGCTCACGGCAACGCCGGATCCTTAACCCATTGAGCAAAGCCAGGGATCAAACCCGCAACCTCATGGTTCCTAGTCGGATTCGTTAGCTACTGAGCCACGACCGGAACTCCATCCTTGACCTTTGGACACTCAGATCCAGCCTGGGAGGTTCCTGTAGCATCTCAGAGTTCACCTGGCTGGATCTGAAGGAAGCAAGAGGCAGGCCTGTGGATGGGTCAGAGCCACACCCTGCAGGCCCTGGGGCCACCTCAGTATGGCTGCTGTCTGCACTCAGGAGCAGTGGCCCCAGGCTCCTCCTACTGTACCACCAGCCTCTGTGTGTGGGTAGCAGCAACATGCTGCCATGGTGCCCCTCTCTCTTCACAGCAATTCTCTCCTTGCCGGTCACAGAGACTCTGGAGGAGGCAAGGCAGCCCCCTTCCACTGATGAGGATTCTGAGACCTGGAGGGGTTAAAGTTTGCTCCAGGTTAAACTTTGCTCGTGGTGGCTGGGTCAGGACGAGAACCCAGAGCTTCCTCTGCTGCCCAGCATGCTACTCAGGTTGCCCAGGTTCAGGGAACTGGGAATCTTGTTCACAGAAGCATAGCTGGCAAGTGGCAGAGTCAAGAGTTTCATTCAGACAGGGCTTTTGGGCTCGGAAGGCGACACCAAGTTTTTAAATTTTTCTTTTTTTAACGATTTTTATTTTTTCCATTATAGTTGATTTTAATTTTTTTTTCTCATAGAAAGAGTTGGAAAGTAGAACTCTATTTTAAGTGCATTAGGGTAACTTTTAAAAATAACAGAGCCAGAGGAGTTCCCTGGTGGCTCAGTGGGTTAAGAAGCCAGCACTGTGCCTGCTGCAGCTCAGGTCACTGCTATGGTGAAGGTCGTTCCTTGGCCTGGGACCTTCCAGATATTATTGGTGTGGCCCCAGAAATGAAAAAAATAAAGTAATACAGTCAGAGAATCTTAACGTTCAGAGTCTCCTGGACCAATCATTATATTTTCTCAGCGAAAACTGAGGCCCAGAGAAAGAAAGTGACTTGGCCAAGGGTACACGGCCAGGACCCCCAGCCTCTCACCCTGAGTTTTTTCTGCTGCTTTGCTGACTACCATGGAGGAGACAGAACCTTCACTTAATTCATTCTGAAACAACATATGGTTTCATTTTCTCTAGGGCAATAAGTAGCTACTAGAGGCAAAATGATAAAAATGCAAGCAGACTCATTTTTTTGTCTTTCTTTTTCTTTTGTTTTTTTTAGGGACACGCCTAGAGCATATGGAAGTTCCCAGGCTAGGGGTCGAATAGGAGCTGTAGCTGCCAGCTACAGCCACAGCCACAGCCACAGCCACTCAGGACCTGAGCTGTGTCTGTGACCACAGCTCATGGCAACACCCGATCCTTAACCTACTGAGCAAGGCCAGGGGTCGAACTTGTGTCCTCATGGATTCTAGTCAGATTCATTTCCGCTGAGCCATGATGGGAACTCCTCATTCACTTCATAATTAAGGTGTGAAGATCCTAGCCTGCGGTCCTGAATTAATTAGGAAAATAGGTCAGATAATTGCTGTTCTAAAACCACAAACCACTTCTTACAATTTTTTTTTTTTTTTTTAAGATTCCCCTCCCCGCCCAGGAGTTCCCGTTGTGGCACATCAGAAACAAATCAGATTAGTATCCATGAGGATTCGGGTTTGATCCCTGGCCTCGCTCAGTGGGTCGGGGATTCAGCATTGCTGTGAGCTGTGGTGTAGGTCACAGAAGCGTCTCAGATCTTGAGTTGCTGTGGCTGTGTCTGTGGCCAGCAGCTGTAGCTCCGATTTTGACCCCTAGCCTGGGAACTTCCATATGCTGCAGGTGTGGCCCTAAAAAAAAGCAAAGAAAAAAAGGGGAGTTCCTGCTGTGGCTCAGTGGATTAAGAATCTGACTAGTATCCAGGAGAAATTGAGTGCAGTCCCTGGCCTTGCTCAGTGGCTAGGGATCCAGTGTTGCCGTGAGATGTGGTGCGGACACGGCTTGGATCCCGAGTTGCTGTGGCTGTGGTGTAGGTCTGGGAACTTCCATATACTGTGGGTGCGGCCCTAAAAAACAAAAAACAAACAAACAAAAAAGATTCCGCTGCACTCAACTTATACCTACACAGTAAATAGCTATGTAGCACCAACCAATAAAACAAAAGAAAAGAAACCAAAAAAGCAGTTGGTTACAGCCTTACAGCCAGACTGTCAGAGTTCAGGACATTCCATGAGGAACTCAAACATTTTTTTCTTTTTACCACTGCACCTGCAGCTTTGCATCTGTGAACTATGCTGCAGCTTGTGGCAATGCCAGCTCCTTAACCCACTGAGCAAGGCCAAGAATTGAACCTGCCACCTCATGGGCACTATGTCAGGTTCTTAACCCACTGAGCCACAGCAGGATCACCTGTATGTGTTCATTTGGCATGCTGTTTTTCAGATAAATGCTTGGGAAGCAGGTGACCCCACACCCACTTGGTCTTTTTGTGTGATACAGATATTCACGTGGAAGGTGGGTTTGACCTGCAGTCTTTTCAAGAATGAGGATCTGTGTGCAGGGCAGCCAGATGCTGCCTGGCAGACCCTGCCCCTTGCGTTTCCTGCTCTGACTACCACTCACTGTTCAACCCAACTCGACCCTCGCGCTCCCCCCAGAACGGCCCCCACCTCTCCCTTGCTCGGACCCTCCCCAAGGCTCAGGACAGCTCTCTTCTCGACCTCCCATATTCCAAATTCAGGCAGTTTCAAGACTTGCCAAGTTTTCTCCTCCTCTCTCCTCCTCTTCATCCTTTTTCTCTTGCTCATAGCTTAAAGAAAAATGTCCTGAAGCTTCCCCAAGCCTTCCGTTTACGAAGTGCTTTTCCCACATGAAGTCATTTAATCCCTACCATCATCATCTTTTTACAGAGGAGATAATAGGCTCAGAGAAGTGAAGAAACTTGCTCTAGACTCTATTTCTAACCCCCACCAGCTCTTCCGGGTCTAGCTCCCAACCCGCCTTCCCAGATGTGTACCCTACAGTGTCCTGAAGTGACCTATGGTTCCCGTGGAGGACTTTTATCTCCTAAACACATCTCAAGTTTCCCATGTCTATGTCCTCTTGAGATGCCCCCCACACTCACTTTCTCTCCTTAACCAGAATCAACACACTTTTCAAAAGCAAGGTCAGCCCTGGCCACGTCACCTACTCTCTCAAGGTCTTTTGGACCCTGGATGGCTGATGGGCACCTGATAAGCTCTGCCCTGCTGTATGGACCCTTCTTCGCCTTAGAGTGGAAGCTGCACGAGACCTGTGTTGGTTCATGGGCCTTTGGACCCTCTAAAGCATTCCCTGTACACAGCAGGTCCTCTGCAAACACTCCTGGGGGAGGGGGGTATTGAACTGAGACTCCCGGAGGCAGAGGCTCAGAGGACTTGAACTTGGAGCTGAAACCTTGGCTGGGGAGAACTGGGTGGTCAGAGATGTTCCCAAGGTCACCAGCTTGTAGACCCAGTGAGCAGGCAGCTAAGATTAGCACCAACCTGCCCAGACTGATGGGTCACAAACTCGTGGTTTCACACGGGGTCTCTCCTGACCCTCAGAGACGCACTTCTCCCAGAATTTCAAGAACAGTGGCCCAGGCCAGCCTCCCTGGCTTGCCCCGTCCTGCTGAACCCTGAGCTGCCATGGCTGGCTTTTAATATTTTCCCCCTGAGCACTTTTTCCTTTTCTGAGGCTGTTCTCCCTCCGTGTCTGGTCACGAGGACTGCACGTCTCAGCAATTCCGAGTTCCCCAGGCACTCCCGCAGAGATGAGCACAAGGAAGAAGTCAGTCAGACAGCAGCCCTGGAGCCTGCCTGAGCCTCCCCCCCGGCCCAGGGCCCCGAGACCCAAGGGAGGCCGCCAGGCCAAGTGGTACCTCACAGTCCATTGCAAGCACAGCCCGTTCTTTATCTGACGCAGGTGGCCCAGCCTTGGCCCCTAGACAGTTCTTGCCGCGCAGTCCTGAGCATGAAAGAATGTTTAGAACTTCCCTGAACCCTACCCGCTGGATGCCAGGGGCACCCACTTCCCAGTCGTGATAGCCAGATGTCGCCAGACATTGTCGAATGTCTCCCGGGAGGCGAAATCACTTCTGGTTCAGAAACACTGGTCTCAACTGTGCTGGCCCTTGAGTAAATTCCAACCCTCAAACCGGTTCTAAGGTTTTAGGTAGAGTCCAAGAAAATTACTCAGGGGCTTCTGTATTTTACTGTGTAGACCCCCCGAGCCTTGAACTGGTAGGCCCCCCCACCATTCCATATCATGCACCTGTAAATCCCCCAAATCAAGTCACATTCCTTCCTTTCCCTGGAGCTTCCCCAACCAAGCTGGAAGGTCTCTGGAAATCTCACCTGAGGCCTATTTAAAACTTCACCAATGTTCCCTCTCACCCTACCTCACTTAGAGCTCTGTCATGCTCTCAAAAAAAAAAAAAAAAAAATCGGGACCAAAAAACCCCCCAGAAAACCCCTTTTGGATCCAGAAGGATGACTATTGATTGCCTCCCAAAGGGCAAACCTTCTAGATAACAGCCGATAAGGAAGAAGCTGTTCAAATAATTGCAGACTAGGAACCAGGAAGCACGTGTCTCAGGAGGAATTATATGACTGTACTGGACTCATGGATTCCACATTCCAGAATGTCCTTATTGTACATTTATCAACATAAAGCACTTTGCCATTGCACTGTCATTGTGGGCCAACTCTAACCCCTCTGTGGACCCTCTGTGCATCTGTTCTGGATCCACTTGGCCTCCATTCTTCTCCTACCCTTTGTTTCTTGTGCAAAGGCCCTGAGGCAGGGCAGTGTCTGGGATATTTGAGCAGCAGCAAGGAAGCCACTGTGGCTGGAGTGGAGGAAGAGAGGTGAGATATGAGCCAGACTGGCCCCAGGGTATAACCTGGGTTCAGCGTACTAGCAGGACAGGCCAACCTCACAGGAGTGATGGGCAAGGCCTAAAGAAAGCCAGTTACCCCCGGGGGGGCGGGGGGGGGGGGGAGAGAGGGGAATGGGGCTACTAGCAGATTCTGTGCTTCCTTCAGTGGGAATCTAGCAGGCAGAAACCAGGCAGATGCTGGCCCGGAGTGCCCTGTGCCTACTCAGAAGGAGAGCCTCTACCCGGAGCTGGTCCCCAGAGAGAGCTTAAAAACCACGTCTCTGTTTTTGCACTCAGGAGTCTGAGCGGCTGGAACTCATGAATGCGGAGTTGAAGACCCAGATCGAGGAGCTCAAGCAGGAGCGGCAGCAGCTCATCCTGATGCTGAACCGGCATCGCCCCACCTGTATCGTTCGGACGGACAGCGTCAAGACGCCCGAGTCGGAAGGCAACCCGCTACTTGAGCAGCTAGAGAAGAAGTGACCCTGGGCTGGGAGGAGGAGGAAGAGGAGGACCAGGAAGAGGAGGAGGAGATGGCAAGAGGGAGGAGGACGAGGGCACCCGAGGGCCCTGCCTTGGTGCGTGAAAAACTTTACAATGAGGCTCAGCACAGCCAGTAATCGGCCGGGCTTTTTTTCTTTCTTTTTTTTTTTTTTTTTTTTTTTTTTTTGTGAAACTCAGATCAGCCACACAAGGGGAAGAGCAGGCTGACGAAACCCAGAAGGACCAAGCGCTGAGACCAAAGTAGACTCGCGGGTGGGGCTGTCCTGCTGGGGCCCAGCTCAAAAGAGGTGGGACCGAGGCACCTGGGCCGAAGAGATGCCCACCTAGGCAGCCTTGGGCACTTCTCCGGCCTCTGCGCCAGGGCACCCACCCCAGGGACCTCCAAGCAGCCAGGAAAAGCCATGAGTTGCAACCAAAATGCCGTCGAGGATGGAACCAAGTGACACTGCCATCTGGCTGCCCCAGCCCTGACCCCTGACCCTGATGCGAGGCCAGAGAGGGCCGAGATGCAGGGCCCAGCACGGCCCGGCCTGGAGCGGCAGCCGGGGTGCACCCTCGCTGGCCCTGCTGGAGTTTGCTGTGGGCACGAGGCGCGGGCGCCCTTCCAAAGCACATACTCACTGAATGTTTACAGACTGGCTGTCCTGGCAGGGCTTTCAACTGCACATGTTTTTTATACTTTCTTTCTTTTTTTTTTTTTAATATTTTTTACAAAAAAAAAGATTTTATACAAGCAATATATATATGGATTTCTATAATCACTCGATGTGATACAGTATAAATATGCTATGGTTTGTTTGTTACGAACAGATATCCAGCAGTTATGGCAGTTGTGTGTAACTCCTAAGTACTGTAGACTCTGGGTGTTGGGGTGGCCGGGGCGGGAGTGGGGTGCATTTCCATCCTGGTAAACCCTCCATAGTACTCAGTCCTGTATCGCTCAGTAAACCTTACTCTTACCTACCCAGCCGCCTCTTGTGGTGTCTGCCTAAGGAACGGGGGCCAAGGCACTCTTGGTGGGCCTCCTGGGGTGCGGTGTCAGAGGATGTTTGCACCATGGGCTGTGGGCCCTTGGCTTTCACAACTGCCCTCCCAGGTAAGTATTTATATGCCCATTTTATCGATGAGGAAGTCGAGGCTCAGAGATGTTAAAGAAATCTGCAATACTTTGTTTATTCACTCAACGACTGTTTCCTGTGTTCCAGCCCGTGTCTGCCAGGTAGTGGACAAGGCGCTGAATGGTTGCTGGGGAATAAATCAAACCTAAGCCCTGCACTCACTCACGGAGCTGACAGTCATGAACTAAACCCCATGCTTGCTCCATGCACCGTCTCTGTTCGCCTTCACAGCAGCCTTGCCAGGGAGCAGCTACTGTCCCATTTATAGATGAGGGAGTTTAAACTTGCCTCCACCCCTCGTTCTGGGGGAGCAGCATGTACAGTCCCGTTTACTTCTCTCAACAGCATGAAATCAGTATTATTATCTCCATTTTACAAATGGCTTAACTGAGGCTCAGAGAGGGTAAGTGACTCATCCAAGGTCACCCAGCTAGCAAGGAGCAGAGCTGATGTTTGAACTCTGTTTGCAAGGGCCCATGACTCTCCACCTGTGGCCAGCTGACTGTGTGAGTGTCCCGGTGGGGGAATATGTCACCTGATTAGAACAGGCCAGTGAGGCCATGGTTACAGAGATAGTTTCTGGGAGGGTTGGATGGGATTCCGGGCCTGCCGTGATGGTGGAATGAACCAGAGATGTGAGCAAGTGGTGTGGATGATGCAGCCACACCCTCACCTCCCCAGCTGAAAACCCACCCTGTAGAGAAAGAGCAGCTCAGGGCCACAGCAACAAACTTATTTGGCACACGACGTTTGCAGGCGCTTTCATGCATGTTACCGCGTCTACTATTCCAGCTCTATAAGGTAGGTGGGAAAGGTGTTTTGGCCCCATTGTATTGTTGTGCAAACTGAGGTTGACAAAGATGAACATTTTCCCCATTGAAAGCAGGCAGAATCAGGGGCTGAACCCCACTCTCCTACCTTCTACTTGTGTGCTCTCTCTCTTCCATCACTGGGGCTAGATAATTAGTTGCTGATGGTGACGCTTTGGGTCAAGGACAGCGGTGACCTTGGGTTGCTTCTCCAATCATGAACGAGGCTTTCTAGGATGGACAGGAGCCAAGGCAAAATAAACTAAAGGCAAATAGGTTCAAGATCCAACCTTCTACTGGTTAGCCATGAGCCTCGCTTTTCTGGTCTGTGAAGTGAGAACAGTAATAATCCCCTTTCCTAAGGGGTTGCTGTGAGGGTCAACAGGTGTTTTGTGAAATACAAAGCTCCATGAAATGGTAATTATCTTGCCCTCTGTTTGCGTGGACAGTTGTTATTTACCTCATAGGACAAATGACTTGAACATCTTTTGTTCTCCAAAGGTGGCTGCAGAGTTTGTGTTCTGGCCATGTATCCGGCTCCCATGGTGATGGATACCTGGGATCCATGACTCCTGGGTTTGTTTGGCTCCAGAATGGCCACAGCCCAGAGGGTTGGGCTCATCGTCTCTTCCCTGAGCCTTCTTGTGCCCTCTTGCCAGGTGGTCATAAATAAAACTTGTGCCAACTCTGCCCAGAGTTGCTGTGAGAATCAACGGGACAGCCTGGGAAGGACAAGACCCGTGAGCCATCAGATGGGCAGCAGCTACTATGTGGTGGTCAGGATTAGGATTAAAGGGAACTTCCTACACTGCCAGTGCGAAATTGGTGTGACTCTTATGTAAAGCAATTTGGCGATAACCGGTGACACTAACACTAAACATATCCTTTGACATAGAGATTTCCCTCCTGGGTATACATCTTGGAGGAGCCGTAGCATAGGGGTTCAAGGAAAAATACAGGCGTGTTCACTGAAGCTTTGTCTGTAACAGAAGTTGGAAACAACCTAAATACCTATAAACAAATAGCAGGTAAACAAATTGTGTTTTCCTCTTTTTTTTTTTGTCTTCTCTAGGGCCGCACCTGCAGCATATGGAGGTACCCAGGCTAGGGGTCCAATTGGAGCTATAGCCACCAGCCTACACCACAGCCACAGCAACGCAGGATCCGAGCCACTTCCACAACCTACACCACAGCTTATGGCAATGCCGGATCCTTAATCCACTGAGTGAGGCCACGGATCGAACCCGAAACCTCATGGTTCCTGGTCGGGTTCATTAACCACTGAGCCACGACGGGAACTCCGACAAATTGTGTTTTCATAAAATTGAGTCTTACTCAGTTAAAAAGAATGAATCAGAGGAGTTCCTGCCGTGGCACAGCGGGATCGACAGCGTCTCTGCTACACCAGGATGCAAATTCGATCCCTGGCCTCACGGTGGCTTAAAAGATCTCACATTGCTGCAGCAGCAGTGTAGGTCCCAGCTGTGGCTTGCATCTGATCCCTGGTCCAGGAACTCTATATGCTGCAGGGTGGCCAAAAAAAAAAAAAAAAAAAAGAATCAAAGCTAGAGATATCAGTGGGGGTAAACCTCAGAAATGGTTCTGGAGGGTAGGGAGCAGGTTGCAGGAGGACATATGCAGTATACCATATATGCAATATTTCCAGACATGTAAATTGATAATTATTGTTTATGGTGCACACAGATCTGGGTATTAGAGCTATAAAAGCATGCATAGGAATGATGCTCTACAGTATTGATGTGAGTACCAGGGGCTGACTTGTGGGGGTGGGGAGCAAGGGGCTGAGGAGGTCTCTGCAAGGGTAAGGAGGACATGAGTTTTCCGCTACAGGTGAAACATTTCACTTATTTTTAAAAATTGGAATCAAAGATAGAATGATGCTAGAATATGTCAGACGTGGGTGACATGCGTTGTCTTTCTCCACACTTCTCTGTATGCTTGATATATTTCATAATAAAAAAAAGAACACGCTACAAACAACATAAACAGAAGGGTTTGTTTTTCCAGGCTTTCCTTGGCAAACCCGGGAAATAAAAACAAAATCTGAAATTACAATGGAGTTGCAGCACATGCTCTTTGAATTTATGCAAATTTAATTGCTCGCCTGGAGGGAGAAAAAGACGATTGAAAGAGCGTGTGATGTGTTCCGCTGGCCCTTCCAGTTAATAATCCGTGAGCCTGGTGGTGAGGGAGCCCCAGGGTGAGGGCACCTTGGGGAGGGTTGATCTGCACACTTCAGTGGGCCCTGGATCCTGCTCTCTACATACATAATGGGCCATGGAAGTCATGGTCAAGGTTAATTTGGACTCTACCTTTTCTCGCGACAGAATTTTCAGTTCAACCCCTGTGTGACATGCAACTCCACCAGCTTTAAAGCAAAGGGGGAGTCTTTAAAAGACATGAACCCGGAGTTCCCGTCGTGGCGCAGTGGTTAACGAATCCGACTAGGAACCATGAGGTTTCGGGTTCGATCCCTGACCTCGCTCAGTGGGTTAAGGATCCGGCGTTGCCGTGAGCTGTGGCTCTGGTGTAGGCCAGCAGCTACAACTCTGATTAGACCCCTAGCCTGGGAACCTCCATATGCCATGGGTGCAGCCCTAGAAAAGGCAAGACAAAAAAAATAAAGACATGAACCCAATTTTCACAGGTGTATGGGGCTCCTGTTGCTACTATAACAAAATTATCACAGATTTGATGGCTTAAAACACACATTTTAATATCTCATTCTGGAGGGGAGAATTCCCTAATGGGTCTTACCAGGTTAAAAAAATCAAGATGCCAGCAGGCCAGTGTTCCCTTTGCAGGCTCTGGGGGAGAATGTTTTCTGGCCTTTCCCAGTTTATGGAGGCTGCCCACATTCTTTGGGCTCATTCTTTGGGCCCCTTCCACCTTCAAAGCCAGCACTGGCCGGTTGGGTCTTTCTTCTGACAATCACTCTGACACTGACTCTTCTGCCCCCTCCCTTCCATCTTTTAAGGACCCCCGTGATTACATTGGGCCCACCTGGATAATGCAGGCTAATCTTACTTTAAGGTCAATTGATTAATAATCTTAATTCCCCCTTTGCCATGTGACATAACCTAATCACAGATTTCATCTTTGGAAGACCGATATTCTGACTACCACAATAGGAACTTAAGAGTTGGAGGGTTTTTTGTTTTTGGGGGCTGCACCTGTGGCCTATGGAAGTTCCCAGGCCAGGGGTTGAATCGGAGCTGCAGCTGCCAGCCTACACCACAGCCACAGCAATGCCAGATCCAAGCTGCCTCCGCAACCTACACTGCAGCTCGTGGCAACGCCAGATGCTTAACCCCCCAAGTGAGGCCGGGGATTGAACTTGTATCCTCATGGATACTAGTTGGGTTCTTAACCTGCTGAGCCCCAATGGGAACTCCAGGAGTTGGAGATTCTTTTTTCCTTTTTCGACTTTTTTTGGGGGGCTGCATCCCGTGGCCTATGGAAGCTTCCAGGCTAGGGCTCGAATCAGAGCTACAGCTGCTGGCCCCAGCCACAGCCATGCAAGATCCGGGCCGCATCTGCAGCCTCCATCACAGCTCACAGAAATGCTGGACCCTCAACCTACTGAGTGAGGCCAGGGATTGAACCCGAGTTGTCATGGATACTAGTCAGGTTTGTTACTGCTGAGCCACGATGGGAGCTCCTGAGTTGGCGATTCTTAACCACAGCCCTCCTCACTCCCTGGCTAGAGAGGCAGTTTTCTGCGTAAGTGCCATAAGGATGGAGTCTCCACAGGCACCCCCCAGTGCTTGACACATGGCAGATGGTCAATACACACAACACACAAACGTACGGTGAACACAGACACACACATGAACCCACAGATGTACTCAGGTATGTGATACAATATAGACAGAGACAAAGACAGTTACATACACAACACACAGATATATAGACACACATTTCATATAAGGTGTGGTTAAGTATAAAGCAATGAGATCCATGTCAATCTTTCATATTGCATTTCTGTCATCTTGAAATGAGCTTATTCTCCATACTGGCAAATTTTCTTTAATAAGAACTAAGTTATGGCCAATGATGAGGTTAATGAAGCCAGGCACACTGTTTTGGCTTAAAAATTAAATATTATAAGAGACTATTTCTTTTTTCTTTTTTTTTTTTTGTCTTTTTGCTATTTCTTTGGGCCGCTTCCGCGGCATATGGAGGTTCCCAGGCTAGGGGTTGAATCGGAGCTGTAGCCACCGGCCTACGCCAGAGCCACAGCAACTCGGGATCCGAGCCGCGTCTGCAACCTACACCACAGCTCACGGCAACACCAGATCGTTAACCCACTGAGCAAGGGCAGGGACCGAACCCGCAATCTCATGGTTCCTAGTCGGATTCGTTAACCACTGCGTCACAATGGGAACTCCAAGAGACTATTTCTCATTTAGCTCCTAAACTGGCTCTGAGGGTGAATCCTAAAGACCCAACTGCCAGTGCTTTTGGAGTTTTGCAGTGAAGTCACACTTAAGCATCGGCTTCTCTTGCTCTGAGGGTTAGCACTCAAGGACAGCCACCTGGGTGGACGGTACTGGGCACGTGTTTGGGCCCCATTTTAAGTCCCCTCACTCCAGCCTGGTCGCGTGACCCGTTCTGAACCAGCGAGAGCAACTTCACACAGATGCAACCCCACTTCTGTCCTGTGGACATTCATGGGTCACCCCGTTGGCTCTGACACATATGCAACTTGGAAATCCGGGACCGTCAAACGGTCTCCTTTGACTAATTGGAGGAGGGGCCAGAGGATAAATGCCTTCCCTTTCATTCTCCAGGTGGAGAGTTCTGAGATGGGTTTCCTAAGATTCCTCAAAAGTTTTTGCAGGATAAGCAAGACCTAGAGAACGGCCCTGTAGAGGTGGCCCAGCTGAATCGTGCGCTTTGTACTGGTTACCTCTCCTTCCCTGGGTAACCCCTCTGCTCCGTGGCTTCACTTCCTAAATAAACTACCTGAGCATAAGCATAAGAACAAACATCGGGTTGCCGAGGGGGAGGGGGAGGGAGTGGGATGGACTGGGAGTTTGGGGTTAATAGATACAAACTATTGCATTTGGAGTGGATAAGCAATGAGATCTTGCTGTATAGCACAGGGAACTATATCTAGTCACTTGTGATGGAACATGATGGAGGATATATGTATAGGTGAGAAAAAGAATATATATACATATGTATAGGTATGACTGGGTCACTTTGCTGTACAGTAGAAATCGACAGAACACTGTAAATAACTATACTGGAAAAAAACAAAAATCATATAAACTTAGAAAAAAAAAGAAGAAGCTTTTGTCTCCAGTTCGGCTTTGGGGGGAACACAGATGAAAATAGTTGGTATCATAAGTAGCCCTAGGGCATTCCCTTCATGGCTCAGTGGAAACGAATCTGACTAGCATCCATGAGGACACAGGTTTGATCTCTGGCCCTGCTCAGTGGGTTAAGGATCCAGCGTTGCCATGAGCTGTGGTGTAGATTGCAGACGTGGCTTGGATTCTGAGTTGCTGTGGCTGTGGTGTAGGCCAGTAGCTTCAGCTCCGATTCACCCCCTAGCCTGGGAGCTTACATGTGCCTCAGGTGTGGCCCTGAAAAGACCAAAAAAAAAAAAAAAAAAAAGTAGCCCTAGAAATCAGACTCTCTCAGAGTATTTGGGATGGTACATTTATTTATTTATTTTTATTTAAAAAAAAAAAACTTTAGGGCCACACCCGAGGTTCCCAGGCTAGGGGTTGAATCGGAACTGCAGCTGCCGGTCTACACCACAGCCACAGCAGTGCCCGATCTGGGCCACGTCTGCAACCTACACCACAGCTCACAGCAATGCTGGATCCTTAACCCACTGAACGAGGCCAGGGATTGAACCTGCATCCTCATGGATAGTAGTCAGGTGGAGAGTTTCTGCTGAGCCACAATAGGAACTCCTGGGATGGTATATTTAGAGCTGAATGCACCTGCAAGTGAGACGGCAGTGATGGTGGGTTGGGTGAGGATAATCCCCGAGCTACTGAGCATCACCATTACTCAGACTCTCCGGTGTGGACTGAGGTGTGATCCGGGGGGGGGGGGGGGGGGGGAAGGGAAGCCATGTCGGAGGCAGTTGCCTTTTGCTCACCATTTTGGAAACCTCGGAAAAAGAAAACGCAAAACTTAGTTCAGGCAGTGATAAACACAAGATGCGCTGTGAAAACCAGAGTGTGTCTCTGGTAATATTTAAGGAAACACTCATCTCTTGCAGTCCCAGGGCGCACTGTGCGGAGAAGCAGGCCCAGAATAGAAGCGTAAGGGTGGTGGACCCATTAAGGAGACCCAGGGTCTGCCCTTGACAAATTTTCAATATCGAAGTCAGGATACTTGAAGGGGAAGATGGAGGGCCTTCAGACCTGAAATGGGGCATTTGGATAAGTGAGATTCGTGAACACTCGGAACCCCTTGAGCCCTCTGGGGTTGCAGAAGCAGCCCCCTGCCATTAAAAGCAGCCCCCCACCCCCTATGCCTTGCTGGGAGGCCATGCAAAGATTGCATTCGAAGCAGATACTCTGCAGCTCATGTTTACCCTCAACATCCACCTCTGCCACCCTCATCACTGCCAGGCAGAGAAACAGGAAAAAGAGTGTCTCCGCTCCAGCAGGAAACCACTCATCTGTTGAAGGAGCCACGGGACCTGGCCGCTCTGTATTAGCAGGCACCAGCCAAAGCCCATGAGAATGATTGGGTCTCGAGGGTGCTGGACCAAAGGGGGCCAGAGTGAGTCTGGGAAGGGGATAATTTTATTCCATAAGAACACTCTCCAGTGACTCAAGGTGCAATGTCATGTCATTGACACCTGGAATGTATCAATACATGGCCCATATTGCTCCTTGAGGCTTACGCATGACATGAACCTACAGTAAACGAGGTGGAGATGCTGGAACTGCCTTGGCAGAGAATTGAGGAAGGGTCAGGGGGTCCAGGGAGGAGGCCATGCTCAGATGGATTTGTGATGTGAGCCTGGGGGCCCTGTCACCTGACCATGATCCTCGGGAAGGCCAGAGAAGTGTCACTAAGGCAGCGATGAGGTACTGGAGAGGGGCTGCTGGCGTCCTGGAGAAGCCCTGAACTGGCCACCTCTGCAGGCCAGGCTGGACAGCAGGAGACGCTGCCACAGAACCGGAGCTCCCTAGTATCACAGGGGATTATGGGATGCCCAGTGGTAGAGGCCAGGTGAAGGCAATTAACTGGTACCACAGGCAGTAAGGGCCTCATGTACTTTCTAGTTCGCAGACCCAGAGAGCCCACCGATTGAAGGGGGCTGGGTGCCCTCGGGGAAAAACCCTGGATTCCTATCACATGCATTCAGTAAACCCTTCTCCGATCCTTCCCTAAAAGGTAACTATGCACTGGGGAAGGGGGAATTCTCACATGGCTTGAGGACCACTGAACCCCACAGCCCCATTAAAACTAAGGGTATGAGATGACATTGATACCAGGGCACCTGCTCTGAGGCTCTTCTGGCTGGAGATGGGTTTGTGGAGGCAGGACCTCAAAGATGTTGTGTTCCATTGGTCACAGACCCTCCCTGGGGTCTTTCCCAGCCCCTGACCAATAAGAAGGCTTTGATAGGAAAAAGCTGAATGAAAGGGCTTGAAACTACACCACCCCCAGCCAAGAGAGCAAATCAGAAATGATACTCCATCCTAGGGGCGGCTGCAGAGAACAGCACCACCAGCCAAGACTTAGAGCAGGCAAGGTGGTGGGGACAGTCCCCACCTGTCACATCCCTGCAGAATTCACACGTTTGATCTTTGTGAAGCACAACGGTGAGTGATGGTGGATCCTGCAAACCTAACCAAGTGGTGGTCCTTCTCACTGCGGTGTGCTTGAGGTGTTAGCACTATTAGAACAGGTTCCACGGCCCCTGGCATTTGGTAAATGCATTCTACGTACCTCTGGTAGTAAGAAAATCAAAACCAGCTCACTTTCACGTGAGAAAGGCAGACATGCCCACTTAACCCTCTAGCCCAAGGGCTCTATTAACTCTCTTGCCCGCCATCAGCATATAATCCACAGGCACTTGGAGCCCCTTGTCATTCCAAAGAATCCAGCTGCTTCCATGACACTGAGGGCACGGTGCTGATAGGATGTGCAGAGCAGAAGTGGGCAGTGATCTAGATGCCCTAGGAATGCACCCGAGCATGGGGAGGACGGGAAAGCAGCCCCCTGAGGATTCAGAGGCTGCCGCGTGGATGGGGTTTTTAGTGGTCCCGAGGTCTGGGGCATTTGGGAGCATCCCCTTCAAGATAAATGATGGGTAAATTCATTTTACACGTCACCACTGAGAAAGAGGTGCAGGGCCTAGCGGATCACTTGGAAGTTTGGAGACAACATGCATTCCTCACTGAGGAGTGCTGCTCCAATCCACTTCTCAGGGGCTGGAAAGCTGCTAGTTTTGAGTGGGACCTGGAGCAAGAGAGAGCTCCTCAGGAGGACCAGGCTGCAGCACCAACTGCTCTGCACCTGGGACTCTGCCTCCATAAAGCTGCATTTTAATTTAGCCTGGCAGACCCTGTGAGGCTAAGAGTCTGATGGTCCATAGGGGCTGCCTTTTTTTTTTTTCCTTTTTACTGCTGCACCTGTGGCATATGGAGGTTCTTGGACTAGGGGTGAAATCGGAGCTGCAGCTGCTGGCCTATACTACAGCCACAGCCACAGTAACGTGGGATCCAAGCTGCATCTTCGACCTACACTGCAGCTTGTGGCAACGCCAGATCCTTCATCCACTGAGCGAGGCCAGGGATCGAACCCGCATCCTCACGGAGACTCTGTCGGGTTCTTAACGTGCTGAGTCACATGAGAACTCTGGTGCTGGCTCTTCTGACTCAAGCTAAAGTAAAATACAACTCAGTGTGTTATCCCCAAGGTCTCTTTGAAATGTATCCAGTGGGGATCAGTTTCCTTTTGCCCTGGGTGCAAATTCCATCAGGCCTGGAACTTTTCTTCTGGCTCTCAGGTAAGAGATAGTCCTGCGGCATTCACAGCCTCCACCTGAACAGAAGGTCCAGGCTGAGAAAAAATTGAAAGCCCAAACTTCACCTGCTCATGTCATCTCCCCTCACCAGCACAGGCCTGCTCATGCCGACAGCCCCCACCCTGGAGAAGCTGATTGGCCAGTTTCTGGTCCCTCCCAGGGATGGAGCTGGAGGTGGGAGCAGTGGTGAAGGGGTAGGAATGGCCTACTGACCTACAACGGCGAGGGCTCTAAGCTGGCTTTGGGCGTGCAGGTCGTGGCAAATATTTAAAGATGACTCTTTTGGAGTTCCCACTATGGCTCAGTTAAGAACCTGACTAGTATCCATGAAGATATGGGTTCGATCCCTGGCCTCGATCAGTGGGTTAAGGATCTGGTGTTGCCACAAGCTGCAGGGCAGGTGGCAGATGTGGCTTGGATCCCGCATGGCTTTGGCTGTGGTGTAGGCTGGCAGCTACAGCTTCGATTCAGCCCCTAGCCTGGGAACTTCCCTATGCTGCGGGTGTAGCTTTAAAAAGGGGGAAAATTTTTTTTAAAGATGATTCTTTCTTCTATAGGCTCTTCTGTGAATTCTTCGGAGGTTTCTGTCTCCAGGGACGTCTCCTTCATGTCCCTCCACTTGGGCACATGGATTTGAAGGAAGCACTTTCCTGAGGCCCTGGAAACTGTCTCTAACCTGCAGCTTCTTTCTGGTTCGTCCCAGGATCCTCCGGATGGCTTGGCTTTGTCAGACAGACCCAGGCCGGCCTGCCCAGCGCGCACCAGCCTGAGGAAGCTGACCCTCGTGTCCTGCCTGGAGACACCGGGGCGTCTAGACCTGGACCAGCACAACCTTTCTTCAAGGGGCCCCAAGGCTGCCCCCACTTCACTTGGCCTCAGGGAAAGAAAGCAACAGCCCTCCTGCGTCCTGGAGGAGAGCAAGGACCAGGCACCAGAGCAGTTTTCCCCAAAGAAATGGCTCTACAAATGCTTTTCCCAGCCTCCATGCCTGGAGTCCCTTTTCTGTTCGCAGATTGGATAAAGGTCCAGCCACCTTGAAACCGGTTCTCTGCAAGTTGTAAGGTTGGCAGATGGTGATGTGGCCTCACATGTATTGTGCGTTGGTCTCGCAGTCAAAATTTTAATTTTAATATCTTTTTTTTTTTTTTTTTTTTTCTGTTTAGGGCTGCGCCTGCAGCATAGGGCCTATGGCAGTTTCCAGGCCAGGGGTCCAAACAGAGCTACTGCTGCCGGCCTATACCACAGCCACAGCAACTCAGGATCTGAGCCACGTCTGTGACCTATACTACAGCTCACAGCAACGCTGGATCTTAACTCACTGAGCGAGGCCAGGGATCAAACCCGCAACCTCATGGTTCCTAGTCAGATTCCTTTCCACTGCACCACAACGGAAATTCCTAAGTCCCAGTTTAATGATGAGGAAACTGAGGCTGTTAGCACCACTGGATTCAATCCAGACATTTTACTGAGCCAGGCTGGAAGACAAATATGGACCCGATGAAAACCCTACCTTTAGGGAGGCCCCAGTCCTTTGGGGAGGTGGCCGAGGCAGGTCAAGGGCAACAGGTAGGGAGATTCTACTGTGGGTCAGGTGACTTTCTGGCTTGTGCTCTTTTTTCTTGAGGGAAAATTATATCCCATTTGGGCAAACCCCTTGGTTTGGTAACTATCTCACCATTTTGCTCTCCCAAAGGTAGTTCCCCTGTCAATGTACCCTTTTTTTTTTTTTTTTTTGCTTTTTAGGGCCTCGCCTGCGGCATATGGAAGTTTCCATCAGAGCTAAAGCTGCCGGCCTACACCACCACTCACAGCAACACCGGATCCTTAACCCACTGAGGAAGGCCAGGGATCAAACCCATATCCTCGTGGATACTAGTTAGATTCCTTTCCGCTGAGCCACAACGGGAACTCCAATGTTTTCATCTTTGACAGCAGTCCTGTGGCCCCTCTGATCCCTGATGGTCAGGCAACAGGGCAGGGACCCTTTCTTCTCAACCCTCTCGTAGATGCCTCCCTTTGGTGACCAAAGAGCTGCCCGGCAGTAGTGGCCATGTCGCCAGGGAGGTTGTTCCGACTGGTGCCCATTCCAGTAGCTCCGTGCCAGCTTCTGTCCTTCCTGTGAGGAGGACCCCTGACACCCCAGCTGTGGGCCTCACAGCTGATCCAAGCTGCCCAGAGACTCCCAGTCCTCCCCTTCCAGCCCTATTTATGGTGGTATTTATAGCCCAAATGTGAAGGGAATTAATTCTCCTTCCCCACCTGGCTTTGCTTGAAATATAGTTTCATCCACCCTTGTGTTAAGCCGGATTTGCATAACACCGCCTGGGAAGAAACCTCCTCGGGGCGCAGGGACCAGAGCCTGTCAACTCTCTGTCTTTATACAGGGTTTCAAAAAAAAAGCTCTGTTCCTCTTTGAAGGCAGAGGGGAAATCAGGAGAGACTTCCCTCCAATGCTTTCCCTTCAAGTAGCTGAATCTTTGCATGTCTAAGCTTCCAGTCTGAGCTCGAGAGAGTCCCTTCCCTCATTAGAAAGGGAGGGGAGGGGAGTCCAAGGTCACGGCCGTGGGTCTCAGGAAATAAACGCCAGTGAAAAGTTCAGCTTCTCGGGGAACTGACTTGGGGGGCCTGATCAGGTACCCCCACTTTGCATCACGTAGGCAGAGGGACAGGCGACCCCTCACTTGGACTCTGTGCCTGGTCAGGCGCCCCACCAAGGAACAGCTGACCATAAACAGTTTCTACCCCTCCTGCACATGGGATGGCAGTTCTTTAAATAGGTCTTAAAAGGGGGGGGAATTTTTTTAATCATAAACTACAGATGAACAATGAAGGGGATTTACTCAATTAGTTACGGAAATATAAAAACTGTTTACAAGTATAACACATAGGCATGGATTCCTCCTCCCTAGGATGAGTAGTAGTCATCTGGCCAGGCAAGAGAGGCTAAACTAGGAGTTTCCTGGTGGCTCAGAGGGCTAAGGACTGGTGGTGTTGCTGCTGTGATGTGGGTTCCGTCCCTGGCCCAGGAAGCTCTGCATGCCATGGGCATGGCCAAAAAAAAAAAAAAAAAAAGAGAGAGAGAGAGAGAGGTTGTTGCTCCTGTTCACCTTTGTCTTCTTTATGTGAACATTTACTTGAAAAACACAAAGTGAAAAATGGCCTATAATGGAGAGAATGAAAAGACAAGCCACAGATTGGGAGAAAATATTTGTGAAACAAATATCTGAGAAAAGACTTGTATCCAAAATATACAAAGAATTCTTAAAACTCACAAGTCAACAAACAACTCAAACATGAGCAAAAGAGCTCAATTGGCCCTTCATCAAAGAAGATAAACAGATGACAAATAAAGATATGAAAAGATGCCCTCCATGTATGTTATTAGAGAATCATAAATTAAAATAACAATGAGATACAACCACACGCCTATTAGAATGGCCAAAATCCAAAACAAAGGCCACACCAAATCCTGGGGCAGCAGGAATTCTCATTCAGTGCTGGCAGGAATGCAAAACCATACCGCCTCTTGGAAGACAATTTGATGGTTTCCTACAAAGCTAAACATACTCTCACTCTGCAATCCAGCAATTGCCTTCCTTGGTATTTACCCAAACCAATTAAAAAATGTCCACCCAAAAGTTTAGAGCGGCTTTATTCACAATTGCCAAAAATTGAAAGCACTCCAGCTTTCCTTCAGTAGGGAACTGCTAAACAGACTGTGGCACATCCAGACAATGGAATATTAGCTAACAATAAAAAGAAATGCGTGGAGGTCCTGTCGTGGCTCAGGGGTTAACGAATCTGACTAGCATCCATGAGGACACAGGTTCGATCCCTGGCCTTGCTCAGTGGGTTAAGGATCTGGCATTGCCATGAGCTGTGGTATAGGTCACAGACTCCACTTGGATCTTGATTAATGTGGCTGTGGCATAGGCCAGCAGCTACAGCTCCAGTTCGACCCCCTAGCCTGGGAACCCCATATGCTGTGGGTACGGCCCTAAAAAGAAAAAAAAAATAGTAAAAGATTTATAATTCCATATTTTTAAAAAGTCACATAAAGTAATAAGTAGATATTCTAGCATATTTCGTTCCCCCCTTATCACATTCCCAATAAGGTAACCATTGTTTATAAACTGATGTGTATGCTTTCTGATTTTTCCCCCTTAAGTTGCTACAAATATATCTATATCTACACCTATATATCTATATCTGTATCTTTCTGTCTACCAATCTATCTATCTACCTACCTGGCATCACACATAAAAAAAACGAGGGAATTGCCATTGTGGCTCAGCAGTTTACCAACCCTACTAGTATCCACAAGGATGTGGGCTCGATCCCTGGCCTTGCTCAATGGGTTAAGGATCCGGTGTAGCCGTGAGCTGTGGTGTAGGTGGCAGATGTGGCTTGGATCCTGTGTTGCTGTGGCTGTGGTATAGGCCGGCAGCTGCAGTTCCAATGTGACCACTAGGCTGGGAACCTTCATATGCTGCAAGTGTGGCCCTAAAAAGTAATAGAAAGAAAAAAGATGAAATCGTGTTTTGACATATGAGTCTACAACTTGTTATTTCACTTACATTAAGGACCTCTCTTCAGGTTGCACATGGGTCTGACTCTTTCTTGGAAACTGTGACTGTTACCATCCCACAGACACTACCAGGGATCATTAGGCAGAGTTTGATTGTTAAAGAAGAACCTCAGGATCCAATTGACAATGCTTGCAAATCTACTGTTTATTGCACAAAAAGTGTTAAAAGCATTAAAGTAAGACAGCAAGAGCTTCCGAGAGGCCAGGTGTAAGGTCCAACTGTCCTCCCTTTGTAAGAGCCAGGCCAGACACGTTTTTCTCTTGGGTCGCAGGTGTGTCACAAAACACCTCTGACCCAGGAAACCCCAAGTGGAGCTCCCATTGGGACTTCTTGTACCCTGCTGGTCATGTAGGCATATTTCTTGCTGGTTTACTAGAAGCAGAGACCACCAGGGGGCTCACCAAAAACAGGAGCAAATCATCAATTTCACTGTCATCAACAAACAATGATGAACAAAGGACAAATAAAAATAAACCCTGCCGACAAGCTGGTACAAACTACCCCGAAGCGCCTCAGACCCATGGTTACAAAACAACACTGTTGATCAGTACATTTCATGACTCGACCGGGGGTCTGTGCTACGCATGACTGTCTCTTATTTCAATAAATCAGCCTGTGCTGATTCCATTCCCACTAGAATTAACCCTCACAATACACCGTGATATGTATGAATGTACTTATTCAACCTTTCCCGTGTTGAGAGCATGTAAGCTATTTCTCCCATCTGTCCCCATGGCGATAGTAAACCTGGCCACAGCGACGGTCCTCGCACATACATGCCTGCACATATCATGTTTAGTTCAATAACATGTGGCTCTCAAATGAGGATGTTGCCCGGTCACTTTCCTTTGCCCTTCTTTTTTTGGCCTTTTAGGGCCACACCCTCAGCATATGGAAGTTCCCAGGCTAGGGACTGAGTCAGAGCTACAGCTGCCGTCCTGTCGCAGCCACAGCAACTCGGGATCCGAGCCCTGTCTGCAACCTGCACCACTGCTCCCGGCAACCTGGATCCTTAACCCACTGAGCGAGGCCAGGGATCGTACCTGTGTCCTCACGGGCACCACTTGGGTTTGCTACCACCCAGCCACCACAGGAACGCCTCCTTTAACCTTCTTGATCTGTCTTTCCTGCCTTCTTTCCCTGTATTTTAAGAGAATGAGGACTCCGTGTGTGGCACTGCTGAGCTCAGATGCTCGCATTCCCGTTAGGCTTTTGCTGTGCTCACCAGAGATTCCCGGAAGGTGTCCTTCCCTTCAGCTCTCTGTGCCTGCACTGGGACCCCCGTCCTCTGGTTTTCTGCCTCTCAATTCTCCTACTTTTTCCTCCAAGGAATGTGACTATTTCTCCCTGGGGCCCTCCATCTCTCTGCACCATAAAATCTTTCTCTAAAGCAATTCTATTATCTTGAAAGTAGGCTCTTCCTGATAGAACATACACCCCACAGGCAGAAGCCTAAGGAAAAAGCAAAGCAAATGGCCTACTTTATGTGCTAATTGGCTACTGTAACCAATAAATTCCAAATCCCAATAGCTTAAAGTAAGGACAGTCCGATTCGCCTCTTCTAAGCCCACGTGGCTGCAGAGTGGGGAGCGCTGCTCCGGGATTCGGGTTCCGTCTGTCTAGTGCCCTTCTCCTCTTCTGGGACCTTAAGGTCCTCTCCACTCAGCCAGCAGATGGGAAAAAAGAGAGGAGGACGTCCAAGAGTTCTTACAGTCAAGGCTGAATGTGCAGCAGACTGTGGTGGTTTAAAAATATAGCCACACGGAGTTCCCATTGTGGCTCAGCAGGAACGAATCCGACTAGTATCCATGAGGGTTCAGGTTCGATCCCTGCCCCGCTCAGTGGGTTAAGGATCCGGTGTTTCCGTGAGCTGTGGTGCAGCTGGCACCCTGAATTGCGGTGTAGGCTGGCCGATGTAGCCCTGATTTGACCCCTAGCCTCCATAAGCTGTGGGTGCAGCCCTAAAAAGAGCAAAATAATAATAATAACAATAACAATAAAAATATATCCACAAATCCTTTGATATTCCTTCCTTCAAGAGGTGGCGCTTAGGAGTTCCCATCGTGGCTCAGTGGTTAATGAATCTGACTAGGAACCATGAGGTTGTGGGTTTGATCCCTGGCCTCGCTCAGTGGGTTAAGGATCTGGCCTTGCCGTGACCTGTGGTGTAGGTCACTGACACCACTCGGATCCCGAGTTGCTGTAGCTGTGGTGTGGACCGGCAGCTACAACTCTGATTAATTAGACCCCTAGCCTGGGAACATCCATATGCTGCGGGTGCAGCCCTAGAAAAGGAAAAAAAAAAAAAAAAAAAGAGGTGGAGCTTAATTTTCTTCTCCTTGACTTTATGGGGACTTAGTGACTCGCTTCTAACAAATAGAATTCAGAAGTGACGGTCAATTTCAAGATTCGGTTATGAAAAGACTGCAGCTGCTATCTTGGATTCTGTCACTTTTTCTCTCTGATCACTCACCCCAGAGAAAGCCCTGCTTCGAGCAGTTCTATGGAAGCTCATGCAGGAGGAACAGAAGCCTCCTGCCGACAACCAGGTGAGTGATCTTGAATCCACCTGCATTTCATTGGCCAGAACTCAGTCACATGTTCACATAACGCAAGAGAGGCTGGGAAATACAGTCTGGTTGTGTCCCCAGGAGGAAACGGAATTGGGTTTGGTGAACAACTAACCTGTGTCTGTTACATCACGGAACTTCTGGGACTCCTCTCCCACTTGTCAGAAACAAAAGTCCATTCCATCAGTACCTGGGACATGATAAGAGCCAAAGTTCTCCATTTAACTACTTGTTGCTTGTTTTCTGTGCATTTCAACAGTCTTGGATATCTAGAAGGAAGGAATGCTAAACCCAAATTTACTTTTTATTTTATATATTTTAATTTTAGATCAATCATTCTAATAGTTTTCGTTGATTGTTTTTCTTAAAGCTTCTACTTGTTTACAAAAACAACTGTATTATTTATAATCTCAGTGTTGCAGGGAGAGATATGTATTTATATGCCATGAAAAAAGACCAAAAAGAAATACACAAAATGTTAAACAAGTTTATTTCCTCAGGGTAAGATGATAGCTGGCTTTCACTTCTTTTGTGTGGCATGTGTATGTATACTTTCCGATTTTTCTAAGATGAAGATATGGGTGTTATTTTGCAATCAGAAAAGATCATTATTATAAAAACAAGGACAATTATTACAAAAATAAAGGTGATGATAATAATATAAAACAATGTAAATAATTATTATAAAAGGCAAAAAAAAAAAACAAAAAAATTCCCCTGTATGTGTGAGAATCGCATAAAGGGAGGAGATTGGTGGGGGGAGGATGGTGAGAAGCACCTGTTCTGCTCAGGTTGAGCCTGGACCACATTTTAACTCAGGGGAGACCCCTCTGGGCCTGTCAGTTCCCTTCCTTCGGGGAGAACTGAGCTGATCAGCTTCCCAGGGTGTGTGAACTTTCGATCCACTTCGGGGACAATTGCTAATCATGCTTGATGTGGTCAGATTATTCTCTCTACCTAGAGTCCCCACCGCCCTGCCCCTTCACGAATGGAAAGCATTTGTCTATGAGGAAGCCTTGTCCCTCATGACTCTCTGTCTCCTTGATTCTCAGCCACCTGCTCAGGAGTAAGTCTTCACCGCAGTTATCAGAATCACATTGAAGGGTGGCTTCCTCTGGGCCATGCACCCCTTAGGTACCTTCTTCTTTCCCTGCCTTGTCTGTCTGGCTCTGAGCTCTGTGTCATAGCAAGAGGCCAGGGTTAAGAAGACAGGTTCAAACGCACACAGACACACACACACAGCACCACCACCACCTCCTCCTGTGTCACTTAACCACTTAGCCTTCGTTTCTTCACCCGTAAAATGGAGCTAAAACTCTTCATAAGCGATGCCACACATTTAAAGCACAATGCATAGCATGTAGTCAGAGCACTGCAGATGCTATTTGTGGGGATCTTGAAATTAGGCAGGATTCCCGTTTTAGTGAAGCTTACAGCTTAGGGGGGAAAGACAGACAAGGAATATGTAATTGGAGGTGTGATGAGTGACAAAAAAAAAGGAGAGGGAGTAGATTTCAATACCTAGAAAGTAGGATTTATCTGATGACCTTTTTTGAGATGAGGAAACTGGAGCTCAGAAAAATCAAGTGCCTTTCTCTAGGAGTTTCCCTGGTGGCTCAGCAGATTAAATATCCGGCATTGTCACTGCTGTGGCGAGAGTTCAATCCCTGGCCCAGGAACTTCCACATGCCATGGGTGTTGCCATTAACAACAACAAAAAAATACCTTTCTTTAGATCACTCTTAGCAACATGGTAGGGCTGGGGTTCAAACCCAATCCGTCTCACTCTAAGCCCTTGCACTCAGGACCACATTGTGACACTCTTTTTTTTTTTTAGTGTTTATTTTTTTTGGTCTTTTTGTCTTTTTAGGGCCGCACCTGTGGCATATGGAGGTTCCCAGGCTAGGGGTCGAATCAGAGCTGTAGCCGCCGGCCTACGCCAGAGCCACAGCAACCCGGGATCCGAGCCACGTCTGCAACCTACACCACAGCTCACGGCAACGCCAGATCCCCAACCCATTGAGCAAGGCCAGGGATCGAACCCACGTCCTCACAGATGCCAGTCGGGTTCACTAACCCCTGAGCCACAAAGGGCACTTCTACATTGTGACATTGAGAGGAAGGCAGTTTGCCTCTGGTATTAAAAACTTTGTGTTTACAACTCCATTGGTACAAAGACAAATATAACCCATACTAAGTTATATTTTTGTTTTTCCTTCTGATCTTAAAAGAAATTAAAAGATTTTCCTAGGCTCCTAAAAGTATCATGGGCCTCAGGCACCATCCACGCTTCGTATCACCCAAGCTGAGTATGACATGACTCTGGACCCCCAAGGAGCTTCCAATTCAACAGAAGAGCCATAAAAACAGAGCTAAAATTAATCCGCGGCGATTCTAGTTCAGATGTATTGAGCACCTGCTTGTCTCATTTAAGTCTTTCAATAACCCCAAGAATTGGTGCTATTCTTTTTCACTTGGCAGGCAAGGGAATGGAGGCGCAGAGGGTTGATGTCACTTGTCCTCAATGACAACTCGTCAGGGACAGGGGCAGGATTCAGACCCACATGCCTGGATTCTTCCCTGTCTGTAGCACTGCCTTCTGACTACCTCAGAAAAGGCAGGATGGAATTCCCGCTGCAATAGAGGCACCAGCAAAGTGCTCTGACTTAATTCATGATCGATGCTGACAGAGCCGGGGCACCCCGAAGTCTGGGGGGAGCTTTGTCTCTGACCATCATCTCTCTGCTCAGCGCCCAGGCATCCCAAGCTGCCAGGCAGGAACCTTCTTCCTTTTCCTCCCTCTGGCTCCCTTTCTGCACCCCAGTCACCTCAAATTGACTAGGCTTAAGCAGGACTGAGAACAGGTAAGACACAGCCTCGGAGCTGTGAACGTGACCACAGTGGATCTGATAACCACACACCCTGGAAGTGTTTCACAGGCACGGCTGGGATGGAGAGTCAGGGTGGGGCACTCTCCAGGCTGCACCTACCTGCGAGCCAATAATGGTCACCTAACTAGAAAAGAATGATGCCAGTGCTAGTTTACAAAGCTCTTCCTCAAATGTATTTTGTTGGTTTTTATCAAGCCCTGTGAGATTGGTACAACAGGTGATATTAAAGATATCAAATATATATAAATCTAGATCAAAACAAGTAAACTGTTAACATTATATATTAAATATATATAAATCAATATTAAATATATATATTTAAAATTAATTGCATGAAAGCTTAAATTAAATCGAAGGAAGCCTTCTTTAAATTCTATTGTGCTTTATGATTGGTAATATTGTATATTGTTGCAGGATTTCACCTTTACTTAAAATCCAGCCATGGCTCCTGGTGGCCTTGCCTGGTGTGGCTTTCGGGGCCATCCTCCGGGCTCCCTCTTGCTCTGGCTCCTCTCACTCCATGCTCCAGCCAGACTGGAGAGCAGACACCTCCCCCAGACTCTTCCAGCTTGTTTCCCTTGGTCCACCCGTAGAATGTCCAGCATCCTCTGAGACAGGTCTCTGAGAACACACAACCAGGAAGGGATGGAGTTGATTCAGAACCAGATTGGCCTCACTCCAGAGCACATGCCAAAGAGAATGCCCTTGGGGATCTGTGGGGTCCCAGCAGTTCCTGAGAACGAAGCGAATGTGATCAATCCAGGCAGTGTGATGGTCCTTCCCTTCACCTGGTGAACCCCTGTGTCCCCTTTAAGACGCAAGTCAAGCACCACTGCACTTTCAGTGGGTTTTTTTTTAGATTTAACACTCACTTAATAATGATCAAGGGGGTGGCCGTGTAAGGATGCTGATGCTTTGCTTTGGAAAGAGATGGTCACACCCCCGGACAGAGGAACGATGTGGGGGCCCTGCGTCTGCAGAGAACAGACCTGCCCATGGCCGCTGCCTGGATTCCCACCATCGTGGTGCTTCTGTCTGGGGTAAAAGGAAGATGAGCTGCTGTGGAGCCAGGAAGTGGTGACTCCTTAAGCCTTGTCACTCCTTCACACCTTCAGCATGATTCATTCTGATGAAATTCAACGAACTCTGAGCACCTGCTCACCACCCAGTGGAGTCAGTTTCATTGGAAAGCTCCACAGCTCCCCTCCCCCAAGATTCAGGATGCTTAGACCCAGACTGTGAAGACAGCCAGCAGAGTGACCAGTGGACCTCAGATGACACTGCTCCTGCTCCAGCCACCCCTCACCCCTGTGCTGGGTGCTGGGAGACTGGCCATCCGGGGCCTCCCAGGTGAGCAAGTGAGAGACACTTGGGCAGAAAGGATCACACACACGTGCACACACACACACACACACACACACTCACACATTTTCCCTTGCTGAGTTTAAAAGTGGATCACTAATATGTGTGATTCACTTTATTGCAGGGTCTGGAACCAATCTCACAATGCCAGGATCCTGATAGCAGTTTCATGAAGCCAAAATATAGGTAAATGTATATCTATGTGTGTATGTATATATTTAAATCTATCTGTTTCTACATCTACCCGGAAAGATATCCATTAAAATATTAACCTAGGGCAGTTTTTCTCCCAGGGGTGGGATTATAATAGTTTGATCAATAGGTTTCCATATTTTCCAGTTTTTCTGCCATTACCATGCATTAGTTACATTATCTGAAGGACAAGGTCAAAGCCCATTCTCTTCCTTTCTTTTTTTAAAAAAAAATGTTATTGGTGTGTAGGTGACTTACAACATTGTGTTTGTTTCAGGTGTACAGCAAAGTGAATCAGCCATACCTATACATATATAGCCATTCTTTCTTTCAGATTCTTTCCCCACAGAGGCCATCAGAGTACTGAACTATACAGTAGGTCCTTGCTACAGATCAACTTTGGATATAGTAGTGAGTATATGCCAATCCATCCCTCCCCTCCTTTGGTAACCCTAAGTTTGGTTTTGAAATCTTTGAGTCTGTATCTAATTTTGTGAATAAGTTATTTTGCATCCTTTTTTATCAGATTCTACCTATTAGTGATCTCGTATGATATTTTTCTTTCTCTGTCAGACTTACTTCATTTGTATGATAATCTCTATGTCCATCCATATTCCTGCAATGACATTATTCCATTCTTATGTCTGAGTAATAGTTCATCATATGTATATGTACCACAACATCTTTATCCAATCCTCTATTGATAGACATTTAGGCTGCTTCCATGTCTTGGCCATTGTCAATAATGCTGCAATGGACTTCCCATGAGGCTCGCACCATTCTCTTTTAAATGGCTGAGGATTCCATGTCTGGGGGTGCTTTTTGGGTGATGAAGGAGGCCCTTTCTCATTTTTCCTCTCCACCTCCCATCCTTTGAGGGTGGTTCTAGGAAGAACCTCAAATGGACTCTGCTTTCTCGGACCAGTGTCTTTGCTGCCCTCTGGTGGTCATTTGAGACCTCAGCAAGTCCAATGACCAAAACCCTTTTAAGGGACTTATTCCTTTTATCAGCCACTCCCATTGCATGCAGAAGTTTCTGGGCCAGGGATCGAACCCAAGCCGTAGCAGCAACCTGAACCACTGCAGTGACAACCCCAGATCCTTAACCCACTACGCCACAAGTGAACTCCCAAATTTGCCTTCTTAAGGCTCATTTCTTTGAACCCTCTCCCTCTCCCCGCCCCCACCAAGGCTGAGCATCCTTACTACACTGGATGACTTGCTCCAGTGTAAGCTTCTTTAAGGCTCTTGTGAAAGGAGTTTCCACTGTAGTGCAACAGGATCAGCAGCATGGAGCACTGGGATGAGACATGATCCCCAGGCAGGCACAGTGGCTTAAGGATCCAGTGTTGCTACAGCAGCAGCATAGGTGGCAAGTGTGGCTCAGATTTGACCTGATCCCTATATGCATGCCACAGAGTGGCCGAAAAAGAAGAAGAAGGAGAAAGAGGAGAAGAATAAGAATTAGAGGAAGAGGAAGGGGAAGGAGAAGAAGAAGAAGCTCTTGTGAAAATGTCATTTTTGTGAAAGCAAGAGCCCCTTGGCCTTGATTACACAGCCAGAGGGCTTGAGTTTCATCAATGGAAGGGCACTGGAGCATGCTCACCTGCTTCTTTCTAATAGTTGATCAAAGCAGTATATGGTTTTGGTCAGTATCATTACTGCAAAAGCCACCAGCACACCTGCTGAAACACAAAAAGACGGTGCTTCTCACAGTCCGAGAACACTCTGAACTCCTACAGAATAACAATCAGTTAAGGCTGGTTCCAGGGCCCCCACCCTGGGACGCTTTGAGATTGTGTGGCTTTAGGCAAATTGTGTCACTTCTCTGTTCCTTCATCTGTAACAAGGAATCATTACCATACCTGCCTGGATTTAAACCCTGATCTACAACTTATCACTTGAACACATTACTTAACACCTCTGTGCCTCAGTTTCTTCATCTATAAAATGGAGGGGTGGGGCGACAGTGCCTAATTCATAGGGCTGGGAGGATAGAATTCATCAATACATGCAAATGATTAGATCAATGCCTGGAATATAATTAGTTCTCAATAAATTTTGATTTTCATTGTTACTGTTACCAGTTACCAAAGTATATTAAGTTAAATGTCATTGTAAGAATACTTACAAACCCTTACATAAAGGGATTTACTATTTAATAAGCCTTTTATGTCTTAGAAACCATTCTAGCTGCTATTTATTTAGTAGTTACTGCAACTGTTCAAGGAAGATGTTATCTTCCTTTTATAAATGAAGAAGCTAAGATTCAGAGAGGTTAAGCAATTCACACAAGGTCACACAGCTAGGAAATATAGAACCAGAGTTTAATTTCATTGGTTTGGCTCTTGTGCCTCTGTTCTTTCCTGTCTGATTGCCTGCTGCCTTCCGAGGTTAGCTTGTTTTTATTAATTTGGAATACTTTACCCCCACTCCTATTCAGTTTTAAGTTAAGGTAATGCTAGTTGCCACAACAGATAAACCCCAAATCTCTGTGGCTTTGGGTAATAGAACTATATTTCTCATCAATGCAATAACTCATGAGAGCATTCCCCTTTGGTGGCGGGTCTTCCACATGGTGATTCAGAGACCCCAACTCCTTCTATCTTGTGGTTCTCTGCTCCCTGAGGGCTTTGGAGTCCTCTGCATTTAGCTGGTAAGTGAGCAAAGAACATGGACCAGGCCTGGAAGTGGCACTTATCAACTCTGTCCAAATTCCATTAACTTCAAGCTCAGTCACAGGGTCGCACCTAACTGCAAGGGAGGCTGGAGGAATGTAGTTTTGCTCTGAGTCCAGGAGACAGAAGAAATATAAGCTGCCAGACAGTCTCTGCCACATCTGGCTTATGTACTTTTTTTTTTTTTTTTTGCTTTTTAGGGCCACACCTGCAATATATGGAGGTCCCCATGCTAGTGGTCAAATCGGAACTGCAGCTGCCAGCCTATACCACAGCCACAGCCATGCTGGATTCAAGCCTTGTCTGCAACCTACACCACAGCTCACAGCAATGCTGGATCCTTAACCCACTGATCGAGGCCAGGGATCGAACCTGCATCCTCAGGGAAACTAGCTGGGTTCGTTACCACTGAGCCACAACGGGAACTCCTGGCTTAGGTCTTAAACAGCCTTGAGGTCTTGGTTTAAATTTCAGTTCCTCCAGTAAAAAATTCTGGCCCCTTGGGTCTGGAGTGGGTGCTCCTCCTCTGTACACCCTCCCTTGTAGCATTTGGTGCATGGAATTATAATGGCTTAATCATCCCTCTCCTGATTAATCTGTGGGCTGCACTAGAGCAGGGGCTGTGCCAGTCTCGGTCACTGCTGACTTCCTCGCTCTTACTCGGAGCCTGGCCATAGTAGATGCTTGATAATTGCTGAATGGATGATGTCCGTTGCAAATGGCTAAGGGGGCAGAGGAAGTGGTTGTGAGTGGTCTCTTGAGCTCCCCTCCCCCCATCATCACTGAGTTTCAGAACCATGGACGGCTCATCCCGGAACCGCTCTGGAAAGCCCTCTGAGGTTGAGGTTGGGGTGTCTGTGCTTTAAGAATGGAACCGAGACATTGAGTGTGGTCACAGGTTGTCTGTGCCACTGCACCTGCCCCCAGGGAGGACCCCACATAAACATCTCCTCCTGCAGTCTGTTCCAGCACAGGTACCCAACAGGGCCTGGCTTCGAGTTTAGGAAACTGACTACCCGCAATGACAAAATGATGGGGCTCCTTTGTCTGTCCGTTGACCATCCCCTCTACTTCCCAGAAAAACTTGGCCATGGCTTACAAAATGAATATGGTAAGAGAAAGCAACTTGAATTGCAGGGAAAAGCCAGTCCTGGTGAGAGTAGATCGTTGCAAATCCGGTAGCTCCATACATAGCAACACAAGCATTTTTTCCCTGAAATCCAAGTCTCTATTTGGGGACAATATTTACTATTTTTTATTTTTATTTTTTTGCTTTTTAGGGCTGCATCCACAGCATATGGAAAGCTTAGGGGTCGAAATGGAGCTGTGGCCGCTGGCCTATGCCACAGCCACAGCCACAGCAACATCAGATCTGAGCCGTGTCTGTGACCCACACCACAGCTCATGGCAAGGCCAGATCCTTAATCCACTGAGCGAGGCCAGGGATCGAACCCAAAACCTTATGGTTCCTAGTCAGATTCGTTTCTGCTGCGCTATGACGGGAATGCCTAGTATTTTTTAAAACATTGGTCTCTTTTTGTTCTTTCTCCCTCACTGCCCCTAGGTGTCTGCTATTGATAAGTCTTGGCCTGTAGCTGAGCTTGGAATTGGGGAGGGGGCTGCGAGCGGCTCATAGCCTCTCTTTTGAGGATTCCAAGACCCTCTTCGGTTCCTCCCCCTTAAGCTCCCCCTTGCTCCTCTTGCCGTGCTCTACATGCCCTTCCACAGCCTGGGGTCAAGGTGAAGATAGTGTCTATGAGAAGAAAAGACAGTCTCGCTCTGCGGCAACTGTCTTCACATGACATGCAAAACCAAACCCAATTTAACACGACAGACAGGGAGGGTCAGGCATGGGGATGGGACAAGACTCCCAGCCTGGGTGGCCTTAGGAAGTCAACTGTGCTTCTGAGCCACCATCATTATGCCTACGAAAGGGAGTAACTGAACCCAGACACCCTGGGTGGGTATGAGAGTTTGACAAAATGCCTTCAGAGGGGGCAACACATTTTGCAAAGACACCTTAAGAGGGACAAGTGTACCAGGCCACTGCTCTCAGTACCAGTTACGGGATGAGAGACACTAAGCCAGGGTGGTGGGCACAGCACTGTGGGGTCACTTGGCTCAGCGCTCTCCCTGGAAAGGAGGCAGGTTCGAAGCTGAGTTGTGGGGAGGGGGACCACAGTTCCCCACTGACTTCTCCTTTCACTAAGTCCTGTAGGTTACCGGGCCCCTCAGGTCACTTCTGGGAGTGGGGGGGAGAGGGGGGTTCTGTCTCTGAGCCCAGGCTCCTGGGGACAGGGAAGGCAGGAGGCAGCTTGGAGCCGGGGCTGAAGCAAGACCAGGCCAGCGACTCCAAGGGAACAGAGAGATGCTGCAGGCTGAGGAGCCCTAGGACCTTGGCAAGATTTGTATTCCAGAAGCTTCTCTGGCTTGCACAGGCCAATTCTGTGCTGATTCATAAAGGGGAAGGAAAAAAAAAAGCAAAAAACAACCTGGGTTCCAAAGGAGCAAATTTGCAATACGTTTTAAAAAGAACTAAAGCCAGTCTGAGCTGGAGCAGGGGTTTCCCCCAAACTCTCCCTTAACAACTGAGCAATTGACAAAGATGCTGAGAGAGGCTGGCAGCTGGGCCCAGAGGCAAGGTAGAACTGGCATGGGGCACTTATCACCCCTTTCTCCCTTTCCCTGTGGGCTTCCTGGCGCTGGTCACCCCGGTGTTTGAAATCACCTTCTCCATCCTGCAGTACAAAGCATGAAAACAACAGAAATGTTTACCAAGGAGGGAGAAAAAAAAATCCCCATCATCTTATCACCCTATCAAATCAACTGTTTTCATTTTTAAGGGTTTCCTTTCATCCCAGTCTTCATCGTTTAATCATCGTTCTAGTGCACTTCTGATGGTAACTCTTTTTCTTTCTTTCTTAACGTTGTGTGATATTGGGCGAGTTTCAGTTTCTTCATCTGCACAGCGGGATCCTCTCAGCATCCACCTCACAGAGCGGTGTGAGCCTCCAGTGAGATCATGGCTATAAAGTGCATGACACATAGTAGGTGCTCAGTAAATAGTAGCTGTGATGATTATTTCTGGAAGCATCCCTCTGGTTGTCATTAGAAGTCCTTCTGCACGCTTAGAATTTTTCAACGCTTTATGCGTATTAATGTGATAGAGGAAATGGGACCTGTGTGCTTATTTGAAAAGAAGTCTGAGAATTCCCGTCGTGGCTCAGCAGGTTAAAAACCAGACATAGTTTCTGTGAGGATGCAGGTTTGATCCCTGGCCTCAGTCATGGGTTCAGGATCCCACTGTGGGGTAGGCAGATGAAGCTCAGATCCAATGTTGCTGTGGCTATGGCGTAGGCTGGCAGCTGCAGCTCCAATTTGACTCCGTAGCCTAGAAACTTCCATATGCTGCAGGTGTGGCTGTAAAAAGAAAAAAGGAAAAAAGAAGTCTGGTCACAATGAAATATGATTAGCCTTTAAAGATGTGCATCAGCAGGTGCCTTTCCAGGCACCTCTTAGCACTTTTTTGGCCTGAGTGGAAGGTAGCTGGCCAGGCTGATGTTGCTTTTTTTTTTTTTTTTTTTTTTTTTTTGCTATTTAGGGCCACACCCACAGCACATGGAAGTTCCCAGGCTAGGAGTCGAATTAGAGCTACAGCTGCCGGCCTACACCACAGCTCATGGCAACGCTGGATCCTTAACCTGCTGAGCAAGGCCAGGGATTGAACACGCAACCTCATGGTTCCTAGTCGGATTCGTTTCCACAGCACCACGATGGGAACTCCTGATGTTGTCTTTTTTAAAATACAGATTCCGGAGTTCCCGTCGTGGCGCAGTGGTTAACGAATCCGACTAGGAACCATGAGGTTGAGGGTTCAGTCCCTGCCCTTGCTCATGTGGGTTGAGGGTCCGGCGTTGCTGTGAGCTGTGGTGTAGGTTGCAGATGTGGCTCGGATCCCTCGTTGCTGTGGGTCTGGCGTAGGCCAGTGGCTACAGCTCCGATTGGACCCCTAGCCTGGGAACCTCCATATGCCGCGGGAGCGGCCCAAGAAATAGCAAAAAGACAAAAAAATAAAAATAAAAAATAAAATAAAATAAAATACAGATTCCACCTTCCCCCTTCCCCATTCCTGTGGTGATCTGGGAATAAAAAGCACAGGGTCCTGGTCAGGTGTCCATTCACCTGACCTATGCATTCTTGGAGAAGTGACCTTTCATCCTTGGTGCAGGGAACTCAAAGTGCTGGGCTCTTTCTCTCACATGCTGCAGAGAAGGGGCAGTGTTGGGAAATTGTTCATTGTGCATCTCTGCAGAGATGAGAGCTGGGACACGGGCTGCTGGGGGGGGGGGGCACTCTGATTTCAAGTGCGTCTTTGTGGAGCCCAGGCTCCCTGGATTGATGTCTACTGCAGGTGTTTGTGCTGCCATTGCCTGCCCACCTAAGGGGGTCCATGGGATTATAGGTATGACTGGGAAGATAGTGAGAAAAAACAGATATGTATGTATATATAGGTAGATATGGAATTTAAGACTCAAGAGAGTCAACCCAGACAAAGTCTCTCTCCTCTTGGGGACTCAGTTCTTTTGTTAGTGAAATCCAATCTGCAAAAAATGACCAGCTGTGGAGTTAAGCTACTCTTGGCTCTGAGAGGGAACTGGGAGGCTACTGAACATTTGCTCTCAAGACTTGTCCCATGATGTCATATCTCTTCACACTGACGTCAAAGTCCTTCAGAGGGTCGGGGGCAGTTTGGTCCAGGGCTTTATCCATTCAATGCATTGAATGAACGCTGTGTGTCTAGACTGTGCTGGACACTGCTACGAACCAGGGTCCACCACGATTGTGCCCCGCCTCTTAGCGGCACACAGTCAATTTGGGAGAGAGACAGGATGTTGCCCATGGTCATTTTAGCCATGGCAAAGGCAGCCACTCACCTCCTGCACCTAATTTTTTTTTTTTGGCTGCACCCATGCCGTGTGAATGTTCCTGGGCCAGGGATCGAACCCATACACAACATTGACTCCAGCCACTGTAGTGACAATGCCAGATCCTTAACCTGCTGAGCCACATGAAAACTCTCTTTATTTAGTTAGTTAGTTTTTGACAGGAGCAAAATTTTAGGGAATCCTCCAAAAAGCTCCATGGTGTATATACTGGTAACATCCTCTTTTTTTTTTTTTGTCTTTTGTTGTTGTTGTTGTTGTTGTTGTTGTTGTTGCTATTTCTTGGGCTGCTCCCGCGGCATATGGAGGTTCCCAGGCTAGGGGTCCAATCGGAGCTGTAGCCACCGGCCTACGCCAGAGCCACAGCAACGTGGGATCCGAGCCGCGTCTGCAGCCTACACCACAGCTCACGGCAACGCCGGATCGTTAACCCACTGAGCAAGGGCAGGGACCGAACCCGCAACCTCATGGTTCCTAGTCGGATTCGTTAACCACTGCGCCACGACGGGAACTCCCCACATCCTCATTTTTGGGATGAGAAAATAATTAGGCCAAAGTCACATGGCTAGCCAGGGGTAGAGCAGTAATTCAATTCTCTGTCTGACTCTGGATCATCGCCACCCCTCCCCCAATATTTCTTTTTCGGGGGGGATATAGTTGTTAACTGAAATAAAAATGCACATTGTACAAGTTGTGGGCTAAGTTTTATCCAAGGACCTTTCTAAAGACTATAGCCCAGGAGACAGCCTCTCAAACAGCTCCAAGGAACTTCTCTGAAGAGGCAAGCAAGGAGCCAGGAATACATATGAGTTTTGGCTAGCTGAAACATGTAGTCAAACATCAAAAGAGTACAGCTCATCACAAAGAACAAACACCTCAAGTTAATTTTAGAGCTTTTCTTTGTATGGGAAGATGCAAGAATCTGGGGCCACTGAAATTTTTCCTTAAATATGCATCTTAACTCTCTAGGGGCTAGTATGCCCAAAGGACAGAATGCTTCCTACTTTTCTCCACCCTGAATTCTCTCCAGGGTGCACTGTCGGTGGGCAACGGCAATGGCTAATGGCTTGATCCTTGTAGAACTGAAATGGGAGGCAGCAATTTTTCTTTGCATAGTAAACTTTCTAGATTTCCCTTACCCTAATTTCATACTAACTGTGTGCATAGACGTAAGCCATAGCTCAAATCTCAATGCAAAGGGTTTCCTTTCATATTATTCCTCTGAGTGGAGTTTCAAGGCTCCCCTGGTTTGCTGACATTTGACACCTTGAGATTTTATCTGCAGATGTAGAAGTAGCGACATCATCGACATACAAGGACCCAACTGCACGAACTGCAGTAGTCATGGCCCAGTCCTGAGGGCTTAAAGGTGCTGTATTCAGATTCTAATGTCATTTTCTCCTTCTTAACCTCCTCCCCTCTCCTTTTCCTCCTCCTCCTTTTTCTCCTCCTTCTCTTCTTCTATAACCTGTCAAGATAATTTGAAAATGTTCAGGACCTATGTTCTCATTTGTCTTCATGAATTAAATGAATGGAAGTTGGGTGATTTTCCAGTCCCAACGACAGCCTCAGATGATCACATATCATTAATGGGATTTCTTTAACATTATAATTCCAAGTTTGGCCACCATCCTGGTACCAACATCAGAGGTTGCAGGCTTCAATTTTCCAGAGTTGTAGAACCATGTCAAGATCCCAGACGTAGCTGGGGAAATATAGATGTTACTTGAATCGTCCATTGCTGAGACATTCCCAGGTGTGCAAACCCCCTGGAAGCTGAACAAAGCCAGTGAGCCCTCAGGAAGCAGCCAGAGAGCCCATTCTAGATCATTCTTCAGTAAGAAGAAACCACAGATCATGGACAAGGTGCGTGCTCATGACTCATGTTCTCACCCAATGTATCATACTGTGTTTTCCACCTTGAAACAATGTAACAGTTAGAATTGTGTCACATAGATTTCACATTCTAAAGAATCTCCTAGGAGTTGAAGATAAAAACTTTCATAGACTCTATAAAAGTGCTAAGGCTCCTCGGAGGCTTCCTTGCAGTAGATCAAGCATCTTCAGCCCATAGATGAGGAAATCGAGGCTGGTCGATTGGCGGCCTCAAGGTCCCTGGTGACTGATGCTCAGTTCTTGATTCTCTCTGCCTCGCCACCACAAGGTCCTCTCTACACCAAACCAGGCGTGGTATGGGAAGGCTTCCTGGAGGAGGAGGAACGTGATCAGGGTCCTGAGGGAG
This sequence comes from Phacochoerus africanus, assembly GCF_016906955.1. Lineage (NCBI taxonomy): Eukaryota > Metazoa > Chordata > Mammalia > Artiodactyla > Suidae > Phacochoerus > Phacochoerus africanus. The sequence goes on from NC_062552.1 coordinate 101,249,962, forward strand.
GCATGAGGTGACAGTGGGCTTGGAGGAGGGGCCAGGCTTCCTAATGCCAGTTTAGGCTCCTTTGTGGCTTTCCTAACTGAATGGCTAGCTCCCGGAAGGCAGGTACTTGTCTCCTCCACTTCCTGCCCCATTTCTGATTTCCTGGTGTGGGTTTGGCACAAAGGGACCATTGGGAGATGGATGAGGCCAGCTTCTCCTTGTTTCATCAAGATCTGACTCCATGTTTTAAGATGCTTGTGAAAGCACTCGGCACTGAAGAGAAACTCAGCTTATATTTCCTTTCTGCTTCCTTCCTTCCTACTGATGACTTTTTTTTTTTTTTTTGACATGGCTGCCCCCGTGACATATGAAAGTTCCCAGGCCAGGGATTGAATCCAAGCTGCTGCAGCAGCAACACTGGACCCTTTAACCCACCGTGTTGGGCAGGCCTGGGAATTGGACCTGTGCCTCCACAGCAACCGGAGCTGCTGCGGTTGGATTCTTAACCCACTGTGCCACAGCAGGAACTCCCAAGTGACACTTTTGAGAGTGTGTGTCTAGCTACAGTCCCTGAGAGACATCTCGTTCCCTGGTCCTCATAGGAATGGACCCTGGGCTTGGTGTGAGTGGCTGAGTGGCCCAGGGGTGGACTCCTGACTCAAAGTGGACCCATGAGAGACTCTCTTCCAATTCAGAGTCGTGACCTTGAGGGGCTCCTTGGGCTCCTCTGATGGTTCGCACCAAGGCGAGGTTGGCTCTGAAGATGAGAAACAGCCATGGAGGAGGCAGAGAAGGTGGGAGAGGAAGCAGATGCTGAGGGGCAGCCGTAGAGAGAAGCCCCACCACCCAAGCACCCCGTGCCAGGGGAGGCCCCACTTGGGGGAGGCACCTCTCCTCTTTGAAGGCTCCTCCTCCAGTCACACGAGAAGGATAGCCTGCTGCCTGGAACTCTTACCGGTGCTGATGTTATCAAGTTTCTGCAGAAGGAGCTCGCTCAGCCAGCCTCCGTCAGAGCCCCCAGGGGAAGTCCTTGGTTGTGCTCTGTGCTGGAGAAACCACACTCCAGAAGGGGGGCACATGGTGGAAGGGGGACTTTCTTCTCTTTCTTGCAGGGACACATTTGGCCGGGGTGGGGGTCGCAATGTAACCCAAGCTCCAGAAGGATGGGACTCTGGAGGAGAGGTCAACACTTTTTTCTTTTGGGTGAAGTTTTTTCAGTCGGTGGTCTTCACAGCAGCATGAATGGGAGGAGAAAGACCCCCAGGAGTCACTTCAGCCATGGTGCCAAGTTCCAATGAACAGAGACAAAACAGGAGCTCCTTGCCTCACCGTTAGCGAGGGAGATGGACGTGTGGATAGAATTTCTCGGCAGTGAGGTGAGATGTAAATGCACAGGCGACCATGGTCCTCCAAGAACATCCAATGTGGGGGAAGCTCAGAGGGTGTTTCCCGGCAAGGATGACAACCAAGTGGGGGCCCAGGGGTGCGTAGGAGTTGGCCAGGCTAGTGGGGGTAAGGGACACCCCAGAGGAAACAACAAGAATAGAAGAGCAGAGTCGAGAAAGACAACGGCGGCTGCCGAGAAGTATAAGTGGCTTCAGCACAGCTAGAGAATGAAGTCCCCAGGTTCTGGCAAAAAAAAAAAAAAAAACTTGCCGGAAAGGCAAGTGACTTTTTTCTCGGGAACTGGGGCTTGGTCCTGCAGAGCTATGATCTCCGAACCTCCTCGAGGGTGTGCTTCATCTGTTTTCTCTTTTTGAGCATGCGAAGAATGTTTGTATATTTATAACATAAATATACAGCGGATGTAGAATTGTTGGCCAAGCAGTCTTGTATATTTATTTACCAAATTGATACTTGCTCTTATATTAATATGTTAAAGATGGTTGTAGCTTAACTTCCTTCTTACCTTTTTTTTGGGGGGGGGGTGCTAAAAATAAGTACATGTAGAGATTCTCAACTGTTCTCCCCACCCAGCAGCACAGATGGAGACTTGCTCTGCGGATGTGATCAGGAGCCCCTGGAGAGTTTGGGAGGCGGCATACCCTTTCCCTCCTCAGAACCAGCCAGATGTGTGCCTGCGGCTTGAGCTGTCACAGCCACAGCTGACAGTGTGATTCAGATCAGGAAACCTCAGTAGTAGGCCCAGACTCCCGTGTTGCCTCCCCCTCGCCTTCTAGAAAACCTTGTGCCTGGTGATTCCCAGTATGAATTTCTGGATGTGCAGACCGCTGTGACAGCCCTTTTTTTTTTTTCTTACTTTTTCTTTTTCTTTTTCTTTTTTGAAAGTTAACTGAAACCTGGACTTGATGGCTTGAGGGCTGAGAGGTAAGCAGAGAGCTCACCTAGGCTGCTGTCTTTTTGGCCACCATTCTCTTTCTTTGCCTCTGGCCTGAGAGGAAGGACTTTTGGGGTCTCCTCTTGTCCTTGGGGCTCAGCTCCTCCAGATGAGACGCCTTATGGGGGTTTGCAGAGAGCATCTCCCTGGGCATTTCCCAGTGGTCCAGGAACAGCTGCGACCACTAAACAGCAGCACAGCGATACCAATGCCGCCAACATTGATGGCGTGGTGACCACGCGCCCCGTGCCCATGACTCTTTACATAACCACCATCTCGTCTAACTCTCCCAACAAACCCTGACGAGTCCCACCCTGCAGACCATCCGTGGGGACCTGAGAGAGTCAGGATCCCTGACTCCCAGGCTCCCAGTGCTCTCCCCACGGAAGAGGCTCAAGGGCTCGGCCTTGGAACTTCATCGTCCCTCACACCTATGAAAGTTGCTCTCATTTTAGGTTCTGCTCATCAAGCCAGGACCAAGCCAAGTGAGATGAAAAGAGTGGCCCGATGGTACTTACTCAGATAGGTAGGGCAAAAAAATAGGTAAGTAAAAAAAATAAAATGGTAAAAAATTTAAATGTCTTATACCTTTATTGAGGTCTAAGTGATACGCAGAAAAATCACACATATTTAATGTAAACATTTTGATGACTTTGGACACATGCCTACACCCATGATACCATCACCACAACCAGGGTAATAAACATATCCATCACCTTCAAAAGATTCCTTGTATCCCTCTGTTGTGTGTGTGTTAAGGCCAATTAACATGAGCTACATTCTTAATACTTTTTTTTAACATATTTTTCTTTAGCCACAGCTATAGCATGCAGAAGTTACTGGGCCAGAGATCAAACCCGAGCCACAGCGGTGATGATGCCAGATCCTTAACCTGCTGAACCACCAGGGAACTCCTTAACAAGCTTTTAAGTGCATGGCACCATATCATTCGCCATAGGCTCTGGGTTGTATAGCAGGTCTCCAGAACTTATTATCTCATCTAACTATGACTTTATACCCATTAAACTACTTCCCATCCCACCATCCCCCTTGCCCTGGGCCTCCACCATTCCATTTTCTGCGTAAGGAAATAATTAATTAAAAATAAAATTTAAACAAAATTTTTTTCTTTTTAGGGCTGCACCCAAAACATATGGAAGTTCCCAGGCCAGGGGTTGAATTGGAAGTGCAGCTGCCAGCCTACACCACAGCCACACAGCAACATTGGATCCGAGGCACTTCTGTGACCTACACCACAGCTCACAGCAGCAACGGATCCTTAACACACTGAGCAAGGCCAGGGATTGAACCTGCATCCTCACGAATACTAGTCAGGTTCATTACTGCTGAGCCACAATGGACACTCCTAAAAAAACCTTTTAACTGTAAGGTACCTGTAAGGTAAGCCTGGTTACTGTGTGCTTCCCTGGCAGTGCTTTCCAAGGAGGAATGAAGTGGGAGAAGCCAGAGGATCAGCTCATTTTTCGGAAGGAGGTAAAAGGAGCAAATTTTTCCATGTGGTTCCTAAGGTGGAATCTGAAATTCCTAAGAAGGGGGTTTTGTATTGTTGCTATTTTTTTTAACTATGATAACAATGGTTCGTACACTATATACTACACACTCAGTATTACTCAGTCACAGGAAAGAGTGAAATAATGCCATTTGCAGTGACATGGATGGACTAAGAGATTTTCTTTCTTTCTTTTTTTTTTTGTCTTTTTGCCATTTCTTGGGCTGCTCCCGAGGCATATGGAGGTTCCCAGGCTAGGGGTCCAATCGGAGCTGTAGTCGCCGACCTACCTACGCCACAGCCACAGCAACACAGGATGCGAGCTGCATCTGCCACCTACACTACAGCTCATGGCAACGCCGGACCCTTAACCCACTGAGCAAGGGCAGGGACCGAACCCGCAACCTCATGGTTCCTAGTCGGATTCGTTAACCACTGCGCCACAATGGGAACTCCTAAGAGATTTTCTTATTAAGTGAAGTAAGTCAGCCAGAGAAAGGCAAATACCATCTGTTATATGTGGAATCTAAAAAAGTGATAGAAATGAATTTATCTACAAAGCAGAAATATACCCACAGCCATAGAAAACAAACTTATAGTTACCAAAGGGGATATCAGGGTAGGGAGAGAAATTAGGAGTTTGGGATTAACATATGCACCCTACTGCAAATAAAATAGGTAAACAAGAAGCACCTACTGTATAGCACAGGGAACTATACTCAATATCTTGAAATAACCTATAATGGGAAAGAATCTTTTTTTTGGGAGGTGGAGCTGCATCCACAGCATATGGAAGTTCCAGGGCCAGGGACTGAACCCGAACCACAGTAGCAACCAGAGCTGTGGCAGTGACAACTCCAGATCCTAGCCCACTTCGCCACCACGGAACTCCTAGGAGAAGTCCTTTTTTTGGTCTATTTAGAGCCACATTTGTGGCATATGGAGGTTTCCAGGCTGGGTGTCAAGTCAGAGCTGTAGCTGCCGACCTACACTAAAGCCACAGCAATGCTGGATCCAAGCCGCATCTGCAAACTACACCACAGCTCACGGCAACACTGGATCCTTAACCCACTGCGCAAGGCCAGGGATTGAACCCACATCTTCATGGATACTAGTCAGGTTTGTTAACCACTGAGCCACGACGAGAACTCCTATAATGGAAAAGAATCTTAAAAGAATCTATATGTGCACATTAACTGAATAACTCTATGTTGTACACTTGAAATTAGCACAGCATTGTGAATTAACGGTACTTCAATTTTTAAAATGGCCCATTTGTGGTAATAAGATCTCAAAAATTACAAAAAGATAAGGATAAAGGAAATGCGAAAGTTCACCACATCTCCAGGCCTTAACCACTCTCCAGAGGTAAACGTTTGAAATCAGATCTGGGTTTTGTGCCTCTGATGATTACATCCAGAATTCAAAATTGTGTATATACTTCTCTTTCTCAATTTATCTACTTATACATTAAAGACCCCTCACTTTAAGTAATGTAGGCAGTGAATATGGAGGAATTCCCCTCCCAGTTTTTACTTGTATTTTTGGTTTTAGTCTATCGGTAATCTTTATCACCTGAAACAGTTTACTTAAACCGTATTCTTGGTCTGTCACTTTTGATCATGTCCTTTCTACAGCTATCTCTTGCTTGCACCACGTAAGTCATTTGAAGTTCATGGTGATAGCATTTTCCTATCACCAGGACTCAGTCCATCTTGGACCAGAGGTGGAAGGGGTTTTTGCTTGTTTGTTTTTGTTTTCTTTTTTTTTTTTTTTTTTTTTTTTAGCTGCACCCACAGCATGCAGAAGTTTCTGGGCCAGGGATGGAACCCGTGCAAAAGCAGTGACCCAAACCACAGCAGTGACAATGCCAGATCCTTAACCCACTGAGCCACTAGGGAACTCCATGGAAGGGGTTGTGAAAGTTATCTATAGATAATAACAGACTCAAAAAGCCCACTGGTGCATCTATTTGCATAATCCTTAACCTGTAATCTTACTATGTGTCTATATGGATCCAAGGATGCTACACAGACCAGTAGAACGAAAGAAATAACACTTTGGTATCTTCTTAGTTATATCCTTGGGGGTGATAGTGAGAATTAAGTGGCTGTTATCTACTCTATCCCACCTAAGTCCAGGGTGGTAATACAAATAAAACACACTCTAAATTAATTCCATAGCTAATTCAGGACCGCAGAACTCTGTTTACAAGTACATTTATGAGTGATGTCTTATTTATGTGAATTCTTCTGTACTTCAAAGAATAGCTCACAAGGAAAAATAGTCCTTCCATTCCTGAGTGGCACTTAGTGAGGCTATCTGGTCACCTAGGGTCCCCTTCCCCCAGGGAGATAAGATTGAGGAAAGTTGGATGAGTACAGGGAACGGAGGCAGGATGGGAACATGTGTGTCCAAACAGAGACTGAGTTAAGACAGATCACATTCTGTTTGCTGAAACACCAGATGACGAATGAGTTTCTAGGGACATGAACTGGGAAGCTTGACAGAGGGATGCCTGAGGCTGATGAGAGGAGGGTGGCCAGTCTTGTTTCTCAGGTTTATTGAGCTGTACAAAACCCCCAATCCAGCCAGCCAGCCAGCCACCATCTCCCCCAAATGGCCATGATCTTCGAGACGTATGGAGATGCTCTAAAACTCCAGTATCTTGTGTGTTTATAATAGTTTGAATTCATTTCTATTATTATCACGTGTACATGTTTACTAGAGAAGATAGTTGTTACCGATTTGGGTGTGTTCTCCCAATTATACGTGTATGGTTCAACCAACCATTCTGTCTCAGCAGCCTTTGCCTCTTGACTAGTAGTTTTTGTTTGTTTGTTGATTTGTTTTAATGGCCGCGCCTGCAGAATAGAGAAGTTCCTGGGCCAGGGATTGAATCTGAGCTACAGCTGCAACCTATGCCATGGGTATGGCAATATAGGATCCTTAACCCACCGTGCCAGGCCAGGGATTGAACCTGCACTGCCCCAGAGACAATGCTGGATCCTTAACCTGCTGTGCCACAGTGGGAACTCCTCGATTAGTAGTCTTTTGTGCAGTTCTTTACTATTTTATTGCATGTTGCCTATGATGGTTCATTTTAGGTCAACTTGATTAAGCCATGAGGTGGTGGGTGGGGAGAGTCAGATATTTGGTCAAACATTATTCTGGGTGTTTTTGTGAGGGTGTTTCTATGTGAGTTTAACATTTAAAGCAGATTGCCCTCTGTAAAGAGTATAGCTAAGTTTCTCCGTGGTATTGCTGCCTCAACATCCATTTTTGACCAAGTGGCCTATGGGGACCTTGAACTAGCACTAGCCCCTCAGGCAAGTACACTCCCTAGATAACAGCCAAGTGACAAGTGAATATGAGTTCCTGATATGACCCCCCCCCAACAGCCCTGTGATTAACACCCGCCCTCCCCCCCCCACTTCCCAGGGCCTTCCTCTTGTGACCCCCTCTTAGATAAAACCCCCATGGAGCTACCAAAATTCTGCTCTTTTGGATGTAAGTTGACCAACCCAGCCTTAGCCTGGAAACCCAAAGCCCTTCACCCACAGACTCTAATAAACGCATGCGCCCCAGGTTCTGCTGCTCTCTCTGCCTAGATCCTGCCTTGACCTCCCCTCTCAGACCTGTGAGTAAAGAGATTCTCCACTTCAGTGTCTCTTGTGGTCTCCTGTTGAACCAGGGCTCACCATCCTGAAGCCCAGTGCTTCATTTAACAAGTATTAATTTAATAAAGTCATAACAGCTCTCTGGTGTGGTGGGCCTCACCCAATCAGTTGAAGGCCTGATTATAACTAAAGGTCCAACCAACCCCTGAGTATGAGGAGTTCCTCCTGCTTGACTGCCTTCAAGCTAAGTCTTTTATTTTCTGCCTTCAGACTCAAACTGAAATATCCGTTCTTGGGTCTCAAGCCTGCTGGCCTTTGGACTAGAATCATACCATTGGCTCTCCTAAGCTTCCAGCTTGCCAACTGCAGCTTGGCCTCCACAATTGTATGAGTTCCTTGTACTAACTCTCTCTCATATAACTATCCATATAACTCATAAATGTATATGAGATTATATATATGAAATTATGTAGGAGATACACACACACACACACATATGCACACATCCCCATCCATATATCTCATATGTAATATCCATATATATATAGATCTGGCATTTTCACTGCAGTGGCTCTGGTTGCTACTGTGGTGTGGGTTCAAATTTCCACATGATGTGGGCATTGCCAAAAGAAAATATAAATGTCTATTTTGTTTATAACACTTTTTTCCTTTAACGTTATTAAAAACATAACTGCAAAAAAGTGATAATTATAAACCTGAGTTGATCAGCATATAATGAATAAAGTAGTAATTTATATGACAATATTAGCGCAAAGGAGGGAGGAATGGAGAAATCTTTTGTATATTATTAAAATTAAGTTTGTATTAAGCCAACGTGATTGTTGTAAGGTGTTAGCTATAACCCTTGGGAAATCACTAAGAACAAATAACTAAGAAGTTCCCATTGTGGCTCAGTGATTAACGAACCTGACTAGTATCCATGAGGATATGGGTTCCACCCCTGGTCTCACTCAGTGGGTTAAGGATCCAGCATTGCCGTGAGCTGTGGTGTAGGTCGCAGATGCGGCTTGGATCTGGCATTGCTGTGGCTGTGGTATAGGCTGGCAGCTACCGCTCTGATTAAACCCTTGGCCTAGGAACCTCCAAATACCACAGGTGTGGCCCTAAAAAGACAAAAAGTGAAAAAAAAAAAAGAGAAAATAACTGAAAAAAAAGTAAAAGAATTGAAAAGGAAAATAAAAATAAAATAACATAATACATGTTGAAGACAAGAAGCAAAATGGCAGACAAAAATTCTGCCTTATGGGCAATTGCATTAAATGCAAATGGATTGAACACTCCAATCAAAAGGAAGCAATTAGCAGAATGGATTTTAAAAAATGTGATCTAACTGCTGTCTATAAGAAACACACTTTAGATTGGAAACATAAATAGATTGACTTTAAAAAAATGGGCACACATAACATGTAAACAGTAGCCAAAAGAAAGCTGGAGTGGTTATGTCAATATCAGGGAGAAAAAAAATAGACCTTAAGACTAATACTAGCACTGTGGCAAAGGAGGATATTTTGCAGTAACAAAAGGGTCAATCCCTCAAGAAGACACACTAGTTATAAACATATGTGCATCTAAAAAAAGACTCCTTGAAATATATGAAAAAAACTATCAGAATTGAAGGGAGGAGTTCCCGCCGTGGCTCAGCAGTTAGTGAACCCGACTGGCATCCATGAGGATGTGGGTTTGATCCCTGGCCTCACTCAATGGGTTAAGGATCCAGCGTGGCCGTGAGCTGTGGTGTAGGTCACAGACGTGGCTCGGATCTGGCGTTGCTGTGTCTGTAGCATAGGCCGGCAGCTATAGCTCTCATTAGACCCCTAGTCTGGGAACCTCCATATGCCACGGGTGTGGGCCTTAAAAAGACAAAAAAAAAAAAGAATTTAAGGGAGAAATAGACAATTCAACATTAATAATTGAAGACTCTAATACCCCACTTTCATTAACAGAACATCTGGACGTAAGATTAGCAAGGAAATAGAAAACTTGAATAACACTCTAAATCAACTAAAGCAGACATCAAACGGAAAATCCCACTCAACAGGAGACACATGTTATCGTAAATGCATCATGAACACGGTTCTCCAGAGTAGACCATTTATTAGGCTATAAAACAAGTTTCAATAAAGTCATAAGGACTGAAATCATACAAAGTATATTCTCTAACCACAATGGAATGAAATTAGAAATAAGTAACAGAGAAAAAATTGGGAAAGTTTCATACATGCAGATATCAAGTAACACACCCCTAAAATACCAATGGATCAGAGAAATCACAAGGGAAATTCAAAGATAATTTGAGGTGAATGAAAACAAAAATATAACACACCAAAATGTATGTAATGCAGCTAAATCAGTATTTAGAGGGAATTTTCTAGCTCTACATGCCTGTATTAGAAAAGAAAAGAGGTCAGGAGTTCCCGTCATGGCGCAGTGGTTAACGAATCCAGCTAGGAACCATTAGGTTCAGGTTCAATTCCTGGCCTCACTCAGTGGGTTAAGGATCCAGCGTGGCTGTGAGCTGTGGTGTAGGTCGAAGACACGGCTTGGATCCCACGTTGCTGTGGCTCTGGCATAGGCCGGCGGCTACAGCTCCGACTAGACCCCTAGCCTGGGAACCTCCTTATGCCACGGGTGCAGCCCTAGAAAAGACAAAAAAAAAAAAAGAAGAAAGAAAGAAAGAAAGAAAGAAAGAAAGAAGGAAGGAAGGAAGGAGGAAGGAAGGAGGAAGGAAGGAAGGAAGAAGGACGGAAGGAAGAGAAAGAAGAAAGAAAGAAAGAAAGAAAGAAAGAAAGAAAGAAAGAAAGAAAGAAAGAAAGAAAGAAAAAGAGAGATCTCAAATAAATTCCCTGGAGTTCCCGTCATGGCTCAGCAGAAGTGAATCTGACTAGTGTCCAGGAGGACACAAGTTCGATCCCTGGCCTCACTTATTGGGTTGAGGATCCAGCATTGCCATGAGCTGTGGTGTAGGTCGCAGATGCGGCTTGGATCTGGTGTTGCTATGGCTGTGCCGTAGGCCAGCGGCTACAGCTCTGAATTTGACCCCTAGCCTGGAAGCCTCCATATGCTGCAGGTGCAGCCCTTAAAGGAAAAAAAAAATTTTTTAAAGCATCAATTAAAAAGAAAACACCCTAAACTTCTACCTTAGGAAATAGAAAAAATAAGAACAGACTAAGCTGGAGGAAGCAGAAGGGAGGGGATAATAAAAAATAGAGCAGAAGTAAATAATATAGATAATAGAAAAACAATAGAAAAATTCAACAAAACCCAAAAGCTGGTCTTTGAAAAGATCAACATTGCTGAAGCTACAGAAATGTTTAGTCTGACCAAGAAAAAGAGAGAGAGAGAGAAGATTCAAATTACTAAAATCAGAAATGAAAGGGGGCATTACTATTGACCTTATAGAAATAGAAAAGATTATAAGAGAATTCTAAAACAACTTAATGCAAACAAATTGGATAAGAGATAAAATGGAAAATTCCTAGAAAGATACAAACTACTCAAACCTAACCAAGAAGAAATTTAAAAATCTGAGTAGATTGAAAACGAATAAATAAACAAATAAATAGAGTGAATTCGTAGTCAAGAACTTGCCACAAAGAAAAGCCTAGGACCTAAGTTTCACTGGTGAATACTATAGAACCAAATGTTTAAAAGAATTAACATAATCTTTCTCAAAATCTTCCCAAAATTAGAACAACATATGGAAAGGATTATACACCATGACTAAACTGGAATTTAGTCCAGGAATGCAAGATTGGTTCAATATATTAAAATTAATCAATATAATACATCATATTATTAGAATAAAAAACAAAACACACATGATCATCTCAATAGGTGCAGGAAAAGCATATGACAAAATCCAACAGCTTTTCATGATACACTCAACAACAAGAAGTAGCAGAGAACTTTCCCAACAAAATAAAGGGCATGTATAAAAAAATCCATAGCTAACATTATGCTTGATAGCGAAAGACTGACTGAAGGCTTTCCCACTAAGATCAGGAACAAAAAAAGGATATCCATTCTCATCCTTCCTATTCAGTGCTCTACTGGAATGTCTATCAGTGAAATTAGGCAAGAAAAAGAAATAAAAAACATCCAAATTGGAAAGAAAAACGTAAAACCATATCCTATAGACGGCATGATCTTGTATTTAGAAAATCCGAAAATTCACACACAGATACAAAATCGTTAGAGCTGGTAAACAAACTCAGCAAGGTTGCAAGATACAAAATCAATTCACAAAAGTCAATTATATTGTTATACACTAGCAATGAATGATCCAAAAATGAAATTAAGGAAACAATTCTATTTATTCATAGTAACATCAAAAAGAATATAATAGGAGTTCCTGTTGAGGCTCAGTGGAAACGAATCTGATTAGTACTCATGAGGACGCAGGTTCGATCCCTGGCCTTGCTCAGTGGGTTAAGGATTCAGCATTGCTGTGAGCTGTGGTGTAGGTCGCAGTCTTGGCTCAGAGCTGGCATTGCTGTGGCTGGCTGTGGTATAGGCCAGCGGCTACAGCTCCGATTCGACCCCTGGCCTGGGAACTTCCATATGCTTCAGGTGCAGCCCTAAAACGACATAAGAAAAGAAAAGAAAAAGCATATAAAATGTAGGACTAAATGCAACCTCCCAAATGAAAACTTTACACACCAAAAGTACAAAACGTCATTGAAAGAAACTAAAGAATACCCAGATAAGTGGGAAGACATCCCATGTTTATGAATTGGAAGAGGACAATACTTCCCAAATGGTTTCTACAGATTTGGTGCAATCCATATCATTTTCCAGCTACTCTTTTTTTTTTTTTCAAAAATGGACAAGCTAATTCTATAATTAATATGTTATTACAAGGATTTCAGAATAGCTTCAAGAACATTAAAAAATAAAGTTGAAGGAATCATAGTTCCTGATTTCAAAAGTTTACAACAAGGAAAATAAAAAACCACAAGAACAACAAACCCCATACAACAAGACAGGGTGGTACTGGCATAAGGATAGACATCTAAATCAATGAAAGAGATTTTGGAACCCATCAGTAAACCCTCATATTAATGGTTAAGTGGATTTTTGAAGAATCCAAGACCATTCAATGGGGAAAGAATTTTTTTTTTTCAACAAATAGTGCTAGGACAATTGGGTATCTGCATGCAAATGAATTAATTTGGACCCCTACTTCACATCCTATAAAAATTAACTCCAAGTGGATCAAAGACTTAAATGAAAGATCTACAACTATAAAACTCTTAGAAGAAAATGGAGATGTAAATCTTTGTGACCTTGGGTTAGGCAATAGTTTCTTAGATATGACATCAAAATCACAAGCAACCCAAGGGAAAAAAAAATTATAACTTGGACTTCATTTAAATTAAAAATTTGTGCTTAAAAGGACCCTATCCAGACACTAAAAGACATTATTTCGACAACAAAAAAGGTAAGTCATCAGTACAGATTCAGCTTTAATTTCAGCAAGAGTATAGCAGTAGTTATAATTAAACTTGGGAGAAGAATTCAATTCATCTTCCTACAGATTTGTGATTAAAACCACTCATTCCAAATTACTCCAAAATATTGTCCCAGCTAACATAAAATGATTATGCCACATTCATCAACCCCCAAAACCTCACTAAAAATCCAGTCTAGAATATAGAACATCAATCAGGCCAAGTCTTATATACTCAAAATTTATATCAGAAAATAGCATAAACTTAAAAGACAACAGAAATATTTGCAATCATACAGCTAATAAAGATCTAGTATCCAGAATACATAAAGAATTCTCACAATTCAACAATTATTTTTAAAAACTATTTTTTAAATAAGTAAAGGATTAGAGGACATTTCTCCAAAGAAGACATATGTATGGCCAATGAGGACATGAAAAGAAGCTTGACCTCACTAGTCACAGGCAAATGTAAATCAAAACCATATTGAGGAGTTCCCGTCGTGGTGCAGTGGTTAACGAATCCGACTAGGAACCATGAGGTTGCGGGTTCGGTCCCTGCCCTTGCTCAGTGGGTTAACGATCCGGCGTTGCCGTGAGCTGTGGTACAGGTTGCAGACGCGGCTCAGATCCCGAGTTGCTGTGGCTCTGGTGTAGGCTGGTGGCTACGGCTCTGATTAGACCCCTAGCCTGGGAATCTCCATATGCCGCGGGAGCGGCTGAAGAAATAGCAAAAAGACAAAAAAAAAAAAAAAAACCCATATTGAGATATCACTTCATACCCACTAGAATAAGAGTAATCAAAAAGATGATCAAACAAGTGTCGATGAAGATGCAGAGAAATTGAAAGCTTCATGGGTGGTTGGGTATGTAAAATAGGGCAGCTATTGTGGAAAACAATAGAATAGTCTTTCAAAAGTTAAACAGAAAGTGGCATATGGCTCAACAACCCCATTCCTAGGTATGTGCCCAAGAGAATTGAAAGTATATATCCACACAAATACTTGCATACATATGTTTGTAGCTGCATTATTTATAGGAGCCAAAATGTAGAAATAACCCAAATGGTAATAGACTGATGAATGGACAATGAAGTATTATGGAGCCATAGAAAGGAAAAAAATACTGCTACAGGCTACAACATGAATGAACCTTAAAAACATGCTAAACAAAAGAAGCCAGGCACAAAGACCACATATTGTAGGACTGTATATGAAATGTCTAGAATAGGCAAACCCACAAAGATAGAAAGTATATTAATGATTGCCAGAAATAGAGGGGAGGAGGGAATTGAGAGTGACTGTTAACAGGTACAGAGTTTCTTTTTAAGATGATGAAAATGTTCTCAAATTAGATAGTCGTGATAGTTGTGCAACTCTAGAATACACTAAAAACCACTGAATTGTCCACTTTAAAAGTGCAAACTTCATGGTGTACGAATTACATCTCAATTTTAAAATATGCTAAGAAGTGTGAGTAAATAAGGTATATCCCAGAAATGCAAAGTTGGTTTGACATTCAAAAAAAAAATCAATTAATGTAATTATCCTAAAATGGAATAAATGGGAGAAATCATAGAATTATACCAAAAGATTAGGAGAAGGCACTTGACAAAATTCAACAAACATTCAAGACGAAGGCTCTCAACAGACTAGAAATAGAAGGAATTTCCTCAACCTGAGAAAAGAAAATCTATAAAAAATAAAACCCTGTAGCTTACATTCTACTTAATGATAAAAGACTGAATACTTATATCTTCAGATTAGAAACAAGGCAGGGATGTCTACTCTCAACGTCTTTATTCAACACTGAACTCTACACAAAGACCTATGCGCTGACGCAAGAAACAAAGGCAAATGGGTCGGAAAGGAAAAAGTAAAACTGTCTTTATTCACAGAAAACATAATCATCTAAGAAGATTCTAAGGACTCTACATAACAGCTACTAGAACTAACAAATGACTATAGCTAGGTTGCAGGTATTCCCATCCAGGTCACTACCCAAGAAAACCGATAGCATACATCTCCCAAAAGGCTTTTACATGCATATGCATAGCCACTTAGCTCAGAAGAGTCAAAACACAAAGACCACTCACATATCCAATACAGGTGAATAAATAACAAACTGCCCTTGGAAGAGACATCTTTGTTTCGGGGGCCAGTAGCTACAGAAATTTTGGAGCCACAAGAGGGTGGAGAGGAAGACAATGGAACAAAAAGGTAAGTGAGAGTAATCTGGCCTGGAGATGTCCAGCTGAGGAACGAAGAGCACGTCTTTGGGAGGTAGAGGCTAGAGTTGCTCAGCGAGAGAGGAGTGAGTGTCACGGACACGGCCGTGAGATTTGGGAAGCAGAAACAAAGACCTCAGAAAAGAAAGGATAGCCTGGCACAACAGTCTTGAGGAGGCTGATGCGGGAGAGAAATTGTGCAAAGAGAACTTCAGGAAGTTGGTATGTGATGTGATTCCCTCTTAACGCTTCTTTTGGATGAGACGCTGTACTGGAAATAGCCCAGATCTTTTGGGGCTCCATAAAATAAATAAAACATAATAGCCTTAGGCACCAAATGCTTACTTGGCACCACTCACTGTGCTAAGAAATTTAAATACGTTCAATAGTTATGAGGTGGGTACTTACTTCCCATTACAAAGATGAGGAAACCCGGGCACAGAGCTCTACCCAAGATCACATGGTTACTACGGGGCAGAGCTAGAACATTTGATTGCATATTCAAACCCAACGCTGAGAAGCTGTTTGCCTTTTCCCACCTTCTTTCCTGACCATAAAGCTCTCTCAGCCGCCTCTCAGGGTTGTGGGGGGCGGGGAAGAGGCAGGGGGGATAAAAAGTGATTTGGTTCAGGCCTCACATTCCTAAAGCCCTCAGATTCCCTCCTTATGTGCAAATGAGGTCATATATTCAGCCAGAAAGACTCAGCCAGGCCCGGAGAAGAGGGGATAAACCCAGCATGGAAGTTACTTCCCACTGCCTGTAAGTATCAGTGCACCAAAAACTCCTAACTGCATAAATCCCATAATTACCCGGTTCTAGTGCAAACACACTGCTTCGTCTCTTTGTGGCGCAGTGGGTTAAGGATCCAGCGTTACTGCAGTTGTGGCGAAGGTCGTGGCTCTGGTTTGGTTTGAATCCCTGGCCTGGGAATTACCATATGTTGTGCGGCAAAAAAAACCCAAAACAAACAAAAACAAAACCAAAAAAACCTGCGTGTGTGTATATATGTGTGCATGTGTGTGTGTGTGCATGTGTGTGTGTACACCATAATTCTTGTTACCTCATCTTGATATATCTTCATTTTACAATCCAGTTGGCTATTAAACAATGGAGTGGCCCCTCTCTTGACAATGAGAGCCCTTGCTCCCTTCCTGCTGCTCCATGAGGGGCAGGTGAGAAGGATGGATGCTGGAAGCCGCTCGGATGATCACCCCAGGAGCTGCCCTGGCCTGTGGTCAGCATGGCTACACCCACAGGCTAAAGCAGGTCCAAAACCTGGGGACTCGGAAGCTACATGGAGCAAAGCACATCTGTTCAGAGGTTTCCTAAACGTTGTCAGGGTTTGTGAGGTCACTAGGTCGAGACTGATGGGGAAATTGTTACTTTGGGGTGCATGGTTTTCAATCCAGTGGTTTTTACCTGGGGCCATTTTGATGCCCCTCCCCACAGAATGCCTGGCAAGGTCCAGAAACATTTTGTGATTTTTGTAATGGGGGAGATTTACTGGCATCTAGTGGGTAGAGATCAGAGACGTTGCTAAACATCCTACAATGCACAGCATAGCCACCCAATAAAGATTTATCCACCTGAAATATCAAAATACCAAAGTCTGGCTTTAACCCTTTGGGGCCAGCACATTTGCGGCTGCCATTCCCTCCTAAGAAGTTTCCTATCTGGGCTTGAGGCTGGAGAGGGCTGGATGACAGGTCTTGCCCAGGCCCTTGGGGGAATTTCCCTACCGGCCCCTGGCCACCCACTCTGGCCCTTTTGCTGGAGGACTCTGCCCTCAGGTAAATATTTTCCCTACTTGTTTGGGAAACTTTAACAAAAATCCCCTTTAACCATCTCGTAAGCAATTGAAGACTTGCCATTCTGCGCTTTGTGCTTTTACCATCAAAAAAAAAAAAAAAAATTAAGAAAGCTAGGGGATTTTTATTATTTTTGTTCAAATAACTAAAAAGTTGCAGTCAACCCTTAAGATGTCAAAGCTGGCACCTTCAGCAAAGTGCTCAGATGGAGCTCGGAAAAAAGAGTGGGTTTGGTGTCAAGGCCTGCACGGTCTAGATGGGAGGGGTGAGAAGCCAGGAATTCTGACCTGGGTGGGGCAGCCTGGAAGGGTGGGCAGCAGCTGACGGGAAGGCCTGCCGCCCCCCGCTTCCAGCCACCAGTGAGGGGCCCTTGGGGACCCGGGGGACATTTGCCTGCACACTCAGGAAATTCCTCTTTCCTCTTCCTGGGTTTCGTCTTTACTAACTAGAGAGCCGGCTATCAGGGAATGGGAGGTGAAAAGCTCTGGGAAAGTGAAACTGCGTCTCGGAGGAAAAGACACAGAGGCCCGAAAGGCAGCCGCGGCCCCAGGCGCCCGCAGGTGGCACCTGAGAGCCTGTGAAGGGAGGAGGCGAGGGAGCGCTCCCGACCCCTCCTGACCCTCGTGCCCCCGCCCAGCTCCCCGCACCGGGCCCTGGCCGGACCCGCGCTGGCGGACCGGGACCCCGGGGCTCGTGCACACAGGTTGGACACCAGCTCCAAGCGGGTGGGGAAAGTAGATCCGGAGCCGCTTCACCCCAGGGCGTTGAGGCCTCTGTGTCCCAGAGCAGGTGAGAGAGAAAAGAACCGAGGTGAAAACCAGCTGGGCCTGGAAACAACCGAACTCTGAGGCCACGAAGGGCCGCCTCCCTGAGAAAGGTGCTCCATCCCAGGGCTTTTGTGGCTTTGTGTTAAAACTAACCCCTGGGGAGCTTTTAAAGAGTTCTCCTGAGCGCAGACCCATCAAACCAGAATATCCCAGGGCGACCCGAGCAATTGAGTTCCTTTCTTCTTTTTGGCCTTGGGAGATGGTGCACCTCCTTCCAGGGACGGCAGCCTGACTTCCGAAATGACAGTTCTGAAGGAAAAATGCCTAGTCCTGTAGTGGGTCCCCCGCCCCCACGCCCCGGGAACACATCACAGACATTCAGGAAGTTTCTACTTTGAACTGTTCCTCAGTTTCAACCCATTTTCTTAACGATTTGGTCAGAGCTGGAGATGAGCTGATTCAGCAGGGGCTGGACTGAAGTTTGTATTTCTGATGGCACTGGGGCACAGCCAAGATGTGAAGACACATCTAGGCTGGTGTGAAGACAGCAAGTTTGTGGCACTTTTAAAAACACCCTCAGGAGTTCCCGCCGTGGCTCAGCGGTAACGAACGTGACTAGAACGCGGGTTCGATCCCTGGCCTTTCTCAGTGGGCTAAGGATCCGGCGTGGCCGTGAGCTGCGGTATAGGTCGAAGATGTGGCTCAGATCCTGCGTGGCTGTGGCTGTGGCGTAGGCTGGCGCCGGCGGATACAGCTCCTTTCAACCCGTAGCCTGGGAACTTCCATATGCCCCTGGGGTGCGGCCCTAAAAAGAAAAAGGAAAGAAAAGAAAAAAAAAAACCCACCATCAGATTTTCCATTACCTTAAGAAGCCCATTTGCCTACAATGTATCCTGCTAATTTTAAACAAGGCTGACCCAATAGGCACTTGCATTATGATACTATTTAATTATTTAGGCCCTGCCTGTGGCATGGGGGAGTTCCAGGGGTCAGGGATTGAACCTGCAGCACAGCAGTGATCCCAAGCCATAGCATGACAACATCAGATCCTAAACCACTGGGCCACCAGAGAACTCCATGATACTAGTTATTTAAACAATAAAATACAGATAGGCAGATATCTACTGCCCTAAATTCTTGGAGCTCCCCTTCCCACCACTTTTCTTCTCTCCCCCTTCAGGACCACCCCTTCTCCCACCTCCCACAACCAGCAACTCCCACCTCCCACCTCCCACCTCCAGCCAGGTTATTGGCTTTCAAAGAATTACATTACCATACAGGATGCTTCTTTCTCACATAATTGGTGAAAATGCCTATCAGCTTATCATAGGAAACTTTTTTAAAGTGTCAGTGTCTCCAGTACTGTATTATAAATGTGAGTGTAATAGTGTATGCCATAAAAATGTTATGATTCATTCATTCATGTACCATGAAGCAATCGTACTGATTACACAAAGCTACCACAGAGCAATCATATTGTTGCTTGTTATCAAAGCATGAGTCCTTACACCTGTCAATAAATGTGAATTTCTCTTTCACATTGTCTTTTCACTTTTGATATCTAGTGTTAGTAATACATAGAATACCTACAGTGTTTTATAGCACATGACATGGTTGATGTAGGTACTGACAATTCATCTTGTAAACAGTGACATAAACATAACAGTATCGATAAATACAGTACAGTTCTGTAAACATAGTTTATCTTCTGTATGATTTCTTTATAACACATTCTTTCTCCTAGCTTACTTTATTACAAGAATATCTTATATAATACGTATAACATACAAAATATGTGTTAATCAACTGCTTATGTTATCAGCAAGGCTTTCAGTCAATAGTAGGTTATTAGTAAGGTTTGGAGGGAGTCGAAAGTTATATGGGATTTTTGACTACATAGGGCTCAGCACCCCTAACTCCTGAGTTATTCAAGGGTCAACTCTACTTACCTCTGTGACTGATGGGAGGATTCAGTGAGTCATGTTATGTGCCTGGCACATAGTGACACATGGCAAGGGTGTTGAGTAAGTTGTACAAACTCTTCACTGTTCAAGAGCCCCAATCTTGGACGTCAAATAGGGGCTTACCAAACTCTGCCTTTTGGCCTGGGATTGCCTACCAAGAGATGGCACTGTTTTCTAATTTGTACCAGGGCCGTGCATGAGCCAACAACCATCCTGATAACATGTGCGTTGTCAGTGTAAGGGATTTAAATGTCTAGCAGATGCTACCTTAGCATGAGCTTCAGCTGTGGGCTGATGCTGACTGAGCTAATGCTGGCTGTTTCACAGCAGTTGCTTGGTGGCTTTGTGGTGTTCTCCAGAACAATCTCAGGGAGAATGCCTGTATTTCAAGCCTTGCCAGTGACCCTTCAGATATGGTGCAATACAAAATAGCAACTAAATGTAAAAATATGACCCATGTCAAAAGTTAAAGAGCATGCAGCGCAGTACTATGTATTGCTTAGGTACTATATAGATATGGTTCAAGTAGAGAGAAATGAATAAGAAAGATAAAGACCACATTCTGGATGACCGTTACCTGGGTGGGGAGGGAATGGGATTCAGGAGGAGTCTCGTGTTCTATTCATAACTTATTTAATAAGCTTTATGGTGGATATGCAAGTGTTTATTATTCTTTAATCTTAAGTATTTAGAGATAATTTATAATCAATACTATTGAAACAGACCATCGTTCTATATAAGAGCCAGTTTTTCATTTCTCTCTTTAAATATGAAAGCAGTTTATTGATTTGGAATCGCAGAATCAAGCAATCATTCAACAAATATTTACTGGCATGTGGTAGGAAGTTCAAGGAGCTAAGACCTCCTCCTGAACATTATATCTGATAACCTGTTATTTGACTTCTTCCCCTTCTTTCTAGGAGGGCAGAGTCTCTGTCTTATTCATACTTAAAATGAATTCTGCTGCATAATAGGCCTCAATAAATTTTAAATTAAACTGATTAATAAAACATAAACATGGCAGTTTTTTTGTTTGTTTATTTTTTGGTTTTTTAGGGCCACACTTGTGGCATATGAAAGTTCCCAGGCTAGGGGTCGAATCAGAGCTGCAGCTGCTGGCCTACACCACAGCCACAGCAATACCAGATCTGAGCTGCATCTGCAATCTATGCTGAAGCTTTGCAGCAATGCTGGATCCTTAACCCACTGAGCCAGGCCGGGGATCCAACCCAAATTCTCACAGAGACTATGTCTCTGGTTCTTAACCCGCTAGAGCCACCACGGGAATTCCCCTGCACTGCAGTGTTAACAAGCCCTGGGCAGCTTGTGGAGGGATGAGAAGCCACGTGGAGCAGAGCTGTCCCAAGGAAGGCCATCTTGGACCAGCCAGTGATCAGCCAGCCTAGCAGCTATCTGAGGACACACCAACAGTCCTAGTGAGATGAGCCTAGCACAGCCTCTACCAGACGAATCTTCTAGATGACCCGACAACTCTGAAGCTAATGAAGTAGCTGTTGTTTTAAGCCCCTGAGATTTTTTGGGTGGTTTGTCAGGCACCAAAGTGAACTGATTCATCATCTCATTCAGAGAAACAGTCAAATACTAACTGAATCCCCGGTATTTAGAACTGGGTACAAGACAGGTACTCGAAAAACCTTCACTGAATGACATTCACAGATGGAATAACATTCTAAGGAGGGAAGCCAGAGAAAACAAAGCAAATAGTTACCAAGTTGATAAGGGCCATGAAGGGAGCAGACAGTGGCTGATTCAGAGAACGGCAGAGTGGGAGTGGGAGGGCAGGTCCTCTGGGAACTCCCCACTTCTTTCAGAATAAAAAGCAAAATCCTTACGATGGCCTCCAAGGCCCGGGTAACCTCGCCCCCTCAGAGTACCTCGCTGACTTCAGCCTCTGCCACTCCCTGCTTCTCTGCACCAGCTGCCTTGGCCTCCCCGCTGTTCCTCTAACCACCAGTCACACTCCCCGCCAGCTCCTCGCTGGAATGCTCTTCGCCTGGACACCCACACCGGTCACTCTCTCCTTTCCTTCAGGGCTCTGCTCAGGTGTCCCCTTTTCGGTAAGACCTTCCCAACCCGCCCCCCCCCCCCCGTAGAAATAGCCACCCACTGACTTCCGTAATTCCCTTCCCCTTACCTGCTTTATTTTCCTCCATCTGGCACATTAGCTATTATATATTAACTTCTTTGGTTACTGTCTATCTCTCCCCCACTCAGATATAACTTCCATGGGGGAAGGAATTGTTTTGCTCAGCTTATCCTTAGGACAATAGTGTCTTAGGGCAGAAATTCAGCCAGTGGACACAACATCCCTTACAGGCCATATTTTCTGCCCGTCAGGACCAAGGAAGGTAAGTATTTAGCTTTGAGCCATGCTGGGAATAAGGCAAGGCATTTTTTTTTAAAAAAAGCCAGGATGGCCAGGTGTGTGTGAGTGACTGCTCACTGAGAACTCTACAAAGTGCCCGTGACAGGCGAGTAAAGTAACACCACAATGAATAGCTGACTTCGTGGTATTTTACAGTCTTCTTGGGCCTTCTAATCCATGGGTTTATTTGCTTTTCGAAACAGCCCTCAGAGGGAGGCAGGACAGGTTTTATCATCCTCCATTCACAGACAGAGACACTGAGGGGCACAGAGTTCAAGTGAGCCACCCAAAGCCACAGACATAATGGTGGTAGAGGCAGGAGTCAAATCTTGGTTATTTTGACTCCAAGTACAGTGCTCATTTCACTGTATTTTTTGTTTGTTCCTCTTGCCTTTTTTTTTTTTTTTTTTTAACTGTTTTTCCATTCTGGACTCTGGCCTTGTGACCTTCTTGAATCATTAAGATCTCAGGCCAATCCCGAGCTCCTGTAAGACCTTCAATATAGGAGGTGTCTTTTTTCTAAAGAGAGCACCTGCCAAGAGCAGGTGGTGAGTAAACGTTTAGAGCATCAGTTCCAGGCCATCCCCTCTGGCTTTCAGAAAGGGACCGTGGCCTTGGGCCCCTTTGCCCCCAGTCCACTCCAGGGAAGGCTGGACCACAGGGTGAGAGAGGAAGGCCTGGCACAGGGCAGGACCGGCAGCTGCTTTCAGGGAACAACAGAAAGAAATCCCAGCCCCGTTGCTTTATTTTGATTTAAAAATCAAGTCTGGTGACAATGGAAACTCTTTCCCTGCTGTCCTCTCCTTTCTGCCTGTGTTGACAGAAGACGGACTTGCTAATTCTGGCTGGGGTTTTTCCCTCCCAGGGCTGTTTTTCTCTTTTATCTTCATCAATTGAAGAGAGCTATTCTGCCTTTCAAACTGTCGGAAGGTATCTGGGGTTTTGTGTATTTTTTTTTTTCTTTCTTTCACATAATTCTGTGGGTCTTTTCCCAGATATGTATTTTCTCTCAAATTGACTTCTAACTTGTTTAAGTTTCCGCCCATGTGACTTCCAGCGCGAGTTACCAGAAACCACAAGAGAGAGAGAGAGGGCGCGAGCCCCAAAGCAAGCGACATGTCCCTGTGGGGAGCAGAGCCTCTGCACCCCAGAGTGAGGAGGACGCCGGGGTCAGAGGTGGCTGCAAGGCGGGCAGAGGAGGGCCCTGCGAAGGGGGGGTGGGCTCGTGGCCCCGAAGCAATCAGGAAGGGAGGCCGGCTGGTGACAGGAGAGCCCGGAGGCCCGTGGGGCTGCGTGGACAGCCCGGAAGATCACAGCCATGCCTCACAGCTCCGACAGCAGCGACTCCAGCTTCAGCCGCTCTCCACCCCCCAGCAAACAGGTAGGGTCCTGCCTCCCGCTCCTCCTTCCCTCCGATTCTCCCCGGAGGACAGAGGGAGAGGCGAGGGGATGGCTGGTGGCAGGAGCACTCTCTGAGACTTAAGACACGGAGATCTGCCCTGAAGCTGTGCATCTCATCTCGGCAGAGACCCTCGTCCTTCTGCCTCTCCTGCCAAATGATGCCCCCCCCCCCGCCCCGTTCCCCCGCCGATGCCCATCGCCTCCACCTCGCTAGCTTCCCAGCCCATGAAGCTTTCTAGGAAGCCAGGAGGAAGAGAATGAGCGCCAAAGACCTGGCCTCTCAGAAGAGTCTACCTCTCTCCAAGGCAGTAGCAGAGTGAGAGGAGGAGCGTTAAACGTGGGCTGCGGGGCGCGCACACCGCGAATGCTAGTTGGTTGCCTGGGAGACAGCCTGCAGGGTGAGAGAAGAAGGGATCGGGAAAAGGAACAAGAAAGAAAAGCGATTCCCACCCCTCCTCCCCTCCAGCCCCAGGAGGAGGGCGGCCCCCCGAACCAGCACAGAAGGATCTATCTTTTCCACCCTGCACGGCACCTGTTGCTAGCGCAGGCGGCAGAGAGGGCGCCGGGGGAGGGGGAGGAAATGAATCAAGAGATGCTTCAGGGCACTTGGAGCCGTTCCCTGGTAGCTCAGCTCAGCTCTGGGGAAAGCAGAGAGATGAAGGTGGAGATTCCGGGAGCGTCTGGAGTCTAGATGGCAACTTCTCACTCAGAAGTTTTCAGCTTGAGATTTGCCAAAGAACCAGGGCGTCCTGGCTTCCCCGTCGCTCCTGGGGCTTTCTGTTCACCACATTCCTTGACAGTCCTCCCTAGAGGAAGCCCTCTTCTTTCCCATCCAATAAATCAGTGGAGTATAATTTCTTCTCTGACTTTGTGGTTTGAAAACTGCATTCTGGAGTTCCCGTCATGGCGCAGTGGTTAACGAATCCGACTAGGAACCATGAGGTTGCGGGTTCGGTCCCTGCCCTTGCTCAGTGGGTTAACAATCCGGCGTTGCCGTGAGCTGTGGTGTAGGTTGCAGACACGGCTCGGATCCAGTGTTGCTGTGGCTCTGGCGTAGGCCAGTGGCTACAGCTCCGATTGGACCCCTAGCCTGGGAACCTCCATATGCCGCGGGAGCAGCCCAAGAAATAGCAACAACAACAAAAAAAGACAAAAAAAAAAGAAAAAAAAGAAAACTGCATTCTTTCCTTAGCACAGATATCCAAGAGAGCTTTCAAAATGCTGCAGCCTGAATAAAAGTATATGAACATATACTGCAGCTTCTGTCATCAATATCTGAGAAGCCGCCTGCAGGAAGGAGTCCTAGTGGAGACCTCTAGAGGACAAGCGATCCAGTCCTCTGCTCTAGATGCTATCAGAGCTGTTCAGACTGCCTGGAAGTCTATGCTCTTCTTAGGAAGGAAATTACTCATGGCTTCCATGGTAACCTGGTTCCCCATCCCCCTTAGAGGAAGAGCACTTCCTTCCTATCTACCCAATGCCCTCCAACTGCAATGGCCTGGAAGTATTGGGCCTATTGGTGAGACATATGCTTGGTGGGCAGAGTCTTGCCCTAGCGGTGCCGCTCTAGTCTTGGGGAATGTGAGTGGGGATGGGGCAGGAGGTGCAGAAGTTTCACACAGACCCCTACACTTATCCTGCAGCATCTGGGAGAAAGCCGGTGCTAACCTCTCTGCCCAAGCAAAGCACATGCCCCTCTATGGGGTGCACTTAGAAAACACCCAAAGGTCCCCTTGTCCTCCTAAACACCCATCCGCTACCTGCCACGGCCAGGTAATCTCCACCAGCAAAGCTGTTCATGGCCTCCAGTTTGTACCAGGCACTGTGCTCAGCACCATGGGCGATATCGGGGTCACTGGACATAATGGAGGGGATTCGGAGAAAGAAGATGCAGATCTAGGATGGGGACCTCAGCCCAGGGATGCAGCAGAAGACACATGATGTACAAATCAGCGAGATGGTGGTAGCTGGAGTTGGGGGGGTGGCTTGGACAGGCCTCAGACTCAGCATTAGAGGCTCTAACTACCAGATGACTGTGAACTCTTGGGCAAGCTCTTTGAGCCTCAGTCTCCGGCACACATAAGATGGAAATAATCATATCAACTTCACAGAATTGGGGGATTGAACAAGAGCACCTTTGAGCAAACACACTTGCCCTGAAGCTGGCACATAGTAAGTACTCAACAAAGTTTTTGGGGAAAAAATAGCAAAAGGGTTCTAGGCCAAAAGTGAGAGGGTAAGGGTGGAGCAGCCCTCAAGAGGAGAGGTGATAAAACACACTTCATCGCCTTAACCATCTCTCTCCAAATAGCCCTATAGAGGTGTCAAACTCTTTTGCCCTCTTCCTGTAAGTTTTGGCCAAAAAAGTTATAGAGACTTAAGAGAGTGTAACAGAGTGTGGGGAAGCATTCTCTCTGGGGTTCACCCTTTTGGTAAATAAATAGTGGGCAAAGATAGAGGAAGAGATGGAAGGGAGAATGGCCGGAGAGCAAGCCCTGTGAGATCCTGCTTCAGCTCCGGAGAGAGGAGGTGACACCTAATTCTCATCGTCTCTGCTTCCCAGGACTCATCCGATGATGTGAGAAAAGTTCAGAGAAGGGAGAAAAATCGCATTGCTGCCCAGAAAAGCCGGCAGAGGCAGACACAGAAAGCCGACACCCTCCATCTGGTGAGTGCTCAGACCTCTCTTCCCCCTCCTGAACTGCAGGCTTTATTCCCACCACCTGTGAATGCCTGGACCATAGCTTTGAGTCTGCCTGTGTGGGGATGTATATGCGGAGCGGTAAATGGAGGGGTGAGGGCTGCGGGTGAGGAGGGGAGTGGAGGCTCTCCTGGGAGCTTTCAGGAGGCTGAAAGAGGAATAAATGAGCCCCAAGCAGTAGAGGAGTGAAGGCTGGGCAGCCCAGAGGCTGGTGGAAGGCAGATCCACCTGCTCAGAGATGGGGTAGCCGGAGGGAGCTCTATCCCTCAGGAACTAGAGAGCAGAAGGTGGGGCTGCCTTTGGAAGGAGGCTGTGCTTTGGGAGAGCCCATGATCCCCCAGTGTCAGGACCATTTATAGTCCCATCTCTTGAGAGGCCAGCTGGACAGCCACCCTGGGGTCTGCACTTGGGACAAGGACGTTCACAGGGTGCGGCAGCTTGTACCTCTTTTCTGAACATGACTAAGGTTTTCTTTGGAATTTCTATCTTTAATGATATCCCAAGGGGTCTGTGAAAGATGTAGTTGCAAGTGTGCATATCTGGGATGGTCACCATCCTGGCTGAGTCACCTTCAGCCTCACACTTTCTAGAAAAGGCCCTGACTCCTGGCTTGAGCAGGAGCCTTGGCTGATCTGAAGCGCATGTCTACCCACAGCCCAAGATCCTGGTCAGTGTTTCTAAATTCTGGCTGCGTGCTTCATAAAGAAAAGCTTCTTCCTCACCCCCCACATCTTACCACCCTGCCTCTCCTCCCTCTGCCCTTTAAATTGCTCCTTGTTCAGCCAACTCTTATTTCACTGGTTCCTTCCTCTTCCGTCCCCTCAACCCTTCCTCTAGCAACTCTGCCTTCCTGTCCTTCCTCCTGAACCATTCCCAAACCTCTGGCATCCCCATAGTTCATTTCAATGGTAAAAAGGGCATTTGGCACCAAAAATAAATGTTTATTTGAAAGATTAGCCTCATCACTGGGCAGCTAGAGTAGTTCTTTTAATCATATCAAGAAAAAGATGTATTTTTAGGAAAAAAGATGCTGCTTTTAGCGTTGCAAGAAAGTAGAGAGCAGGCTGCACTGAGGTCTCTGATCGGGTGTTCGTATTTTGCTTGAAATGTATTCAATATATCTTCCCGTTGCATACTAACATGGTTCTACTTAAATATTTGTTGAGTTGAAAGAAAGAGTGAATGAACACCAAGACTGTTCCTCTTTTTGATAACAGTGATTAGCAATCTGAAGGTTAAGTTTTGGTGGCTCTGCTGCTCACACATTCTCCATGATTTCATTATGACTGAGGGCTCACAACCCTCCAGCTTAGTATTTTAAGCTTGAATATCTATGATCACTCCCTTTGTCTCCATCAGAGTTTGATTCTAATTCAATATGCTTTAGAGCAAGCAAATGAAGAAAGAAATAAAAATTCAAAAGGATGAAAACCTACCTACAAGTAAACAATGTCTTGAGACTGGAAAACTGCTATAAGCTTTATCAGTTTGTAATATTAAAAAAAAAAAAAAAAGTCGAGCTCAGCAGTGCTACAGTCAGAGGGACATGGTTTGAATCCCAGCTCTGCCATTTGCTACCTGGGTAACCAATCTTAGAGATGTTCTTTACCTCTCTTAGACCCAGTTCCTTATTGGGAAGATGGGACAGTAGCTACCTCATAGAGATAGTGTGTATAAAGAGCTCAAGCATCAGCCCCTGGCATATAATAAATATTCAAAAATTTTAAGTATAATAAGAGTAACTTTAATAATAGTTCCTATAAAGAGCAAGATAACCACCACTAAGATTTTATGTATATGAATTTCTATTTATGTATAAATCATAGAATCTCAGGGATGAAAATTTCTTAAAGGCTGGGAAGTTCAGACACAGTTTTGATGCCTGAGACTCTTTACAGCAGCCTCCAGAAATGGTTCCTAGTGCCTGCCTGTCACTGCTCATGATGGAGAGTTCCCTCCCTCCTCCCAGGAGCAGAGGAATTTTCCTTCTCTCAAGCTGAGCCACTGTCTCCCTGGAAATTCAACCCCCTGGTCTTCCTTCAACCCCTTGGGGACATGTCAGTGAGTGTGACATAGGTCTCTTTGCTGTGGCAATGTTTTCAACACTGATCTCTCTTTGCAAGGCGAGTTAGCACCAGAAGGTTTAGCCCATCTGATTATACTAGTCATGGCTATAAGGGGATAATCTCTGGGGTTAGGGGTCTATGAAGTCCCCAGTCATGTAGTCACTGTGTCCACACCCAAATCCCAGCCTCAGTCTCTAGAATGTTCTCATCTTTCCCACACCTGGACGTAAACTCCTCCCCCTCCTTCCTTTTGCACACCATGGCACTCACCTTCACTTGTTGCCCAGTAAGTAGGACATCTCAGAGTTTGCACAGCAAGCCTAGGGGTTGCAACCAATGCAATGTATATTTCTTGACTTCAGGTAGAAGCTTCTGGCAGAAACATATAAATATGCCACCATCAAACAGAGGGTTTCGCTGTGATCTGAAATGTTCATTTCCTCTCAGAAGGTGATCACCCATCTTCTACATCCATCATCCTCTTAAATGTGTTTGTGATTCAGGTAGAAAATCTTCTGCTTTGCCTTAAGCCTTCTTAGGGTTGGGTACCTGGTTTGCCCTTGATTCCTTTCCATGCTCATCTCTACATGCTGAGGCTCTGGAACCATCCTCTGGCCCTCAGATACAGCAATAGGACTCATCTACCAAGACGTTAAAGACCAGGGTTTAGAAATTACTGAGAGTACAGTACCAAATAAGGACCAGGTTTGTACTAGTGTGCTAGCCTCATATATGCTGGGGTACAATTGTTTTCTCGGTTTCATCTTTGTTATTATTACTTCTCTTAAAATACCAAGAGAATTATCCTATTTCTCTAGTGAGAGTGTGGGATACTTACTATTTAAGATTTTCAGTACCTATTCTATAAGTGGTTTACACCAGAAGACTGTATATTGATTGCTTTTAAAATAGCAGAGTAGGTAAGTTGCTGCTTTCAACACTGGGCTTTGCTTCATGCCAAAGTTGTAATATCTCCGGCCTTGAGTCCCCCTCACATAAACCTGATCAGGTGCTTCTTTTCTAACTGGGATATCAACAAAGCCCACATTCTGTTAACTCTCTTTGGCTTTGGTATCTCACATTGCACTCATCTCACTTTTCTCATTTCCTTTTCTCCCAGTCAACTACAGAGTCCGTTAAGCATAGTGAAGGCATCGATTAAAAAGGAGAAAATCATATCTTGACCAGTTCACTCTTAAAAGACATTAGTCGCTAATAAATGGATCCAAGATAATGAGCTGAAAAACTATTAAAAATAATAATCCAGTCAGCTTTTAAAGTTAACACAAAAAGTAATAACTTTTCATGTGCACAATTAGATTAGAAAATTTAAGAGAAGGAAAGATTCTGTTTATAATACCAACAAGAGTACATGGAAAGAAGGAATAAATTTAAGAAAAAATGTGAAGGGTTTAGTTTTTTTAAGCTTCAAAATTATTTTAAGTGATTAAAAAACACTCGAATAAATGGAAAGATATACCTTATGTAAGGATAGAAATTTTCCTTAAATTAATCTAGAAGTTTAATAGTGTGATCTCAATAAAATAGGATTTTCTGGGTATTGGAGGAAAACTAGATTAGCTATTCTAAGTATTTGGTGAAAAACAACCATGTGAGAGTTTCCGGGAAAATTCTAAAGAAGGAGGGTAATTAGAAAAGATTATCTGAATAAGATATTAAGGTGAATTACAGATATGGAAATCAAAACAATGTGGGAGAGATGGAACATCAGACAGAATACAGAAATAGACCCCCAAATAGGCTTAAATTTAAAACCCAAATATATACATCAATTCCTAAAACGCAAGTACAAATACGCAAGTGCGAGTACAAATGCAAAATGTCTAGGATGGCATTTTGAACCAAAGAGAGAAAGATGAATAACTGCAATAAATACTGTTGGGACAATTAGGTAGTCATTTGGGGAAAAAAAAAAAACTAGTCTTCATTTCTTATACGATACATACATATATTAAACATAGAAAAAAACTGAAGAAATTTTAAAAATGAGGATTAAAAGTTTTATCTTGGAATGAAGTCTTTTCAGAAAAAAAGCACAACTCTGAAACCATAAAGGGAAAGATTGATAGACATTACCTTCATACATAAAAAGTGAAAAATTCTGTATAGCTCAAAGTACTATATATGCAAAATCAAAGGCAAATGCAGACTAGGAAATATACCTGCAACACATATGACCAAAAAAGGACATATTTACTTAAAATATGAAAGCTCTTATGAATAAGAAAACAATTAACAACCCAAAAGAAAAATTAGCAGTGATTAGGAATAGGCAGTTTACAGAGAGAGAGAAATAAATGGCAAATAAATATGGAAAAGATGCTGGATCTCATTTAGGGAAAAGGCAACGCAACAATGAGAATCCCCTACCAGACTGGCAAAGACAGAAAATATTGCTAATACACCATGTTGCCCAAGGTGATGGAGAAGCAGGTACTACCACACACTACTGGAAGTGTTAAGTCGTACACCTCTATCAGAGGGCAGTTTGACCATGTCCATCCAAATTACAAGTATACTTAACACTGTAACTTGGTGATTTTACATCTGTGAATGTGCAAACAAACCCACAGATTACACAGTTGTGTACATGTAAAGATAACCATTGCTGCATTGTTTGTCACAGCAAAGACTGGAGCAAGCTAAATATCCCTTAGTAAGGGACTCATTAAGTCAACTAGAGTTTGTTCGTTTAGTGGAATACCACAAAGTTGTTAAATAACGTTACATCTGAATGTGCTGATCTGAAATGACTATCAAGCTTCTATACTAGTAAGTGAAAAAAGTATGATAGGTAGTTTTCTTCCATGTGTATTTCTAATAAAAACAAAAACATATATGTGCATATGTATATAAACACTAAAATTTTCAGATACATTTCCCTCCAAAATTGTTAATGACATTTATTTCTGAAAAGTAGATCAAAAGGTCTGAAGCAGGAGAGAGATACTTGGCATTTTCTTACTTTTCAAATGTTTTTATCATGTGCTTTTTTGTAATGTAGATATTTAAATTTCTAATATCATATACATTAGGGTATGTATATGAAATATATATACATTAGGATAATTTCTTTTCTTTTTTTTGCTTTTCCAATTTTCTTTTTTATTTTATTTATTTACGTAATTATTATTTTTTCCATCATAGTTGGTTTACAGTGTTCAGTTTTCTACTGCACAACAAAGTGACCCAGTCACACATATATATATACATTCTTTTCCTCACATTATCCTCCATCATGCGCCATCATAAGTGACTAGATATAGTTCCCAGTGCTGTACAGCAGGTGATTTCTTTTCTAATTTTTAATTTTTTAAATTCATTTTTTTAATTAACGTACAGTTGACTTACAATGTTGTGGCATTTCTGCTGTACAGCAAAGTGACCCAGCCATGTATGTATGTGTGTGTGTGTATGTGTGTGTGTGTGTGTGTGTACATGCACACACATTCTTTTTCTTATATTATCTTCCATCATGGTCTATCCCAAGAGACAGGATATAGTTCCCTGTGCTATACAGTAGGACCTCATTGCTTATCCACTCTAAATATAATAGTTTGCATCTACTAACCCCAAGCTCCCAGTGTTTTCAAATTTTGATTTCAAACACTGAATAGACTTCCACTATGATATTTTAACCCTGGAACATCCTACATAAATATCTCAGTCCTTTGGGATAAGCAGCCCAGTTGGGATTTCTAATGAGTGATCCTGAGGTCACCAGGACTAAATAAGCCACCATACAAGGGAAGGCAAATCAGTTTCATTTGTGTGGTTATCCCAGTGAATTGTGGCTCAGTGGCTCTCTGGTGCCTTGTGACAAGGAAGGATTTTGAGTCGGTGTCCCAGGTCAGTGACACTGAGATCAATAGAGAAGCTTTGTCCATGAAAAGGCTAAAAGTAGAGGAGGTGATGGGCAGATAGTCATGTCAGCCCAGAGCTGTGCTCTCGACAAGTCAGATCTGGCCTTGAGGCTGGAACTGGAGACAAGGTAGATGAAAGAGAGCCAGATGCGAAAGCTGGAACTTCGGGTATTCCTGTAGCTGGGGGAGGGGCAGGTGCTTGCCTGCGGCTGCCTCCTAAAGGGGTCCCACACTAGTTTAAAAAAGAGAGAGAGGAGTTCCCGTTGTGGTGCAGCGGAAACGAATCCGACTAGGAACCTTGAGGTTGCAGGTTTGATCCCTGGCCTCGCTCAGTGGGTTAAGGATCCAGCATTGCTGTCAGCCATGGTGTAGGTTGCAGACAGGGCTCAGATCTGTGGTGTAGGCTGTTCCCTAGCCTGGGAACCTCCCTATGCCATGGGTGTGGCCCTAAAAAAAAAAAACAAAAGAAAAAGAAAAAAGAAAAAAAAAGAGAGAAAGATTTACAGGTTCCAGAGTAGATCCTTAATGCCACTTAAAACAAACATCATGAAGGTTTCAATTATCCCTGAAATGAAGCTTTAAGGTAATGCTGTGAGAAATCAGATATTTGCAAATGGAGGAAACTTGAACAACAAAAAAAGCAAAGCCCAGCAAAGATGTTAACTTTTCAGGCCTCCTTAGAAGGAGACACTATTGTTCTTGTCTTCTGGGAAGGCCTGGGAGAGAAGGCAGCTTATTGTCTTTTTTCACTTCTGAGTTGTTGTGTTGTTTTTGTTTTGTTTTTTCTCTCTCTCTCTCTCTGGGAGACCATGCCATAAGGTTTATTGGCATAGGGAGGTCATAGGTTAAAAAATCAAGAAAACGAAACAAAAACCACAGAAGGAATGTTCTAGCTCATTCCACCCTAAAAAATTTCAGTGTAAAATCAGTGGCCTATCTGTGGAAAAGAGACATTTCTCTTGGCCTCTATTGCTATGAATTTCTTTGAATTAAAAACACATGAATTGAATGCATGACTATGTGCCAGACACTGTGTGTTATGTGCTTTACCTGCAGTATCTTGTTTCATCTGCACAAAAACCTTATTTTGTCATCCTCACATTAGGTGAAGTAACTTGTCCAAGGTCATATAGCTTGTAACCAGGTCCCTCTGACTTCAGAACCCATCTTCCTAAACACTAGGCAGCACAGCCTCTTCCTCTGAACTCCCATGTATGTATTCATCTCCCTTAACTGATCCTCCTTAAATCTTTTCCTGAATTTGCTGTTGTTGTTGTTCTTCAAGCAACATCCTCCAAAGTTGACATTTTTCCTCCTTCATCATTAGGCCTGGTCAAGAAAGTAATGACGTCTCTGTGCAGTAGATCAATAGAGCCATTGAGACCATTTTTAAAGAAAGCTGTGTAGCGATAAATATTAACATCTTGCCCTTTGGGGCAGCAATTCCACTTACAGGAGTTTGAAGAAACAATGATGCACAAAGATGCTCAATTCATCATTATTCATGAACAGTAAACATTTTATCAATACTGTAAAACTTGACATACGCTAGAATGTTATGCTGGCACTACGAAGCACTATATGGATCTGTGCTTATTGACATAGCCAGATGTCCATGACAGAGCAGTGAGAGAAAAAGCAAGGGACAAAGAGCATGCAGAAGATAATCCCACTGATGTAAAATTTGTGGTTTGGGGGCATGTTTGCATGCATAAAGAGATGTCTAGAAGAATACTCTTCAAAAAACTAACAGTGGTTCATTCTGAATGGTTGAATTTTGAATAGCTCCCCTTACTTCTGGTACTGTTCCTTAATTTTTTTTTATTATGATGAATGTGTACATTTAAAAATCAGAATAAAAAATTAGACTATGCTCATTTGAGAAGGAAAAACACATTAAGGAATTCACCATCCCTAACTGCTCGTCCCACTGACGATGGGTCAGTGTGGTTATGGTCAGGAGGCACGTTTGAAAGGAGGCCAGCTCCTCACTGGTCTTGGCATTATAAGGAATTTCTGTCTAAATGGGATTACATGTCCCAGGTCAGACAGTGATGGCGTGCACTCAGCTGATGTCTCCAGGAAGCTCTTCGCAGTAGCTGCCAGACTACTTTCTCTTAAAAAGGATGAGGGAGTTTCACGAAGAGTCCCTGCCCAAGCTGCTCTGGGGCTTTCTCAGTCTTCTCTGTAGGACTTGGTCTGGCCCCCTGAGCCCTAGGGGATTCCAGAGATTGGTTCCACAGAACAAACTTCCCTTCAGATTGTAGGGCAGCTATAGCAGGTTCTGCCATGGGTCCACATGGTGGCTTGTGGAGGGAGTAATGATAACTAGCGTCATACCCCCTTGCTGATGGAATCGCAGAATTAAAAGGAAACACAGAGATGCTAGAGGCCACCTGCCATGTTACCAGTGAGGACACTGATGTCTTCCTCAGGGACACCCGAGAACCCAAACCTCTCGTCTTCCCACCACTCACTTTTGTTTATGTGCCACTTTGCTGAACAGGACTTTGCTCTGCAGATGGTGTTGCTCTCATATGTCCTTTTGCAAAGGGTGAGCCAAGAAGATGGCCATTAACCAGGATGTGTGAATAGCCTGGACATGCTTCCGCAACAGAACCCATGCGCATAGCAAGAGACCAGAAAAGCAGAGTCCCAGGTGGAGAGGGGCTAAGTCTAAACGTTCCTTTATTTAAAAGAGGTCTTAGGAGTTCCTGCTGTCGTGCAGCACAAACGAATCTGACTAGCATCCTTGAAGATGTGGATTCAATCCCTGGCCTCGCTCAGTGGGTTGGGGATCTGGCGTTGCCATGAACTGTGGGGTGGGTCACAGATGTGGCTCAGATCTGGTGTTGCTATGGCTGTGGTGTAGAACTTCCATGTGCCGCGGGGGCAACCCTAAAAAGCAAAAAAAAAAAAAAAAGTCTTAAAGTTGTGATCCAAAAATCAAAAGGGCAATATCATATCAGAGGAAATATTTGCATCAAATTAAACAAATGCAGATTTAATATTTATATTATAGGAAGAACATCCTTTTAAAGAAAAACACCCAATAGATAAGCGGGCAAAGGCAATGAACGGAGAGTTAGGTAACATTTTTCCTACCAAAATGAAAACAATCTAATTTTCTATTCTGATTGTGAAGACGATACACACTGTTTCTCAACCTCAGCACTACTGACATTTGGACAATTCTTTGTTAGGTGTGTGGGAGGGGGTTGCATTGTAAAATGTAAAATCTATCCGCTAGACACCAGTGATACCTCCTCACCCCTCTAGTTCTGACAATTCAAAATATTTCCAAACCTTCTGAAATGTTCCCCTGGGGCAAAATTGTGCTTAGCTGAGACTGCTGTACTAGGGAATAGACATGCAGAAATTTCTTCCTTTTTTTTTTTTTATAAGAGTGATTTTTATTTTTTTGTTTGTTTGTTTTTTGTCTTTTTTTTTTTTTTTTTTTTTTTTTTTTGCTATTCCTTTGGGCCGCACCACGGCATATGGAGGTTCCCAGGCTAGGGCTCTAATCAGAGATGTAGCTGCAGCTGCCATCCTACGCCAGAGCCACAGCAACGCGGGATCCGAGCCTCGTCTGCAACCTACACCACAGCTCAAGGCAACACCGGATCATTAACCCACTGAGCAAGGGCAGGGACTGAACCCGCAACCTCGTGGTTCCTAGTCGGATTCGTTAACCACTGTGCCACGATGGGATCTCCTCTTCCTTCTTAGTAATCAATAACTTGTAACATTAAAATAAAAATAGGAAACTTTCAAAAAGTTAGTTGGCAAAATAAATTATTTAAAATTACAGTACTTAATTCCCAACGAGGTTGTAGTAAAATTAATGTACACATCCACTGCCGATGACACAGTCTATCTGTTACAGTAACCCTTTTACTGTAATACTGTGAACTGAAAGCCTGATTGTGTGCTTTGTCCCAGTAATCTCACTCCTAGAAATTTATTCTAGGAAATAATTGAGCAAAATCCAAAAAACTGGTATGGATCAAGATGTTCCCTGCGGCATCATTTATAATAGCAACATTTTGATAGCAACCAAAATGTCCAGCACTAGCAAGCCATTTTAAGTAAATTGTGGATCATCTGTTTGTTGATGGTGCCTTTAAAAATAATTACGGGATTCCTGCTGTGACATCGTAGGTTAAGAATCCAATGACTTGGGTCACTGCAGAGGCGTGGGTTCAATCCAGGCCCGGTGGCGGCACAGTGGGCTAAAGGCTCTGGCCTTGCTGCAGCTGTGGTAGAGGTCACAGCTGTAGCTTGGATTCAGTCCCTAGCCTGGGAACTTCCTTAAGTCTCAGGTGCGGCACCTCCTCCACCCCCCCCCCCAAAAAAAAGAAAAAAAAATTAAAACATATTTTTAATGCATCTGTACTGTATATTTTTTAAATTTAAAAATCAAAAGAAAATGATCAAATAGCAAGCTGAGTGAATTCTAGAGGAAATTGAGGATAAGAACAGAGAGGATACCACTGAGTTAAAATTTAGGGGTCAGCCTTTGGTAGGGTATCTCCAAATAGGAATACTTTTGAGAATGGAAAGAGGCACTAGGACAAACTGCAGTAGGACAATAGGACAATTGCACTAGGGCAGTATGAACTGGGACTGTCCCAGTGAACATCTAGTCACACTAGATTTGGGGCAACCAAGGAAGGTAACCTAAAGCTCTTTGGAAAATTCAAGTGTGGTGATGAAATTCAGAGCCAAGCAGAGGGGGCGAGATTCCTAAGGCCAAAATGCAATTTCCTGCACCAGATGACCCTGTAAATATTTTTCAGGTACTCACCTGGCACGAAAATATGCCTTATTGCTAAGGGGGTGGTGTGGTCCAGAAATGATTAAAGCAAATGCCATATTCCCAGTACTAGTGCTCATGTCAGCAGACATGATTCATTCCGCTGTACAAGTTTATACAAGCTGCCTCCTATGTGCTAGGCATGGTTTTTTCTAGGTACTGAGAATTCAGCAGGGTCAATGTAGACTGAGTCCCTGATTTCAGAGAATTTCCAGTCAATCAGAAGTCAGACCGGAAAAGCAAACGACAAATAAATGAACACGCTATTCACATGAAGTGAAGAGGGCGTGGAAGAAAACCAAATAGTGCAATGTGGAAAGTGATTAAGGGTCAGGGAAGGGGCAGTGATCAAGGAAGATCTTCTGAGGCCCTGGCATTGGAGATGAAGTATGAGTTTAAAAAAGGAGGCTGGGAAAATGTGGGGAAAGCACGCTGTCTGCAGAGCCTAAAGCCAAACTGCGTAGGGCCTGTCAAGGGTCAGAAAGATGCCTTGGGGGGCTGAGGATTGTGACAGCTGGCGGCACTTGGGAACAAATGCCATTGTGCTGTAGGGAGCAGGAACCAGACTGGGGAGGGCGGTGTCCACAAAATGAATTCAAATCCTTCGGGAGGTATGTCTGAACCTTAATTCTGATCGACAAAATGGGAAGCAATTACCCGTCACTGGGCTGTTTGAGAGTTAATGAGAGAGCAAATGTAAAAACAAAGCAACAGTGTGTTTTTTCGGCCTGTTTCGCATTGGGGAGAAGATTATATTTATTTGCTTGTTTCATGCAGAGAGGCTGGCATTTTCCTGTAAATCAATCAGATAAAGATATTAGATTGTATCTTCTTGTCTTGTCATATAAGAAAACCTATGCCCTTCTTTCCAGTTATTCTGCAAACTTTAAGAACACTGTTTCACTGGCTAGGCTTTTCAGCACGGCTGGTCAAGTCTTTTTTGCTTGGGATGCATGGCGGCAGGTCAAGTTCAACCCAGGGAAACGGCATGCAGTTTTCTCAAAGTGGTAGCATTCTGCTGCCCCCATTCCACAGCTTCAGTTTGGGGAACAAAAGTGGTGCTAAGCAGGGGTTTGACTAGGCCTTTTTTTAAAAAATGAGTCTCTTACGCTCATTTGTAACTGTCCTAGATTTAAAAGTAGAAGCTATGAAGGTACTTCTATGCTTAGTTAAATACTCCCTGGGAAATTTCACAAACATCCCAAACTTAGTAGACTCTTCATATGCAAGTCTCAGATTTTGGTAAATTATTATAAGGCTACAAGTTGGCAGTCAAGCAACATGACTTTATTGAGCACCTACTATGTCCTAGACCCAGTCCCAGTCACTGAGGACAAAACAGTGGAGACTGGAGCGTTCCCACCCTCATGGAGTTCAATAATTTAAAGGACAACTAATTTGATAAAGGTTTCATTAATGAGATTCCAATAAGTGCCCGACCTCTTGCCTTTCCATCATAAGAATGAACTATTCTGGGCTACCTGAAATTGTTTTCACCAAATATAAGAGGTATGTAATAAGGAAAACTCTTTGCCTTAAACAGCCATTTACTTTTGGAAAAAAATTTTTGGCCTAGAAATGTCCTTCTCCTTCTTTCTTTCTTTCTTTTTTTGGCCACGCCTGCCGCATGCAGAAGTTCTCAGGCCAGAGATCAGACCCGCACCACAGCAGTGACAATGCCAAATTCTTAACTGCTAGGCCACCAGGGAACTCCTTCTTCTCCTTCTTTAAGGTTCTTTATATTATAGGTATATTATGTACATTATGTTATAAAATAAAACATATTTAATAAAATATAAATACATATACAATTAAATATATAACATGGGATAATTAACAAAATAAAATATTGTATGTATTGTTATAATATTCTGTAGAGGAATCTACTATGAACATGATTCAAAATGTAGTTGCTTATTAAGCTCATCCAGGAAGTATTTTTTTTAATCTTGATGCCTGAGACCCAGTCCGATACAATTAAATTAGAACCTTTCATGGGTGAGATACAGGAATTAAGGGGTTTTTGTAAAGCTCTTCAGGTAACTGCAGTGTGTAGCCAGGTCCGAGAATCAGGGAACAGTGACATTTGAAGCAGTCAAGTGCATGTGGCTGAATATGTGGAATGAATTGGGGGCAATTTTGTGGGTACATACCCAGACACTCTGTCCCAGAGGCCCGGCAGTTTGAAAGAAAGCAAGAAAAGAGGGAAGAAAGGAAGGAAGAAAAGAAGGAAGGGAGAAAGAAAATGAAACAAACAACTCAACTCAGACTTGAGGTTGATGGCAATTATTAGTTGTTTGTTTTTTAAAATGTGGGCTTGCTCGTGAGAACCTAATTTGAGGTAACAGTCAGGATTTCCCTCTGCTGCAAATAATAATAGGAAAATGATTAGAGGCATTGACAAGTCACCATTTGCATTTTCTATTTGTCTCATGTATAAGACGCTCAGAAGTGGATGAACCAGGGATAATGCAAGGATGTCATCAGAACTGAGCTCCTCTCTCTCTATGCAGCCATCCCCAGTATGTGGTTGTCATCCTCAAGGCTGCAGGATGGCTGCTGACCCTCCAGACATCAATCTGTGACCAGGCGGCCCTTGTCTGGTGAGGCTTTGCTTTTTTACCTGGAAAGGAAATATCCACCCCCCTGGTACTTCTACTTGCGCCTAATTGGTCAATTATCTGTCACATAGTCACTCTTACCTGCAGAGGAAGCTGGGTAATTGAGGAATTCTTTTCCCAGCCTCTCTAGAGGAAACCAGGGGGAAGGAGTTTGGCATAGATGTTGAGCGAGCCAACCTACAGTGTTTCTCACACGATGGTCAATGAAGTCATGAAATCACAGTCCGGAAAACCAAGAAACAGACGACAGGACCCTAGACAGTGCCCTGAGGGGCATGGCTAGCGTGGCTAAGCATCAGTGGATGATGAGGTGCTGATGGTTCTGGAGCTTCAGCTTTAAGGCATGAAAGTGAAGCTTTCTCCAGAATTATTCAGTGTGAAGAGCTGTGGTTTAGTGATTCCTCTTCTCGCCTCCCAGGTGAGGAACAGGAGTTGGGGCTAACTTCCCCAGAATTGGTGGGAGAGGTGGGCATAGATCCCACTATGGCTGGGGACGTGCCCTGCCTCTCAGTTCACAGACTCCTCCAGGAAGGGTGGGTTCCACCCTATGTCTGCATGCAGGACGGGGGTTGGAAACTGCTGGAAACTGAACAAACTGCTGGGTGTGAGGGACCTGAGCTTTCCACACTCCTCTCACACTGGCGTGTGGGTGGGAGCTCAAAGGTCACCTTACCAATAAATGTTCTGTTGAAAAGGAAACACACAGGGACTATTTTCACCCTTCTGGAAAGTGTGATTAGAAAATTCAAGGAGAAGGTCAACGCACTACACCAGAGCTGGCAGGAAGGAGGACCAAGCCCTGAGCAAAAGGCCTGGAGAGTCCCTGCCAGAGCCTTGGGTCAGAGCCTGTCCTCAGCCTTGGTCCCAACTGTCTTCCCTGTGAGTTGGGGACCTGCCTGGGGTTTCCCCATCATTCTAGAGCTCTGCGAGTGACCCCCTCCTCAGCCCCTCCAGGAGGGAATTTCCCAGAATGTTCCCACACCCCCAGAAGCCTCCTCCTTAGCCACCCCCAAGCTGCTTGTGGTTCATGGCAGGCTTGGCACCAAGTAATCTCACAGGTGAGGGTGAATCGTGAACCTTAGCATCTCGGTCTGCATGAGGTGAGAAAACAGGGAAGATGAAATTGGAAAGTCACCCGGGTCGAGGCCCTCACAGGAGAAAAATGACCAGATATCATAAGACCTTAACAGACTTCAAAGGCGAGAGAGCATGGTGGGTACAGACTCTGAAGCCAGAATCCCTCCGTTTAAGCACTGGTCCTGCCACTGACAAGCTGTGTGACCTTGAACGGGTTACTTCACTCCTCTGTACTTTGGCTCTTCCTACTCTGTGAAATGTGGTTAAAAAAACATTATCTACCACGTAGGGTTGTTGCAAAGATGAAAGACAATGATAACTGTAAAGTACTTTAAAAAGGGATTGGCACATGGTAGCGCCCAATGAATGTTATTATTAAGTCAAGCTGGATGAGTCTTTTAAAAAGTTGGCTTCATAGACTCTTTCTCATATAAATTGAGCCTATACACCTCTGCTCCCAACACACACACACACACACACACACACACACACACACCCCTTTCCAATAGCGGCTCTGTCTAGTTGGCTAACACACACAGGTAGTCCATCTAAAATCTGCCACATTTGAGGAGTTCTCTTGTGGCGCAGTGGGTTAAGGATTGGGCATTGTCTTTGCAACATCTTGGGTCGCTGTTGTGGCATGGGTTTGATACCTGGCCCAGGAAACTTCCCTTGCAAAAACAGACAAGCAAACTGAAATAGTTCAAAGATGGTGAGGGCTTGGAGCTCTTCGAATCCTGTGGTTTTATACACTCCCCTGGGGAGCCCTTAGCAACCCAGTGCCCAGACACACCTCAGATGATCAAATCAGAATCAGGCATCAGGATTGCTAAAGCTTTCCAAGGACCCCACGGTTCCCAGCTTGTGGCCAAGATTGAGAATCTAGGCTTCCTCTTTTAAAGTGAGGCAACTGAGGCTCAGAGAGAGAAAGTCAGTCCCCGAGGGTCACTCAGCCAGGATCAGGACCTCTAGCCACAGCTAACTGATGGAGCCCACTGTTGCCATGTATTCCAGCCCTCGCTGTGCACCTGGGGAAGGTCTGGCCCCAAGTCAGTCCTCTAACAGAGCAGAGGGACAGGGGAGTCCCTCCCAGCTCAGGGCAGGAGGTGATGATCAGCTCTGATTGGAAGAGTGTGACTGACTCAGGGTTCTTGTGTTATATTACAGGATCATCCAGACCAAGACCCAGTTTTCCCTTAGGAGGCTGCAGTGATCTTAGTGACCTCTGGGGACCTTGAGTTCCCAGTCTCTCAGGGAAGCAGTGGGTGTGCTCGAAGGCGTACAGGGCTGAGGATGGGGAAACCCCGAGCCCAGCCCTCTCTGCACCTTCACGGTTCTGGGGTTTGGATTAATCAGCCACTCAAGGCTTCTGGACCTCTGAGAAAATAAGTGTCTTGAGGTGAATCCTATAGCCCTTTGTCCCAGCAGCTGCTGCCACCAGCCTGTAGTTTTTGGGGCGGGGGGGGGGGGGGGGGGGGGGGTGTAATAAGAGGGGCGGAGGCTGGTTTGTGGAGGAGGTTTGTCCCAGGGTCTCAGCTTGTCTCATCTCTAAAGTAGGGATAATGATAACAGCTGGCCTTCCAGAGCCACTTCAGAGGGTTA
The DNA here is from genome assembly GCF_016906955.1 of Phacochoerus africanus. Taxonomy (NCBI): domain Eukaryota; kingdom Metazoa; phylum Chordata; class Mammalia; order Artiodactyla; family Suidae; genus Phacochoerus; species Phacochoerus africanus. Next base: position 101,292,200 of record NC_062552.1, read on the forward strand.
GTGTGAGGAGCCAGGAGGACCTAAAAGAATTCGGAAAAGCAGAAAGCAGGTTACCTGGAAGCCCGAGGGTAGCTACGCTCACCCCTCCCCCACGGCGGCGTTAGACTTGCTTGTTAGAAGCTGAAATTTACATTCCAAATTTACTCCTTTACTTTTCCCCCTGAGTTCTAGGTTTCCAGCCCCCACTTGCAATTTAGGGGAAAGGGGGCGTGTGATCATGGTACTTCTGGGTACAGAGCTCCTCCTATGGCTGCCGTTGCCAGCTGTCCCTGTGTGAGAGTCCTTTCCAGGGCATGGCGGGCCCAGGGAGGGTCAGAATGGACCAAACAGTGGCAGGTGGGGATGCGGAGGGATGCGAGCCCCAGATCAGCCACTTCCTCCTGCAAGGGAAGTCAGACTCTTTCTCTGCTAAGTGTCTGTCTGGCTGCAGGGCCTCCGGGGTTGGCAGTGCTAGTTTCTCTGGGGCCCTGGCAGGAAGCAGTCTTGCTTCCCAAGGTTAAGGCAAGTGTCTTGTCACCGGTGGCTGTTTTTGAGTTAGAGGCGGCGGCGGTTAGGGACACTCCTGGAGCTCTGGGATCTGCGAGCCCGAGGGGCAGGGCTCCCTTAGGGAGGAGGAGCCTGCTGTCACTTCCCGAAAGCTGGGCGGGCCTCTAGGCAAAGAGAAGGTCAGAGCAGTTGTCCCTGCGGCCCGCCTACCCGGCCCCTCCCTTCTGCCTCGGGGTTTGCCCAGGCTCTTCGGAGCACAAAATTTACAGTAAATGTTGTCACCCAGTGGAAACTCTCAGAGGGGGCGAGGCAAAGGGCTAGAGGAAAGGGCCAAGACTCCCGGCCCCCAGTTCCCGGTCTTACCAACACCCCCCCCAATCTCATGTGTTGCTTTATCTTACCTTTCGGTAAAAAGGGGATGCCCTCCGTCTGGGATGTGCCCAGAAACAACCATATGGTAAGAGCCGGCCACATCTTGCAGAAGCAGCAGCCAGCCCTCGATTCTACCATCGTGGCTCTTAGGATCCCAACCCCCACCTCATTTTAGAGGTGACCCTTTCCTTTGTACCGACCTAGGTACATTTTCTAGCTCAGTGCCACGTACAGGAAATGCCAGGCTGAGGCTGAGCCTGCTTGCATCTGTCCTTCACAAATGGATGGAAGCTGGCTTGATGGGTAAGGCATCACTTAAAAAGAACCCCTGTGCTTGCATTAGAGCCACTGGGCAGTGTAACCTGCTTTCTCATTTACCTGGAGCTCATGCTCCCAATGGATTATCAAGGCAAATTTTCTTTTTTTTTTTAATTTTTTTTTCAAGTAAGTTATCCAGTTTTATTAACTTGATTTCTGTTGTGGACTACATTTTAGCTGTGTAAAGAACCTTGGGTAACATTTGACCTCTGAGCTTTATTTATTTTTTTTGTCTTTTTCGGGCCACACCCATGGCATATGGAAGTTCCCAGGCTAGGGGTTGAACTGGCGCTGCAGCTGCTGGCCCACACGACAGCCACAGCAACGCCAGATCCGAGCTGCATCTGCAACCTACATCGCACCTCACAGCAATGCCAGATCTTTAACCCACTGAGTGAGGCCAGGGATCAAACCCACATTCTCATGGATACTAGTCTGGTTCATTACCACTGAGCCATGACGGGAGCTCCATCAAGGAGAATTTTCAATGTCAAGTTATCTCATGTCTGCTTGCTGCCCACTGTAATTCTGAGTCAACTTCTGGTCCAGTAGTTGATGTCTTCAGGCTGTCAATCACCAAACGTTTGAGTTCATACTCTATGCCAGGTACTTAAAAAGTGCTTGAATAATTGAAACAAATTTAATATCATAGTTGACATTAATATTTAACGACTGTTTTCAAACTTGCCTGATCATTAGAATAACCCTGAGTACCCGTTAAAAATTCAGATTCCTAGAATTCACCCCAAATCCCAAACCTTTTGAGTTCAAATCTCTAGATTTCAGGGAGAGCCTGAAACTATATTTTTAACATGCCCTCAAAAAATTCTAATGATAGGGCAAGTTTAGAAAATACTAACCTAAGTCAAACAGAACTAGAAAAATAAAACCTGGACTCCAAATATTAGATCACTTTTAAACTAAAATGTAATTTATTTGCATCTCCAGTGCCATTTTTCCTTCCTCTATGGGTACCAATGATTAGCAGAGAAGGTCTGTTTGAGTCTAGGAATGCGAACCTAAAAATCACATTGGACTTGCAGTTCCCCTGGGTTTTCTGAAGGTGGGATTGTTTTCTAGTAAATGCTAATTATCAGGGTGTGATTGTTGATAACTTAATGGTGTGATCAGTAATCAGCGCTCTTTACCCTGAGTTTTCCTGACTAGCATGTATCTGATGGTTTCCTAAGCAACAGGGGAAAGGTGTGTCTGGAAAAAAAGGAAGCATAGGTACTTGAACTCATCCCGAGGACTGCAGAACAAGCTGCTGGGAGGGCAGGATGGAGTGGATGGAACACTGTGCTGGACTTGACCATTCACTATTTAGAAAGACCCTAAATGTCCTTGAATCAGGATGAAGTAGATAATGAACCACAGGCTCCATTTGTAAGACTAAATGCAAACCCTGGGACGGCTAGAAGCCACCATAGAACGAAGAGCAGAAAAGAGTGAAATTAGTGTAAGATGTTCTCACAAACACTTTTTTTAAAAATTTCTTTCCATTTTGGGGAGCTCTGGCCTGCCAGCTGGTTTCCCTTGACATACACTTGCCCCGGTCAACCCTCACACACACTCAGAGAGATCCTGCACACCCAGAAGCATGCGCACTTACAGATGCACCCACACATCTCTTAAGTGGGACCATATGGAACTGCCATTCTTATACGTCAGAGAAAAAAAAATGAGCAATTTCATAGAGCACATATATACACAACGCACATACATACACAAATATACGTGTGCTTATACAGAGGCCATCCGCACATACGACACAAACAGAGACGCACACGAGCACACACTCGCATGTGCAGAAAAAATCTGATGCGGACTGCTGCCCCCCCGCCTCCGCTGCACCCTGTCCCGTGACATTAACTTGCAATGCCGATCATTCGCCCCTCGCAGGAGAGTGAAGACCTGGAGAAACAGAACGCGGCGCTGCGGAAGGAGATCAAGCAGCTCACGGAGGAGATGAAGTACTTCACATCGGTGCTGAGCAGCCACGAGCCCCTGTGTTCTGTGCTGGCCGCCGGCGCGCCCTCGCCCCCGGAGGTGGTGTACAGCGCCCACGCCTTCCACCAGCCGCATGTCAGCTCCCCGCGCTTCCAACCCTGAGCTCCCCGAGAGGCAGGGCTGGCAGAGCCCCCACCCCAGCTGCTCCCAGGCCTCAAGAGGGGCACACAGACTGTGGCCCGGCGGCGGCCCTTGTCCCTCAGTGCCCTCACCCCGCCTGGAGACCCGAAGCCCGACGCCCTGGACCAGGATTGAACACAGGACGTGGCACCTGGAAGCATGTGTGGCCGCAGGGCAGTGTGTTGCCTGCTGGGAGGCCTGGGCTGGACCTCGGTGGGGTGGGAGGCCCCGTCCAGGGGGAAAGGAGGGCGGAGTTATTTTTCTCTATAAAAGTCTGAAAAGAAGCCACTCTGGCAAGGGCTTGAAACCTTCATTCTGTGGAGCTGGGGTTGTTGTGTTGTTGCTGTTGTTTGTTCTGTTTGTTTTCTTGGCCTCAGGAGCCTTTAATGCTTGGGAGGCTTTACGGCCATTGCTTCTTTCCTGAGGTCTGTGAAGCTACTTGGCAAGCTGGGTTTTCACAAAGAATCTTCAATCCTCCTTCTAGGTAGCTTCTTGATTCTCCTACCTAAATCACCTCACTGTGACCTTGAACTTTCCATTCCTCACTGCCTCATGCTTTCTAGATGGTCAGCCTAGACCTTTCTAGGCTCATTCTCTAGATGGCAGAAGGACCAGGGCCAGGCCAGTGGGGTAGGATGGTCCTTGGATTGACACCCTCCTCTCCCGGGACTGCACTTGCTCCCACGGGTCCAGGCGGCCTGCACTGGGTGATGCTGTGTGCTGTTGGCTCTGTGCCAGGAATTCTAGCAACACTAGGAACCCCCCACATGTAAAGGGGTGCTTTCCTCAGGCTCTCCTGGGACAACATGGTTTGGGGACATGGGCACTCCCTGCCCAGCTGAAGACTCCACCTCCCCTGGGATGCTGTGGTAAAGCACGCACACCTCTGCCTGTGTCCATGAGGCTCTGCAGGCTGCTGTTTTGAGCATGGTTTGAGGGCAGCGGTGGCTCAAGTAACACAGGGTTGTCTTCAGGACTTCCCATCCACCAATTTTGGCAGAGCTGAAATCAGTGTGCTCCAGTCCCCCTGCTCTTCTGAGGTCCCCAGGCCATGCCCTCTGGCCTGAACCACATCACGTCACTGTCCAAGAGCCCCAGCAGGGCCTGCCCACATGCATGGCCCCTGCTGAGCCAAAAGCCACAGGGATTGCCATGGAAGGTGTCGGATGCAGCCCCTCTGGTCTCCCCGTCTCATCCCTTGGTCCTTCAGAGGGGCTGCTACCACCTGCTGCCCCCCTGTAAGTGGTCATCTTGGGAGGCAGTGAGCACAGGGGAAAGAGAGAGGCAGGCTGGTCTCTCTGTGCCACTCTTCCCCAGCCTACCTGCCCACAGCTCTGGCTGGCTTGAGTCAAGTTTCTGGCTCTGGGCCTCCCCTGGACTATGCCAGTGCGGGGCTAGTGTAATTACTTAACTCTTCAGAGGCCTGGAAAGGCTGGCACATGGACACCTGACCCCCTTATGGCCCACAGAGGGAAGGAGTACAAGCCAAGGGCCTCTGAAGGCACACCACCACTGGGGGGGGGGGCCCTCACCCCTGAAGCTGATGCCCATGGATGCCCAGAATGTGAGAAGGCTCAGAGCTCGTTAGAGTCAGCCCAGAGGGCCTTCCCTGGGTATCAGCATTGCTTCCAATGAGTCCTGCATTTTAACCTTTGGTCTCCCAATACAACTTGGTACATGGGGCTCCTCTTCCAGTGCATGGACCCAGCGAAGACTGGGGTGCATGGTGAGGGGCTAAGGCAAGGAGGGTCTCTCATCAGTTCCCTTCGGGGCCTGACTTCTGGTAGCTCACGCTCTGTTGTTCCTTCCCACCCCTGTGTTAACCGGCAAAGCCAAGCCAGTGGTCACTCAGATGTGGCCTGCATTGACTGGAAGGTGTTTTTCTTTTGCAGTCTGGAAGCAACACTTCAGGCCCAGCTGTCTTTACAGCTAGTTCAGCCCGGGCCAGGCCTCTCACGGGCCTCCTTCCAATCAGAGCTTTTTTCCTCCCCACCCCTGCTCTAGTGCTGTGATTTCCCCCCAGAAACCCCCGCCGAAGGCACATGACCAGTGCTGGGCATCGTCTGAATGACATTCAGAGCCAGAACCAGAAATGCGGGGCTCACGTGTGCTACTCCCGTCTCTCAGCAAGGACTTCTCTTCCCCTTTCATTCTTTACTTTCTAATGACCCCAGGCAGTTCCACTTCTCCTTTCTGATCAGTCTGACTAGGGTGAATGCCAAAGCTGACTTCATCTCCACACAGGAAATTGGAGGGGCAGCTATAAATAGATCTCAACTTCCAGAACCTTGACCGCAGATTTCCTACCACCCAGCTCTGTCCCCCCAGCCTCTTGCCGATGACAGGGCTAGCTCCCTCAGGCTGGTGGACCACTGACCCACACTCAAATGCCTCAAAGGCCCAGACAGGTACTATTAATACATGAAACTCACTGGCTGTAGGACAGTTGGGAGTGGTGGGGAGTGTGGCAAGTGGAAGCGTGAGTGCTGCTTAAAGCAGCGAGCTGGCCCTGGGTTCTATTCCATGCAGCCATGGAATTCAGGCCCAGAACTACCATGTCTTCCATTCATCCGTTCATCAAAGCCCAAATCAGAATTTCTGCAATAATCCTCTGATTTTTAAAACACTCTGCAGACCAAACAAAATGGGTGTGTGGAGCAGGAGTAGGTTTGCCCTTAATATTTGCAGGGCCTGGGACAAGAGTACAAACGGAGGCCAATACTGCATGTCTAAATACTTACACATTATACATCAAGCTTATAAAATATGGTAGATATGTTAAAAAAGGTTCTTTTCTCCTGCCTTGGCAAATACATCCTCATAACAGCCTGGAGGGCGGGATTTGAATTTAGAGTTCTTAGAGGCTTCAGAACTTTGTATCAATACAAGGCGGCGTGGGGAGAAACAGCCCCCAGACTGCAGCCTGTGCTTCTCCAGTCCCTCCCCGGCTCCTCCTCAGCAGCCTCAGTGCATGTTGGTGGACGTACCAGCCTACCAGCCCACAGCAGCCGTCCTCGGGCCTTACCCACAGGTCCAGGGGTGTGCATACTTGTGTTTGATCTACTCTGGCAAAGAGGTATTGGGGAAGAGGGCTACAGCTCCTGGAAGCCAGCTCAGGGACACTCTGGGATTCCAGGGCACTGGTATATGGAGCATGGTCTAAAAGAGGACAGAGGAGAGCTCCTGTTGGGGTTCAGCAGTAACAAACCCAACTAGTATCCATGAGGATGTGGGTTTGATCCCTGGCCTCACTCAATGGGTTAAGGATCCTGTGTTGCAGTGAGCTGTGGTGTAGGTCGCAGACATGGCTTGGATCCCGCATTGCTGTGGCTGTGGCTGTGGCCGGTCGTTGCAGCTCTAATTCGACCCCTCGCCTGGGAAGCTGCATTTGCTGAGGGTGCCCCCCAAAGACAAAAATAAATAAATAAATGAATAAAAGTGGACAGAGGGCTCTGGGTAGGCATGTCCCCTTGGTTCTCAGGACCCCGGTCCCCGTGTGAAGGGGTCTAGCAGGTAGAGGGGAGTCCCTGTAATGTGAGGAGTCCAGAGCAGGGACCTCTTTTGCCCGGGTCTGAGGGTGACCCTGCAGAGGTCTTCCAGCTCATAACTCTGATCTAAGTTAATGTGTCTCTGCGGAAAGCCTCCACACAGCAAGAAATGGGTGCGGGACAGGGTTATGGTTCTCTATCAGTTTGACGTGAGGTTTCCTGGGCAATGTTGTTTCCCCATCTGCCGTCCTCAATGTTTATCTCTCGCTCACAGTATTATTCCCTGAGTTAGTGTCAAAACAAATTACAGGAAAGGCAGCATTTTCATCTTCAGGTTGAGAAGTGTGGGTGGGGAAAGAAAGAGGGGGCAAAGTCAACTCAGAGTTCACGGGGTTGCCATCTGCTGGACCCGGACTTCCCAGCAGTGTTTATTCATACCTCCAGCCATGGTCCCAGCTGTGGCTGCGGCTTTACAGTGAAGGAGCCGAGCCAGCTGGGGGCCCCACTTCTTTGAGGGACGGACAGGCTGGCTCTATGCTGCCCCAGCCTCCTTCCCCCTCCCAAGATTCAGTGCCCCCAGGCTGCTCAGGAACTCCAAGGGGGAGAAGGGATGGCCCCAAGACCGAGGACCAACACTAAGGTGGTACACATTGCCTAGCTCTTCCTCTGTCAGAGGAGATTGGCGTTTGAAGAGGTACCTAAAGGAGAGCAACACCTGGCCCAAAGGAATGATGCCCAATGGTGCAGTCTAGGCTTGGCAGCCAGGGTGTGTATAATGGAATTCTTGCTATGTGGATGCACCGGCAGTACCAGGGGAATGGGAGCTGGGGGCTGGGGGTGGGAAAGGAACAGAGATACATCCCTCCTAAAAATCTTGTGTCTCAACTGCTTGATAGGTGACTTGAGTTAATCTACTTCTAGGAAGATGGAATAAAAATTTGATCCTGTTGAAAGAATCTACCAGCCAGCAGAGATAAGGACCCCCCTCTTAGAGGAATGCACCAGGAAAATTTGCAGAGACAATTGATGTTTCAGAGGTTTTGTCTGGGTCCTCCTAGAAGATTCCTAGTGAGGGACTGCTAAGCTTGCCCCTGTACCTAGAAACCAAGATTAGGAGCAGTGACAGAGACTGACAATTAACCTCCCCCTTTCTCTTACTGCAGAACTCACATTTTGTCTAGGATGGTCATGTGCCCAGCTAAAAAGATTACATTTCCCAGACTCCCTTGCAGCTAGGGATGGCCATGCGACATAAGCCAATGCAAAGTATAAGCAGAAATTTTGGGGTGGGGCTTATGGGAAAGCCCTTTAATAAGTGGGGCCCTCTCAGTTGGCACATGCCTTTCTCCTTTCTGGAAGACAGATGCAATGGAGGAGGTGGGGAAACCATTTTGGGACCATGAGCCAAGCATGTACACAAAGGAGGATAAAGGATTCCAGAGCTCTGGTAATGCTGAAGAAATGTATTGATACATCCTCTGGAAGGCTTGCCCCTGGTTTTCTTTTAATTGAAAGTGGAAAAAATGTATTTGTAGGTCACTATGCTTTTCACTCAAGTGCAGCTTACCTTAGTCTGTCTAAGGCAGGAACCAAGAGAATCAAACAGCCAAATAAGGAATTTAAACCATTCCCCCAAATCAGTGGGTCTCGATGTTGTCCCTTGATGATATTAGGCACAGAGGTCAGGGATGCAGCTAAACATTCTACATGCACAGGACAAACGCCACACAAAGAATTATCCAGTCCCAAGGGTCAGTAGTGCTGATGCTGAGAAACCCTGCAGCTAGCACTGTGCTTCCAGAGCTCGAGACCTTAACCTGCTAACTGGCTCTGCCACCCTTGTCCATCCCTCCTCTCTTAGAAGCAAACCCTGTGTACTGGTCAGGCTAAAAAATTCATATCCTTGACCACATCCTGCAGTTTCCTTTGGCTAAGCCTTTGCTCATGTGCTGTTTCCTTTGCCTAGAACCCCTCTATCATCTCTTCAGTGAGTCTTTAGATTCTTGGGGCCCAGAAATCTTCATTTTTTTATTTTATTTTTTTAAATGGCCACACCTATGGCACATGGAAGTTTCTGGGCCAGGAGTTGAATCGGAGCTGCAGCTGCTGACCTATGCCACAGACATAGCATTGCCAGATCCGAGCTACAGCTTGAGGACCTATGCTGCAGCTTGAGGCAATGCCAGATCCTTAACCTACTGATCAAGGCTAGGGATTGAACTTCATCCTCATGGATACTGTGTCTAGTTCTTAACATGCCGAGCCACAACAGGAACTCCAGGAATCTTCATTTTTAATAAGATTCCCTGGTGTTTCTTTTTTAACTTTATTTTATTTATTTATTTTTTGCTTTTTAAGGCCGCACTGGTGGCATATGGAGGCTCCCAGGCTAGGGGTCGAATCGGAGCTACAGCTACAGCCAGATCCTTAACCCAAGGAGAAAGGCCAGGGATCGAACCAGCAACCTCATGGTTACTAGTTGGATTCATTTCCACTGTGCCACAGCCTGTTGTTTCTGATATAAGTAGCATGAGATGAATCTGATCTAAATGGCATGAGATGCATGATTTTATTATGTCACTTCAGTTTTGTGAAATTCTCATTTTTCAAAATTCAACTCCATCGCCACAGTGCCTATCTCACATGCAGGATGATTTTGTGTGTGTGTGTGTGTGTGTGTGTGTGTGTGTGTGTCTTTTTAGGGCCGAACCTGAAGCATATGGAAGTTCCCAGGCTAGGGGCTGAATCGGAGTTTCAGCTGGCGGTCTACACCACAGCCACAGCAGTGCCTTGGGATCAAAGGCCACTGAGCAAGGCCAGGGATCAAACCCGCATCCTCATGGATACTAGTTGTGTTTATTACTGCTGAGCCATGACGGGAACTCCTGCAGGATGATTTTAGATGATTCTCAGATAAGTATATATTTATTTTGATGAATTTAGTGGGTTTCCATTTGCTATAATGATATACATCTTCCTTTACAGATATACTTACTTTCCAAAAAAAAAAAAAATGGAATGATTCAGGAGTTCCCATTGCGGTGCAGCGGAAACGAATCTGACTCGTAACCATGAGGATGTGGGTTCGATCCTTGGCCTCGCTTAGTGGGTTGGGGATCCAGCATTGCCGTGAGCTGTGGTGTACGTCGCAGATGAGGTTCGGATCCTGTGTTGCTGTGGCTGTGGTGCAGGCCGGCAGCTGCAGCTGCAGTTCAACTCCTAGCCTGGAAACCTCCATATACCATGGGCCCGGCCCTAAAAATAAAAAATAAAAAAAAAGTGGAATGATTTAAAGAAACATACGCTAAAAAGTATAGTCAGTTAAGAAATACCACTTTTGTTAATGTACACAGCATGTGAATAATTGCTTTGTTTCCTATGCTGTTGCTTTTTAATGTGCATAGAAGACAAGGAAGAAAGGGGGTAGAAGAAAGATGAATAAAATTTCCATTTGGCATATATATATATATATATATATTTAAAGCCAGGATATATAGGGTATAAAAGCTAAAGTTTGGAAGCCCAGCAGCATCTCTGAAATTTCCCCTTTCTGTTTTCTCTAGAGAACTTCCAGGTCTGAAAAGTGAAAAGCAATATATCTCATTTCCCTATCTCTCACCATTGTAAGATACTGACACTAAACTTTCCAAAGCATCATGCTACCTACAGTCATAGATCAGCTCCGGAGATCAGCTTTTCATAGCTGTACTGTTGGAGCAGTGAAATTAGTTCAAGAGGCTTATAGGTACCAGGTCCCACCCCATCCCCGTTAGTGCATCCTCTCTGAGTGAAGTCAGCATTACTCATACCAAATGTTTATCAACTGCCTCCTGGCACAAGGCATGGTTGGGGTGCCAGACTACTAAGATGAAGACCCAAATTGTTGATGGGACCCCAGACACCCCACATACTCTTCCTCCTGGCTCATCTCACACCACCCTCATCCCCTCTGTACTGGCCTCTGTCCCTTCCCCCACTTGTTTGTGCTCCTTCTAACTTCAGAGTCTTGCTCAATCTCAACTGACAGCTCTTCATCCTGTACCCTCCCTTCATCTACTTAACTCCTACCTTTCGTTCAAATAAGAGTTTAGGGAAGTTTTGCCTGTTTCCCCAACTAGATCAGATCCCCACTAGCACATGTTTTCACAGCACCATGCACACTTCCTTCATGACTATTAGCAGACTGAAATTTCACATGTATCTTTGTGATTATTTGGTTAACATTTATCTGCAGTCCTAGGCCATGAGGTTCTCTGATGTAGAACCTTGCAAAGTGTTTTCTCACCTTTGTATTCTTGGCTCCATACCCAGTAGCAAAGAGTTTGCCACGCAGTAGGAACTCAATAACTATTTGTTGACAGAATGAGTGAAACACTGGATGGATGGATGAAGCCCAGTGCCTGCCTTCTAGGGATTATAATCCAAGACAATTCTTATTCTGACGATGAAATACAAGCAACAAAATTGATATTTGACCAATACATAGACAGCAAGCATCAATCAGATCTTTCAAGAACAGGAATCAAGGGAAGGGACTCATTCCTGTAGGCATGGTAGAAATTGGGGACAGGAGCCCCAGATGAAGCCAGAGGAGACACAGTCTTTTGATTCACACTGTCATCTAGCTTTTTGTCTTGTATCTAGAGGCCACCAATCAGACAGAGAGGCAAGGACAAGAATCAAATAAAAGCAAGCGGGACTCCTGAGCAGGACTCTCCAAAAGGACATCTGCCTCTGTCTACCCTCCCCAGCCTCTGTACTATTCCTCGAAGTTCTGCTTCCATGGTAATGTATAATGGAAGTTGGCCTGCCTCCCTGCCCAGCTGGCTCCCCATGTCCCCACCCCTACACACACACACACACACACACACACACACACACACACCCTCTCTATTGAGCAGTTCTCTGACTCAGAAAGAGGACACATTCCTCAGCAGCCTCTTTACTTGGAGCCTCAAGTACAACGGCCTCATTGGTTTCTCCTGAGACCATTGAGAGATAATGACAAAGACATCCACCCATATCATGGAGAAAGCCAAGAGTGGTGACTCATGGTGGCAGGCAACAGGCTATCTAAATAGGCCATTCACTCACTCATGAGCAAAGGGAGAGACCCTCTCTATCTTGGTTACGTCTATATCCCTAGTGCCCAGCACAGCAGATACTTAATATATTTTTTTTAATAAGTGAAGGAAGAAAGGGCTTCTTAGAGTCTTAAGACTGATGTACTTCAGGGAGTTTCCATCGTGGCGCAGTGGTTAACGAATGTGACTAGGAACCATGAGGTTGTGGGTTCGATCCCTGGCCTTGCTCAGTGGGTTAAGGACCCAGCGTTGCTGTGAGCTGTGGTGTAGGTTGCAGACGCGGCTCGGATCCCGCGTTGCTGTGGCTGTGGCGTAGGCCGGGGGCTACAGCTCTGATTCGACCCCTAGCCTGGGAACCTCCATATGCTGCTGGAGCAGCCCAAGAAATGGCAAAAAAAAAAAAAAAAAAAAAAAAGACTGGTCTACTTCAGGTTAAAGTTGCCTAGGATCCCTCAGATGTTCTCCATTGTTTACACCCAGGGGGCAGAGGGGTCCAGGCTATAGGAACCCCCAACCCTGAGGAACCAGGGCTGATTGGGTTGATCTAGAGGCCTCCAGGAAGTTTCCAGTACTACTACGATGGGGATTGGGTTCTGTCTGGGTCTAACCCCTGGAGGCTGAAGACGGGATTCCACTGGAACTGTGACCTAGAACTGGGATGCAGGTGATTAGAGGAGACGTTTTTCTCCACCCAGAACCCAGGCCTCCTCTTATGGCAAAGCACCCTAAATTTCCTTCACAACAACTGCCTCTCTTCCACGTGTAGAGCTGTCAATCAGGTGCCTTGCCTAATCTGGCCAAGGTTGCAATCATGTGACCCACGCTGGGCCAGTCAGACTTTTGCCTGGGAATGACTTCTGAGGCCCAAAAGATAGGGTAGCCCTCCACTCCCACTGTGAACCCTGACTAGAGAATTCTGTGATGGAGAATTGTTCTGAATCTTGCCTTATTCTTTTTTTTTGTGTGTGTGTCTTTTTGCTATTTCTTTGGGCCGCTTCCGTGGCATGTGAAGGTTCCCAGGTTGAATCGGAGCTGTAGCCGCCGGCCTACGCCAGAGCCACAGCAACGCGGGATCCAAGCCGCGTCTGCAACCTACACCACAGCTCACGGCAACGCCGGATTGTTAACCCACTGAGCAAGGGCAGGGACCGAACCCGCAACCTCATGGTTCCTAGTCGGATTCGCTAACCACTGCGCCACGACGGGAACTCCTTTTTTTTTTTTTTTTTTTTTTTTTTTAAACAAGTGGCCGCACCTGTGGCATATGGAAGTTCCCAGGCTAGGGGTCGAGCCACAGCCACTGTAGAAGCAACGCCGAGTAGTTATGTTGTGAGCCACACGGAAAGTCCATCTTGCCTTATTCTGAGCCTTTTCTCCAGTCCTCCTTTGGAGTCTGTGAAGCTCACGATCCTCTTCCAATAAATTCACTTCCTCCTTAACTCAGCCAGAGTCAGCTTCTGTTAAGAAACCCCAAACTCAGGAATGATGATTGAGATCTGAGTTTCCCAGGAAGGCAGAGGGCACTGGACCCTAATTCTCAGGGGCCAACAGGAGGAGACTATTTGCTGACAGGGTTCTGGGATACCCTGTGATTCAGAAAAAATGGGCATTCAGCCAGCATTGCACCAGGCTCCCGTAGGCCTGACCTGAATATCACTGCCTCTGGCAAGAACCCCAGGGCCTAACTTGAAAACCAGTGTGGGGATGGGACTGTGCACCTCAGCCTCCCGGGCTGCTCCCTCCGCCCCACTTCATTCATTCTGTGTGGTGCCCAGCCAACCTGCTCAGGGGCAGGGTTCCAAATTCAGGGCAAACACTGGCCAATCAGAACCGATGTTGGAGCTGGAGCAGAGTGGAAGCCTGACGCAGCACTAGGATGGCGGTTGTTGACCAATGAGAATATCAATATTTGAATATGTTAATAGCTGGTTCAACTGCACTGGGCATCAGCTCAGGGCGTGCAGGCCTGGGAGCACCTATGAGGGAGGACTCTCTCCATTGAGTATAATTCTGCTCTCCCCTCCCTTTGCTCACCTCACCCCCAACCTGTCCCTGCCCAGCCCAGGGCTTTTGCATTTGCACAGAGCAGGTGGTTAGCATACATTTGTTAAACAAACAGAAGAAAGCAAAAAACAACAAAAAAACCAAACAGAGTAGAAGAAACAAAATGAAGAGAAAGAAAAGGAGTAGAAGGAGGGAAGGAAGGGGAAAAGTTGGGTCTGTTCTTAGGAAATCACACTGTGGACCCTCCCCCCTGCCTTCCCACACCCCCAGCCCAAGATGTTTATCTGCGTGTTCATTTGAACTAAGCATCAAGGGCACTCTTCAAAGAGGGAAAAAAAGCACAAAATAAAAGAGGTGTTCAAAAGAGTAAGGGGACTATGCTGTTTAATCTTCCTCTGGGGACTGCCATTTACCAGATATTTACCTCCTGAACTGTTGACTATGGTTGTAGGAACTATTTTTACCTTCATTTTACAGATAAAGAGAGATTCAAAAGGTTAAACGGTTTGCCCAAGGTTACACGGCTAAGTGCAGCTGTGGGACTCAGACTTGCTCTTTTAGCCTCAGAAGCTGGAGCTGTTATAAACCAAGCTTGAGGGAATTTTCTCAAGTCCCAGGTTACAGCCAGGACTGTGGGGACAGCAGCCCTGAGTTGGTGCTGCCTCCTAGTGACAAGCCAGAGAACTGCAGTGACAAAGCCCCCTCCTTCCTTCCCCTTCCTGGCTCCACCCTCCCCTCCCAGCTAAATACGCAGAGTTTGTGTTGTACCCCCAGCAGCCAACCAATGTGTGTTTTCTGGGATACAGAGAACTGACCTCTAGATACAAACCAGTGCCTCATCAGGCTGCAGAATAGCTCTGCAGAAGCATTCGTTGAATAAATGAATGGCTGGGACCTGGTTCCTTAGACAACCTTTGAAGACACTGTAGATTGAAGATCTGGGTTGAAATCACATCCCGGTCTAGGGCCACAACTTCTGCCTCAGTGTCAGTGCCATACAAGGATCTTCCAGGTCCTTGGAATCAGGTTCATGCAGCCTGTCTTGCACTATCTAATTTCATTTGACACCCAAAGGGGTCAACATGGTGCACCACGTTCACAGAACAGGGACTTGAACTGAGATCCTCAGACTCTGTGCGGTGCTGTGCCTCCTGCTCCACCACCCTGCCCCGCTTTCCAGCTATTCGACTCACCCCATGAAACCTTGTTTTTGTCAGCCTAGTCATCCAGATGTGATGACTCAAGAGTTAGTACGGGGCTGACTGCCAGGGGAGGAGGCCTGTGTCAGCACAGCGGCTTTCCTGACCTTTAAGGCAGCGAGGAGTTACCTCAATCTGAAACATGTGGCTACAGAGAGATTTCAGTCTCAACCATAATAGGATAGCATAGCTGGGCAGATAAGAAGAAGCAATTCCCACAGTTCTTTCTGAGTCTTCTTCCAAACCCCAAATCACCTGAAACATGGAAGCCAGAAGCTATATCTTCCTGTTAGACTAGGTTCTTGGAATCTTGTTGCGAATGGCGAGAAAATTAAGGGTCACCTTCTCGAAGGCAGGATGGTGTCACCAAACATGTGCTTCACTCTGCCCCAAATGAATCCTGTCTCTTCTCTGTTTAGTCCTCAAAGGTTCCCTCCAAAGTGCATCATTTGTGTCACAAAATCCACTTTACACATATGGGCTGTGTAAACTGGTTGCCCATAGTGATGAGATAAACATAAAAGAAGACTCGGTCCCCAATACTATGAATCGCGTGAGGGCAGATATTAGGTGGCATAGTCCAAAGCAGACTTTTTTTTTTTACCTGTAATATCTGATTACCCATCTAGACCAGGGATTTCTTACATTTGGTAGCCATTGGACTGCTTTGAAGATCTGTTGATAACTATCTGTAGATTGAAGATCTGGGTTGAAATCACATCCCGGTCTAGGGCCACAACTTCTGCCTCAGTGTCAGTCAGTGTCAGTGACGCCCCCTTCCCTTTACAAAATCTGGATTATAGGATTTCAGGGGCTCATAGACTCTGGAAACTATTTGCAGACCCCCAAGGTAAAAACAATTCCTCGGTTGACAGCAGTAAGCACCCAAGACTCAAGAAATACAGCTGCTGGTTGACCGTGTGGTCCAGCACAAAGAGCATTCAATTGGCAGTCAGAGGTCTCATCCATTTTCACAATTTAGTGAACCAGGAGAGCCTCATACTTGCAAGAAGTAAACCTATTTGACATGAAGCAGAAGGTTTGACTCCAGGGCAGGGCCATCTTGATCTGGCAACTCTGATATAATGTGTCATAAATGGTGAGAAGGAGGGAGTGGGGGTGTGGAATACAATGAAGATGTACATTAAGTAATTCACTGGGTACTTGTATAATGGTTGGAAGCTTAATGGTTTTTAAAAGAATATCTAAAAATGTCCCTTTGATAAAATGCTCTTGTGCTAAAGCAGCCACGCCCAGGGCCCTCCAAGTACAGTGAATGAAAGATCAGGACAACCCTTGTGAGACAGGTGTGTTCATGGTATACAATGTGCATGGAATACAATCACAAGGACTGAAGAACCCCAGACTTTGTTCCTGTGGCTCAAGGTATTTATTACATCCAAAGTGCAAATGCTCCTGGCAAGAGTAATACTTCGCCTTATCAGTCATTTACATTGGAGATAGAATTTTTGCTTCTTCCTTCTCTTTTTTGATTTATAGGAAGATAGAGAGGACGTAACAATGCTGGAGATTAGGAGTTCCCTTGTGGCCTAGCATTTAAGGATCCAGGGTTTTCACTGCTGTGGTATCAGTTCCATCCCTGGCCAGAAAACATCAGCATACTGTGGACATAGCCAAAAAAAAAAATAATAATAAAATAAAATTTAAAAAATGCTAGAGTTATGAGAGGGTGCTAGAGGCATTGAAATCAAATTGAACATGTCATGATTTCTATCAGGATTGATCCCAGTTTCATGAGCATCCAAATGTTAGTCCCTCTTCTTGCTCCAACTTCAGTAAGGGTGCTGAATAGAGATTTTATATTATTAATGTATCTCTGTGCTTCATAGTGGGAGGCACTAATGTTACTGCTGTGTGTGTGTGTGTGCGGCCTGAGGCACACAAAGAACTGGAGATGTGCCTCCACCACTTCCTACTTTACCACCCCTGAAAGTCCTGGTGCTGAGTTACATTCCCACAGAGGGAGCCCCCACATTTGACACGAGCCACCCAGCCTACCTGTCGCTGCCTCTTTCCCTAGGACAGACTTCCACCCCCTCCTTCCTCTTCCTCCCTCATCAGGGATGCCCAGCTGCTCCCCTGCTTCTAACTTTGCTCCCTGTCTATTCCCCACACAGCAGCCAGAGTGACCCTTTTCCAGTGCAACTCGACCATGGACTCCTCCACTTAAAACCCTCTTGTAGCTTCTTACCTCAACCAAAGCCCAAGTCCTCATCAGATCCCACCAGATCCCATACAAAGTGGCCCCCACCTACCTATCTGATGGTCCATCCCCCACAGTTCCCTTCAGTCCCTCTGCTCCATCCACATGACTTCCCTGCTGTGCCTCGAATGTACCAAGCATGTTCCTACTACAGGATCTTTGCACCTGCCAATCACTGTGGCTGGGGCTCACTCCCTCCAGACATCCATGTGGCTGGTTTCCTCACCTCTGCTCAAACCTCACCTCCTCTGAGAGACCTTCCCTCACTCTCAGTCTTGCCGCCTTACCTGACATTATGCTTGTTGCTTCTCCACTGCCTGTCTTCCCCACAGGACTATAAACTTCAGCACTTTGGGGATCTTGTCTGAGTTTTTACCCTTCCCTCTCCTGTGCTTAGAGCAGTGCTAGGCATGTAGTCAGGGCTCCAGGTACACTTGCTGAGGGAAGAGATGCAGGAGTGGGTACCACTCCACCAGACCAGCCTGCACCTCTGCCTCCTCCCACCTCTCACTAACTTTCACACAGGAGAGGAGGGATTGCTAGACCTCAAACCCCACACGGTCTTGTGGTGTGTCAGACTTTCCTAGCACCCTGGGCAGGAGCGGCTTTGATGACTATGCAGATGGTAAGGCAAGGTCAGCTGCCAAGGAGTGAGTGCCTGGGATACAAAGGGAAGCAACTCCTCCACGGGCCTTGGGTCCAGCACGGAGGGGAGACTGAGGCCTGGCTTGTGTGCCACGGATGTTGGGGGGGGGAGGCGGAAACGGTGTGTCAGTAGTTTTGTGTTGTGGTTACCTGATTCACAGAGAGAGGGGCCGCCATGCCAACAGCGAAATTACACAACACAGCCGTTGTCACTCTGATTTCAATGGCTGTTTTCCATCTGAGTTTATACCCATGCCTCTAACGATATTTCGAAAACTGCCATCACCCACATGGCACCACCACCATTTCGGCAGCATCCATGAACTCTTTGCACGGAGACTTCAATTTTATAATCGACTCACTTTTATTACTTGAAAACATGGACTTGAAAAGGAAACCAACAGGAAAGGGGAGGAAGAGGGACAAAGCCAGCCCAGAGGAGGAGTTGCTGGCAAAGGCAGCAGCCTGCAGGCAGGGAGGGGTTGGGAACGGGAGGCAGGTCCCAGGGGCTGAGCAGAGGGGGCAGGAAGAGAGGACCCAGGACCCTGGGAGAAGGGGAAGGAGGAGGGTGCAGGCTGGGGAAGCTGTGGAGGGAGAAGCTGAGGGACAGTGAGGTGGGGACCGACTTTGAGATGCGGTTAGTGTCGGGGTGGGTGCCAAGGCTGGGGGGGCCGTCCTGGGGAGGGGCGCAGAGGAGAGGACTCCATCGAGGCAGGAGGAGGTGGTGGGAGCTGAGATGAGAAAAAAGCAGGGTGAGGGCGGGCCTGCTGAGGGGTTGGGCACAATGAAGGTAGCCCTAAGGAGTTAAGGGGAGGAAGGCTGGGGCGCTGCAAGGAGAGAGCTGAGATTGAGGGCTTGGAGGAGGGGCAGTGATGGGGAGAAATGGGGGCTGGGTGTCCCCCTTCCTGGATGGGCCTGACTGTCCTCCTGGGACTGGACAGTGGGTGTGTTGGCCTCAGCTGGGCAGAAGCCCTTGTGTTGCTCACGTCTGAAGGCAGCTCACAAACCACTGCTACGTGGACCCCTACTCTAAAGGAGCTCACTCTACAGCACAGGGAATTCTGTGTGAGCTCAGTCAAGGGCTTCATGGGCCAGAAAGCCACTGGTGCTCTTGTGCTGAGCAAACCAAGGAGTTCTTGGTTTGCTAAGAATGTTAAGGAATGAAGAGTGAGGGTGGAAGGCCCAGGAAGGTAAGCTGTCACAGAGAAACCTGTAGCAGCAGGAAATCCCAGGACTTCCCGCTGTGGCTCAATGGGTTAAGAGTGTGACATGGTGTCCATGAAGAGGTGGGTTCGATCCCTGGTCTCTCTCAGTGGGTTAAGGATCTAGTGTTGCCGTGGCTGTGATGTAGGCCGGCAGCTGTGGCTCCGATTTGAGCCCTGGCCTGGGAACCACCATATGCCTTGGGTGCAGCCCTAAAAAGACAAAAGGAAAAGAAAAGAAATCCCAGCAGCAAAGACACAAAGCTGCGCTTGGATTCTAGAATCATTTACAGTATCCGCAAATGATAGCGCACGAGAAATTGCATGAGAAATTGCCAAAGGCAGCCTCAAATGCGGCTGTGGTGCCGAGTCCTTACTCTGGAGAGTGGGATGGTGTTTATTAGGAAAATGGGGATGGTGCCAAGCACCAAGGAAAGGGGAACCAGGTGGCTCACATCTAATGGTCTCTGATCTCAGTACAGAGGGGTTCAAGGTCACGGAGGCACTGCTGGTTGTATCTCCTGGTTGACTGCCCCTCTGTTTCTGGGAACTGTCCCTCCTCCATTCCCATGTGGCCTCCATGGAGCTGCCACTCTTGCCCCCATGGTCATGGGTGATGGGTCTAGGACCAGGCTAGTATGCTGGGAGTTTGTATTGAGGACAGAAAATCCAGGCAGCCTTTCAAAGGCAGCTAAAGATGTCAAGAGATGACACTCCAGCATGAAGAAAATAAGTCTATAGGAGAGACAAAGAACACTGCCATGCAGGATGCTATGAACTGTCCGTGTCCCCCAGATTCATATGTGGAAACCTAACCCCCAGTGTGATGGTACCAGGAGGTGGGGCCTTTGGGAGGTGATGGGGTCAAGACGGTGGAGCCCTGATGAATGGGATTAGTGCCCTTATAAGAAAGACCTCAGAGAGCTCCCAGGCCCCTTCTTTACATGGGGACACAGCAACAGGACACCGCCTGGGAACAGGACCGGGGCTCATCAGACACTGAATCTGCCAACACCTAGAACCTGGGCCCTCTCAGCCTGTAGGATTGTGGGAGGCAAATTTCTGCCATGTATAAGGTATTTTGGTTACTGCAGCTCAAAGGGACTGAGACACAGGAAGACTCAGAGATGGAAAGAGTCCTGAGCACCATCCAGCCCTTGGTTGGGGCAGTTCCCAAGGCATCAGCCATGCTCTGCCCTTGCTGTCACTTGACTGGTCACCTCCTCCTTGAAATCTGTGAGCTTGCTCAGCCCCCTCAAAACAGTGTCCTAGGCTAAGCCTGGTTCAGGCTGGGCATCTGTCCTTTGCTGTCCATGCAACAGGAAAAGAAAAAGGTGATTGAAAAGGCTGGGGTGCAGTCAGTATTCGTGGTCTCCCCATTTGAGACACTAGGGAGCACTTTCAGGGCTGCTGTGAGCTCAGGGCAGCCTGATGGCATCGACAGCAGGGACCTCCCTCAGCCCTTGACTTGGAAAGACTTAAGGGAATCGATAAATTCTTGTGTTTCATTACAGACTTGTTTATTTCTTTCTAATTAATCTATTTATTCATGGAATTAAGGTGAACCTGAGCCTAAGGTCCTGCCTGAAGCCTTGACAGGATGTGATGCCAAAGAGTGAAAGATGAGAGGGTTTACTTTCCATAAAACCTGATTATCGGATTTTCATGGGACTCACACTCTGAACTTGAAGCAGCTTCTGTGGGCTCCTGACCTTGCAGCAGCTGAGCAGCTGCAGGAAGGGGAGGGAGGCCCAAAGGGGAGCAGGAGAGAAACAGGAGGCAGGGGGATAATGCAGGGCCTCATCCTTTCCAACTGCTCCCCGCAAGATTTCCAGAGCTGCCCTCTGCCCCCAGAGGGCTCAGCCTGAATCCTCAGTCCGGTGCCCCACCCCCATCCAATGCCGCCCAGCCCTCCCTCTCACTGCCACTGCTCCCTCATCAGCTTGTGACCTCTCAGTGGCTCCCCTTTGCTCTCAGGATAAAGGGAAAAACCCTTGATTGTTCCTGCACCACTAGCTGCTGCCTCCGTCTCCAGCCTTGCCCTCACCTCCTCTCTGCTCCAGACACAGGGATTTGGTTTAACTCCTTGAGGGGCTGTGCTCCTTCCTGCCTCAGGGCCTTTGCATGTACTGTTCCCTCTGCCTGGAGTGAACTCCCCTCTCTTTCACCTCCTTAGTTCTCACCCCTTCTTAAGATCTGCTTTAGGATCTTCAGGATCATCCATCCGTCTTTACAAATCCTTACAAAAGACCTCCTAGCCTTTATCTCCGTTTCACTTCTAGCTATGATCCATGACAGTTCTCCCAACGAGACCAGAAGCTCTGCACAGGGAGGGAGGGCACATATCTCTTTTACTCACCCCTGGACCCCGACTCTGCCACAGGGCCTGGCTGAGTCCTACCAGTCCCCGAAGATTCTGGGGGAACATCTCTCTGAGAAGCCCCCTCGGCTCCCTGCTCAGTCAGCCATGACCCAGCATGACCACTGTATACGTTCCCCACGCCAGCCTGCAATGAGGTGCTCGCTACCTGTCTCATGGCTCATCTGTGGATTCCTAGAGGTCAAGAACCGTGGTCTCTGTTGGATTGGTTTCCTGACACCCAGCACAGCCCTGGGCCCGCAGGAGTCAGCTGTGGTGAGCATGAATGAAAGATTCACCCCCAGCCCAAGTGTGGCTGTACAGTGAGAGACCCTTCAAGTGATTCTATCTCCTCTCTGCCCTGAGGCCCAGCACCACACAACCCCACCCAGCCAGTGCCCCTCTGCTTGGTTACTCCATGTGCTTTTAATGTTGCCCCAGGGAGCAAGTCTCTGGGCTAATGCAGTTCCTCTATTTCATTATGCAAAGAAAGCTTTGCACCTCTGGGCTTTCTATAGATTATGCAAAACAAAAAACAAAAACAAAACATTTTAATATCACCTTCCTCTTTGACACATTTTTTTTGTTAAGCCTTTCTCATGTTTATGGAGCCTTTTTTTTTTCCCAAATTATCAAGAAGTATTGAGGAGTTGCCATCGTGGCGCAAAGGAAATGAAACTGACTAGGAATCATGAGGTTTCTTGTTCGATCCCTGGCCTAGCTCAGTGGGTTAAGGATCCGGCTTTGCCATGAGCTGTGGTGTAGGTCGAAGACGCGGCTCTGATCCCACGTTGCTATGGCTGTGGCGTAGGCCAGTGGTACAGCTCTAATTTGACCCCTAGCTTGGGAACTAACATATGCTGCCAATGCGGCCCTAAAAAGCAAAAAAAAAAAAAAAAAGGTATTCAAAACATATGTAAAGGCAGGAAGAACAACTTAGTGGACGCCCATGAACATACCCAAGGAAATAAAATGGGACGCAGGTCCAGGGGCCTTGTCCTCCGAGGAGGGCTGACAGCACGTGTGGCCTCTCTAGATGCACACATGTACTTCCAGAGCACTGAAAAATCCATTCCCACCAAGCGCCCAGGGCAGAGCTGGCGTCTCCATGTCCAGGCAGGAGGCCCTCACCCCTCCTCTCAAGGAGCAGGGTCTCCCTCCTGCCTGAGGCCTCGGCAGGCCCCGCCTCCATCCCCTTCAAAGTCAAGGTCAGACTCGGGGACTCTGAACTGAGAGGACCCTGGAAGGGAACATCCAGATCCCCACTGGGCCCCAGGGTGCCTGCACCCATCCTGACCAGGGGCTCCATGAGATGTGGGGGAGGCGCCTGGGGAAGAAAGGGGCAAACCCCTAAACAGAGGAGCCGGGAACACTCAGAGCAAGCTGGACCTGCTTTCATTCCTGCTGAGGTCGTCTGGTGGGAGGACTCTGCTAGGGACTGCATCTTGGAAGTCACTCCAATCATGTCCCCTCTGAGGGCCCGACAGCAAGCTGGGAGTTGGGGGTTGAACAGGACTAGGAGTGATTCATAACCTCGAGAGACTCATGGTAATGGGATGACTTACAGAAGAAAATAAAGATCCATGCCTCAGTGAGACAGGAGCTGCCATACAGGTGGACCTCCCCGGTGCGAGGGCACCTCTGAGTCACAGCTGGGCACTCCGGAGGCCTTCCTGGAGGAGGTGGTGGGCTTGTCCTGCCACGAGGAATGGCATGTGGTGGCGTGACGTGTGACATGCTCAGCCTGCTGGCAGGGGGCTGCCTGGTCGCCCTGCCTGGGGGGAAGGTGGGAGTCGGTGGTGGTGGGATACGGGGGCCAGAGCGACCTCACAAAGTCCTGAGTGCTAAGCCCAGGAGTAGGATCCTTTGCAAGCAGGGGTCAGCCACTGGAGGACTCAAGGCTGGGGAGAGGCCTGTGAAGCCACATGATGGGGGACAGGAGGAGGAAGAACAGTGAGGAGGGGGTCACGGGATCAAGGTGAGAAGCTATGAGGGTCTGGACTAGGGTGGTGGCCCTGGGGAAGAGGGGAGGGAAGATGGGGAGGAGCTCAGCCCCCAGGGGACAGAGTGGTGGGTGGTTCCCAGGGTTTGCCTTTGGCTGACAGGGAGCTGGCAGAGCTCTGCAGTGCTGCTAGCAATCCCAGGGGAGAAGCAGACCTTGGTGGCATGACCTTTGGATGCTGGGGCAGAAGATGAGTCATTCACAGAAGGGATCAGAACCCCCCCCCCGCCCCCCACCCTGAATCTACAAGCCTGAAAGTCACGAGAGGCAGCTAGAAGGCCAGAGAAGGGTCAAGACTCGGGTGTGGGTACTGGGGCCTCTTACCGCACACTCCCTTTACTGAGGTGACACAGCTTTAGAGGACACAGCTCAACTGAGGAGGCTTCCCCAAATCTCCATTCAATTTGATTCCATTTCTAAGTTTTAGAGTGTTGGGGTTTTTTTAAACAAAGTAACACATAGTTTAAAAAATCAAAGAGTTATGTTTTTTTTTCTTTTTTTTTTTGGTCTTTTTGCCATTTCTTGGGCCACTCCCGTGGCATATGGAGGTTCCCAGGCTAGGGGGTCTAATCGGAGCTGTAGCTGCCAGCCTATGCCAGAGCCACAGCAACGTGGGATCCGAGCCGCATCTGCAACCTACACCACAGCTCACGGCAACGCCGGATCCTTAACCCACTGAGCAAGGGCAGGGATCGAACCCGCAACCTCATGGTTCCTAATGGGATTCGCCAACCACTGCGCCACGACGGGAACTCCAGAGTTATGTATTTTTTTAAAAAAAATTGCTTACCTGCTTTCCTGTTCCTCTGAGGCAACTACCTTCAGCCACCATTAGATGATTTTTTTTTTTTTTAATTTAGCCACATAGCTCTAAATACATGAGTGTGTTGACACTTGGCTAGTGTTGGCTGCATTAGGCATTATCCATTTCCTTTCCACAGTGGCAGCCAAAGATGGAGCTTTCTTTACCCACCACCGTCTCCACCACATACAGGGGCCCACTTCCCATCCCCCATCCCCCCCGGATCGTTATGTCGTCCCTGGTTATTTCAGCCTTCAGTCTTCACATTATTGCAATTGTGTTCATGCTGTTGACCACTGAGTCACTTAACGTAACCATGATTTTATTCCCCTTTCCTCCATGGCTTTTTATATTCCTCCGGAATTAAAAATTGCCTCCCTTCCCATTTACTTACTCATATTTGTGGTATGTCTCACTAGTGTAACCCCTAATTCTCTTCCATTTGTGTAAACCCTTCTCAGTATTTTCAAACACAATCTTATCAATGTCACCTTCTTGATAAATCTTTCCTGGAGTCTTTGATCGGCTTTATCTGAACAGGCTCTTTCTAGGACTGGTTCATAGTTGTCCACCTGGGATGTTCCTTTATAGAAATCTTGGTGATTCCAGGTGCCTGCCCTCCTGTTGGAGCCCCGGGTTCTTACTCTCACATCTTACTCTCGGCTTCCCCCCTTGTTTTGGTGGAGCACATCCTTCAGTAACTTCCTTCGAAAGAGGATATGCCAGTACCTTTTTAAAAGCTTTGCATATGTGAAAATGTGAGATTCTTTTCCAATACATTTTTTTTCTCTCTGATGACACCTGCCGCACATGGAAGTTCCCAAGCCAGGGATCAAACTTGTGTCACAGCAGCTAAAAGAGCCATGGCAGTGACAACCCCCAATTCTTAATCCGCTGTGCTACAAGGGAATGCCCCAATACTTTTTTTTTTTTTTTTTTTTCTGGCAGTGTGGGTACAGGATTCTAGGCAGGAAGTGATTCTCCTTCAGTAGGTGTTGTCCTACTGACCTTCAGGTTCCAGGCTTGATGACAACCTGAGCACATTCTGTACCTGTTTTCCTGAAAATGCTTTAGAAAGTCTGCTCTTATCTTTCTGAAAACTCATTGAATCGCCTTTGTGTTCCAGTTTCCTGAAATTCCATGGACTTCAGCTCAAGTCTACAGACAAGTATTGAGAGCACTGTGGTGGAGCTACCCTCTCTCAGGGTCCCAGGCTTCACAAAGCCCTGAACTAGAACTTAGTGCTGGGATGTTCAGGAAGTGTGGGAGCTAAGGGGGACAGGGTGTTGGTGAGTAGTAAATTAGCACAAGGTTTGTAAGGACATTTTTTACAAATCCCAAGTTTATTTCTTCAGGGGAGCTCAGCCAGGGTCTCCACCTGATTCACTGGCAATTTAGCCTTCCCACGCACTCAACCCACCCCATGCTCCCATATCCACAGCCCCGGAGGACCTGCTGGTTAAGCTACTTCATGTTTAGCTCCTTCTGCCAGGAGTACCTGTTGACCTTTAGGGGGCAGACTTTGCTATCTTTAAGTAGAGAGCCAGGAAGGCTTGAGTTCAAGGCCAGTGGTTTCCCTCCAGCTCCCTGGGAAGTCAATTAGGATAGAACCGGGAATCAGGGCCCCTTTTCAGGAAGCGATCCCTGAAGTGTATTTCTTCTTCCTGAAGGTGTACCTATCAATACTGATAGAACACACTGATAAATAATTATAACATAGAGTAAGCTGCTCAATAAGTGCTTCTTCAGTGGATGAATACATACTCTTTCTCTCATGTAATGTCTACTTGACATCTGTATACCTGTCCTCCCACTGGTGGGAATCAGCCAAGAACTAGCACTGCCCAGGTGGCTGCCCCAATACCATTATTGAAAACAAGTGACACACATTTTCTTAATTCTCACAACAACCCTATAAGGCAGGGGATTTTAATCTTCATTGCAGAGATCAGAAACTGAAGACCACAGAGGCAATGTAACTTGCCCAAGATTCCAGAGCTCATGAGGGCAGAACAGCGTTTCGAATCCTGAGTAGACTGAATCCAGGGCTCAGAGTAGATTGACTCCCTCCACACAATAGGTGACCCCAAAAGTCACTTGAATCTCAGGCTGGACCCCTTGGGAACTGTCACCAGAGGGAAGTAGAGCCCCAGAGGACCCCATGGGAGAGGCGTGGACGGGAACTCAGGAAACCTGTCTCTCTGCTGCTTGTTCTAATGCCAGTCAGCTGTGGGACTGTGATAATACTCTGGGCCTCGTTTTCATATCTGAAAATGAAGTTGAGAATATATCTGCAGGGTCTGGGGAGAGGACCAGGATAATCAGGAAGAGACAGTGAGAGGCCTCAGAAGGCTTTCCAAGAGAATGGAGGTTCTGAGAATAAGGGATGTGAAATTAATGTAGAAATTCTTAGATGAGTTTCCGCTTCAAACACTCCATCGTAACCCAAGACTCCATAATTACTATAAAAAATGGGTGCCTCCAAGTAATGTTTCCTTTTCTGGGGTCCAGTGGTTCTAACCCCACAGAGGTGCTCACACTTGGCTTCAAGTTGAGACCACCTGGACAGCTTTAACCGTGCAGATGGGGGTGGGGCACTCTCAGAGATCCTGATCTGGGGTGTGGCAGACGCATGCATAGGTCAGGGGTCCCCCATGTGACTCGATGTGCAACTCAGACTGAGAACAACAGCCCCAGAAATGCTCATTCTTTTTGTTTGTTTTGTTTTTTAGGGCTGCACCTGCGATATATGGAAGTTCCCAGGCTAAGGGTCAAATTGGAGCTACAGCTGCTGGCCTAGACCACAGCCACAGCGATGCCGGAAAGATGATGCCAGAATCCAGGTTCTTGTTCACGGCAGTTGAAGAATGAACTCCAAGAACACACAGGCAGCAGGCAAGCAAAGTCTTTATTAAAGGAAAGCAAATAGCTCCCAGGGTTTCTGGGAGGGGGGAGAAGAGCCCCCTTTCTCTATTGTCCTATAGGGGTTTTTATTCCTTAAAGTTGGGGGGGTACCAACGTGGGGTCCAGAGGGATGTGGTCTTCTCCCATTGGCCTTGCTCAGTTACCTATATCAGTCCTTGTCCAATAGGGTCCTAGGGGTGGAAATGTCCCATTAAGCCTCATAGTTTCTTTGCCCTATTCTTCCTGTAAACTGAGTCACAGGGGATTAGAGATTAATGTCCATCTGGGTGTACGTACACTCCCTATAGTAAATAAGGCCTGTGAGGATGTTACTCCCTGGAGCCCTTAAGCCACAAATGTTAATCAATGCAAGCCCATGCTCCTACACTGACTACCTGAGTTAATATTCTGCCTCAACAGCAACACAGGATCTGAGCGGAGTCTATGACAGCTCACGGCAAAGCCGGATCCTTAATCCACCGAGCAAGGCCAGGGACCGAACCCGCATCCTCATGGATACTAGTCGAATTCTGCTGTGCCACAACAGGAACTCCCAGAACTTTCAATTCTTCATTTTTGGTCACAGGGTGGAAAAAAAAAGACAGGAAAGCTGTGGCACCCAGTGGCTCTTTAATGTGCAAACAAAGGAATCACCTGAAGGCCTTTTAAAATGCAGCCTCCAATTCCATAGGTTCAGGGAGGGCCTGGGCTTCTGCCTCTGTAACAAGCCCCCAGAGGATGCTTGCCCTGCAGTCCCCAGACTGTGCTTGACTAGCTAGACTGTAACTTGAAAAAACAGACTTGCCTGAGAATTATGCCTCTTTAGGTCAGCTGCGACCTTAAGTAAAAACTTATCTCACCTCTATGAGAGTCAGTTTTCCCATCTAAAAAGTTTGGGCAGGCAAAAGCACTTACATTACCGAATTCTTGTGAGGTAATACAGTAAACATGTTTAGCACAATACAAATATTCACTTTTTAATTGTTAGGATGTCTGACATCCCTGGAATGCTTACTATCTGCCAGGAATTTTCCAAGTGCTTTCAAGTCTTAACTCATTCAAGCCTGAAAACAACACTGTGAGGTCGGTACTATTATTTCATCCTCCCATTTTATAGATTTTCCAAGAAACTGAGGCACAGGGAGGTGGAGTATCTTATTTTACAGAACACACCTAGGAGTAGCTAATCGCCTGTTTGAACCCACAGAGGATCTGGGCTCTGATCCCTCCCCAGGGCTGAAATAAAAAGAGGGCAATCCTGACCTGCAGCCCCTGATAAGAGATTACTCTCCGCAGTGGGCTGTGGACCAGCAGGTGGCAGCCTAGGGCTACGTGGGTGCAGAGACCACAACCTAAGCCCGGAACCCGTGCTGTGCCAGGCATTTCACCGCGCCACTGCCATGGTCTTCAAGGTCTCCGGCCTCCCCAGCCCTCTACCCACAGGTCTTCGCCCAGGAGGTCGCCCAGGGATCCTCCAGAAATGAAGAGCCCTGCGGAACAGGTTCAAATCTGAGTTCCCCAATATAAGACCCGGTCCGCAGGGAAAGCAAGCAGCAAAGCGAGTTTTCCGCAACTTGCCTTTACCCGGGAGCGCAACTAGCCCGGGAAGTCCACACATCTCTCTTTATACCCAAAGTCTAGCAAGGGCTGGTGAGCCCAGCCAAGTCGGAAAAAGTTGGGAATCCCTCTTGGATCCCATAGAGCAGATTGAGGGCTCTGGGCATCCGTGTGCGCAGGGAGGAGACTCTATATTTGCAGGATTACCTCGGAAGGGCGATGGGCATTTTCTTGCGGAGCGGCCTGGGAGGGGACAAATGAATTTGAGGGACAGTGCACGGGTGGGGGTTAACCGGGCGGTTTCCATGGTGCCCGGGGCGTGGGGGAGGAATGCACCCGCAAGCGGTGGCGAAACAACTATACCGCCCGGCCAGCTGCCGCAGAAGGCGGGAGGCTTTGCGGGTGGGGTGGGGGGTGGGTAGGGGGGTGGGGGAAGCCCGGCGGGACGGGGGCGGGGCGGTCACGTGCGCCGGAGGGGGCGAGGCCCCGAGCCGGCCCGGGAGCGAACCGAGTCCGGCGAAGAGGCTGCGCCTGAAGAACTGTTTCCTGGACGGAGAGCTTGAACCTCCGCAGGACGCCTGGGGAGGACTCAAGACACCGGCGGCCAGGACCGCACTCGGGGACAGACGACGCCGAGGAAACGTGGGAGCAGAGCTTGGGGGTGAGCGAAGGCGCCCCTCTCACGGCTTTTACACAGGCTCGGAACTCCGTTTATTCTGGGGCGGGCTGGGGCAAGTGCCACGTCAGCTCTAGGTGACCAGACGAGGCCACTGTCTCTTAAGTTGTCTAGAGTCCTCAGCACTTGTCTAGGACGCCAGGAGAGGCTGTGGTCATGGTGAATGAAGATCCTAGCCACGAAGGGCTCGATGGCGCGCCATCGCAGACTTCTGCACTCCAGGAGAACCCCAACCTCGCTGTCCAACCCAGCGTCTCCGCCCACCCCAGCTTCTCAGCCCACGCTAGCACCTCCGCGCATCCCAGCGTCTCGATCCACCCCAGTGTCTCTGTGTACCCCAGTAGTTCAGCCCACCCCAGTACCTTGGCTCAACCCAGTGGCTTGGTCCAACCCAGTAGCTCGGGCCAACCCAGTAGCTCCGGCCCTGAGGACCTTAGCGTGATCAAGGTGAGCAAGCGCCGGTGGGCAGTGGTCCTGCTGTTTAGCTGCTACTCCATGTGCAACGCTTTCCAGTGGATCCAGTATGGCTCCATCAACAACATCTTCATGAACTTCTACGGGGTCAGTGCCTTTGCCATCGACTGGCTGTCCATGTGCTACATGCTGACCTACATCCCTCTGCTGCTGCCTGTGGCCTGGCTCCTGGAGAAATTTGGGCTGCGCACCATCGCCCTCACCGGCTCTGCTCTCAACTGCCTGGGGGCCTGGGTGAAGCTGGGCAGCCTCAAGCCCCATCTCTTCCCGGTCACCATGCTGGGCCAGGTCATCTGTTCTGTAGCCCAGGTCTTCATCCTGGGCATGCCCTCCCGCATCGCCTCCGTGTGGTTTGGGGCTAACGAGGTGTCCACGGCCTGCTCCATCGCTGTCTTTGGCAACCAGGTGGGCAGGGGGCTTTGTGGTTGACGAGGGGGGGGGGGCGTCCCTGTGGGACTGGCCGTGTTGGTGGTAGCGAACTGCCCGCCTGAGTGGAGACTGTGGTTTTCAGATGTCAGTGGTGTTTGTGACCCTGGGCGACTGTGGCTGGGTGTGACAGTGTGAGTGAGTGATTGTGACTGGGTGACTGTGTCAGAGTGGTGAGGAAGCAAAAGGAGGGGCCTTTTCTGTCACCCGCATGTTCTCCTTCCCCAGCAGCCAGCGTGCTTTGGGAACACACACTGGTTTGTGGTCTCCTTCCTCAACCTCCTTCACCAGCCCGGACCTGTGCCTTCAGGAGAGCTCTTCTTTCAGGGAGCAGCCCTGGGGTGTCAGACTATTCTGTGTCATCAGAAGTTGGCAGGTGGCTTTCGCCAGGTTTCCTGAAGCATAGGCTCTCCTGCGTTGCATGGAAAGGCAGAGCGGGCCCTGGTGGACCTTTGACGCCCCTCTCACCTTTTATACACACCTGAAGCCAGGATGGTGGGGGCACTGCTTTGTGCCAACTCCTTCCCTGGGGGTTAGAGCCAAGTGCAGCAGAGTGGAGTTGAATTCTTGCTCTGAATTTCCAAGGCCTAGAATGTTTGGAAGGGCCTGGAAAGCTCCTTTCTTAACTATTTGTCTTTTTTATGGAGGGAGAATCTCAGATTCTTTGCATCTCCACGTGGATATGACTCAGAAAGGTGGCCATGTTGTAGATGTGGGTGCCTTCTCCAAATGTTTGAAGCAGCTATTTATGGCATGTTTCTTTATCTGGATCACTGCCTGGGGTCTCACTCCTTTCCAAGTATGTGCAGTTGTGGCTCCACGTTTGACAAGTGACCAGTGACCCTTTTGTCTTGGAGGCCTGTTTTCCCTTATGCATTCATTACATTTAGAAAATGTAAGCTTTCATTAGAAAGTTCTTATCTGGCTCAGAAATTTCCAAACTTTCTCCGAGGCAAATTTCCATTCTGTTCATCTTCACCATCAGGAAAGTAACCCGAGCTAAAGTTTTTCGGGCCAGTTAGGTTTTTCCTGCCCCTTGGGTCATAGTGTAAGCAATCAATGAAAGCATTAGACAGGCCTTCTTCAGCACAGACAGGCAACAGAAAATCCTTTAACCAGTGTTCTTTAACCTGTGGGTTTGAATGTTCAGAAGATTCAAGGTCTGGGGATGAAACAAGTTGGAGAGTGTGTGTGTGTGTGTGTGTGTGTGTGCGTGTGTGCGTGCGCGCGAACTTTTTAGGGCCACACCTGAAGGTTCCACCGGCTAGGGCCTTAGAGCTACAGCTGCTGGCCTACTCCACAGCCATAGCAATGCCAGATCCGAGCCACATCTGCGACCTACACCACAGCTCGTGGCGATGCCGGATCCTTAACCCACTGAGCAAGGCCAGGGATGGAACCCGCAACCTCATGGTCCTTAGATTTGTTTCTGCTTCTCCACAACAGGAACTCCAAGTTGGATCTCTTTGTTCAGGACAGTTAGGCATTGTGGGTGACATTTATCCCCATCCCCATTCTCAAAGGTGATGTGATTGTGGGTTTGAGCATCTCCATTTCGGCTCTCCAGCGGATTTGACCTTACTGGATTTTTCCTTTGTAGGAGAGTAAAGCTGGGGAAAGGGTCCTGCTGGGCAGGACCTTTCAAGCTCCCAGAGGGTTAAATCTCCCTATTTGCAACCCCAGCAGGATTCAGACGAGGTCACTGCAATCTCCCCATTATGTGGGGAGAGCAGGAGAGATAACTGAGCCTTCAGGTGCCCTGGTGAGATCAGAGAAGCCGGTCTGTTGTTCTCGCTGTTCACCATGGAGCAAGAACTTACTGGTTTTCGGACCGCTGCACACACACCCTTCAGGGGACTTAAAGCCAAATACATCTGTAAAATTTAGTCGGAATAGTTCCTCATTCCCCACCCCCAGGTCCCTTTAAGGTCAGAAAATGCTAAGAATTTTACATTTGAAAACACCCCAACAGCATATATTTGTATCACTGAGCCATCAGTTTAATGTGTTCTTTTAGGCTTAACCCACTGTGCTGCTAAGTTTAAAAAGATAAAAAACTGAATTGTTTATGCTTCCTCACATAGTGAGAACTATGTTTGGTTCTCGGCATGTGTTTTAACCTTTCTGAGTAAAGCATGGCTGAATGGAGGAAAAATATTAACAGAATACCTTGAGCTTTGCTGCTTAGGTCAAAGAAGGCTCCACAGAGCTGTCTAAACAGATTGCAAGTGTCCTAACAGAGAATAACTCTTGGTGGCTGCAAACTTCGCACTGATCCGCAATTACCCCGGTGCCCTGGTAACTCTGGCCTTGATATTCTCCACCGGGCACCTGCAGCTGCTTGCCTGAGCCCACCATTCACTCCTTCACTCAGCAAGCATGTACCATCACTTGCCTCTGCCAGACCAGACTCTGTGCTAGGGCCGCAAAGAGAATGCCTGCTTTCCCCGGGTTCTCCTGCCAGGCTCTACAGTTGTACCAGGCACCAACATTCAGGTTACTAGAAGCACACACACAAGAAACAACTAGATGAGAGTGTAGGGAATTCGTTTTCAGTTCTCCACGGGGTTTTAAGTATCATCTTCACGTAATTGCCATGAGAGGATTTGAAAGGGAAGAGAACTAGTATCTATCAAACAACTATTAGGTGCAAGGCTTTTTCATCCATTATTGACATTTTTTTTTAACTCTTTGAGTTGGGCGGGTTGTCCCTGGTGTTGAGGGACTTGAGACTCGGATAAATGGAGCAACCCTTTTATTTTTTATTTTTTTAATTTTTTATTTTATTTTATTTTATTTTTTATTTTTTTTATTTTTGCTTTTTAGGGCTGCACCCACGGCATATGGAGGTTCCCCGGCTAGGGGTCAAATCGGAGCTACAGCTGCACCACAGCCACAGCAACACAGGATCCAAGCTGTGTCTGTGACTTACACCACAGCTCGTAGCAACACTGGATCCTTAACCCAGTGAGTGAGGCCAGGGATTGAATCTGCAACCTCATGGTTCCTAGTTGAATTCCTTCTGCACCATGATGGAAAGTCCCCTAAATGGAACAACCTTATCCAGGGTCCTACAGGTTCTGAACTGACAAAAAGGAAGCTTGAGGCGAACTCCAAGTCCAAAGCCCATGTCAGTGCTGTTATTGAGTCTTCATGGGGATAAAGTATATGTATATTTTTAAAGGAGGGTGGGGTGTGCAGGATTCTGAGTCTCAAGTTTGGGTCCTGTGTCTTGAGAGTTGTGGGTTATTGGTGGTAATAAAGCGGCCAGCAGCTTCTCCAGAATTTGAGAGCTAGACTTCTGTTTGCCCTCTGTTTTGCGGTTCCCGGCATTAGCATTGCCTCCCCACCTGCTGGTTACTGAAGGGCTGGTTCTGCCTCCCTGAGCCCCATAGAGACAGCCTCAGGAGGGTGGGGCTCCAGGCTCTGGGTGAAAGAGACCAGTGGCTCCTGAGCTGGGACAAGAGAGGCCAGGGAGCCTTGGGCTGCAGCTGGCACACTTCCCTGTGACCATCGCACAGGTGGTAGCAGCCTGGCAGTGTTCAGCAACACTGGTCCCATTGTCTCCAGGGAAAATGATCTGTGTGGGGTTTTGAGTGATGTGAACACATTGTTACTGAGCAAGGCTGGGAAGAGAGCTGTGTGAGAGTCTGGGGACAGCTTGATGGCACAGGATAAGGAAGATGGGGAAGCTGGAAGAGATCATCAAAGCAGCCCCAGCCCCAGTGAGGAGCCTCCAGCACTGAGAGCAGAAGGGGCTTCCTCCAGGACCCTTGGGCAGGTCATAGCACAGTGCCACCCAGAAAAAGACTCGAGAGAATCAGTTTGCTTTCCTAGGTAAAGAAAATACAGTAACCTTACAGAATCAGTTCTGCAGCAGCCACAGCTGGGCTGTGGAAAATAGTGCTCTCTGATAGAAATATAATGCACACCCCAAAGGCAAGCCACATACATGACTGAACTGTCTAGTAGCCAGATGAAAAACAGGTAAAAATGTAATTTTTTTTCTTTGGTGAAAATGTAAATTTTCTATGAAAGCAAAACAAGTGAAATTAGCTGGAGAACTGTATTTTATTTAACTCAATATATCCAAGATGGTATTACAATATGTAATCAAGGTTGTTCCTGTTGTGCCACAGGGAGTTCCTGTTGTGGTATAGTGGAAACGAATCTGACTAGTATCCATGAGGATGCGGGTTCAGTCCCTGGCCTTGCTCAGTGGGATAAAGATCTAGCGTTGCCATGAGCTGTAGTGTAGGTCACAGACACAGCTTGGATCTGGCATTGCTGTGGCTGTGGTGTTGGTTGGCAGCTATAGCTCTGATTCAACCCCTAGCCTGGGAACTTCCATATGCTGAAGGTGCAGCCCTAAAAAAAAAAAAAAAAAAATTCTCAAGGTAATAAAACTCCTAACAAGCTGTTTTGCATTCTTTTTGCATGGTGGGTCTTCAGAGGTTGGCATGAATTTTACACTTATAGACTAGCAATATTTCCCAGCATGTCTGGAATACTGGTGCTCTTTGTAGGAGAGGAAGAAGTTTTTTGGACTGTATTGAAGTCTCTGGCTGAAAATTAAATTGATAGAGTTAAAGAAACAGGAGATAATCCTTTGTAATTATTCAATGTAAGTATTAGGTAATAGGGGAGCACTCATAGGGAAATGGAGTAACAGACGTGTGCGCATTTCTGCCAGGGCTGATGGAGAGTGGCAGTGGTGGAGGAATATGGAGGTTAAGGAGTGAGGTCACTGAAGAAACCAGGGGGTACTGAGCAAGGCCAGTTTCCAGGACTCTTCTTGGCAGCACCCCTTTGTCTTGGGAGATAAGGATGCTCCCTTCCTCTGGGTACCCAGAGAGCACCTGCCACCGGAGGGTTTGAAGGCTTATTTCAGGGAGAAGGGTGAAGAGGGGGTGGAGGTCAGAGTGACTTTCCTGCCTCTTCAACTCTCTCTGACTCCTTCAGCTTAAAATATTCACTATGCCAAGGGCTCAGGTTTGGGGATAGCATGTCCTGAACACCATTGTATGTGAAGCATGTTGAAATCAGATTCTAGTGATAAAGATGGGCTCTAGGAAAGTGAGTCCAGTCTTGAGGAGGTTGTGTTTGCTGGACTGGCCGTTTGTCTGTCACCCAGAGGCTGGGTCTTCCTGGGGCTGACTCAGGAGTCAAGGTCATGAAGAGGGTGGAGAGTCTCCTCTCGTTCAGCCTCATGGGCGCTTGGGAGTATTAAAGTCCCGGCTTATTGTTCTGGCTGCTCCAATGTCAGAGACCTTTCAAGGTCTGAGGGAAGTCTGGGGAGGTGGTAGGTGAGCTCTTGTGTACTTCCTCTGGCTGTCATTGTCACGGCTCATGAAGCAGCTGCCCACAAGGCTGACCACTTGCTGGCCTTCCCTTCTGACTGAAACAGAGGACCAGGCAGGGGCTGAAGAGCAGAGCCAGGCTAGTGGAGACTGACCTCTCAGATGCTCATGGGGGCAGCCAGGTTGTAGAAATGTGACAAAGGAAAAGTGATGTTGGAGTGTGGAGAGGTCACGGCATCATGAGAGTGCATGTCCCAGCCAGAGATGGCAGCTGCTTCCACCTCTGCCACGTGCTCACATACCCAGCATGACCCAGTGTTGTCAGATGCTATCATTTGGTTTTTTTCTTTAAAGAGAAACCAGAAATCCAGATTTTTATGTGAAATCTGGTTTTTTTTAATTGTGGTAAAATAGATAGCATACTTATAATTTTAAACCGTTCATAAGTATACAATTCAGGGAGTTCCCATCGTGGCGCAGTGGTTAACGAATCCGACTAGGAACCATGAGGTTGCGGGTTCGGTCCCTGCCCTTGCTCAGTGGGTTAACGATCCGGCGTTGCCGTGAGCTTTGGTGTAGGTTGCAGACGCGGCTCGGGTCCCACGTTGCTGTGGCTCTGGCGTAGGCTGGTGGCTACAGCTCCAATTCGACCCCTAGCCTGGGAACCTCCATATGCCGAGGGAGCGGCCCAAGAAATAGCAAAAAAAAAAAAAAAAGTATACAATTCAATACCATGAAGTAGAGTCGCAGGCTTGTGTGAACATTACCAGTATATGTACCCCAAACTTTTTTATCATCCCCAACAACTGTGTACCCATTAAAAAATAACCCCTCCCTTCCTTCTCTCTCCAGCCTCTATAACTAACCTCTATCCTACTTTCGGTCTCTATGAATTTGACTATTCTGGGTACCTCATATAACCAGAATCATACAATATTTGTCTTTGTGTATCTAGCTTAGGAAATCCTTTTAAAAAGCTGGTAAGATTCCAACGTTCACTATTATTATTATTATCTTCCATGTTTTGAAATCGTGGGTCAGATGCAACCTGTAGTTTGAGACGTCTGGGAAAGGTAACGTGAAACTGAATTCCTGTCCTGCCTTCTCCTTCTTTGCAAAGCCCTCACTGAAAATGTGGGCACATGGATGAGGTCAGAGGCTGGCGACACTGGGGAGGGAACTAGACCAGTGCTCCCCCAAAGGATGACCATTTGCCTTACCTGTGGGGCCAGAATAAAATACAGATGCCTAGGCCCCTTTGTGGACTCCCTAATCAGACTCTCTGGGGGGGGAGGGAGGGCGGGCTCCTGTGTTTTCACCTGGCTTCATCAGGTGAGGCTCCTGATCAGACTTGAAATCACTAGGAGAGAGGAGCGGTGTGTCGTGGGAAAACGCCCTTCTGCTTGGAGCCAGGCTTCTGTCAGGACTGGTATGTTTTGCGCTGCTCTGTGATGGGTCTGATGTCCAGGGGGATGTAGCTGGGAGCTCAACCACTCTCTGCACTGAGGGGAGATGAGAATTATGAGAGGTGAATCATAATCTGATTCACTTAAGGTTCTGAAAATATACTCAAAGCCCTGGGGGAGGGTGGGCCCTGAAGGCCTATGAGGTGGAACCAGAGCAGAAGTTCCCTATCCTCCTGTTTCTTTGACTTTCATCTCAGTGCACTGGAGGAGGCTGTGCCTGGCCTGACTTCTGTCGTGGCCACCTTGCCTTGGCAGGCATTCTTGAGGGCCTGACAACGGCATGGAATCAGAACTAAGTCTTCTATTTAGCAGCCAGGACCACACCTCTCTTGCCTTTCCTATCCGGCCTGGTCCTTGTTCCCTCCCAGCCTTGTCCTCTGCTCTGACCAATCTGGCTCCTTATTTTTCTCCTTGAAGATACACTGCTTAGAGATTAAGCCTAAAGCGCAGGAGAGTGACATCACTAGATGGTGGACCAGGAAGCTCTGGGCCCTCGCTCTCCCACAGTAACATTAAGTAAACCAGAAACTGCTAAAATAACTTTTTTAATGGGAGTTTTGGAAATCAAAGACCTACAGCAACCAAGCAAATGCCCAACCCAGAAAAAGTCACATTCGAAATGGAAGACGATTTCATGGCTGTTTTACTCACCTTAGCTCTCCCCTCTCACCACTGCTGTGCCTCCTAATATTGAGTTGCTTTCTGCAAACCTGACCCAGCAGAGCAGACCAAATTTGCAACATTTTAAGCCAGTTGTGTTTCTGTACACTAACAATGAACAATCCAAAAAGGAAATTAAAGGAACGATTCTGTTTACAGTAGCATTGAAAAAAAAAAATATTCAGCAATCAGCTTAAGGGAGGAGGTGAAAGATTTGTACACTGAAGACTATAAAATGTTACCAAAAGAAATTAAAGTCATATCAAAATGAAAAAACATCCTATGTTCATGGATTGGAAGACTTACTTTTGTTAAATTGTCAATATTACCCAAAGAAGTCTATAAATCCAGTGTAATCACTACCAAAATCCCGATGATGTTTTTCATGGATGAATAAAAATGCATCCTAAAATTCGTATGGAAATTAAAGGGACACTGACCAGCCAAAACAATCTTGGGGAAGAATAACAAAGTCAGAGGTCTGACACTTCTTGATACCAAAACTAATAACGCTGCAGGAATCATGACAGTGCTGTATCGGCATAAAGATAAACATGTAAGGCTAGAGGAATAGAGTCCAGATAAACCTCCCATGTATGGTCAACTTCAACAAGGGTGTCAAGACCATTCAAGAGCAAAAGGACAGCTTTTTAAATAGGCTTTATTTTTGATAGCACTTTTAGTTTCACAGCGAAATTAAGAGGAGGTACAGGCTTTTCTTATCTACTCCCTGGACTACCTTCTGGTGTAGCCTCCCCTGTTGTCAGCATCCCCCACCAGAGTGGTACATTTGTTGTAGTCGATGAAACTATGTTGACATATAATTATCACTTGTCTTTTCAACAAATCATATTGGAAAACTGTAAGACTCTTACCAGAAAACATAAGGGGAACGTTGCATGGTATTGATTTTGGCAATGATGGCAGTGGTTTCTTGGATATGATACTAAAAGCATAGGCAACAACAACAACAAAAAAATGGACCATATCAAAATTAAAAACTTTTGTTCACTAGAGAACACTATCAGTAGAGTGAAAAGGCAGTCCATGGAGTGGGAGAAAATATTTGCAAATTATATATCTGATAGGGGGTTAATATCTAGATTATGTAAAGAACTCTTCAGCTGAACAACCACAAAAACACAACCTGATTTGAAAAGGAGCAAATGACTTGAGTAGACATTTCTCTCCCCCAAAAAAAGATACACATGTGGTCAATAAACACAAGAAAGGAAGCTCAGCATTGGGGAAATGCAAATCAAAACCACAATGAGATACTCATTCATACCCATTAAGATGGTTATCAATTAAAAAAAAAAAGAAAGAAAAAAAAAGAAAAAGTAAGAAGTGCCTGCAAGAATGTGGAGAAAATGGGACCCTTGTGCCTTGCTGATGGGAGTGTAAAACCATGCGGTCACATGGAAGATGGTATATCACTTCCTCAAAAAATTAAAAATAGAATTACTGTATGATTTAGTAATCTGCTTCTCAGTAGATACCCTAAAGAATTGAAAGCAGGAACTTGAACAGATATGTGTACACTCATGTGTGAAGCAGTATTCTTCACAAAAGCTAAAGGGTGGGAGCAAGCCAGATGTTCATCTATGGCTGAATTGATAAATTGTGGTATATGTGTAGGATGGAATAGTATCCGTTCTAAAACGAAAGGAAATTCTGACACATGCTGCACCTGGATGAGCCTTGAAGACATTATGCTCAGGGAAAGAAGGTTGTCACAAAAGGACACACTCCACTGCTGTGAGATACCGAGGTGTCTTTTTATCTGACACAGAACAGTTCTCCAATTCTCTCACACCAACTGGGTGTCTTACAATTCAGTTCAATTCTGACAGCAACTCCTTGGAGTTGGTGCAGACTCCAGTTAAGGACTCAGTCCCACTAGTCTGCCTCCGCTGAAGATGCCCTTTGCAAGTCCCAGGGGCCGCCCATACTTCTGACTGACAGCTCTAAATTGGGGTGGGGGAGTGCCCACAAGCCCTGCTCAGGTTCTATAATTGGCTGGAATGGCTCAGGGAACCCTGGTAAACACTTTACCTGCTGTTTTTGCTGGTTTATTTTAAAGGCTAACGTCAGGAACAGCCAGATGGAGATGCAAGAGCCTCTGTGGGGCCGCCCCCCTCCCAGGACTTTGATGTCATGTGCTCACCAGCCTGAGGGTTCACCAGATTTCCTTGCTCATGAGTTTTTCTAGACCTCAATTTCCAGCTC
This sequence comes from Phacochoerus africanus, assembly GCF_016906955.1. NCBI lineage: Eukaryota > Metazoa > Chordata > Mammalia > Artiodactyla > Suidae > Phacochoerus > Phacochoerus africanus. The sequence continues at coordinate 101,332,207 of NC_062552.1, forward strand.
CCTTCCTCTTTTCAGAAGTGGGGCTGAAAGTTCCCAAACTCTAATCGCTTGGTCTTCTGGAGACCAGCTCCATCCCGAGGCTCTACAGGGGCCCCTCTCTCAGTCACCCTTTAGCATAAACTCAGGTGGGGTGGAATTGGGTTCCTTATAACAAAGGACATTCCTGTCACTCAGGAATTTCCCAGGGTTTAGAGCTCTGTGCCAGGAACCAGGGCCAAAGACCAAATATATTTTTGTTATACCTCAGCTACCTGGAGTCATCGAATTCATAGAGACAGAATGCAGAATGGTGGTTGCCAGAGGCTGGGGGAGGATGGGGTGGGGAGTAAGTGTTTAAGGGGTACAGCTTCAGTTTGGGAAGATGGAAAAAGTTCTGGAGATGAATGGTGTTATGGTTGCACAATAATGTAAATGTATTTAATGACACTGAACTGTGCAGTTAAATAAGATTAAAACGGTAAATGTTATGCTCTCTATATATTTTACCATGACCAAAAAAAAAAAAAAAAAAGCAACACTGCTTGTGAGGTGTTCCTTCTGGCTAGGCACCTGGGTACCTGCTCCTCCTCTGCCATCATCTCCTCAGTTTCTGTGCTGGGGAAGGATGTTCTTTGCCCTTGTGGGTGCTTGCTGAGTTTGCGTGGATACAGGCCCTTGTGTTTTGGCGATTTGGGTTTCCTCTTCTTCCTTAACTTTAACTGTCCACTTTCCCTCTTCCTCCAGCTCCTCTTCCCACTAAATGGGAAACTTGTCGAAGGACTGGAGCCTGGACTAATACATGTCTTCCGCCTTTCAGGGCTCTGGGCATAACAGCTGCTTACAAATGGATGGAGAAATGAATAAACACGTGTTCCTTTCCTGAAAGGAGTTGAGGTGATCACTCAGCTGAGAGCTCGGGCGGTTGGAGGAAGGGCCTCGCATGCCCTGATTGGCTTCCTGACCTGATGCAGTCTTACCCCTTGGGTGGAAAGAGCTGTTCAGTCCTTACTGGGTGCCTTGAATTCTGCTAGACCCAGGGTGGGCGAGGACACATCTTTAGCTCCTCTGTGTACCCTTGAAATAAGACCCTTGACTTCTCTAACTTTTGGCTTCTTACTTTAAGATGGAGATAATATTGGCTACTGCAGAAGGTAGAGGAGAGGAGTAAATGAGACAGGAAGGGGAGGGCAGTTAGGGACAGTTTATCAGATAGGAAGTGCTAAGTGAAGAACAGGGCTGTCACTGCTGTCATCGATAAAGGTAATTGGGAGTTCCCGTTGTGGCTCAGCAGGTTGAGAACCTGACATAGTGTCTGTGAGGATGTGGGTTTGATTCCTGGCCTTACTCACTCTGTGGATTAGGCATCTCGTGCTGCGGTGTAGGTCTGCCCATCAGACCTTAGTCTTATAAACCTGACTCTACTGAAGGAAGGGGGGCGCCCCGGCTTATCAGGTGGCCACAGCTGTTTTCCACTGCCTGATTCTTGATCTTTGTCCAGCAATACTGTTAACAGGATGTCCTTCCCTTGCCTTCACCTCCCTCAACCCCCGACATCAAACAGCCCCCTGTGGATTGGCTGGATCCTCATCAGGGATGATAAGGCACCACAGAGTTAAGGTGGAAGCTGATGTTTCCTCTTCTTTCTTCTCTGTGCCCTGACTGCTGTCTCGTGCCCTCCCAAACTTAACCCCAGGGAGCGTCTCCCCTCTCTTGGTTCTGCAGGATGAAGGGCTCCAGAAGGGAGGGGGACAGAAGCTGGAGCAAGGTTGGGGGTTGTTGTGCTTCCTTTTTTCTTTTCTCCTCTTCTCTGGACATTCCTGATTGCTGCCCCAGATTGGCTATGTTGGTGTGGCTGGGTCTCCCGTGCTGGCTCTGGAGGCAGCCATCTATGCACAGGGGCATTCGCCATGTCCATCTACTCCGAAATGTAGAAGTGAGTGGCCATGAGTCATGGCGTTAAAGCAGAGGTCCATCGCCATGGGCTGTCAGTCTGGGATGGTGCTGCCCCTTGAGCAATTCTCGCCTCCACTGACCTTTTTCTTGGGCCTCATGTTTGGTATGGATGTGTCTCTGGAGCTTCTCAGGGCACTCACTCAGGGGCACTGAGCAGCTAGGCAGGAGCACGCACCCGTGCCACCACCTGTCCCTGCCTAGGCTGCCTATGGAGCCCAGCTGCTGCTGGAATTAGCTCTTGATTCCTTTCCTTGAGGCAGTGGAGGTCAGTTTGGGGTTTTTTTTTTTGTTTTTTTGTTTTTGTTTTTGTTTTTTGCTTTTTAGGGTTGCGCCTGCAGCATATGGAGGTTCCCAGGCTAGGGGTCAAAGCAGAGCTGCAGCTGCTGGTCTACACCACAGCCACAGCAACGCCAGATCCAAGCCTCGTCTGGGACCTACACCACAGCTCATGGCAATGCCCGATCCTTAACCCACTGAATGGATTCAACCTGCATCCTCATAGATATTAGTCGGGTTCATCACCGCTGAGCCACAACGGAAACTCCAGGGTCAGTTGCTTTCAAGTGTGGTCCTTGAAGCTCCAGCATTAGAACCACCTGAGTTTGTTTACAATGCAGATTCCTGGGTACATGGGAGTGGGTGGAGTGGGGGGGGCACTCAGGAATCTGCAGTTTTGATTCTCTGCCTGAACTTGTTTGAGAACTCCTGCTGTGGGAGCCAAGAAACCCCAGCCTGGTTCTGCCAGCACCTGTGTTTTGGGACTTCAAACTGGACACCTGCTCTCTCTGGGCAACAACTTCCTTGTCTGTAACAAGAAACCCAGGGCTCACAGGGTGGCCACCCCATTTAAGCGTTAAGCAAGTTGCGAAAGCTCCTGAACTAGATGAGCTTCCGCAAACATTCATTGAGTCCACATCTGTCTTCTCCCACCTCGTCAAACTCAGGTTCTGCAACATTCTTTCTGGAACCTCTGGATTCTCAGCTGCTATCCCAGAAATATTTGCTGACAGATCCTCCCTCCTCCCTGGTGCCATAGGTGGCCTGCTGGCTGTCCACTCTCCTTGCTGATGGGTTAGGTTGAAGCTGGTATCATCACCCTTCTAGAAATGGGTCACCCCCCACAAGACCTTGCTTGTAGAACACAGGCTAGAAGAGGCCATGCCTGGCATGCGGTGGGGGCTGAGGACATGTGGATGGAAAGACGGATGACTGCTGTTCTGGTTTTACACCGGAGCACTGTCTTCTCATTGCTGAAGGAAGATTCTGGAGCACATTCTGTGATTGCCAATGAATAGTGCCTCAACCTTGGCCTCGGGAACCTGGGAGAGATGGTGGGTAGGGAAAGAATGCAGCCTGACCAACCTTCTTACTAAGCTTCTTCACCTTTTATGAAGCTCCTGAGAAAGTTCCCTCCATCTGTTTCCTCACCTCTAAGCACTGGAAGCGGGGTCTCAGGAAGAGCCACAGGTGGTAGAGCCCCTCCTCCTTGGGGCTGGCTGGCTGGGGGAGCCAAGGCCTGGGAAGACCCGGCCACTAAGAGACATTCTCAGCTGCTGGCCTTGGGACAGACATGTCAACAGTGGCATTATCTGCGAAGTAAAGGCAAGTCTTTGGGAATGTTTGGTTCTCCCAAGGCCACTGTGGGGGATAGGAGTTGTATTCAAGGGCCTAGGTGGCCGCCGTTACTTCATTTAGGGACTCCCAGAGGTGTCATTGTCTCCCTGCACTGCTTGACTCACTGTCTAGCAAGAACTTTGATAAGATGGACGGAGTGCCTGTTGCCTACTTTATGACGAGCCAAACTCACTCATCAGGTATAGAACAAACCCCCTGGCAAAGGACCCTCTTCAGATCCTGGTTCATCTTGGGTCTCAGACTGTGTCTCCGGCTGCCTGGCTGCTTGGTGCCTCGTCTTGGCTCAGCCTGGCTCTGTGGGAAGAGAGCAGGGCTGGGAATGGGACTGTCACAAGTCCGGATGTTACCTCACCACCCATTAACTCTGTGACTTCAGCAGGTTGATTAAACTCAGTTGTGAAATGGAGAAAGGGATGGGCCCATCACAAGGCTGTGCTGTGGGTATCCTGTAATTCACCTCAATGGATGGTTTTGAGGCTCAGGTTATGTGCTGAATGTGCAGGTGCCTTGAATGCTGTGACATTTTGTGCAAATGTACCCTTTTAGAATTGTTTTTTTGTTTGTTTTTATTTGTTGTTTGTTTTTTGTATTTTAAATGCCCTTAAAAAAAAAAACAAAAACCAAAAAACAAAAGAACTCTGGAAGTTCCCACTGTGGCGCAGCAGGTTAAAGATCGAGCATTGTCTCTATGGCTGTGGCAGTATGGGTTCAATCCCTAGCCCACAGTAGGTAGAGGATCCAGCATTGATGCAGCTGTTGTGTAGATTGCAGCTACAGCTCGGATTCAGTCCCTGGCTTGGGAACTTCCATATGCCCTGGGTGTGGCCAAAAAAAAAAAAAAGAGAGAGAGAGAGAGAGAGAGAGAGACTCTGAACCTGCCTCATGACACTCAGAGTGAAAGGGCTTCCTGTACACAGATTAGGTCCTATCTATCTGGTAAAGTGGGACCTTGTATTAGAGGCCACTCCCTTGGTTTACAGGGCTCATCATACCTGGCTTGAGAGTCAGCTCCTCATTTCAGAAGACATCCTGGTCATGCTGGCTGTAGGAGCCATGCCCAGAGCCTCTGGGTTCCAAAGCATCGCTGCTGATTTGGTCCTTTTGATCCAAGCCATGCTGCAGCTCCGAGGTTGCAACATTCTGAGGCCTGCCCACCATTCCTTTTGAGGCCCAGAAGGGCTGTTTGCCAGGGGTTGGCACAAAGCAGCTTTTCAGTCTGTGTGCCCTGGATGGCTCCTCTCTTCAGTGTATGAAATGGCAGTGGTGGCAGAACACAGGCCGACTTCATCCCTGCCGTCAGGAGATGGCCCTGGTCTGCCACACCTTCTCCTGTCTCCTTACCCTTCCCAAGTGGCACTGACCTGGGCTAGTGCGTGGGGACCTGTGGGCCTCAGACACCCCTGGTGATGATGTTGGCTTTTCCCTCCCTGAAATTCTTCTCTCTCTCCTTAGGGAAGAGAGTACCCCATTATTTGCTCCAGGAATGCTATGCCCACATTTTCCTGCTACTCCACAAAAACCCATGTCCTTTGCTAGGGTGTGCCTACCCGGACCAGATCGCTGTCCCTTGCCAAAGAGCCACACGGGCCCCTGGCCACATCCAGTCTTTGTTGGTCCTTGAATTCTACTTGTCCTGGATTGCATCCCCTCTGGCCACCTTCCCTGTATCTCCCTACACAACAGCAGATAAGGTGACAAATCAGAGTCCATGAGTGGAGGCCCTCAGCCCCTTGGCCTGTCCATCTCATGAAGTGCATGCAGCCTCGGATTAGCAGCTACACGTCCATTTATAGGGCACAGCCTCTGTCCTTCACTATCAGTTTTTGGGAGCTGTGGTTTCACTGAGACAAGGCACCTCCACCTTCACTTACTGATGGAACACATATTTACGGGGCATCTGCTCTGTGCCACCCAGTGTTCTGAGCTCTGGGGATGCAGCTCTGAAGAGGCAATAGTGAATGGGAAAGAAAAGTTCCTGAGGTCACACTTAAGAGAGACTGGACTGTAAGGCATCCCCTATGGAGTGAGAGCGGGGAAATGTCAGGCCACGTAGGAGAGGAGATGGCCCTGTGTAAGCAGGTGCCTGAGTCCCCAGGCCAGAGCTGACAGTGCTCCTTTCTTGGGGTGGCACTAGATATGGGTGACTTAAGAGTTTTCATGGTGCCAGGTTTAGATTTGTTTTCCTTTCCAGATGTTTCTCTGGGGTCATGAGGCAGGGCTAGTTACCTTATGAAGTTGACTCCTTAGGGAAAAGCTACCTGGAGTCCAGCCTGTCTGTTTCTGGAGGCATACCCTGAACTGGGAGGGACTGGGTCTGGCTTTTGTCAGCACTTTAAGAAACACCTCCCTCTTCCAGGAACTGCCTGTGTGTAAGACACTGGGTCCAGTTTCACCTCTGAAAACCAGAAGGGTGGTGGCTGTCACCAAGAAAGCTCAACCAGACTGAGAGGAAGACTTGGAGGGTTAGAAACATCTTGTCACATAAACTCCTTTTAGGAATGACAGCACGTGACATTGCAGACAAAGCAGACAGTTCTGCTTTGGGCTGTTTTACCATCTGTCACCAGGCAAGGAGGGATTAGTTTGAATGTGGCATCAGCACAGCGGACAGTCTAGGTCCGTCCGTTGGCTGCTTCGGGCTGGCGTCTGGGACGGGGCTGTTGGAAGTGCCAGCGTGTCTAAGTGGAGTTTACACTGTCTCCACAATGGAGACAGTGAGTCTGCGTCCTGCCCCTTTCCTGGCTTGGCAGTTAGAAATATGCCTCTCGTTTTTCCTCTTCTCCAGTTGAGTCTTAGGGGAAGTTCTAGGAGCCTGTGGTCGTTGGCCATCAGCTCTGTCATTAGAGGGACCCCCGAGAAGCCGGCAGTGAGGCCGGCGCTCAGGAGAGGGCAGCAGAAGAGCCTTGGCATCTGATCTCACCTAGACCAGGACTGAGCCTTTGCAGGTGTCACCACAAGGACAGTTCCAAGCGGAACACCTACCCCTAAGGAGGTATGTGTGTTCCAGGAGGCTCTTGAGTTGATGACTGAAAGCAGCACAAATATGAGGCTTAGCTAAAAAAAAGAAAAAAATGAAGCCCTTTGTCAATATTCCTTTTTTTTTTTTTTTTTTCCAATCAAAAAATTTCCCTGTAGACCTCAGGCCCCTCCCCTAAACTTAGGGCCTTCTCTGTTTAGAGCCCAGAGTACCTCTGCTCTTTAATACCTTGCACTTCCTGAGGATACAGAGGAAACCCAGCCCAGGCTGTAGGCTAAGATCAAGGTGTACTGGCTACTTTGAAGCTTGGTAAGGTGGGTTCTTTGTCTTGCATCTCTTGTCTCCTCCCTTACCTTGTAGTGTGGCGCTAGGTATCAGTAAATATTAAGTGTGGGTTTGAGGGCGGGTAGTTGATCAGCCTGTATCATAATAGCCTCCATGTCTCGTCTTGGAGAGGCCCAAATTGGTGTCCTTCCACGTTGCATCTGCTTTCTTTTTGTGATAAACCCTTGTAATTCAGCAAACTGCTACTGTGCACAACTTGTTTGCTGTAAAGGAGACTAGAAATTCTTGAGTTAGATTTGAGCTGCACATTTCTGAAGGTTATCTCTTTATTGAGAAGGTATTTCTGAGCCCCATCTCCGTTCTTGGCGTTGCGCTGGGCATGGTGTGGGGAGGGGTTGCACAAGGAAATGCTGGTCAATGTCCCCATCCTCACAGCATTAAAATCTAGCTGGGGAGCCAGCAAACACCCTACATGGAAAACAAGCAAAAGACACATTGCATAAGAATGAAAAAATGCCATAGCGTGAGACTAAGTGGTCAACATAACAGACCGTAGCTGGAGACACCTCTCCTGATTGCTTCATCCAATAGCTGGACACGTGGGAGGTGCTTGAATGATGAAATTGAGCCTGCAAAGACTGTAGGAGTTGTCAGAAGGGCCGTTGCTTCTGTTTTATTCAACCAGTTTCATCAAAGCATTTGGAATCAGAGTGCCGTGGGCTTGAATCTCTGTTCTGCCATTAGAAATTGGGTGACCTTGGGCAAGTTAGAGTTTTCTCATCTGTAAAAACCTAACCAGAGATAACCCTGCCAACTTTACGGGGTGGTTGTAAGGTATTAACTGAAGTAATGTGTGAAAAATCATTTAGCACGCTGTCTAGGACACAGTACTCTGTGTGTGTATGCAAAAGTTGACTTCCTTCTAGTTTGAATAATGGCCGAGACCTGAGCATTTAGCCACATTGTTAAGGCTTCAGATATTGTACCCATGGCTTGAGCTTGAAGCCCAGCCTATGACAAGCTACTTAAATGCTAGTTTTCTCAGTTTTAAAACAGAGACTACAAAAGAGAGAGAGAGAGAGAGAGAGAGTGTGTGTGTGTGTGTGTGTGTGTGAGAGAGAGAGAGACAGTGCCTAGGACGCCAGCTGTGGTGTGGCCCACACAGTGCATCAGCCCTGATTCACTATTCTTTCCTTTCCTGGGCATCAGTTACTACAGGCTGTGCTGATCTCACTAGTTTCTGCCTCCTGCCTTTCCCTACCCTCGTTCTAGCAGAGGACTGAGGAAATCAGAGTGTCAGGGTTGTATAAGCCACCAGCACAGGCACAGATTTGAGGACAAACCTTGTGATTGGGAAGGGACTCTAAGAAAGTCTAGAGTTGACCAGCTGTGACCCTGCTTCCCAGGTTCTTAGGGACTAAGCTTAGCCTTTAAAATCCATAAACCCCTTTCATGGGTGATTTCCCCCTAAATCAATGGGATTGTTTTTGTTTCTAAAGGTCTGCTACTCCTTAAGCCTGAGTTGGCCTTTTGAGAAGAAGCCAAAGGCTTGGATTTGGGAATTTCGAAAAATACAGTCATGTGCATGGGCTTTGCGTGCACATTAGCGCGGCCCATGGTGAGTTCCTGGGAGCTGCCTGGGTGGCTGGGAGCTCGTCCTCATGTAAACTGTTCACCTTCAGTGTCTCAGTGCCCAGCAGCCACCTTGTTCTCCTTGCTTCTTTCAGGGGCATCCAAGTCGCACCCCAGGACGCCCTGAGCCTCGTCCACCGGTCCTGTGCTTCAGGGTGCCTTCACTCTAGCCGAGTCCCGTAAGGGGGGACCTGGAGCCTCTAGGCATCGTTTTGCCCAGATTAGCAATTCCCTAATAACTTGTTCAGTAGATGTAGACAATGTCTGGGTGACAGTGGCCAAGAGGAGAGAGAGGCATTAATATTAGCAGGATTAGGTACTGAGTGTGCAGACTGGCCTCAGTAGCACCATCTTGGTGGTGCTTAAATGTCCACGCCAGGTGTGGGGGTAGGGATGGGGCCTGAGTGTTGAAATCACTTCCGAGTTAGTTCTGTGTGTAACTCCCACATGGATGTGGTCCTGGGAGACAGGCTATAGCAGTGGCCTCCCTGCTGGCGCCCTGCTGTCCACGCCTGAGGTACCAGGGTCCACATGCAGCCCCAGGAGTGGGTGGGTGTGTTTTGTATGGGGTGGAAGTGAGACATACTGCGTTTACAGCACATTTTAGTTCCCATAAATTCTGCGTGGAGTTAAATGTTCCTTTATATAGTAACATTTTCTTACATTTGTCTGTGTAGCTTAAGTTTTCCTCCCCTGTTGTATTTGTGACCTTAGTGTCCCATTAGTCTTTGGATCATTAGGGCCATTGCTAGTGTACCTAGACATGTGTAGATACACACTTGAGCCTGGTCACCCATCACATGAAAACACCCTGGTGGAGGGTTGCGTCATGCTCTGTGCATTAAGACTCCTTGTATAAGGCAATCAGCTTTAAGTAAACCTGGTATATGAAAATCTAAATCGATCCTAAATTTATCTTTTATGTGGCACTGATTTTAAAACAACCTCCAGCCCCTTTTTCTTTTCTTTTTTTTTAACTTAGGTGTTTCAGTTTATACTTTTATTTTATTTTATTTGGCTACACCTGTGGCTTGTGGAAGATCCCAGGCCAGGAATCGAACCCACATCACAGCAGCACAGCAACCCAAGCTGCTACAGGGACAATGCTGGATCCTTAACCCACTGTGACACAGGGGAACTTGCCCAACCATGTTTATTAATTGATTTATTTTTATTTATGTATATATTTTTTTAATAGCACACTCACTCTTGCCTAGACATTGGTTTCTAGCCACATCTTTCCTATGTCTGGGCTTACATCTGATCTGGAAGGAAGTGATGTTTTCCTGACATGTCATTGAACTGAAGCCCACTCATTCCATGCCCATTTATCCAGTCAACTCTGTTCTGTTGACCAGGCCCCAGACCAAGGTCACAAAAGAGGCTGAAAGCCAAAGGATTAGAGGAGTTGGGGCGAGGAGCTCAGGCCTCCCTGGGATGGTCGAGGAAAACCCGGCAAAGGAATTGAGGTTGAGATGGGCTCTCAGAGATTCAAAGAGGGAGACCTTTGCAAGCAGTGAATCTGCTGGGGTAAGGGTGGAGGCCAGATGATGAAAGGTTGCCATTGTGAATCCTTCAAACTGGGGACATTCAGGGCAGCGGATGGAGATGGGACTGGAGGTGAGGAAAGCCGAGAACAGCAGGCTGAGGGGTTTGGACGAGGTCATCCCTGGAAGAGCGCTGGCTCCTTGCAGGTCCTTGGGCAGGAGCGCGTGGTCAGAGCAGCCGAGGAGTGTGCGGCTGGGTGAGCTGTGCAGGCTGGTGGGGGAGGGGTCACAGCCCCTGAAAGGGGGCGGGGCACAGAGGGAAAGAGGGCATCCTGGGAAAACTGGGGAGGGGCTGGGACAGCGTGGGCCTGGGAGGGCAGAGGCAAGGGGGACTGAGAGATGTGAAAGGGCAGAGAGAGGGGGCTGGATGAGGCGGAGGGCCAGGGGAGGTGGTTGTGGGGCTGCCATGGGTCAACCAGCACATCTCCTGGAGTCTCCTCCAGGGGGTCTCCTCCCCTGCCTGCCGCCTTTGCTGGGAGAGGGTGCGGGGTGGGGAGCCCTCCTGATGTAAAGCGTTCTGCTGAGTAGTCCATGCAGATGAGCTCTGAGCCCTCAGAGCGACCCCCTGAGCTGGATGGTAAGGACCAGGCAGTACCTTCCTTTGTGGATTAGGAAACGGGCACAGACAGAACTAACTTGGCAACATCAGACATTAGTAACCGGCAGAGCTGGGATGTGACTCAGACCTTTCTGATCCCGGAGCCTGAGCCCTTAACTACGGTATAGAATAATGACGTCTCTGAGGGATGTTGGGGTGGAAAGGAGGAGGGTGTGGGGTTCATTCTGAAACAGTGTTCCCTCTTAAAATGAATCAATTGGGTGTGAGCTCCTTGAGGAGAAAGGTCAGCCCCTGATTAGGCCATAAGGAGGCCAGGGGCTCTGCTGCAGGGAAAGCTGCTGACCCAGTCGGGGGACATTTCTGATCACTGGCTCCAGAAAGCCAGGTCCTGTGAGCCCTGAAATATGAGAGATATGTATCCTGATCTGGTGACAGTGTCCAGGGGAAAGGAATGAGGCAATGGGGTTCAGCCTCGGGGCTGAGAGTGGGCTCATCTTCCTCTGACTGGGAGGGTGCCTGGAGGAGGATGGGGCCAAGGAGGAATGAGGTCGGGTGGGTGAGAACCTGCTTGCCAGGCGGTTGCCTCCTCCCAAGAGGCGCATCCTCCTGCTGGCCAGTAGGCTGGCTCAGGAGGATGAGGTGCCTGGGACTCTAGCAGAGGGCTAAGATGGGGGCTAGTGGTCTCTCCTTGTTCCCCTAGGACTGAGCCCTCACCACGCGGTTGACACAGAGCGCCCTGGCTTTTGTGGGAGCCCTGGGGTCTTCCTTCAATGGCCTGAACCTGTTCATGACCAGGCAGCATTAGGAAGGCAGCTTTGTACCAGGGTTCTGATTCAGTCATAACTTGGGGCTTTGCAGGGGTGCCCCACGTGGATGGTGATGGGGACAGTGGTTCTGTGAGCTGACAGAACACCTGTCATGTTGTCTGATGGGTTAAGTGTGGACATCTTACCGCAGATGCAGCCTGGTGGTTTTCTGGGTTTATTTTTGCTCTGCCAAGTACATGAGCCAGAATGACAAGTAACCCTGTTGTATAGCACAGGGAACTGTATTTAATCACTTGTGATGGAAGATAATGTGGGCAAAAATGTATGTAAATGTATAACTGGGGCACTTTGTTGTACAGCAGAAATTGACAGAACATTATAAATCAACTATAATAAAATTTAAAAAATAAAAAAATTAAAAACAGGAGTTCCCATTGTGGCACAATGGAAACGAATCTGACTAGGAACCATGAGGTTGCAGGTTCGATCCCTGGCCTCTCTCAGTGGGTTAAGGATCCGGCGTTGCCATGAGCTGTGGTGTAGGTCACAGACGTGGCTTGGATTCCACGTTGTTGTGGCTGTGGCATAGGCTGGCAGCTGTAGCTCCCATTTGACCCCTATCCTGGGAACCTCCAGATGCCGTGGGTGTGGCCCTAAAAAGCAAAAAATAAATACAAATAAAAAACAAGCAGAAAAAAATAGAATGACAAGTGATGCGTGAGACAAAGTATGGCTTCTTCCTGTCACCAGAAGCCTTCAGGCCGCACAGGGATGTTTTTAACAGTGACATTTGTCCTGGAAGTGCTTGTGACCACTGCTCTTACAACAGTGTTTAGATATCACCCTTGAGTTAGTTGGCAGAAAGGGCAAAAATCAAATCAAAAATAAAGATTGAATATCTCTGTCTGCTAATCCATCCTTCATTCACTTTTTTTGTTGTTGTTCATTTTAGGACTGCACTCGCAGCATAAGGAGGTTCCCATGCTAGGGGTTGAATCAGAGCACTACACCACAGCCACAGCCACAACGGATCCTTAACCCACTGAGTGAGGCCAGGGCTTGAACCTGCGTCCTCATGGATGCTGGTCAGATTTGGTTCCGCTGAGCCATGATGGGAACTCCCATTTACCCAATTTTGATTAAACTTCTTGCTTTGGGGTGAAGTGAATCCATATGATTAGGCTCATAGGCTCTGAAGAGCTCAGATTGTAACTTGTGTATCGTGTGTTTGTCTGTGTATTGTATGTTTTGCCATGAGTGTATTTTGTTGAGGAGGATAAAACTAGAACAAATGCTGGGGTGTAAGGCAGGTCAAAACCAGTCAGCAGTGATGTTTAATAATTTGTTCATGGCCCAGGTCTCTGGTTTTCTGTGAACGCGAGAAAGGTGCAGGCCAGCCCCAGAGAGCAGCATTCTCCCAATTCCTTAAATTCTTCTTGCACTGACTTGGGCTGCGGGTCTCTGGTTTTTACCTGGGTGGTTTCCTATCAGATGCTTGACAGAACTCAAAGGAGTGAAAATATGGCTTCCTTGTTGCCTAGTATCACGCCATTTCCTGGGAGGCGGGAGGTGAGCTGGGGCCCGAAATCAGGCAGAACTGGTTTAGGAGCTCACCTCTTCAGCTGTCTGCAATGTGTGACCCTAGGCTGGATGCCGACCGTCAGTTTTTCTCATTTTTGTCTTCGTTGTAAAAATTCTTGGCTTAGGAATTCCCTTGAGGGCACAGTGGGTAAAGGATCCAGCATTGTCACTGCTGTGGTTTGGGTTGCAACTGTGGCACAGGTTTGATCCCTGGCCCTGGAACTTTTGCATGCTGCAGGTGTGGCCAAAAAATGCTGGGTTAAAAGAAAAAGATAAGTTATATTAGATACTCAGTGCCTAGTAGATGCTCAAAAACTAGTTGGCCATCCTACCGGCTTCCCATAGTCTCCCACACTCTTTTTTTTTTTTTTCCTTACTACTGTGAGTAGAGTGTGGTTTGTAGGAAGAATGCGGACTCCAATGGGCAGACCCGTGTGATTCTGCCAGCTTAGTGTAGACAAGGTCTTCCACTAACATCCATCCGTTTAACTGTCTAACCAGCCGCCATGACTGAGTACCTGCTAAGAGACAGACATAGGAACTAGTTGCTGGGTGTAGAGCTATGCACACTTACCGAACATAGCTTTCAAGAGGCAGGGAAAAGGGAGTTCTTGTCATGGCTCAGTGGTAACAAACCCAGCTAGTATCTTTGAGGACTTGAGTTCGATCTGTAGTTCCACTCAGTGGGTTAAGGATCTGGCGCTGCCGTGAACTGAGATGTGGCTCAGATCCCACGTGGCTGTGGCTGTGGTGCAGGCTGGCAGCTGCAGTACTGATTTAGCCCCTAGCCTGGAAACTTCCACATGCCACAGGTATGGCCCTAAAAAAGACCAAAAAAAAAAAAAAAAGGCAGGAAAATAAAATAACCAAAATAAAAAAGAGGCAGCAGTTTACAGTCCAATCCCTATGTTTCAATTTCCACACTGGGCATGAAAGAACTGCCAGAGCCGATTTCCTCCTGGAGAAAAGTCACTGCGAGACAGTATCGCTACCTGGCCAGGGTTACCTTGAGCGCCCACACTGGCTGCCCACACCACATAGGCTTACACGCCACCCACACAGGCTTAGGATGTGGACGGAGAGTGGGGTGGGACCTCTGATGGGTCAGGCATGTAGCTGGGAGGACTTACCTCTTGAGGCAGAAGTTCACTAGGAATTGGGTCACCCTACATCAGGGTCCTTTTGAGAATGAAAGGATTCCAGGACCTTGAATGATGCCCCATATGTTCCCTCATTCTTATAAAAGGGATCCGCTGGGATACTATGTAACTTCTAGATCTGCAACTTCAGAGCACTTGGGAGGCCAGCTAGGGCACAGTGGCTCAAGTTTCTGGCTCTGAAGGTGGCATTTGTACCTCTGCCTATGGGCAATTTTTACCTTCAGTGTCTTGGAGATCAGCAGTTAAAAAACTGGACTCCAAGTCTGACACATGTGTGTGAGCGAGGATCAGATAAAGTTCCAAGGACTTGAATATCTTCTCTTGTGGAGGAGCTGCACCCTCGGGCCTTCCTCAAGGCTCTTAGCCCTGAAAGGTACTGCCAGCCCCAAGGAAGAGGAACTTCCCAGAGATAGCAGGAGACCTGTTTTCTTTTCTTTTTTAAAAAAAAAATTTTATTGAAATACAGTTGGCTTATAATGTATTAGTTTCAGGTGTGCAGCAAAGTGACTTAGTTATATATATATATATTCTTCTATTACATTCCCTTCCATTATAGGTTATTATAGGATGGTGAGTATATTTTCCTGTGCTATGCAGTAGGTCCTTGTGGTTATCTGTAAGAGCTCTGTTTTCTTATCCCTATTCTTTTTTTTTTTTTTTTTTTTTTTACAGCCACACCGACAGCACATGGAAGTTCTCAGGCTAGGGGTTGAATCAGAGCTGCAGCCAGCCTACACCACAGACACTGCAACATCAGATCCGAGCCACATCTGTGACTTACACCACAGCTCACAGCAATGCTGGATCCTTTAACCCACTGAGCGAGGCCAGGGATCAAACCCACATCCTCATGGGTACTAGTCTGGTCCTTAACCTGCTAAGCCACAACAGAAACTCCCCATCTCGATTCTTTCCAGAACTCTTATAACCCTGAATGAGTCACTTACCTACCTACCAAATCTTAACGTCCCTTGGCCTCCATTTGGTCTTCCAATAATCGAAACAAGTTGTGATAGAGGATGAGAAAGGAACTCTCAAACTATTAACATTCTGTAATTTCAACCCATAAATATCACCATTCTTGTTCCCCTTTGTATCTTTCTTTTGAATCACCCTGCCTCACTAGATTGTAAAGCTCCATGAAGCAGAAACCCTGCCATGTACATCACTGTACTCCCTGAAAAAATGTAGCAGAATACGTTACACATAGTAGATGCATTAAAGACCAGTTTGAGGGACTTCCCGTCATGGCACAGTGGGTAACAAATCCGACTAGGAATCATGAGGTTGAGGTTTCCATCCCTGGCTTGCTCAGTGGGTTAAGGATCCGGCGTTGCCGTGAGCTGTGGTGTAGGTTGCAGACATGGCTCGGATCCCGCATTGCTGTGGCTCTGGAGTAGGCTGGTGGCTACAGCTCCGATTAGACCCCTAGCCTGGGAACCTCCATATGCAGCGGGTGCGGCCCTAAAAAGACAAAAGACACACACAAAAAATATATATATGCCAGTTTGATTTGTTGATTATATAGTGGTATACATTGGAAAAACCCTGTGCTGAGACTACTGAGGGTTTTTGAGAATATTCCAGAGTTGAGAAAGGAACTACCCTGAATGGCTGTCATTGACAGGCTGGAAAATCAATCAGAATCATCAGCTGATAATTGGTGTTAACTGGCCTGAAAGCAGATTGCTTCTCTATTTGCAGTTGCTTTCAAGTTCAAGAAAGGAAAATTGGCACCTAGGACAAAAGATGTTGGCTTCTCTCGTCTTAGAATCAGAGGCTTATTTGAATTCCCATGCTGTTTTCCAAGTTCTGCCTTGGTATTTCATGTGACAGAAGGTTTGGGGAGTTGTATCAGAGCCAGTTACTCCTGAATCAAGGCAGTTCTGACCTTGGGAACACCCAGGGCATGTTATCTGTCAGGCTGCTGGAGTTTGAACTCCAACACAGATATGAGATGTTTCAATTTGTTGATATGGATGTGTGTGTGTGTGTGTGTGTGTGTTACACAATACAGCCAGTTTCTGTGTGCCCTTGTCTTGTGTGTATAACTTCGTGCAGTAGTTTGTGACTTTACACCACAGATGCTTTGTAATTATAAGATACACAATGAACTTAAGCATTTACATTGTAATTATGGTGACAACCTTAGGCTTCCATCTCTTATTGAATGCAAGTTTGGGGGGCTGTAGTGTGTATAATTTTCCGTCAGCTGATCTTTCAGCTCCAGGTTAACAGATTCAGTGAAATCAAAAATTTAAGTGGCACCAAGAGTTCCCATTATGGCGCAGCAGAAACAAATCCGACTAGGAACTGTGAGGTTGAGGGTTCGATCCCTGGCCTCACTCAGCGGGTTAAGGATCTGGCATTGCCACGAGCTGGGCTGTAGGTCACAGATGTGGCTTGGATCCCGTGTTGCTGTGACTATGGTAGGCCGGCAGCTACAGTTTCAACTTAACCCCTAGCCTGGGAACCTCCATATACTGTGAATGCGGCCCTAAAAAGCAAAACAAACAAACAATCTTTTTCTAGGTATTAATAGTGAGGGTGGCTAGGGGTGTATGAGTTGATTTGTCAATCAAAAGAAAGATCTCTGGAAGTTCCCGTTGTGCCTCAGCAATGACTGATCCAACTAGTATCCATGAGGACCTGTATTCAATCTCTGGCCTCCTCAGTAGGTTAAGGATCTAGCGTTCCTGTGAGCTGTGGTGTAGGTCACAGAAGCAGCTCTGATGTGAGTTGCCGTGTCATGTGTAGGCTGGCACCTACAGTTCTGATTCAGTCCTTAGCCTGGGAACTTCCATATGTCACAGGTATGGTCCCAAAAAGACCAAAAAAAAAAAAAAAAGAGAGAGAGAAAGAGACAGATCTCTGGTATCTTGAGGAGGGAACCATCACTGCTCCAGTTTTAAATTTTTTTTTAAAAAATTGCAGGTTATGGATTCTTACTAGGAGTCTCTTAAATGTGTGCTGTTATCTCTTGGCCATTGGTCCTATCATTGATTGTCTCTGTCTTCTGTAGCTTGGAATTGCCATTGGATTCTTGGTCCCTCCTGTCTTGGTGCCCAACATCAAAGACAAGGCTGAGCTGGCCTACCACATCAGCATCATGTTCTACATTATAGCAGGGGTGGCCACTCTGCTTTTCATCCTTGTCGTCATCGGTAAGGTCATCAGTACATTTAAGAAGGGGTGCGGGAGGCCGGGGACCCTTGGGTCAGGGCCTTGTAAACATGACTCTCAAACACCATTCTAGGTACCATGTATTCTATAAAATATATTTGCAGAAACAGGAAGCCAGGCCTCTAGTGGACTTCAAGTGTTTTAGCCTGAGTAGTTACTGGCAGTAGAGTGCTAGCTGGGCCTGTATACTTTGTTAGCTGCTCACTAAAGGTTAGTTGTCATTCACCAGCTCCCCAGCATGACCTCATTAGAATTAAGGGTCAGCCTGCCAATCTCCCTGATGAAGCCCCAGTGAGCCCATCATAGGCCCTGTGCTGAGCGTGTCTGACCTCACTGACTCCTCCACAGCCCTGTAGACAAGGTACCATTATCAGCCTCACTTAACAAAGAGGAAACTGAGACTTGAAGGGAGTTAAAGACATTATTCAAGATTAGGTAGCAAGTGGCAGAGACTGGAGTCAAGCCTAAGCTTATTTTACTCCATACTCTAAATTTCTGGAACAAAAGAAAACAAAACAAGATTAACCCCAAAGCGCTGATACTCTCATACATTCACCTGAGAATGCCTGGGGATTACATTTTAAAATGCTCTTTATTTATTTCAGAAAAATTTTTTATTAAAGTATAGTTGATTTACAGTGTTGTGCCAGTTTCTGCTGCACAGCAGTGTGACTCAGTCATCCATATATACACATTCTCTTTTTTTCTATATTCTTCCATCATGGTCTATCCCAGGACACTGGATAGAGTTCCCTGTGCTATACAGTAAAATGCTTTTTAAAAATGTTTGTAAGATATGCTTATTATGGAAAAATGTAGAAAATTGTGACCCATTTACTTAGACTTATATCAGTTGATGCCAACTACCAACCCCAGAGAACTGCTATTAATTAGTTGTATGTATATTTAATCCTTGAGATATTTGGCTAGGGTAATTTATATCCTCATTTATCATCTGAGTGATATGCTCGGGCTCTGATACATTCAAAAAGAATGTAGGAGAGGTTTTCATTTCAATGAGTCACTCACCTGTCTCCAGGGTAAACCAGCTTTCTTCCTAATATCTGAAATTCTACCCGACATGTTAAAGGTTTCATTCCTTCCTGCCAGCCTCACCTTTTTTTTTTTTTTTTTTTGTCTCTTGTCTTTTTAGGGCTGCCCCCTCGGCATGTGGAGGTTCCCAGGCTAGGGGTCTAATCAGAGCTTTTGCCACCGACCTACGCCACAGCCACAGCAATGCCAGATCTGAGCCGCATCTGTGACCCACACCACAGCTCACGGCAACACCGGATCCTTAACCCACTAAGCGAGGCCAGGGATTGAACCTGCAACCTCATGCTTCCTAGTTGGATTCGTTTCTGCTGAGCTACGACGGGAACTCCCAGCCTCACTTTTTTTTTTTTTTGTCTTTTTAGGGCTGCACCCACAGCATATGGAGGTTCCTAGGCTAGGGGTCAAGTTGTAGCTACAGCTGCCAGCCTACACCACAGAGCCACAATGGGAACTCCCCAGCCTCACTTTTAAAGTCAAACAGTTTATAATCATGAGCCTCATCCAGTTGTCCTCACCTCTCTGGGGTCCACAATGAGGAGGGCCTGCCTGATGGCTTTTCAAAGCTCACGGGATCTCTTTGGACAGAGGACTTGGTGTCCCTGGGAAGGTGAGATGCTGTGGGGCTGTGGCTGAGGACAGGAAGGAGCAAATCTTGGCCATGCTTGAAGTTTCAAATTGTCATGTGCCCTGCCCTAGATTCTGCGTTCTTTGTAGTTGAGATCCTACAAATGGGACTTTTCTACACTTGACATTTTACTAGTAAGTACATAGAGTAGAGAACTGGAAAATCTTCTCTGAATTGTGGTTTGTGCTTGTGAAATCCTTGAGCAAACAGCTGCTGTTGCAGAAGTTTAAAAACCCTTTGCCTTGATTTCTTTCCCCTGATAGAAGGGGCTGAACGGGCAAGACAATGGATGAGAGGTTGCCAACAGCGGGAAGGTATCCAGGACAGTTTCCGGAGAAGGAGGAAGCGGGGCTCTGAAGTCCTGGCTGGAGGGTTATCTGGGTGGAGGGGGCAGACCTTTGATCTTGCGGAGAGAAAACCTCGTTTCCAGAGCTTCCTCTCAGTGGAGACCGTCTCCTGCCCTTTCAGGGCTGTTCCTACTGGGGACAGCATGGTGCTTACTTGGGCCCAGTTAGGGGACCCGTTTAGCCAAACAACTGGTTAAAGTGACCTGCCCCCCAGAGAAGTGAACAGCAGGCAGTGCAGGGAAATGGATGGTAGCAGTGGTACTGAAAATGGAAGTTAGAGCAGTTGGTTTTCCCAGGGTCCCTGGCCCCCCGGCCCCAGTCCTCCCTGTCAGAGTGGCCACTCCTGAAAGAGCGTGTGCTAATCTTCTTGTTTCTTCCTGAGGCCAGTGTCTGACTCAGCCTTTGAGAAACGAGGGATGGACCTGAGGTCTTTCCAGTAGAAGAAGATCCTACCCCTTATTCAGGAGCGTGTACTGGTGGCGTGTGCCAGGCTCTGTGCTACACATGGGCAACACAGTCCCTTCCCTCTTGGGAGCAGCCCTGGTGCTGAGTCCTTGGCTGGGCTCACTGATCCCAAAGCCTCAGCTCTCACTTCCTTTTTCTCCGTGTGTTACTATGGGTTGTTGTCCCTGCTCCGAGGCATGTTATTTGCTGCTTGTGCAGGGGCTCCTTGATCTTTGATCGCTGCTTGGGAAGCCCGATGATTGTAGCCATCCAAAGGCCATGAAGAAAAAGTCTCTAAAGGCACATTCTCAGTGACAGTGAGATGCAGCTTCAAGTGAGGAGGCCGTGAAGGATTTAATTGAAGAATTAATATTTCCTTCTGGAGCCTGAGTTCCGTCTCAGACAAGGGACTCCGCTCTCATCAAGGTGTCAGCTCTGCAGTAGTAGGACCACAGGGATTGCGGTGATCTGTCTGTTTCTTCCCTTTCAGTGTTCAAGGAGAAGCCTAAACATGCCCCCAGCAGGGCCCAGTCCCTGAGCTACACCTTGGCGTCCCCTGATGCTTCATATTTAAGTTCCATCATCCGACTCTTCAAAAACCTCAACTTTGTGCTGCTCATCATCAGCTATGGTAAGAGGCAGTGTGAACAGGAGTGAACTGGGAGTGGGAGACAAGAGGCCGCTTGTGCCTGCACATCTTACTGTTTCCAAATCCCCAGTGCATATGTGAAGACATTGTTTAGAGTAACCAGAAGAGCCAGCTGTGCCTCAGGGCCTTTGCATGTTCTGTAAAGCTTACCTGGAAAACCATTCCTTCCCATGTCAGGTTGTCTGACAAATCCTGGCTGATGCTCCGGGTCTCATCTCCCTTGGTTGCGTAAAGCAGTGTCGGGTGACCTTTCCTCTTTTATTATACTGTTCATAGTGCATCTTAACACTTAGTTAAAAAAAAAAATGTTTCCAGGTCTGTGTTGTATTAAGCTGTGAACCCCCTGAGAGTAGGGATTTATGTCTTTTTATCTTTATAGTTCTTAGCAGTGCCCAGCCCAGAGTAGATACTTCAACAGTTATTAAGTAATAACTGAATGAATGGATGGATATTGACATGAGTCTTGCCCCATGAACCTCTCCTCAGCCAGTCCTTCATCTTGTAAGGTGGCTCCTTTTTTACCCGAATGCAAGACAATATCCCTCCTTCATTTCATTTTCCTGGCTTTGGGTAAGATGAATTTCAATACTTGTGCGGGTGGATTGGCTTGTTTTCCCAGCAAAGTGTTTGTTGCATCTGCGTTCTAAGAGAGTTACTGAGAATGTTGTCCTAGACGGGGGGGGGGGGGGGGGGGGGGGGGGGCAGGACACAACCTCAGCGCAGTCCATGAAAGGTGTCTTTACAGATCCACCCAATTGTGCTGCTCTCCAACATACACTTGATCCATTTAGCCTCCAGTTTGTTCAATTGAAGTTAACAGTGTGTATCATGCTCAGTAACCAGAAGAAACAAAGAGGTGAGGTTGACTGGACATGACTTTTTCTTAGTGAGGCCCCCGTTGGCGCTAACCTCAGATTTTCTAGGCTCTCAAACCATGTGTTTTATGATAATCAAGAGCCCTGACTCTGCACCAAGATTTTTCATATATTACCTAACTCCCAGCACACCCGGGTGAGGGAAGTAGTATAATTTTCCCCATTTAACAAATGAGGAAACAGGAACTCAGAGAGATTAGGTAATAGCTCAAGAACATCCTGCTTTTAAGAGGCAGAGCCAGGATTCAAATACAGGTTTGTCAGACACCCAAGCCTGTCTTCTTAGTACCTGATCTGTAACTGCCTATACGCTTTCCTTGAACTGTGTCAGGGTTTCATTTTAGGTTTATCAGTGCCCTTTACCTGAATTGAAATGTGTATCTGCTGAAGCAAGGTAAGAGAGGGTACCATCCATGGTAGAGAGGCTCACCTGGTTTTCAGGCAGACACTCAAGTTCGGTGTCCTCTCACCTGGAATAGCCCCAGCTCACCATGTTCATCATCAGGGCCTCTGCTCTCCATTCCACCCTCTCTCCAGCATCTCAGTTCTGAGCATGTCCCACCTGCATTCATCCACAAAACAAAGTTTCCAGTACTGGAGTTGCTGTTGTGGCTCAGCGGGTTAAGAACCTGACTCGTATGCATGAGGATGCAGGTTTGATCCCTGGCCTTGCTCAGTGGGTTAAGGATCCGGCATTGCCGTGAGCTATGGTGTGGATCGCAGATGTGGCTCCGATCCTGCGTGGCTATGGCTGTGGAGTAGGCCGGCAGCTGCAGCTCCAATTCAACCCCTAGCCTGGGAACTTCCATATGCCACAGGTTTGGCCCTAAAAAGGAGGAAAAAAGCTTCCAGGACTTAGGATGGCCAACCGAAGATGTTAAAGGTTTGCCCGTCACTGGGAGGCATTCAGGCGTAGGTAGAACCAACCCCTTAGCAGGAATATTGTGGCAACTCAGGCTGTAGATGGAGAGTGAAACCTGATGATCTTTGGCTTCCCTCCCAGACTCAGATTCCATGCCCCTAAGAACTTTCCCTTCTCCCTAGAGTTAAAATCTGAGTACCTTAATCTTTGACCATCATAAATCTTATTGCATCCAACAACATGGTATTTGAGGCCTCCCTTGAGATTCTAGGGCAGATGAGTGCTTGGTAAATACTTTCTCTGAATGAGAATAGTGGTGGTGGGGATAACCGGGCAATGGTCTCATTTTAGAAGCTGCAGTGTTCAGTGCTGGAGGCTTTTGATGGCAGAGTCAGGTCACTGGATCTGTGGCAACAAGAGATATGAACACAGCGTACTGGAAACAGTGCTGCTCCTGATCTCAGAGAGCTCAGCTCTGGGCCATCTTATAGGGACAAAGCAGTTCCTTCTCCTTGGCTCTTGTATGGCTGCTTGCCTATGTGGTCTTCAGTCTGGCAGAGTTCTGGTTTCCCTGTGCTTTTGAACATGCTTCCTTATCTATTTGGATAAGTGATAACACAGGAAATAATGGGGGAAGCACTTCTGGAATACCTACTCTGCTCCTCCATGAAAATAAGGACACTAGCCAACATTGTCAAAATCAGTTTCCTTTAGGGAGTTCTTGTGGCTCAGTGGGTTAAGAACCCACCAGGTATCCATGAGGATGCAGGTTCGATCCCTGACCTTGCTCAGTGGGTTAAGGATTTTATGTTGCTGCAAGCTGCGGCATAGGTTGCAGATGTGTCATTGCTGTTTCTGTTGCACAGGCTGGCAGCTGCAGCTCCAATTTGACCCGTAGCCCTGGAACTGCCATATGCCGCAGGTGCAGCCCTAAATAGGAAAAAAAAAAAAAATCAGTTATTTCTGAGGCTTTGGTTAAAAAGGCTTGCAACAATCCAAGGAGCATCTGTTCAAGACAAATGTCTAAATAATGGTAAAGCAGCAAGCTTTGTGTTTTAATTTGCCCTATTCCAGTCCCCCTCTTCCAGACTCTGTGGTAGCCTTGAAAACCAGCAGCCTCCTAGCCACGGTAGCTGTGAAATCTAGCAGCCTCATAGCCACTCTTGGAGAGGGCCAAACAATTTTGGAGCTCCCTCAAAAGTCCCATCCCTAGGTCACTCTCTGACCTGACTTGGAGCTTTCTCAGTGGGAAAATGCTCTTTCCAGGGCATTCGTTGTAAATGAGCACTCTCTAACAGACAGCACATTGCCCGAAGTAGCAATACCAGTTGGGGCAATCAAGAGGCTGGCCGAAGATCTTGAAAGGAAAATCTAGAGCATGAGATGTCCAGGGGCCTTCGGAAAGCTCTGAATAGTCTTTTAAGAATCTAGAAATCCACATGCGCATACAGAGTTGTGCACATACCCTGGAAAGCCCTACAGTCCAACCTCCACTGACCATGAGGTTCCGTGTGAGCAGGAAGTGAAGGTTAAGGCAGAGTTGTCACCTGCCTGCTCTGGTATCACAAGCGAGTCCCAACGTACACACATCACAGTCCTCAGCAAAGGTAGGAGGTGTATTGGCTAAAGGCATTTAAGGAAATCTCGGTCTAATCATTAGCTCACTACTAAGCTGATGGAGCAGAAAGCTCAGTGGCTGGGCATGACAAAGAACACAGACTTTACAAAGAATGAGTCTAGGAAAGTCATTGAACCAACAGCAGCAACAGCAACAGCTCCTTGGTAAGGAGGAGAAACTCATTTCCACAGTTGACATGGTCTTTAAAATATCTACTTCCCTGGTGGCCTAGTGGTTAAGGACTCGGTGTTGTCATTGGTATGGCTTGGGTTACTGCTGTGGCTCAGATTCAGTCTCTGGCCTGGGAACTTCTGCATGCCACAGGCACAGCCATAAATAAATAAATAAAAAGTCCAGTTTCAACAAAAAAAATATGAGGCATGCAAAGAAGAAGGAAAGCAGGGCCCATAGACAGAAACTCTCTGAGGAAGCCCAGATGTTGGACTTAATAGGCAAAGATTGTAGCTCAGCTATTATAAATGTATTCGGTGAATTAAAAGAAACCATGTGTAAAGAGTTAGAGAATGACGTCTCACCAAATAGACAATATCCAAAAAGACAGAAATAAAAAAGAACCAAATATGGAGTTCCTGTTGTGACCCACCTGGTTACAAACCTGACTAGTATCCATGAGGATGTGGGTTCAGTCCCTGGCCTCACTCAGTGGGTTAAGGATCTGGCATTGCCATGAGCTGTGATGTAGGTCACAGACACAGCCCAGATCTCACATTGCTAAGGGGGCTTGCTTTCTTCTAAGATGAGTGTCTAGAGTTCTAGCGTTTAGAAGCGGGACCAACCTACATTGACCAGCCATCTGTGAGATTTGGGGGTGATGGGCTCTCAGCCTTTGTGTGTCTCTCTAAGGCTTACAGGTCAGGTAAAGACAGTGTTTGGCGCTCAGTCCACCTGAGAATCCCTGCTCTCCTCTCCCACTATCTTTGTGTCAAATTAAAAGTGCACAACAAAAAACCCTTGATAAATTCAACCGAATTCTTTGAAACCTCCCAGAATTCCCCTGAAGCTCCCTGCAGTTTTAGGTTGAGCTTTGAAGGGGGAGATGGTTCATACTTTATATATACACATATAACCGTATAATTCATATGCCCATTATGTAGTACATATGATGTTCATATTTCCTCTGAATTATAGACACTTAAACATGTAGTTGGAACCAAGCAGTGGATAGCATTTCATGGACACAGTTGCTGGATGTGGGTGGACGTGTCTTGGAGTAAGAGCCTTGAACTCATTCTTGAGTTCAGAGTTGGAGCATAGGGAATATGAGGTCTGAATTTCAGTGTCAGCTCTGCGAATCGCCCAGAGCGCCCCCTTTGCCCAGCCCATGCCCATCCTTTGTCTCTCTAAGAACCGCCCCCCCCAGAATAATGACATTGGCTTCCCATTGGAGTGCCCTGAATGGAACAAAAGCTTTTAAAGTAATTGTGAAACAAAACACTGCATGCATCCACATTGCTCTTGGATTGGTCAACTTGCCCTGTTTCCTACATTCTTTTTTTTGGTCTGAGTTAGGTTTCACCCAGTAGGGAGTAGCTCTCCTACCCCTGGTGGGATGTCCAGTATTGTACTGGTAGTGAATTTCCCAAGCTACAGTGCAATGATACAATGAAGGCTTTGGAGGAATTCACAGGAATTCCTTTGCCCCATAGGCTTCTGGCCACACTCTTAGAAGTAGGCTTCAGACATCAACTGAGGGCCATTCAGCTAAGTTGAAATTTTAGATCCACAACAAATTCTTTTTTCGTATAAACATGTCTCACAAATATTTGAGGCATCTTTATACCAAAACATTATTTATTGGAAATTCAGATTTGACTGGATATGTCGTTTGTGTTTGTTTTTTCCTAAACTGCACCCCAGTTCAGAAGGGAGGAGGTGCAGAAGTTGGGTTTGTGCTTGATGTTGCCAAAACATCACAGGAAGAAGAAGCTGCATCCTCCTCTAGTAAAATACCTTCCCTCCTCCAAATGGAAGCAGATTCTCGGGGGTTCTCCCAGAGTCCGGGGTGGAGCAGGTCCTGGGATGTGTGTCAGCCGCAGGGGTGGGCTGGGGTGAAGAAGAACCTTTCTTGGCTCCCTGTCCTGGTGTCTCCAGGCCTGGCTCTCACGTGGCTCCTCTAGTGTCTTTCCATCCACGGCTGACCACTGCCATGTGAGAAGGGACAAGCTCCTCTCTGGAGAGTGACCTCAGAGGGAACACTTGCCCGTCGTCCCCCAGCCTTGCCTCCAGCTCTGCTTCTGCATGATCTGAGCAGCGTGGGGTGTCTGAGCTCAGAGCCCCCCTCGTGAGTCCTGGGGACACCTTTCCTGGGCCCTCAGGGGCTTTCCAGCGCCCTACCTGGGCCTCGGGAGGGGCTCTTGCCCCCCTCAAGATGCTGGCTTCGGGGTGGGAACAAAAGCCTTCCAGCTTCCCTGGAGCGGTGCCGAGCTCAGGCGCCCTTTACACCAAGGGTTTCCTCCAAGTTCAGGAAGACAGAAGGGAGATGAACACCGAGTAACAGGAGCCCAGAGACGGGACCTGGGATCAGTGTGTCCCACGCGGGCCTGATGCCAGAGTCTGCTGGGGTCCTGGGTGCCCTGTGCCTAGATTTCCCTGCCTGTCTTCTGGGTCGGAGCCTGGGGATCTGCCTTTGACAAGCTTTCCAGGAGATTCTGGTTTTCAGCAGGCTTGGGAAGCTCTACAGCAGGTGTTGTGGGGGATGCTCAGGGCCTCGAAGCCCCTTCCCCCCCACCCCCTGGGGCCTCCGTGTTCACCCAGCTTCTGAGAGCCTGGGCCTGGCCCATGATCTTCGTGTTCCCAAGGCCATTTAGTCCCAAGGTTGGGAAATGCCCAGGGTTGTTGTGCTGCTGTTGTTAAATGCGGATTCCTGTCCCTATTCCAGGAAGAATCGGGTTTAGTGGGACCGAGGTACAACCCTAAATCTGCATTTTTAGATTCCAAGTTCTCCTAATGCCAGTCAGTGGTCTCTGGGACACAGTTAAAAAAAAAAAAAAAAAAAAAAAACAGGTCTTAGCAAAAGAGAGAAAGTCAGAGGGATGATGAGCCTCTTCGGCCTTCCTGAAGCCCACGCCCTCAGGACTGGCATCTCTGCCAGGTGACTGATGCCTGGAATGACCAGGCCTCTCCGGGGCAGGGGTGGTCAGTTTTCTCCCAGGAATGTGGCCTTGCCCTGGCAGGCTTACCTTGTTGGGGATGATCACGCCCTAATACACATGGTCACCTGCCTTCTTGGAAGAGGTGCTCACACGCAGAGCAGAGCACAAGTTTCATACCTGCCCTTCAGTGTGGACGCTGACATCGTGGTTTGGGCAGTGGGGTAGACTTGTGCTGTTTAACCCTGTTGGGGAACCTTTGCCAGCATGGGGAGGGACATGTAAATTCAGGACTGATTCTGAAACCGTATAGGCGTCATTCCTCTAGGGTTGGACTCTAGAGAGAATTGGAAAGAATGGTAGCCTCCCAGGATGAACCGCTTCCCTTCCATGCCCTCCCCCCGGGCCCTGACTCCGTCTCCTGTCTGGCTGGGAGCAGGGATGATCCTGGAAAAGCATGTAAACCCCCCAAATCTAGCTGAGCCAGTGAAACCTGGGCCATATCCGAATTACCTGGAGGGCTGTTCACACACCAGCAGCCTGCCAGCCCCACTCCCAGTTTCTACTGCAGGAGGTCTGGGTGGGTCAGGAGGGTGCATCTCTAACAGGCTGCCAGCGGTGCTGACCTGGAACTGATTTCCCGACACCTTCCAGTCTCACTTCGCTGCTGGGCCTGGGTCAGCCGACCCAGGACTGTTTCTCTTCACTGTTTTCAGGGTCAGGGAAGTGCTGGTGTTTCAAGTGGGGTGTTTGGCTCCCAGTCCTCCTGGATCATTTCCTGAGCATTCTGCCCTCCTTGTTCATCCCAGCTGGGCCCAAGCTGAGCTGGACCTGGAGGTGCCCTGGCCCTGGGGTGTTAGGCTAAGACTAGAGCCTGGGCCAGGCTGAGGGGCAGGAAGGGGGCTGATTTCATCCTCTGCCAGGCCACTCACTCCACCCGCCCCCTTTTGCAGGCATGTGTCCTCTTGGGGGCTCTTGACCCAGGAGTGGAATGGCCAGGTGGCTGGGTACGCATAGGAAGGTTAGCTGGGTGTGCTTGATGGCTCGAAATGGCCCAGAGCTTCAACGTCCTCCTGATCATTAGCGTGGCTGTTGTAATGACATCCAGGGACAGTTCTGGGTTTGCTGGCCACAGTGGCCCTGTGTTTCCCAGGAGGTGGCCTTGGGCCCAATAGTGTTGTACCCCTGAGGTTACCTGCTGGGAGAGGCTGGAGCATGAAATTGCCAATAACCTGCGTGGGGACGTCTTGGACCATCCGTTTTGTGAAGATGTAAAACTGAGTGATTAAGACGAGCCAGACAGTCTGGGTTCAAACGCAGCCCTGCCTCTTACTGCCCTGGTGAGGGTGGGAACGGCCCACCACACTCCCTTCCCTTTTGTAGGAGAATTGGACCTTCCCGGAACTCTGGGAAGCTGATAAAGGGAGTCAGTCAGCTGCATTTCTGCAGCTTAGCTTCTGATGACAAGGACTGCAGGTGGCCTGGGCCATCCTCTGACTCCTGGTGGGAAGCCATTCTTTGGGCTTCTCTGAGCACAGCGACTCTTTCCACCGGCCTGTCCTTTGTGGGGATCCTGGCAGCTGTGCTGTGGAGAAGTTACAAGCACTCGTGGCCCCTGGCAGGGGCTAAGGCGGGGTGGGTGCCATAGCCACCTCTCCCTGTGCTGAGCCATGGCCTTGGTGGCCAATGAGAACAGCTTCCGAGGGGCTCTATGGACTGGTTCCAGTGAAGAGGAGCTCCTGAGGCCACCCTGCTAGGGAAGCATGTCCTGCCTTCATACTTCTAATGGACCCGATGTCACATGTGCCAGTGTTGGTCCTGTGAGCCTCAAGATTAGTTGACATGAAAAGGATCCTGGTCGGGCTTTCCAGAGTGGCCTCTGTATTTGTTTTAAAAATCTTTGTATGGTTTTCTCATCTATAAAATAGATATAAAAATATTACCAAAAGTTATGAGGATTGGACGGTATTTAGGAGAAGGGCCTCGTACTTAAGTATGTGCTGCTGCCATCATTATGACCGTCACCTCCATCAGCATCACCACCGTCACCGTCATCAGCATCAGCAGCATCACCACTGTCGTCAGCATCAGCATCATCACACTGTCATCAGCATCAGCATCCTTATTTTGAAGGGAGGACAAGAGGCCCTTCTCCTTTAGATCCGTCTCATCTTTGTTACTAAGTCACTGCATGGCTTTGGACAAATGGCCTCATCCTCTAAGGACCCTGATTCTTACAGAGTATTCTAGGTGCTCCATTTCTTTGTCAGATAAACTGAAGAATTAGGAGAGTCAACTGAATGCTCTTTGGGGTCCTTTCTGGTTGCAAATAAAAGATTTTGTGCGATGTTGAATGTGAGAAGAAACTAGAAAGGGGGTTGTGGAAAGAGGGAGATTCCACCTGCTGAGAGAGTTGTGTCAGGGGGCAGAGGTCTGGAGCCTTCTGGAGAGGGGATAGGGCCTCAGGAGGGGGTGGCAGGTCCAGTAGAGGCCTTAGGTCAGGCCAATACTTAAGAGACCTGTAGGCGGTTCTGACCTGGGAGTCATACTCTCTGGAGCCTGTGTTTCCAGGACTGGTGTAAAGGGATCAGAGGGCAATGGTGTGTGTCTAAAAGAGGGAAAGGTTTCCTTTTGGTTGCTTAAGAAAGAGTGTTTCTTCTTCTCTGCGGGCACCACTCCCAGGGGCCATGAGACTGAGGATCTTCAGCCTCCCTCACTGCTGGGGGGAGGAGCCAGCAATATCCCCCCACCCCCACCCCCACCCCCACAGGAATGACCCTGATGCCGTTTCTCCCTCCCTCCCCCAGGTCTGAATGCTGGTGCTTTTTACTCCTTGTCCACTCTGCTGAATCGCATGGTGATCTTGCACTACCCGGTAAGGTCCGTCCCTGATCTGGCTGGGCCGCGAGACAGGGATGTTTCTAGACTGCCTGGGCAGGAGCTGGGGTGGCAGGGTTGAGTCCTGGTTCCCCCAGGTCTAGGCAGCGTGTGTGGAGTGAGCTCTGGGACTGGGGCTCAGCCCCTGCCCCGGAGGTCCTCCCTGTGTGATTGCTGGATCGCCTGTCTGAGCCCTCATTCTCTTTTCTGCAAAAGATGTCTAATGGCCCGCTGGAGGACTCATTGGAGGATTAGAAAGGAAACAGTAAGGTGAATTTTTATGTAATAGCATGGTTCCTGGCAGCACAGTAGATAACTATCTAAACACATAGAATCGCACTTGAAATCTTTACGTTGTGAAATGTGGGCAAAGTTTAGTTTGAAACTGAGTTGCTCAACAGAAAGCGTGTTTTAAATGTTTCTGGCACCAGCGAGCTGGCTTTTGGGAATGGGACCCTGAGTGTCCTGGAGTCGGGATGCCAGGCCCAGCCTCTTATGAAAGGGGAGGGTCTCCCGCTTGTGGAAGAGATGCCTCTGTGGCGGATGTTCCAGGGTTGGAGGTTGACAGGACTGAGTTCGGGTCCTGCCTCTGGGCTTCATCAGTGCCTCATGACCTTGGGCAAGGACGTTAATCTCTCTGTGGCTCAGTGCCGTCCTCTGTAATACAGGAATATTGCTTCCTATAGCCTTGTGGTGGGGAATTAGGAGAATTTAAGGAGATGATATAAAATCCTCTGTATGGTGCCTGGCTTCTAAACACTCAAAAACATATAAGTGTTATCTTCCTTTTGGCACTATTAGCCCCATAAAATTGAAATGTTTGGATATACGTAATTCAGTTTCCCCATCTGTGAAATGGGAATAGTAATAGAGCTCGGCTGTCAGGATTACATTTTTAAAAACCAGTGGTTCTAGGCCAGAGCTGGGCTCCCCCAGCACCTGGTATCATGCACACACATCCAGGGTCACATTATGTTGGGAGGAACAGCTATTCCTAGTCCCTCTCTAGCTTCTTCCAGGCCGCCTTGCCCTGATCCTTTCTGAGAACTGGCTCTAATTTAGGAGCCCAGGTGACTTATCTTGGGGCCTCTGCTGGTGGTGACCACCCCTGTCCTGTGTCTTGTCCCATCACTGAGCCATCACTGGGGCTGTGGTCTCTTTCCCCAGGGGGAAGAAGTGAATGCTGGAAGAATTGGCCTGACCATCATCATTGCAGGAATGTTTGGGGCTGTGATCTCGGGCATCTGGCTGGATAGGACCAAAACCTACAAGTGAGTGACTCCTACTTTTGCCCTGAGAATGGGGGGGGGTCATGTTTTTGGGGTTTGTTGTTGTTGTTGTCATTTGTTTGTTTGTTTTGCCATGGCATGTAGCCCCTTGATGTGCGATCTCAGTTCTCAAACTGGGGATTGAACCTGAGCCAAAGCAGTGAAAACACCCAGTCCTATCCACTAGACCACCAAAGATCTCCCTGGGTACCCTTGTTTTGAGATGACCTATTTATTAGCAGCACGACCCCAAACATGTGGATGTGGCAGCTGTGGGGGTCTGAGTGGTCAAGCGAGCAGTTCAAATTTCTCTTCTCTGCATCTCAGTTTCCCCATTGATATAATGAGGGACACAGTACTTGCCTTGGGGGGATCCCAGGAAGATGAGAGAGAGAGAGGCCCTGAGGCCTGTCCAAGTTCCATCCCCCAAGAAGCTTGTGGAAGGAGCAGGGGAAGGAGAAAAGGAAATAAACGTGGAAAGGCATCAGCAGTTGGGACATTTGTGGAAACTCCAACGAGTGGGGGTGAGGAGGTGGTGCCACTGCCCTGAACCCTTGGCTCCCAGGTGGCCCCCATGGGGTTCATCTGGATGCTCTGTGCTTCCTCCAGTTTGCAGTGTATTGTCTTGTAGTTGCTTCTACCTCCTTGGTACATATTGTGATATGCCTTGGGCCTGAATGCCCAGTGCATTTCTCAGAGCCATTAAGATTTTAGTGGACTCCAGGCTTACTAAAAATGCGCATTCCTGGGCGCCCCCTCCTGGTGTGTCTATCTTTAGAAAAATCAATGCAGGAGTTCCCATTGTGGCTCAGCCGGGTAGGAACCCGACTAGTATCCATGAAGATGCAGGTTTGATACCTGGCCTGGCTCAGTGGGTTAAGAATCCGGCATTGCCACGAGCTGTGGTGTGAGTTGTAGACTCGGCTCAGGTCCCATGTTGCTGTGGCTGTGGCTGTGGCTGTGGCGGAGGCCAGCAGCTGCAGCTCCGATCCTACTCTAGGATATGGGAACTTACACTGATGCAGCTCTAAAAAGCCAAAAAAAAAAGGCAACCCGTTTGCCTCAAATCAGTAGCTGGCCTTAAAGAAAGTGCTCTGGAGAACAGAGACCCGACTTGTTGTGTCTTTCCGATGCTCTACATGCACCAGGTGCTTAATTAATGCTGCCCAGAGGGCAGCTGCCAGGCCAGGGTGGTCCTGCTCTGGGGCAGAGCAGCATTCCAGGCTGCTTTGTCAAGGCCACCAAAGTTCCCAGCATCTGGAGATGACAAACAGAGGCAGACCCATTCTCTGCCACACAGACCCTCTTCTGTGAGGCTCTGCTCAGACCCGGTCTCTCCCTGGCTGCCCTCGTCAGAGGCCAACTGAGGCCATCCCTGGGGCAATGACTGCCTGGCTGGACACGACCAGGAGCCTGGCCGGGCCTGATTCCTGCTGGTGGAGGAGCTGAGCTGCCGCCTCGTCCCTGCCCGAGGCCAGCTGCTTCAGGCAGAAACAAGGGTGACGAGGATGGCCGCCCTTGAACCAGGGAACAGCAGTGTCCCCTTTTCCAGGGCCTGCTATGTGGCAGAAGAAGAGAGGGTTGGAATGTGGGCCAGACCTGGGTCGCCAGATGATTCAGATGAATTAGGGGATAGGGTGCAAGGGTCAGGGAGGACACTGCAGAGCCTAGCTCTCACCGGTTCCCAGGGTCCCTTGGTGTCTGCATCCTGCAGTCGGTGTGGGACCTTCTTCTCCCTGAGCTGCTGCTGAGGCAGAGAAGGGATCAGGGCACTTTGTCATCTGGTCGTTTTGGGTTTTTATTTTTTTGTTTTTTGGGTTTTTTTTTTTTTGCTTTTTAGAGCCACACCCACCGCATATGTAAGAACCCAGGCTAGGGATCAAATCAGACCTACAGCTGCTGGCCTACACCACAGCCACAGCTACTCAGGATCTGAGCCGATTCTGTGACCTACACCACAGCTCATGGCAACACAGTATCCTTAACCCACTGAGCGAGGCCAGGGATTGAACCTACATTCTCATGGATCCCAGTTGGGTTCATTATCGCTGAGCCATGACGGGAACTCCCATCTGGTCCTCGTGATGCCAGTTCCCTTCTCCCCGAGACTTCCTGATTTGTCCCATTTGTTTCGGAGGCTGGAAATTGGGTGGTCAGGTCCCTTTATCTCCAGCTGGGATTGCAGATAGTTTGTGTAGACAGGACAGTGGTTGCAGAAGAAATAAACATGGCAGATGAGCCTGTGGGGTCGGGAGGGAGACAGGTGTCCGTGGGGTTGAGTTCTGCAGGCCGGGGCTGGCGGCGGGGGGCGGGGGGGCTGGATACTCTTTTAACAACTTTCATGTATAACATAGAGCTGTGTTAATTACATTTATCACGTGTACATTCTATCCCTAGCACTTACAACTGGAAGTTTGTACCTTTGACTGCCTTCATCCAATCCCCCCTCAGCCACCTCACTCCCACTTGTGGTAACCACAAATCTGATCCCTTTTTCTTTTTTCCGGCATACCCACGGCATGTGAAAGTTCCTGGACCAGGGATCCAGCTGGCACCACAGCAGCCACCTGAGCTGCTACAGTGACAATGCCAGATCCTTAACCGATGCACCACAGGGAACTCCCTTGATCTCTTTTCCTATGTGTTGGTTTGTCCTTCCTCCCCTGCTCCCTGTATCCAGTCCCCCCCCACCCCCACCTGCAGAACCCAACTCTGTAGACCCCCATCTCCGTCACTGACCCCACAGGCTCATCTTTGGAAGTATTACTGCCCTACTACACTGTGTTAGTTCCTTTATCTAACAAATGTTTCAACATTTCTAACCATTTCTGGAGTTTCTGCTGTGGCCCAGTGGGATCGTCAGCATCTCTGCAGTACCAGGATGCAGGTTCGATCCCTGGCCCAGCATGGTGGGTTAAAGAATCCAGCATTGCCACAGCTGCAGGATAAGTCACAACTTTGGCTTAGATCTTATCCCTGCCCTGGGAACTCCACATGCCTCAGGGCAGCCCAGAAAGAACAATATGCATATATTTTTATACTTAAAAATTTTTTTAGTAAAGTATAGTTTATTTACAATGTTATGTCAATTTCTGTTGTGCAGCAGATGCACCACACATTCTTTTTCTCATATATCTTCCATCATGTGCTATCATAAGTGATTGCATATAGTTTCATGTGCTATGCTGTAGGACCTCATTAGTTATCCATTCTAAATGTAACAGTTTGCATCTGCTAACCCAAACTCCCAGTCCACCCCACTCTGTTCCCCACCCCTTGGCACCCACAAGTCTGTTCTCCATGTCTGTGAGTCTGTTTCTATTCTGTAGATAGATTCATGGCAGTCCCGCTCCTGGGCATATATCCAGACAAACCTACAGTTCAAAAGGATGCATACACCCATATGTTCTTAGCAGCACTATTCACAACACCCAAGGCATGGAACAACCTAAATATCCATCAACAGAGGAATGGATGAAGAAGATGTGGTACATATACACAATGGAATGCTAGGCAGCCATGAAAAAGAGGGAAATAATGCCATTTGTAGCAACATGGATATAACTGGATGTAACTAGAGATTCCCGTACTAAGTGAAGTAAGTCAGAAAGAGAAAGACAAATATTTCCATACTTTGTGAAATGATCCCCCATTATGTGTCTAGTTGCAATCTATCACCGTACAAAAATGTTACATAATTAGTGACTGTAGACCCCACACCGTACATTTCATACCTTTGGCTCTTTTATTTCCAACCAAAGTTTCTACCTCTTAATCCCTCTTACCTGTTTCTTTCGTCCCTCCACCCTCTCCCCTCTGGCAACCATCTGTTTGTTCTCTGACTCTGTAACTCTTTCTGTCTTGTTATGTTTGTTCATTTGTTTTGTGTTTTTAGATTCCACATATAAGTCATCTCATGCAGTGTTTGTTTTTCTCTTTCTGACTTCTTTCCCTTAGTGTAATGTAATCTTTTAAGTCTAGGTCCGTATGTGTTGTTGCAAACAGCAGGATTTCATTCTTTTTTTATGACTGAAATATATATACATACATACATACCACATTGTCTTTATCCATTTGTCTATTGATGGGCATTCAGGTTGCTTCCATGTGCTGGCTACTGTAAACGATGCCACAGTGAATCTAGGAGTGCATACATATGTGTTTGAATCAATGTTTTCATTTCCTTGGGATAACTGCCCAGAAATGGAATTGCTGGATCATATTTTAAATTTTTCTATTCTCAATTTTTCTATTTTAAATTTTTTAAGAAATCGCCATACTATTTCCCATAGTGGCTGCACCAGTTTATATTCCCACCAGCAGTTCACAAGGGTTCCCTTTTTCATTGCTGCTTGACCATATGTATGTCATCTTTGGAAAAATGTCTATTTAAATCCTCTGGGTTATTTGTTCGATTGTTTATTTTGTAGGGAGTTGTATTAGTTTATTGTATATCTTGGATGTTAACCCCTTATCATATAGATCATTTGCAAAAATCTCCCATTCAGTAGGTGGCCTTTTAATTTTGGCAATGGTTTGCTTTGATGTGCAAAGGCTTTTCAGTTTGATGGAGTCCCATTTGGTTATTTCTGCTTTGCTTTCTTCCTATGAGGAGACATGTCCCCAAATTATTGCTAAGATCAATGTCAAACAGCAGACTGCTTTTATTTTCTTCCAGAATTTGTGTGGCTTCAGGTCTTAAATTTAAGACTTTAATCTATTTTGAGTTTATTTTTCTGCATGGTGTGAGAGTGTAGTTGAGTTTATTCTTCTGTGTATAGCTGTCCAGTTTTCCCAGCACCGGTTAGTGAAGAGGCTATCTTTTCCCCCATTGGATGTTCTTGCCTCCTTTGTCATAGGTTAATTGCCCATATAAGTGTGGGTTCATATTTGAATTTCTATCCAGTTCTATGAATCAATGTGTCTGTTATGTGCCAGTACTGTTTTGATGACGATAGCTTTGTAATATAGTCTGACACCAGGGAGCACTGATACCTCTAGTTTTATTCCACTTTCTTAAGGTTGTTTTGCAATTGGGGGCCTTTTGTATGTCCATCCAAATTTTAGGATTATTTGTTTTAGTTCTGTGAAAAATTCCACTAGTGTTTTGATAGGAATTGCAATGACTCTTATGACTGCCTTGGATTAGTTGTTTGAGACTTTTCTTGTTTCCTAAGATGTCTGGTATTGCTATAAACTTTCCTCTTAGAACTGCTTTTCCCATGTCTCATGGATTTCGTCTTGTGTGGTTTTTGTTCATTTGTTTCCAGGTGTTGTGCAATTTCTTTAGTGACCCAGGGTTGTTTAGAACATAACTATTTAGCCTCCATGTGTATGTTGTTTTTGCAGTCTTTTCCTCACTTTCCGGTCTCTTAGTGTTGTGATTGGAAAAGATGATTGATATGATATGCTTTCTTAAATTAGTCATACATTACTTGCAGGGCTTCTGTACAGGTTGAATGAAATAAAAAATGTATCTCAAGTGCTTTACACAATCCCTGGCACCCAATAAATGCAATATTAATTTGACCACAGTATAGATCTTCTGACCCCCACTGTGTTTCTGGCTTCCGGGAATGTGAGTGAAGGCTTTATGCTTTCATGGTCTGAGTCGTGATGTTCCTGGCAGGAGCGCAGAGGGCTGTGCAGAGCCCCTGTTCTCAGTCACTAGCACAGGGTGAGGACTGCAGGTCCCAGTGCAGGAGTCAGGGCCACAGCAGGGTCCAGAGTGGCCACCATAGAGGAGAGGTGGGTGGAGGCGCACAAGCAGGGGGACCCCACAAAGAGAAACCCTCATATTGCTGATGTGTCTTCTGAGGGACCAGCAAAAGGAAATGCAGCTGGGAGTGGGCAGACCTTTCTCCCTTGGGCTTTGGAGTCAAGGGCTGGCTCGGGGCTGGAGAATGTTGTCTCTCGGGGGCACTGTCTGGAGAGGAAAAGCTGTGCTGCACGTGTGCAGATGGCAGCAGGAAGAACTCAGAGACGACAGAGACTCTGACAGCCAGGTGCCTGCCCAGCATTGTCCTGGGGTCTGGGGGCACAGCAGACAAGCAGAATTGGCTTTGGGGGGTGCCTGCATGCTACAGCCACCAGACCACAGCTGCTGTGTGTCCCGTTTGTTTTTCATTTGGGGAGGAGGAGAGGAAAGGCCTGAGCCTTCTTGCTTAAGGGTAGTATATGCGTGACAAGTCCAGGTGCAGCCTGATCTCGTTGAGAGGGGGCTGCAGGAACACACGTACCACAAGACAGCTTCATACTGTCTTAGTCGCATCCTCTGGAGCTCTGACCACGGTGTAATTAAAGAGTTATTTGTGCTCATTGGTCCAATGTCTATCAACCTCATGGACAGAATATTTGATGAGAACAGATAGCACACAGAAGTGGGCTTGGCACATTGCAGGTGCCCAATAGATGGAGAGAGAATGGGAAGGAAGAGGAAGGAAGGAAAAAGATCTTGTTAAGTCTACAGTATATGACTCAACTTCTCTGCCTCTGCTTGTAGGGAGACAACTTTGGTGGTCTATGTCATGACTCTGGTGGGCATGGTGGTTTACACATTTACCTTGAACCTGGGATACCTGTGGGTAGTGTTCATCACGGCTGGCGCCATGGGGTAAGTTTCACCTCCGACCTGGAAAGCAGCATCCATCCACGGCTCCTAGAGCTGCCAACATCCTGGGAAGCAATCAGATCCCTCTGCTGCCTTCTCCTGGAGCTCCCAAAATGTGGAAATGGTGGCCAGAGGTCATGTTCCCTTGCAGGACTTCAAAAGGCCGCTGGAGCTTCCAGGTCCGTTCATGGTATTGGAATGGACTATGTCCTTCATAGATCTCTGGGAGGCTAAGAGGCTAGAGGCTTTATAAAAGCTCTGCCTGAGACATCATGGGGTCACGAACATAAACAAGACTTAGAATCAGAAAGGATAGGTCCTAGTGGCAGTCTTGCTGCTGACTATCTAAAACCACAGACACCTCCCTTAATCACTTGGAGACTCAGATGCCTCATTTGTAATTGAAGAGGAGTAGCCTGCCTTGTGGTGTGTCAGAAGGAATGAGAGAGAGGATTGATGTGAAAGCAGTCGGAAATGTGGTATAGAAGTCAGAGATAAGAACTGGCATTTTTAGACATGTTTTATGAGAAAATGTAGAAAACAGTAGCCATTCCATGGCGTCTCTGCACACACACGCGTGCGCGTGCGCGCACACACACACACACACACACACACACACACACAAACAGTCCTTCTCAGCTGGTGACTCTGGAGGGAAGCAGGGAGGACCCAAGCCCCTCCTTCCAGGTCCCAGAGCACCGTGGAGAGGCTGGTCAGTATCCAGGGACCCCCTCCCAGCACAGGGCTGTGTACCCATCACACAGAAGTTCTCTGCTGAGGGCTGAACACCCCAGGCATCCCCACCCCTCCTGGAAGTGCTGACTCCTTCTGTAATTGAGGCCTGGATGTAGAAGAAGCAGGGACTGCCCCCCCCGCCCCCGGGTGGAGGGGGCTCCTGAGCACATGGCCTGAACTGCTTCCTGGCCTGCAGAGGTCTCTCTTCCCTTGGCATGGCCACCTGGGGATGGATGGCCTGGTGTTCATGGGCCTGGCATGTCTTTGTGGGAAGCATCAGAACAAGAAAGAGGTCTGGTAGGAGAGGAGGGGCACTCCTGTCCTTGCTCTGGAAGTTCTCCATCACCTGGTTTCTGTGGTCCGACCTGCAGCTTCTTTATGACTGGCTACCTCCCTCTGGGATTTGAGTTTGCCGTGGAGCTGACATACCCAGAATCAGAAGGCATGTCGTCCGGCCTCCTCAACGTGTCTGCCCAGGTGGGGCTCTGATTTCATTCAGGGGTGGCCCCAGAGCCGTGGCTCTTGGTTCCCTGCTGGGCTCAGATCGCTGCATCATGGCAGTGGGCCTGCATCCTGGCGGCTTGGTTGCCCCCTGGGCTGGTTGGCTGGGCGCTTGTTTCCCGTCTTTGCTGTGTCTCTGCAGATATTCGGGATCATCTTCACCATCTCCCAGGGCCAGATCATCGACACCTACGGAACCATGCCTGGCAACATCTTCCTGTGTGTGTTCCTCACGCTTGGAGTGGCCCTCACTGGTGAGCTGGGGCCTCAGGGCCCGGTGACGCTCTGACTGCTCACGGCTTTAGGCTGCTGGCAGTTTGGGACCCAGTGTCCTCATTGGTCCTACAGCTCAGGGGTACACATGCAGTGGGACAGAGGGGAGGGCCTGTGAGCAAGTCTGTTTTGGAGGCAGCAGCATATTTTAGTGGAAGGAGCCTGGGTTTGTGGCCCGAGAAACCCTTGTTAGAATCCTGGACTGTGACACTGACCTCCAGAGCTGTTTGACCTTGGACTAGTGCACCAACTTCTGGGAGCCTCACTTTCCTAATCTGTAGGATGAGATTGCTGTGAGGTTTGGAGCAATGTGTGCAGACTCCCATTAGTTAGTGGTCTGGGAAGGAGGCCTGTGTCCTCACTGGCTTCTGCCTGTCAGGGACAGTGGGACCTGCAGGCTCTCTCAGGTTGTCTGACGCAACCCCCACTTCCCTGGAAGATCTGAAGGGGGTGGGGTACCTGTGAGCCTTAGGAGGACAGGGCTCCCCCTCCTGGATGCACTTGACCCCTGGTCTGCTTGGTAACTGTCTCTGTTGCCCTTCCTTCTGCATCCCTGGACTTCAGCATTCATTAGGGCAGATCTCCGGAGGCAGAAGGCAAACAAAGAAACACCTGAGAATGTGAGTATGCGGGGGCTGCAGGGCTGAGCTCTGGTTCCCAGGTTTGCTGAGGATGTGGCAGCAGGGTGGGGGTGGGGGCAGCTCCCAGAGTGACGGGTGTTGTGGTGGCTGTGGGTGGCAGCTCCACATCATACACATGGAGGAGACAAAGGGTTTCCTTGGGGCCTGTCTGAGGTCTGTTTTCCTGCTGGTGTTTCTTGGGCTCTTCTCCTGCTTCCTTCCCATCTCCTGGCCTTGCTGCTCTGGTCCCCAGAGCTTGTCACTGTTGTCACAATTTTCCTGATGCACACCCACCCCTGGATCCTGAGACAAGTCCTGATGCCCTGGCTCCTCTCTTCAGGCTGAAGCCTGAAGTCAGTGGCTGGAGAGGAGAGGTGGGTGCCTTGGCAGTGGCTCTCCTGGCATGTGACAGCCCCTCAGGCAGTGCCAGGGGATGGAGGGAGCAGAGCCGGCGGGTTGCCAGCAGGCTCTAAAAGGGCACGTGAGGAAGCAGGAGATGATGGTGGTGGAAGGGGAGAGGCCCAGGAATATGACCTAGAACAGACACGTGCTGCCCCTCTGCTCTGATGGGCTGGGAACCATGTTAACCAGAGTGGTAGGTGTCAAACCTGAACCAGCAGGAAACAAATTTCAAAGCTGAGAAAGAATAAAAATGGGATATTTCTTTATTCTTGAGGTGTGGGGGCTATTTCTTAGGAAACAAAACACCCAAAATCTGTTACAGAGTTAATACATGTTCAGTGTAGAAATACTGAAAAATACAGCAAGGTATACACAATTTAGAAGTCATCTTATAATAGCATCACCTCGAGATGAGATGTTGCTTTGATGTGTTGACTTATTTATGTCTATGTCCATATATAATGTATATGTATGTGTATTACGTGTGTGTGTTTGTTAAACAGAATTGGAATCTTACTCTACTTGTGTTTTTGCTTGCTGTGAATGTTTGTTCAGGTCATTAGTCTCTTACAACATGCTTTTAGTGACTACCCGGTGTTCTGTTGACTACACATGGATAAACAGGATTTGCTCAACAGTTCTCCTGTCGGGGAACATTGAAGTTGTTTCTTACGGTTGTTCTAAACGACACTGTGATTAACGTCCTGGAAGCTGAGTCTTTGGCATGTTCTCAGGTATGGTGTTACCTTGAGAACTGGATCAGTGGTCGAGCCCATTTTTCAGACGTTGATGTGTGTCGCCAGACCGTCCTCCAGGGAAAGGTGCTGTCAGGACGACCGGTGCGCGTTGCTCTCTCAGTGCAGGAGCGCGAGCCCTGAGTGCTCATCATTTTGCAAAAGCTGGGCCTCTTTTCTAAGGCGACAGTGGTCTGTGTAGCGCTGTGAGGAGCTGTGTTGGCAGGTGGGTGCTGCCCTTTCGTTGCTCCCTGTTTGTCTTCTGCCCTCAGGCTCTGAGGTTGGCAGGCGGCAGCAGGGAGCAGGTGGAGGGAGGCGCCTGGGACAGAGAGGCGGTGGGGGGACAGGGCGAGCCTGAGACAGGAGCGCTGTTCTCAGGGGCACGTGGGGGCCGTGCAGCCCCCCACACCGCCCCGTGGAGATGGGCTTGCAGGTGGGCCGTGGATGAGGACCCGTGTGGTTTGGACACTTGGGGGACTGTAGTGTGAGCCTGGGAAAAGGTGGCTGTGATCCTAGGATAGAGTTCTCTTGAACAGGGTTCAACTGGAACGTGACACATTGTGTCAAGGAATAGGAGATTTTGCTCTGTGTACTTGATAGTCTGTGTTGCCCTGGGCAGAGGTTGCCAGACAGAGGAGCGTGAGGTGGCCTGTAGTCCCAGCGCCCAGAGGTAACCCGGTAACATTGGGCCATTTCGCCGTGTGTGTCCTGGGGTACCCTTGTGCTCACTGGGTTTGCCACCCTGCTTGCTTCCTTAGGAGACTTTGCAACTTTTCAGCGACACTGCATCCCCAGCCCCACATTGACATGCACACACTTCCACTTCCTCCTCTTTACTATTCAGCGTCCCCACATTTCATATGCTTGTAGCCAGTTCCTTGTCCATGTGGGCAAGGTCTGTTAACCCAGGTGGAAGGTGTTGCTCTGTCCCATCTGGGCCAGTGGCATGGCCTGTGGTGGCCGTGGCATCACAGAAAGCTGGCCTTTTTGTTCTGCCCTTGATGCCATTGTGAGGGTGTGTGTGTGCCTGGGGAACGAATGTGTGGCAGGGCTGGTGCCTCCACTTGATCACTGTCGAGGACGCTGCTGAGTGCCTGGGACTCTGTCCCCCTCCCCGTACAGACTCTGGCAGGGCGATGCTCTGGTTGCGGGGAGTCCCTGCCCCTCCAGCCCAATGGCTGCCCCTTGTTTGCTTTGTAGAAGCTCCAGGAGGAAGAGGAGAGCAAGACCAGCAAAGCCCCCACCCCTGTGTCCGAGGAGCATCTCTGAGAGAGAAAGGTGGTGGGACTCGGGCAACACCTGCTGCCACCTCCAGCTAGTCCCGTCCTCCTGGCCAGCACTGCGGGCTCCACTGGAGCAGCTTCTGGAGGGAACCTCGGGAATAGCTGTGGCTTGGACGGCAGCCCCTCTGCCTCAGGGACCCCCCGCCCAGAGCTTGCGTGTCCACTTGGGGACAGTACCCCTTTCACCCAGTGCAGATGGGCATCCCACCCCTCCCCCTTGGCTTCTGGGAGCTGGTGCTGGGAGAGGCCAAGAGAACCCGGGGCCAGTCCTGGCCTCCCGCCTTGCCTTCCCCTGGACGGGCCCTCGGGGAAAGCCTGCACAGTTATCACGGAGAGAAAGCTTATTCGGGAGATGAACATTTTCTAGTGTCTTAAGACTCTTAGGCACCTCATTCTAAGGAGCGGCAGCTGCCCCAGGCAGGGGTCCCTCTTGGGCCATCAGACTGGCTGCTCCAGTTCTGTGGGAGAGAAAACACCCTCAGGACAAACCCCTCTGGACCCTGTGACCAGGTTCTCCTGGCTCATGTTGGTGTCTGCCTCCAAATCCTTTTTTTCTAAGAGCTGATGAAACCAAACATCAATAAACTTGACAAAGCTGTGTTGTGACCTGAAGGAGAAGCTGATTTCAGCGAGTTGACCACCCTGGGATGTGAGGGTGCCTATGAGTTTGGGGGTTCCGGTAGCCCGCTTCAGAAACGAGAAGGTTCTTTGCTCCAGAAGCAGCCCTTGCCCGGCGACCGGTGTGTGTGTCCGTCACTTCTGCTGCCTCCGTCTGGACGCTGCCTCAGAGCGTGTTCTCCAGGGCCAGGGCCAGCCCGCCAGCTTCCTAAAACCTTTACTGAGAACTCACCTGGATCCTTCCTCCCGCGACCTCCCAGGCCCTTCTGCAGATGGAGGAAAGGGGCAGAGGGGAGGTGGCCCTTGAGTGGGAGGCAGGTGCTGGATGAGGTGAGTAAGCCTCTTGAACCTCTGGTGGGGCCAGTGTCTGCACCCTCGCCCCCAGCTCGCAGTGCTCTGTTCTCAGATGTTCTGAATTTAAAGAGATTCCCCTTCCCCCAGCCCAGGCTGCCCTCTCCTGCCTTGCCCGCCGTCTGGCTCTATTCCTGGGCCCGGGTAGTACCTCCTGAACATGAGACGTTTTGGTCACTTCGCCTATGCGATGAGCTCTGTGATCACAACCACTGGGCTGTTTTGTGGCCACTGCTCGAGAGGAGCCTGGGGTGTGCATGTGGTTGTGTGTGTGTATATGTGTACCGAGAGTGTCTTCACAATAAAAGAAGTTCACTGGGTTGTTGGGAGGAGTGAGGAGTGGAGAGACATGGAGAGAGTGTGTGCCTTACTTTTTGATAAGGAGAGAGTGTTTACTCTTTTAGCCCCTTAAAATGTGTAAACAAAATACAAATGTTTACTGAGCCCATTGCTTTATTTTAAAACATAATTTGTATTTTCCATTGGTAATACCAAATGTTTTAATGCAATAAAAGATTCACCGTGCGGTCTGCTTCGTCATTGCTGGGGCAGAGCTGGCTTTGGTCGGGTGGGGAGGGCAGGAGCGGGTAGGGCCTGGGGAAGAGGCAGCGCTCCTGTGCCCTTCCCTACCATGGAAGGTGGTCCTCTGTCTACAGAGATGTTGGCCAGCCTTGTGGGTTATTTTTTATTAAAGATGAGGCTGCAAAGGCTATGGTCCGTCTACGTAAAAATGGCAACTCAGCGCCCGACCCGTGGCCCTGCCTGCTTTCCATGCATCGAGATCCGTTGAGAGTGCAGGCTGACCACATCACTCCTCCACTCAAAACCCCTCGTAGCTTCTTACCTCCACCAAAGCCAAAGTCATCACCAGAGCCCACCAGAGCCTGTACAGTGTGGTCCCCACCTAAGAAGCTGTTAAGAAATGAAAAGTAAGGGTGGAAGGCCCAGGAAGGTAAGTCGTCACACAGAAA
Organism: Phacochoerus africanus; assembly: GCF_016906955.1. Classification (NCBI taxonomy): domain Eukaryota; kingdom Metazoa; phylum Chordata; class Mammalia; order Artiodactyla; family Suidae; genus Phacochoerus; species Phacochoerus africanus. Next base: position 101,376,291 of record NC_062552.1, read on the forward strand.
TCTGCAACAGCAGGAAATCCCAACAGCAAAGGTGCACGGCTATGTTTGGACTCTAGAATCATCTGAAGTATCCATAAATCACTGGGCATGAGAAATTGCATGTGAAACTTGAGGCAGCCTCAAATGTAGTTGTGGTGCCGAGTCCTTACTCTGGAGAGTAGGATGGTGTTTATTAGGAAAATGGGGATAGTGCCAAACACCAAGGAAAGGGGAACCAGGTACCTCACATCTAATGGTCTCTGATCTCAGTACATAGCAGTTCAAGGTCACGGAGGCACTGCTGGTTGTATCTCCTGGTTGACTGCCCCTCTCTTTCTGGGAACCGTCCCTCTTCTACTCTCACGTGGACCCCATGGAGCGGCCACTCTTGCCCACATGTTCATGGTTGATGGGTCTAGGACCGGGCTAGTATCCTGGGAGTTTGTATTGAGGACAGAAAATCAGGGCAGCCTTTCAAAGGCAGCTAAAGATGTCAAGAGGTGACACTCCAGCGTGAAGAAAGTCTATAGAAGGAGAGACAAAGAACGCTGCCATGCCAGATGCTATGAGCTGTCTGTGTTCCCCAAATTCATATACGGAAGCCTAACCCCCAGTGTGATGGTACCAGGAGGTGGGGCCTTTAGGAGGTGATGGGGTCAAGACGGTGGAGCCCTGATGAATGGGATTAGTGCCCTTATAAGAAAGACCCCAGGGAGACTGACCTAAGAAAGCAGTTGTATTGTTCATGTCAGAAAGTGTTTTGCCTGGGTTCTCTTCTAGGAGTTTTATGGTGTCTTGTCTGTTTTTCAGTATTTAAGCCATTTTGAGGTTATTTTTTGTACATGATGTAAGCGTGTGTTCTAGTATCCTTGATTTACAGGCGGCTGTTTCAGTTTCCAGCACCACTTGCTGAAGAGGCTGTTATTTCCCCACTTTATATTCTTGCCACCTTTGTCGAGGATTAATTGACCATAGGTGTCTGGGTTTATTTCTGGGTTCTCTATTCTCTTCCGTTCGTCTGTCTATTTTTGTACCAATACCACATTGTCTTGATCTCTGTAGCTTTGTAATACTGTCTGAAGTCTGGGAGAGTTATGCATTCTGCTTGGTTTTGTATTTTTTCTTTTTCCCCTCAGGATTGCTTTGGCAGTTCTGGGTCTTTTGTGGTTCTGTATAAATTTTTGAGTTGTTTGTTTTAGTTCTTTGAAAAATGTCATGGGTAATTTGATAGGGTTTGCATCGAACCTGTAGATTGCTTTGCATAGTATGGTCATTTTAATGATATTAATCCTTCCATTTGAGGCCCATGGGGTATCTTTCCATTTCTTTGAATCCTCTTTAATTTCCTTGATTAATGTTATATATTTCTCCGCATATAAGTCTTTTACCTCCTTGGTCAGGTTTATTCCTAGGTATTTAATTTTTGGGGATGCACAGCTCCCGTCATGGCTCAGCGGAAATGAGCCTGACTAGCATCCATGAGGACAGAGGTTCGATCCCTGGCCATGCTCTGTGGGCTAAGGACTTGACGTTGCTGTGAGCTGTGGTGTAGGTCATGCGGTTCAGATCCTGTATTGCCATGACTGTGCTGTAGGCCAGTGGCTACAGCTCTGCTTCAGGCCCTAGCCTGGGTACCTCCATGTGCCCTGGGTGCAGCCCTAAACATATTTTTAAAAAAATAATAAAATTAAAAAAATAATTTTGAGGGATGGGATTTTTTTTTGTCTTTTTTTTTTTGTCTTTTTGCTATTTGTTTGGGCCGCTCCCACGGCATATGGAGGTTTCCAGGCTAGGGGTCGAATCGGAGCTGTAGCCACTGGCCTACACCAGAGCCACAGCAACGCGGGATCCGAGCCGCGTCTGCAACCTACACCACAGCTCACGGCAACGCCGGATCGTTAACCCACTGAGCAAGGGCAGGGACCAAACCCGCAACCTCATGGTTCCTAGTCGGATTCGCTAACCACTGCGCCACGACGGGAACTCCAAGGGATGGGATTTTAAAAGGTATTTTTATATTCCTTTTCTAATATTTCATTGTTAGTATAAAGAAATGCAACTGATTTTTGAATGTTAATCATGTATTCTGCTACTGTGGTGAATTTGTTGATCAGTCTGAATGGCTTTTGTGTGGAGTCTTTAGGGTTTTCTATACATTGTGTCATGTCTTTTGCATATAGTAAAAATTTTCCCTCTTATTTTCCAATTTGGATACCTTTTATTTCTTTTGTTTGTCTGATTGCTGTGGCTAGGATTTCCAATACTATATTGAATAAAAGTGGTGTGAGAGTGGGCATCCTTGTTTTCTTCCAGATTTTAGTGAGAAGGCTTTCAGCTTTTCTCCCTTGAATATTATATTGACTGGGGGTTTGCCATAAATGGTTTTTACTACATTGGGATATTCTCTCTCTACCTATTCTGGTAGTTTTCATCATGAATGGATGTTGCATTTTGTCAAGTGTTTTCTTAGATCAGTCTCCGAAGGCAAGAGAAATAGCAAAAAAAGGAGTTCCCATCCTGGCTCAGTGGAAATGAATCTGACTAGTATTGATGAGGAGGCAGGTTCAATGCCTGGCCTCCTTCAGCAGGTTAAGGATCTGACATTACCGTGAGCCATGGTGTAGGTCGCAGACATGGCTCAAATCCCGTATTGCTGTGACTGTGGGGTATGTCAGCTGTACAGCTCCAATTCAACCCCTAGCCTGGGAAGCTCCATATGCTGGTGGTACAGCCCTAAAAAGACAACAAGGAAAAAAAAAGAAATAAACCAAAGGGACCTAATCAGACTGACAAGCTTTTGAGCAGCTAAGGAAACTATTTAAAAAAAAATTTTTTTAAAGCAAAGACAGCCTATGGAATGGGAGAAAATAGTTGCAAATGATGATCTCCAAAATATATAAACAACTCATACAACTCAACAGAAAATAAGCAAACAACCCAACTGAAAAATGGGCAGAAGACCTAAATAGACATTTCTCCAAAGAAGACATACGGATGGCCAACAGGCATATGAAAAAAATGCTCAACGTCACTGATTACTAGAGAAATGAAAATCAAAACTACAGTGAGGTACCACCTCATACCAGTCAGAAGGGCTATCATTAATAAGTCTACAATTAACAAATCCTGGGGAGAGGGTGCAGAGAAAAGGGAACCCTCCTACTGTTGGTGGCCATGTGAATTGGTACAACCACTATGGAAAACAGCATGGAGGGTCCCCAGAAAACTATAGAACTACCATGTGACCCAGCAATCCCACTCTCGGGCATATATCTGGACAAAGCTTTCACTGAAAAACATACGTGCACCCCTATATTCATTGCAGCACCTCACAATAGCTAAGACATGGAAACAACCTAAATGTCCATTGAGAGATGAATGGATTAAGAAGATGTGGTACATATACACAGTTGAATACTATTCAGCCATAAAAAAGAACAAATGCCAGGAGTTCCCATTGTGGCACAGTGCAAATGAATCCAAGTAGTATCCATGAGGATGTGGGTTCGATCCCTGGCCTTGCTAAGTGGGTCAGCGATCCGGCGTTGCCATGAGCTGTGGTGTAGGTCACAGACATGGCTTGGCTCTGACGTTGCTGTGGCTGTGGCATAGACCAGCAGTTGTAGCTCCAATTCAGCCCCTAGCCTGGGAACTTCCACATGCCCTTGGTGTGCCCCTAAAACAGCAAAAAAATAAAAATAAAAATAATTGTGAGCAACTTGGATGGACCTAGTGATTTTCTTCCTAAGTGAGGTAAGTCAGAAAGGAAAGACAAATACCATATATCACTTACATGTGGAATCTGAAGTATGACACAGATGAGCCTATCTATGGAACAGAAACAGACTCACAGAGAAAACAGACTTGCGATTAGCGAGGGGGAGGGCATGGGATGGACTGGGAGTTGGGGGTTAGTAGATTCCAACTATTACATTTAGAATGGATTAGCAATGAGGAGCTGCTGTAGAGCCCAGCGAACTGTATCTAATCCCTTGTGATAGAAGATAATATGAGAAAAATAATGTATGACTGGGTCACTTTGATCTACAGCAGAAATTGGCAGAACACTGTAAATAAACTATAATAAAAGACAATGAGGTGGGAAAAGAATCTGAGAGAATGGATATGTGTGTATGTATGACTGGGTCACTTTGATGTACAGCAGAAATTATCACAGCCTTCTAAATGAACTATACTTCAATAAAACTTAGAAAAGCACCTGGGGAGCTCCCTGGCCCCTTGTCTATGTGGGGACACAGCAACAAGACACCGCCTGAGAACAGTACGGGGCCTCATCAGACACCGAGTCTGCCAACACTGAGAATGTGGTGGCATCTTCTGGCCTATAGGACTGTGGGGAGTAAATTTCTGTCATGTGTAAGCTATTTGGTTACAACCGCTTGAAGGGACTGAGACACAGGGAGACTCAGAAATGGAAAGAGTCCTGAGCACCATCCAGCCCTTGGTTGGGGCAGTTCCCAGGGCATCGGTCGTGCTCTGCCCTTGCTGTCACTTGACTGGTCACCTCCTCCTTGAAGTCTGTGAGCTTGCCCAGCGCCCAAACACAGTCTCCTGGGCTAAGCCTGGTTCAGGCTGGGCATCTGTCCTTTGCTGTCCATGCAACAGGAAAAGAAAAAGGTGATTGAAAAGGCTGGGGTGCAGTCAGTATTCGTGGTCTCCCCATTTGAGACACTAGGGAGCACTTTCAGGGCTGCTGTGAGCTCAGGGCAGCCTGATGGCATCGACAGCAGGGACCTCCCTCAGCCCTTGACTTGGAAAGACTTAAGGGAATCCATAAATTTTGGGGTTTCATTTTGGACTTCTTAATCTCTAAATTTAAAAAAAAAATTTTTTTTGGCTGTATTCATGGATCCAAAAGTACCCTGGTCAAGAATCAACCCTGCATCACAGCACTGACCTGAGCCATAGAAGTGACAGCACTGGATCTATACCCTCCTGGCTGAGCCACCAGAGAACTTTTCTAATCTGAGCCAAATGTTTCACCCTGAAGCCTTGAGGGGCTGTAATGCCAAAGAGTGAAAGATGAGAGGGTTTACTTTCCATAAAACCTGATTATTGGATTTTCATGGGACTCACACTCTGAACTTGAAGCAGCTTCTGTGGGCTCCTGACCTTGCAGCAGCTGAGCAGCTGCAGGAAGGGGAGGGAGGCCCAAAGGGGAGCAGGAGAGAAACAGGAGGCAGGGGGATAATGCAGGGCCTCATCCTTTCCAACTGCTCCCCGCAAGATTTCCAGAGCTGCCCTCTGCCCCCAGAGGGCTCAGCCTGAATCCTCAGTCCGGTGCCCCACCCCCATCCAATGCCGCCCAGCCCTCCCTCTCACTGCCACTGCTCCTTCATCAGCTTGTGACCTCTCAGTGGCTCCCCTTTGCTCTCAGAATAAAGGGAAAAACCCTTGATTGTTCCTGCACCACTAGCTGCTGCCTCCGTCTCCAGCCTTGCCCTCACCTCCTCTCTGCTCCAGACACAGGGACTTGGTTTAACTCCTTGAGGGGCTGTGCTCCTTCCTGCCTCAGGGCCTTTGCATGCCCTGTTTCCTGTCTGGAGTGCCCTTCCCCTCTCTTTCTTGTCCACAGTACTCACTATTTCTTCAGATCTGGTCCCTCTTTACAACTTCTTACCAATAGGTTTCACAGCACTTATCCCAATTGACCTGTGTGTGTGAGCATTGGATTGAAGGCTGACGTCCCCACCAGAGAGTCAGCTCTGTGTGTGGAGGGAGGGAACACGTGTTTTGCTCACCACTGGTCCCCAGCCCCTGACATCCCTGACTTCCTACAGCTCAGGCACACACACCAACGCCACTCGACTGACTCTTTTTCTTTGACTCATGTTTTCTTTTGTTTGCTTTCTGTATTGGGGTTTTGTTGTTGTTGTTGTTACGTCCATGCCCGTGATGCAGAGGTTCCCTAGTCAGGGATCGAACCTATACCACCCGCGCCACAGCAGCTACAGTGCTGAATCCTCAACCCCCTGAGGCAGGAGGAAACTCCAATTTTGTTTGTTCGTTTGTTTGTCTTCTTAGGGCCACACCTGCGGAATATGGAGGTCCCCAGGCTAGGGGTCGTATCGGAGCTGCAGACCCACGTCTGCGACCTACACCACAGCTCATGGCAATGCTGGATCCTTAAGCCATTGAGCAAGGCCAGGACTGGAACCTGCATCCTCATGGATACTGGTCAGCTTTGTTTCTGCTGAGCCATGATGGGAACTCCCCAACTCATGTGTTTTCTTAGGGGTTTCTCATGTTCATGGAGCAACTTTTTTGGTTTTCTAATTGGTAAGTACTCAAAATACATAAAAACGCCTGAAGAACAATTTAGTGGACGCCCATGAACATACCCAAGGAAATAAAATGGGACGCAGGTCCAGGGGCCTTGTCCTCCGAGGAGGGCTGACAGCACGTGTGGCCTCTCTAGATGCACACATGTACTTCCAGAGCACTGAAAAATCCATTCCCACCAAGCGCCCAGGGCAGAGCTGGCGTCTCCATGTCCAGGCAGGAGGCCCTCACCCCTCCTCTCAAGGAGCAGGGTCTCCCTCCTGCCTGAGGCCTCGGCAGGCCCCGCCTCCATCCCCTTCAAGGTCAAGGTCAGACTCGGGGACTCTGAACTGAGAGGACCCTGGAAGGGAACATCCAGATCCCCACTGGGCCCCAGGGTGCCTGCACCCATCCTGACCAGGGGCTCCATGAGATGGGGGGGAGGTGCCTGGGGAAGAAAGGGGCAAACCCCTAAACAGAGGAGCCGGGAACACTCAGAGCAAGCTGGACCTGCTTTCATTCCTGCTGAGGTCGTCTGGAGGGAGGACTCTGCTAGGGACTGCATCTTGGAAGTCACTCCAATCATGTCCCCTCTGGGGGCCCAACATCAAGCTGGGAGTTGGGGGTTGAACAGGACTAGGAGTGATTCATAACCTCGAGAGACTCATGGTAATGAGATGACTTACAGAAGAAAATAAAGATCCATGCCTCAGTGAGACAGGAGCTGCCATACAGGTGGACCTCCCCGGTGCGAGGGCACCTCTGTGTCACAGCTGGGCACTCCGGAGGCCTTCCTGGAGGAGGTGGTGGGCTTGTCCTGCCACGAGGGATGGCACGTGGTGGCGTGATGTGTGACATGCTCAGCCTGCTGGCAGGGGGCTGCCTGTGGGTCGCCCTGCCTGGGGAGAAGGTGGGAGTCGGCAGTGGTGGGATACGGGGGCCAGAGCGACCTCACAAAGTCCTGAGTGCTAAGCCCAGGAGTAGGATCCTTTGCAAGCAGGGGTCAGCCACTGGAGGACTCAAGGCTGGGGAGAGGCCTGTGAAGCCACATGATGGGGGACAGGAGGAGGAAGAACAGTGAGGAGGGGGTCACGGGATCAAGGTGAGAAGCCATGAGGGTCTGGACTAGGGTGGTGGCCCCGGGGAAGAGGGGAGGGAAGATGGGGAGGAGCTCAGCCCCCAGGGGACAGAGTGGTGGGTGGTTCCCAGGGTTTGCCTTTGGCTGACGGGGAGCTGGCAGAGCTCTGCAGTGCTGCTAGCAGTCCCAGGGGAGAAGCAGACCTTGGTGGCATGACCTTTGGATGCTGGGGCAGAAGATGAGTCATTCACAGAAGGGATCAGAACCCCCCCCCACCCCCCACCCTGAATCTACAAGCCTGAAAGTCACGAGAGGCAGCTAGAAGGCCAGAGAAGGGTCAAGACTCGGGTGTGGGTACCAAAGCCTCTCACCACACACCTCCTTTACTGAGGTGACCCGGGGCACAGCTTTAGAGGACACAGCTCAGCTGAGGAGGCTTCCCTGAGGCTCCAGGCTTGAAGTCTTGGATGTTCATTTGAGCACCAATCTCATAAAGTCCAGGAGGGAATTGCCCTGGACTCCACCTGCCTCAGTGATGCAGCTCAATCTTCATTCAACTTGATTCCAGCAAGTTTTTTTTTTAAATCTAAAGTGATACAGTTTAAAAAATCAAATAGTCTTGAATCAAAAATATCATTGCTTACCCTGCTTTCCCGCTCCTCTGAAGCAACTAGTTTTAGCCACCGTTAGATAATTTTTTGGTATTTACCTGGTTATCTCTAAATAACAAGGGTGTGTTGACACTTGGCTGGTGTTGGCTGCATTAGGCATTATCCATTTCCTTTCCACAGTGGCAGCCAAAGATGGAGCTTTCTTTACCCACCACCGTCTCCACCACATACAGGGGCCCACTTCCCATCCCCCATTCCCCCCCCCCCCCGATCATTATGTCCCATTTGATTATATCAACTTTCACTTTTTACATTTCTTTTGGCTGCATCCAGGGCATTTGGAAGTTCTGGGGCCAAGGATCAAACCTGCCCCACAGCTACAACCCGAGCCAGTGACAATGCTGGCTTCTTAACCCTCTGTGTCACCAGGAAACTCCACGTTGTACGTTATTATTATTACTATGTGCAGGCTCTCACGAGAGACTCACTTAATGTAACCATGATTTTTTCTGTTTTCCTCCATGGCTTTCTATAATCCACTGGAGTTAAAAACTGCCTCTCCCTCGCCATATATTTAGTTATAGTTGTGGTACTTATCACTTGTCCTGCCTCTAATTCTCTTCCAATTCTGGAAACCATCTCTGTATTTGAAAATACAATCCTTTCAATGTCATCTTCATTTTTATTTTTTTCGTTTTTGGCCACAGTGTCATCTTTTTGATAAATCTTTCCTGGAGTCTTCGATCAGTTTTATCTGAACAGGCCATTTCTATGCCTGGCTCATAGCTGCCCCCTGGGGTGTTTCATCACCATGACCTTGGTGAATTCCAATGCGTAACTTCCTACTAGAGCCTGGGGTTGCTCACTCTTACCTTTCGTTCTCTCCTGGTGTTCTTCATTGTTTGATAGGGCACAACCTTTAGCCGCTTCCTGAGACAGAGGGTATGCCAGTACCTTTTTCAAAGCTTTGGATGTGAATGGACTTCTCTTGTAGCACAGCGGGTTAAGGATCCAGGGTTGTCTCTGCCGCTGCTCTGGTCACTGCTATGGTGCAGGTTTGATCCCTGCCTGGGAACGTCCATGCGCCTTGGGTGCAGCCAAAATTAAAAAAAAAAAAAAATCAAAAGCTTTGCATGTGTGAAAAAACTGAATTCATTTCCAATACTCTTTTTTTTGGGGGGGGGGCAGTGTGTGTATAGGATATTAGGCAGGAAATGATTCTCCTTCAGAAGGCTTTGTTCTCCTGACCTCTAGATTCCAGGCTTGATGTCACTGTGAGGACATTCTGTGCCTGTTTTCTTTTTCTTTCTTTTTCCTTTTTTTTTGGTTTTTAGGGCCACACCTGGCGCATATGGAGGTTCATAGGCTAGGGGTCGAATTGGACCTGTAGCCACCTGCCTACACCACAGCAACGCCAGATCCGAGCCACATCTGTGACCAGAACCACATCTCATGGCAACGACAGATCCTTAACCCACTGAGTGAGGTCAGGGATCTAACTCACATCCTCATGGATCACACTCAGGTTCAGTAACCACTGAGCCAGGAAGGGAACTTCTCTCTGCCTGTTTTCTTGAAAATGTTTTCTGAAACCTGTTCTTATCTCTCTGCAAACGCATTGGATCTCCTCTTTGTCCCAGTTTTCTCTAATTCCGTGCCGCTATGGATTTCAGGTCAAGTCTACGGATGAGCATTGAGAGCACGTGTGGTGGGGCTCTCCTCACTCAGGGTCCCAGGCTGCAGAGAGCCCTGACTGAGAGCTTAGCACTGGAACATGCGGGAAGTGCAAGAGGTAAGGGGGACAGGGTGTTGGTGAGTGTGCACCACCATACATGTAAATTACACGTATATAATTTATACGGCCACGTTTTTACAAATTTCAAGCATCAGTATTTTTCAAAGGGAACTCTGCCAGGTTATCAACCTGCTTCTCTAGCGATTTGGCCTACTGTGCTCCTGCATTCAGCCTACCCTGTGCTCCCACATCTACAGCCCAGGAGAAACTGTTGGTACACTGTTGAGAAGGGTGTGATATTTGGACTTCAAGTTCAGCTCCTACTGCCAGCAGTAGTTGTTGCCTCTAGGGGGCAGACTTTGCTCTCTTTCTAGTGAGCCAGGAAGGCTTGAGATCAAGGCCAGAGGGTCCCTCCAGCATCCTGGGGAGTCAGTTGAAATAGAACCAGGAACCAGGGCCCCTTTTCAGGAAGAAACCCCTAAAATGTAGTTCTTCTAGCTAACAGTGTACCTATTGATACATATAGATAGACATACTGAGAAATAGATGAAACATATAGTAGCTTAGCTATAATTGCATCTTTGGTAAATGAATTCAGAGTATTTCTTTCAATGTAAAATCTGCATGGCATGTGTACACCTGTCCTCCTCCTGGTGGGACTCAGCCAAGAGACAGCACTGCCCAGGTGGCTGCCACAGTATCATTATTAAAAACCAGTGACACCTTATTATCTTAACTCTCACAAAAACCCTATGAAGCCGGTAGTTTGGTTGTTTGTTTTAGAAATCAGTGACTTTTTTTTTTAAGTAAAAATGTCTATAATTTTTAGTGATTACTTTCTATGTCGAGTTATTACAAAATACTGGCTATATTCCCCATGTTATCCAATACATCCTTGAGCCTATCTTATACACAAGAGTTTGTACTCTCACTGCCCAACTCCCATATTGCTCTCTCCTCTCTCCCCACTGGGAATCACTAGTTTGTTTTATAAGTGTGTGTCTACTTCTTCTCTGTTGTATTCACTGGTTTGTTGTAATTGTAGGTTCCACATTTAAGTGATACCACACAGTACTTGCCTTTGTCTTATTTCACTTAGCGTAATGCCCTCCAAGTCCATCAGTGTTGCCACAAAGGGCACACTTTTGTTCTTTTTGTGGCCGAGTGGTATTCCTTTTATCTCCTGATGGACACTTAGCTTGCTTCCCTACCTTGGTAATTGTAAATATGATGCTCCGAACACTGGGGTGCATGTGTCCTTTCAAAATAGTGTTTTGGGGTATTTTGGGTATAGACTCAGGAGTGGAATTGCTGGGTCATATAACAGCTCTATTTTTAGTTTTTTGAGAAACCTCTGTACTGCTTTCCACAGTGGCTGCACCAGTGGACATTCCCACCAAGAGTGTACAAGGGTCCCCCTTTCTCTACATCCTTGCCAAATTGATTTGTTCTTTTGGGACAGCCATTCTGACAGGTGTGAGGTGATATCTCATTGTGATTTTGATTTGTAGTACCCTTATGATTAGCCATATTGAACATCTTTTCAGGTGACTGTTGGCCGTGTGTGTTCCTTCTTTGGAAAAATGCCTATTCATTTTTTTGTGCCCATGTTTTAATTGAGTTGTTTGGGTTTTTGGATGTAGAGTTGTAGGAGCTGTTCACATATGTTAGAATATTAATCCCTTATCAGTCATATCATTTGCAAATATCTTCTCCCCTTTGGTAGGTTGCCTGTTCTTTTTTGTCACTGGTTTCCTTTGCTACACAATAGCTTTTGAGTTTAATTAGATCCCGTTTGTTTATTTTTGCTTTTATGTCCTTTACTTTAGCAGACAGACCCAGAAAAGTACTTTTGCAATTTATGCCAAAGAGTCTTCTGTTGGTGTTTTCCTCTGGGAGTTTTAGGGTATATGGTCTTAACGTTTAGGTCGTTAATCCAATGTGAGCTTAGTTTTGTATATGGTGTTGAGACTGTTCTTCTTGCATTCTTTTATGTATAGCTGTCTGGTTGTCCAAGCAACACATTTTTTCCAGTGTATTCTTGCCCCCTTTGTCATAGACTAATTGACCATAAGTGTGTGGATTTATTTCTGGGCTCTCTAATCTGTTCCATGGATTTATGTGTCTGTCTTTGTGCCAGTGCCGTGCTGTTTTAATTATGGTAGCTTGGTGGTATAGTCTGAAACCAGGGAGCTTTGTTCCTCCAGCTCTGTTTTTCTTTCTCAAGATTATTTTGGCTCTTCGGGGTCTTTTGCGTTTCCATATCAACTTTAAAATTATTTGTTCTGGTTCTGTAAAATTTGCCACTGGTAATTTGATAGGGAATGCATTGAATCTGTAGATTGCTTTGGGTAGAATGGTCATTTAAACAGGACTGCTTCTTCCAATTCAAGAACATGCTGTATCTTTCCATCTGTTTGTTTGCCTTCACTTTTTTCATCAGTGACTTAGAGTTGTGGGAGAACAAGAGTTTTGGGAGAATAAGAGTTTGGGAAGAACAAGTTGTTTTTTGAGGCAGGTAGATTTAATTCTCATTGTAGAGATCAGAAACTGAAGACCACAGAGGCAATGTAACTTACCCAAGATTCCAGAGCTCATGAGGGCAGAACAGCGTTTCGAATCCTGAGTAGACTGAATCCAGAGCTCAGAGTAGATCAACTCCCTCCACACAAAATATGACCCCAAAGGTCACTTGAATCTCAGGTTGGACCCCTTGGGACCTGTCACCAGTGGGAAGTAGAGCCCCAGAGGACCCCATGGGAGAGGCGTGGACGGGAACTCAGGAAACCTGTCTCTCTGCTGCTTGTTCTGATGCCAATCAGCTGTGGGACTGTGATAATACTCTGGGCCTCAGTTTTCATATCTGCAGGGTCTGGGAAGAGGACCAGACAACCAGGAAAAGAAACAATGCGAGGTCTCAGAAGGCTTTCCAAGAGAATGGAGGTTCTGTGCTTCCTCAAGAAAAATGGGGAGCACTTGGAATTTTGAGAATAGGTGATGTGAGATTAATGTGGAAGGTCTTAGATGGGTATGAGTTCCCTCTTTATACCCGCCATTATAATCCAAGACTCAGCGATTGCTATAAAAAAAAGGGTGCCTCCAAGCAATGTTCCCTCTCCTAAGAGCCAGAGGTTCCAATCACCCAAGGGTGCTCACACTTTGTTGCAAGTTGAGATCACCTGGGCGGCTTTAAACATGCAGATGCTGGGGGCCACGCTCAGAGATCCTGACCTGGGGTGTGACTCAGGCTTTGGGAATGGGAAGAGCCCCCCCTTGTGATTTTAAGGTGCATCCCAATCTGAGAACCACAGCTCCAGGGGTTAAATTCTTCATTCCTGGTGTGAAGATTAAAGGAAGAAAACAACAAGAAAACACCAGAGGCTCTAGAACTTTCATGTGCTAATGAATGAATCACCTAGGAATGTTTTAAAATGCAGCCTCTAATTCTAAAGGTTCAGGATGGGCCTGGGCTCCTGCCTTTGTAACAAGCCTTCAGGGGGTACTCCCACTGCTGACCCTGGACTGTGCTTGAGAAGTTGGACTCCAGTTTGAATGAATAAAGGCTTGCATGAGACTTCACCTTCATTAGGTAAAATAATGTGAGAAAAAGAATGATGTATGTATGTGTGACTGGGTCACATTGCTGTACAGTAGAAAATTGACAGAACACTGTAAACCAACTATAAGGGAAAAAATTAAAATCTTAAATAAATAAAACTACCACCTACCCCCCCCCCCAAAAGGAAGTAATTTGACTTCTATGTGCCTTAGGTTTCTGATCTAAAAATTCAGACAAGCAATTAGCACTTAATCACAGAATTCTTGGGATGCTTAAATGAGGTAAACATGCTTGGTACAAGCCAAATGTTTGCCTTTTAAGTGTAAGAATACCCAACCCTCATGAAAGGCTTACTATCTGCCAGGAATTGTCCAACTGCTTTCAAGTTTTAATTCATTCGGTCCTCAAAACAACACTGTGAAGGAGGTACTATTATTTCATGGCCCCTATTTGACAGATTTTGCAAGAAACAAGCACAGGGAGGTATCTGATTTTACAGAACACACCCAGGAGCAGCTAAACCGGTGTTTGAACTCAGGGAGGATTCTGGGCTCTTATGCCTCCCAGCCTCCTGACCTGGAGAGGCTCTGACTTGCTTGTTTACCTTCTGGAAGGGGCTGTGGACCAGCAGGTGGCAGCCTAGGGCTATGTGTGTTCCAACACCACTGAAAGCCCTTGAGCAGGAGGAGTTCCCAGTGTGGCTCAGAGGGTTGCAAACCCAACTAGCATCCATGGGGGATGCAGGTTCCATCCATCCCTGATCTCGCTTAGTGGGTAAAGGATCCAGCATTGCCGTGAGCTGTGGTGTAGGTCACAGATACGGCTTGAATCTGGCGTTGCTGTGGCTGTGGTGTAGGCCGGCAGCTGCAGCTCGGATTCCACCTGTATCCTGGGAACTTCCTGGTGCGGCCCTAAAAAGAAGCAAAAAAACAAAAACAAAAAACAATCCTTGAGCTGTGTTGGGCATTTCTCCCCACAACTGCTGCTTAGGGTCTCTCACCTCTCCTCTCCCTTCCAGCTTCAGGTCTTGGACTAGGAGCTCACCCAGGGATCCATCAGAAGTCCTGCTGAACAGGTTCAAATCTGAGTTCCTCAATGTAAGACCTCTGGCCTCAGGGAAGGCAACGAGAAAAGGGAGTTTTCTGCAACTCTGCTTTACCCCAGGAGCGCAACTAGCCCAGGACACCTACAATTTTTCTTAACAGGGAAAGTCCAGCAAGCATTGGGGCGCCCAGCCAAGAGGGAAAACGTTGGGCATTCCTCCAGGACTTCCCAGGGTGCTTTGAGGCGCAGCAGGGCAGCCATGCGCGTGCGCAGGGGAGTCCTCCAGCGCCTAGCCAAGTCCCAGCCATGCGCAGGCGCAGGGGAGCCTCCCGCGCCTAGCAGTCAATTCCGAGGGTTCCCTGGGAAGGGTGAAGAGGATACCCTGTGGAGTCCCTGGGGAGGGAGCCAATGAATTTGAGGTGCAGGGCATGGGTGGGGGTTCAAGGAGCATTTTGTCATTAACTGGAATTTGAGGGAGCAATACACCCGCAAGTCTAGGCAAAACTACTGCTCCCGCCTCAGCAGAGGCTGGAGAAGGCTGCGGGGAGGCCGTGGGGGTGGGGGAAGCTGCAAGGGACCAGCGGGGATGGGTGAGGCCCCAGCCCGGTTGGGGTATAGATAAGTCTGGCCAAGTGGCTGCACAAGGAGATAACAGTTTCCAGAAGAGAGAGGCTGACTGTGGCCAGATCACTTTGGGAGGCATCTAGGCACCGGCAGCCATGACTGTCCTGAGGTGATTTTCAGGGCCTGAGGGGGCAGATGAGGCGGAGGGCCAGGGGAGGTGGTTGTGGGGCTGCCATGGGTCAACCAGCACATCTCCTGGAGTCTCCTCCAGGGGGGTCTCCTCCCCTGCCTGCCGCCTTTGCTGGGAGAGGGTGCGGGGTGGGGAGCCCTCCTGGTGTAAAGCGTTGTGCTGAGTGGTCCATGCAGATGAGCTCTGAGCCCTCAGAGCGACCCCCTGAGCTGGATGGTAAGGACCAGGCAGTACCTTCCTTTGTGGATTAGGAAACGGGCACAGAGGGAACTAACTTGGCAGCATCAGACATTAGTAACCGGCAGAGCTGGGATGTGACTCAGACCTCTCTGAACCCGGGGCCTGAGCCCTTAACTACGGTAATAGAATAATGACGTCTCTGAGGGATGTTGGGGTGGAAAGGAGGAGGGTGTGGGGTTCATTCTGAAACAGTGTTCCCTCTTAAAATGAACCACCTGGGGAGTTCCCTGATGGTGCAGCAGGTTAAGGATCTGGCATTGTCATTGCAACAGCATGGGTGGCTGCTGCGCCTGGGGTTTGATCCCGGCCTGGGAATTTCTGCATGCCTCAGGTGCTGCCAAAGAAAAAAATGAAGCACATGGGCGTGAGCATTTAGAGGAGCAAGGTGAGCCCCCTTTTAAATCATAAGTTCACCACATTTGAAGGAAGTGTTCAAGCCCAGGGGTTCTGCTTGAGGGGAAGCTGCTGACCCAACTGGGGCACATTTACTACCGGGGAGCAGTATGCTCCAAGTTGTGAAACCTGAGAAATGTGCCACATTAATTTGGTGACTGTGTCCAGGAAGAAGGAATGAGGTAGTTTTGTTATCTTTTGTATTTTTGTTTCAATCCCCTGCCCTCCGCTAGATTATACAGCTCCATGTAGGCCAGAACTGTGCCGTATGCTCTCTGCATACTCCCTGGGCAATCTAGCAGATTTCACATAGTAGATCCACTAAAGATCTGCTTGATGTATTGGTTGTCTACTGTGTACATTGGAAGAACCCTACCCTGAGCCTACTGATGATGACTGTTGAGACTCTTCCGGAGCTGAGGACCGCTAATGACCATCCCAAGTGGCTGTAACTCGCTGGCTAGAACACCACTCAGGGTGATTGGCAGATGGGGCAGCTGATGGTGATACAGTTGGTGTGGAAGCAAAGTGCTTCTCTACCTGCAGGTGCTTTCAAGTTCAGTAAAAGAAGTGAGACCTTAGACAAATGACTCGGCTTCTCTCAGTCTTAGGATTTGAGGCTTGGCTGAGTTCTGAAGCTATTTTCCAGTTTCTGCCTTGGTCTTTTGTGCAGCAGAAGGGTTTGGGGCATTGTATCAGAGCTAGTTACTGCCTTTTTTTTTTTTTTGTCTTTTTGCTATTTCTTGGGCCGCTCCCTCGGCATATGGAGGTTCCCAGGCTAGGGGTCGAATCGGAGCTGTAGCCACCGGCCTACGCCAGAGCCACAGCAACGCGGGATCTGAGTGCGTCTGCAACCTACATCACGGCAACGCCGGATGTTTAACCCACTGAGCAAGGCCAGGGATCGAACCCCCAACCTCATGGTTCCTAGTCGGATTGGTTAACCACTGAGCCACGACGGGAACTCCTGGAGCTAGTCACTCCTGAATCGAAGCGTTTCCGCCATGAGGATTATCCAAAGCACATTATCTATCAGGTCACTGGAGTTTGAACTGATATGAAATGTTTCAATTTGTTGTTGGGCACGTGTGTGTGAATGTGTGTGTATGTTTGTGCCTCAGTTGTTTAGAGTCAGATTGCCAGTGCTCATGTCCTCTGTGCATTAATTCGAACAGTTGCATGTGACTTCACATTACAGATCCTTTATAAATTACTGGGTTGCTTATACAATGTACTTAAGCTTTTGTGTTTGGAAATGTGGTAACAACCTGAGGCTTCTACCTCTCACTGAATGCAAGTTCTTGGGGCTGTAGTACAGAACTTTTCCCTCAGCTGGCCACTCAGCTCTAGGTTAATAGATTCTAGGAAATTAAGAATTTAAGTGGCACAAAAAGGAGAATCAACATTGTTTGACTCTACCATAACGATTGGAGTATAGTAACCATTATTTCATGGTTTGCACTAGAGAAGAGCCAGGCTGCATTGAGAGTCCCAACTGTAATCATTTTCAATAGGTATTAATAGTGAGGGGGGTCAGATGTGTGTGAGTTGAGCTGTCAATCAAAAGAAAGGTCTCTGGGGGTTCCTGTCATGGCTCAGTAGTGACAAGCCCAACTAGTATCTATGAGGATAGGGGTTTGATCCCTGGCCTCACTCAGTGGGTTAAGGATCCAGCGTTGCCAAGAGCTGTGATGGAGGTTGCAGACTCGGGTTGGATCCCACGTTGCTGTGGCTGTGGTGTAGGCTGGCAGCAACAGGTCCGATTAGACCCTAGCATATGGAAGTGCCCTGGCTGGATCCTTAACCCTTACTAGGGGTCTTTTAAATGTGTGCTGTCACCTCTTGGCCATTGGTTCTGTCATTGATTATCTCTGTCTTCTGTAGCTTGGAATTGCCGTTGGCTTCTTGGTCCCGCCTGTCTTGGTGCCTGACATCGACAACCAGGCTGAGCTGGCCTACCACATCAGCATCATGTCTTACATAACTGCAGGGGTGGCCACTCTGCTTTTCATCCTTGTCATGATTGGTAAGGTCATTAGTAGACTTAGTAGGGGGGCGGGGAGGCAGGGGCCCCTGCTGACTTGGGTGAAGACCTTGTGAACATGGCCCTAGACACCAGTGTAGGTACCATGGATTCCATAAAATATAATCTATGTACACTGGAGGCCAGGCTTCAAGGGTCTTCAAGTGTTTTAGCCTGAGTAGTTGCTGTGGATAAGATGCTAGCTGATCTGAAGTACTTTGTTAGCTGCTCAGTAAAGGTTAGTTGTAATTCACCAGCTCCCCAGTGTGACCTCCTTAGAATTAATGGGCAGCCTGCTAATCTCCCTGAGCCCATGTGCTGAGTGTGTCTGACCTCACTGACTCCTCCACAGCCCTGTAGACAAGGTACCATTATCAGCCTCACTTAACAAAGAGGAACCCGAGCCATGAGGAGAGTTAAAGAAATTATACAAGATTAGATAGTTGGAGTTCCCGTCGTGGCGCAGTGGTTAACGAATCCGACTAGGAACCATGAGGTTGCGGGTTCGGTCCCTGACCTTGCTCAGTGGGTTAACGATCCGGCGTTGCCGTGAGCTGTGGTGTAGGTTGCAGACGCGGCTCGGATCCCGCGTTGCTGTGGCTCTGGCGTAGGCCGGTGGCTACAGCTCCGATTCAACCCCTAGCCTGGGAACCTCCATATGCTGCGGGAGCGGCCCAAAGAAATAGCAAAAAGACAAAAAAAAAAAAAGATTAGATAGTAAGTGGCAGAGATTGCTGGTGAGCCTAAATTTGTCTTGCTCTGTACTCTAAATTTCTGGGGCAAAAGAAAACGACACAGGATTGACCCCCAAACACTAATACTCTCACACATTCACCTGAGAATACCTGAGGCCCACATTATTAAAATGCTTTTTAAAAATGTATATCGTAGGGAGTTCCCATTGTGGCTTTGCAGAAACAAATCTGACTAGTATCCATGAGGACACAGGTTCGATTCCTGGCCTCGCTCAGTGGCTTAATGTTCCGTCATGCTGTGGCTGTGGTATAGGCCGGCAGCTGTAGCTCCCATTTGACTTCTCGCCTGGGAACTTCCATATTCTGAGGGTGCGGCCCTCAACAAAAAGACCAAAATAAAGTATATGATATATGCTGATTATGGAAAAAAATCTAGAAAATACAAGAAAGCGTAAAGAATAGAATGACCATTAACTTAGCCTTGTAATTAACTGGTTAATCCCAACCACAAACCTCAGATAACCTGTTAACTTTAATGTGTATATATTTAATCATTGAGATAGTTGGTGAATTTATATCCTCTTTTATCATCTGAGTGATGTATCATGGACTGTGATAAACTCAGAATGTTTAGAGCTTCTCCTTTTCAGTGATTGGTCCATCTTTAAGGTTAAACAACCAGCTGTCTTCCTAAGCCTGACAGACCCACTTCTCACGTTAAAGGGTTCAATTCCTTCCTGCTGGCTTCACTCCATAGCTCAGCAGTTTTATAATCATGTGCATCATCCAGCGTCCTCACGGTGTCATCCCCTCCGCGTCAGCTGAGGGAGGGCGGCCTGATGGTTTTCAAGCTCACAGGATCTCTTGCACAGAGAAGTTGGTGTCCCTGGAAAGGGCTGAGGACAGGAAAGAGCAATCTGGAGAGGGACCTCTTACTCAGCCAGATTTGAAATTTCAAAGTATCATGTGCCCAGCTCCAAATCCTTGTATTTATGGCAGATGAGGGCCTGGTTCTTTGCAGTTAAGATCCCTCTTGGGCCTTTTACTGTTAAGCACACATAGTAGTTGATGGAAGAGAACTGGAGAATCTTCTCTGAATTGTGGTTTGTGCTTGTGAAATCCTTGAGCAAACAGCTGCTGTTGCAGAAGTTTAAAAACCCTTTGCCTTGATTTCTTTCCCCTGATAGAAGGGGCTGAACGGGCAAGACAATGGATGAGAGGTTGCCAACAGCGGGAAGGTATCCAGGACAGTTTCCGGAGAAGGAGGAAGCGGGGCTCTGAAGTCCTGGCTGGAGGGTTATCTGGGTGGAGGGGGCAGACCTTTGATCTTGCGGAGAGAAAACCTCGTTTCCAGAGCTTCCTCTCAGTGGAGACCGTCTCCTGCCCTTTCAGGGCTGTTCCTACTGGGGACAGCATGGTGCTTACTTGGGCCCAGTTAGGGGACCCGTTTAGCCAAACAACTGGTTAAAGTGACCTGCCCCCCAGAGAAGTGAACAGCAGGCAGTGCAGGGAAATGGATGGTAGCAGTGGTACTGAAAATGGAAGTTAGAGCAGTTGGTTTTCCCAGGGTCCCTGGCCTCCCTGTCAGAGTGGCCACTCCTGAAAGAGCGTGTGCTAATCTTCTTGTTTCTTCCTAAGGTCAGTGTCTGACTCAGACTTTGAGAAACGAGGGATGGACCTGAGGTCTTTCCAGTAGAAGAAGATCCTACCCCTTATTCAGGAGCGTGTACTGGCGGCGTGTGCCAGGCTCTGTGCTACACATGGGCAACACAGTCCCTTCCCTCTTGGGAGCAGCCCTGGTGCTGAGTCCTTGGCTGGGCTCACTGATCCCAAAGCCTCAGCTCTCACTTCCTTTTTCTCCGTGTGTTACTATGGGTTGTTGTCCCTGCTCCGAGGCATGTTATTTGCTGCTTGTGCAGGGGCTCCTTGATCTTTGATCGCTGCTTGGGAAGCCCGATGATTGTGGCCATCCAAAGGCCATGAAGAAAAAGTCTCTAAAGGCACATTCACTCAGCCTCAAGTGACAGTGAGATGCAGCTTCAAGTGAGGAGGCCGTGAAGGATTTAATTGAAGAATTAATATTTCCTTCTGGAGCCTGAGTTCCGTCTCAGACAAGGGACTCCGCTCTCATCAAGGTGTCCGCTCTGCAGAGGTAGGACCACAGGGATTGCGGTGACCTGTCTGTTTCTTCCCTTTCAGTGTTCAAGGGGATCCTAAACATGCCCCCAGCAGGGCCCAGGTCCCCTCCTGCTTTGTGTTTAAGTTCTATCATCCGACTCTTCAAAAACCTCAACTTTGTGCTGCTCCTCAGCTAGGGTAAGAGGCAGATGTGAACAGAAATGAACTGGGAATGGGAGACAAGATCTGATTTGTCTAGATCTGAATCAATTTTATGCTAAAAAATAACTTTTCTTATATTCAAATTTTATTGGGTATGCTGGGGTTTTTTTTTCTCACTTTTTTCTAAATGTGGCAGTCCAATTTGGAGGGATAGTAGGATGGGAGTTGGGCATGTGCATGATGCTGCTGAAATATTACAGAAATAAGAAAGTGCCTCCTCCTCTAGTAAAATATCCTCTCTTCTCTTCAGTCTAACGCTCTCCCAACTGAGCTATTTTGGCCACTAGATAGCCTCTCTTCTCTAATAAAAGACCTTCCCTCCTCCAAATGTGGCACTACAGGAAGACATGGAGCTGGAAGCAGATTCTCGGGGGTTCTCCCAGAGTCCGGGGTGGAGCAGGTCCTGGGATGTGTGTCAGCCGCGGGGGTGGACTGGGGTGAAGGAAGAGCCTTTCTTGGCTCCCTGTCCTGGTGTCTCCAGGCCTTGCTCTCATGTGGCTCCTGTAGTGTCTTTCCATCCACGGCTGACCACTGCCATGTGAAAAGGGACAAGCTCCTCTCTGGAGAGTGACCTCAGAGGGAACACTTGCCCGTCGTCCCCCAACCTTGCTTCCAGCTCTGCTTCTGCATGATCTGAGCAGCGTGGGGTGTCTGAGCTCAGAGCCCCCCTCGTGAGTCCTGGGGACACCTTTCCTGGGCCCTCAGGGGCTTTCCAGCGCCCTACCTGGGCCTCGGGAGGGGCTCTTGCCCCCTCAAGATGCTGGCTTCGGGGTGGGAACAAAAGCCTTCCAGCTTCCCTGGAGCGGTGCCGAGCTCAGGCGCCCTTTACACCAAGGGTTTCCTCCAAGTTCAGGAAGACAGAAGGGAGATGAACACCGAGTAACAGGAGCCCAGAGACGGGACCTGGGATCAGTGTGTCCCACGCGGGCCTGATGCCAGAGTCTGCTGGGGTCCTGGGTGCCCTGTGCCTAGATTTCCCTGCCTGTCTTCTGGGTCGGAGCCTGGGGATCTGCCTTTGACAAGCTTTCCAGGAGATTCTGGTTTTCAGCAGGCTTGGGAAGCTCTACAGCAGGTGTTGTGGGGGATGCTCAGGGCCTCGAAGCCCCTTCCCCCCCACCCCCTGGGGCCTCCGTGTTCACCCAGCTTCTGAGAGCCTGGGCCTGGCCCATGATCTTTGTGTTCCCAAGGTCATTTAGTCCCAAGTTTAGGAAATGCCCAGGGTTGTTGTGCTGCTGTTGTTAAATGCGGATTCCTGTCCCTATTCCAGGAAGAATCGGGTTTAGTGGGACCGAGGTACAACCCCAAATCTGCATTTTTAGATTCCAAGTTCTCCTAATGTCAGTCAGTGGTCTCTCTGGGACACACTTTGAAAAAAACAGGTCTTAGCAAAAGAGAGAAAGTCAGAGGGATGACGAGCCCCTTCTGCCTTCTTGAAGCTCACGCCCTCAGGACTGGCATCTCTGCCAGGTGACTGATGCCTGGAATGACTAGGCCTCTCCGGGGCAGGACCAATCAATTTTCTCACAGGAATTTGGCCTTGCCTGGAAGGCTTTCCTTGTTGGGGATAATGTGAACGCTTGGACAAAATGCAACATCCATTCATGATAAAAACTCCTACCAAAATGGATGTAGAGATAACATTTTTTGTTTTGTTGTGTTTTGTTTTTGCCTTTTCTAGGGCCACACCTGTGGCATATGGAGGTTCCCAGGTTAGGGGTCTAAGTGGGGCTGTAGTTGCCAGACTACACCAGAGCCACAGCAATGCAGGATCCGAGCCATGTCTGCAACCTACACCACAGCTCATGGCAATGCTGGATCCTTAACCCACTGAGCAAGGCCAGGGATCAAACCCACAACCTCATGGTTCCTAGTCGGATTCATTAACCACTGAGCCACGACAGGAACTCCGAGATAACTTATTTTAATGTAATAAAAGCCATCCATGGCAAACCCACAGCAAATATAATACTCAGGGGAGAAAAGCTGAAAGCCTTCCTGCTAAAATCTGGAAGAAGTCAACGCGCAGTTGGCTAAGGGCAGTATGAAGTTTAGTAGGGTAGGCTTGTTGGGGAGAACTTGCCATGAGCCTCAAAGTCCTCCTGATCATTAGCGTGGCAGTTGTACTGACATTTGGGGACACATCTGGGTTTGCTGACCACTGTGTCCCTGTGCCTCTCAGGAGGTGGCATTGAACCCCATCCCTTTGCAATCCTGAGGTTACCTGCTGGGAGAGGCTGGAGCATGAAATTGCCAATAACCTGCGTGGGGACATCTTGGACCATCCATTTTGTGAAGATATAAAACTGAGTGATTAAGACGAGCCAGACAGTCTGGGTTCAAACGCAGCCCTGCCTCTTACTGCCCTGGTGAGGGTGGGAAGGGCCCACCACACTCCCTTCCCTATTTTGTAGGAGAATTGGACCTTCCCGGAACTCTGGGAAGCTGATAAAGGGAGTCAGTCAGCTGCATTTCTGCAGCTTAGCTTCTGATGACAAGGACTGCAGGTGGCCTGGGCCATCCTCTGACTCCTGGTGGGAAGCCATTCTTTGGGCTTCTCTGAGCACAGCGACTCTTTCCACCGGCCTGTCCTTTGTGGGGATCCTGGCAGCTGTGCTGTGGAGAAGTTACAAGCACTCGTGGCCCCTGGCAGGGGCTAAGGCAGGGTGGGTGCCATAGCCACCTCTCCCTGTGCTGAGCCATGGCCTTGGTGGCCAATGAGAACAGCTTCCGAGGGGCTCTATGGACTGGTTCCAGTGAAGAGGAGCTCCTGAGGCCACCCTGCTAGGGAAGCATGTCCTGCCTTCATACTTCTAATGGACCCGATGTCACATGTGCCAGTGTTGGTCCTGTGAGCCTCAAGATTAGTTGACATGAAAAGGATCCTGGTCGGGCTTTCCAGAGTGGCCTCTGTATTTGTTTTTAAAATCTATATGTACTTTTCTCATGTATAAGATGGGAATGAGACTATTTCCTTCTTTCTAGGGTTGTTAGGTTTGTTAAGTTGTTTAGAAAAGTGTCTAGTACATAAGTATGTGCTGCTTCATCATCATCGCCAACATCAGCATCATTATTATAAAGAGTGGGCAGGAGACCCTTCTCCTTTGTTTTTTTTGTTTGTTTGTTTTGTTTTGTTTTTTGTCTTTTTGCCTTTTCTGGCACCGCTCCTGCGACGTATGGAAGTTCCCAGGCTAGGGGTCTAATCGGAGCTGTAGCCGCAGGCCTACACCACAGCCACAGCAACATGGGATCCGAGCCGTGTCTGCAACCTACACCATGGCTCATGGCAATGCTGGATCCTTAACCCACTGAGCAAGGCCAGGGATCGAACCCGCAACCTCATGGTTCCTAGTCGGATTCGTTAACCACTGTGCCACCACGGGAACTCTGACCCTTCTCCTTTGGATCAGTTTCAGTCTCATCTTTGTTTTCAAGTCACTGTACGGCTTTGGAAAATTGGCCTCATCCTCTAAGCCACCGATTCTTACAGAATATTCTAGGTGCTCCATTTATTTGTTGGTTGAATCAGGAAGTTAGGAAAGTCAACTGAATGCTCTTTAGGGTCCTTCTGGTTGCAAATAAAAGATTTTGTCTGATATTGAACTGAGAAGAAAGTTGAAAGAGGTGAGACTCCACCTGCTGAGAGAGTTGTATCTCCAGAATGCTTCAGGGCAAAGGTCTGGAGCCTTCTGGAGAGGGGATAGGGCCTCAGGAGGGGGTGGGAGGTCCAGTAGAGGCCTTAGGTCAGGCCAATACTTAAGAGACCTGTAGGCGGTTCTGACCTGGGAGTCATACTCTCTGGAGCCTGTGTTTCCAGGACTGGTGTAAAGGGATCAGAGGGCAATGGTGTGTGTCTAAAAGAGGGAAAGGTTTCCTTTTGGTTGCTTAGGAGTGTTTCTTCTTCTCTGCGGGCACCACTCCCAGGGGCCATGAGACTGAGGATCTTCAGCCTCCCTCACTGCTGGGGGGAGGAGCCAGCAATATCCCCCCACCCCCACCCCCACAGGAATGACCCTGATGCCGTTTCTCCCTCCCTCCCCCAGGTCTGAATGCTGGTGCTTTTTACTCCTTGTCCACTCTGCTGAATCGCATGGTGATCTTGCACTACCCGGTAAGGTCCGTCCCTGAGCTGGCTGGGCCGCGAGACAGGGATGTTTCTAGACTGCCTGGGCAGGAGCTGGGGTGGCAGGGTTGAGTCCTGGTTCCCCCAGGTCTAGGCAGCGTGTGTGGTGTGAGCTCTGGGACTGGGGCTCAGCCCCTGCCCCGGAGGTCCTCCCTGTGTGATTGCTGGATCGCCTGTCTGAGCCCTCATTCTCTTTTCTGCAAAAGATGTCTAATGGCCCACTGGAGGACTCATTGGAGGATTAGAAAGGAAACAGTAAGGTGAATTTTTATGTAATAGCATGGTTCCTGGCAGCACAGTAGATAACTATCTAAACACATAGAATCGCACATGAAATCTTTACGTTGTGAAATGTGGGCAAAGTTTAGTTTGAAACTGAGTTGCTCAACAGAAAGCGTGTTTTAAATGTTTCTGGCACCAGTGAGCTGGCTTTTGGGAATGGGACCCTGAGTGTCCTGGAGTCGGGATGCCAGGCCCAGCCTCTTATGAAAGGGGAGGGTCTCCCGCTTGTGGAAGAAATGCCTCTGTGGCGGATGTTCCAGGGTTGGAGGTTGACAGGACTGAGTTCGGGTCCTGCCTCTGGGCTTAATCAGTGCCTCATGACCTTGGGCCAGTAGGTTAATCTCTCTTTGCCTCAGTGTTTTTTCCAGGCCACCTTGCCCTGATCCTTTTTGTGAACTGGCCCTGATGCCATCTGATTTACTTGCCTTTGCCTTTTTACCTTATGGTTACGGGGCTGTGTCTGTTGTCTTGTCCCATTACCGAGTGACCATTGCGACTGTGGTCATTGGGGGAAGAAGTGATAGTTGGAAGAATCCACCTGACCTTCGTCATTGCAGGAATGCTTGGGGCTGTGATCTCAGGCTTTTTTTTTTTTTTTTTTTTCACTTTGGTTTTTTTTCCATTTTTTTATTACTCAAATGAATTTATCACATCTGTAGTTGTATAATGATCATAACAATCTGATTTCACAGGATTTCCATCCCAAAGCCCAGGCACATCCCCCCACCCCCCAAACTGTCTCCTCTGGAGACCATAAGTTTTTCAAAGTCTGAGTCAGCATCTGTTCTGCAAAGAAGTTCAGTCTGTCGTTTTTTCAGATTCCACATGTCAGTGAAAGCATTGGCAGTTGGTGTCTCATTGTAAGCTGACTTCACTTAGCATGATAGCTTCTAGTCCATCCATGTTGCAAAAAATGCTGGTATTTCATTCTTTTTAATGGCTGAGTAATATTTCATTGTGTATATGTACCACGTCTTCTTAAGCCACTCCTCTGTCGATGGACATTTAGGTTGTTTCCATGTCTTGGCTATTACAGATAGTGCTGCAATGAACATTGGAGTACATGTGTCTTTGTGAGTCGTGGTTTTCTCTGGGTAGATGCCCAGGAGTGGGATTGCTGGATCAAATGGTAGTTCTATGTTTAGTTTTCTGAGGCATCTCCATACTGCTTTCCACAGTGGTTGCACCAATTGACAATCCCACCAACAGTGTACTAGGGTTCGTTTTTCTCCACACCCTCTCCAGCACTTATTGTTTGTAGACTTTTGGCTGATGGCCATTCTGGCTGGTGTAAGGTGGTCCCTCATTGTGGTTTTGATTTGCATTTCTCTAAGAATGAGTGATGTTGAACATCTTTTCATGTGTTTCTTGGCCATCTGTATGTCTTCTTTGGAGAACTGTCTGTTTAGATCTTCTGCCCATTTTTTGATAGGCTTTTTTTTTGGTATGGAGCTGCAGAAGGTGTTGATAAATTTTGGGAGATTAATCCCTTGTCAGTTGATTCATTTGCAAAGATTTTCTCCCATTCTGTGGGTTGTCTTTTTGTGTTGTTTAGGGTTTCCTTTGCTGTTGTGAAACTTTGAAGTTTGAGTAGGTCCCATTTGTTTATTTTTCTTTTTATTGTCAATACTCTGATAGGTGGATCTGAGAAGATGTTGCTGTCGTATATGTCAGAGAGTGTTTGGCCTTTGTTTTCCTCTAGGGGTTTGATAGTGTCTGGTCTTATATCTAGGTCTTTAATCCATTTGGAGTTTATTTTTGTGTATGGTGTTAGGGAGTGTTCTAGTTTCATTCTTTTCCATGTGGCTGTCCAGTTTTCCCAGCACCACTTATTGAACAAGCTGTCCTTTCTCCATTGTATAGTCTTGCCTCCTTTGTCATAGATGAGTTGGCTGTAGGTGCGTGGGTTGGAGATCCTTGTTTTGAAATGACATGGGCCTTAGCAACGGGACCCTAAAGATGTGGACGCGGCAGCTGGAGGTTTGAGGGGTCAAGCGAGCAGTTCAAATTTGTCTTCCCTGAGCCTCAGTTTCTCCACTTATAAAATGAGGGAAGTGGTATCTGCCTGTGCGGGACATAGGAAAATTAGAGATAGAGGCCCGGAGAAATGTCCAAGTTCCATTCCCCAGGAGCTTGTGGAAGGAGCAGAGGAAGGAGAAAAGAAAAGAAATGTGGAAAAGCACCAGCAGTTGGAAAGTTTGTGGAAACTCCAAGGAGTGCACATGAGGAGGTGGTTCCACTGCCCCAAACCCATGGCTTCCAGGTGGCCCCCATGGGGCCGAGCAAGGATGCTTTTGTGCTTCCTCCAATTTACTGTATTTATTATCTTGCAGTTGCTTCTATCTTGTTGGTAAGTATTTTGATATACTTTAGTCCTGATTGCCCAGTGCATTTCTAAGAGCCACTAAGATTTTAGTGGACTCCAGGCTAATCCAGGGTGCTTACTAAAAAATACCTATTCCTGGCCTCCCTCCCGACACTAATCAATAGGGGAATCTGCATTTATAAAAAGGAACTCAGATCCCTTAATTCAGTATCCAGCCTTGAAGAAAATGCTCTGGAAAACAGAGACCCGACTTGTTGTGTCTTTCCGATGCTCTACATGCACCAGGTGCTTAATTAATGCTGCCCAGAGGGCAGCTGCCAGGCCAGGGTGGTCCTGCTCTGGGGCAGAGCAGCATTCCAGGCTGCTTTGTCAAGGCCACCAAAATTCCCAGCATCTGGAGACGACAGACAGAGGCAGACCTGTTCCCTGCCCCACAGACCCTCTTCTGTGAGGCTCTGCTCAGACCCGGTCTCTCCCTGGCTGCCCTCGTCAGAGGCCAACTGAGGCCATCCCTGGGGCGATGACTGCCTGGCTGGACACGACCAGGAGCCTGGCTGGGCCTGATTCCTGCTGGTGGAGGAGCTGAGCTGCCGCCCCGTCCCTGCCCCAGGCCAGCTGCTTCAGGCAGAAACAAGGGTGACGAGGATGGCCACCCTTGAACCAGGGAACAGCAGTGTCCCCTTTTCCAGGGCCTGCTGTGTGGCAGAAGAAGAGAGGGTTGGAATGTGGGCCAGACCTGGGTCGCCAGATGATTCAGATGAATTAGGGGATAGGGTGCAAGGGTCAGGGAGGACACTGCAGAGCCTAGCTCTCACCGGTTCCCAGGGTCCCTTGGTGTCTGCATCCTGCAGTAGGTGTGGGACCTTCTTCTCCCTGAGCTGCTGCTGAGGCAGAGAAGGGATCAGGGCACTTTGTCATCTGGTCATTTCGGTGCCAGTTCCTTTCTCCCTGAGGCTCCCTGATTTGTCCTGTTTGTTTTGGGGGCTGTAAATTGAGTGGTCAGGTCCCTTGATCTCTGGCTGGAACTGCAAATAGTTTGTGTAGACAGGACGGTGGTTTAAGAAGAAGCCTTCATGGTCTGAGTCGTGATGTTCCTGGCAGGAGCGCAGAGGGCTGTGCAGAGCCCCTGTTCTCAGTCACTAGCACAGGGTGAGGACTGCAGGTCCCAGTGCAGGAGTCAGGGCCACAGCAGGGTCCAGAGTGGCCACCATAGAGGAGAGGTGGGTGGAGACGCACAAGCAGGGGGACCCCACAAAGAGAAACCCTCATATTGCTGATGTGTCTTCTGAGGGACCAGCAAAAGGAAATGCAGCTGGGAGTGGGCAGACCTTTCTCCCTTGGGCTTTGGAGTCAAGGGCTGGCTCGGGGCTGGAGAATGTTGTCTCTCGGGGGCACTGTCTGGAGAGGAAAAGCTGTGCTGCACGTGTGCAGATGGCAGCAGGAAGAACTCAGAGACGACAGAGACTCTGACAGCCAGGTGCCTGCCCAGCATTGTCCTGGGGTCTGGGGGCACAGCAGACAAGCAGAATTGGCTTTGGGGGGTGCCTGCATGCTACAGCCACCAGACCACAGCTGCTGTGTGTCCCGTTTGTTTTTCATTTGGGGAGGAGGAGAGGAAAGGCCTGAGCCTTCTTGCTTAAGGGTAGTATATGCGTGACAAGTCCAGGAGCAGCCTGATCTCGTTGAGAGGGGGCTGCAGGAACACACGTACCACAAGACAGCTTCATACTGTCTTAGTCGCATCCTCTGGAGCTCTGACCACAGTGTAATTAAAGAGTTATTTGTGCTTCTTGCTTTTGGGTAGCATATGCATGACAAGTTCAGGTGCAGTGTCATCTTGCTGGGAGGAGTCTGCCGGAACACAGACCCCTCTGTGTTGCAAGATAGCTTTGTACTGTCCTGGTCTTCCCCTTTGTAGCTCTGACCGCAGTGTAATAAAACTATTATTGTGTGATCATTGGTCCTCTGTCCTTAAACCTCATGGACAGGATATTCGATTGAATAGATGCCCTAGAACACAGTAGAGGACTTGGCACTCACTAGGTGCCTGCTTGATGGAAGGAAGGAAGGGCAGGAGGAAGGAAGGAAGGAAAGATCCTGTTGAAGTTCAAAGTATATGATTCAACTTCGTTGACTCTGTAGGGGGACCACCTTAGTGGTCTATATCATGACTCTGCTGGGCGTGTTGGTTTACACATTGACCTTGAACCTGGGATACCTGTGGATAGTTTACGTAACTCCTAGTATATGGGGCAAGTTTCACCTCTAACCTCTTTAACTGAAAAGCACCATCCCACAGGTCTTAGAACTGCCCACGTGTTAGAAAACAAGATGAATCCCTTTGCTGCCTTCTCACTGACCTGGGGAAAATATGCAGATGGCCAGAGGTCATAGTTATGGCTAGGATTTCAAAATGCTGCCTGGGGCTGCAGGCCTATCCATGCTGATGGGATGAACTATGTCCTTCATAGATCTCTGGGAGGCTAGGAAATGCTTACAGTCTTCATTAGCCCTGCCTGGACAACATGGGGTCACAAAGGCCACAGGGCTTGGAATCAGAAAGGGTGGGTCCTAGTGCCAGTTTTCTTAGTGACTAAAGCTACAGATAGGACAGTTAACTGCTCTCAGCCCTGGAAGATAAGAGTGGGCTACCTCATAGAGTTGTTGGAAGGAATGAGAGATAATAGATGTGAAAGCAGTACAAAGTGTGGTACAGATGCAAGAGATCAGAACTGGCATTTTCTAGTTATGTTGTGTTAGAAAGAAACAGTCCTCCTTCCACAGCGGTCTCTGCTCAGCTTCACCTCCTACTTATTTTCCTGTTGGTAGTACATGAATATGTGTGTCTGTGTTTATGTGACTTACACACGTACACACACACACACAAACAGTCCTTCTCAGCTGGTGACTCTGGAGGGAAGCAGGGAGGACCCAAGCCCCTCCTTCCAGGTCCCAGAGCACCGTGGAGAGGCTGGTCAGTATCCAGGGACCCCCTCCCAGCACAGGGCTGTGTACCCATCACACAGAAGTTCTCTGCTGAGGGCTGAACACCCCAGGCATCCCCACCCCTCCTGGAAGTGCTGACTCCCTCTGTAATTGAGGCCTGGATGTAGAAGAAGCAGGGACTGCCCCCCCGCCCCCCCCCTCCTGGGTGGAGGGGGCTCCTGAGCACATGGCCTGAACTGCTTCCTGGCCTGCAGAGGTCTCTCTTCCCTTGGCATGGCCACCTGGGGATGAGTGGCCTGGTGTTCATGGGCCTGGCATGTCTCTGTGGGAAGCATCAGAACAAGAAAGAGGTCTGGTAGGAGAGGAGGGGCACTCCTGTCCTTGCTCTGGAAGTTCTCCATCACCTGGTTTCTGTGGTCCGACCTGCAGCTTCTTTATGACTGGCTACCTCCCTCTGGGATTTGAGTTTGCCGTGGAGCTGACATACCCAGAATCAGAAGGCATGTCGTCCGGCCTCCTCAACGTGTCTGCCCAGGTGGGGCTCTGATTTCATTCAGGGGTGGCCCCAGAGCCGTGGCTCTAGGTTCCCTGCTGGGCTCAGATCGCTGCATCATGGCAGTGGGCCTGCATCCTGGCGGCTTGGTTGCCCCCTGGGCTGGTTGGCTGGGCGCTTGTTTCCCGTCTTTGCTGTGTCTCTGCAGATATTCGGGATCATCTTCACCATCTCCCAGGGCCAGATCATCGACACCTACGGAACCATGCCTGGCAACATCTTCCTGTGTGTGTTCCTCACGCTTGGAGTGGCCCTCACTGGTGAGCTGGGGCCTCAGGGCCCGGTGACGCTCTGACTGCTCACGGCTTTAGGCTGCTGGCAGTTTGGGACCCAGTGTCCTCATTGGTCCTACAGCTCAGGGGTACACATGCAGTGGGACAGAGGGGAGGGCCTGTGAGCAAGTCTGTTTTGGAGGCAGCAGCATATTTTAGTGGAAGGAGCCTGGGTTTGTGGCCCGAGAAACCCTTGTTAGAATCCTGGACTGTGACACTGACCTCCAGAGCTGTTTGACCTTGGACTAGTGCACCAACTTCTGGGAGCCTCACTTTCCTAATCTGTAGGATGAGATTGCTGTGAGGTTTGGAGCAATGCGTGCAGACTCCCTGCGGATACCAGTGGTCTGGGAAGGAGGCCTGTGTCCTCACTGGCTTCTGCCTGTCAGGGACAGTGGGACCTGCAGTCTCTCTCAGGTTGTCTGACGCAACCCCCACTTCCCTGGAAGATCTGAAGGGGGTGGGGTACCTGTGAGCCTTAGGAGGACAGGGCTCCCCCTCCTGGATGCACTTGACCCCTGGTCTGCTTGGTAACTGTCTCTGTTGCCCTTCCTATCTGCACTTTTGCTTGCTGTGGATACTTTATCAGGTCATTAGTCTCTTACAACATGCTTTTAGTGACTACCCGGTGTTCTGTTGACTACACATGGATAAACAGGATTTGCTCAACAGTTCTCCTGTCGGGGAACGTTGAAGTTGTTTCTTACGGTTGTTCTAAACGACACTGTGATTAACGTCCTGGAAGCTGAGTCTTTGGCATGTTCTCAGGTATGGTGTTACCTTGAGAACTGGATCAGTGGTCGAGCCCATTTTTCAGACGTTGATGTGTGTCGCCAGACCGTCCTCCAGGGAAAGGTGCTGTCAGGACGACCGGTGCGCGTTGCTCTCTCAGTGCAGGAGCGCGAGCCCTGAGTGCTCATCATTTTGCAAAAGCTGGGCCTCTTTTCTAAGGCGACAGTGGTCTGTGTAGCGCTGTGAGGAGCTGTGTTGGCAGGTGGGTGCTGCCCTTTCGTTGCTCCCTGTTTGTCTTCTGCCCTCAGGCTCTGAGGTTGGCAGGCGGCAGCAGGGAGCAGGTGGAGGGAGGCGCCTGGGACAGAGAGGCGGTGGGGGGACAGGGCGAGCCTGAGACAGGAGCGCTGTTCTCAGGGGCACGTGGGGGCCGTGCAGCCCCCCACCCCGCCCCGTGGAGATGGGCTTGCAGGTGGGCCGTGGATGAGGACCCGTGTGGTTTGGACACTTGGGGGACTGTAGTGTGAGCCTGGGAAAAGGTGGCTGTGATCCTAGGATAGAGTTCTCTTGAACAGGGTTCAACTGGAACGTGACACATTGTGTCAAGGAATAGGAGATTTTGCTCTGTGTACTTGATAATCTGTGTTGCCCTGGGCAGAGGTTGCCAGACAGAGGAGCGTAGAGGTGGCCTGTAGTCCCAGCGCCCAGAGGTAACCCGGTAACATTGGGCCATTTCGCCGTGTGTGTCCTGGGGTACCCTTGTGCTCACTGCGTTTGCCACCCTGCTTGCTTCCTTAGGAGACTTTGCAACTTCTCAGCGATTCTGCATCCCCAGCCCCACATTGACATGCACACACTTCCACTTCCTCCTCTTTACTATTCAGCGTCCCCACATTTCATATCCTTCAGCCGGTTCCTTGTCCATGTGGACAAGGTCTGTTAACCCAGGTGGAAGGTGCCGCTCAGTCCCATCTGTATGGACTATAGGAAGCAGCACAGAGCAGGACCAGGAGGCCAGCCTGGGGAACGTGGTGGCTGGTGGTGTCCCTCAATACTCACTGTGTGTCCCTGACCTTCTTTGCATCTGGGGGAGCCCCTTGTGATGGGGGTCAGAGTCATACTGGGCTGATGCCCAGGGAAGCCTGGGCTGTCAGAGGGCATCTGCCCAGGCGGTGTCACTTCACACCCCACAGGGGTTGGTGTGTGTGGAACCTGCAAACCACCACAGGGTTCCACTCTCATACCAGGTGGAGCAGGGCAGGCAGGGTTCTGCTCAGAGATGCTCTTTTCCAGTGAGGTATGTTGTTTCAGTATAAAGAGCCGAATTTCTGGCTCAGGGGATGACCACGGACCTTGACCATGAAAATCTCATTTGGGGTTTCTACTCTTCCTGGGGGGTAGTTCTTGGTCACAGAGACACTAACCCATGTTTGATTGTGATTTCAAGGTGATGGCTCTGGAGGCGTGCATGCATGAGTGTCAGAGAGAGGAGACGCCTCGGTGACTGAAGTTGGCTGCTGGCTGCCTGAGTGAGGGCTTCTTAGGGCTGAGACTGAGCTGGTCCCAAAAAGTTAGCAAGATAGAGGAGGAGAAGGCCGGATGTCTATACTGGTGCCTCTGCCACAGGCTGGCCCTGAGGCAGTCCTTGGGGAAGAAGCACCATTTGTCCAGGTGATACTGGCCTCCAGCTGGGCCCTGCACAGGCTCCTCCAGCCTGAATGGTGGGGGCTGGGGGGGGCTGGGCCTGTGCTCCGGGCTGCCTTGTAAGCTAGATGAGCCCCTGTGGGAAGAAGCAAAACATTCCTAAAGAGCAAAGGCCCACCTAGGCGTGACCCTGACACCTAGGACTTGACAGGGTCATATCCAGGCCGTGTGTAATTCCCACCAGCAAAGAAGTGTGACCCAGAAGCTCTTCTAATCCTGTGCCATTGTCCCCAAGAAAGCTGGAGCCAAGCTGACACCGAGTCTCTTTTTCTATGCAGAAAGTATATTTACATATTTTGAGCCCCTGAGGTGATATAAGCCATTATGCATCCTGCCTTCTTAGCAGTTCTTTGCCTGGTGTGTTCCATGCACTTTGTAAGGGGATCCTCCATCCTGGGGGCTGCTCTGACCACTAGTCAGCATCCTAAGGGAGGTGCAGACCTGGCCCTTTGCACAGCGACCTGGGGGTCCATCAGTTGGGGTTAGGCTGTCAGGAGGTGCAGGGTGAGCGGAGCTCTGGAGCACTCGCACTGGGATGGCCCGTGGTGGCCGTGGCATCATAGAAAGCTGGACTTTTTGTTCTCCCTTTGATGCTGTTCTGATGGTGTGTGTGTGCCTGGGGAGTGCACTTGTGGCAGGACCAGTGCCTCTGTCCTTGTCCCCTTGTCAAGGATGCTGAGTGCCTGGGACTCTGTCCCCCTCCCCGTATAGACTCTGGGAGGGCGATGCTCTGGTTGCGGGGAGTCCCTGCCCCTCCAGCCCAATGGCTGCCCCTTGTTTGCTTTGTAGAAGCTCCAGGAGGAAGAGGAGAGCAAGACCAGCAAAGCCCCCACCCCTGTGTCCGAGGAGCATCTCTGAGAGAGAAAGGTGGTGGGACTCGGGCAACACCTGCTGCCACCTCCAGCTAGCCCTGTCCTCCTGGCCAGCACTGTGGGCTCCACTGGAGCAGCTTCTGGAGGGAACCTCGGGAATAACTGTGGCTTGGACGGCAGCCCCTCTGCCTCAGGGACCCCCCGCCCAGAGCTTGCGTGTCCACTTGGGGACAGTACCCCTTTCACCCAGTGCAGATGGGCATCCCACCCCTCCCCCTTGGCTTCTGGGAGCTGGTGCTGGGAGAGGCCAAGAGAACCCGGGGCCAGTCCTGGCCTCCCGCCTTGCCTTCCCCTGGACGGGCCCTCGGGGAAAGCCTGTACAGTTATCACGGAGAGAAAGCTTATTCGGGAGATGAACATTTTCTAGTGTCTTAAGACTCTTAGGCACCCCATTCTAAGGAGCGGCAGCTGCCCCGGGCAGGGGTCCCTCTTGGGCCATCAGACTGGCTGGTCAAGTTTTGTTGTAGTCAGGAGGAGAAGGGCCCTCCCAGAACAAAGGGAAGGTAACACACAACACCAACATCTGTGCATGCATGGGCAGTTCTGCAACAGTGCAGCATTGTGGGGAACCGAGAAGATAAAAGGAGCCGAGGAGGGGAGCTTGCCTGAACGGTGCAATTCCGAGGGCAGGCTCCTAATCAAAAAATGGGCTTGCCTGAGCCATGCAGTTCCAAGGGCAAGTTCCTAAGCAGGAAAAGGGGCCTGCCTGCACGGCGCAATTCCGAGGACAGGCCCCAGAAGACAATAAGGCTCACCCGCTGACCTTGGTGGGGAACTGAATTTTCCAGGAAACAATTTCCATTTTGCGTTGCTGAGTGGGGATTGTTCCATGGATGACTTAGTCTTTTCTGTTATACACTTGCTATTCAGTTTTCCTCAGTCTTTCCTGATTATTTGCTTATTATTCTTATTTCACATTCTTATTTTCCTGTGGTGATTTGTGATTTAACAAAATTACAATAATAATATAATAAGAATTTCATTCTAAAGGACTTTCCCCTATTTAAATCCAACTTAATTAAACATAGTGTTTATCTACTAACTAGTTATACAATAAACTTTAGAGTTAGGATTTTAATGAAGTTTATAGAAGTTAGACATATATTATTCATGATCAAAAGAAACCTAGCTGTGAGTTTTGTCCTTGATTTTAGAAGCTTTTAGTGATAGCTGGCTAAGTTGATTTGTATTTTCTCACACTGTCTCTCTGCCAAAGACACTTTGAAGATAGACACTAGTCTGAAGGCAAAAATTGTTATGATTGTGGCCTCTTCAGCTTGTAAAAATTGGCTGGCCATGAGATGGTTTATGCTGGGTCTCCTCTTTCCCACGTGATATATTGTGCCTGTTTGTCCTTGAATTATACTCATTAAATTTAGTTAAGTTGAAGATTTTAGAACATGACGTATTGCTGCTGTACCAGATGATTAAAAAACAAAATCTAAAAGTTGACCAATGTATTTTTAACACTGTGATGTAACCTGTAGTTAGAAACTGTCTATATAATCAACCACTTATGCCAATGAAATTTGAACAGTCCAGTGCCCTGAAAGAAGGGACAAGGAGGCTGTCTCCGTTCTTTGCCAATGCCGTCCATCTCCTTTGGGGAGTGCACTCCCTGGCAGCCAGAGCTGGACTCCGGCATAGCACAGCCTGTGTCCATGAGCGCAGGCATATGTATAACTGTCTGCTCGAAATTTATAGACCACCTTACAAGGGGGACAAAGGAATTTAGATGTAGCGGGAAAACAAATGCAGTATACAAGGCGATGCCCCACTGTGTTTGGGGCTCAGCCTTTGGATATGAATCTGCTGAGGCAGTACCAGCACGAATAAGTGCTGCTTCCTGGTAAAAAGCCTCACGGTCTCGTTTCTGGTCTCGTTTCTCTGTACGTAAATCCTGCAACACTGTGGGAGAGAAAACGCCCTCAGGACAAACCCCTCTGGACCCTGTGACCAGGTTCTCTCGGCTCATGTTGGTGTCTGTCTCCAAATCCTTTTTTTCTAAGAGCTGATGAAACCAGGCGTCAGTAAACTTGACAAAGCTGTGTTGTGACTTGAAGGAGAAGCTGATTTCAGCGAGTTGACCACCCTGGGATGTGAGGGTGCCTATGAGTTTGGGGGTTCCAGTAGCCCGCTTCAGGAACGAGAAGGTTCTTTGCTCCAGAAGCAGCCCTTGCCTGGCGACCGGTGTGTGTGTGTCCATCACCTCTGCTGCCTCCGTCAGGACGCTGCCTCAGAGCGTGTTCTCCAGGGCCAGGGCCAGCCTGCCAGCTTCCTAAAACCTTTACTGAGAACTCACCTGGATCCTTCCTCCTGCGACCTCCCAGGCCCTTCTGCGCATGGAGGAAAGGGGCAGAGGGGAGGTGGCCCTTGAGTGGGAGGCAGGTGCTGGATGAGGTGAGTAAGCCTCTTGAACCTCTGGTGGGGCCAGTGTCTGCACCCTCGCCCCCAGCTCGCAGTGCTCTGTTCTCAGATGTTCTGAATTTAAAGAGATTCCCCTTCCCCCAGCCCAGGCTGCCCTCTCCTGCCTTGCCCGCCGTCTGGCTCTACTCCTGGGCCCGGGTAGTACCTCCTGAACATGAGACGTTTTGGTCGCTTCGCCTGTACGATGAGCTCTGTGATCGCGACCACTGGGCTGTTTTGTCATGGCCACTGCTCGAGGGGAGCCTGGGGTGTGCACGTGTGTGTACAGATGCTCTGTACATAATAGAATTAGTTCACACTTTTGGTAAGTCAAGGGTGGGTGGGAGATGGAGAGTGTGTGTCTTACTTTTAGATAAGGACAAAGTGTTTTTTTCAGCCCTTTAAAAATGTATAAGCAAATGTGAATGAATCCATTGCTGTATTTTGAAAACATAATTCGTATTTTCTACTTGTTAAAATGAGATGTTTTAAGGCAGTAAAAGATTCGCCATGCGGTCTGCCTCGTCATTGCTGGGGCAGAGCTGGCTTTGGTCGGGTGGGGAGGGCAGGAGGGATAGGGCCTGGGGAAGAGGCGGCGCTCCTGTGCCCTTTCCTACCATGGAAGGTGGTCCTCTCCTGATACAGTTGTTGCCAGCCTAGTGGGTTACTTTCAGAAGACCGAGGCTGCAAAGGTTGCAGTTGGCCTCTGTTGGGGACTGCAATTCCACGGCCTTCATGTGACTGGGACTGATTTTTGTGCGGAGTCCATAGGACACAGTTCACCTGAGTGTCCCTGCTGCCAGGGGAGCCCACTGTTGTTTCTGGCTCTGCCTCCAAGAAATGTCTGTTTTGCAATCACAGCAGCCATGTACTAGATCGAGCGGGGGCCAGATCCACAGTTTTGTCATCTGCATTTCTTCTGAATTGTCCCACTTACTGCCCCCCTTCCCTCCCCAACTGCACTGGCTTTATGTGTGTTACCTAGATGGGTTGCAGCGATCAGTTTCCTATACATTTCTTCCCTAGAGAGTTGCACTATGTCTGTGGCATTTTGGCA
Source organism: Phacochoerus africanus (assembly GCF_016906955.1). Lineage (NCBI taxonomy): Eukaryota > Metazoa > Chordata > Mammalia > Artiodactyla > Suidae > Phacochoerus > Phacochoerus africanus. The sequence goes on from NC_062552.1 coordinate 101,414,291, forward strand.
CCGTATCTGTTGGCAATTCTTAGCTGGAGAGACAACATTACAATTCCACTATAAATCATCTGGGAAGGGAGCCAAGCCTGGGCTGTTAAGAGGAATCAAATACCCGCAGTGTCTGCCGAATACTCTCTATCAGTTCTTTCGATCCTTAGGGATTTTGTTTTTCTTCATCTGGACTCCTGTTCCTGTGAGGTATGCCTAGAATAGCCACATCATCTTATACTTTCATGCACTCCTTTCTTAGGTGGGCTCCCTGCCCACCTCCACCCAAATGTTAACTGTCTGTAAGACTGTTGCTTTTTTCACTGCCTCCTACAACAGCTTGTAAGGGGAAAGGTGGTTTGTACCACTGAACTGTTTTTCCAGGTGTAATATTATGGGCCGTGGGCCTGAATTGCTATGACCTCTTTGGGCACCACAAAGGAAGCTAACCTGAGGATGAGCCCACACAGGAGAACAGAGTCGAAAGAATCCCAGAGAAACGGCGCGTAGTCCTGATCAAACCATTCCATTCACCTCTTTTCAGTTTTGGGAGCCAATGTTATCTTTATTTCTTTAACTAGTTTAAGGTAGATTTTGTTCATTTCACCTCCAGAGGCCTTAACTGATAGAACTTTCCCAGTGTGTTTAAGTATCAGCTTTAAGCCTCCCGTCATGTCCTCACCAGTGCCCCACTTCCCTTCCTATCTCTTGCCTTCCGCTTCCTAACACCACGACTCTGTAGTTACTCTGATCTTACTCCTTGAACAAGACTCCGTGCTGCTCCTTTTGCCCTAAATGCCTGCCACAGGGAGGCTTTTCTGGACGATCCAAGTTGTGCCCTCACTCACCCTCCTGATCACAGTATTTTGTTTTCTTGAATTCTTATCACTGTCTCAAGTTGTTCTTCGAGGTGTGGGCTTGTTGACAGTCTGGGTCCATGACTACAGGGACACTGCCTGGGTCATTCATTTCTCCTTCCCACGTGTCTGGCTTGGATGACGTGTGCGATGAAACGGAACATGCTCTTGCACTGATACGCTGTGGTGAAAGTGCTCTGGGTTGTGTCTGGATGGAGACTGTCTGCCCCAGTGCCTTGTCCTTGGAATGCAGTGTTCTCCTTTCCAGGGTCATGCAGCTGTTTCTTCTAGGCTGCCTGGTTCTGCTTTTTTTCAAGAGTCTGTTTCTTCCTTGGGAAGAAAACAAGAGAGGATCCTGACTGTTCATTTATGAACTCAGAATCTTGAAGGTGGGGAGGGAGAGACAGAAGGTCTGAGTTCATGAGAAATGAGCAAGTGATAAAAGGCAGCCTGGTTTGCCTGGGTCTTGAGCTGTCCTACTCATTATGGTGCATCTGATCAGCAGGAAGCTGTGGTTCTCCCCCACTAGGGCTCAGAGGAGGCCAGGAGTGCTCTGGGCTTAGATGAGGCCAAAGCACCAGGACTGATCAGAGCAGAGGCTTTTCTATTTATTACAAAATTCTTTATGCAAATACAATTGACTGGAAGGTCTAAAAACAGCCCAGACTCTTCCAACCCTGATCCTACAGGCACAATGACAGGAGCCAGGCTCACTCACAGGGGAGCACCTCTTAGAAGAACTGGCTGTCCCTCAGCTGGTTCAGAATCTCGGATACAGCAGTAGAGAGGAGCCCAGCCTGGGTGGACAACCCCATGAAGCAGCCCTTGGTGGCAGCTGCTCTGGGTGAGGCAGCAGCTTTTAAGTTTCACAGTTTATGTATTCCTATCATACAAGTCAAATTGAGGGGTGAAAATAAAAGGAAAAAAGCAGAAGGCTAGAAAAGGGGTATTGGAAGAGGTTGTGAGTCAGGGAAGGGCACAGTGGGCTTCAGAGATGCTGGCGATTTCTTGATTTGGATGGAGCTACAGAGTATTTTTTTTTTTTTTTTTAAGGACTGTGCCAGAGGCATATGGAAGTTCCCAGGCTAGGGGTCGAATCAGAACTGCAGCTGAGGGCCTACAGCACAGTCACAGCAATGCCAGATGCGAGCTGCATCTGCGGCCTACACCACAGCTCACGGCAATGCCAGATCCTTAACCCACTGAGCGGGGCCAAGGATCGAACCCACATCCTCCTGGATACTAGTTGGGTTCATTACCACTGAGCCACAACAGGAACTCCCTCCAGAGTATTCATTTTAAAATGACTCTTTAAATGGTACATATTTTAAATGGTACCTACTTGTGTGTGCAGATCTTAAAATTTTTTAAATTAAAGAAAAAAACAAAATGTAAAAGGCTAGAAGTGGATGATGGAGCAGAAAAGAAGAAATTTTAAGAGTGGAGGTGGAAGTTGAAGTCTCTGACGTGGTGATGTTGGCCTCAGTTTCTCTTCTTCTGTCTGGAGCCTGGTTCGGCTTCTAGGTACTGCAGCCCCACTAGCATACCCAGGATGGAAGAACCTTAAACACAGAGACAAAGTCATAAGCACAGCACTTTCTTACCCTGCTAGTGTAAGCCTCATCCCCAGGGCTGGGACAGCTCCTGCGGGAGCTCTAGGGTCATGGGATGCTTACTTGCCACCACCAGGGGTGCCAGGACGCTGATTGTGGGTGCCGCAGTCCCGAATACAAACAACTCGGTGAGGAAGTGTCCCAGGGCGAGGAAGAAGGTGCACAGCGTGATGAGGTAAAGCCTACAGGAGGACAGACCGCAATGGAAATGGAATCACTGCTGGTTCGGTGCAGAGGAAAAGGAGCGGTCAGCCTTGAAACACAAAAGTCAAAACCCAGGAAATGACTATGGCTAAAGAAAAGAAAGACTCGGTCCTGAGTAAGACCTGGCTGCTTGATCACATCCGTGTGTTCATGTCTAGGGCAAAACGGAAGCTTTCCACTGCTAAACTAATAGGAGAATGGTCCAGCATTAGAGAGGCTCTCTAAGTCTCAGCAAGATGGTGAAGCCAGGTAGAAAGCAAAGCAGAGTCTGGAGGATGGCAGTCATAAGCAGTGTAGACAATCCTGGATCAATCACACTTTCATATTTTACTTACTCAGTTGGCTTGACTCTAGTCCAAACCCACGTGGCAGGAGTTTGGCCAGGAGCTGGTCAGTGCTCATATGATGGATGCCACGGAACAAAAGACGTGTACTGAGAATGAGTAGCAAGGGCCTCTCTGAGCCTTTTAGATGTTCTTGCCATGTGGCCTGGCTTAGCACAATGGTCACATGGAGGAGACACAGTGACAGCCTCAGAGGAAGAGAACTTGTTCCTCAGCATTGACAAGGAGGTGGGGCAGAGAGGGGTTACAGGCTGAGGGCCCACGTGGATTGCTTGCCGGTATCTTTCTTTTTTTAACTATGTAAATTTTAAAAATTATGAAATGCTTCAAACATGCAAAAATTATCGTAATAGAATACTATAATTTACCCCTAATGCAACCAATATCTTGCTCCATCAGATCTCAGCATTTTGTCATTTTTGCTTCAGATAATTTTTCCTAAGAAATAAAACATTAGCGATTTCAGTTAAAGCCTCCTGAGTGTCTTTTTCTCACCCTGATCCCATTCTCCTGACTCCCTCTTAAATTTGATTTTCATCATTCCTGTGCATTCTTTCATGCATTTGGTAAATATGTATGTATGCGGGTTGATTTTGAGTTTCCAATTAGGGAGGGAATAGAATCAGAGTGCGTATCAGAGGCACATGGACCAAGTCCCAGGCTCGAGTGAAGGATGGAAACAGAAGTCAGCAGGTGCAGCTGTCCTGTGCTGGGAGAAGGACAAATGAACGTAATAGAGGTAAAGAGAAGTGTGAGCTGTCTGCTCATTCCAAAGGCACAGCAAACAAAAGATTTACCCCTTAGACTTGTCAGCAATGCTTTGTGATGGTAAAGGTCTTTAAAATGATTACTCAATCCTTACTTCTTCCCAGTCACCCAGAACAGACAGACCAGTCTCATTTTATACACGAAGAGACTGAGATGCAGAGAAGTGAATGAACTTGCTGCTATAAAGCTACATATCAATAGAACTGAGTCCAGAGCCCATCTTCTTGTTTTTGTTCTCAGGCCCAGGGCTATATCCACTAAACCATGCTACTTCCAAAAATATGTGTCAATCTAGAATAAGTAAACCACAGTTTCAGGTTCAAAAAAAAAGAAGAAATAAAAAACTAAAGCTGGAGAGATCTCAGGGCTAATAGCCTTGCTTCCAATTCCACTTGGGCCAGTCAGTCTTCCTCAGTTTAAATTAACTGGGTCTCTAATATATAGATCTGCAAAAATCATCAACAAAAATCACTACCTCCCAGGGTGGGTGGAGGAGACCTAAGGTCATGGAGATGGAAGCATCTAGCATAATAAGAGGAGCTTAATAAGTATTATCTCCTCTCTTGCCCAGATGCTGAGAGTTTGGATAAAAAAGAAAAATATTTTAGTATGAAGCTGGAGTTTTGGTGGCCTCACCCAGGGAGTAGGGCAAACCTTCCACCTTGATGTGATGACTCTTGCTGGGAAGAAAGCTCGAGCCCCCTCCAGTGGCCGTCATGGGTTACAACATTATCTAGACCAAAGGCTGTGACTGCCAGCAACTGCTCCACGCTAGTCTATGTGCGTCCCCTGGAGAGGCAGGATACAGAGGAGTCCTGGGTTCTCTGTCACCTGCATCTCTTGACTCGGCATTAAGTGGACAATTTACTTGTGGGCTCATTTTTTCATAGATAGTGATTTCTTTTCATTCCTGCTTCTCAAGGAGGCAAGTGAGAATAAGGTATGTTGGATGGCCTCTCTAAAACCACCGCACTACCTCTTTAGTGGAAGGTAGGCTGATTCTTTGGCAAAGTAGAGCGGTATGATGCAGGGCAGTGGATCATAACACAACCAGTTTGCTATGTCAGTTTCAAAAGACTGTCAAACTTTTGAGACCTATTGTGTTTTTCAGGCCTGGAAGGAATGGAACCTATTAACCTTCTATTATCCACTTTCTAGCTAATGTATCAAATTAAGCAGGTCTTTAAGAGAGGACCACCCTGGGTAAGCTTAGGGCCCGATTTCCAACAGAAGGATGCTAACGCTCTTCCCTCCCTCACATACGTTTTGTTGTGAATGTCGATGGCGCAGAGGCAGCGGATCATTGATGAGAGTAGTGTCCAGATCCCAAAGGTTCGAGCTTGGAGACCATTCACTGTAGCAGAAAAAAGCAAGAGTGTTGAGAAGGGGAGGGTCAAGGTTCCTTCCAAACACTGCATACTTCACTGGTGGTTCAGGAGAGACAGGGAGCTGAGCCTGAACTCCCCTTGGTTGAGCAGAATGGAGGCCTAGGTGCTGCACGTGGGAACTAGAAGGAATGGAAAGAATTCTGGAATGAGAACTGGTTCAGCTCCTTTTTAAATGCCTATAGTTGGGTGGGTGATTTCCAAGAGGAGAAACCCAACAAAGAGCCCGCTTGAGCAGTAACTTCTGGGTGTGGTAGTTCATGTCTCTGCCCTGGAAGCCCCTCTGGTGTTGGCAAGGCCCAGCGAATCTGGATCAGGACAGACCTGGGGGGAATGCTGAGGAGAGTGGTCTGTCAATACGAGATGCCTAGGAGCTCAGTAGACTTTATAGGCTGATACGGCAGAGTGCTCAGAAAAACTGGGACCTACCTGAATGCCCACATCCATCTCTAAGAGACCCAAGTCCATGGGTCTGTTCCTGCATCCAGATCTCTACTATGTGAACAAAACCCAAACCAGGATGGTTTTCTGTGTAAATGGGAACAAAGCAGTTTCTTTAGTGTTTGCTGGGGCCGCTGTGCTCTTGGCAGTTTCTTTCTGGCACTGCTATATAAAATATCGTGTCCTGAGAGTATAGATTACAGTTTGCTCTAACAGTGCTTCTTTTTTTTTTTAATTAAAAAAAAATTTTTTAGCACTGTACCCGCGGCATGTGGAAGTTCCCAGACTAGGGTCAAATTGGAGATACAGATGCCACAGCCACAGTAACACCAGATCCGAGCTGTGTCTGTAACATACACCACAGCTCATGGCAACACTGGATCCTTAACCCACTGAGCAAGGCCAGGGATCGAACCCCCATCCTCATGGATACTAGTCAGGTTTGCTACTCCCGAGCCACGACAGGAACTCCACAGTGCTTCTTGACACTGGACATTTAATAGAATCAGCTAAAGAAGTTTTATAAAATTCCAAGACATGGATACCAGACCAGTTAAATCATATGCTCCGAAGGTAAATTCAAGGCCCAGATGGTATCTTTTAAAAACTCCCTGCCTTGGTGATTTTTAATGTACAAGCATTGATCTAAGGCATCCAGTAGCACGGAATGCCAAATAGTCGGCGGACCATGAGAAAATGTAAGGAAGAAGACTGGCGACTGAAAGGTCAATTTGGGCTTCAAGGTTTTCTAGCCTTTGGAAAACCAGAAAGCAATACCAAATTCACAACCCTAAAGACCTTCAGATGGTAGTAAGGTGAGAAAAAATTCCATGTACCAAACAAATATCTAGTGGTTACACTGTGGAGTGCTATCTTCTTTAGAAAGCATTTTGACAGCTTTTCTTATGAAAAAACAGAAAATTTCTTTAGTGAGTAAAATACAAAAGTGGAACATCTCCCAAAGCGTAACCAGATTAGGCATCAGGTGAAATTCTACGGGATACTCCAGGGTCTTGCCCTGATCAGCAAAGCACCAGGACAGCCCCGAGGTCGTGAGGGAGGAGGCAGTTTCTATTTCTGGGCTGCAGACATACACACGACTGATGAAGAACTGAAGGGGTCCTGCATCTTTTTAAAAAATCTGCTTCTGTTTAAAAAGCTAACATTTCTCTGCTTCATGTGTTCTGCATTTGAGGTGTAGTAAAATCTTTGCTCTTCACCAGATGCAATGTTTTAGTAAACACACACACACACACACACACACAGAGTTCTGCTCAGCTATATGCCCTTCAGCAAATCACATACCCCATGGGCTTCTCTGTTTTAAACCTGTGAGTCTATACAGGGTTCCCAGACTATCTGAGGAGCAGCACTGAGGGTGAAAAGTGGAATTGTCCTGGCCACTTTTCCAGGTTTCCAGGTTCTTTATTCCTAGTGTATCTGAGCTTTGTTCAAAGTGAGCCATAGCCTACTTAGTTTCATTTTATGCCCAGATGTTGCAGAAGTGAGCTAGGTCAGAGCCTGAATCTGGGTTAGCTATAAATGTGACACAGAATTGTCAGCTGCTATGAAATGGTGGTGTAGCTCAAGCCACCCCTTACAGTAGCACAAGAAGTGCAAGCTGAAGTGTGCAAACACTCTCAGCAGAGAGGCTCAGGACACTGAGAAAGGCCACTATGGGCCTTTGGAAATTAGTTTTGGGAGACCAACTTGGAGGGATTTTGGATATCTCTGCAGGGTCTATGTCATGGTTTGAAAAGATCTTGGACAGGTAACCCTCCATCTGCAATGTAGGATGTAAACTACGTGTACCACGACCTGATTTCTGATGGGCGCTGAGCTAATATGAAAAGCTTCTTTATTTATGGTTTTCAAGTCAAGCACCACAGAGTCACCAAAGACCTCTGTTTCCTCACTTGTAATGCTTTTTGTACAGATTAGCTGCCTAGGGCAGTTTAAGATGAATGAAAAGGTGTTCGGAGAAGCTCTGGGGAAGAAGAGGACCAAGTGCCATCTATCCATCACGTCTGTGACTCTAGTGGCAGCCAAAGGCTAGAGTAGGCAGTATCAGAATCACTTGGGAAGTTTTTGTTTGTTTGTTTTTTTAGGGCCGTACCCGTGACATATGGAGTTCCCAGGCTAGGGGTTGTATCGGAGCTGTAGCTGCCAGCCTACACCACAGCCACACCAGGTCAGAGCCGCACTGGCTACCGACACCACAGCTCAAGGCAACGCCAGATCCTTAATCCAGTGAGTGAGGCCAGGGATCAAACCTGCATCCTCATGGACTCTAGTTGCGTTCGTTACCTCTGAGCCACAAGAGAAACTCCCTCACCTGCAAAGTTTTTAAAACAGATTCCTGGGCCCCATCTAGGGGGTGAAAGTTTCAGTAAGGAGGTCTGGAGAGGGCCATGGACAGCTGTGCTTTGTTTTAGTTTTTCTAGGTAATGTGGATGGATAGCTGGTTGAGAACCGCAATTTAGGCCACCCCCCGCTCCCCCAAGGGATGCAGGTCTCTATTTTCTCACCGAGGTCTGGCTTGCCGGTGTAGAGCTTTTCATAGAGAAAGGTGTGGTCTCGGAAGCTCTGCAGCGTGTTCCCCATGGCTATGATGGATACCATGACCAGCCAGCTTCGTAACACGTTCAGGAACCGGCTCATGGCTCTCTTCAACCCTAGAGGGCTTTGTGCCTTGGAAACAAAGGCAAAAGGCAGGATAGAATACTGATAACCACAAGCTCGCTCGCTTCTGAAGTTAACCTGTCTCCTCCTCATGAGGAGCTTATGTTGTCAATCACTTCTTCAACTCCTCTCTAATACCCTAGGTTAATCCATTCCCAGTCACCCTTCACAGAGTTGGCATAGTGGCTTTTAACATCTACCTTTTTAGGAGTTCCGTCCGGTGGAAATGAATCTGACTAGGAACCATGAGGTTGCAGGTTTGATCTCTGGCCTCACTCAGTGGGTTAAGGATCCAGCGTTGCTGTGTGCTGTGGTGTAGGTCACAGACGGGCTTGGATCTGGCATTGCTGTGGCTCTGGCGTAGGCCGGCAGCAACAGCTCTGATTAGACCCCTAGCCTGGCAACCTCCATATGCCACGGGTGCGGCCCTAAAAAGCAAAAAAAAAAAAAAAAATCTACCTTATTAAATTCAAAGTGGGCTGACCTTTACCCAGAGTGAAAAAGGCTAAATAATGCAGTGGGTAGAAATGACAAACCATTGGAAAGAGTGGAGAGAAGAAAGGGAACAGGAGAAAGGGAAGTGTACAGATATTACGATAATAAAATGGACTTCCGTGTACGACTTATAGAAATTGGTCTCAGTACTTACTTGTACTAATAGTGATGGATCAATAGTGTACTTTGCAATTAGTGGCATAGTGCTTATTTTTGTCCCAGCACCTTCTCCAAAATATTAGCCTAAATCAAAACTCTCTTCTATTGGCTGGAACCAGTGCCCCGGGATCTTTACTTCCAGCCTGATGTTTCATGTCATTCCTTTGCAATGTAAGTGGCTCAAACACAGGTGACTTGATGAGGTTACATAACTAAGAGATGGGGGAGCTGAGATATGAAGCACAGTCTGTTGGTCTCTATGTCACAAGACTGCCTCACCAAGAATATTTGGATGGAGTTCCCATTTTTGAGGAAGACAAGCGTATCAAAGCCACTTCTGTTTTCAAGCTGTATAGAAAATACCATCAGGTTATGTAGTTTTGTTTTTAAAAATCCCCAAACCTTAGATCAACCCTTGCTGAGCACTGATTTCAATCAGCTTGGTTTAAATAAAATGCATGTAGATTAAAAAAAAAAATCTAATAATGGAATTACTTCTTCCCATCTTTGTTATGTTTTCTTGGCCCATGGTTTATTTGTTGTCAGGTTAACTTCTTGGGCCTGAAGTGGTGATAAACAATCAGGCTTTCCCTGTCACTTTGGTAGTGGACTTTTCAGTATGGTCCTATACTACCCAGCTGAGACAGATATTAAAGTCAGCAATGGCTCAAGACACTGGGAAAGACCAAAAAACAATCTAAGAGCTCTAAAGAAGAAAGGGTCAATGGACGAATCGCTAGGTTAAAATAGGTCCCCAAAGTGGACTCTGTCGAAGTCCAGAGAGAATGGGGCTCTCCTGGAATCACATGTAGTTACAGCATGGGAAAAAATAGGCACCACCACCTCCCCTTCAACAGGAGACTCAGGTTCTCTCCTCTCAGGGTCAGAAAAGTTGTGTGGATGGCCCCCCTCTTTGCCACAACTTATGCCCATTTCACAGAAGCTCTTAGAAACCCCAGCAGATACCTGATGAAGGCAGGACCCAAATACTCTTCTGAAGTGCTCTTCCAACCGCTCAGCACGAGTTCCCTAAAGCTTTTGAGGCCTCCTAGATTATCCAGCATCTGTTCTTAAATTTTGCCCTGGTGCAGACCAGCAAAGGTGTGGTGTTTACCAGAGTCGGGAGTGAAAGGTTCCTTTCCTGGCCCTACCATTTAGCAGCTGTGTGACCGTGGGCAAGTAATTTACACTTTACAGCCTAGGTTTCCTCACCTGCAAAATGGAGATCAAAAATACCTACGTCCAAGGTTATCACAACAATTACACGAGAAAGTAAAGGTTCCCTGCGCTGTCCTAGGCTCATAGTGGCCGCTCAATGGTTCATCCACTCACGCCTTCTGTACCTACCAAGACTTCTTCATCTTTCCAACTCCCTCTTTTCTTGGTCTCTGAAACCTCTTTCCCCCCCAGAAGATTGCCTCCCAGGTGTATTCCTTCTATCCCACTCCCATGTTTCCGGACTCTACGGATCCTCTCAGATGCCACAAAGATGTCTACTTCTCCTCCCCCACATTCACCTTACCTGGAGAAATGTGGCCCTAGTACTGCAGCTGCAGCAGCAGCAGCAAAGGATATTCTCCAGGGCAGCTCCAACACCGAATCCACCGGAGCCACTTGTCCCCGCCCCCACCCTCAGCCCGGCTCCAGGATTGGGTCGTTTCCATCAGTACTTGCTCTGATTGGCTGTTCTGGTTCTGCTCTAGCAGGAGATGGGGCGTGATTCTCTTTACTGCCAATCAGCGGTTGTCGCTGCCCAAGCCTCACCCCCGGTTATGCTGCTGAAGCAGTGAACCATCCTATTGAGCGTGGCGAAAGAGCCCCAGGTTCCGAGTCAATCCTTTAGGGGCGGAGGGAAAAAGAGCGGAAAAAAGAAGTCCTCTGCGGTGATCAAGGCTCTGCGCTTGCGCTATACAGTAGTGACGACAATTGCCCGCGCCCGAAGCCGAGGGCTGTCCGCGCCGGGTAGCGGGCGCCTGCGCAGTGGCTCCGAGCGGGCGGTTGCTGGTTGGTTGTTGTAGTAACCGGGGAAGCTGCTGTCGGCGGCTGCCTTGAGCCCGGCTGGGGAAGAAGGAGGGTGGCAGGCGCAGAGCGCTGTCCCAGCCTGCCCGCCCCGAGCCATGGGAAGATGAAACAGGTAAATGTCTGCGCCAGCGCACTCCCCTGCCGGAGGGAGGTGCGCTCCCGGGTCTGGGCGGGCGCAGGTCGGCTGCACTTCCCTCGCAGAGTCCGGGAGCAGCTGTTGGCTTCCGGGCGCGCTGGGCTGAATCCCTGCGGCGGAATAGCCTGCGTCCTTCCCGTGTGGGAGCGCCTGAGGACCTATCTGGGATTGGGGTGAGCCGGAGGAGGGGCTGAGGGGCTGATCCCTTTCGGGCGAGGAACGCTCCTTAGGCGAGTGTCCTTAATCTTCTTCAGATCGCCCTGTCTCTCCCTGCTCTCCTGGCAGCCTAGGACAGGTCGGCATCCCTTCCACGCTTGGAGGACTAGTTTGTTTTGTTTTAATTTAAGGGACTTACCAGTATTTAGAGAAATACTGAGAAATCCTGTTGGGGATTCTCGGAAGAACGCCTTTGAGGTTGTTAGACATTGCCCATTTCGCTGAAGATGTGTAGGGATCATTGTCGGGACTGGCATTTTTTGCACTGTTTACGTTCTTATCACATATATTAATGCGTAGGAAAATAACGTTTGGAAAGATTGATATTAAGTGGTTTTCTTTGAGTAATGGGATTATGGCCATTCAAACATTTTCATTTTCTTTTTCTGTAATTTTATTACATTCTCAAACACACAGTGAACGTGTGTCTTTTCCCCATTTAAAATATTTTAAGTTAGAAATACACTGATTTTAATATCTGTTTGATATTCAGACCATAATTTGTGATTTTTAGTAAGGGAGAATAATTTTTGATAGTGTTTGGAAGGATAGTTTTTTTTTCTTTTTTTCTCAGCTGTTTATGACCTTGATTGAGCAGAATGTATTCATTCTTTGGTTTAGCTATTGAATTTGTTTTAGCGGAAACATGCGGCTGTTTTACCTGTACTTGTCATGGAGCCTAAGGAAATAATTTGCAAGGATCTTAAAACTTGCCTTTTTATTTTTAACCCAGGTTAGGTTTTTCTAGCAAGGAATCTGTTTTTAGGCTATCAGCCACCTACCTCAGACTTACCTAAAAGTAAAGTAAGTCTATCCTTTTGGTGCACGTTAGATTTAGTGTGTAAAATAAAAGTGAGAAACTCAAACTTAATAGCAGCTCTTCAGATACATATAAGACAGACAGTATGTTTGAAAAAAAATCTTGATTTGTGTGGCATGTGTGAGGCTCTGTGAAAGAAGGTAAGCTTCTAGAGATTGGACCCTATTTAGGTAAGTATTCATTTTCACTACTGGGAAGATAATCAGCAATGATTAATAATAAAAAGACAACTGCATTGTGTTTGAGAACATTTGGCTTTTTTTGCAGGAATCTGCGCCACCCCAATTGTTTGATCTGGTGAATCTGCAAGGAAAGGTCTCTGAGGCCCCCATCTGCTGACTGCATGACAAACTCTAAAGGAAATGCCAGTCGTGATGGCCCGGGACCTGGAGGAAATGGCATCATCCTCAGAGGATGAGGAGGTGATAAGCCAAGAGTAAGTGAAAGCAAGGCTGCTTTTGACCTTTTGCTTTTATGGGAACTAGTTCTCTTTTATTTATGTTCTCTTTTAGCCAGTATTCTTCCTTTGGTGTTGTCTGACTCTGGTTGTAGTTTCCACATATGATCTATTTCAAGGTCTTATTATTGAGTGACCATCAGCTATCTGAAATAAGATAAGGCTCTGTTTCTGGGCTCATGAATGAATATGGACTCTAGTTTTTGTAAGTAGTAACTCTTAAGTCAACTCTCGATCAGAGCTCCTAACACAGGAGATTTTGAAATTTTTAGATATTGAAGAAAACTAGGTCTCCCAACTCTGTGACTTTGGTTATTTTCTCAAAAGCCTTTAGGATGATAGAATGATGAGAAGAGAGAGAGGTCAAGTAACTTAACTGAGTAAGTGTGGGGCAGGACATTAGAATTCTGTAGTCTATGCTGTGTCTGAGACACATGGCTTTCCTGCATTCTTTTAGAGGAGTCTTGATTGCTGGATTCTCATAATAATAAAAATGATAGTGCTAGGTGTAGCTGCTGTAGATAGTCGTAAGGGCTTTAGCTGCTGTATCTCCTTTAATCTGAAGATGTAATTATTCTCATTTTATTAAGCTCAGCCCCTCAGATATCAAAGATCTTCCTTAGGGATGCATAGAGAGTTAGTGATAGATTGGGATTCAGTCCCAGTTGTTCTGGATTTTGAAGCACTTACCTGTTTTGTCTTCTTTAACATTATTACTTTACACAGAGAACAAAGAATCTGGCTTAAAGGTAAGATTAGTTTTTAAGTTTCTCTGTAAGTCCACTAGCATTTATGTGCCATGTAACCTGAAAAGCAGGGATAATACCTCCCAAGCCTCTTTTTTTAGAGGGTATGGTTATGAGCAAATAGAATAATGTGTATGAAATTATTTTTAAATTATAAAGTGCCATACAAATGTCAAGGCATTATTCTTACAGGATTTAATATTGAATTGAAAGTGTATTTCTTATTATAAAGTAGAAGATTATTTAGTGTAATTTGAAAAAAATTGTTGAAGAATTAGTAAAGCTTTGGAGAAAGGCTTCTCGTTACTGTTAGGTCATAGAAAATACTAGAGATTTGCTGTTGTATTTGGGTCGTTCTTATTCAGGATAATTAAACAGATAACTCCCTCTGGTCACTTTGCCTTCTTGTGACTTTGTTTTCTGTGTGCTGCCTCTTACCCATTTCACAATTTTTTTTCATTTCACAAAATTTTAACCTCTGCAAGTATCAGTCTTTCTGATTCAAGGTCTTTTTTTTTTTTTCATGACAGTCTCTTTTATTAGTGGGTTTGATTGGGTCCAGCAAGTATTAGGTTGAACTATATGAAAGTGATATTTTGGTGGGTGAAAAACAGTCAAATATTGAGAATCTTATATTGTTCAATCTAATATTTTAGTAGGTATACCTGCTGACTGAATGACTAAGTGAATGAATAAATGGAGACTTTATGCTTTAGATCACTTTAGGTCTTTTAAGTGCTTTTATAAAATACATTTCATTTTAAAGAATACCAGTTATATTGAAATGCAATTATTAAAATAAAAGACCCTCCAAATTTGTGGTATAGTAATATGTGCTTTTTAATTAATACACTAAATAACAGCATCATTTATTTAAAGGATGAGAAAGTTTTATTTACTTTTTCTTTTCTTTTCTTTTTCTTTTTAGGGCTGTACCCATGGCACATGGAGGTTCCCAGGCTAGGGGTACAATCGGAGCTACAGCTGCTGGCCTACACCACAGCCACAACAATGCCAGATCCGAGCCGAGTCTGCAACCTACACCACAGCTCATGGCAATGCGGGATTCTTAACTCACTGAGCAAGGCCAGGGATTGAACCTGCAACCTCATGGTTCCTAGTCAGATTCGTTTCTGCTGTGCCATGACGGGAACCCCGAAAGTTTCATTTTCTAAAGACAACAACATGAAGACTGTCTTTGCTTAGTTTGTGTAAGATTATCAAACCTGGGTGGTCTTTGATTAACACTTACCCATGGGGAGTAGGGAATACTGTCACACATCATGGATGTCTGGACCACCAGAGTGAGATGTCACCATTTGGTAGCTGAATGGTTGCTTGAGGGGAAGAGTTGCCAAATTGTCCATCCTCATCACAGGTGATCTAGTGGCAGTTTTAATAATTACCATAACTTACAAGTAGTGATGTCAATGATATTTTGAGACATATGCAACAGCAATAATGTGGTATTAAAAATCTGTAATTTCAGATAGAGTCAGAGGTACAGACAATGCTAATACTGTGTGCTTTGTTGCCTATATTTGTAATTGAGAAATGATAAATGTCTAGCAGAAGTTAGTGAAAATACAGGTGTAGTTCCACATGCCCACGGTCCACACTCATGAACCTTTTCTCTCCCTTCCTTTTCAACTCTGTTGTTGAGTTTTGATTGTTAATGTTCCATCAGCTCCTGTCTATCAGACACTTGTTTTATACATAAGTAATCCTGAGTCAATCTTGTTCATACTTTTAAAGTTTTGGAAATTAGAAGGTCTTATAAATCGTCTAAGGATGTTGACTTGATCCGAAGATGTATGTCCATGGACATCTGCTAGATCTTCTCAGATCTCTATGCTGTATTAAAGTATTAATGCCTTGCAATCCTGGGCATTAGAGGTAGAAACTGTCTAGGCAGCCTTGTTTTGCATGCCGCTATTTCAAATTGTACATGTAAAGGGGTCCTTTTTCTATATTTTGCTTGGAGATCCTAAATATAAATCTATATATAGGAGTTCCTGTTGTGGTGCAGTGGAAATGAAATCTGACTAGAATCCATGAGGATGTGTGTTTGATCCCTGGCCTCTCTTAGTGGGTTGGGGATCTGGTGTTGCTGTGAGCTGTGGTGTAGGTTGCAGATGCGGCTGGGATCTGGCGTTGCTGTGGCTCTGGTGTAGGCCGGCAGCTGTAGCTCTGATTGGACCCCTAGCCTGGGAAATTCCATATGCCATACCTGCGGCCCTAAGAAGCAAAAAAAGAAGAAAATACCTATATGTAGATATCAGAACGTTCATTTGATGTAAGATTTCTTTAATAACTAAGAAAATATTTAATTCTGGTTGTAAAAGCTGGCTTTATTTCAGTTAAAAAGATCGTCAACAAATGGTTGTACAGTTAGTGCTACAGTTCAGGGAAAGAAGGCATCCCTGGGCTGGAAGAGCGGGGAAGGCTCCATGGAGGTGGTGAGATGAGCTGGGCTTTGGAGAGTGGAATTAAATGAATGGAGAGAAGTGGGGAAGGCATTTCCAGCAGGGACATTGGTATGACTAAGGCATAGAGGCTTTAAGCTATGTAGGCTGGATCCCAGGAGTGAGTAATATATATTCCTCATGAAATTGCTTCTTAAAACCAGAGCGTTCTTAGACTTTTAATAATAGAGTGAACCATGAAACTGGTCTACTTTGGTACTTAATCATTCAAGTTGTTGTTCTTTCATGTCTGTAAAATTTCTTAATAGGTACCATTTTCTGGTTTCTGGTGTGAAAGAAAATTTGAAGTCCCCAATTTTCAGTAGCTTAATCATTTTGAATCTTTTCCCTTTAGCACCACCTGGTGGGAGCATGCATTTAATGACAGTGTGTTTCCTTAAGTGTTTTTAGGTCAGCCTTACTGAATTTATGACTTGTGTACTACCACTTTTCTCTCTTCCTAGGTTGTAAGTGAAAAGATTTCTCTGTCAGGGAGTTGACTTTCTATAGATAGTACGGTTAGTCCTTAGCTCTTCTCAGCTGTTTATTGTGTTTCTGATCCTTGTCAGGCATTTTTATTTTGCAGCAGTAATCCATTGTTTGTAAGTGCTAAGGCACGGCGGTGCCAGTTTGCAGCTAGAGCTAGATTGGCACGGAGCTTTGAATGGTTTCCAAAGTTTTTGTCTGAGACTCTATAGTTTAAAGTGCCCATTTTCCCCCCTCTATTCTCTGACTTAGAAATATAGCGAAACAAATTAAAGTTGGAAGAGATCATCTGGCCCCATGCCCACCTTACAGATGTTTAAGATTAAAAAGCAAGCCAACCACAAAAAAATCCTCTTGCTAAAAATGCACCCTATAAACACCATTTCTCACAAATGGGTCCTATCGCCCAAGTCAAATCGCCAGGACAATAAGCATCCACATTCCATTTCTAGAAAACAGGAAATGAGCTTGGTATGGTGTTCTCTGCTTTCCTCACTAAAGCTCTTTGGGAAACTCATCCCAAATCTAAAGGCTGCCTAATTTCCAGGATTGGTAGCCTGTGCATTCAAAGTGTGGATCTTTTTAACTTGGGTTGGGAGACTCTAACTTGGGCCTGCAGTTTGTGTGGTATGGCCTTTGTTAAGGGGTGCAGTCATTTGAGTTTTTGAGAGCAGCGTGAATCTTGGCTGAATGGATCTTACTCCATTCAAGGAGTTCCCAAAAGGTTGAGTTTAAGGTGTTCCTTATACAAAATATCACTGAAATGTGATTAAGGAGATGGAAAGGTGAAAATAGCACAGACGCTTAGGTTCAAATACCTGTTCCCTTACTTAACCAGCTATATGACCTTGAGCAAAATAATTAACCTCTTTGAGACACCTTTTCTTCAATTCATTGTGCAGGCAAGAGGTTTATGTGAGGTAACGTGGGAAAGCTCTTGGTGTGATTCCTGGTACATAGTAGGGATTCAGGTTTTTCTAATCTGTAAATAAATACATATCTGACTGAGATTGATTAAACAGAGATTTCTGGAAGACAGCAAAAGAATAAAGTCAGAGGTCCTTTCCTGGAAGAAAATATCTATTACTCCATTTAGTATAGGCTTGCTTTAAAATATGTGGTTTTCATTGGGGTACTTGTATTAATTTAGGTTTCTTAGCTCAGAATCTTAGGATGGGTTATCAAGTTAGCTTAAAAAGGGACTATAGGGCGTGAAAGAGGTATATCAGTTATTTGTGCTGGGGATTAATTGTCCTAAATAATAAAGGGAATTTATTAACTCATATTTAGGAAGGACTTGATCCTGCAACTCCATGGTTGCCATTCAGGATCCCATTTCTCTGGTTCTTTCAGTCAGGCTCCCACTTGACTTCCTCCTCTACCTTTACCAACAGCTCTGGGCTCTCCTTCCCAAGGTCACAAAATGACAGCTGCACTTCCAGACCTCATTCCCTGGATCAAGGTCATGGGCCCATCTCTCCTGTAGCTGCTGAAGAAGAGAAAGCAAGTATTGCTTTCTTAGAGGGTCTCACAATGTATCCCCTGACATACTGGATCCAGGTGGTTTATGAGCCAGTAACCTTAACTGAGGAATGGAAAACCCTGATTGGCTGAAGCCAGTCAGAGCCCACCCCTGCAGCAGGGATGGAGTTAATCTTAAACAGACCACATGGCTAAGAATGAGAGATGAATGGTTTCCCATAAGACAATTGGAATACTTGTTCTAGAAGGGAAAAGTTGCTAAGCAGCAAACCACAGTGATCTGCTTCAGTGTTAATTCAGATTTTTTTTTTCTCTTTTTTTTGTCTTTGTTGTTGTTGTTGTTGTTGCTATTTCTTGGGCCGCTCCCGAGGCATATGGAGGTTCCCAGGCCAGGGGTTGAATCGGAGCTGGAGCCACCGGCCTACGCCAGAGCCACAGCAACGCGGGATCCGAGCTGCGTCTGCAACCTACACCACAGCTCACGGCAACGCCGGATCCTTAACCCACTGAGCAAGGGCAGGGACCGAACCCGCAACCTCATGGTTCCTAGTCGGATTCGTTAACCACTGCGCCACGACGGGAACTCCTAATTCAGATTTTGAGCTGTCAATTAATAAAGCCTTTTGTTATGGTTGTAGGGATCATCCATGTATCATGTGGACTGGAGGCTGCAGGAGAATTCCAGTTTTGGTATTCCATGCTGAGGCTATTCTGACAAAGGACAACAATATTCGAGTCATTGGAGGTAGGTATGACCTTCCCCACAGAAGGCAGGGCTGAACATGACCCTTGCAATCTCATCTTGGATAAAGTGGTATCATTTAGATAGGGAAAGGGCCTTGGTCATGAGAAGATATTATTGATTTTTTAATACTTGAAAGGATTATTTGTGATATCTTAAATTGTTTTCTGCATATTAAATTGTTTTTCCTCTTTTCTTTTTTTAGAATTACGTGTGTGTTTATTGTTTTGGTTTTTTTGTTTCTTCCAGTTTAATTGAGAGATAAATGACATACTGCACTGTACAGGTTTAAGGTGTACAGCATGACGATTTAACTACATGTATCCTGAAGTGTTTATCACAATAGGTTGGGTGATAATGTTTTTGATAATTGTGGTAAAACACACATAGCAATATCTTGTTTTTACCATTTTAGACCTCACAAGTCAGTGGCATTTAGTACCTTCATAGTATTGTGCAACTATTACCACTCTCTAATTCCAGAACATTTTCACCATTCTAAAAGTAAACCTTGGCGTTCCCATCATGGCGCAGCAGAAACGAATCCGACTAGGAACCATGAGATTGTGGGTTCGATCTCTGGCTTTGCTCAGTGGGTTAAGGATCTGGCGTTGCTGTGAGCTGTAGTGTAGGTTGCAGACATGGCTTAGATCTGGTGTTACTGTGGCTGTGGTGTAGGCTGATAGCTATAGCTCTGATTGGAGCCCTAGGCTGGGGACCTCCATGTGCCCCAGGTGTGGCCCTAAAAGGCAAAAAATAAAATAAAATAAAATAAAACTAGACTTTGTACTCATTAAGCAGGCACTCTCCATTTCCCTTTATCCTAGCTCCTAAAAACCTCTAACCTACTTTCTATTTCTATAGCTTTATCTAACCTGGATATTTCATATAAATAAACTCAAAGAATATGTAGCCTTTTGTGTCTGGCTTCTTACACCTAGCATACTGTTTTCAAGGTTCATCCATATCATAGCACATATCAATACTTCATTCCTTTTTGTGACTGAATAATACCCCATTGTATTGCTATAGCGCATTTTATTTATCCATTCATCAGTTGATGAATGGTTGTTTCCACCGTTTGGCTCTTGTAAATGCTTCTATGAAAATGCATGTACAAGTTTTTGTTTGAATAACTGTTTTCAGTTCTTTGGGGTCTGCACCTATGAATAGAGTTGCCAGGTTGTATGGTAATTTTCTGTTTAACTTTTTAAGGAACTGCCAAAGGATTTTCCACAGTGACTATGCAATTTTACATTCTCACCAATAATATATAAGGGTTTCAATTTTTCCACATCCTCCTTCACTAACATTTGTTGTTTTCTGTGTTTTAGATTATAGTTATACTAGTAGATGTGAAGTAGTATCTTATCGTGGTTATGATTTGCATTTCCCTAGTGATTAATGACATTGAGCATCTTTTCATGTGCTTTTTGGCCATTCGCATATCATCTTTGGAGAAATGTCTGTCAAGTTTTTTACCTATTGTTTAATTGGGTTGCTTGTCTTTTTGTTGAGTTGTAAGAGTTCTTTGTATATTCCGAATACTAGACCCTTATCAGAAAAATGATTTCCAAGTATTTTTTCCTGTTCTGTGTTTTGTCTTTTCATTCTCTTGACAGCGTTTCTTTCATAAGCAAATGTTTTTATTTTGATGATGTTCAGTTTATTGGTTTTTTCTTTTGATGCTTTTGCTTTTGGCGTCACATCTAAGTAACCATCACCTAACCCAAAGTCATGATCCCTATGCTTTCTTTTGAGTTTTATAGTAGCTCTTATATTTAGAGCTAACTGATCTTTGGTCCATTTTGAGTTAATTTTTTAATGTAGTGTGAGATAAGGGTCCACCTTCATTCTTTTACATGTGGATATCCAGTTGCCCCAACATGATTGGTAGAGGCTGTTCTTTCCCTATTAAATAACCTTGGTACTATTGTTGAAAATCAGTTGACCATAGATGTATGGGTTAATTTCTGGACTCTTAATATTCTGTCAGTCTGTACTATCCTTATACAAGTACTGTATTATTTGGATTACTGGACTTTTGTACTTCTTTTTCAAGATTCTTTTTGGTATTCAAGGTCCTTTGCAATTCCATGTAAATTTTAGGATCAGCGTTTTCATTTCTGGAAAAAAACAAATAAACAAAAAGACAAAGTACTGTCGGAATTTTGGTAGGGAGTACATTGAATTTGTAAATTGCTTTTGGAAGTATTGCCATCTTAGTGTTAAGTCTTCCAGTCCATGAACATAGGCTATCTTTCCATTTTTTCAGGTCTTTAGTTTCTTTAGCAATGTTTTACAGTTTTCAGTGTACAAGTCTTGTAGCTCCTGGGTTAACTTTACTCCTCAGTATTTTATTATTTTTGATGCTGTTATAAATGGAATTTCATTTTTGGGTTGTTCTTTGTTAGTATAAATACTGCTTTTTTTTTTTTTTTTTTTTTGTCCTTTTAGGATCTCATATGGAGGTTCCCAGGTTGGGGTCGAATCAGAGCTGTAGCTGCTGGCCTACACCACAGCCACAGCAATGTGGGATCCGAGCCACTTTTGTGCCCTACCCCATAGCTCGTGGCAATGCTGGATCTTTAACCCACTGAGCAAGGCTAGGGATCAACCCTGCATCCTCATCGATGCTAGTCAAATTTGTTTCCACTGAGCCACTACGGAAACTCCTACTATTGATTTTTGTATACTCACCTTATAGCCTGAAACCTTGCTGAACTCACTTATTAGCTCTAATGGTGTGTGTGTGTCTGTGTGTGTGTATTTTCTTTAGGATTATCTCTCTACATGATCATGTCATCAGCAATTAGATATTTTACTACTTCTTTCTGGATGCTTTTACTTCTTTTTCTTTTCTTTCTTTCTTCTTCTTTTTTTTTTTTTTTTATTATGGCTTCACCCAAGGCATATAGAAGTTCCCAGACTAGGGGTCAAATCGGAGCTGTAGCTGCTAGCCTATACCACAGCCATAGCAATTGTGGATCCGAGCTGCATCTGCAACCTACACCACAGCTCACGGCAATGCCAGATTCTTAACCTACTGAGCAGGGCCAGGGATCAAACCTGCATCCTCATGGATACTAGTTGGGTTCATTACTGCTGGGCCATGACAGGAACTCTATTTTTTTCTTTTTTTTTTGGTGGTGGAGGAGGGACTAATTGCTTTGATGCTTTGGCTGGAACTTCTAGTATAATGTTGAATAGAAGTGGTGAAAGCACCATTTTTGTCTTGTTCCTGATCTTAGGGGGAAGGCTTTCAGTCTTTTACCATTCAGTATGATGTTAGCTATGAGTTTTCATAAATGCCTTTTACCATATTGAGTTCCCATCTGTTCCTTTGTTGAGTGTTTTTACTATGCAGTGGTTGATTTTGTCAAATGCTTTTTCAACATCAATTGAGATGATTCTATGTCCTTTTTCTTTCATTTTATTAATGTGGTGTATTACATTGACTGACTTTTGTATCTTGAACCACCCTTGCATTCTTGAGATAAGTCTTACTTGGTCGTGGTGTATAATCCTTTTAATATGCTGCTGGATGTGGTTTGCCAATATTTTGCTGAGGATGTTTACATCTATATTCATAAAGGATATTGCTCTGTAGTATTCTCTTGATGCTTTTGTCAAACTTTGGTATAAGGATAATGCTGGCTGCAGAGATTGAGTTCCTTCTTCCTCTTCGGAAGAGTTTGAGAAGGATTGGTATTAATTCTTTAAATGTTTAATATAATTCACCAGTGAAACATCTAGTGCTGGGCTTTTCTTTGCTCAAAGGTTTTGGTTACTGGTGCAACCTCTGCTTGTCTATTCTATTTTCTATTTCTTACTGAGTCTGTTTTGATAAATTGTGTTTCTCTAGGTTTCGTGTCCATTTTATTTAGTTTATCTAATTTTGTTGGCATACAATTGTTCATAGTATTCTTTTATAATCCTTTTTATTTTTGTAATACAATAGTAATGTCCCCACCTTCATTTCTGGTTTTAGTAATTTGAATCTTTTCTCTTTTTTCTAGTCAGTCTAACTAAAGGTTTGTCAATTTTGATGACTTTGAAAGAGCCAACTTTTAATTTTGCTTATTTTCTCTACTATTTTTCTGTTCTTAACTTTTTTTTTTTAATTTCCACTCCTCTTTGATTTTAAGCAGTGCTCTGAATCCTGGCGTTAGCCTGTAGCTGTCTTCAAAGGTGACATACATGGATCCAAACTGTTGTTAGGTGTGGTAGAAAAAGTCTATACATGGGTTCTCAGTCATTAGTTCAGATCCCAGCTTTGGCATCAACTAGCTGTGAACCTTGCACAATCACGAAAACTCTCTCAGTCCATTTCATTATTAGTAAAATGGAGATAATAGCTACCTTGCAGGCATTGTGAGAATGAGATCACTTAATGTTTGGCACATAGTAAGCACTCAGAACTTGTGCTGCTCACTCTACTTGTTGAACAGGATCTACTCTCTACTTTGAGTTGACTTTAAAGTCTGTCCTTGCCCAGACTAGGTGTTCAGAAGGCAGTGAGCACCTGCTTCTGGAATTTGAATTCTCCTCCCTTCCCAAGGGATTCTAATCCCCTCACCAAGTTGCTAGGTTACCACTTAAAGGGACAAGGTTCATTCATCTTCCCTGAAGCCTGTTGTAACTGAAGATTTACTAACATTTGCTGAAACTCCCTCTAAGTATGATTGGAATCAAAACATCAAAGCTTAAAAACAGCAGAAGTAAATACTGCCCCCGCCCAATATACTTATTTTGGTTTGCTTGTCATACAAATGAGTCCATTTATTTGTGGCAATTGGCAGATCTTTCTTTTTTAATAGATCTAGCACTTATTGGAAACTAGCATCCATTAATGTAATCATGCCATTTTTCAAGCAATCACATTTTCTAGAACCTATAAATCTCTGGGTTTTTTTCCTGTACATATTCCTGTGATTAAAGAAAAAACCACTAAACTTTTCTCAAACTCTGTTTTTGAACTTTCTGTGTATTCCCAATTCCTTGAGGTTAATAATTTTCTTCACCTTCCTTTATGAAAAGAACAGTTTGAATGAGTCGCTGCCTCAGATTTCTGAATTGTTAAACACTCTTGGCCTATTTTTTTCTCTCTCTCTTAAATAGCTGACATAGATCTGCTCAGATCATAATCCTGGATTAAATCCCCTTGAGAAGTGTATCTGGGTCATTAGTTATCTTCTGTTGATCTTAGAGTGTTAGATTCCAACCTTGTTTTTTCTGTTATCTATTAAGTGCATCATTGAAGTCACTGTAAATATTTTTGATACAGTAAGATTTCATAAGGTTTATTTATGAAATATTCCAGGAATATGTTTTTTTCTCACTGTATCCATGTTTTTTTTCAAAATTGTGTATACTTTGAACATGTAAATGCAATTATTTTTAGAGGCAATAGATATTTTCAATTTAAAGTAATCTTTTCCAAGAATGAAGTATCATTTTATATTTTGCCTCTGAATGTGTCAGTTTCATAAATTTGCATTTGTATAGATTAGTACTGTCAAGCAGAAATGTGGTCCAAGCTATATATGTAATTTTTCAGTAGCCTTATGAGAAAAGTAGAAATAGGTGAAATTAATTTTAATAATTTATTTTTATATAATACGTAAATATAATAATATAATTTTAATAATATATTTCAAGATATAATTTCCACATTTACTCAGTATAAAAAAATTTGTAAAAATATTTTAAATCCAGTGTATTTTACACTTTTAGCGCATCTCCATATGGTGCAAAATTTTCATTGGAATATTTAGCCTGTATTTAGATTTCATAAATGTTATAGTTGAAAAAGTAAATTCCTATGCTCAAGTTGTTCCAGCCAAGTTTTCCAATAACTGAATTGAATATCAGTTTTAAAATGTAAATTTATTA
Source organism: Phacochoerus africanus (assembly GCF_016906955.1). Lineage (NCBI taxonomy): Eukaryota > Metazoa > Chordata > Mammalia > Artiodactyla > Suidae > Phacochoerus > Phacochoerus africanus. Next base: position 101,438,685 of record NC_062552.1, read on the forward strand.
AAATTAAATAAAATGAAAAAATTCAGTTTCTTTGCCATACTAGTCACATTTCAAGTGCTCAGTAGTTGTACGTGGCTTGTGGCTACCGTATTCCACAGTACAGGTAAAGACCTAATTTTCTGATAGTAAGGCAAAGCTATACTGTGTTGCCATTGAAGGGTTTATTTTTATAGTCTAAAGCCAAAAATGTCAGTTTTATCTTCATTCTAGTTTCCCATGCTGGTTTTGATCAAACCCCTTAGGGCACTTCACCACTCCCTAGGTGCTTCTGTGCTGACAGATTATTGGTTGTTTGTCTTTGCTCTGCCACAGCCAGTCCTGGAACTTGCCAGGGGTCCTAGTACTTCAGGTTGTTTCCTGGGATGCATGTGAGTGATTGGAGAAGAGGAAATGCTACAGTGTCATGACGGAATTGATCTGATGCATGTTCAGAGGCTCAGATGTCAGATGTTTGGCAGTTTGCTAGCAGGACCATGCCTTGCCTCTTGTTTTTATATGGAAGAAAACATGGCTAAGGTGGTTCTGTCTTGAACAGTTGGGCAGGTTCAGTTTATAGTTGCAGTTCTCTCTTTGATTCTTGCTAGAGAGAGGGAGCCCAGGCTTACCAGGGGTTTCAAAAGAAGCCCATAAATCTAGATTTTTGTATGAATTCTTCCAATTTAAGAAAGTTAACAACTAATTCAATTTTATACTGAAAACACTGTGAGGGACGGACAGACTGTGTTTACAGGCTGTACTTGGCTCCTGGATTACCAGTTTATAACCTCTGACCTAGTAAGTACTGGTAATCAACGTTAGTGGATGTAGGACTGGTGGACACAGAACATGAATGTGAGTTAAAACCCCCAGCAGTCACTCCTGCACGCCCCTTTTGGAACATGTTCAGTGCGTCTGAGTTGGGTTATCATTGGGTTATCATTGGTTGGTATGGATTAGAAGCAGTCGGTCACTGCTTACTACTTACATAGCTTGGAATCAAGTCTTCCACTGAGCACAGTGATGACTGCATTTTTCTTCCTATTCTGTAGAATAGGAAAAAGGGTAGAGTAGCGTTTTTATTTTTTAAACTGCTGTATAAAATGTATAATTTCCTATGTCTGATACTATGTCTTAGTAGCTATTTTACTATGTGTTTACTTTTTTACTACATGAAAAAACTTTTTTAGTGTATCAGCCAGCTTTCTTATTCTAAAAGCTCTCCATGTTATTAATTGATTTAGTGCTTTCAGCTACCTTATAAGTACCTTTGTTATCGACCCCATTTTATAGGTGAGGAAATTGAGCATAGCGAAATAATTATTCAAGATGACAGGCAGGAAGTAGTAGAGCCTGGATGTGGATGCTGGGAGTTCGGCTTGAGAGACATACTCTTTGTATTATTATTTTCCCTTCTCCCCAAGTCCCCATGTAATCATTCTCTATTTTCCCACACACTGTTTGCTCATCAACTTCTCTGTGGCCTGGTGCTGCAAGGCAAGCGGTGCAGAGCAGGCAAAGAATTGGGCACAGTCCTGGTCCCAGCAGTTGGTGAGCCTTTGGCTTTTGCATGTGCAGAAATGGAGATGTCAGCAGTTACAGGTGTCTTAATGAAAAGAACCCGTTTTCTAACAAGTCGTAAGGCTAGTACGATGAATGCATGTATACTGTTTCCCTAGTTTCAAGTATTAACATTTTGCTATGTTTGCTTCTCCATCTTTCTCTCTGAACAGTTTGAAAACCAGTTCACATATTCCACACCTACATACTTTATTCAACATGTTTATCCTAAGAATGAGAGCGTCCTCTCTCTCATCATAGTACAGTGATGGCACTTAAGAAATCTGTCATTGGTAAAAGCACTCTTAGCTAATATATAATCGCTGCCCAAATTTCCCAGTTGTTCCAATTTTGTCCTCTCCTGCTTTTTTTTCCCCTTCAAATCCAGGATCCAATCAGAGAGGCATTTAGTTGTCATATTTTTTTAGTCTCCTTTGTTATCGACAACCATTTATCAGATTTTGTGTGTATGAGTTTCATGACAGTGATATTTTTAAAGATTCCAGACTAGTTGCCTTGTAGATGTCCTTAAGCTTGGGCTTGTCAGATGGATTCCACATGTTTCAATTCAGGCTAAAAAAGTTTCAAAGAATTTGCAGGAATATCACTTAGTGAAGTTGTGTTCTAAGTGTATCACATTAGGAAGCGTATGATATCATTATACGGCATTATTTGTGATGGCAAGTTTGATCGTTTGATTAAGATCGTGTTTTCCAGATTGCTTCATTGTACAGCTGCCCTTCTCTTTTGTTAGAAGCATCCTCTGAAGTGATATTTTGAGATGTATGAATATCCTATTCTCTACTAATAGTACCTATTAGTTCTTGTCTGAATCACTTGCTCTTACAGTTCTTGTAAAATGGTGATTTTTTATTTCTATTTTTCCTTCTGCATTTATTAGCTAGCTTTTCTGTAAAGAAGAGCTTTCCTTTCTTTAGTAATGGTCTCCCCCCTCCCCCGCCAAATGTCCACTTTATAATCCCTAGAATTTGTGAAAATGTTACCTGACTTAGCAAAGAGGAATTGAGGTCGTAGATGGAAATAAGGTTGCTAATCAGCTAACCCTTCAGATAAGCAGATGCTTTAAGTGGGCCCAGTATAATTACAAGAGTCCTTTAAAGTAGGAAGGGCACAGAAGAAGGGTCAGACTGGTGCAATGGGAAAAGGACCAGACCTGCCATTGCTGGCTTTGAAGCTAGAGAATGGGGGCCACCAGCTACAGAATGGGGGCAGCCTCTAGAAGCTGCAAAAGGAAAGGGTAGGGTCCATTTCCTTTCCTTTTGCAGCTTCTAGTGGAAAGGAACGTAGCTCTGCCCATGCCTTGATGATACTTGTATTGGACTTATGTAGAAAGTCAGTATACCTTCTCACTGTCTTACCTGTGTGGATTAATGAGTTGTTTTCTTTTTTAAGAGTGAGTTTAGTCTATTGCTGTCACTAGTTCGTTCATTCTTTCTTTCTTTTTTTTAGCGCCACACCCATGGCATATGGAAGTTCCCAGGCTACAGCTGCTGGCTTATACCACAGCCACAGAAATGCAGGATCTGAGCTGTGTCTGTGATCTACACCACAGCTCATGACAACACCAGATCCTTAACCCACTTAGCAAGGTCAGGATCAAACCCACATCTTCACGGATACCAGTTGGATTCATTTCTCCTGCTCCACAACAGGAATTCCCACTAGTCATTTCTATATTCAAATTGCCTCAGATTTGGCCTTACAGAGCCCCTTCCAGGTCTTGTGACATGTTCTTAGTCCTCGTGACTGTCCTCTTTTGGCATAGCAAGATACGCCACACCTATGTTGTGATTTCCTTCCCCCACTTGGAATTAGAACACAGATTTTTTTCAAAATCTTTTAAAAAATGTCTTGTGCTCATATATCTCCAAAGAATATGTGTCCTGATTTGAACGATATTACAATCTTAATGAAAATACAATTAAAACAATATGAGTTAGTTAAAATTTTTATAAATAATAAAAGTAAAAAAAATGGAAATTCATTTCTTAATAATATGAATTGAGCATTTATAAAATTGATTTGTTTATCCATGGTTGAGTATTACTTGTTGCTAGAATGAAACATAGTTCAGCTAATTTCTCTTCCTATTGATTGTTTTTATAGAGATAAGCTCTGGGAAACCTTAGAACATAAACTCTTGAGCAGTGCACTGTGCTGCTTCTTACATTGTACTCTGCACCAAAGTGAACACATATGACTCTGCACTGTTTTTCTCATATAATATTGCAAAGACAACATAATAGTAATTGATCATTGGGAAAACCCTGTAACTAGGCTTTAGGATGTTGCCACAAGAGTGAAACTTATAGAGTGTTTGGCCTTGTCATTCCAATCATCCTGTGTCTACTGGGCATGGTGTTTCTGCTAGGGCTGGGCAAGTAGCAGTAGATGCTGACTTTTGTTCTAGGGCCTATCCATAAACTTCTGTATTGTACTCATTCAGAAATTGTTTAGTATGCAGTCCTTTTAGAAAATTGTTCTATAGAAGTCCTAGCTAACAGTTTGCCATGGTGTATATAAAGAGACTGAATTTAATGGGATAGAGTCAATGTTAGTCTTTGGAGATATATAGAAACCTCACATGATTACTGACTTTCCTCTTAGATAGGGGTCACAAGCACAGAATGCTCTCAGGGGCCTGGCAGGAGTTAAGAATGACCAACCTGGGTCAGGTTGGTGCTGAACTGGACAGCGCAGGCCCATCCTGAAGGGAGAACTTGCACTTTTCTGGTTGACTCTGGCAACCTGTCTCTCTCTGGCAAGGCAAAAGTTTTCCAGAGAAGCCCAGAAACCTAGATTTTTATATGAATTCCTCCAATTCCAGAAGGTTAGCAGTTAATTCAACTTTATTTATTTATTTTTCTTGTCTTTTTGTCTTTTAGGGCTGCACCCATGGCATATGGAGGTTCCCAGGCTAGGGGTCCATTTGGAGCTGTAGCCACCAGCCCATACTGGAGCCACAGCAATGCAGGATCTGAGCCACATCTGTGACCTACACCACAGCTCATGGCAATGCCAGATCCTTAAGCCACTGAGCTAGGCCAGGGATTGAACCCACATCCTCAGGGATAATACCAGTTGGGTTCATAACCCACTGAGGCACAACAGGAGCTCCTCAAAATATTTTTAAAAACAAAATTTGTGATGTTTGCACTTTTTATTAGCTCATTGACCTAGTGGTAAATCTGTTAACTGCCATAATTTTAAATACTGTGAGAATAAGTGATTTTTATGAGATAATTGTAATAGCCGTAAAATAATATTACAATACATGGCATCTCTTGGTGGCAAGGTCACAGGCATTTGCTGATGCTATTCTGCTTTGTTGCTCATATTCCTAATTGCAGATAATACTAGATTGCAGCTAGAAATATTGATGTGAAGACAGCAATGTCATTTATTTCCCCTCATCCATGTTTAGTGACACCTAGTGAATCTTGGAACCTTGGTCCCAAATAATTCTCAACCTACTTACAGGAGCATAAGGATAGCAGATAATGTTGTTGAGTGTAATTAAGCCAGCCACCATTCAGTTTCTTTCTTTTATTTCTTTCTCTATGGTTAACTTTCTGGTTACTGAACTTGATGCTATATTTTTCTTTAGAACGTTATCATTTGTCTTACAAAATTGTACGAACGGACAGTCGCCTGGTACGCAGCATTTTGACAGCCCACGGATTTCATGAAGTAAGTTCATTTTTCATACCTTACCTGATCTGCTCAAAAGCTGTCAGTTAACAGGGCCAGCTTGAGAAAGTACATGGGACCACTGCTTAGTGATGATACAGAACTTGCTGTTGACTTTCAGAGTGGCTTTACCAATTTATCCTTGAAGTACATGGAAAACTTTTTCACAAGAATTTTTTTTTTCTTTTTTGGCAAAAAATTTTTTCCTTGCTGTGTTTTTAGGCATGGGCTAGAGGCAGAGTTGCCTGTAAGGAATTATCTAACATCCAGTTAAGGCTCTTTGATTGCAAGCAGCAGAAACAGACTCTGCCTAACTTAAACGTAAAGGGATTTGCAGGAAAGCTGTATGCAGAGTGGCTGGCAAAGGAAAAGCTGAAACAGTAGGCCTTTGGGAGAAGAGATACTGCAAGCACCCCAGGGATCTGGCAACAGAAGTGTTTTGGACCTTCTCTATTGCTGCGGAAGTGAATCAACTCCATTCACTGTTCTCGTGCCTTTCTCTACTCAGGAATCATATTCTGGAAATAGGGTGATTGGCCTAGCTTGGATCAAGGGTCCACTCCTTGGGGGTGGGGAGGGACAGGTGATTTGCAGGTCCTTTAAAACTCACTGTAGTTTTTTTTTTGTCTTTTTTTTTTTTTTTTTAGGGCCATACCCAAGACATATGGAGGTTCCCAGGCTAAGGGTCTAATCAGAGCTACAGCTGCCGGCCTACACCACAGCCACAGCAATACCAGATCTGAGCTGCGTCGGTGACCTACACCACAGCTCATGGCAACGACGGATCCCCAACTCACTGAGCAAGGCCAGGGATCGAACCTCTGTCCTCAAGTCAGACTTGCTTCCACTGAGCCATGATGGGAACTCCGTGTCTCTGGTGTTTTTTATCTGTTTTTTTTTTTTTTTTTCTGCCCTTAGGTTCATCCAAGCAGCACTGACTATAACCTAATGTGGACAGGATCCCACTTGAAGCCCTTCTTACTTCGTACCCTCTCTGAAGCACAAAAGGTTAATCACTTTCCCAGGTAATGCTCTTGAAGCTACTTTGTTCTATTTTAATGGTATCTGACATTGAGGCGTGTAGCCAGCAGAGATAATTAATGTCCTTAAAAAAAAAAAAAAAAAGTCTGTGATACAGGGCAGCAGTCTGCAAATCAGTCTGAGGTGTTCACATCCTGAGACATATCTAAAGACTTGGCAAGGACTCTGTCGACCTGGTTGGTTTTATTTTATTTTTATTGCGTTTTAGGGCTGCACCTGTGGCGTATGGAGGTTCCCAGGCTAGGGTTCCAGTCGGAGCTACAGCTTCTGGCCTACACCATAGCCATAGCAACATCAGATCTGAGCTGTATCTGCAAATTATACCATAGCTCACGACAAAGCTGGATCCTTAACCCACTGAGTGAGGCCAGGAATTGAACGCACAACCTCATGATTCCTAGTTGGATTTGTTTCCGCTGAGCCACAATGGGAACTCTGTTCTGGTTGGTTTTAAAAGACACTGCTTCTAGATTGTAAATCATATAGATTCTCTTTCTTAAAATTGAGCTGCTTGCGAGTCCCTCCTGTGGACAGATTCTCTCTTTTTAACCTTGTTTTTCGTGGTTGCTGTTTCTCCCCTTCATTATAAGAGTGGCCCACGTAGAATCTTAATATGGTACATTGTCCTGGGGTGTAAATTTTCAGGGTTCCAAACAAAGGAACCAAAAAAATGACGTTTAATTCTAGTAATAGTAAAAAACAACCCCCCCCCCAAAAAAAAAAAACTAAAAGGATCTAGTAACAGATCCTTTTGCATGGTAATGATTTCCATTGAGAATATGGGTTTGATCCCTGGCCTCACTCAGTGGGTCGCTGTGGATGCTGCATTGCTGTGGCTGTGGCATAGGCTGGCGGCTGCAGTTCTAATTTGACCCCTTGCCTGGGAACTTCCATATGCCATAGGTGCCACCCTTAAAAAAAAAGGGAAAAAAAATTAGGTGTCATTGCTATCATAAACTCCTTCCTGTCGTTTTGGTTAATGTCAGCCTAGAGAGGCAATGTTACCTAGTGCTAGAAGCACGGGCTCTGGGGCCAGATCGAAGCTCTGCAGACTCTCTTGGACAAGTGACCTTTCTGTGCATCAGCTTCCTCATTGCTAAAAAGAAGATACTGGTGACACACATTTCGTAGGACTGTTGTGAAGATTCATTGTATCCAGATCTAAAGTGTTTAGAACAGTGCATGCCTGCCCTATATAAACGCTATAAAGGTATTAGTTATTACTGTTGTGAACAAGGTTTCTCAATGTTTACATCTATGGAAAAGAAAATAACAATGTAATTGATGCTGAAACCCTGGCTTATTCTTATCCTGCAAGTAATATTTAACCATGGAGAGATATATGACCTGCTGGAGAAGAGGGCAGCTAATCTCATCTATCAAATGTAGAGATGAAAATACAATAAAAGTTTTATTTAGTCATTGATTACATTATATTTTATTTCCAGGACTTATGCCTCCATTCTCACTTTTGCTCACAAGTTTGATTTTCAGTCACCTCATACACTTTTCTCCTCATTTTCATGAAACAGAAGCTCTTTCTTGATTATTCAGTACTACTTTCTTATACTCAAAGTGTATAAATACCCAGCCTATACTGTATAAAAGCTATATGTTTTAGATGCAATGAGATGATATATATCGCAGTCAAATTTGGAAAGTACTGTTCTAGACTAAACCAGTGGTACAGTGTGGTCTCTGGACATCTGTACCAAAATCACTTGGGGTAGATGTTTAAAATGCAGAATCCTAGACTTCATCCCAGAATTTTGAGAGATGTGACCCTGGAATATTCATTTTAGAAGACACTCTATAGGTGATTCTTGTGTGCACTAAAATTTGAGGACCTCTGCTCAAGAGCTGAGGAAGACCATGGGTAAGAAGTGTCTATGATACCTAGATTTGGCAGAGCAACTTTTTGATTTTAAGAAATCCGTGAAAATTTTGAACTGAGGAAACAGAATATGTTTTTAATGGTTACAGCAAAGATTATTACATTTTTTTTTAAATGAAGTTCTTTATTAAGTTCCTTAATAGAGGACCATTCTGGGTTTTTTGTTCATATGTTTGTTTGTTTTGGGCCACGGCATGTGGAAGTTCCCGGGCCTGGGATCAAACCTGAGCCACAGCAGTGACAACGCCAAATCCTGAAACACTAGGCCACCAGGGTACTCCTCTTTGATGGTTTTTAAATAGCACAACAAACCATGGACTGAGGAATCCAGTCGAGGAGACTAATTCACTCAAGTGCCTTTTTGTACTCTGCCAGATTACGCTCCCTGATAGGTAGCACTTACTGCCTTCATTTTAAGGTGATCATTTCCTTGACACATTGATAATTTGGGATATGATACTGTCCTTAGTAACTGCTCGTAAACTGTGATAACACAAGAAAACCTCTGAGTCATAGTTTACTGAGATGGAAATGCTTTTATGAATTTTAGGTCGTATGAACTAACCCGGAAGGACCGACTGTACAAAAACATCATTCGAATGCAGCACACACATGGATTCAAGGCTTTTCACATCCTCCCTCAGACCTTCCTGCTGCCAGCTGAGTATGCGGAATTCTGTAGTAAGTGCTTGACTTCTAAGGCCCCATCCCCAGCAACTGACCCTGGGCCAGATTTACTCCAAGGGCTGCCTCAAGCCAGGAAGCAATCAGGGCTTTTCAGATCCTTAAAAAAAATTGTTTCTTTAGTGAAACAGCTGCAGAGATAACTTTAAAACTGTTTTTTTTTTTTTTTTTTTTTTCTGATGTGTACCTGTGTATTTGCTCTTAGTAATAAGCTTGTCAGTATCATCTATGTAAGGACCCATTGGTGTCATATAAATGAGCTTCTGGGGAATTCCTGTTGTGGCTCAGTGGGAATGAACCTGACTAGTATCCATGAGGATGCGGTTTGATCCCTGGCCCTGCTCAGTGGGTTAAGGATCTGGCATTGCCATGAGATGTGGCGGAGGTCACAGACACAGATCCCGCGTTGCTGTGGTTGTGGTGTAGGCCGGCAGCTGTAGCTCTGATCTGACCCCTAGCCTGGGAACTTCCATATGCTATAGGTACAGCCCAAAAAAAAAAAAAAAGAAAAGAAAAAAGAAAAAAAAAAGAAAGTAAATGTGCTCCTGTCTGGTACAGAAAGTCTCTTTTTCATTGACAAGAGTTAGTGCCCATGTAAGGATGTCTGTACTTCTTCATATGCATCCTTTTTGGTGTCTCTTTTCCTCTTGTTATTTAGGGAATATTACTGTCACCTCAGTTTCTGGGCTTGTGTGATTTGCATTCTTTGGGGTACCAGTTTCATGCAGCTTTTGGTGTTAGGGTTTGGAGGTACCAGTTAGTCACACCCTCTCTCCTTGGAGTTCAGACTAATTGACAGATACACTTGGGAGTGAAATAGGGTTGGGAACACCAGCTCTATTGCTGGGAACATGACCTGTATCCAGATCTCAATGGGCCTCTTATTTCTTTTGTCTTGAAGTGAACCTACTTTCCCAGGGCCAAGCAGAGGAGATGGGCTATTTCAGGCTTTCCCCCATGATGGGCAGAGCCTGCCTCCATAGGCTTAGTGCACAGAAGAGGCATGAGAACAGAGAAGGGGTGAGACAGGTCTTTTGTGAGAGTCTAAATAGGAATAATAATAATAGCTCACATTTCATGTACATTTCCTTTCTGTTCGGCCCTCTTCTAAGTGACGCCTACTCTGAGGTAGTACTGTTATTGTTCCCAGTTTTACTGATGGGAAGACGAAGGTACAGAGAGGTTAAGTAACTTTCTGTAAGTTTCTCAGCTGCAAATGATGGATTAGGATCCAGACCTGGCACTTTGGCTTCAGAAGCCAAGCTCCTCACCACTGTGCTTTGGTCTTCATGGCCAAAGACACTGGGCGTGTGCACACAGTGACCATTTTCCAGTGTGGCCAGAGAGAGGAGTCACTTCTGTGAGGAGGATCAGGCACAGCACACGGAGAGGGCAGGCAGACAGTTTTCTTCTCAGTAAGTCCGAGAGAGACTATTCCTATCTTATGGGTAGAGGAAGCATGAAGATAGGAAGAGATGGTTTTCTGTTGACTTTTGATTTTTTTTGACCTATTGGACTCAGCAGTCTGGTCCGGTCCCCCAGTGGGGTGCTCACCTCTGGGGCCTGCAGCACTGGGTCAGTCCCTAGGACCTCCCACTTCCACCTGGGTGAGGCCATCCCTCTGAGAATACTTCTTGCCCTTGCTGGGACCAATGGGGTTGGCAGTTCAGTGTTTGCCCACCGAAGGCTCTGAAATATGTCACAATAGAGGATTAACTAAATGAATTAAGTTAACTTCAAAGCTGCAGTGCACTCAAAGCTGAACATTTATAGTTAGGGATTTTTGGTATGGGACTTTAGCCATGCTACTGAAACCTCCGGTGCCTTAGCTCCCTCCTTTGTAAAATGGGACTGTTACTAGCACTGACATTGTAGTGTTGTTGGGATGTTTAAATAGGTTAATATAGGGAAAGCAGTTGGAATGGTGCCTGATAGGTACTTAATAAATGTCCAATAATATTTCCTACTTCAAGTTATGTTGAGACATATTGTTATGTAATAAAAATAAAAAACATGATGGCATAAAAATGCTTCAACTAGCATGTCAGCAATGCAAAAGGATTCCCGATATGAACTCCTCCCACTGTTGAATTCCTGATGAGAACTCAAACTCCAGAGTAATTCCCTCTTAAACATTGAGGGGATATTAAGTTGAAAATTCCCTTCCTCTCTCCACTCTCTCTCATTCTGAAGCTCTTGCCTACCCTTTGGAGGCAGATCGAGGGCTGGATGCTCATTTGGAAGATTAGATAGAGTTTTTCCATCCATTCAAGCCTGACCTGACTTTCAGAAGAATTGCTTCTTTAGTATATTATTCAAACTCTTAGGAGTTCTACTTTCTTTTTTTTTTTTTTTTTGTCTTTTGTCTTTGTTGTTGTTGTTGCTATTTCTTGGGCCGCTCCCGAGGCATATGGAGGTTCCCAGGCTAGGGGTTGAATCGGAGCTGTAGCCACCGGCCTCCGCCAGAGCCACAGCAACGCGGGATCCGAGCCGCGTCTGCAACCTACACCACAGCTCACGGCAACGCCGGATCCTTAACCCACTGAGCAAGGGCAGGGACCGAACCCGAAACCTCATGGTTCCTAGTCGGATTCGTTAACCACTGCGCCACGACGGGAACTCCAGGAGTTCTACTTTCTAACAGAAATGAATTCAAAAAGCCAGTAGAACACATAGACTGAATACAGCTGCAACCCACAGCCACCACATTTAGCCACAGGGTGGTTATTACAGGCAAGTGTTGTTCTTCTGTCTCAAAACAAATCCCGAGTTGCCATTGCCACCCAAAGACCACAGGGGGGACTTACTGTGGGAAAGAGGGACCAGGGAAGACATGGTAATAAAGAAGAATCTTCTTAGTTTCAATCCTGCCAGCATGCTGGTCATTCTTTGCCAGTGTCCAGAGTCCGTGACCTTGACATTAAATCCACCGGGAAGGAGTTCCGTCGTGGCTCAGTAGTTAATGAATATTAGGAACCATGATGTTGCGGGTTCGAACCCTGGCCTTGATCAGTGGGTTAAGGATTCGGCGTTGCCGTGAGCTATGGTGTAGGTTGCAGACGCGGCTCGGATCCCACATTGCTGTGGCTCTGGCGGAGGCCGGAGGCTACAGCTCCGATTAGACCCCTAGCCTGGGAACCTCCATATGCCGCAGGAGCAGCCCGAGAAATGGCAAAAAGACAATTTAAAAAAAAATAAAAATAAAAATAAAAATAAAAAATAAATCCACCGGGAAGAAATCCAGCAGCAGTAGGTTAATTGTGTTGCTAAGTTTACATATTAGGGGACAAACCCTCCTATTCCTACCACTTCCTCTTTCAAAGAGACATTCCTTTTCTTCGTAGAGTCTGTTTTAGGTTCTCTTCTTTTCCTTTGCTGTCCTCCCTTTCTCCATGACTCTTGTGTTCCTGACCTTCCAGTGCTTGCTGGAGTGTGGACAGGAGATTTTTTCTGAGAAGGAAAGGGACAGGAACAGGCTGGCCTTTAGGAAAATAACTGCATGAAATCAATCGGAGAGAGCAAGGGGAAGAAACACAGTCGTCACTTGCAAGCTCATGATCCCAGTAAGAGGTGTGGATAGACTGAGCTAGGAGCTGGGGTGGAAAGGTGGCGGTGGAGAGAGTGGTAGAATAAGCACGGTTTACTAACTGGCTGTGAGTCATGAGGCCGGGGTCAAAGATATCTGAAGGCAAGAGTCTCAGAAGCTGGGAGGATCTTGTTAAGTCCCTAACCGGGGGAGTATAACCAGGACCGCAGAGGAAGAGTGGGACAGCCAGGAGGAGTGTCACAGTTTGGACCTGGTGTGGATTGGCGGTGATTGCAAACTTCCGAGGAGTGACGGTGTTTTTTGTCTGTTTGTTTGTTTTTTGGCCTTGCCCGAGGCATGCAGAAGGACCGGGGCAGGGATCAAACCCAAGCCATAGCAGCAACCCAAGCTGCAGCAGTGACAACACCAGATCCTCAACCTGCTGTGCCACCATGGAACTCTGCATGTAATGATGTTTTGTAGGGAGCTGTAAAGGCAGTTTTGAGTTCTGGCTGGAGATATAGATTCTTTTTTTTTTTTTTTAAACAGCCATACCTGTGGCATATGGAAGTTCTTCAGGCTAGGGATCGAATCAGAGCCGCACCACAGCCACAGCAACACTGAATATGAGCCACATCTTCAACCAACACCACAACTCGCGGCAACTCCAGATCCTTAACCCACTGAGTGAGGCCAGGGATGGACCCTGCATCCTCATGGAGACTATGCCGGGTTGTTCTTAACCCACTGAGCCACAACAGGAACTCCAGAGATATAGACTCTTAAAGTTGTAGATATGGAGGGGGATGTGATTGCCAAGGAAGAGAAAAAGAAAGAGAAGAGAAGTCAGAAGGGAGAGAGAGCCAGAAGATATGAGCAAGGGAATGAGGTCCCAGGGGAGGCAGGAGAGGGTTCAGTCAAGCACCCAAGTAGAAGGCTGAGCTTTAGGAAGGAGCTGGGCATCTCTTTCCCCCAAAAGGAGGGCAGGAAGAAGGCTAAGTGGTCACCCAGATAAATTTTAGATGGAGAGGAGAGCAGGGGGAGTAGGTTTAGTTACATATGTCCAGCCTTGTCGGTGAGGAGGGTTGAGGACGAGTACCAGGAATGAGGGTCCTGGGCGTGGATTTGGGTGTTCGAGAGGGCAGAAGGGCATGGGAGTGGGCTGCGAAGGGCCATTGGAAGGGACCTGGTGAAGAGCAGATGTGAGGATTGCCTGAAGACACTAGAGATACCAGCCCAGGCGGAGCTCATGGATTTGTAGCTTTTTGTTCTAATGAGAGAAAACCCGAAATCCGTCTCTGTAGAAGTCTAGTCCAGAGACCAACCACTGCCCCAAGGTATGTGAAAGCCTGGATAGTTCTGGACTATTCCCAGGAGTTAGAGTATGGGGCCTAGCATATATAGACCAGATCTTGCTAGACCCCTGGTGCCACTGTTGCTAGTTCCAGTGTGTAGTGGAATTGGAGGCCTGTGACCCCAAAGAGCCTAAAAAAGAATCTTGCCCCCAGTGGACAACTTTCTAAGCAGGAAGAAGGAAACAGTAGGGAAGACAGGGTGGCACCAATATCAGAAAAGCAAAACTTCCCCCCAAATCCCAGCAGATTTCTCTTTACTTCTCACTGGTTAGAATTGTGTCCTCTGGCTGTCTTTAGTTGTGAGAGAGACAGAAATAATTCTTTTTTTCCTTTCATTTTTTTAAAGGTTTATTGAAATATAGTCACTTTACAATGTGGTGATAATTTCGCTGTACAACAAAGTGATTCAGTTATACATGCACAGACATCCATTCTCTTTTAGATGCTTTCCCCACATAGGTTATCACAGAATATTGCATAGAGTTCTTTATGCTAAACAGCAAGTCCCTGTTGGCCAATCATTCCATAGACCTCAGTGTGCCTATGCCAACCCCAAACCCCCAGTCCACTCCTTCCCTACTATGTGACCCCTTTGATAACCAAAAGTTTTCCAAAGTCTGTGAGTCTATTTCTGTTTTGCAGATAAGTTCATTTGTATCCTTTTTTTTAGATTCCACATGTGATATCATATAATGTTTGTCTTTCACAGTCTGATTAACTTAATATGATAATTTCTGGGTCCATCTGTGTTGCCATAGATGGCATTATTTCATTCTTTTTTATGGCTGGGTAATATTCCATTGTATATATGCACCACATCTTCTTTATCCATTCCTTTATCATTGGACATTTAGGTTGCTTCCATGTTTTGGCTATTGTAAATTGTGCTGCAATGAACATTGGGGTGCATGTATCTTTATGAATTATATTTTTTTCTCTGGATAGATGCCCAGGAGTGGGATTGCTGGATCATTTGGTAGTTCTAGTTTAGTTTTTTGAGAAACCTCCATACTGTTTTCCATAGTGGTTGCACCAGTTTACATTCCCACCAGCAGTGTAAGAGGGTTCCCTTTGAGACAGAAATAATTCTAAGGAATGAGCAAACTTTGTTGTCAGCCTGTTAACTGCAGATGACTGAATTTCAAAGCAGTCAGTAAATTTGTAGAATTACAAGAGTAGATATGAGGAATCCCATAATTCAAATCAGACTAAACTCATTTTAAAGATGAGACTGGGTGCATATCCTCATCTTGTCTGTATATCCTCATCCTGACAGGCTACTGTGCTCTCTGCCCTGCCCTTGCTTCTGTTTTTCCTTGCTTCTTACCCACATTTTGGGAACCTGTGAAAGAAATCAGTCCTTGTTCTCAAATACGACAAATCAAGGAGGAAGGCCTAGCATGAAAGACAAATTTTTGGCATTTACAATTTTAAGAATATGATGAAAGTAAAGCACCGGAAGAAGCAGAAACTTGTGATAAGGCTAGTTCACAAAGTAAAATTTACTGAATGTGTTTAGATGGCAGAAGTTGCATTTAACTAGATTTTCCCTCTTCTGAAAATGAATATTTTCTGCATCTACTTGTCACCAAGAGGGCACTGTCTCCAGGGAGGTCTGGTCATTTTCTTCGGCATTCCTGTAGCTCTCTGCACTTCCCCTTTGCAAGCTCAGTGTGTCTAATTACTTGCTCAGTGTCTGTCTTTCTGCTCCTCTAATCTCTGTGAGGGCAAAGACCATCTCTTTCACTGCTGTGTGCCCTACCACTAGCAAGCTGACTGGCACGGATTGGCTACTTAGAAATATTTGAATGAATAACATTTTAAAATTTTTATATATTTTTTGTTTTCTTTTACTTTTAATAGCTCCTTTTCTCAATCTATTATATCCTCAGAATTTGGGGAAAATGGCAAAATGGACAAAATATATAAACTGTATACATGTACATATGTTCGGTGACTTCACTCTATGGAGATTGAATTTGTCTTATATGACTATAAATATGACATGTAGGGCCGGACTTTAAAATTTTATGACATATATTTTTTGAAAGGTGATATAGTCCCATGGTACAAAAACAAAACAAAACAACCACCACAAAACTTAGTAATCTTGAAAAGCCTTTTTTCTCCTCTTTTCCTCAGTTATCTAGTTCTCCCCAGAGGTGATCAGGGTTACTAGTATTTGTACGTGTCATTCAGAGGTATTCTTTGCGCTTACTAGCAGATGGCCTGAGTGTGTATGTGAACAGATGGGCGCATACAGTACCCAGTGCCCTGCTCTTTGCTGTCTTTAAGCTCATTCCCTCTCTGTTCATTAGTAATGTACTCATTTTGTGTGTTTGCTTAATATTTCACTATGTGAAGCTGGTGTCTCCAAACTACAGTCCTTGTGTCAAATCTGGTCCTCTGCCTGTTTATACATACCCCATGAGCTAAAAATGGCTTTTAAATTTTTAAATGGTTAAAAAAAAAAACATTTAAAGAAGAGTGAGGCGTTCCCGTCGTGGCTCAACAGTTAACGAACCTGACTAGCATCCATGAGGGCACAGGTTCGATCCCTGGCCTCGCTCAGTGGGTTAAAGATCTGGCGTTGCTGCGAGCTGTGGTATGGGTCGCAGACTAGACTTGGATCTGGTGTGGCTGTGACTGTGGCATAGACCAGTGGCTGCAGCTCTAATTTGACCCCTCACCTGGGAACCTCCATTTGCTGAGGATGTGGCCCTAAAAAAAAAAAGAAGAGTGAAACTTTGTGGTATGTGGAAATTTGGTGTCCATAGACAACGTGTTTTTGAGGCCCAGCCATACCCCTTTGTTTACATATTGTTTTTGGTGGCTTTCAAGCTACAATGGCAGAGTCTCAACAGAGATTCCATGGCCTGCAAAGTCTAAGCTGTTTATTATCTGGACTTTTACCAAAAAAAAAAAAAAAAGTTTTCTGGCCCCTCATATTAGATGCAATATAGAGTATTTAATTAGCTGATGGGCGTCCTTCGCTATATTAAAATATAGCGTTGAATAATCTTGTACAAAGAACATTTTGCACATGTGTGAGTAAGACTAGAGAATGCATTTCTGGAGGTGGAATTGTGCACGTGATATTTTTTTCTCATCCTGTTAGGTTGCATCAAGGGAGAAAGCAGGGCAGGATGGGGGAGAGTAGGCAAGGAGATCTTCTTTCTCTTGTGGTGAAATGGTTTGTGGCAACTGACAAAGTCAAGTTCCTACTGGGAGGCCTTGAAAAGACAGCTTGGCTCCAACAGAGGGAGAGTCCTTTGTCCCTGCTTCTCCCTCGTGTCCGCTGCTGTTCCCTAAGTGGAGGCCTGAGCCATCTGCAAGCCTCTGAGACTCCTCCTGTTGGTTGTGTGGTTTCTCTTCCTATGATCTAAATGGCTTTAAAGTGTAAACCGGAACCTCAGAAAGGGAACAAATGTAAAGGGCGCCTTTTAACCACTTTGAAATTACTGTCCTACCTTTGTCTGATTTAAGGTGATTTTTTTCCTTACGCGATCAGGGTTCTTGCTTAAGGAAAGTACCATATCAGGGATATGCCCTTTGACTCACCTTGTCACTGTCCGCATCGTGAGCCTCTGGAGGTTCTTTAGTTAGTGGAGGCGAGGATCTCCGAGATTCATGACGGTTACTTGTGATGGTCGTAGGCGAACATCCAGATCTTTGCCTTATGTTGTTTTCATCCTCTCATTCAAGCGGGGAAATGGTAGAAGAAATACATTTACATATTACTGTCTCCTCCTCTCTCTTCCTCTGTTTTCATTGTTAAGGGTAGTCCAAAAATAAAGATTATTTTAGCTGTTGTCCTTCACTTAGAAATCTGGAGAAGTCTTTGGGTACCCGAGTAGATAACCAGTGTTGAAATTTGAGATAATAAACTCACGTCCCTTCTTTCTCTTGTTTCTTTTTTCCTTTTTTTTTTTTTAATCTCCCAATGCTTTGAGCAGATTCATATTCAAAGGACCGGGGACCTTGGATAGTAAAACCAGTGGCCTCTTCCAGGGGGCGGGGCGTCTACCTGATCAACAATGTAAGTACACACAGCAGTTGGCGTGCTTCTCTCCCCATTTGTTCTTGCCTGCTTCATCCTTTGCCTTTACTGCTAAATCTGCTTTCCAGAGTAGGATTCGAGGATGGGTCTGAGTCTGCTGTTCACCTTACTGGCAGTTACCTTCTCCCATGCCAACATTTAGTCCCTGGCTAAGTCGTCACTTGATCGAATTTGAGGGGAGGGCACCTTTGGTACCAGCAGAAAAGAGAGGGTTTTTCTGCTTTTAGCATTCTGTCTTCTTGATTCCTCAGCACTAAACATTAACTGGTAGCACAAGGTTTAGTTCCTATTGTGAGCAGAACTGTGGGTTCCTGCTCTCCAGGTCATCAAATTAACCTTAATTTAGTATGGCATCCTTGCTGCTCCTGCCCCGCTCCCTTAGCCCCCTTCCTCCGCATCTTCTTTTTTCAAAAGTCATCAGTATCTTGATTCTTTGTAAAAATCCTTGTTAAAAGTTGTTTTTTAGTTGAATACCTATAAGAGTAAATAAAGTAAAATCCCAACTCTGGTCTTATTGGCTTCATTTGCAGTTGTAGTTAGTAACCTAATATAATTAGTTGATTTATGTTTCTTCTTTTTTCAACCTTATGTTTTGTTTCTTAATTCTCAGTTTAATATTTACTGAACTCCTATCACCTCCTACCCTCCCTCCCACATTCTGTCTCTAAGTTTGATTGCTTTTTATCATTTTTATGTCTTAAAGGTTTGTCATACTTACATTCTCTTCAACAGCTATGGCTATGCTTGAGTTTCTCTGCTTTATCTATAAGTTGAATAAAAAAATTTAAACTCAATAGAAGCTTTATAGATGGGAATTCTGAAATTTAACCAATATTTCGGTCTGGGTTTTTTTTTTTTTTTTTTTTTTTCATTTTTCCTCCTGGATTCAGTCAGCCCTTTGAACCTGGGAACTAGTGGTTTTTGTTTTGTTCTTTATTTCCTTTTATGGCCCTGCCTGTGGCATGTGGAAGTTCCCAGGCTAAGGAATCAGAGCTGTAGTTGCTGGCCTACACCACAGCCACAGCATCACCAGATCTGAGACCCATTTATGACCCGCACTGCAGTTGCGGCAACACCAGATCATTAAGCTCCTGAGGAGGCCAGGGATCAAACCCACATCCTCACAGAGACAACATCAGGTCCTTAACCTGCTGAGCCAAATGGGAACTGTGAAACTGGTGTTTTGTTTTCTCAGTTCAGGGAAAATCATTCATTTTTTTGTCTTTGCTTCTGGAACTCCTTTTTGAGACATTCTAGATCTTTATGAAAACTTTTCTCTCATGTTCAATTCTCCATCTTTCCCCATCTGTATCTTCTGGACCCCCACTTTGAGCTCTGTTGATTTTATCATTCATTCCACCATAATTTACAGAGACTCTCATTTTCTGATTTGCCTTTTTTTTTTTTAGGGGGGATAGCAGCTAGTTTGCTAGCTGGTCTTTCTGAGGGTAGGAATTGCAAGTTTTTTAAAGTTCTCTTCTTTTGTGTGAATTTTCTTGGGATTGTCTTTTTTTTCCTGCTGTTGAGTTTTCTCAGTTTCGCTGACTTTCGGTGTGAGTCACACTTATGAACAAAAGGCTAGACTGATGGAAGTTGCCAGCTGGCCCGGGTTTCCCATACTGTTGTGTAGGACTGATGCCCTGATTACTTCTCCCTGGATCAGAACTGACTGAGCTTTGTGCAAGGGTGAAGCCTGTTGTTGATGGTCAGGCCCCACCTCAGGTGGACGTGGGCAAGGAGCATGGCCCCCGTCCCTTTGCCCAAACAAGGCAGGCCTTACTGTGCTATTGGCGAGTGCCCTTTGGGGCAGAGCTGCCTCTCCTCTCCCTTCCCCTTTGTATCTGCTGAAGGGATACAGTGGCCTCAAGTTCCGCTCCTCTCTCCCCTCCCTGCGCCCACACAGGATGTCCTCCCAAGAGTCAGGGCAGGTTTTATCCTGAGGGCAGAGCTTTGGTTGTTGGAGAAGGTGCACTGGCCGCACTGTTTTAAATGCTGGTTGTTAATTAATTATCCGATTCCTGTCCCTCAGCTCACTCCTGCCGCTCAGGTTTGTTCACTGCCAGCTTGGAATTTCTCAGAGTCACCCTCTGAGGGAAGGTCACCCTCACCTCTGAGGTTTGGGGCCGGGACTTCCTCCGCTCTGTTTTCTCAACCTGTTCCCATCTCTTTCTGTCTTTGAGGATTTCCTTAAGCCTTTGGGCTTTTGTTGGCTCCTGACTGTTTTCTAGCATTGTTATCATTTCATTCTTTTAAAAATATCTTCTCTGTCCTTCCAGCGGGACCTAGGAAGGGAACAGGGGGAAGTGGATATGTCATGTGGGTGGTCGGAACGCCGTCTTAAATGCCCCAATTCTCTTTCTTTTCACACGGTCTGAGCTGTTTCCTATGTGTGCAGAAACTGACTTTCTGAGGGGTCTTTCACAGTGGAAAATCCTTAAATTCAGTCTGGACTAAGAACTGTGCAGTAAACACCGATGGCCAGACCTTTCCTGCTAAAGAAATACAGGATCTGCTTCTGGTACAGTAACTGTTGTAGCCCCAGGCCCTGTTACCTGGCCCTGGGTCACCCCGGAGGCCTTCACTCTGGGTCTCTTGTGACAGAAGGCCCTGGTCATGTGCCTTGGGTCTCTCTTTTCTTGTCTCTGCTCTGACCTTGGCGTGAAGTCTCCCTTCCAGCAGCTTTTCCTTTAGCTCCATGCCAGGAGCTCCAGTGTTGTTTGAGTCTCATAGACGGCATTCGTTTGGGTTTGGGTTTTCGCTGCCAAGTGGAATTGCTGTTGAAAGTCAACTGTGGTACAAGCTTGCTTTTTATTTTCTTAGACATGAGTCAAAAAGAATAGGATCTATTCCCAGCTCATGTGGGACTTTTTTCTCTCAGAATGCTCTTTTGCCCTGGTGATTTGTTATTTTAAAACCAACATCATAAAGAATAGAGAAGTTAGACCTCCCTTGGTGGGGCTGAGAACCCTGTGCCCTAACTCTTCCCTGGATGCCGCATCTCATAAAGGGGGTGACATGTCTTTAGAGAATGCGTTTGGCAGGCTCTGCTGCTCCCTCCCATCTCTCCCCGGCTGCCTCCCTGGAGACCCCCTGCATAGATCAAAGTACTTGGCAGGACCCTTTGCCTGCCCCCTCCCCCTCAGCGAAGCTTTGGAATGAGTCTGATTCTTTGAGGTCTTTGGTGGAGGTGCCAGACAGAAGCCTGGGAAGATGCCAGTAAGCACCAGGGGAGCTGGCAACATGTGGACATAATGGGAAAATCCTCCCATTGCTCTCCGAGTCTGGAATTTTATCACCTTTTACCCAGACCTACAAACCATGGAGTTAATACGCTTCTCTCTCTCCTTACACACAAGGCCTAACCATCCCCTCTTTTCCATACCTGGATCCTTTCCCATGGAATATGTGACCCATCAGCCAACTGGATGAAGTAACTCTTTCCAAGGCTGCTGCCTGCTTTCCTTTTAGATTCAGGAGGAGGGAGAGGGAGTGCTCAGATGGAGGGTCTCTGAGCTGAACGAATGTGCATGCATGAGGGATGTGGGGGTGGGGGCAGAGGTAGGTGTGAGGGCCAAATAAAAACATCTTTTCCCTGTCTTTCCCCTGTAGAGGAACGAGAGGGCCTCTTATTAAAAATTCCCTGTAATAGTCATAACCTTTTGGAAAATAGCCGCAAATAGCCACTTTTACCATTACAGGGATAAGATGAAGGACAGAAAAAGCATTGCTTTTATGTAATACTGAGGAGAGAAGTGTGAGCTCCTACCGATGAAAGCATCACGGCTGATTGGCAAACGTGGTCTCTTAGTGATGTGCTCTTTAACTCTGGAAATACCGCAGGGGGAACAGAGCTAGGTTTGCTCTAACTCCTTCAGTAACCGTGACTAAATGCCATATTTTCCCAATTTAGAATATTCAAATCAAGGAGGGAAAAGATCTGATGTTTTCTGATTAAGGTATGAATTTGATTATGGGGGTCAAATTTAGTCATCCTTATCTCACACATTATCCATGGTTGATACAATACTAGTATTTTCTCTGAGATTTTGAAGAGAGTATTTGAGTCACTCTATTCAAGCCTGTATTTGCAAATATGTTTCTGTACAGCTCTCTTTTTTCTGTTTGTTTGTATGTTATCTTAGGTGCTCTCCCGTTTTTCTCACTGTTCAACAAATATTTAGGGAGTCCCTGCTGTGTGCCAGGTGCTGCTACTCTTTAAAACTTTTTGAGGAGTAGAGATCACCTCCTAACTCCTTTTTTTTTTTTTGGCTGTGGCATGTGAAAGTTCCCAGGCCAAGGATCGAAGTTACCCCACAACATTGACAATGCTAGATCCGTAACCACTAGGCCACCAGGAAACTCTGATCATCTCCTAATTCTTAGGTATCTTCATTATAACTCAGTGCACTGCTCTGAGCAGAGTGGCATGTGGCATTTCGTGGTGAATGCTGTTAAATCGTGAAACTTAGTGAACAGTACCACATAGATACTATTGAGTTTGCAATAATAATAATAACAACTGATATTTCTTGAGCATTTACTATGTACCTTCTAAATATAATCTCATTCAGTCTTTATGGGAACTCTATGAGCTAGTTACAATTCTTGCCTTAGTAAGAAAGGTCTGGCTGATTCCAGAGTGTGTGTATACACACACACACACGCACACACACACACACACACACACACACATATATATATATATATATATATATTTTTGGTCTTTTTAGGATGGCACCTGAGGCATATGGAAGTTCCCAGGCTAGGGGTCAAATTGGAGCTGTAGCCACCCATCTACATCACAGCCACAGCAATGCCAGACCCAGCCTATGCCTACACCACAGCTCACAGCAATGCCAGATCCTTAATCCACTGAGCAAGGCCAGGGATTGAATCCGAGTCCTCATGGGTATTAGCCAGGTCATCCCACTGAGCCACAGCGGAACTCCCCAGAGCATACATTCTTAACCACTGTCCCATTCCACCTTACAAAAACTGAACAGATACTGTGAGCTTTAATATTAAAGTCAAATTAGAAAAATGATTCCAACTTTCCCAACAATTCAGATTCTAGCTTTAGCATCCTTTGGAGGGAAATTTGAGCTTAGAATTGAGATCATTTAAAATGAGTTAATTCGGGATGGGTGAAAAGGAAGCAGGCTTGAAGATCTCAAAAAGATTTCATTAGTTGCTTATCAGTTTATTACACTATACAAAAAAACTGTACCCCAACCAACATTTTCCTCCATGAGCTTACAGATTAATTCCTAATGCAATAGAAATGAGAGGTATAGACTGTTAAACAAATATTAAAGTTACCTAAACAGTGCAAGAGATTATGTTCTGCATAGCTCAAAGAACAAATGGGCGATGATGACGAAGGGAAGGGAGGAAATGGGCATGGACATTGGACGTGTCACAGAGTGAAGACCATCACCAGTGTGCTGTCTGGTTCCGAGGAAAGTTGGGTGGTCATATATCTAGCAGCCTCTAGTTGTTACTTAGTAGGAAAAGAGCTGTAGTTGTTTAATTTTAGGTTTGGAACACAGCCTGCAGCTTGCTGCTTTGTGCTGTGATTGCATCAGTTCTTACAGACTAAGCTGACTCAAAATAGAGATACTACGTGTGAGAAACTGATCAGGAAATGGTGTGGGTGACCAAGTCCTGAGTATGAATCAGTAGCGATGGTGTAGTGTCTGTGTGATGCATAGAGATGGCTTGTGTTCTGCGTTGACATAGCAGCGGTGGGAAATGAGAGGGGAATTTCATCTTGACCCTGCCATTGCTCCTTGTGGTTGTGTATGATACTCCGAGTCACAAATTATCCTTATTTTAAAAATGTAGTAGTTGGGATAGCAAATACATTATTGAAAAGACAGACTTCTGAATTTGGGGGACAGTTATTTTAGGTCAGAGTTTGGGGGATCAGTGCAAATAATGCCTCAGAATTAGGCTGCTACGGCAGACTGGCTGGATTCAAGTGGTGCTTTATCACTTATCAACTCGGGACTTTGAGCAGGTTCCTCTCTGACTCTCCCTTCATCTGTAATATTTGGATAGTGTTATACGTACCTCACGGGGGGTGGGATAAGTATTAAATGAAATAATTCTTGTGAAGGATTAGACCAGTGCTTGGCACATTGCAAATTTCAGTACATTTATTAAAATTTTTCTTCCTGCAAATGTTGATAGTGTTTCTGTTGCTGCTACTGTAGCTATTATCATCACAGTCATCATTAGAACCCCTTTGCCTTTGGAACCCTTTTGTCCTATATGGATTGTGGTGACTGACAGCTGATTTTTTTTGGGGGGGTGTGTGTCTTTTTTTTGTTGTTTTTTGGGGCTGTGCCTGTGGCATGTGAAAGATCCTAGGCCAGGGATCAAACTTGCACCATAGCGGTGACCCAAGCTGCTGCAGGGACAACACCAGATCCTTAACCTGCTGCGCCACAAGAGAACTCTTGATTTTTCTGTCTTAATGTCATTTGGAGTTGTTCTATTCCAAAATCTTCTTTCTTTCTTTCTTTCTTTTTTTTTTTCATTTTTGGCCACCCCATGGCATATGGAGCCCCCGGGCCAGGGATCAGATCCTAGCTGCAGTGGCGACCTAAGCACCAGATCCTTAACCTGCTCTGCCAGCCTGGCGATCAAATCCGCTCCCAAGATGCCTTGATCCCATTGCACCGTAGTAAGAGCTCCTGTTCCAGATGATTTTATCTTACTGTTTACCTGATTAAGGACCCACATAGTTTCCTGCTTCTCACTGTGTTCAGTCCAAATTCTTCTTGCCAGGGGTTCAGATCCCTTTGCCAGTGGGGTCTTCCCTCCTAATTGTCTCACCACACTGTTCGTTATTTAGCCCCAGGTCAGTGATTCTGCCCACTCCCCTCTCTGATGGGCTCTGTGCTGCTGCCCTTCTGTGCTGCCTCCTTTCCTTTCTCCCACGTGCTCAGTAGCTTTGAACACTCACTTCCGCACCTACTCTTCCTGGACAAGCTTTCCCTGACTGGTCCCACCTGCTGTCCTGCATTTCTACTCTGTAGCTTCACACCTTGCACTTGAACATGTGCTGCCTTGTGCTCTTTTAAATTCTGTATTTTGCTGTCCCTCTACTCCAATATCAGACTCTTTGGGAGTAGGGATTAGGCTCTCTGAGGGCAGGGAGCATCTCTTTTCTCCATCACTGTATCCTCAGTGCTTTCTACAGTGTCCATCAGTACTCATCATAATTTATTGTGCAGATAACTCTTTTTTCATTGAAAAAAAAATTTATATGTGATCTAGTTCAGTCTTCACATACGATAGCATAGCAAACACTACTGAGGGAATCAGTGAAGGAGCCATCCCATTTCATAGGGGACATGCCAAACAACTTAATGGAAGCCTTCATTTAAGAAAAGTGGTAGTATATTAAAATATCCAATATGCTTTACATTTGGGTGAAAGCAAGTTCTTATTTATTTGTTTTCTTTTTTTGGCCGCCCCTGCAGCATATGGCAGTTCCCTGGTCAGGGATCAGATCTGAGCCAGAGCTGCAACCTGCGCCACAGCTGCAGCAAGGCTGGATCCTTAACCCACTGCTCCAGACCTGGGAACAAACTAGAGCCTCCACAGAGACAAACCAGATCAATAACCCACTGTGCCACAGAGGGAACTCCACGTTTTCATTTATTTTTTAAGTTGCTTTTATTTTCTTGGCATGTAAATATTTAGTATCTTGTATGTAAATCTTTAAAGCTGTTTAGGCTCAATTTATTATGTGACAGGTGCTGTGTAAATGTCTTTTTCCTCCATTACAATTGGATACTCACAGTGTTTATGGAAGTGGTGTGTTATGTGGCCAATTAGTGTGTGGGTAGCTTGGAGGAAAACTTTTCTTAGAGTTTTAGGTTTCCACATTATCATTTCTAAAAGGTTAAGAGCTTTGTTCTTTATTGTAAGTTAGGAATCCTTTGCATTTCTACCCTCTCATTGTTCTCATTACTCCACAGCCAAACCAGATTTCCCTGGAAGAGAACATCCTGGTCTCCCGTTACATTAACAACCCCCTGCTCATAGATGGTGAGTTGTGATTAGGCCCTTGACTGGATTGGGCTAGAGCTTACTAATATTTTTTTTTTAACCTTTTTATAGTGTTCTCTGGTAAGTTTTATTAAGCTAGTGTCAAATTCTTGGCAGCTGTGGCTCCAGAGATGAGGCTGGTTCCTTACCTACCTTGTGGGATTATTTTGAAGATGATTTTGAGATAATAAAAAAGAAAGTGCTTTATAGGTTATACGGTAACAAATATATATATGAAGGCTATTCAATACATGTATATACATTCTCTCTCATTATAGATACAGTATAATTATTATCTGTCCTCAAAAGGAAAAGGTGTGTGGGCAGTGTGTGTTTCATGGGGAGAGGAGAGCTCTTCTTTCCTTTATATTTTTTTGTTACATTGTCCTGTTTATTCTGTGACAGAAAACAAATGAACTTTGTTTTTCCTGTGCACCCCAATTTTTTTTTCCAGATTTTAAGTTTGATGTGCGCCTCTATGTGCTTGTGACTTCCTATGATCCTCTTGTCATCTATCTCTATGAGGAAGGATTGGCGAGGTAAGAGACCTTGGTTGGTTGATAGTGGAGTGGGGATTTGAACTCCTGGATCCACAGCTGAGGGCTTGAACTGTTTCATGCTCTCTTGTATTTGGGGGTGGGGGAAGGTGTTAGCTGCTTTTTTTTTTCCACATAAAAATCTATAATATATTTCACATTGATTATTCATACACACACACACACATATAATTTTGTTTTTCTAGAGGTACTTCTTAGGTTTTAAGGTAGTGTGACTTACAAAATTTTTCTTTTTTTGCTTTTTAGGGCCACACCTGTGGCATATGGAAGTTCCCAGGCTAGGGGTTGAAATGGAGCTGCAGCTGCCGGCCACAGCCACAGCCACAGCCACTGCAACTTGGGATCCGAGCTGCATCTGTGACCTACACCACAGCTCATGGCAGCTCTGGATCCTGACCCAGTGAGCAAGGCCAGGGATCGAATCCACATCCTCAAGGTTGCTGGTCAGATTTGTTTCCGCTGAGCCACAGTGGAAACTCCCCCAAGTTAAATTCAAATTATAATAATTTGAAGTTGTATTTCCCATGTTGACAGGATTTTACAGGTAGCAGCGTTTTCTTAGACCCTTTACATTTTTTAAAATAAGTATGTAACTTAGCTGTGCTTGTGTTCTTTTCTCCCGCAACACAAATATGTATATATGTTCAAAAAGTATGTATGTGTGTGTATATTCTTTGGCTTTATATAAATATATATATAAAGTTTCACCAAGTACCTTGCTTTGAAGTTCCTTTTATGTGTAGTTTCCTTATTGGGCATAGCAGTTTAGGAGGTGGTTTGCATCTGTAAAAAGCATGGACATAATATTTCTGTATTTTAGAAAGTGTACTTTAAAAACATGAAATACCATGGATAAAAGAAGGCTACCTATGTAATTGTAGGTGCTTTGGTACATATTATTATACTCTGACAACTGTTAGTTTAGAATCATTTTAATTATTTCATATACTCAAAAAAATTTTTATATATAATGATTTTTATTTTATTTTTTTCGTTATAGCTGGTTTACAGTGTTCTGTCAGTTTTCTACTGTACAGCATAGTGACCCAGTTACACCTACATGTATAGATTCTTTTTTCTTACATTATCATGCTCCATCAAAAATTTTTGATGTGCTGTGTGACTAGAGTCAGAGGGTGAGAACTAGATTCTAGCTGGTTGAGCCATGACTTCCCTTCACCTCCAGGTGGCAGTGATACCATTTATAAGCCCAGTCATATTTTTAACTAAGATTTCTGAGTTTGAACCTTGGAAAACACCGAAGGCCACTGAAGCTCCCTAGTTCTGTTCTCTAGATCCTTGAAAACTAAGCTGGGGCAGGGGGGTAGGGGGGCATTGCTAAAATATTCCTTGGTTTTTAGATAAAGGGCTGAACCAGGTATCTGGGCACAAACTAACTACTAACTACTAAACAGATTTTCATAGGAAAGAAGTTTTCTGTAGTGTTTTTTAAACACCCGTGCTCTCACATTTTGAAGTATAGGGACGAAAGCTGAATATCCATAGTATCTAGGACAAAAAGAAGGTGAAATAGGCCCCTTGCTTCTGCTCAGGTGTATGAGGTGCTGAAAATTTTTCAGTTTGTAATTTGAGATGTCCCTGTTTCCCTCTGTGTGCCATGAGCTCCTTCACCCTCCTGCTTCCACTAATCTTCGCCCAGCTTTTTTCCTCTCCCCTTCTTGGGAGCTGATTATGTCCTGCCATCAACTGGGCTTCCTGAATAGGGCAGAGACCTCAAGGTCATGCTGTTTCTCAAGGATATCATAGCAGTATGTTTTGCATATTATTCCAAAGGTACTTCACCCGCAGTATTAATAGCCTCTCTGTTGGTAAAATCTGGCATAGTTTTAAAACCTCAGTGGTTCAAATGCAAAGTGATTCAGATTGCAATACCAATATTTATTATAAAATTTACTACAGACATGCAAGTGCTCTGGCTATTGGCTGTGTGTGGGAAGTCAGAACCCACTGAATTGAGTGACTCTGTTCTCATGCCTCCAGCAGGAACTGAGTATGTGTCCATAATTTTTTTTAGTGGATGCTTTTTCTCAGAATAATTTGGAAAACAGCTTTTTTAAAACTTGGATTAAATTGAACCAAAAAATATGAATTTTCAGGGCTTTGGCTCATTTTACCTAAAAGCATAGGTGAATAATAAAGCTTTACAAGAGGATAATACATTATGACAGGCTATTAGCCAGTCCTGCAAGGGTGCATTGCTCCATGCAATAACTTCCATGCGCCTAAGTTGCTGTGTCTTAACCGCTGTGTATCTTGGCGTTCCTCTGCTTCTTTTTAATCCGCAGAATCCGCTCGATTGTGTCATTACTCTCAACAATAGTCTACAGCATCTCCAGATCTGCAGTCTCTAGTAACCTTGGGTCACGTGTGTTTTATATGGACATTACTGAAGATAATCAGTTTGGGATGAGATCACTCAAACATTTTACTTTGAGGCTCAACAAGGAAAACCATCATCTTTCCTAAAGAGACAGAACTGGCAGCAGTGTCATTGGTCTCCTTTTTTAGAACCCCGTATCATTTCCGTTTGGGGCCTCAGAATTCGTGCTTAGGTGACGGAAAGGTTAAGTTCATCTCATAAGACAGTTCTGTGAAGTAAGACTTTTGTGTAAATTCTTTACCTTCTTAGATTTACTAAAGCAAAAGACCCTAAATGCTTTTTTTCTAGACTAGTAATTTCAGTTGTCCTTGTCTTATTAACATGGGAAGTAGAAAAACTCTCATCTTCTTATATGTGGACAAAATATTGAGATGTTTTAAAAAATGGTGTCAGTAGTATTTGAGTCCAGTGTTTTGCCCCTTCCTGCTTTTTGACTTTCCGCGTATGTTGTTGTTTGGCACCAGCAGGGGACACTCCGGTTTCCAAAGAGGGGTGCTGTTCTCTACCAAAATGGTGCAGGCTCTTTTTCCTGTCAGAGATGGAATCCAGAAAGACTTTGTCCTGGATTTTACAGTTTTAGGTGGATCCAGTATGTGGTCTAAACCATTTGTGAAGGCCCTTTTTGAGACAAAGCTAACAGCCAAATTTTCGCTGAAAGAGGAAAAATAAAAAGTTGAAAAAGAAAGTTAAAACAAAATTGAGTTGAAAACCAAATGTGCTGTCAGAGACCCAAAGCTAGGTAGCGTTAGCAACTGCAGGGGGAGGAGGCGGGGGGGGGGGGGGATGAAAGAGCCCATCCAGGGAACTGGGGGAGCTCCACCCACACGGCAGAGGTGGGAGAAGGGGATGCCGAGAAGGCCCGAGGAGGCCCCGGTTGGTCTGGTCGGGGACTGCCTCTCTTTGGCCTCAGCCATATTATTCAGTGGAAACTCAGAAAAGATCCCGAAGCATTTGTAATGCCTCTCCCTTGCTCCCCGCCCCCAGTTCCTTCTTCAGTAGCCTTCCTTGCTAATTAACACTGGCTCCGCAGGGATATTTACCTTTTCTCTGCTGGATTCCTGTGGTTTTGAAAGAATTCAGGTACTTGCCGGTTGCCAAGGAATTCAGATTACCTCACGGGCTGCACACTGTCCAGAATCTGCCACAGCAGCAGGAGGAGGGGAGAGACACCGACAAGGGGGAGAAAACCCTCTCCAGCGCTCATTGTCACCCTCCCTGGCAGGCCCTTGCTGTTTGTGAAGTTTGAGTCATTTCTGGCTCTGAGGACCAGGGGATCAGGCTGGTAATCCCCTCCCAGACGGCTCCGCAGGGCGCTGCCTCGTCACTGCAGCACTTTGGCAGTCTCCCGGCCGCAGCTGGTTGACAGCAGATCAGAGAGCTCTTGGGCCTCTTGTTCTCTTCCATAAGATTTTTCTGGGTCAGGGCAGGATGAAACCCAGTGGCTCCTGGCACGGCTGCCTGAGGCGCTGTCTCTTGATCCTCCAGGCCTTTGTGGCTCTGAATGGCTACACCTGCTGAAAGATAATGTGTCCGCCACAGCCAGGGTCTCCTCAGAGCTGCCCTCCCCTTACTTTGTGTGTTTGCAGTGAATGTTTGTTAGAATAAATGTGTGGTTTAACTATCCTCCATCTAGACTCTCAGGGACTGACTGTGGTCTCATGTTCATAGAACAAAGGAGAGGTGAAAGGTCCCCACTGTGTTTTCCTTCCCGTTTGAGGTCCATGTAGTAGAGCTCCTGAACCAGCAACTCAGGTGTGGTTTCATTTAGTGCCTGTCAGGTACCTACTGTATGTCTAACAGTGAGACCCTTCCTTCACACACACACACACACACACACACACTCACTCACTCACTCACTCACTCAAGAGTTTTAGACAAATTATTACCATTGTCTTCATTCTCATTGAGAAACATTTGAAAGCAAAAAGAAAATACAGCTTTTGATTTAAGAATTTATTGTCAGAGGAGTTCCTGCTGTGGCTCAGTGGGTTATGAACCCGACTAGTATCCATGAGGATGCGTGTTCGATCCCGGGCCTCGCTCAGTGGGTTAAGGATCTGGCGTTGCCATGAGCTGCGGTATAGGTTACAGATGAGGCTCAGATCCCATGTTACTGTGGCTGTGGGATAGGCCTGTAGCTGTAGTTCCTAACTGACCCCTAGCCTGGGAACCTCCATGTGCCATGGGTGTGGCCCTAAAAAGCAAAATAAAAAGAGTTTATTGTCTATTAGAATAAAGATAATCTAATATGTTTTAGTGTGTACAAAAAAAAAAAAAAATGGACGTATAGTTCTCTACTCATCAGTAGGTTGTGAAATAGTACCCAGAGTTTCTGATTTGGCAAAAAAAGTAGAGTTCCCCCCACCTTTTTTTTTCTTTCTCTCTCTTGCTCCCTCTCCCCGCCCCCCCTTTTTTTAGGCTTAAAGGTCAAGGCTATGAAATTCTGTCTTGAGAGCTTTTCCTAAAGCTTGATTTCATTAAGGAGTTGGTTCAAGACTCAATTCCTCATGTAAATTTCAGTATGTGTGTTAGGAGAAGTATTTGCAAACTTGGTCCTGGGCTAGCTAGTAGAGAATTACCACTTTGAGGTTGTCTCTAATAAAGGAATTGTGTTGATGCTTTCAGACCTAACTAGGATGAAATATGAAATGTGAAGATCTAAATCACAAATCGCAAACCTCAGTGTTCACAAGGACATTGACTAAACAGCTGGCTAGGTGGAGACTGGAGAACCAGAGCTCGCATGTACCATCTAAAGGGCATTTACTATTCAGTGGCAGCAAGTCCGTGATGCATGGTGGTGCTATGATCTGAATGTGACCTCCCAGGTTTACATGTTAAAATCCTAATTCTCAAGGTGGTGTTATTTGAAGGTGGGAGTTTTGAGAGGTAATTAGGTCATGAGGGTGGAGCCCTCGTGAATGATTAGTGCCCTTTTATAAAAGAGCCCTGGAGAAATTTCTCACCCTTTCTGCCCTGTGAGGGCACAGAAGGAAGGTGCTGTCTATCTGCCTGCATCTTAGTCTTGGACCTCAAGCCTCCAGAACTATGAGAAATAAATTCCTTTGTTTATAAACTGCACAGTTTATAGTATTTTGTTATAGCAGCCCAAATGGACTAAGATAGGTAGTATTGCCAGATCTTCTGGTTTTTTAAGGCTGAAAAATCTAGATTTTTATTGAGAAACTTACTTTTGTTTTTAAACGTTTAATTTTGAAACCATTTCAAAGTTAAAGAAAACCTGTAAAAATAGTATTTTGTTTAGAGACACATTCAAATTCGACCAACTGTCCTGATAGTATTCTTTATAGCAGAAGGATCCAAATCCAGGGTCACATGTTATATTTAGTTGCCGAGTCTCTTTAGTCTCTTTGCTCTGAAACATTAACTCAGTCTTTCCTTGACTTTTATGACTTCATTATTATTATTTTTTTCTTTTTTTATGGCTGCACCCGAGGCATATGAAAGTTCCCAGGCTAGAGATCGAATTGGAGCTACAGCTTCAGGCCTATGCCACAGCCACAGCAACGCGGGATCCGAGCTGTAACTGTGACCACAGCTCATGGCGATGCGGATCCTTAACACACTGAGTGGGGCAAAGGATCGAACCCTCATCCTCATGGATACTAGTTGGGTTCGTTTCCCCTGAGCCACAGTGGAACTCTATGACTTCAGCAGTTTTGAAGATTTAGGGTAGTCATTTTGTAGAATGGCCCTCAATTTGGGTTTGTCTGATTTTTTTTCATGAGATTCACAGTAAATATTTTTGCCTAGGATGTTACGGAAGCGATGCTGTGTTCTCATTGCCTGATTTCGGATGGCACATAACTGTTTAGTGGTGTTTGACCGCTTGATTAAGAGGATATCTGCTTTAAAAATTTGGTTGTGATGATTGTTGTACACTTGTAAATGTAATAAAATTCATTAAGTAATTATACAAAGAGAAAAAAAATGAAGGTTAAATTAAGACTTTCCCAAATAAAAATAAAACAGAATTTGTTTCTAGTAGATCCATCTTATAAGAAATACTGAAAATAGTTCTTCAGGCTGAAAGCAAGTAACCCCAGAATTTAATTTAAATCTACATAAAAAAACAAAATTAATAAAGATAATTTATATAATTTTAAAAAACGAGGATATCTGCCAGATTTCTCCACTGCAAAGTTACTTTGTTGTCCCCTCTACAATTAATATCTTATGAAGAGATACTTTGAGACCTTGCAAAATCTCACCCTTCATCATTTTCACCCAGTAGTTTTAGTATGTATTGACCTTTCTTGCCTGGATGAATTATTATCATGATGGTGATTTTCTAATCCACCATCAGATGATGATTTTCTAGTCCTATCATTCCTTTTTAGTACTTGGCATTTTAGTCCCAGGAGTTTTCTTTCCATCTTGTTTATTTATTTATATCCACCAATGTGGACTTAAGGATTCTTGTGTTATGTAATGGGTTATAATCCTTTACTGTAATGATTTACTTCGATGCCCAAATTGTCCCAGATTTGGCCAATGGCAGCCCCTTTAAGCTGGCTTTTGTGTCCTTTTGACTTGTCCCCTTATTCTTTGAGCACAGGATATTTCAGGTTCATCTTCTTTCTCTGCCCCAGCCCTGAATCAGCTCTTTTCTCCAAGGAGCAGTGGTTGCTTATAATGGAAGATACTATTGAGAAATCGAGATCTAGTGCTAGAAACAGTCAGTGTTCTGGGGTGTCTCTGCTCTCAGGTCCTCGCAGTGGAGAGACCTAGAAAGCGTGTGTGTGGATATACCTACATGTACGTATACATACACGTACAATCTTATACATACACGTACATCTTATTTATTTCTATGTCACTGTGTTGAAGAGCAGGAGTTCATACTCATGCCTCCAATTCTAGCTCAAAACCATAGGGTTCATTCTAGTTTTTTCCCTTTTCATGTTTTTTTTCTTTTCTCCAAAAGTGAGAAATCTGACTTCCATTATCTTCAACATATTTATTTACTCAATTGTATGTAGCGGCTCTCCTGACCTCCCTGTCACCCCTCCACTCAGATGTCCTCCTTGTGTGGACTTGGACCCCTGTGGGGCCACCACCCTGCTTGGATAACCTCCTTGTACTGGGCTGCCTTCCCATGCTGTCTACCACTTCCTCACATGGGCCCTGGCTGCCATCAGGCTTCAGGAAGGAACATCTGAATTTTAAATGTTGGCCAAATGGGAGTTCCCTGGTGGCGGCCTAGAGGTTAGGACTGGCCACTTTCATCACTGCGAACCTAGTTCAGTCCCTGGTATGGGAACTGAGATCGCACCTCAAGTGACAGCATGCCACAGCAGGGCGAAAAAAATCTGGCCAAGTTATTCAAGTTTAAAACAAAAACAAGAAAATCTTTGTGAATTAATCAGAACTTGATTAGTAGGCCAGATCTGAGACTAGTGGAACCTCTGATCTAGAAACTAAGAAAAAAATGTTGGAAAATGGTGACCAGAGATGAATATGGTCTGTTTGATACAGATTTGAGTGAGAACCATTAGATTCCTCCTGGACTAGGGGGAGGGATGAGTGTTTACACCTGCCTCTCCTCTCTCCGTGCTCTTCTCCCTTCTATGTGGGGACTGAAACAGTGCAGCACTCCGGCCCTTTTGGGTGCCATTTCCACTGAACTGAGGTTTTCTGTTTTTATTTTCTCTAATTCTTACTTCTTACCTTTTTTTTCTCTGTAGAACTGTAACATTAATAATGTTGTCCTTACTGATTTTCAGAATATAAATGCCGCAGCAAAAAGGAAGACTAGGAAGAGGAAAGATGACAGATGTGTTGGGTACCAGTTTATAGTTTGCCCCTAAGCCTTTTCACGTTGTTGACCAAATTAGATCAGGTACTCATGTTTAGAAGAGATGAAAAGCCTCTTTCTCTGAAGCAGAACCTTTTCCTTCCCTCTAAATCATTATTTTGGGGGAGAGATGGCAGGAGGTATGTCACTGTGAGGTAATGTCTGGTTGAGGCAGGCAGCCTCTGTGGGGCCTGCATGGGCCCCCTTCGCATTTCACAAGAATTCAGAGAATGACTGTTTCCCGCTTGATTGGAGAATCTCTGAAGAAGGAGGATTGGGATATATAAATAAGGTTTACTCACCATGGAGTGACATGGCTGAAGTTAAGGGAGAACTACTAGAAGTTTCTGGAAAATCTGGGGCCCTTCCCATGCATAGACATGAAACTTATCAAACTCTTGTCCCTTAGCCACATATGCTTGGTCAACATTTTCTCTTTGTCCACATCCTTCTTCCTGGCCTCATGTTTGTTTATTTTAGTTTGGGGTGGTTTTTTGTTTATTTTTTTGTTTGTTTGTTTTTTTCTTTTCCCACTTTTCTTTCTTTGGCTCTTGTATATTTCTAGAACAGGGAGTTAGGGAGCAGAGAGAGTGGGTGAGTGAGAAGAAATAGAGAAGAGGAAAAATTTTAAATGCTGCCCTTTAATGTGGTAAAAATTTCACATTGACTTCATAGTCTGAGTAAGCACATATAAATAATTTGTAAATCATATGAAAGTAAACTTGTGGCCTTCCAGGATTCTTTTTCACACACTTGGATGTGCCTCTTGGGAAAATGACTTTCGTGAGGGTGATACGGTTATAGTGGTATGTAAACAGGGCTTGATATTTACCATAACCATTCGGCTCGAGTGTCCTTTTGTTGATGTTGAATATCACTGGAAACTTTTCTCTTTCCTCGACTGTTTCCTTCAGTGGCACATACATTTTATACTTTGGTCTTCTTTTTTCTTTTTTCTTTTTTTAAGGGACGCACCCTCGGTGTATGGAGATTCCCAGGCTAGGGGTCTAATTGGAGCTGTACCTGCCAGCCACAGCCAAAGCCACAGCAACGCAGGATCCGAGCCACGCCTGCGATCTACACCATAGCTCATGGCAACACTGGATCCTTAACCCATTGAGCAAGGTCAGGGATCGGACCAGCGTCCTCATGGGTGCTAGTCAGATTCATTAACCACTGAGCCACGATGGGAAGTCCACTTTGGTCTTCTTTTGACAACAGTCCGGGATATCAAATTGCTGCCTTATTTTCAATGGGCTCCATGTTTAATCCCTCTATCTTTTATCTTCATTCCAAATTCAGGAATTAATCTACTGTGTGCTCATATCTATGCTATAATATTGTTAGTGCTGCCATTATTGTTTTCTTAATTTTATGGATCAGTTCAGATTTTTCTATGGATGCAAGTTCTGAGTCTGGGGATTGTTATGGTGTCCTTTTTTTGCTTTGTGCATAATATTTTCCATAAATGGTTTAGTAGGCACTCAGGTGTGGGCCCTCAGGTGTTTCTTGACCATCTGATGCCCCATCATCCACAGCATCCTATACACAGTTTCCCTGATGGTGCATAACTTTGTTTTCATTTTTCATCCTTCCTGTCAGTCTAAGGTTCTATATCAGAGAAGCAGCATCGCATGGTTAAGATCATGGTTCTGGAGTCAGCTCTTTTTTGAGCAAGTTGCTTAATCTCCCAGGTCATATTTTAATTTTTACATCTATTTTTAAAATTAGATTTAATATTATCTCCTTCAGAGAATTGCTTTAAAGGTTGGATTAAATGTGATATTATACATGAAACACTTAGCATGGGAGTTAGCACTTAATAAACACTCAGGATCTGAGGAGGATGCACCTTCCCTTTATTAATATCTCACCGGTGCTGTATTTCCCCGAAACCCTGTTTTTGACATTTAACCTGTGTCCTTTCTGTCAGGTTTGCAACCGTGCGATATGACCAAGGAGCCAAGAACATTCGGAACCAGTTCATGCACCTGACCAATTACAGTGTGAATAAGAAGAGCGGAGACTATGTCAGGTACTGGCTCTGCCTGAGCCGGAGCCAGAGAAGTCATTTGGAGATGCAGACGTTGGAGAAGTGCAGAGTCAACATGCTGCACTGGAGGAGAGAGCTCTATGTTTTTATCCTTGTAGCTTCGAGAAAGCTGTCAGAGTCGTTGAATGTAGTTTTGAGGCGTATCTGCTACTGCTTCTCTGTTGCTGGCCCAGTCACCATGTCCCCTTTCTCTACCAGCAAATGCCTGCCGTCCCAAGTTTCGTCTTCCCTCACTTGACTTAGGGGTGGGAATTTTATAGGCATGTGGAACTTTTTAGAAGTCAAGAAATTAGGTCATTTCAGCACTTGGCAAAATGTATCAAAAGCTTCAAAAATACTTGTACCCTTTGACCCGGCAATTCCATTTCTAAGAACTAAACCTTAAGAAATAACAAAGGATGTGCCCACACGATCAGAGACTAGAATGGCCATCACTGTACACTGTCAGGTGGGAAAAGCAGGTTACCACACAGGACCTGCAGTTTCACTTTATTTTTCAATATATCTTCTTTCAGCTAAAGCTGTTCCCCCTGCCCCAGGGGGTGTGGGGGAGGGAAGAAAACTAGAAGGATATATCCTAAATGTTAACAGTGCTTCACTTTAATGGATGGGATTATGGGTGGGTGATATCGGTCGCCTTCTCTGTGCTTTTATGTATTTCCTAAATTTTTCTTAAAGAAATACTTTATGATTGGGGAGGGAGTTAGGAATAAATTAAATAAAGAAAGAAATGAGGCCATCTCAGAAAAAGATTCAGTGGTAGGGAGTACCAGCCCAGCTGTGTGGAAATATTCTTTCTGCTCTGTTTTCTTTCATCCTGATAATTTTGCCAGAAAGTGGAAAAATAAAGAAGAAACCCAAATAGTTACTTTCTACTCAGACTAAAAATAGGTGCCCAGAAGGTCCAAGGAAAGAGAGAAAGAATCTGAAAGTGATGGCATAGTTGTCTAAGCTATATAGTTTTCATTGAGGGTCCTTTGACCAGTGTTTGAAATTGCTTGAAGATAACAATATCCTTCGCTTTGGAAGATGAGCAAAGATGCCACTGGTGGGGGCAGGGGGAATTGATGGTAGGGAATGAGAGGGTGGCTGCAAAACACAAATTTCAGATTATAAGACCCTTGCGAGAGTCAGGGGACTCTGCCCCGTGTGCCGCTTTGTGGCTGCAGTGGTGGTGTGCTCCATTACGCCTTTTGCAGCTCTAATGAGCTCTCTTGGGTGATACCTCAGAAGGTATCCACAAAAGCTGTGTCTGTCATTAGACAGGAGAGAGCTTACTCCGGATGCCAGAGCAGTTCTGTGCTGGGTCAGCTCAGTAAAATACTGCTCTAGATATACTCACTAGCCCAGCTAGACTCAGTTCTGGTCTGAAAATTGGCATTGTTTTGTGGTCTCGTGTGACATTTACCTCATAGGCCAGGTTAGTATCCCCAAACATTTCAAGCTATGAATGTATGATAACCACTCTTAAAGCTGTTTACATTCTTTCACAAATTTCTTCTACTTCATGATGCACAATTGTTTGGTTAAGAAGGAATTTACCTCCTTTTCCCGTCCCCTCTCAGTAAGGCAAGCTACATGCATTACAGAAAGGACTGAGAAAAAGTGGGTGCGTGGAAGTCAATAAAAGGAATATTTTTCTAAAGACTTCCAGGGAAAGAGGAGTTTGTAAAAGTCTTGTTTCCAGAGCCAGGCCTAGTGGCATGTGTGACCTTGATCCATTCATTTGTTTTAGTTGTGATGATCCGGAAGTGGAGGATTACGGGAACAAATGGAGCATGAGTGCTATGCTCAGGTATCTGAAACAGGAAGGCAGAGATACAACTGGTGAGTGCCAGGCTTTTTTTTTTTTTTTTTGGACTTCTTTTTTGACTTTGTGTAACTTTACCATTGTCTTTTTCCAGGTGTCATTCTCTCTAATTCTAGTAGTGTTGCTGAGTTATCTAATGGGATCATTGTTCTTGGTGTTAATTTTTCCTGCTTGTTATGAGATGGAGAATAATGGGCTTACCATGGCTCTCCAAATCCTCTTTCTTTCTTTCTTTCTTTTTTGGGGGGCCGGGGACATGCATGCGGAAGTTCTTGGGCCCAGGTTGGAAGCCGCACCACAGCAGCGACCTGGGTGCTGCAGTGACAGTGTCATGTCCTTAATCCACTGTGCCATAAGGGAACTCCATCCAATTCCCTTTTCTGGTTTCTGGTTTGGAAGACAACTTTTCTGTTTAATCTTTAGAATGTATCCTTCTTGAATGTTGAACCGCTAACTATAATACTGTCAGCTTGGGAGTTCCTGTTGTGGCTCAGTGGATCATGTATTGGACTGGTATCGATGAGGATTCAGGTTTGATCTCTGGCCTCGCTCAGTGGGTTAAGGACCCAGTGTTGCCATAAGCTGTGGTGTAGGTTGCACACATGGCCTGGATCCTGATTGCTGTGGCCTGTAGCCTAGGCCAGCAGCTGCAGCTTCAATTAGTCCCCTAACCTGGGAACTTCCATATGCCTCAGGTGTGGCCCTAAAAAGCAAAAAAAAGTTACTGTCAGCTTTTTATGTAAAAAATTATCTGTCTCCATATTGGCCCTGCATTCGAGTTTCTCTAAGGCAATCTCTCTCATTCATGTTGCTGAATTGGAGAATGAATAGTGTCCACTTTGAGTACAAGGCTTGGAATCAAAATGGACAGTATTGCTGAGCCTTGAGCAGAATGGAAAAGAGTATGCCAGAAGGCCTATTGCAGTCCGCAAAGGGAAGGGGGAGAGGCGGAGAGTGAGGGCGGAGGCTCCTTTTCTATTCTGTTTCTGTTCTTGTCATGGGGTTCTACCTGAGTACTTCCCCCAGCACCTCCATTCTTGATTGGGTCCCTCCATTCTTGACAGGGTCCCTCCATTCACAGACTTGCTTTTCCCGGAGCACCTATTAGCAAGACTGCCACATGGAGTCTTTTTTGCATGAGCACGTGTGCTTTTATAAGTATACTGTGTTCTGGAATCTCATCCTAATCCATCTTATTATAGTGTTTTTTCTTCCTTTGTAGCACTGATGGCCCATGTAGAAGACCTTATCATTAAGACCATAATCTCTGCTGAACTAGCTATTGCCACAGCCTGTAAAACCTTTGTTCCTCATCGCAGCAGTTGTTTTGGTAAGGAGACTCAAGAAACTTAACATGATTTGTGCCAAGGAGTTTGGGAAGTTGGGATGGGGTCCTGGGGTAGAGAGGCTCAATGATTCTACAGGAGTCAGAGGCATGTGGTGGACTTTCTTTCTGAGCTCACGTAGCATGTCAAGGTCCCACTCAGAGGTCAGCAGTGAGCTTGGTTGGAGGTCCCCTGAGGACTCACTAGCTTTCTGTGTGGGAAGCAGGGATTGGCACTAAGGCATGGGTCTCTTTGTCAGAGTGCAATCAGAAAAAGTCTGCAACGGACTGTACAGGAATCCAGCTCTAACAAATATATTCCAGAGCTCTTTGGCAGCCAGACTGGGAACTGTTCCAAGAAGCTCTGGCTGGTACCAGTATGTGCTTTCTCTCATTTTCCAATGACTCCTCCTTTTTGTTTTAGTCTTCTTCCTAGTGGGTCCCCCCTCGCCCTCTTTCTTCTCCCCCTTTCCGCCCCCCCCCCTTCCCTGATTGCACAGAGAATGAGTAGGAAACAGATCACAACTACCAGACCTGTTGCCCACTGATCCACTAGCTGTGACTGCAGCACCGAGGTGCCCAGGCACATTTGCTCTCTGTGTGGATGGGAACTCCTTAGCGCCTGCTGGTGTGAGCATCTGTGAGGTTGTCCAGGCTTTCAGCACGGGCAGGCTGTGTTAGTAAAACAGTAGGGTCGTTGGTGGGGGCATAATTAAAGGAATACATAGGAAGCGTGTGAAAATCATGGCTTGCTTAGGAGACAGGGCAACAAGGAAGGAAGGAACATGGCCTTTAGAGTCTGATAGACTTAGTTTGAGGCCCATTTGCACCTCCTACTAGCTTTCTGATTTTCAGCAAGTTACTCTAATCCTGTGTCCTCAACTATAAAATGGCAGTAATGATGGAACCTGCCTTCTAAGAGTATCTTGAAGATCAAATGAGACAATGTATGCAAAGCCCTTGGTACATGACTGGCCCTTAGTTTGTACTCCATAATTGTTTTTTTGTGTTTTGGGAATTATAATTAGACGTTATAATTTTTGCCCTTTTTATTATCACAAGAGTCTGTACTTGAGGGGCACTAAACAAAGGGAAGTGTTGAGACACTGAATAGAAGATGGTAGATAAACCAGGACCTAAAACTAGAGGAAAGGAAGAGGTTATGATCTCTTTGTATCTTTTTAACATGCAAATATTTTATGTCTTCTAAAACCCTTAAATGGCTCCCTAGGCTTAACTTGTAAATAGACACTTGATATGACTTCAAAATCTCTAAGGATCTGACCCCAACTGACTTTCCTAGAATTCCTTTTCCTCTTTTACACCTTAGAATCCAGTGGTACCACTGAGGACTCCATGCCTTTGGGCCTCTGCATAAGCTCTGTTGTCCAGTTGGAAGACCCCTCCCTGTCTGCTCTGCACATTCCTGTTTATATTCTTTTCATTCTTTTTCAGTTTCTTTTTTTCTTTTCTTTTCCTTCCTTCCTTCCTTCCTTCCTTCCTTCCTTCCTTCCTTCCTTCCTTCCTTCCTTCCTTCCTTCCTTTCTTTCTTTCTTTCTTTCTTTCTTTCTTTCTTTCTTTCTTTCTTTCTTTCTTTCTTTCTTTTCTTTCTTTTCTTTCTTTCTTTC
Organism: Phacochoerus africanus; assembly: GCF_016906955.1. Lineage (NCBI taxonomy): Eukaryota > Metazoa > Chordata > Mammalia > Artiodactyla > Suidae > Phacochoerus > Phacochoerus africanus. The sequence continues at coordinate 101,480,144 of NC_062552.1, forward strand.
TTTTCTTTCTTTCTTTTCTTTCTTTTCTTTCTTTTCTTTCTTTCTTTTTCTTTCTTTCTTCTTAGGGCCACACCTATGGCATATGGAAGTTCCCAGGCTAGAGGCCCAATCAGAGCTGCAACTGCCAGCCTACACCACAGGCACAGCAATGCAAGATCTGAGCCTCATCTGTGACCTACACCACAGCTCACCACAAAGGTGGATCCTTAACCCACTGAGCAAGGCCAGGAATCAAACCCATGGATCCTAGTTGGGTTTGTTACCACTGAGTCCCAACGGAAACCTCCCTGTTTATATTTTAAGACATAGTTTGACATAGTTTGATGTGCCTCCTCCAGGAATCCGTGCCGTACAAAGTGCCCTGTTGAGTCTTCTCTCTCGGGCTGCTCCATACTTGTTCCCTGATGTTCTTTTCCTACCTGGGGTGACTGAGCTCATCTTCTTGAATTCTTAGTTGGCACTGTGTCTCCCCTCTCCCCTGCACCTTTTACCATCTCCCTGGACCTACCAGGTCCTTTCCTAACCCTTTGACTTTGCACCTGCTTTATCCTGTGTCTGAAATATATTTCTCATGTTACTTTACATGAAAGATTACTGACATCTATTCAAGACGAAGTCAGGTATCACTTCTTTGGTGGCATTTTTCCCACATCTTCCAGTCAGAGTTAGCCTCATGCCCCCACCCCTGCCCTCTATTCATAGTCTGCAGAGGCCTCTGTATGTCCTCTTGGACCCATTTACATGTCTCTCTCCCCCACTGGACTGGAAGCTCCTTGAAGACACGAACAATGCCTCCCTTGTTTTTGCTCCTGTGCATGTAAGTGTTTTTTTCCTATTGGAGGATGTCCAGGAAATGTTTGTTGAATGAATGGTTGGTACCTGCTTGAATTGCCTTTTGAAGGCCTGACAGTAGGCTTCCCACTGGACCTGGTTTGGTAGGGGCCTGGACCTCTTAGAATTATTGCAAGCTGTTTGAGGAGAGGGTATGGGAAGTATAATTCCAACTTCAAAAACTTTATTGGATTAAAAAGCAAATGTGAGTTTCTTTTCCACATCTCCTTGGCTCTTCTATGAGAGTAAATTTCTAGTAGCTCTCAGTGTATTTAGAAATCATTGCAAGCTCTTCTGAATATTTCCTTTTCTATTTTGTTTTTATTACCGGAATGCCTTTTGGAAGCTTAAGAATTTCTTGACCTTAATGGCATTAGAAGTCCTGACGTGGAGTTCCCGTCATGGCGCAGTGGTTAGCGAATCTGACTAGGAACCATGAGGTTGCGGGTTCGGTCCCTGCCCTTGCTCAGTGGGTTAACGATCCGGCGTTGCCGTGAGCTGTGGTGTAGGTTGCAGACGCGGCTCGGATCCCGCGTTGCTGTGGCTCTGGTGTAGGCCGGTGGCTACAGCTCCAATTCAACCCCTAGCCTGGGAACCTCCATATGCCTCGGGAGCGAGCGGCCCAAGAATAGCAACAACAACAACAACAACAACAAAAAAGACAAAGAGACAAAAAAAAATAATAATAAATAAATAAAGACTCCCACTTTAAAAAAAAAAAAAAAAAGTCCTGACGTGAAATAAGCAGTGACTTTCTCTTACTCTGAAATAGCCCCTAAGACTATTTCATCAGCCACGGGTCTACTTCCCTCCTCCCTGCTTGTGTTCAGTTTTAATAAACTGAGTGCATCTGGAGTTTTTTAAACTGTTGACTATCTTCTTGGCTTTTGTGGTTCTAATTCCCCTTCCTGTCAGCCCTGGGATTTTGTGTGTCTCAGTAACCTCCCCCCACCAGAAATGATTGTGTGTACGTGTGTATGTTTGTGTGAATCTCTTTGCCTCCCACTGGTTCCCAACCTCCCCTGGGGTTTAAGCTACAAGGAAAAAAAAATCTGTTTTTTTTCTTGTCTTTTTCATTTGTTTTAGAGTAAACAGGAATTGAGAGCTTCCCAGAAGAATTTGGCCTGAACAGAGCATTGGTGTTTTAGAGGAAGCCAGTAGTCTGGTGATGGGGTTCACTGTATTCCTTCGGTGGTCGTTTCTGCCCTTCCACATTATGTGGATGTTTGCCAGGAGCGTTCCATTAGTATCGAAATGTTTCTGGCCTATGATTTCTTTCTCACCGTACCACCTGTAGTGTCCAGCTGTGTTTCCAGGTACCTTCAGGATTCCCATTCCTTGGTTTATTTATGCAGTTAACTTTTCTCAGTTCCTGCTGTGCTTGAGGTATAGATTTATAAAAGTTTGTTCCTCTCACAGTAAATTTTGCAGGGGATAATATATACAAATTCTTGCATTGTATTAATAGCATTTAAATGTAGGCTTAGGGACCTTCACGAACTACCAGAAACAGCCCTTTAATAAACTTTTTCATAGATTTGTACACCTGAAAAGGATCTCAGAGAATAATGAGTCTGTATAAAGAAACTGAAGACTCTTGCCTCAGGTTCTAGAGCTAGTGAGTGGGAGAACTCGGATGAAAAAGGCTCAGCTTAGAGAAGAGGAGTCAGAAGATGGGTTTTGGCAATTACTCATCTTGATCACAGGGCCCTTGATCAGTAGGATTTTTGATGTCTCATCCAATAAAACAGACTTTTGACAGTTTAATTTTTTAAGATTGTGCAAATGTGGTACCATGTGAAATATATGCTTAAACAGCAGCCCTTTAAATATGGCAGTGAGATAACTGATTATGAGAACAGCTTTTTTTTTTTTTTTTTTTTTTGAGCAGTTGGAGAAAAAACAGCCCAAAACAACAGGAAGCTAGCTATCCTTTAAAGATGCTGCTGCTGACAGTGGTTTCACGTACGTGTATGAGGATGGCTCAAGTGACAGGCTATGACCCTGGTCCTCTAGCCTGAGAGCATATGAACCAGCTGTCATGCAACATGTAGATGTGATCACACTGGCCTTGTTGAGGTCAGAGACCAGGGACATCTTTGCTCGGGACGAACCATGCCCAGTACACTCCGTTTTGTTGAGTACGTGCTGGTCAAGATGGCCGACATTCTGAAAGCGGGGGTCTCCATAAATACTTGTTGAAGAAATGAAAGTGGGCAGCATACATTTTATGATGTCAGCTACTTGACCACCAAAAAAATGATGAAAGTCATCTAACACAGTCCACTTTTTTGAGATAATTCTTTTTTTTTTTTTTTTTAACTTTTTTTGTGTGTGTGTCTTTTTTTAGGGCTGCACCCGCAGCATGTGGAGGTTCCCAGGCCAGGGGTCAAATCGGAGCTGTAGCTGCTGCCTGCGCTACAGCCGCAGCAACGCAGGAGCCAAGCCGGATTGCCAACCCACTGAGTGAGGCCAGGAATTGAACCCATGAACTCATGGATACTAGTTGGGTTTGTTAACCACTGAGCCAAGTTGGGAACTCCGAGATAAGTTTCTTTTCTGGCTTATCCCATGCTCCTCTTTAGATGGGAAGGGATGTTTACTCTAGAAGGGACTTAGTAGCCAGTACCAACTGTTTGTTAAGCACCTTCATTGGTTATTTCCTTTAGTCCTCTTAACAGTTTTGTTGGCATTTATTACTCATGTTCTATGGACAAGGAAAAAAGATTCAGAGAGGTTAAATAATTTGTCCCAGGTCATGCTGTTAATAAATGACAAAGCCAAGTTTGAGAGCCAGGTCTCTCTGGCTCATTTTCCACCCACATAAAGACAAGTTCTGATGTGTCCGGCCATTTTTGGCATGCCCCATGTCCTGGGTTCTCCTTCTGCCCTCCTGTAACTAGATCTTAGGAAAAATGATATCATCCTTTTTAGCAGATCGGGCCTGAAAAGGGGTACTCTTTCTGTTCTAATCAACAGTACGTAGTTCTGGGTATTCCTTTCAAATCTACCTTTACATATGGTAGCCAGATACCATATTGATTTATTGAACGAGCTAACAAATTGGCTCTGGCCTTTTTCTTTTAGTTAGTTCATTTTCCTGTGGGATTTCGATCTGCTTTTTTCTAACTTTTCCTTCTGGACCCCAGAGAAAAACTTCCTCCTTAGATTTTCAACTCCAATCCAAGGCCCAAGTGAAAAGAATTTCCTTTATTGAATAGCATTTGACTGACATCAAGCACTGGCTAATGTCAGCACTTTCCAGTTTGAGGGATTACAGCTTCAGTTGGGACTTTATTTCCGGGGAGGGTCAGTGGGTCGATTCCAAAACTCATGGTGTGACATGTTTAGCAATCTCTTGGGCCTTGGATGCATTATTATTTTCTCTATCAAAATGTCTTTTCTCCCTTCCTAGAACATCTTTTATTAAGTTTTTCCTTAATATGTCTTAATATTTAAAATTTTTAACTGGAATTTCTCTTTACAGTTGTTGGCTTTGCTATGAGTAATTCAGGTCTTGTGGTTAGGGTTATTTTGGGGCACTAGCTGCATATTATCTTATCTTTCTCAAAAATTGTAGTGTTTTAAATTTAAAACTTACTTTTTTCTTTCACTATTTCTTGATTGCTTCCTGTGTGTTTGTATGGCTCAGGCTGTTGTTTTTTTCTCTTTGTGCTTTTTATTTTATTTTTGTTTTTTAAAGTTTTATTGACATCTAGTTGATTTACAGTGCTGTGATAATTGGTGCAGGCTGTTTGATATAGAGCAATGAATGAAACACGGCCCCTGCCAGGAGGGGTGGGAGGAGCAGACATGGAATGACACGTGGCAGTACAAGCAGTAGTGACTCAGGTGCGCTTGGAGGATGCAAGGGGTTAGTGACTGTGCCTAGGGGAGCCAAGGAAAGCCATTCCTTGCACAGGGAACGTGGCATGTGAAATGCAGTGTCATGACAGGATGTGGCAGGAAAGGTCAAAAAGGTCAAAAATGAAATGGAAAGGTCAGTGTAACTAGATGTAGCCTGCAGTGGCTGAGGTGGCAAGAGATAAGGTTATGGAAGCAGGTGGGAGCCCAATTGTAAAGGACTTGCATGTTTAAATTCATCCTGTAGATGACAGACAGCCACCAGAGTTTTTTGAGCGGGGGAACAATAGGATTATATTATTTATTTATTTATTTTTTTGCTTTTTAGGACTGCACCCGTGGCATATGGAAGTTCCCAGGCTAGGGTTAGAATCAGAGTTGCAGCCACCGGCCTACACCACTGCCACAGCAACACCAGATCTGAGCAGCGTCTGCGACCTATACCACAGCTCACAGCAACGTTAGATCCTTAACCCACTGAGCAAGGTCAGGGATCAAACCCGCATCCTCACGAACACTATGTTGGGTTCTTAACCCACTGAGCCATAATGGGAACTCCAGCTTATCATTTTTCCTTTAACTTTTATCACGACTTGACCCAAAGCTTGGTATGACAGAATTATAACAAAGGGAATACTGTGCAGCATTATTAGAAGTGACTAACTTAAAATCTTCCAGGGGCCAACCTGACCTCAGTGTCCATTGCTAGGCTACTTCACTGCCTGTCTCTATCCAACTGTTAGGTTTGTGTCATAGAAAGCTGATTCTGATGGCCATGTGGAGAAATGGAGAGACTGCAGTGGGGAGAGACTAGTGCTAGGGAAATGCTTTGGAGATAAGACCTATGCAGTGATCATATGCACTCAACCATGTAACCTAGCAATCCCACCCTTAGGTATTTACCCAAGAAAAATGGAACCATATGTTCACACAGATACCTTTAAAGGAATGTTTATAGCAGTTTTATTCATAATCGCCCCAAACTGGAAGTAGTCCAAATGTCTATCAGCTGTTGGATGGGTAAGCAAATTGTGGTCCATAAAATGGAATACTGCTGAGAATGAAGGAATGAATTACACTACTGATATGTGTGATAATATTGGTAAGTCTCAAAAGCACAATGCGGAGTGAAAGAAGTCACTCTCAGAAGGCTACATACCATGTGATTCCATTTACTTGACTTTCTGGAAAAGGCGAAAAATCGGAACCGTGGTTGCTGGTGGATAGGGAGTGAGGATTGACTGCACAGTGGGAAAAGGCCGTTTGTGGTGGAATTGTTCTACCTATCGATTGTGATCGTAGTTAAACAACCATAGGCATTTGTCAAGACGCAACTGAACAGGGTGAATTTTACTGTATGTAACTTATACTGCAATAAACCCATCTTAAAACAAGAAACAATGATAGATGGATGAACCTCGAAAACATGATAAATGAAAGAAGCCAGACTCAAAAGAGTATACACTGCATGCTTCCATTTATATAAAACTCTAGAATAGGAAAAACTGATCTGTGGTGGAAGAAATAAGAATCAGAGTTCCCTGGCTGTGCAGTGGGTTAAGAATCCAGCATTGTCCCTGCTGTGGCTTGGGCTGCTGCTGTGGTGCAGTTTTCATCCCTAGTCCTGGAACTTTCACATGCTGTGGGCACCGCCAAAAAAAAAAAAAAAAAAAATCCACAAAGAAGAAGAATCCTAGTTGCCTGGGATGTGATAGCGGGAAGCAGGGTATTTACCAGGAAGGGGCAGGAGGATCTTTCTGGGGTGATGGGAATGTTCTGTGTGGGTTGATAGGAGTGTGGGTTACATGATATATCCAACTATCAAGACTCATCAGCTAGTACACTTAAGATCTGTCCATTTATATTAAAATATAGAAATTTTACCTTGAAAAGGAATATAGTAGACTGGATTAAAGAGAAACCAAGAGAGAAAGAGATCAGATAATGTGTTGGATTTGAGAGGTCTGGCTTTGGAGTTTAGTGCATGGGGTTTTCCAAGATGAAGAATAATGGGCAGCCAAACTTTGGGAGAAGAGTTTTGTTGCTGTGTGTTGAGTACCTGTGGGATAGCCTAGTGACGATGTCTAGAAGGCATTGAGAATCATGGATTTGGTGTCCGGGAGACATTTGGCTAAAGATAGAGATTTAAATGTTGTCGTCATCATCATATTAATTGCAGCATGAGAATACATGAGCTCAGCCGAGGAGAGAAGTAGAATTGTGAAGGAAAGAGACCCGAGAATGCCTTCGTCCACCCAGCTAACACCTGCCAGTGGTCAGCTGGGTGGAAGAGAAGGAACGAAAGAAGGAGAGAAAGGAGGAGGACAGTCAGAAGCAAGCGGCGTCCTGGAGTCCAGGGAGAGGAGAGCTCTGATGAGGAAGAGGTGGTCAGCAGTTTCAGAGGCTTGGGGTTATAGCAGCAAGGAGGTCTGTGGGGCTCATAATGAGAGCAGTCAATTATTAAGGAGTGGCAGCAGAAGCAAATTGTTATGGGTCCAGGAGTGAATAGGCGTTGAGAAAGTTAAGGTGGCTAAGGGTGGATTGCTTTTCAAGAAACTGCTTGAAAGAAAGAGGGGGATGAGGGCACTAGTGTAAAATGGGAGGTGGAGTCAAGCTTCTGACCATTCACTCGTCGCATTTTCATGTTAGTTTTGATTGGGCTGGGAGTAGACGGAAATATATCTCACCAAGGAAAATTTTCCCAAGGAAACCTTGTTGTATAAAGTAGTAGCAGCAGTCCTTTGAAAATACTTGCCCTTGTGTGAGATGAAGACACAAAGAAAGTGGCTCTCGGGACTGGAAAAGCCTAGCTTGCGGGCTCCTCTTAATGACAGGAGCACTGGTATATCTCATCCTGGATACTGAATTTTTAAGTTCCAGACAACGGTACTAAAACACACAAAAGGTGAGGAAGTTTAATATTCTTAGTACTAATATTTCAAAATCTTTTAATAGCCACAGAAAAGACCATGCATAAGTTAAAAGGGTCATTGTAAGGACTCTAGTAGCCTGCCAAGGACCCAAATGATTTTGATTAAGCTGAGTTGATTGTTGTAAGAGATAAACCTGATACACGCGCTCTCTTTTTCACCCCAATCCTCTCCCCCAGTTCCAGCCTCTCAGGTGACTGGGCTTTGCACTGCGTTGTAAGGCTGTCACATACCCCGCTCTTAAATGACGGCAGGTAGATCCAAGCCTGGTGCAGGCACAGACGTTAGATTGAGAGCTGCTTTTGAGATGCTTTGGCACTGGTGGGTTTTATTCACCTGAGTGAAAATTAAGTTGCAATATAAAGGGTGATTTTCTCTCTTTGGGGTGTTTTTTGTTTTTTTCTTTCCCCTTACTTTCCAGAGTATTGGTTCTTAGCCTTCCAACTTGCCTCTTAATTTAGGAGATAGTCAAGTAAATGTGTTGGCTGCTTCTCGTGAGGTGTTTAAATAATAGGTCTTACTGTTACTGTGAGTTCAGTTCGTGTTCATTTGTGGCTGATTTTGCAAATCTGATCAATATGTGCATCAGTCATCATTCTCATCCTGTTCCTATGCTGTTACTACTAACAGTATTACCACTTTATGAAATAGTTGAGTCCGGTGCTTTAGCTTTTAAAAACTGAAGACAGTGTTATTTTTCTTGAATCAGACTCACATACTTTCTCTGCTTAGGTAATGTTAACATGGACTTGTAGATTTTGCAATTAGGTTTTGCCTTTATTAGGGCTGTATCACAAAAAGATTTTTGTCAAATTAAATGGCGTGTGCTATGGGCCGATTGAAGATTAGATACAATATTCAGAAGACTGTAACTGGCCATAAAAGATGTCAGTGTGTTACCAAAATATGATAGGTGAAGGAGCTTTCTTTTCTTTACACCTTTAAAGCGTGGATAATATATGATTTTTATGTAGTTATGTGAAGGTGAATCTTATCTCAGACTCTCTCAGAGTTTGTGACTATTTTTGCAAATTAAATGGAATCCTAGGTAAGTACTGTGGAAACCAACTCCTTCATGGAAACTCTTCCTGAAAGAGAATTTGAATGAGTGTCTACCGGAATCCATGTTGCATAAATAGGAATTCTGGATATAGGTTTACTCAGATATTGACAAATAGCGACTAATAAAAAGGATGAAGGAAACCAGAGGATGCTAATGCGTATCAGAGAGCGATCGTCCCGTCCCCCCACCCCCCCACCCCCGTGAATGAATTGTAAGTGGTGAGGAGGAGGAGGATCTGGGTCCCTGGATTCCGTTCTAGGATTCTTGGTACCTCACCAGACTTCCGTGTGCTAAAAGAGAGCCTTTGATGCCATCTTTTCAGAGCATGCATTTGTTTTTCTCTGTTTTTGAGAGGAATGAGAAAATGGGAAAATCCCTGAATTTGTTTCAAAATGAATTTCTGGAAAATAGCTGGTTGTGTTCTGTGGGTATGAGCTGTGTGGCCCATGACCTCTGGTTGAATTGTAAGGAAGCTAGCCTTTTCTCCTGGAAAGGAGGTGTGTGTAAACAGGTTTTTTTTTTTTTTTTTTTTTTTGAGGGACACAGAGTGGAATGTTTGGGAATGAGTGGGACTGCTGAAAGTCTGGTATGTTTGATGTCTGTATACCAAGGAGGACTGTGGGGAAGGCCTCATTAGTAATAATAATGGAGTGAAGGTGGCCAGCAGAGGTTCCAAAGTTAACCTCCTCCCCCCCTCCCCCCCCCCCGCCCCCTGCCTCGCCCCATTCTGGGAGATGAGTTAATGCTCACAATTCTGGCTTTGGTCTTTGTAATAGTTGGGGACTTGGGGGACAGGAATTAGTAAAGAATCCAGAAACCATGGAAATTTGATCTCTGGCTATGTCCCTTCTTTAGTAATACTAGTGGTGCAAGGTGGCTTGTCATCGTTCTGCTCAGCTGCCACTGACCCCCTCCTTTCTTTTCTGTTTTTCTATGTTAGCCCAGTGTATTTGATTTTCTATCCTCAAGGGGGATTGAAACCATAGAGGGGAAAGAATTTGTTTTATGCTTGGAAGTATTCTTGACCTAGGTAGCAAAAGCAAGGTCTTGGTTTGAGAAAATGTGATGGGAAGATCCTAGAGAGAGGCTTTCAATAGGTTTTCCCGCTTTCAGAGTGTGGTGGGGAAGTGATCAGGGAGAACAATCCAGAACAAGCCCAAAGCAGCATCAGATGTGGATGTACTTGTTGCATTCCTTTTCCTAACATTTTCTACCCTCTGCATGCAGCAGAATCAGATGGCCTGTTAACGTCTGGAATTAGGTCACTTTCTGTGTAGAGCTCAGGAATGTCATAAGAGTGGATGATAGAAACAGTGGAATTTTATAGTATTATTTTCCTATTATCTCTAGAGCTTGATTAATTTCTCTTGGACTTGAAAGTTGTGTACTTCTTCTGCCTCTTGCTACTAAGGCCGTTTTTGGGCCTCTGATGGGAGTTGATTGGATTGAATCCTCCAGGTCTTTGTTCATTTGTGACATGGAAAATGATCTTATGTATTACGTTATGTTTTATTTCTAGAACTCTATGGCTTCGATGTGCTCATAGATTCTACCCTGAAGCCATGGTTGTTGGAAGTGAATCTCTCTCCTTCTTTGGCCTGGTAAGTAGTCTGTTCCATCAGCTGGAAAAGGGTGACAGATCTCCAATGAGCAGTACTAAAACACTTTTTTTGGGGGGGTCTTTTGGCTCTGGGAGACTTCTTTCCCCTTGGTTATATTATATTGAGATGACTGGAATTTCTAAATTTGGGGGATTTGTAATATGTTGTTAGGTCCATACTGCAGCCATGGTCCCCTACTTCCTAGTCAGTTTGCAATCTCTGTTTACTGTCTTGCTGGGCTTCTAAGGGATGCTTCTTGCATTTCTATCCTCAGTGCAGTCCTCTGCTCTCTTTCCCTCTCTCTCTCTCTCTCAGCTTTGTAGGTGTTCTGCTAAGAGTAAAAAAAAATACCTGAGATATCATATTTCCTCTGTTACCAAAGTTTAAACATACTCTAATCCACGTATACCATAAAGGCATAGAGCTGGGCCTAGGACAGAGTAGGTATTTCATCCTTTTACCCTATGTCCTGGTGTTATCCATCCAAGATTCAAGTCTAAAAACTTCAAACAATCTTTAAAAAAATTTTTGAACCTATCTATTAATTAGAAGAAGGAAAGAAACTTTTTTTTCAATACCAGAGAAGATTCTGCTTCTATTTGTGGCTATAGCTAGAGTTTCTGTTAGCTGAATGCTTCTCTAAACAGCTAGAGAACCCTAGAGATTTATGCCAGAGACCACCCAACTGCTGCATTTTTAACGATGAGAAATGTTGGCAAAATGCCAAGTGATCAAATAAAGACAGATTGGCTACTTCGTGGGGTGGGAGTTTGGCTTAACCCCAATAATAAGGTGTAGAGCTGGATGTTACAGATGCTTCGGCTGTTGTGCTACACTTGGGTAAGTCAGCACTTTGCAGATTTCTCAGGAACGTACATCATGCAGTGAGAGAGCCCAGGATGATGCTTTGGGTCCAGCAGCCAGAGTAATCTGGTTTCTGGAGGAATACCTCAACCCCAGGGCCAACGTGGTGGTCACTGCCACAGGGAGGCCTCCAGCTTTCATTCCATGCTGTTTCTGTTTCCATGGGTTCCTGCTGCATCATCTGGTGATATTTTGATGTAACTGGTTTTTTTTGTTTGTTTGTTTGTTTGTTTGTTTGCCTTCATTTTCAAGCCTACAAGCTTAAGAAGACTGATTTAGAATGGAAAACCAAGGCTTAAAAAAAGTACAGAGATAGCCTAAGTTTCTTCTCTTGTGTGTAAATGTGATTTGACTGTTGCAGCAGTAGAAAATCATTTGAATGATGGGGACACCTTAAAAGAGTATATTAAGAGTCTGAACCACTAAAATCCAGTCAAAGTGAAGCGCTGTTCATGACTAGTGCAAAATTTGAATTGTACAAGATCTTCTGGAATAGAAGCATCGCATGCCAGGGGATCAGTGCCTTAGAGCTGGGCCTGTTTTACAGAGGTTGAATTTTACGCCAGGCTTTTGTTTCTAGAATTTTTGCTCAGATCCCCCCCACCCCCCATGGAATCAGTGTGCTTTAGGTGTTGCTCTTCACTGACGTTTGGAAGCTTTGCTATATCCGGGCCCTTTAGGGGCAGCTATTCTGTTAACCTGTAAAATTATCAATTGCTCTTTTCTTTCTCTGTTCTGTTAGTGATGCACCTCTGGACCTAAAGATTAAAGCCAGCATGATTTCAGATATGTTCACTGTTGTAGGTGAGTAGCTGTGTTTTCTGAAAACTCCCGTCAGTGTTAACCACAGCATCCATTTTGTCAGGCTCTCTGGGTGTTGCCAACTGGCAGTTCCTCAGCCATGCTGAATGTTTTGTACTAAAAAATTATATTTTCAGGGGAGTGTTTATATGTTTCTGCTCCCCCTGGCTCTATCCTGTCCTGAGGCTGAACCACAACTAGGGCTGAGGCCCAACTCCTGGGGCACAGGAATTATGAGCTGAGGAAGAAAATTAAGCAAGAGATCTGGAGAAAGTGTATTTTGCTCTGAACTGAGATAGTGAAACCCACTGAAGAGCCTTGGTTACAAAGGAGACTGGCTCTGTTTCTGCTAGGCAGTCTCTACTAGTATCAACACAATCCATTCTATAGTAGTTTATAACTGGAGCGGGCCAAGGAAGAAATTCCCTTCTGAGTAGGCAAGCCAAAACTTTGAAATGGAGGTGGGCAGCCAGGTGGGTAGGTTGCGGGTTTCGGGTGGTCGTTGTTAAGTACTCTAAAAAGACAAAATAAAATACATTCGAAATAAACTAGCACTTGGTGTACCAGCAAATGCTGTAAAACTTTGCTGCTCTATTCTCCTTGGATGAGAATTCACTTCTTTTTAGGAAATAAGTGAAATTAACTCAAACCTACCTAATTTCTTAAGCCATGGGTGATCTACAAAGCCCATTTTGGAAGTTGCTTTTACAGTTCTAGAAGTGGATCCTATAACAGGACAAGACCCCCTCACTTGCTTCGGGATTCTCCTGATAAAAACATTGTTTTCCAGTCACCAACCAGGAAGCCACTTTAAACTAATTTTTTTTTATTAATCACTGTGTATTTCTGTTTTTGTTTTTTTATGGCTGCATCTGCGGCATATAGAAGTTCCTGGGCCAGGAGTCGAATCAGAGCTGCAGTGAGGCCTATGCCACAGCCATAGCAACAGTGGATTGGAGCTGCATCTGCAACCTACACCACAGCTTGCTGCAACGCCGGATCCTTAACCCACTGAGCGAGGTAAGGGATTGAACTCGCATCCCCACAGAGACATTGTTGGGCCCTTAACCCACTGAGCCACAATGGGAACTCCCAACTTTGTATTTTTACAATGGTGATTTGCACTTTTATTCTGAAGTTCCTCAGAAGTCGACATCTCTTTTCCCATCGAATTACATTTCAGCCCCCCAACAAGGAAGGTTGATTTATCTCCCCCAACAAGGAAGGCTGAAAATCTGTTGATTTTCTTTTCTTATTCTCTCCAGTTGTGGTTCAGAGTTAAAGCAGAATATGTGTGTGGAGGTCGTGCCTAATCCTCTTGCGGATGGACCTCTGTAATGGTGATGACTGTGAAACTGCATTTGTGCCTCTAAAGGGAAGGGGCAGCCAAACCTGCTAATTTCTTAGAAAATGGCAGGTTTTAATGTTTTCCATTCCCCATTCAGGGTTTGTGTGTCAAGATCCTGCCCAGCGGGCATCAACCCGGCCAATTTATCCCACCTTTGAGTCTGCCAAGCGAAACCCGTTCCAGAAACCTCAGGTAAGCAAATTCAGCAACAGGAAGCCCAGCTGTTGTCCATGAGTGAGCTGCAGCACTAGGATTATAAGGTCACTTGCAGCAGGAGGATGGGGGACCGTTCTAGACCGGAGGCAGTTATGTTCAGCCATGGCCAGTAGCTTATGCTTTTAATGCTTTCAAACAAACTTACCCTCTGCCTTTTGTTTTTCTTTTCTTTTGGCTGCTTTTATCATTAATTTCATCAATTTCAATCTTTCCTTTTTTCTTTCTCTCTTTTTTTTTTAAAAAGTTACTCCCCTGTTTTCTCAAATTGATACGCTCATAAACAAGGCCCAGAGAGGGAGCCTACACATTTCTCATCATTACTCTGCTACAGACCTTTTGATCTTCAGACTAGCTTCATAGAGAAGATGTTCAGTTGAAATATCTTCTCTATGTGTGAGTCTCTTCCCAAGGACCCTCGATGATCCTGAGGTGTAGATTGAAGGTAAATGAGATAAATGCCTGCAGAAAGCTGTGCATGCGTGTCTGAAGCATCATTTGACCTAATGTTGCTCTGGTCTTTGTTTGCGTACGCTGCGTTTTTTGCTTTTGTTTTTTTGGTTTTTTTCCCAGTTAAACCATCAAGCTCATCGTTCTGTCTTCTCATTCCCCCATCTGATCAGTCCCCACTTGTCTAGACCTGGCTAGTTTCTACTGCTGTTTCTTTGCCTTTAACATCTCTTCTTATCCAAAAGGTCTGCTTTCTTCCTCTCTTCCCATCTGGATTGATTACCTCACCTACTTAGAAGTTTGAAGATGTTATTTCTTATTAAATCTGTTCCATTCTGTCATGACCTTTTCATTTCAGCATTATTTTCTGGTTCTCTGCTGCATCATTTTGCATTCACTGATATGCTGCTTTTAAATTGTCCAGTACTCCTCTCCTAGATTGTAAGCTCTTTGAAGGCAGAATCAGCTGCTGCTTCTCCCCTTCCGTCCACTTTCCCTTTCTCCTCCACGTTAGCCCTCCACTTCTCCCTTTTTTCCTCCCACTCCTCTTCCTTTTGTTTGCTGGTTTCATTTATACTGCTATTTCTGTTTGCTAAGTTTATGTATCATTTATTCTGAACTTTTCATTAGAACAGGGTTGGCAAACTCCAATGCCACTAGGGACTGCAGAGCGACAGAGGAAAAGAGGACAGAGGGCCGTATGATACAGCTAAGAGTGCCGGGACTGCAGTAAACTGGACAGTGCATGTCTCATACAAAAGGGGCAGCTCTTTTACTGATATGCTCTATCTGATCGTTGCCATGCCTGTGACCCAAGTATTGTAAGATCTTCTGACTGTCTAAAGCAATCAGAAGTCTTATTTTTTTTCAGTTTATTTTCATTTTTTGGCTTTTTTTAGGGTCGCAGGTGCGGCATATGGAAGTTCCCAGGCCAGGGGTCGAATCAGAGCTGTAGCTGCCGGCCTATGTCACAGCCACAGCAACGCCAGATCTGAGCCATGTCAGCAAATTACACCACAGCTCATGGCAACACCAGATCCTTAACCCACTGAGTGAGGCCAGGGATCGAACCTGCATCCTCATGGATACTAGTTGGGTTCCTTTCCCTTGAGCCACAACGGAAATTCTCCAGAAGTCTTATTTTCAAATACTGGCATCAAGTTCAAATTAAAAAATAATACTTTGCAAACCAAACATAGCATGTCTTTGAGCTGGATTCAGTCTGTGGACTGCCTTGCTCTAGAATCGTTTTATTTTCTAGAATCTGTGACCTCTTGCTCTAGAATTATTACCTATTAGTGTTAGTGCTGTAGTGTGGAACAGGGGGAACTATATTTTAAGGGGTATTATCTTGGATTACAAGTAAAACCAGGCAATAGGGTTGCCCTTGATCAGTACATCATAGATCAAAGTGTTTTCTTTAATTTTTAATAAGAAAAGTAGAGGGTTAACCAAGGTATACTAGGAGAACTGAATTTAGGCAATCATTTTCTTTGGCAAATTGTTTTCTGCAATATCGGTGACAAGAGCCACAGGGTTGTGTTAAAGAATGAATGTTTCTGTGCAGCTTTAACAGAGTTTCTGCAAGTTCCACTCTAGGGGTAGCTGTATGTCCGTCTTGGATGAATTAGTCCTTTCTCTTAGCTTGCCTGTCAGCTTTTATTGGCGACTCTTTGCAAATAGTGGAGAATCTATTCACTGTTTGCTCTGCTAACTGGTAGGTAATGGCATGGCTTCATCCACGAGCATCCTGCAGGACACTTATTTAAAGGCTGAAGAAACTATAGATTAGTATACCATGTGAGCCAGTTTGTGAGGTGGAGCAGTTAACTTCAGAATCTTTAGTATGTGGCAGAAAGATTGCATTCTCAGTGGTGAAAAGGTGAAACTGGAATGGATATACCACAGGAGAAAGCAGTGTGAAAAATAATAAAGTATTGGACTTGGCTTTTGCTCTCTGCTTGCAGATTATTTTTTCTTTTTTATATCATAGGAGTTGGAAAATATAGGCCTGTTAGGAGAAGATAAGGCTTTATTCCCTTTTTCTGTCTTTTATAGCGTCCAGTATCTGCACAGTTTCAGTCATCAAGCACCAAGCAGGTAAGTTCTGGATCATATGGAGACTTCATTAACATTTTAATTTCCATTCCCCAAATGGAAAGCCTTTTAGCTTCACTGTTTCACAATACATATTATGTGCACTTGCCTTTTGAACAGTTTAATGATGTAAAGAGACTAAGTGAAAGTGAATCCACAGAGGTCTTTTCACATTTAGAATATGAGAGTAGAGGTGGCAGGAATTTATGAATCATCCTTTTCTGATAGTGATTATATTGTAATGGAGGCAGATGAGTTTAAATGATGAACAGACTTTAGAGGTCAATCTCTGGCTTTGACCAAAATATTCCAGAAAGGAAATATCATAGTTCACAGTGACCTTGCATTTGTTCAGATGTCTTATGAAACATACTGTCGTCAGTAGCTTAATATTGGAAATGGTTTCACATTGGGTATTGGGCTGTATTTAAGGTTTCTAACAGATGACATTTCTTATTTATAGTGACTTGCAGCTTTATGAACCTTAGAAACTCTGCCATAGTTAGTGTCTCAGACGCTACCTTTAAAATAAAGACAATATTTTATCTCAGTCTCTGAATGATCAGCATTTGTCCTCTTCGTGTTCTTAGCAGCAGTATGTGAGACAAACTGTTGCTTTCGTCTACGCAGGTCTTGTTTTTGAGCATCTTTTTGAAGTGGTCGGATAGCAGTGAGAGTGCCGCTCCTTCTGTTTGACCCTTTGATATGAGGGATGTACATGTTCTCATCCATAAGCGTGTCACTTGCAGCTATTAGTTCTTTAGCAAAAAGCTCCAGGCTGTTTATTTTGGCATTTGTACTCTGATACAGTTTCTGATAAACTTGGAGGCTTGAATTAGAGCTTTCTTAGCTGCTGTTTTTGAAGAAGTGATTTATATGGTTTATGTGAATCCAAGAAATGAAAAAAAGACTCACTGGCTGTCTTGCCTAGTATTTGCTAACTGATTAATATGGTTTTGTATATTGTATGGTTTTGGTGCTTAGTTGGTAGAACTCAAAACTCTACAGTAGTGTTTTGTATTTAGCAAGTACCTAAGTGCACTAGCCGCTCTCCATGGTAAAAAAGCAAACAAACAAAAACCACGGCTGCTGACTTCAAAGAACTTACACGCTAGATATCTCTTGAACTAATCTACTTAAGGAGAACATTAAAAGTTCTGTTTCATAGCTTTTTGAATTTGACTCCAAAGAAGTATCTTTGATAGGGAAATCGAATCTTAATTTCCTTTTACCTGTTTTCATTCTCTTCCATCTAGCTCCATTGCTTGAGTTGTCAGCGGTTGCAAACAGCCTGTGGACAAGCGAGGCCGCTCTCTAGTTGTTATGTTTTAAACACTGCTAAGGAGACACAGACTTCCTGGCTTTGTTCGGCCAACCCCTGCGTGTGAACTCTTACTGTCCTTTACCATGTTCTGGCTTGTCCCTGTCTTTCTGTTCATGAAGCGCTCTCAAGTCCACAGTAGTCTTGTCAGAGCCGAGTGAAGACAGACAGATTCTCTGCTCTGCCCATTTAGGCTACGTAAAGTTTTCTTTTTCTGGTGCTGTCAGATTGTGAAGTCAGTTTTTTGCTTGTTGTCTGATGATTCCTTTTGTTCCTTTTGGATTCATCATCTTTTCCTCCATTTCTCCCTTCCCTGGAATGCCTGTGGGTTTTTCACAATGAGCGAACAATGAGTGAAAAATGTATGTTCCGAGATAGGCAGTATGGTTCTATGGAAAGAATAACTTCAGAGGGACCTGGGTTCAAATTTGAGCTCTGCTGGTAACTAACTCTTAGACTTTGGGCAAGTCCCCTTAGGTCTCTGAAACTCACTTCCCATATCTGTCAAATGAGGGTAGTAACACATGCATGAAGTTATGCCGAGAAAGGATTGATAAAACAGGTGAAATATTTGGGATAGTTTTGGGCATACGATGTACCCTCAGAAGATTCATTCCCCTTCATACTTTCGAGTCCTGTTTTTCCATTGCCAGTATCTGGTGTTATTTTGATATCCATTTATCTATAGTCATGTCTTTTCATATTTATGGTCGTCAACAAATGCAGATCAACCCAGTTAATTAATTTCATCCTCCCAGACATCCATACAGATTCTAAATAATGTCTAATCACTACCCAGTCACTTCCTCACCTGATTCACTGCTGCTTATCCTGCAGTTGTGTCTTTTAACTGTGTTCAGCTTTTGTTGGTATGTTTTCTTTCTTTTTTTCTTTTTTCTTTTATTTTCCCACTGTACAGCAAGGGGATCAAGTTATCCTTACATGTATACATTTTTTTCCCCCACCCTTTGTTCTGTTGCAACATGAGTATCTAGACATAATTCTCAATGCTGCTCAGCAGGATCTCCTTGTAAATCTATTCTAAGTTGTTGTTTTCTAATGTATTATGTCACAACACTGAGCCCTGATTGGAAATACAATGTAAAATACAAATTTTATAAAAATTTGTACAAATGCTTCTCTGAAATTCAGAGACATTAAACATATTTGCTATCTTTCCCCTTTTTGTTATTTTGTCCTAAAAAAATCAAAAATTTTGGAGTTCCTGCCGTGGCTCAGTGGTTAGTGAACCCGACTAGCATTCATGAGGACGCAGGATCGATCCTTGGCCTTGTGGGTTAAGTATCCAGCCTTGCCGTGAGCTGTGGTGTAGGTCGCAGATGTGGCTCGTATCCCACATTGCTGTGGCTCTAGCGTAGGCTGGCAGCTACAGCTCTGATTCAGCCCCTAGCCTGGGAACCTCCATATGCTGCAAGTGTAGCCCTAAAAAGAAAAAAGACCAAAAAAAGGAAAAAAAAATTTTAAAGTATGTTTTAAAATAAAGCAGTGTCCATACTACTATTCTTTTTGAGCCCATTAAACTATAAATCTATAAGGATCTTTTTTTTGTAATATTTGTTCCATTAATTTACTAGGAATTCAAGTTAGACTTACCAGGCAGTAATCACCAGCATCATACTTCTTATATTTTTGAAGATTGGTGCCTCATTTTTTTTTTCCTAATCCTCTGGTATCTCCTCAGTTCTTCATGATTTATCAAACATAATTGTAAGTGGTTTGGGTTAAGTTTTTTAGTTTTTAAAGCCAGTTCTCTTAATAACAAGATGCATATCTCTCTGACCTGCTGACTTGCATTTATTCCAAATTTTCACATGCTGCCTCTCCCCTTTTTTTTTTTTAAAAACCATAATGCAAAACTACTTAACTTTCTTTTTTTTTCCCTCTTCTTATTTCAAAGTAGTATACTTCTGTTTATCATTATATTTAAGCCTTCTTTATTAGCCATTTTTGGTCTCTTTCCACCCAGATTTATTCATATGTGGTCTTTTTTGTTCATTTTCTTTTGTTTGATAGCACTAATTCATTTTCTTTTTAAACTTGACCTTTTTATTTTCTGGGTGGCAAGATGCATCATATAAATTGAGCTATTTCTAGCTCATGTATTTTTAACATAGAACTCACAACTTTGTAAAACTGCACTGGGAGAATTTTTATTCTTTGCAGGTGTTCTCTGTCCAGCAGATTTTTTTGCCCCTCAGCTTAGGTATCTTTGAGGATACTTGACCTTTTTTCATATTCTACCTCTCCAGGTCTCAATACTGATACTTGCCAGCTTTCTTTAGCCTGAGAATCTTTTTTTTTTTTTTTTTTTCTGATTCAGCATGTTATTGCTATAAGTGGGGAGAAGTGGTTCCTTGTCTTGATAATTTCACAGACTCACTCAGTTCTTCCTTAGCAATGAAAGTTGGATGTGTAAAGATTTCTCCTCCGGGTATATTTCTGAGCCATAAATTGTACTAATGATAATTTAATATTGTTGATGCATGTTGCAGGGTACAATTCTTCCTGAGACAGTTTTAAGTCTGAGGACCCAATAGTTTAAATGTTGTGTCATCTAGCCAGAGACAGTGGTTCTCTTATGGTCAGAGGTGCTTTATTTCCTTAGCATATTTGTTAATCTATTGCAGTATGTGGATTTATTCTATCTACTACCCAATAAATGTCCAAAGTCAAAAGCAAAGAAGGCTTACATTTGGACTGTTTTGCTCTTGTTTTTGACAGTCCTGATGGCCTTTCAGATCAGTCTGATTCCTTTTTTCTTTTGCTTTGCTTTTTTTTTTTTGTCTTTTTGCTATTTTTTGGGCCGCTCCCGCGGCATATGGAGGTTCCCAGGCTAGGGGTCGAATCAGAGCTGTAGCCACCGGCCTACGCCAGAGCCACAGCAACGCGGGATCCGAGCCGCGTCTGCAACCTACACCACAGCTCACGGCAACGCCAGATGGTTAACCCACTGAGCAAGGGTAGGGACTGAACCCGCAACCTCATGGTTCCTAGTCGGATTCGTTAACCACTGTGCCACGACGGGAACTCCCTGCTTTGCTTTTAATTTCCAGATATATCACCTTTGCATTCATAAGCATTTCTGTTTCTTTCTTTTTTCCCCTCACTATCCTTTCTTCTCTCCTTTTCTCTCTGCTTTTTCTCTTACCTGTGCCTATAATTCATTTGTAATAACTCATTTCGTTAACCAATATTGGTAGGATTCAACCAGTGGGTTTAGGATAGTAATACTTTGTTGTTCCTCAATAAAAATGTTTCTCTATAAACCTGTGCAGCAGACACTATATTGATTTTAAAAATTCTCTCTAACCTCAAATTTATTGAAAAGCTGAGATTGGCAAAATACTTTTGACTTTCTAGTCTGACATTTTCCATTGGCTTCCTCAAAGACACAGGAAGACTGGGTGGATTTTAGAGAGGTTTTGAGATTCTTAGACTTCAAGAGCTACAACTTTTTGTATTTTTCTCCCTCTCAGCCCTCTTAATAGTTGACATTAAATAAATAGGTCAAAGGATTAAAGGAGTTTCTAGCCACATTTTTTTTTTCTCTTAAAGTAGCATTGACCTTTTCTTTGCAGCCTCGTGGTATTTGTAGTAATAAAAGAGTAAAGCCATTGGTTTATGGGAGCTAACAGCTGGAGCATTCATCTAACGAGCACCTTTACTCCTCCTTTTTGTAACCTCCCAAATGTCCTGGCCTGGAGCACCTGCTTGAATTCCTACACACCCCACCCAGATAGCCCTCTTCTGCACACAGTGACTAGAGTTAGGATTATAGACTGTGCATAACAAAAGAGTGGCTGTGACTGTGTATGGGCCATTGAAAGAGACTGGGAGAATTCTGGAGTGCTAATTCATTTCGGGGAGCAGGTTTAGATGAGTAGAGGGAGATTGCAATATCATTATAACCTCAATCTCTGGAAGCCAGGAATATCATTACATCATGAAACATTTCCACAAAGATGAAATTAAGTCCTAGAAAAGCAAAAAAGAGATTAAAAAGATAAAAAAGAAAAATAAAAAAATAAACAACAAACAAAACCCCAATAGTAAAAAAAAGACAAGAGACTCAACAACAAAAACGAAACAGACAAGAAAAAGCAAAAAAATTTAAAAACGTAACTCAAATTGGAGATCCTCTTTAGATATTATTCATTAGTGACTTGATCTATGTTCTTATAAATATGGCCTTAAAGCTATTCTGATAGGTAATAACCTTTTCTTAAAATATTTTTATTATTAACCTTTTAATAGTTTATCAGCATTTTAAAATAACATCTTTCTATTCTAAAATGCTTAGTCTTTTTTGATAATTGAAGTATGCATTGTTTTATTTTTTTTAATTTTTTTCCCTTTTTTTTATTACTCAAATGAATTTATCACATCTGTAGTTGTATAATGATCATAACAATCTGATTTCACAGGATTTCCATCCCACAGCCCAGGCACATCCCCCCACCCCCCAAACTGTCTCCTCTGGAGACCATAAGTTTTTCAAAGTCTGAGTCAGCATCTGTTCTGCAAAGAAGTTCAGTCTGTCGTTTTTTCAGATTCCACATGTCAGTGAAAGCATTGGCAGTTGGTGTCTCATTGTACAGCTGACTTCACTTAGCATGATAGTTTCTAGTCCATCCATGTTGCAAAAAATGCTGGTATTTCATTCTTTTTAATGGCTGAGTAATATTTCATTGTGTATATGTACCACGTCTTCTTAAGCCACTCCTCTGTCGATGGACATTTAGGTTGTTTCCATGTCTTGGCTATTACAGATAGTGCTGCAATGAACATTGGAGTACATGTGTCTTTGTGAGTCATGGTTTTCTCTGGGTAGATGCCCAGGAGTGGGATTGCTGGATCAAATGGTAGTTCTATGTTTAGGTTTCTGAGGCATCTCCATACTGCTTTCCACAGTAGTTGCACCAATTGACAATCCCACCAACAGTGTACTAGGGTTCGTTTTTCTCCACACCCTCTCCAGCACTTATTGTTTGTACACTTTTGGCTGATGGCCATTCTGGCTGGTGTAAGGTGGTCCCTCATTGTGGTTTTGATTTGCATTTCTCTAAGAATGAGTGATGTTGAACATCTTTTCATGTGTTTCTTGGCCATCTGTATGTCTTCTTTGGAGAACTGTCTGTTTAGATCTTCTGCCCATTTTTTGATGGGCGTGTTTGTTTTTTTGGTATGGAGCTGCAGAAGGTGTTGATAAATTTTGGGAGATTAATCCCTTGTCAGTTGATTCATTTGCAAAGATTTTCTCCCATTCTGTGGGTTGTCTTTTTGTGTTGTTTAGGGTTTCCTTTGCTGTTGTGAAACTTTGAAGTTTGAGTAGGTCCCATTTGTTTATTTTTCTTTTTATTGTCAATACTCTGATAGGTGGATCTGAGAAGATGTTGCTGTCGTATATGTCAGAGAGTGTTTGGCCTTTGTTTTCCTCTAGGGGTTTGATAGTGTCTGGTCTTATATCTAGGTCTTTAATCCATTTGGAGTTTATTTTTGTGTATGGTGTTAGGGAGTGTTCTAATTTCATTCTTTTCCATGTGGCTGTCCAGTTTTCCCAGCACCACTTATTGAACAAGCTGTCCTTTCTCCATTGTATAGTCTTGCCTCCTTTGTCATAGATGAATTGGCTGTAGGTGCGTGGGTTTAATTCTGGGCTTTCTGTCCTGTTCCACCGATCTATATATCTGTCTTTGTGCCAGTACCATGCAATTTTGACGACTGTTGCTTTGTAGTATAGTCTGAAGTCCGGGAGCCTGATTCCTCCAGCTCCATTTTTCTTTTTCAGGATGTCTTTGGCTATCCTGGGTCTTTTGTGCTTCCAAACAAACTTTAAAATATTTTGTTGGAGTTCTGTGAAAAATGTCCTTAGTAATTTGATAGGGATTGCATTGAATCTGTAGATTGCCTTAGGTAATATAGTCATTTTGATAATATTAACTCTTCCAATCCATGAGCATGGTATATCTTTCCATCTATTTGTGTCATCTTTGATTTCTTTCATCAGTGGCTTGTAGTTTTCAGAGTACAGGTCTTTTGTTTCTTTAGGTAGGTTTACTCCTAGGTGTTTTATTCTTTTGGATGCGATGGTAAACGGGATTGCTTCCCTAATTTCCTCTTCTGCTTTTTCATTGTTAGTATATAGAAACACTGTCGATTTCTGTGTATTGATTTTGTATCCTGCGACTTTGCCAAATTCATGGATGAGCTCTAACAGACTTCTGGTGGAGTCTTTAGGATTCTCTAGGTATAGTATCATGTCATCTGCAAATAGCGATAGTTTTACCTCTTCCTTTCCAATTTGGATTCCTTTTATTTCTTTTACTTCTCTGACTGCTGTGGCTAGGACTTCCAAAACTATGTTGGAGAGTAGTGGCGAGAGCGGACATCCTTGTCTCGTTCCTGATCTCAGGGGGAATTCTTTCAGCTTTTCACCATTGAGAATGATGTTCGCTGTGGGTTTGTCGTATATGGCCTTTATCATGTTGAGGTAGGTTCCCGTTATGCCCACTTTCTGAAGGGTTTTTATCAGAAATGGGTGTTGGATTTTGTCAAAGGCTTTTTCCTCGTCTATTGAGAGGATCGTATGGTTTTTAGTCTTCAGTTTGTTAATGTGGTGTATCACACTGATGGATTTGCAGATATTGAAGAACCCTTGCATCCCTGGGATAAATCCCACTTGAGCATGATGGACAATCCTTTCAGTGTATTGTTGGATGTGGTTTGCTAGTCTTTTGTTGAGGATGTTTGCATTGATGTTCATCAGTGAAATTGGCCTATAGTTTTCTTTTTTTGTGGAGTCTTTGTCTGGTTTTGGTACCAGGGTGATGGTGGCCTCATTGAATGAGTTTGGGAGTGTCCCTTCCTCTGCAATTTTTTGAAATAGTGTCAGAAGGAGAGGTGTTAGCTCTTCTCTAAATGTTTGATAGAATTCACCTGTGAAGCCATCTGGTCCTGGACTTTTGTTTCTTGGAAGTTTTTTAATCACCGTTTCAATTTCAGTTCTTGTGATGGGTCCATTCATCTTTTCTATTTCATCTTGGTTTAGTCTTGGAAGACTGTACTTTTCTACGAATTTGTCCATTTCTTCTAGCCTTTCCGTCTTCTTGGCATATAGTTGCATATAGTAGTCTCTTAGGATCCTTTGTATTTCTGTGATGTCCGTTGTTGCTTCTCCTTTTTCATTTCTCATTTTATTGATTTGAGTCCTCTCTCTTTCTTGCTTGATAAGTCTGGCTAGGGGTTTGTCAGTTTTGTTGATCTTTTCAAAGAACCAGCTTTTCATCTCATTGATCTTTTCTGTGGTTTTCTTTGTTTCTATTTCATTGCTTTCTGCTCTGATCTTGATGATTTCTTTCCTTCTGCTAACTTTAGGTCTTGTCTGTTCTTCTCTCTCGAGCTGCTGTAGATGTAAAGGTAGCTTGTTTATTTGGGCTTTTTCTTGTTTCCTGAGGTGGGCTTGCACTGCTATAAACTTTCCTCTTAGAACGGCGTTTGCTGCATCCCACGGGTTTTGGAGTGTCGTATCTTCGTTGTCATTTGCTGCTAGGTATTTTTTAATTTCCTCTTTGACTTCTTCAGTGATCCATTGATTGTTTAGTAGCATGTTGTTGAGTCTCCACGTGTTTGTGTTCTTTGCAGTTTTTTTCTCGTTGTTGATTTCCAGTCGTACAGCGTTGTGGTCAGAGAAGATGCTTGATATGATTTCAATTTTCTTAAAGTTACTGAGGTTGGATTTGTAGCCCAGGATATGATCCATCTTAGAGAATGTTCCATGTGCACTTGAGAAGAATGTGTATTCTGCTGCTTTTGGATGAAAGGTCCTATAAATATCTCTTAAGTCCATCTGGTTTAATGCTTCCTTCAGGGCCCGTGTTTCCTTATTGATTTTCTGTCTGGTTGATCTGTCCATTGCTGGGAGTGGGGTGTTAAAGTCCCCCACTATGATTGTGCTATTGTCGATTTCTCCTTTTAAGGTTGTTAGCAGTTGCCTTATATACGGTGGTGAACCTGCGTTGGGTGCGTAGGTATTTAAAATTGTTATATCATCTTCTTGGATTGACCCTTTGATCATTATGTAATGTCCTTCTTTGTCCCTTAAGATATTGTTCATTTTAAAGTCTATTTCGTCTGATATGAGTATTGGTACTCCAGCTTTCTTTTGATCCCCGTCTGCATGAAATATTTTCTTCCATCCTCTCACTTTCAATTTGTATGTGTCCCTAGAAGTGAAGTGGGTCTCTTGAAGACAGCACATATATGGGTCTTGTTTTTGTATCCATTCAGCCAGTCTATGTCTTTTGGCTGGGGCGTT
This sequence comes from Phacochoerus africanus, assembly GCF_016906955.1. Classification (NCBI taxonomy): domain Eukaryota; kingdom Metazoa; phylum Chordata; class Mammalia; order Artiodactyla; family Suidae; genus Phacochoerus; species Phacochoerus africanus. Next base: position 101,505,862 of record NC_062552.1, read on the forward strand.
TAGTCCATTCACATTTAAGGTAAATATTGACATATGTTCTTATTGCCATTTTATTAATTACTTTGGATTTGTTTTTGCTGTTCTTTTTCCTTTCCTTCTTCTCTTGTTCTTTTCTGCCTATAGAAGTTCCTTTAGTATTTGTTGTAAGGCTGGTTTAGTGTTGCTGAACTCTCTCAGCTTTTGCTCATCTGTGAAGGTTTTGATTTCTCCTTCAAATCTGAACGAGAGCCTTGCTGGGTAGAGTAGTCTTGGTTGGAGGTTTTTTCCTTTCATCACGTTAAGTATATCATCTCACTCCCTTCTGGCCTGCAGAGTTTATGTTGAAAAATCTGCCGATAGCCTTATTGGGGTTCCCTTGCATGTTATTTGTTTCTTTTCCCTAGCTGCTTTCAAGATTTTCTCTTTGTCTTTAATTTTGGTCAGTTTGATTAGTATGTGTCTCGGGGTGTTCCTCCTTGGGTTTATTTTACATGGTATTCGTTGTGCTTCCTGGATTTGAGTGAGTGATTCCTTCACCTTGTTAGGGAAATTTTCGGGTATTATATCTTGGGATATTTTTTCTGTCTCCTCTCTCTCTTCTTCTTCTGGCATCCCTATAATACAGATGTTGGTGCATTTCACGTTGTCCCAGAGTTCTCTGAGACTCTCTTTATTTGTTTTCAATCTTTTTTCTCTTTTCTGTTCTGCATCCATAATTTCCACTTATCTGTCCTCCACCTTGTTTATTCGTTCTTCTGCCTCCTGTATTCTGCTGTTAGCTGCTTCTAGTGAATTTTTTATTTCAGTTATTGTATTTTGCATTTCTTCTTGTTGAAGTTTTATATCTTGTATCTCCTTGGTCAGTGTTTCCTGTAAGTTATCCATCTTTGCCTCCAATTTATTTCCAATGTCTTGCATCATCTTCAGCATCAACAGTCTAAAGTCTTTTTCCTAGAGGCTGAGAATCTTCTCCTATGCTTAGCTGTTTTTCTGGGGTTTTTCCTTTCTCCCTCATCTGAGTTATAGTTCTCTGTCTTTTCATTTTTATAGGTTTTTGGTGTGGTGACCTTTTTACAGATAATAGAGTTGTAGCCCCTCTTACTTCTGATGTCTGCCCCCCTGTGGCTAAAGTCAGTATGGGGGCTTGGTGTAGGCTTCCTGATGGGAGGGGCTGATGCCTTCCCACTGGTAGGAGGAGCCAATTCTAATCCCTCTGGTGGGTGGGGCTTAGTCTCTGGATGGGATTAGAGGCAGCTGTGTGCCTGAGGGGTCTTTAGGCAGCCTGTTTACTGAGGGGTGGGGCTGTGATCCCACCTGGGTTGTTGTTTGCCCTGGGGCTTCTCAGCAGCTGGCTGACGGGTGGGGCCAGATTTTCCCAAAATGGTCACCTCTGGAGAAAGGCACTGCTGCTGAATATTCCCGAGACCTTAGCTTTCAATGTCCTTCCCTCAGAACAAGCCATGTTCACCCCTGTTTTCCCAGGATTTCCTCCAAGAACTGCAGTCAGGTTTGACCCAGATTCCCTTGGAGACTTTGCTTTGCCCTGGGACTCAGTGCACCTGCAAGTCTGTGTGTGCTTTTAAGAATGGGGTCTCCATTTCCCCCAGTCCCGTGGAGCTCTTGGGTACAAGCCCCACTGGCCTTCAATGCCAGATGCTCCGGGGCTCTTTCTCCCTCTGCCAGATCCCCGCACATGAGGGTTTGATGTGTGGCTCAGAACTCTCACTCCTGTAGGTGAGTCTCTGTGAACCAGTTAGTTTCCAGTCTGTAGAGCTTCCCACCCAGGGGGTATGGGGTTGTTTATATTGCAAAATCGCCTCTCCTACCTCTTGATGTGGCCTCTTCTTTTTCTTCTGGAGTAGGGCATCTTTTTTAAGGTTTCCGGTCCATTTGGGTGGAGATTGCTCAGCCTTTACTTGTGAATTTTGTTGTTTTTAGGAGAGAAGTTGAGCTCCAGTCCTTCTATTCCTAAAATGCTTAGTCTTTATTTGATTGATTGATTGATTTCTTTGCCTATGCCCACAGCATGTAGAAGTTCCTGGGCCAAGGATCTAACCTGCATCACAACAGTGACCTAAGCCACAGCAATGACGACGCTGGATCCTTAACTTGCTGAGCCACCAGGAAACTCTACTTAATCTTAATTTTTATCACATCATTAAAATGAATGCCTACTTCATTTTTTTTGTTTGTTTTGTTTCAGGCCGCACCTGTGGCTTATGGAAGTTCCCAGGCTAGGGGTTGAATCAGAGCTGTAGCTGCTGGCCTACACCACAGCCACAGCAACACCAGATCCGACCCGCATCTGCAAGCTACACCACAGCTCATGTCAATGCTGGATCCTTAACCTAGTGAGTGAGGCCAGGGATCGAACCCTCATCCTCATGGATACTAGTTGGTTTCATTTCCTCTGTGCCACAGTGGGAACTCCTAAATGCCTAGTTCATATTCTCTTCTTACATAATTGCAGAGGACTTTAAGATATTCTTAAATAGTGTGAGGCTACTTAAGTTATTCTTAAATAAGACTTGGGAGGATCTACTGCCATGGCTTTCCGGTCAGAGCCATGCCTTCATAGGTATGGCAGATAAGTATTTTTCATAAACGATAAGTAGTGTCGTGAAAATGATGAAAGTCCTCAACCCCAGCCCACTGAGCAAGACCAAGGATCCTCCCCTAGTTGGATTTGTTTCTGCTATACCACAACAGGAACTCCCTGAAGACCTTTTAAAATGATTATATTACTTATACTGATTCCCTTCCTAAATCTTTAAACTTTCTTCTTGTTTCCCCTGTCATCCCACCATGTGCTATGTAATGTATAAGCAGAGATTAGAAGAGTTAAATTTTTCCCCTAAATCGTCTGCAAAGTTTCATTCTGACCATGGTTGGTCTGTGTATCAGCACATTGTTCATCTGTTTATATGTTCAACAAGTATCTATTGATCTCCTACTCCATCCCAAGTACTGTTCTAGATGCTGAAGACACTACAACAAAAGCTAAATGGGTAGACGTCCCCACCTTCACTTGTTGCCTATATCTACTGATTTCATGGTTTTTCTTCCATGGAGTTGCCTATCAGAACATGTGGTTTATAACTCCATGCTAGCTTTGGAGATTAGTATTGATCTCCCTTGTGTCCAAAGGTAAAGAAAGTCATTCGTGGTTATTTATGTACAGATATATATTAGTCTGCTTGGGCAGCCATAACAAAAGACCATGGACTGGGTGGCTTAAACCACAGAAATTTATTTCTCACAGTTCTGAGGGGTGGGAATGCCAAGATCACGGTGCTGCAAAGGTGGGTTTTGTTCTGAGGCCTCTTCTTTTGATGGGTAGGTGGTTGCCATCTTGCTGTGTGCTCACATGCCCTCTTTGTGCATGCTCAGGTAGAAAGGAGAAAGTATAAGCTGTCTGGTGACTTTTCTTTAAAGGGCATTAATCCCATCAGACCAGGGCCTCCCCCTCATGTCCCCATCTTACCAAATTACCTCCCCAAAGCCCTGTCTCCAGATACCATCACTATGTAGGGGTTGGGGTTGAACATATGAATTTTGGGGTAACACAAACATTTAGTCCATAACGAGTATTGCTGAAAAGGTCAAAAGTTAGTTATCAAGATGCCTTTCCATAGATTGTGTATACAAAGAGAAAAATAAACAATAGTTCTTGACCATAGGACTTGTGTATGGTCAAAATTACTTCTAAGGCTCTGGAGAGACAAATTATACTCCCATTTCTTGGAGTGTTGCTTATTCTTCCTCCTTGGCAGATTTATTTGTTTAAGCAGTCATCTTTTTCAATAATAGTATATTTTCATGCTTCATACCGTCTGTATATTTCTGCATTCTAATTACATCAAAATCACTTGAAACTTCTGTTCTCTAACAACCTTCCTGATCATCATTCAGAAGCTGAAGTAGCCCTGATCATCTTGGGGGATCCATGAGGAGCATGGCCCATTTGGCTACCTCCTCAGAGCACCTAAGAAAGTCATCCTAGATCCAGGTCTCCAGTGTTTCTCAAGTTGTAGCCTTTTGGTCACAGATCTTTTCTGAGTCATCGATGACTCTCATCTCAATATTTCCCCCCCTCGAGTTCTAAAACATCCCACTGCCCAGCTTTTTCATCTGTGACATAATAGACTGCTCCTTGTTTTTCTATCTTATGTTTCACTTTTTCTAAATCTCCTTCCCCAGTGCTGAAAAGAATATAGTTACTTTGAAATAAGTACATTTACTCTGACATTGGGGTTATTTTCAGATTTTTTTCCCCATGTCTTTCAAAATATTAGATATACTCTAAAACCAAGATTAGAAATAAGTACTACCTGAGAAAGGCATGTGGACAACTTCCTTCCTTCCTTTCCCTTTCCTTCCTCTTCGTCCCTCCCTTCTTTCTGTCTCCCTCTACCTATAGTGTTTTCCTTCTATTCTTTTTTCTCTTCCTTTCTTTGAGTGTTCTAGCTTTCATCAGTTTCCCAGGGTTTCAGGCTAAGAGATCAATTGCAGAAAATGGGCTTTGGGTTTGAGCTTATGATATATATTAGGAAACATGATGATGTTGAGGGACTGACTTGAGGGAAATGAAGAAGATGATGACAACTTTTTTTGGTTTTGTTTTTCCTTCTCCTTAGCGTTCCCGTCCACTCTCTGCCAGTGATGCGGAAATGAAAAACCTTGTGGGCTCAGGACGAGAGAAAGTGCCTGGGAAGTTAGGAGGGTCTGTGCTTGGTCTGTCAATGGAGGAGGTAAAGATAACTCCATTTCAGGCCTCTGTGGTTAACCTGGGGATCCATGACAATTTATGAGTGATTCATAACATTCACAACAATTCGTGTCTTACATTGAAAAAAGAAAGATTCCAGGGAGAGCAATGGTTTCTTTAAAAAAAGCATTTTGCTAACATGACATTGTAAATCAAGTATACTACAATTAAAAAAATAATAAATTAAAAGAAATTAAAAAAACAGTATCTTAAATGGAATTAATTTCTTTTTATTTTTAAAGCTTTTTTTTTTTTTTTAATTTTTTTGTCTTTTCAGGGCCGCACCTGTGGAATATGGAGGTTCCCAGGCTAGGGGTCTAATTGGAGCTGTGGCCACTGGCATATGCCACGGCCACAGCAACACCATATCTGAGCCACATCTGCAACCTACACCACAGCTCACGGCAATGCCGGATCCTTAACCCACTGAGTGAGGCCAGGGATCCAACCCCCAACCTCATGGTTCCTAGTCAGATTCGTTTCCGCTGCGCCATGACAGGAACTCCTGGAATTAATTTCTTTTTTCATGCTTTTTTTATATTTGCGAGTCGTAACTCTTCCTCTGTCCAATAACCACATGAATTACACTTTTCAAAATAGGTACTCATTTTATTTTATCTTCTCTTCCTCCACGTAGATCAAAGTTTTACGGAGGGTGAAGGAGGAGAATGATCGGAGAGGTGGATTTATTCGCATATTCCCTACATCAGAGACTTGGGAAATATATGGGTGAGGTGACTACCTTTTTTTTTTTTTTTTAAATCTGTACTTCAATTCCAGAGAATTGGAATTATTGTGACACAGTATCATCATTGCTGTCCAAATGGTGCCTTTCTTACTTTGTTTGTTTATAACAGTGTGAATATTACCCTACCCAAGAACCAGAGCATTAATGGTAATTTAATCTACCTTTTATGAACATTGATGTACAAGTCTCTCTGTGTGCATTATTCCTTCCCTTTCTAAGCCCACGCCTCCTCCTTTTTTTTTAAGGGCCGCACTTGCGGCATATGGAGGTTCCCAGGCTAGGGTCGAATCAGAGCTGTAGCTGTCAGCCTACACCACAGCCACGGCAACGTCAGATACAAGCCAAGTCTGGATCACGGCAATGCCAGATCCTTAACCCACTGAGTGAGGCCAGGGATTAAACCCAAAACCTCATGGTTACTAATCAGATTCGTTTCTGCTGAGCCAGGACGGGGAGTCCCCCACCCTTCTACCCAACCCTGCCTTCTCCTTAATTAGCTCCCTAACCCAGGGTTAGACACTGTCCTAAATTTTGTGGTTATCATTACCTTGGTTTGAAAAAAATTGTTTCATCATCTATATGTGTACCTGAACAATATATTGTTTATTTTTAGTCATTCTTGAAGTCAAGTTTACGTGCAGTAAAATGCATCTGTTTTAAGTTTGTTGATGAATTTTGACAAATTCAGATATCAGTTTAATCACCACAATCAAGATATAGAACATTCCACCACCTCCAGGGTCCTCTCATTCCCCTTGACAGTCAGCCTCCCTCATTACCTTGAGCCTAAAACATCTGCTGATTTGCTTTGCATCACTATAGCTTTTCTAGAATTTTATATAAATGGAATCATACAATATATATTCTTTGATTATACCAGGATTTTTTTTGTTTGGCATGAAGTTTTTGAGAATTATGCATGTTGTGTGAAACAGTAGTCATGCATTCCTTGTTGTTGTTATGGACTATTTCATTGTATGATTATAGGATAATTTGCTCCGCCATACACCTGGGTGAAAGAAACATTGGATTGTGTCCAGTTTGGTGCAGTTATGAAGAAAGCTGCTATTATGAACCTTTATGTAGAAGTCTCTGTGGATATAATAAATACCTAGGAATGCAATAGAAGGGTCATATGATAAGGGATAAGAAATAAATTTGGAGTTCTGTGGCACATCGGGTTAAGGATCTGGCATTGTCACTGCAGCACTTGGGGGTGCTGCTGTGGCATGGGTTCAGTCCCTGGCCCAGGAACTTCTATATGCTGCAGACATGGCCAAAAAAAGAAAGAGAGAAAATCATTTTACATTTTACCAATAATGTATGAGAGTTCCATTTGCTTCCCATCCTGTCAAGACTTGGTATCGTCAGGCTTTTTAATTTAAGGCATTCTAGTGGGTGTATAGTGTTTCTCTGTAGTTTTAATTTGAATTTCTCTGATGAATAATGATATTGAGCATTCACTTGTTATTATTGACCTTTTGCAGATTTTTTTTCCATTTTAAATTTAAGATTTTTGTCTTCTTATCATGATGTTGTAAGTTCTTTTCCAGATATTATATTACCAATATTTTCTCCAGGTCTATGGCTAGCTTTTTCATTTTTCATAACTGGCTTTCAAAGGACATAATTTTAAATTTTAATGAAGTTTAATTGACCAATTTTTTAAAAGTTTATGCATTTTTTATTTTCTACCTAAGAAATCTTTGCCAATCCCAATTTTACAAAGCTCTTTCTGTTATGTTTTCTTCTTAAAGTTTTATAATTTTGTCTTTTATATTTAGGCCTCCAATATGTATTGATTTTTTGGTGTGTGCAGTAGGAGGTAAAGGTTGAGGTTCATTTCCCCCCATATGGATGTCCATTTGTTCCAGCACCATTTGTTGAAATTACCTTATTGAATTTAACTTGGCATCTACGTTGAAAATTAATTGAAATATATGTGTGTGTGTGTGTGTGTGTCTATTTCTAAACTTTACTCAGTTTCACGGATCTGTGTCTTGATATCTATAGCTTTATACTAAGTCTTGAGATTAGGTAGTGTGAGTCTTCCAACTTTGTTCTTTTTCAGAAGTTTTTGACTAATTGGTGTTCTTTATATTTCCAAATAAATTTTAGAATATCTTTGTCAATTTCTATGCAGAAGTCTGCTGACTTTTGATTGGCATTGTATTGAATGTATAGACTAATTTTGGGAGAGTGGATATTTTAACAATATTGAATTTTCCAATCTTTGAACATGATATATCTCTCCATTTATTTAGGTCTTCTTTGATTTCTCTTAGCAATGTTTTATAGTTTTCATTATAAAGATCTTGAACATGTTCAACTTATCACTTAGTATTTCATTCTTTTGGATGATATTGTAAATGTTTTTATAATAGCTTTATTGAGTTATAATTGACATACAGGAAGCTGTGCATATCTAAAGTATACAATTTGATAAATGTTAATGTATTTATACATTCATGAAACTACACCACAATCAACACAGTAAATATATACATCAGTCCCCAGAATTTCTTTGCTCTCCCTTATGATTCCTCTGCTGCCTCTTCCTTCCCTGCCTATTCCTGTCTCTAGGCAGCTACCTACTGATCTGTTTTCTGTCAATAAAGAGGAATGTACATTTCCTAGAATTTCAAAAATAAAATTCTATAGATTGTTCTTTTATTTGCTGGTCTTTTTTGCTTGGCAAGATTATTCTTAGATTCATACATGTTATGGCATGTATCAGTGGTTTTATTTCTTTTTACTGTCAAGTAGTGTTCTGTTGTTTGCATTTATCAGGATTTGTTTATTCTTTCATCTGTTAATTAACATTTAGGTTGTTTCTAGTTTTTGGTTATGGCAAAGAAAGACTCTCTGAACGTCTATGTACAAATCTTTGTATGGATATGTGCTTTGTTTTCTCTTGGGTAAATACCTATTCATGAAATGATTAGATCATATCATTGTATATGTATAACTTTTTAAGAAACTGCCGTTTTGTTTTACCATTTTACATTCTTATCATAAGTGTGTAAGAGTTCCAGTTCCTTCACATCCTCACCGACAGCTGTATGGTCAGTTTAATTTAATTTAATTGGTATTTCCGTAATGACTAATGTTGAGCATCTCTTCATGTGCTTATTTGCTGTTTGGTGATCAAATATTTTGCTCATTTTTTAAATAATGCTTCCCCCCCCCCCCCTTAAATTGAGTTGTGGGAGTTCTTTATATTTTCTGGATATAATTCCTTTATCAGATGTATGTTTTGCAAAGAATTTTTTTTTCTCCCAGTATGTTACTTGTCTTTTTATCCTTTAAATAGTGTCTTTTGAAGAGCAGTTTGTCCTTTTTTTCATTTTTCTTTCCGTGCTTTAGTATCTAAAATAATCTTTGCACATTCCAAATTTTCTTCTATTTTTTAATAGAAATGTTGGAGTCTTAAGTTTTACATTTAAATCTGATCCATTTTGAGTTAATTTTTTTTTTTGTCTTTTTGCTATTTCTTGGGCCGCTCCCGTGGCATATGGAGGTTCCCAGGCTAGGGGTTGAATCAGAGCTGTAGCCACCGGCCTATGCCAGAGCCACAGCCACGCGGGATCCAAGCCGCTTCTGCGACCTACAGCTCATGGCAACGCTGGATCCTTAACCCACTGAGTAAGGCCAGAGATCGAACCCACAACCTCATGGTTCCTAGTCGGATTCGTTAACCACTGCGCCACCACGGGAACTCCATTTTGAGTTAATTTTTGTATATGGTACCAGATACGGATCAAAGCTCTTTTTTACCATTTGGGTATCCGGTAGATTTAGCACCATTTTTGGGAAAGACTACCCTTTCTCCGTTGAATTGTCTTTTTACTTTTGTGGAAAATCACTGTGTGGGTCTATTTACTTACTGTTTGTTCTTTTCCATTGATCTTTTTGTCTTTGCGCCATACAGTACCACACTGTCTTGATTACTGTAGCTTTATAAAAAATCTTGTTCTAACTTCGTTCTTTTTCCAGGTTGCTTTGGCTATTCTAGCTCATTAGTATTTCCATTTGGATTTTAGAATTAGTTTGTCAGTTTCTACAGAAAAGCTTGCTTGGGATTTTGATTGGGATTGTATTGACTCTCTAGGTCATTCTGAAGAGAATTGACAACAATACTGAGTCTTTGAACCCATTGTCCATTTATTTAGGTCATCTTTAATTTCTCTCAACAGTGTTTTGTGATGTTCAGGATACAGACCTCTTACATTTTTTTTTTGGTCAGGTTTATTCCTAAGTATTTAGTATGTTTTGATGCTTTTGTAAATGATTTTATCTTAATTTCAGTTTCTGATTGTTTGTTGCTGGTATATATAGAAATGCCATTGATTTTCCATTATGTCCTGCAGTTTCACGTATCAGTCACTGAAGGTTTTTGGGGAATCCATTGACTCTTCTATCTAGTTGAAGAGGTTGTCTGTGAATAAAGACAGTTTGCCTTCTTTCTTTCCAACCTGGATGTGTTTTATTTCTTTATTCTCGTTTGATTCCATTGGTAAGTACCTGCAGCCTAATGTTGAATAGGACCAATGAGAGCAGACATCCCAGTCTGGTTCCTGTTCTTAGGGTAAACATTCAGTCTTTTATCATTAAGCATCATATTATCTTTAGGTTTTTCATAGATGGCCATTATCAGATTGAGGGAGTTCCTTTCTATTCCTCCTTTGCTACAAGTTTTTATCAGAAATAGGTGTTGGATTTTATCAATTGATTTTTCTTCATCCCTGGACATAATCATAAAGTTTTTCTTTTTTCTTTTGTTAATATAGTGAATTACATTGTTGAATGTTAAACTCAACATTGAATTCCTGAAATAAACCTCATTTGTTCATGATAAATAATCCGTCTTTATATATCATTGATTTGATAAATAATCCGTCTTTATATATCATTGATTTGATTTGCTGAAATATTATTTAGATTTTTACATCTGTGTTCATAAGAGATCCTGATCTATCGTTTTCATATAGTGTCTTTGGTTTTAGTGTGAGGATAATGCTGGCCTCATAGAATGGGGTGGAAAGTATTCTCACCTCTTCAATTTTGTAGAAAAGTTTATGGTAGAATTCATTAGTTAATGGTAGAATTCACTAGTGAAGCCATCTGGACCAGGGGTTCAAGTTCATTTTCTTAACAAATGTAGGGCTGTTCAGGTTATCTATTTCTACTAATGAGCTTTGGTAGTTGGTATCTTTTAAGACTTTGTCCATTTAATATATGTTGTATTTATAAGCATAGAATTGTTCATGATATTCACTTATCCTTTTAATATCTGTAGAATCTGTAGTGATATTACTTCTCTCATTTCTGATATTGGCGATTTGTTTGTTCTTTTTATCCTATTCAGGCTGTCTAGAGATTTATCCATTTTATTGAATTTCTAAAAGACCCATTTTTTGGTTTCAATGTTTTTGTTTTGTTTTGTTTTTTCTATTCTTACACATGGGCTTCCACTCTAGTATTTATTTCCTTTAACTTACTGTGAGCTTTGTTAGCTCTCTCTTTTTTTCCCCCTAGTTTCTTTAAGTAGGCGCTGATAGCATTGATTTAAGACCTACCTTCTTTTCTATGTAAGTGTTTAAGTGCTATAAATTTCCTACTAAGTGCTGCTTTTTCAGCTTCCCGTAAATTTTGATTGTTGTATTTTTGGCATTATTCTATCTTTGTTCCATAGGTTATTTAGAAGGGTGTTATTTAGTTTTCAAATATTTGGGGTTTTTTCTAGAGATCTTTCTGATATGGTTTCAAATTACTTTGTACTCAGAACATACTTTGTATAAGCTTAATTTTTTAAAAGATACTGAGGCTTGCTTTATGGTTCAGAATATGATTTATTGGACTTCCCATGTGGCTCACAACAGAATATGATTTATCCTGGTAAATGTAACATGTATATTGAAAAGAATACATATTCTGCTATTTTTAGGTAGAGTGTTCTATAAATAAATGTCCATTAGGTCTAGAGGATTGACAGTTTTGTTCAGACATTCTCTATTTTTACAATTTTTTTCAATTATTGAGAGTCAGGTGTTGAAATCTCCCATCGTAAATTTGATTTTGTCAGTTTCTCCTTTGGTTTTGTCAGTTTTTCATGGGTTTTGGAACTCTGTTATTAGGTACATCTGTGTTAGATTTGTTATGTCTTCTTTATAAGCTGTCTTTTTTATTGCTATGAAATGCCCCTGTTTATCCTGGATAATGTTTCTTGTCCACAGGTCTGTTTATCTGCTATAATATATCCCCTCTAGGTTTCTTTCTTTTTTTTTTCTTCAAAGTTTAAGATGTATGGTATAATGATTTGACTTACATACATCATGAAATGATTATCACAGTAAGTTTAGTGCACATCCATCAACTCATATAGATACAAAGTTAAATAAATAGAAAAAATTTTTTGAGTGTGATGAGATCTCTTGGGGTTTACTTTCTTAACTTTCATATATAACATACAGAAGTATCAATTCTATTTATCATGTTGTACATTATATCCCTAATACTTAATCTTGTAACTGGAAGTTTGTACTTTTTGACTGCCTTCATCCAGTTCCTCCTCCCCTCACCCCTACAGCTCATTCCAGCTTTATGACTAGTATTTGCCTGGTGTATCTTTTTTCTTTTTTAATCTATCTGTATCTTTATAGTTAAAGTAGATTCTTTAAAAGAAGGAAGTTCTGCCATTTGCAGCAATGTGGATGAACCTGGAGGGATAGTGCTAAGTGAAATAAACCAGACAGAGAAAGACAAACATTGTATCATCTCACTCCTATATGGAATCTTAAAAAAAAAAAAAAAGGAGAACTCATAGAAACAGAGTAGAATAGTGGTTGCCACAGGCTAGTGTAGGGGAAATGGAAATGAAAGATGTCAAGGTCAAAGGGTACAAACTTTCAGTTACAAGATGAATAAATTCTGGGAAGCTCATGTACAGCATGGTGATATGGTTGGCTTTAGATCTGCCACATTACTATTTGCTTTCTATTTATCTAATGTGTTCTTTGTCCTCTTTTTCTTTTCTCCTGCCTTCTTTGGATTAATTCATTTCTCCTGCCTCTTTATTTTGCTTTTTTAAAGTATGGTAGCTCTAGAATAACCATATTCATCTTTTACTTGCTGTAGTATACCTTAAAATAGTATAATTTAGGAATTTTATAACCAATATACTTCCATTTTCCCATCTGTCCTTCATGCTATCATTGTCATATATGTTATGAATTTCACAGTATATTTTATTTTTACTTTGAGCAGTTTTAAGACATTTAAATAGACGGAAAAGTCTCATAATTACACATATATTACCATTTCCACTGTTCTTCCTTTTTTATTGATCTAGGTTTTTAACTGGCATCATTGTCTTCCACCTGAAGAGTTTCTTTTAGGATTTATTGTAGTGCAGTCAATTCCCTATTGTTTGTTTGAAAAAGTCTTTCTTATACTTTCATTTTTGAAAGGTTTTTTTCCACTGGTAATAGAGTTCAAGGTTGCCACTTCTGCCTGACACTTTTAAAATGCTGTTGTGTTCTCTTGGCTTACCTTTTTCTGTTGAGACGCATGCAGTGATTCTTATCTTTTTCTTCGTGCATAACATCTCTTTCTCTCAGCCTACTTTTTTTTTTTTTTTTCCTATTTTTAGGGCTGCACCTGCAGCATATGCAAGTTCCCAGGCTAGGGGCTGAATTGGAGCTGCAGCTGTTGACCTATGACACAGCCACAACCACAGCAACTCGGGATCAGAGCAACATCTATGACCTACACCACAGCCCACGACAATGCCAGATCCTTAACCCACTGGGTGAGGCCAGGAATTGAACCCTGCATCCTCATGGGTACTAGTCAGATTCGTAACCTGCTGAGCCAGAACAGGAACTCCTTTTTTGGCCTACTTTTAAGATTATTTCTTTATGACTAGTTTTTAACAGTGTGATTGTGATGTGCTTTGGTGTCATTTTCTTCATGTTTCTTCCACTTGGGATTTGTTGAATTTCTTGGTCTATAGGCTTAGAGTTGTCATCAGATTTGTAATACTTTTGGTTACTATTTCTTTTTTTTTTCTTTTTTTTTGTCTTTTGTCTTTTTTGTTGTTGTTGTTGTTGTTGTTGCTATTTCTTGGGCCGCTCCCGCGGCATATGGAGGTTCCCAGGCTAGGGGTTGAATCGGAGCTGTAGCCACCGGCCTACGCCAGAGCCACAGCAACTCGGGATCCGAGCCGCGTCTGCAACCTACACCACAGCTCACGGCAACGCCGGATCGTTAACCCACTGAGCAAGGGCAGGGACCGAACCCGCAACCTCATGGTTCCTAGTCGGATTCATTAACCACTGCGCCACGACGGGAACTCCTGGTTACTACTTCTTAAATTTTTTTTTTTTTCTCCCATTTCTCTCCTCTCCATCTCCTTTCTCCTTTTAGTACTCTGGTTGCGTGTTAAATTCGTTGATGTTGTACTGCAAGTCTGGCTCTGTTCATTTTTTGTAGACTTTCTCCATTTTGGATGGTTTTCTGTTTCTCTTTTTTTCCATTTATTCATCTTTTTTGTGTGTGTCTGCAGTGTTAACTCTTGTATTAATTCCATCCACTGAAATGTTCATCTCAGACACTTTATTTTTCATCTTTAGAACTCCCATCTGTTTTCTTATTTTTATCTTTTAAAAATTATTTTCATGATTTCCTTTAGATTCTTCTGCAAATATTATGTTTATAGTAGCTGTTTTAAAATCTTTTTAATGTCTGTCATTTCTGAGTCTGTTTCTATTGAGTGATTTTTCCATTGTTAACAAGTTATATTTTCCCTGTTTCTTCACATGTACAGTGACTTTTTTTTAATCAGATATTTTAATTGAACCTTGAAAGTATTGTATTAGTGTGTTTGGATTTTATTGCTTCTTTAAACCCTGTTGAAAGTGGGTTTTTTCATTTCGTTTCAGTGTTTTGGGGCAGACACCTCAGTTACTTGCAGATGAGCTTAATCTTTTTCAGGATCATTTAAAAGTATTTTGATGGTTTGTTTAGAATAGCTTTTTGTTTAGGGCTAGGATAAGTTCCACTACTAGAGACTCTTTTGGAATGTCTGTTAAATGACTCACATATTCATTGAGATGTCTCCATTCTGGCTGGTGAGAACTCAATCAGTTGGCAGCCCTGTGTGAACTCTGGAAGTATTCAGCTTACACTTTCTCCTTAATGTTCATTTACCCTGACAGTTGCTCCTGGCCCGGTCTTGTGGACTTTTGCCTTATACCTGAGCAAATTTGTATTACCCCAAAGACTCGCAGGGTCTTTTGTGATGATTTTTTGTATTTCTTCTTATGCATATCTTCTCCCTCTACAGGGCATTGTTCTGAAAATTCTGGTTGCTTCCTGTAATTTTGATCTCTGTCGTCTCAATGCAGAGACTCTTGGGTTCTTCTTGAATTCCTTCTCTTTGTGCATTAATTGCCTCTAGGTAGAAATGTGGAACAATCAGAGGGGTCCCTTTATTTCCCCTTTTTAGATATTACAGTCCCACACTGCCAATTGTTTAATATCTAGAAACAGTTGTTTTATATATTTTGTGCATTTTTGTAGTTGTTTATGGTAAAAGGGCAAGTCCTGTAGCAGTCGTTATCTCATATAGAAGCAAAATTTTGTTTAGTTTTTATTACTTTTGAACTTTTTCTATTTTTTTGGCCATGCCAATGGCATGCACAAGTTCCTGAACTCATACCACAGCAGTGACAATGCTGAATCCTTAACCAATAGGCCACCAGAGAATTCCAGTTTCGAACTTTTTCTAAGAAATAATGGCATGCTGTATGTAGTCTTACTTTTTCATTCAATATTGTATTGTGTTCATGTTTTTACATGTAGCTATAAATCACTCTTTTTCACTGCTTTATTATAATCTTCTGTGTGTTTATATTGCTGTTAAAATTCCCATTTTCCTGGCGATAGTATTTGATTTCTTTCTGGTCTTTTGCTGTTAAAAACTGCTGTGCTCTAAATATTCTTATATGTGTCTCCTGCGTATATATCTAGGAGTGGAATTACTGGGCCATAAGATCTGTGTATATTCAACGAAAAAGATAATACTAAATTGTTTTCCAAAGTGACTATATAAATTTATATTCCTATCAGCAATGCCTAGGAGAGCCTGTTGATCTGTGTTTTCTCCAATACGTGGTACTGTCAACTTCTTAATTTTTGTAGAAATATTGAGTGTAAAATGGTGTTTATTTTGGTCTTGATTTGCATTTCTCTGATTACTAATAAAATTGAGAACGTCTCGTTTATAGTACTTGTTTATAGGTAACACATTTTTCTTCCTCTGGTGGCTGGCTTATGATCTAGTTGGGATATTAATGTTTCTAAGTATAGAGATACAACTTAGAAGAATAAAAGAAATAGTTCTTTTGTTTTGAAAACCCAGTTATTCATAGAGAAATCTTTTTTTTTTTGCTTTTCAGGGTCACACTTCAGCATATGGAGGTTCCTAGGCTAGGGGTCCAGTCAGAGCTACAGCTGCACCACAGCCACAGCAACATCAGATTCTTAACCCACTGAGTGAGGCTAGGAACTCATGGTTCCTAGTAGGATTTGTTTCCACTGTACCACAACAGGAACTCCCGAGAAATCTTTTTATCTTGCAAAATATTCTATCCACGTAGGTAAACCTTACAAAGACCTAGGAATTCACAGAAAGATATTGCTTGGCTTTTCAAAATTGGATAGAAGTATATCTTTTTATATATATGTTTGAATAATTTAAATATTTGCAGCTCCTTGAAAACATGTATTTCATAATTAATGAAAGTGGAATCCTCTACTCTCAAGCTTTTAAGAGGCAAGTCCTTATTTGAGTGCCTTTTTCTAAGGAACCAATTACAGACAATGTTGGAGTTTCTTAGGGAGTCTCATAATGATACCTTCCTTTACTGGTTTGGTTCCGAAACAAAAGACAAGACAAGGACTGAGAGGTGGGGGCCAAAACATTACTTTCCATGCTGAAAAAGCCTGAGCTGGGAGACTCTATTATATCTCTGCAAGCAAGTGCATTTTCTGTTGAACCTTAGAATTGGACAGATTTACATCTCATTTGTAGGGAAGGTTACACTGAACTATGTGTTGGGAGCTCTTGACCCTGTAGGAGCAACAGAGGATGTGTGCTTTCTAAGGAAAAATTGTCTCCCCTAAGAAAGAAGGGAGGAGCTTGTCGAATTTTTCCTAAATTACCAATCCAATAAATCACTCTGCCTCTCCTGGGACCTCTGAGAAAAGTAGCCGAAAGCTCCAAGAATTTTTAACTAATTGAGCTACCGTCATATAGAGTGGGGAAGATGTATTTATCTGCTAACAAATATGCCTTTTTAAATTAATACTTATTTATTGAATATCAGTCAGTGCCTAGCATTATGCTTGGTGCTTTGGGATCTTAAATAAATATTAGATGGGATCCCTGCCCTTTGAAAGTTAGCAGTGTGATTATGGAGAAATTATTTGTACATGTTATAAAAACAGCTCCTATTTGTATAGTTCTTTGTAATTGCAATGCACTTGGTACATATCATTGTTATTCCCATTTTAACGCTAAGGAAAAGAAGGCTCAGTAAAATAATGTAACTTGGCCATGATTACACAGCGGGAGTTGATTCAGGTATTCTGACTCCAGATCCTCCTTTTTCTTTGTTGCATCATTCTGCTTTCCCAGAAGAAAAATTTTACTCTCTGAGACAGTGTATGGCAGGTCCCTCAGGCATACGGTGCAGGTGAGGTAGAAGCCAGGACGAGGGCACCGCTGTAGTCTTGGAGCAGTTGTATTATGGGGCTTTGGGCAGCACGGTGGACTGACTTCTTGAGGGTGGGTGATGGTTAAGTACCGAGGGTGTGAGGAGGTGCCTGGACAGGAGCAAAAGGATCCGTGGGCTTTGGCGTGAGAGGGTTATGAGGAGACTTGTCTGATTGTGCTTCATAATCCAAATTGTGGAACTGTGTGGAGAAAGGCCGAAAGATTGGTGGTATAGATGACCCAGCTTTTAAAATTTTGGAAGAGAAAGTGTATGTCCTCTGCAGCTGGTGTGAAGGAGCCACTGAAAGCGCTTAAGAAATAAGATGATTGGGACAATGTGTCGACATTCTCATGCCCTTTAAGTACTTCCCATTTCCAGCTTCATTTTGACCTCTTTTCTAGCTATGTGTGATTTTTGATGGGTTTTTGTTTGTTTGTTTGTTTGTTTTCCTTTTCAGGGCTGAATCTGCAACATATGGAAGTTCCTGGGCTAGAGGTCAAATTGGAGCTGTAGCTTTGGCCTGTGCCATAGCCACAGTAAAACCGGATCTGAGTTGCCTCTGCGACCTATGCCTCAGCTTGCGGCAACCCACCGAGTGAAGCCAGGGATCGAATCAGCATCCTCCTGGATGCTAATGGGGTTCTTAACCTGCTGAGCAACAGCAGGAATTCCAGTTGTTTTGTTTTTAATCTTCCAGTTTTATTTTCTGAATTTAGTACACCACCTCTTACTAATCCAAGAAATCCTGTCTTCTCTTTCTATTTTCTAAATTGTCCGCTTTTCTTTTAATTTTATTGTATTTTCTGCTATTCTAATATTTGTAATTATAATTTGAACAAATCTCCCTTGCCACTTTAGAGACTCTTTTTTTTTTTAAAGAAACAATGTGTAAGTAACCTGTCACTGCTGTGCTTGATTTGTGTTTGTATTTCTGTATTTTCCCCTTCAGCTAAGCTTTAAGAAAAAATCAGTTTCTCTCTTTGTCTTTCAGATCCTACCTTGAACACAAGACCTCCATGAACTACATGCTGGCAACGCGTCTCTTCCAGGACAGGTGGGCATTTGCTAATGTTACAGATTTAGTGGCACTAGATCACAAAATTATGGGAAAGCACATGAAAGAGAAGAAAAGAGGCTTTGTAGAAGTCTTCAGTAAAATCTCTGATAGAAAGAGCCTTACATTAAATTCAATATAAAACCTCCTTTTTAAAGAATTCATTAACTCTCAGCTCTTTGTAATATTTCCAGATGCCACAAATCAAACCATAAAGATCTTTAAGCAACCTCAACATATACCCTAAAACTTTTCCTTCTTAAGGGAAGGCCCTTACTCAGTGCTTTTTCACTTTAGACACAATTTTAACAGACATGATCATCTGTTTTTCTAGACTAGAAGAGATTAGAGTGATCAGATTAGAAAAGGTGGAGGGGAGGTAATTCACAAAATAAATACAGTGAGAGTTGTAAGAAATGACAGCTGATAACCTTAATACAAGGGAAAATAGGGGAGAAATGATGGAAAGCAGACACTGGAATTCCAATAGCACAGTCGGGGGACTGCTCAGTCCCACATACTTTTGTTGCCCCTGAGACATAACCGCATTACAGTGCAGTTCAGTAATTGACTAACAAGGAACCTCAGCTATTTAAGGAAATCTATATTATTTTCAAGGTATGTGTGCTTTTTCTGTGGGATTCTTAAAAATAGATACTCAGACTTCAGTCATTTCTTGTAATTTCATTATTCATTATCAGGAAATATATGGATTTCCAGTCTCTCTGTAAATTTATGGTTATTACCATTGATTAAGTAATTACACTGTGTAGTTAGTTTCTAATGAAAGAGATCTTGAGATTTACTGAGAAGACGTAGAAGCTTGGTTCTTTATGTATAACCCGGTCCCAGTCCCTCTACCCCCTCTCTCCTTTCTAGAAACGTTTACAAGGCTTCTTTATCCATAGAGTTCACGATGTGTTCTGGTGTGTTATTTTTCATTATTTTGGTTTTGCAATGGATTAATTCTTTCACTTTGAAGTTTTAAGCCTATATTAGGTGTGGGAAATATTCCCCTTATTCCTTATTTGTCTTTTTTCTCCTTATAGAATTTCTGTTAGATGAAATTTGGATCTTATGCCATATTCTCCACATTTCTTTACTTGTTTCTCATACTTTTGTTCTCGTTGCCTCATAGCTTTAAATTCTTGGAGATTTCTTGAACTTTGTCTTCTAAAATTCTAAATTGATCTTCAGCCTTACCTGTTTGTTATTCAGTACCAACACAGGAAGGAGTCGTTTGAGCTACTTTTTATTTTTATTTTTTGGCAAGTGTGATTTTAATATCTAAGAGCTATTTTTGCTTTTTAACTAGTTTTCATAGTTTATGAATGTAATATTAAATTGGTTCTGGTCCCAATTCCAATGTGGAGGAACTAGGGGTTCCCCAGCACCAAGCAGTTGCAGCCTGCTGCTGTCCAAGAATTCACCTCCATACTTACTGTCTTCCTGGAGGTTAGCCTCAGATTCCACAGTTTAAGGTCTCAGTCCTACAAGATTTCACCCTCCCCAACTTCAGATGCCAGTCACAGGCCCAGATTGTTACCTGTACTTCTGTCCTGCTGGCTACACATCAGAGCTTCCCACATCCCCTTCCTTGGGTGCTATTAATTTGCTTCAGAGAAGCATTTCACTCACTAGATCAGCAGTTTATTATAAAAGGATATAACTCATGAACTGCCAGATGGAAGAAGTACACAGGGTGAGGTTAGGGGGATAGGGAGCCTCCATGCTCTCTGCAGGTGCACCATTCTCCCCCATTTCTCCACTTGTTCACCATCCCAGAAGCTCTCTGAACCCCCATACTTCCGTGTTTTGTTTTTGTTTTTGTATTTTAGGGCCATACCCACGGCATATGGGGGTTCCCAGCCTAGGGGTTGAATTGGAGCTACAGCTGCTGGCCTACACCACAGCCACAGCAACGAGGGATCCCAGCTCTGCCCACAACCTACACCACAGCTCATGGCAACACCGGATCCTTAACCCATTGAGCAGGGCCAGGGATCAAACCCTTGTCCTCATGGATCCTACTTGGGTTCGTTACAGCTGAACCAAGATGGGAACTCCATACTTCTGGGTTTTTAATGGAGACCCATTACACAGGCATAATTGATCAGATCATCAACCACTGATAATTGAACTCTATCTCTAGCCCTTCTCTCCCAGGAAGCCAGGGGGTTGTGACTGAAAATATCAACCCTCTGGTCACATTGTTGATTCCTCTGGTGACCAGCCCAAGTCCTCGAATCCTTAGCTGAAGGGCTTTCTTAAAGTCGCTTCATTAACATAACAAAGAACACCTTTACCACTCATCACTTAGGAAATGTTAAGGGTTTTAGGAGCTCTGTGCTGGAAACAGAGATGAAGACCAAATGTCTGTTTCTTTCATATGTGTCACAGTAGTACAAATATCTTTTTACATCTCTTTGACTACCTTAATTGGTTTGCTTAAAGCTCTTTTTTGTTTTTTTTTGCATTATTTTTAATTCTGGATTAGTTCTGTTTGTTCATCTCATCCTTTCTAGTTTATGCTGTTATATTTACTGAAATGGCTGACTGTGGTTTCTGACTGTCCAGTCATATAATTTATAAGTAATGGGCTATTTGTTTAGGATTGATAGTTTGCGTGGGGTTCCTCAAAGGTTGTACAATCTGTTTCTGAATTGACATGGACTCTGTGCCTGAGGCTAGATCTTTCCATAATTGAGCTTCCCATGAGTGAGAAGGAAGGTGGAACAGGCAGTTTGGGAACTACCACCAAAATTAGGAGGCAATCTCCTGGGGGAGGCATAACAATAAAAAAAGCAAATTAGATGTACTACTACATGTGCTTCTTTATTAACACATTAAGTAATAAGACTTAGGAGTGATCTAAGAGCCACCATAATTTAAAAGAGTGATAAGTGTTGGCAATATTTTGAGACCTCTGGAACAGCTCTAAATTAATATGAAAAACATGGCGTTATGTCTTTTAGTAACAAAATCACTCTTGTACTACCGTGGATGGTCCCTTACATATATATCATCCTAAATTTCAGTTAGTGGCTTAATTTTTTCCTATTCAGGTGCCCTCCCTTGACTTCTTTCTTCAGACCCTAGTAACAACTTCTGCTTATCAAGTATTCTAAAAGATTTTATTTAAAAAAAATGAATTTCCATGTTTAGCAAAGAAAGGCCTTCATGATTTCTTCTTGCCGACATATTTAGTCTAACTCAATACCACCCTATGGCCAAGTAGACCATATCTATTGCTCTTTCATGCCTCCTTATCCTTAACAGTCCCTTGGAATTCCCATATATTCCCTTGGAGTGGCCTTCGCTTTATTCCTGAATTTTTTTTTTTTTTTTGTCTATTTTTAGGGCCACACCAGCAGCCTATGGAAGTTCCCAAGCTAGGGGTCGAATTGGAGCTGTAGCCTCTGGCCTACATCACAGCTCACAGCAACGCCGGGTACTTTAACCCACTGAGCAAGGCCAGGGATCGAACCTGTGTCCTCATGGATGCTAGTCAGATTCGTTTCCACTGAGCCATGACGGGAACTCCTACCCCTGAATTTTTATTCTAGCTGTGATCTTCATCCTCCTACCCAGACCAGGAGGAAGTTCTCCCAGCACTTCCTAGCCCTCCGTGGGATTTAGATCGCCACATCGTACATATTGTATTATAATTGCCCATTTCCTAACTTCCCTGTTTATTCTCAAGTGGGCTTTTAAGAGTAGGTACTTCTTATGTTCGTCTTTGCAGGACCAAGAGCCTCCTACGTGGTAAACTTTAAAAACATGCATAAAAAATGAAATTGTGTTTGTTGCAAGCCCTACATATTCCATCAAGTCTCTTCTTTCAGATCTGAATTGGTTTTCTGTCTTGCAAATCCTGTGGCATAAATTGTCAGAACTGCTTTCAAAGTAATTCTGTAGTCATTTTACTTCATAATAGGTTCATTTTGTCTATCTTCCCTGCCTTCTCCCACCCATTCCCACAGTCCCACCTTGTCTTGGCAAACAGTGTCTGACCTCCTATCTCACGGCATGACAGTAGTTTTACCCTGGCTGCATGTTAGAAACACCGTCCTTGTGTCCTGGCCCATTGCAGACTGAAGTCTTGTACTTACTAAAAGTTGCCCAGGGACTGTAATGTGAAGCCATGATTGCAGATTATTGGTGCAAAAAGGAAAAATAATCTTAAGACTTTGTGGTAATATATTGACAATATTAAGACACTGGCACAGATAGAAGGCATGGCAAGGAAAAGATAAAATGTTTTGGTGAAGACAGATTTTTCACTTGATTTTTCTATAGATTATTGCATCTATCTCTTAAAAAAAAAAACCAGTACTGTAGACTACATGTTGTTATTCCATTTATATAACGCATTTTGAAATGATAATAAAGGAAGGCAGGGGTTAGGTAAGAGGTGTATGGTTACAAAAGAGCAACATAAGGGGGTCCTTATTTGACCGGATGGGATTGTTCAGTATCTTGTCTGTGGTACATGAACCTGCACTGTGATAAAATTGTACCAAACATAAATATGCACATTCACAAATGAGTATAAGTCAAAATGGGGGATTTTTTTTTTTTTTAAAGAGTGTCAAGTGAAAGGAAATTTAATGAGAAGCAAAAGCCAATATAAACCTGAATAGTACTCACTTCCTGTGGTTAGAACCCAGCTCTAGGTTAGAGACATTGGAGAACATTTCTCTTTTTAAATTTTTTTTTTATTGTTGAAAAATCTATTTCTTATAAGCATCCTTTTTGAACTCCATAAGAATTGAGATTGGTTTCTTTTCCTAATATAGGTTAGAGCAAGTAGAAAGTGTACTGGAGTCAGACCAAAGTCCTGGGTTCACATTTGAACCCTTTAAAGCTCTGACATTGAACATGCCACAGAATGATCTTAGCCTGCTCCTTTTCATAAATGGGGCTAATGATAACCTTCCTCATGTTGTTGTTGTGAAGAGTAAGTGTGATTAGGTCTGTGGCTGGATATGCAAATGCAAGGAATTGTTATAATTTTTCTCTCAGTTCATTTGTCCTATTTTTTTGTTTTTTTATTTATCCTTCCCTAAAGCCATGGTACTCTGTTCTTTTCTGAGCATGTTCTCAGTTCATCTCTCTACTTTTTTTTTTTTTTTGTCTTGTTTGCTATTTCTTGGGCCGCTCCCGCGGCATATGGAGTTCCCATGCTAGGGGTCGAATCGGAGCTGTAGCCGCCGGCCTACACCAGAGCCACAGCAACGCGGGATCCGAGCCGTGTCTGCAACCTACACCACAGCTCACGGCAACGCCGGATCGTTAACCCACTGAGCAAGGGCAGGGACCGAACCCGCAACCTCATGGTTCCTAGTTGGATTCATTAACCACTGCGCCACGACGGGAACTCCCATCTCTCTACTTCTATCCCAAGATGGCTCCCCTGGCAAAATTCCATGTTGAATCCGGGAGAGAGAGAGAGAGAGTAAGAGAGAGAGAGAGAGAGTGTGTGTGTGTGTGTGTGTGTGTACTCAGGAGAGAATATCTTCATAGTGCTCTAACCCACTTATCCTTTCTACTTCTGTAGGGGAAACTCAAGAAGAAGCTTATTGACAGGAAGAACACGGTAACTGATTTTTAAAAGCTGAGAAATTCTTTCCATGTGCATAATATGTGACCATGCACAGACCAAGCATAATACTTTATATAGCCATTTTCAAGTTGACTCCACTTGAATAGTAACATAAATATGTCTTCTGATGAAACACTATTCCATGACAACTTTTTAGAAACTAAGTTTGGGATTTACATTTTTATAACTTCAAATATGTCATCGCAGTGATAATAATAGTATTCTTGTTTGGCTATGTGAGAGAGCCCAAAGTAATAATGAGATTTCAAGATTACTCTCCTGTTAAATTCAAAGAAAAGGCTATATTTTGGCCTTGACATACCTGGGGCATACATGGGATCGAGCAGAGCTGCTTCCGGTTTGCCGTGGAACTAAAAGCACAAAAATACTTGTGGCTCTTCATTTTGGCAGAGGAGCGAAAAGTTTTGGAAGGACAGCTGGTATGGCCTTGCCCGGCTGAGCAAGAACCAGAACAAAAAAATCTTAACCCTATATATACACCCTCTGTTTTGAGACATTGCTTATATCCCCTTTGTGCTGTACCTCTTTAAAAGGCGAAATGAGGAGTTCCCGTCATGGCGCAGCAGAAATGAATCCAGCGAGGAACCGTGAGGTTGGGGGTTCAGTCCCTGGCCTCGCTCAGTGGGTTAAGGATCCAGCGTTGCTGTGGTTATGGTGTAGGCCGGCAGCTGTAACTCCAATTAGGCCCCTAGCCTGGGAACCTCCATATGCTGTGGGTGTGGCCCTAAAAAGACAAAAATAAATAAACAAACAAACAAATAAATAAAATAAAAAATAAAAATAAAATAAAAGGCAAAATGACCATAAGAAGGAAACATACTATATCTAGCTTTGTTTCACCTTTAAGAATTAAGATAAACTTAATTTTCTCATCCAAATCTTTTCAAGCATAAATCTACTTTTTCTTTAAACACGGAAAATATAATTGCCATTTAATTTAAGGAAAACTGAGAGAAATCAAGTTTTGTAGCTTGTTTCCAAATGAAAGTCATCCTCAGTTTTTAAGTTGTACCCCCCCCCCCCCGCCAGTTTTTAGTCAAGGAATATACTTCCTAGAGTACTTACCATTGATTTGGAAATTAGAAAAAAAAATCTTAAACAAGAACATGTAAAGATCCGTTTTTTTTGTCCTTTTTTCAAGGACATTTTACATTGCCATCAGTAGGGGTTTTCTGGTGGGATAGCGGTATAAGGCAATGAAAGGTGGCATATGACAGGCCTCAGGCTGGAGCATGAAACAAGTCTTAATATACTTAAAAGGATTAAAGTCATCCAGAACATGTTCTCTGTGTACAATGAAATTAGAAGTCAGTAACAATTGAAAAGCTCCAAATATTTGGGAATTTAAACAACACATTTCTAAATAATCCATGGGTCAGTGAGGGAGTAATGAGGAAAATTTAAAATAATGTGAACTGAATGATAATAAAAATATGATATTATAATGTGTGCAATGCAGCTAAAGTACTGTTGAAGAAGGTGGAGGTGACCTGTAGCTTTAAATGCTCTTATTAGAAAATAGTACTAAACCAGTGATCTAATGTTCCATTTTATGAAATTAGAAAAAGGAGAGTAACCAAAAGTAAGGTGAAGAAGGAGATAATAAAGGACAGGTCAAATTTAAAAAGACAAACAATAAGGAAAATTAATAAAGTCCAAAATTGGAGAGTTCCCATCATGGCGCAGTGGTTAATGAATCCGACTAGGAACCATGAGGTTGCGGGTTTGGTCCCTGCCCTTGCTCAGTGGGTTAACGATCCGGCGTGGCCGTGAGCTGTGGTGTAGGTTGCAGACGCGGCTCGGATCCCGCGTTGCTGTGGCTCTGGCGTAGGCCGGTGGCTACAGCTCCGATTCGACCCCTAGCCTGGGAACCTCCATATGCCGTGGGAGCGGCCCAAGAAATAGCTAAAAAGATAAAAAAAAAAAAAAAGAAAATGACTAGGCAAGCCATAGATTAAGTGAGGGTATTCATCAAACATACCTGTCAAAGGGCTGGTATCTAGAAAATATAACAAACTCCCATAGCTAAGTAATTATAAGATAATCAATCTAGTTACAAATGGGTAAAATGTTTGGACGTTTTTAAAGGAAGATATGTGAATAGCCAATATGCCTATGAAAATGTGCTTAACTGAAAGGAGCTCCCACTGTGGCTTAGGAAGTTAAGGACCTGGCATTGTTTTCTGTGATAGCCTGGATTCAGTCCCCAGCCTGGCCCAGTGGGTTAAGGATCTGGCATTGCTGCCAGCTGTGACATAGTTCGCAGCTGTGGCTCAGATTCGATCCCTGGCCCCAGAGCTTCCGTGTGCCGCAGGTGCAGCCAAAAAGAAAAAAAAAAATGTCATCGGTGACATAAACTCATACAAGCACTTTAGAATCTGGCAGTTTGTTAGCCTAGGAGATTCCACTCTGAGATCTTTTCCTCAGAAAAAATGAAAAGCATAACTACTAAATGACTTGTACAAAAATGTTCATAGCAGCATTGCTCATAATACTATGGAATTGGAAATAACCTAAGTGTCCAGTGGCGGGGGCTACATGAACTGTGGATTATTCATACAATGGGCTAATCCTCAGCAATAGAAAGTGATACATACTGTACATACAACATGGATGAAACTCAAAAACATGCTGAATGAAAGGAAACAACACGAAAGAGTTCCTACTGTATGATTCCGCTTTTATGAAGTTCTATGACAGGCAGACCTAAGGTGATGAAAAAAAATCAGAATGGTTTCCTTTGGGAGTGTGAGGGAGGGAATTACTGGGACAGGGCATGAGAACTTTCTGAGGGGATAATATGGTAGAGTTTGGCTTATATAGCCCCAGGTATTTGTCAGAACTTATCAAATGGATGTATGGACATTTAGTATTCGAATAATTCACTGTGTCTAGTTTTTAGCTCAGAAAGAAAGAGAAGGGAAAAAACTCCCAAAGCCCTATAAAATGAATACTGAACTCTAGATCCTAATGATTTGAGTGTTGAAGTGTTTAAGCACAGTGATGTCTGTGTGCAACTTTGAAGTGCTATAAAAACTAGGTGGATTAGGAGTTCCCATTGTGGCTCAGCAGAAATGAACCTGACTAGTTCCCTGAGGATGCGGGTTTGATCCCTGGCCCTGCTCAGTGGGTTAAGGATCCAGTGTCACTGTGAGCTGTGGTGTAGGTTACAGACATGGCTCGGATCTGGCGTGGCTGTGGCTGTGGCATAGGCTGGTAGCTGCAGCTCTGATTCAACCTCTAGCCTGGGAACTTGCATGTGCCACACCTGCAGCCCTAAAAAAAAAAAAAGTATATATATGTGTGTGTGTATATATGTGTGTGTGTGTGTGTGTGTGTGTGTGTGTGTATGGATCGATGGTTGTATAAAAGAAGGGAAGATTGGGTATATATTTGATGAAACAAATATAGTAAAATATTCATTATAGAAACTGGGCAGTGGGTATATGGATGGTCATTGTATAGTTCTTTAAACCTTTCTATTTGTTTAAATATTTCATAATAAAGTGTTAGAAAAACAAAATGAAAAAATATAAATAAAAGATAATACAACTTGTTTATAGGGAACTCAATTGTTTATTAATTTAGAAGTGTTTATGCTATGTTGGGTATGTGCTAAGAAGTTTCGTTAAGCATCACTGACACAGGGAGAAACAAGACAAGCATGGGCCTGGCCCTCCTAGAACTGTAGTTCTTTTTATCAGTTGCACTTTCCCTTATAATAGTTGTGATTTATATGTCTGTTGAGAGTTCCTTAGAAGCTTATAGTTGTTATTTTAAATTATCAGATTTGTTTTAATTTCTTTAGTATTTAATTGACTAAAAATCTGTTTTCACAACATGGTGTGTATGTGGGGGTTGGTGTTTAGAAGCCACGACTGTGATAAGATGGGTTCGAACTTTTTTTTTTTTTTTTGCTTTTTAAGGCCATACTAAATTATTAGAGTTCTTTTAATTTTTTTATTATTTAATTGACTAAAAGTCTGTTTTGACAATGCTGTTATTTAGAAGCAGGGACTGTGGTAAGCTGGGTTTGAACTAAGTTTTTTTTTTTTTTTTTTGCTTTTTAGGGTTGCATGTGCGGCATATGGAAGTTCAGAGTTCAAATCAGAGATACAGCTGCCAGTCAGCGCCACAGCCATAGCCACATGGGATCTGAGGTGTGTCTGCAACCTACACCACAGTTCATAGCAGTGTCGGATCCTTAACCCACTGAGCGAGCCAGAGATTGAACCCACATCTTCATGGATCCTAGTCGGGTTCATTAACTGCTGAGCCACGGAGGGAATTTCCTATTTTTAAAGTTTATTTGCTTCCCATTTCTGACCCCAGTGTCAGGACCTTCCCTGTTCTTGGCTCAGTTTCCTGCTCTGGAGAGGCGGCCTCTGAAATGTTTACTATCCACTCCATCCACCCAGAAGTCCTTAGAAGTCCTAAATGGGCCAAAAGACATAGCCTTTCCATCCATCTCAGAGACTGAAAATTCCCAGAGGAACGAAGATGACTTTGGACCTCAAAGGGAATGTGCTCTGCATTCTAAAGAGATCAGAAGAGAGAGAGGTCAGAGCCAGGCAGTCAGATCTTGAGTTCTGGGTGTACAGAGCTGGCTGCCTGCTTTCAGGCACTAACCTGGATACGTCTTTTCTGACTCAACAGCTAAGAACTCTGTCTCTGGTGACCTGCTTATCTCTGCCTGCTTGCTCCTCTGCCCAGTCCTTGTCTGGTTTGGGCCTGATTCCTGTCACTTTCCTAATTTGTGACTTGCCTTATTTGAACTAATGGCTAATGCCGCCGCGGCCATCCCCTCTCCCCATCCATGGTCCGATGGAATTTGGCCTTATCCCGCATCTGCTGCCTTCCTTTGCCTGAGGCTCTGACCCTAACTCCTGACCTGTACTCATCCCCTGGAGAGGCCTGCCACCTCTCTCCAACTCCTCCTGGATGTATGTAGGCTCTAAGGAAGAAGACCTTCACGTTGGAAAGCTCGGGACTTGCTGCGTCCCAAGGTCTTGGTGACTTGGCACGAAGACACTTGCCCTGTGAGCCTCCTTCAGCTCTGTGCTACCATATTCACAGGTTCTCAGGCACTCCTCTCCATCTCAACCTCTGCTAAATCTGCATTTATTAAATATTGTATACTTCAAAAAATAGTTGTGTAATTCTAAATAGGTTATAATGAGTAGATAAAACAATACATTTACCTCTAGCCATCACCCAGCTTAAGAATTACAGTGTTTCCAGAATCTTCATTCATTCTTAAGGCATAGGTGTCGGGTAGCACTTTACTATGATCTCTGCCACGAATAGTCAGCCAGTATTGTTGAATACTTAAAAATGCTTAAATATTGTTTTCAGATACATTTTTGTTCAGAACACTAACAAATTCAGATTGGCCATTAGCGAAGCTTTTGACATAGATCCCAGTGCTTCCAGTCCCCAGCGCAGCCATGCCTAACATCGTCACAGAGTGCTGCCACGCTTAGCCTTGGGATAAAGGCGAGAACTTTGTGAAGGCTCCAGCTGCCATGCTTTTTCCCACAGAATGGTGGTTGATGGAGCACCGGAACTGAAGGTAGAGAGTATGAATTCGAAGGCCAAGCTGCATGCTGCTCTTTATGAAAGGAAGCTCCTGTCTTTGGAGGTGCGAAAACGTAGACGACGGAGTGGCAGATTGAGGGCAATGAGGCCAAAATACCCAGGTACCTGCTGGTGAGCTTTCACCAAACACCATTATCTGTGTCCTGTCACACTGATTTTAATCAGCGTCTTAATTATTTAGGTTTGTAATTAACACTTAATGAATCTCAACCTGCCTGATCACACATGCTTACTTTTTTTGTGTTGAAGAATATCCGAAGCACGCGCATCTTGGCTTATTCCAGCATCATTTAACTACCTGATAGTTGGCTTAAGTTTGAAGGAACCCTGAACATTGTGGTTCGGGTTTTTTATGATTTGATATTAAATCCAGTTCATTGTTTGACATTGCTGCATGGTGTAGGTATTTTAAATATGAACAGGAAAAGGAGAATTTCTTTCTCTCTCCTAGAATCTCCAGTGTTACAGATCTGTCACTGACAAATGACTTCCTTTCTTCCCCTCCTTCTTTCATTTGTTTGTTGCATGTATCAGGTACATTAGTCATTGGGGTTTAACTGGTGAATAAAAAAGGTAAGTTCCTTGTCCCCATAGACCTTCCAATGCAGTGAAGGAGGAGGATAATGCTTAAACATAGAATTGAAAGATAGTCTTCTTCTCTTTGTGCCTTTTTTTTTTCTTTGTCTTTTAGGGCTGCACTAGTGGCATATGGAGGTTCCCAGGCTAGGGGTCAAATCGAAGCTGTAGTCACCAGCCTACACCACAGCCACAGCAATGTGGGATCTGAGCCACGTCTGCCACCTACACCACAGCTCACGACAGTGCCAGATCCTTAACCCGCTGAGCAAGGCCAGGGATTGAACCTCCGTCCTCATGGATGCTAGTCATGTTCATTAACCACTGAGCCACGATGGGAACTCCTCTTTGTGCCTTTTTGAAAGGCACCCTTCTAAAAACCTCTAATACACTGTCTTTACTCTGCTAAAGTGTCTTTTACATTAAGTTGTGAGAGAGCCGTTGGTACTGTCATATATAACATTGGAGAAGGGTATGTGTAGGCTCTTAATTTTGTGCATTATTTGTTGTCTGATTTAGAAGTGGGTTTTTACTAAAAAGATAAAAGGAAGGTATTGGGAGAGCGGAAAATTTAATCCTTTTTTCAGCAACATTAGTGATTCTTCGCATTTAGTGATTACCCAACCAGCTGAAATGAATGTTAAAACTGAGACAGAGAGTGAAGAGGAGGAAGAAGTTGCGTTAGACAATGAAGATGAAGAACAGGAGGCTTCCCAGGAAGAATCTGCAGGGTCTCTTGGAGAAAATCAAGCCAAGTACACATCCTCACTGACCATCATGGTAGAAAATTCACCCAAAGAAAATGCTATGAAAGTTCCTGAATGGAATAACAAAAGTGAACAGTGCTGCAAAATCGAGACTCAAGAGCCAGAGCCTAAATTTAACCTGATGCAGATTCTGCAAGATAATGGCAATCTCAGGTATGTATCTTTTTTAATTACAATAGTAAAACTGATAACAGCTAATTTGTTCTGTGTACCAGGTACTGTGCTGGTGGCATTTTTCATTTCTTATGCACAGCACAGCATCCTGTGAATTAATGACTATGATTTGATATTATTATTATCAAGGACACCGAGCCTTAGAGAAGTTGCTTGTCCCAGGTATAGAGCTATGATACAAACCCAGGTCTCACTGGCTCAACACATACTTGTTAGGTTTTATTGTCAGTCACATAGAGCACAAGGTAACTGAGAGAAGGAGCTCAGGCAGCTCATGGGTTAGTGCGGGGACACTTCAAGAAATGGGAGCTATGGTCTCAGAATAAACAAGGGGCTCTAAGGACACAGAAAAAGGGAGATTGGTCTCACCTGGGAGGTTCTAGAGAGACATTAGGAAGGAGGCAATATTTGGACCAGGCCTTGACTGATGAGTTGGCTTTCAGGATTTGGGAGGTGACAGCCGAGTATGGGAGTGCTAGGAGAGGATTAAAGGCATGGACGGCCGAGAGGACAGTCAGTCATTCAGTCGGTCCCTCAGCCCCAGCTCTGCAGCCGGAGTTGTCCTGGTTTGGATAGTGTTACAGTAGAGACCAAGACAGGCTCACAGAGCTCACAGTCTGTCAGTGGCAAGACTGACAGGAAACAAGAAGCAGGTAGTTTCAGACAGTGAGAAGTGCATATAGACAGTAAAATAGGGTGTAGTCTTAGAGTGTATTTGGACAGAAAGTTTCTTTAGATTGTGGGGCTTTGGGCTTGGAAAGGTAACCTTTAGGTGAGTCTTGAATGATGAGAAGGAATAAGTCATGTGAATACCGGGTGCGGGGTGCAGAATATTCCAGGCAGAACAGCAGTATAAAAACCTTGAAATTGGAATGAGCTTGGCAAGTTTGAGAAATACAAATTAGTGGCGTAGAGCTACATGGACAGAAGGGTATGGTAAGAAGTGAGGCTAAAAATTGGATGTCAGAGTTCCTGCTGTGGCACAGTGGGTTAGGGACCTAGCGTTGTCTCTGCAGTGGCTTGGTGTGCTGCTAAGGCACGGGTTCAATCCCCGTCCTGGTTCTAGGATCCAGCGTTGCCACAGCTGCAGCGTAGGTTCGCAGCTACGGCTTGGGTTCAGTCCCTGGCCCAGGAACTTCCACATGCTGTGGGTGAGGCCAAAAGAAATTGGACATCATTTGATCATAAAGGGCCATTAGAGGAGCCTGTGCTTTTATAGATGGATAATTTTTAAGCAGATGAATGATGTGGTCAGTTCTTGCTTTCAAAAGTAAATTCCAGATGTTCAGGTTGTGGCTCAGTGGATTAAGAACCCAACATAGTGTCCATGAGGATGCGGGTTCAGTCTCTGGCCTCACTCAGTGGATTAAGGATCTGTCGTTGCCTAAGGCTGTGGCATGGGTTGCAGATGTGGCTCGAATCCAGCGTTGCTGTGGCTGTGGCTCTTGATTTGACCCCTAGCCCGGGAACTTCCATATGCCACAGGTGTGGCCCTAAAAAGAAGGAAAAAGAAAGTAAACTCTGGTTGCATTGTGGGATAATGATTGCTAAATAAAGGTAGGAGGTGAGTTGGGGCTTGTTAAAGTAGCCCAGAGCTAGGAAGATAACGGCCCTGACCAGAGCCATGGCTGTAGGAATGGAGAGAATGGGATGGAGTTAATGAAATTTGCAAGTTCAGATTGACAGGGCTTGGTCCTGGAGATATAAGAACCCCAAAGAGACTGAATTTTCCAAATTTGGTAACTTGGGTACTGCCATCAGTCACTATAAGGAGCACAGGAGTTGGTTTCACGATAGAAATAATGTGTTTTGTATGGGACACAGTGAGGTGGAAGTGCTCTGGGTTGGAGAAGTACAGTAGACAGATGAAAACACAGCTTTAAAAGTCAGAGGTGTACAGGATTATTCAATTGATAGTTTAAGACTTCAGAGTAGATGAGCTTGTCCAATTCAGTTTGGTTCAGCAAGCCTAGGTAAGGAGAAAAGGAGGAGAATTGAGGCCTGGGAAAAACCAATGTTTAATCGTAAAAAGACCAGGAAAGCAGGTAGAGAGGTAGCCATAAAATGGGGAGGGGGCAGTATGGTAAAAATTCCGAAGTGAGAGTTTCAAGGTATAGAAGCCTCAGGCAGCCCAAGTTAGGATGAGGCGTGAAAAGAGACTTCATGCATTTATGACTTAGGGAGTAGACTTGGTGGGTGGAAGAGAAATTGTGAGTTGAAATAAGAAAGCAAGTGTGAGCTCACTCGGTCCGAGAGTTTGACGATGAACAAAAGGAACGTGGGAACTCATCAGAGAAAGGGGATGGGAGAGGTAGAGTTAACGGTGAGAATGGTTCATGGAGAATGAGAATAGTTGCCTTAGGGGAGAGCCCACTGAGCTCTCTCAGAAAACTTGGCTCTGGCTTTCTGTGTTCACCGCTTGTCTGTGTGATCACAGGCAAGTCAAAGAGCTTCTCTAAGGCCCAGTTTCCCTTTCTGTTAGGCCAGGGATGGGGTTTTTCAAACTGTACTCTCTGGAGGGGAAAGAAGAAGTCCACTGAATTGAAATAGAACTCTGAAAACCACTGAACTCTATTCTCAGGTCCTTCCCACCAGTAACGCTCTAAAGATGTTGTAGAAATAAATTAGTCGTTCATAAATCTATGGGTCTCACTTTCAGTTAGCAAATTGTTAGGATTGTAGGGTGTGTTAATGTAAATCAGTGGTTTTCAAACTGTGAGCTGCCCATCATTCTGTGGGGCATCTGTGAGGGATCTGGGGAGGGTCCAGAGCAAGGATTTAAGACTCCAGGCCTCTAGTTGTGTATTTTGTACACTGAGAATCCACATGGGCTTTTTATTTTTTAAAAACAGGTGTCTTCAGTGTAAATCATTCCAGTTTTCGTTCTTTTAATTATTTATTTTTTTGGTTTATTTGTTGCAGATGACTAGCTGAGCAGTGTGTCTAATACCTTAGGGACAGCCTCCGGGTTAGCATCCCGCAGATCTTGTTAGTACGGTTTATAGAAATGGAAAAGGCAGAACTCGCTCATTTGATTTATGACAATGATTTGCAACAAAATGATGATTGAAATCTCAACTTCTAAGCAATAATTCCCTTTTCCAAAAGACCTTCATATTTTAGTATTAGAGAAATAATCAATAAAACTGGGTATTCTGTTATTTTTGGAGGTATCTGAAACATGCCATTTCTGTCTCATTATATTGGAAATGAATTTGTTGACCAAAATAGAGAGTCTTTTTATTATCACTTGAGTCTTATTTTAACTTGAAGATAAGTTGTTGTGGAGGTGAAGCATGTGGGAATGGTTGAAGGGCAAGTGATATGTGGTCTCCAGAACAAGGATTTTAAGCATTGTCCTTGCTGAGAAACATTTGAAAATATAAATTTCAAAATCATATATGTTCCCATAAACTATTCCTGTTAGTAGCAAAGATGGAGCCTTACCTGACTGCATGTTGGGAAGAGCTTATGTATTAAAGTTTCACAAGCAAAGCTACTCCCCAGCCTGACCCCTTTCCCCTCTAGCCCCTCCAGCACTCACATGGAAGCCAGCCTCAGACCCTCCTGGGATGTCCAGTTCACTCTGGACAAGTTCTTTGTCCTAACGTTGGGGACAGTGAATAGAAAGCATTCAGTGATTATATGTGTGAAGATTGTAAACAGAGTTTGCATTGGGCCCTAATTTCCGATGATGTAATTTTGGCCAGCGTGTCAGAAGCTGATTGGCTAAAGTAACCAGAATCTCCCCTGAAAGGAAACAGATCTGCTGCAATTAGCAGCTGAAGTGAAAGTCATCAGTGTTGCTCTGGTACTTCTGACCTCCAGACTCTAGCTTGATCAGGCTTCCTTGTTTCCAACACAGAGCACCAAGCCGAAATCAGCTGGGTTCTTCAGGGATGTCACTGAGGTGCTTTCGACTCTATGTGTGGGTTTCCTTTTCCCACAGAACATCGGGGCTCATCGTAGCCTGTCAGTGCATCTACGCCAGACTCCCTTGGACCTCATTCATTTGTTTTGGGTTCCAGCCACTCCTGGCTTATAGTTGAGAAAAGTCTGACCTTAAAAATTGGTCTCAAAAGTTCTTTTGTGAGGATTTATCTATTTCCTCCTTTGGAGGCTTTTGCACACCAGAAATATTAGTTGCCATAGCAAAAGCCATACTTTTTACTGATAAGTATGTTTTTAAGGGCCACCAAGGCAGAAAAATCTTTCTATATTAATACAAAGGTTCTTGTGAAGATTTAATATTTTTTTCTGTCCATTTCCCCAGGAAAGTTGTTTAAAAGTATAAAGAGATAAGGTATTAGAGTAGGGAATGTGATTTTCTATTTTTGTTTGATTTTTTCCCCCCATGGTAATAATGAGAAAATAAGTAGGATTCTTCCTCTTTGACCCCTTAAATAGAAAAAAAGAAATCTCATGTACTGGGTGGAAGGAATCTTTATTTGGTGACTGTTTGATGATGGGCCTCATTTTTCATAGCCATCCTAATAGAAGGATGCTCAAAGGCCAGTTTGAGAGAGGCAAGCACCATTTGGTAGGTGCACCATTCTGTCTTGTAACGGGATGTTGTTTTGGATTTCTGTAGCAAAGTGCAGGCCCGAGTAGCATTCTCTGCCTATCTCCAGCATGTTCAAATTCGCCTGATGAAAGACAGTGGAGGTCAGACGTGCAGTGCCAGTTGGGCTGCCAAAGAGGATGAACAGATGGTGAGGCTCTTCTTGTTGGAACCTTTTTATTTGCTCTTCTCTCTCTCTATTTCTCTCCCTCTCTTTCTTTCTCTTTCTTTCATCTTCTTTCCTTCCCTCCTCCTTCCCTCCCTCCCTTCCTTCCTTCTTTCCTTTCTTCCTTCTCGTCTTCCTTCCTCCCTCCCTCCCTTCCTCCCTACTAGGGTAAAGAACAATATGCTTCTGGTGTAAGAATTTGGAGTTGCCTTTGTGGCGCAGCAGAAACGAATCCAACTAGGAACCATAAGGTTGCGGGTTCAATCCCTGGCCTCTCTCAGTGATAAGGATCCGGTGTTGCTATGAGCTGTGGTGCAGGTTGCAGGTGCAGCTTGGATCCTGCATTGCTGTGGTTGTGGTGTAGGCCCGCAGCTATAGCTCCAATTTGATCTCTAGCCTGGGAACCTCCAAATGCCTTGGGTGCGGCACTAAAAAAAAAAAAAAAAAAAAAAGAATTATTCCACAGTATAGTTTATAGCTTTCTCTTACTTTGATGTGAAATAAATCTTGGATCTGGAGCCATGTTCATCACATCGATTTATTTCATTCTGAAAATGGAAACTGATTGCTCATTAGATGCAGAGCCCTAGGAAAAAATAACAGTTGGAAGAGTTTTTCTCCAACAGCTTCCCATCTTATTCATTCTTTGGGATGGGCATGATCATCCCCATTTCGCAGATGAGGAAGCAAAGACCTCAAGAAAAGGGATAACTTGTCTGTTGTCCTATAGCTTGTATGTGGTGAAGCTGGAACTTAAATTCAGATGTTACAGTTGTACAGTATTTGTTCTTTCACTCTTTCTGTGGGTTATAAGGTTATTTGCTATTCTGAGGGGTCAAGTTAGCTCTTTGAAAGTTAACATTTTATCACAGGGCCTCTGAGAATATACCATCCTTCCTTTTAACATTTTTTCATTATTAGTTATAACTTTATAAAACTCTTAGATTCCTGGAAAAAAAAAACTTTGTGTATACTATTTTTTATCATGTACCAGTCATTTCAACATGCCTAAAATTTAATATACTAGCAAGGTTTCTCTTTTTGGATCAGAATGACAGGGAGCTTCAAGCTCTTTGGTAAGGTCAGCATTTACAGAAGCCATGGCCCTTCCATAGCGTTTTTAGCCACAGGGATCTACCACTAAAAAGAGAGGGACCTTTAAGTCTGAGAAAGCTGCATCCTTTGTCCAACTCAGTGATCCTACTGTAATTTGCAGTTCTCCACATATAAGAGGCATACAGTATGCCAGGCCTGTTATAAAAACATGATGGATATCCCAGAAAACAACTTGTGAATTTAAAGTAGCCAATACAGCCCAGAGATAAAACCTTGTGTGTTGTGAATAATTCTTCAACCATCAGTGGAAAATGTTAGCTGTGCTCTTTCCAAGTGGAAAATTGAAACTGCCTTTTTGAGAGTCATTTTGTCTGCTCCACTGTGAAAAAATAATGTTTTAATATAACAGCTAAACCACCCTATAGTAAAAGAGCAGAGTAGAACTATGAAATCCAACCCTCTGGTTATGAGATTATTTCTTTATGTTGGAATAAATTGGCACCAAAGGACAATGAACCAAAATCAAATTCAAGAAGAAAAAAGATCTCAGAAGAGGATAACCATTGCAACTGATGGCTTGGAATTCACACAGGATTTCTGTAAGGCTTTTCGTAAGAATATTTAGGATCATCACTGTAGAACTTAGTTCTCTGCATTCCCTTTTAAAAATATATCTAGACAGCAAACTCTGCCCCATTACCTGACTACTGTGGTGGTGGTCTGTTCAGGAGGAAGGTAGGTGTAGAATTGCCTTCTGTGATCCAGGTTAGCATTAGAATTCTTCATCACATAACTCACAGAAGGCATATCAGTAGAAGGTCCCCAAATCCAAATAAAACATCAGGAATTTTATTGCGTTGTGGGCATGGGGTATGAGGGGACTGTCTTTAAGACCCCAGGCCTCACAGAATCTTGGAAGCATTTGTGATTTTATGAATGATCTGGCCGGTATCTGTTCAGATTTCAAAATTCTTTGCCCCATCTGAAGTGAGATGCATCCTTCTACCTTTAACGACCTTTCTCTGTGTCCTCCTTGCCAACCCCTGACTCTGAAAGCACCCTTATTCTTGGGGAAGAAAAAAAGTAAAATAAAAAGCTCTCACCTTTCAAGCATAGTAACAGTTCTTTTTTTCATCACTAAACTCTTTAAATCAGGAATTTCTACTCTTCATGTCTATTCTTTATTATCTATTCTTTTCTTAACTCTTCTTTCTGTTCCCTTGACTCTGCTGGAAGTGGCTGTGCTCCTTACCACCTCCAGCTTCCTGGAGGTTTGTGATGTGGGAGCCTTCCTCTCGTGGCTTCCGTGACAATACTTTCTCCTGGGTTTCTTTCTACATTTCTGATGTTTCTGCCATAGTTTGTTTTTGTTGTTGTTGTTTGTTTGTTTCTGAATCTTCTTCCTTTTTTCCTATCTTCGAGTGTCCGTATTTCTGTATTTTTCCTCTACTTTCTCACCTTTGATGACTTCATCTGTTCCCACGGTTTTAATTTCTGCTAACTGTGCTTGAGTGCTGCTTTCCCTAAATAGCTTTCTCTGATCACCCTATTAGAAGTGCTAGGTGCACTTTGAATCATTATAGCAGCATGTAGATATGAATTGTGGTGCTTTTACAGCTGCTGCTTTATTATATAGTTATTTGCATTCATATTTGATTTGGATTTTCTCATTGCCAGCCAATCAAGGGAAGAGGATACCCTTGTTCTGTTTTTTTCTTATCTTACTGTAGCCTTGTTATACCTAGTATGTTTGCTCTGGATCTTATTTGTTGAAGTGTATAGTATACCTCTTCTTATATCTCTGTGGTATAATCCCTTTGTAGCTTATCTTTTGTTGCTTAGCACAATGCCTGCTTTTTTTCCCCCAATGACTCTTTATAGGAGCTAGTGGTTCGTTTCCTCAAGCGAGCATCAAGTAACCTCCAACATTCAGTGAGGATGGTATTACCCAGTCGAAGATTGGCACTTCCGGAACGCAGAAGAATCCTGGCCCACCAGCTGGGTGACTTTATCATTGTGTACAACAAGGTAGGCAGTTTACGTGTTAGTCTTGTGCTTTCGGTTGCCACACGCTGTCAGAAACAGGCCGGAAACCTCTGTCCAGCTGGGTGGAGAGGTTCCTCCTTTTCTAGCATCATCATGTGCTGTGTGTGACTCCTGTGGGGGAGTAGGACCTCACTCCAAACTCTGGCTGGTCTGAAAAGCTACTTATTTGTGAGGGCCCAGTGTCCATAGTTCGGTCTCATCAAAAGGCATACATATTCCTTTTGAGTGCTATTGCACCTGAGATGAATCCTGGGCTGTGTGAATTTGCATTGTCGTTAGACATTGGTGACTTGATTATTTGAGAGCAGATTTGAACTGTGGATTTAATATAATGACCCAGTCGTCTTACCTGAGAGAGTTGTTCTCGAGAACATTTTAGATAGTGACTTCATTTCACAACCCAAGCCCTGAAAATATACTATTTAGTTAGAATAGTATATAGTTACAATAGCTGCAATGCGTCTTTTATCCAGAGGTCTCAGAATGCTTTAAAATGTCATTTAGAGGTTGAGGGGAAGTACGGTCATTTTTCAGAAGAGAAAGTTAAGGCCTGAAAATTCAAATGGCTTTTGTAAAATGTGTGGAATGGGCAATACAATATTAACACACCAAATCCACAGCTAAGAGTTACTCCAGCTCTATTGACAATTTTTTTATGTCTTCTATAAGTAAAGAATTTACTCAGTTTGCATGCTGCTGTAGGAGTTTTGCCAAGACCTAGCTTTCTACTCCCTATGAGTAACAAAATACAGTGTCTCAGTTGTCATACTGTTAAAGCTTCAAGTGTGACCACAGACATTGCCAAGCTCTTTTTTCACTGGGATACCTGAATAAGAAGTAGAAACGTGATGAAAATTTGTATTTATTCTGCAACTCTAACTTGGAAACCCAAACATTTCATGAAATAATGGCAGAAATAATATATTAAATTTATAGGTGGCAAAAGTACATGAAGGAATTTAATGTCTTTACCGTAAAGACAAAGTAACCTAAGGGTAATGAAACTAGATGATGAAGTGTGCGCTTATCAGGAGTCAGTTTTATCTTGTTTTTCTGTGGGGTTGGGGACTGGATAGGAAACAGAACAAATGGCTGAAAAGAAATCGAAGAAGAAACTTGAGGAAGAAGAGGAAGATGGGGTGAATACGGAAAACTTTCAGGAGTTCATCCGACAAGCAAGGTAGACGACATTCTCAGTTAATAAAAGTGTCTTATTCTGTCTTCCATGGTGCCCCACGGAATTCCCAGTATTCCCTTGTTTCTAACATGGATGTGACTAAAATCACTCTTAGAAGGAGAAAAAGGATTTCTAGGCTTGGCCTCTCCATATCTCAGCCAATTATTGGATGTTGCCGTGGTTTCAGTTATCAAAACACTGCCTTGGGTATTTGGGCTGTATTTCTAGACAGCCTTCAAAGTACACACCACTTGCAGTGCTGAGGGAGCACTTCGGAAAGTTGAAGTTAGAGGCTTCTAGTGTTTACTGGATCTGAATTTATCCCCGACCTACTGAGGCAGTGGAGATGACCACATTTTGCCTACTTTGAGTGGGTTGAGGAATTGGCAGTTTCTCAGTACTGTGAGGGTTACGCCTAATTTATATAAAATAAAACAAGTCCTTCATGCTTAAGTTTAGCCTTTAGGAATTGAAAATCTCAGCGTGCAGCTCTCTATCTTTATGCAAATCAGCCAGCCCGTTTTGTCTATTTACAACGTGTTTCCAAAGGAAGAGGGAATAAAGACATTTACTTTAATTTTTAGACGGCTTGTCCTGGAAAGCCTTTTTCTAAAACAGAGAGTTGTACAAAACCACTAAAATAAAGGATAAAACATATATAAAACCCCCTTAATTAATCTTCAGCTACCAAAGTCACAGTATGGAGAAAAGCAGTAGAAAATCCACTCTTTGTTGATTTGTGAAGTTAAGTCACATAACCACCAACGTAGTGTGATCAGTCTGTAATACCTCAACTGCGCTTAACTGTAGCCTCAGGATCTTGTGCTTAAACATACACAAACAAATGTATCCTTTTATAGGACTTCATAATTGGCGTAATGTTATTTTGTTGACATTCCTGGGTCTCCGGGAATGTGATTGATAAAGCTGATATAGAAACAAAGCAAGAAACATTTTTTTACATCAACCTTATAAAAATAGAAAAAAAAAATTGGATTATATCCAGAAAATGGCTCTAGTTTTAAACATTTTCTAGTTGCTCCTAGAGAACTTCAAAATCCCTAAAATATATAAAAAAAAGAGATAAAATTAAAAAAAAATTTTAAAGTAAGGGGTATTCCCCTACCAGGACTAACTGGATACTCAAAATTAATTATCTGTACTATTAACCAATGGTATAAACTTGGAGATAAAATATTTTAGAACATACTGGTTGTGATGAAGTGTTGACTGTTGGAAATATGTGGTAGCATCAGTTCTTTTATTATGTTTGGGGTGGTACATGGATCCCTTTGGCAGGATTAGTAAATTCAAATAGGAGTCAGGCAGGGAAACATACTGTATAAAGTGGACAGAGGATAAGACAGGGGGTGTAAAGCAGTTTATATTTTGACCAACCTTAATGCTTCCTATTCTGTGAAGAGCTGATAAAACATAGCAGCAGGCAGAGGCAGTTGTCTTTTGCGCCCCCAGCTTTAAGTCTTCGTGGTTATTCCAAGTACTCAGCTTGTGGCCCTTTCCTACTTTGGAAACTTTGGGGTTTTCTCTGAAATTCAGAGGAGCCCTTTCTGAGGTTGTTAGTACACTATATTCTTTTTTCTTTATATTTAAAAAAATTTTTAAATTTTATTTATTTATTTTTTGTCTTTCAAGGGCCATACCGGCAGCACATGGAAGTTCCCAGGCTAGGGGTCCAATCAGAGCTACAGCTGCTGGCCTAGACCACAGCTACAGCAACACAGGATCCAAGCTGCGTCTGCGACCTGCACCACAGCTCACAGCAACTCTGGATCCTTAACCCACTGACTGAGGCTAGGGATCGAACCCGAGTCCTCGTGGATACTAGTCGGATTTGTTTCTTCTGCACCACAACGGGAACTCACTCTTTTTTTTTTGGGAAATGGCCGCCTCCTTGAGAGTTACCATCCTGGTCAGTGGAAACGAATCTGACTGGTATCCATGAGGATTCAGGTTTGATCCCTGGCCTTGCTCAGTGGGTTAAGGATCTGGCATTGCCATGAACTGTGGTGTAGGCTGGCGGCTACAGCTCCAATTCGACCCCTAGCTTGGGAACCTCCATGTGCTGCAGGTGTGGCCCTAAAAGACAAAAAATAAAATAAAATAAAATGGCCACTCCCTTGGCGTATGGAAGTTCCTGGACCAGGGATTAACTCTGAGCTGCAGCTATGTCAATGCCAGATCTTTTAATCCACTGCACTGGGCTGGGAATCGAACCTGGACCTCTGCAGTTAGCCGAGCTGCTGCAGTCAGATTCTTAACCCACTGTGCCATGGCAGGAACTCTACAGTGTATTCTTAAGATGGGATGTAGGTTCTTTGTAATAATACAGGAGTGTTTTGCTTATTCAAAGGCCAGTTATCTGGAATTTGGCCAGACTCCAGGCAAAAAATGCAAAAGGCCATTGAGAAGCTGCTACAGATGTTATAAAACCCATGCATATGTTTACTGGAAGAATTCTAAGGGCCCTTATCTGTTTCTTTATACTTTCTATTTTGTGGATGTTCATAACAGGTGCATATAATTTCAATATTTGAAATGACCTGGAGAGCATCTAGTACAGTCTCCATTGTGTGGTTACAGGGAAGACTTCCCGCACTACATGGATGAGTTTCCTTATTTATGACAAAGTGGCTCTTTTAGTGAATATGCGCCAGTTACCTACA
The DNA here is from genome assembly GCF_016906955.1 of Phacochoerus africanus. Taxonomy (NCBI): domain Eukaryota; kingdom Metazoa; phylum Chordata; class Mammalia; order Artiodactyla; family Suidae; genus Phacochoerus; species Phacochoerus africanus. The sequence continues at coordinate 101,548,622 of NC_062552.1, forward strand.
AATGGCGGGGGGGGGGGGGGACTGTCAAAGGGCAGATAATAAGTATTTCAGCCTTTGTGAGCTACTTGTGCTCTTTATAGCATATTCTTCCTTAAGAATATTAAAAAACATGCTTAACTGTTAGCCATATGAAAGCAGGCTGCTGGTCAGGTTTGGGCCACAGTCTGTAGTTTGTTGATCCCAGCTGTAGAACATGGCTGTCCAATGGAACTTTCTGTGTTGTAGCTACTGAGTACTTGAAACGTGGCTAGTGTAACCAAGGGAATGAATCTTTAAGTATATTTAATTTTAATTCATTTAAATCTAAATAGTCATATATGACTAGTTGCTACCATATTAGACAGTGCAGATCTAGGAACTTCACTATGGAATGAATAAAACCTTGTCATGCTTTAAATTTTTCAGACTGCTTCCTGCATTTATATCCCTTATTAACAATCTATTAATAGGGGGGTTTCAGCTTGTACTTTTCATTTTCCCCTTCTTCAGCTTACTCCATTTCCATGATAAAATCTGGTGGAAAGATTTTTCCAGAACAACTTCCTGTTCTGACCATACTTTCTCTCCCCATTTCAGTGAGGCTGAACTGGAGGAGGTGTTGACTTTTTATACCCAAAAAAACAAGTCTGCAAGTGTCTTCCTGGGGACTCATTCAAAAAGTTCTAAAAACAGCAACAGTTTTTCTGATAGCGGGGCAAAGGGTGGTAAGTATGTTGGTGAATTAAGAAAAATAAGAAGAACAAATGAAAAAATGAGATGTGCAAAGAGAACCACAAATAGTGTGCTGCCTAAGCTCTAATAGACTCCATGGTGGTGAAATTTTGAAGTATGGGTGTGGGGGATGAGGAGGGCCTACATTTTTGTTCTAAAAGTGGAAAAGGGACATGGTCTAATTTTTTTCCCCTGTGATAATTAACAGCAGAGAGCTTTTGAAGACAAGCTAATAATAGCTAACGTTTAGAAAATGCTCATATTATTGTCTATTGGACATGATCTTATTTTTTAAATTTCCAAAACCATGTGGAGTAGTTGCTGTTTTAAAACTTCCTTACAGATGAAGAAACAGAGCTGAAAGAGACGGAGTAGCTTGCTCAGTTAATGATGCCCTTCACTGTACAGTGCAACAGGAATCCGAACCTTAATCTTACTCTCTGCCTCTCCTAATGATTATTTTTCACTCTTAAGTTTTTTTGTTTCCTTCAGCTCATCACCATTTGCATTTGGGGTGGGAGAATTCTTTGTTGTTTGGCACCGTTCCATACTTGATGGAATGTCTAATGTCCTTAGTCTCAAACCCTAAATGCTGCTGTCTTCCTTCAGTCATTGTGATAACCCAGAATGTTCCCAGGCATTTCTAAACCTTCTCACTGCTGGGAACTTCCTGATTGGGGATTTTGGAATTGATGTGGACAAACTACTTAGCTAATGTCACAGGATCAAAAAATAGTGGCGATTTCCAGTTATAAACAGCTTGTGCTTCAGGTGTAAGATTCGTTTAAAATCTAGATGCAAATATTAGACATAGGTAATCAATATACTAATTTTGTAGTGTGCTAATTAAGCACTAGATTCAAAGATGTAGACTTCTTCCCTACCATTAGGGCTATCATAGTCTAATGTGGAAATAGCCAGGAAAACTGGGCATTTAAAATGTAGAGTGAAAAAAAAAATGTAGCGTGTGTTTTCCAAAGGAAATAGTGTTAATGTTTTAAAAACTGATTAGCTTCAGAGGCTAGTCTACAGAAGCCTATTCAGGTCACTGTAAAATTGAAAATCATTCTGAGTCCAGCTCTCTTCTTTGAGCTTTCCTGACTTATCTAGGTTCTAAAGCTAGTTTGTTCATCTGTTCATTCATTCCTTCCTCACATTTTTAATGAACATCTGTTATGTGTCAGACAGTAATACTTACTAGAGATGCAGGGACCAGGACCGTTGCAATCCTTGACTTTATAATATTTATTATCTGGTGGATGAAGCTGGGTGAGTAAATACAGGAGGAAAGTTGGTGGAAGTCCTGAAAAGACCTTATAACAGTGTTGGAGAAGGGAGACTGAGGAATTTTTATGATGAGGTTGGCGTAGGGGAGAGTGTGCTAACCTAGGGAGGTGAGGTCCTAGCTTGACATTCAGATAGTAGCTTCTCCCCTGGCAGTAAAGGGGAAGCTCTAACAGCACCTGTTTGTACGTATGCATCCTTGGAGATTCAGAGGTTCATGTGTTAAGGACTGTGTTGACATAATAAGGTCTATACCTAGCGATACCGATCAGAATAATTAGAGGGGCAGTAGGAAGGCCTCAATCAAGGGAACATTATGAGATTTGATAGTATCTGGACTCATTTCAAACATGAGCAAACAAATGTGTGACAGTGTTATCACTGCCGGTGATAATGGAGGAAAGAGAATTCATATGTCCTTATTCTTTCATTCCAAAAGATGATCTGTAAAAATGGCCTTTAAAATTTTTAAAAACTTTTTTGGCTACTGTGTGCAGTGGCTTGATGTAGGATCTCAGTTTCCAGACCAGGAATTGAACCTGGGCTGCAGTGGCAAAGGTGCTGAGTCCTAACTACTAGATCACCAAGGAACTCTCCAAAATGGCGTTTCTTAAGTTTTCGTATGAACCTTAAGAAAGATTTTTGGAATATTTCTCTGAGTATACGATTAGCTCTGGCTGTTCTGTTTCAAAATTCTGTGGTAGAAAAAAAAACTAATTTATTATAGTGAAAATTCATTTTATTACAGTAATTTTGTTATTGAATATGCTGATCAATCTATCTCAAGCAAATTCAGTCTGCTTATTCAGGTAAAACCAAAGAGATTAAGATACAGAGCCATTGTAGTATCCAGGTATCGTGCCAACCAGTATATATTGGGGCTGTTCTTTCTATCTCTTGGCAATTGCCTGCTCCATATATATTATGACTTCTTTGCTCCAGTGAGTACCACCGACCAGTTTGGTCTCTTCATTCCCCAAGTCTGAATTCTTGGCAGAGGCATCTTACTGCCCTTACTTTTTTTTTTTTTTTTTTTTTCAGGCATGTCCTAGCTTGGTTGGCAGTCCATGGGTGGCTGCTCTGGGTTTACATATCTCTCCCTGGTTCAGTCAACTGGAGCTGGGCTTTTTGGGAATCATTTGGGTGGTGTCCCTCTCAACAGGGCTCTGGGCGTGGCCATCCTTGGAAAAGTGTGGTGAGAAATGCAGTGGTTCCTAGCGCTGATTACTAGTTGTGTTATATTTTGGAAACAAAATGACGTGTAGACAGCAATGCTCTAGCATTTGATTAGTACCAGCACTAAACTCGGTATTTATCTCTTATTCCAGATCACCCTGAAACAATGGAAGAAGTGAAAATAAAGCAGCCCAAGCAGCAACAGGCAACAGAAATTCACTCTGATAAATTATCTCGTGAGTGACTTCAGACCTACATAGATTTGCTGCTGTCTTATTGAAAAAAAAAAGTCATCAGATATTAAATGATTTTAGAGCATATGACATTCCAGAGAAGCTTCTTTTCTTTGTTCTTCCTTTTCCTTTAGAATTTCCTCTTATAACCTGTTAGTCCAAGGAATTTTTCACTTTCTTAATGTTTAAAATTCTGAGCACTTTTTCTTCTAGAAGTGTAAAAAGCAGAGAGAGAAAAGTTAGCTATCATTACCTCATTACCAGTAACTTTGCTCTGATGCCTTAACATTTGTAAAACACCTGCTCTGATTGATGGAGGTAGTCTCCACTCCAGCTTTTAGAAAGGACCAGTAATAAACTATTTCTCTTGGCAGGTTGTCTCAGTAGGCAAAATTCATTAAGTTCATGATGAATACTCGTTAAAGTTTGTATTTTTCATTATGTCTGTTTCATGCTAAGTTGATTTTGATGTCTAAAAATGTTTATTTCATGTTTACATGTAGGGATTATATGTTAGCTTTTCTAAAATGATCTGTTTTTTTGTTTGTTTGTTTTTGATTTAATAGGATTTACTACTTCAGCAGAAAAAGAGGCTAAATTTGTCTGTACCAATTCTTCCTCTGCTTCTTTCTCTGGTCCTGCTGCTGCTCTTCTGCAGAAAATTCCCAACACCCATTTGTCATCTATCATTGCCACTTCTGACCTCTCACCAGGGTCAGGCCACCATTCTTCTCTATCTCACATTCCTCCAGCTCTTCCCAGCATGCCTCACCAGCCAGCAGCTTTACTGAGCACAGTCCCTGACAGTGCTCCCGGCATACATCCTGGGACACAGAACTTATCAAGCCCCGCTGGCCCACCACGCTGTCGATCAGGCAGTTACACCATTGGCCCCTTTTCCTCTTTCCAAAGTGCGGCACACATCTATAGCCAGAAGCTGTCTCGTCCCTCTTCAGCAAAGGCAGGTGAGTGAGAAGATGAAAGGCAGTCCACAGCATCAGCTCCTCCCCAGCCCCTATTTAAAAAGAAGGTCCTCTCTTCCCTTTGCCTTTTCTTTTGAAAGTTAAGAAGATATAGACTGCATAGTTCTGATGTGACTAAAGAAGAATCTGGTGTTTGATCCAGCGTCATTCATTCATTGATAGAAAATGAAACCAGACTTCTTTTAGGTGCTGGTGATAAAGAGATGAATAAGACAGGGCTTCTGTACTGGGAGCTGAGTATCTAGTCAAGAGGTTTTCCATCACAGGTAATTATTGATTTATAAGTGCACTATGTGCATTCTTTTTGTTTCGAATTGTCATTCCTTTTTTTTTTTTTTTTTTTTTGGTCTTTTTAGGGCTGCACCCACAGCATGGAGATTCCCAGGCTAGGGGTCGAATCAGAGCTGTATCCACCAGCCTACACCACAGCCACAGCAATGCCAGATCTGAGCCATGTCTGCGACCTTCATCATAGCTCACTGCAATGCCAGATTTTTAGCCCAGTGAGGAAGGTTGGGGATTGAACCTGCGTTCTCATGAATACTTGCTAGATTTGTTTCCACTGAGCCACAACAGAAACTCCCAAATTGTTATTCCTAACATTAGACAAATTAGTATTTCTTATTTTTTAATCTTTTTAAAGTCAAGTATGACCTGAATAATTCTTTGGTTAAAGAATTCTTAAAACAGAGTATTTACTTTTTTTTTTTTTTGGTCTTTTGTCTTTTTAGGGCCACACCGCGGCATATGGAGGTTCCCAGGCTAGGAGTCTAATTGGAGTTACAGCTGCCAGCCTACGCCACAGCCACAGCAACGCCAGATCCGAGCCGCATCTGCGACCTATAGCACAGCTCATGGCAATGCTGGATCCTTAACCCACTGAGCGAGGCCAGGGATCGAAGCTACAACCTCATAGTTCACAGTCAGATTCGTTTCTGCTGTGCCATGACGGGAACTCCCAGAGTGTTTACTTTTAAATGAAGTAGACCTGATCAAGTCTTCCCCCCCTCCCCCGCATTTTTTAGAGCAGTTTTATTGAGAAACTGTTGGTGTTTTATGCATACCATAAAATTTACCGCTTTAAATCATATACTTTGGTGGTTTTTAGGACATTCTGAGTTGTGCATCCAACACTACCATCTTATTTTAGAACGTTTTCATTATCCCAAACGAAACACCACACCTGTTTCCTCCTCCCACTGCCTCGGGCAACCACTTCACTGCTTTCTGCCTCTATAGATTGGCCTTTTCTGGACATTTTATGTAAGTAGAATCATACAATTGGTGGTCTTTTGTGAATGGCTTCTTTCACAGTATTTTCAAGGTTCCTCTATGTTGTATGTATCAGTACTTCATTCCTTTTTACGGTTGAATAATATTCCATTGTTTAGATATACCACTTTTTGTATCTTCGTTTGTCCAGTTGATGGACATTTGAGTTTGTACTTTTTAGCTATTATGAACAATGCTCCTATGAATATTTATGTACAAGTTTTTGTGTAAATCTGTGTTTTCATTTCTCTTGGGTATATACCTGGTAGTGGAATGACTAGATCACATAGTGAACTTTATGGTTCCTCTTTTTGAGGAACTTCAAAACTGTTTTCCAAAGCAGCTACATTGTTTTACTACTAGCAATTGAATGTTCCAATTTCTCCACATACTTATCAACACTTATTGTTCTCTCTTTTTGATTTTACCTATCCTCGTAGGTTTGATGTATTGTCTCATTTTATGGTTATCATTTTCTTTTCCCTAATGATAATGACTAATGAGGTTGAACGTCATTTTCCATGTGCCTACTGACCATCCATATACCTTCCTGGGGTAACTGTCTATTCAAATCCTTTGTTCGTTTTTAAATTGTGGTATTTGTTTTTGTTGTTGTTGTTGTTGAGTAGTAAGTGTTCTTTATATATTCTGAGTACAGTTCCTTTACCACAACAATGCGGGATCTGAGCCACCTGTGCAACCTATGCCACAGCTCATGGCAGTGCCGGATCCCCGACCCACCAAGCAAGGCCAGGGATCAAACCCTCATCTTCATGGATACTAGTTGGATTTGTTTCCACTGAGCCATGATGGGAAGTCCTAAAATTTTTTAATTTTGATAAAGTCTAATTTATTTTTTCTTTCGTTGCCTGAGCTTTCAGTATCATATCTGAAAAACTATTGCTTAACCCGAGGTCACAAAGATTTATATGTATGTTTTTCGAAGAATTTTGTAGTTTTGGCTCTTAGAGTTAACTCTTATGCATTTTGATTTAATTTTTATATATGGCATGGCATAAAGGTCTAAGATTATTCTTTTGCATGTGGATATCACTTGTCTCAGCACCATTTGTTGACAGAGTATTATTTCCCTGTTGAATTGTCTTGGTACTCTTGTCAAAAATCATTTAATCTTGGAGTTCCCGTTGTGGCGCAGTGGTTAACGAATCTGACTAGGAACCATGAGGTTGCGGGTTCGGTCCCTGCCCTTGCTCAGTGGGTTAAGGATCCGGTGTTGCCGTGAGCTGTGGTGTAGGTTGCAGACGCGGCTCAGATCCTGCGTTGCTGTGGCTCTGGTGTAGGCCGGTGGCTGCAGCTCCGATTCGACCCCTAGCCTGGGAACCTCCATATGCCGCGGGTGCGGCCCAAGAAATAGCAACAACAACAACAACAACAACAACAAAAAAGACAAAAAAAAATCATTTAATCTTAAATGTAAGGGGTTCCTTCTGGAGTCTCAGTCCCATTCCTCTGATGTATATGTCTGCCCTTATGGGGGTACCACATTTTCTTCATTACCATAGCATTGTAGTAGGTGCTTCTTTCAACTCTATTCTTTTTTTTTTTTTCATATTGTTTAGGCTATTACATCCCTTGCATTTTCATATGAACTTTAGGATCAGCTTTTCAAAAGAAGCTAGCCAGTTCAAAAATATTTCCCCAGAGTTCGAGTTGTGGCTCAGTGGTAACGAATCTGACGAGTAATCATGAGGACTTGGGTTCAATCCCTGGCCTTCCTCAATGGGTTAAGGATCCAGTGTGGCCATGAGCTGTGGTATAGTTCACAGACATGGCTTGGTTCCTGCCTTGCTGTGGTTGTGGCGTAGGCCACCAGCTGTAGTGCCACTTCAGCCCCTAGCCTGGGAACCTCCATATGCCATGGGTGCAGCCATAAAAAGACGAAAAAAAAAATTCCCAATTTCTATTGTGATTTCTTTTTTGACCCATGAATTGTTTGTAAGTATGTTGTTTAATTTTCACATAGTTGGCATTCTCTGTTGGATGCCGTAGACTACTGATGAGTATGGTCTTATAAACAAGAAAAACAAGTTATTATGAGTTTTAAGGCTATACTTTTTAGTAAATTTTAAGATCAATTATTCCCCACTATGTATGATAAAATTTCTTTTTTGTGTGCAAAGCACTCATAGTGTGCAAAAACACAGTCATAAATGCTTGTGACAGTAGGGAAGAGTTTCTAGGACATGATAAGGATTTGTTTTTACTTTTGTGAGCCTTTGAAGATAGTTGATTGCTCCTTATTGTCAGAGATCCCTAGGATTCAGTAAAGGATGCTTTAGCTGAGATTTCTCTGTCATTGTCCAGAGTTTTTCAGGGCTTTTCTTCCTAACTGAACGAAAACTTTTCTTTTTAGCAGCTTCATTCCATCCAAACAAGCAGCATTCAGGAGTAGCCAAAACACAAAAGGAGGGAGAAGATGGTTCTTCATACAGCAGACGGTACAACCCAAGTATGGTTACTGCTGAACTTCAGCGGCTAGCCGAGAAGCAGGCAGCAAGGCACTATTCACCATCCACTCACATCAGCCTCCTCACGCAGCAGGTATGGACAGTTTGGGGTGTCACAGAGCTCTTTGGACCTGTGGATAGGATTAACCGCAGGGTGTTCTGTCTTTCCTTCCCTTTAATGATGCTCATATGCTGATGCTTGTTGAATGAATATTAGTTGGTTTTGAACTAAAAAATGAAAGCGTTTCTCTTCAGCTTTAAAGGAAGAGTTTCTGTCACAGGTATTGCAAAGTTAAGTCTACTGCTACCTATGTTGTGCTTTTTCATGGACAAATAGACTTGAATGTTCAGCTGTAAATATACTTTTAAAGGATCTTTCAAAATACCTTATTTCTATGGTAAAATTTTCCAGTGAGTTGTAGTCTTATTAATCTTTTTACCAGAATGCCATAACATTACCTTTTACTTTTTTTTTTTTTTAAACTGTACCGCCTTTTATCGCCTGATGACAGGATGTTTTCTGGGTGCTGATCGATGAATTATTTCATAAACCCTCATCCAATGCATGTTATTCTCCCCATCCTACAGATGGAGGAAACTGAGGCTGAACTGAGTAGTATAACAGGGTCATCCGGAAAGCTTGACAGATACCAGGATTTTGACTTTAAGCTCTATATATGCTAACAAGCTTACAACACCGTGAAGTTAGATGAAATTTTTAAGAACTTTGGGATTCTTTTTGCCCTTTTTGCGAAATATCCCCACGGTATTTAACTGGAAGTCGAACCTATATTTCTTCCTTTTCCTTAATGCAGTATGCCATCAAAGTCCTCCAAAGGAATCATTATAATTTAACTCCACAGTTATATTTTGCTGTATCTTTATGGTGTCATGTTCCTTAATTGGTAGCAACTCTCTAGTGATAATCAAGTCTAAAAAAAATAAAGCTGAAAATTACTTCAAGCGCATGTTAAAAGTAGGCAATACACTGCTCCCTGGTGGCGCCCTACTTTTCTGTGTGAAATTTTGGATCAGAATTCCAGGTAAGCCTTAGCTTTGCTTCAACCTCGTCCCAGAGTGTGAGGTTGTAAATAATTTTCTTTTTTAAATCCCGAAGATGAGGAAGCTTCATTAGGAAATGAAGATTCTTACAGGGGCAGTGTTGAGACTTGAAGGGATTCGGATAGTTAGATTTTAGTGATAGAATGAAGATAAAAGGGAATGGAATATCATGACCATGGTAGATTAGGAAGGAAGTTTAAAATGTGAAGTACATATGAGGAAAGGAGAGGGCTGCCAATCAATTGGCTACACTTCTTTCACTGGGTCACTGACTAGAATATGGTTCCAATTTTTAATGAGCAGCTAGAAGCACCAAAACATTAAGAAATTTTCTTTACAATTGTAGTAAAATAACATAGCCGATGTTAGTGGTTACATATTTTCACTTGTAATCATTTGATAGACTGCAAAGCGTGCCAAAGTGACAGGATCCTGATCCTGTGAGAATCCAAGGTGACTGTGTCCTAATTGGAAAGTTATTCCCCTTCCATCCATCTTTCTCATCTGAGAAGAATTTCACTGCCAGTGAGTTAAAATTCCATCAGACTTCTCTTCATAGGGATCTGAACTCACCATTAGATGTCAGTCTTAACTTTTAGAGCCTTGGTAATAGGGTGGTTGGTGCTTGGCACAATTCTGAGGGAGAGGCTGTAGTATGTAATAAGTGGGGTGGAATAGTGCAAAGAGGGCTGGATCAGCCATCTACGGACCTGCCTTCTCCTACCACTTACTAGCTGTGTGATCTCGGGCAGTTCACTCAGCTTCTGTCAACCTCAGGGTCAATTCACCAGGGTCATGAGGATAGTAGGCAAGAACCTCTTTGGAAGGTCTAAATGCCATTTACTTAGAAAAGATTGTTATTTCAACCATAAAAGGCTCTCAATAATAAATTGTTTCTAATTTGATTTGAAATCAGTTTTTGGATAAAATATAGTTACCAAAATGAATGCTGTTATTGAAAAACTCAGGCAGGTGTTTTTTGTGTCATTTCCCTGTGGAGAAAGTAATTCCTTAATTTGGAATTTGGAAAATTCTTTTATTGTTCTTTTTCTAGTAAATAATAACATGTGATAGTGGGTTAATACTGAGACATTAGTTTACTAGCTATTTCCCTTTATTCCTAGCTGTGCTCGAAAGAAAGTGCCTTGGTTCCCTACAAACCGAGCCAAGCGATAAGATGTCTGTGAAAGGCGGCCACCCAGACAGAATGTGGTGCCAGCTCTGCTCCTCTCTCTGACTTAGGGTGTGATTCCTTCAACTCAGCTCCACCAGAAAAAACTTTGTGTCCGGTAGTCACTTTAAATGGTTTTTATTTCCTCTTACTTGTGTATTTTCTTATAATAATCACAGGATAGGGTTGATCAATATTTTCTTCCCCCTTCTCTTTTTTTTGATAGGATATATTTATTCATTCTTTTGTTTTATTGTTTGTTAATTATCTTGTTTTATCTTTGCCAATTTCCCTGCTGTCCCCTGTTTTATTTTGTTATTTCTTCCTGTTTCTTGAGTTGGCTGCTTCATTTATTTTCACTCATTTCTTGTTTTTTATTATATTTAAAGCTATGAATTTTCCTCTGAGTATTGCTTTGATTTATATTACATAAACTCTGATATATCTTTGCATTGCTTTTCTGGGAAAGATGTTAGGAGACTTTCTGCTAGATAAGGTTTGCTGATTTTAAATTATTTGTGCTTTTTTTTGGAAGATGAGTATAAAAAATATTGAAATTTGGGGGAATTTCCCCCAAACCACTGATTTTGTCTATGATTTCAACTATTTAGCCCATTAAAGCTTTTAGTGGCAGTCTTTATAAAACTTTTTTTAAATGTATTTTTTAATTCATTCATTCAGAAGCATTTTATTACACTCTTAAGAGTGTTCCAGGTCTTGGTACTAAGCCCACAGGGATGATATATGACACAGACCTCAGCATGAAATAACTCACAGGCTGCTAGGTGTGACGGGCACATAAATACAGGATAGTGCGAGCATGGAATATGCCAACCACCAAAGGGATGCCCAGCCCAGCCTGTGGGTGGGAGTGGGAAGAAGGCCAAAGCAGCCTCTTGGAAGAGATATTATATCTACACTGAGTCTTAAAGGCAGGCAGTAGATGGCAGAAGAAGGGTAGGGCAGGCTCCAGAGTAAAAGCTCAAGTGTGTGTATGTGAAGAAGTAGTTAGTGATGATGGAGGATAAGGAGTCGGCTGGGAGCTGCTGGATAGAAGCTGGACGAGAAGATGAGGGCTGATTCAGGGAGAGCCTTGACTGCCCTCAGAAGGGACTGCCTTTTATCTCACAGATGCCAGGGAGCCTCAGACACAACTGGGCTGCATCACTCAGGTAGCTGGGAGGAGGATGGGTTGCAAGATGAAGCAGTGGCATCCCCTTTTCCTCCCTGCTCAGTGAAGTTGCTGAGGAACAATGGACTGGCCAAAAGAAAAGAAGCAACTGTGGGAGTTCTTGGGGTGGTGGGAAAAAATTTTTTTTTTTTGGAGTTCCTGAGGTGGCTCAAGGGAAACAAATCCAACCAGGAACCATGAGGTTGTGGGTTTGATCTCTGGCCTCACTCAGTGGGTTAAGGATCTGGCGTTGCTGTGAGCTGTGGTGTAAGTCACAGACACAGCTTCGATCCCGCGTTGCTGTGGCCTGGGAACGTCCATATGCCGAGAGTGCGACCCTAAAAAGCAAAAAAAAAAAAAGGAAGCAACTCTGACAACCCCAAAATGTGATAATAAAACTTTGAGTTATCCAGAATTTCCATTAGAGGCTAGATTCTTACAAATTTTTATGACTAAAAACAGAACCTCATTTGCTTTTACTATTTCCACTCTGATTTAACTTTATTTATAGCCTAGAACACTTGAGAATATTGAACTTTTTCTGTCACACAAAGTGGTCATCGTGGAAACATTTGTGCCAGCACGTATGTGCTTGAAATACAGAGATACATGTCCCTCATGTATGATTACTCAAGAAACACCTAACCAGTCTGAGCAGAGAGCAGGTCAAATTTAGTTCTTTCCCTTGGTACATGAGAGGCTGGTTATCTTTAGGGGGCAAGATCTCTGGAAATCAGTGTGTATGTCCCTGGAATCAGAGTCTTCTAGAAGCATCCTTTCCCTGTGGCAGGGAGCGCTGTGGTAGCTGACAGGGGCCGGAGTAGAGCTTGGGTGTGAGGTCTCATTACCTCTGTCTCACCCAGTGCCAAGAGAGGTTTGCTTTACAGCTGCAGCACTGCGCACACACTGGAGTAGCCCTTTGTGGTTGTTGCTGTCAGTGAACAGAGGAATGTGGCATAGTAGCCCAGCCCTGTGGCGAGGAGGGGGAGGCGAGGAGACAGAGGGAGGGCTTCCCTCTCTGTGCGGGCCAGTGTGAGATTTCAGGACCCGGCTATCTATCGTTAGGAGCAGCTCCAGCTCTTCCAGCCTGGGAGTTTAATCAAAGGAATAACAGCAGACCACCCAGGCGAGGGCTCCAGTGCTAGCGAATGTGCTGTGTCAGGCTCTGTTCCCCGGCCAGCCAGTGCCCGGGATGTGGCCAGGCCTCCTGGAAATGTGCTGACAGATACATAGGAGGGAGGAGATACTCTGTGCTTCTCGCATTTTTCACTTAGATGGAGAGTTCACTTAGAGTTCCGTTTTTGTTCCTTAACCCTGATGCTTTCCTGCCTGGTCCTAGAGAAGGGCATGTGCTGAGGCAGAGAACATTTGCTCGCTGGTTCCTCCTTCACTCTCGCTCATTCCTGTACAAACAATTCCTTAGCATTTCTTCCGCTCCAGCAGTTATCACGGAGATCGTGCTAATTTCTTCGGGTACCACAGGGGACCTTGAGTGAATCTCAATTTCTGAAATTCAATTTGAAGGTGAAACTGGCAGAGAGGAAGTTAAATTTTTGAAATAGTTACAGATGTTCTCTAGGCTTGGAGCCAGTGGCACCCAGTTTATCACAAGCTTGGGCATCTGGCGCCGGAAACTCTCTTCCTGCCTCCTTCACGATTCTGGTCGCATGTGAACTACTGTACATTTGTGTTCTGATTTTGTAGTTGTTTCCGCAGTCTTGCTCCTTTGGTTCTATATTTTTTTTCTGAGTAGAAGAATTGTACTTCTTTAAATCATATATGTTATTTTTTCCGTTTCTAGAAACAGACAGGTAAATAAAAAAGGCAGAAACTCAAGCCAGTGAGACCTTGCCTTGATTTTCTTCTCTGTAAAGTGGGGGGAGTTTCAGTATCAAGATGAAATCTCTTGGATCTCTGTGCCTCCCTGCTCTAGGTCCTGGTTCCAATTGATCCTGTCTCATTCCCTTGTTCTTCTGTGTCTCTTGAGGCTTTAAATCCCCAGTTTTCCTTAGGTCCTTGGTCTCTTGTTCTAAAGTAACCTCTCTTTATCTCTTACCATTTTAACCTACTCTCTCTCAGAGGTCACCGATGACCTTGGAAGTGCCAGCTTCAGTCACCTATTTTTAATCCTCACTCTATTTTAACACATGGCACAATTATTGACCACCTCCTACCTGAAAACTCCCCTTAGCTTCTCCAGCCCTTCAGCAATTCCTCTGAGACCTCATCCTCTACTTCCCCCTGAAAAACTAGGTTCCATTTTCAACATTTCTTTTTTTTTTTTTTGTCTTTTGTTGTTGTTATTGTTGTTGGTGGTGTTGTTGCTATTTCTTGGGCCGCTCCCGCGGCATATGGAGGTTCCCAGGCTGGGGGTTGAATCGGAGCTGCAGCCACCGGCCTACGCCAGAGCCACAGCAACGCGGGATCTGAGCCGCGTCTGCAACCTACACCACAGCTCACGGCAACACCGGATTGTTAACCCACTGAGCAAGGGCAGGGACCGAACCCCGCAACCTCATGGTTCCTAGTCGGATTCGTTAACCACTGTGCCACGACGGGAACTCCCCATTTTCAACATTTCTTAAAAGCTGCTGGTACATAGATCCCAAATATACAGCCGGAGTCTCTCTGATCAGAAAAGAGGGTTGATGCCTGGGCATTTGCTTCTCCCTGCTTTTCATGGCTTTCCTCCAACATACCTGTGAATTCCAGAGCTCAACCCAACTTTTTTCCTCTCTCTAGTCTCCCCTTGGATAAACTTTCTCTTCCCACAGCTTCATCTAGTACTGTTCTGCAGATTTCTCCCAAATATGCATCTTTAATTTGAACCTGTTTGCTGAGTGACGTGTCTAAATTGCCAGCTGCTTGCTAGACATTTCCATCCAGCTGTATTACAAGGATCGAAAATATTCAACACATTCCAAACATAGTTTGAAAATATTCAGAAAGTATTCAACATCTCTAAAACCTTTTTGTTCTTCTCCCTTTTTCCCTCTCCACAATAGTGACACCGAGGTTCTCCTAGGGATTAGGAATGGAGCCTTTGGTTTATCATCATCTCTCTTTGCTTCCCCATTCTCTGTATGTCTGGGCAGTTGCCAAGTTCTTGTTGATTCTGACTCTATAATGTCTCTGATATATATCTCTTCTGTTTCATTCTCCCATCTACTGTCCCGCTTAAGGCCTTAATTATCTCTGGACTGGACAGCTACAATTACCTCCTAAATGGTCTCCTGGCCATTCTTCTCTGTTCATCCTGGTCTTTGCTCTAAAGGATCTCTAAATCACAAGTCTGATAATAATACTCCTTGGCTCAAGAATCTCAAGGGGCTTCTTATTATCTCCAGTATGAAGCCCAAGCTTTCGAATGTTATTCAAAGCCTATATATAGAATCTCTCTCCAGGCTACTTCTCCAGCCCGTTTCCCTCCCATCACACATGTTTTTGTGCAGCTTACCTAAAATTCCTATCAGTCTCCATTCCTTAGTTTATGCTGTTTTCTCATGGGAAGTGTTCCCCAGTCACCACTTCTAACTTTATGCGTTTGTCCAGGCTCAGTATAGGTGCCACTTTGCTTGTAAGCATGCCGTTTTACTTGTCACACTATCTGTCCAGATCGCTATCCCCTTTCGTAGATAGTAAGCTCTTCTGGAGGCATTGTCCTTTGCTGCCTCCAAACCTGCCTCATGGGTGGCACTCAGTGAATGTGCTCATTCTACTGGACTGTAAGGTTACTTGATTGAAAATTGGGCCATGTCCATTTTTTCACCAGTTTTTTCCAGCCTAGTATATAACGTGCACTCTATATATTTTTTTAAATAAATAAAATAAATAAATAAAGCCAGAAGTCATCTTTCCATTGTCTCTGCCCTGTTAGCCCTTCATTAGACACTTTCTATAATAAATCTATTGCCAATATTTCGCATCTCTTCTTTCCTGTTGAGTTATAAACTATATGATAGCAGTTCCTTCTAACCCATCACCTAGTGCAGCAACCTTGCACTTGGTAAGCACTTATCACATGCTTGCTAAATGCAAAAGAATTTCTCTTCTGCATTTTCTTGGGTTTTATAGTCTTTTTAAAAATTATTCCTCTTCCATTTTATTGACGACACCACACCTGCCCTTCCTAATAAAGCATCTGACATTAGTTGAATGTCTACTTTTACTGGGCACTGTGCTAAGTACTTTATATGCGTTATCTCCTCAACCTTATGAAGTAGATATTTATTTATTTGTATTTCAAGGATAAAGAAAATAGCTGAAATGATTTGTGACTCTGATAAGGTCACACAAATGGCGGGTGACTATACCAGGACTCAAACCCTAGTCTCTCTAACTTCACAATCTTTCCCTTTGTGTTTTCCTGCCTCTTCCTGTGTGAATCAGGACTCTTACCTCTCATCAGACTGTAGTGACTGAGCTTAACACTGCTGCAGAGTGTAGCCAAGCCAGTGCTTGAGCCACCAGAGAGAAAAAAGAATTGAACTTCCTTTGTTTTCATGATTAGAAACGCTTCTCCAGTTCTCCAAAGTAGGTTGAGAAATATGTGGCTCTGTCCAGATTATCAGCTATTTGTTGAGTGAACTCTTCATCAGATTATTTTGTAGTAAAGTCATTGATCATTGAGCAGCTTTCTTAATCCACAGAGATGCAATAAGAATGGATCTAATTATCACAGCAGTGGCAGCCCTCATCGACTCACAAAAACCGAATGTATAAACTGGAAGCACTAGGAAGGATTTGATCATCTTATAAGGTTTTCCAGAAATGTCTTCAGCGATTTTTTTTTTTTTGCTTTTTGCTTTCTGCTTTTTTAAAGGCTGAACCTGCAGCATGTCGAAGTTTCCGGGCTAGGGGTCACACTGGAGCTGCAGCTGCCAGCTTACACAACAGCCACAGAACATCTTTGGTGATTCCTGATCTGGAATTCCTTCTAGATTTTGGAACACTAAGTGCCTATATGTACCTGTTATTGCAAGTGATAGCGTTCAACAGAGAGGGAAGATATGACAAGAGAATTCTGTGCTAATGTAGCAGGACTACAGAGATTCCTTGCTTTTCCTAATCCCTTTAAACATTTGGTTAACATTATAACTCTTATCTCCTGCAGTTTAGTGTATAGATTTCTTGAGGTGCATTTTATCGGTATCCAAGAATATGTATTAAAGCTCCCTTAAAACATGTCAGTTGTTGTGGCTAATGATTTAATACCTACTTGGGAAGTGCCCTTGAAGGAATGCGTAAAAAGTAACTGTTTAGAGATTATTCTTTTCATGTTCTTGATTGAATATTTTCTTTGTTTTATTTTGTTATTATTTGTTTTAATTACTTCCCCAATACAGTTTTTTTTTTCTACTGTACAGCATGGTGACCCAGTTACACATTCTGTTTTCTCACGTTATCATGCTCCGTCATAAGTGACTAGATGTAGTTCCCAGTGCTACACAGCAATATCTCATTGCTAATCTATTCCAAAGGCAATAGTATACATCCATTAACCCCAAGCTCCCAATCCACCCACTCCCTCCCCCCACCCTTGGCAACCACAAGGCTATTCTCCAAGTCCATGATTTTCTTTTCTGTGGAAAGGTTCATTTGTGCCCTATATTGGATTCTAGATATGTGATATCATATGGTATTTGTCTTTCTCTTTCTGACTTCATTCAGTGTGAGAGTCTCTAGTTCCATCCATGTTGTTGCAAATGGCATTGAATATTTTCTTTTATATTTATCCAGTGATGAAAATCATGTAATAAGTACAGATCTGGCACTCTGGGTTTTCATTTTCTTTTACCTTGAGTGAAACAGATCTTGGTCCACTGGTGTTTTTTATTCAAGGATTGAGTTTTGTTCCAGCAACATATAGTAAAGCAAGTCAGGCAGGACTAGCCACTGCATTCCCCATTCCACATCATTCAGGGCCCCACGGTCAGAGCAATGAAGATTCCATGACGGGCTCAGTTGACCCCATCATATTCTGATGAGTCTTTGTTTATGATGATGCAGAGAACATTGTTCACAAGTGGTATTGGTATAGTTCTGAGTGCACTGTGAATACAGATTTAGAAAAATTTATCTTCGTATCAGTGATACGAAGTGGTTCTTAACCTTTTAGGAGTCAGAGATCCCTTTGAGAATTGAATGAAGTCTGTTTATTCTCCTGAAAAAAAAGCGTGCACTCACACTTAGAAATTGCATTCATTTCAAACGGTTCGAACATATATCAATAATTACCTTAAATGTGAATGGACTAAACGCCCCAGCCAAAAGACATAGACTGGCTGAATGGATACAAAAACAAGACCCATATATGTGCTGTCTTCAAGAGACCCACTTCACTTCTAGGGACACATACAAATTGAAAGTGAGAGGATGGAAGAAAATATTTCATGCAGACGGGGATCAAAAGAAAGCTGGAGTACCAATACTCATATCAGACGAAATAGTCTTTAAAATGAACAATATCTTAAGGGACAAAGAAGGACATTACATAATGATCAAAGGGTCAATCCAAGAAGATGATATAACAATTTTAAATACCTACGCACCCAACGCAGGTTCACCACCGTATATAAGGCAACTGCTAACAACCTTAAAAGGAGAAATCGACAATAGCACAATCATAGTGGGGGACTTTAACACCCCACTCCCAGCAATGGACAGATCAACCAGACAGAAAATCAATAAGGAAACACGGGCCCTGAAGGAAGCATTAAACCAGATGGACTTAAGAGATATTTATAGGACCTTTCATCCAAAAGCAGCAGAATACACATTCTTCTCAAGTGCACATGGAACATTCTCTAAGATGGATCATATCCTGGGCTACAAATCCAACCTCAGTAACTTTAAGAAAATTGAAATCATATCAAGCATCTTCTCTGACCACAACGCTGTACGACTGGAAATCAACAACGAGAAAAAAACTGCAAAGAACACAAACACGTGGAGACTCAACAACATGCTACTAAACAATCAATGGATCCCTGAAGAAGTCAAAGAGGAAATTTAAAAATACCTAGCAGCAAATGACAACGAAGATACGACACTCCAAAACCCATGGGATGCAGCAAACGCCATTCTAAGAGGAAAGTTTATAGCAGTGCAAGCCCACCTCAGGAAACAAGAAAAAGCCCAAATAAACAAGCTACCTTTACATCTACAGCAGCTCGAGAGAGAAGAACAGACAAGACCTAAAGTTAGCAGAAGGAAAGAAATCATCAAGATCAGAGCAGAAAGCAATGAAATAGAAACAAAGAAAACCACAGAAAAGATCAATGAGATGAAAAGCTGGTTCTTTGAAAAGATCAACAAAACTGACAAACCCCTAGCCAGACTTATCAAGCAAGAAAGAGAGAGGACTCAAATCAATAAAATGAGAAATGAAAAAGGAGAAGCAACAACGGACATCACAGAAATACAAAGGATCCTAAGAGACTACTATATGCAACTATATGCCAAGAAGACGGAAAGGCTAGAAGAAATGGACAAATTCGTAGAAAAGTACGGTCTTCCAAGACTAAACCAAGATGAAATAGAAAAGATGAATGGACCCATCACAAGAACTGAAATTGAAACGGTGATTAAAAAACTTCCAAGAAACAAAAGTCCAGGACCAGATGGCTTCACAGGTGAATTCTATCAAACATTTAGAGAAGAGCTAACACCTCTCCTTCTGACACTATGTCAAAAAATTGCAGAGGAAGGGACACTCCCAAACTCATTCAATGAGGCCACCATCACCCTGGTACCAAAAACAGACAAAGACTCCACAAAAAAAGAAAACTATAGGCCAATTTCACTGATGAACATCAATGCAAACATCCTCAACAAAAGACTAGCAAACCACATCCAACAATACACTAAAAGGATTGTCCATCATGCTCAAGTGGGATTTATCCCAGGGATGCAAGGGTTCTTCAGTATCCGCAAATCCATCAGTGTGATACACCACATTAACAAACTGAAGACTAAAAACCATACGATCCTCTCAATAGACGCGGAAAAAGCCTTTGACAAAATCCAACACCCATTTCTGATAAAAACCCTTCAGAAAGTGGGCATAACGGGAACCTACCTCAACATGATAAAGGCCATATACGACAAACCCACAGCGAACATCATTCTCAATGGTGAAAAGCTGAAAGAATTCCCCCTGAGATCAGGAACGAGACAAGGATGTCCGCTCTCGCCACTACTCTCCAACATAGTTTTGGAAGTCCTAGCCACAGCAGTCAGAGAAGTAAAAGAAATAAAAGGAATCCAAATTGGAAAGGAAGAGGTAAAACTATCGCTATTTGCAGATGACATGATACTATACCTAGAGAATCCTAAAGACTCCACCAGAAGACTGTTAGAGCTCATCCATGAATCTGGCAAAGTCGCAGGATACAAAATCAATACACAGAAGTCGACAGTGTTTCTATATACTAACAATGAAAAAGCAGAAGAGGAAATTAGGGAAGCAATCCCGTTTACCATCGCATCCAAAAGAATAAAATACCTAGGAGTAAACCTACCTAAAGAAACAAAAGACCTGTACTCTGAAAACTACAAGCCACTGATGAAAGAAATCAAAGATGACACAAATAGATGGAAAGATATACCATGCACATGGATTGGAAGAGTTAATAAAAAAGAAAAAAAAAAAAGGGTTCGGACATTCCCTGTTGATGTCCTGTGGACCCATGGTCTCCAAGTTAAGAACTTCTGAAGACTTTTAGGTAGCCAATGGTCATTAATATCAATAATTTGGCCCAAACTGTTCATTCCAAATTTGTAATTATCTTTGCTTCACACATTCTTTGTATATTTCACTGATACCCCTCTCTAGGCCATAATCTCCATGAAGGCAAGGATTTTTGTAATTAAAAAAAAAAAATTGTACTGTACTCAGTGCTCAAAAGAACGCCACAGAGTATGTGTCTGATAAATATTGGTTGGATTGTTGGAATAACCTGAAGCCCCATCTCTAGACCTCATCAGGCAAGACTTATTTAATATTTTATGGACCATGCTCTTATGAGGAGATTGAGCCATGCCAAGATTTTAGGCTGCATTGGAAACGCTATGCTACCGATTTGCTCATGTGTTAAGCTATAACTAAGTCTTTAATGTTGACTTTTCATCTCCATTTTGATAAGTAAGGTACATGAAATTTGCAAATGGTCTTAGAGAACCTGAGGTTCCCTAAGTGAATCTCAAATGAGATGTTAACCTTTTGTAGTTTCAGTGCCAAGAAGAAGCAAATATATATATTCATTGTGTCGACAAGGAACAAAATCTGTATGTCTAAGCTGTTATTTTACCAGTTTGAGAACCTTGCCCAAGGCTTCAAGACCAGGCAGAAATCATCTCTAAAATTATGCAGGGCAGTAAAGCAAGAGCAACACTTATCTCTCACTCTAGTCACTGATTATTTCATTTCCCCCATTCCAAAGCCAGTCTTCCCTTGTGGTATTTGTAAAAAGAAGTAATTTGGGACCTTTAATTTCCCTTCTAGCCTTCCAGTAACATGAATCACTTTTCTGCTCACTGATAAAACGAGCTACTAGCTGGAGATGAGGGGGGCGGTGTGTGTCTGTGTGTGTGTGTGTGTGTATTTGGGACAAGATGAGACCCACTTCATTTATACAAATGCTTTTATGCCTACTGGGTAAACTCTAGGGATACAACAGGGAATAAGATACAGCCCTTATCCTAAAAGAGCATGTAATTTGGGGGCGAGATAGGCAAATAAGCCTGTAATTATAAAACAGTGCAAAACATAGCATGAAACCCTTTCAACTCTACCACTGTGCTCTTTAAGCAATGTGATGGCTAGGATTCTTTACAGCTGAGGGAGATCTTTTGTGAAAAAGAAATTTCACATTTGAAGTAAAACATGAAACCCTTTCAACTCTACCACTGTGCTCTTTAAGCAATGTGATGGCTAGGATTCTTTACAGCTGAGGGAGATCTTTTGTGAAAAAGAAATTTCACATTTGAAGTAAAACACAAGGTGGTAGCAACAAGATTTCAGGGTCCTCCTGTGCTGAGGTGGTTTGAAAGACCTTGCTAGGGCAAATGATAAAATACCTTAATAAGCCTCTGATTTTTCCATTTCCAGGTTGGGGATAATTCTTGCCTCTCCTGGCATAGTTGTATCTCTGTTTGCTGGTTGTGTTTTCCTAAGCAGCAACAACAATACACCTTGGTACTGTGTTAAGAAAGGTGAAAGTCATGTGAAAATCCATAAGTCCCAGTCAGAGAAGGGTTTTTGCCACTCATTTATAGACAGGCCATATCCACAGAAACAGAGAATTCTGGCATCTCTTGTGAGCGGAGAGCATCTTGTCCGGGCGTACTGAGAGCATGTGCACACAGAGGCAGGTGCTGGTTAACGTCGTTCTGGTGGAGGACTCAGTATCCGGAGAGACTGGCATCTTGGTTTTTTTTTTATCATTAACTTGTATTATCTTTTCAAATATCTACTGAAAGCTCACCATCCTTAAATATCAGTTTGTTTGGTTTTGTTTTTCCCTGGTGAATCTAGAAGCTACCGCACCAGTGGTCATTAAATACTGATGGAGAGAGAACTGTGACCAGAATCCTGACTCCATAGCCACTAAGCTGAGGGTCAGGAGAAGATGCCCAAAGAGGATCGTCCAGGCCAAAGCTTCTCTTAATTACCATATTTTTGGCTCCAAACTCCTGAGTGGCATTCCTAGCTTTGGTGACATGGGCTAGATGATCCAATGTCTTCTTTTGCCACCAGGCCTAAGGCCTAGACCAAAGTCATCTAGTCACCCTCCTGGGTACTTCCCCCCAGGCCCACCCCCCCAGTCTTGATCCACAAACCACTTTACCGTTGAAGAGAGGCATGGAAAGATACATCTAATGAAAGGCCCTAGAACAAAGCTGGTCTCAGATGCCCACTCTTTGACCGTCCCTTAAATGGCAGGCAGCGCCATCTTGCCTCACCAGCTGCTTGGGAAGACGTAATCCAAAAGAGGACTGATGCAAAAAGAAAACATGAACAACAAACACATGAACTCCAGAGCTTTTGTCATCATATTACAAACCCAGTTCTCTAGTCCCAAGGCCCAGCCCTTTTCCTCGGGGATGAGGAGAGACCAGCAATAGGGTGTCCTGCATCCCAGCCTTGTTGTCTCTTGCCTGTCTCTTGCTGACTGTTGCAACTCTCGGTTGGCCTGAACTGCCCCTATTAGCACCTTCTAACCCATTCCACAAAACAGCACTAGATTTCCTTGCTTCCATGCCAATTCGGCTGCAGCATTACTCTGTCAGAGCCCTTGAGCCAGCTTACTGTTGTCTACTAGATGCAGAGCAGAATCTTTAGAGTGGCTTTCAAGGACCTCCCCAAGATGGTCTTCTGTCTGTTCCTATCTTCTTTTACTCTAAGCTTTAGCCAAATTAGAGTGCTTTCTGTTTCTTAGACATTCTTCCTGCTTACCTGTCTGTATTTTTACTCCTGCCTTTCTCTTCCCCTAGGAGCTCCCTCTGTTCCACTGCCCCCACACAAGTTCTCCTGCCTGTTCTTTTAGGCCCAGTTCAAATGCCTTCTTTGAATTTCCTTAGAACCTTTATTATGGCGATTACCACATTCTGGAGGCCTTTAATATGGCTCTTTGTCTAGGTTTCTTGTCTCACTTACTAGATTCCTAAGGGCAGAAGCCACATTTTCATCTGTATATACCTAGATCCTTAGGACTTCACCCAAAGCCTTGCCTGTGATCCCCAATACAGTAAATATTGAATTATCTTTGAATTTTAGTCTTTTTTAGAAAAGAAGCATTCATGACTGTAGCACTTCTAGAGCATGCCAGTAGGGCAACAGTGATCTAGTTAGGCGTGGCCCTGGACCCTCTTTGGATACCAAAAGGTTAGGTATCTGGGTGGGTGGTGGTATATTCTGGGAAGCCATCAGGGCAGTACCATCATATTTTAATTATAGCGCTGGCAGCAGTGCTACTTTTAGCAAACAGAGTAAAAAGCAGTAACACTTGGGCGGGCCAGCCGCCGGAAATTGGCCTCCCCCTCTGTGTTTCTCCTACCCCCTTTTTCAATCCATCACCTGTATTTATTCCTGCTGTAATTTAAACACCTGTCTAGATGGAATGCGTGCAGCATGTCCCTACCCCACACATTCAGATATTTGCTCACCTGCCTTATTCGGAAGGTTGGATCTAAAATAAACAGTGTTTTGGTACTAAAAGAAAAAATGCACTGAGGTCACTGTGGCAATGGACATGAGGAGGGGAGGCTCTGGATAAGCTGCTCCAGGAGAGTGGGAGCAGAAGAGGAGAAGGTGGAAGAGAGCAAGGGGTGAAACTTCTGCCAACAGGCCCTAAGGCTCAGGTACAAGCCCCATCACTAGATTTTCCCCCAGGCAGTCATTGATTTAGCTCACCAGTTAGACAAAGGCAGGAGTGGAAGAATACTTAACAATCTGATTGTTATGAGGCTTCATTGTCTTGGGTTTTTTTGTTTGTTTGTTTGTTTGTTTTTTTATTTTATTTTTTTGCCTTTTCCAGGGCTGCATCTGTGGCATATGGAGGTTCCCAGCCTAGGGGTCTAATCGGAGCTGTAGCCACCTGCCTACACCACAGCCACAGCAACTCGGGATTCGAGCCACATCTGTGACCTACACCACAGCTCACGGCAATGCCGGATCCTTAACCCACTGAGCAAGGCCAGGGATCAAACCCGAAACCCTATGGTTCCTAGTCGGATTCGTTAACCACTGCACCACGACGGGAACTCCTGTCTTGGTTTCTTTTTAATGACCAGTATTTCTCATGGCAGCGTAGTGAGCAGACCTGAAGTTTCCTGAAGCTTGTTCTAAACTATTTCATCCACTTTTGCATACTTGACACATTTAACAATTACTCATGTTAACGTTTGAGCATCCAAACAGCAGTGAGAGATACTAAAACCTTAAAGTTCTCTATAGAATTATTTTCTCTACTCCTTCCCTTTGGTTGTTTTTTTATCTTGCTCCTCACTCCTTTATGGTATTTTTCCTGGTTTTTAGACGATCTCCTGAGCTATATGGAGGAAAAGCATTGAGTGGTTCCTCTTTCCTGTTTCTCCTTTTCTACTATCCCCTATAGCAAGTGCTTCTCATACTTTAAGATGCATGTGAATTACCTATGGATCTTGTAAAATGCAGATTTCTGTTCACTGGGGCTGAGGCGCAGCAGAGCCTACATTTTTAACAAGCTCCCAGGTAAACCAGATGCTACTGGTCCACAGGTGGAATGCTAAGTTCCAGGTTCAATGGTATAAGGCAAAGGGAATAACACAATGGTTAAAATATAAGATTGGGAGGTTTTGTATCAGGCAGACCAAGAATTGAAACTAGGGGCTGACCTGTAACAATTACTTGTTCTTGAGCAATTTGTTACCTCTTAATCTCAATTTCCCCATCTATAAATGAGGACAATAATTGTACCTAACAAAGTTGTTTTGAAGATTAAATGAGTTAGTTGTTTAGAACAATGTCTGGCAAAAAAGAAGCCTTCATGAGATTTAGCCATCATTAGTGCCGATATGACGTTGTTATTATTACTGTTATTGTCATGGAACCTGAAAGGTTTCCTATTTGCATAAAAATGATTATGGCAGAATGTTTTAGAGGTCTAAACATAGACTTATAAAGTTCCTATATGTACATACTTGTCTTTTGCACATAAAGATGTTAATACCCATTCTCAACAAAGCTAGTTCTTTGAGTCATGGTTGCAATAATTAAAACGAGTTTTAATTAACTGTCCCATCCATCTTCCAGTCCCCTTTGTGATCAAGGGCCTAAATTCATGAGTTGGCCAGTCTGGATTTAGTAGCATAGCCTCTGGTTCTTAGTCCAGAGAGGCCAACTGGCCCAGTGGTGACAATCACTACATTAATAGCCCAATACTACTAATTAATATGATGGGCCCCTATATTGTGACTGGCGCTGTATCTCTTATGTGCTGTGGGCCTGTCTTTTTAAAAAAATTCTTTAGTAATGAAATGTTAACCATTGTTGCAAATATGGTTTAAATAAGTGCATTTTCCACTTTCTCTTCATCTGATCTAAGCTGGTTTTATTATGTAATCTGGAGAAACATGGATGGACAGAGAAGCAGATGCAGCCTGGTGACAGGAATATTCATCATCCTTCTGTCCTGTTAAGGAAGAAACTTCCAGATGTCAACTTCAATTGGCTTGTAGGGTTTCCTAAGGTCTGTCCAGTGCTAGGAGATTAGTCCTGCCCTTTGGACTTCCCTAGTCAAGACAAGGTGCTACTGGGGCCAGAATTGATGCTTGGGTCCGTTTTAGTTTAGTGACTTCTACCTATTTTAGAAAAAAACCAGAAGCTGAAAGGAAGGACCAGAGGCTTTCTTAATTCATTTAAGAGGTAAGTTACTTAGACTGAACTTTAGCCAGACATAAATCCATACCCATAAGATTCAGCCAGATCTGGTTGAGGCTATAGAGTGGGCTGTCCTCTCAGTGACCACTACCTGCATGTGGCTTTTTTTTTTTTTTGTCTTTTTAGTGCCACACCCACGGCATGTGGCAGTTCCCAGGCTAGGGGTCGAATTGGAGCTGTAGCTGCCGGCCTACACCACAGCCACAGCAACACAAGATCTGAGCCATGTCTGCAACCTACACCACAGCTCACAGCAATGCCAGATCCTTAACCTACTGAGCGAGGCCAGGGATCAAACCTGTATCCTCATGGTTACTAGTCAGATGCGTTTCCACTGAGCCACAACAGCAACTCTTGCTTGTGGCTTTTTATATGAAGTTATATAAAGTTAAGTTATATAAAGTTTAAAATCCAGTTCCTTAGTCACATCAGTCCTATTTCAAGTGCCTAAAAGCCTGTAGTGGACAGTGCAGTTCATAGAACATTTTCATCACAACATACACTATTGGCTGGCTCTGTTTTAGATTGAAAATAGTCATCTACCCTGTCAGTTCTGATTGGTGATGGCTGCCTGGAGTGGGGCTGTGTAAAAAAGATTCTGAGGCCATATCTAAGTGTGCCCCAAATTGTTTGATAATTTATTAGCACTGTATGTCCTAGGAAGACAGAGCTGGGTGGGGTAGAGTGGAGGTAGTTGTGGCCTGGGCACTGAGTGTCTTCTACACAAAACCACAGAAATAAGGGTAGAGTATTTAGAAGGGCAGGTGGTTATTATTTAATAGAGACAGAATTTTTTTTACTTTTTTTAGTAGGAATCTTTTTTTAAATTTAATTAAATTTTATTTTTTTATTACTCAAATGAATTTATCACATCTGTAGTTGTATATTTATCATAACAGACCAGTTTCACAGGATTTCCATCCCACAGCCCAAGCATATCCCCCCACCCCCCAAAATGTTTCCTCCGGAGACCATAAGTTTTTCAGTTGTCTGTGAGTCAGCATCTGTTCTGCAGAGAAATTCAGTCTGTCCTTTTTTCAGATTCCACATGTCAGTGAAAGCATTTGATGTTGGTGTCTCATTGTATGGCTGACTTCACTTAGCACGATAGTTTCTAGGTCCATCCATGTTGCAAAAAATGCTGGTATTTCGTTCTTTTTAATGGCTGAGTAATATTCCATTGTGTATATGGACCACATCTTCTTGATCCACTCCTCTGTCGATGGACATTTAGGTTGTTTCCATGTCTTAGCTATTGTAAATAGTGCTGTAGTGAACATTGGAGTACATATGTCTTTGCGAGTCGTGGTTTTCTCTGGATAGATGCCCAGGAGTGGGATTGCTGGATCAAATGGTAGTTCTTTGTTTAGGTTTCTGAGGAATCTCCATACTGCTTTCCACAGTGGTTGCACCAATTGACAATCCCACCAACAGTGTACTAGTGTTCCTTTTTCTCCACACCTAGTAGGAATCTTTGGAAAAGAAAAATGAGAAGCCTTGAGAATCTTATGCTTATATAATCTCACACTTAAGCAGTGGTCGTTTTTGCTCTTTTTCTCTAAATTAAGGATGCTTTGCTTTTGAGTAGAAGGAAATCTTAATTGCTACTGATTCTTGGCTTATCCATGAAATGTGAATGGATGTTACATGAAAAAAGCAAAATCTACCAAGAGTCCAAAATAAGTTTTATGCCATTTTTTACTATATCTACTAAGAAACAAAATTGATTGAGGATGGTTGTTTGGATGGTTTTTTTTTGTTGTTGTTGTTACTCAACTTCTTTGATATCCTCTGGTAAAGGGTAGCAAGTGAGAAGTAAAATTTCAGGAAAAGAAAAAGCTGGTATAGTTTGGTATAATTGATCCCTTGTGTAATCACTGTTCTTAGATTTCAAGGTCTGTATCTGATTATATTTTCAAAAATCTCTAATAGATTAAGAGTAACTGAGATTGTTTCCCTCCTAGTTTTATTTTTATTTTTGTCTTTTTGTTAGGGCTGCATCTGTGGCATATGGAGGTTCCCAGGCTAGGTTCTGGCCTACGCCAGAGCCACAGCAACGCCAGATCTGAGCTGTGTCTGCGACCTACACCACAGCTCATGGCAAAGCCAGATCCTTAACCCTCTGAGCAAGGCCAGGGATGGAACCCAAAACCTCATGGTTCCTAGTGGGATTCGTTTCTGCTGCGCCATGATGGGAACTCTAGTTTCCCTCCTACTTTTAAAGTAGAAAACTTTTAAAGCAACAGTACCAGCTCTGCACCTGTTATGCGACCTTCGAAAAATTACTTACCATAACCTCTCTGACTCTTTGTTTCTCCATCTCTGAAAAGGGAGTACCACCTCTGTAAGTAATGGCTAAGGAGTAAAATAGAAAACCTTACTGGAGTTCTAATTGTGATGCAGTAGGTTAAAGATCCAGCATTGTCTCTGTGGCAGCATGGGTTTGATCCCCTGCCTGGCACAGTTGGTTAAGAATCCAGCATTGCTGCAGCTATGGTGTAGGTTGCAGCTGCGACTCAGATTTAATCCCTACCCTGGGAACTTCTATATGCTGCATGTGTGGCAAAAAAAAAAAAAAAAAAAGCCAACAAAACCATGCTTACTTATAGATGCCTGGCACTGTTACTGTAAGGACTCAAGAGTTAAGCCATATAATTTGGAAAAAACATGCCACATGCACTTGGAGGAGAACATTCTTGGCTCTGATCTTGGCCCTGCCACCTAAGAGGCATGTTACTTCTAATTGTTTACCCCGTCTAGACTTCCGTTTCCTCTTTTGTAAAATGGGGTAACAATAGGACCTCCTCCAGAAGAGTGCTCAGAGTTACATGAGATAATGCACAGCAAGATGATGCAAGGACATGCGGGCCGAGGGCACATGATGCGCATTCAGTCAGTGTGGGATGAAAATCCTGACGTTTAAATTAAGGACAGCCTGGCCCGAAGGGAGAAGATGTACCAAATCTGATATCTCTTCTCCTTCCCATTCACTAATCTCCAGGCTCTACAGTTTATACTAAACATGGTAAAATATGTACATTTTGTTTATTTTATTGCTGTTCCACTATGAATTATTAATAAGCCTCTTTTATTGGGTTTTTGGCACAAGCATCTGAAGCAGTAATTGGAGAAGCTCTTATCCTGAAGACCTCTCTCACTTTGTAGTATTTTTATAAGCTGCAAGCTCATGTCTAATTTGAAAAGCCTAGTATTTAGGGCCAGGGGTCATGGCAGGAAGGAGGAGGACTCAGTGTGGGGCAGGGATGAGTTCAGTCCAATGGGGAGTCTGTTTGCTTGTCTGAGAACCTGACCTTTATTGCCTCTCAGCAGGGTTCAGGGAGAAGGACAGGGCTCTTCAGAGGCTGGGGGCCACAGAACACTGCCATATTCTGCCACAGTGTCTTCCCCACCCTTTCGTCAGTGTGGCAGAAAGGGGTCAGAAGTGACAGGCAAAGGTTGGCTTCTGAGGCTTCCTCTGAAGACTGGTCCACACTGGAGGGCCCAACCCAGTGTCCTGTACCTTAGCCTCCACGGACACCAGCAGTCACTCCTGACCTAGGGAACATGCCTTTCTGTCCCAAGAGAAATATTGGGGTCCTTTGATGTGCAGACAGCCCTGGGCTCTTGTCACTTGATTCTGTAACTAGGAATGAAATACCATATTGTTGCTAAAAATGACTTAATTTCTTTCAGAATTTTCAGATTTTTAAAAAATCCCAAATCCTTCTATTTGTAAATTTCCAAATTGTTCAGTTTCTGGGTCACTTCATAGGAGGATACTTTTCTTGGAGTTTAGGTCTCCTTGGGTCACTGTTCTCTAGTGTCTCCCACTCAGCACCCTGCCTTCAGTCTTGAGTCCCCCTCTTTTCAGCACCTCCTGTGTGTTATATTTGAAATGCTTCTCAAAGCATCCTTTTCTGATTCCACTCTCCCTACCCATGTTTTAAGCTTAGTAGTTAACAGATCCATGTAGTTAACATGTTTTAGGCTTAGTAGTTAACAGATCCAACTAGGAACCATGAGGTTGCAGGTTCGGTCCCTGCCTTTGCTCAGTGGGTTAAGGATCCAGCGTTGCTGTGAGCTATGGTGTAGGTTGCAGACTCGGCTCAGATCCTGCGTTGCTGTGGCTCTGGTGTAGGCCGGTGGCTACAGCTCCAATTCAACCCCTAGCCTGGGAACCTCCATATGCCACAGGAGCGGCCCAAGAAAAGGCAAAAAGACAAAAAAAAAAGATTATGGTTCAGTTCAGATCCTAGTTCTGCTATTTATTACTTTATGAAGTGGGGATTAATAATAGTACTTGTCGGTAGAATTATGACAGTTTGAGTGAGATGCATGTATTGTGCTCGTTTACACAGAGCTTTGTACATTTTAAGTTCTGCTTAATAGTAACTGCTACTATAATAGTCACCTCATTAATAATCTCAATTGTTTTTTTAGCATAGTTCCTAGAATTTAGACTATAGCATCAAAGTGTACAAATATTTGGATACCTTTGGTAATATATTGACATTTATTTGTAGAAAGATTCTACCATTTAATAGTCTCATAAATAGTGTAAGTAAATTCTAATATTACCCTTTGCCATTATTAGGTACTATATTTTTTTTATTATATGTCAAAGTAACACACAAAAGTGTTACTGTGTAATTTGCATTTCTTTGTCAGTGGAAATGACTAGTTCTAAAAGTTTAATTGGCTAATTGTAGTCCTTTTTGTAAATTGTTTATTGAAGTCAGTGCCCATTTTTGTATTGCCTATGCATTTTCTTCTAAATCAATGAGTTCTTTGTATAGTAATTATTATTATTTATTATTATTATTATTATTATTATTATTATCATCATTTTTCCTTTTGCACATGGAGAGTCCCAGGCTAAGGGTCAAATCGGAGCTACAGCTGCCGGCCTATGCCACAGCCACAGCAATGCAGGATCTGAGCCATGTCGTGACTTACACCACAGCTCACGGCAATGCCAGATCCTTAACCCACTGTGCGAGGCCAGGGATCGAACCCACAACTTCATGGTTCCTAGTCGGATTTGTTTCTGCCACACCACGACAGGAACTCCAATAATTACTATTATTTATAACTGAAGTTTCTTGAGCATTTACAACCTTCATATGAGGAAACAAGGGTCAGAAAAGCTAAGTAGTGTGCCTCATTCTTAGATCCTTGCCTGACACAGGGTGAATACTCAGTAAATACCTACTGTGGGTTGTTATTTTTTTTTTCGCCTTTTGTCTTTTGTCTTTTTAGGGCTGCACCCAAAGCATATGGAGGTTCCCAGGCTAAGAGTCAAATCAGAGCTGTAGCTGCCAGCCTACACCACAGCTGTGGCAACGCCGGATCCTAGCCATGTCTTCGACCAGAACCACAGCTCATGGCAATGCCGGATCCTTAACCCACTGAGTGAGGCCAGGGATCGAACTCTCATGCTCATGGATGCTGATTGGGTTCATTAACCACCGAGCCATGAAGGGAACTCCTGTTTTTGTTTTTCAGTCTTTGTATTTCACAGCAGCTAGCATAGTATAGTGCTTTGCACTTAATAGGAGCAGAATAAATACTTGCTAACTTATGTGACACTACCCCCGCTTACCTTTGCTCTGGGATATGCACAGAAACCAGCCTTTAATGATTGCCTTTGTCACAGCCGCTGTTTCAGCTCAGAATAGTCAGGATCTCCTGGACTCTACTTGATTTTCCTGAAATATTTTTAGTGATACTTTTCTACAACTCTGTGAAATCATTTCCCTCACTTCATTTCTAGGTAACAAACCTGAATTTGGCAAGTGGCATCATAAACAGAAGCAGTGCTTCAACTCCCCCCTCACTGCGGCCTGTCATCAGTCCTGGTGGCCCAATGTGGCCAGTACAGTCAGACCCCCAAGCTCCTGAGAGCCACGCCACCCCTCCTGGAAGCAGGTATGCGAAGGGCCATGGAGCCATCATTTGGGTCACACGGGGACAGCCTGGGTCCTGTGCAAGTCATTCTCACTTTGAGTTCCCTGCACAGACACCAGTATGTCAGGTACCTTTCCCACCTGTCCTAATCTTTTGGTTCTTGAATATAAGGTCTCATTTTACTTATAAGACAGTTTGTGGACAAATCAATTAAAAAAGAAATTTTTGATACAGTTTGGGTAAAAGGGAAAACATTTGTACTATGTTTAATCCTTGCTCATAGTCAGCATTTTCATGTATCAACTTTTGACATTTTCTCCTCGTCTCCTAATTCTTTTCTTTTCTTTTTTTTTTTTTTGTCTTTTTGCCATTTCTTGGGCAGCTCCCGCGGCATATGGAGGTTCCCAGGCTAGGGGTCGAATCAGAGCTGTAGCCACCGGCCTACTCCAGAGCCATAGCAACGCGGGATCCGAGCCGCGTCTGCAACCTACACCACAGCTCATGGCAACACCGGATCCTTAACCCACTGAGCAAAGGCAGGGACCCAACCCGCAACCTCCTGGTTCCTAGTCAGATTCGTTAACCACTGAGCCACGACGGGAACTCCTTAATTCTTTTTTATACCTTGCTCCATATTGTGTTTCAGTAACTTTGGACTCTTTTCTTTTGAAGCACATACTTGTTTTATGTGTTTTCACCTAGTTTATCTAATTAAACTTAGCCTCCCTGGACAAGATTCACTTGGGAAGTAGGAAGGGAATTCCCTTTACGTAGCTGAGCAAAGTGGCAGAGGGTAAAATTCAAATAGATTCTGGCCATAAAGTGAGCGATGTCTGATTTAAAAAAACAAACCACTGGAGGTCCCATTGTGGCTCAGAGGGTCAAGGACCTGGCCCAACGTTATCGCCATGAGGATACGAATGCCATCCTTGGCCTCATTCAGTGGCGTAAGGATCTGGTGCTGCTGCAGGCTACAGCAGAGGTCACAGATCCAGTGTTGTCATGGCTGTGGCGCTACAGCTCCACTTCAACCCCTGGCCTGGAAATTTCTGTATGTCGCAGGTGCAGCTGTGAAAAAATAATAATAATAAAAGATAAAAAATAAATTAAAGAAAGAAACCACTGTATTGACTTAAAATCCATATTTTAAGTCCCCCGATATAAAAAAAAAAAAACCTAAGAAGAAACAGATTCTAAGTACCTCTTCTTTAGTGGCTTTTAAATTTGGGTTTAATTGTATCTGTCCTTGAGTCAGATGAGCTAGAGCAGAATGTTACAGTGAAATATTCTGACCAGCTGAGATATTGTTCCCTCTAAATAAAGAAGCTCTGCCACAGGTGTCCCACCAGGTCCCTCCCCCCCGGGCCAGCACTGCCAGCCTCTGCCAACCAGCCGTCTCTTAGAATGTTGCCCTGCGCTGAGGTTGGAGAGGCGACCAAAGGCTTGGGCGTGGAGGAAATACCTAATTGTTGTTCAAGTATCTGTCGGTGTTGGAGTGATTACTTAAGGAACTACTTCGGGAAGCAGAGACTGCCCAGGAAGCCCCGTAAACATAAGCACATGCCACGATGCTCTGGTACAGGGTCTTTCATACCAGTGATCACTGTGGACGAAGTGAGAAGAATCGTCTCGATTCAGAATGATGATGTGTTGAAGACCAAGTGGCAGGACTTTGGAAGACAGCACATCCTCCCATACAGTTCTCTTCACAGGAGCAGTCTTTCCTTTGGTGATTTACAGTTACAGAGTAACCGCATTCCTAAAACATAAGTCGTAAAAAAGAAATTCTGTTTATACCACAGAGCTTTATTTTCCATACAAAATACTTCCAAATATTCCCTTTTCATTTGTATAATCAAAGCCTTGTTTCTATGGAAAACATTTTTCTCTGCAATCTTGGATATATTACCTATATGACAAGACTGCAACCACTTTCCATACTATAAACAAAATGTCAAGACTACACATTTTGGAGAAAGATTTTTTAGCATTTTTCATACTTGTGTATGGAATAAAAGTTAAGGCTACGGTTAGAGCCTTCTTTTGGTGGCACCTGTTAGTGCTGAGACCTAGAAAGATGAAGGGATCTGTCAAGGTCAGAGGCAGGACCTAGGATCCAGCACTATGGGTGGCCTTCTCCCACCCAGCCTGTGCTCATGAGCTTCGGTAGGATGGCACACGATATGGTCCCCTACAGAACCACTGGCACCAGAAATGAGCCCCCACAGAGCCCATGGTCTTTCCCTTTGGGGATTAGTTATACCCATAACATCCCTCTCTTGAGGACCACTTTTCAGGCCTCATTCCAGTCCAGTGTAGCCCTGGAAAAATCTTCCTCTGCCCCCACATAACCTCTTGTTGCCAGTACAGCCTGGGAGCTCAGCTTGGGAGTTCCAGGTGCATGCGCTATTCCCAGAGAGACCCACCCTAAAGCAGCCCGAAGTGAATTCTCAGAGTTCCCATCCTCTGATGTGGGGCCCAGCCAGACCTCCAGCAGGCATTCTGCCGAGATCCATGCCCCCGTTTATCTTCCTGCTAAGTCACTGTTTTGTGGATATTTATTTAGTCTCTTGTTGTTCCTTAGGGTGACTAAGTTTAATGAATAAGAGGTTAGTAGCTTAGAAATGTGAGTTTTATTACTGGTTTTGACACTAAGTGACCCTAAACTATTCATTTAATCTTTTTATTGGGTAAGCATACTGATGTATAAACTGGCCTGTTTTGAAAGCTTTTAAGTTGTCCTCAAAGCACTTTGATCTCCCTGGCGGAGGGTGCTCAGTAAACGAAAGGTACTTTTAACCTGTTTGTCGAGAACAGCATCAGTGGATTCTAGTGCTGATAAACTCCCATATTTCACTAAACCAGGGACTGCCCTATGAACAGTAAAAAGATGCAAAGAGAATCCAATGCTGGCTGTACTTTTCATCTGCATCCTGGAGGATTCAGTGACTTGGTAGCCACAGGAATGAAAACTGGTGACTCACAAGAACTCTGCAAATAGTGTTATTTTTCATTTCCCTGTGGCGTTGCTATTGTTCTCAATTTTATGGATCACACAGGTTTTCACCAGACAACCTTGTTCTTCCCCCGCTGTTTTGAAACCACCGCAAATGTAGCCCAGGGCTGTCGTCTCCCATTGGGTCAGTGTGAGCTCAGCCCAACTCCTCAAATCCCTTGGTTCCTTTGGTCTGTCTGGAGTCCCCATTGGAGCTTTGTTGTGGGAGAGGAAGGCAGAGAGCCCACGCCTTGCCCAGACAGTCTGAGGCCTGGCCATGGAGCTTGCAGTTCCCTAGACACTCTGCAGTTGGACTTGGCCAGCCATCCTTCTGTTGTTACTTTTCAGAGGTAATAAGTGAGATTAATTGCAGGCCATTCTCCAGAAGAGAGAGTAGTCAGGGCCAAGTACAGTCACATGTTGAGAAGCCTGAGGTGTGCCTCTAAGCAAGGCCGATTTAGAATTATACAATCAGGCCTCCAGGATGCAGGTACCAAGCCTTTGTGACCTCTTTTTTCTTAAAGTGATCGTATTGGGTTTCTAGATGCTGATACCTGGGTATTGAGCTTTTCTTTAGCCAAGGAGATGGATAGGACTTTTCAGGCTGCCTTTTAACTCTCCGTTTTTCTGGGCACATGGGGAGTGGTTAGGAGCTGAGAGTTGTTGTGCAGAAGCCTCTCCTCATTGCTGCCAGCCTCACGTGGAGCTGGATCACGGCAAGCAGGAGCACTTTCAAGGTGAGGGGCCCTCGGTGGGTTCACGGCGCATTGTTCTTCAGGAGACCTGGAAGGGTTACTGTAACATCTTGGCTGCTGCTTGGAATGATTTGGGAAGGACAGGGCCTCAGACGGCTTGGCAGGAACCTGAGGCTCTGTTTTTTTCCAGTCCAGCCCTTCCTTGTGGATCGAGCTGTCAGGGAATCCCACGAATGTCTGGCTTCTGCCCCTTTGTATGTTTTTCCAGCATTTGTCATTGAATTATTTTTATCCATCTCTGGCTTTTTCACACACGCAACCTGGGGATTTGTCTGTTCCTCGATATTAAAGGTGGGGGAGACTGAAGGCATGAGTTCGTTCCTCCTTTTTGTGCCAGGGCAAGCTGTCGTGGGCCTGGGCTGCACGGCCTGGGGGCCTCCACTTTGGACAACAGCTGTGTGTCAGAACTTGAAATTCGGTACTAGGGAATGGGGCACTATGAAGCCTCAGATCTTGGAAATTTGGTCAGTATTTAGCGTCACTCTTCCTCTGCCTTCTTACTCGTTAGTAATTAACTGTAGCCTGATACCTTTCTTCACATAATTTTTTGGAACAGATTTTCAAAGATTCTGGCTCTAGTTTAGCTAATACTTTCCTCCCTTCTTTTAGATTATTTCTTACAAATGTTGCAGGAGATTCAGGTCTCTGACGTCCCATCTTTTCATTTTCCATGTGTAATGTTAGTTAGCTGGGGGAAGTAGCAACAACTAAGACTTAGACTTAGACTAGTCCCCGGGCCACCAGAATTTACTGTCCAAGGTGTATTCCCATGTTCTCAGCCTAGAGCTGGGTGCTGGGTAGAGGCTAAAGGACTTTGAAGATAAGGTACTATCACTAAGCAGCGAGGAGCCACATACACATGGGATAGTTAGGGGGTGGTGTTGGGCAATATATAACAAATATTTAAATTTTGTGGTACAGGTAATTAAGAAAGAGTATCAAGATGAGCATGTAAGGATTTAACCCTGTCCCATGCTGCAACATGGCTGAACCTCGAGGATGTTGTGTTAAGTGAAATAAGCCAGTCACAAAAAGACAAATACTGTATGACTCCACTCCTATGAAGTATCTAAAGTTACCTAAATCCTAGAAACAGAAAGTAGAAAGGTGGTTGACAAGGGCTAGGGGAATAGGGAAGAGGAAATTAGTGTTTAATGGCTATAGAGTTTTGGTTTTGCAAGATGAAAAAGTTCTAGGGATCTGTTACACTGCAGTGTGAATATACTTAACACTCCTGAACTGTACTCACACAAATTGTTTTGATGGTAAATTTAAAGGCATACTTTTTTTTTTTTTTTACTAAAATAAAGAAAGAATAGGAGGAGGAGTATGTAAGCTTTAATAGGAGAGCCCCATAGTTCTGCAAAAATTACTCAGCTACAAAAATGGCAAGGCTTTGCCTCCATCCTCTGCCTCTGTTTAAGGGGATTATTCTGAAACTAATCCCTTAAATGTTTTATTTCTTTAAAAGCATGTTAACTTTATAGGAAGGGGGGCCATCGATCCCCATTAGCAAGATGGCATGGTGTAGTGAAAGAAGAAGGCACTTTAGGGTTTGCCTTACTGAGTTTGTGACCTTGGGCAAGTTATGTAGCTTCTTTGAGCTATAATTCCCCCATCTATTAAAAATGCTGATAACTCGAGTTCCCGTCATGGCTCAGCGGGTAACGAACCCAACTAGTATCCATGAGGATGGGGTTCGATCCCTGGCCTCGTACAGTGGGTTAAGGATCCAGCGTTGCCGTGAGCTGTGGTGTAGGTCACAGATGCAGCTTGGCTCCTGTGTTGCTGTGGCTGTGGTGTAGGCCGGCAGCTGCAGCTCCAGTTTGACCGCTAGCCTGGGAATTTCCATATGCCACAGGTGCAGCCTTAAAAAATAAATAAATACATACATACATACATACATAAATAAATAAATAATAATAATACTGACCTCATTAAATTGTTAGTTGAGTTGTGTATGTGAAAGTAGCCAGTCTAGAGCCAATTTTGATGTAGGATACCATTTAGTACCCTCTCCAGAAAGAAAAAAAAAAAGGAGAAAAGGAGAAACTTAAAATTAGACTTGCTTGGAAAGTGGTATTGCTTCACTACTTATATTAGTATCTTGGGTAGAGGAACCTGGTGTCACCCATATACAGTGCACTCCTGGGGCTGCATTACAGAGATGGGGCCTTTCCAGCTGACGAAGGGAAGGCATCAGAGTGGGGCCAACAAGACTCTTCCTTTTTCTTTGACCCCTTTGTCGAAGGGTGACTTCTTTCTACTCAACGGGCCCTGCCTCTCTGCTATCTTCTGAATGTTGAAATTTCCATTGCAGCTCGATGTTCCAGCCAGTAAACACTCATATTTTCCATCCATCCTGGGGGTCCAACTTTGGGAGAGCTTTTCTCTGGAGGAGTTTGGAGCTTATAATTTTGTACTTTATCCTGTTATATAAACAACACTCTCTAGCCAAAAAGCACAATCACAAAAAGAAACCACTTTTGGGGGGGGGGGCTAAAAACAAAACAAATCTTTCTTGTTCAGAGTTCTGTAGAAGTGATATTTCACTCCTTATTCTCCTTCTTTCCCATAAAATAAAGTTTACCTGACCTTTTTCCTCCTGAGTCTTAGCTCTCACCACTCCTGCCCCTTGAGTAAAACATTTCTCTGGCACATGAATGATAAAGGCCTGAACTTCTATCTGAAGTTCCTCTGCCTCCTTTCTCACTCACCCAGACGTGTAACTTCTCCAGGGTTATGTTCTGTGTTGGTTCAAGCTCTGTGACAGATTCTGCAGTTCCTCCTTCACCAAGAGAGCTGAATGCCATAGGCGTTTGTGCCAAGGCCAGAATGATTGGGCTTCCGCCTGATGAAGGAATGTTGGTAAACTTTGGAACTGTGCCAAAGATAGCTGGCTGGACATCATACCGGGGCCCAGGCAAAGTAAGTTTGGGAATGTTTGGGCCGAGTATCAGGAGTGAAAGAAAGGGATCTTTTCTTATTTGCAAGCCAAAATAAAATGCAGCTTGCCTTGCAGTTTGCCGGTATAGCATTTTTCTAATTTAGTTTGCCTCCTCCTCTCCCTCCCAGAGTATTAACGATAAACTCCCTTACAATATTAACACACGCATGCGCACGCAGGCACATACACGGAGTCATCATTAGAGGCGAGACCCTATCTTATTAGCTGTGCACTTTGTAACTTGATAGCCATCCATAATTGAAGATTATTTTGATTTTAAGAGGACCAAATGGCAAAGATCCAAGTGCAAGCTGAATGAGACGCCTTTTCTCTAGAATTAGGGAATTATATCAGAGTTACTTAATTCATAATCCAGTGTAATTCTCACATCTCTGTCATCTTCTATTTTTCCAACCTGTTTACCAGCCCTGAAAGAGTTTGGAAAAAAATCACAGTGGTGAAGAAATACTGCTTCTTTCTCTCTGACTCCTACAGAGACATATTGATAATCCCTAATTTTTTTGTCTTTTTTTTTAGGGCTGCACCTGTGGCATATGGAGGTTCCCAGGCCAGGGGTTGAATCGGAGCTGCAGCTGCTAGCCTACACCACAGCTGCAGCAATGCCAGCTCCAAGCTGTGTCTGCGATCTACACCACAGCTCATGGAAACGCCAGATCCTTAACCCACTGAGTGAGGCCAGGGCTCAAACCTGCATCCTCATGAGCCAGATTTGTTTCCACTGAGCCACAGCGGGAACTCCTTATGATCCTTTTTTTTTTTTTTAGTGGTTTTTTATTTTTTCTGTTATAGTGTTCTGTCAGTTTTCTACTGTACAGCAAAGTGACCCAGTCACACACACACACACACACACACATCACATATACATTCTTTTTTTCACATTATCCTCCGTCACGCTCCATCGATGAGATGTAGTTCCCAGTGCTCTGCAGCAAGATGATGATCCATTTTTAAAGCTTACTTAATGCTTACTCAGTGACTTCAGGAGGATGACCATCTGGCTTCCCTGACCCTTTAGCTAAAGATCCCATCCTTCCCTCCTGCCTATCTTTCTGCTGAAAGACTCAGCATATTACTGATCAAGTACAGCTATCACTCCTATTTTTTTTTTAAGTCCTAGGATTTAAGAGGCTAGAAGGAAAAAACTTCCTGTATCTGTTTTAATAAAATAATACATTCATAGTGTATGAAAAGGAATATAGGTTCTCTCATCCCTCCAGCCATTCTGAGGAGCAAAATTTTGGTGTAAGTTCTGGTTTTGGTATAGATTCTTAATAACTCTTAGTTCCCTTTCCAGAAAAGAGAGAAACTTAATGTTAGACTTGCTTAGGAGATGGTATTGCTATACCACTGCGTGTAGGAATTGGCCATCGCTCATGTGCAGTGTCATATCTTATCATAGCAGGAAAGCAAGTTACACTTAGTCACAATGCTGAGGTTTATGTTACTTGTTTTTATTGTGAAGTAAGGATCTGTATATTCAAATTTTGATTCCAAACTATTAAAATGCTCTTCTGGAAAAATAACTAAGAGAAGCTAAACTTAAAAGGCAGCATTTAAATATGGAGTCAAGTGCTCTTTGGGAGATGTGAGTAGGGCTGGAGGTGTGAGAGAGGCCGTGTATGAGAGCTTAGGAATTCAAAATGTCACGGGCTGTGGCAGGCCCAGGTGTTCATAATAAGTAATGGTAGCGCTCTTGTCCTAATTGGACCATTCTTATGCTTCAGAGGCAATAAAGGGATGTTTTTTGGCTTTCATAAATTATCTGGCTAAGACTTGTATTAATTTGGCTTCAAAGCCAATAATCAATACCACATTTTGCCTGTTTTGTTTTGTTTTTTTTAAAGAAGTTTTATCTCTCGGTGATGAGATGAAATATGGGCGCATCTCAGTAATATGACCATAATCTAGAAGGATTTAGATGAGAAAGTCAGCCTTTCTGGCACCACGGGTAAGGAAACCATAAGGGGTGGGGGTGGGGGTGATAAATAGGTTGTATTTAAAGGCTACGGGAACTCAAATTATGTTCTCGTGAAACAGAGTTACATCAAGGAAAGCTGAGTAGATGAAAAAAGTCTGCCTATATTATTAATGCTCTCAAATATCTTGCTAGCTGCTTAAACCCAACACTGACATTTGAAATACAAGCCCCTAAGAGAAGCGTTTTGTTACCTTTTTCACCAAACATTGAGTATATTGAAATATTTGAAAAAAAGGAAAGGTGAAACTGGTAATAAGTAATGTTCCAGCTGGGAAATGGCGTCACCTGGTAGTTGTTAAAACAATGTTATTCTAAAAAAGTTAGCATGTTACCGAATATCTCCTCAATGCAAGGCCCAGACTGACTCTGAAGGAGGTAATAGACAGGGTCTCTGTCCCCAAGGAGGAAAGTTGATAGTCATTTAAGTTATTAATACAAGTACTACTGTAAGGCAATATGTATTTAATTGCTGACTAAGAGGATTATGCTATAAGCAGTGCAAGTTCAGAGGAGAAATTGATCACTCTCACTGGAGAAAGTTGCAAAAATGTCATGGAAGAGAAAGGGGCAGCTGGGGCTTGGGTAGGCAGAGAAGCCAAAGTTAATCAGGAGATGATGGCACGTTGTCTTTGTGCTTGGCACTGTGCAAGGATTTGGGAGCAGATTGGGAGATGTGCTCCACTCTCCGGTAAGTTAGAGCTGCCCTTCAGCAGGGCATAGATGAGACTGCCCTGGATGGTTACTTCGTTTTTGCATGTGAAATACAGCGTGAGTGATTAAAAGGGGCATAGGCGCTCAGAAGAGCTCACAGTGCAGAGAAGGTACTAAAGGTGGGTGGAAAGATGAGGCTCTGCAAAGGTTGAAAGTAGGGTTTAAATTCAGATTTAGATTATGTATAGGTCACAGACAGGTGCAGAAAAGGAGAGGGGGGCAAAAAAAGAGATGATGTACAAGGTGTGTAAGGCATTTTCAAGGGACAGTGAATAGGAACCAGTCCAGCTGATAGAATGCGTTAGTCAAAACACTATGAGTTTTGAATGATCGAAG
Source organism: Phacochoerus africanus (assembly GCF_016906955.1). Classification (NCBI taxonomy): domain Eukaryota; kingdom Metazoa; phylum Chordata; class Mammalia; order Artiodactyla; family Suidae; genus Phacochoerus; species Phacochoerus africanus. The sequence continues at coordinate 101,590,225 of NC_062552.1, forward strand.
CTGAAATCAGGCTGGCTCTTAACTGTAAAGGAGGTTTTTCAGTTTATATAACTAAAAGTTCCAAAAATTGATGTTGGGGACTTACTAAGCATCATTAATCATACTTTCCACGTCCTTCAGGTCACAGCTAAATGAGAAATTATAGAAAAAAGATAGCAAAATACAGACAAAGATGAATTGGAGAATAATACCTCTTGGAAATATGGTACAATTGGGCTTCTACCTTTCAAGGCTAAATCTTTCTGATTTATTTATTCTAAAGATTTTCTTTGTTGATATTTTGTTAATTTTGATAATTAAAACAAAATTTTTAAGGAAGAAATAAAGACCTTCCAATGTACCACAGAAACAAAATAAAAAACTAACTTGATAGCAACAACAACAACAACAAAAGACAAAAAAAAAAAAATAGGAGTTCCCGTCGTGGCGCAGTGGTTAACGAATCCGACTAGGAACCATGAGGTTGCGGGTTCGGTCCCTGCCCTTGCTCAGTGGGTTAACGATCCGGCGTTGCCGTGAGCTGTGGTGTAGGTTGCAGACGCGGCTCGGATCCCGCGTTGCTGTGGCTCTGGCGTAGGCCGGTGGCTACAGCTCCGATTGGACCCCTAGCCTGGGAATCTCCACATGCCGTGGGAGCGGCCCAAGAAATAGCAACAACAACAACAACAACAATAACAACAACAAAAGACAAAAAAAAAAAAACTAACTTGACCTGGATGTGAGGGCGATCTGGTTGCAATATCTGTCACCCCATTGATCGCCAGGGTTGATTCGGCTGCTCTGGCTGGCTAGGCGGGTGTCCCCTTCCTCCCTTACCCCTCCCGGTGTGTCCCTCCCAAAGCTGCGCAATCGGTGGAAGAGACCGACCATCCCCAATGGAGGAGGACCGTTCTTCAGTCAAGGGTACACGAGTAGCTGCACTCCCCTGCTAGAACCTCCAAACAAGCTCTCGAAAAATAACGTGGCCTGATTTTCAACATAAATACCTGTATCTGCCCCCAGTCTATCTTTCCAGTTTTATCCTTCACACATTTAGTTGCAGCCAAATTCAATGGATCAAAAATAGTGTATTTTTCCTAGAGTTCCCTGGTAGTCTAGCAGTTAGGACTCAGCACTTTCACGCTGCGGCCCAAGTTTAATCCCTAGTCTGGGATTTAGATCCCACATCAAGCTGCTGCATGCCAAGGCCAAAAAAAAAAAAAAAAAGGTGAATTTTCCCATCGCTGCATCCTTATACCATTGTGTAGCACTTAATCCTATTAGTTTACTGTTTACTTACTGTCACTCCCCTTCGAAAGTGTAAGTTGTCTTATTCACTGTTGTATTCAAATGCCTTCATAACGAGTAGGCACTTAAACATAAAGAACAAATATTAAGTAAAAGAATGAGTGAATGAATGAATGAATGAGCGGGCACCCTGCTCCTCACCTGTATCTCTGCATGTCCAAACCCTTTTCTTCTACAGGGCTCAGCTCAACTCAGCCCTTCTATAACCTTCCCTGATGACATCCCAAGCAGGTGTCAGTAGGCTCCGTCTTCCTTCTGGTCCTTATCCACTGCACTGATGTTACTAAAAGATAATTCAGAGGAAGCTCTGGCTAAGTGCACATTGTAATTCCCAGAGAATCGACGTTTGTGGCTCTTCTTATCCTAGTGATCCAAACACTGGGGAAAAAAACCTTGCTTCTTCTCCAGTGAGTCTAGAGCTCACACAGCCCCCTTTCCAAGTCCTCAGGTCCTTATTGCTTCTCCTTTGAACACTATTTAGTTCTTTCTAGTATCCAAGGTAAAAAGTGCCCTACAAGCAAAAGGCCCTTCGCTTTCTTGGGCAGGGGAGTGTTGGAAGAGGTAGAGGCCCTTCCTTTTCCCCTCCCCTCCCCACCCCATCTAACCCACAGCCGTCCTGAGAGCCGCTCCTGGAAGGAGCTGATGAGTGAAAGGGCGCCCGCCGTCTTTGACAGCCCGGTGTAGGACAGCTCCCTCTGCTCCAGCCTCTTCACACTGGTTGACGCTTCAGGCTCTTGGTGTTCTCTACATAGTTCCCCTCTCCTCGTTGTCCTTTATTTGATAGACTTGTAGTCAGCTTTCGGTATCCACAGGTCTGCATCTACAGGTTGAAATATTTAGGAAGAAAATTCAGAAAGTTCCAAAGAGCAAAACTTGAATTTGCTATAGTCCAGCATAGTATTTGCATGTAACCAATAAAATGGCATAGTATTTGCATATAATCTATACGTATCCTCCCATATACTTTAAATCATCTCTAGATTACTTCTGATACCTAATATAATTAAATGCTATGTAAACATGTGGGGTTTAATTTTAAATTAATTAAAATTAAAGTGAAAAATTCAGTTCTTCAGTCATACTAGCCACATTTCAAAAAAGCCACATGCGGCTGTGGCTACCATATTGGGCAACACCGGACAAGGTGGTTGACCCAGAAGATGTGATAAAGACCCAAAGTACAAAGGAAGGCATATTCTTGATTATCCTCTTAGGCTCTTTTGTAGATGTCAAGCCTCCTTTGTTTAGAGATTCACCACAGATGCTGTTCTTGAACTAATTTGTGGTGCTGGGAGGGGCATATTCCAGTGCCTTGGGAATCTCAAAAGCTCAGAGCTTCTGAATGACCAGTGTCTAACCAATCAGAGCTGGGCTGACCGAAAGGAAGGGGCTTTTAAAAAAGATCCCAGCATTACCATTTTATTTTCTGAGACATGGCCATGACTAGATACTGGGGAGAGGTCTTGCTTCCCTATGCTTACCCAGTCCCCGGGCCCCCACCTGCTTGGCTGGCAGTGCTGACTTGGCTTTCAGAGCTGCTATAGCCCTGGGGAACAGAGCCAAACATGCGGAAGTGGTTATGTGTACCAGCTCCCAGGGAAGCTGTGGCTAGCAGGGGGAGTGGGTGGGATCCTGCCTGATGGCTTTTCAAAGAAGGCAAATCTTTGAAGTTTTGTTTTAGCAGCTGCCAGGTATGCTGTTTCAGCACTTTGCAGACTCTCTCACTGTGTTCCCATATCGCATTTTTTCTGTGCACAACGGAGCTTGGATATTGGGAGGGTAAATATAAAATTGTGGAGTAAGGTGCTAAACACAACCCCCATGCTGCTTCTTTTTACCATGACTGCTGTGAAATAGCCACTTTAATGCTCCTTTTTCCCTTTTCAGCTCTGACCTTTTCTGATCACCTGCCAAAGGAGAGGCAAACAGAGTCCTCTTCTATTTTTGGAAAATAGTAAGTTTTGGAAAACTGGAACTCCTGCATTTCTCTGCTGGCCTGGGGCCTCACTCTGAGGACAGAACATCCCCCTTTTCCAAAAGAGCAGAAGACACCCCCGCACACACCTCCCCACAGCGAGCAACCCTGATACTTCTTATGCTAGAGTAAAATCCTGGAGTGTAGATCTTGTTCACCCTGGGATCCTCAGCATTTCACACACTCTCAGCCGTAAATATTTGTTAGATGATTGTACTTGCAGCTGCGATGCTGGTGGGGAAGGACTGGGGATGTAACGCATCCCTCTAAAGCCCACGCTCTGAGCTTTCTCTGCTGCCTTGCTGCTTTGCTAAGTGGTCCCTTTCTCCCATCCAGCCTACAGTTACCTCAGACTTTTTCCAGCCACCCCCAAATTTGTTCCTTCTCCTGAACTCCACTCTTTTGGAGTATAGTATAGACTCCCCTGCGTAATTGTCTTCTATGCCTTTGTTCTTGCTCTTCTGAGCTGTAAGTCTGTTAAAGGCACAGGCTATATTTTATTGCAACGTAAAGAACTTGGACCCCAGAACAAGAAGACCTGGGTGCCAATCGCAGGTCCGCCTGGAACTTCCTGGCTGGAGGTAAATCATTTGATGGCACTTAAGCCTAATTTTGCCATGTAGAGAGTGAAGATGCCCGGACTGTCATGGGATTTCAGTGAAGTCATCCGCATGAGCATGCTTTGCAAACGCCGAAGTACTACGCACAATTAGGTCTTTTCAGTATTAATAGTACTTAGCATCACTAATGTTTGTTTATGCTGCCAGTGATACAGAGACTAATTTCTCCCAGAGCTGCGGTAAATCACAAGTTCAATCCCACATTACTCAGCTTGGCACAGGTTTAAAGCATTAAACGCTCCATTCCAGGCACTCCCGGTCATCACCTCTCTTTCAGTCTGCAGGTTCTTCCTTTCAGACCTGTGGGGTCATTGTTTTTCATATCAGTCTCTCCCTTTTTTTCCCCTCCGGCCCAGCTGAGCTCTCTCTTTTAACCAGCTCAGTTCTTAGAGAAGCAAGGTCGTCCCATCCCATCTCCCGGTTTTGGCTGGAATTGCCATCCTGCTGGACCCTTCTCTTCCCAGCGTGACCCCTGCCTCCCGCAGCTCTGTCCTTAGCGGCACTGGGCGCCGTCCTCACGCTCCCTCCGTCCAGCCCGCATGTTCATCCGCAGCACGGCTCAGGCTCCCCTCCTGTTGGCCTCTCCCTTCCCTTGCTTTTCTGCCAGGCCTCCCTTTCCGTTTCATCTCATCCTACATTCTCTGTCTTTCTCTAGACTCAGACCTTTCCTCTAAAAAGGTCATTCCCCCTTTCAGGGCTCTGTTTGGTGTATCTCCAAGTACCTGTCACCCAGTTGCTGCCACCACGAGGCAGCTCCTTCTCTGAGAAAAGTAACAAGCACCACCATTTTTTAGTACTCTTGTATGGCTTCAGAAGGTCCAATTTCTTTTATTTTAAGATATCTAAGGTTTCACATTTAAATTTTATGACCTAGTATTTGAAAGTGGACATTTTATAGAGGCAGGCCAATTTGGACCCCTCCCTTTTTCAACCAATTACTAGCTATGTTGCTTAGGGCAAGTTCTTTGAAACTACTGTACTTATCTCTAAATGAGGATAAAATGCCTAATTCCTAGGAATGTCCTAAGGAACAAATGAAAATTAAATGACATAAAGAAGGCATTTTTACAGTGCCTGCCACAGAGTAAGTGCTCAATAAATGAGAATTACTGTAAACATACCCACATCATTTTTTCCATGCCCTGTTTTACAGGTATTAAAATTTGAGACACAGAGGAGTTCTTGTGGCTCAGTGGGTTAAGAACCCAACATAGTATCCATGAAGGCACGGGTTTGATCCCTGGCCTGCCTCAGTGGGTTAAGGATCTGGCATTGCCGCAAGCTGTGGTGCAGGTTGAAGATGTGGCTTGGATCCGGTGCTGCTGTGGCTGTGGTGTAGGCTGGCAGCTGCAGACCCTATTTGACCCTTGGCCTGGGAAGGTGCATCCTTAAAAAAAAGAAAGAAAAAAAAATTGAGACCCAGAGAAGTAGATTGTGCAAATACTCCTGCCTGAAGGTGGTAAAGTAAGGACTAGAACCCAGGACTTCTAATTCTCTGCCTGATGAATTTTCCATTTGATCTTTCTGACTCCCCAAAAGGTTATTGTTCCACCCTTCTTCAGGTGGAACATAGGACTGCGCCAGAAAAAGGAGTGTTCATTCATGCATTTGTTCGCTCAGCAAACCCTGCATGATTGTATCTGTCTAGGCTCTGAGTGAACAGAGACCAGGGTGGTGAACATACTGCCTTAAATGGTTGGTCCAGTGGGTAAGAACTGGTTATTGAGAAGAGCAGTCACGGTACAAAACACATGCCAATAAAAGGCATCTTGGGACCTCAAGGAATAAGCTCTATCCAAGGAAGACCAGAGTAGACTTTGCATTATTGTTTGGTAACTAGGTGAAAATAGCAGAACCTTGTGCGAAGGCAGGGAGGCTGGAAGAGCGTGCTGGGCGCAGTGCTGTGCGAGCGTGGCGTGCGCACAGGCGAGGGCCAAGGCGGAGATGGGCAAATTAAAGTGCCTACTATGCTGTGCCAAGGGGACTTTCTCCCATTATCCACCCTTTTAATTAATGTCAGCTGAAGAAGTCAGCAGAGTTTTTTGAGGGTTCTTTTTTTTTCCACTCTTCTGACCTTTTATGTATGATGTCTCCACTGTCTTTCCCTTGCCCATTCATATCTGGCAAATTCTTTGTGTCATTCTGGATCCAGCTCAGCTGCAGTTCTTACTCTGTGCACCCTCTACTGCCATCCCACACAGAGGGGGCCTCCTTGCCTGTGGCTCTATTGTTTATATTTGGGTAAAAATTAGATTTTCTTGTCTTTCCTTAGAAGTCAGAACTTCTACATCTTTATACTCTCGTCTCTTAATGTGGCATCTGACACATAGTATTCGCTAATTTAATGTATGCTGAATGAATTTAAATATCTAGGTTCATAATCAAGCCAAGCCTTCCACCTGGGCAGCTCTTTCACTAACGCCTGTCTTTGGCACCACCGGAACTTAGGTGGATCAGGTCGAGACTTTCTCCTTTAGCCAGCCACACCTCAACATACTGGCCATCTTGAGGATTTCCACTTTGCCTTCATCTAGAAAGGAACCCCAACACTAAGCTAGGCAAAAATCTGTTAGGGCAGCAGTTGTCACCCCTTTTGCGTTTGCAGCACACGTCCACGTGGTAGGATTTTGCTCCGCACACTCAAAGGACTTAAAAGACTCAAAACTGTACCTACCCAACCAGGTGAATCCTGCGTGGTCAAATCTATAGTAAAGTAGCGCAGTGTCAGAGTTCCCTGGTGGCTCAGGCTAAGGATCCCGTGTTGTCGCTGCTGTGGCTTGGGTTTGATCCCTGGCTCAGGAACTTCTGCATGCTGTGGGCACAGACAAAAATAGATAAATAAGGTAGAGCTGTACCTCACAGTGTCCGTTAAACTGCTACCGTTTTTTCCTCACTTATTCCTCCTCCTGGCTGTGTGGGTGGCATTATTTACCTCTCTGACAAGACTCCAATATTCTCATGAGGAAAAGCTTCTTCATAGTCTAACAAACACACAATCTGTATTCGGCACCAGCTGATGCTGCCTTTCTCCTCTTAACATATATACCCTGCTCTGCACCATGCCACATGCTCCAACCAGCCCAGCATCCATCTGACAAACGTAACTGCAACACTGTATTAAAATACGAGGCTCCGTATACTTTACACACTGATCCTACCTACACACTGGTGTGGTTTTCTCATCACAGAGAAATGGAGAATCTCTCTCGTAAGGCTTTAGTGAAGACAGGCGTTGCAGTCCAGCAGCACACTGTCATGATAAAGTCTCCTGGCACATGCTTTGGTGGCACAGGCCACTCTGATAGGATGATGCATTAAAGCTAACTTCTCTTCTTTTTCAAATTCATCTAACTGCATAAGTGATCTTTTGTTTCGTAATACATTATCTCAGATTTTAGCAGCTTAAAACAATAAACATTTATTATCTTAGTTTCTGTGTGTCAGGGATTGAGGAGCAGCTTCACTTGGTGGTTCTGGCCCAGGCTCTTTCATGAGGTGGCAGTTAAGATGTCATCCAGGAGGGCTGCAGTCACTGAAGGCTTGCCTGGGGCTGGAGGATCCACATCTCTGATGCTCACTCTCACATGGATGATGAGTTCCTGCTGGCTGTTGGCAGAAGGCCTCGGTGTTTCAACAGGTGGACTTTTCCACAAAGCTGCCTGTGTGTCCTCCTGACATGGCTTCCTCCAGAATGAAAGACTTAAGAGAAAGACAGAAGCCATTCGTCTCTTATGACCTAGCTCAGGAGTCATATACAGTCATTTTTTAAAAAAATTTTTAGGATTTCCCTTGTGGCACAACGGGTTAGGGATCTGGTGCTGTCACTGCAGCGGCTCAGGTTGCTGCTATGGAGAGGGTTCGATCCCTGGCCCTGGAACTTCCACAAGTGGTGGACACTGCCAAAAAAAAAAAAAGTGAAAAAGAAAATTTTTAGTTGTGGGAGAATACATATAAAATTTACCATTTTAGCTGTTTTTAAATGTAGTTTGGTAGCTTCAAGTACCTTATTGTGCAACCACCACTGCCATCCACTGCCAGAGCTCTTTTCCTCTTGTAAAACTGAAACTCTGTACCCAGTAACAAAATAACTCCTCATTTTCTGTCAGCACCTGGGAACTACCACTTCTGTCTCTTATAAATTTAACTGCTCTAGGTTCCTCCTAGAGGTAGAATTATATAGAATGTGTCCTCTTGTGACTGGCTTCTTTCCTTTAGCACAATGCCCTCCAGGTTCATCCATGTTGTAACATGTATCAGAATTGCCTTCCTTTTTAAGGAGTCATATTCCTTTGTGCTCTTATACCACATTTTGTTTATTCATTCATCTGTCAGTGGACACTTGAGTTTCTTCTGCCTTTTGGCTGTTGCGAATAATGCTGCTGTTAACATGGATAACATAATGGTTCATGGCCCTATTTTTAGTCCTTTTGAGTACATACCGGGAGTGGAATTGCTGACTCATATGATAATTCTGTTTATTTAGTAAGCTTAATTAATTCACTTTATCCTTCTTATGTAATCACTCCACGTGGTGACCATAGCTGGAGCCTGGGTCTTTGCAGAGACTCTGGTGTGGCTCTTTACCATTCGGTCAGTGAACTCCTGGTAGGGAGACTTGGTGAACATGGTCTCTGTCTAGAGGTTGAGATTAGATAGCTATGGGTCTTGGAGATGGCACCAAAGGTGACCTTGGTGAAGTTGCATAGGCTGGCAGTGCAGCCCCCAGACAAGATGTAGGAGTCATTGATACTGGCTGTCAGCTTCTTGAGCACAGGAGCCAATGCCAGAGTTTGGGGTTGGGGTGAAACACACCAACATAGAGCTACAGCGGCTGGTCTCCTTGCAAGGGATGGTATGCAGCTTGCCAATCTCATTCCCTGAGTAGCCTTATGACGCGGCACTGATGGAGAGCTTGGCCAGGGTGGTGGTCCCGTGGATGACAGTGGCTGCCTCCATGGAGCCCTTACTACCCAAACTGACCTGATTCTTGTAGTCCCCAGTGGCAACAAATGCCTTGAACTTGGTCTGATGGCCAGTGTGGGTCTGCTCCTGCACAGGTGTAATCTTCAAGCTCGCCCTTTAGGGTCATCCCCAGAAAAAAGTCCTGATTATAGATGGACAAGGAGAAGAGATATGTTTCTTCCAGGGACTTGGTCTTCATGTCCATGGCCAAGCAGCTTGGCTTGGTGACAGGGAACCACTTCTTGTCCTTAACCTTGCCTCAATGAGCTCTGTGGCCTTGGCTGCCACCTGAGCATAGATCCAACCCTGGCACCGGAAACTGCGGCTATGGTCACCTCCTAGCCTCTTCCACCATTTGGTGTTTTCTTGCAGTAGAAAGGCAATTCCATTTTTAACTTTTTTTTTAATTACTCAATGAAGTTATTACATTTATAGTTGATCATCACAATGATCGTCACAATCCAGTTTTATAGGATTTCCATCCCACACCCCCCAGCGCATCCCCCCACACCCAAACCTGTCTCCTTTGGAAACCATAAGTTTTTCAAAGTCTGTGAGTCAGCATCTGTTCTGCAAAGAAGTTCATTGTGTCCTTTTTTCATATTCCACATGTCAGTGATAGCATTTGATGTTGGTGTCTCATTGTATGGCTGACTTCACTTAGCATGATAATTTCTAGGTCCATCATGTTGCTAAAAATGCCTGTATTTCATTCCTTTTAATGGCTGAGTAATATTCCATTGTGTGTATGTACCATATCTTCTTGACCCACTCCTCTGCTGATGGATGTTTAGGTTGTTTCCATGCTTGGCTATTGCAAATAGTGCTGCAATGAACATTGGAGTACATGTGTCTTTGCAAGTCATGGTTTTCTCTGGATAGATGCCCAGGAGTGGGATTGCTGGATCAAATGGTAGTTCTCTGTGTAGTTTTCTGAGGCATCTCCATACTGCTTTCCACAGTGGGTGCACCAATTGACAATCCCACCAACAGTGTACTAGGGTTTGTTTTTCTCCACACCCTCTCCAGCACTTATTGTTTGTAGACTTTTGGCTGATGGCCATTCTGGCTGGTGTAAGGTGGTCCCTCATTGTGGTTTTGATTTGCATTTCTCTAAGAATGAGTGATGTTGAACATCTTTTCATGTGTTTTTTGGCCAGCCGCATGTCTTCTTTGGAGAACTGTCTGTTTAGATCTTCTGCCCATTTTTTGATGGGCTTGTTTGTTTTTTTGGTATTGAGCTGTAGGAGGTGTTTATAAATGTTGGAGATTAATCCCTTGTCAGTTGATTCATTTGCAAAGATTTTTCTCCCATTCTGTGGGTTGTCTTTTCATTTTGTTTAGGGTTTCCTTTGCTGTGTAGAAACTTTGAAGTTTGGAGTTCCCGTCGTGGCGCAGTGGTTAATGAATCCGACTAGGAACCATGAGGTTGCGGGTTCAGTCCCTGCCCTTGCTCAGTGGGTTAAGGATCCGGTGTTGCCGTGAGCTGTGGTGTAGGTTGCAGATGCGGCTCAGATCCCGTGTTGCTGTGGCTCTGGTGTAGGCCGGTGGCTACAGCTACAATTAGACCCCTAGCCTGGGAATCTCCATATGCCGTGGGAGCGGCCCAAGAAATAGCAAAAAGACCAAAAAAAAAACCAAAAAAACAAAAAAACAAAAAAACTTTGAAGTTTAATTAAGTCCCATTTGTTTATTTTTGTGGGTTTTTTGGGGGGTTTTTTTTGTCTTTTTTTTTTTTTTTTTGCTATTTCTTGAGCCGCTCCCGCGGCATATGGAGATTCCCAGGCTAGGGGTCCAATCAGAGCTGTAGCCACCGGCCTACATCAGAGCCACAGCAACACGGGATCTGAGCCACATCTGCAACCTACACCACAGCTCACGGCAACGCCGGATCGTTAACCCACTGAGCAAGGGCAGGGACTGAACCCGCAACCTCATGGTTCCTAGTCGGATTCGTTAACCACTGCGCCACGACGGGAACTCCTATTTTTGTTTTTATTGTCATTACTCTAAGAGGTGGATCTGAGAAGATGTTGCTGTCATTTATGTCAGAGAATGTTTGGCCTGTGTTTTTCTCTAAGAGTTTTATAGTATCTGGTCTTATATCCATTTGGAGTTTATTTTTGTGTATGGTGTGAGGGAGTGTTCTAATTTCATTCTTTTCCATGTGGCTGTCCAGTTTTCCCAGCACCACTTATTGAACAGGCTGTCTTTTCTCAATTGTATATTCTTGCCTCCTTTGTCATAGATGAGTTGGCTGTAGGTGCGTGGGTTTAATTCTGGGCTTTCTATCCTGTTCCACTGATCTATATGTCTGTCTTTGTGCCAGTACCATATGGTTTTGATGATTATTGCTTTGTAGTATAGTCTGAAGTCCGGGAGCCTGATTCCTCCAGTTCCATTTTTCTTTTTCAGGATATCTTTGGCTATTCTGGGTCTTTTGTGCTTCCAAACAAACTTTAAAATATTTTGTTCGAGTTCTGTGAAAAATGTCCTTGGTAATTTGATAGGGATTGCATTGAATCTGTATTGCCTTGGGTAGTATAGTCATTTTGATAATATTGACTCTTCCAGTCCAAGAGCTGGTATGTCTTTCCATCTGTTTGTGTCATTTTAGATTTCTTTTATCAATATCTTACAGTTTTCAGAGTACAGGTCTTTTGTTTCTTTAGGTAGGTTTACTCCTAGGTATTTTATTCTTTTGGATGTGATGGTAAACAGGATTGCTTCCCTAATAAATAGTCTCCACTTGTTTGTGTTTTTTGCAGTTTTTGTTGTTGTTGATTTCCAGTCGTATAGGGTTGTGGTCAGAAAAGATGTTTGATATGATTTCAACTTTCTTAAAGTTACCAAGGCTGGATTTGTAGCCCAGGATGTGATCAATCTTAGAGAATGTTCCATGTGCACTTCAGAAGAATGTGTATTCTGTTGCTTTATGGATGGAATGTCCTATAAATATCTATTTTATCCATCTGGTCTAATGCTTCATTCAGGGCCTGTGTATCCTTATTGATTTTCTGTCTGGATGATCTGTCCCTTGCTGTAAGTGAGGTGTTAAAGTCCCCCACTGTGATTGTGTTATTGTCAATTTTTCCTTTTAAGGTTGTTAGCAGTTGCTTTCTATATTGTGGTGAACCTTTGTTGGGTGCATAGATATTTAAAATTGGTATATCTTCTTGGATTGATCCTTTGATCATTATGTAGTGACCTTCCTTGTCCCTTAAAATATTCTTCATTTTAAAGTCTATTTTGTCTGATATTAGTATTGCTACCCCAGCTTTCTTTTGATTCCATCCTCTCACTTTCAATTTCTATGTGTCCCTAAAGGTGAAATGGGTCTCTTGAAGACAGCATGTATATGGATCTCATTTTGTATCCATTTAGCCAGTCTGTGTGTTTTGGTTGGGGCATTTAGTCCATTAACAAAACATTTAAGGTAATTATTGATATGTATGTTCTTATTCCCATTTTATTAATTGCTTTGGATTTGTTTTTGTTGCTCATTTTTCTTCCCTTCTCTTGTTTTCTCCTCTTGTGGTTTGATGACTATGTTTAGTGTTGCATTTGAGTTGATTTTTCTTATTTGTTTGTGTATCAATTGTAGATTTTTGGTTTGCAATTATTCTGAAGTTTTGATGTAAGAGTCTGTATATGTACGAGATTGTTTTAATTGCAAGTGCATCTCCAGTGTCCTGAATTGATTTCTCCTTCAAATCTGAATGAGAGCCTTGCTGGATAAAGTAATCTTAGTTGGAGGTTTTTTCCTTTCATCATGCCACTCCCTTCTGGCCTGCAGAGTTTCTGCTGAAAAATCTGCAGATAACCTTATCAGGGTTCCCTTGTATGTTATTGGTTTCTTTTCCCTAGCTGCTTTCAAGATTTTCTCCTTGTCTTTAATTTTGGTCAGTTTGATTAATATGTGTCTTGGTGTATTCCTCCTTGGGTTTATTTTATATGGTACTCATTGTGCTTCCTGGATTTGAGTGAGTGGTTCCTTTCCCATGTTAGGGAAGTTTTTGGCTATTATATCTTGGGATATTTTTTTCTGTCCCTTTCTCTCTCTCTCTTCTCCTTCTGGCACCCCTATAATATGGATGTTGGTGCATTTATCGTTGTCCCAGAGTTCTCTGAGACTCTCTTCATTTGTTTTCAATCTTTTTTCTCTTTACTCTTCTGTATCCGTGACTTCCACTAATCTGTCCTCCACCTCTCTTATTCGTTCTTCTGACCTCTGTATTCTACTGTTGGCTGCTTCCAATGAGTTTTTTATTTCAGTTATTGTATTTTGCATCTCCTCTTGCTAAATTTTTTTTATCTTGTATCTCTTTGCTCACTGTTTGCTGTAAACTATCAATCTTTGCCTCCAGTTTATTTCCAATGTCTTGCATTATCTTCAGCATCAACAGCCTAAAGACTTTTTCCTGGAGGCTGAGAATCTTCTCCTATACTTAGCTGTTTTTCTGAGGTTTTTTCTTTCTCCCTCATCTGAGTTATAGTTCTCTGTCTTTTCATTTTTATAGGTTTTTGGTGTGGTGACCTTTTTACAGAAAATAGAGTTGTAGCCTCTCTTACTTCTGGTGGCTGTCCCTCTTGTGGCTGAAGTTGGTACCGGGGCTTGCTGTAGGCTTCCTGATGGGAGAGACTAATGCCTGCCTACTGGTAGGTGGAGCTGATTCCTATCCCCTCGTGGGTGGGGCTTTGTCTCTGGGTGAGATTAGAGGCAGCTTTGTGCCTGGGGTTCTTTAGGCAGCCTGTTTACTGATGGGTGGGGCTGTGATCCCATCTGGATTGTTGTTTGGCCTGGGGCTTCTCAATGCTAATGGATGGGTCCATATTTTCCCAAAATGGCCACCACCAGAGAAAAGCATGCTGATGAATATTCCTGAGAGCTTTGCTTTCAATGTCCTTCCCTCACAACAAGCCACATTCACCCCTGTTTTCCCAGAATGTCCTCCAAGAACCACGGTCAGGTTTGACCCAGATTCCTATGGAGATTTTGCTTTGCCTTGGGACCCAGTGCACGTGAAAGTCTGTGTGTGGCTTTTAAGAATGGGGTCTCCGTTTCCCCCAGTCCTGTGGAGCTCCTGCATCCAAGCCTCACTGGCCTTCAATGCCAGATGCTCCAGGGGCTCTTTCTCCCCGTGCCAGATCCCCACACGTGGGAGTTTGATGTGGGGCTCAGAACTCTCACTCCTGTAGGTGAGTCTCTGTGAACCAGTTAGTTTCCAGTCTGTGGGGCTTCCCATCTGGGAGGTATGGGGTTGCTTATGTCATGTAATCACCCCTCCTACCTCTTGATGTGGCCTCCTCTTTGTCTTCTGTGGTAGTATATCTTTTTGAAAGTTTCCAGTCCATTTGGTTGAAGATTGCTCATTATTTGGTTGTAAATTTTGTTCTTTTTAGGAGAGCAGTTGAGCTCCAGTCCTTCTATTCCACCATCTTAATCCCATCTCCAACACAATATTCTTTGCCTGTCCTATTTTTAACTTTTTGAGAACCCTCCATGTTGTTTTCCCAGAGCAGCTCTACCATTTACCATTCCTACCAGCAGTGCACAGGGGTTTGAATTTCCACATCTTTCCCAACACTTTTTGGTTTTTAAGTGGTAGCCATCCTAATGGGTGTGAGGTGGTTTCTCGTTTTGAATTTTTTTTTTTTTTTTTGGTCCATTTAGGGCTGCACTCATGGCACATAGAGGTTTCCAGACTAGGGGTCACATCGGAACTGTAGCTGCTGGTCTACACCACAGCTCACAGCAACGCCAGATCCTTAACCCACTGAGTTAGGTCAGGGATTGAATCCCCGTCCTCATGGATGCTAGTCAAATTCATTTCCACTGAGCCACGATGGGAACTCCTGTGGTTTTGATTTACAGTTCCCTAATGATTAGTGCTGTTGACCATCTTTTCACATGCTTCTTGGCCATTTTTGTGTCTTTTTAAGCAAAATGCCTGTTCAGGTTTGTGGCCCATTTTTAAATTGTATTTGATTTTCTGTTGTTGAATTTTAGGAGTTCTCTGTATATTTCAAATATATTTGAATTGTCAGATGTATGATTTGAAAATATTTTCCCCCATCCTGTAGGCTGCATTTTTACTCTGTTGATAGTATCCTTTGATGTATAAAAGTTTTTAAGTACCATTTTAAAAATTTTTCTTTTTTTGCTTGTGCCTTTGGCATCATACCCAAGAAATTGTTGTGACATCCAGTGTTGTGAAGCTTTTGTCGTATAGCTTTTTTTATTATAGCTGTTTACAGTATCCTGTCAATTTCTGCTGTACAGCAAAGTGACCCAGTCATACATATATACACATTCTTTTTCTTATGTTGTCTTCCATTGTGGTTTATCCCAAGAGATCGGATATAGTTCCCTGTGCTATACAGTAGGACTTCATTGCTTATCCATTCTAAATGTAATACTTTGCATCTATTAACCCCAAACTCCTAGTCCATCTCACTCCCTCCCCCTCCACCTTGGCAACCACAAGTCTGTTCTTCATGTCTGTGAGTCTGTTTCTGTCCTATAGAGTTTTATAGTTTTAGCTCTTATGTTTAGGTCTTTCAAACACACTTTCATTTTTGCAACATCCTGTTGTTTACACAGGCAGCTCTATTCAGCGTGGAAGGGGATTACACAGTGTGGTATGAATCTCTGGAGGTGGGATCATTGGGGGCCATCTTGGTTCCCACAATAATTCAGCTATATTGTTTTAAGAGTTAAGTAATTCCATAGAGTTTCTAATGAAAATGGGAATCCTTTGCACTTATTTTCCCACTGCTACCCAACCTTAATTTCCACAATCCAGAGATTGGATTTTCAATTTTTTTTTGTTGCTATTTCTTCTGTTATTTACCTTCATATATCTAAATCATTTATTTATCTGCCATTTGAAGACTTTTATATATTATTTTTTAAGTTCCTATCAGAAGATGGAAGTGTGGCATTCTTTTCCTACCTCCTCCTGCCCCCGCCCAAACCACGCTCATACACACACACACACACACACACACACACACACACACACTTACTTCCCTTCCTCCCATCCCTGCCGTGAACACATAGTACAATTTGATCAGTGTTTACTGTTTTCATTATCACGACTGAGACTTTGGAAACTTTTGGACCTCTTAGAGTCATCATTTCTTTTCTGTTTATTCATTTCTCTGTCATTTTGTCTGACTTGGTACATGTTGTGAAGTTAAAAAATTTTTTAAATTTCTTCCACTTGAAGACAGTTTAGGAATTCCCATCATTGTGGCTCAGTAGTAACGAACCTGACTAGTATCTATGAGGATATGGGTTCTATCCCTAACGTTGCTCATTGGGTTGGGGATCCTGCATTGCAGCTGTAGCTTCAATTTGACCCATAGCCTGGAAACTTCCATACATGAGGCTGGTGTGGCCCTATGGGGGGAAACAAAAAAGCACTACATAAAGACCACATAAGGGAAATATAACTTAAAAAAAAAAAAAAAGACAACTTACACCGGGCTGTATCCAAGGAAGTGGTGTGTGTGTGTGTTCCTTTTTTCTCTCTAGACTGAAATATTTATGTTCATACTTTATAAAAATTAACTGCACAAGTAATGCACACATATAGCCACATCATAAAGTAATCTAACAGAAACATATACAGATCATGAAGAGATAAAGCCCCCTTCTTAGGGGTAGCCACAGTTAAAAGGTTGTTTGGTCTATCTTTCCATGTATTTTTCTGTGACGGTTTTTCCTTCCTGATGTCACCACGTTTTTCCAGTTTGTTTCTATAAGTTTATCTGAATATTTTTAACCCCTAGGTAGTTTTCCAAAGAGTGAAAGTACCGTAATTTATTTTACCATTCTCCTCTTAAAGAGGACTGCATCATGGACAGTTCAGCCACCTGCAGCCGGTGCCTGGTATATGTATGTAACTTTGTGCACATGTGCAAGTATTTCTATAGGCTGCATTCCAGGAATGGAATTTGTTGTACTAAATGATATGTGTACTCTGAATTGGAATTGATACTGTCAAATTGGCCTCCGGAAGGGCTCTAGAAAGGTTGTACCCCTCCAAGCCGGAGTGCGTCCTTTCTCCACACCCTTGCCACATCTGTTCCTCTGGACAGTCACATCCATTTCCTGCAAATTCTCTCCTGTTTTAACTGATGATGAAATAGGAATACACCCATTTTCAGATACATCATTTTAGAGATGCTTTGTTTGGGAGCGAGATTATATCTGAGGTGAGGCCAGGAAGCAGGAAGGTAAAAGGGTTCTCAGTAGGCTCTTTCTTCTCTTAATGTCAGTTAAGACCGGAAAGAGTCCCTGTGAGTCCTTCTTTCCCCGTCACTGCACTGCTGGGTGCTTTTCTCTCCTGCTTTTGTTTTTGACTGATTTCATCCAAGGAGGCTTACCCTTTCCCCTCCCTAAGTAATGAATAACCAGAAAAGTCACAGAACCCAGCAAACTCAGTGAGGGAAGCTTAAGGAAAATGTTAAAGGAAGAAAAGTGTTTGAGGTACTTTTAATATAAAATGTGGAAAAAGTAGAAAAAGGGTGGGGGTTGGGGAAAGAGAGAGGAGAGAGATTATTCACGGTAATGGGAACCAAATGTTGGCCAGGAAAGCTGCAGCATTCTCACACTCTTCCTGTAAACCAGGCGCTTTTCAAAGTGATAATGATGGAGTTCCAACAGCCCAGGACATGCCTTAACCCTTCCATACCTGGCGGTCCCTGAGTCAGCTTTGCAGAGCTAGTGTCCACTTTCAAGTCCTGGCACATGGACAGTGTCTGTGTCCCTGTTCCCATCAATTAGGGCGAAAAGAAGGAAGGTGGAGGCACGCAGTGGAGCAGTGAGGGAGCACCTGCTTGCTAAACACCTCACAGCATGCCTGCATTTCTCTCTGTGTGTCAGACTTGGGTATTGGATGAGGAGCAGCCTGCTTGCTCAGTAGCTTGCCAGGTTGGGGTGGTGGTATTTTCTGCCCTTGCTGTTCAGAGGAGATGAGAACCCCCAAGTGGCAGACAGGTTCTCTCCCCTTGTCAGTAATGGTCCCACGACACAAAAGGCCTGCTTGCAGTCTGAAGTCCTCTCGGGTGCCTCTGGGGAAATCCGTGAGCTCGTCTGGAGCCTCAGGCCTTGGTTTCTTTTTGTGTCTGTCCACTCCTGCCACTGTGGAATTGATTGCAGCAGCAAGACACTCCCTGACCTTACAACTTCCAGGTGGTCAAGGACAGGCACTTGCTTTATTTGTTTGTTTGTTTGTTTGTTTATCCCCAGCAGAGGGTGGGGATGAAAGGGGAAGAAGGAGCACTTGAAGTTCCTGCATCAGCTGGCTCTTCTACCATCTTGATTTGAACTTTGTTCAGGTGCCTTTAAAAGGCCATCGTGTCCAAGAACGAAATCTCACTTTTTATGTCAAATGTTTGCCATTTCCGAGGTTGAGGCACTCAGACAGGGCAGGCGGCAGCGCAGGGCGGGGCTTAGACTCCACAGTTAGCTGGGCAGCTCCTGGACCTCTGCGCAGGGAATGCCAGGGGTTATCAGCCTTTGGCTCTTCAGAGTGTTAGCCGTGTCAGTGAGTTAAGGCTTAGGGAACACTTAGCACCCTGCCTGACACCCACTCTTCTCTTGGTATCCTTACTTACATTGTCTGCAGTGTTTTAAAACTGAAACTTTTTTTTTCAAATGTTTTCAAGAATGATTTTATAATAGTTTCATGTTTTACATTTAAGTAAACAATTTTATGTGAAGTCTAAAGTTTAGGTTGAGGTTCATTTTTTTGCTTGTTGACATACAACTGCTCCAGCACCATCTGTTAGCAAACAAATGGCTTTATCCTTCCTTCATAGTATTGACTTTTGCAGCTTTGTCAGAAGTCGGTTGAGCATGTTCGTGTGGATCTTGGATGATTTTAGTATTTCTAAAACAAAGCTCTATAGCAGTAATAATTTGTTACAGAGTTTTTAGCAAAGACTGTTTTAGGTTTTAATTTTCTGTTCTTCATTGTAACTTTGGAACCATACAGAGTTAGGTTCAAAAACAGCTCTTTCACTTACTTTGTGAGTGCAGTTAAACCTAAGTCATTTAACCTAAGCCTCAGTTTTCTCATTTCTTTTTTTTTTTTTTTTGGTCTTTTGTTGTTGTTGCTATTTCTTGGGCTGCTCCTGCAGCATATGGAGGTTCCCAGGCCAGGGGTTGAATCGGAGCTGTAGCCACCGGCCTACGCCAGAGCCACAGCAACTCGGGATCCGAGCCGCGTCTGCAACCTACACCACAGCTCACGGCAACGCCGGATCCTTAACCCACTGAGCAAGGGCAGGGACCGAACCCGCAACCTCATGGTTCCTAGTTGGATTCGTTAACCACTGCGCCACGACGGGAACTCCAGTTTTCTCATTTCTGAAATGGAATAGTTATAATATCTTTCTGAGTGGGTTTCTGTGAAAGCTAACCATGGTGTAGCTTTAACCATGTAAAGGGCTTAACTTGAAGTCACACAGTTCGAAAGCCCTCATGCTAATGTTGGTGACTGCAGTGAAACTTGCCTGGCTCTGGGCTTGGCCATCACTTGGGTGCCTCGCCTTCCCCGAACCTTAGCTTTTATCCTTTTCATTTTAGCTTCATTATGAGCACATGAGTGGTTCCAGGTAAAGTGGCTGTGCTGCACTTTGCTTAGGTGGCAGTCTTGACCAGTATCAGCTCTATTTCTGAATATTTGAGAGAGACTTCTCACTGGCCTTAATCACAGTGTCTCTTCACTCTCCACTACCCCCACGGTGGATTTCCTATTGTCTCCTGCTTGTCGATATATTTATATGTTCTTCCTTCTACCCTAACTGTCCTTTCCAGCTGCCAAAGTGCTGGTCATCTTTTTTTTTTTTTTTTAATTGAAATATGGTTGACTTACAAAGTTGTGTTCATTTCAGGCGTATAGCAAAGTAAATCGGTTATACGTATATCCATTCCTTTTCAGATTCTTTTCCCATATAGGTTGTTACACAGTATTGAGTAAATTTCCCTGTGCTCTGAAGTAGGTCCTTGTTACCGTCTATTTGATGTGTAGCAGTGTAGATACATCATCCCAGCCCCCTAATTTATCCCCCCATCACCACGTTTCCCCTGTGGTAAACCTAACTTTGGTTTTGAAATCTTTGAGTCTGTTTCTGTTTTGTTAAGTTCTTTTGTATCATTTCTATTAGGTTCCACATATTAGTGATCTCATAGGATATTTGTCTTTCTCTGGGCATCCTTTGAGACCATTTCTACTTTGAAGCCTTCCTTGATTTCCCCCACAGGAAGTTGTTCCCTTGCTCTTGCTTTCTAAAGCCAATGTCCAGTGCCCAGCATGGTGGCATGCAGAGTATGGGAAGTGGCAGCAGTTTTCCCCTTAATTAAAAAAAAAATACACTTATTTTCCAAGTGCATAAATAAATAAAATATACCCACATGTGTTAGGGTTAACACGAAATGATAAAAGCAGGATAGTGTAATCACAATGTAATGGAAAAAGACTGGAATGAAACATGCCAAAATCCACACCATGGTTGTGAAGTGGGACTAGGGGTGACGTTTCCTCTCCTCCTATACACTTTTCAGTACTTACACATTTCCATAGTCAGCATGTATGAATTTTTAAATTGGTTTTTGTATTGTTTAAAGTGCCCTACAATTTGCTGTTAATTTAGAAATATTTCTCCCTATTTTGAAGTGATAAGATTCTGTTCCACCACTTGTTAAAGAGGCACAAAAGGGAGAGAAACCGAATGAAACTGACATTCGTTGGCTGCCCAGCTTGTACCAGATCCTGTGCTTTGTATGATTTACCTTTTTTATTCCTGAAAACATGGCAGAACATGGGTGTTGTTACCCTAAAGTTCAGATAATTAAATGGCCTTAGCAATGTTCACATTAGAGTTCAGCTCTTTCTGATGTGAAAGTTCATGCCCTTTTTACTACTCCCAACTTCCCTACTTGTGGGGAGAGGAAAATCAGTACCAGTTTTTTCAGTGGCATCCTAGGCTAGTCTAGACCCATTTATTAGTGATGATGATGTGCAAAGGAGCAGTGGAAATATTTCTGAAAATAAACCATCACTGGTGGAATATATGAAACAGTATTTCTGTGAACCAAATTGGAGACAAATATAGTAGCTGGAGCATTATATATAGTTCAGTGTTATGAATATCTCTACCGTAGTCTATGAATCTATACAGTTTTTCACTTTTACCAGACACTAATGTCATGCTTTGTGTGGAGGCAGGACGTATCAATAATAGACTGAAGAAGCTAACTGTAAGTATATGGCTGGCATTTAAACATGGGTGAAATTTCCACTTGCTTTGTATGCTGACTTTTCTGCGTATAAACTTAATTTCTTTCACAGACTAGAACCAGCAGTTTAGGAAGATTAGGAGAGCTGTCTTTGATGATGGGTAATTTAATACAAGGGAAATATCGTGACTCCAGAGGATGGAAATTATAGGGTTTTCTTGTTTTTTTGGGTTTTCTTGTCCTCTTGGTTTCTTACAATGGCCTGATCATGTAGATGTTGGTCAACACATCTTATAAATGTGTAAATTTTAGCTATGATTTAACAAACATGTTCAACAACTATGGTATTTTAGAAGAGAACCATCACTTCTTGGACTTTTTTTGGGGGGAGTTAAAAAAATTTGTATTATAGCTGATATAGTGTTCTGTCAGTTTCTGCTGTACAGCAAAGTGACCCAGTTACACACACACACACACACACACACACGCATATACTCTTTTTTTCACGTTATCCTCTGTCAATATTTCATCAGAAATGGTTAGAAATAGTTCCCTGTGCTAAACAGTAGGACCTCATTGCTTATGCTTCTTGGACTTTTGGCTAAGATCAAATGTGGAAGGGAAGGAACCATGGTATCATGAAAAGGATAGAAAGAAGAAGAGATAAAGAAAGATGTCCCTTTTAGCCTCCGGGCCATTTATGGACTCAGTGTAGGGAGAATCTGGCCATAGATAGACACAGAAATGAATCAGACATTTCTTCATAGGCAAGTGTAATGTCTGGAATTTGAGCTCTAGAGGTAGGGAGTTTTGTTGATTCACCCCTAAGATACAAATTCTGTATTCATGTTTATATCATATTTATACTGCAGCCGATTGGCTTCTCTATACCAAGAGGATACATTTAACCATATAGGAACGTAGACTGCCTGTTGATTTGCGAGAAATCCAGGTTACATTCCACTGAGTCTCAAAAATAAGATCATATATAAAATAATAGTAGCTAATAGTAATATGCAGTACTTATGATATGCTAGGTCCTAAATGCTTAATGTACCTTAACACGTTTAATAGGTAACCTTTACTGTATGGCAACAATGTTCTCAAAGCTTTTCATGTATTTACTGATTTAGTGTTCACAACGACCCTATGAGAGAAGTGTTGTTATCACCCCCATTTTACAGATGAAGAGACTAAGCACAGAGAAATGAAGTGACTTGCCCAAAATGACACATTGGTGAGTGGCAGTCAAGATTCAAACCCAAACAAGTGGTAGCAGAATCCATGTTCTTAACCACTCTGCCAGTGATCCAGTGGGATACATCAGAGAACCTCGAAGGGGCAGTAAGAAAAAGCCTTGACCATCATACACACTTTATTTTCTCCTCTTTGGCCCTGTGGCTTAAAAAAAAAAAAAAAAAAAAATCTCCTTTCTTGTGATTTCCCCAGTATTTCCCCCCTTTTATAAAAACATCATTATTTGTAAAAAGAAGATAAAGGACAGGTGGAGAGGGTAAAAAAAAAAAAAGAAAAAGGAAAGGAAGGAAGGAAGGTGGAGTTCTGGCACCATCTCCCATTTCCCTTGGCCAATTGAGAAGGGGAGCAGAGAGGGGTTACTGAAGCCAGAAAAGCTGCAGACTTGACTGGTCCAAGTCGCCTGCTGTTTTGCTTCCTGGGGAAAATAGGAGAAAGGAAAGGAGCCTAACTGATCTGATGAGGCAGGAATTCTAAATTTGTGACACTTTGCAAGCTGTTTGTGTGCACTAGGTTTGAACCCAGCTACAATTCAATATAGAAGTTCTTGGAAACAGGCATGTCAGCTGCCCTAGACACTGTGCACATTGACTTTCACTCTGCAAACTTTTCCTGGCTTGTCTTCTCAGGCTGTGAAAACTCGGTGGTGGTGGTCCAGTTTTACAAGGGCCAGCTGGGCCTGTGTACCTGCGTTGTTATCACAAAGTCATCAGACTTTTCCCTTTATTTGATAAAGATCCTGCTGAGCTGTATCCAGTCTTCATTGTTGAATGAACTGGTGTCGGGGAGTTCTCCCTTGGCTTTCTTAAAGGTCACCCTTTGCTCACTTCTTTTTTAGTTCACAGCTACGTTTTTCAGACCTCATGTGGTATGCTGGTTATGCCAAAGTAAAGAGCTGGATCAAAGGCATTTCTTGTTAATAAGGCTAAGGATCAATCTGTCTTTGCAGATCCAGACTGCTAATAGATAAAGGACCAAGGAGTCTCCAGCTACATCACTGGCCGACTCCCAGAATCCTAAGTTGTCTTCTAGAACAGTGCTATGAACTTAGCCTTTTGAAAGGTTTGGTTTTATATCCAGCTTTGTATTCCATAAAGCTTGCCCCCAGATTGTCTGCCAGATGTACTGAGAAGTCCAACTTTGTCCTAATTTCCTCCTCCTGGGGATCATTCAGTCGTGGAGTGGTGTAAGTATGGAGACGGCAGAAGTCTGGTTCACATTCTGAATCCGTTGTCAAGTCCAGCTGGCTGGGATCTCTCTGTACTTTTAAAGGGCAGGCATATCGGCTCTTAGCTTTTTGACTGGATACCTCAGTGTGTTCTTCCCAGATGTATGTCATGGTCACACAGTATTAATAAAATCAAAGTTAAAGTTAGCCAGAGGATAACCCCCAGACATCTTTCAGTCATCACTACTGCTTCCTTTTTCTTTATATGTATCTCTCCTTATTGAATGAATGATCAGAAACCTCTCCTCTCAATTGCTTGTAATTCTGTATTTCAAATCATATATCTAAGTTGGATCCTGCTCACTCTTTTGAGTCTTGCCTTTTTTCCCCCTCCTGATTGAGTTTGAGCTACCTTATTTTAATGCGTTGTCCTGCCTCCTTGCATGTGTAGTAAACAAAAGATGAGAGATTTATTTGGGGGTGCCAATTGATTTTATATTGATACTAAGAACCCTTAACTAGGTTCTTAGTTTTCAGGGCACATCTTTGTCCCATCGACCCCTTTATTCCTCAAGGAAAATTAAACCTACAAGGGTCAAGTTACTGAATCAGTCTTATTTTCTCTACTTGCTAATTGAATTACTAGAGTTCCCAGGGCTAAGGACCTGACGTTGTCTCTGTGAGGATGCAGGTTCCTACCCTGGCCTCACTCCTGAAGTAAGCATCCGGCATTGCCACAAGGTGCGGCATAGGTTGCAGATGTGGCTCGGATCTGGTGTTGCTGTGGCTGTGGCATAGGCTGCAGCTGCAGCTCCAATTTGACCCTAGCCTGGGAACTTCAATATGCCACAGGTGGGGCTGTAAAAAGAAAAAAATAAAAAATAATGATTGAATTACTATGTCCAAAGAGGGGCAGTTCTTATGATTATTAACTTGTGATTCATGGTTCCTAGTCCTTTGATTATGATTCAGTGTATGATTTCACATGCACTGAGAGAGCTTATACACAGGAAACAGAAGGGAAGAGAAGAATAAACTAGTTGCTGAATATATAAACTGATAATTGAGATGTTAGTTTCAGACCAAAAATCTAACAGATTAGCAAACCAATGATTTGGCAGCCCTTGGAGAAGGAAAAGAGAATTACTTAACCCAGCATTGATTCATGAAAAAAATAAGTCATGCTAGGAGTCCCGTCGTGGCTCAGTGGTTAAAGAATCCGACTAGGAACCATGATGTTGCGGGTTCGATCCCTCGCCTTGCTCAGTGGGTTAAGGATCTGGTGTTGCTGTGAGCCATGTTGTAGGTTGAAGACGTGGCTCACATCCTGCATTGCTGTGGCTCAGGTGCAGGCCGGAGGCTACAGCTCCGATTAGACCCCTAGCCTGGGAATCTCCATATGCCACAGGAGTGGCCCTAGAAAAGGCAAAAAAAAGACAATAAATAAATAAGTCATACTAGACTAAGCTCATTTCCCTTCGTGGTGGAATTACTTTAGTAAGAGATCAGGGGACTGAAAAAAAAATTACCGTGACTGGTTTTGACAAGACACAGTGAAATCTGGTGAGCATGAAAGAGAAATGTGAACGAGATAATACTATCATTAGGAATTTTTGGTGACTAAGCAGACAACTGTACTCAAACAGTGAGTCAGTTTAAGTGTGAGAATGAAGTCTCTGAGGCTCTGTGATATAGCCCACTAAGCCATCATTTTTAATCAATGAATTAATTTATCCATTCATATTTTAGGTGCTTACTATGTACTAAGCACTTACAAATCTAGAAGATATACTAAACCTACTTTCAAGTGCCATGAAGTAGGGTGGGATACTGAGTACCTTGGACGACAATTCATAATGATTCAAACAGGCTAGAATGATGAGTCTAAGTCGTGGAATTTAATAAGGAAAAACATAAAGCTCTTCACATGGTTTCAGAAATTCAAGTGAAGAAGACTTACAGGTTTAAATTGACTTTAAGTGTAATTGAAGTTAGCAGTTGAATAAGAACTGCCAAACCCAATACTATCATGTTGGAAATCTTTCACAGCGTATTACCAGATGAGAAAAGCAGACTCTAAAGCGCACAGTACAGAATCACTCTGTCTGCATGAGGGAAACAACCACCAAGGAAGCTTGTACAACAAAATGTCAACAGAATGCGGAAAGAAGCCATCTTTGGTTGTTGGAGGACAGATAGATGACTTTTGATTTTTGCCTTCCTATCTTTTTGTGTTTTTCAGGTTTATGGCATTTGAGAGTATATAGCTTTTGCTCCTTAAGCAAAAAAATTACTTTTGTTTCATTTTGAAGAGGCAAAAGGCAGCGTAGCCTTTGGTGATGACTTAGCCTTTTATTAACAGATGTGGGGTGGGGAAGGAGGATGGTGATGGTCTCACCACTTGTCAGATCCTGAGCAACTGCCCTTCCCTGGTAACCAGCATTATTGGTAAACACCCCTTGTCCACAGGGCCCAGCTCCCGGCCCGTGGTTGAGCATTCTCTGGCTGACTTGGTTCGGACCAGCAGGCCTCCATCTTGAGGGGGTGACCTCCGGTGGGGGCTGCCAGGCAGCAGCTGTCACTGTTCCCTGCCCACATGTGCTGAGTGATTCCTCAGTCCTTTTTTCAGATCCACTCGATTGGTTCCCCTATTTATCACCCAGCTTACCCCACCTGGACACAGGGCTCGGTAAGGGGATTATAGATACTTCTTTGCTTCTCTTCTTTCGGAGAAGGGGTGGAATTTCTCCACCTGTTCCTTAGCATCCCTATTGATTGTTTTCGCAAGGTTTTGGGTTTACTTTCCCCAGGAAGAATGCTAATGATAGCAGGTCACATTTATGGAGCATTTATTGTGTATGCCAGACATTGCACAATGCTTTAGATGGATGATAACATTTAATTCTGGAGCCAGCCCTATGAGAAATGGGCTTGAGTTCTAGTTCCATTTCACAGCTGAGGAAACCAAGACACAGAGAGATTAGGTACATTGCTTAAAGTGGTAGAGCCAGAATCTAAACCTAGCAGTCTCATTCAGGAGTCCAGTTCCTGGTCACTAAGCTGTCCTCTCCTGAGGGTTGTCCAGGTCAGAACCTGTGCTGCAGATCCTGGGGCCTGGGGTCTCTGCTCTTCCTCCAGAATTCTCTCAGTAACCCAGCTCTTCATTGGTTTTGATTCCTTTCCAGCATCCGAAACCTTTTATTTCTTCTTGTCTTCTTTTTTGGATTATTTCTTTAATCCTTTCCCAAGAGCCTTTCATCCTCTCAAATAAACAAAATATTTTAAAAGTTTTTAAGTACTTTCACCCTGTTCTCAAGCAGAAAGATCAGCTTGCATTTATAATTTCATATAGTTCTGTGCTTTTGACTAGCATATAGGTCACCGAAAGTTCAGAGTTTTTCCAGATAGTTTCTGAGCTTTTCTGTACCTCTAATCCTACCTCTATTCTACTTCAACTCTTCCTACCAAAAAACTCTCTCAATGTAACTCCATAAATTCAAAACAGGGAAAAGATAAAAGCATATATAGTCTTATCTCAAAGACCAAACTCAAAGGTAAAAAATTTTAATCTTTAGCACTTGCATTTTTAGAGATAATTTAAAAATAATTTTCCTACACAAAAATTCTCTAAGTATCAAGGTACTTGTCACCATGAGCAAAAAATCTCTTGGCAGTTCTGTCTAATTTGTTTTACTTCAATAATTTTAATCACCAATTTCATTTGGCTAGCTCTCACTGTCCAGTCAGCAGTTACTAACAGCAAGCCTTAAGACTTACTAGTAGACAGTTTCAGTAATATTTACTAGATTGGTATCTACATGCAAGTTGACTTTTTAGTCTTTTACTAGTGAAAAAAGTTCTCAATCCACTCATTGAAAGCCTTTCATAAGCAGGCATTTTTTTCTGGGAGACTACACCGTGCAGTTTTAACGCTAAACTTAACTAATTATCACTGACCCTTGGACTCTCTTCTAACGAAAAAAACATTTAATGTTATAGCACATCTTCAGGGCCAGGTTCCCAGAGTCTGTAGTGCCTGCCTTTCAACCAAGTGCTCATGTACCATCATTACAGTCACTTTCTTGCATATCCCTCACTTCTTCAGATATTCTTGTTGGCTTATTTGATCCTTCAGAGGCTAATGTACTTTTCCCCACTGTCATCATCGTGGAGGCTACCTCCCCTTCAGGTTCTGTCCAACACTGTTGCCCTGAGGCTTCAAACCTCTCTGAGAGTGCCACTGAATTCATCCAGAGTCCTGCCTTCCCCACCTTCCTTCCACCGCCTCATCTTCCCAGTAGAGTCACCCAAACAGATGTGCTTCCTTCATGTCCTGAACACTTTAGAGCAGGTGCTTGTGCAGTTCTTCTTGGTAGTCTCTATGCATCTGACAACAGTGTCCAGTAAATGCAAGTTGAATTCCCTGAAATGAAGTAACGACATAAGCATGTATTTTTATATATGATTCCAGTATTGCAAAATGCATGAAGAGAGCACTTTTATAACTAAAATCAGGTAACTTGAGAACAGAGGTGTAACATATACACAAACAAGAAATACTAATAATTAGGTTTTTGTTTTGTTTTATTCTTCAGGGCTGCACCTACAGCATATGTAAGTTCCCAGGCTAGGGGTCAAAACAGAGCTGCAGCTGCCAGCCTACACTGCAGCCACAGTAACACAGGATCTAAGCCACATCTGTGACCTCCACCACAGCTCATGGCACTGCTGGATTCTTAACCCACTGAGCGAGGTCAGGGATTGAGCTCACATCCTCATGAATACTAGTTGGGCCTGTTACCACTGAGCCACAATGGGAACGTCTAATAATTAGCTTTTTAATGAAAGATAAAGGAAAATGCACAACTTTTTGTTTGCATATTTATCTTTTTAAAAAAAAAAAACATTACCTGGAGTTCCCGTCGTGGCGCAGTGGTTAACAAATCTGACTAGGAACCACGAGGTTGCGGATTCGATCCCTGGCCTTGCTCAGTGGGTTAAGGATCTGGCGTTGCCGTGAGCTGTGGTGTAGGTTGCAGACATGGTTTGGATTCTGTGTTGCTGTGGCTCTAATTCGACCCCTAGCTTGGAACCTCCATATGCTGCGGGAGTGGCCCAAGAAATGGCAAAAAGACAAAAAAAAAAAAATTACCTCCATTTCATGAACCCCAGGACTATCTGTAGTTTCTCTAGTGTTTGTTGTTACTTTAAAAATGTAGACTTCAGGAGTTCCCGTCATGGCACAGCGGAAACGATCTGCCTAGGAACCATGAGATTGCGGGTTCCATCCCTGGCCTCGCTCAGTGGGTTAAGGATCTGGCATTGCTGTGGCTGTGGCATAGGCTAGAGGCTACAGCTTCGATTTGACCCCTAGCCTGGGAACCTTCATATGCCATGGATGTGGCCCTAAAAAGCAAAAATAAAAATAAATAAATAAATAATAGATAAAAAATAAAAATGTAGACTTTGGAGTTCCTGCTTTGGTGCAGTGGGTTAATAATCTGGCTTGTCTCTGTGTAGGCACTGGTTCGATCCCCAGCTCAGTACAGTGGGTTAAGGATCCGAGTTGCTGCAGATAGGCATAGGTTGCAGCTCTGGCTCGGATTCCATCCCTGGCCTGGGAACTTCCATCTGCCACAGGCGAGGCCAGAAAAGAAAAAGAAAATTGTCAACTTCAAATTCAGTATCCTTAAGTTCAAACTCTAAGCATGCTCTCTCTTGGTATGCTTATCTTAGAAGAAATAGAAAACTGAGGTTCGTGGACTCACCATTCACCCCGCCACCATCCAAATTCATAATCATGTTAATAATATACTAAAAGAAATATATGAAACTTACCTTCCACTTGATTTTTTAATTTTTTAATTTATTATTTATTTATTTATTGTCTTTTTGCTGTTTCTTGGGCCGCTCCCGCGGCATATGGAGGTTCCCAGGCCAGGGGTTGAATCGGAGCTGTAGCCACCGGCCTACGCCAGAGCCACAGCAACGCAGGATCCAAGCCGCGTCTGCAACCTACACCACAGCTCATGGCAACGCCGGATCGTTAACCCACTGAGCAAGGCCAGGGACCGAACCCGCAACCTCATGGTTCCTAGTCGAATTCGTTAACCACTGTGCCACAACGGGAACTCGCCACTTGATTTTTTTAAACAAAGTATAATTGTCATATAACATTGATGTGTTTCAGGTATACAACATATTCAATAATTATAATGTTGCAAAATGATCTTTTTTATTGAGGTCAACTTTACATGTGATAAAATGCACATATCTTAACTGTTCATACAGATGTTCTGACAATTTTACATATCCATGTTACCACCACTCAACATATGATCTAGAACATTTCCATCACGCTCTAAAATTCCCTAGTGTGTCTTCCCAGTCAATTTACCCCTTCCCCTATAATCGTACTTTTGACTTCTCTCATCATAGATTTTTTCTTTTTTTCTGTGGTGAAATGCACATAACATGAAATTCACCATTAGAACCTTTTTTTTTTTTTTTTGTCTTTTTGCCATTTTTCTTGGGCCGCTCCCGTGGCATATGGAGGTTCCCAGGCTAGGGGTCTAATTGGAGCTGTAGCCACCGACCTACACCAGAGCCACAGCAACACAGAATCCACGCCGCGTCTATGACCTACACCACAGCTCACAGCAACGCTGGATCCTTAATCCACTGAGCAAGGCCAGGGATCAAACCCACAACCTCATGGTTCCTAGTCGGATTTGTTAACCACTGAGCCACCACGGGAACTCCCACCATTGGAACCATTTTTAAGTGTACAGTTCAGTAGTATTAAATACATTCGTATTGTTGTACAGTCATGACCACCATCCATGCCCATTACTGTATTCATCTTATAGAACTGAAACTGTACCCATTAACTCCCCATTTCCCACTCCCCGAGCATCTGGCAACCTGTCTCGTGATCTTGACTAAGAATTTCACATAAGTGGAACTGTACGACTTTTGTCTTTTTGTGAGTGGTTTGGTTCACTTAACATAATATTCTCAAGGTCTCTCCATGTTGTAGTATATGTCAGAATTTCCTTCCTTTAAAAGCTGAATGATATTCCAGTGTGTATATATATACCACATTTTATCTATCCCTGAATGTATCAATAGACAAGTAGGTTGCTTTCACCTTTCACCATTTTTGTGAATAATGATGCTATGAACA
Source organism: Phacochoerus africanus (assembly GCF_016906955.1). NCBI lineage: Eukaryota > Metazoa > Chordata > Mammalia > Artiodactyla > Suidae > Phacochoerus > Phacochoerus africanus. Next base: position 101,620,930 of record NC_062552.1, read on the forward strand.
TGGGTGTACAAATATAGTTTTGTCTCTTCTTGGACTTCATATAAATTGAATAATAGAATATTCTCTGTGTCTAGCGTCTTTCATTCAACACAGTGTATATTTACACAATTTGTTTATCTTTTTTCCTATTGGACTTTAGGATTGGTTCCAATTTTTTTACTATTATAAATACAAATTCAATGGAAATTCTTATGTAACTTTTTTGGTAAACATTTTTTTTTTCATTCTGGAAAGATAAATACATAGATGTGGAATTGTCAGTCGTATAACTATATGTTTAAATTTATAAGAGATTGACAAATAGTTCTCTGAAGCTGTTGTTTCACCTTACACCCCCATCAGCACTGTATGAGAATTCTTGTTGTTCCACGTCACCAACATTTGGTGTTATCTGTTTGATTTTAGTTATTTTATTAGATGTAAAATGGTATTTTCATTTTCTTGATGACTACTGACATTGGGAACTTTTCATTTGGCCATTTGTTTGTTTTCTTTTGTAAAGTATGTATTCAGATATTTTATACACATTTCAGTTGGCTTATCGTTTTATTGTTGAAGTCAACTGCTAATGATAGGAGTTCTTTATATATTATTACTAGGAATCTTTTGTCACATATATGTATTGCAAATATTTTTCTTCAGCTCGCCTATTCACTTTCTTAGTAATGCCTTTGGATGAGCAGGTAAATTTAACTTTAATAGCTTACCAAATTTTTTTCATTTGTGATTAGAGCTTTTTTGTCCTGTCTGAGAAATCTTCGCCTATGACAAGCTTACAAAGACATTCTCCTATTTTTTTTCTAGCAGTTTTAGGGTACCTGCTTTTAGGTTTAAGGATCTGTGAGCCAACTCAAATTTACTTTTGCGTGTGTAGTGAAAGAAGTTGAGGTTCATTTTTTTTCTTTTCCCCATAAGATACCCTTTGTTCCATCACCGTTTGTTTAAAAAACTTTTCCTTGTTGATTTCACCTGATAAATTTCAATTGACCATTTATTTATTGGTCTGTTTCTAGACTCTTTAGACTCTATTCTGTCTGTTCATCTGGTTGTTTACTCTTATGCCTATACCGTACTGTCTTGATTGTGGTCATTTTATAGTAGCCTTGAAATCAGGTTATGTCATCTCCCTTTTCAAGATTGTTTTGACTCTTGTAGATTCTTTGACTTTTCCATATAAGTTTTAAAATCAGCTTGTCAGTTTCTTCAACAACTACAAGAAAGCCTACTGGGAATTTGATTATGATTGCATTGAATCTATAAATCAGTTGGGGGTGGCTTCCAGTTCTAGTATTGGCCAGCTAAGCTTTTATCAGATCAACACACTGGGTAAAATACAAAATAGCACTGCTACCTGAAGGCACTGGAGGGTAAACAAAAGCTGGCTGATAATGGAAAAGAACCAACATTTGGAAGAAGGGAACTATAAGGGGTGAATTTATGTTTGGTTTTTGTTTATTTATTGCCTTTTAGCTGGAGGGCAGACCAGCTTGTACCACATGGAGCAGTTAGAACTTACATAGAAATCCAGAGTCTTGACAAACTGGAGGATGGAGTTTAGGACAAGCACTTCTGGAGAGTAAGCAGAGAACCCTGGAAATGAGGCAGCCAGAAAGGGAGAACCTAATGTCTGTCTGTATAAATTTCACTCAGATCTTGGGCTGACCTTTGAATGATGTACGTACAAGTTGCACTCCAAACCGTACAGCTGCAGCCGCAGGAACTGAACATGGAACATGAACATGGCCCACTGCAGGGAGGAAAGAACTGCAGTTTGAGTTCAGCTAAGTTAACTGCCTGTACACACACTCACTCATTCACTCACTCATTCACTCACTCACTCTTTGGAGCAATATAGTGCAATCCAGTATCTAAAGCAGTTCACAATATCCAGGATACAATATGAAACTGACAAATGAAGAAAAAAAAAAAGAAAAGAAAAATAGGAAAACATGACCCATTCTTAGAATAAAAGGTAATTATTGGTGACCAGTCCTAAGAAGCCTCAGGAGATAGAATTAACAGACAAGGATTTTAAAGTGGCCATTATGATTATGAACAAGGATGTAAAAGGAAATAGGTTTTAATGAATAAAAAAATAGGAAATTTCAAGACAGATTTCCAGATGGAAATTATGGAACTAAGAAATCCGATATCTGTAGCACAGAATAAAAACATATTAACAATATTGAGTCTTCTAATTAGTCAAGATATACTATATCTATATTTATTTAGGTTTTATTTAATATTTCTCATTAATATTCTATAAATTTAATTTAGAGATCTTACACATTTTCCATTATATTTATTCCTAGATGTTTGGTATGTTTTTATGATATTGTAATGCTATTTAAATTTTCATTTTCAATTAATTAAATTTCAACTGTATATTACTAGCCTATAAAAATATAATTATATTTTGTTTATGGACCTTGATTCCTGCAACTTTACTGTTCTTGTTTATTAGTTCTACCAATGTTTTTATAAAATTCATGGGATTTTCTATGTAAACAATCATGTTTGTTTTCTTAGGACATTGGCCAGGTGCTATCTTACTAATTTTCTATAAAAGTGGTGAGAGCAAACTTCTTTCCTTTATTCCTGCTCTTTGAGGAAAAGTAGTCACTGTTTCACCAATAAGTATTATGTTAGCCAGAGGTTTTTCATATATACCTTTTATTAGGTTGAGCAAATTTCTCTTCTTAGTTTACTGAGAGTTTCTCTTAAGAATGGATTGAGTTTTGTCCAGTGTATTTTGAAATCTAATAATTTTCTCATATACTTTTTCTTCTTTATTCTCTTAATGTGGTAAATTATGTAATTGAGTTTTTTAACATTAAATTATTCCTGTGGTAAATACCACTTGGTCATGATATGTATCCTATAAATGAGATAGATAAATTGATTAGATTTGCTAGTATTTTGTTAAAGCTTTTTTTTTTTCTTTTTTTTGTCCTTTTTTTTTAGGACCACACCCTTGGCATATGGAGGTTCCCAGGCTAGGGGTCTAATCAGAGCTGTCGCTGCCGGCCTGCGCCACAGCCACAGCAACACCAGATCCAAGCCGTGTCTGCAACCTACACCACAGCCCACAGCAACGCCAGATCCTTAACCCACTGAGCAAGGCCAGGGATCGAACCTGCAACCTCATGGTTCCTAATCAGATTTGTTTCCGTTGTGCCACGATGGGAACTCCCCTGTTAAAGCTTTTTGTGCATGTGTTCATCAGGTATGTTGGTGTGTGATTTTCTTGTAATGTCTTTTGTCACATTTTTTGTATCAGAGATATGTTAACATCGTGAAATGAGATGGGAAGTTTTCCCTTCTCTTTTCTGAAAGATTGAAATTATTTCTTTAAATCGTTGCTAGACTTCACTGAAACCATCTGGGCTTAAAATTTTCTTTGTTCAGATAGTTTTTGATTACAAGTTAAATTTATATATTTAGATTTCCCCTCATCGTGTCACATCCAAAAAGTGGTATTTCCAAGAATTTCTTCAGTTCATCTAAGTTGTTGAAAATTTGACACGGAATTGTTCATAATATCTCCTTATCCTTTTTTTAAAAAAAAAAAAAATTATTGGAGCATAGCTGACTTAGACTTCTCCTTATACTTTGGATAGCTATATTGTCTGTATGACATTCCCCCTCTTCATTCCTGATACTAAATTTTTTTTTCTTGTGATCACCTTGCTTGGAATTTATCAGCCTTTTAATTCTTTTCATATAACCAACTTTTGACTTTGATGATCTTCACTATTTGCTCATTTTCTATTTCATTGTGTTAAAAGGAAAACTGAAGTACATTAAATTTTAAGCAAACATTGATTTTAATTGGACTGTACCAAACTGAAAATGGTTAGGAGCACTCCACAGGCAAGAACTAAAGGGAAGGCTTTTTTTTTTTTTTTTTTTTTTCAATAGAGCAGACTCTTAATTAAGTAAAGCAAGGAAATTATGTGGCTGTAGCTTAAGTGGTTGCCTTATTTGGGAAAGCCTCGTTGACTGTTTGTGATTGATTGTTCTTAAATTTCATTTTCTCGAAATTCCCTTCGTGGCGCAGTGGTTAACAAATCCGACTAGGAACCATGAGGTTGCGGGTTCGGTCCCTGCCCTTGCTCAGTGGGTTAACGATCCGGCATTACCCTGAGCTGTGGTGTAGGTTGCAGACGCGGCTCAGATCCCGCGTTGCTGTGGCTCTGGCATAGGTCAGTGGCTACAGCTCTGATTCAACCCCTAGCCTGGGAACCTCCATATGCCGCAGAAGCAGCCCAAAGAAACAGCAAAAAGACAAAAAAAAAAATTTCATTTTCTCAAATGTGAGTGTATTGACTCTGGCTTGGCTTTTGGTTTGCTTACAGAGACTGTCAAGGCATTAGAGCCCTCTCAGTGAATGGCTTTCTTGTTTAATTACTTTCTTGATTTCTGCTGTTATTATTTTGTTTTTTATTCTTCTACTTTGTGTTTTTCTAGCTTCTTAAAGTAGAAGCTTAGAACATAGATTTTATAATACTATATATTCTTTTAATTGCATCTCAGATTTTGATTGTGTTTTTATTACCATTCAGTTTAATATATTTCCTAATTTCTCTTGTGATTTCTTCTTTGATCCATAGATTATCTAAAGTATGTTGTTTAATTTCCAAATATTTGGGAATTTTCTAGATATTTTATTGTTACTGGTTTTTAATTTAATACCATTGTGGTTAGAGTATAGATAGATCCAAAAAGATATTGCTGTGATTTATGTCAAAGAGTGTTTTGCCTATATTTTACTCTAGGTAGGAGTTTTATAGTGTTTGGTTTTACAAACACTATAAGATTGATTAAAGATTTAGATCTTTAATCAATTTTGAGTTTATTTTTGTAAATGGTTTTAGGGAATGTTCTGATTTCATTCTTTTGCATGTAGCTGTCCAGTTTTCCCAGTACTACTTGTGGAACAAACTGTCTTTTCTCTATTGCATATTCTTCCCTCCTTTGTCACAGATGAATTTACCATAGGTGTGTGGGTTTATTTCTGGGCTTTCTGTCCTGTTCCATTGATCTATGTATTTCTGTTTTGCTGCCAATACTATATGGTTTTGATGACTCTAGCCTTGTAGTATAGTCTGAAGTCAAGGAGCCTGATTCCTTTAGCTCTGCTCTTCTTTCATAAGATTGCTTTGGCTATTTGGGGTCTTTTGTGTTTCCATACAAATTTTAAAATTATTTGTTCTAGTTTTGGGGAAAATGCCAGGTGTAATTTGATAGGGACTGCATTGAATCTGCAGATTGGCTAGGGTAATATAGTCATTCTGACAGTATTGATTTTCTAATCCAAGAACACAGTATATCTAAATATTTCTTCTGCCCCATTCTCCCTCAACTTCTTGAGATTCCAATTTTATGTATGTTAGATATTCTCCTCTACTGTGTCCAACCTGCTGTTAAGCATTTTGAATGTACTCCTCATTTCTGAACTTTTTTTTTTTTCATTTTTAGGATTCTTGTTTGGTTCTTTTTTTATAGATGTCACCTCTCTATTAAAATCCTCCATCTGTATGTATGTGTTGCCCACCTTTCACACTAGCCTCTTTTACGTATTTATCATAGTTATTATTTTGAAGTCCATGTCTGTTAAGTCCAACATCTGTACTATCTGTACCAGAAGAACCATTCACAGTGTTCTTCTATTGGTTGTTTTTTCTCATGACTAGTATTTACTTGTTTCTGCATGTCTTTCATAATTATTAATTATATGCTGAACATTTTAGGTAAAACCATACTTAAGTAAATGATATTTATAGCATGCTCCCCCCCCAAAAAATACATATTCTTTCTTTTCTTAGGCTGTTGATGTGTGGGAAGGGGGCAGAAGGAGAAGGAGTTAAGCCAGTCTGATAATTAAGCTGTGTCTGGACTTTGTTGTGGCTTTAGTTAGATTTAATTCACCTCTAGCTCCAAATATTTTGGGGGCAAGATGGGGCCAACAGTAAGAATCTAAAGATCTTTTTGTGCTCTGCAATCATGTGGTCATTTTTCTGAACCATGGGAGATCTCTGCTTTTCATCCTGAATATCAGCTTTTTGGGTAGCTAAGGAGTCCTTTTCTTTCCAATCTTGCTTTCTTCCCACCTCCCCCCATCCCCAGGCTGTGGCAGCCTTGTCTTGCAATAGGTCTGTGGGTTTTCAAAGTGCTATTCATGGACCTGTAGATCAGGGTGGGGGGGGGGCGGCAGTGGTGGGGGGGAATCCTCAAGACCCTCAGAGGAAGCCAATAGGGTCAAACATTTTTTCATAGCAATTCTAAGACTTCTGCGTCTTTCGCTATTCTGATGTGTACACTGATGGTGCAAAAACAATGGTGATTTTGTAAAACTGTTCATTCCTTAACGCAGATTAAGGCAGTGGCACCAAACTTTGTGGTAATCATTGTATTCTTTACCACGAGATCATTGTAGTTACAAGAGTAGCCAGTGCTACTTCAGAATAGCCTTGATATAAGCAGTAATAACTAAATCTCAACCCTGGATTATATTTCTTTTTAATATTTTATCTGACAAAGTGGAATGTACAACTGAAACGCTTCTGCTGCATACTGTATTATAATTGTCTCAAGGAAAAGCACTTGCATGTCTGAGTTGGAGTTTAAACTAGCCACTTTTTTCATGAACGGTTTTTACGTGAATATTTTCTAGACAAACTATGGTTTTTCCTATTTGGATATTTGACAGATGTTTTCTCAAAAATACGCAACCCATCCTCTTCAAGGGAAAAAATTAGAAGAATTGGTTGTCAGTGATAAAATTCTGGCTTTTAAGAAAAAACTAAGAATTTTGAAAAATTTATATCTACCACTATGAATTTGACACCTTCCTGATATTCAGACTCTTTTGATGAGATTCGAGTGATAGTAACAAATATAGTTTTTTAACATTACGTAATGAAATGTGTTGACATTTGGAAGGTCTGCATAACTCAGTGAACCAATATTCCTATAGACTAATGCTTGATGTTATAAAAATCTTGTATGGATAAAAGGATCCATTCAAAATGCAAGATTGACCAACAAAGTATGAAAAGCTCAAAGTATGATTTGGTTTCAGATTCTGCATTACAACGAACTTTTAGACTACTGCTTGCTGAGTTTTGGTGACGGTCAAAGAATAATATCTATAATTTCTCTGAAAGGCACTTTAATCAGTCCCTGCCCACTCCCCAGCCTTCATCATCCCTGTGCATGTGATGAAAGAGTTGATAGGTGGTGCAGATTCAGTCTGTGGCTGGGGCTTCAGGGAGCCTAACCTGTCATACCAGCTGATAATATGTAGATAGAAAAAGCCTGTCCAAAGTTGATCTGGTAGTGCCTTAACTCCCATCTGTGCAGGTTCCTTCTCCTCCTAAGGGCCATCCTGGCTAAAAGCAACAAGCTTGTCACTTTTGGGGATTTTATTCATACAGGTTTCTGTATGTCCTTGGCATTTTGTTCGGTTTGAAGTATGATTTAGCAGCTTATTCAGCTTGTTCTTTTTGTTAAGGTAAAAGTGATAATCTCTTGAAACTTCCTACTTGCTCAGAAGCGAAAGTCCCAAAGGAACTTTATTTTGTCTTTTTTTTTTTTTGCCATTTCTTGGGCCACTCTCACAGCATTTGGAGGTTCCCAGGCTAGGGATCGAATCGGAGCTGTAGCCACTGGCCTATGCCAGAGCCACAGCAACGCGGGATTCGAGCCGCGTCTGCAACCTACACTACAGCTCACGGCAATGCCAGATCCTTAACCCACTGAGCAAGGCCAAGGATCAAACCCTTAACCTCATGGTTACTAGTCAGATTCATTTCCTCTGTGCTACAACAGTAACTCCTTACATTCTTATTTTTTTAATTTGGTTTTTGCGTTTGCTTTAACTGCAAGAGAGTTAATATCCAAAATGGTGAATGAGGAGTTCCCATGGTGGCTCAGTGGTAATGAATCCTACTGGTATCCATGAGGATGTGGGTTTGATCCCTGGCCTTGCTTAGTGGGTTAAGGATCCAGCATTGCTGTGAGCTGTGGTGTAGACTGGCAGCTACAGTTCTGATTTGATTGACCCCTAGCCTGGGAACCTCCATATGCTGCAGGTGCGGCTCTTTAAAAAAAAAAAAAAAAAAAAAAGAGGTGAATGAAGAAGCCATATTAAAGTAGAGAGGGTTCTATTTTCATTATTTCTGTGGGTGGCGGGTAGAACTCCCCTTTGGGATCATCAGTTTTAAGGCGTTCCAGAGACCTGTCCGGTTCTCTCTCACTCTCCCTTCAGCACTGTCTAGGACAAAAAAAAGAAACCACTAGAGAGAAGAAAAGTAATAGCAGTGTTGGTGGTGGGAATATATTTTTGGAGCCCTTACAGATGAAGAAAGTTTAATAAAGCATAGAGAAGTTGGATGTAATAAAGGCCTCAGTGGAGAGCCCTACCCTACCTATTCTCTCCTTATTCATTTGGTCTTTGTGAATATGACTCAATCCCAACTGTCCTGGGAAGGATTGGGAATGGAGCACACAACATTCCATGCAGAATCACTCTCATCTTGTCCTTGGAAATACCCCTCAAAGTCAAGGGAGATCCCACCACTTTTTTTTAATGGCATTCTGATCACATAGCTTCCTTATTCTGACCAGCACTGCATTGTAAGCTCGTGGGAGGCACTCTCTCATTTGTAGGACTTTTGGCATGGAAAGCACCTTTCCAGCCCTTGCTATGTGCCAAGACTACTTTGTTTGAGATTGAAAATTTATGGACAAAGAAAATGTACCCTCTGCTATCCTTAAATATCTGTAAATTCCATGATGTATAGTGGAATAAGCACCATGGAAGTAGGTAGATATCCTTTTTTTATTAAAAAAAAAAAATGGCAAGATTTTCCCAGAAAGCACCTCCTTCATGGCCTTTCAGTGCTTCTTATTAGAAGCACCATTGGCATTTTGAGTAGCACATACCTTCCTAGCACAGGGCTCTTCCTCACGTTATGGGACATTTAGCATCCTTGACTTCTACCTCCTAAATATCAGAAATCCCCCACCCCCATTGCTAACACCCTCAAGAGAACAAGGTGTCCTCATACAGAGTTGCTCAGGTTTTGCTCGGATTGGATGGTAGGAGCTGGGGAAATGGACTGCGCAATCACAGGCTTTGTACACTGTCCTATTCCTCTGTCTCATCCTTACCCTGCGCTCTTGCGATATCACTTCGTTCTTGGGAAATATTGACACTGAAAGCGTATCTACAAAGAGGGCAACAGCCTGCTCAGGAGATCCTGCTTCACTCAAGATTTGTACATTTTACGAATTTCCTCCACGTTCCTTACAACCAACATCCATTTGATGGAACAGTTATTAAAAAGGAAAAGAGACAGCCCTTTAGTGTGTTTTGGTTAGAGGTTGGTGTGAGGGGTGTGCTGCTGGAAGGGCAGTTATGGTAAAACAAACAAACAAACAAAAAAAACACTCTGTCCTGCAGAGCCTCAGTGTAATCTAAGAAGGTAAGACAAAGTTGTACATAAATAAGCTAATAAGAGGACATGTGGCTTAGAAAATTTTGCCATATTGTTGCCTATTAGCTGCATATGTAATCAGGGCAAAATACAGGTATTTCACTTTGATTTTTTGAATTTGAATCAAATGTTAAACACTCTGAGCATTCCCATGGCTAACTCTTTTGACTCTGTATATCTTGCTCTAGAAATAATACAGAACTATTGGAAGTTATTTACAGGGAATGTATGCAGTATTGTATTTTAGTATTGAGCAAAGAGTTACATAAAAACTAAATTTTAGAATAATTGAATCTCAAGTTTTTGGTGAGAGTAGAAAATATATTGTTAGTAAACTAGAATGAACTGAGGTTCAAGAAATTGGAATGGAATTTTGGATGGGAATGGAAATTCTTATATGCCACACAAAGGATATGTAGACACATAATCACAGGCAAAGTTCGAGTGAGAGCCCACCTGACACCTTCCATGTCAGTCATAACAGCCCTTGAAGATTGCAAACCCCAAAGCCTTGTTCTTTAACTGTGAGATATGGTGGCCAGAGTAACACCCACCAGAATTCAAAGCAAGCAAGTTCTCATGGCATGTACCACATTGCCTTACACAGCTGAGCACTCCTGCACACCACTCCTCCCAATGTTGTGCTGTAAAAATTTCCTTCCTCTTTGCCAGAAGCCTTTACTTGCTTGATAAACTCCTATATGTGATTTGGAGATTGTACTTATGTTACCAATGAGATTAAAAATGGGTTTCACTATAAAAGTTTATGACGTTGCAGTCTGCTCAGTGTGTGTGCAGTTGGATGAATAAACCTCCTCTCGTCCGAAGTCCCTCATTTTATCTGCTCTTGCCCGCTGTCCCGCCTCTTATACAGCCACAGACCCCCGCTTTGCATACACACACCTGGGACTGTCCAAACAAGGGGACCTAGTTACAAATTCTGATTTCTGATCACAACAGGAAGGCATTAAGGTAAATGCCTGCCAGGAATATTTGTTATTAAAGCAATTTAAAAAAAAAAAAACAACCATCTAGCTAGCCCATGAGATGAGCTCTAATACAAGCTATATAGGTATATAAATTGTTTGTGGCCGTGCCTGTGGCATGCAAGAAAGTTCCCAGGCCAGGGATCACATCCGCATCAAGGCAGTACAATGCCAGGTCCTTAAACCCTGTACTACCGGGTAACTCTGATAAATCTTTTAATGTCAAATTCCTGAGTCTGGATTGCTTCTTGTGGCCAGAAACTTTTGTGTAACCAGCAAACCAGGAATGGAAGCAGAATCACAATCGATGAATTCTCTCACTTTCGGCTCAGTTATCATAAATAGTAGTTTCATTCTAGATTCAAATACCTGCCTGAATTGCCATGGAAACCTCGAGGTTATTCAGCCAGGCAGCTCCTGCTGCATCATCTCTTCCCTTGTGGACATATGTTCAGTGGATCAGCTCACTCCTGCCTCGAGCCTTCTCTTCATTTACACCTAAGTATCTTGCTCCATTGCCCTGCCTTCTACTCTGGGACCCACTCAGTTGCTTAGCTATTTCTTGCAGGTTATCTTGAGGAAGCTTTTCTTTGCCCTCCCTAATGAGAACAGAGATAATGGTTTTCTCCGGCCCCTCCCTTCTTAACCCTATAACTGCTGTTCGACTTCCCACTCAACACTTCACTTTGAGAATGATGTTAACATTTTGTTCACATACTCAGGTATTTATTACACTTGATCATTGTCCCCAGACTTCTCCACACCTCCAGAAACCCCTTGGGAAGTATCATGTCCAGCAACACACACATGAAGGCAATTCAGGAGGGATCACGGAAGATCAGTGTCATACTAAAAAAAAAAAGAATAAGCTCTGCGCTCTTTGGTACCACTTCTCCAAGGAGATACTTTCTCCAACTGAAAGCACTTACTTGTGCACCTGAACCGTGTGAGCCAAACTGTGGGAGGAGGTGAGCAAGGGATGTGACATATCAGAGGTGAGATTACGTGAACAGAAAAGCTTTCATCCATGGCCTTCAGAATATATTACACAGACTTTCCCTTAACTAAGTGTCTGGAAACCTCTTTGAGAGACTTAGGGAAACCAAAGGACCAAGCTGTGAGAGAGGAGGTCCCAGGCAAGGGAGGAGCATGGGCTCTGCCCTCAACAGACTTCCCACTTTGCTCCCTCCCCACAGGGCCAGCTGGGGTCACTGGGACCAGGCTGTTAATAACCAGGCAGCTGGTAGGTCAGGACTCAGGAAGGTCTGGGAACTCACCCCACTGTTGTTGCATCTCTGCACTGAAACGACCATTAACACCAAAGGATGTTTACAGAGGAAAGAATAACATGATGATTTGAATCTCTATGAATATGTCTCTTGAATTAGACACTGTTTTATTCTTCTGAGCCCCATTAACCAAAATTTTGGGATAAGGTTGTTCACTGTGAAACGATTAGTGTTTCTTCTACGTACAATTTTTTTGGTCACTGTAACTCTAAAAGGGAAAAAGTAGTTCCCCGGTGGCACAGTGGGTTAAGTATCCGATGTTGTCACTGTGGTGGCCCCGGTTCAGTCCTTGGCCTGGGGACTTCCAAATGCTGCTGGTGTGGCCAGAAACAAAAAGGGGGGGGGGGTGATGGAAATACAGTGTAGTTAAGGAAGGCTCAGAGATGAATCGCCAAAAGTGTGAAGGCTATGGAAGGATTTCCAAATAATACTGTTCTAAAAATAAATGGGGACCTTTAAAAAGAAAAAAAAAATCTGCGGCAAAATAATACACCAAGTAAAATTTACCATTTTTAAGTGTACAGTTCATTGGCATTTAGTACATTTACAGTATTGTTCAACCATCCCTGCCATCCATCTCCGAAACATTTTCATCATCGTAAGCTAAAACTCAGTACCCACTGAACACTAACTCCCTGTGCCACTGGCCCCCGAGCCACAGACAACCACCTTTCTGTCTCTAGGAGTTTGACTGTTCTGGGACAAATCATACGATATTTGTCCTTTTCTGACTGACTTATGTCACTTAGCAAAATATCTCCAATGTGTGTAAGCTAAACGTCAGCCTGCCTGGGGACCCTGATGAGAGGAACAATGAAAAGTGTATCTTCTCACATCAGTAATGTTATCCCATGATGAGGACATATAGGCTCAAATATAAACACTTCTTTTCAAAATGTAGATGCTTCACTAATGGGTGGCTAAGAAAACTAAGACTTTTCTGTAATTAACCCCTATTCTTTCCAAGTTGATGTTACAGAGGATGATTGTGCCTCTCTTCTTACCTTAAAATAACCTACCATCATGCGTTTGAAGCTCTCTGGGCTCCTCTTGGAAATTACAGAGGAATGAAATTTCTATCTTAATAATTTTTCTTTTTTGTTGTTGTTGTTTTTGTTTGTTTGTTTGTTTTTTAGGGCAGCACCTGCTGCATATGGATGGAAGTTCCCAGGCTAGGGGTTGAATTGGAGCTGCAGCTGCCAGCCATAGCCACAGCAATGCGGGATCCGAGCCATGTCTGCAACCTACACCACAGTTCATGGCAATTCCAGATCCTTAACCCACTGAGTGAGGCCAGGGATTGAACCTGCAACCTCATGGTTATTGGTCGGATTTGTTTCCACTGCACCACAGTGGGAACGCCCCTATCTTAATTGTGTAAGATTCAATAGATATTTTATTAAACTGACCATGTGCCAAGCCTTTTGATAAGTGAAGAGAATGGAGAGCAGAGCAGACCACCTGGGTCATCGCTGAGCTGCAGTTTAGTTGGTGAGTCAGTCAGTTTATCACACAAACAAATTTGTAATTCCAAACCATGTTCAGTTCTATAACAAAAAAATAACTGAACTATTTCTCTCCTTTCCTTCATTGTTCGCACAACTACTCTAAGAATTCCGTTCTCTTTTTCCTTCAGGAGCCTCCAAACAGGTGGCTTTGCCTGGGAGGGAGAGGTGGAGAACAGTGCGTATAGCAAGGCTACAGGGGTGGTCCCCCAGCACAAGTACCACCCCACAGCAGGCAGCTACCAACTCCATTTTGCCCTGCAACAACTGGAACAGCAAAAACTGCAGTCCCGGCAGCTTCTGGACCAGAGTCGAGCCCGGCATCAGGTAATTCAAGATAAGGCTTTTCCATGTGTTAATATCTTCCTTCTGCGGGCTTGAAAAAAAAGTTGATGAGAAATTTAGGAATAGTTGCTCCAAAGTTTAGCAGTGCCACCATGGATTGACTGGTTCCTAGGGACTCTAAACATGGGAAAGAAATGTGCTGAAGCCCTATGTTGGCTTTGCTGGAAGGTGATGTTGAACCAGTTTTGACATTTTTTTCATTTGGATGTTTCTCCACAAAAATCTCTTTTGTAGTATTTACCCTTTCCGTTGCATGATCTTTGTTCAGTAATTTCCCAAATAGTCTGAATTCCCAGATACCCAAAAGCCAATGTTTTGAAGATTTTTTTTTTGTCTTTTTTTCTTTTGTCCTTTTAGGGCCATACCTGTAGTATATGGAGGTTCCCAGGCTAGGGGTCTAATCAGAGCTATAGCTGCTGGCCTACGCCAAAGCCACAGCAACGCCAGATCCAAGCCGTGTCTGCAGGCTACACCACAGCTCACAGCAATGCCGGATCCTTAACCCACTGAGCAAGGCCAGGGATTGAACCTGCAACCTCATGGTTCCTAATCGGATTTGTTTCTTCTGCGCCACAACGGGAACTCTGATTTTTTTCTAAATATACTACTTCCTTGCCTTCTTAGACTTGGTATATATAAGCATACATTAGTCTTTCATGGCCTATCAAGATTTTCAAGGAATAAATAACATTCATATTCTTGTAGAAAACGGTTTTTGTGTGTGTGTGTGTGTGTCTTTTTGCCATTTCTTGGGCCACTCCCACGGCATATGGAGGTTCCCAGGCTAGGGGTCGAATCAGAGCTATAGCAACCAGCCTACACCACAGCCACAGCAACGCGGGATCTGAGCCGCGTTTACAACCTACACCGCAACTCACAGCAACGCTGGATCCTTAACCCACTGAGCAAGGGCAGGATCGAACCCGCAACCTCATGGTTCCTAGTACAGATTCGTTATCCACTGTGCCACGACGGGAACTCGGAAAATGGTTTTTAAGTTAGGTTGTTACTCTTCTGTTTTGACACTGTACACAAAAATGTAAAATAGACACAAGAATCCTTGTTGTTATAGAACTTACATCCTAGTGAAATATTGATTCCCTACTCACTGTCTATAAAGCGATAAACTCCTGGGTAGGGGTGTAAGGGAACTATGTAAGTATATTGCACTAATCTATCAGTATGGCCCCAATTACAAAAAAGTCAACCTATGAAGACTTAAATTTTTATTAATGACTTAGGATTATCATTAGACTCAGTTGCCATGTTCTACAGGTTGTGTTGGACTGAATCTATATTGGTTCTGTGAGCTTCCCCGATACTTGATTACATGAGGAAATAGCTTGTATCAGCTTAATCTTTTGTCATTTGCTCTTATAAAAATGTAGTTTGTAGTGTGCCATAGTTTGTGCAAAATTAACATTCATCCGAAGACTAAGGCAGAGTCCCTGAAGTTTTTTTTTTTTCCTTCTAAATAAAACAATTATCATTATGCTCTCTATCTTTACTTGAATTTTCAGCTACTATCCAGGTCCAAACAAATTTTACTTTTTTAATATTCATCACTTGATCATCTTTATCTGTAATAATATACTCTGTATATTGTATTAATTCATTATAATTGAGAAATCATAAGTGCAGGCATTTGTAAAGTCATTTTTTAGGTCATTTTTACTGGAGAAAAATCCTGACTTCTTATCTGTAAAGCATGAAATGTAGCATCACCACACAGCTCTCTATCATGTAGAAATTTCCTTATTTAAAAAGTCTTTGGGGAGTTCCCATTGTGGCTCAGGGTTAATGAACCCAGCTAGTATCCATGAGGATGCAGGTTCAATCCCTGGCCTCACTACAGCGGGTTAAGGATCTGGCATTGCTTTGAGCTGTGGTGTAGGTCGCAGACGCAACTTGGATCTGGCATTGCTGTGGCTGGCAGCTACAGCTCTGATTTGACCCCTAGCCTCAGAGGGTCCATATGCTGTGGGTGCTATGTATGACAAACATCATTCTCAATGGTGAAAAGTAGAAACAGTTCCCGCTGAGATCAGGAACAAGCAGGAACAAGCAAGGATGCCTGCTGTCACCACTACTATTCACTATAGTTTTGGAAGTCCTAGCCATAGCAATCAGAGAAGTAAAAGAAATAAAAGGAATCCAAATTGGAAAGGAAGAACTAAAACTATCACTATTTGCAGATGACATGATACTATACCTAGAGAATCATAAAGACTCTATCAGAAAACGGTTAGAGCTCATCCATGAATTTGGCAAAGTCGCAGGGTACAAAATTAATACACAGAAATCTACTGTATTTCTATATACTAGCAATGAAAGATCAGAAAGAGGGAGTTCCCGTCGTGGCGCAGTGGTTAACGAATCCGACTAGGAACCATGAGGTTTCGGGTTCGGTCCCTGCCCTTGCTCAGTGGGTTAACGATCTGGCGTTGCCGTGAGCTGTGGTGTAGGTTGCAGACGCGGCTCAAATCCCGCGTTGCTGTGGCTCTGGCATAGGCCGGTGGCTACAGCTCCGATTCAACCCCTAGCCTGGGAACCTCCATATGCCGCGGGAGCGGCCCAAGAAATAGCAAAAAGACAAAAAAAAAAGAGAGAAAGAGAAATTAGGGAAGCAATCCCATTTACCATCGCATCCAAAAGAATAAAATACCTAGGAGTAAACCTACCTAAAGAAACAAAAGACCTGTACTCTGAAAACTATAAGACACAGAAGAAAGAAATCAAAGATGACACAAACAGATGGAAAGACATACCATGCTCTTGGATTGGAAGAGTCAATATTATCAAAATGACTATACTACCCAAGGCAATCTACAGATTCAATGCAATCCCTATCAAATTACCAAGGACATTTTTCTCAGAACTCAAACAAAATATTTTAAAGTTTGTTTGGAGGCATGAAAGGTCCAGAATAGCTAAAGACATCCTGCAAAAGAAAAAAAGGAGCTGAAGGAATCAGGCTTTCTGACTCCAGACTATACTAAAAAGCTACAGTCATTAAAACCATATGGTGTGGCACAAAGACAAATATAGACCAGTGGAACAGGATAGAAAGCCCAGAATTAAATCCATACACCTACAGTCAACTCATCTATGACAAAAGAGGCAAGAATGCACAATGGAGAAAAGACACCCCCTTCAATAAATGGTGCTGGGAAAACTGCACAGCCACATGCAGAAGAATGAAATTAGAACACTCCTTAACACCATACACAAAAATAAACTCAAAATGGATTAAAGAGCTAGATATAAGACCAGATACTATAAAACTCTTAGAGGAAAACATAGGCCAAACACTCTCTGACAGCAACATCTTCTCAGATCCACCTCTTAGAGTAATGACAATAAAAACAAAAATAAACAAATGGGACTTAATTAAACTTCAGAGTTTCTACACAGCAAAGGAAACCGTAAACAAAATGAAAAGACAACCCACAGAATGGGAGAAAAATCTTTGCAAATGAATCAACTGACAAGGGATTAATCTCCAACATTTATAAACTCCTCCTACAGCTCAATACCAAAAAAACAAACAACCCCATCAAAAAATGGGCAGAAGATCTAAATAGACAACTCTCTAAAGAAGACATGCGGCTGGCCGAAAAACACATGAAAAGGCGATCAACATCACTCATCATTAGAGAAATGCAAATCAAGCCACTATGAGGTACCACCTTACACCAGCCAGAATGGCCATCATCCAAAAGTCTACAAACAGTAAGTGCTGGAGAGGGTGTGGAGAAAAACGAACCCTATTACACTGTTGGTGAGAATGTAAATTTTTGCAACCACTGTGGAAAACAGTATGGAGATTCCTCAGAAAGCTAAAAATAGAACTACCATTTGATCCAGCAGTTCCACTCCTGGGCATCTATCCAGAGAAAACCATGACTTGAAAAGACACATGTACTCCAGTGTTCATTGCAGCACTATATACAACAGCCAAGACATGAAAACAACCTAAACGTCCATCAACAGAGGAGTGGATCAAGAAGACGTGGTACATATACACAATGGAATATTACTCAATCATTAAAAGGAAAGAAGTACCCGCATTTTTAGCAACATGGATATCCTAGAAATTATCATGCTAAGTGAAGTCGGTCAGACAATGAGACACCAACATCAAATGCTATCACTGACATGTGGAATCTGAAAAAAGGACACAATGAACTTCTTTGCAGAACAGATACTGACTCACAGACTTTGAAAAACTTATGGTTTTCAAATGAGACAGGTTTGGGGGTGGGGGGATGGGCTGAGGGTTTGGGATAGATATGCTGTAAAAATTTCTTTGTGATGATTGTTGTACACCCACAAATATAATAAAATTCATTAAGTAATTTTTAAAAAAAGAAAAGAAAAAAATATATATGTATATATGTGGGATATTGGCAGCATATGGGCCAGTTTGCATTGCTACAATTGCAGATATCAATGTATGATTGAATAGTAATCAGTATTGTGACTGCAAAGTACAAAGAGCTTTATTTGGGTCTTAAGAATTCCAATTTGGGGAGTTCCCTTTGTAGTACAGTGGGATTGGCAGCATCTCCAGAGCACTGGGACACAATTTCCATCCTTGGCCCAGCACAGTGATTTAAGTATCTGGCATTGCCACAGCTGCAGCCTAGGTCACAGCCATGGCTCAAATCTGATCCCTGGCCCAGGAACTCCATGTGCCATGGGGTGGCCAAAAAAGAAAAAAAAAATCCAATTTGGGAGACAAATTTAGGTAAAACCAAAATATTGTCCCAGGGAAGAGAAAGAGTCAGTACTTACAAAGGCAAAAGGCACAAGGTTATTCAAGAATTATTGTTGACCGTGATGCAGGAAAGGAAATTTTGTCCTTAAAGGATAGGATGTCATGAGTTATTTTAGGGTAAGGGTCCAATCAATAAATATGCTATCAGTGGTTATTTTAGAGTGGGTCCACTAAGTATCTCGAGTTTCTGAAGCACTGGACAGATGTCCTGGATGCCTACATTAAGACAAGAAGTGGTCAAAGTTCAGATTCCATCCGTGCTGCGATGTGCAGAAGTCACACTTCCCCAGTGGCCTCCATGTCCATTTTAGAGTACTCTCTTAGCAATACCAACTCCATTTTTATCTTCCTTCCACAGTCTATCTTAGTTTTTTTTAAATTATATAAATTTCTTAAAGCTTTTTAAACCTAATTCCCTGTCATTCAGAGTGCTTAGGCATACCAATTTAGGAGTTACTGTTGTAGCTCAGCAGGCTAAGAACCCAGCATAGTGTCCATGGGGATGTAGGTTTGATCCCTGACCTTGCTCAGTGGGTTAAAGATCCAGCATTGCCCCGAGTTGCAGCCTAGATCACAGATGTGGCTTGGAACCAGTGTTGCTGTGGCTGTGTCCTAGGCCTCAGGTAGAGCTCCGATTTGGTCCCTAGCCCAGGAACTTCCATATATTGCAGGTGTAGCCATAAAAAAAAAAAAAATACCAACTTAATCACGTGCTGGACAGTGGAAACATATATAGCCTTATTTCCTTTAATAGTGTATAATTTATGGCTCTAAAGAATGTAGACAGTTGGTCCCTTTTAATGCTTCCATACCTTAAAATGGTGGATGATTTTTTTTTTTAAAGGAAGTGATTATAGAGCACTGAAGTTTTGAGGAAAGAGAGACAGCTTTGCTGATTTTCACTTTTAGGAACTGCTTCATTTATAAGTCCTTTTCATTCTTTTGATTAGCTTCCAGCAACTCACATTCCTTTGAAAATTCAGAGTATTGCTATTCTTGTGTGGATTTTTTTTCACTGAGGATTATGCCGATTGAGTTTCACTGAAATATGAAGTATATGGAAAATATGTTTTTGAGATCCTGTCAGAATACCTGTTTGAGGGAGGAGTCAGAACTCCCCAGAAAGGAGTTATCTCGTGTCTCCTGGAGAGGGAGCAGGAAATCATTATTTATCATAATTTTATATATGTTTATAACATCCTTTTATTTTTTCCCCCTGTTCTACTAATCCATAGTTGATTTAGGTTAAAATGACTAAAGGTAAAGTGTGGGGTTGGGGGAGAACAAAAGGAACTCAATTCTACTAGCTTGAAGAGTTTATAACTAATAAAATAGCACATAAGATATTAAACATTCTAAAATGAAGAGTATTTAGTAACTTCGAGCACTTTATTTCACAGGGCATTAAGAAACACTCCACAGAAGAAGCAAAACCCTATTAGATTTTTAACCTTCTGTTTTTAGCTTACCTTGTGATGGTGCTGGACCTGACTGTTATAACTACAACCAAATTATTAGTTGAAATATGGTTTGCATTCCCAGTATGTCCTAATTATCTTTCCTTGGGTTAACCCCTTTAGATAGAGATGGTTTCTCTCATGAACTTCTTATGCTTTGAATTCAATTTTTTCTAAAGTGTAGGTAGCCATTGATATAATTTATGGTTTTGTTAATTGCCTGTTTGAGAATCCACTAGTGTAGAATTGAAATCTGATTTACCTAGCATTTATTCACAAGAAAGACCTGTTTATGGTCCAAGACATTAAAAGGGGCTTTGTGCTCTTATATTGCATTGTATTATATTGTTTATATTAATTATATTAAGTTATATTGTATTATGTTACTACTATACATGGACAGTGCCTTTCATAGTGATCACCTAAAAATACTGTTGGAAAAATCATGCAGCCTTTCTTGCATCACATGCAGAGGAAGTTCTCCATCCTTTTCTGCACTTACATAGCCAGATTATTGAAGATATTAATTTCAAGAAGGAAAACTCCAATTCGGGATATGAGTTTGGAAACAGACATCTCTAACCATTCATGCAAATATGCACTTTGACCCTCATTTCTGTCTAGCATGTCATTCATAAATCTAGAAATTGTCATGTACTGAATCACCCCTACAAAAACCAATCCTGTAACATGCACATGAGAGAGGTTTCTAGGGCCAGAGGTATGAGGAAATAGGTGTGATCCTGTCCATTTGATAGAGAGCATGAGAAATAAAAATAGGACAAAATTGAAACTATAAACTTTTATACAGTGATGGGTAAAATGAGCAGTTTTTAAAAATTCATTCCAAACCAGAGCAGGGGGTCAGCAGACGTTTCGATAAATGGCCATATAGTAAACATTTTGGGCCTTGAAGGCTAAGCAAGCATAGGGTCTGCTGCAGCTACTCAGCTCTGCCATGGTAGAATGACAATAGCCACAGACAAATGTAAATGAATGAATGTGGCTGTTTTCCGGTAAAACTTTATTTACAAAAACAGCAGGCTGGATTTGGCCTACAAGCCCTAGTTTGCAGACTCCTGGTTTTGAGCAACAGAACCCCTTGGAGGGTCTGTTAAAATATCAGTTGCTTCCATCACCCCATTTCTGATCCAGTAGGTTTCAGATGGAGCTCAATTATTTCCATTTCTAAGTTTCCAGATGATGATGGCTTTTCTTCTGGGGACCACTCTTTGAGAACCACTGAGCTAGAGAAAGAGATTAGGAAGGTCTCCTCTTCATTATTTGTTTTCTTTTGGAAGGGAAACTGGATTTGTTATAACTTAGCGTTGCCCTTATAAAATGTCAGGCAATCATTTTTTAATAGGAACTTCGTTTCCATCTTTTCCACTGCATCTACCACAGTTTCCTTATAAATAAATTTTCCAAACTTGAAAACTTCCCATTCCTTGGAAACTTCCCATTCATTCTTCTTATCAAAGTACGTTCTGCTCAGCAATCACTGCTCCTAGGAGTCAAGTTTTCTGATAGATGAGAGATAAGTAATGGGACAGATTCCTTCCTCTTCATTTTAGGAGGAATAGCCACCACTTAGTAAACGCTTGCTGTGGTCCAAGCACTATTCCAGATTCTTTACATATATTAATTCATTTAAAATGACATCGAGGATGGTTGAGGAGATGGCAGGATCTTGGAGTCTAGGAATGGTAAATTCTATGTTGCTATATCCCAATGTGTCTTCGCTCTGGTTCCCCTCATTGCTTCCCACTTCCTTCTCATACTGGCTTCCTGCCCCTGAAGGAAAGGATAAAAAAGTTTTCTTTCAGCTGAGTCGGGGGACTTTCTTGAGCAGCCGTGACTGCTGGTGACATCAGCATGAGTAGCCCTCCTTGCTGGGGTCCACGAGGAGGGCTGCACTGGCTGTGAGGCCCGACTGACCTGATTCTAACTGCTGACGTTGAGCTGATGTTATTCTTGGCCCAGGGCACAGTGATTACTCAGTAGTTTCTGTTAAAGTGATCCTTTGTTAAACCCCTGCTCCCAGCCCCCTTCTCCTGCCCTCCCACCCTCTCCTCTCCCTCCTCTAGACTGAAAAAAAAAAGCCCAAAAAAGCAGAAAAATTAAGGATATTTTGATGGCCAAGGCAGAACTGCTATGATTTCTTTTAAGAGCAAAGGGGAAGAGAGGAGATTTTAAGTCCATCTTAAGGGTTTCCAAAGCCCTTGCATTTTTAGTAGACTTAATTTTCAACATTGTAAGGTAACTCAAGGTAGGAGAAAACCATGCATATCCTAAGTTCCTCTCATCCTTCCACTCTCTGCTTTACTCCCCCATCCTATGATGCCCAGGTTCACCAGACTAACCTAGATTTGGTGAGGGGCATCAGAGACCAACTTTCCAAAGCAAGCAGGGCCTGGGGACTGGCTGAGTGGTCACCTGAAGGGATCTTTCTGAATGACAGCAACATCTTGAGTGCCTTGTAATAAGCCCTTTGCTAATGGTGTGTGAGTAGAAGCATAGCCTCACAGGTGTGGAGAGGATTCCCATATAAACCCAGCCAAGTCCTGTTATTCTGCTCCTAAAAGTTCATTGCATGTGTCCAGAAAAATTCTGCCCCCCTGCAGGAATGAATACTGTTTCTCCAAACCTTCAGCCGCTGTGTGTTTGTGTTGCGGGGGAGGGGAAAGAAAAAGTCAGGAGGCTCCCGCGCTTTTCCAGGCAGCCAGCAATAACATGCTAGCTCCTCAGCGTGGCCCAGGGAGAGCAGGCAAGCAGACGAGCTCTGCAGGGGGAGTCTTCCTGCCCCTTTCTAACCAGAGCATCTGGAAGAAGGCTGGGGCGCCAGCTCCTACATGTTGCTGAAGCTCCTGGGGCAGGTTGAACGTCATAACCTACTGCTGCTCTGTTTTTTGTTCTCATTTATTTTTGGGGTCTTTTGTTCAACTTTACATTTTCTTGTGACTGTTATCAGGAACTCATATAAATAATACTTAGTTTATAGCTTGTTTATGATTATGATTTTTTTAGAACCATTCGATTCAGCAGATTTTGCCAAACCAAACTCTTTTCTTCTTACCTAATAAAAATATATTGAAAATATGTGAAATAACATACGTAAGACTGCATTCAGCTCTTTGGAAATGAACACTGTGGACAGGCTTTGGAGGGAGATAATCCCTGAGCCCATGCCGCGGGTCAGGTTATTGGGCTTCCCGGAACCTCATTCTTTATGTCTGATATGGTGATGATAAGGTGTATCTGTGGGTTATCATGAGGATTATATTCCTCGGGATGCTAAGCACTGAACTTGGAGTGGTCGTTGTGTTATCACGGTGAATCCTCACCGCTGCCCTCTTATTAGCCCTATTTTATAGACGTAAAAATGGCGCATCACTTAATCGTTTTCCCAGGCTCATGAAGGTAATAAATGAAAGAGCCAGGGGTTTTGAATTCAGGAGTGGCAGCCTCCAGCATCCAAACGCTCAGCTATCGTGTTGTATACTACTACCCTCACAGTATGTAGGCATTCAGTAAATAGTAGTTGTATGTATTATTACATACATTTTAAGTTGCAGTCCATTCGTTCACACAGGTACTTCTTGACAGCTATAAAACTGTATTTGAAAACTTATTCTCAAGTAACTAGTCTCCTTACTCAGATATACTCTTGTTAAAAAAAAAAAAAAGAAAAGAAAAAAGTTGTCATCCCAAGGACCTGAAATATCTTAATAAGGTGTTCCTGGACTTAGGACTCTTAGAAATACCCATATTTTAACACCCCCCCTTGTGCTTTTATTATTCATAACAAGGACCACTGTGTCATATAGTGTCCGGAAATACATTCTAGAAGTTTGGAGATTCATAGCATGTGTGTGGGTTGATATTAATGACAGGAATTATGTCTTCAGTTACCACTTTGTCCTTTCAACTCTATTATTGTTATTGGTCATACTGTTTTAATTTTACTTCTATGAGCATGTCTTTGAGAAGACTATTAGGAAACATGACAGGTATCTACAAATGTGAATACCACAGGTGATGCTTTTGCATGATTAATGTTATGCTTGCGTTTTCAATACCATAGAAATCTGACTCTTAATGCATTACTACAATATAGACATCCATTCATGATGCTAATTCAATACTAATAGCAATAGAAAGAAGTCCCCTGGTTACTACCCGGTTGTTTTCTAAGCTAGAGAAGTGTCCCTTTGGAATCTTAGAGGGAAGAAGGTGAGGGCAGGGAAATGAGTATATAGTATATGCCTCCTGTGTGCTGTGACGTTCCACTAATAAGGAAGCTGATACTCAAAGAGCTGAAGTAACTTACACAAGGTTGTCCAGCTGCCAACTATACTTACAGGCACCAAACCAGGTCAGAAGGCTTCCAAAGCCCAAAGATTCACTGTGACAACACAACTGCCACTCCAAGTTCAGTGCTTAACACATGGTAACATCACCAGAGCTTTCACTCTCCCTCCCTCTCCCTTGATTAAGTGAGTTTTCATTTTCTTCTTGATTTATACATTTATCGTCAGATAAGACATTCCAATTTTGTTGTTGTTGCTGCTGCTGAACACCCATATACACAAATATGAAAGAAAAGGTCAGCACAATGATTCAAATTGCAGAACTCCACTTGGTTGTGGGTATGTAAGAGGCAGCTGTTCACCTGCCAACCACTTGGAATAGACCTTGTTTGTTGTATATCCTTAAAATGTGGTTTTGCTGTAGCTGCCTGATGACTCATTCCATTCCATGCCCTCTCTCTCTGTGACCTTTCTCTTTTTCTGTTTGTCCATTGGCATATGAGGAACACAGAGCAGTAACTTTGTGTAAGATGATGAGAGACCTCATCTTTGAACATAAAGAACCCCATTCATCTGCAATGGAAATGGCCAAAGGAAAAACTTAACAGATGTATGACAGGAAAGGCTAAGATGAGCAGTAGGTCAACATGTGAGATTCTGAGTCAAATAAAACAAACTATGTATTTGAAGACAAAGACAAGTTAGATATTTATAAACTCTGAATTTAAAGTTGTAAAAGAACTTAGATATTGCCTTATCTCATTATTTCTCATTACTCATCAGGAGATGTAAGTCGCAAACATGTTATTAGGGAGAATAAGGACCCTGGTATATAAAGAATACCCTAAAGCTTCTAGTAAGTAAAAGATAAAAGAGACAATTGAAGAGTGAGGTTGTGCGTAATTTTTTTTTAAACCAACTGAATTCTCAATCTGGAGTCACTGCCAATCTTTCAAAGTTAACTTTCAAAATAAGTAACAGATTTTCTTACAGACAACTTTTTTTCAACATTTTTTTCTTGGAGTAAAGTGAGTGAAATTTCTTTTAAATGCATCTGGTGGAAATTGGACACATTGCTGTGTTTGCTTTAGATTTGCTTTGGAAGGAGATTTGGTTCCAGTGGATGGGCT
Source organism: Phacochoerus africanus (assembly GCF_016906955.1). Classification (NCBI taxonomy): domain Eukaryota; kingdom Metazoa; phylum Chordata; class Mammalia; order Artiodactyla; family Suidae; genus Phacochoerus; species Phacochoerus africanus. The sequence goes on from NC_062552.1 coordinate 101,646,235, forward strand.
TTAAAAAAGGAGTCAGCATAGCATAAATGAGGAAGGCAGTATAGTGTCATGGGGCTGTGAAATCGACTCCTCCGTGGACTTGGATCTCACTTACTACTTAGTAGCCATGCCATCATAGAACCTCTTGGTGCTTTGGTTTCTTCCTCTGTGTGTGGAAGTGATGATGGGACCACCTCAAATGGCTGGGAAGATTAAATGATGTAATAACATGTAAAGCGCTTAGAGCAATACTGACCATGATAAAAGCTCAATAAAAATTCAGTGCTCTTATTATTATGTGTTACTTTCATTGTGGTAAAAAAAAATAGCATAAATTTGCCCTCTGAACAATTTTTGTGTTGTGTACAGTATTGTTAACTATATCCATATTTTTGTACAACCGATTACTGAAAATTTTCATCTTGCATGACTGAAACATTGAATAACTCCCAGTTTCCCCCTCTTCTAGCCCCTGGTGACCACTGCTCTGCTTTGTGTTTCTATGAGTTTGATTACTCTTTAGATACCTCATAATAAGTGGCATCGTGTACTATTTGTCTTTTTTTGCATTTTAGGGCTGCACCTGCAGCATAGGGAGGTTCCCAGACTAGGGGTCAAATCAGAGCTACAGCTGCTGGCCTACACCATAGCCATAGCAACGTGAGATCCATGTCATGTCTGCGACCTATACCAGAGTTCACAGTAACGCTGGATCCTTAACCCACTGAGCAAGGCCGGGGATCGAACCCACATCCTCATGGATCCTAGTCAGGTTTGTTACCACTGAGCCACGACAGGAACTCCCTTATTTGTCTTTTAGTGACTGGCTTATTTCACTTAGCATAACGTTCTAAAGGTTCATCCATGCTGTAGCATATGGCAGGATTTCTTTTTTAAGGCTGAATGCTACTCTATGACATGTATGTATATACATTTTCTTTATCCATTCACCAGTTGATGGGCATTTAGATTGCTTCCACACGTTAGCTATTATGAATAATACTTCAGTGAACATGGATGTGCAGACATCTATTATGTATTACTTTTAACCTTAAATATATGTAGCGGTATATTTTCAACTTGGGGTTTTAGTTAAACCCCCCCTTGCCAGAAGCAGAAATTGGTTTAAATTGTATTTAAAAAGGTATTTAAAGGCTCATGAAGTATTAATTAGCTACATTTTTAAAATTAATATTTACCTGTTTGGACAGCTGAAAATTGTATGGTAGTTAATTTGTTCACAATTACTAGAAAGAGATATGAGGAAATAGAGTAAAAAGAATGATTAATAGTACCATGGTATAAAATGTTGAAAAGAATAATATGTTTGTCCAAAGGCATAAATGTCTTATTAAAAAAAGAAACAGGAGTTCCCGTCGTGGCGCAGTGGTTAACGAATCCGACTAGGAACCATGAGGTTGCGGGTTCGGTCCCTGCCCTTGCTCAGTGGGTTAACGATCCGGCGTTGCCATGAGCTGTGGTGTAGGTTGCAGACACGGCTCGGATCCCGCGTTGCTGTGGCTCTGGCGTAGGCCGGTGGCTACAGCTCCGATTCAACCCCTAGCCTGGGAACCTCCATATGCCGCGGGAGCGGCCCAAGAAATAGCAAAAAGTCAAAAAAAAAAAAAAAACAGCATTAGCATTAAATTATAAGTCACCTTTCTGTGAGACACATGGTATTTCATTATAATAGTCAAGGAAAGATAAGGAAACTATTCTCTCGAACATACTGTTGGAAGTGTGATTGGTATAGCCTTTACAGAGGGCAATTTGAGACTATGTATAAAAAAGACGTAAAACAGAGGAAGCAGCAGCCTTCTGATCAAGCTATTCTACTTCAAGGAAATTATTTTAAGGAAATGATCCAGCATATGTCAAAACATAGAAATAATACATTTATCACAATGTAGTTCTTAAACAGCAAAATAAACTGGTGTCGGCCTTAATATGTGTGTGTGAGGTTTCAAAATGGAAGTTTTAAGATTTTAGGAGACCTACTTTTTCCCACTCAAAATGTATTAGGAACCTATTTCCATAATTGCAAACATAGATCTACTGTGTCAGTTTATAATATTCTACTATTGGTGATTGGTTAAGTAAATTGTAATAAGCCATAATAGAAAATATACGGCCATTAAAAATGGTGATCCAGATCTATCCTTATAGATATGAAAAAAAAATGTTCAAGATAGATATTTGAATGAAAAAGTCTCCAAAACATCAGATATCATGTACCATTTTAATAAACCCACAGAAATACATGTATATACATAGAAATAAGTGATTATACACAGAAAAAAGTCTAAATGTTATTGGAGGTCATCTCTGAGAGTAGAATTTGAAATGACTTTTTAAAACCGTTTTCCTTTTTCAAATGAACATGTATTCAAGAAAAAGTGTTTCAATAAAACAGGAAAACCTTGGCCTGCCAAATATTGCTGGGCATAGAAAGCACATATGATCCAGCAATCCCGCTCCTGGGTGTTTATCCAGAGAAAACCATAATTAGAAAAAATACGCAACCCCAATGGTCTTTGCAGCACTGTTTACAACAGCCAAGACATGGAAGCAGCCTAAACATCCATTGACAGTGGATAAAGAAGATGTAGTGCTTACACACACTGGAATATTACTTTTTATTACCATGAAAGAGAATGAAATAATGCCATTTGCAGCAACATGGGTGGACCTAGAGATTATCATACTGAGTGAAGTAAGTCAGAGAAAGACAAATATCATATCATATCATATACTTATATGTGGAATCTAAAAAAAATGATACAAAATAACTTATTTATAAAACAGAAACAAACATATTTCGAAACCAATCTTAGGGTTACCATAGGGAAGACTGTCAGAGGAGGGAGGAATTGGTCTCGATGGGAATAATACACACAACTACTGTATAAAATAAATAATTAATAAGAACCTACTGTATAGCACAGGGCACTCAAAAGTTTGTAGTCTTTTTTTTATATACATACTTTCAAATTGCTCTCTGTAAATGTTGTACCAATTACATTTCCTGTAAGGGAAAAAAGATATATAGTCACTTTGCTGTATACCTAAAATTAATACATTATAAGTCAACTGCAATAAAATTTAAAATAAATAAATCAAAATAAAAAATAAAAGTGCAATTTCACATTAAAAAAAAGAAGTGGAAAGCAAAGCAAAGTCTACAGTCATCGGAATCTAAATTTACCATCAGAATAAAGCTTCTATCAATGTATGGCTTTTAATTGGTTCTGTTGTTAGAAGGGGGGGTTGCTAGTGAAGGTGTGTCATCCATGTGTCACACCTAGCCCAAGATCAGTTCCGGTGTCTCAATACTATTGAAAAACCAATCCAGAAACACTTTTGGTATCTTTGGTTTGCTTAGATGCAGGAATCTGAGGCACATAAGTATACTTGCATATCTGTTTTTAATGACCTGCGTTGTTTCTCAAGTATTAGCAAGTACAGTTAATTTAGTTGCTTAAGGCACCATATTTTCAGTTGGTTGGTGAGTCATAGTTTCTCCTAAATTGCTCAGTTCAGGTAAGCACCTATATTCACATCCTTTGCAGTAAGTCATTACTCTAAGTAAGAGTCTTCTAGTTGCTAAAGGAGTAGTAGCTTCCTAGTTGGTTTTAGAAATGGAAGGGTATGCAGAGGACTTCCAATGTCTTTGGCATCTCGAAGTCTCATCTCAGTGTTTGTGTCTCAGTCGCTCTCTGGATAAACAGGCGTATCTCCAGGGTTTCTGCCTCATCCCTGTCGAGGCCATAGTATTGCCCAGTGCCTTGTCTCAGTACCAGAAGTTGTACTTTGTTTCTTTTGCTCAGCTTTCAGCCTTGTCCCGGCTGACAAACATTGTGAATGGAAAACAGCCAAAAACTGTGTGCACTATGGGACAAAGACCCTTTGGAAGCTTGCTTTTGCCAAACTAGAATCAGCTACCCTCACCCTCTCCCTGTCCTTGAGTTTTTTACAGCATCATATGGTTGCACAAAAGACATAATGTGTTCTTTGCATTGAACAGCTCTTGGCCTAGTTGTAGTAAGGTGAATGATTGGTACCTTATCTGCTCAGGAAGAGAGACCATCCCAGTACTTGGGCTGCCAGAACTAGAAGTGGCTTTGTGTGCTGTGTAATGGGAACTTTGTCCAAGTTAGGATAAAATCTCCTATGGGGAGAATAACGCCTAAAAATGTTTGCTCTTCTAAAATCAGAGTAAAGTGGTACAAAGTGACATTAACCCACGCAAATAGAGATTAGCATCTGCCCGCTTCCTCTCCCTTAATTTTCAAAAAAGTGACTTTAGAGAGTTATTACACTGCAAGGAGGCTTCCAGCTCTGCTCTACCACAAGGAAGCCTGAATAAAGACTAAAGGGGGTCTTTCTCTGGAGGAGAACACATGCATATACCCACCAAAAAAAACCTCCCAGAATTTAATCTCTGAGTAGTCTTATCTTTCTACTAAGAGAGCCCAGCTCTTGCTCCCCTGTAACCTTCCAAGTTGCAGCCTGTGTTCTGTCTATCAGAAATCCCTCCTTCCCACGCACAAGTACCCTTCTGTTGTGGGAGAAGGAGGGCCTTTCCAGTCTTTTGTCTGAAGCCAAGCCAACTCTCAAACTCTGGTTTTCTCTGAGTTTCCTTGCTGAAGCATTGCTGTTTCCCACACCCAGGAAAGAAGCACGACTTTTGTTGAGCAGGGCATGAGTGGAGGCCAGCGCTTGCATAGCTCCCAGGATGTTGGCTGTGTCAGTGCAGCCCCTGGCCCTGGGTCATTAACGTACAAGTGCAAAGTGCTAATACTGTATGTCCATACCGCATGTTTCCTAGAAAGTATACGGAGAGAACTTTATACAATTCTTCTCAGGACAAAACATTCCTCCTAATTTGTCATTGGTAGAGTGGTAGGATTGGGGCCAATCCGGGCTAAAGAGGGCGCAGGAGGCTAATTTCTGCCAATAGTCTAAGCGCCTCTATTTCTTTTTTTTTTTTGTCTTTTTTTTTTGCTATTTCTTTGGGCCACTTCCGTGGCATATGGAGGTTCCCAGGCTAGGGGTCGAATCGGAGCTGTAGCCACCGGCCTATGCCAGAGCCACAGCAACGCAGGATCCGAGCCACGTCTGCGACCTACACAGCTCACAGCAACGCCGGATCGTTAACCCACTGAGCAAGGGCAGGGACCGAACCCGCAACCTCATGGTTCCTAGTCGGATTCGTTAACCACTGCGCCACGACGGGAACTCCTAAGCGGCTCTATTTCTGTCTGCTTTTAACATTGCCTGAGTACTTTCCTAGTTTTCTTTTTACCATATTTGATTACTTTAATCTCATTCCACTTAGCCTCGGCTTTGATAAAACACCTGGGGACCTATCCCAGACGTTACTGACTTTTGGGAATTTGGGATGGCATAGAAGTCTAATAATTTCATTATCCATTCAGCATAGGAGCTCATGATCACCAAACAACAAATGAAAACCTAGAGGTTTTTTAACTGTATTTTGAAAGACTATCTGCTTTTTGGTGTTGCAGTGCATTTACGTTACATTGAGGCTTAAATGAGCTTGACTCTTTGGTAGACTGAGAATTATATCTCAGCTCAGTTAGGATCCCATTTGGCTGCAGGATACTAGAATTCCACCCACTCATGGCTTAAACAAGTGAGAGATTTATTTTCTTCCCCCTGTATAATCAGAAGTCTAGGGATAGGCTTTCTCAAAGTCCATGGTGCAGTCAGGAACCCGTACTCCTCCTGTCTTAATCCGCCACAGTCCTCAGCAAGTGACCTCCACCCTCTGCCTGTCCACCTCTAGGTGGACATCCACGTTCCGGGCTGGAGAAGAGCAGGACAAGGCCAGGGTCGTGCACCAACTAACCCAGTCTGCCCCGCTTTAAAGAGCTTTCCCAGCCACTGCACGTGGAAATTTCTATTTACAACTCAGAACTCTGTCATGTGGTTATCTCAAGGTGTAGGAGAGATTGAGAAATGTTATTATTTTAATCTGGGCACACATTATTTGCCAAGCAAAATCACTTTTATTAGGAAGAAAGAAAGAATTATTAGTATCCAGGCAAATGTCTCCTAAGCAATAAATTCTTCTAATTTATTATATTTTATTGTTGAGGTGAAGACTGATGGACCATCAGTGTCTAAGGTCCTGCCACAAAATTTGCGTCTAGGAAGGCGAAGTTATTTTTGTTCAGGATCTATGGCAGGGCTTACCTACATTTTGTGGCTACGTATAAGTTGAACACAAAACATACTAGGCACTATTCAAACTCCAGAGAATGGTCCTATTATATACTACATCTCTGTTTGTGTAAATACAAACATGCCTATTTTCTTGTATAAAAATTTAGTTGTTGCATTAAAAAAAAAAAGACTGATAGTTGGTATAATGTGAGGGTTTTGTTTTTTTTTCATTCATGGAGTAAATTTTTTTAAGCACCGTTTATATACAAGGCATTCAACTTGGCAGTGTTAGTGAAATAAAAACTATTCAGGTATAAATCCAGGCATTTCCAGTAGGTATTGTCCAGAAAGAGGAAAAAAATACATATATAAGTGGCTGTAATACAATGTAGAATGTGCTAAATATGATAAGACATTTACAAATAAATTTTTATAAGCGTCCAGAAGAGGAAGAGATTACTTCTGCCAAAGAGAATTGAGTAAATATGATCTGGGGAACCCAAACATATGTTTTCATTTTAAGAGTTTGCTTTTACAGCTAGTAAGCAGCATCATGAGACTAGAAAAATATGTTGAAAAATGCAGAACCAACTGCTACTCACAAGTCATTACAGATAAGCCAACTCACATGTCAGCCCTTCCTTTGGTTCCTCAGTAAGTTGAGGTGGCAGTTTGGAAAGGAAGGCTCATTTGAGGGTCTACTGTGTGCTTGATACCTTGATTTCTGTTGAGAAACCTTCACTGAATGCCTGGGCTGCAGTTACCCCTGTGATCTTCACTTAGTCCCCAACAATCCAGCAAAGTAATTATAACTGCTTATGAGGAAGCTAGAGAGAGTTCGGAGGTTATGTAACTTGAAAAGTTCACCCAGTTTATATGGGACAGAGCCCACATTTGAGCCCAAGCACATTTGACTGCAAAGCCATGCTCCTTTCCATTTACCTGAACCTCTGCCTTTCGCCCGATGACCTAATCTGGTTTTGTAGCCCATAATAAGTAACTATTGAATAGTCAGTTCCTTCTTCATCTCAGTCTGATGGCAAGTCCTACAACCAACTGGTTGAAACTTGGGCTTCATTTGGATACTTTGACTTATACTTAGAAAGTTTATCTGCTACCTGCTCAAATTTTATTAGAACTTCACATCCTTTTGACCTTAATTTTGTAATAAATAACTACATATAGATGGTAGTATTCAAAAAGATACAAATGATGTATAATAAAAATAGTTTCCCTCGCCCTTTGGCCCCTAGCTAACCAGTTCTTTCTATGGAGGTTACCAGTTTTTTAAATATCCTTTCAGAATTGTTCCATGCAGATACCAATATGTTTGTGTATGTGTATTGGTGTATATATGTATGTTTGTGTGTATCCTTTTTTTTTTCTTTTTTACACAAGTAGAAATTTACTATACTCACTGTTCTGATCTTGGGGTTTTTTTGTTGTTTTTGGGGGGGCGGTTTGGCAGGAAGGAGTGCCGCCATTTGCAGCACCTCAATGTGGGATCTCGGTTTCCAGTCCAAGGATTGACCCGGGCTGCAGCAGTGAGAGCGCCAAGTCATAACCATTAGGCCACCAGGGACCTCCGTGATCTTGCTCTTTTTATTCATCTTTGTATTTAGATGTCCTAGAAATATTTAACAGAATTCAGTGAATTTGAAAAATGGTTGTCACCAGGGCAACATGTATTGAACAGATGTTCTTACTGATGGCAGTTCCCTCGCAGCATGAAAAATCGAACTCAGTAAAGAATGTTTTTATCTCCAAGAGCTCGTCACTAACAGTGGTCTTCCTCCCCTGCCACTCATCCGGTGAATGTGTTTATGCATGGCCAATGCAGAACTCTTCAGCCTCATTTCGACTTCTGGTCTCCTCCCTACCCTGAACAAGGCATCTTTCAAGGACTCTTTGGGGGGTTTGCTTGGGGTTTGTTTTTGGTTTTTTTTAATTAAAAAAAATTTTTTTATTATACTTGATTTACAGTGTTCTGTCAATTTCTACCATACAACAGAGAGACCCAGTGGTACATACATATACATTCAAGCACCCCAGGTTGAAAACCTAAACTCACTTACTGGGATGTAGTGGTGAAAGTAGAAGCCTAGGCCAGGCCTTTCCTTCCTCCTTTCTTCCTTCTGGTTGAGTCTCTCGCACAGATTTTTGAGGCCTTCAGGTATGGAAACAGTGCTTGAAAGGAATGGGTTTATTTATTTATTTATTTATTTATTTATTTATTTATTTATTGTCTTTTTAGGGCTGCTCCTGTGGCACATGGAGATTCCCAGGCTAGGGGTCAAATAGGAGCTGTAGCCACCGGCCTACGCCAGAGCCACAGCAACTCAGTATCCGAGCCACATCTGCGACCTATACCACAGCTCACGGCAACGTCGGAACCTCGACCACTGAGAGAGGCCAGGGATTGAACCTGCAGCCTCATGGTTCCTAGTTGGATTTGTTTCCACTGAGCCACGATGTGAACTCCAAAAGGAGTGCGTTTATTTTTGAGCCAGTCCCACAAACTGGCCTCTGCGGCACCCTTTGGCTACTGCAGGTCGCCCCTCACCACTCCCACCCCCATGTACACACCTGCAGCACCCTGCTCCTGGCTTTGCCCTGGGCCTGGGTCTGCTTGGCTCCCCTGCTCTGGTCAGAGATGGAGGTGATCAATCAGCTCTTCCTTCTCCAGTGATCTCCAGAGATGAGGAACAGCCCAGTCCAACTGGTCTGTTTGACAACGGCCCAATATTCCATCTCTGAAGTCACTTTGCTCTTTGCCATGCCTCAGCCAACCTGTTCCCTCCACACAAGCCCCCTGGGGCCCCTCACATCTGCCCAGACTTGGCCCTTTGGACACATTTTTCTGAAATGGGACATTCCAAGGCCTTAGTGTAGAAGGTTTGGATAACGCCTGAGTAAAGCCACCCAGTTCATCTTTTATATCTTAAAAAAACAAAAGACAAAAATAATGCTTGTGAAGTTTACCCAGAAGGCGAATGTTTCCTAAGAGCATCTGATCTTTTTCCTTTAGGCTTTGCTGTGAGGAAATGATGTTTCTCCTATGCCTCTTTAAATGCGGTGCCTACAGATGGAAATTAATTGCCAGAATCCTTTTACTAACAAGACCTATGTATTTTGTCAATTGTATTATTTTCCTCCTAATATCATTTTACGTCTTTTTAAAATTTTTTGAACTTTATTCATTTATTTTTTGGTCACACCTGTGGCACGTAGAAGTTCCCAGACCAGGAATCAAACCCACACAACAGCAGTGACAACACGGAATCCTTAACCCACTGTGCCCCAAGGGAACTCATATTTAAAGCTTTTATGAGGCATGCATTTGAAAGCAGTGGTAACGCAATTGAAGAATCAGTATCAAAATTTGTGACACCAAAAAACTCTATCTAGTGGGGTAAGTAAGTTGTAAGAGCTGTGTTAAGCATCTCCCTGAGGAAGTGTCCGTTTACATACATCCTCCAGGTTGGCATTTGTGGTTTTCACACGGTGGACTTTTAGGTCTTTGTTTAGTACTTGTAGGCTTACCCTCTGCATGAAAATACCCTTCTTTTGATCTTGTATTCATATATAGTAACTAGTATTCATCAGTGATTTTACTTTGCAAGAGTTTTCAAGTGGAAAGTCTTGTGTTAATCTATAGGTCATCAAGGAGTTAGTACGCCAGAATTCTTCCACCAAGAGCCTTTCTGCCATCCATGGTCTGGCTCCCCGTCTCTCTTCCCACCTCCTTCCTCTGTCTCTCCCTGTTGGCTCGCTCTGCCCCACCAGCACTGGCTCCTTTACTTTCCTCCAAGGTATAAACCTTCTAGAGGAGTCCAGAGTCCTGTGAGTGGGTTGGAATTGCGTCAGTCTTCAAGTCACTTTTGGGCTATGCTGTATGTCTAACACTTGATGCCTAATAAGGGACATTCATTAAATGCTTATTGAATGTAACAATGAAGGACGCTAAGACAGAAACTAGATGCTCTTCTAACTCACGCATGTAGACAGCACACAGTGCCCACCTGCCCTGAGTCCTAGCTCAGTGCACCTTCACCTCAACTCTCTGCTGAAAGAGCGTTCCCTTCACTCAGTCTAGACCTGCGCTGGCAGTATTTAAAATTACCTAATTTTCACTGTTTCCCTTTTCCTTTTATCCCACCTCAGGTTTACAAACCAGTTATTCAGTTACAGCAAATGGATTGTGAAGAGCAACTCCATCGCTCATTTTTTTCTTTTCTCCTAGGCAATCTTTGGCAGCCAGACACTACCTAACTCCAGTTTATGGACAATAAATAATGGTGCAGCTTACAGAATTTCAAGCGCCACAGCCAGTGGCCAGAAGCCAACCACTCTGCCACAAAAAGTGGTGCCACCTCCAAGTTCTTCCTCCTCCCTGGTCCCCAAACCCCCATCCAGTCACAAACAAGTCCTCGGAAAGGCATCGTCCCAGAGGACTTCCAAGTAAGTTTTCAGTAGTCTACTATTCAGTTTCTTCTGAATTGTGTCAATTCTGTGTCAGTAGTACTCTTTATTTATAGAGGCTCATGGCGGTGTGTACTGAAATGTTGAAAAGGAGAACACCTGATGGGGAATAGAGGCTACAAATTAGGTCACCTGGGGAGCAAGTGAAACACCACCAACATCTAGGCTGTACCTTGTGGGTGGGGCAGGCACTGCTCTTTTAAGTTCCCTGGGGATCACAGTGAGCCTGGGCTGTGGGCAGGGTTCAGGGTCGTTTCTCACGATCGCTTCTGGCCTCTAGCAGGAGCCACAATCAGATGGTGCCCTGGGTAATAGCGCTGAACTGTGGGCTTGAAGGGAGGAAATGAAAACTTCCTGCTGGAAGTGTTCTAATTTTGGCAGTTCTACAGAGCTAGATCTTTTCAATTTCACATAAAAAGTAACACCTTTCCATTACCTTCACCCTTGCTTTTTTTGTTCATTTTAGGCATTGGGGAGGGAAGACGTAGGATTAGGATTTCATTGAAGAGATTAACTTTATTGACATTAGCCATCAGGCTCTGTATAGAACCAGTGTTTCTAATACCTTTTGTCACTGTCTACCTCTTTTACCTCAAAGAAGGTATTTCCATGCCTGAACCACACTTTTTAAGGTCACATTTTTCACTCCTATCTCCAGCCATTTTGCACTGAACCAGAAACAGACTGGTAAAAAGCATGTTGGTTCTAGCAGCCCTTCTCCATTTAAAATTGGGGGACTTTTTTTGGCCACACCCACTGCATGTGGAGGATCTCGGGCCAGGGCTCAAACCCGCGTCACAGCAGCAACCCGAGCCACTGCTTTGACAACGCCAGATCCTTAACCCACTGCACCACAAGGGAACTCCAAAATTGAGGAACTTACCAAAGATGTCTGGAAGAAGCAGACACTCCCTGATGGATAAATGCCTAGAAGAGATTTGGGCATTTCTCTTGCTCTCACTGAGGCTCCCCATTCATTTGTCCTTCACAAAATTTAGTGGAATCCTAGGGCATAGAAAAAGCAGGTCCTGTTTTTTCCCCCTTGGATAATGAATCATATTCTGGATTTAGATTAAAAACAATCCCTGCAGTTGTTTTAATTATGCTGCTGCCACTATTCATTTATCCAACAAATATTTATTCAGTGCCTACTAAGTGCCAAGCACTGTTCTAGGAATTATTGGCATCAAATTGACTTTCTAGAGCTCTCCAGAGCGCTAGGGAAGGGCAATAGGAAGGTTGCAGTTCGTAGTTGAAAGCCAGTAGAGCAATAAGAAGGATATATGGCACCTCACCCTAGAAAGAGGAGAGTCAAATCATCAAGGGCACAGCCTCTGAGGCCAGACTGCCTGTGTTCCCATCCCCCCTCCACACTTTATTGACTTGAGATTTCAGCAAGTTACAGGTTACTTAAACTCTTCCCTTCAGTTTTCTTATTTGTGAAGGGGGGATAGTAAAACTCGTACCTGCTGTCATAGGACAGTTGTGAAGTATTCGCAGACTTAATACATGTGAAGTGCACAGAACAAGACCTAGCACACTTGAGAACTCAGTAAGCCTTAGCAGCCATCATACGTGTTCTGTCATACGCCCTCTCCTCCCCAGGTTTGAGAAGCCCCCAGTTAGGTGGGAAAGTCAGTGAGTTGGACAGGAGTGTTGAAGTTGCCCTGTGCCCCTTGTCTGTGGATTCTCCCGTTGTTACTGAGACAGCGTGTGGCTGCCGGTGTGGCTGGTCTGCTGGTGGAGAGGGAGCTCCATCAGCGGGCAGCAGGGCTGGCCATGTGAGGACCCCGCTCACTGCCCTGCACTCGCTGCTGGCAGGAAAGCTTGTCAGGCTTCTGAGATGGAAATGCAGCTCCATGGACAAACTTTGCTTTGCTGCATTTTTGTGGTTTCTTCTCTCTGACAGGCAGGAGTGTGGGAAAACCGGAAACAGCTCAGCACCAAAAATGCACAGAAGAGGGGGGGAAGCAAGATTTCTTCAGAATTTAAGAAATATAATCCAAGTATCAAAAGGCATGCTGTGAGGCGTTGTTCCAGGAAATACTTTCCAATCTGCCTTTAAAACTCCAGCACAAGTCTCTGAAGCTAAATGGTAGCTCTAATGGAGACCTTAACATTCTCTCCCTTCCCCATAAAATGTAGTGTCGTGAGGGCTCTCCCGCTGTTTTCGATATGCTTCCGTCTTTTAGGAAAAAGAATAGCCTTGTTTTTCTCTGAACTGAATCAAGTAAAAAGTTCCCTCTAGGAAGTATCCAGATAGTTTTTTAAAGTCATCTTTTGATTTAAGAGTTATTTTAGATGTACAGGAAAGTTGTAGAGATAGGACACATACAGAAAGATAAGTACACCCAGCTCTCCCCATTGTCGACGTCCTACCTCGCCACCATACATTTGAAGAGTGCACCGTACTAAGGAACTGTCGCTGGTACATCACCATGAACTAACGCCATACTTTACTTGGATTGATGAAGTTATTTTTAATCTAGAGAAACCTTTCATGACTCCTGAAATCAGGATTCTGAATATCAGTTGAAGTACTATTCTTATTGTTCTAAAGTAATTCTTGTTCTTAAGCCAGCAGAGCAAGTTACTTAAGGTCTGTGTGACTTAGTTTCCTATTTAAAACAGGGGTAATAATAGGACACTGCCTCACAGGGTTATTAAGAGAAATAAATGAATGCATGAATGTCAAGCACAAAAAACGGTGTCTGATACATAATAAATGTTAAATAGGTGTTAGGTATTATGGTTAATAGTAAGATGACATTGCAAGAAATTGTCACGTAACTTTTTACTTTCTTCCTGCAAGATGTGTTGCTTCATCTGCTTGGAGCTGATTGCGGCCTTTATTGTGGCTCAGTTCAGATTAATCAGGAACCCTCCATTATGACTGGTGATACTGAGTCACGTTCAGGAATGCCATAGTTGTCCCAAGAGACAGCTAATGAGAAGTTGTAATGAGCTTTTGATGGTGCCAAGCCCTGTGTTTTTGGGTTGAACTTCAGACTTCTCCTAGCACAGAAGTTGGCACTGGATGAATATAGAAGCCATTTCCAAGAGCATCAGTGTTTCCACATCCCAGAGGATTGAATTTAGAGAACAATAGAACATAAAAGATGGAATGTCGCTTGGATTTTGGTGCACAGGGAGTTGAGAGTCAGAACAGTGGGGTCCTATTTCTCTATGATAATAGTCAAGTCACTTTCCCTGTAAAGGTTTCAGTTTCCCATCTGTACAACAGAAACCACTGTCCCCACTGAATAATGAACCAAAATAACTTGTTTTGGATTTGTTCTGTTGAAAGCTTTTTTATGAGCACGTTTGTTTTTTAATTCTGATACTTTAGAACCATTTTCCTCATCCCTTCTGGGCCTGGCAGTTCTCGCTTGTAGTTCTCAAATTCATATACTTATATTTCTTTTAGCGGAGTCTCCTGTCATTTCTGTGAAAAGAATGATTTAGAATTTTCGTACCTTTTCCATAGTGCCAATATCCTTTCTTGATTTTCCTCTTTAATGTTTGCAACACTTCATAATTTAGTACCCACTTCAGATCCTTCTTTCAAAACTATTTGTGGTATTTCTTCCAAGCGGTCAGCTGAACTAAGAAGGATAACAGCATATGAACAACTGCGTGCATATGAACTGTCTCTTTCTTATAAGAGACCTTTTTTTTTTTTTTTTTTCTGGAGCCACAATCACACTCTCCAGGAAATATGGAGAAAGACACCTGAGATTAGTTTGCCAGGGATGTGGGCACAACTCATAGACTAGAGATGAATCTGGAAGGGCAGGGTCAAAGCTGTTAACCTTGGGACTTTTGATGAAGAAAGAAAACTGTGTGAGAAACACCAGAAAGGGCTTTTCTTTAAGTAGCTGGGGTTACCTTTCTTGCCCAAGTTTTAGGATATCCTGCATCAGGGTGAGCTCCTTTAGGTGGAAATCGAAGGCAACTGCTGTTCTGTGTCAGCACCCAGGACAGTGGTGTTTGCTAAAGGCTGTTCGAGATTAGGAAGAAGAAAAGCAGTCGGGAGCACAGGAGCATGTTAAACTAAATACCAGTTGATGTGACCTGAACATTTGGTGATATCAACAGTATGATGGAGATGCTCAGAGATTAATGTCAGAAAAATATAAAAATAAGAATCGGGGAAAAATGTGTGTTTTGTCTTTTCAGTATATGAGTTTTTAACGTGAGATGAAGTGATCAGGAGTTACAGTGATCTAAAAATAGGTTCTTGATGTGAGCATTGAAAAATCTAATGTTGTAGGTTAACCATCTTCTATAAGCCTTTCAGTCTTGTGTGTAGTTTCAAGAGATATGATTGAAACCGTAGCATATCCTTAAATATGGGATTTCTAAAGTATGCATTTCCAAAATGTACAACCATTGACTTTTGGTGCTGGAAGATCAAGGCCTGGTGGAAGCATAGTGCAGGACTTTGAGTGTAGCCAGATATGCAGATGGTCCGTGGCAGAACGGAAGCCAGAACTCCTATCGCCTACCGTGCTAACCCCATACTCTTTCCATTAGGCCCTCACCAAGCCATTCAAATCCATTCTATACAGCGAATGGCAGATTAATCATCCGAAAATATTGCCTTTGGGAAAATGCCATATCAGCACTTAGGAGCTCACTTCCTTTCCTTTCTACACCGTTTTACCACTTAAATGGCCGATAAAATACTCAAAAAAAAAAAAAAGAAAGAAAGAATTAGTGTCACTGTTATGCTGAGGTGTTGGGAGAATTTCTGGTAGATGTAGTATAAGAAGGATTCGATTGAGGAACAGTATTGAGTTCCTGTAAGAGTGCATTGTAGGAAAAGAATGGGCGCTCAGGAATAGAGCAGACAGTAATACCCTCTCACTCTAAGTGGCAAGCCTGGAGCTGGAAAGACATGCAGGCCAGTCAAGGAGCCTACCATTTAGACGCTCTTTCCTCTACCCCACCCCTGCCCTCAGCATTTGGACCTCAGGGGTGGCTTTAGGAGATCTTAGGGTTTGCTTCTGGCATGGATGATGACATCAGTCAGAGAACCAGATACTAGTAAACACGACTAACCAAAAGTTGCCATAGGGATGTGTATGATCCAGTGGAAAGAAGGAATACATGAGAATATGGAATGATGGGTCTTCCTTTGGTGATTCGTAGTTGACTAATTTAAATTAAAATCTTATTTCTCATCCTGCTTCCTGGGATGTTAAATTGGTTGTTAAAATGGTAATATAACTATTGAATATTTCCCATCTCTCACTTCTTTCATATCTGATTATGAAAATTCCTTTTTAAAGGATTTGGGCGGGAACTTATACCAGCCTTTGATAGAATCCATATCAGTTTTTCTATGATCATAAGTCCTTATTGGCAAACTTAGACTTTCTTCTCTAAAGATGAGCAAATATTTAAAAATCTTGGGGCCTGGAAGTAAATGGTGTAGCTTAAAAGAAAGCTCCAAGAAGATTCAGAGGAGCTGCCAACCTCCGAAATAAGTTTAATCAACATTTTAGAAAATCCCTAATGTGAATCCTTAACACAATAAAAGAGTAGAGTGAAGTGGTGTGTAGAGCTAGAAAAAGCTATCACAAGAGAACAACTAGTCTGGGGTCAGGGAAGATTGGATAGAATGAGAATACCTGAGTGAAAAATGGGATTGAACAGAGTGAATAGAGATTATGCTGCAGAAAATTGATTTAATGAAATGCAGGAGAGATTTTAAAAATTCTGCCAAAATTCTGAGAAAAAAAGTATACAAAGATTAAGACAATGATGAGAGAAAAGATAGATTCAACCTAAAATAATGAATTTCAGAATGAGAATAGAATAGACCTAACATAAGGACAGGCAAAATAGACCTAACATAAGGACAGAAAGGATTTTGAGCAATATAATTAATGAGACTAAATTAATAGATATGCAATCTTATGCCTTGCAGAGCTCCCATGGACCTCTTTTGAGTATTTTTCAAAACTAGAATATTTCAGTTAAGTCTTCAGAAAAGAAAAATTATGCAGTCTTCATTCTCTGACTACTTTGCAATAAAATGAGATATTATAATAAAAGTCTGGACAAAAGTGCCCAAATAATTTTAGAATGTTGAAACATTCTTTTTTTTTAAATTATTTATTATTATTTTTTTCCCACTGTACAGCAAGGGGGTCAGGTTATCCTTACATGTATACATTACAATTACATTTTTCCCCCAGCCTTTCTTCTGTTGCAACATGAGTATCTAGACAAAGTTCTCAATGCTATTCAGCAGGATCTCCTTGTAAATCTATTCTAAGTTGTGTCTGATAAGCCCAAACTCCCGATCCCTCCCACTCCCTCCCCCTCCCATCAGGCAGCCACAAGTCTCTTCTCCAAGTCCATGATTTTCTTTTCTGAGGAGATGTTCATTTGTGCTGGATATTAGATTCCAGTTATAAGTGATGTCATATGGTATTTGTCTTTGTCTTTCTGGCTCATTTCACTCAGTATGAGGTTCTCTAGCTCCATCCATGTTGCTGCAAATGGCATTATGTCATTCTTTTTTATGGCTGAGTAGTATTCCATTGTGTATATATACCACCTCTTCCGAATCCAATCATCTGTCGATGGACATTTGGGTTGTTTCCATGTCCTGGCTATTGTGAATAGTGCTGCAATGAACAAGCGGGTGCACGTGTCTCTTTTAAGTAGAGTTTTGTCCGGATAGATGCCCAAGAGTGGGATTGCGGGGTCATATGGAAGTCCTATGTATAGATTTCTAAGGTATCTCCAAACTGTTCTCCATAGTGGCTATACCAGTTTACATTCCCACCAACAGTGTAGGAGGGTTCCCTTTTCTCCACACCCCCTCCAGCACTTGTTATTTGTGGATTTATTAATGATGGCCATTCTGACTGGTGTGAGGTGATATCTCATGGTAGTTTTGATTTGCATTTCTCTTATAATCAGCGATGTTGAGCATTTTTTCATGTGTTTGTTGGCCATCTGTATATCTTCTTTGGAGAAATGTTTATTCAGGTCTTTTGCCCATTTTTCCATTGATTGATTGGTTTTTTTGCTGCTGGGTTGTATAAGTTGTTTATGTATTCTAGAGATTAAGCCCTTGTCGGTTGCATCATTTGAAACTATTTTCTCCCATTCTGTAAGTTGTCTTTTTGTTTTCTTTTGGGTTTCCTTTGCTGTGCAAAAGCTTTTCAGTTTGATGAGGTCCCATGGGTTTATTTTTGCTCTAATTTCTATTGCTTTGGGAGACTGACCTGAGAAAATATTCATGATGTTGATGTCAGAGAGTGTTTTGCCTATGTTTTCTTTTAGGAGTTTGATGGTGTCCTGTCGTATATTTAAGTCTTTCAGCCATTTGGAGTTTATTTTTGTGCATGGTGTGAGGGTGTGTTCTAGTTTCCTTGCTTTGCATGCAGCTGTCCAGGTTTCCCAGCAATGCTTGCTGAATAGACTTTCTTGTTCCCATTTGATGTTCTTGCCTCCCTTGTCAAAGATTAATTGACCATAGGTGTCAGGGTTTATTTCCGCATTCTCTATTCTGTTCCATTGGTCTGTCTGTCTGTTTTGATACCAGTACCACACTGTTTTGATGACTGTGGCTTTGTAGTATTTCTTGAAGTCTGGGAGAGTTATGCCTCCTGCTTGGTTTTTGTTTCTCAGGATTGCTTTGGCGATTCTGGGTCTTTTGTTGTTCCATATAAATGTATGGATTGTTTGTTCTAGTTCTGTGAAAAATGTCCTGGGTAATTTGATAGGGATTGCATTGAATCTGTAGATTGCTTTGGGTAGTATGGCCATTTTTACAATATTGATTTTCCCAATCCAGGAACATGGAATATCTTTCCATTTCTTTACATCTTCTTTGATTTCTTTGATTAAAGTTTTATAGTTCTCGGCATATAGGTCCTTTACCTCCTTAGTCAGGTGTATTCCGAGGTATTTGATTTTGTGAGGTGTGAAACATTCTTTTAAGTGACTTGGATCAAAATTATATTGGAAACTACATTGAAAATAAGAATTACACGTATGGAATAAGACAAATAAGCCACTCTAGTCACTTTTATTCAGCAGTTAGGCAAGAAAAAGAAATAAAAGGCATCTGAATCAGAATCAGAAAGTAAAAATTGAAACTGTCTCTATTTACAGATAACATGATATTATATCTAGAAAACCCCAGAGACCCCACCAGAAAACTGTTAGAACTAATAAACAAATTCAGTAAAGTTTCAAAATACAAAATTAATATACAGAAATCTGTTGAATTTTTATATACTAATAACAAACTGTAAGAAAGAGAAATTAAGGAAACAACGCCCTTTATAGTTGCATCAGAAAGAATAAATAGAACCAAGGCAGTCAAAGGTCTGTACAGCGAATGCTATAAGACACTGATGAAAGAAATTGAAGACACAAATAAATGGAAAGATATTCTGTGTTCATGGATTGGAAGAGATAATCTGTCAAAATTTCCATGCTACCTAGAGCAATCTCCAGATTTAGTGAAATCCCTATCAAAATACCAACGGCATTTTTCACAGAAATAAAACAAAAATCCTAAAATTTGTATGAAACCACAGAAGAGCTGAATAGCCAAAGCAATCTTAAGAGGAATAAAGCTGGAGGCATCAGGCTCCCTGATTTGAAACTATATTGCAAAGCTACAGTAGTCAAAACAATATTGGCACAAAAACAGACATTATAGATCAATAGAACAGAGATCCCAAAAATAAACCCAGCCATATCTGGCCAATTAATTTATGATAGAGAAGCCAAGAATATGCGTGGAGGAAAGGACAGTCTCTTTAGTAAATGGTGTTGAGAAAATCAGACAGCTACATGCAAAAGAATGAAACTGGACCAACTATCTTACACCATGCACAAAAATTAACTCAAAATGAATTAAAGATCTGCATGCAAGAATGAAAATCATACAACTCCTAAAAGAAAACGTAGCCAATAATCTCCTTGACACTGGTCTTGGCAGTGACTTTTGGGGGGGTGGGGAGGGTGAACGGGAGCAAACCCACAGCATATGGAAGTTCCCATGCTAGGGTCAAATCGGAGCTGTAACTGCCACCCTATGCCACAGCCACAGCAACTTGGGATCCGAGCCACATCTGCAAACTATACCACAGCTCCTGGCAATGCCAGATCCTTAACCCCACTGAGTGAGGCCAGGGATCAAACCCACGTCCTCATGGATACTAGTCGGAATCATTACTGCCAAGCCACAACAGAAACTCTGGAAGTAATTTGTTGGATTTGACACCAAAACCAAAGGCAGCAAAAGCAAAAATAAACAAGTGGAACAGCACCAAACTTAAAAGTTTCTGGGCAGCAAGGAAAACCATCAAAATAAAAATCAACCTACTAGATGGG
Organism: Phacochoerus africanus; assembly: GCF_016906955.1. NCBI lineage: Eukaryota > Metazoa > Chordata > Mammalia > Artiodactyla > Suidae > Phacochoerus > Phacochoerus africanus. The sequence continues at coordinate 101,666,257 of NC_062552.1, forward strand.
AGAAAATATTTGTAAATCATGTATCTGATACATGATTTTGGTTAATGTCCAAAATATATAAAGAACTCATATAGTTCAGTAGCAAAAATCAATCCAACTAAAAAATTGGCAGGAGTTTCTACTGTGGTGCAACTGGATCACCAGCATCTCTGGAGTGCTGGGACACGGGTTCAATACCCAGCCTGACACAGTGGGTTAAGGATCCAGTGTTGCTGAACCCTGGCCAGGGAACTTGATATGCCAGGCGGCAGGTGGCAGGGAGAGGAGAAAAAAGGAAAAGAAAAAAAAAATGGACAGAGGAACTGAATAGACATTTTTCCGAAGAAGTCATGCAAATGGCCGACAGGTACGTGAAAAGGTGTTCAACATCACTAGTCCTCAGGGGACAGAAGATCAAGACCACAGTGAGGTATCATCTCACACCTGTTAGAATGATGGTCATCAAAAAGGTAAGAGATAATAAGTGTTGGCAAGGATGTGGAGAAAAGGTAACACCATGCACTGCTGGTAAGAACGTAATTGTTACAGCCATTATGGGAAATAGTAGGGAGGTGCCTCAAAAAATAAGAAATAAAAGTACCATATGATCCAGCAATCCTACTCCTAGTATATATGCAAACAAAATGAAAACAGGGTGTCGAAAAGATATCTGCACTCCCATGTTTATTCCAGCATTACTCACAATAGTTAATATATGGAGACAACTGAAGTGTCCATCAGTAAATGAATAAAGAAGATGTGGTATATATATTTATAATGGAATATTATTCAGCCATGAGAGAGAAGGAAATCTTGCCATTTGTGGCAACATGGCTGGATCTGGAGGACATTATGCCAAGTGAAATAAGCCTGACAGAGAAAGATAAATACTGCATGGTATCCCTTGTATGTGGAGTGAAAAAAAATAGTCAAACTTATAGCTACAGAGAAAAGTTGTTGCCAGGGACTAGGGTAGGGGAAATAGGTTGGTAAAAGGATACAAACTTTCAGCTATAAGTGAAAAAGCCTGAGGATCTAATGTAAAATACGGTAACTCTAGTTGATAACACTGTGTTGTGTAATTGAAATTTGCTAAGAGAGGAGTTCCCGTCCTGGTGCAGCAGAAACAAATCTGACTAGTATCCATGAGGACACGGGTTCCATCCCTGGCCTCCCTTAGCGGGTCAGCCATGTGGCTTTGTCGTGAGCTCTAGTGTAGGTCACCAGTGTGGCTCAGATCCTGCATTGCTGTGGCTGTTGTGTAGGCCAGCAGCTGTAGCTCTGATTTGACCCCTAGCCTAGGAACTACCATATGCCACAGGTGCAGCCCTAAAATGCAAAAAAATAAAAATTAAAATAAAAAAAAATTTGCTAAGAGAGTAGAATTTAAATGTTCTTATATACAAAGAAAAGTACATGAGGTGACAGATGTGTTAAATAACTAAATAGGAGGAATCCTTCCACGATATATATGAATGTCAGATCACCATGGTGTACACTTTAAATATCCTATAATTTTATGTCAATTAATATAAAGCTGAAATATTTTTAAAAATAAAGAATCATATATATCAAACTTATATTTTCAAGAATTTCCTGGTGGTCTAGTGGTTAGGACTCAGTGTTTTCACCACTGTGGCCTATTCAATCCTTGATCTGGGAACTGAGATCCTATATCAAGCTGCGGCCAAAAAAAAAAAAAAAGTCTGTTAAAAAAACTATAAAACCTATATTTGAAATATAAGCAAAGATGTACTCAAAAGTAAATTCATAAGTATTTTCAATATTGAAATATGGAAAGACGGAAAAGAAATTAACCAGTGTACTGGCTTCAGCTGATCACAGCTAAGTGTTATGTTAAAAAAAAATTATGAGGTCTTCTCTGAGCCCAGCAAGAGAGAGTGCTAAGATGGAATAGCTACGTCTACCACCAACAGGGAAGATGTTGAGAGTAACGAATATGCCCAGCACATATTTGTCATACCTGAACTAAGCTTCCATCTCTAGAAGTTAGAAAAGGGTCCATAAAACAAAGCTAAGAAAAACAGATCAAAGGAAATCAAGAAAAAGGCAATATAAACTGAAAAGCAAGCAGCAAAATTAGTTAAATTTAAAACATAATTTAGTTCAGGATGGGGGACAGGGAAGGAGAAAGTCAACACAGCACTGCCAGAAAAATAAGAGAATTAAAATAAAAGCTTTTAAAAGTAGACATAGGGGAGATTGAAAAATTATGAGAACACTGCACATAATTGTATGCTACTGAATTTTTTTATACTGGATGAGATATTTTGAAAAATGTGAACTATCAAAATTGGTTTTTAATGAAAAGAAAATCCAGGTGGGACGAAGTAGAAGTTTTTAAATTATCCAGATTGGTTCTTAAAGAAATAAGGTACATGTGTAGGCCTATGAAGCAGTTTTAAAATAGCGTGTCTAAAGTAGTTCTTTGAAGCTTTTTTCTGCAATCTTTGGCTTCCAGGTGCCTTTAAAATAAAGTTGAGAGTCCTTACTCTGGACATTAAAGGCCTCTACGGTGAGTCCTCCGTCCTATAACCAGTCTGCTTCAAACGCCTGATTCCATGCATGGTTCCTACCTCCTCATGTCATACCCCTGACACAGAATGCCCTCACCATCGTGAATCGAAGTCGTGCCTTTTATTCAAGATCAGGTTTTAACCTACCACCTTATTGGGTCTTTCTCAACTGCCCCATTCCCGGTGCCTCAGCTGACATCTACTTCCTTGTCTTATTTTTCCTTTTCATATGTGTTCTGCTTTCCATAAGTCTTTTAGGGACAAGTATCTTGTCTTCATCCTTCTATCACTTACATACTGAATGTCTACTGCCATGCATTGTTCTCGATACTGGTGATAACACCAGAGGACAAGAAGGCACGAGCCCTGTTTTCATGAAGTTTGAGTTTGAGAGAAGCTCAGGCCCCAGCCCCTGACGTAGCTCGTATTCATGATAAATTCTCAGGAAATGGTGGTAGAGGAGGTGGTGAGGAAAATGGAGATGGTGGCATCATGGTATTTTGCATCACGGTGAATGCATCAAGGATCACTAAATAACTATGATCTCTTCGGTAATTATTATTATCTTTTATCATTTTCGTTTTTTCCATTATAGTTGGTTTACAGTCTTCTCTCAGTTTCTGTTGTACAGCAAAGTGACCCAGTCATACATTTAAACACATTCTTTTCTCACATTATCCTCCATCATGTTCCATCACAAGTGATTAGACGTACTTCCTTGAGCTATACAGTAGGATCTTATTGCATATCCACTCCAAATGTGGTAGTTTGCGTCTATTAACCCCAGACTCCCAGTCCATCCCTCTCCCTCACCCTCCACCTTGGCAACCACAAGTCTACTCTCCAAATCTGTGAGTTTCTTTGTTGTGGAAAGGTTTAGTTGTGCTGTATATTAGAGTCCAGATATAAGTGATATCCTACGGTATTTGTCCTTCTCTTTCTGAGTTACTTCAGTTGGTATGAGAGTCTCTAGTTCCATCCATGTTGCTGCACATGGCATTATTTTGTTGTTGTTTATGGCTGAGTAGTATTCCATTGTGTATATATACCACATCTTCTTAATCCATTCATCTGTCAATAGACATTTAGATTGTTTCCATGCCTTGGCTATTGTGAATAGTGCTGCAGTGAACATACAGGTGCATGTATCTTTTTCAAGGAAAGTTTTGTCCAGATATATGCCCAAGAGTGGGATTGCTGGGTCATATGGTAGTTCTATATTTAGTTTTCTGAGGTAGCTCCATACTGTTTTCCACAGTGATTGTACCAATTTACATTCCCACCAACAGTGTAGTAGGGTACCCTTTTCTCCACACCCTCTCCAGACTTTGTTATTTGTTGACTTGTTAATGATGGCCGTTCTGACAGGTGTGAAGTAGTACCTCGTTGTTTTGATTTGCATTTCTCTAATAAGTTTTCATGTGCTTATTGGCCATCTGTATATCTTTGGAGAAATCTCTATTCAGGTCTTTTGCCCATTTTTTCAATTGGGTTGTTGGATTTTTTTTGCTGTTGAGATGTATATGTTATATGTATATTTTAGAGATTAAGCCCTTGTCAGTTGCATCATTTAAAACTTTTATCCCATTCCATAGGTTGTCTTTTTGGGGGGGTTTTGTTGTTTTTTTTAATGGTTTTCTTTGCTATGCAACAGCTTGTCAGTTTGATTAGGTTCTGTTGGTCTATTTTTGCTTTTATTTCTGTTGCCTTGGGAGACTGACCTAAGAAAACATTTGTACTGTTGATGGCAAAGAATGCTTTGCCTATGTTCTCTTCTAGGAGTTTGGTGGTATCTTGTCTTATGTTTAAGTCTTTAAGCTATTTTGAGTTTATTTTTGTGCATGGTGTGAGGGTGTGTTCCAGTTTCATTGATTTATGTGCAGCTGTCCAGTTTTCCCAGCACCACTTACTGAAAAGACTGTCCTTTTCCCATTTTATATTCTTGCTTCCTTTGTTGAAGATTAATTGACCCATAGGTGTTGGGGTTTATTTCTGGGTTCTCTATTCTGTTCGATTGGTCTGTATGTCTGTTTTGGTACCAATACCACACTTCTTGATTACTGTAGCTTTGTAATATTGCCTGAAGTCTGGGAGACTTGTGCTTCCTGCTTGGTTTTTGTTTCTCAGGATTGCTTTGCAATTCTGGCTCTTTTATGGTTCCATATACATTTTTGAATTGTTTGTTCTAGTTCTGTAAAAAATGTCATGAGTAATTTGATAGGGATTGCATTGAATCTGTAGATTGCTTTGAGTAATATAGCCCTTTTTACAATATTAATTCTTCCAACCCAGGAACATGGAACATTTTTCCATTTCTTTGAATCCTCTTTAATTTCCTTGATTAATGTTTTATAGTTCTCAGCGTATAATTCTTTCACGTCCTTGGTCAGCTTTATTCCCAGGTATTTAATTGTAGACTAGTGTAGGGGAGACAATAGAGCACATTTGCCAATAGCCAAGGTTTCAAGTTAAATTTGAATCCTGGCTCCTTCACTTAATTGACTTATTTAGGGATACCTCTAAGCTTCTGTTTTGTTATCTGTAGAATATTACCTACATCCTGGAGCTGTTCTTAGGATTAAATGAGATCCTGTGTTTCTCTGACCCATGTTAAGTATCCATTGCATAATGGTTGGTGTAGCTTGTGATTTCTGCTGCTGCTACTGTTCCCTATAAAAAGAAATCACATTTTTGTTGTTAGTAAACTGATATTCATAAGTGTGATTTGGCTCTAGCTAGCAAACCTGTGGAAATTCAAACACATTCTGATTTCCTGAACACTAATAACTCGAATGACTGTTGAAGGCAAAGGCTTAGTTTCAACAAAAAAAAAAAAAAAGAAAGATTAGATTTGGACCTACTGACTTCCAATCAAGTTGGCTTTATAAATTCTACTCTTATTATCCCCCCCCCACCTGCTTCAAACACATAGCAGTTAGATAAAAAGCTTAAAGAAAGGAGTTCCCGTCATAGCTTAGCAGAAACAAATCTGACTGGTATCCATGAGGACTCAGATTTGATCCCTGGCCTCACTCAGTGGGTTAAAGATCCGGCGTTGCCATGAGCTGTGGTATACATCTAGACATGGCTCAGATTTGGTGTTGCTCTAGCTGTGGTGTAGGCCAGCAGCTGCAGCTCTGATTCCACTCCTAGCCTGGGAACCTCTGTATGCCACCGGACTGGCCATAAAAAGACCAAAAAAAAAAAAAAGGAGAAGCTTAAAGACGAAAAAAGAAACAAGGAGGCCATAAGCTGTACAGAAATGAATGACAGCCAGTGAATGGGGCTGAAGCGACAAGCTTTCTGAGCTCTACCATGGAATCAGACAATGGCAGCAAGAAGTTAAGCTCCTGGGGCACACTGAGGCCTAAGAGCACCCTCCACAAAAGGAAAGACTAAGTCCAGGTTCATCAATAGAAAATAAAACAGTGATTTTTCAACTGGGAATTATGCCCCGCCCCAAGGACATTTGTCAGTGGCTAGAGTCATTTCGGGTTGTCATAACTGGGCAGGAGCATGGGAGAGGGAGAGTGTTGCTATTGACCCCTAATGAGTAGAGTCCAGGGATGCTGCTGAGCATCCTGCAAAGCACAGGGACAGTTCCCCATGGTGAAGAATTATCCAGTCCAAAATTTCAGTGATACCAGGGTTGAAAATTCTTGAGCTGAAGAATGCTGTGGGCTCTCTTAAAAGGAAACTGACACGCTGGAAACTGTGAGACTGTGGGCCTCAGAGTTTAAAAGATCATGGAATACCCTTGCAGCTGTTCATGTCTCAGAGCTCACCTGGGTTTTTAAATATCTTTGAGGTAAGAACACCAAAATACCTCTGAAAATGTGGTCCTGGACTGGGGTCAGGGGCTTGGATGGAGGCAACTGTAAAATCTTCAGACAGGGAGGCGTGGGCAAGTAGAGCAGTAAGGAGGGAAAGGATTCCTGTTCAAAATGAGCCCACAATCTGGCATTCTAAAACACATGAATAAATCTAATATTAGAAAAGATTGTGGAATTCCCATTGTGGCGCAGCGGAAACGAATCTGACCACGAACCATGAGGTTGCAGGTTCGATCCCTGGCCTCACTTAATGGGTTAAGGATCCGGTGTTGCCGTGAGCTGTGGTGCAGGTCGCAGATGCGGCTCAGATCTGGCGTTGCCGTGGGTGTGGTGTAGGCCGGCAGCTATAGCTCCAATTAAACCCCTAGCCTGGGATCCTCCATATGCTGCAGGTGTGGCCCTAAAAAGCAAAAAAAAAGAAAAGATTGTCAACAGAATCAGCAATTGGACCATGAATTTCTTGCAGATGAAATTAATATTTTTGAATGGCCAGACATATAAGATCATGTATCTAATAGGAGTACCTTGTGGAACATGACATGTGACTCTGATAGGAATATCTGAAGAGAGACCTGAAGGATAAGCGAACAAGCCATACTTTAAAAAATAATAACTGAGAATTTTCTGAAATATGAGTTCTCACCTTTGCTTAAAAAAAAATCATTCTTGTACCAAAATAAATGTACCTCTAACATGCAGTGAAAGTACAGACCATTAAGCATAAAGAGGAGTCTCATGAACTACCTGAAAGAAAATTCATTTTGACTACAAGGACAGCAAAATTCCAGCATTCTTCTCTTCAGAAATAAGAAGTGGCAGAAGACAAGAGCTAATGGCTTTAAAGTGTTGAGTTAAAGTAACTTTCAGTCTAAAATTTTATATATAGCTAAACTATCATTTAAGAGAGGAGGGAGGCAAAAATAATTTGAGATATTCAGCGTCTAAGACTATACCACCCATGGCCTTACGAAAGAACTAGCAAAGATAAAAGTGAACATAGAGTGACATGAAACAATGAAGTACAAAAATTTTATAAAATGTCTATAAATGGTAGTGACTATAAAAATGATTGTCAGTCTTCTTTAAAAAGATAATACATTTAAGACAGCAAAGACAGGATTCAAAGACAAGAATGCGTAGTCAGTGAATAACATCTATGTCAAGTTCAAGGGCAAGACGGAAATACTGAATGGCTTTTACACTTTCTTAGAAAAAAAAAAGCTAAATAATCTATATATAGTCTATTGATTTCAAACTGAGAGGGAGAGAAGGGAATGTAGTAACTTTATGAATCCAGTCAGAGGCAGGAAAGGAAAATTCGAAAAGCAAAGGGAAAAGATGGTAAATGGAAAATGAAACATGAGTAATCACAATAAATGTTAACAGAGTATATTCTTCTATTAAAAAATAGATATCAAATTCCATTTTTAAAAATATTCAGTAATAGACTCCTTAGACATAAAGTAAAATCTCACAGAAAGGTAAAAGATTGGAAAAAGATAAGTCATGTAGTATTAATTAGAAGGAAAAGTAGTGTAGCAATAGATAAAATTAAGCAAAAGGCATCTATAAAGAAAAGCATTTGTGTGCACTTAATGTAATTAAAAAATATATAAATCAAAAGCTAACAAAATTATAAAGAAAAATTCACAAATTATCAAGCACAGTGGGTGATTTATTTAAATGTACGTCCATCTGTAACTGATAGGTAATTCAAATGAAAATTTCTTAGGGTTTTGAATATTTGGAATGCAGAATTAAGAGTTTGCTTTAAGGAGTTCCTATCATGGCTCAGCAGTAATGAACCCAGCTAGTAACCATGAGGACGCGGGTTCAATCCCTGGGTTCAATTCCTGGGCTCACTCAGTGAGTTAAGGATCCGGCGTTGCCGTGAGCTGTGGTGTAGGTCTCCTGCGCAGCTCTGATCTGGCATTGTTGTGGCTGCGGTGTAGGGCAACAGCTGTAGCGTGCATTCCACCCCTAGCCTGGGGACTTCCAAATGCTGCAGGTATAGCCCTAAAAAGGAAAAAAAAAAAAAATTGCTTTAGTAAGTGGCTTTTAATCTTTATGACTGCTACTCATAATTTTAAATATATATATATATATATATTTTTGTCTTTTTTGCTATTTCTTTGGGCCGCTCCTGTGACATATGGAGGTTCCCAGGCTAGGGGTCAAATTGGAGCTGTAGCCACCGGCCTACGCCAGAGCCACAGCAACACGGGATCCAAGCCGTGTCTGCAACCTACACCACAGCTCACGGCAACGCCGGATTGCTAACCCACTGAGCAAGGGCAGGGATCGAACCCGCAACCTCATGGTTCCTAGTCGGATTCGTTAACCACTGTGCCATGACGGGAACTCCTAAAAATATATTTTATATGCAGTCCAGCAAAAATATCTATGTGTACGTGTATGAAATAAGTTTCACAAAATACTATTTCCCTTCCTTTTTAAAATGCCGATCGTGTCCCCTAAATTGATTTTATAGCCTCCTTATGCATCATAGCTCACAGTCAAAGAAGCATTAATAGCCATGCATAGATTCCTTGGCCCAAAAGGGAGTATATACATTCTTTTCAGGTATACAGGGAATATTTACAAAAATTCAGCACATACAATGTCACAAATGAAGGCTCCACCCATTTCAAAAAATCAATATCAAATCAATATCACACTCTAATTATATAAATATAATTAGAAATACTAAGATGGGTTTTTAAAGGCCCATATGTTTAGAAATTTTTAAAAATAGAGAATGTAATATTCAGTTGTTAAAGACGTAATCATAATGAGAATCATATGGCATTTAGAACTGAATGACATGAAAGTACTACAGGTATCCAAAATTGCACTTGATAATAAATTTGTAGCCTTAAGTACAGTTTTAACAAAAACAGGAAGGATTGAAAATCAGCGAGTTATTCATTTAACTTGAAATGCTATAAAAGGTACAACAGAATAAATTAATAAAAATAAAATAATAAAAAAAACAGAAATCACCTAGAACATCCTGGCTGTGGGAGAACATGAGCAAACAAGTGCCTTAATCAGTATCTGGCACATGGGAGGCACTCATTAAATACCTGGTGAAAGAATGAGTGAAATTGATAACAAACGATAGAGAGGCTTACCTCTGCAGAGACTACTAAATAAAAAAGGAGAAAAGGCCCGCATAAATAATATTAGGAATGGAAAGGAATGTAACAACAAATATAATGGATTAGGTGATGTGTAATATGCTTATAGAAAGAGTCCTAAGCACCGCTACTACTCAAGAGTTGGCTTCACTAAATGTTTCTTGAATGAGTTTTGGAACCCGACCCATATTAATAATGTTCTAATTGTTACTTGGTAAGTTTGAGCATATAACTTGTGTTTGTGAAATGCATGTATGCTTGCTAAGAAAAGTCAGTCTTTCTTTTTTTTTTTAATCCAATTCTCTTTTTTTCTTTTTTCTTTTTGTATGGCCACACCCCCAGCATGTGGAAGTTCCCAGGCCATTGTGCTGCACTGGGCTGCGGGTCAAACCCGTGCCTCCACAGCAGCTCGAGCCACCGCAGTGGGTTGAATCCATTTCTTTAACCTAACTTGCATCTTAAGATTTCTTCTGTTCTTTGGGAATTGAAAGTAGTTAGTTGTCACTAGTATTTTCTGAAAATGATCAAGTTTGAGGGTTTCTCTTTTTAGGACTTTCACAAATGCCACCATGGCTATTTACCACAGCCCGGGTGAGGTCAGCATTTCTAGCTCTATTCTTTCTGCAGAATTGTGAGCATTTTCCTTTCATGGGTCCTTCCTTCTACAGAAAGGTCATCCCTGAGGTAGTGGCATGAATCCAAGATAAACTTTTACTAAACTCTTGAAATAGAAAACTAGTACCTCTGTATTAGAGATGTGGCAAGCCTTGAAAAGAACCCGAAGAGAAGCAATACAGCACCAAACCACAGTCAACCTTGTAGAGTAATGGACAAAACAGATCTTAAAGAAAGCATATCACTTTCAGCAGAGTTTCCACTGATCAAAATAGTGGCCAGGGGAAGGGGAAACCACAAATAAAGGAAATACAGACCCATGAAAAGGCACGTCACCCTTACCAGCAAAATGGATGAGAATTTTACTCATGGTCCTCCTTGGTGACCTGTGTTATACAGACCTCCTGTATGGTGTGGTCTTGATGCCCGTGGGATTCCTAGCCAGCCTGTTGATCAGCTTGTATTCCCTAAGTTGAGACTTGCACTAGAAGAAATCTTCCAAAATAATAAACTCAGGCAATATTTCCACTTACAGAGATATTATTTGTTTATAATGTATTATTGAATAACTTCTTTGAAAGGCCCAGGAGAGCTCTTTCCCCTTAATGCCCATATCAGGATCTTTCTTGGACTTTAGGAAAATGGAAGAAGCAAGAGGAATGGGTAGAACTAGAGCAAGCGAGTTGAGTTCTGGGTTAGGAAGTGTAGATTTAATATTGAAGGAAACTCTGTAGGCACTAGCTGTGAACATGTCCCAAGGGAAGTTCCTGCCTTTGTTGAGATGTCACTGTTGACGGCATTCTTCTTACTCTTTATTGCTACTATGTATGGCCATGTAGCTTATTTCAGTTTTTAAGTGGCTCACTTAATCAAGAAGCCTGCCCTTCAGCTGCTTTTGATAATTGTGGACAGATAATTCATCTGCAGAAGAGGGTCTGAACTAAGCCCATGACCACAGCTGAGATGGTAGTAAGCTTTGACTACATCTACCTCTTTTCCACCTCCTGGAACTTGCACCATTTCCAAGAATAATAATTATGGAGCATTACAGGATCAGATAGTCACACCCAGCACTCTTCTTGGTCTGAACTCTAACTTTTGTACAACATAAAGTTAATGGCACCTTTCTTGTCGCATCTTCTCAGTATTTCTCATCACAAAACTCTTGATACTTTTATGCCTCATTTTTCTGAATTCATCTTTAGCCATTTCTTCATACTCCATTTGTGCTGTCATCAGAAAACAGTAGGTAATGGAGCTGCATCCAACACACATTTCACTTTGCGCATTCAGCTATGTGGAGAGAAAGAGAAGGTATAATTCCAATAGTGGCTGATTCCACCGGCTCTTCCACTCAGGATGTCATGGGAGATGCATTGTTCCTCTAGTCAGTCTCATTTCCCATGAGCGTCTCTCAAGAAAGAGCATCCTCCTGTTAGTAAGTCTCATGCCAAAAGACACATATTCTGTATGACAAGCCAACTACTTCACTGAAACTGGTAAATTCTGATAACTGGGAGAAAAAAGATGTGTATGTTAGATTTATTAAGAAATAGTGTGTCAACTCAAATGAGACCACTCTTCCAAAGGGAGTTTAAGAGTAATTGTGATTAATTTTGATTTCCGCCTTATAGGTTGTCAATTACCTTTTGACTCTAATAGCAGATTATTGTTGTTAAGTTCCAGGTTCTGAATATCTTACAGTTAATTCTTCTACAGTTTAGTACTAATAATCCATACTGAATTAGTCTCTGAGTCATCCAGTTTACTATTTCTTTATGTTGATAGGCTTAAAATGAGTGAATGCAGAGACTGTCAGTATTCCTAAGTTAAAAGAAGTACTACTAATAGCTAATGTTTATTTAGCCCTGAATGTAATACCAGACACTGCACTGGGATGTGCTTTACATCCGCCATTTTATTTAATCCTCAACAACCCTAGGAGGTAGGTCCTGTTACCTTGATGTTGAAGCCCAGTAACTGACTCAGAAACAACCAAGGGGGAGTTCCTGTTGTAGCTCAGCAGGTTAAGAACCTGACTAGTATCCATGAGGATTTGAGTTTGATCCCTAGCCTCCCTCAGTGGGTCAAGGACCTGGCATTGCCATGAACTGTGGTGTAAGATACGGCTCAGATCCCACATTGTTGCGGCTCTGGCATCGGCCAGCAGCTACAGCTCCAGTTCGACCCGAAGGCAGGAAGGAAGGAAGGAAGGAAAGAAAAAAAGAAAGAAAGAAAGAGAAGGAAGGAAGAAAGGAAGGAAGGAAGGAAGGAAGGAAGGAAGGAAGGAAGGAAGGAAGGAAGGAAGGAAGAAAGAAAGAAAGAAAGAAAGAAAGAAAGAAAGAAAGAAAGAAAGAAAGAAAGAAAGAAAGAAAGAAAAGGAAGAAAGAAAGAAGGAAAGAAAGAAAGAAAGAAGGAAAGGAAGAAAGAAAGAAAAGAAAGAAAAAACGAACGAACGAACCAAGGGAATATACACATACCCTCCTATGTAAATATTCGCTAAAACACAGATACTTCCCGAAAAGGAGCAAAGAATCATTGCAGAAGCAGATCAGCGAGTGCAAGCTACACAGACAAGCTATGTTTTCACAGTTCTCATTTAGGAGTGGGTTGTCCAGGAGTTGGAACATATTTTCCCAAGGAAATGATGTGATCACAACAAAAGCATATTTACCCATGATGTGCCTCAGGTAGTAATAACATAAACTCAAACCATTTTGTGTACCAGTGTTTCCATGGAAAGATTTACTCTGGGTTTCCCCTTGGATGCTTGTGGACACACTGCTCCTCCGAGGGGGAGAAGGGGACCTTGTGCAAGAAACAGTAGAACCATTAGAAATGTTCAAAGTCAGAGCCAGTGGTGGCTCCCAAGGCCTGTGGAGGAGGAGGGTGGAAGAGTGAGTGGACCTGGAGACAGAGGAGCCATAGGGGCAGGATGTCCTGGGTGAGGAACAGAAGGAAGCCTGTAAAGGTGGAAGGTGGGATGGGAATTCCAGAGAGGGGAGGAGGAAGGGAATGCGTCCACTCTGAACCCCCGGGGACTTGTCACATCCAGCCAGTAGCTCCCTGTTCCCTGCCTCGGTTTCTTCTGTTGCCTTTAAAATTGTACCTGCCTGCCTCCCTTTTTGCCGCTAATACTCAGGGCTTCCTCTGTGACACCGAGATGAGCCCCATGATGCTTCTTGACTCAGCTGCTCCTAACACAAGCAAACGGACCTTTGGCTTTTTAACTTCTACAAAGGAAAGGACTCACCTAGGCCCTCCAGAACGTCTCCTTTTCCACTTGGACCTGGAAGAGCAAAGATCAGCCCACAGATGCTTTGGATGGTGTTTTGGGGTCCATAAGTGGCTGCAATAAATTGCGAAAGCTTCCAGATGTAGCTCTCCAAGGCTGAGGCTTAGGTAAAGGGAGAAGCCCTCTGCTCCTTTCTCTCCTTTTTTGCCACTGTGGTTCATCTGTCCTCAAAAGTGGAAAGGAGTGGGTAGAGCCCAGCCCATAGCTCACTAGACGGGGAGGGCTGTAAGGCAGTGTGATCCTTGCATTGCTGTTGGGGTGTCTTCCCAAGTGGCAGATGTCCGCTGGGGGCGATAGGGACCACCTGGGCACCTAAGCCACCACCAGGCTCTCCAAGTGCTCCGCAAACCACCTTGCTCTGTACCCACCAATCAGTGTTTCCCTCACTTCTCTAGTGATACGAACCCCCTGGACCCCTGGGCTCCTATGAAATGCCTAGGTTCTCAAGGCCTGTCCCAGATCACGGAGTCAGAGGCTCCGAGGGAAGGCCTGGAAAGTGACACCAGGTGATTCCTGTCAAGGACATTTGGCGAACACTGCTTCACCACCACCACCACCACCAACACACACACATACACATGCCCGCACGCACGCACACTTTGGCCATTCAAAGGCCCTTTCTCCCTTAGAATTATTAAATAGGCCATTTCTTCCCTGTGAAAAGCTCTTCCCTGTTCCCTACTGTGGGCTCGCGCCTGCTTCTCACTTCATGACTTGGCTAAAGTATGATTTCCTCAGAAAGGCCAACCTTGACCACTCTCCTCACCATCTAAGTCAGGTTCCCTGTTCCATTCTCTCCTAACACCCTGCGCTGCTTTTCCTTAGCATGTATCACAGTTTATATCTTATGTGGTTGCCTAGTGGTGCTGCTCACTGGTGCTGAGCACAGGGAATGCTTAATAAGTATGTTGTGCGTGAGAGAATAAATGGAAAAAATAGTGTTGGGAGAGGGTGCCTAAGGTTGGAGTAAATGCTGCTCAACAAATAAAGTAGTGAGTATATGAGAACCTTAATCACCCAGGTAGAATTTTTACACACCAGCTAAAATCAGATAGATGGGCCCAACAATTAAGTATTGTCATGGGGCAGTGGGTCAGATTATTTCCAAAAAATGCTTATTGGAGTTCCCGTCATGGCGCAGCAGAAACAAATCCAACTAGGAACCATGAGGTTGTGGGTTCAATCCCTGGCCTCATTCAGTGGGTTAAGGATCCGGCATTGCTGTGAGCTGTGGTGTAGGTCACAGATGCATCTCTCGGACCTGGTGTTGCTGTGGCTGTGGCTGTGGCATAGGCCAGAGGCTACAGCTCTGATTAGACCCCTAGCCTGGGAACTTCCATATGCTGCGGGTGCAGCCTTAAAAAGACAAAATAAATAAATAAATAAATACCTAAGGTATACAAAATGCAATATTGGGAGCTACAGGCAGAACAGTGAATAAGATTAAGACAATCTCTGTCTTTATGGAGCTTATAATTCCAGCAAGAATGACAGATATTAAGCAACCAGTTACACAGTCTTATAATTTTGATAAATGCAATGAACGAATTACAAAGCTGTGAGAGCCTATAGCAGAGAAACCTGGCATGGTCTGTAGGACATCAAGGTAGTCATAGAATTTCTAAAACACGAGCCTGGGAGATCTGTGCCCAAAGAATCTAATATTCTTTGTCCTATCTCTTGCCAAAGGTGGCATGAGGACAGCTGCCCCCAAATAATGGTTTCTCGGCCTCAGCACCATGGACATCTTGGGCTAGAACATTTCTTTGTTTGGGGACACTTTCCAGTGCTCTGTAGGAAAGGTGTAGCATCTTTCCTGGCTTCAACCCACTAGGCTACACAAACTGTGACAACTACAAGTGCCTCGAAATTGCCAAATGTCCCTTGTGGGAGGGTGAGAGTAGGGGACAAATCTGCCCCTCCTCCTTCCCCCAGTAGAGAATCACTATCCTCAGATTTGCCCGCTACCCTCACCCTCCCACGAGGGGCATTTGGTAATGCTGAGACATTTGTGGTATCATACAAGATATGATTTATCCAAGTCAATACCAAGAACTTAATTTATTCATTTAATAAGCAAATATTGGTGGAGTGTGTCTCAGGTTCCAGGCATTGTTCTAAACACTGGGGACACAGTAGTGAGCAAAGTCTGGGCTTTCTTGAAGCTACATTCCAGTGTGGAGTGGTGGACAATCAGTTTTCAGATACATAACCTTTCAGAAGAAGGGGATGGATTGATCGTAGAAGTCCTTTCTCGTGAGATGACATCTGGTCTTGAAAGAAGCAGGGGAATGAGTAGCAATGCCGAGAGCAAGAGGCAAAGCCATTGGAGGGCCTGGACTTGACCTCGCTTTCTCTCTGCAGCTCTAACAAGCTGCTTGTGTTTCAGAGGATCCTCCACGGAAGGGCAGCTGAGTGGACTCCAGAGCAGCCTTAACTCTGCAGCCTTCGTGCCCATCACCAGCTCCGCAGGTGAGTTCCAGGCCAGACAGCGGGGAGGGGCTGGGCTGCCTCTGAAGAGAGCGCCAGTCCACAGTACGAAGCATCCGGGTTTCTGAAGCATTGGCAAATGGGTGTTTTGTTCCTTTCTTCTTTGAAACGATACCGACATTTTAGGAGTAAATGGTTTTCCAGAACTAGTTTGGGATATTTGGAATTTCCCAGTCTGGTAGAATGTCAGCAGGTTTACAGCAATTAGTAAAAATGCCTTGTTCGACTGGTGTTTTACTGTTTCTATGGTTTTTCCGCATGTGGGGTCTCTCGCTAAATCCTCACTGCACCTTGTGAGGTCTAACCTCGTCCCTCCGCATGAGGAATCAGAGGCTCAGAAAGTCAAGAGGCCTGTGGGAGATGCTCCATGGATGCAGATCCAGAGCTGTGGTCTGATGTGCATCCTGTCATGCTGATGTCACGGTCTATTGCCAGGTAGTTGCTGAGGGCCTCTCAGTGGAGGTGCAGGGATAGTTTTCTATGAATAATAATTTAGAAAAATACTCAAGTAGCTATTCAGAAAATTGAAAGCAAATCACTTGGATTCAATTCAACAAATACTTATTTTTGAGCACTTCTTGAGAAAGTAGCATGTTGGGCACTGAGGCATATAAGGTGAACCAGACAGCCCCTGCCTCTGGGAATCAGAGGCTCAGGAGAGAGTGGTCCCTGGGAAGCCTGGGAGGGGGGACTAGCAGGCACTGGGGACTCAAAATAATAGACAGAGTTGGCTGAGTGCTTGCTATGTGTCAGGCACAGTCCTGAATGCTTTACATGTCACAACTCATTTGTTCACAAAATGGGCGTATAATATAGGAGCTGTGTTCCCCATTTCACGGCTGAAGCAATAAAGGCACAGATTATGAAATGCACTTAAAACCTCCCAGCTGGGAGTTCTCACTGTGGTGCAACAGGATCAGTGGTGTCTCTGGAGTGCTGGGACTCAAGTTGGATCCCTAGCCCGGCACAGTGGGTTAAGGATCCTGTGTTGCACCAGCTGCAGTGTAGGTCACAACTGCAGCTCTGATCCAGATCCCTGGCTCAGAAGGGAAGTCCCTATGCCACGTGGTGGCCAAAAAAGAAAAAGATAATAATAATAAACAAGTAAAACCTCGCAGCTAGTAAATGGTGGGGCAGTATTTGAACCCAAGCAACCTGGCCCAAGCGCTTTAGGGATTGGGGCGGGCTTCCTAGAGGAAGAAGCATCTATGTGGGAGTCTGACTGTGGACAGGTCAGCCAGGAGAGTTGGGGATGTGGGGTGGAACAGTGTGGGAAGGGAGCTGGTGCTGACCTC